>NC_090440.1:968463589-970963589 GCF_031143425.1 Pleurodeles waltl | reverse complement strand
ATACATCAGTACTCGCTTGCACCCTTCTACAGAAAGGAAGCAGTCTCAGATCTGAACTCCCAAGAGCAAGAGTCCATGAAGAAAGAGGAAGTCACCTTTCAGCTGTACTTACATGAGAACTTCCACAGAGAGGAAGGAGGCTTGCATCGGTTCTCCCAAGAGTCCCTCCACAAAGAGGAAGGATCCTTGCAATGGCACTCCCATAAGTGCTTTCGCACAGAGAAAGGAAGCTTGCATCAGTTCTAGGGGTGGGCATAACTCACAGAGTTTCACTCCGCAGATTTCCACAGAGTTCCATAAAAACTCTGCAAAATTCCACAGAGTTCCGCAAACTGGCGGGAATTAGCACTTCACGCTGCTCGCACTGATTTTTATCACCAGGAACTTGTTCTGCACTCAAAAATGAGCACGCAGAGCATAATAGGGCACTGCCGGTCGAGCTGCTTTTGCTGCCGGTCAAGTAGGTTTTCTATTTGAGCATCAGCTTTCTCACAATGAATGGTTGCGGCGACGCGTGACCATTCGTGGTACGACAGCCTTGCAGTGTGCCTTGCTAGCTTCCAGAAATCACACTGGGGGTGCCAACCTGGTAACTTACCATTGGTGAGTCACGTGTGAGAAAAAACTCTGTTACGCTGATTGGCCAAAATTCCACCAACTGTGCTAATGGAGTGGAATTTATTGCCCACTCCTAATCAGTGCCCCAAAAACCTACCACAGAATCAAAGGTACCTTACATCTATTCTCCCATGAACCCTCTAACAGAGATGAAGGATTCATTCGTCAGTTCTTCCAAGAACCTTCCCAAACAGAGGAAGGAACTCTGCACCGCTGCTCACAGTGGCGTGTGTCCTCTTCACTGGAAACAAAAATCGTGTGCTGCCTCTTTTTTAGACGCTATCATCACTGCTCTCCTGCTCACCCTTTTCACTGGGGTTTACATTGCTAATACTTTCTTCCTACCATCAATTCCTGTTCATGCTTCTTCCCTCTTTGTACGTTACCATCACATTTCTCAATCTATTTAAATTCCCGATTCTGTCATCATGTCCCATCTAGGATGTTTTTTATTTGTGGATACACTCATGAGTTCTTGCCGAGGCTCCACTCTTACTTGTACACTGCTATCACATTTTGCAGGTAAACATTTCCAAACATTGAATACTGATGTAATTTTTCATGCAGATTTTACATGTCTTGGGCAATGCCACCACTTCCAGCCTGTGCCTTCCTTGTACGCAGCCATTGTGTTCTCATGCCTGGGCACTTGTCAGCTTTAGGTTTTGCGTGTTGTTTCACTCTCCGAATCGAGGTGTGGAATTTAACAAAATATTTACGTGTCCTTGGGACAGGTTGCTTCATAAATCTACTTGTCCTGTAAAAAAATCTACTTGTCCCTTTGGTGCCATGTAGTGCAGCAACAGATTATAGCAGTACTCATTATGTATGATTTCCTGGTCTGCTTCTGTAAATTCTTGTGAAATTGTGAAAGCCACTAATGCAAAGACATACATCATGGGTGCCCTTTTGTGACTTTCTTTAAGAATTGGGCCCTAATTAGGTCTGGCACCAACCAAGACATTTTGGGGGTGATATACTAAAATGTTGCACTGGCTCTGCATCATAAAAGTGAGGCAAACCAGCTCCAAATGTTTATTTATTATTTACTTTCCAGAGCAAAACTTGTTTTGTGCTGGAAATTAACTAAAAGTAGTGCAAAGTGCTGCTTTGCATTATTTAACTTCAAGGGGGCATTACATGAGTTTTCCCATGCATTTACCCTCCGGTTTTGATGTAAAACCCTATCTACCAAAAATGTAAGTCAAGGTTTTGCGTCAAAAAATAACACCTTTTTAAAACCACGAGTTAAAAGGAGAAATGTTGTGATTTCTCCTTGCTTTTATTTGCATGTGTGCTGCATTGTGCAGCACATATACAGAGTAAGAAAAGGTTTAAAGGTTGTTTAGGTATAGTATTTTGTATTGGAAGGGAACCCTTTCAGTACAAAACCTATGCTGGACTCTCGCACACACCCTTGCACTGTGGTGCAAAGGTGTGTGCGTGGTGCACGGCAGCAAAAATCTGCACTGGTACTAGGGAAGGAGAAGGAGCGAGCCATATCTCTGTAGATATGCTGCCCTCCTGCCCCCTCCCTGTCACGCCGGGCAGCACAGCATTTTTGCCAGCTGCACTGCATTGTCTGGCATTTTGGTAAATGTGCCCCACTGTTTTTATTATAGTTCTGTTTATCTCTATATCCATCTATTGTCTGGCTTTACTGTGAGGGATAGCATTCTGCTCTTCCACAAGGAGCATACTGGCACACAGAGTAGTTTTGTTCCGTTCCAGGAAGTACTGTGGCAATGTGTGCTTTTTGAGACGAAAATGTATTTTGCTTTTTGCCAACATTGGTTACAATGGCAAGGACCTGGCAACTCCCACAACAAGTGTTACAAAAACCATGTCAAAACAAGACACACAGGCCCTCATTCTGACCTTGGCGGTCTTTTCGCAAGACCGCCGAGTTACCCCCGCGGTGAAGACCGCCGACCGCGGCGGTATGCCGCTGTGCGCATTCTGACCGCTGGGAGCGTACCGCCGGAAAACCGCCAGCAGCCACACTGGCGGTCGGCGGGAAAGTGGAGACTGGTCAACCTCCACCGCCACGCCAGCAGAACACCGCCCACAGAATTACGACCCACATTTCTGTGTGGCGGTCTTCTGTTGGCGGTCTTCTGTTGGCGGTCACCTCCCCATGGCTCCTGTCACCTCCCGGAGGACCAACGCACAAGGTAAGTTGATCGTCCGTGAGGGGAGGGGGTGGGGGGGTGTTGTGTGATGTGTGCGTGCATGGGGGTGTGCGTGGGAGTGTGTAGAGGGGGTGTGTGAGTGCGTGCATGCGGGCGGGGAGTGCTGCTGTGCCTATGGGCAATGTGTGTAGTTCGGCGGGTGCGCATGTCGGCATGTATGTGTGCGGGTATGTGTCCCCGTTGTGTATGTGTGTGTGTAGGGGGTGTGTATATGTGCATGTAGGGGGTGTGTGCATGTCGGGGTGCGTGTATGTGCATGTCGGGGTGGGGGTGGGGAGGGGGTTCGTACCACCTCTGGGAGGTGGCAGGGGGGTGGAGGGTGTGGGGGGAGGACTCGGGGGGGCAGTGGGGGGTGGGGGAGACCCCTATCAGTGCCAGGGAAGGAATTCCCTGGCCCCGATAGTGCCTACCGCCATGGTTCGCATGGCGGTTCCCGACTGCCAGAAACCGCGGCGGTAAGCAGGGTCATGATACCGTTGGCGGTCTTGGGTCGACCGCCGGACCGGAGTGCGCAGACTCCAGCCCGTCGGTCATGACCGCCGTGGCTGTCGGAGTGGGGAAGTGGCGGTCGGTCGCGGCGGGGACCGCCGCGGTCAGAATGCCATTTTTAATACCGCCGGTCTGTTCGCGGTCCGACCGCCGTCTCTCCGCCGACCGCCAAGGTCAGAATGAGGGCCACAGTGACAAGACCAAAAGACTGACCACCAATGTTGTATAGGTTGCCTTTGCCAATGCTTTTTAATTTTCATGATTCCCATAATCTTTTTGGCAATGGTTATACTGATTTTCCATGATGAATATTTTTTGAAAATACTAGCCTGCATGAACACATTTTACTAAATTATGCATCAAAGAAATAGTACCTAAAACTCCACAGTAATTTACCAAAACGTTTTTTAACTACCTGCATTTTATTTTGAAGGCGAAGAATCAATAATTTTGCTTACAAGCTTCTGCAAAAACCTGGATCTAATTAGAGAGCATTATACATAGCCTCACGTTGTTAAACTTTCAAACGTGCATGTACACATATTTTTACTGGAACCACTGTCAGTAGTGCAGTGTAACCTTACAACTTTTATTTAGAGCACTCACCCTAATAATAAAGGCTTTGCATTGATGTGACATATGGACACAACAGGTTTGAACAGCATAAACATATGGACACAAATATTACCTCAACTGTAGACAGTTTCCTTCCCTTTAAACTAACAGTAAAGGGGTTTGTGCTGCAGGGCGGTGGGCCTACTTGTCCCAAGGACAAAATAAACATGAAAACTTGTTGTCCTTGACCCTAAACCATATGTTCTGGGTGTCGGGATATAAGAATTCCACACCCCTGTCCCCAGTAGACTTCTCAGTGTGCAACATTACATACACTTTGCAAACAGCAATAATATCTCTGCCCAAAAATGTTTTTTATGCAAGCACATTAGTGAAAGGTATCTGAGAGTTGCTTTTTTGCTGGTGTTTCAGGTGGCCCCGGCCATGAGCCTGCAGGTCATCGGATCTGCGCACAATGGAGCTAAAGTGGTGCTGTGGTCCCAGAACCGCATTCCGTACCAGACCTGGAGAATTGATTCAAACGGGCACATCTGCAACCAGATGTTCGATGGCATGATCCTGGATGTAAAAGGTAACCTCACCGGATGGGGGAGAGCTAATTAATGCAGTTATTGTTATAATTAATAGTTATAATTAGATTTTTGTTATTATCTTTTATATTATTATTTTTAAGGTATAGTCATTCCATATGGTATCATTAGCTGTTACTTTTACTATAATTATTATTAATAGTTATTGGTATCAATTATTATGTGTAGTAATAGAGTAGTATTCATAGAATCATCATTGTTATTTTCAAATAGGGCAAGGAAGTGATCATTTTTTAACCTGTAGTTTCCTGTAGTTTGGAGTTGGTAATAATGTAAAATTCCCCCGAAGAGATAAACATGCAAATCTGTACTGCACATATGGCACAGCAAGGCAAAACTATTGCTACGTTAAATAGTCCAGAAGAGAAGGAAGGGAATGGAATGACAAGTAAAGTAATGTAACAAAGCATTGGAACACTGCCATGTGCCATCTCTACTAGCTGAATGATTTGTTTTTTCTTTACAGGAGGGCAGGCTTTCGACCAGGACCAAGCGGTCCTCTGGGACGTGGCAGAGGAGAGGCCAACGCAGCTGTGGACCATAGAAGTGCTATGAAGAGGTGGCTTGACTGTTCCATTAAAGGATAGATAGGAAGCACTCTTCCTCTTCTTGGAAGTAGACACTAGGGTTAGATTCTTCCTCAAGTCATCTTCCAGAGAAACTCGCCATCTCATATAACAGAAGCCTAGAGAGCATGAAAGTGCCTAGATGACATGCCTCCCAAGTGTTACAGCCATCATCATACAGCTTTGTGCTGAAGCTATCGCAAGGACCTGTCTCCAGCTGTGCCTCAAGGGAAGGAACTGAAAGACTATTGGGATGGACAGACTACGCTGTAAAAAGTCAAGGAAGCAATTGCACTACTGCGCTGCAGTTTCTAGTGGCTGCCACAAAGCTGCAAACAACTACACACTGTTGAGCTATTGACTCTATATGCTCAGATACCTCTCTGTTTCCAAAGCATTACAAAACTCTACTTTTTAAAAATTCTGCCTTGGATCCTGTAGAAGTCTCATTGGAGAGCATCAGGTGTGGAAGAGGGTGGACATAGGGCTGACCCCCACCACCATGTATATTTTATTGTGACTGTCACTATGACATCCTCTGGGGGGCTTCCCCAACTCTATGACTTCACTCCTCTGGGCACCTAGGACACTTGTCCCTTGTATGTATGTGCATGTTTGAGAAAGAACTGTCTGTAATATAAGATATATTTTTGAATTTCTGCTCTCAGTCCCATATTCTTTACTCTGGTTTATGCAGTGGGTATTCCCTACACACACAGCTCTACTCCGGTGTGTCTCCCATTGATGGCAAATGTCCCTTAAATGGAAGCAATTACTCCAAATTACTTTGAAGACAGAAATCTTGTAGAAATTGGTAAGCATGGCACAAGCAAGAATGAACAACTTTTTGTTCGATTAACCACACACGGCTTCTATTTTCACTCTTTTTCATGACATCCGATTGTAAATGCCAGGCAATCTTGGAAGCTGCCTTCTTGGTTTACTCCCTTTAAATTCTCTATAGGCAAAACATTAACCTAATTATTATGTGACCAAACTTTCAACTTATCTTGATACCAGGTTGTGCCTCAGCAATGAACCATCTTTCACAACTGTAGCAGATGTATATCGAGCATTGTTTGGACACTGATGTTGACTACGAGCACAAGTATTTCCGTGGAGTTCATTTTTGGTACTATAGGTGGATGAGATGACATAGTGAGATAGGCAGCCCTGGGTCTTGATATCAAGGCACACATGTTGGAAGAGAAAAGGAAGGTTGAGGTGGAAACATCTATCCTCAGGCAGCACTACCTCATTGATGCAGGCGTAGTGGATATACACAAAATGTGTTCTAAAGTTCTATAGAAGGAGGACTTTCTTTTAGGATAGAAGACTGCCTTTGACTTCTAGAAAGAAGATTCCACGTTTCCAAATTTATGCTCCATCACTGAGTGAATAGAAGAGACGCTTTTTTTTATCTAACAGCTGAAAATAACTTTGAGGGCTGTTTTACCGTTGCAATCAACTTCTGATGAAAAAAGAAGCCTGGACCCCCATATCATGCCCCTTATAACTCCTTTTATTGTCAGTTCTGCTAGATAGCCCCAAACTGAGTTTTATGCTAGACCCAATTACAAGATTAGCATTCCATTGGCTTCGTATACGAGGCAATTCAGTGTATGCACTCTTCATGCTCATGTTAGTTTTTACGAATTTTCTAAATATCTTGACCACAACATAGGGAATGTCGACAAATGCCAGATCTAAGCATGTCACTGGGCAAATAGTCATATATTCTGTCATTCGCCTTTCTACAAGCTAGTTTTACAGAGCGTGATTAATTAACTAGTCATGGGTTTTTAGGTGAGACCTGGTGACATAAGAAGGGGTTTATCTGAAACAGTGCCTAGGCACTTTCACTTAATTAGGTGAAGAGACCACAGAAGAGACAGACAGCTCAATTCAGCTGTAAACACCTCTGTTTACATCAGCCAGGATTTCACAAAAGGGCTCCAGGGCAGTATAAGTGGTTTCACTGCGACGGATCTCTCTGCCATGAGTGTGGAGAAATTTGCAGTAGTGGATCCCATGAAACTGGATGGGCACTACAAAGTGCAATCAACTTTGTAATTTGGAAACGCCCACAAACATACATTTTCCACAATTCTTAAACTCCTATCCAACCCTTTCCCAGCCTGGAAATGGCTGTGGATTTACTGTAGCCAAGGGCAGTAGCAACTCCCCTTCCCGGATACTAATGCGAGTTTTCTGGGATAAAAAATGTTTCCCCTCGGAGGTAAAACAGAAACAAATTGAACCTGGAAAGCAGACTTGTTTGTCCCTGTGCTTAAGTCTACTCAGATTTCTGCACAGGTGGAATAGAAGTTAATGAAAAATCACATGACATTCCCAGCAGTTTGCCTCGAAACCTGTGTTTGGTGCATCTTTCAAAGTGTAATGATGGAAATGTACATGAATTCCACAAATGAGGGACACTGTAGCATTTGTAGAGCACTTTATAGCACTGACGAGGAGGTGAAGCACTCACATTTACATCGGGTGCTTGGATTTTATTTCGGAGTGTGTTGTTGGAAGTTTTCAGGGTGTAATATATCCTATTTATGGTATATTGGTAAGGAGCGTGAGTTCGAAAGACATACTACAAATCTGGTGCAGCAGACATCGGGGCATCTATGTGTTTCTTAATACTTTTCATTTGTGAAGGGGTCGATTTTCAAATATTGCCTATTTGGACAGACAGATCTTCTGCAAGTATGCAGATTTTTCAAAAGTAAAACTGTCAAAATGGGGACCTGCGTAGTTTAGCAAAATGTGTAGAATTCCTGTTGAAGGAACAGTTGAACAATAACATAGGTTATTTGATAGGTAATTCACATTTCTTTGAAGGTGAATCACCCATCCCAAGTTAACCAGTGTTGGGACATATTGCCAGATATACTGTATTGGTTGTCACAAAAAGCAGTCGTAAATTGCATACTGACTGTTTGCAACCACTGTTTTTTTTTAGGATTGGTCTACGTACTAGTAGGTCAGTTCACAAATCAACAAATCGCAGATGGTGCCAGAACAACCTGTGAAGCCTTATGTTTGGCTTTAACACAGGGATTGTGGCCAGTTAGGCCATAATGGAAAATGTTTATTTTAAAGGCGCTCAAGTTTCATTTTGGAAAACTTCAGTGTGAGTAGGCAGGTGTTCACTACTCCTTTTCCTACTTTCCCTAAAGCTGCCATCCTGATGTCTTAAGGGCAAGAGGTTCAAAAGGGGCATCTGTTAACACCCCAGCTTGCAAGACAGTGACTGATCAACGGTTTGTGACCGAACTACAGTCACAAACCATTGATACATATGTTACTGATTAGCAGTTTGGGAGGAAGGCCTAAAACACACCCCTTCCAAATTTGAAATCAGTTATCATTTCTAAACCCATTTTGGAATTAGGAAAAACATTTCCCAATTATGAAGTAGGGATAAAACATAAAAAGTGATACAGTGGTTGTAAAGCCTGAAAGTTAGAGATTTGAAGCCACTAAATCACTTAGGCCCTGATTTTAGAGGGCCTAGCGCCTCCTTGCGCCACATTAGTGTAATTTTGTTTACGCTAATGTGGTCCAACGAGGCCTAATTTGCCTCGTCATATTTACAAAGTGGTGCAGTGCATGCATTGCGCCACTTTGTAACCCTTGCGCCACATTATGCCTACGCCAGTCATAATGTATGCAAGGGGCATTCCCCTGTTAGAGGGGCTGAAAGAATGGTGCAAAGAACTCTAAATGATTTCTTTGTGCCATTTTTATCAGCATTTTTAACGCTTGCTCAAAGCAGGCATTAAAAGGGGGCACACCATTGATTACAATAGGTCCCTATGTACTGTTCAGGATTAGCATCAAAATTGTGGTGCAAATCCTGAACAGTACATAAATACCATCAAAAATTCTCAAAAAAATGTGGTATCTCAAAGACTACTTCTTTTTACAAAGTATATCTCCACTTAAAAACTGTCACACAAGATATAGTAAAATTTCTCTGAAATTGTGTGAAATCTCATTAGCAAAAATTGCAGAATTTCAAACACAAGCATTGCGCCACTTTGTAAATATGACACAGCGTGTTTGGCCTTCCAACGCCACATTAGCATAATAAAATAACGCTAATGTGGCTTTGGAATGGTGCTAGGCCCACATAAATTTGGGCCTTGGAATTTGAGAAAATGATGGGTGGCAGGCAGTGGGATGTTTAGGTTTGAGGTAGTTATGGGTGTGCTTATAGGGAGGAGGGACACATTTGAGTGGTATGGAGGCATGTATAAGATTTTGGAAAGAAGAATTTGCATCCCAAAATTAAATTAAAGGATTAGGTACCCAGGGGGCTTATGAGAGAAGACTAGAGGAGGGAGCAGTTGGGGGAGAACAGAGAAGGTGGTTAACAGAAGAATTGGTAGAGGTGGTCCAAGAGCTCTAGGGTAAATGAGAGGTGGCAGTGTAAGTGGGAAGCACAGCAGGAGATGGTAGGTAGGTAAGGAAGTAAGAGGAGATGTATGCGTTGAAAGTATAGAGTGGAGTAGGTGGCAATATTTTTATCATTGCACTTCCTAAAAGAGGTTGAATGTCACAAAATCAATCATAAAAACACTGTCTGACAGAAATACTGTGTCCTGAATATTGTTTTTAAAGAAAAATATTGGCCCACTGGGAATAGATTTAATATTATTAACTCCACTGAACCAATATGTTTGGAAACAATATTTAGGATACAATGGGGCAGATTAAAGAAAAGTGGCGCTGCACCCAGTGCAGTGCCACTTTCCTTGCACCCCTTAACACCCCACTGCCGCCATCATGTGTGCACCGTATTTGAGGGTAGGGTAGGGGACAATAGCGTCAGAATTCTTTACGCTATTGATGTACTGTGTTAGCACCAAAATTTTGCCACAGACCCTTCACAGTACAGAGGGGCCCTTTGTAACCAATGGTGTGCCCCCTTTTAATGCCTGCTCTGAGCAGGCATTACAAATGCTGAAAAAAAATAGAGCAAAGAAATCCTTTAGATTTCTTTGCACCATTTTTCAGCCCCCCTAACGGGGGAACACCCCCCCCTTGCATACAGTATGTCTGGCACAGACATAATGTGGCGCAAGGGGTTACAAAGTGGCACAATGCATGCATTGCACCACTTTGTAAATCTGGCATGTCGAATTTGGCCTCGTTGGGCCACATTAGTGTACAAAAAATGACGCTAATGTGTCACAAGGAGGCCCTGGGCCCTTTTAAATCTGGGCCAGTGTTTCTGTCAGACAATATTTTGGTTTCAATATTGTGGTACCATACCCTAGAAGACGAGCATCCCCTTTCTTTGGTGTAGGTATGATTACAGACTATGACCACAGCAGTAGGTCCATGAGGACCACTCAGAAGTCGAGGCATACCAACACAAGAGCAACCACAGTAGAAGGTGTATAGACTTCGCCCTTACACAGAGAAGTCACACCCCACAGATTACCACTGCAGTTGGCCTACTCACAAGCAGAGATGTCTCAAGCCAATTATATCCACACACAGCCATTCTAGTAGGTCTTTGAGATCTGCCCATTAACAGAATTGTTGCAACCTAGTGAAAACCAGTAGGAGCCACAGTGTTAGCTCTAGGGAGCCTACCTGGAAACGGGGAGATAGCAGCCCACGTAAGTGGAAGCTGCTATGAGATGGGCTGCCTAGGATTTTCAGTAATTCGGCTCGGAAACTGTCATTGACCTGCTGGATACTTATGGGTATGAGGGAAAAACAGGACTACAATGCAGCCTACCCAGTCATATCGCTGAAAAAAACAGTGCCGTTTTCCAAAGCACTATCAAAGCATTCCTCAGCAAAACCCAGAATGTTCCACAATCAATATGTTGTGGTGAAATATCCTCTTTGTGATGTGAGGCTGTGGTCTCAGGACACCCCACAGGACTCAAGAAAGCAGTTCAAAACAATGTTGGAAACTTCCAAAGATGTCTACACTCTACAATCACAACTATGTGTCAGTAAGTTTTTCTTCGTCCCGCTGCAGGACTATTGCAACAGGTAACTAAACTATACTTCGTTAAGTAACTGCAAAAGTCGTAATAGTAGCATAGTCCTACACGTTCATAAACCCAAATGTTACATAAAAAGCCATTATGTAAATTATGGCTAAAGGAAAACGCATACACAGGCGTTCCAAGATGAATAAATTATGCAAATAAGGGAGTGCGTCGTCTTTCGCAGAAAATAATGTTCCACACCCGACTTACTCCATAAGCATTGCTACTTGGGCATTTAAATGTCAAGGTGTGTGAAATATGAATCCTAGTACTTACATGCAGGTGGCTCCTCAGGCTTACATGTACATGGCAGACACAACATGTTCACATTTATTTATCTTTTTTTTATATATAGCATTATTGTCGTCTTGATTTAATCCACAACTACCTCAGTTTTAGCAGAAGAGGCAACTGAAGCAGAGTGAGAAGAATTGTTTTGCTTGGGATTAGTAGAAGTGGGCGAGTCAATCAATGCTTGTTCCAAACGTCTGTCTCAGCTTTTGTTCCGTATGGTGTGGCGAGCCCAAATAGAGCTGCGTCCATTATCTGCCGTGTTCCCTACCTAAAAGCAAACTTCTGACAGCTGAGCATATAACATCTTTAAAGTGCCTTTCTACAATGTATGCATCTGTCAAGAGTTGAGATACAATGTGCATATTTCTCGTTAGTGTTGTCACATGGCCAGCATTTTACCCTCATAACGGCATAAAACAACCATTGGTAATGCCAATTCTGGCTTTAAAGAAATGTGTATGGTAATATAAGCACTACAAGTAAATAGAATGGTAATGAATATGTATTTGTGTGGAAGCAAAGACATGTAAAATGATATTGGTATAGTTTAAAAGGTCAAGTGACAATTGCACTGCCAAGCCAGATATAAAAATCCAGATAGGTTAATAACTGCCCTCCTCCCATCTTTGCTGCTACCAGAGAATGACAAACACCAATATATTGCCAGTTATCTTATACACTTTTACAGCTTTACAACTCATGTGTGTGCCCCTTTAACTTCAAAATCAGCAAGCTGGATAAATAAACAAAATGATCACATCTGGTGCAGGGCAAGCACTTTTTTTGTGAAACCATACAGCTTCTGCCTAATCAAAACATGTACTTCTTACTCCCAACATCATTGTGAACATATGTTTGTTTAGCCACCTTTTATTAGTTTTGGTGTGTACCATTTTGCGTGTGTGTGGGTATACCTATGAGATATATTCCCAGCCAGTGAAATCCTGGACTCTTTAGGTCCAGCTTTAGAGCGCTGCTGTTGCTGAGTTGAACATTATGTGATCACCAGAAAAACAGGGTTTAAAGCAGTACTCAGAGAGTGGGTCAAGGCTCAACTTAAATGTTGATCCTCTTTTCCACGAGCTAAAAATCACAGGGGCAGAAAGGAAAGTGGTGCTGCACCCAGAGCAGAGGGCCACTTTCCTTGCACGCCTTAGCACCCCCTACCGCCACTGTGTGTGGCACAATGTTGAAGGCAGTAACGTCAACATTTTTTATGCTATTGATGTACTGTTCAGGGTTAGTGTTAAAATTTTGGGGCTAACCCTGAACAGTACATGGGGGGGAAGCGATTGTAAACAAAGGTGTGCCCCCTTTTAACTCCTGCTCTGAGCAGGTGTTAAAAGTGCCGAACAAAAATGACGCAAGAAATCTCCATGCATGCATTGTGCCACTTTGTAAATTTGGTGCAGGGAAAAGGCCACCTTAGCACCGCCTTAGCATTAAAAAAACAAGCATTTGCAATGCAACGGGTCTCGCGTTTGCTCATGTTAGAGCTGATAGCGGTGTAAACTCCTAACCCGACTTTTCACCTATCGGCAAAAGTGCATTTATGTACGTAAACCAAAAAAGTGCAATTAACTATGTAAAGCGCTCGACTTCTGCCAAGCGAAATCTTGTTTTCTGTACTTGGTCGATGCGCTCGAGGAGGGCTAGCCACCGGAAAAGGCATGACGTATGCATGCCTTCGACTAATGAAAGCAAGCAGATTTTATTAGGCAAGCCCACGAACCAATCAAAAACAGTGACGTGACGTCGACAGGGCTCCGAGTCCTTTTCTAAACACTAAAGCGTTTCGCTGCGATACGCATGCACGAGCGCATGCAACGCAGGCTCGAACCTAATGACGCTAAGGCGGTGCTAAAGTGGCGCTAGGCTCTCTTAAATCAGGGCCACAGTACCTGTAGTGCAATTCTTACCCTCTGGGAAAGGGATATGCAGTATGCCTGAATTGGATATGGCGAGAAACCATGGATGCAAACACTTCACTCCCTGTCCTCCTCCCATGTAATTTATAAATTCAGAGGTTAAAGGAAGCTCACAAAACAAATAGCAGCCTAAGTAAAACAAGCCTTTATTTCACTGAATTCTGTAACTTTTATTGGGCATAGGTGGCTCCTGTCTTCCATGACCTCATTTCGTGACAGGCTGCCCCCGATGTAGAACCCCCTTTTTAAGTACCCAAGTTTTGTTAGAGAATTGGTAACAAAGCCTAGCTAGCAAATGAGGAGCAGGCACTTTAGGGGCAGATTACCCTCATAATTGCATAAAACAGCCATTGATAATATCAGTAGGTCTGGCTTTAAAGAAATGTGTATGGTAATATAAAGCATTACACGTAAATAGCATTTGAATGAATATGTATTTGTGTAAAAGCAAAGAACTGTACAATTATATTGGCGTAGTTTCAAAGGGCAAGTGACAATTGCACTGCCAAGCCAGATATAAAAATCCATGTAGGTTAATGACTGCCCTCCTCCCAGATTACCAGAAGTAATCGGCAACATCATTGCCCTTCCAAGCTACCAGAAGAAGCAGCTTTACCCTCCTAATAAGGGAGTTCAGAACTGCCTCTACCTTAAACTCAGAAGAAGCATCACTATGACAAGTGGTGGAGGGCTTGGCTGTGATACAGGTGCAGTTTTTACAAAGTATACTTGGAACACATCATGCATCTTCAACTCCCTTGATAGAACTAACTGTTCAGCTGCAGTTACCACAAGCTTCAGTATACAAAAGGAGGCACATACCTTGGTGTGAACCTTTGGATGAGGCTCAGTTAAAGACATAAAACTGTGATCATCCACACCAGATACTCCAGCTTGTAAGCAGAAGAGGATTTGTGATGGTCATATATAGTACTCTTGCATGAGGCCTTACTTGGTGCCCAATGTACAACAGTTTGTGGCTGGGCGTTGGCTATCCTTTGTAGACCCAAGGACACAGACAGGGAGGGTATCCATCAGTATCAAAGAAAGGCACCTGCCCACTGATGCATGTAAGGAATTAGTGTATGCGAATTTAGTCAACTGCAGCTATTGGACCAATTGTTCCTTAATCCTTATGATCAATGAGGAAGATTAGTAAACATTGTTCAGTGGCTGATTTACTATTTCAGTTGGCCAGATGGTAACTTGTAGAAGATGATTGAAAGTCCCCAGGTGGTTTAGCAATTCCTTCTGAAATGTGGCAATGAATACGCTTATTAGTGATGATTATACTTGGTAGGCCATGCAACCAAACTATGTTCTCCAAAACAACAAATGCAAACTATGTTGCAGAGGATAACCTTTCCCCGGTTTCACGAAATGTCCTATGGTGAGTTAGTCCACATTAACTATAAGTGTTGTATAACCCTATAAATGGGGACATTCAAATATGAAGTCTGTTGTTGTAATATGACAAGGTTGTACTGATGTTGGAAGAGGCTGTAGTGGACCCATGGAACATTAATGATCTGATGTAGTCTGAGTAGAAGTTTGACAAGCTTTCACATATTATTTCACACTCTCCAGTATTCCAATGCATGAAACAAACTACATCAACAATTCTAGTATCGTTCCTTCTCCTGAATGACCAGCAATTGAGAGGTAGAACACCAACCTACTACCTTCTGTAGTAAAGAAAAATGTGTAACAAGTCATCTCATTCTCCAAAATAACACATTTGGAGATACTGTTGTTAGCCCCTCAGTTCCATTCAGTTCTGTTTGTTTTGTGTATTCTCCCTCTACTTTTTAATGGAGTATGTATTCAGCCATGTTTGGTACCAACACTAGGATTGATGGAGGTTATGATTTTCCCAGCACAACAATACATCCACTTTCTCAGCGCATTATCCTAGCATGTAGGAGATGACATAATCAGTGTTTGAAGAACAGAGAAGTTCCCACTTTGATCTTTTGATCATCCATGCTAATGCCATCTATGGAAATAAGAAAACCAAGAAAAGAAAGAGACAACACCTCGGACACACATACTGCAGCTTTATTATGTAAGACATGTATTTGTAGGTGGAACAATACTTGCTACATATGCCTGTGATGTTCCAGTAGATTTACTGTGAACACTTAAGAGGTCATCCAGATATGTAATTATAAATATATCCAAGATATCTCACGAATACCTCGTGGATGAAGTGTTGGAAAGCAGCTGCGGCATTACACGTGACAAAAGTCACACCTAGTTACTCTTACTACCTATATCTGGCATTGAAATTACTCTTCCATTCATCACTGTCCTCGATTCAAACAAGATTAAATGCCCAACTTAGAAGAGATGGGAACATTGTCAACTGGCCACAACAATATAGAAGTAAATAGAAAGAGTTTCAGGATTTTTGTGGTTATGATATTGGGTTCACAAAAATCAATGCTGGGCAGAATGTAGTAACTTGTTTAGGGATGGAAAAATAAGGAGCCACTGTTGGAGAACTGCAAGGATAAATAAGCTCTCAAGACAAACTTTCATCCAAACATTCTTTCAGCTCCTTATCTTCTTGAATGGTTCATGGGCAAATCCTTCCATGTGGAACATCAACCACATATATAAGATCAATAGCACAATTGTAACTGTGCTGGGGCAGAAGTTGATCTGCACCTTTCTTGGGATCTGGATATGCATAAGGAATCTAGATTACATCTAAGAATGTAGAACAATATGCCAGCAGCTGTTCCTTTGGATGTGCGGTAGTCAACAAAGTAACCAATGTGCTGTTGGTGATACTCTGAATTAAACATAATAATCTTTCAGTACCAGATTTTGAAATCATTATGGAGTTGTAGCCAGTTTGTTCCCAAAACACCAGAACGGATGGTGAATCAACCAAATCGAAATTTAGATCCTACATTAACCATTTTCTGTGGTGAGAAACAAAGGTTGAGTTTCAAAACATGTGGCCCCAGAGATGAAAAGGGTGCCACCAATGCCTTTAATATTTTCAGCGAGCTCCTTCTTTAAATGCTGGATTTGTGTTGCTTAATGAATTTTAACACCCTGGAGCAACCGAATGCACCAGACGCAACTAGTGCCAATAAGGACGGGAACAATTTAGAGGTAACTATTGTAACATGCATCAAATAATGTGCTTTGTCTATGACAGATAGTGCCATCCGTGCTCTTGTTTTGATTTCCTGTTCTGTTTCACACCAATTTATCAAATCAAGCACACAGGCAATGCGTATTGTTTTGTAAAACCATCTCACTACACTGCGTCTGAGGCAACTGCGCGCGACCTTTGGCTATAAACTGTGTTTTTATTACGCAATGCTGCTGTATGGCCTGCTAATATGTGCAGTGCTGAGAAAGTCTGCAGGTGCAGGCCTGTGCTGCTACCCATTCCTGGAAGGGGGAGGACCAGACATGTTGCTGGAGGTTTGTTGTCACGTGCGTACAATACAGTGCTGCAAGTTGCATCAAAGAGAGTGCATCCACTGTCTCATGCAGCAGAACCAGTTTGGTTTGGTTCTTTTTTAAGTATCCATCTCATTCTTCCTGCCTTTGTGTAGAGCAGTGACTCTTAACATGTGGCCCGCAGATGCCTGGGGCCTCTGACACCTACGCAGGGAGTCTACAGCAGTTTAGAAACTTAAATAATATATAATCTTTTAAATGCCATAACCTGCTAACTAACAATACCTATTCTCCTCTAGTTCATGTATTTAGACCACCAACCATTTATTTGCATGACTTCACCTAGCCCTTTCACTAAAGATCAAACCTAACTCTGATGAATTTAATTTACCACATAGAATGTAGAATGTGGTGTAAATGCATGTAATGTTTTCCTGATGAATCCCAATAACCAACAATAAGCACTAAAAAACAGTTACCTTGGACTCTGGAGCAACGTGCTGCTGGGTGTGAAGCGCTTCAACTGCAAAAAGAACAAGTGATGGACGGAATGCTGAAGCATGTCAAACATTCACACCCAGTAAGAGATCTGGGCCTAAATCCATCGTTTTTTGCTACCCATGCCATTCCAGTTTGGACCAGCCATATGCAAATCAATGTTGACCCTGCTCCCCATGGGAACAGTCCAGCCCGAACTGCCAGGCCAGGTTCTCCCTGGACCAGAAACAGTCTTCCTGGGACTGGTTTCAGGGTATCACCCCTCATCATCCAGGCTAGCTTGATTTTCAAAACACCATCCTTTTGGGAGACAATGGTAGGATACCATCTGGGAGCCTCAAGGAATACTGGGACGCACTGTCAGCCCTGAGGGAAAACCAAGTAAGGACAGCTCTCCATGAGGCAAATATGACTGAATATCTACATGTAAATGCAACCACTAATGGCCTGTTGGTGACCAGTGCACTATGCATATTTTTTGAAAATCTGGCATTCAGAAAGAAGGACACAAAACAGCATGAATCATCAGACCCCGGGTAGGTGAGCGTTAGGTACAGAGCGGGTGTGTCACTTTGAGGAAAGTGTGACTACAAGCACACCCCCTCCCGGAGGAGCTATGATATGAGAGCCCAAATACAACTGAGTATAAATGATGGACACCATAAATGATAGGTATCATCTTATGACACCACATTAGTTAGGTGAATTGCACCTTATCACTGAGCATGTATCATTTATGCTTTCATTAGAGATAGTCAAACTAGGAGTGGCACCAGGGAGTCCACCCTGGTCCTGAAGAGGAGCCTAGGGGTAAGGCTTCGGAACATGTAGACTAGGAAGTCAGGTACATTACATCCCCCACTTCTGCAGCCCCCTTTTTAATCTTACTGCCTCCAAGAGATCTATTAAATCATTGGAATTACTAGGACACAAGTATTTTTAACTCACTGAAGACCCCACCACTCCTATCCCTCCTGTGATTCACCCTGATGAGACTACATCAGTGCTCCCATGTATCCTGTAGGTCGTAGCACGCCCCGCTCTGTAGCAGAACGGGAAGAAACCCAATGATGAAGCATGCCACCAAAGGGTAACCCTGGTGGGTGAGGGTTTTTCTAACAGGAAAATCCTTTTTCCTATCCATCCTGTGGTAGTTCTTTTAGCTGGGCCTCTGTTGTAATGTGATGAATTATGTCCAGAAACTGAAACTGAAATAACAATTTCAGAATTTTACAAGGGACAAAAGAGCAGCAATTTCAACTCTGGCATATGGTGACTCCATTACAATCAAGTCATCAGATAAGGGCCTATTGTTATCCTCTCCAATGAGGAATACAGGCAGGAATGCCAAAGACTACCAGGGAACACAAAATATTACACAACCATTGACCAGAATCCTCTCCTAAGCTTCAACAAAAGATCTAGATATTGATCAATGAACCTGAGTTGTCAGAATGGATCACCTAGAAGGAAGTGGACTTCTTTAACACTCAGCAATCAAAAATACTTTCTTTCTACTCCCTTAATAAAATTGACAGAGATAAGAGACCACTACTGAGGAGACCCATTGTTGAGAAGACCCTGACTTTCCTCAAGGACACATAGGATATGTTAATTAATTCAGCTGAAACAACTGACTTATTAATAACACTTTGTCATGGAATGTGCCGCAGTGGCATTTAAAGAAAATGTTTTTCAATTTGAGGTAAAACTATGGGGCTTATTTACAAGCTCAGTGCGGTGCTGGTGCATCACTTTTGTGATGCACCGGTGATGCATAGTGCAGGCCCATATCTACAAGGCCACACAAAGCCTTGCCTTAGACTGTGTCAGGGAGGTATTCTATGGGCATTGCGGAGGGTTTTCCCATGCAACACATATGGGTTTTGGCACATTCCCATCAAAATCTTATGCCTCCCCAGAGGAGGTGCAACAAGGGGAAATATCTTTATTTCTCTTAGTTTTTTCCTCTTTCACAATGCAGCACACATAGAAAGAAGAAACATCCTCCATGGATTCCTTTGGTGCTGAAAGGTGTCCCTTTTGCCACAGAAACAATCCTGTCTGCAATGCAGGCATACTTGCACCATGGTGCAAAGGTGCTTGTGTCGACTCTAGGCAGTCAATTGTGCGCCTGTGCTGAGGGAGAGGACAGAAATGTGCTGTTTCTTGTAGATATAGCACAATTGTGTCCCTTCCCCTGTGGCGCAGCGCAGCAAGCCACTGTGCCACGCGACTTGTAAATAAGTCCCTAAAACTCCAGATCCAATGGACATCAATGGGCAGCACCTTTGCCCCAAGTTTTGCCTGCTTATACATGTACAGCATCAAGAAGGTTTATACTCTCTGATACGAGTCCATTTAAGAACAAAATTCAACTTTGGAGAAGATTCATTGACGATATTGTAATAATTTGGAGATGCGGCAAAACTTAGGCATTAGATTTTATGAAATGGATAAATCTCCTAGATCCATATTTGAAGTTCATGGCATCCATATCCAAAAAGGAACTCCCTCTCATTGATTTTATGATAACATTGGATGAAGGCTGGTTGAGATCAAGAACATAGTACAAAGCTATGGATCGCAACAGCTTACTGTTATGTGGTAGCACCACCTGAGAGCTTTAAGAACAAATCTCCTTTTTTGCCAATTCCTATGGTTTAGGAGGGACTGACGTGTTATCTTGACATCCAATGCCTGCAAAGGAGCAAGGTCTAACAATAGAGACTTCTAGAACCAAGGATCAGAGATGATCAACTAAAACGGACATGTGTAACAACATACATGCCCTCTTCAAATGGAGTGAAGAAGATCCTCAATAAACAATGGAATATACTGACCAGTTGAGGCCTAAACGTAGAAAAGCCACTTTGAGCCTGTAAACATAAAAGTAATTTGCAAGATTTGTAGTCTATACCAGACTCAGAAACAGAGAGCTGAAACACATGTTGGGGCCTTCCACCTATCGTTGGACACTATCCATGCAGAGAATGCAATGTGTGCCATCCAAAAACCCCTACAAAAGAGGTAAACCCGGGACTGGAAGGAATGGTGAAATGAATGACACACACTTATAAAACTAAAACTGCATTTATCTCATCAATCTCCTGTGCCTTTTGAAATATATTGATATGACAACTAAACCGATAAAACTCTTAAACTCTGTATCAATGAACTAAGGAGAATGTGAGATGTCACCATATCACGACAAAAAAGATTGCCCACTTTGTAACATCCAAACAGACCTTGAATGACCAACACAGATAATGTTCAGAAAAAATTGTTGTTTTAAAAGAACAACATTGGATCTTACATTTGAAGACCTACATTCAGCCTGAATGATGATATACCCTGGCGAGTTATCCAGATGAGGTGTTTTTCCCAAGCTAACAAGGACAGAAAGTTACCTATGAGAAGGGCAGCATTACATTGATAATTTATGAGTAATTCATAAGGAGGCTCTACATATCCATGTGACTTCATTTATGTAACATATTTTTCTCCTCTGACCTCTAACATATGGATGATTCTTGGGTACTTAACTGGTTCTGTGCCAGGGACGTAATGGTTACGTCCCGCGGCACAGTGCTCCTGTGCCGAGGACGTAACTATTACGTCCCAGCACCAGAGCTCGTGAGCTTCCGCCCCCCCCCCCCTCATGGCAGGGCTGGAAGGGGAATCGCTTCCCCTTCCACCCCCGAACTCACCAGTGACATCTGATGACGTCGACCTCATCAGAGGCCGCCTCCCATCTCGCTGGAAGCTGAGCTTCCAGTGCGATCGGAAGAGAAATGCTTTTTCAATTCTCTTCCGATCATGTGATGGGGGCCTGAGAGGCTTCAAGAGGAAGGAAAGGAATTTCCTTCCCTTTGAAGTCTCTCAGAGCATTTCAGCAGCCGGATCGTGAAGCGATCTGGCTGCTGAAATGCCCACTGGACACCAGGGATCATTTTTGTTGGTGAAAGTGGCATAAGTGGAGCAAGGGTCACTCCCCTGGGGGGCAATTATTTTCAAGGCTTTTTCTGCCCCCCCTAGGGGCAGATCGGCCTATTGTTACTAGGCTGATCTGCCCCCAGGGAGGGCAGAAACCTCTAGGTGCCAGTGATAAATTTTTTTGTTTTTTTGTTTATTTTGTGTTTGTTTTTCAGACGAGGGGAGCGACCCCATAGGCAAGGGTCACTCCCCTGGGGGGCAACAAATTATATTTAGGCCATTTCTGCCCACCTTGGGGGCAGATCAGCCTATTTTTATTGGGCCAATCTGCCTCCAAGGGGGGCAGAAACTGCTAGACACCACAGATATTTTTTTTAAGGTCAATTTCACACGAGACGAGCTACCCCTTAGGCAAGGGTCGCTCCCCTGGGGGGGAAGCAAATTTGTTGAAGGCTATTTCTGCCCCCATTGGGGGCAGATCAGCCTATTGTAATTAGGCTGATCTGCCCCCCCCCCACCCCCGGGGGGGAGGCAGAAACCCATAGACACT
Source organism: Pleurodeles waltl (assembly GCF_031143425.1). NCBI lineage: Eukaryota > Metazoa > Chordata > Amphibia > Caudata > Salamandridae > Pleurodeles > Pleurodeles waltl. Next base: position 970,941,903 of record NC_090440.1, on the reverse strand, counting down.
AGGGATTATTATTATTATTATTATTTTGTTTTTTATATATGTGGGGAGGGACCCCTTAGGCAAGGGTCGCTCCCCTGGGGGGCAAATTGTCTTTAGGCCATTTCTGTCCCCCTTGGGGGCAGATCGGCCTATTTTTCGTAGGTCAATCTGCCCCAAGGGGGGGCAGAAACCACTAGACACCAGGGATTTTTTGTTGTCAGTTTCACGTGAGGGGAGAGACCCCTTAGGCAAGGGTCGCTCCCCTGGGGGCCAAATTTGTTGTAAGCCATTTCTGCCCCCTTGGGGAAGGATCAGCCTATTTTTATTACGCCAATCTGCCCCCAAGGGGGGCAGAAACCACTAGACACCAGGAATTTTTATTTTTTTGCAGCAATTTCACGCGAGGGGAGAGACCCCTTAGGCAAGGGTCGTTCCCCTGGGTGGAGGGAATTTATTTTAGGCCATTTCTGCATCCCTTGAGGGCAGATCGGCCTATTTTTATTAGGCCGATCTACCCCCAAGGGGGCAGAAACCACTAGGCCCCGGGGATTTTATTTTTATACCAATTTCACGCAAGGGGAGCGACCACTTAAGCAAGGGTCACTCCCCTGGGGGGGCAAATTTATTTTAGGCCATTCCTGCTCCCCTCTGGGGCATATCGACCTATTTCTATTAGGCCAATGTGCCCCCGGGGGGCAGAAACCACTTAGGCACCAGGGATTGTTGTGTGTGTTTTGACTGGGGGGCAGCCCCTTGGGCAAGAGTCACTCCCCATGGGGGCACATTACTGTTGGCCATATCTGCCCCCCTTTGTGGGCAGATCAGCCTATTTTTGGAAGGCCAATCTGCCACGAAGGGGGGCAGAAAGCCCACCAGAGACCAGGGAAGATTTTTTTTTAAATAAGAGGGTGGGGGTATGGCTATACCCCACACCCCCAAATAAATGGGGCCAAAGTTGTGTTGCCCACCAGTGGGCAGATGGGGCAATTACCCCCAATCCACACCCAGGGTGGCAGAAAGTCCACTAGATGGCAGGGAATTAAACACAAATAGTTATGTGGTGGCTACCAACCAGTATGGGCCTGGTTATGCCCCCACCCCAACTGAAGGGGGTAACAGTCTTTCAGCTCGCCCCCCTGCACACTAAAACATCTTATCCCATGGCAAGCAAGAGATCGTTTGATTATTTGGGGTTTTGGTTTTACATTTGGGCCATGAGAGCTTGGCTAACTCTCAAAATCGTCCCACTTGTAATGGTGAGGGCTGCACTTTTTGGACTTTGGGACCCTGCCATGTAGAAAAATCCACAAGACCTAGACACATCTAAAAACTAAACATCTGGGTGATTCCAGGGTGGTGTGCTTCACATGCACACGGCACCATTTTCTTACCCACAATGCCCTGCAATCCTCCAACTTTGCTGGAAATCACACATTTTTCCCACATTTTTGTGATGAAACCTTCAGGAATCTGCAGGTATCCACAAAAATCCTACCACCCAGCCTTGTCTCATCTATACTGATAAAAATTCTGCTGCACTTGTCAGCCTAAAAATGTTTTTTTTCAAACTGCCCTTTTGGACCCGCTTTGGTTCCCCCTCAATTTCGACATGTTTTTGGCTCTTCCCTGTCACAGGCACTTGGCCCACCTACACAAGTGAGGTATAATTTTTACCGGGAGACTGAGGGGAATGTTGGGTGGTAGGGAATTTGTCCCGGTGCAGTAATCCCACACAGATATGTGGGAAAAATGTGATTTATTGTAGCTAAATTGGAGGTTTGCTGAGGATTCTGGGTAAGAAAACATTGGGGGATCCACGCACGTCACACCTCCATGGATTCCCTTGGGTGTCTAGTTTGCAGAAATGTTTGGGTTTGGTAGGTTTCACCATATATGGCTGCTGAGCCCAGGACCAAAAACGCAGGTCCCCACCCCTGCATAAACAGGTAGTTTAGTATTTGATCATTTTGATGCGTCCACACAGTGTTTTGGGGCATTTCCTTTCATGGGCACTAGGCCTACCCACAAAAGTGAAGTACCATTTGTATCGGGAGACTTGGGGGAATGCTGGGTGGAAGAAAATGTGTAGCTCCTCTCAGATTCCAGAACTTTCTGTCACCGAAATGTAAAGAAAAAGTGGTTTTTTTGGCCAAATTTTGAAGTTTGCAAAGGATTCTGGGTAACAGAACCTGGTGAGAGCCCCACAAGTCACCCCATCCTGGATTCCCCTAGGTGTCTAGTTTTAAAAAATGCACAGGTTTGGTAGGTTTCCCAAGGTACCGGCTGAGCTAGAGGCCAAAATCCACAGCTTGGCACTTTGCAAAAAACAGCTTTGTTTTCTTTTGGAAAATGTGATGTGTCCACATAGTGTGTTTGGGGCATTTCCTTTCGCGGGCACTAGGCCTACCCAAGTAAGTGAGATACCATTTTTATCAGGAGACTTGAGGGAACACTGGGTGGAAGGAAATGTGTGGCTCCTCTCAGATTCCAGAACTTTCTGTCACAGAAATGTGAGGAAAAAGTGTTTTTTTTGCCAAAGTTTGAGGCTTGCAAAGGATTCTGGGTAACAGAACCTGGTGAGAGCCCCACAAGTCAGCCCATCCTGGATTCCCCTAGCTGTCTAGTTTTCATAAATGCACAGGTTTCGTAGGTTTCCCTAGGTTCCGGCTGAGCTAGAGGCCAAAATCCACAACTTGGCACTTTGCAAAAAACAGCTCTGTTTTCTTCAAGAAAATGTGATGTGTCCGTGTTCTGTTTTGGGGCATTTCCTGTCACGGGTGCTAGGCCTACCCACACAAGTGAGGTACCATTTTCAATGGTAGACTTGGCGGAACGCTGGGTGGAAGGAAATATGTGGCTTCTCTCAGATTCCAGAACTTTCTGTCACCAAAATGTGAGGAAAAAGTGTTTTTTTGGCCAAATCCTGAGGTTTGCCAAGGATTCTGGGTAACAGAACCTGGTGAGAGCCCCACAAGTCACCCCATCTTGGATTTCACTAGGTGTCTAGTTTTCAAAAATGTGCAGGTTTGGTAGGTTTCCCTAGGTGCGGCTGAGCAAGAGGCCAAAATCCACAAATAGGCACTTTCCAAAAAACAGGTCTGATTTCTTTGGGAGAATGTGATGTGTCCACGTTGTGTTTTGAGGCATTTCCTGTTGCGGGCGCTAGGCCTACCTACACAAGTGAGGTACCATTTTTATTGGGAGACTTGGGGGAATGCTGGGTGGAAGGAAATTTGTGGCTCCTCTCAGATTCCAGAACTTTCTGTCACAGAAATGTGAGGAAAAAGTGTTTTTTTGGCCAAAGTTTGAGGCTTGCAAAGGATTCTGGGTAACAGAACCTGGTGAGAGCCCCACAAGTCACCCCATCCTGGATTCCCCTAGTTGTCTACAGGTTTGGTAGGTTTCCCTAGGTTCCGGCTGAGATAGAGGCCAAAATCAACAGCTAGGCACTTTCTAAAAAACACTTCAGATTTCTTTGGGAACATGTGATGTGTTCATGTTGTGTTTCCTGTCGCAGGCATTAGGCCTACCTGCACAAGTGAGGTACCATTTGTAGGAAAGTACCATCTTGCCTGGCATGTTACCCCCATATTTCACTGTATATATGTTGTTTTAGTTGTATGTGTCACTGGGACCCTGCCAGCCAGGGCCCCAGTGCTCATAAGTGTGCCCTGTATGTGTTCCCTGTGTGACGACTAACTGTCTCACTGAGGCTCTGCTAACCAGAACCTCAGTGGTTATGCTCTTTCTTTGCTTTCCAAATTGTCACTAACAGGCTAGTGACCAATTTCACCAATTCACATTGGCATACTGGTACACCCTTATAATTCCCTAGTATACGGTACTGAGGTACCCAGGGTATTGGGGTTCCAGGAGATCCCTATGGGCTGCAGCATTTCTTTTGCCACCCATAGGGAGCTCTGACAATTCTTACACAGGCCTGCCACTGCAGCTTGAGTGAAATAACGTCCACGTTATTTCACAGACATTTACCACTGCACTTAAGTAACTTATAAGTCACCTATATATCTAACCTTTACCTGGTAAGGGTTGGGTGCTAAGTTACTTAGTGTGTGGGCACCCTGGCACTAGCCAAGGTGCCCCCACATTGTTCAGGGCAAATTCCCCGGACTTTGTGAGTGCGGGGACATCATTACACATGTGCACTATACATAGGTCACTACCTATGTATAGCGTCACAATGGTAACTCCGAACATGGCCATGTAACATGTCTAAGATCATGAAATTGTCACCCCAATGCCATCCTGGCATTGGGGAGACAATTCCATGATCCCCCGTGTCTCTAGCACAGACCCGGGTACTGCCAAACTGCCTTTCCCGGGGTTTCACTGCAGCTGCTCCTGCTGCCAACCCCTCAGACAGGTTTCTGCCCTCCTGGGGTCCAGCCAGGCTTGGCCCAGGAAGGCAGAACAAAGGACTTCCTCAGAGAGAGGATGTTACACCCTCTCCCTTTGGAAAAAGGTGTCAGGGCTGGGGAGGAGTAGCCTCCCCCAGCCTCTGGAAATGCTTTGATGGGCACAGATGGTGCCCATCTCTGCATAAGCCAGTCTACACCAGTTCAGGGATCCCCCAGCCCTGCTCTGGCGCGAAACTGGACAAAGGAAAGGGGAGTGACCACTCCCCTGACCTGCACCTCCCCTGGGAGGTGCCCAGAGCTCCTCCAGTGTGCTCCAGACCTCTGCCATCTTGGAAACAGAGGTGCTGCTGGCACACTGGACTGCTCTGAGTGGCCAGTGCCAGCAGGTGACGTCAGAGACTCCTTCTGATAGGCTCTTACCTGTGTTGCTAGCCTATCCTCCTTCCTAGGTAGCCAAACCTCCTTTTCTGGCTATTTAGGGTCTCTGCTTTCGGGAATTCTTTAGATAACGAATGCAAGAGCTCATCAGAGTTCCTCTGCATCTCTCTCTTCACCTTCTGCCAAGGAATCGACCGCTGACTGCTCTGGACGCCCGCAAAACCGCAACAAAGTAGCAAAGACGACTACTGCAACCTTGTATCGCTTATCCAGCCGCCTTCTCGACTGCTTTCCTGGTGGTGCATGCTGTGGGGGTAGTCTGCCTCCTCTCTGCACTAGAAGCTCCGAAGAAATCTCCCGTGGGTCGACGGAATCTTCCCCCTGCAACCGCAGGCAACAAAAGACTGCATCACTGGTCCTATGGGTCCCCTCTCAGCACGACGAGCATGGTTCCTGGAACCCAGCAACTCTGTCCAAGTGACTCCCACAGTCCAGTGACTCTTCAGTCCAAGTTTGGTGGAGGTAAGTCCTTGCCTCCCCACGCTAGACTGCATTGCTGGGTACCGCAGGATTTGCAGCTGCTCCGGCTCCTGTGCACTCCTACAGGATTTCCTTTGTGCACAGCCAAGCCTGGGTCCCCGACACTCTACTTAGGGGTAGGGAAGAATCCCTCTAGAGAACTGTTGATTAACATGCTCATTGAAAATGATAAGGCCTTAGCTGGAACATCAGTTGAGAGGTTAGCAGATGGTTCACACTCTGATTCTGGGGTAGCCCCAGCAAGAATGTTAGATGGTATTCTTTCCAACCTGCCCCTTAGCAGACCCCCTAGCATAACTGGTACTAATGTGAGCTCTCATCACAGTAGGGATGGCATTCCTTTAGGCCAGGTTGTTAGGGTGCCAACTGTTAGGGACAGGTCTCTTTCTGTTGTTTCACATCATTCTTCTGTGTCAAAGCATGCCCAACCCACCCACCCTGATGACAGAATGTTAGAAAGGGAGCTCAATAGATTGAGAGTGGAAGAGACCAGGCTGAAGCTTAAACAGCAACAGCTGGCTCTAGACAGGGAATCTTTAGACTTAGAAAAAGAAAGACAGAAGTTGGGGTTTGGACCCCATGGTGGCAGCAGCAGTATTACAGATAGTAATCCTGTGAAAGAGCATGATTCTAGGAATCTGCATAAGATAGTCCCCCCTTACAAGGAGGGGGATGACATTAACAAGTGGTGTGCTGCACTTGAGAGGGCCTGTGTTGTACAGGGGGTCCCTCAAAGGCAGTGGGATGCTATCCTATGGCTATCTTTCAGTGGAAAGGGTAGGGATAGGCTCCTTACTGTTAAGGAAAGTGATGCCAATAATTTTACAGTTTTAAAGAATGCACTCCTGGATGGTTATGGCTTAACCACTGAACAATACAGGATTAAGTTCAGAGAAACCAAAAAGGAGTCTTCACAAGACTGGATAGACTTTGTTGACCATTCAGTGAAGGCCTTGGAGGGGTGGTTACATGGCAGTAAAGTTTCTGACTATGAAAGCCTGTATAACTTGATCCTGAGAGAGCATATTCTTAATAACTGTGTGTCTGATTTGTTACACCAATATCTAGTGGACTCAGATCTGACCTCTCCCCAAGAATTGGGAAAGAAGGCAGACAAATGGGTCAGAACAAGAGTGAACAGAAAAGTTCATACAGGAGGTGACAAGGATGGCAAGAAGAAGGATGCTAAGTCTTCAGACAAGGGTGGGGACAAATCTAAAAATGAGTCATCATCAGGCCCACAAAAACGCTCTGGTGGGGGTGGTGGGTCCAAATCCTCTTCTAATCAACTAAAGAAACCATGGTGCTATTTATGTAAAGTAAAAGGCCATTGGACAACTGATGCCAGTTGTCCAAAGAAAAGCGCCAAGCATCCCACTACCACAACCCCTACTGCTACACCTAGTGCCCCTAGTAATAGCAGTGGTGGCGGGAGCAAACCTACTAATAGCCAATCCAAGGGAGTAGCTGGGCTCACTATTGATAATTTAGTTGGGGTTGGTCTTGTTAGGGAGACCACAGAGGCTGTGCTAGTCTCTGAAGGTGCCATTGATTTGGCCACCTTGGTTGCTTGTCCCCTTAATATGGATAAGTGCAAGCAACTTCCCCTAATAAATGGTGTTGAGGTTCAGGCCTACAGGGACACAGGTGCCAGTGTTACCATGGTAATAGAGAAACTGGTCCACCCTGAACAACACCTACTTGGTCACCAGTACCAAGTGACTGATGCTCATAACAACACTCTTAGCCACCCCATGGCTGTTGTGAATCTCAACTGGGGGGGGGGGGGGTTACTGGTCCAAAGAAAGTTGTGGTTGCCTCAGATTTACCTGTAGACTGTCTACTAGGGAACGATTTAGAGACATCAGATTGGGCAGAAGTGGAGTTGGAGGCTCATGCAGCAATGCTGGGCATTCCTGGGCATATTTTTGCTTTAACCAGGGCTCAGGCCAAAAAGCAAAAAGGACAGGGTGACTTGGATCCTGGAACAATGGACCAAGTGCTCCCTAAAGCTAGGGTTAGTAAAGGTAAATCACTACCTACTATCCCTCCCTCTACAGTGGATTCAACTTCTGAGGAAGAAGAATTTCCCCCCTGTGCAGAACCTTCACCAGAGGAGCTGGAAGCAGACACTGCTGAGCTTTTGGGTGGAGGGGGGCCTGCCAGGGAGGAGCTGAGTGTGGCACAGCAGACCTGCCCCACACTAGAGGGTCTAAGACAGCAAGCTGTCAAACAGCAAAATGGGGATGCCAGTGACTCTCACAGAGTTTACTGGGAGGACAACCTCTTGTATACTGAAGCAAGGGATCCAAAACCTGGAGCAGCCCGGAGATTGGTGATTCCCCTGCAATACAGAGAGTTCCTCCTAACTCTAGCCCACGACATTCCCTTGGCTGGACATTTAGGGCAGATGAAAACATGGTACAGGCTTGTTCCCTTGTTTCATTGGCCTAGAATGTCAGAGGACACAAAGGAATTTTGTAAGTCCTGTGAAACCTATCAAGCCAGTGCCAAACAGGTGGCACTCCAAAGGCTCCCCTTATTCCACTACCTGTGGTTGGGGTCCCCTTTGAAAGGGTAGGGGTTGACATAGTTGGCCCCCTTGACCCTGCTACTGCTTCAGGCAATAGGTTTATTTTGGTGGTAGTGGACCATGCCACCAGATATTCTGAAGCAATTCCTCTAAGGACCACTACAGCTCCTGCAGTGGCAAAGGCCCTCCTGGGAATCTTTTCCAGGGTGGGCTTCCCAAAAGAGGTGGTATCAGACAGGGGTAGCAACTTTATGTCTGCTTACTTAAAGGCCATGTGGAAAGAATGTGGTGTAACATACAAATTCACCACACCCTATCATCCACAAACAAATGGACTGGTTGAGAGATTTAACAAAACTCTCAAATGAATGATAATGGGACTCCCTGAAAAACTCAGGAGGAGATGGGATGTCCTGTTACCTTGCCTCCTTTTTGCTTACAGGGAGGTACCCCAAAAAGGAGTGGGCTTCAGCCCCTTTGAACTCCTATTTGGGCACCCTGTAAGAGGTCCTCTAACACTTGTAAAGGAGGGTTTGGAACAGCCTTTAAAAGCTCCTAAACAAGACATAGTGGACTATGTACTTGGCCTAAGATCCAGAATGGCTGAGTATATGAAAAAGGCCAGTAAAAACCTTCAGGCCAGCCAACAGCTCCAAACGCAATGGCATGACCAGAAGGCTGTTCTGATTCAGTACCAACCAGGACAGAAGGTGTGGGTCTTGGAGCCTGTGGCCCCAAGAGCACTCCAAGACAAATGGAGTGGACCCCACATTATTGTTGAGAAAAAGGGAGAAGTCACCTACTTGGTTGACTTAGGCACTGCTAGGAGTCCCCTTAGGGTGCTCCATGTCAATCGCCTGAAACCCTACTATGACAGGGCTGATCTCACCCTGCTCATGGCAACAGATGAAGGACAGGAAGAAGAGAGTGACCCTCTCCCTGATCTCTTCTCTTCCACAGAACAAGATGCTCTAGTGGAAGGTGTAGTTTTAGCAGATTGTCTAACTGCTGAGCAGAAAGACCACTGCATAAATCTCCTGGGTCAGTTTTCTGAACTCTTTTTTACTGTGCCAGGCACCACTTCTTGGTGTGAGCACACTATAAATACTGGAGACAGCATGCCTGTCAAAAGTAAAATCTATAGGCAGCCTGACCATGTCAGAGACTGCATAAAACAAGAGGTCCAGAAAATGCTTGAACTGGGAGTGGTTGAGCACTCTGAAAGTCCATGGGCCTCTCCTGTGGTACTTGTACCAAAGCCTCATTCCAAAGATGGAAAGAAGGAAATGAGGTTTTGTGTAGATTACAGAGGTCTCAACCAGGTAACTAAAACTGATGCTCACCCTATACCCAGTGAAGATGAGCTAATAGATACACTGGCATCTGCCAAGTATCTAAGCACCTTTGATTTGACTGCAGGGTATTGGCAGATCAAGTTATCAGAGGATGCTAAAGCAAAAACTGCATTTTTGACTATTAGAGGGCACTACCAATTCACAGTAATGCCCTTTGGTTTGAAAAATGCACCTGCCACTTTTCAGAGGTTGGTGAATACAGTCCTGCAAGGGTTGGAGGCTTTTAGTGCAGCATATCTAGACGATATAGCTGTCTTTAGCTCCACCTGGGATGATCACCTGGTCCACCTATGGAAAGTTTTGGAGGCCCTGCAAAAGGCAGGCCTCACTATCAAGGCTTCAAAGTGCCAGATAGGGCAGGGGAAAGTGGTTTATCTGGGACACCTTGTAGGTGGGGAATAGATTGCACCACTTCAGGGGAAAATCCAAACTATCATAGATTGGGTTCTCCCTACAACTCAGACCCAGGTGAGAGCCTTCTTAGGCCTCACTGGGTACTACAGGAGGTTCATAAAGAACTATGGCTCCATAGCAGCCCCTCTTAATGACCTCACTTCAAAGAAAATGCCTGAAAAGGTATTGTGGACAGCGAGCTGTCAGAAAGCTTTTGAGGAGCTGAAACAGGCCATGTGCTCTGCACCTGTCCTAAAAAGCCTGTGCTACTCCAAGAAATTAATTGTTCATACTGATGCATCTGAATTAGGGGTAGGGGAAGTCTTATCACAACTCAATTCTGAGGGCCAGGATCAACCTGTTGCTTTTATCAGCAGGAGGTTGACCCCTAGAGAAAAGCATTGGTCTGCCATAGAGAGGGAGGCCTTTGCTGTGGTCTGGGCACTGAAGAAGTTGAGGCCATACCTGTTTGGCACTCACTTCATTGTTCAGACAGACCACAAACCTCTACTTTGGCTAAAACAAATGAAAGGTGAAAACCCTAATTTGCTGAGGTGGTCCATATCTCTACAGGGAATGGACTATACAGTGGAACATAGACCTGGGAGTACCCACTCCAATGCAGATAGACTCTCCAGATATTTCCACTTAGACAATGAAGTCTCATCAGGTCATGGCTAGTCTTATTGTCCTTTGTTTGGGGGGGTTGTGTAGGAAAGTACCATCTTGCCTGGCATGTTACCCCCATATTTCACTGTATATATGTTGTTTTAGTTGTATGTGTCACTGGGACCCTGCCAGCACCTCTGTTTCCAAGATGGCAGAGGTCTGGAGCACACTGGAGGAGCTCTGGGCACCTCCAGGGGGAGGTGCAGGTCAGGGGAGTGATCACTCCCCTTTTCTTTGTCCAGTTGTGATAAGACTGCCCATTCCCCTAATTCAGATGCATCAGTTTGAACAATGAATTTCTTGGAGTAACATGGGCTTTTTAGGACATGGCCTGTTTCAGCTCCTCAAAAGCTTTCTTGACAGCTAGCTGTCCACAATACCTTTTTAGGCATTTTCTTTGAAGTGAGGTCATTAAGAGGGGCTGCTATGGAGCCATAGTTCTTTATGAACCTCCTGTAGTACCCAGTGAGGCCTAAGAAGGCTCTCACCTGGGTCTGAGTTGTAGGGGGAACCCAATCTATGATAGTTTGGATTTTCCCCTGAAGTGATGCAATCTGTTCCCCACCTACAAGGTGTCCCAGATAAACCACTTTCCCCTGCCCTATCTGGCACTTTGAAGCCTTGATAGTGAGGCCTGCCTTTTGCAGGGCCTCCAAAACTTTCCATAGGTGGACCAGGTGATCATCCCAGGTGGAGCTAAAGACAGCTATATCATCTAGATATGCTACACTAAAAGCCTCCAACCCTTGCAGGACTGTATTCACCAACCTCTGAAAAGTGGCAGGTGCATTTTTCAAACCAAAGGGCATTACTGTGAATTGGTAGTGCCCTCCAATAGTCGAAAATGCAGTTTTTGCTTTAGCATCCTCTGATAACTTGATCTGCCAATACCCTGCAGTCAAATCAAAGGTGCTTAGATACTTGGCAGATGCCAGTGTATCTATTAGCTCATCTGCCCTGGGTATAGGGTGAGCATCAGTTTCAGTTACCTGGTTGAGACCTCTGTAATCTACACAAAACCTAATTTCCTTCTTTCCATCTTTGGAATGAGGCTTTGGTACAAGTACCACAGGAGAGGCCCATGGACTTTCAGAGTGCTCAACCACTCCCAGTTCAAGCATTTTCTGGACCTCTTGTTTTATGCAGTCTCTGACATGGTCAGGCTGCCTATAGATTTTACTTTTGACAGGCATGCTATCTCCAGTATCTATAGTGTGCCCACACCAAGAAGTGGTGCCTGGCACAGTAGAAAATAGTTCAGAAAACGGACCCAGGAGATTTATGCAGTGGTCTTTCTGCTCAGCAGTTAGACAATCTGCTAAAACTACACCTTCCACTAGAGCATCTTGTTCTGTGGAAGACAAGAGATCAGGGAGAGGGTCACTCTCTTCTTCCTGTCCTTCATCTGTTGCCATGAGCAGGGTGAGATCAGCCCCGTCATAGTAGGGTTTCAGGCGATTGACATGGAGCACCCTAAGGGGACTCCTGGCAGTGCCTAAGTCAACCAAGTAGGTGACTTCTCCCTTTTTCTCAACAATAATGTGGGGTCCACTCCATTTTTCTTGGAGTGCTCTTGGGGCCACAGGCTCCAAGACCCACACCTTCTGTCCTGGTTGGTACTGAATCAGAACAGCCTTCTCGTCATGCCATTGCTTTTGGAGCTCTTGGCTAGCCTGAAGGTTTTTTACTGGCCTTTTTCATATACTCAGCCATTCTGGATCTTAGGCCAAGTACATAGTCCACTACGTCTTGTTTAGGAGCTTTTAAAGGTTGTTCCCAACCCTCCTTTACAAGTGTTAGAGGACCTCTTACAGGGTGCCCAAATAGGAGTTCAAAGGGGCTGAAGCCCACTCCTTTTTGGGGTACCTCCCTGTAAGTAAAAAAGGAGGCAAGGTAACAGGACATCCCATCTCCTCCTGAGTTTTTCAGGGAGTCCCATTATCATTCCTTTGAGAGTTTTGTTAAATCTCTCAACCAGTCTATTTGTTTGTGGATGATAGGGTGTGGTGAATTTGTACGTTACACCACATTCCTTCCACATGGCTTTAAGTAAGCAGACAAAAAGTTGCTACCCCTGTCTGATACCACCTCTTTTGAGAAGCCCACCCTGGAAAAGATTCACATGAGGGCCTTTGCCACTGCAGGAGCTGTAGTGGTCCTTAGAGGAATCGCTTTAGGATATCTGGTGGCATGGTCCACTACCACCAAAATAAACCTATTGCCTGAAGCAGCAGGAGGGTCAAGGGGGCCAATTATGTCAACCCCTACCCTTTCAAAGGGGACCCCAACCACAGGTAGTGGAATAAGGGGAGCCTTTGGAGTGCCCCCTGTTTTGCCCCTGGCTTGACAGGTTTCACAGGACTTAAAAAATTCCTTTTTGTCCTCTGACATTCTAGGCCAATGAAACAAGGGAACAAGCCTGTCCCATGTTTTCATCTGCCCTAAATGTCCAGCCAAGGGAATGTCGTGGGCTAGAGTTAGGAGGAACTCTCTGTATTGCAGGGGAATCACCAATCTCCTGGCTGCTCTAGGTTTTGGATCCTTGCTTCAGTATACAAGAGGTTATCCTCCCAGTAAACTCTGTGAGAGTCACTGACATCCCAATTTTGCTGTTTGACAGCTTGGTGTCTTAGACCCTCTAGTGTGGGACAGGTCTGCTGTGCCACACTCAGCTCCTCCCTGGCAGGCCCCCCTCCACCCAAAAGCTCAGCAGTGTCTGCTTCCAGCTCCTCTGGTGAAGGCTCTGCACAGGGGGAAAATTCTTCTTCCTCAGAAGTTGAATCCACTGTAGAGGGAGGGATAGTAGGTAGTGATTTACCTTTACTAACCCTAGCTTTAGGGAGCACTTGGTCCATTGTTCCAGGATCCAAGTCACCCTGTCCTTTGTGCTTTTTGGCCTGAGCCCTGGTTAAAGCAAAGATATGCCCAGGAATGCCCAGCATTGCTGCATGAGCCTCCAACTCCACTTCTGCCCAAGCAGATGTCTCTAAATCGTTCCCTTGTAGACAGTCTACAGGTAAATCTGAGGCAACCACAACTTTCTTTGGACCAGTAAACCCCCCCAGTTGAGATTCACAACAGCCATGGGGTGGCTAAGAGTGTTGCTATGAGCATCAGTCACTTGGTACTGGTCACCAAGTAGGTGTTGTTCAGGGTGGACCAGTTTCTCTATTACCATGGTAACACTGGCACCTGTGTCCCTGTAGGCCTGAACCTCAACACCATTTATTAGGGGAAGTTGCTTGTACTTATCCATATTAAGGGGACAAGCAACCAAGGTGGCCAAATCAATGGCACCTTCAGAGACTAGCACAGCCTCTGTGGTCTCCCTAACAAGACCAACCAAATACCAATTACCAATAGTGAGCCCAGCTACTCCCTTGGATTGGCTATTAGTAGGTTTGCTCCCACCACCACTGCTATTACTAGGGGCACTAGGTGTAGCAGTAGGGGTTGTGGTAGTGGGAGGCTTGGTGCTTTTCTTTGGACAACTGGCATCAGTTGTCCAATGGCCTTTTACTTTACATAAATAGCACCATGGTTTCTTTAGCTGATTAGAAGAGGATTTGGACCCACCACCCCCACCAGAGTGTTTTTGTTGGCCTGATGAAGACTCATTTTTAGATTTGTCCCCACCCTTGTCTGAAGACTTACCATCCTTCTTCTTGCCATCCTTGTCACCCCCTGTATGAACTTTTCTGTTCACTCTTGTTCTGACCCATTTGTCTGCCTTCTTTCCCAATTCTTGGGGAGAGGTCAGATCTGAGTCCACTAGATATTGATGTAACAAATCAGACACACAGTTATTAAGAATATGCTCTCTCAGGATCAAGTTATACAGGCTTTCATAGTCAGAAACTTTACTGCCATGTAACCACCCCTCCAAGGCCTTCACTGAATGGTCAACAAAGTCTACCCAGTCTTGTGAAGACTCCTTTTTGGTTTCTCTGAACTTAATCCTGTATTGTTCAGTGGTTAAGCCATAACCATCCAGGAGTGCATTCTTTAAAACTGTAAAATTATTGGCATCACTTTCCTTAACAGTAAGGAGCCTATCCCTACCCTTTCCACTGAAAGATAGCCATAGGATAGCAGCCCACTGCCTTTGAGGGACCCCCTGTACAACACAGGCCCTCTCAAGTGCAGCAAACCACTTGTTAATGTCATCCCCCTCCTTGTAAGGGGGAACTATCTTATGCAGATTCCTAGAATCATGCTCTTTCACAGGATTACTATCCGTAATACTGCTGCTGCCACCATGGGGTCCAAACCCCAACTTCTGTCTTTCTTTTTCTAAGTCTAAAGATTCCCTGTCTAGAGCCAGCTGTTGCTGTTTAAGCTTCAGCCTGGTCTCTTCCACTCTCAATCTATTGAGCTCCCTTTCTAACATTCTGTCATCAGGGTAGGTGGGTTAGGCATGCTTTGACACAGAAGAATGATGTGAAACAACAGAAGGAGACCTGTCCCTAACAGTTGGCACCCTAACAACCTGGCCTAGAGGAATGCCATCCCTACTGTGATGAGAGCTCACATTAGTACCAGTTATGCTAGGGGGTCTGCTAAGGGGCAGGTTGGAAAGAATACCATCTAACATTCTTGCTGGGGCTACCCCAGAATCAGAGTGTGAACCATCTGCTAACCTCTCAACTGATGTGCCAGCTAAGGCCTTATCATTTTCAATGAGCATGTTAATCAACAGTTCTCTAGAGGGATTCTTCCCTACCCCTAAACCTCTATCAATGCAGATACTCCTCAAAGTTTTCCAGCTAAGGAGATCATAAGCTGTGCTGGCCAGGTTAAGAGTAGGACCTGTACCAGACATGATAGAAAAGGGTTTGAGGGACAGAAAAAGAAAGAAAAAGTTTCAGAACTTTTTAAGGAAACAGTAAAAAAAACTTTTTCAACTTTTTAGAACTTTTAGAAAGTTTAGAGGTACTTTTCAGCACTTAGCAAATAGAGTAAGAGGAGAAAAGCAAAACTTTTTAGTTAGGTGTACATACACTGAACTTGTTTTGTATATTTTTCTCTTATGAAAAGTACAATATGACAAAGTGGTAAGTAGTTGCAAGTACTTATCCCACCGCTGCACAACCAATGTAGGAAGCCAGCCTGGCTTGTAGTGGGTACCAAGGGGTACTTACACTTTGTACCAGGCCCAGTTATCCCTTATTAGTGTAGGAGAGGTGTCTAGCAGCTTAGGCTGATAGAAAAGGTAGCTTAGCACAGCAGCTTAGGCTGAACTAGGAGACATGCAAAGCTCCCACTATACCACTGGTGTCATATGCACAATATCATAAGAAAACACAATACACAGATATACTAAAAATAAAGGTACTTTATTTTTATGACAATATGCCAAAAGTATCTCAGTGAGTACCCTAAGTATGAGGATAGCAAATATACACAAGATATATGTACACAATACCAAAAATATGCAGTAATAGCAAAAGGAAGTAATGCAAGCAGTGTAAAGTTACAATGTATTGCAATAGGAGCACATAGATATAGGGGCAACACAAACCATATACTCCAAAAGTGGAATGCGAATAACGTATGGACCCCGAACCTATGTGAGCTTGTAGAGGGTTGCTGGGACTGTAAGAAAACAGTGAGGGTTAGAAAAATAGCCCACCCCAAGACCCTGAAAAGTAGGTGTAAAGGGCACCTAAGTTCCCCAGAGAGAACAGAATGCGTGCTAGGGAAATTCAGCAAGGAAGACCAACACCAGCAATGCAACAACGATGGATTTCCAGACGAGAATACCTGTGGAACAAGGGGACCAAGTCCAAGAGTCACACTCAAGTCGTGAGTGGGCAGATGCCCAAGAAATGCCAGCTGAGGGTGCAAAGAAGCTGCCACTGGATGGTAGAAGCTGTGGATTCTGCAAGAACGAAGAGTACTAGGAACTTCCCCTTTGGAGGATGGATGTCCCATGTTGTGAAGAAGCTTGCAGAGGTGTTCCCACGCAGAAAGACCGCAAACAAGCCTTGCTAGCTGCAAGGGTCACGGTTAGGGTTTTTGGATGCTGCTGTGGCCCAGGAGGGACCAGGATGTCGCCAATTGCGTGAGGAGACAGAGGGGGCACGCAGCAAGACAAGGAGCCCACTCAGAAGCAGGCAGCACCCGCAGAAGTGAACGGGAGCTCACCCGAAGTCACGAAGAAGGTCCCACGACGACGGAGGACAACTCAGGAGGTCGTGAACTGCAGGTTAGAGTGTCGGGGACCCAGGCTTGGCTGTGCACAAAGGAAATCCTGGAAGAGTGCACAGGAGCCGGAGCAGCTGCAAATCACGCGGTACCCAGCAATGCAGTCTAGCGTGAGGAGGCAAGGACTTACCTCCACCAAACTTGGACTGAAGAGTCACTGGACTGTGGGAGTCACTTGGACAGAGTTGCTGAGTTCCAGGGACCACGCTCGTCGTGCTGAGAGGGGACCCAGAGGACCGGTGATGCAGTCTTTTGTTGCCTGCGGTTGCAGGGGGAAGATTCCGTCGACCCACGGGAGATTTCTTCTGAGCTTCTAGTGCAGAGAGGAGGCAGACTACCCCCACAGCATGCACCACCAGGAAAGCAGTCGAGAAGGCAGCTGGATCAGCGATACAAGGTTGCAGTAGTCGTCTTTGCTACTTTGTTGCGGTTTTGCAGGCGTCCAGAGCAGTCAGCGGTCGATTCCTTGGCAGAAAGTGAAGAGAGAGATGCAGAGGAACTCTGATGAGCTCTTGCATTCGTTATCTAAAGAATTCCCCAAAGCAGATACCCTAAATAGCCAGAAAAGGAGGTTTGGCTACCTAGGAAGGAGGATAGGCTAGCAACACAGGTAAGAGCCTATCAGAAGAAGTCTCTGACGTCACCTGCTGGCACTGGCCACTCAGAGCAGTCCAGTGTGCCAGCAGCACCTCTGTTTCCAAGATGGCAGAGGTCTGGAGCACACTGGAGGAGCTCTAGGCACCTCCCAGGGGAGGTGCAGGTCAGGGGAGTGTTCACTCCCCTTTCCTTTGTCCAGTTTCGCGCCAGAGCAGGGCTGGGGGATCCCTGAACCGGTGTAGACTGACTTATGCAGAGATGGGCACCATCTGTGCCCATCAAAGCATTTCCAGAGGCTGGGGGAGGCTACTCCTTCCCAGCCCTGACACCTTTTTCCAAAGGGAGAAGGTGTAACACCCTCTCTCTGAGGAAGTCCTTTGTTCTGCCTTCCTGGGCCAAGCCTGGCTGGACCCCAGGAGGGCAGAAACCTGTCTGAGGGGTTGGCAGCAGCAGCAGCTGCAGTGAAACTCCAGGAATGGCAGTTTGGCAGTACCTGGGTCTGTGCTAGAGATCCGGGGGATCATGGAATTGTCACCCCAATGCCAGAATGGCATTGGGGTGACAATTCCATGATCTTAGACATGTTACATGGCCATGTTCGGAGTTACCATTGTGACGCTATACATAGGTAGTGACCTATGTATAGTGCACGCGTGTAATGGTGTCCTCGCACTCACAAAGTCCGGGGAATTTGCCCTGAACAATGAGGGGGCACCTTGGCTAGTGCCAGGGTGCCCACACACTAAGTAACTTAGCACCCAACCCTTACCAGGTAAAGGTTAGACATATAGTTGACTTATAAGTTACTTAAGTGCAGTGGTAAATGGCTATGAAATAACGTGGACGTTATTTCACTCAGGCTGCAGTGGCAGGCCTGTGTAAGAATTGTCAGAGCTCCCTATGGGTGGCAAAAGAAATGCTGCAGCCCATAGGGATCTCCTGGAACCCCAATACCCTGGGTACCTCAGTACCATATACTAGGGAATTATAAGGGTGTACCAGCATGCCAATGTGAATTGGTGAAATTGGTCACTAGCCTGTTAGTGACAATTCGGAAAGCAAGAGAGAGCATAACCACCGAGGTTCTGGTTAGCAGAGCCTCAGTGAGACAGTCATCACACAGGGAACACATACAGGGCACACTTATGAGCACTGGGGCCCTGGCTGGCAGGGTCCCAGTGACACATACAACTAAAACAACATATATTCAGTGAAATATGGGGGTAACATGCCAGGCAAGATGGTAGTTTCCTACAGCAACCCACAAACTCTGGGGACCCCTAGAATCCCTAGGATGTTGGAAAAAAAGGACGCAAATGTGGCGTGGATAGTTTATGTGGACAAAAAGTTATGAGGGCCTAAGCACGAACTGCCCCAAATAGCAAAAATAAGGCTTGGCACAGGAGGGGGAAAGGCCTGGCAGCGACGGGATTAATATATTTACAAAATAAGAACACTGTTCTTTATAGCGGTACCTGGAGAAAACATCTGGATATATTTCTTATGATTGGACTGTTTAGAAGATATCCTCTTATACTTGGATTTATCATATCAATCCATCCCTTGTATACGCATTACTCCTGTGGGAGAGAGATCAAGCTAACCTAGCTTTTTACAGTCAATAAATGTAATCTGCTTAATCATTAAAGAGGCCCTTATTCCGTCACCTTCCCCTATTTTTATCCTGGGGTCTTTTTATATGGGGCTTGCCTAAAACCTAATTTTCAATCTGCCGCAAGAAGATTGATAAAATACTATTATCCTTCACTGAAACACCACAATGATTTGTGCAAACTATGCACACTGTTTTTTGTTAACATGTATTCTTCTTTTGTTAACATTCATGTTTCATAATATAAACGTTTTTAACAGAGGGCAGAGATCCCTGTTCTTTCAGACAGTAAACAATGCCTTTCAACATGGCTGCTCCAGGGCTATTTCTATCAGAGTGGACGCATAACGCTCTACATCATCACACCCCCATGCATGCATCACACTAACCTCGGGAGATGCAGATTAAAGGGAGTACGTTCTCCAGCATTCTGTACGTTCATAAATGTGAACGATGGGTTGGCGCAGCAGCTTGCACTTTACATTAGGGCAGTAAATCCATGCTCCTGGCAGGGTTGATACGTCACGAGGTAGGATGAAGATATGCTGATATATTCATTTGCGCCCCTTGACACAGATGACCTGTGAATGGCCAGGTCTCACGAATCCTAAGGGGCCCTTATTTCATTTTCTTACTGCATGAGCACGGCACACGTGATTCCAAGTGATGGTTGTGATGCCAACATGAGAAATTATGGTATCGTTCAGTAATTACTTTTTTGATTCAACATTCCAGCAAATGTTGTTTATTTTTGATTTACGTTTGTCTTTGTTTGTTTTTTTATTTTTATTTCACTATGCCATTAGTGTTGCACAATGACGATGCTCCTAAGCAAGGGATGTAAGTCCTGGGAACAATAACTACTATCGTTTCCTTATTTTATATTTCACTAGGGTGGGTGGGGAGTTCACTTGTTTCTTCAACAGTGTAGGAATACCCACAGCAGAGAAGATTAGGTATCTGTTGCCATAGATTCTTAGTGGCTGAGAAGGCAAGAAACATGTTGACCAACTACCGACCAATAATCCCCAAGTGAGAAAACAAGGAACATTATCATCGTATTTAGTCTCTGATTTGTTTTAATCTTTACCATGGACTCCAGGAACAAATAAACGGAGGCAACATGGGTTCTATAGTTAATTTTAACTTGCACTACTCCTCGCCAATCTTCCTAGTTAGTCTTTGGTGTTCAGTTCACATGGAAGCCTTGGAGTTGCACACTCGCAATCTGAAAGGCTACAAAAGGATCTCCAGCACAGAGCCCCCAAGACGGGCCTGGTGGACAGTGCAGAGAAGCATGCCACCTTTGGGACTGTGAGGCCTTGTGCTCCACACAGCTAAGGCTTCTACCTACTTGGGTCTAGGCAGCTAATACATTATCTAAGACTCTTAACTGAACAATATACTTTATTAACATTCATAGCTATTGTTCAGTGCCAGCCCTATTATGAGGCCACCACACTGAGGTTGTTTTGTTTGTAAAGCATTGATTTGAACAAAAAACATAAAAGCTAAATTAACATTTCAAAATATTGGCAGAAAAGCAAAACACACCTTAAGGTGTCTTAGAACTGTATATTAAATCAATATTTTCAATCTTTATAAATTGCATGGTTTATTTTTTAAGTACCTTTTACTCAAGAAACTGACCAGAATTTAAATAGAATAAGGAAGTGTTGCAATTTGAAGGAAAAAGTATCCCAAGGCCTAATTCACTTTCCACAGGACTCAGAAGTGAAACAAAGGCAAGAGTTATTTGGGGCCAGATGTAGCAAAGGGTTTTTCCCATTCTGTGTCAATGGGAAAATGTGTTCGTACATATGGCCCTAGGTCCTCTACAGTAGCTGAGGGAGCAAATTTATGGGTCGCCAGAAGAAGAGACATCTCCTTTTCAATTACTTCAACTGAATGAGTGCAGCAGCCTTCCTAACACATAAAAGGCTTTGGGCCTGATTCTAACTTTGGAGGACGGTGTTAAACCGTCCCAAAAGTGGCGGATATACCACCTACCGTATTACGAGTCCATTATATCCTATGGAACTCGTAATACGGTAGGTGGTATATCCGCCACTTTTGGGACGGTTTAACACCGTCCTCCAAAGTTAGAATCAGGCCCTTTGTGTGCCAACGCGGACCTTTCTTGCAGTACGATGAATGCGGGATATTAAACAAAAAACAACCCGTAAAATTATGTTCTTTAGTTATACATTCACACAAAAAACCATCATGCTGCCTTTTTACAGACAATCTAGATGGGGTTCAGAGCAACACTCAGAGTCTAGGAGGGTGTTTGGTGTGGAGGAAACAGCAACACAATGGAGAGAGCTAAAAAACACATGCTCGCTAATAGAATGCTTACAGGAAAAGAAAAAAATCAGTTCTCTGAATGGGAGCAGTGTAAGAATGCAAGTCACCCAGTCAAAATGATGGCAATAAAGAGGCTATACTCCAAGAGAGGGGTAAACACAAGAAGAGGAAGCCAAGCCATTGATTAACAAGGAAGCAAAGAAGAGTGACAAAGTCAACAAATGGTAAGCAATGCACGAGCTTTAGGCCCACTGCAAGCCTTTGGTATGGTTAATAGGAGGCCTTTTGCAACTGCAGGATCTAAACAAGAGTTGAGCGCTTCTGCCCTCAAACCAGGTATTGCTAATGTTGCAGTACCGACCTGAGTCAAAACAGGGACTATTTGGCAGCTGTGTATGTACAGCTATGTTACATACTAGGAACAAAGAAGAGGGTGATGGCATTGAGCCATCTGGTCACCTTAGCAATGAAGTATTTAGTATGTGCTTACGTTTGCAGTTTACATGCAACACAGCTAATTTACCATCATTTTTACAAAGTATAAACTGTTCAGACCTCCAGAGGGAATGTATGGGAAATAAAAATGTCAATAAAAAACAATGTATTAAATCATCAATCTGTGAAAACGCAAACTATGCATTTTGTCATGTTTACAGCCTGGGATTGCTTTAAATGTTTACATACATGCCAACATTTTAGAAGAGAAAAGTTGGAGATTTAAAAAAAGAATTGTGAGAATGTATTTTTTCCCGTTGACTTCAATCGAAGAAGAGGTAATTTTAGGCGGGGAACAATCAC
This sequence comes from Pleurodeles waltl, assembly GCF_031143425.1. Lineage (NCBI taxonomy): Eukaryota > Metazoa > Chordata > Amphibia > Caudata > Salamandridae > Pleurodeles > Pleurodeles waltl. The sequence continues at coordinate 970,920,156 of NC_090440.1, read as the reverse complement.
AATTAGGTCATTTTTGGATTTAAAAAAACAGGAGTCTCCCGCTTGAATCAAGTCTATTGGCATGTGTTTATTAGGCCCTAATAACAAGCGCTAACAAGCATTGACAGAGCCTATAGGTCTTGCCTATACAAGACCTATTGGCTTTGTTTTACCATGTTGTACACCAGTGTGGCTCCTGTTCAGCATGGATAAAGGTTAGTGGTGTGGGGTGTCAGAGTGGGGTGGGGGACTAGAGTATTGTGGAGTGGATTTGTTTGAATGATGTACAATGGAGGATTAGAGTGTCGTAGAGTTGAGTAGAGTGGAGTAGGATTCAGTGGCAGAGTGTGTTGGAGAGGAAAGTGGGGTGGAATAGGGTGAAGTGGGTTATAGTGGATTGAGGTAGGAGGGTGGATTGGATTGGAGTGGGGTAGAAAGAAATGGGGTGAGGTGGGTGGGATTGGGGTGGATTTGAGATGGGTGGATTGGATTGGATTGGATTGGGTAGTCGATTTGGATTGGAGTGATAGGGTGGGTTGGATTGGGGTGAACTGGATTGGGGTGGGGTGTGTTGGATTGGATTGCAGTGGATTGGATTGGGGTGATATGGATTGGAGTGGGTTGGATTGCATAGAGGTAGAGTGGATTGGAGTGTGTTGGGGTGAATGGATGAGATTGGAGTGGGGTGAACTGAACTGGCTAGAGTGGAGTGGATTGTATTGGGGTGGAGTGTAGTGGGGTGGATTATAGTGGGATGGGTTGGAGTGGAATGTGTTGGTGGGGTGGATTGGAGCGAGGTGGGCTGGGTGGGTTGAATTGGAGTGTAGTAGACTGAACTGGGATCGGGTGGGCTGGGTTGGGGTAAAGTGCAGTGGATTGGAGTGTGGTGAGGTGGAGTGGAGTGGGGTAGGGTGGAGTGAATTGAAATGGGGTAGGGTGGATTGGTGTGGGGTGGACTGAACTGGGATGGACTGGATTGCATTGAGGTGTGGTAAACTATTTTGGCATGAGGTGAGGTGGGGTGGACTGCAGCGGGGTGGACTGGAGTGGGGTGGGGTGTGTTGGATTGGATTGCAGTGGATTGGATTGGGGTGAAATGGATTGGAGTGGGTTGGATTACATAGAGGTGGAGTGTATTGGAGTGTGGTGGGGTAACTGGATGAGATTGGAGTGGCGTGAACTGAACTGGCTAGAGTGGGGTAGATTGTATTGGGGTGGAGTGTAGTGGGGTGGATTATAGTGGGGTGGGTTGGAGAGGAATGCATTGGTGGGGTGGATTGGAGTGGGGTGGGCTGGACGGGTGAACTGGAGTGTGGTAGACTGAACTGGGATTGGGTGGGCTGGGTTGGGGTAAAGTGCAGTGGATTGGAGTGTAGTGAGGTGGATTGGAGTGGGGTAGAGTGGAGTGAATTGAAGTGGGGTGGGGTGGACTGGGATGGATTGGATTGCATTGAGGTGAGGTGAGGTGAACAGGATTGGCATGAGGTGGGGGGGTGGACTGCAGCAGGGTGGACTGGAGTGGACTGGAGTGGGGTGGACTGGAGTATGGTGTATCGGAGTGGAGTGGGATGGATTGGACTGAGTGGTGTGAATCAGGGTGTGATGGGGTGGTTTCGATTGAGTGTGGTGGATTGGATTTGAGTGGATTGGATAGGGGTGAGGTGGAATGGATTGGGGTGGATTGGATTGGACTGGAGTGGGGTGGATTGGACTGGAGTGGGGTGGATTGGATTGGAGTGAGGTGGCTTGATTGGAGAGTGCTGTAATGGATTGAAGTGGGTTAGATTACGGTGGTTTGGAGTGGGGTGGATTCGACTGGTGTAGGGTGGATTAATGTGGTCTAGATTAGACTGAGTGGGGTGGATTAAAGTGGATTGTATTGGAGTGGGGTGGATTGTATTTAAGTGAGGTGGATTGGATAGTGGTGGACTTGATTGGAGTGGGGTGGATTGGATTGGACAATGGTGGGTTGAATTGGACAAGGGTGGGATGATTGGAGTGGGGCGGGTTGGATTGGAGTGGGATTGGGTGGTTTGGATTGGAGCAGGGTGGATTAGAACGCAATGGGGTGGATTGGACTGGAGCAGACTGGGGTTGTGTTGGGTTGGGGATGGATTGGATTGGTGTGGGTGGACTGGGTTGTAGGGGCGTGGATTGGAGTGTGGTGAATTGGGATGGAGTGGGTTGGATTGGGGTGAGGTAACATGGACTGGATTGGAGTGGGACAGATTGTTTTGGACTGGAGTGGGTTATTGGGCATTGTAGTGGGGCAGATTGAGTGTGACAGGTTATTTTGGATTAAAGTGGGACAGATTGGAGTGGGGCAGACTGAAATGGATTGCAGTGGGGCAAATTGTTTTGGATTGCAGTAGGGCAGATTGGAGTGAGGCAGATTGTTTTGGATTGTAGTGCAGCAGATTGCAGTGGGGCAGACTGGAAAGGGGCACGTTGTTTTTGATTGGAGTGGGGCATATTGTTTTGATTGGAGTAGGGCAGATTGCTTTGGAATGGTGCAGATTGTTTTTGATTGGAGGGGACCAACTAGATAGGAGCAGAATAGATTGGGGTGGGTTGGGAGGATTAAAGTGGGTGTGTTGGAGTGGACTGGATCGGGATGGGGTTGATTGGTGTGGTGTAAAGTGGGTTGGATAGTAGTAGGGCGGATCTGAGTGGGGTGGATCGGGGTATACTGCATGATTATGTATAAAAGCATAATTTCAGAGATTACACATAATAAAGAAATACTATCACTTGCAATATTTCAAACAAGTTAATTGTCATCTTTTAAAAACAGTGCCCACGAGCAAAAACAAAAGAAAACATGAGTGGAAAGTAAGAAAAGACAATTTGGCAAAATAAAAAAAGCTAGCTTTAAAGAATAAACATTTGCAATTATGTTTGCCCTGCTGGGCATGGATTTGCCAGTCACAAGCCTTCTGTTTCTGGGGCACTAGTACCTTGATCACGACGGAAACGGCAGATGGGCACTAATTAAGTTTAATTAATTAGTGCTTAATCCCTGCTCCACACAGAGGAAAGGAAATGATGGCGGGCGTGCCCTGACGAAATACAAGACTGTAAAGAAGAGTGCCACCCAGACCAACAAATGGTGAGTGAGAGGCAGGCTCCAAGCTCTTTACTGAACACAACAGAGTCTTGCAAGCGAGATGCATGCGCTAGTACATGCACTTGCAGGCTCAACCCTAAAAATAAATGTTTGTGGGATTCTCTGGAATTTGTAGCAGTTCTACATATAACTGCAACTGTTTTTATCGACTGCTGCACAGGGGGGAGAAAAACCAGAAAGATGTGTAGTCCAGCCACAAGGCAGGGTTATTGGGCATACATGCCAACATTTTAGAAGAGGAAAGATGGAGATCCTAAAAAAAGTTATTTCTCACATTGCCTTCTACTTAAGTAGAGGCAATTTCAGGTGGGAAACAGCCAAAATTAACAAAATTTTGCCTTGAAACATCTGGTGTCCCCCTCTAGAATCAGGTCTAGAGGCATGCATTATTAGCACGTCAGACCTTATCAAGTAAACTTACAATGGAGATGTGAATAGGCCGTTGGACGTTTTGACTGCGCTTTGAGTTTTTTCTACCATATATCAGGTACCAATACAAATCAATAACATCAACAATAAATGACATCAATAATCAATAGGAGTCAGTAATTTCCACACACCATGACCCTGTGGCCATGAATAACCACACCTTTATGTAAATCTTAGAATGTTTATTTCCCTATATTAACAATGCTAATGTCACGTAACTTAGTCTCAAAATCAATTGATAAACATACAGAAATAATACTGGCTGTGCAAAGCGAGGAAAGATTCACAATCTAATTACAGCTTGAGCTGCTACACATTCTAAAGTTACAGTACAAATTAATAGCAAGAATAACCGTGCAAACAATATAACATACATTTAGATTCAGCAAGGAAAAGCCATCAACTGTTTTTACATGTAGGGAACTTCATCAGTGAGAACTCTAACTAACACCAGATTAGAAATAGTATGTTTGGGCTTCATGCAAAACAATTCAGTCACACAAATTTGGAAAAACATCTAACTATGGCTCTATCAAAATAGTGGTTGGTACCTAGAAACAAAAGCAAATAGACATTACAGTCAGTAACATTGTCAGTATACCTGTCCCCAATATGGTTCAGCAAGCCGTGACAGTCTTCGTCAACAGGACATCAGTTCGGTCAGCAAGACATCAGGATTTAGCATCAAAGCTCAGAAAAAGCAAAGTCTCTCTAAGCAGTTCGAAAGAAGATAACTAAGCACTCAAGAAGAATGGGGAGAATGGCTTTTGTCCTCTTGGTGCAGTCTGGCTAAGTTAGGTTTCCTAAAACTATTTCCCACATCCTAATTGGTCAGGGGATCGCATGTTCACACTTAGTCCAATGAAACTAACACCTCAAATCTACGATTTTTCTAGTACATGGTTCACATGTTGGTGATTGGCTCCTCTTCTCCCGCTCTCGTCATTCGGATTGTCAGGTATCAATATTGTTACAGCTTATACTGCAGTCAGTGCATCCAATGTCTCCTCCTGGGACGGTCAGTCTTACACACATTACATTAAACATTGTTTCACTAGCAAGTACAGCATCTTCTAGCAAGCAGTTTCTCATGAGAACTAACTTCAGCTACGAGCACATGGTCAGTACAGTGGAAAATCACAAGTTAATTCTCTAAGCATCCATTTTATTAAACGCCTAAGAAATGCAGCTTCACATGAGGCCGTGCAACTAGGCCAAGACCTCACCAAGTTAAGACCAAGTATTAATAAAGCTAATACATAATCTTTAATATGACATATTACCACATTAATCAAACATGAACTCAACATTTCATATTAATAAGCCATTAATAAGTAAACTTTGTGAACATTGACTGCCACTTTGGTAGGAGCACCTTCAAATGCATGCATTATTTTCTCTAAGACAGTACATTTTCTACGCAAATCCAACACTCAAAATACATGAATATTCATTAATAACCTGCAGATAATTTTACAGCTTGGATCAATACTCTTGATCCCTTTTTTAAATTTACTGCCACCGTATCTGCTACGCAATTACCTTTTCTAGACCTAATGATCACCATCAATAATGGAAAACTGTCCACTACTATTTATCATAAGCCAACTGATCGTAACTCTCTTCTGTTATATGAGAGTCACCATCCGAAATCTCTACGGGACAATCTACCCGTTGGCCAATTTTTACGGCTGAGACGTAACTGTAGTTCATCTCATGAATTTGACCATCAGGCTGACTCTCTTCAAAAGAAACATTTGGAACGTCATTACCCCTCTAGAATTGTTAACCAAGCACGAAAAAGAGCTAGGAATAACAATAGGGATGCCTTACTGGCGACTATTGAAAAGGAGCCTCAGACCAGATTAACATGTGTGTCTACTTTTACTCCTTTATCTAATTCAATTAAGAAATTGATTAGCAAAATATGGCCCATTCTTACTAGTGGGGGTTGCGAAATTCCAAGACCTCTTTTTGCATTCAAATGTACAGCCAACATAAAGGACATTGTGGTCCACTCTCGTCCACAACGTCCATGTGACACCCCGACTCAAATGACGCTATGGGGTCTCCCCCCAGTTGAAGGTCATCACCCCTGTGGTAACTGTAATGTGTGTTCTCTCACTAGGCACCTCATGACATTGAATCTAAACCCCATAGGGACCTGGCGCCTCAAGAAACACACTAACTTCAATACCAGGAATTGCATCTACATGATAACGTGTCCATGTGACTTACGTTATATTGGCATGACAACCAGGCCAGTTAAGACACGCATCAACGGACATAGAAGTAACATCTGATGCAATAGAATCACCACTAAACTCAGTGCACATTTTCTGGAAGCTACACACTCTCCTGATGACTTCTGGTGGGTGGTAGTAGAGGCACCCAGAGCTCGACCAAATGATGCAGGGTATCTTTTCAGAACTGAACAAAGATGGGTGTTCAAATTAGGGACCAACATACGGGGTCTGAATGATGACATTCCTTGGACCTCACTCTCATAACAACAAGGATTACTCAATAAATTCCTTCTGAATGAGTAACATGCATCTTGACACCCTAACTGGCTTTTACAATTATGTCAGAAAATAACCTTTTATTATGTTAGCATCAAAGGGTTTTATGTAACATCTATGCCCTGTTACATCCCTTGGTCAAAGATTTGATTTTCTATCAATTTAGAGTCCTTGCTCTTCGTCACGTTTATTTGTAAATAATATGGAAGTAGTCCTTTCTTAATTTTCTTGACTACAGGCTCAATGGGGAGTCCTTTCTCTATTTCTCTGACTCTGGACCTTTTTAGACTTGATTGGGAGTCTTTTTACGCTTTTCGTCTACCTTTGTCTCATGTTAATATGAAGGTAGTCCTTCCGTTGTTTTTACTTTTTGTTTTGAGGTCAGGCTAAATGGCGAGCCCTTTTTCTATTTTTTTCTGTCTCCTGGATCCGACGAGGCGTCCTTCTTTTTTTTTGCTGCTCCTCAGACGCGCGCGAACCTTGGGGAATCAGCCACTTCCGGGTTTGCGGCGTCTATGAAAAGCTCTGACAGCGCCCGCTCCACTTTGATACGGGACGCTGTTCCAGAGGGTAGGTCCATAGCGATGGTCCGTTAACTAGTATGTGAGTACAATTTAACTTTCAACGGGGTTTTGCACTGACATTACTGACTTAGAGACCTGCTTTGACTCACAGCAGGATCGGCTTCAAGTTAAATCCTTCGTCATACGATTGTATTGAACAAGCACTGATATGTTGATTATATGCACGTGGATACTCTTTATAGCTCAATTTTGTGCCTATTTCCACTATTGTATGTGTCATTTCCAGGTTTTTGATATTAATAATAACCCTATACATGACAGACCATACCTTCTATATACATAAGTATTGTGGTAACTTATGTTGATGATTTGTGTTTACTGTGCACAATGTTAATCTGAGTCCTTGGAACGTGCCTCCCAAGGAGCCTGATCCTGACTTGGGGATGGTAAGCCTGACTTGTTGCACCCTCTTAATGACCCGTCACACATGTATTTCACGTATACACCTTTACAACCACCTTCTGGGTATTTTTGGTGTGTGTATTTTTTATCTCTTTGTCTTCTGACTTTGACTTAGCCAGTTTACTTAAATGTAAGTGACCGTTTTTTTCCTAACCTTATATTAAGATTTTTTCTTTATTTGGAGAAGAGCTGATTAAATCTTTAGTTATTGGTCCTGATGAAGCGTCAATGGATCCGGTTGGACCTTAAGACGCGAAACATGTCTACCCTTGTTTAGAGGCACTATAACAGTTATAGTCCTCTGTGGTTTGCTGCTCTTTGAGAGTAATTGAGCATCATAACTCAATCTGTTACTTTCCTTCTGTTTTTAATCTTGGTCTTCATCCTTGTGTACTGATTAAAATTATGATGTGTATTGTGCGATGAATAACCAATTTTAAGTATTTTTTCCTGTTCTCTCCTACGTGCGCTGGTGCCTGAATGCAGGTATTTCTGTCTGTATAGTTTGAAACCACCGGTCACTATCAGAGCAGTACGGCTTAGAGCCCCCCTTCGGGGAGCCCGTCAGGCATTGCAGTGCCGGCCTGGCGAGGAGTATTTCCCGATGATGATGCCAGTCATCCATTGTGATGCTTGAGGGCTCTTGCTCCTGAGACTTTAGGTCCCCTAGGTCGTTATAGAACGTGTGGAACAGTGTACCTTTGTATATATTATTCATTAATAAAATCAGCATTAACAGCATATATTAGCTAAGACACTGCAACTAATCGTCTCCAAAAATGTTGTCTCTTCTCTTGGCACAGAACTTCTCTGCCTCCATTTCATCCAGCAGTTTATAATTCTTGTACTATTTGCTTTTCGGTAAAGATTCAACACGTTGTAATTCATAACCTTATGTATCTAATTTTTGTAATATTCGAACCCTCTGTAGTTATCCATTTAAGTACATATTCCTCCAAATAAAGCCCTTTACACTTTTGATTGTTGTCCGCTCAACATAAAAGTGCATAAGACATAAATTTTAGCATTCTAGTTGTCGAAACTGGTTGCCTTAGTCCTTCGTTTATGTTTCCAGTTTCAGTTCACTTGCCTCTGTTTACTGTTGGTTGCTCGGTAACCGAGATTTATCCAATCGAAAGTCTCGCTGAGGTTGCCTGGCGACTGATGCACAATGGCTTTGTAGCGGTCACAGAGTCTCATGAGCTCCCCGGGGGCCTCGCTGGGCCGGGTGCGCAGGGCGCCGCTACCGGGGCTCCCCAACCCGGGGTAAGATGGCCGGTGGTGGTGGGGGGCGAAACCTGCAACTCTCCGCTGCCCAACGCAACTTTTATTTGTGCCGCTTCCCCTACGCCACAAATCCGACCTTCATCCCAATTCCGAGACTATCCCGGCCCAAAGCCCGCCGCCCAAGAACCACCTTTAACCTAGTATCACCCTCCAGCCTCTACTCAGTATCCACCCTGGAACACCAGGCTGAGACCACTGTTGTTACGGCGGTCCCCATAGCAGCTCAAACCTCACCCTTCCATTCTTAGTCCATTTTTCCATGAGACCACAGAGCCTCGAGTACTTTCAGCCGCTGCCGGTCACTTAAATTAAAATTAAGTGGCGAAAACGGTTGGCTCGTCATTAACGTTCACCGTTCCAACCCGAGACAACCAGGAGCCTGAGATCCCCTCAAGCCCTAGTCTCGGGCGGCCCCCGTCTAAGCGACCACCCGCCTGAAACCGCCTCTGCAGTCGGATAACAAAAGTAAGAGGAGACTTCACGATCTCCAACCCCCTAACCGTTGGGAATACTACTTCAAATGAAAATGCAGAAGAGCCTGCCCTCACTGCACTCGTGTACCTGTGTGTTACTGAGGAGTGCTGGCACTCTGCCTTTCAAATTTAAGGCGTGTTTCTGACAGCACCTGTCCATTTAAAACAGTGACTGAGGCTACTCCTTACCGAAGACCCCACTTATGAGACCGCAGTCAGCCCAAGGGTTTCACATTTATGACCCTATCTCCATTGGAGACCCCCCTCATCTCCAAAATTCTGTCCTGGCACTCATACACTCTCCTATTCTGAGACGTGTTCAGCATGAGGCTGAAGCTTAGGGCCTTCATGACATAGTTTTAGATCATCACCAGGCAGCTAAGCCCCTCCCCAAGTTAATGATTTAAACTGTTATTCCTCGCTTCTCTTTTACTTATTTGTAGACTGAGTTGTGCGTTCGTAATACCGCGTAGAATCTGTGTTCAGAAACTGGACACTGTAACCATGAGCAATAGGATAAATACGTGTACTATCTTCAATACTCACCTATTATGACCATCACATATTAACGACCAGCAAATATTTTAATCGCGAATCACAACACAGGAGTACCAATGATTTTCTGTAAAGGGCACATTTGTGCCACGCAAGTACCTGACATGCCTCAAACCTCCATTAGGCTGTAGAAAGTGGATTTGTGTCTCACAAAGAACCCACACAGTAGTGGCGCATGCAACTAGTGATGGGGCAGGAACAAATAGTAGTTTCACAGAGGTGGAACTGTTTTCCTTGGCTTATCGCCAATTGCAGGTTCTGGATTTAGGTACTGAAGGTACTAAACATGAGCATTAGGGAGCAAATTTACTGTTATTTCACACAACGCAGCAACCAAAGTTGCTGCACTGTGTTGCATGAAAGGGAGAGAGCGGGACTGTGCCGTATTTGCTGAGATATGGCATGGCTTTGCCCAAGCACAAGTGCACAATTAGGCTGCCTTGCACCACACACACACACACACATTTGCACAGTAGTGTAAATGTTGTTTGCATGAGTCTAGAATAGTGTTTGTACTGGAAGTGAATCCTATTCTGGGACTCACTTTTAAACATTTCCCCTTTCTATGTGTGTGCTAAGTAGAGCACACATCCAAAGGTAGAAAAGTTTGTTGAAATCAAAATGTTCTCGTTCTTTGCACCCGCCTTACGGCGGCACAGTTTCTTGGCTCTAAGCCATGTCTGTAAATGTTAGTATATAAGGCTTTGCATCAAAAAACAGATTTGTTTGCACAGGAACACCCATGGGACGCCTCCCTGACACTTACTCTGCTTTGCATTTTTAGGCAATTTTCTAGTGCAAAAAAGTGTTTGCTGGAAAGTAAATAGAAATTCAGCACTTTGTGCCAGTTTAAGTCACACTTGGTGACAGTGCACCAGCTTAAATTGTTGATAAATCTGACCCTAGGAGTGGTGAATAGAATATTTTTACATCTCCCTGTCTCCATAAAAATCTCATACAGTTGTAAACTAACCATATGGTGACATCGAGGAAGGCTCTCTTGATGGGAAAAGTGGATCCACACAGAATTTCCAAAAAAGATAGAGATATAGAGATTTTTGGAAAAAACGACAAAATTCTGCAGCCAAACTTTGAGGCAATCTCTGGCAAAGCAGTCATTTATAAAAGGCTTTCAAAGCATTCATATGCTTGCCAGTAGACCTGAGGGTCAAATTCATGACCAACTGCAGCATCCATAAGACAGATTAGAAGAAAAAGTCTGGTCACTTATTGACCTGGCTCCACACTACATCTCCCCAGGAACCCTCAGTCATCTTAATTGCACTTTATCCAGCAACAGACCATCAACTGATAAAAACAGGCATTACCTCCCCATCCTTCTACCTTGTCACAACCATTAAGTAATGAGTGCATGCTCCTGAAGACAGAAAAGCTCAAAGCAAAAAACACATGCCATGTTTCCCAATCCTTTCATAAAAAACAAATCTTCCCATCCTACTTCCATTTTGTTATATTTTTGTGCAGTGAGTCACCAGGCACATCCAAGGGTTAATTATTCTTAAAGTTTGTGGAAAATTGATTTAGCAACTCAGATTGATAAGTGTAACAGTATTTGATAAGTGTCGGGACAGAAAAGCCTCTTGCATGGTAATGGATGTGGACTCCTGCTCTGAGTACCTCAACTGTAAAGATGTCTGGATCCCTAATGCTGATTTTTGTTGTCACAAGCAAACATAGATCATGTGTGTGCACAATGACATAGACGAATGTATATAGTAGTGAAAGGCCACAAAGGACCAAGCAGCACAAGTGTGATGGTGGCAGCATACCATGTAGTGATCAATAGGAGTGACAAAACAGGTCCTTTTTAATCTGTGTCACTGTAGTGAGGCCTACAGGCTCACTCATTTAAAGTCCTGCTGCTGTGTTTAACTCATCCTTGATCTACATTGGTTTGGTGTGTAGTGCTGCCAGTACATGTGTGGTATTCATGTGCTGGGCGTATGTGTGCCTGTGAAGGGTACAGCACAGGGAAAATGAAGTACTGTGAGGTGCATGTATATTGTCTGCATGTGCTGGGTGTATGTATATCTGTGAGTTGTACAATATGTATAAAGGATGTGGTGCTATGCAGTGCATGTATATTATATGCATGTGCTGGCCGCGTGTATGCCAGTGAAATATGCGTTACATGAAAGTCTCTGGGTTCCATTTTGAGAGACCCAGGGCTGAATGGAGAAACATGAGAAGAGGCGGTAGAGGAATCCCTCTAGCCAGATTTGTTTTATTACTGTATTCCTATAAGATGAGTTAGACACACTGGAGGAAGTGAGAGAGCCTCTGCCGAATGGTTCAAACAGTGCTTTTTGATTGAGAGAGAGGTCAAAAGGAGGGATCTGTGCACATCTCGGGAAGGAGATGGGGTTAAAGGAGAGGTTCATAAAGAGTAGGGCTGAAGCCCTGGGATAATCATTTGATATGGGATAATCATTTGATTATACATATCACAGTGGCTAACATTCAAGTCTGAACCTCAAGCACCGCCCATTGCCTATGTTGTTGGGATGTCAGATTAGGAGTCGCTGCTGCTGTGACTGCTTTCTAGAGTAAAAGAGAACAGAGGAGTGGGCACTTCAGAAGGAAGCAGACCTCACATAAGTTTCAAATTCATATTTGGTGTCTGGAAATTACTTTAAGAAGGGTAGTTTGAGACTCCCCAAAAAAAAGCCTGTTACTCTCCAAGCTGGGTCAGGGGACATCACCCAGGGAATCCAAGGCCACATGTCCTGGAGCCTGGAGCCTGGAGCCAGTGCCTGCCTGCTTGCCAAGACCGGTGTACGCAGTGAAGAAGAGGAGAGTGTTAGAGGGAGCGCGGTCCAGTGGGGAATCCTGTTGAGTGGATTCCCTTACCTAGATGTGAGGAGACTGCTACTGCACCGATCGGGTTCTTGCCCGTGTGCAGGGAAATTCATCGACCCTGTATACCAAAGAAGGGTTGCAGCGAAGTGAACTGTGATCATTGCTTCATCAAACAGTTCATCACCTGTTTGCAGTGTGAAGTTGTCAACCTCGTATGGCAGGTGGTGCCATTGTGAAGAGCACTCCCATGCCAAGCAGGTCATAGACCGTGTGAGATATTAGGTGGGCCACCCCGTATGCCAGGTAGGGCCACCATGAAGACTGCAGCTGTGCCGATCATGCCAGAGGCTATGTGCAGTGGAGGGACAGTAACCTCATATGCCAAAGGTGGCCACCAGAACCAAGCAAGAAGTGTGTGCTGGTCAGAATCGTCATCGGAGGAGACAAACTACTGTGGTGACCCTGGCAGTCCTGAGCTATGACTGATGATTAGCACCAAGGATACCCATCCTCCCCTCACCTCCTACCCCGCTCCCACCACACATCACTGGTGGGAAGAAATAAATAAACTAACCCAGCTCGGAAGAGCCACCGGAACCACCCTGGCCACTTATTGACCACGTATCGGGGAGATCTAGGACAGCTGAGTGCAGCTCCCCAGGGCTGCTTAGAAAGACCAGGTCTGCAGCTGCGGCTGCATCTCCAGTGCCCGTAGAGGGGGTGTGCTCAGAGACTCTGGTCGCTGGGATCCTGCTGGTGTGGGTAAGACAGATTTGAGGCCAGATGGCTGCCAGGAAACTTGCTTTCCAGATAGCCCTGTGGTGCTCAAACACTTTTGACTTTAATACGGAGTTGAAGTGGGATTCCTGAGATTTGGACTGCTACTGGGGCCTAACCTGAATGTTGCCTATATTGAATGAGGTTTAATCACTACCGCTTGCTTGAAGGGAGTGGGGCTGATGGGCCGGCCTATAAAACACTAGAGCCCTGACCACAGGGAAGAGTATGTATTGCTTGTGAATGTGGTATGTTCTTTTTTGTTCATATAGAAATATTCCTTATTTCCATAAAAGTAAGTTTTTGACTGGATAAACATTTATTGCTGCTGCATGTATTTTGAGTTGTGAGCCTGTGTTCACCCCCCTATGTCTACCTTCCTCCAGAGAAGCCTTCTACTGCCTAACCTGAGGTAGCACTGAGAGCCAAGTACTGAATGGTTACTTGGCCCAGTTGCTCAAAACCTATAGTGGGTTGGGCCCCGGGACATCCGGAGTAAAAGGCCTCAAGGCCCACCTTGGGCCCAGTAACCCTTGCTTGCACCGTGGTTCTCTGAACAAGGTTCTGACAATAAGGTATGACTCTGTCAGCCAATGTTGTTAGAGGTCCTGCTTTAGTGGAATCTTTTGGCTAACGACCTGCTATAGCGGACTCATGTGGGTGTTACTCGAGATCCCACTATAGCAATCGCATTTGTGCTGGGATTGATGTCCTGCCATAGCGGACCGACCCATGTGGACCAAGGGTTTAGGTCCTGCTCTAGTGGACATTTTGTGTACCTGACAGGCAATTTGTAGCCTCCTTGTTTGGGCACAAGGCTTCGCAGTGCAGCTTCAGCTTCAGCATGTCATGTGATCTGTGGTACTGGAGTGCCAGGAGGGTCAGATGGCAGCTAGGCATCAGATCTGGCTGAGATCCTGGAAACTGGGTGCGGTCCAGTTTCCTATCTCTGGAATGAAGCTTTTCAAAAACCAGCTGGAAGATATGGTGAAAAAGTTGGCTGAAGATAGAAAACACATGGCACCTACAAGACCAGCGAGAGACAGATTCTTTGGACTGCTGTTTACGTGACTCAGCTCACAAAAGACACAGGCAAGCATTTATTTAAAAGATTAGTTGGTGTTAGGAGGTAACTAGGTAGTCCTGCACACGTAACATTAGAAGCACCTTCACTTTTAAAGACATCATGCAGCAAAAGTATAAAAATATGATAAAGTCTCTTAACATTCAGAACCTTTACACCTTAGTACATTAGATTATATCAGTGCATTAAAACGTATTATGTTAAAAGTGATAGTTTTCAAACATAAATTAAGAAACATATATTCTTCCCCCACCCATACAACAATGCCAATAGTGAACTAAAGAGGCAAGTCAGTTGGTATGTGCACTCTTTGGGTGGCCTTGATTCCTTTTATACATGAACAACATTATGTTTAATAATTCAAACACTGGAGAAGGCTTTGCACAGTGTACATCCTGAAGTTATGTGTTTCAAGGTCTTCCTATATGTGGTAATAAAGAAAAAGGAGAGAAAGTCAACTAAAACAATTGCCTAGGATCATGCTATTTGTTAAGGTGGGGAAGCTGAGATGAATAGCAGGTATTCTAGGGACATATTGTGCAATTCAGTCTCTAGATGTATATGCTTTGCTTTCCCTACATCTATTTTATTGCCTATCAGCATCTCACCCAACCAACACCCCACTAACAATGCAACCTTCAGTTACATCACAGACCATATTTTTTGGCCCCTGAGAAAATGTTGGAGTACCCATGCTGTGGAGGAAGGTTAGCACCCACTTGGAAGTCAGCTCAAGTTTTATGCAAAGTAATGAGAAAAATAGATCTCAAATCAATGAGTACTACAGATATTCCAAGAAGTTTATCAAGTAGTGTTTCCAGTGACTCCACCAGATCTTTTGAATCACTTTGCTCCATGAAAATGCAGTAAAGAGTCAATGTTTATAAGATAGAATCCAGAAGTTACTTCAGAAGAGGACAATAATCCCATAGTCATTCCATCAGAGGAGGAGAGGAGTCCATTTAATTCTGTCTGTGAGGAAAACATCTTCAGGGAAGTACAAACCTGTTCTGGATCTAAAGACTGGAAATGGGTATGTACTACATGGGAAATTTGGAATGCTGACATTGCAAGACATTCTTCCTGTTTTTAAAGGAAGGAGATTTCTTGGCATCACTAGATCTACTAGATGCATAGCTCCATGTGCCAGCCCATTAAATGTGGCAGAAGTTTCTTCACTTTTGTGTAGAGAGCCTGCATTCCCAGTTTTAGGTACTTTTTTTCAGCACCTCTTCTTGTCTTAGTGTATTCACAAATGTGTTGGAAACTTTAGTGGGGATAATTCATAATAGGTCTTTTCCTTATCTAGATGACTGGTTCATTTATTGTTCTTCTTTTTCCAATGCTTTACAAGTGGGGGAGCTATGCAATCTTGTCCAATTACATGAATGTTTGCTAAATGACAAGCAATCACACCTAAAACCTACTGAGGATCTGCAGTTTATTGGAGCACACTTCAGGACAGACTTGGAGCAAGTACTCCTGTCACTGGACAGGAAACAAATTGAACAGAGAACTCATGTTTGTTTCTTCCTGTAAGATAGTGGCTAGGAGTTCGAATCTGATGGTATCCACTCTGACTGTTTTGCCTTGGACTCCATTACACATGTATCTCCTGGTAATTCATCTGGTTTTACATTTGGATCTGGGGTTCCAACAGTTCGAATAATAGATACTAGTGGAGCTTCAGGTTCAGAGAAGTTTGAGCTAGTGGTTGGCGGATAAGATATTGCCATCAAAGATAGTGACCATGGATGCCAGGTGGGGTGTCACATTAGAAAATTCCTCTGTTCAAAGCAGGTCTACAACACAACAGGCAGAGTGTTCATCCAACTGGAGGGAGCTCAAGGCGGTGACACCCTTAGCCCCACATCTGAAGGATCACCATTTATAGATCACAACCGCCAACAGGATGGTAATGAATTCCATAAACCATCAGGGAGGTTAACACCGTAAATTTATATGCATAGAGAGCACAAACTGTTATCTCTAAGAACTGTTTATCTTTGAAGGAGATAAAGTTAAGCAACAAACCATCCGAGCATGGTGTTTTCTCCAATTAGCTCACTATATTTGGCTCAGAATGTATTCCAACAGTTGGAAAAGATCTTTGGGTCTCTGAAGATATATCTGTTTGCTCCAAGGGAGAATGCCCTTCTTCCTTGCTTTTGCATGATTATGCCTTGCATGATTATGAAAGGATGGAGAGTCAATGCTATGTCTTTCAAGTAGCCCAAAGTCAGTTGTTTGCATTTCTTTCCATTCCTATGATTCACACGGTGTTACAGAAGATCAGGGATGACGAGGCATTTGTGATCTTGATGGTGGCCTGTTGAAAATGGCTGACATGGTTTCCCCTATTGTTGCAGTTGTCAATTCAGCCTGTTTGGGAGATTCCAGTGGTTGCTTATCCCCTTGGGTGGATTCCAGTTTCCCCATTCACTTCTCATGTGCTTTCATCTGGGAGCATGATCATTGAGAGGTTGAATTTGTTATCTAAGGGTTGTTCCACATAGCAGAGTTCATAAAACAGTCAAGACAGCCAGCTACCCGAAAATCATATTGTTGTCACTGGAGGAGGTTTGAGATGTGGTGTGAACCTAGGGGATTCTCTAGTGTATCAATAGAGCCAGTGAAGTTTTGAATTTCCTGAAAGATGGGATTATGATGGGCTGAGCAACCTCTACTCTTTGGGCCCAATAGGGAGCTGTACTAGTCTTCAGGAGCCTACTGCTAGAAGAAACGTATCCTTAGGTATCCAGGCTAATGAGTTTTTTTCTTATATTTATGACTCATAAAGTAGTATGTTTGATTGCCATTTCCTCAGCTAGGAGAGATGGGGAATTGGGAACATTTTTGAGTTCAGAATCTTTTTAAAGGATTTTTCCAGACAAACCGGTGTTACAGGGAAGTCCTCAGACTGTGCCTAAGGTGGATCACAGTTTCATTGTTGTAGGAATTATGTGCTTTTTGAGTTTGCCCTGGACCCAACGTCATTAGAAGAGTGTTTGAATTCATTGGATGCGAAAGAGTTTTTCTGATTTCTTTGTCTAGAACATAATCATTTAAGAAGCTTGATGCTTTTTTGTTTATGACATCTGGTTCAGCGGGTCAGCATATGAAAACTTCTAATTCTACTTTGAGCAGTGGATTAAGTAGAATATTTTGGAACCTTGTCTGACCATGTAGAATTCAGACCCACAAGGAGAAAGGCAGCTTCATGGTCCTTATCGAAGGGTGCATCGATTGAGATGCAATGCAGCTATTTGTGTGTCCCCTTACACCTTTATGAACTGCTAATGGTTGCAACTGGTGAGAAATATTTCTACTTCTTTTTGCAAGCTCAATACTAAGTTCAGTGATTGAGGCTTAATACATGCACTCAGCATCCTAATGTTAGTTATGGATTTAAGTTTACAGCTGCAGTAAACTATTTTAGTTTTGGAAATTATGGATTCTGATGGATACAACTACCTGTGGATTCCTCACCTCATGAATACTCCCATGGCGCCAGCATTCTACGGAAATCTTCTTACTAGTCTCTGCACGTCGACGAGGACGTCACTGTCTCGCACGCGACGCCGTCTGACGTCATACAGGCAATAAGAGGTCCTCGACGACGTGCGGACGTCAGTTCCCTTTTTTCCGTGCATTCGAAACGGTTATCTTCGAGGGAGCAACTGTTACTCTTGCGGTTACAGTGTATATCTTGCTGCGTACTCTTTCTCCGTGGAAATAA
Source organism: Pleurodeles waltl (assembly GCF_031143425.1). NCBI lineage: Eukaryota > Metazoa > Chordata > Amphibia > Caudata > Salamandridae > Pleurodeles > Pleurodeles waltl. The sequence goes on along the minus strand of NC_090440.1, from coordinate 970,902,378 downwards.
TGTCGCAGAGAAAGTCTGGATTTAAGCCTTGTCGTGAGTGTGGAGGCAAGATGTCGGTGACGGATCCTCATTCCGATTGCCTTTGGTGTTTGAGCTCCGACCACGACGTCTCGACTTGTGATTCATGTCAGCACATGAATCCGAAGGCCCTTAAAGAACGTGAGGCGAAGCTGTTTATGGCCAAGTCAAAGGAGAAGCATCACAAGAAGTCTTCTCCAAAACATCGGCGTCATCGAGACTCCCGGCGCCGTAGAGAATCTCGGCGTCATTCAAGGGATGCTCGTTCCAGGTCTCCGGATCGGCGCCGAAAGACATGGGAGGTCAGCCCCACGGTGACGCCGCATCCTTCGACGCCGTTGCCCTCTCCGGCGTCACCAACTTCGCCTGGACAGGCGTCGGTGATTGAGGTATTGGAGCCTCAAGTGTTTTCTCCGGCGCAGACGCCGAGGCCGGAGTCGGGGTCGCCTCCGAGACAGGCACCCCAGTATCCGGCTTTTCCCACCCCTGGAGCCGATAGTTCCGCATTCTTGAATGCGATGTATGCCATCTTCCAACAGATGGCTCCAGGGGGTGCTCCGGCTGGGCCTTTGGCCTTTTCTTTGGGTGATCCTGCGCCTCTTCGGCCGGCACCCTTTATGCCCTTTCTCCCGTTTGGGAACGTGGGCTCGGCGCCAGTGTCGGCGCCGGTGGCCGCTCCGGTGGCTTCGGAGGGATTGGCCCCAGGGATTTCCATCCCGTCGATGTCGAGATTTCGGCCTGTGACTCCGGTGGGTCCATCTGTTTCAGCTGCTCTTCAGTCGGCGCCGAAGTTACCCGTGGCGCCGGATGCGGCGTCGGTGGCTTCGGAAGATCGGCGCCGATCTCCGACTTCGGCGGAGGCATTGTCGACTCCGCGGATTGAGCAACGACTGCATTCAAGGAGGCGTGCTCTCCGGGTACTAGAAGAGCAGGAGTACCAACGAGCCCTAGAGGAAGGAGAGCTAGAGGACTCGGGTGATGGGCTGCGTGGACTGGAGTCGGCCAGTGGGCTGGACACTTCCCCTGAGTGGGACCTTTCGTCCCCGGGGGAATATACTGAGGAAGCTGCTTCCTTTCATACAGTGGTACGGAAGGCAGCTAGTTTTTTGGACCTGCCTTTGCCGGTGGTGGAGGCAAAACAAAACCTTTTGACGGAGGTGTTGCATCCGGCCTCAGCCGCGGCGGAGCCTCTGTTACCTTTTAATGACGCTCTGCTGGATCCGGTTTTAGAGGTGTGGAAGAGGCCGGCATCTTCCCCAGCAGTTCACAGAGCCGTGGCCAGGAGGTATCGGACGGCTCCAACTGATCCTGGTTTCCTATCTAGGCACCCTACGCCGGAGAGCTTGGTAGTGCAGGCCTCCTGTTCGTCCAAGTCAGCGCCTGGTTCTTTCCCGACGGTGCCTGGGGACAGAGACTCAAAAAAGCTAGAGGCGCAGTCGAAGAAGATTTTTTCGTCCTGCAGTCTGGCGTTAAAGGCCACTAATGCGACCTGTATCCTGGGGAGGTATATTCATGCTCTGATGGATGACATCTCCTCTTCGTTTACAGAGCTTCCCCAGGGTCTTTTGGATCTTGTCTCTGATGCCCAGGCTGCTGCGACCCAAATTATCCAGACGGGACTGGATACCACCGACTCGGTAGCCAGAGCAATGGGCACAACTGTGGTGGAAAGGAGACAGGCCTGGCTCCGTAACTCGGGCTTTTCGGCAGATGTACAGTCCACATTGTTGGATCTCCCGTTTGATGGGGACAAACTGTTTGGGGCTAAGGCTGATTCGGCCTTGGAACGGTTTAAGGAGAGCAGGGCCACGGCTAAGTCGTTGGGACTCCAAGCTCCTTCTTCCACGGCCTCTTCCAGATTCTTCAGGAGGTTTCGTGGATTTGGGCGTGGCTCTTCCTCCTCTTCCTTTCGGGGAAGATATCAGCAACCTGCCTCTTCCCACCCCTATAGATCTTTTAGGGGGAGGGGTAGGGTCCGCACCAGGGGAGCCTCTCAGCAGCACTCTGCCTCTTCCTCATCCTCTGGCGGGGTGCAGCAGGGGAAGCAGCCTTAGGCTTCCACCATTTCCCACTCACTCCTCTCCTGTAGGGGGAAGATTACAGCATTTTCTCACCAAATGGGAGACTGTTACGTCGGACACTTGGGTTCTCAGTGTTGTGGGAAAAGGCTACACCCTTCCCTTTCGGGAGTTTCCGCCCCTCATCCCGCCCCGCCCTTCGTATTGTTCACAAGAACACCTCCTGTTGCTAGAACAGGAGGTAGAAGTCCTCCTTTTAAAGGGCGCGGTGGAGTTGGTCCCGGAGCAGGAAAGGGGTCAAGGAGTTTACTCAAGGTATTTCCTGATTCCCAAGAAGGATGGTCGTTTGAGACCAATTCTGGACCTGAGGATCTTGAATTGGTTCCTCAAGCAGGAAAAGTTCAAGATGCTGACCCTAGCACAGGTGCTTTTGGCGTTGAACATGGAAGACTGGATGGTGTCTGTCGACTTGCAGGATGCTTACTTTCATATCCCGATACTCAAGTCACACAGGAAGTATCTCCGGTTTGTGGTGGGATCGCAACACTACCAGTTTGCGGTCCTTCCGTTTGGTCTTACTTCAGCACCTCGAGTCTTCACGAAGGTGATGTCGGTGGTTGCGGCAGAGCTCAGAAGGAAGGGGATAGCAGTATTCCCTTACTTGGACGATTGGTTGATCAAAGCCAAGTCCCCGGAGCTTGTGTTGCGTCATCTGCAGTCAACAACCCAGTTGTTGTTCGACCTGGGCTTTTCGGTGAACGAGCCCAAATCTCACCTGGAGCCCTCTCAGCGCCTCCTGTTCATAGGGGCAGTACTGGATACAACATTGGGTCGGGCCTTTCCTCCGCCTCAGCGGATTCAAGATATTCAGGATTTGGTTCCAATGTTTCGAAATGGAGCGGTAGTTCCAGTCCTCAAGGTCCTTCGTCTGCTCGGTCTTTTTGCCTCCTGCATTCTGTTGGTCACGCATGCTCGCTGGCACATGAGGGCTCTTCAGTGGTGCCTCCGAAGGCAGTGGTCTCAACACAGAGGGGATCTAGAGGGTACTGTCAAGATCTCCAGAGATGCTGCTGTGGATTTGAAGTGGTGGATTGCAAGCAACAATCTTTCACAAGGAAAGCCGTTCCAGCAGTCGCCACCAGTGGCCACAGTCATAACGGATGCTTCCACTCTAGGGTGGGGAGCTCATCTGGGGGATCTGGAGATCAAAGGTCTTTGGTCTCCAGAGGAACAGATTTTTCACATCAATCTGTTAGAGTTACGGGCTGTACGTCTGGCTCTCAAGGCCTTCCTCCCTTCCCTTCGTGGTCAGTCGGTACAGGTCCTAACGGACAATACTACCACGATGTGGTACATAAACAAGCAGGGAGGAGTGGGGTCGTACCTTCTCTGCAGAGAAGCTCTTCGACTATGGTCCTGGGCAAAGGACCATCGGATTTGCTTGATAGCAAACCATCTGGCCGGAGTCTTGAACGTGCGTGCGGACAGTCTCAGTCGCCACTTCTCGGCAGACCACGAGTGGCGTCTCCATCCAGATCAAGTCCGTTTAATCTTCCAGAAGTGGGGGTTTCCTCGGGTAGATCTGTTCGCCACTCGAGAGAACGCGCATTGTCCGTTGTTCTGCAGCCTTCAGTATCCGATGCAGGAAGCGTTGGGGGACGCGTTTCAAATGACCTGGTGCGGCCAGTTGCTTTACGCGTTTCCTCCCATACCCTTGATTCCTCGAGTATTGAGGAAGATTCGCCAAGACCGGGCTCTAGTAATCTTAATAGCTCCGGATTGGCCAAGGAGGGTGTGGTACTCCGACCTTCTCCAACTCTCAACGTGCCCGCCGCTCCGTCTCCCTTTCAGGGCAGACCTCCTCTCACAGTCGCAGGGGCAGGTTCTACACCCCAACCTCCAGAGTCTGCACCTACATGCCTGGAGATTGAACGGGGCAACCTGAGTTCCTTCTCTCTCCCGCCTGAGGTAGTGGATGTTATATTAGCGGCCAGGCGACACTCCACTAAATCTATCTACGCTAATAGGTGGTCTAAATTTGTTGCGTGGTGTGGAGAGAGGCAGATTGATCCTTTACATGCTCATCTATCGGACGTTTTGTCTTTTGCTCTATCTCTGGCGCAGAAAGGCTGTGCAGTGGCTACCATTAAAGGTTATTTATCGGCCTTGTCAGCCTTCATATGTCTTCCAGACCAACCATCTTTATTTAAATCCCCTATTGTTATCAGATTCTTGAAAGGTCTTCTAAATCAATATCCTCCAAAGCCATTCGTTATGCCGCAATGGGATTTGTCCTTAGTCCTGACTTTCCTTATGGGGTCCCCTTTTGAACCTATGCATTCTTGCCCCTTGAGGTATTTGGTTTTAAAAACAGTCTTCCTGATAGCTATAACATCAGCAAGGAGAGTGAGTGAGTTGCAGGCCTTATCAGTAAAACCCCCTTATACAACTTTTTATGGGGATAAGGTGGTGTTGAGGACCAAGGCTGCTTTCCTCCCGAAGGTTGTTTCACCCTTCCATTTGGCTCAGGCAATTACTTTGTCCACGTTCTATCCTCCGCCTCATCCTTCCAAAGAGGAAGAAAGACTGCACCGTCTGGACCCAAAGAGAGCGTTGAGCTTCTTTATCGATAGAACAAAGGATTTCAGGCTGGAGGATCAGCTGTTTATTGGATACGTGGGCAAGAGGAGAGGAAAGGCAGTCCACAAGAGAACACTATCCAGGTGGGTTGTTCTTTGCATTAAAATATGTTACTCTTTGGCAAAGAAGGATCCTCCTGAGGGCATTAGAGCTCATTCCACCAGAGCTAAGTCGGCCACTTCGGCCTTAGCCAGAGGTGTTCCTGTGGTCGACATCTGCAAGGCCGCAACTTGGTCGTCCCTTCACACTTTTGCAAAACATTACTGTTTAGATTCTGAGGTTAGAAGGGACGGCCATTTTGCACGGTCAGTGCTGCAGGATTTCTTGGTTTGACCATTTAGGCACCCACCGCCGGGCGTGGTACTGCTTTGGGACTCTATTCATGAGGTGAGGAATCCACAGGTAGTTGTATCCATCAGAAGAACGAGTTACTTACCTTCGGTAACGACTTTTCTGGTGGATACATTAGCTACCTGTGGATTCCTCACGGTCCCACCCGCCTCCCCGTTGCCTTTATGGTCTTGCCAGGTAATCCTTGAGTGTGCTCCTCTTGGTCTTTGAGGGTGCAATAGATGTATATATATAATATATTTATATATATATAGGTATATGTCTATATATCTTTATGTATATACTTGGTGTGTGTATATATTTTAAAAGAGAGAGTTTTATATATATATATATATATATATATATGTACATAAAAAGATTTACAGTTATTCATACAATGTGGTGTATTTTTACAATATAATGGATGTTGCTTTGTTCTTTCATTGCATTGCCTGGTTGTTCTCATGCACGTAAAAAATGATTGGTACTGACGTCCGCACGTCGTCGAGGACCTCTTATTGCCTGTATGACGTCAGACGGCGTCGCGTGCGAGACAGTGACGTCCTCGTCGACGTGCAGAGACTAGTAAGAAGATTTCCGTAGAATGCTGGCGCCATGGGAGTATTCATGAGGTGAGGAATCCACAGGTAGCTAATGTATCCACCAGAAAAGTCGTTACCGAAGGTAAGTAACTCGTTCTTTTGTGCTAAACAGTGCTTTCTGTGCGTTTGTGATCAGTATGAATTGGTATTGATTATGTATGAGGAGCCAGTGGAGCTCTCTGAGATGTGGTATGATGTGAGCATGTGATGTTAGGAACAGGATGAGTCTTTCTGCGGTGTTCTGGATGATCTGGAGCCAATGCAGAAAATGGTTAGAGATTTCAGTGTAGAGTGTGTTGCCGTAGTCTAGTCTGCTGTTGATGAGTGCTTGTGTGACGGCACGTCTAGTTTCCCAGGATATCCATTTGAAGAGCTTGTGAAGCATGTGGAGTATATGGAAGCAGGAGGAGCTGACTGGATTGACCTGTGCTGTCATGTTGAGTTTTTCATTCAGAATAAATCCTAGGTTTCTTGCATCGTTGGTTGGTTTGGGTCTGAGCCCCGAAAGCCACCAGGTGGATTCCCAGGAGGAGTTCCTGATCCCGAAGATGAACACTTCCTTCTTTGTCAGAGTTGAGTTTCAGGCAATTGGCTTTTATCCACTCTACTACAATGATCATGCAGTCAGCGACGTTGGTTCTGGGAGTGGTGGACTTGTCAGACATTGAGAATTGGGTGTCATCCGTGTAGGAAACGATGGAGATGACGTGCTTTAATGATGTTGGCGAGCTGAGTGATGTAAATGTTGAACATGGTTGGGTGAGTGAGGAACCCTGGTGAATTCCACAGACCAGGTACTTGGGTCCGATATGTAGGGAGCTAGCCTGACATTCTGTATTCTTCCTGTGAGGAAGAAGCATATCCAGTTGAGGGCCTGTCCCTTGATGTCTTTGTCGTGCGGTCTTCTGATGAGGGTGAAGTGCAATAGTGTATCAGAAGCCACAGAGAGGTCGAGTAAGGTGAAGCAGCAGTTTCTTCTCGGTCCATTATTGTACGGATTTCGTCCATGGCTGGCATGAGTGTTCTCTCCTTGCTGTGGTTGCTCCACAAACTTGATTAGGTATGGTCGAGTAGGTTGTGGAGCTAGAAATGGTTGGTGAATTGTTTATAGATTGCCTTCGCTATCATTTTGGCTGGGTATGGTTGCAGGCAGATGGGTCGGAAGTTGCTAAGCTCGATAGGGTGGTCTGATGGATTTTTGAAGCGGGCGTGGACTGCTGCATGTTTCCAGTCTTCTGAGAAGGTGGTTGATTTGATGAAGGAGTTGATGATGTGCGTGAAGAACCTTCTGATCTGTGTTCCTCCCATGTTGTAGATGTGATGGGGGCAAGGGTTTGTTGGGCCCTGAGTGGACTGTTTTTATGATAGTTGTGGTGTCTTCCGCAGTGAGTGTTTTCCATTTGGTTAGGTGAGTGTCTTGGTTGAGAGTGTTGACAGGTTGGCGATAATATTCTTAGGTTCGGGTTGTTGCTTGAAGACTAGATTAGCGTCTTTTGTTATGTAGCAGATAGTTTTATGTAGTATCCGGTCAGTACGTAATGACTGTAGTGAGGATGACAGATGAGGAGGCAATGCCCTGGTTATTTGCTGGTAATCTTCATTACTATGCGTCCAGGTATTCCTGGTCACAGTGGAGGTTTCTCATCCCTGCCAGGCTCGGGGCTATGTTTTTGATGGGGCTTTGTGTTACAGGAAGTGGGATAAGCTGGTTTCTTTTTTATGCTAATTATAGGTGAGGAAAGGAAGTCCGTTATCTTGGAAAGATGGTGGACATGAGAAACTTGTTTGTATATATTTTTTTTGCTGGTGTTCTTCTGTCCACAGATTATGTAAAGTCTGTGACAAGGAAGACCTAGTCTCAACGTAATTAAAACTACAATCCTTGACCTGTATTGAAAGCGCTAATTGCAGTTCTGGGTATCTCTCCTCCAGCCAGTACGAGAGTTTCCCGATTCGTCCCCCGCTTGTATATTCTGTATTGTGGCACGGCACATGCCTGCAGCATGGTAGCGAGTATATTTTACTTTAAGGTAAGTTGGAGTAAGACCAGCTATTGTCGCATCAGCAGCTCAGAGTGGTATGTTCGGACTGATAAGATATGACTTAACCCTGGATAACAGCCTTGAGAACCATCCAAAGTGTGATGCTAGATTCAACAGAACCCATGTTGAGCTTCAAGTAGTCTGCAATATAATAGAGCAGGTGCTCTGAGAACTGCTCCAGGAACTGCCATCCCAGACGTGCTATTCGTTCAGTCTCCATGATTCGCCACATGGTCACCCTGGCCAGTGGATAGTCACCTTTATTGGAGCATTGTCCGTGAGGGCGGGGGTATAATATGTGCACCTGCCCCTGCACCAATGTTGGCTGCGGGAAAGAGTTAATCAGCTCTAGACGAGGACTGGTGTGGGATGGAGTAATACGTAAATTTGCTTTCTGTAAGGTTAAGGGTCCGCCAGACATCGCTTAAGCCTAGTGAGTGTGTCCTCTTGTTATGAGGATTCGAGCTGTGTGCTGTCATTGGGCTCCTGGTGTCTTTACTGGAGTCCATGACAGAGTTAAAATCGCCGCCACTTTAGTCATCCCTCCAGTGGTCTGAAGCAGTACTTCTGAAAGTGCTGCCAACATGGGGTCCATGAATGGAGGTGGGGTCTATAAATTTGCAAACACCCAGTGGTTCTCTTCCATTGTGTATTCCACCCCCACATATTGCCCCTTGTTTTCCCTGTGTGCTTGTGTGGCCTGCAGTGGTAGGTGTTTGTGATAAGGATTGATGTGCTCCTGGTGTGTCTTGTGTCTCATTTATTTAATGCATGTTGTGTTGCATGCTCTTGCTTCATTTGTTGATGTGCTGTTGTGTGCTCTCTTTTGTTTCTCTAATGCCCAACTTATAGAGCATGTTGCATGCTCAGTATGGCTCGTATCTCACTGCCTCTTTAAATGCCTATCTTCATGTCGCGTGTTCCACCTGTGACTTGTTTATGGAATACATTTTGCAGTCAGCATTTTTTGTGGCATGCTCATGCCTTGTTAATGGAATGCTTTGTGTACTCAGCATACGGTGTTGCTCACTCAAGCCTCATTTATTGAACATATTGTTGTGTGTTCATCATGTCTTGTTCATGATCTGTACTCAGTCAGTAAATGTTTGCTCTTCTCATGATAGCTTATTCATCAATCGTGCCTCGGTTACTGAACGCACTTGTGCTCAGTATGTTGGTTAACTCACTCGTGCCTCACAGTTGTTGTTTTCACCCTCACAGGAAAAGAGCTGTGCCATTTAAGCCGGACACATACACAGGTGAGAGTTTCCACCACCTCCTCTTCCTCTGACTCGTACATGAGAATTTATATGGGGAGACCACTTTCTGAAATACCTTTTAAATTCCTGATGTCTTTGGAACCCACAGCACCAGGAGGGCCAGTGCTGAACGTTTGTGAGGGTGTATCTGCAAACACACCCAGAATAAGCCATATATATATACTTGATCAGGACAAAATCAGTATCTTTTTAAGAACCGGCTCCTCCCTTGCTGGACTGAAAGTCACCTCTGACTCTTCTCACTGCTTAACTGACACATGACTCATACTTTCCTGACACCTGTCCTTCTTACCAGCTTCCTGACTTCTATAGCTCGTTGGTTATGGTTACATTATCCTATGTCAACACGCCCCCTCCGACCTGCTAAGCTGCCATAATGCTCCTTCTGACCCACTAAACTAATCTTTGTATTGTATTGTAATAGTATTTATATAGCGCTTACTACCCCTGACGAGGCGTCAAAGTGCTTTTCGGCGAGTAGCATGCTACTCCGGAACCCAACAAGAATTAGTGGTGGATTAGTATAGGGAAATATGAGTACAGTTTTAGTATTACTATGAGTTAATTTGAGCCGCGGATATGAGAGTTTGTTAGTTAGATTGACTGGAGTAATGGAGGGGTGGAGGAGGAAAGAATTGGGAGTTTATGGTAATAGGATTTAGGCTTGGGATGAGTAAAGGGAGGATAGAGGAGGGAAGAGTCTGTGGAAGGGGTTAGGGAGATCATAGTAGCAGGGTGAGATAAATGAGGGAGAATATAGTAGGGTTGTTTGGCAGATCATGGTAGTAAAGTGAGGTTTGGTGAGTTCGATGTGGAAGCGGAGGGAAGAGCTTAGGCAGAGTTATTTAGGAGATGAAAGTAGTAGAATGGATTTGGGAAGAGTCAGAGTGGGAATGGAGGATAGATTGATAGAGACATGACATATGGTGATAGGTAGATAAGTGTGGTATAAGATGAGAGCAGGGATTCATAAGTATCTAGTATAACAACTTATCTAGGAGTTATGCAATGACCTATGAACATGTTAAGCATAGAATATCACATATATATATATATATATATATATATATGTATATATATATATATGTGTGTATATATATATATATATACACACACACATACACACATGAATGCACACATATATGTACATACATATACATATTTAAGCCATGAGTAAATGAGTCATGCCTCATGCTACTAATTTGACCCCGTCTCTTCCCTCTTCTTAGCTGCACTGTGGCTCTGATGCCTTTTGTTTAGCTGACCTAAACCCCTCTCCCTTCTAAACTGACCTTCAATTCACATTTTCACATGCTAATCCTGTCCAGGGTTTTACCCACCTCAATTTATATCTGGTTTCACCTCCACACCTCCCTGTTAGACTTAACGAATGGTTTCACTGTCTACACTGCTCAGCTACCCAGGCTCCATCCCTCTCCAAAGGACTCCATCCTGCTAAACTAGCATTTCTATCCACCTTCCCCAGATGACATAATGCCCTATCCTTGTCCAGAGTGCTAGACTGACCGGTTTCACCTTTCCTAGCTAAGCAGTGGCTTCACTCTGCTAAATTAACTCTAGCCCCCAACACATCTGATCTCTTCATCTGTGCCCCTTATTCTGACCCCTGTCTCCAGCCTGCTCCTGTCATGAGAGTTAAGTTGACCCAAGGAGCTATCCTATCGGATTGTGCCCTATACTACCTGATCACACGTCCTTGCCCATACCCACATGACTCTGCCTCTTCTGTAGCCCCTCTGGTTCGCCATCACGACCTGGCTTCGGACCCTGCCCTCATCCCGTAATTCTCTGACCCTGCCCTAGTGCCTCTGTTTGTGCAGTAGCACCCATGATCTTCTCTGTCCCTGTATGTCTCCTTTCTAGCCTCTGCCTTAGCCGCTTTAGGGGTTGCCATCACCATGTCTGGCACCACTCTCACCTCATAACCTCCGGCCAGTCATCGACACCGTGGCTTGTGGATCATCTCGCATTATTGTTTTCTCTTTTTACAGAAGACGAAGCTCTTCTGCTCAATGACATCTTGCCTGCCAGATTAAAAGTCTCAACAGGAACAGCGTCCACCACTCACGACAATGCAACAAAGAGAATCGTCCCGGGTAAAACACAAACTAGCGCTAAATTCTGCTTTGCATTATAGCCTTTTTAGCGAAGTCTGCATGTACATGTCACCTGAAGTAGTCTCTGGGGCCTGTGGGAATTTTGCACAACTGATGTTTAATGTGTGTGCTGTATTCATGTCAGTTTGATTGTTTATTTGTTATTTATTTAGTACTGTGTACAATACCTTCATCTAGCAAGTAGACTTACGATTTACAGTTTTTGAACACTTATAACTGACAGCTGCTAAACAAATAGATAGACATCAGGCTGATTTGTGGCAATAAATGAGCTCACTTGTATTGAACACTTTTGGGGAAATCGTTTGCTGGTTGTGTGATTTAGTATTATTTATGATCTAATGTTATAAAGCAGGTAATTTGGGTGGGATTCAACAGCTGAGTTTTGTCATTTGTTTGTTGGTGATTCCCTATTTGTCGTGTGCTGCTTGCAGGAAGCACCAAAGCACCAATATAGCAGGCAGGAGAGGGTAGGTGAGAGAGAAGACAGTAGTAGTGACTCTGAGGATGCAAAGCAAGCTTTAGGATATATAGGGCCTGTATACAACTTTGGCGGAGGGGGTTAAATCCGTCCTAAATGTGACGGAGATCCTCCCCACCGTATTACGAGTTCCGTAGGATATAATGGACTCGTAATACGGCGGGCGGGATATCCGTCACATTTAGGATGGATTAATCCCTCTGCCAAAGTTGTAATCAGGCCCAAAGTGTGGTCTCGGCATGGGGTGTGGCAGAGGACCGTCATGGAAGATCTTGGGTGGCTGGCACTACTAGCTGAGATACAGCAAATGGTTGCCTTAAAACTTCTGACTACTCAGTAATGAAAGAATAAATTGATTTATTGCTCTGATCAGGTGGGTGAGGACACCCTGTCCATTCACTAAGATTAATCTGCTTAAATGCTGGTGGGGTGTGGGGGTTAGGACCTTGAAATAGAACGAAGAGGGAAGGAAGGAGATAGGTGAGTGAAAGGTGACACTGTTAAGAGGTGAGTGTAAGGGAATAGTTAGTAAGTACAATGTTTGGTAGGTAGCAGGTGAGTACAAATAAGAGGTGTGTGGAAGGTGGAGATGAGTAAAAAATGGGGGAAATAAGTCAGCGAAAATGGACAGTAGTGAGTGAAAGGTGATAGTGTTGTAGATGGGAGGAAAAGGCTATAGCTGGTGTCCATAAATGTAGAGTGTGTGGCCCTCTTTCTTGTTTCCCTTGCTCTAGAATCCTGCCTGTGTTTCCTTGTTCTACATGCATGTGTGCCTCCAGGGAGCATGCTCTGGCCCTCTGCCTGGTATAACTAGCTCTACATATAAGTGTGTTTCCTCATTGTTAAACTACACTTTCATTTTATGTGTTGTGCTCTGGAGGTGCCTCTGTGACAATGTACCTGGTTCCCCTTGCTCTACATGCATGTGTGCCTCTCTAGTTTATACTGTGAGGCTCTATCTGGGTTTCCTGCTCTACATGTCTGGGTGCCTCACCCTTTGCCCAGGTGCCCTTGTACTGCATGTGGGTGTGTATCCCAAGAGTATGTAGTGAGAACCTGCCTACATTCCCTTGCACCTCTAGAGTGTAGACGTTCACTCTCTGCCTGGGTTCCCTTATACATAATGTCAGTGTGCTTCCAGATTGTATGCTGTGCCCTGCTGGCTGTCTGTCTTTTCTCTACGTGCCTGTGTGCTTCTATAGAGTATGCCATGGCCTTCTACCTGGGTTCCCTTTATTTAATGTCTGTGTGCCTCCAGGGTGCATGCTATGATCCTCTGACTGGGTTCCCTTGTTATGGGTCCCCCTCTTCTACTTGTCTGTGTGCCTCTAGGGTGTACTGTGTGACCATTTGTCTGGATTCCCTTTTAGTAGATGTTAGTGCACCTCCAGTGTATATGATGTAGCCCTCTGCTTAGTCTCCCTTGTTGTATTTGTCTCGGTCTCCAGGGTGTACACTATGACTTCTGCCTTTGTTCCTCAGCTGTACGTGTCCATGTTCCCCAGGGTGTATGCTGTTATAGTCGAGATGGATTTTCCTGCTGTACATATCTGTGCGCTTATAGGGTATACGTTGTGACACCCTACCTGGCTTTCCTTCCTATATATCTTTGTGTGCCTCCAGAGAGTAGGCCATGCCCTTCTCTCTCGTTGCCCTTATTCTACATCTCTGTGTGACTCTACGGTGTGTGCTGTTGCCCTCTACCTGGGCTTCCTTGTCTCTAGGTGTCCGTGTGCCTCACACGCCCCTGGGTCACTTGCACTGCATGTCTTTGCACAACCAGGTTGTATGTTGTGACCCTCTGCCAGAAATCCCTTGTTCTGAATGTCTGTGCACCACCTACATGTATGCTGTGATCCTCTGCCTGGGTTCCCTTGTTCTCATGTCTGTGTGCTTCACCCTGTGCCTGGGTTCCTTTGCACTATATGTTTGTGCACCTTTGGGGTATATGTTTTACCCTCTGTTTGTGTTTCTTTATTTATGACGTTCTCCAGCATTGTATCTTTTATATATTCACATGCTTGAAGCCTGTTGTCAGGCTTGCAATCGCTGGTACATAGTGTAAAATTAACAACATACAATGAACAGTGCAAAAAAGGCCATAGGCATGAAACAACATAGTACCTTTAGTGGTGCATCCATCTCATTTGAAAGAACCAAACTTCAGCCAATGAGGTGGAAGCTTAAGCTTGCCTACTCTGCCTAAAGGACTCTATAGCTTAGATTTCTGCCTCTCATTGTGTGTGAGGGTGTCCCCTGGCAGAACCCTACTATGGCACTTCAGTGAATCTGAAATTGTTGTTTATTTTGGTCTACCCTGGATTTGAACCAGCCCTATCTTTAGCACTTAAATACTGTGACTTGTTTTGGGATGATTACAAAATTACTATATTTTCTGTACTAAAGAGATCATTTGATCTGACAGCCAGCCATCACCAAATGTCACCACTGTTGATAGAGAAAAAATCTCTATTTAAACCTTGTTTATCTGTGGAAACAAGAAGATTTATACTGAAGACTCACATTCTCAGTGCATTTATTGCCATTATCCAATTCCTAAGGCACCAGTATGCGATATTTGAAAGACCTTTACAACTAGCACCCAACTTTAGGGGATAATTCTGTGAAAAGTGCCCATACAAGCACTTCCACGAAAGCAGCGCACAAGAGGAAAATTGTACATTTTCCCAAGCATGATTTATTTGGTACATGACTTGCTGCTTCCTCCTCCGGTAATACACATGATAAGCATATCTCTGAGCACTACAGAGGGAATTAGCCTGTGGTAAAGAAGAAGAAATCTTCAAAAGTCTTATTTTCAAACGAAACTTTGTAAATGATGAGACTGTCGATGACATCAACACCGTCACTGATGATGAGAGCTTCGTCAACAACAACAAAATTATCAGTGACAATCATACCATTGACAACGATCCGACAGTCGACATCAACCATACCGATGAATCCTTCATCAATGATGACTCTTTCGTCGACAACTTTCATTCAGTCGTCGACTAAATCACTATTGACACAGGTGCTGTTGATGGCCAAACTGTCAACGGTAAACGTAAAGAGATGTTTTGTTCACCATTAGAGGTGTCAAATTTACCTCGAGCTCAAATATTTCAGTCAAAACAAGAAGAGGAGACTAGTGACTATGCTTTGCTGACAGCCCAAGACAATTGGCTGTAAGATATGTTTTAGATTTTGGAGAAGAAATGGCCGACGATGAGTCCTAAACTAATATATTTATCAGCAAGGTTATAAGTCTCAAACTACTCAAATTGGTATGAGAGAGAAACCACCAAGGTATTATAGAGAATCAGATGTGGTTCAAGTGCCACTAGCCTTTTTAATAACGTTGCAACAGATTATGAATACTTGCATGGAAACCATTACTGGATCCGGGGCAGTTGAACAACTGTCTAAAGAAACAGTCACATCAGATGATTAGTTTATAAGAAGTCCTCCTGATGATGCAGGAAAGGGATTTTATGACCTATCTGGATCTTCAGTACATATTCTTCCACATACCCATTCATCTAAAACAAAGAAAGTAGCTTTGATTCTCTGTAGTGGGGCAGTACTACCAGTTCAAGCTGCTCCCTTTCAGACTCAAATCAGCTCCTTGAATACTCACCAAATGTTTTGCTCCAGTTCCTACTTTTCTCAGGCAAGAAGGTCACCAAGTGTGCCCATACCTGGATGACTGGCACATTATTAAGCAGTTAATGAAAGGGCTCTTCAGAGCATTTCCACCTTTTCAAGATTCTTCGGTTCCACAGCAACATAATTCAGTCCTCCGTCAGCTGATGTTACCTCCTTTTGAGCCTATACATAAAGCAGACTTAAAATTTGCCTCATGGAAAACAGCACTCCTGGCTCTAACATCCGCCAGAAGAGTGGGAGAGATTCTAGCATTCACCATCAGGGAACCTTTTCTCGGATACATGAAGGGCAAGGTGTAATTCTCATAAACAATACTAAATTCATTCCAAAGGTTCCTACTGTCTTTCACCTAATTGAACCTGTCATCCTTAGTTCTTTCTTTCCAAAGCTGTCGTCATCAGCAGAAAGTTTGTTACATTCTTTGGACTTACGTAGATATCTTAAATTCCAAATAGACAAGACAAAGGACGTACACACATCAGACCAGCTGTTTGTGTCATTTGGTCAACCACGAAAAAGTCAAGTCATGTCCAAACAGCGGATAGCTCGTTGGCACAAAGCTTGCATCGTTTTCTATCATGCCAAAGCCAAGCATCCTCTCCATAGAAAAGTGAGGGAGCATTCCACCGGGGGCATGGCTTCAACTGTGGCACTCTATGCTGGGGTGCCCTTGAAGGACATCTTCTTTGCAGTCATACATTCACAAAGCACTACTGGAGGAGCAGGCATATGTTCACAAAGTACTACTGCCTAGATGTGGAAATAAAAGCTGATGCAGCAGTGGAACAGGCAGTATTGAGAAATCAGTTTCATTAAAGGTGTGCCTGCTTCCCACTTTGTTGTATATTATAATATGTATTGCTTGCTATTCTGATTCAAGCATCTGAATATATAAAAAATCTAATGCTGGAGAAGATATTAGTTAATTACCTGTAGCTCGAGTCCTCCAACATTGGTATCTTTTATATATTCACATCTGACGTTCCCTCCTCACCGGTCCCAGGCTCATCATATTTTAGTCTTACACGTGTAGTTGGAGATCTGAGCTATGGTGGCCTCAAGGGAATGTAGGAGAGCTTGAGCTTCCACATCATTGGGTGAAGTTTGGCTTCTTTCAAATGAGGTGGGCGTGCTATTAAAGATACCATGTTATTTCAGGCCAATGGCCCTTTTGACACTGAATGTTGTATGTTGTATACTTTACACTGTATGCTGCTATGTTAATGTACTGGGGATTCTGAGCCTGACAAGAGTGAATGATTCAAGCATGTGAATATTTAAAAGGTACCAATGTTGGAGAACTGTTACAGGAAAGTAACTAATTCCTTCTTCATTGGTTCACTTTTAATAGCTGTCTGTACTCCCCTACAGTTTATGCTATGATCTCCAGCCTGGGTTCTCTTGCTCTAATGTCTGTGTGCCTCCAAGGTGCAGGCTGTGGCTTCTACCGGTGTTTCGCTGCACTCCAAGTCTATGTAACACCAGTTGTATGTTGTGCCCCTCTGTAGAAATTCTGCTTTTTCACATGATTTCCATCCTTTTACAAATGATAGCATTTTGACTCTGTGCATTAAGAAACCACTAACTGGCTTCTCAGTGCATGTCTTTCCTCTAAAGTATGAACAGAAATTGTAAGATTTATCATATGGGTGCTTGCAAATGCCTGTAAAGGTACTACATTTAGTTGTCGGCTACAGACACACAGCCTACCTGTTGTTTGCATAGTCAGGCTGCAGAAGCACTGCTTCCCTCTGCACGAACCATCAGATGACTGCGTTAAAGCCAGCGAGAGGACACAATGAAGGAAGGTGTAGCCCACTGCTACCAGAAAGCAGGTAGCTTACAAGGACAGATTGGATCTTGGAGGTCCAGGTAGAAGGAGATACATTGCAGGCCGGTGTCTTCATGGAAGAGTTACATCAGGGGGCCACCAAGTCAATTTGGGTGAGAGCAGCCTTGGTATTCCATGGTAGAGAAACAGTTTAAGTGGTTTATGCAAGGGCAGCACATTTCTCTACCATTACTGTTGTGGTACTTTGAATGCTTTGAACTGACCACTTCTGCACAAGTGTTTCCACCATGAGTCAGAGACTGTAGAGAAACTGGGGTTGGGAATCAGAGTAGGGGCATTCCCTCCCAGCTCTGCTAA
Source organism: Pleurodeles waltl (assembly GCF_031143425.1). NCBI lineage: Eukaryota > Metazoa > Chordata > Amphibia > Caudata > Salamandridae > Pleurodeles > Pleurodeles waltl. The sequence continues at coordinate 970,885,011 of NC_090440.1, read as the reverse complement.
GTGGTATTTATGATGGTGTTTTATAATGAAGCATAAGAATTTATGCATGCATACTTGTGTTGGCTGTCGTCTATAAGACTGGGGTACATACCAGAGGCATAGGGGGCCCCTCTTATGCAGCTTAAACTCGTAAATTGGGTCCACACAAACACTAAAGTAGTTGTTTATGGTCCTCTTATGTTGCACGTCTGCATACAAAGTGCTAATAAATAACACAACTAGAATATGCTATGGGAGATGGTTCTGGGCCTTCAGCTGGCATACACAGGAAAGGAATCCCCAAAAATAAAATTAAAAACAGGAAAATGCAGCAAGAGAAACACAGGAGAAGAATTAGGATGACGGAGAAAGATATGAAAGAAAAAAGTAAATATAAGAAACAATAGATGGGTAGATCGAAAGGGAAAAAAGAACTGGAGGAGAAAGGAATGGTGACAGGAAGAAAGGCAATTGGGAAGAGAGGTGAAAGGAAGGATGAATGGTCGTAAGAATGACTGAATGGAAGTGTGAAAGGATTGATTGATGGAAGGATGAAAGGTTGAATGAAAGAGTGAACAAATTGACTGGTAAAAGTGTGAATGGATGGAAGAATGGACAGATGGTGAAGAGTGAATGGAGGGATGGTCAAAAGATGGATGGATGCATTAACATGGGTGGATGGGTAAATATATGGATAGATGGAAGTGGTGTGTTTTATGAGCTGGGGGTATTTTAATTTTCTGGCTACTCCTTGGTACAGAACCTCCTGTCGACCTTGAAACAGCAGGGCTTGTGTGTGGACTGTTAACCACTGAACCTAGCCTTGTGAGATTCCCAAAAAGCAGAACACATCTGGATGTAGGAACAGGAAGCGTAGACAGGCAGACAAATAAACAGTTGTGGTGAAGGCTTGGAAGCAGATAGTGGGTGGGAATGAGACCACCCCAAACACGTCCTGTGTGTTTTGTTCTACGAAAGAGTCATTGTTGGCTGATCACCTGCTAACTTCCAGGACCACAACAGAGCACTTACAAGACTCTTTTCTGCAAGACTTTCTTTTTTTTTTTTTTCTTTTTTTTTTTTTTACATCTTGTAGGAAGTTGTCTCTGTATGTACTATTTCAAAGTAAGAAATAGCATGCCCAGAGTCCAAGGGTTCCCCTTAGAGGTAAGATAGTGGCAAAAAGAGATAATTCTAATGCTCTATTTTGTGGTAGTGTGGTCGAGCAGTAGGCTTATCAGAGGGTAGTGTTAAGCATTTGTTGTACACACAAGCAATAAATGAGGGACACACACTCAGAGACAATTCCAGGCCAATAGGTTTTTATATAGAAAAATATATTTTCTAAGTTTATTTTAAGAACCACAGGTTCATGATTTACAAGTAATACTTCAAATGAAAGGTATTTCACTCAGGTATCTTAGGAATTTTGAATCATCACAATAGTATGTACAGTTTTGTCAAAAATGGCAACAAGCTATTTTAAAATTGGACACTGCAAAATTCAACAGTTCCTGGGGGAGGTAAGTATTTGTTAGTTTCAAAGGTAAGTAAAGCACTTACAGGGTTCAAAGTTGGGTCCAAGGTAGCCCACCGTTGGGGGTTCAGGGCAACCCCAAAGTTACCACACCAGCAGCTCAGGGCCGGTCAGGTGCAGAGGTCAAAGTGGTGCCCAAAACTCATAGGCTTCAATGGAGAAGGGGGTGCCCCGGTTCCAGTCTGCCAGCAGGTAAGTACCCGCGACTTCGGAGGACAGACCAGGGGGGTTTTGTAGGGCACCGGGGGGGACACAAGTCAGCTCAAAAAGTACACCCTCAGCGGCACAGGGGCGGCCGAGTGCAGAGTGCAAACAGGCGTTGGGTTTGTAATAGGTTTCAATGGGAGACCCAGTGGTCTCTTCAGCGATGCAGGCAGGCCGGCGGGGGCTCCTCGGGGTAGCCACCACCTGGGCAAGGGAAAGGGCCACCTGGGGGTTGCTCCTGAACCGGAGGTCGGATCCTTCAGGTCCTGGGGCTGCAGGTGCAGTGTGTTTCCCAGGCGTCGGGTTCTTTGAAGCAGGCAGTTGCGGTCAGGGGGAGCCTCTGGATTTCCTCTGCCGGCGTCGCTGTAGGGTTTAAGGGGGGTCAACTCTGGCTACTCACGGGCTCGCAGTCACCGGGGAGTCCTCCCTGTAGAGTTACTTTTCCGCAGGTCGAGCTGGGGGCGTCGGGTGCAGAGTGGAAAGTCTCACGCTTCCGGCGGGAAACGTGTGGTCTTTAAAAGTTGCTTCTTTGTTGCAAAGTTGCAGTCTTTGTGGAACAGGGCCGCTGTCCTCGGGAGTTCGTGGTCCTTTTAGATGCAGGGTAGTCCTCTGAGGCTTCAGAGGTCGCTGGACCCTGGGGGACGCGTCGCTGTTGCAGTTTTTCTTGAAGTGGGGAGACAGGCCGGTAGGGCTGTCTCCAAAGCAGTTGGTGTTTCCGTCTTCTCTGCAGGGCTTCAGGTCAGCAGTCCTTCTTCGTCTTCAGGTTGCAGGAATCTATCTTGCTTGGTTCTGGAGGTCCCTAAATACTCAATTTAGGGGTGTGTTTAGGTCTGGGGGGTTAGTAGACAATGGCTACTAGCCCTGAGGGTAGTTACACTCTCTTTGTGCCTCCTCCCTGAGGGGAGGGGGGCACATCCCTAATCCTATTGGGGGAATCCTCCATCTGCAAGATGGAGGGTTTCTAAAAGTCAGAGTCACCTCAGCTCAGGATACCTTAGGGGTTGTCCTGACTGGCCAGTGACTTCTCCTTGTTTTTCTCATTATCTCCTCCGGCCTTGCCGCCAAAAGTGGGGCTGTGGCCGGAGGGCGTGGGCATCTCCACTAGCTGGGATGCCCTGTGGCGCTGTAACAAAGGGGGTGAGCCTTTGAGGCTCACCGCCAGGTGTTACAGTTCCTGCAGGGGGAGGTGAGAAGCACCTACACCCAGTACAGGCTTTGTTCCTGGCCACAGAGTGACAAAGACACTCTCCCCATGTGGCCAGCAACATGTCTGGTGTGTGGCAGGCTGGTAAAACTAGTCAGCCCACACTGGAAGTCGGGTATGTTTTCAGGGGGCATCTCTAAGATGCCCTCTCGGTGTATTTCACAATAAAATGTACACTGGCATCAGTGTGCATTTATTGTGCTGAGAAGTTTGATACCAAACTTCCCAGTTTTCAGTGTAGCCATTGTGGTGCTGTGGTGTTCGTGTTTGACAGACTCCCAGACCATATACTCTTATAGCTACCCTGCACTTACAATGTCTAAGGTTTTTCTTAGACACTGAAGGGCCATAGTGCTCATGCACCTATGCCCTCACCTATGGTAAAGTGGTCCCTGCCTTAGGGCTGTAAGGCCTGCTAGAGGGGTGACTTATCTATGCCATGGGCAGTGTGAGGTTGGCATGGCACCCTGAGGGGAGTGCCATGTCGACTTAGTCATTTTCTCCCCACCAGCACACACAAGCTGGCAAGCAGTGTGTCTGTGCTGAGTGAGGGGTCCCCAGGGTGGCATAAGACATGCTGCAGCCCTTAGGGACCTTCCCTGGCCTCAGGGCCCAAGGTACCAGGGGTACCAGTTACAAGGGACTTACCTGGATGCCAGGGTGTGCGAATTGTGGAGACAAAGGTACAGGTTAGGGAAAGAACACTGGTGCTGGGGCCTGGTTAGCAGGCCTCCGCACACTTTCAATTCATAACTTGGCATCAGCAAAGGCAAAAAGTCAGGGGGTAACCATGCCAAGGAGGCATTTCCTTACACATCTGTTAGTGATCATTGATACATACACGTATTCTTCCAAACAGGCCATAGTTACAGATTCACACTATTCATTCCGATCGCACACTTATGGCAATATTATTGCTATAATTGGGTAGTCGTGGTGTCGTCCACCCTGTACACTTCGTGTTTATCCTCGCATTTTATTCATGCTCATGGATTCATCATCCCCCCGTACTGTGACCACCTGATCAGTAGAATATATGGACTTTAACTACTAAGAAGAAAAAAGAAAAGAAAAAAAAAACAAATAAAGAAAACCAAACAAAAGAAAACAAAACAAAACAAAACCATGCGCAAGTGGGATAAATGACGGCATTGAGATCCCATCTCTCCAGTGCATGTAGACAACTCTACCATTGGGGTCCACTTGGACGTGCTCCTGTTGCGCCCCACAAGTGTAGATCCTTTCGTACTCGTAAGGATCTTTCTCATCTAGGGCAACAGGGCTCTGTCCGTTCGCAGGGTTTCCGGGCTTGGTCTACCCTCATCCAGCTCTGTCCTGCCCAACTGGTTAGTGTTCCATCGCTCCCCCCTCCTCTCTCCCTAGTGTTTGACCCCCTGTGTCCTCCTCTCTCCCTTCACCTCTCAACTCGGCCTCTTCCCTTGGCATTCTGTCGTGATCATCCTCTCGAGGTCTTTCACCCCTTCGCCCTCGGTCCTCCCAGCCCTCCAATATCTCTTTCCATAGTGGGGCTATGTGTTTAGTCTGAACCCCCCCTTGCCTCCTCTCTCTGAAGTGCCTGTAGCTCAGCTTGGGCCCATAGTGATACATCTGCCCTCCAATCCTCAATTTTAGGCCCCACCAGGGATTTCCAGGTCAATGCTATCCGGCGTCTATACAAAATCATTGCAAGATCTATAAACCTACTGCCTACTTTCTTGGATGCTGGCCTTCCGTGTAACTCCAGTAGGCACGAGTGTGGGCTCATGTGGAGTCTGGTGCCAAGGGTCTCCCCCAGGTCCTTCAGTACTTGGGTCCATCCCTCCTGAATGCTGGTGCAGTCCCAGACCATGTGGTAAAAGTCTGGGTCCGCCGCCTGTCATCTGGGGCAGTCCCTGGGCTCTCCCCCATATATCATTCTGAGCCTGTGTGGGGTGAGGTATGTTCTGTGGATGTAATTATATTGGATATATTGAAACCGGGTGTTTCTAGATACTTGCCGGGGATATGCTAGCACCCTCTGCCACTCCGTATTCGTTAGCTCCCTACCCCTATCTCCTCCCATTTCGCCCGCAGGGTCTGTAAGGGTTTTAGGGTGGCACCAATAGAAGCCTTATAGAGTTTGGTGACCAGATGGCTGTCCCCTTCCTCTGTCAGAAGCAAATGTAATATGGCATGGGTCTCTGGTTCCGCGTTCACTGTTGACCATAGTCGTCTCACCGCAAGAACCATCATCTGATATATAAAAAATTGGCCCGCGAGGATCTCCTCCTCTTCCACTAGTTTCTCGAAGGGTCTCAATACCCCATCTGTAAAGAGATCTCCTATCGCCAACACTCCAGCCCGGGTCCATGCCCTCACCTGACCCCCACTTAGGGTATTGCCCGATGTATTCAACGGTATCCCAGTCAGCGGTAGCCCAGGAGAATAGGCCACACTCGCCTCCGTCTGCCTCAGGCATCTCTTCCAACAGGAGAGGGCCACTGTCAGCAGGACCGATTTAATAGATTTGAAGTTTCCAGCACCTAGCAAGTCAGCCTCCAAAGCCTCCGCCACCATCTCACCGCTGGCCACTCTCAGTCCCGTCCGATGTCCTCCCGAGACCCACCTAGCCACCCATTACAGCTGACATGCCTGGTAATACAGCTCAAAATCCGGGACCGCCAGTCCCCCCTCCAATGCAGGCCGACGAAGAATGGAAAGCGACGTCCGTTGGTGCCCCCGACCCACACAAGTCCCCTAAGGAGCACATCCAGTTCCCTGAACTAGCTCCCAGGAACAGTCAACGGTAAGTTCGTAAAATAACACAGGAGATGTGGCACCATTATCATTTTGGTCAGAGCCACCCGGGCCATCATTGGGAGTCTAAGAGAGCACCAGAACTGCACAGCAGACCGCAAGGAGCGGAGGGCTGCCCCCAGATTCCCAATCCCGCAGATCACTTAGGTCGCGGAAAATATGGATGCCCAAATACTTAAAAGAGCGTGGTGTCCAGGGGAGATCCGCAGGACACGCAGACGGACGTCCAGCACCCTCAGACAGCAAGGAAAACGTGCGTCTTTCCCCTGTTAACCCTAAGACCCAAGTTCGCACCGAATCCCTCCAGCTGTGCCAGTGCCCATGGGATCCCGGACTGGCCATCTCTCAGGTATATCAACAGGTCATCTGCATAGAGCGAGATGATATGTTCCTCCTGGCCCAGCGTCACCCCTCTGCTCCGCCCCTCCGTATGAAACTGGCGCCTCTAGGGGTTCAATGGCGATCGCAAACAGCAGGGGTGAAAGGGGGCAGCCCTGTCTCGTGCCTCGGCCTATAGGGTAAGAATCAGACACCACTCCCCCGACCCGCACCCTGGCAACCAGTCGGTGATACAGTAACTCAACCCAGCGGATCCAGTTCTCTCCCATCCTCATTCTCTCCATCACTGTTCTGAGATAGTCCCACCTCACCTAGTCGAATGCCTTTTCTAAGTGTACTGACAGGAGCATAGCCTCAGGTCGTCGCTCCACCAGGGGCCGGTGCAGGATCGAAAACAACCATCGAAGATTCAGAGATGTGCTGCGTGCGAGCACAAAACCATTTTGATCCTCATGCACAAGAGTGGGGATGTGTTGTAACAGCCTATTGGCCAGTGCCTTGCTGAGGATCTTAAAATCGCAATTCAGCATAGACAGGGGGTGGAAGTCAGTCACCGATCTCTCTTTAGATTTTGTCTTGGGCAGCGGAACCACCAGCGCCTCCCTCAGGGTCCCCGGGAGGGTACCGCTCTCAAAGGCTTCCACATAAAGCTCAACCAGAGCTGGGGCCTATATATCTATGTATGTCTTATAGAATTCCATGGGTAACCCGTCCGTGCCCGGAGTCTTACCCGCGGTTAACTGTGTAATAGCTACCTTCACCTCCTCCAGGGAGATCAGCACTCCCAGACCGCCCCTGTCATCTGGCCCAAGGCCCGTCAAAGGCAGGGACTCCAGCTGCTCCCCTACCGTCCGCGGTAATTCGTCCTCTGGGTGTTTATACAGGGCCGTGTAGTAGGATTTGAAAACATCATTAATTTCAGCCGGCGAGTAAACCTGGTCCCAAGTCGTCCCTCTCACACTTGTGATCGGGTCATTCCCACCCGCGAGTCGTACCAACCAGGCAAGTAGTCTGCCCGCCCTACCCTCCTCATCCTGCACGGACATCATGCGTTTCCTATAATCGTGGCATTTCAGTCTGTGAAGTGTCTGGTGGTATGTCTCTCTGGCCCTGAACAGTCAGCTGTTGGTTTCCAGGTCCCCTCTTTGCTCAACCTCCCTATCATGCAGGTCCTTTTCCAGTTGATTCAATTCGCTGACTAGGGCACGTCTGATCCCCACTGACTGTCCCAGCCAATGGCCCCTGGTCACCACCTTAAGTGTCTCCCATTCCGTCCTGCGGGATCCCGTGGAGCCTCTGTTGATCCCAGTATGTTCCCTGAGGTATATTCGTAACTCCTCCCTCTACGCCGGGTTCTCCAGTGCCCGCGGTTGGAGTCTCCACATATTGGGGCCCTCGTCTCTGTCCTTTGCCAGGTGACTATTAGTGGGCTATGGTCGGTGTAAGGAAATGGCTCCCTGGTGCAGTTACCCCCCACTTTTTGCCTGATACTGATGCTGACTTGACTGAGAAGTGTGCTGGGACCCTGCTAACCAGGCCCCAGCACCAGTGTTCTTTCACCTAAAATGTACCATTGTTTCCACAATTGGCACACCCTTGGCATACAGACAAGTCCCTTGTAAAAGGTACCAGTGGTACCAAGGGCCCTGAGACCAGGGAAGGTCCCTAAGGGCTGCAGCATATGTTGTGCCACCCTAAGGGACCCCTCACCTAACACATGCACACTGCCATTGCAGATTGTGTGTGTTGGTGGGGAGAAAAAGGCAAAGTGGACATGGCATCCCCCTCAGGATGCCATGTACACAAACTACTGCCTGTGGCATAGGTAAGTCACCCCTCTAGCAGGCCTTACAGCCCTAAGGCAGGGTGCACTATACCACAGGATAGGGCACAGCTGCATGAGCAATATGCCCCTACAGTGTCTAAGTCTATTCTTAGACATTGTAAGTACAGTTGTGGCCATATTAAGTATATTGTCTGGGAGTTTGTCAAAAACGAACTCCACAGCTCCATAATAGCTACACTGAATACTGGGAAGTTTGGTATCAAACTTCTCAGAATAATAAACCCACACTGATGCCAGTGTTGGATTTATTAAAACATGCACACAGAGGGCATCTTAGAGATGCCCCCTGTATTTTACCCAATTGTTCAGTGCAGGACTGACTGGTTTGTGCCAGCCTGCTGCTGAGAGACGAGTTTCTGACCCCATGTGGTGAGGGCCTTTGTGCTCTCTGAGGACCAAAACAAAAGCCTGCTCTGGGTGGAGGTGCTTCACACCTCCCCCTGCAGGAACTGTAACACCTAGCAGTGAGCCTCAAAGGCTCAGGCTTCGTGTTACAATGCCCCAGGGCACTCCAGCTAGTGGAGATTCCTGCCCCCTGGACACAGCCCCCACTTTTGGCAGCAAGTCCAGGGGAGATAATGAGAAAAACAATGAGGAGTTACCCACCAGTCAGGACCGCCCCTAAGGTGTCCTGAGCTGAGGTGACCCCTGCCTTTAGAAATCCTCCATCTTGATTTTGGAGGATTCCCCCAATAGGAATAGGGATGTGCCCCCCTCCCCTCAGGGAGAAGGCACAAAGAGGGTGTAGCCACCCTCAAGGACAGTATCCATTGGCTACTAACCTCCCAGACCTAAACACACCCCTAAATTGAGTATTTAGGGGCTCCCAGAACCAAGGAAGATAGATTCCTGCAACCTGAAGACGAAGAAGGACTGCCGACCTGAAAGCCCTTCAGAGAAGACGGAGACACCAACTGCTTTGGCCCCAGCCCTACCTGCCCACTTCAAGAAAAACTGCAACAGCGACGCGTTCCCCAGGGTCCAGCGACCTCTGAAGCCTCAGAGGACTACCCTGCATCTAAAAGGACCAAGAACTCCCTGTGAGTAGCCAGAGTTGACCCCATGAGCCCCCCCAGCAACGCCTGCTGACGGAATCCAGAGGCTCCCCCTGACCGCGACTGCCTGCTTCTAAGAACCCGACGCCTGGTAAAGACTCTGCACCCGCAGCCCCCAGGACCTGAAGGATCCGACCTCCAGTGCAGAAGCGACCCCCAGGTGGCCCTCTCCCTTGCCCAGGTGGTGGCTACCCCGAGGAGCCCCCCCCCCTTGCCTGCCTGCTTCGTTGAAGAGACCCCCGGGTCTCCCATTGAACTCCATTGCAAACCCGACGCCTGTTTGCACTCTGCCCCCGCCGCCCCCGTGCCGCTGAGGGTGTACTTTTTGTGCTGACTTGTCCCCCGTCCCCCCCCCCCCCCGGTGCCCTACAAAACCCCACTGGTCTGCACTCCGAAGATGCGGGTACTTACCTGCTGGCAGACTGGAACCAGGGCACCCCCTTCTCCATTGAAGCCTATGTGTTTTGGGCACCACTTTAACCTCTGCATCTGACCGGCCCTGAGCTGCTGGTGTGGTAACTTTGGGGTTGCCCTGAACCCCCAACGGTGGGCTACCTTGGACCCAACTTTGAACCCTGTAGGTGGTTTACTTACCTGCAAAACTAACAAATACTTACCTCCCCCAGGAACTGTTGAAAATTGCACTGTCTAGTTTTAAAATAGCTTATTGCCATTTTTGCCAAAACCGTACATGCTATTTTGCTGATTCAAAGTTCCTATGATACCTGAGTGAAGTACCTTTCATTTAAAGTATTGATTGTAAATCTTGAACCTGTGGTTCTTAAAATAAACTAAGAAAATACATTTTTCTATATAAAAACCTATTGGCCTGGAATTGTCTTTGAGTGTGTGTTCCTCATTTATTGCCTGTATGTGTACAACAAATGCTTAACACTACCCTCTGATAAGCCTACTGCTCGACCACACTAGCACAAAATAGAGCATTAGAATTATCTATTTTTGCCACTATCTTACCTCTAAGGGGAACCCTTGGACTCTGTGCATGCTATTTCTTACTTTGAAATAGTACATACAGAGCCAACTTTCTACAGTCGGACATCGTACGGCCCAAGTACTCAGAGGAGACCATTTTGTGGGCAAGGGAGCCGGAGCACACCACCCGATCTATTGTAGTGTGGAGGTGATGTAATCCTGAATAGAATGAGTAGTCTCTAGTCTGTGGGTGCTGTAATATACATGTGTCTTCCACTCCCCAATGCCTCATCCATTCTCTCAGAACCACTACCATTTTGTGCGCCGCCGCCCCATGCATAGGAGGGAAGGAGCGGTCGAGCCCCAGATCCAGTGTGCAATTAAGATCCCCCCCAATTAGGAAGTGGTCTCCGGAGTACCTGGCCATCCCCCCTGATAACGCGTGCCAAAAGGAAGCCTGATCCTGATTTGGCGCATATATACAACCTAGCATCACTGACATGCCTTGTAGTCTACCCTCTACTATTACATATCTCCCTTCTGTGTCCAAGTCTATTGAGATGGCCTCAAACAGAACTCCCGCCCTGATCCAAACCAGTACCCCTCTGGCGTACGCCGAGTATGTAGTAGCATTAAGTTGTCCCCGCCACATGCGCCTCAGTTTATCTACCTCCTGTACGCTTAGGTGTGTTTCCTGAAGCATTGCTATATGCATCCCCCTTCTCTTGAGGTACGACAGGATTTTATGACACTTAACCGGTAACCCCAGCCCCTGAATATTCCAACTTATCAACTTGTAGGCCATAGAGGTGTGGTAAGTAAGTCCAGGGGGGTCAATGCCCCCTCGTGGGACCCAGAGGTCCCCAGCATTCTGCCACGTTTCGGTCTTGCTGTATACCAGAATGCCAAAATAAGTAACCCCTTGCGCATGTAATCAAAAAGGAACATCAAACCCCAACTCCCTCTTCCCAGGGCAATACCGCAACAGGCGGTCGTCCAGTGTACGCTCATTGAGCCAAACAATAACATGAAGTTATAAAGAGTTCTCACCATCTGAGGGCGTTGGACGAGAATCTAAGTGGGGGGGAGACCTTCACGGCACGTAGGCCTTCCATCAAATCTCGCCTCCGGAGGGCAACCCATCAGCTTACCACGTACGTTCCTTATAGGTCATCTGCAGTTCTCGGGCTCACTATTGGGCCCCCATCGGAATGGTAAGAGTCTGAGTCCGAGGAGCAAGTTCGGTGGTCCGAGTCCCCACCACTGGCCTCGGTCGCCATCCTCCCCTGTTGCAGCGATGCCACCGCCTCTAGGACCGATCTCCTGGCCTGGTCCTTCTGTGCCGGCGTCGCCTCTTCCCCTTGCGCTTTTGGTTATGCGACGGCCCAGGAGAGGATCCAGGGTTACCCTCCATTTTGTGTGCTTCTAGCCATTCCAGGCCTCCTGTGGCGACTGGAAAAAAGTACTGTTGCAGTCGCAGATTACTCTCATCCTAGCTGGAAATAAGAGCAAGTACTGGACACCAGCATCTCTCAAGGCCCTCTTCACCGCCATGTATGATGCTCTCTTAGTCTGTACTTCCACCGTGAAGTCCGGGAATAGGGTCACTGATGCGTTGTCGATCCTGAAAGGGCCTGCCTCCCTTGCGCGCTGCGGTAGGATGTCCCTGTCCCGGTAGTGCAGCAGTTTAGCTATCACGGTCAGCAGAGGACGGGCAGGCGCCGCCGGTCTCACTAGGACACGGTGAGCTCTTTCCAAAGCAAAAAAGGGAGTTAGTAGATCCGGAGCCACCACCTGTCGCATCCATGTTTCCAGATAGGTCACTGCGTCGTTCCCTTCAGCTCCTTCCGGCAGCCCAATAATACGCACATTGCGGTTGCGGCCTTCTGCATCCTCGCATGGCGTTCCAGCCTCTGGACACGGTCCGTCAGTTGCTCAAGTGTGGTGTGTACCACCTGTTTCTCTGGTGCCATTGCTGTGAGCGTTGTCTCTGCATCCAGGACCCTGTCTGCTAGTTTCTAATGGTCTGCACCAGTAGGCCCAGTTATGCCGACACCTGGCCAATTTCTCGCTGGAGGGTCGTTTTGGACTGCTCTATTGCCCCCAGGATCTTGTCTAGTGTTTCCTGCAACGCGTGAGGTACCGACTCGGCCATTTCCGACGTGCCTGGGCCACCTGCGCGTTCTTTCCCTTGTGGCCTACTCTTCTTGCGGCTTTGGGTCGACATTCAGTCCCGAGCGGCGGGACGTCCTCCCCCCGGGGGGGGCAGCAGTGATCACGACATTCGCATTTCCACCGACCTTGTCATTCGCTCTGTGCCAGTACGGGCCGGGGGGGTTGCCCTCCCCAGATGTAGCTCGTTCCAGGTCTCTGACCACCTCCGGGCACTTTCTCTCCCCCTCCGCAGGCGTGCTCTGCTCTTGGGGTCACCATGCACTCCCCCAGTTATTCAGCCTAGAATGTCCATCTTGTGCAGGTCATCGGTGATGTAGTGGCTTCAGTCCACTCAGTCTCTTGGTTCTGGGTCATTCATCCAGTTCTGCATTCCAGGCCTCGGGCCAATCGCAGCCGCACTCAGCCGCCCGTGCTGTGCGTCTCACTGTCTCTACCCGGGGCGTCCCCCTCAGGGCGTCACACTCCCGGATCAGCCTATTTCTCCCCATAGTTGGTCCCCTCTGCGTCCTCCATCGGCCCTCAGTGCTCACCTGTTCCCCAGCACATCCACCGCCCCGCCACCGAAGGGGGGGGGGATCCCCCTCAGTCCACTCGTTCTTTTGGGCCAGGCAAGCCCCTCGCCCCCAATGGTGTCGCCTCTCGCGTCTCCCATGGCCTTCCTTTGTCCTGTTCCGGGCCACCTCAGCCCTAAGTTTCTCTCCAGGTGCCTGTTTGCCGGAGCTGGCCGGCCCCAATTGGCAGCCACGTTTCAGCCCTCCCCAAGTGCTGCTCTGTCCCGTCCCGGTCACCACAACACGCATCGGGGCCTTTGCGCTCCAAGGTCTACGCCTCCTCTTCACCACTGGGTCCCCCTCCGCTCCCCTCCTGGGGGTCCCCAACACTCACTCAGGCTCCAGCTCATCCAGCGTCTCTCCGTCCGGGGGAAACAAGGAAAGGGGGCCCCGCCGGGCCGTTCTGTTGCACCTCCTCACGTGCCCTCCTTGGCCTTCCCTCTCCTGTGTTTGCGCCTCAGCAGCCTCCCATCCGCCCCGAGGCTTCAACGGAGCTGATCGGCTCCTCTCGGCCACCACATTCCAACTCCTCCGGAGCACCGTTCCTCTCCTGCACAGTCAGCGCAGCCCACTCCGCGAGCCAGCAGCAGGCACCAAATCTCAGCCGGCCGTCCGCGGCACGCGTCCGGCCATCCGCCCTCGGTCCACCCCACAGATCGCTGGACAGCCGCCTTGGACTCACAGGCCCTTCCGGTGCCCCCGCGACCTCACTACTGTCGGGGGTTCCCTCTGGGGCACTGATCTTATCGGAGAAATAGAAGGCCTCGGCGGAGCGGCACGTTTACATGTCCGCCATCTCTGCTGGCCAAGCCACGCCCCCTGCAAGACTTTCTTTGTTGAAACTGAAAAGTTGACTGGAGGAACCAGGTAAGAGTCTTGGCGTCGGCTCAACATCCTGTGATTCTGGGCAAATCACTTAATCTCCCTGTGCCTACAATTCAGCACCTTGAGATCCTCATGGGTGATTTGCCATGCTTTACAAATCCTGGATTTATTTGAAGTTGCTATCCGTTTCGGTCCTGCTCTGCTAATGGGTAGATAAGACTGTCCTAGAGAAACAGTCAGAACAGTCTGTTTAGGAGCTATATTTTCATGGTGGTGGCAGATTTTGCTTCATTGGATAACTTTGCTTCGTACACAGTCTGCCTGGTTTCCCTTCCTCTACATGTCTGTGTCCATCCTGGTTACGTGACATGCTCCTCTGTGGGGCTACTTTGTTCTGTATGCCATGGCCCTATACCAGAGTTCCCTTGTTCTACTTGTCTGTGTGCCTCCAGGGTGTATGCTATGACCTTCCGATGGTGTCCCTTTTTCTATGTGTCTATATGCCGCCAGGGTGAATGCTGTGACTTCTGCCTGGGTTCCCTTGCTTCACATAGCCTTACAATATCTGCCAAGGTTCCCTTGTACTAGATGTGTATGTGCTTCCTACACTGTGACTTCTGCTTGGGGTCCCTTTTACTATATGTCTGCCACCTCCAGAGTATTCGAAGACACCCTTTGTCTGGGATTCCTTTTACTAAATGTCAGCAGAAAACAAAAAAATTATGAGTGGAATGCTTGATTGTATCTCGGCAACTGGTAATTATTCAGAGCTGCATTCCAGTCCATTTTTTGCCTACGGTTCAATCTCAGTGAGGAACCAGACATACACAAATCAGCCTTGCTCCTGCTCCAATAGAATTAGTTCAGCCCGGACTGCCAGGTTATGACCCATCTGACAGGAACACAAGCAACCCCGAAATTGATTTGGAACTAGTTAGGCCTCATCACTGAGGTATAGCTTGAGTCTTATGGCACAGTGAGCAGGGGACCTGCTTCAGGGCATACCAGTCGTAAAGAAAATAACAAAAATGCGATGTTTGGAATGCTTGAATTAATACCAGCAAATGGTAATTACTCAGATCTTTTTATTTCCCTACTGTGCCACCTCAGACAGGAACCAGCCATAGACAAATCAGACTTGGTCCTGCTCCAATAGGATTAGTCCTGCCGAGCTGCCATTTCAGGTCCCCTCTGAACAGGGACACAAGCAACCCCAGACTGTTTTAGACTAGTTAGGCCTCATCAGTGAGGTAGGGCTTGAGTCCTGTAGCACAGGACCCACATTGGGGCATACCCATCGCATTTAGGGCTTCACACTGAAGAAAACAAAATACGTGTCTCTAATGTGTATACGATGACCCTCTGCCTGGTTATCATTTTTACTGTATGTCTGAGTGGCTACAGGGTGCATACTGTATTACCTTGTTCTACATGTCTGTGCTGCTCCATTGTGTATGCTGTGGTACTCTGTCAGGGTTCCCAAGTTCAAAGTGTGCTCGCCTCCATGTCTGTACACCTCAAGGGTATTTTTTGTGACCCTTTGTCTGGGTTGCCTTGCACTACTTGTATGAGTCCCTCCTGGGTGTATGTTGTGACCCCTGTGCTCTATATGCCTGTGTGCCACCAGGGTGTATACTGTGATTTTTGTGCCTGAGTTCTATTGTAGTATTTTTCTGTGCTCCTCTAAAATATATGCTGTGACTCTCTCCATTGGTTTCTTTTTACTGTATGCCTGTGCCCCTCCAGGGTGTTTTTTTGCCCCTTTGACAGGGTTCCCTTGCTCTACATGTCTGAACACCTCCAAGGTGTATGTTGTGACCCTCTGCATAGGTACTCCTGCCCTGTATGTCTGTGAACCTCCAGGGTGTATGCTGTGATCCTTTGAACTACTAATCTGAGCTCCTCTGGGTATATGTTGCCCCCTCCTTTGCCTGGGTTACCTTACCCTACATGATTGTGTGCCTCCATGTCATATGGTGTGACATTCTGTTTGTGTTCCCTTATCCTGGATTACCTTCTTCGTCTCTCTGTGTTTCCAGGGTGTATGTTGTGGGCCTCTGTCTTGGTTTTCTTGTTCTGTGTTCCCTTGTTGTATGTTTTCTGTGACTCCAGGGTGCATAAGCTCTTTGCTGGCAGATATTGTGTGCATGAGCAGCTGTGTGACTTCGTACAGCTTTCTTTTTGCTCCATATTTCTCTGTGCATCTACAATGTTTGCATACACTCTTTTCGTTGTTTCACTTGCTGTGCTTGTAAGATTTTCTGTGCCATGTGTCCATGTGATGGAGCTCCCTTGAGTTACAAGTGTTGGGGTCTCTTGGGTGTGTGCATCTGCATATTCTGATGTTGTAAGCTTTTGATTTGCAGTGTCAGCCCCTAATGACCTGGAGCTCATGGCCACCATGATGCACAAGCTTGGTCTTTTGGAGCAAAGAGTGAAAAGTCAAGCACAGGAAATTCACCAAAAGGTAAAATAAGAACAATCTTCAATGGGTCCTTGTCTTTTTGCAGGGAATGTAGTGTGTCATTGAGAGTCTCTGCTGTGCTGCTACGACTCTCAAATCTTTGAACCTCCTTTTACAGTGCTCTGGTATGTGTGTCCTTGACTCCTTTTTACATCTGGTGTTAGCCAAGACCTTTTGATTGTACTAAAATTCTATGTATAATATACATAAAGGGGCTTTCGGCCAGCCAACTTTCATCATCTATTGGTCTGCTGTGTCATACGTGTTGTGCTTCCACAACATAGGGCAGTGGGTCCAACTACTTCAGCCATTGGCCAACTTCATTTTGAGTAACTGCATTTTGCTTTTTCATAAGAAGACCATTTGCACATAGGATAGTTTTTTTCATTGCCAGTGTTTTTGTTGTTTTATTATTTCTTTAGGGAGGCCTTTATGTGTAAAGCCTGATGCAATAGCAGGATACTTTCTAACAGCGCCTTATGGTGCTTTTGATGTAAGCACATGTCACATTCTCACTTTATCAGTTCCTGTCTCTTGCCAATGGTGTTGTGAATTCCTTTCACAGTGGCCTTTGTTTGTCTTGATACTGCTATTTTACAGCATATCAGATTGTGCCCATTTGAAAATGTTCTTTATAAAGTTATCCTCTTTTTAGTATGCATGAAATTAAGTGGATTTATAACTACATTACTGTTTGTCATACACGTATCTATCTATCTATCTATCTATCTATCTATCTATCTATCTATCTATCTATCTATCTATCTATCTATCTATCTACCCGTCTATCCATCTGCTGGTCTATCTCTTTACCTGTCTGCCTATCTATGTACCAGTCTGCCTGTCTTTGAAAGCCTCTCTGTTTGTCTTTGAAAGCCTCTTTCTATTTGCAAGCTTCTCTGTCTTTGCAAGCATATGTTGTATTCCCTCCTTATCAACTGAAAGAATATAAACTATATTTCAAATAAACCCTAGTTCTGTTTGATAACTTCATTGGCATGTCTTGTGCCATGTGCGTAGTTGCTATAATGAAATGGAGACTATATTAAATTGAAAAGTTACAACAAAATCAGAGCAAGAAAGTCTGTCACTCGCCTTTGGAGGTCCTAATATCTATTTATTTAGGCTCATGATAGAGCTTCAAGACTGGACACACTGTGCAGAGCACTTGGCAGAGAGTTGACACATAACAGTAGCAAGACAAGCAGAGAACATGTCCGAAAGCAAAAAATGTAGGTCTTCAAAAAGATGGTGTTATTTTTGCTGCACAGGATTTGAGAAGATCAATGACAAGTAGGCAGGTATGAATTACTAAAAGCTGTTTTGGGGCATACTGTTTGAAGTCACTTTCAAAAGTGGCTATTAATGTATCCTGTTGGACATATCTGTATAGGGTTCCAAATCCTTGGAGAGTTTCAAGAGTATGATTGATTCAGGCTGGAAGTCTTTTCGAACATGGATGTATCTAGCCATATTATAACCTGGCATTTTTGAAGTTCTGTTTCTTCCATCGAGCCGAAGTTTTTGAGATAGTCATTCAGGCTTTTTGACAAATTGCCCTGTATGTGAGGTATGCACTCTTAAGGGCAGAGTGGCAGTCCATGGTAAGCCACTCTAATGTGGAAAGGATAGGCGTGAGTGGATTGGATGACCAAACACATTGGGGGGAAAACCTGTAGCCCCCTTTGTGGAGGTCTATGAGAAATAGTGTCTCCTAATCCTTACTTATGGCACAGGAATTTGGGGATCCTCAAACACAAGCCCCTCCAACTGGAGCAAAATAGGGTGCTTAGGTGACTTCTGGGCGTTCCACCTGCATGCCCTACCTTTATTATAAACCAGAAGCTTGTGATGGAGTATGCCAAGGATACAATTAAGTTGCCCCCCTTCCTTTTTGTGGTGTTTCATCTGGGCTAATCCACATGTTTCGCTTAATAGAGAGATCATGAATGATAGCCTCACGTGTGAGAGAGGCATGAAAATTCCCTGGTTTGATTACATCAAAACTGAATTATCAAAGCTGGGTAGGCCAACCTTTTTCACTAATCCCTCCACCATGCGAAAAACAATTATATTGTGAGTAAAAACAGCTTTTTAAGAAAAGGTCAAGAGCCCTCGGAGAGGACCACAAATTGAATAAGGGTATGCATAGATTCACATTTTTCCATCCCTGGAACATACCTAGAATGAATTGATGGCTCTTGGGGCAGGTTAATGCTCACTAGGTTTAGGTAAGGATTTGTGAGGTGGCACCTTAGCTCCCCCCTTGGCCCGTTTGAGCCCTAAAATTATGTCCATGTGATAAATCTTCCCCACAAAGCTGTTGCATTTTACTTTATTTTGTAAATTTTTTACTGATCTTAAAAAAAGGTTCTTAATTCCGAATCTACGAAAGCAGGAGATTAGAACCTCTAGATTAGCCCTTTTGTATCTGTAACAACTGATTTCCCCATCTAACTGTGTCAACATTTGTTCTTTTCTAAAATGTGCAATAAGTAGGAATTCTTTAATGTTTTAACTGGAAGCTCTTATTTTATGATGGAAGTTATATGCGCTTTACTGAATCAACTTTGTGATCTTGGTATTACGCTTTGCACTTGTTAAGTATTACCCTGTTATGCATGATATCAGTTAGCGTGTAATTAATTATTTTTGCCATATGAACAACTTATGTAATTGTGGAGAATTGTTTGCTGCTGATTTTGATCAAAACTGTATTTGAACCCTTGTTTATATTTTGAATAGCGGTGGATTGCTATGTTTTTATGCATGCTCTTATGGCCAAATTTGTGACCGAAATAAAGTGAATTTGATTTGATTTCAGTGGAATTGAGGAGAGCTAGGAAACATTTAAGAGAGCTCAGTCAGCAAGCACATTTCCCTAAATGGCAGCCAAGCCTGGCCCAAAAAACGCAGCTATCCTCTTGCTAAATCAGGTCCTTTTTTCCCCAAGAAAGGTTGATTTTGAAATGTGTTTTGGCCGCTTTACTGTTGCAGGTGCTAGGCCCACCCACACAAACGAGGTACCTTTTTTTATTGTAAGACGTAGGGGATCTCTCAATGGTAGTACATTTTTGGCTCCCTTCAGATTCCAGAACTTTCCCTCACAAAATTGTGAGGAAAATGTGTGTTTATAGCCAAAGTGTGAGGTTTGCAAGGGTTTCTGGGAAAGAAAACCTAGTGAGAACCACACAAGTTACCACACCCTGGACTCCCCTGGGTATCCAGTATGGAGAGATCGCAGGCACCAGGTAAACCTCCACTAATAAGGTACTGTTTTCATCAGGATTCATAGAGGAACGCTATGTAGTAGGAAATTCACGGATGTCTGCAATGGCTAGATATGGTAGGTATCCCTGGGTGGCAGCTGAGTTAGGGCCAAAATCCGCAGCTACCCTCATTGGAAAAAAATAATATATGTGGATTCTGCTTGGTGACATTTTATGTCTCCAAGTCAGATTTTGGGATGTTTTGTATTGCAGCAGGCGCTAGGCCCAGCCATACAAGTGAGATATTGTGTTTATCAGGGAACACAAGATAGTAGAACATTTGTTATTACCAATTTGATTTCTCTGCATTTGTGGCTTCTGAATGTAATCCCAGTGTGCAAGATAGAAGACATTTTGAAAAATGCCCTCTGAATCACACAACAGTATAGTTAAACCCAAATTCAGAGGTGTACAAATAACCACTGCTCCAAAACTCTGTATCTATTGTATAATTGAGAAATATATAGGCTTCCATCATACCATTTTACACTCTTGATATTTTAACATAATGAATTGTTCTATAGTTGGTACATAAAGAAATCATGTAAAGTGAGCTCAGTTGTTGGCTTGGGGTACCTCAGGTTCCTGGGCAACCTACAAACCCTATATACTTCCACAACCAGAAGAGTATAGTGGGCATAATGATATGTTGCTTTTGTAAGTCAGCCATTGTGACAAGATGTTACAGATAAAAACGTTGTCACAAATCGTTGTTTTTTCCTACTCAATGATAAGATTGTTTTTTATTTCAACAGTTAGCTTTGTTAGGACAGCTTTGAGGGATCTACACAAAAGACCCGTTTCTGAATTCAGAAACGTTGTCTACTTTTCAGCTTCCTCCACAGACTGGAAGTAGGTTGAAAGCACAGAAATTAGCAAAAATTGGCTACCTCTTAGAAAAATGCCAAAATGGTGATAAAAAATTATTTTTTGATTCTGCTCTGCTTTTTCCTAAAAACCGGGAAGATGACGATTTTAGGACAGCAAACCTTCTGTTGATGCAATTTTGTTTAAGGAAAAACCAGGCATTTTCTTGTGCAGCAGTTTTTCCCTTTTTTCTGAAAAAACTCAATTTAACTATATGTTGGCTATTTTCTCGGTCTTCTCCAGGAGAATCCATAAGCCTTGGGTAGCCTTAGGATCACCATGGTGTTGGGGAAAAAAGGTTACAAATTTGGCATGGATACTTTGTGTGAAAAAAAGTTATGGAGGCTGAAGCTTGAAGTACCCTAAATAGAGTTGCTGGTGGCCTTCTTGTTGTGGTCTGTACACCCAGATTGACATGTGTTCTGCCTCAGACTCGGCCTGTGGACAGGGCTCTAGGGCCCTTGCGCCCGCCCCAGGGAAACGGGCATATGTACTTGTAAGCGGTGAGCAGTAGAGCCCTGCAGGACCAGGGTGCATACCAGAGACACTCTGGCACATCACACATGGAGCTGTCTGGATGATAGGGCCCCTGGCCTGCCTTTCCTGGGTGGCTATATTTAAACAGCTTCTAAATCACTGCACAATGAGTTTCAGGCTCCTCCACTCCCATTCAGCACAGGAGAAGGAGTCAGCAACTGACCCTGGCAAAATCCGCTATCCATATTAACATTGCAAGCCATATTGGGGCTGGTGCCCATACACACAGGGGTTCACGGGAGGGCAAGTTGAATGACCAGCTGGCCTAGGGACATCCACAGCTGTTATCATGTTTCTTATGGTGAGACGTGACTTATACTGTGCAGATACTTGCCTAACCACTAGAACATAATGACCCAACCTGAAGCAGCACCCTGCCCTTAACAAGAGTGAGCCCTCTCTACGAACCTGACCCACGGACAGCATGGTGTAATGCAGGCTACTGGTGGTGGGGAAGCATGGGACATCATGTTAACTGCTGTGGCTACTCTTCCAGCACTTCCGGGGAAGACCTTATGAGACAGCACAAGTCTGCTGCTTGTGCTACCACACACTGTTGCTGCCTGCGGGCTGAGAAAGATGGTAAGTGAGCCGACCAAGAAGAACAAATGTTTGGCTGGAGACAATTCTATAGGGCACCAACTGCCCAGGCTAGTTGCTTTTCAACTCCCCCTCTTAGCATCTGGGACATGTCCCCTTCAGAGACAAAAGGCCTGCTTGTGGCTCCAGCCACTCCACAACCAAATGGGGAAACCCAATGCAACCATACCACCACCCTCTCCTCCACCATACCCTTCTCCACCACCATACACTCCACCATAGCCCACAGACATAGAGCAAGTCAGCTTCTCCGATGCCACCCACCATATCAAGGCAGTCAGTTTCACAAGAAGCTCCCCGGAGGCAAAAATAGGATTTTTATGGGAGGATCAAAAGAAGCTCAAAGAAAGTGTGATCCAGTTGGAATCCCCTCTGCAGCTGCTGCACCCATAGCCTCTGGACCTCCACCAGAAGGTTCAAAAGGCTATGGGTGCAGACTGCATCTATTTCCTAGAAGACAGGGCAGAGGACACAGAGGGCTGTGTGCAGTACAGCAATATCCTACTGGTGGGGCTTCCTAAGGCCACTGAGAAGCAGGGCATGGTAGCTTTTTTAGAAGACTGGTTTGCTACCAAAGTAGTGGCGTCATTTGAACAAGTGCTCCTCGTCCCAGTGTAGCCCCCACCCCTTGGGCACTCCATAGACCTCTGGTGGCCAAACTCTTTCACTTTAGAGACTGTTACGCAATCCTGTGGGTGGCCAGAGGTGCGGGTACTTTACGGTTAGCAACTGCAAAGTCCTCATATTTCAAGATTATACTTTGGAGGTCCAGCATCACCAAGTTTTGTTTACCTGAGTGAAGTGCAAGCTGCAAGAAATGGGACTCAAATACGCTTTGCTTTTCCCCGCCAAACTGAAAATATCTTCACAGTTCCAGAGGAGGCCTGGGCAGAGAACCATGGCCCACCCTCCCATGTTAGTGCCATGACCAGCTGGGGGCCAGGACACCAAGGGACTCTATGTAAACAGGCATTAGCCACAGTACATCAACACTGGACTGGACACAGGCGGTGGCGGTACGAATGCCGCACTACAGACGCCAGCAGCCATCCATGCTGGAAACAAACATTTCACAAAAGACTTCAGTAACAAGGCACGTGGCCCATAGGCCAGTTCCAGTGATTACTCCAAACATCCTAAGGTCACTCTCCAGCCGACAAACTGATTTAGTCCTCAGTGCCAACTGTTGCTGTGAAATCACATGGAAATAGCAGAATAAGTACATTTAATTCCATTGACATTGGGTGTTGCAGCTGGAGTATCTGTTTTCCTGGATCGCTGGGGGTTCCACCACCCAGCAGCGAGGGCATGGTGTTGGGACTGTACAACCAAACCTGACTCTCCGCTTGGATTGATCTGTCGTGTGACCCTCTATAGAACACTCCTCTCATTTCACTGTGGGCCATCAGGATGCTCCGCACAGGAGATGAACCATGATTTGCTCCTCCAATAGGAAAGCTATGAACTCTATGCTGTCACCAAGCAGTGACCTCCCCCTTTTTCCACCATCAGTCAAAGGTTTCTTTTCCCTGGTTTATCATATTCTCCCTGCTCCTTTCTTCTGTATGTTTTTGCTCATTGATCTTTTGTTTTCTGGTGTTCTCTTTCCTTTTTGTCAGTCTACATTTTCAAGGCTACCTGATGTTTGAGCGAGGTCAGTTTACAACAAAGACCCCGGATAGGATTTTAAGTAGACTAAGTTGCAATTGTATTTATATAGTGCTTACTTCCCCTGATGAGGTGTTGAAACTCTTTTCGGCAAGTAGCACGCTACTCCGGAACCCAAAATGATTAGTGGTGGATTAGTATAGGGAGATATGAGTACAGTATTAGTATTAGTATGAGTTGATTTGAGAAGAGGATCTGTGAGTTTGTTAGTAGACTTGAATACAATAATGAAGGGATAGACGATGGAAGAATCCAGAAGTGTTAATTGGGAGTTTGTAATAATAGGATGAGGCTTGGGATGAGTAAAGGAGAGATGGAGGAGGGAAGAGTCTGTAGAAAGGGGTTAGGGAGATCATTGTAGTAGAAGGGGGTTTGGATGAGTCAGAGGTGAGATAACTGAGGGAAAATATAGAAGGATTGTTTGGGAGATCATAGTAGTAAACTGAGGTTCAGGGTCAGCCAGGAGCGGTAGAAGAGGGAAGAGCTTAGGCAGGGTTAATAGGAGAGTGGGAATGGAGAATAGAATGATAGAGCTATAGGGTGTTGGGGAGACAGAGTAAAGCTTCAGAGAGCTATTTTTTTTTTTTATAAATTCTTTTTTTCCCTCTTGTACAGTAGGACTAAAGAAAGAAATAAAGAGATTCGTAAATACATAGTAATGGAATATATGTGTAAGGAATATAATAATGGATATAATATTTTGAGATTTAAATTTGTGTAGTATAAACACAGAGTTTCAAGATTAGCAATATTTGAGGTTAATTTGTGTACTTTTCTAGCATTATTTTATCTTTCCTCAGTTTTCCATAGTGAAATGCATGCTGATAAAATAGTGAGGATAGCATTTGATCATTGTGATAGCTAAAATGAAAGCAGGGATTCATAATTATTTAATCTAATAACTTATCTAGGAACTATACAATGACCTATCAACATGTTAAGCGTAAAATAATTTACACATATATATGTATACATACACATACATTGCATACATACTTGTATGTACATATATGCACATATATATAAACACACATATATATACTTTAAATGTGAGTAATGGTACATTTGTTAAACACACTTTGAGTATGTACATATTTTAGTATTATGAAATAGTAAATATACACATTTCTTAAAGAAATGCACAAATCTATATATATATATATATACACATAATGAGATTATAAATGTTTACCAACACAGGCATATGCAGTCCATTGCTGCCTGGATATGGTCGTTACGAAGGAAAGAGACAACTCTTGAGTAGCCTTCTGAAGACAAGATCCATGGATATTTGGGGGTAATGAATTGCATAGCTTGAACAGAGAAGAATGTACCACCTATAGTCTTTTTCTTGTATGGTGGTGTTTTCAGGTGGGGTGCCAATCTTGAGCAGAGGTTTATTTGTTGAATGTATTTAGTGATTTTACTCCTAATAAAAAGCAATCCTGTTCCATGTATTGCTTTATAGGCGATATAAAGCAGCTTGAAGGTGGATCTTCTGGCAACCGGTAACCGATGTAGTGCCTTTAAGGCAGAGAGATGTGGGCTTGTGGCTTTACATGTAGCAGTAGCCTGGCAGCCGAGTTCTGAATGCGTTGTAGTTTTTTCATAGTAGATAGAGATGATTCATGGGAGAAGTCATTGGCATAATCTAGTATAAATAGTACAATGGAGATTGTAGCCTAGACCTCGTGTGGAAATCCGAGGTAGGGAAGATTCGTCATAGAGTTTTCAAGGTGATGAAGCTTGTTCGTGCTAACTTTTTCACTTGGGCATTCATTGTTAACATGGAGTCTATGGTAATTCCAAGGTTTTTAACTTCCTTAGATACTTGAGGAGGTGTTCCCAGATTGTCAGGCACACAGTGGGTCATAATTTTTCCAGTCGCCACATGTGAGTATTTCTGTTTTGGAAGCATTCAGTTTGAGATGGCTCAAAGTCATACACTGATCAACAACTTCGAGGCAACTGAAGATTTGTGAGTTTCCAATGTCTTTGGGGCATGGCAGTTTAAGGAGTATGTGTGTGTATTCTGCATAGTTGTAGCATGTGAGTTGAAATTCATTGATCAGTTCTGGTAATGACATCATGTGGATGTTGAAAAGCATAGGTGAGATGATTGATCCAAGAGGGACTCCTGCTTTGTTGAATTAGTGTTTGGATGAGAAAGGGGGAGAATAGATGACATTTGTTCTGTTTTGAAGGTAGCATGTGATCCAGTTGAGAGCAGTTCCTTCTATGCCAGCTTTGTGGAGCCTTTGAATTAGGGTGTTATGGTTAACAGTGTCAGAGGCAGCTGAGAGGTCCAAGTAAACTCCATTGTGTTCAAACTGTGTTTTTAAGATCATCCCAGATTGCGATGAGTGTATATTCAATGCCTCTTCCTGGGCAGAATCCAGTTTGGTAGTCTCAAAGTATGGAGTTATCTTCAATGAATTGTGACATCTGGTTGTCATTGTTGTCTGTTATTCTCTTGGACTTTCATGTACATGCCTTAGATTAAGGGGATGATTCTTTATTCATCAGTGATTTCACTTCCATTTCCCACAGGCAGTGCATGTGCAGATCAATTGTGGGTCATCTGATGGAGCGGAGGGGTGCACACAGAGCGATAGGGCAGCTGCAGTACTTTCCCTTATAATATAGTCCTCTTCCGCAGATATACCTTTTTCACATGGAACATTAAGGGTTGGGCCAGGTGGTGAAGAGCCATCACATACATATCTATTTGAAGAGACACAATATACACATTGCCAGACTACACGAAATGGACTTCACAGAATCTGAGGGACAGAAGTTGCAGACCCTTTGGACAGGCGAAGTATTCCACACCTCATTCACCGCCTACTCTAGGGGTATCTTAATCTGGGTTCACCCAGGAGTTCCCTTCCAATGAAAGAAACAAAGGGTTGACCCTGAGGGCAGGTTAGTGTTTGTGACAAGCTTGTTGGATGGCACACTGATACACATACTAGGACTCTATTCTTCCAATACAGGCAAAACTGCACAATTGCACATACTGAATCACTTCATGTAGAAAGCCCTTCATGGGCCCATGCTTATCAAAGGGGATTTTAATCTCTATTCCCACAGTGTTAGAAATGGAGTTTTTGGTTGGCAGTCAGGTTGCCCTCTGTCCAAGCAAGAACCCTCACTCTAGTCAGGGTAAATCACACACAATCCAAAATCAGCCTGTGCCCACCCTCTGGTAGCTTGGCACGAGCAGTCAGGCTTAACTTAGAAGGCAATTTGTAAAGCATTTGTGCAATAAATCATACAACACCATAGTATAACACCACAAAAATACACCACACAGTGTTTAGAAAAATATATAATATTTATCTGGGTATTTTCAGGTCAAAACGATCAAAGTTGCAATATGAATTTGTAAAGATATCACTGAAAAGTGATATAAAGTGTCTTAAGTCTTTAGAAAGCAAACAAAGTCTCTTTCAAACACAAAGTACCTGGTTTCTGGTGGAAAATCTCCTCAGAGGGCCACAGGAGAAGAGATACGTGGAAAACTGGTGTGTGCGTCGATTTCTCCTCAGCACACGCGGACTTGCGTCGTTATTTTCCACGGGGGAAGTCGTGCGTCGTTTTCCGGCGCGCGGACAGTCTCTTTCTGTGGATCGCGGGGAGTACCAGATGTCCCGGGTCTGTGCGTGGATTTTCCTGCTTGTTTTCCGGCTGCGCGTCGAAGTTTCGATCTCATGGCAGGCGTCGCGTCGATTTCTCTTTGGGAGTCGGGCGGCGTTGTCCTTGCGAGGCCGTGCGTCAAAGTTTTGATCTCACGGCAGGCGTCGCGTCGATTTCTCCTTGGAAGTCGGGCGGCGTTGTCCTTGCGAGGCCGTGCGTCAAAGTTTTGATCTCACGGCAGGCGTTGCGTCGATTTCTCCTGGGAAGTCGGGCGGCGTTGTCCTTGCGAGGCCGTGCGTCAAAGTTTTGATCTCACGGCAGGCGTCGCGTCGATTTCTCCTGGGAAGTCGGGCGGCGTTGTCTTTGCGAGGCCGTGCGTCAAAGTTTCGGTCGTCCCGAAGGCGTCGCGTCGATCAGCGTCGGTGTTCGGCGTTTTTCTTGCCGCGGAGCAAGCTGTGCGTCGAAAATTTCGGCGCACGGAGCGTCCAAGTGGAAGAGAGAAGTCTTTTTGGTCCTGAGACTTCAGGGAACAGGAGGCAAGCTCTATCCAAGCCCTTGGAGAGCACTTTTACAGCCATACAAGAGTTCAGCAAGGCAGCAGGCCAACAGCAAGGCAGCAGTCCTTTGTAGAAAAGCAGCCCGGTGAGTCCTTTGAGCAGCCAGGCAGTTCTTCTTGGCAGGATGTGGTTTCTGGTTCAGGTTTCTTCTCCAGCAAGTGTCTGATGAGGTAGGGCAGAGGCCCTGTTTTATACTAAGTTGTGCCTTTGAAGTGGGGGTGACTTCAAAGAGTGTCTAAGAAATGCACCAAGCCCCCTTTCAGTTCAATCCTGTCTGCCAGCGTCCCAGTAGGGGGTGTGGCAGTCCTTTGTGTGAGGGCAGGCCCTCCACCCTCCCAGCCCAGGAAGACCCATTCAAAATGCAGATGTATGCAAGTGAGGCTGAGTAACCTGTGTTTGGGGTGTGTCTGAGTGAATGCACAAGGAGCTGTCAACTAAACCTAGCCAGACGTGGATTGAAGGGCACAACAAGATTTTAGTGCCCTTGCGAGGCCGTGCGTCAAAGTTTCGGTCGTCCCGAAGGCGTTGCATCGATCAGCGTCGGTGTGCGGCGTTTTTCTTGCCGCGGAACAAGCTGTGCGTCGAAAATTTCGGCGCACGGAGCGTCCAAGTGGAAGAGAGAAGTCTTTTTGGTCCTGAGACTTCAGGGAACAGGAGGCAAGCTCTATCCAAGCCCTTGGAGAGCACTTTTACAGCCAGACAAGAGTCTGCTAAAAGTGGCATTTCTAGAATAGTAATATTAAATCCGACTTCACCAGTCAGCAGGACTTTATATTACCATTCTGGCCATACTAAATATGACCTTCCTGCTCCTTTCAGATCAGCAGCTGCCACTTCAACAGTGTATGAGGGCAGCCCCAATGTTAGCCTATGAAGGGAGCAGGCCTCACAGGAGTGTAAAAACGAATTTAGGAGTTTTACACTACCAGGACATATAACTACACAGGTACATGTCCTGCCTTTTACCTACACAGCACCCTGCTCTAGGGGTTACCTAGGGCACACATTAGGGATGACTTATATGTAGAAAAAGGGGAGTTCTAGGCTTGGCAAGTACTTTTAAATGCCAAGTCGAAGTGGCAGTGAAACTGCACACACAGGCCTTGCAATGGCAGGCCTGAGACAGGGTTAAGGGGCTACTGAAGTGGGTGGCACAACCAGTGCTGCAGGCCCACTAGCAGCATTTAATCTACAGGCCCTAGGCACATATAGTGCACTCTACTAGGGACTTATAAGTAAATTAAATAGCCAATCATGGGTAAACCAATCAATAGTACCATTTACACAGAGAGCATATGCACTTTAGCACTGGTTAGCAGTGGTAAAGTGCCCAGAGGTCAAAAGCCAACAACAACAGGTCAGAACAAATAGGAGGAAGGAGGCAAAAAGTTTGGGGATGACCCTGTCAAAAAGCCAGGTCCAACACACAGGAAACTCGATAGCTCGCCCTTAGGGTGTACAGGCAAACAGAGCCACCAAGGAACTGCATAGATCGACGGAACACAGGGTTGTGTCAGATTTATGGAGAAACTCATACACTGGATAGTGGGTACTCCTACTTCTCAGCCCTTTATGTACTGCATATGATAATTGACATGTTCTTGGTCTCACCCTACCTTGGTGGGTCTGTACAAAATGCGGAATACCTCGCAAGGAATTATTGTGACCATTGTTCACTGTTGGGGACTGTAAACTGGGGACTGACCAGGACAAGTATACCCATGTGGCATTTACAGGTTTCAGCCATTGAGGATCTGATCCTGCATTCAGAGGCATCATTCATGAGATCAAGCATTACTTTGAAACTAACACTGTTTCAGTCTCCAGCCCTATAATCGAGTGGGAGGCTTTCAAATTGTTCATAAGCAGTATCTGCACCAGGAGCTCTTCCAGTATCTGCAAGACTGAACGGGCTCAGTTTACTCTGGCAGTGTGCAATCTGCCTCCCCCACCAGAGTTACAAGCGGTGGACACAGATACCGCGAGGTGCAACCATGTTCAAGTGAGGCAGCAACATATCAACCTGAGCCCTTGATTGGCAACGAATAGCTATAAGGAATACATTGCACTGTGGACTATGAAACAGGACAAAGCAGGCCGCTCATAAGCATGCTTACTGAAACAGAGCACCACAGGGCCACAATCTTAGCTGTCTGCCATCCTAATGGACACTGCGGATATATTTATGGGGATAGTCATGTAGTGAGTGCACCAAGTCACCTTGCTGTGCTGCAGTGAGTGACAGGGAAAGGGCAGGATTCTGCAATATTTGAAAAGAATACAGCACATTCCTGCCTTTTCCTCCGCGCTGGCACCCCTTTGGCTAGTTTGCACCAATGCAGGCACCCTTGCAACTTGGTCCAAGGGTGCCTGCGTTGCATGCAGGATTGTTTTCGCGCAGGAAGGGACACCTTCCTCCACAAAAACAATCCTGAGAGGCTTTTTCCTCTCAGAATGCAGCACACATAGAAAGGAAAAAACAAGGAGAAATAAAAATATTTCTCCTTGTTACACATCATGAGGAGGCATAGGTTTTTGGTGCATTTCCAGATCCATCACTTCTGGTAAATCTGGGAATGTATCAAAATCTATGAATGTTGTGTGGTAATACCCACGCAACACCCATGGAAACATCTCCCTGACGCAGAGTAATGCAATGTAGCAATTTGCACTGCATTGCATTACTCGAGATTTATGAAGCCACTCAGTGCCGCACAAGGTGGCTGTGTGTGGCTTCATAAATCTCACTTAAGGTTTGCGTCTCACATGAACCACGCTGCGTGCAACCCCAATACAAACCTGGTCATAAATATGGCCCTTCACAGGCAGATATCAATGTGGTATTCATAGCGTAGTATATGCAATTGTATAGCTCTTCATATGAGGTTGACGTCAGCCTCATGGACAAGTTCTTAGATACAGCACAGTTGAAACCGTTATCTCTGGAGCATCAGCTCGGTATGGAAGGCTGAGTTATGGAGCAGTCAAACAGTTCATTTTTCAAATGCTGCCAAGCACACCACCGAAAATGTCCTGCAGCCCTATACGAAGTGGCAGGTGTGGCAGGGTAGCACAATTTTCCAGCGATGCTCTCAAAAGTCAGAGGCAACCCATTAGATAAGAGATCCTACCATCCAATCTCCATCCTTAACCTAGTCTGTAAAAGGGGTAAGTGGGTAAGCTCATAGCAAACTGGGTCCATCACAAGCTACCTTACTTGGTACACACCACCAGTGTAAGGTTATGCCTGGTACGAGTACATCCTCAAACATTAGGCAGCTGTTCCGTGTCCTGGAAAGGGGTGCCGGCACATATGGTGTGGAACTCTCCATAGACCTGGAGAAGGCATTCATTAGTTTATAGTAGGTGTATTTAATGGAGGTGCTGCAACACATGGGTTTTGGTGGGGAACATGTTGCCCTAATCATGATTCTATACGCCTATCCTGTGTTGCGGGTAAAGATTGAACAAGAGTTCTCGGAGTTCTGTCAAAATCACAAAAGCATCAGACAGGACTGTCCTCTGTCACCCGTGCTGTTCATGCTTGCGATTATACCATTGACTAACAGTATTTGCCAGGTAGGCGATCAGCAATGCCTAGTCCAGGTGTCTCCAACCAGTCCATTGTAAGCTACGGGTAGCTCCCAGACACCTTCAGAGTAGCTCACAGCCTTGAGTTAATTTTTAAATAAGCCCTGGGTCACATTTTTCCTTTTAAAGATAAGGGAAGGCTGTGTTTATTTTACATTATTATCATCAGGCTGCAGTTAGCAGGGCCGGATAACAAGCAGTTTTGGAGTCAGATTTATGACCCATGGTGAGGCACAAAGGTGAAGAATTGAAGCACTGTGGTATTTAACTTTTAAATAAAAGTCCTTGTCAAATTAATATTGGAGGTAAAAACAAAAGGATGTTTCTCAATGCTTTTAAACTGGAGAAAATAAAAATAAAAAGTTACCTTAATGAGTAAGTTACCTTTTTATTTTAATGTTCTAATTAGTTTTTTCAGACTGTTGCATTTACAAATAGCAGGCCTCTTGCTCCCAGTGACCAGTAGAACACTGTGCCATAGTTATAACTGAAAAATGTAACCATTCTTTAATGGGAGAAATGTTAAATTCTCCCATATTAAAAAAAAAAACAATAGTATGTTTGTGTTATACATTTGAAATGCCACATATGGCGAAAGGTATGTCCTGTGCCACAAGTACGTACAACACAGGTTTTCAAACACCCTCAAGTTCCTTTCATATTCATACCCGAAGACCACACGCTCACTGACACATAGTGGGAAGGGTATGCCCAGATGTGGGTCCTGTGCTTGCTATGCCACCAGATTCAAGCTAGCCTGGCTGATAAAGGGTGATACCTTGAAACCGGTCCCATGATGCTTGATTCTGGTCCAGGGAAGATCTGGCCTGGCAGTTCGGGCTGAACTGTTCCCATAGGGAACAGGGTCAAGATTGATTTGCATATGGTTGGGTCTGAACTGAAATGATATGGCAAGCAAAAAAACGGATGGATTAAACCCAGATCTGTGACTGGGAGTGAATGTTTGATTTGTTTTTCATTCCGTCCATCATCTATTGTTTTTGCATTTGTCCCCCCAAGTGGGAAGGGTATGCACAGATGTGGGTCACGTGCCTGCTATGCGACCAGATTCAAGCTAGCCTGGCTGATGAAGGGTGGTACTCTGAAACCGGACCCAGGATGCTTGTTTCTGGTCCAGGGAAGACCTGGCCTGGCAGTTCGGGTTGGACTGTTCCCATGGGGAAGAGGGTCAAGACTGATTTGCATTTGGTTGGATCTAAACTGGAATGGCATGGCAAGCAAAAAAACTGATGGATTAAACCCAGGTCTGTGACTAGGGGTGAATGTTTGTTTTGTTCTTCATTCCGTCCATCATCTGTTGTTTTTGCATTTTTCGCCTCAGTTGGGAAGTGTATGCCCAGATGTGGGTCCTGTGCTTGCTATGCCACCAGATTCAAGCTAGCCTGGCTAATGAAGGGTGAGACCCTGAAACCGGTCCCAGGATGCTTGTTTCTGGTACAGGGAAGACCTGGCCTATCAGTTCGGGCTGGACTGTTCCCATGGGGAACAGGGTCAAGACTGATTTGCATATTGTTGGGTCTGAACTGGAATGGCATGACAAGAAAAAAAACTGATGGATTAAACCCAGATCTGTGACTGTGGGTGAATTTTTGATTTGTTCTTCATTCCGTCCATCATCTGTTGTTTTTGCATTTGTCGCCCCAAGTGGGAAGGGTATGCCCAGACGAGGGTCCCGTGCTTGCTATGCCACCAGATTCAAGCTAGCCTGGCTGATGAAGGGTGATACCCTGAAACCGGTTCCAGGATGCTTGTTTCTGGTCCAGGGTAGACCTGGCTTGGCAGTTCGGGCTGGGCTGTTCCTATGGGGAAGAGGGTCAAGACTGATTTGCATATGGTAGGGCCTGAACTGGAATGGCATGGCAAGCAAAACAAATGATGGATTAAACCCATATCTGTGACTGGAGGTGAATGATTTGTTCTTCATTCCGTCCATCATCTGTTGTTTTCACACTCACTGACACATATGGCAGCCCTGTTCTAGTGCCTCTAGTCAAAGTTATTTGTTCAGACCTTAGTACAGGCTCAAGTACATTAGGTTTAAAGGCATTTTAGTTGGGTGTGGGGGTGTCCAGTAACAAAGCACGAGTTGTTTAGCCTTCAATAGCTCACAATGACTTTCAAGGTTCCGCCCTAGTGGGAAAACACTCTGGATTCTTAAAAATGCCCTCACCTACTCATTGTGGCATGCTTCATCATCGGGCTATTGCTTCAACATCCCCGCGATAGCCAACCTCAGGGATTGTGACACAATAGCAGATGATAGCGGTGGATGGGTGATAATTCCCCAGTATCTCCGCCGTAGTAGAAGATTTTTTAACCTTATCCAGGGAACCCATGAATAAATATGATTAGGGCACCAATAAATAGTTTTAATGCATATATGTTCTGTGGTGAAGATCCCTAGGTTTATGTTGTGTATTGTCTAAGCCCCTCCCTTGTTTGCTCCATCCCTGATGTTGAGGATTGCAAGGATGTTGAAGCAATAGCCCGAAGATGAAGCATGCCACAGTGAGTGGGTGAGGGCATTTTTAAGAATCCAACGTGTTTTCCCACTAGGGCGTAACCTTGATGAGTTTTATGAGGTATCCGCCTTTCCTCTTGTCCTACTTTTTCTATGTTGGTGTCAGTATCTGGGAGGACAGATATGGAGTGGCTCCTCTTTCCCCTCTTTAGTGTTTGTAATATTCTGATATACCCAGCTGATGTTACATTGGGCCTGGACCTGACCTTGTGTGCTCTAAAGGCCTTTAGGGCAGTTTCAGGTTTGTTACCAGAAACAAGTCAGCATATTCCCATTAACTGACGCAATTGTGGGCAACAATGAGGAGGAGGGCTCCGTCCCAGCACTCATCGCATTGCAGATGTTTAAATATCTTGGTGTGCATATATACAGGCACTTAAACAATGTCAGAGAGGGGAATCTGGACTGAGCAATTGTGTCCCTTACGTCCTCCTTTATGTTCTGGGGAAAGCTCTGACTGTCTCTGCTGGGTCAAAGAGCGCTGTCCAAAATGGTGCCCTTACAGCATCTCCTGTACCTATTTGTAAATCTGCCCTTGATATTAAATCAGTCCTTGTTCCAAAAGTCAAAGTGCCGGTTTACTGAACTAGTGTGGGGACTGGGCAGACACTGGGTGGCCGTGGACATGCTCTTCCAGACGCCAACCATCTGGGTGCACTGGACTATGAGTCATACTATCTGGTGGTACAGCGCTAGTGGATTATGTCTTGGATCACTCTGAATGCACCCCCTGAGTTAGGATACTTAAAGCAATATGCAAGCAGAAATGTGTCTTGAAATACGTTATAGGTGACAGCTTCCAAGCCACACATGTGCCCCCTTTTTTCCCAAGGTCACTCACCATTTTTGGCTTTGAAATCTTCACAAATCACCTTGCAAGACCGCATATTCGCCGGATCTCCCTTTATAGTGTTTGTCTGGCGTCACAAAGCTAGGTTTGTTAGCTGACAAGTCACATTGGGCAAAATCTTCCATCATATGAGTTGGTCCAGTTATGAGCTGCAGACATAGTGGAGATTGCTGATGGGAGATATTGACGATACTGGGTAATGTTATAGTGTTATAATGGTTAGTTAAAGATATTTATGGGTGTGTGCTAATCCTAGTCTGTTTAGCAGGAGAATGAGGTGTTCCAGGTTTGCATGTTCATTCTGACTCGAAAATGTGTTCATGTGCTTTAATGTCTGACTATTATGCTATTGCTCCTACTGGACTGCGTTTAAAATCAATAAAGATAGCTATATATATATATATATATATATATATATATATATATATATATATATATATATACACACACATATTCATATATGCAAAACAAAGTTGTCCTTCGGGCAGAAATGATTGTCTACTAAAGATGTAATATCAATGTGCAGGACTACCACTACCAGGATGCATTGTGTAACTCACAGAAGCATTTAATCAAGTAATCGGGTGCCTGCAATCATTTGCTCAACCCAAGTATTTGGCCTGTGACCAAGGACGAGATGTCTGTAACGCGTAAGGCCTGGAAAATGTGTACAGAATTCTTTGAATGTTACTGGCTTTGCTGCTTTTCAAAATAAACTGCAACCTGGTGAAAGTGTGCTTTTGTCCGGAGGACAACTTTGTTTTGCATATATAATTTTATTTATATATATATATATATATATATATATATATATATATATATATATATATATATATATATATATATACATATACATATATACATACATACATGTATATATATGTTATTTGACTCTGCACTCCTCCTGTTGTTGACAGAATTGTGTTAGTCTTACAACCTCCCAGCAGTTCCTTACGTATGTGGCAGTCCATGGAGCAACAGCAAGGAAACCCCAATGTTGAATCAGCAATAGGCGCGATATTGTGCACACTTCTGACTTGGATATCTAAACACCACAGAGTTATGAATATAAACCATGCACTCAGGAATGGTCAAGCATTGCCCCTGACACCTTTAAAATTTGAATGGAGTCAAGACCTCCCGATTAAACTGACAGAGAGGGATGGACTTCAATCCTCTGCCTCATACCTAAAGTTTCAATAAATGTGCACCTTAAGCTATTACAGTTTAACTCTGTACATACCTCACCCTAGTCAGGCTGCACCAGCTTTTCACCACTGTCTCGCACAATGCCCTAGATTCAATGATGACCTGGCAGATTTCTTTCACGTGGCATGGTAGTTGTTGGAAATGACCATCTTTGGCATGGTATTCCCCCTGAGTTTTGGCTTTTCTCCCATGTTTTGCTCAACCTGTTTTGTTGGCTTTAGGACTCTCCACACTTAACTCCTGCGAGCTAGTGATGAAGTACTTATGCTCTCCCTCCCAATCATGGTAAAACTGGTATACCCCAATTGGATTATTTATCTAATATACCTACAAGTCCCTAGTACATGGTACTACATGTACCCAGGGCCTGTAAATTAAATGCTGCCAGTGAGCTGCAGTACTCATTCTGCCTCCCACTAAAGTGGCCTCTTAATCATAAACTTGTCTGCAGGCCTGCCCCTGCAGCCTCTGTGTGCTGTTTTGAAACTGCCATTTCGACCTGCCAAAATAAACCTTTTGCCAACCTTTTTTAATGCTTATAAGTCACTCCTACTGTATATCACAGTAGCTCATAGGGCAGGGTGCATGGTGTTTACAAGGTAGGGCATGCATATTTCATTTTTTACATTTACTGGCAGTAAAAAAAAACAACGTCGTTTTTTCATTGCAGCAAGGCTAGCTCTCCCATAGATTAATGCTGGTTTACCTTATTGCATTTAACAAGTGCTGCATTACTTTTGGGAACAGCTGGAGAGATACTTCTTCCAATTTATTTAATCCATAATTTAAAATCCTCTTTAATTGTAACATTAGATTTTAATTTATGATTTGGGGAATGTCACTTTTAGAAAGTTACAGTTTTCCTGCCTTAGCCAAATGTACCTTTCTGCTAATGTTACCTGGCTATTAATGGCCCTCTGTGGTGTGTTGTATATTCCCCCATACAGTGGACAAACGGGCCTGGGTGTGGAGATATGAGGGTCTTCCCACTGGATGACTGGGAAGGATCTAGCCCTTTCCCCAGTTACACCTAAAGATTAGCCTGTGGCTGTACCTAGCCCTTCCTGACTGCAGAATAAGTCTGCCCTGTCACTGGCAAATGCAGCTCACACCTGGGCTTGCCCGTCCTTTGTTTTACTAGCCAGGCTCTGGAGCCTAACCCAGGGAAATAGGAATAACTGACCAGAACCAGATAGGGTTACATAGGTGGCACTGGGCATAAAAGTGGCAACCCCAGCACCTCTCATTACAACACTACTGGACCTGATAAGATTCAGAAAAAAAGGACTGTCCTGCTGTCTCAGAAAAAAGAGTGGACCTACTTGCCTTGAACCCAGGATGTATAGGTACACAAGCTTTCAGAGGTCTTTCCTGCTTTCCAGTTGACCAGATCAAATTGGGCCTGACTTGGTCCTCATTGCTGGCCTGTGTGGGAGGCGCCTTGAACCATCGAAGTGCTGTTCTCAAGGTCCTAGACCCCTGGCTGTAGTAAGAGTACAGCACCTTGCAGCTCCTGATAGGTAGCTTTACCGAACCCGATGCAGAACCACTTAGGGCCTCACATCGCAGCACCTCTCAGCTCCTGATCAGCAACTACACTGGTTGAACGGGCAAGGCAACGCAGGGCCTCACGTAGCAGCCCTGTTCAAATCCCAATCAGTGGCTTCACCAGATCCAGCGCAGACCCTTGCATAGAAGCACTGCCCAGCTCTTAATCAGCAGCCCGACAGACCTTACACATCGCGACGCAGAGTCTTGCATCATAGCACAACACAGCTCCACACAAAGAACAAAAGGTATGAGTCCCAGCAGGCCATGTCTGGTCCTCATCCGACCGGCACTCCATTGCAATTGGCCTACAATTGTGACCTTGTCCCAGTCCAGCATGACCAGATATCCACAGTTGGCCCTTCGTTCCTTTTGTAGTTTCTCCGGTTCTAATGATTGGATTTTTTTAATTTTATGTCATTTTATTTATTAAAATATTCTCTATTTGTCTCAATTTGTTTGGGATTGCTCTTGGAGTGTGTTTTCAACGTATTATTATTTGAGTGCTGGCGAAATTCTTCACATTTTGCTTCTAAGTTAAACCTGGCTGCTTTTGTGCCAACCTTCCAGAGGATTAAGCACAGGAATATTTAATTACTTTTGTTGTTCACCCTGACAAGGATTGTGATTATTACTTGAGTGGGCTCTCACCCCTCTCAGCTAATAACCTAGGGCCAGATGTGACCGATTTTGCATTTGCAAACGGTGCAAATTGGTAAATTTGATCGTTGCGAATGCAAAATAGCCTTTTCAGATTCATGAAAGGCATAGGCAGTGCAATTTTAGGGAATCACAATTGTTTGTGATTTCCTAAAATTGAAACTCCAAATAGGGAATTGCAATTTTCGAGTCCCTTAATAGGAAATCTCAAATAGAGGTTTCCTATTTGTGATTCCCTGAGCACATGTAACAGGCATTTCCTAAATGCAAAATGGGCATTTAGGAAATGCTATTACCACCAACTCCAAGTTGGTAGTAACCATGTGCAATTTAAAAAAAATCCATTAAAAATGCATTTTTTAAAGTGCCATGGAGCGCACACATGCCCCTAGCGCTTGTGTGCGCTTTACATGTGCACACATTATTTTTGGGGTGCATCAAAGGAGGCCTTAGGCACTTGGTACACTTGGCTTTGCAGTTCCCAATTTTGCAATTTCCTGAGAGTAAATCACAATTTAAGTTATGCAAAACCATTCGCACCTATGGGCCTCCAGGCCCATCGGAACAAATGGGATCGCAATCCCAAATAGCAATTCCCTTATAGCAATTACGATTCTGTAGGAATAGCTATTAGGATTCCCTATTTTGTTACATACCATTTTTCATTTACTAAATAGTGATTTCTTAAAATTCACTATTTAGGTACTGCAAAATGAGACTTTGATACATCTGGCCATACATTTCTTACAGTAGTGAAGTGTATTCCAAGCTTCCTGGCAATGTGTGTTTGAGTTAGTCATGCGGGTGTAGGGCAAGCCTCACATTTTCACACCAAAATCATGCCTCCTAAGAGTAATACCTTGTCCAAAGGTGGACAACGTTTATAGTAAATTTATCAGACTTGCTTTTGCAAAATGCGCAATTGTGCTGTATTGGAAGTCCAGTACGCCCCACTGATGAATAATTGGTAGTCATAACTTAAGAAATGGCCTGAGGCAGAAGATGATGTGGTTAGATGCCTTAAGCGCAGGGTGGGGAAACCCAGAACAATTACAGGGTAGGATACATTCTGCTAGCTCAACTCCTAGGTCTGACATAAAGCTGCCATAGGCCACTGATACTCCCACTCCAAACCACCACGCCTGCTAGTTCACTGGGGCTAGCTGTCCATGCAACTCACACAATTTAGGCATACGCAGTCATTCTCTTGCACATTTCCCCATTGTGGGTACAACAGACTTAAGTGGCACTCACTAAACTGGCTCATTTTCTTTTGCTGAAAGGAGGAACAACCACCCCCCTTGTTTTGCTTCGCCTGCAGTTTTGGTTCATTCCTTGATACAATGAGATAATTTTGCTTTCGCTGACTCACTCCTCCTCTCCTCGGATCATGTGTATTGTACATTTATATGTTGTTTCTTAAAATATGTATTGTGTGGAAAACACCTCAATAAAAAGCAATTAAAAAACAGTAAATCTATGCTTCCCTAAGCAGTATAAAGATAGTCGATACTGCCCATGCAATATTTTTGGAGGTTGATATTTCTCACCACAATATGTGACATAACACCCCTTTCACATGCACCATCTGGCTGATACCACATATCCAGGATCTGCTCTTATACTTATAGAGCTCACACAGTAATCCCTGACTACCTGGTCTTTGTATTCCCTTGACACAATATTTGGGCCCTTTCTTTGGAAGGTTATTAGAGCAAATAGGGTGTATTTTTTTAATCCACAGGCCCTTTGCTTGTCTGTTTTTTTTTTTTAATTTTAGGATCGGACCATTGCAACTCTAGAGGAGAAGATCAAAATCCTCAAGAAACAGGCAAAAGGTAAGTTTCAACATTTCCTGAGTGTCCCTGATCTGCTTCTCATCCATGTGGGTGTCCAGAGAGGGTGCTCCACAAAGCCCCTTCTGAGGAGCCAGATACCATGTTTCTGACTAAATGTTCAGTGTGTAGATGCGAGTGAGAAGAGTACACCCCTTCTCTGGTGCCAGTTTCCCCTCCTCTGACCCAGATTGTGTCTGCTCCCAATTTCCCCTTCTCTGGCCCCATCCCTAACTCACACTCCAGGAGTCCTCTACTGTTGGCCATAAACTGCCCAGAGCAAATCCTCCGTTTACCCATTAGATGATGCCCTCACCACCGTGAAATCATCATAGATGGTGCCCCTCTTTCCAGATGAGACTCTGCAGTACATTATTTGGGTCTACCCTTGTATTGCTGTCCAGAAGATCTTTCAGAG
This sequence comes from Pleurodeles waltl, assembly GCF_031143425.1. NCBI lineage: Eukaryota > Metazoa > Chordata > Amphibia > Caudata > Salamandridae > Pleurodeles > Pleurodeles waltl. The sequence goes on along the minus strand of NC_090440.1, from coordinate 970,845,313 downwards.
GGCATTCTACATCTGGAGTTGACCTCACTCAAATCCCTAGTATCCTTTTGGATAAACTTGCCATTATCCACCACAGGAAGGATTGCATTATCGAAGATGGTTATCCTGCCCTGCCTTCTGTATTTATTTACTAATCTCCCTGTGATTCCTCCCTGGGATTTTTTTTTAGAGATCTTGATTCCTTAGTCAGTGTATTAATTTGGAGGAGGGGATGCTGCAGGATTACCCTACGAAAGCTGCAGTTACCACCTGAGGAGGCAGGGTTAGGTGCTTCCTCTTTTGAATTGTACTGTCTGGCAGCTCAACTACAGTAGATAGTTAGGTGGATAGCTGGTCGAAACCTTGGTGAAACCTGTCATCATCCCACCCCTCACTCCCGCCGTTATCAGGAGCCACCTCCTCCTCCCAGGGCCATGTAGGTCACTCCAGGTACAAAATGCCTATAAGTGCCTTTGTAGGCTTAGTGCCTCACGCAACATGCTCCTGGATTCCCAGTGGGACTTCCATGCTATCCATGTCTTTATATCGCCCAGGCATTACCTGCTAGGCTGAACTATTCGATCAAAATGGCTAGTGATTTGTTTCAGATGGTCACCTTCTTCCGTTTCCCTAGCTTCAGGCAGACTTTGACTGGACAAATCCTCACTTGTCGCCAACTTCACAACACTTGCTATAGGCTATGAAGAACTAGAGATGAAGAACTGCCCACTCATGCTGTGTTACAAACCATACTCACCATGGGTGATGGTCGTCCCTTGATCACATGGCTTTATAAAGCTCTCTGTCGTCACACTGGCCTTTTATTGGGCCCCTTTCTCACGAAATAAGAGGATGAGGTGGGGAGGATATTCAATGACAAGGAGTGGGCTTGGGCACTGGCATTCCCACACACTTTCTCTAGAAATGCGAGATGTAAAACTATACAATTTCACATTTTACATCATGCTTATTTAACCATGACGCTACTTAACAAAATCTTCCCCACAGCGAACCTGACCTGCCCTCGCTGTAGATCAGTTGAGGCAGACCTCTGGCACATGTTGTGGTCCTGCCTTGCTATTTACACCTTTTGACAAGGTATACACACCATCTTACGGACTCACTAATTTCCACTCCTGGGAGGCCTGCGCCCTTGGCATTTTTAGGTGTAGGAAATATCATGTTGTTTGTACTCGTTTTGCCAGCCTGGCCTTGCTCTTAGCTAAACACTCACTTACTTTGCACTGGAAGGTACCCATTGCCCCGCCTATAGAGGCATGGTATGGAGCATGTGGAAATGGGGGGCTGCAGAGGGTACTGCACTCCGTTATCAGACGTTCCGACGCATTTTCAGACGTCCCATATTTCCAGCATGGGATACACTGCTCTCTCAGTTTCTACACCTCATTACCCCAGTCGACCAAATTTCGGACTCTTCCTCACAAGCTCCTTCTCTGCAACCTAATTGGGCACACACTCCCCTCCCCAACCTTACACAACAGCTGGACCTTCGCGGGGCGGCGCCCCATCTTCCTGCCACTCTGTGCAATGCCCCATTGCTCTATTCTGCCTTTGATACCGGTCATTGCATTTTCTTTTCAGACAGACTAGTCGCACCTCCTCCCTTGCCCCTGCCACTTACAATGGTCTTCATCATTTACTGTGTTGCTTTCGATCCATCTCCATCCCCTGTTTAATTATTGGTTTCTTGTTATTGTATTTTAAGTTATGATTATTGTTTCAGGGGGACTTCAGATGCTACTTGTATTACATGTATCACTTGCTAATTCAAGTATTTGATGTTTTTAATCATCGCTATCTATGAACGTGTTATATTGTGTTGTTCCCCCTTATATCTCTTTCTCATATTGGAAAACACAAATAAAAATAATGTTTAAAAGAAAATAAACTGTCTGCTACCCCTGACTCTTCCTCTGGCCCACAGTACGCTCTCTTCTCTCAGGACCCTCCCATCTGGCCTCAATCTCCTTCCATGGTTCCCTCCTTTGGCCTACAGTAAACCAGCTCCAATGTCCCCTGCTCAGGCCAACGATCTGCAATCAGCATATCCACATGTAGCCCTCAGCGTACCATCTAGTCAGCTATATGTTCCCAATGTTTCAACTTGTGGCCCACGGTCTGACTGACCCTTTAGGGACCCTCAACAGGCTAATAGTTGTCTACCTGCTCTCACAGTCTCCTCCTCTAGACCAGAATCTGCTGTCTGCTTCTAGTGTCTGCCTCTCTGGCCCATAGTCTGCTCTCTGAACCCAATCTCCCCTCCTTTTGGCAACAATCTGCTGCCTGCTCCAAGTGTCCCCTCCCCAGACTCATAGTCTGCGCTTTGCTCCCAGTGTTTTCTCTTCTAGCCTATAGTATGCTGTGCTCTCAGTGTTCCTCCACCTCGCCCACAGGCCACTGTCTGCTCCCTGTGTCCAGAAACTGGGCCCACAGTCTGACTGTTTTCAGAGACCACCCTCCTGCCCCCAACACTGGCCAGTAGTTGCTAACTGCTCCCACAGTCCCTTCCTCTGGCCCGCAGACTGCTGTCTGCTCTGTGTCCCAAAATTGGGCCCACAGTCTGACCAGTGTCAAGGACCCCTCCAACACTGGCCAGTAATTGGCTAACTGTGCCCACAGTCCCTTCCACTGGCCTGCAGTCTGTTGTCTGCTCCCAGTATTCCCTTCCCTGACCCTTGATGTGCTATCTGCTCCAAGTATCTCGTCCTGTAGGTCATAGTATGCTGTGTGCACTCAGTGCTCCCTCCTTTGACCCTTGATGTGCTATCTGCTTCCAGTGTCTCCTCCTATATGGCATAGTATGCTGTGTGAGGTCACTGTCCCCTCCTCTAGCCCACAGACTTCTGTCTGCTCCCAGGGTCCCCACCTCTGGCCCCGGTTTCCTCACACAGTCTCCTTCTTTGGCCTACAGTCCTCTCCGACAATCCTATACTGTGACCCACAGACTCTTGTATGATCCTAGTGTCCCCCTCCTCCAGCCCACAGTCTGCTCTGGGCCACGATTTGTTCCAAACATCCCCTTCTTTCACCTAGTCTGTCTTCTTCCACTGCCCCATCTTTTGGTCCCCAGTCTCCTGCCATGATCCTCTCCTCTGGCTCACACTCTCTACTCTCGGTGTCTCCTCCCCTGGACCATAGTCTTATGTCTGCTCTCAGTTTTCTCCAATCTGGCCCCGAATGTTTTTGCTCCCAGCTTTCTCTCCTCTGGCACAGAGACTGTTTGCTCCAAGTATTACCTTCTCTGGGCCACAGTCTGCTGTCTGCTCTAGGTGTCAGCTCCTTTGGCCACCAGTCTCCTCTCACAGTCCTCCCTCCCAGAACCACAGTCTTTCAACTCTCAGTGTATTCTCCTCCAGCCCACAGTCTGCTCCAGAGTCCCTTCCTCTAACCCACAATCTTCTTTTCTGTATGTGCCTAGTGTCCCATCCACTAGTCTGCAGTCTTTCGGTTCTCAGTGTCTCCTCCTCTGGCCCACTTTCTGCTGTCTGCTCCCACTGTCTTCTGCTCTGTCACCCAGTTGTCTGTTTTCTTCATGGGTCCATTCCTCAGACCTGCAATCTATTCCAAAATATGGCCAGTATGTCTGCTCCCAGTGTCCCTTCTTTTGGCCCACAGTCTCCAATACCATGATGGCCCCTCTTCCGGAGCAGTCCCTCTAGTCTCAGTGTTTCTTTCCCTGGCACACAGTCTGTAATCTACTTTGTTCCCTTCCTCTGTCCCAGTTTCCCCTGCGCTGTCACAGTGTCTGTCTGCTGGCTCACAATATAACTGATACTATAAGGTTCTCCGGCTGTTACATAGTTGTCTGTCTGCTCCACACCTCTGCCCCATCCTCTTCTGCTCTTATCCACAGTACAACGTCTGATCCCTGCGTCTCCACTTTTCATCCACGATCCAAGTATTGTCAACACCAAAGGTCAATAAATTATTAGAAGCCCTGAAATTCAAAAGATAAAGGAGAGAAATACAAAGCTCTCTTTTAAAATCAGAGACGTAGATGCATACATCAAGAGTTATATTCTGTGAGTTGAACAGAACTAAACCTGGCTTGCATACAGACTGTCAGTGCTGTGTTTGTGTCTGGCGGCCTTTCCTGTTCAACACCTGCAGAATGTGAGTGTGCCTTCAGTGATGGGTCACCACCAGGATCACATTTTTTCAGTTCTATGCCAGTTCTTTTGGCTTTCTGTGTCTCAGCAGATCTACTTTGCGATCAGGTTGTCACTCATCAAGCCTGTGATGGGACTCACTGTTCATCAAATATTCCCCCCCAGTGATTTTTTCTTTCCCCCACTTGGATGCTGTTGTCCTCACAATACAGTTTATAGGGCCATACTCATTGGCACTCCGCACCTATTCGAAAGAATCATTGACTGGGCACTTAAAACCTTTCTTCTGCATAAATTCAAAATCAAGTGGCTGCCCTTGTCTCCCTGGTGCCTTACCATTGCCATGTAACCCCCCTATTTTGAGATCTCTTCTTAGGCTTCATATCCATGCCGGGATCACCATTTAGGTGGTTTGCATTTTTAATGAGTGCACTCTACCAAATTGAATTCATCAGTGCCTAAGACCTAATATTCTTTCCAGAACTCTTAGATCTTCTTCCTTAGATCTTCCTGAACATTAGTAGCCATCCTTAGATTGAGAAAAACTTGTGAAGGCAGTCAATCTTTCTAATTTCTAGCTCCAAAGCTGCAAAACACTCTTTCTGTATATCTCAGAACCACTATATCACTACATCACATATTCTTTATTAGACCAAATTTACAAACTCTGCTTTCTAAGAAATTCCTCAACTCAAACTTTTCTCTATTCCTAAAGCTTTTTATTAGCACCTAGAGACCCCAGTGTGTCAGTGCACTTGCTAAATCTTCCATAGCATACCAATATAATTTATTAATTGTAATAATGTTTTTGATGATGATCTTTTAAAATTATCATCTTGTTTAGTTTCTTTTAAATTAAGTAGGACTCACTAGCCTAAATACCCTGCTTAGATCACAGGTAAGTTATACTCAGAGGTTGCCTGCTTAACTTGATCTCTCTTCCATTCAGATGTGGGCTGATCTCCAGTGATACAACACTTCATAATCACTTGGTATGTGATTGTGATCAAACATCCCAGTAGTTCTTCCAAACAGGATAATCGAGTGTGTGTTTATTAATACTGCAGTAATATGGATCTGGCAAGGACAGAATAATCCAAGGATCATGAAGTTTATTTTTGATCAGCAGTTGTGAAGTTTAAAATCGTCTACCAGTGTCCTCAAAGTCTCCACATGATTTGCATTTAATACTCTTTTCAATATTTTTCACTTTTAAATGTATTAACGTTCTCTAACATGAGATGTACTTAAACATGTTGATTGTCCTGTAATGAAAAAGCCTGGAGCCCCTGATGCAAATATGTCAGTGCCTTTCTCCTATTCTCTGTTTTCAATCTCTTCTCCTAAATTAATACCTCAGTGATCTCTTAACACTCCTCCGTCACCATAATTAATTAACCCATACTACCAGGGGCCATAATTCCTGGTGAAATTGCCTTTCTATATATCTTCCTTCACAATACTAACCCATTGTATCGTCACTCAAGCACATCTTTGAAAATAGTATTTCAACTGCAAATATTGCTATGAATTGTTGATTTCTGGTATGCATTTGTAATGTGATATTTTAGTTTTACCAATCTATATGAGCTTATGTCAGTACTGTAGAGCTTGAAACATGCAGGAAAATGTTAGGATTTTCCCTCCTGGGAGTGCACTGCTATTCCGGGGCAATTCTTCTACTATTCTCTTCCACACTTAAAGAAACCTCTTAAGTTCCCCTAGTCTTTTTGTAAAACGTGAATGGTCAAATGTATTCAGGTAGCTTTTAGAATCTTCTCCCTTCACCGGGGGCAAAATGCAAAGGGCAAGATAACTGCAAGCAGAGCAGTGTATAAGGGATATTCTGTGAGAGACTTCTAACCCCAGATTCCTCTCCTTAAGCAGCTGGTGCCTCCAGGCCACTTTAGTAATCCCTCCATCCAGCATGACTTTACCATTGGCGGCAGGATTAGGCACCACCTGCTCTAATGGAAGAAAAATAATTTCAAGATGCTCACACTGACTCAGGTCTTGTCTGCCCTGGACCCAGCAAAGAGGATGGCAGCGTTGGACTTGGCAGTATGCTAATTTTCACATTCCTGTCCTACGAGCCCACAGGTGTTACCTGTGGTTCAGGGCTGGCCATGAGCATTTCCAGTTCACTGTGGTCCTCTTTGGGCCTACCAGTGCCCACTGCATGTTCAGGAAACTGACGCCAGTCGTTGCAGTCACCTTTGGAGGTCAGAGGTCAACAAATGTTTGCTGAAGGCAGACTCGCCACAGGCAGTCATCATCCACCTCCATACTACTGCAAACCTCCTGCATTTGCCCGGGTTCACTATCAAGATGCCAAGGTCGCATTTGACTCCTCAGATGCTCCCTTACATTGAAGCTATTCTGGACAAAGTGCAATTCCATGCCTCCCATCTGGAGCAGAGAAGTCCAGGACATTTGGGCTAGTATCCTAATGTTCCAACCTCAGTCCTGGATTATGGTGAGACTGATTCTGAGGTTGCTGGGTCTGATGTCATCTGGCATCCTGTACGCAAAGTACACCCCATGGTACATGCAGGCTCTCCAGTTGGACCTGAAGTTCCAGTGGGTGCAGCCTCTGGGGAATCTCTCGTGCCTGTTTCAGATTTCAAAGTAGGCTGCAAAAGATCTGCAGGAATGGCTAACAAAATGCAATTGGATCAACGGCAGACTTCCTCTTTCTTTCTCATCTGGAAATGACACTGGGATCGGATGCATTGCTTCTGGGTTGGGGCAGTCAGCTGGGAGAGGTGGTTATCAGAGGATTTTGGTCTCCAGCTGAGTCCTAACTCCACATTAGTCTTCTGGAACTGAGGACGATTTACTTGGCATTGAATGTTTTTCTCCCATTCATCTAAGAAAGGCTGTTTCGGGTGTTCACAGACAACACTACCGCTATGTGATATTGTAAGAAACAGGGTCCAAGTTATCTTATTGGCTCCGGACTAGGCAAGGAGAGTCTGATATCCCAAACTCCTGAGTATGAGCATCTGTCCTCTGACCAGGCTGCCTCTTCGGGGGGACCGTCTGTCTCAGCAACACAGCAGGGTATCTATTTTAAGGTGAGGAATCTGCAATTAGAAGTCTCCACCAGAAGAACAAGTTACTTATCTTCATTAACGCCTTTCCTGGTAGAGACTCTATGTAACCGCAGATTTCTCACTGACCCTCCCATCCTCCCCATTCTGTGACATGTGCTATTCACCCTAACATCCTGTTTAGATTCTGCAGACTGGTCAAACAGTCTAACATGGCTCTGCAGTTTTAACACAGAAATAGTTACGAAAGAAACTGCGAGCCGGGGTGACACCTAAATGGGCACTGCGCACATCACTTCTGATGCAGATGCCTCTGACGCAGATCTCATCGTTACCTGCTGGTGCATAGAGGTACTGCTCAATATTGTCCGGATCCAGTTTGACTTCTGGGGAATATTCTAAGGTCTCTAACAGAAAAAGCGCTATAGGAGTTAAGTTACATTCTTTATCACCAACTCCTTATTTCTGACTATACCTCTAAAATGTCAAACACAGCTCAGATTACAGTGGAACGGATTATGCAAAAACTCTTGCTTCATTTTACCAGTGTTAACAGAGATTACATAATATGTCCTCTCATGGCCTGCCAGCATTGAAGGGCGTGACATCACATGGCCTCTGGTTACAGTAGCTTCACAAGAAATGACACTGAGCGGTACCCAGCTCTGATGAAATGAAGGAATGGGCTCAAAACAATTACAGCAAGTATAAGAGCAATAAATATTTTAAAGTATCACAGAAGCAAAAGAAAACAATCAAAGAAGTGCCAAAGAGCGCAAAAGATTTGTAGTTATCACACTTGGTTCTCCAGCGTTGGAACTTTCATAGTTCACATGCTTGAATTATTCCCCTCCATCAAGCCGGCAACCATCTGTATTTAATGTTAAGACAGCAGTTTCCCAGTACAGTAGATAACGAAACAGCAAATCCACCTAAGTATATACCTGAACTGTAGCCAGTGAGGTGGCGGTGCTCAGAGCCTCAGCCCTCATCAGAGATAGTAACTGTCAGATTTTTTACTGCATTTCTTTGGGCAACAGGTAATCCTCTGGGGTCTTTTCTTCAGAAATTAATTTTTGGATGAGCTTTCCCAGGAAGGTAGGCACATGCTGCTGCTATACATGCAGGCTGAGTGCTTGGACTTTTCTGTCTAACCATAGCTGAGGAACATTCACAATCTAAATCACTTTTCAAGACATATGCAGTTTGCAGATCAAGAAAGATCTTCTTAGAAGGCTCCCATACTAATTGTTGTCTCCATAAGTCAAGACATGTTCCGAAATACTGCTTAACCTGTGGCATATTTAGTGCAAGGACCCTCAATGACAGAGATGGTCAGCCTCTTTGGGGGCTTGAATGTTGCCTTTCAAGTATGACTTTCATTGAAGAGCACCTCTCTGCCCCATCAACAAAAAACAGAAATTAGAGCTTGTAAGTTCTGAGGATGCAGTCGCAGGCTTCTCAACAAAGTTTGAAGTGTTTCCCTCCAAATGACCCTCTGCGCCTACCATGAAGGCGCAGGCATATAATTCTGGTGATGCTTTAATACAGAAATCCACATCTAAACCCACGTCCCTCAGTTTAAAAAAAAGTAATTGCTGCCTTCAGCTATTTCTCCGTTAATGGCTAAAGGCAAAACATAATTCTCCAAGCCATCATCTTTGATGTCTGTATTGATGGCAAAAAACAGATCATTACAGCCAATGACAAAAGCTAAGTGCCAACAAAGTCCACTTCATCAATGAAGATCTCAAAGTCAAAGCAGGCCCCTGTCGATGAAGATCACAATGCTCACAAGGACCAACCCCTTAGTCAAAGATCACATTGTCTGCTGACAGACCTCTACCTTTGGCTAAGGCAATACTGTTGATGATCATCATTTTGGCACCAACTCTGTCAACAGTGACTTCACTGATTATAATATTTTTGATTACAGCAACAATTATACTGATTTTGGCACTACCCCATATTCAATTTCAGTAAAACTACCACTCAATTCCATGAAACAACTGATGAAGGCTTTCTACAATTGTTTACCCTCATCCCAATATAAGCATGCTTCCTCAGGCTGACCTGCCTCATCAGCCAGTATGACAAGCAGAGGCTCTGATAGCAGATCCTTCAATGCCACTTACTCCTTTCCTTCCAACTGAGGACATAAGGAACCATTTGCATATGTTCCCATAGATTATGTTTGAACCCCTATGCATGCAAAAATTGGCTAAGCGTCCAGCTTCAAAATCCTCTATTGAGAAAAAAAAATGAAACCCAAGAGTTAGCACCAGTACGACTCTTAAATCAAATGAAGAGGGACTCATTCTTGTTAGTGGCAGCACTGAAATGGTCTTGAGATACAGCAACTTCATGTGCGGTCCCTACTTAAACTGTTGGACATTATGGGATTAAGAATTGGCTTGTGTACTGCAACATCAGTGAAGATGACGAAAGTGAATGCCAGTTTTTCTAGCTTTGGCAGGCGGTTGTTGAGTAGCATCACCCCATTTACATAGAAACTGGCGGAGGAAAAGCAAGCAAAGCAAAGAAAATTCTTAAAGAAGGAAAGTTCTGATGGATACAACTACCTGTGGATTCCTCACCTCATGAATACTCCCATGGCGCCAGCATTTGACGGAAATCTTCTTACTAGTCTCTGCACGTCGACGAGGACGTCACTCTAGCCCACGCGACGCCGTCTGACGTCATACAGGCAATAAGAAGTCCTCGCCGACGTGCCGATGACAGTTCCCTTTTTTCCGTGCATTCGAAACGGTTATCTTCGAGGGAGTTACTGTTACCTTCGTGGTTACAGTGTATTGTCTGCTGCGTAGTCTTCTCTGCGGTAACAATGTCTCAGAGGAAGTCGGGTTTCAAGCCCTGTCGAGAGTGTGGGGGCAAGATGTCAGTTACAGATCCTCACTCCGACTGTCTATGGTGTTTGAGCTCCGACCACGACGTCTCGACTTGCGATTCATGTCAACACATGAATCCGAAGGCCCTCAAAGAGCGCGAGGCCAAGTTATTCATGGCAAAGTCAAAGAAGAAGGAGAAACATCATAAGAAGTCTTCTTCGCCAAGGTCTCACCGGCGTCATCGAGACTCCCGGCGCCGTAGAGACTCACGACGTCACTCCAGCAAGGAGTCTCATTCGAGGTCACCTTCGGCTCGGCGTCGGAGGACTTGGGAGGTCAGCCCCACGGTCACGCCGCATCCATCGACGCCGTTGCCCTCTCCGGCGTCACCGACTTCACCTGGTCAGGCGTCAGTGATTGAGGTGGTGCAGCCTCTTGTGTTTTCTCCGGCGTCGCAGACGTCGAGGCCGGCGTCGGGGTCGCCTTCGATCCAGGCACCCCAGTATCCGGCTTTTCCCACTCCTGGAGCCGATAGTACCGCGTTTCTTAATGCGATGTATACCATCTTTCAGCAGATGGCTCCAGGAGCTGCTCCGGCTGGTCCTTCGGGGCCCTTGGCCTTTTCGTTGGGTGATCCTGCGCCTCTTCGGCCGGCACCCTTTATGCCCTTTCTCCCTTTTGGGAATGTGGGCTCGGCGCCGGTGCCGGCGTCGGTGGCCGCTCCGGTGGCTTCGGATGTTTCGGCCCCGGAGGTTGCCCCTCCGTCGAAGTCAGGATTTTGCCCTGTGACTCCGGTTGGTCCATCGGCTCCAAGACCTCGTCCTCCGGCTCCTGCCTCGGCGCCGAAGCTGCCTGTGGCGCCGGACGCGGCGTCAGATGCTTCTGGAGATCGGCGCCGTTCTTCGACGTCGGCGGAGGCCATGTCGACTCCGCGTATCGAGGAGAGACTTCATTCGAGGAGGCGTGCTCTCCGTCTTTTAGAAGAGCAAGAGTACCAGCGAGTCCTAGAGGAGGGAGAGATTGAGGACTCTGGAGACGGACTGCATGGTCTGGATACAGCCAGTGGGCTGGACACTTCCCCTGAGTGGGACCTTTCATCTCCAGGGGAATATACGGAGGAGGCTGCTTCCTTTCATGCTGTGGTGAGGAAGGCAGCGAGCTTTTTGGACCTGCCTTTGCCGGTGGCAGAGGCAAAGCAGAGTTTGCTGACAGAGGTATTGCATCCGGCCTCTGCTGCAGCTGAGCCTCTCTTGCCATTTAATGAGGCTTTGCTGGATCCGGTGTTGGAGGTGTGGAAGAAGCCGGTGTCTTCCTCGGCCGTTCATAGGGCTGTGGCCAGGAGGTATCGAGCTGCACCATCTGACCCTGGCTTTCTCTCTAGACACCCTACGCCGGAGAGCTTGGTGGTGCAAGCCTCCTGTTCCTCAAAGTCAGCGCCTGGTTCCTTCCCGACGGTGCCTGGAGACAGAGACTCCAAGAAACTGGATGCGCAGTCCAAGAAAATATTTTCGGCATGCAGTTTGGCGTTGAAGGCCACCAACGCCACGTGCATTCTGGGGAGGTACATCCATGCGCTGATGGATGATATTTCGTCTTCATTCACGGAGCTTCCCCAGGGTCTTTTGGATGTGGTCTCGGACGCCCAGGCTGCCGCGACCCAGATTATCCAGTCTGGGCTGGACACGACCGACTCGGTGGCCAGGGCGATGGGCACGGCTGTGGTGGCAAGAAGACAGGCCTGGCTCCGAAACTCAGGGTTCTCTGCGGATGTGCAGTCGACCCTGCTGGACCTCCCGTTTGATGGGGACAGACTGTTTGGAGCCAAGGCAGATTCGGCCTTGGAACGATTTAAGGAGAGCAGAGCCACAGCCAAATCGTTAGGACTGCAAGCTCCTTCTTCCTCTGCCTCTTCTAGAATTTTCAGGAGGTTTCGGGGATTTGGGCGTGGCTCTTATTCCTCTTCCTTTCGGGGGAGGTTCCAGCAACCCGCCTCTTCCCTCCCCTATAGGTCATTTAGAGGGAGGGGGAGGGGTGGGGTCCGTACCAGAGGAGCCTCTCAACAGCACTCTGCCTCTTCCTCGTCCTCTGGAGGGGTGCAGCAGGGGAAGCAGCCTTAGGCTTCCACCGTTTCCCACTCACTCCTCTCCTGTAGGGGGAAGATTACAGCGTTTTCTCCACAAGTGGAGGTCTATCACAACGGACACTTGGGTTCTCGGCATTGTGGGAAAAGGCTACGCCCTTCCCTTTCGGGAGTTCCCGCCCCTCATCCCGCCCCGCCCATCTTATTGTTCAGAAGAACACCTCCTGTTGCTAGAACAGGAGGTTCAAGTCCTCCTTTCAAAGGGCGCGGTAGAGTTGGTCCCAGAGCAGGAAAAGGGTCGAGGTTGTTACTCAAGATACTTCCTGATTCCCAAAAAGGATGGTCAGTTGAGACCAATCCTGGATCTGAGGATCTTGAATTGGTTCCTCAAACAGGAAAAGTTCAAGATGCTGACCCTAGCACAGGTGCTTTTGGCGTTGAACAAGGAAGATTGGATGGTGTCTGTCGACTTGCAGGATGCTTACTTTCATATCCCGATACTCAAGTCGCACAGGAAGTATCTCCGGTTTGTGGTAGGGTCGCAGCACTATCAGTTTGCGGTCCTCCCGTTTGGTCTTACTTCAGCACCTCGAGTCTTCACAAAGGTGATGTCAGTGGTTGCGGCGGAGCTCAGAAGGAAGGGGATAGCAGTATTCCCTTACTTGGACGACTGGTTGATCAAAGCCAAGTCCCCGGAGCTTGTGTCGCATCATCTGCAGTCAACAACCCAGTTGTTGTTCGACCTGGGCTTTTCGGTGAACGTGCCCAAATCTCACCTGGAGCCCTCTCAGCGCCTCCTGTTCATAGGGGCAGTACTGGATACAACATTGAGTCGAGCCTTTCCTCCGCCTCAGCGGATTCAAGATATTCAGGAATTGGTTCCAATGTTTCGAAATGGAGCGGTAGTTCCAGTCCTCAAGGTCCTTCGTCTGCTCGGTCTGTTCGCCTCCTGCATTCTGTTGGTCACGCATGCTCGCTGGCACATGAGGGCTCTTCAGTGGTGCCTCCGAAGGCAGTGGTCTCAACACAAGGGAGATTTAGAAGGTACTGTCAAGATCTCCAGAGATGCTGCTGTGGAATTGAAGTGGTGGATTGCGGGCAACAATCTTTCACAGGGGAAGCCGTTCGCGCAGTCGCCACCAGTGGCCACGGTAATAACGGATGCCTCCACCCTAGGATGGGGAGCTCATCTGGGGGATCTGGAGATCAAAGGGCTTTGGTCTCCAGAGGAACAGGTGTTTCATATCAATCTGTTGGAGTTACGGGCTGTACGTTTGGCTCTCAAGGCCTTCCTCCCATCCCTTCGTGGTCAGTCGGTACAGGTCCTGACGGACAATACTACCACGATGTGGTACATAAACAAACAGGGAGGAGTAGGGTCGTACCTTCTCTGCAGAGAAGCTCTTCGGCTATGGTCCTGGGCAAAGGACCATCAGATTTGCTTGGTGGCAAATCATCTGGCCGGGGTCTTGAATGTACGTGCGGACAGTCTCAGTCGCCAATTCTCGGCAGACCACGAGTGGCGTCTCCATCCAGATCAAGTCTGTTTAATCTTCCAGATGTGGGGGTTTCCTCGGATAGATCTGTTTGCCACTCGGGAGAACGCGCATTGCCCGTTATTCTGCAGCCTCCAGTATCCGATGCAGGGAGCGTTGGGGGACGCGTTTCAGATAACCTGGTGCGACCAGTTGCTTTACGCGTTTCCCCCCATACCCTTGATTCCTCGAGTGTTGAGGAAAATTCGCCAAGACCGGGCCCAAGTCATCTTAATAGCTCCGGATTGGCCAAGGAGGGTATGGTACTCCGACCTTCTCCAACTCTCACTGTGCCCTCCGCTCCGTCTCCCTCTCAGGGCAGACCTCCTCTCGCAGTCGCAGGGGCAGGTTTTACACCCCAACCTCCAGAGTCTGCACCTACATGCTTGGAGATTGAACGGGGCAACCTGAGTTCCTTCTCTCTCCCGCCTGATGTAGTGGATGTTATCTTAGCGGCCAGGCGACACTCCACTAAATCTATCTACGCTAATAGGTGGTCTAAATTTGTTATGTGGTGTGGAGAGAGACAGATTGATCCCTTACATGCTCATCTGTCACATGTTTTGTCTTTTGCACTGTCTCTAGCGCAGAAAGGTTGTGCAGTAGCTACCATTAAGGGTTATTTGTCGGCCTTGTCAGCCTTCATTTGTCTTCCAGACCAACCATCGTTATTTAAATCCCCTATTGTTCTCAGATTCTTGAAAGGTCTTCTGAATCAATATCCTCCAAAACCATTCGTTATGCCTCAATGGGATTTGTCCTTGGTCCTGACTTTCCTTATGGGGTCCCCTTTTGAGCCTATGCATTCTTGCCCCTTAAGGTATTTGGTTATTAAAACAGTATTCCTGGTAGCTATAACATCTGCAAGGAGAGTGAGCGAGTTGCAGGCCTTATCGGTTAAACCCCCTTATATAACGTTTTATGGGGATAAGGTGGTGTTGAGGACCAAGGCTGCTTTCCTTCCGAAGGTTGTTTCACCCTTCCATTTGGCTCAGACAATCACTTTGTCCACGTTTTATCCTCCGCCTCATCCTTCAAAGGAGGAAGAAAGACTACATCGCCTGGACCCAAAAAGGGCGTTGAGCTTCTATATCGACAGAATGAAGGATATCAGGCTGGAGGATCAGCTGTTTGTCGGATACGTGGGCAAGAGGAGAGGAAAGGCAGTCCACAAGAGAACACTCTCCAGGTGGGTTGTTCTTTGCATTAAAATCTGTTACTCTTTGGCAAAGAAGGATCCGCCTGAGGGCATTAGAGCTCACTCCACCAGAGCTAAGTCGGCCTCTTCGGCCTTGGCCAGGGGTGTTCCTGTGGTTGACATCTGCAAGGCCGCAACTTGGTCGTCCCTTCACACTTTTGTGAAACATTACTGTTTGGACTCTGAGGTCAGAAGGGACGGTCATTTTGCACGGTCAGTGCTGCAGGATTTCTTGGTTTGACCATTTAGGCACCCACCGCCGGGCGTGGTACTGCTTTGGGACTCTATTCATGAGGTGAGGAATCCACAGGTAGTTGTATCCATCAGAAGAACGAGTTACTTACCTTCGGTAACGACTTTTCTGGTGGATACATTAGCTACCTGTGGATTCCTCACGGTCCCACCCGCCTCCCCGTTGCCTTTTTGGTCTCTCCAAGCAATCCTTGAGTGTGCTCCTTTTGGTCTTCAAAGTTGCAATACATTTTGCATGTATGATATTTGTATATATGTGTATATGTATATATAAATCTATATATATATTGGGTATATACATGATTCGTATGTATAAATATATTTATTTGTTTAAAAAAAAAAAAAAAAAAAGGTTATATTAAATCTACAGCTATTTTATTGCAATGTTGTGTGATTTACAATATTAAGAGATGTTGCTTTGCTCTTTCATTGCATTGGGTTATTATTATTATTCTCATGCACGTAAAAAATGTTGGTACTGTCATCGGCACGTCGGCGAGGACTTCTTATTGCCTGTATGACGTCAGACGGCGTCGCGTGGGCTAGAGTGACGTCCTCGTCGACGTGCAGAGACTAGTAAGAAGATTTCCGTCAAATGCTGGCGCCATGGGAGTATTCATGAGGTGAGGAATCCACAGGTAGCTAATGTATCCACCAGAAAAGTCGTTACCGAAGGTAAGTAACTCGTTCTTTACATCCTATGCACTAATGGATGGATTGCTTGATGCCTCAAGCACTGGATTGCAAATGGGGACAGGGGCCTTAAGAATATGTGGCTGGCTCTAAACACATCCTTTTTGTCAGAAGTCCAGTCGAGAGTGCTAAGCATGCCATTTAAGGGGCAAACATGTATATGATGCCTTACAGGCAATTAAAATGGTCCTGCATAAGGGAGGTCGCTGGGTGCACCACAACATAACAACTGACTGCTCATAGCAAGGATAAGTAGGGATCTACAAGTCTTGACGAAGGCCGATGACCCTTTTGGCTGCATAAGTATCAGCTGAAACATGTTGCCAATAATTAATGGATGATAGGGTAATAGATGGCCTAAGACCATCCCAGTACATTACCTGTCAGAGATACTTGCCAATAAAATCTAATAGATGTGAGATTCCTCTAGACAATTTTAGCCACCTATGATGAGGATCTCACTTTGATCTAAAGCTTTTTGTAAACTAAGCACCATCATTGTACACTATGGCGCAGGAGGTGTAAGAAGCACGCCCTATGATAAAGCATGCTACAAAATGTGGGTGAGGGCACTGCTTCTAAGATAATGGCATCATAAGGAAAGTCTTATAGGCCAGTATGTTGTGTGTTGCATTGACAGCTGGGAGGGTGATTGGTGCCTTTTTTCCTCTCACCTCTCTATGTGTATATACAGTATAGACTTTCCCCACGTATGACCGTTAGTGATTATACAATACAGTGACACATGCACAGGAGATTTAGGTGAGACAAACCCTCCCTTCACAAACTAAGCAACCATGTAGGAGGGATTCTCCTCTGCTCATGCTACAATGCTCCTGTTCGGTCTGGGGCAGCAGTGGTGAAAACTCAGATACCCTATGAGATGGAAAGAATGTAACATATCCTGCAAATTCTGTGTTTATCCCCCCCCAAGACGTCAAAGGCAAATGACTGTGATTGCTCATGTCAGAGCGGTGAATTGCAGTACATGCCTGGGACTGAGGCGCAACAGGTCCCCCTTTCAATGCTGCTATACTGCCATATGATGCTCCTCCACTGTGAGGATCTGTGTGGCAACTAGGAGTTGTTGAGTGAAGGAATTGAGCAGGAGGATTGTGAGACAGAGATCCCCAATTATGTCACCCTGCCTGCCTGGACCATGCTTGGATAAGTGTTGGTGTCTTTCCTGCCTTCAGAGAAAGATCATAGACAGTGAGAGGAAAATAGCAGAGCTAGAACAGGGGACAAGGGGAGAGTGTTCTGGCAGTTACAGATAATAATGGGCAAACAGAAACAACCCAGGAGTCTGTAAGTGGCATGTTCTAAAAATACTTAAGGAAGGCCAAGCTGTAGAGCAGTGGTCGCAAACTTTTTCATGCAGCGTCCCCCCCAGTGAAAATAAAAAAATCATCCCCCCACCAAATCATTCACAATTATTCTATTAATTTGGCAATGTTTAAATATGTCTTATTTAAACATTGCAGTAAAGTTGTTACTGTTTTAAAAATGCAATGTAATACATGATACCAAACATACTGTTCTGGTCACACAGGTCTTTTTTAAGTGTAAGGGTATGCACATTGTGATTACTGGGGGTGGAGGTAGGGGTTATGAAGAGTATTTGGAGTCCTTTCCCTTTTGACAGATAATCCCAGCTTGGATGTAAATGACAAAATATGTTAGTGATGGCCTATTACAGAGCGGTTTACTGCTGCTCAGTTTTTCAGCTTAAAATAAAGCCCTGTTAGCATAATGCCTTTGGCCAGAGCCTGGCCCCCACGGGGGTCATTTGAGGCCCCTCTAGGGGGGCTGGTTCCCCCCAGTTTCAAGACCCCTGCTCTAGAGATTGTCCATGGACATGATGGGGGAAACAGAGAATGTTCTGCTTATTAAGGAGAAACTGGAGGTGACCCTTAAGGATAGGCAGGGAGGCAAGTTTGTGGGAAGTTACTCACTGCTTCCCTCCCTCTGAGTTATACAGAGTTGCATACAGTCTACTTTTCAGTAAACCTTTGGAGGTTTCCAACGAGGCCAGATAGGTCAGTTGCTTAGCTGACACAATGAGTTAGGCTTTGATGCTAGTGGTCCCTTAACAAGAGAAAGATATTACAAACATGAGGTACTATAGACCTCTATCAATGATCAACAAAGAAATCAAAGGCCTTAGTAAAGTCATAGCTCCAAGAATATTGAAGCTAAACCTGGCACTGATACATAGTGACCAGTTTAGATTCATACCAGGTAGTAGTGCAATATTTAACCTACACACACTTAAAATATTTTTTGGAAATGGATGAAATGCGAAGTGCTTCTCTTGACACAGAAAAAACATTTAATATTAAGGGAGCAGATTGTATGCACTGGGTCTTGGAGTAACTCAATTTTGCCCCATGCCTAATAGGCTGGATTAGACTTGTATGCGCCTGTCCTGTTTGCGAGGGTTGAGACAGGTGGTGCGATCTCCAAAAAATGGGAGCTGGGCAGTGGCAGAAAGGACATAGTGGACTGGGGTGTCTGAATAGGTGATATGATACACGTGGTGTCACTATATACGGCTAATATATTTATCTGTATGAGGGACCCAAAGTACCACATTAGCTAAGAATACTCAATAAATTTGAAATATGTCATGGTTGCAGACCAACTGTCCATATTACGCTGGTTGCCGCTCGGGGCAATAGCTCATCAGGCAGTGGAACTCCTACCCTGCCTAGGACTGATGTGGAAATCTGGGTCCCGGAAATATCTGGGGATGCATGTTAAGGATTAACAGGAAAAACAACATATTGATAGAGTCCTTTAAGGTATAAGTCAATCTTTTTCCTTTTCTGGAGTTTCAAGGGACACTTGACTTACCTTGGCCGGTTTCCCAGGGTGTCTACCAGAATTCAACATACTCAGAGTCATCATGAAACTCATGCAGGGTGGTGGATTTGAGAAACTTACTCAAGATCATCTGCTGATCCCTTTGTCTATCTGAAAGAAGTGGTATAGAGACACTGGGATGCAGCTTATATAATGGATTGGAATAAAGTATTGAATTACTATATGAAATAAGCTGGAAACATGAGATTCCACCTCACCAATTTCAGAATTCTTCATTGGTATCATTTTATCCTATAAACACTGAATACTGGACAAAATATACCCCAAAAGATCTCAAGACTATCTGAGGTGCCAATATGATGATGACGAGTTTCTCGATATGATATGATCGTCCTTTGTGTTGGAGAATAAGGGAAACAGGTAAAGGTAGAAATTAGTGTGGATTTAAACTATATAAGCACTTTTGTGTGTGGATCATTCACATAAATCTTTTTCTTACCACATGCTTTACAAGTCCTAAACAAATACTTCCTACTCTGAATTTCAACCATGATCTTATTTTACTGTACCCTTTTGCCAAAGAAAAACTGCCAAATCTCTTTTTCGGATGAGTTGTCAATAGGTTACTCACACTGTACTTGCAGTAGAAAATCTGACAGTTGGAAGCCTCAGGCAGGGGAACGGCTCGATGAGGTGGTTTCTGATTGGTTGTAGTTTGGGTCATGTTTAACAAAGTGGATAGGAAGGAAACGTTTAGATGTAAGGCAATGTAAATGGTTGAATGAGTACATTGCTGGGTTAACTGCATTAAACAAGCATCACATCCCCACTGGAAGCCAGAACAAATTGCACCCTCCTCCCTTTTTCTGATCCCATTGACCCCTCTACTGACTCATTCCACCTTCTGCTTCCCTGCACTCCCATCCAGATTGCCCTCTTTAAATCTCTGCTTTTGACTCCGCCATTTACCATATCTTTCTTCGTGAAAGGCTGTCTTATTTTCTCTGTTGTTCTTACCCACAGAAGGATCCTCCGAGCCCAGCAGAGTTGAACAGCTGGAGAAGCAGTGTCTGGAGCTGCAGAACCGGGTCTGGGAGATGGAGGTAAGGTTGTTTTGAAATTCTCAATATGGTACTTAGCTGAAAGGACTGAATAGAGAAATGGTACGTTGAAGGGAACATGTTCAAAAAGGCTCGTAAATAGTGGAATCTGAGCCAATTTGTTTGATGACAAATTATTCTGGTCACTCCCTACTTAATTGGCAAAAAGTCTGGGCACTATTACAATGCCCTAAACAGCTCTAACTAAAGATAAAGGAGGGCTTTCCCTGCTACCACTCATAATATATATTCTGATAGTGTATGCTTTAACTTACAGAACTTCAACTGCATTGGAGCCCTAAACCTGGTACTTGGGGTCTCATTTATGAAGCCCTAGCGGCACACTGCATCACTGGAGCGTCATTTTTCTTTACGCTCCGATGGTGCAGTGTGTCAGCCCATATTTACAAGGCCACACAAAGTCACCTTGCGTGGCTTTTCATGGCCTTGTAAATATGGACCCCTTTCACGCATAACACTCCGTGAAAAGGCGTTCAATGGGTGTTGCTTGGTGTGTTCCCACACAATACACATGGAACCCAAAGGAATCTGACACATTCCCAGATTTACAAGTCAGGGGTGGAGTGAGAGTGACGCACCAGGGAGATATATCTTTATTTCTCTCCGTTTTTTCCTCTTTTATGTGTGCTTCATTCTTCAGCATACATAGAAAGAGGAAAACAACTCTTGTGATTGTTTTTGTGCAGGAAAGTGTCCCTCCCTGCACAAAAAAAATCATCCCCCCCAACTCAGGCACCCTTGCACCATGGTGCAAGGGTGACCGGGTTGGCACATGGCAGCAATTTGTGCACCAGAGCAGGGGGAGAGGACAGAAATGCACCATATCTTGAAGATACAGTGCATTTCTTCCCTTTCCCAGTTGCACAAGGCGGCACAGCAAGGCATTGCACTTCCCTGCACCACCGTACTCCTAAATGAGGCCCTTTGATTTTAAGTCTAGCTGTGTGTTTTTTCTGATCTTTTAAGCATTCAGCATTCCAGATCCTCAATGCAGGCCGCAAAGTTGTGTCCTGAGAGTAAAGCCCGCATTTTGAGTGCAGAGCGTGGCAAGCAGACAGTGTTGTCTGCAGAGCGTTTGACACCGTGGCCTGAAAGTGGCCATTAAGCTTGAAGAGGCACTGTATGGTGATCAGAAGTGGTCGGTCTAGAAGCCGATGTTGCTTGTGCTCCCAGTGCCGCCAACCCACCTCCCCTCTTCTTTCCTTTCAGCAGTGGTCAGCTGCCAGCCCTAATCGTGCAAATCCCTGCCCAACGCCCTGAGACAGATGCTCCAATACAGTCCATGCTGGGCAGCTGGCAGCAGTAGCCTCTCGTGGCCCCCAGCCAGCCCTTCGCTTAGAGGCCTTCAGGCATTGCCTCATTTATATAACTCCCACACTTGGATCACTCCAGTCCCCTCTCTGCAGACTTACATTACATTTAGCAATAACCACTACACAAACGTATTGCAACAGATTGTGGGATGTAATGTCGCAATTTGTATTTCCATGCATGATCACCACATCAAACATTGCTTGTCTTAAGTCAGAGAGATGCCATAAGTGCTCGTCATAAAGTCATAGATCAATAATGGGTGTCATAAATCATTGCAAAAACTGTCAAAACTCAATCAATATTGACAGGCCATCGTTAATCATACATTGCTGTTAGGTAATAAAACAGTGGTGACATATCTCAGTCCAGTCCTGACCTCTGCTTGGCCTGTTTACTGGCACCTTCCTTGTTAGACAATCATACATGCCGATTTGGGGGTCCTCAGCATACTGTTGGTTTGTCCATGTTTGTGAGGGTGGGTAGCCCCATGTTTTTACTTAGGCCCAACTCTCTACCATGTGTGTGTTTGTGCCATGCCGTCTATCAGGTCTGGGCTGCGAGAGCTGTGTACGGTTTACCCCCCTGCCCGCCCCATTCACCCTGCCGTAAGGCATCTGCAGGTGAGTGGCCCTTCATCGGCACACTGCGTTACTAGGTGAGCTGTCTTACCAACAATTGTCCCCCTTCCTTTCCATTTTGCCAGCATTGCGATAACTGCTGGCCTCCTGGTGTTGGTGGGTGGGTTTCACTGACCAGCTGCGCGCTCTCCCCTGTCTTTCCAGTATGTCCTAGTGACGGGACTGCGCCCCATTGTGCCCACAGCCGTGTGACTCCTGCCCCCCCTATTGAGGGGTTTGAACATAAACCCCCCACCACCACCACCGTCCCCCTCACCTTTGCCCCAAAATTGGTGCTGTGGAGGAGGTCCTTTGATGTGGCCAGGGTCTGGCCACCAAACTGGTACTTACGGGTCCCAAGTGCCCTCAATGCCCCCTTTGGGGAGTGTTCTCAGCATTAACTCCCGCACTTGGATCACTTCAGTCTCCTTCCTGCACACTTACATTACATTAAGCAATCACCACTACACAAATGTATTGCAACAGATTTTCATTTCCATGCATGATCACCATGTCAAACACTGCTTGTCAAATCATTGCAAAAACAATCATAAAGCAATCAAGAATGACATGCCATTGTAAATCATACATTGTTGTTAGGTAATACAACAGGGGTGACATCTCAGTCAAGTCCTGACCTTTGCTTGGCCTCGGTTCTGGCACTTTCCTTGTTAGACAATCATACATGCCGATGTGGGCATGCCTCAGCATGTGGTTGGTTTGTCCATGTATGTGAGGGGATGTGCCCAGCTCACAGACAATGTGGTTGTATATACCTTTTGTAAGTGCCGGAGTGCCAGCTGCTTACTGCCTTCATGCCCTCCTCTGTCAGCCCATGTTGAGCCGCTGTTGTGGCTGCCCCAATCCTGAATGAATGGGACCCAAACGCTGAGGGGTTAAAGCCTGTGTGACCTAGGGCTTTGTGCATGACCGTCAAGAACTGGTATTTGCTTAACATTTCCCCATTATTGTGTATGAGGAGGGGCCCCACCCTGCTGGGGCGGACTGCCACATAATCCCGGAGGCAGCACATTGGGCAATACTTTGCATCTTCTAAGAAGCTAAGGTGCAACCAAACGCCCTTGCCAAGCTACCAGTTGTGAATCTTTTGAGCAGCAAGTGGGCTTTCTCTGTGTCCAGCCTAATGTCTGAGGCCTACAAGCAGGCTGATCCTGTGTTCCTTTTCACTAGGCCTGCCAGCTCAGTGATCCTGAAGGCCCCAAAAATGCTTTTGTGAAGGCTGCCCTGAATAATGCCCATTTGTAGTGGTTGTCTGCCACTGCCTCTAGTGCATTGATCACCCCAATGAGCTTTTCAAAGTCTAAGGGGCACCTTGTGTCGTGTTTCTTCACCTCAAATCAGGAAATCGTCCAGGTAATGAAGTTTGCCACCCTGAGGGTGCCTTTTATGTAGTGCCTATTCTAAAAACATACAAAATACTCAAAATACGAGCATGATATGGGCACCCTATTGGTATGGCTTTGTCGAAGTATACCTGGCTTTTTATGTTGGAAACCCAGTAAGTGGAAGCTTTCTCAGTGGACCGAGAGAAGTCGAAAGTCGGACTCAATGTCTGCCTTCCCCATTAGCGCTCCCCTGCCCACTGATTTTGCTAAATCAATGGTGTCCTCCACTGTGGCATACCCTACTGAGCAAGCCTCTATGTCAATCCTGTTATTGACTGAGTCCCCATCAGGGAAGGAGAGGTTGTGAATAAGTCTGAATTGGCCCTGCTCTTTTTTGGGGACCACCCTAGGGCAAGAGGGGAGATTATCAAGTCCTTAGGAAGAGGAGTGGTCAGGGGGCCCTCAATGCGGCCCACGTCCTTTTCTTTTTTTTATCTTATGTTGGACCACATCTGGGTGGTCATCTGCAAATTTTAAGTTCCTACTTCCAGTCCCTGTGGCGGGCCCTTAAAAAGTATCATGAATCCTTCCTCAAAACCCTTTCACTAGGAGCCTTGTTGTTGTAATCATTGGCTAGTTTCCTGTGCAACTTGCTGTCTAACTTGCCAACTTCCCATGTCTCCCCCTTGGTGCCTCATGCACTCTAATGCTTCTTTCGCTTCTCTTTTTTATCTGCTCAATGCTTGCTACGCTTGCATCCAGAGGCTGGCTGATCCCCCTCACCCCCACAAGAGGAACAGAAGTGTCTGAATTTACATCCCACCCCCCATGTGCAATCATCTGTGTCATATTTCCAGCATATGGCTAGCAGTCCCTTTCCACTGGGTGCTTTACAGCTTTGGCTTGATTAGTACCTATGTGCCGGCCTAAACTTCTCCTGTTTCCCCTTGAAATGGATGCTCCAAAAAGGCTGCTGGCTTTGCCCTGCACATGCTTTTACTTTCTTGGCCACCATCATTTTGTGGATGTAGCTAGACACATCCTCTTTGTTCCACTCCATCTCTGGGCGAGCCTGCATTATTAGTCTGAAACACTTGTCATACTCCAGCCACGTACCGCCTGGAAATTGTCTACAGGCCTCATGTATTTTGGACTCATAAAGCCAGAGATCAGCTGCGCAGTGGGGGAATTTCTCAACTTTAACACACACCATCACCCTGAATGCATCCAACCAGTTGTCTCTTTCCTGGCTTTCCTCCTTTCGCGCTTGTCCTCTTTCTTTTCATCACACAGTGTGAGATCTAGCCCCTCCATCTTTATTTCTAATAGGGTGACTATGTTGATGAACTCTGTCCTCCATATTCTCTCTTTCACTGATAGTGGGATCATGCTTGCTAAACCTGTCGCCTTTGTGATCATTGTGGGGTGTCCCAGTGAGGTCCTTGCATATGCCTCAGGTGCCTGAGTTGTTACTATTGGGCTTTTGGTTATGGGCCCTTTATTAAACCCTGCTGTACCCCATGCCGCTGTCGGTGACCCCATTATCCCCTGGTCTCCTCTACTCACTTGCCCTTCTGTCTCCCGCCCTTTATAGGGCATTGCGTCTTCTAACCTCCCCCTCTCCCCCCCTCAAGAGCCCTGACTGTGCACAGCACCATTATTGCTAAATAGCAGGGGTGCAAAAGATTTCAAGCATGCTTTAATTATTGCCTGATATGCTCACCATTCGATGCCTTCTCTTTTTCCCCACTGCTGGGTCCCACTGTCACTGTGTTGGCTGCAGACGACGGGCCTGTTCCTCCTAGCCCTTTCTTTCCGGTGCCCTTCTTGGGAGTTCTGCTGTCACACTTCTGTGCTTTTTTGTTCTCTGGGAAAGGGGGTGTTCTGTGCTTGCTACTCCTGGTCATCTTTAGTGCTCAATGCTGTGTCCATCTGCTGTACACTGGGGGCTTCGTCCACATCTTCCGCCATTTTGTTCTGCAACCAGTCTTTTCCATACTTTGCTGCTTCCATTCTTACCTTGTTGAGCATCTCCTCAATGTCATTGGGCTGCTCTAAGTGGGCCTGGTCTTCCTTGGTTGGTATTGCTTCCATTCCCACCCTTGCTACTGCTGGATCAGGATGGAGGTAGCCTCTCTTAGGGCACTTTTTTTTGGGACAGCCTGCTCTGTAGTGCGCTTATCCTTTATCGGGCAATTCCTGCCCCAAGAGCCCATTCTTACTTCTTTTGTCTTTTAAAGGAGGGTACTGACCACGGATACACCTTGGGTAAAAAAACCATCTGATAGAGACTTCTAGCTGCAGCTTCCTTACCTTAGAATTCCCTGGTGTCAGCTTTGAATCCGGAGTTTTTTCCGAGCAGTACCCTGTGTGCGCCGCCAGGTGGCGTCGTTCGGATCCGCGTGCGTCGACCAGCTCTGCGTGCGTCGTCAGCGTCGTTGGAGCCGTCTATGACGTCACAGTTGTCTATATAGATGCCGTCTCGGCACGCGTACGTCAGTTCTTTTCCTTCTGCCCGGTTAAGCACAGTTCTGGAAAGAGCTACCCTTCTTCGACGGTTTGTCGAGGCTTTTTTGACTGTTTGAAGTCATGTCTTCGGGAAAGACAGGGTTCAAGCCGTGTGGTGCGTGTCATCGCACCATGTCGGTGACGGACCCACACCCTGTTTGTCTTTGGTGCCTGGAGAAGGACCACGATTCCACCTCGTGCTCCGACTGTCGGGCCATGGCGCCGAAGGCCTTGAGGGAGAGATCCCTTAAGCTTCTTGCGGCCCGACATTCGTCTTCGGTCGGCGCGACGCAGCAGGAGGAGGTCGCGGCACCGCTCCCGGAGCCCCAAGTCCTCTTACTCGCATTCGAGGTCATCCGAAGGTAAGAGGCAAAAGAAGAAGTCCAAGCGGACTTTGTCTTCGCCACGCCCGTCGGCTGACGAGGCGTCAAGGTAAAGTCGACGTTCCGAGTGCGGTCTGCAGAGCTGTCGCCAGGGTTGACTCCGCGACTTCCCCCCCTTTCCGGGGACCGGATCGAACCCCCCGCTCAAATAAGAGTTTTACGAGGCCATGCGTCTCGTTTTTGAGCGGGCTGCACCCTCGGGTGAGTCTTCGGGCTCTGCGGGGTCAGCAGGGGCCCCTTCGGATTCGACGCCTGTGGCTTCGGCCTCGGTGCCGTTGGAGACCCCAGGATCCGATACTGGATCCGGACCGGCGCCGGTCCCTCACAGTCGACCTCCTTCGGTGCCGGGTCCGACGTCGACGATTCCGCCACCGGCGCCCATCGGTGGTAGCCCCATCCTTATTCTGGATGATCCAGAGCCGGAGCGACGTCGACTCTGACTTCGACTGTGCCAATTCGGCCCAGATCATTGTCTGAGCATTATTTAGATCAGCCAGACGCAGGAGAGGAATGGGAGGGGTCTGAGGACCCTTTAGAATGTGGATTACAACAGGACTGGTATGAGGATCCAGGGGAGGCCAGTGGACTGGACACATCTCCAGATACTGGTATTCTCTCTCCTCCTAATGTGGCTACGGAGGAGGGTGCTTCTTTTGCTATGGTGATGCGTAGGGCAGCTGAGGTCTTGGACCTAGATTTGCCTATGGTGCCAGTCAGGACGAATATCCTGACAGAAGTGCTTCAGCCGGGGGTGACAACATCAGAGCTGATGTTGCCCTTCAATGAGGCTCTTACAGACGTCCTTCTGGGTACTTGGTCCAAACACAGCACAGGGGCTCCTGTGAATAAGACGGTCGGCCGCCGCCATAAGGCCGCTCCGAGCGACCCTAGTTTCCTGACACAACACCCCACTACTCAGAGCTTGGTTGTCCAAGCCTCTACTTCCCGTGGTGCCTTCCCTTCCGCTACCCTGGATAGGGAATCCAAGAGGCTGGATCAGCTTGGGAAGAAGATGTTTTCTTCCACCAGCCTCGCATTGAGGTCCGTAAACACCTCTTGCCTATTGGGCCGTTATTCCCATACTTTATGGGATACGGTGGCACAGGTGCTGCCCCAGGTCCCGGAGGGCGTACGGGACACTCTCACCCAGGCTGTCAAGGATGGGAGAGATGCAGCCAAGTTTACGATCCGGTGTGGTTTGGACACGACCGACTCGCTGGGCAGAGCGATTTCATCGTCAGTGGCCCCACACCTGGATACGTTCTACTGGTTTCTCAGGGGATGTCCAGTCCAGCTTGATGGACATGCCCTTTGATGGCTCTCGCTTTTTTGGCGAAAAGGCAGACTCCGCGCTTGAGAGGTTCAAGAATTCTCGAGCCACGGCCAGATCCTTGGGCCTTTCAGCGCCAGCATGACAGCAGTCTGTCTTTCGCCCCTCCAGCCACAGTTCAGCCACCTCAGGCTTCATGGCATCCCGGAAGAGGACGTGGTCGTGGTACCATCAGACCCAAAGGGTCTGGCCAGAGGTCAGCCGCCACACAGTCCCCCTCCACTGCGCCCAAGCCCTCCTAGTATGGTTCTGCAGGATCACGTCCGTCCAGTTGGAGGGAGGATTTGTTTTAATCTCCCTCACTGGTTTTCCATCACCACAGACAAGTGGGTCCTGTAGATCATACAGGAGGGCTACTCCCTTCCCTTCCAGTCTTTCCCTCCTTCTATCCCTCTGACAAAGGAATGGCTGATGGAGGACCATCTAGCTTTGCTCCGAGAGGAAGTTACCGCTCTCTTGGCCAAGGGAGCCATAGAAAGAGTCCCGATATCAGAAGTAGGCAGTGGTTGTTATTCCTGCTACTTTCTGATTCCCAAAAAGAACAAAGGCCTTCGCCCTATCTTGAATTTAAGGGACGTCAATTTCTTCCTCAAGAAGGAGAAATTCAAGATGCTCACTCTTGCTCAGGTTTTGTCTGCCCTAGACCAAGGAGACTGGATGGTAGCGTTGGATTTGCAGGCTGCGTATTTCCACATTCCTATGTTGCTAGCTCACTGGCGTTAGTTGCGGTTCAAGGTGGGCCACAAGCACTTTCAGTTTACCATGCTTCTTTCGGTCTCACCAGTGCCCCTCGGGTGTTCACCAAGGGAAATCTTATCTACGTGGTTCAGATCTCGGAGGGGACTGCAAAAGATCTGCAGTGGTGGTTAGTGAACTGCGATTTTTCAAAGGCAGACTCCTCTCCCTTCCTCAACCAGATCTAACGCTAGTGACAGATGCATCACTTCTGGGATGGGGCGGCCATCTGGGGTAGGTCACTGGTCTCTGGCGGAATCCGGGCTCCACATCAACTTGCTGGAGCTTCGGGCGATCCGGCTAGCATTAAAAGCATTTCTTCCTGTTGTGAAAGGGAAGGTGGTGCAGGTGTTCACGGACAACACTACTGCAATGTGGTACTGCAACAAGCAGGGCGGTGTGGGGTCTTGGACCCTTTGTCAAGAGGCCTTACGTCTCTGGACATGGCTGGAACAGAAGGGCATGACTCTGGTGGTTCAACACCTGGCAGGTTCTCTGAATGCCAGGGCAGACGAGCTCAGCCGAAAATGCTTAGAGGATCATGAATGGTGTCTCCATCCGGAGGTGGCGCAAGGACTCTTTCAACCGTGGGGAGAGCCTTGGTTAGATCTGTTCGCCTCCATAGAGAACGGGCAATGTCAGCAGTTTTGCGTGTTGGAGTTTCCAAGGGGCCTATCGCTAGGTGATGCTTTTTGTCGCGAGTGGAGTTCAGGCCTCCTGTATGCCTTTCCGCCTATACCACTTCTGCCCAGAGTTCTCAAGAAAATCAAGAACGACTGGGCCCAAGTAATCCTAGTGGCTCTGGATTGGGCACGGAGAGTTTGGTATCCAGAGCTTCTCAAAATGAGCATTGGTCCTCCAATCAGGCTGCCTCTTCGGGAGGATCTTCTGTCGCAGCATCAGGCGAAGGTTCTCCGCCCGAACCTGTCAACTCTGCGCCTTCATGCGTGGAGATTGAGCGGCGACAGTTGATGGTTTATGACCTCCCTTCCGAGGTCTGTGATGTCATTCTGGCAGCCCGGGCGTCCCTCTACTAAGTCGATCTACGCCTGCCGTTGGAAACGTTTTGTTTAATATTGTTCAGAGAGGTCTACTGATCCTCTTTCTTCTTCTCTGTCTAACATCCTTTTGTTTATATTGTCTCTCGCCTAGCAGGGTTCCTCCGTGGGGACTCTCAAGGGCTATCTTGCAGCCTTATCGGCTTTTCTTCAGTTGCTCGATCAACCCTCTCTGTTTAAATCACCTATAGTACAGAGGTTTTTGAAAGGGCTTGTGCATCTGTTTCCGCCTGTGCCTTTCGTTATGCCTCAGTGGGATCTTAATTTGGTTCTTACCTTCCTTATGTGTGCTCCCTTCGAGCCCTTGCATAACTGTCCTCTACGGCTGCTCACTATTAAAACAGCCTTTTTGGTGGCAATTACATCTGCCAGGAGAGTGAGTGAGATGCAGGCTTTGTCTTCAAAGCCACCTTATCTCATGATATATCCTGACAAGGTAGTGTTAAGAACTTGTGCCTCTTTCCTCCCCAAGGTGGTGACCCCTTTCCATCTGGCTCAAAATATCACCCTGCCCACCTTCTTTGCACCACCACATCCCCCTTAGGAAGAGGAGCGTCTCCATCCGCTGGACCCAAAAAGTGCGTTATCGTTCTACCTTGACCGCACTAAAGAGTTCCGGGTGGACGACCAACTCTTTGTGGGGTTCGTTGGTGCAAAGAAGGGTCGGGCGGTGCAGAAACGATCCATTTCGCGCTGGGTCGTTCTCTGTATAAAGATCTGCTACGCTTTGGCAAAGAAGCAGCCTCCCGAGGGCACGGGAGCTCATTCTACTAGGGGGAAGGCTGCTACCACTGCGTTAGCACATGACGTACCGGTGGTG
Source organism: Pleurodeles waltl (assembly GCF_031143425.1). Lineage (NCBI taxonomy): Eukaryota > Metazoa > Chordata > Amphibia > Caudata > Salamandridae > Pleurodeles > Pleurodeles waltl. The sequence goes on along the minus strand of NC_090440.1, from coordinate 970,815,486 downwards.
GACATCTGTCAGGCTGTAACGTGGGCTTCTTTGCACACGTTTGCAAAACACTACTGCCTGGATGGCCAGGTGAGAAGAGAGGGGCATTTTGCCCGGTCTGTTTTGCAGGACTTCCTAGTGTAAAAATCTCCTTCAGACCTACTGCCAGGGGTTATAGCTTGGGTGTCTATTCTAAGGCAAGGAAGCTGCAGCTAGAAGTCTCTATCAGATGAACAAGTTACTTACCTTCGGTAACGAGGTATCTGGTAGAGACTCTATCTAGCTGCAGATTCCTTACACCCACCCAAGCCTCCCCGCTCTGCGGATATATTTTTTTTATACAGATATATATATATATATATATATATATATATATATATATATATATATATATGCATATGTGTATATATGATTTTGGTATTTTTGCCTTTCTTAAAGGTATGAAAGAATTTTTACTTCAAACAGTCAAAGAGGTAAAATCCATAACTGTTGGTTCTTCCATGACTCTGCACTTCTGGCGTGGGAAGTTGTGGAAAAGAACTGACGTATGCGCGCAGAGACGGCGTCTATATAGACAACAGTGACGTCATAGAGGGCTCCAACGACACACGTGCAGGATACTGGGCAGAAAAAACTCCGGATTCGAAGCTGACGCCAGGGAATTCTAAGGTAAGGAATCTGCAGCTAAATAGAATCTCTACCAGATACCTCGTTACCGAAGGTAAGTAACTTGTTCTTCTCTGTCAGTTTGAGGGTCTGTGACCTTAACTCCTTCCATTAACGCTGCTTCAGCAACGCACTCGCTTCCTCTCTCTGGGCGCTCGTTTCTTCTCTGTGTGAGTGTGCGGCTGGCCATGCCCCAGGGCTCTCTCTACACTGCTCTGGAGAATTAAAGTAATTATTCTCCCCTTACTAATGAATGTAAGCAAATGACTACAACAACCCTACTTTGGAACCTTCCATATAAGAGGCTGAGTGCTGTACCACGTGGCCACTGGTGACTCCTGTGACCAAGGACCAGTCCGTCAGCTGTCCAGGCTCGTTCAGCGCTCGGGCCACGCCCCTGGAACAGGTTGGGAAAGGAGGCTGAGAGTCACATCACTGAAAAATTACCAGCGGTCCACTGCGTCTTGTGTTCGTGGGAAGCCCCACCTCCTGGGCCCTCCACACTGTGCAGAGGTGCATCAGAGAAGCATCGCTGCCTAAGCACAGTCCTCTGAGCCTGGTTTACCTGGGCTGCTGTGGTGATCGTGGCAGCTGGTCAATGCAGAGTTGCATTGCTGCCCAAGCAGCGGTCTTCTGTGCATCTGTAACACCGGCCAAGGAGGTGATAGTTGGAGAAATCCTCAGCTGTTCGATGCAGAGTTGTGTTGCTGCTCTGACGAGCTGCGCGCTGTCCCCTGTCTTTCCAGTATATCATAGTGGAATGGGGGAGGGGCAGGGTGCCTTAGAACCCCCTTTGTGCCCACAGCTGTGTTACTCCTTTCCCCCCAGTGGGGGGTTTGAACATATACTCACTCATTGGTCACCTCACCTGGACACCAAACTTGCCACCCTTTTCTCTACGGAGGAAGACATGGGGAGGGGATTCCTTTCATGTGGCCGCCATCTGGCCCCCAAACTGGTTAAACCAGTCCTTACAGGTTCCAGGTGGTCGTTATGGCGCCAGCCCTCAATTCCCCCTTTGGGGGCAGCCTCTGCAAAGGTGGGTGCTGGGAACCTGGTTTCTGACGCTGTATCCCTGAGATATCTGTAGCTGAGGGGGTGCCTCCTGCAAGGCAGCCACCATCCCCACCCGCTGTTTGGCTGAGGACCGCTGCCTGCAACTACCAGTGCGGGCGGTGAATGGTAAGTGTGTGTATACAAAGAGACTGTTTTATTTGTTTGAATATTTGAATTACGGCTTCTCAGCCCAGTATAGACAGCTTATTTTTTGCTATAAAATAGCAACCAGCTGACAGCATCAGTCAAACCACTATGAAGGGACCTTGCGAGCTTGTGCCACAGGGGAGCAATCCTCATCCCCCTTCTCTTGTGGTCCGCTGTACTCCTTTCGTCCCCTCCCATAAGTTAGTGCTGGGTAGCCAGCCTGTCTAGGCCTGGGTGTGGGCGCGCCTGCCACACAGTTGGTGTGAGTTGGAGGCAAGTTCCACGCTGAAGGCAGACTTGGTGCATCTTGTGGCAAAGTGTTGTGTGCTGGGGTATCCATCTGTCTGCATCATCAAGGTAGCTGCACAAACTTCATTTTGTGTCATCGCTACAGATAGACCTTTTTCTAGATAGCAGCTAAACAGCCACTAGAGGAAGCCCTTTTTAATGCATCTAACCAGCACACAATCAGCATACAAGTCTTTTTTTCTCAATACTGTACCAACTTAATATTTCAGTACAGCAAAGACAGCTCAGCGTGAAATGTAGTAGGTTTGTTTAGCTGTCTGGGAAAATAAGGTACACCAGGCAAAACAGCAAGGTAAGAGAATTAGCCACACCTACGCCTATCGAAAGTAATCTAGAGAGTCATTGTAGACATAAGGAAGCTGCAGAGAACGCCCTAAGGCAGTTCCCCCGGCCTCTTGTCAGGAGCAGCTGCGACTGCCCATATGATCAATAGCTCTCCATCTGAGTGTGTGGTGAAAACAGTAGTACCAGGAAAATTACCTGGTGGGAACTGACTAAATTTAACGTCACCTTGTCACTTGCCTACTGCATCTATACGTGCTTCTTTCGTCCCCGATGATGAGAAAAATGAGACTGAGAAAGCCAAGTTGCAACTTTCTCCCAAAGGCCCCAGCCCCAGGCAATCATTAGTTGTTCAGCAACGACGAGAACTAATTCAGTGCCTCTCCAGACACTGGCCAATAGAATCAACAGTTACTTTGCAAGTAGTACAGTTTCTGACACAAAGTCTATTGGTGTCTATGCTTTGCTATCATGCTTGCAGTAGGCTGGAAACCATTTATTCAGTTGATCACATGCACCAGCGGGCACCGACCGGGTTCCAAGTATATTAGAGAAAGCTGCAAACTTGGGCACCTCTTTTGCTGACTTTATTAAGTCCCAATATTCTTTTACCAACATGACCTGTTGTGAACAAATTTCTACTACCCGTATTGGCAAAGACCTGCAGATTTCTCTTAATCAAATCGAAATGGCTAAATTCCAGCTAATACCCACTACAGCAATTCACAAAGAGCAAGAGAATTAAGCCAGTATTTTGCCTACTGCCCTAATAAACTCTGGCCTTCATTGTATGTCTTAAAGGAAAAGTCTGTCTCTGCTTAATTAAAGTAGATCCCAATCAATCAATTAGGATTTGTAAAGCATGGCTAATCACCGAACATGGTATCCAGGCGCTTGCAGGTCCGTGAGGCTCATTCGAACAGCCAGGTCTTGAGGGTCCTTCAGAATTCTGGAAGTGAGGTGATGGTCTGGAGTTGTGTAGGGAGGCTACACCAAAAAAGGGGAGAAAAAGCAAGAAGAAAAGACTAACAACAAGGAAAAAGCAAGGAGAAGGCACACAAAAAATGGGAAAAAGCAAGGAGAAAGCACTGAAAATTAGACAAAAGCAAGCAAAAGGCACACAAAAAGGGGGGGAAAGCAAGGAGAAGGCACAATAAAAACACGGAAAAAAGCAAGGAGAAAGCTGTGAAAACAAGGGAAATGCAAGGAGAAGGCACACACAATTTGGGGGGGAATGCAGTAAGAACGAGAAAAAAGCAAGGAGAAGGCACACAACAAATGGTGGAAAAAGCAGGAAGAAAGCAGTGATAACAAGGGAAAAGCACAGAAAAGGCACACAAAAACGGCAGAAAAAGAAAGGAGAAAGCAGTGAAAATGAGGAAAAGCACGAGCAGACAGGAGCAAGGGAGATGTAGACTGTAAAAAGAATCTCAGCAAAGGAGATCCTGGAAATCAAGGCTCCTGGTGCACCGAGCAGGAACTGACAGAGGAAAGCGTCAGTTATTAGTGAACATGTCAGTTAACCCCCTGTATTAGACCAACAAATATTGATAACTGTCCCTCAAGGCTTTGCTGACGATACCTCAGGTGACCCAATCTCTTACTGTGTCACTCAAATCCACCTGCTGTTCAGAAGAACTTCCAAAATTGAGAAAGGTGCACAGACAATAATTGTATAAAGTCTTCAGAAAACCATAAATAAGAAGCACGTGAAATCTGACACCATCCAAAAGTACTGAGATCAAGTGAATGATTACGTTTTGGCAACTTTGGAAAAGGGTCCGCAATTGAGCATGCACCAAATGCACAACTGCTACATCTCCTGCAAAAGTCATTGAAAGGGGTGCAACAGCATTTCCAGCCTTGAAGTGTTCCTCCACATGCCAGGCGCACACTCACATACAAGGATATCCCACAGGCTTTTGATTGCTCTTGAAGACATCTTGCTCTGCTCCAACCGCTATATTGCCCTCTCTAATGACTCCATTGAAATTTGGTCAGCAAAAACAGGCTTTCATCAAACGGAGCAATTTACTATCGTCAACCCGATGATGACTGCTAATAACCAAAGGTTTTGTTATCCTTTGATGCTCAAACTTGCTTCTAGAGACATGAGACCCTATACCCTTGTTTTGGAGTCAGAACAAGGTGTTATCAATTACCTATTAAACAGATCGACTTCTAAGGGCCATGCGGGAGATATTCTCAATCCTGCTTGCCTCTCTTTAGCCTTGTGGGTTTCCATCACTTCGCCCAAAATGGTGGTAGGTTCTGAAGCCTATTATAATCCTAGTAATGTTTATTTGCCCATGATTTGAACAGCTAATCCTGGACAAATTTACTTGCAAAAGCCTTCACATACCGCAACCACCTTCATAACTACAGCTCAAATAAGACCTAAAAATGAAGGTGCATATTTATGAGGGGGTTAGTGCCGCGTTTGCACCACGCATTGTGGTACATGAACATTGCAAACCCCAAATGCGATTTCTGAAGCCACGTAAGGCCACTTTGCATGGCCCTGAGTGGCTTCATAAATCTGGACTAAAGCAATGCGGGGCAAATTGATGTATTGCCTTACTTAACCCTGGGAAGGCATTCCATAAGCATTATGTGGGTATTCTCACGCAACTCCCATGGATTTTGACGCATTCCCAGCGCTGGTAAACCTGGGAATGTGCCAAAATGCTACACCTTCCCAGGGGAGGCGTAACAAGGAGAAATATCTTTATTTCTCCTTGTTACTTCCTCTTTCTTTGTGGCTGAATTCTGTAGCACACATAGCTAGGAATATGCCACAGGGGCTTGTTTTTGTGCAGGAAGGTGTCCCTTCTAAAAGAAAAATTGCAATTTAAGGATATTTAAAGGCAGCACCCATGTTAACCTGTGAGAGAGGTAGGCCTTGCAAAAGTGAAAACTGAATTTGGCAGTATTTCACTTAGGACATGTAAAACACATCAGTGCATGTCCCATCTTTAACATACACTGCCCCCTACCCCTGGGGCTACTTAGGGCCTACCTTAGGGGTGCCTTACATGTATAAAAAGGGAAGGTTTAGGCCTGGCAAGTGGGTACACTTGCCAAGTCGAATTGGCAGTTTAAAACTGCACAGACAGATACTGCAGTGGCAGGTCTGAGTCATGTTTACAGGGCTACTAATGTGGGTGGCACAACCATTGCTGCAGGCCCACTAGTAGCATTTGATTTACAGGCCCAGGGTACCTCTAGTCTACTTTACTAATAAATCAAATATGCCAGTCAAGGGAAAGCCAATTAGACTTACACTTTACACAGGAGCACTTGCACTTTAGCAATGGTCAGCAGTGGTAAAGTACCCAGAGTACCAAAAATAGCAAAAACAGAGTCCAGCACACATTCAAAACATGGGAAGCAGAGGCAAAAAAGACAGGAGAGACCACACCCAGGATGCCAGGTCTAACATAAAGATAGACCAAAAGAAGGCTTAACAATTTGGTTCTCGCTAGGCTTAGTAAGCCACGGTCTTTCTGAAGTCAAGTGACCTCATCCAGTTGCTGCGGATTACCCACAAAATGTGATCTAGATATGATCAATGTTTATGTGTTTATGTGTTACCTGGAAATCCAACAGAATTTAATGTACACCTACAGGAGTTAGGGAAGTGTATTAGTGCATTTAGCCACGACCTACTGGTACAATGGCAGGCTACTTTGTAGTCAAACCTCACATCATATTGGTGTGTGGAGGTTTTAACACCCCCGGTGTATCACTGGTAGATATAGAGGTGCTCAAAGAAAAAGCAGCAAGTTTTATACCATACACTCTTCTAAACTCTTGGGAAATCAAAGCAAGGGACTAAATGAACTGATTTTATATTAAGTAATGATCTACCCCTCCCTGCAATATGCGCTATTCGTAGTGACTCTCCTGCTTAATGTACATTTCACTCTGGGAATCGATAGAGCTTCCTTCACTACAGTCTCATAAATCTGGAATCATGCCAGTTGGTTGATGACTTTCTAGCTCAGAGAAGGATAGCAAGAGACCATGACCCACTGATAGTCCATCTTAGACTTCCTTACTGAGCCTCAGACAAGTGAAAGGCCTCTGAAGATCTGACCTATCAAAATTTGTATGTTACAACAAACAGGAAAACTGTTGCCTGGCGCCGTACTAATATTATACTAAAATCAGGAAAACAGGGTCTCAAGTATCTTATAATCATTGGTATCTTTAGTGTAAAGCTCCAAAATCTAATAAAGACTTCTCGTAGGCCAGGTATCCCGCAATCCATTTCATCTTGCAGCCTCATGGAAATGTTTATCACATTGAAAACTGACTGGTTTGATGGGTATGGTTGAAAGTCAAAGCAATTGTTAGCAATCACTCTAACATGCCATATGGGAAATTACGCCTAAAAGTACTATGCCAGGAGTATAAACACCCTAGCAAATATAGGAGAAGGTGTCTTCACATAAAAGCGTGCCAGGCTGTCAAGGATTCATTAAGGGATAGGAACACTAAGGGATTCTGGTCATCGGTTAGCTGCAGCTCCAAAGGTGTTGCCAGAAATCTAGACAACTGTATCCCGTCTGCTGCCTAGTATTATAATTATTTTTAAACATTGTATAACTCAGCCTGATTGAATGCTTCAATCTTCTTGCCAGATCCTCATCTGGTCCTCATGAAAATGAGGCAGTGGGGTAACCCAATAAGTCCTCCTACTTTAACATCGGTTACCATGGACCACTGTATTGAGTTCACAGAAAGGGAGATCCGTATGGCCATTCTTAGTAAAAAACATCATAAGGCCCCAGTCTGAGACAGAATATTGACTTACACATTCCAATGTGATTTATCAAACTGGGTACCTTTTTTTTACTACTTTCTACAATGTAGTTGTAGAAAGAGGCTCCTGTGTCCTGGAGAGTAGCAATTTCTATACCATTCCGCAAAAATGGTCACCTACCAATTTCTTTGCTCAGTGGAGTTGGAAAACCTATGCCAAACTGCTACTTACACTGCTGGAAGACTGGGCCAAGGACAATGACATTATTTCACCACTGCAAACAGGCTTTAGAAAAGGACAAGGCACAACTGATCAGGCAATGACATTGTAGTATATAGTCCTGAAGTAAACATACATAAATTCAGGCAGTGAAAAGCGTTATGGGGCTTTCCATGGGGGCCTCTGCACTGCCCATGCCAAATGGAGCCCCGGCACTCCTTCTCCGCCAGCCTTTGCATGTCGGAGGGACCGCCATGCAAAAGCCGCAGGAGAGGGGACTTATAATCCCCTGGGCAGTGCTGTCGACTGGCGGCAACCTGGTGGCGCTGGCGTTCAAACCGTGGCAGCTCTGCCACAATCGTAATGTGGAGGCTGGACCACTTGATTCTGTTACCAGACCACTTAATTGCATAGATCTAGTCTTCCCACAGAAACTTATGGTGGCAATAAAAGTCCTCTATCAGGAGAATTTATCAATATGAAGTGAAGTGACGTGAGTCAGTGTGCCAATGCAGTCCTAAAATACCTGGATAACTGTGGCTGCAGATGAGAAGCCCCTGCTCTCGAGCCACATCAAGCATAGACCATATCAGAAGGCATCTATAGGGTCAAGTTGTGGGGGTACAAGAAAGCTGTTGTCGTGGTGGGAAATAAGAACTGCTTTCTACAATGCCTCCTTCATCTTGAACCGGTTGCTACCATGGACGCTGTCAGGTTGGAGCTCGGTGTTGTTGATAAGATCAGCATTTTCCACTTAGACCAGTTTTGTATTGGATTAGAATCTGGACTAAGCCTGAGCTGGTCAGCTACTTGAAAATTGTAAGGAAGGGTGTAGCAGTCAGCCGAGCAACATGGTCGCAGCCTAGTGCGGCTCACAAACTCCGCTGGCACTGATCTGCCAAAATCCGTGCAACAGTCTGGCATCCATGACCCACAACCTAGTATCGGTGGTGGGAGAACGTGGTGCTACCATTGAGGCTACACTGGACTACCTTGGCCACCATGCGCAGTGCTGATCTCGTGAGGCCTAGGGCGTGGGCGGCTGCAGCTTCGATTGTTGATGCAGCCTGACTCCCGGAAAACCAGCGCCAACTGTCCTCAGGGCCCACTCCAGAGGAGTTCTTTGGATGCCGGAGGACCCTGGGGAGCACAGCACATCCGGTGCTGACGTATATAGGCATGACCTTGAGAGCTGGCACCGCTGGGAACAGGCGCTGGCCTCAATTAATGGCCGGAACAGACGATCTGAGACCCACACTTTAAGGGAGCACCCATCAGCTGTTGGACGATTTTGTGTTGTAGCAGACGCACCAGACTATTTTCAGTCACATGGGGGCCCCCGGTGAGTGAGGGGGGGGGGCGCCGAAGGAGATCCTGGCCACCTTAAGTACACCAACACTGGGGGGAATGGCTAACCGCCCAAGATGGCGAACGTGTAGCGGAGGGGCTCCCGGACCGTCCCCGGTTAATCTACTTTAATCCTTCAGGGAAACACAGTGCCGGCTTCATACACCTGGGCAACAGACACACCGGAACCAGAATGCAACAAAAAGCACAGCTGAGGGCCAATAATAGAGGAGGAACACGGAGTGGCCTGGCCAAACACCCTGTACCACCCATGTGGCTCTTCACCATCGGGTGGATTGAGCTGCCCTGACATCGGCGCACACTGGAGTTGACCTGGCCGAGAGCAGATACACAAGGGAAGACGTTGGAGCCCAGAAACCCGAGATTGCACAGAGGTGAGTGGGAGCGAACAGACCGGTACTGACACAGCAGCCCATCGGCAAGCTCCTTGCCTTCCTGTGGCAATGCGGCTGGGGGCGTTGAGAGCCTGAAGACGCCTCCAGATCAGTGCAGACGGAGAAGGCTGGCTGATTACCAGTCCAGCTCAGTCCTGGAGTAGAGCGGAGCCTTGCACCTGATGTTGGGTGGGAGGTGAGTGGAAGCGGACTGGCAGCTGAACTCGTCGGGGACCCGGGGCCCGCTCCTTGCCTCCGTTGGACTGAGCTGTGCCTCCTCAATACAGTTGAAGTGCTCGATACCCCCTTCGCCACTGTCATGGCTGTTATGACCGCTGGCTCACCGGATCAATTAATGTTATCACACCGGCTTCCATGGGCTCTCGCTGAAGACTGAGTTGGGGCCTGGTGCCCCCAAGGTGATCAGAGGTGAGTGGGAGCAGGTGGGCTGTCGAGGTGGTCCTTCATCTGCTCCTCACCTATGTAAGGATACAAGATGACCCCCTCCCGAGAGCTGTGAAGCTGGCGCATGGATCCGGACCTTACATTATGCGGCCTTGCTTGGCCCCCCAGGGATGATTGAGGGAACTGGGGTCTGAAGGGAGTCTGTGACTGTGTGGGCAGTGTTGCACAGGACACACGTGCAAACGTAGCAAATAACACAGGCCATGCAGACCCTTTTTTGACACCAAAGGCCTATACGAATTACACAGGCATGAATGGGGGAAAGGGGCACTCATCTGGATTATATCCCACTATGGCAGAGATGAAGTGGTATGTTGTGTGAGTAATGCGAACTAAGAGCTAGTGTGGTACACTCTGACTGCAAATACACCTGAGAATATACGGCGCAGGAGGATAATATTGGCAATTGCACCTGCTTCCTCCAGAGTCACGACAACTAACACAAAGTGGCTTGTGAACACTGAGTGGGGGTTCTGCGCGCCTGGCCCTTGCCCCTCAAGTTTATAAGGTAAAGGATGGCATCCACTGTTGTTGTTGACAACTATTACCAATAATTAACGTATGTTAAATGCAGATTTCGGAGTGGTGAGATGGGGAAATCTAAAGTGAAATCTGGTTCCAGACATTCTCAGGCACCCGCCTTCTGATGAATCCATGGCTCCGATTTCATTATCCTGTATTCCCCCTACGGACCAGGAGCCACCCCAAGACAAATCAGACCTCATGCTCCTTGAAAAGTGAGAGTCCCGACTGGCCATCGAACAGAAGACAGAGGATCTAACCACAGAAGTATCCTTCATCAAAGAAGAACATCATAAGTTAGTGGATAGAGTCAAAAATAATGAGGCTAAATTTACCATTTTAGAACCTGCTGGCATAGCTTGGGACACAGCGATCAAAAAGCTGACACAACAGATTGCGCTCCTGCAAGAGAGGGCCAAAGATGCAGAGGGGTGAGCCCGTAGGAACAATGTTCGCATCTTGGGCTCCCGGAGGGAACGGAAGGACAAGCACCAACACAAAACATGGAGAATTGGCTCTGGACGGTGGTGGCCCCGGAGGGGCTCTCGGATATATTTGTAGTTGAAAGAGCTCACAGAGTTCTGACAAAAAAGTCTGTCCCGGACTCTCTTCCTAGACCCATTGTCGCAAAAATCTTGAACTACAGAGATTGAGATGTACTGCTGGGGCAGCCGGATAAAGGTGCCAATTCTGATGGATACAACTACCTGTGGATTCCTCACGTAATGAATTTTCCCCATGCGCCTGCATCCAACGGAAATTTTCTTCTAGCTCTGCACGTCGACGAGGACGTCACAATTGCCCGACTCCCACGCAACGCCGTCTCATGTCATCCAGGCAATAAGAGGTCCTCACCGGCGTGCTGACGTCAGTTCCCTTTTTTCCGTGCCTTCGAGTAACAGTTATTTCTTCGAGGCTCCAGGGAGCAACTGTATCTCTGTGTAGTGATGCTTAGTTAATAATGTCTCGGCCATGAATATCTGGGTTTAAACCCTGTAGGGAGTGTGGTGGCCGTATGTCGGTTACGGATCCACATAATGATTGTTTGTGGTATCTCAGTTCCGATCATGATGTCGAGGAATGCGGTTAATGTCAACGGATGAACCCCAAAGCACTCAAAGAGTGGGAAGCTAAGTTATTCTTGGCAAAGTCGAAGGAGAAACATCATCATCGAAAATCTTCTTCTAAGTCTTCGAAGTCTCATAAGAGGCGTCGCTATCACTCACGGCGCTGGCATGGTTCACGATGTCGGTCGAGTAAGGACCGGTCCCGCTCGAGGTCCCCGTCGGCTTGGCGCCGTACGGGTTGGGAAGTTAGCCCGACTATGACACCTCAACCGTCGACACCTCCTGCTTCTCCGTCACCATGTGTTTATGAGGTCGAACCTCATCAGAGTCCGACCTTCTAACCGGCGCAATCGGAGGTGCCCAAGCCAACGCCGGTTCCACCTCAAGCACCAGCGCCGCAGGAGTACCCAGCGTTTCCGGCGCCAGGTACGGATCCAGCCGCATTTTTAAATGCAATGTTTAATATCTTCGCCAACATGGCCCCGGTCGGTGGATCTGCTGGACCTTCGGGTTCTATGGCATTTGACTTGGGTGTTCGGCTCCGTGCAGACTGACGCCCTTCATGCCTTTCTGGCCTGTGGGAGGTGCTGGTTCGGCGCCAGTACCGTTGGCGTCTCCTAGAAGGCCTGTGACGCTGACGACTTCTGCTGCCCCGGCACGATGTCTTCGCCTCAGCTTCAATCGGCGCCGGAGAGGGTGGTCCATCAACCCACTGCGCTGATGGATCCGGCGTCCGATGGATCCGATGATCGGTGCCACCAAGGTCTCCCGCATCAATAAACGCTTTGTCGACTCTGAGAATTGAGGCCAGACTGCGCTCCAGGAGAAAAGCCCTTCGACTTCTTGAAGAGCAGGATTATAGGAGACCGCTCCTGGAAGAGGGTGAGATCGGAGAGCCCCTGGGGGACCTACAGGGCTTGGACTACGCCAGCGGTCTGGACACTTCCCCGGAATGGGACTTGGCTTCTCCTGGGGAGTACACTGAAGAGGCTGCATCGTTTCACTCAGTGGTGAGGAAGGTGGTGGATTTTCTTTACCTTCCACTTCCTGCTGCTGAAGTTAAGACTAACATCCTCACTGAGGTATTGGACCCTTCATTAGCTGTGTCGGAACTGCCTCTCCCCTTTAATGATGCGCTCATGGATCCAATCTTGGAAGTGTGGAAAAAGCCTGTGTATTCTGCTGCAGTGAATAGATCTGTAGCTAGAAGATACTGAGTGGCTCCTGGGGATCCAGGATTTCTTTCAAAACACCCGACTCCAGAGAGTTTGGTGGTGCAAGCCTCATGTTCTTCGCGTACAGCTCCCAGGTCCTTTCCTGGGGTCCCGTCAGACAGAGAATCCAAGAAAATGGAACAGTCCGCAAAGAAAACTTTCTCTTCTTATAGTATGGCCCTAAAGTCGACAAATGCAACCTGTGTCTTGGGCAGGTACATTTAAGCCCTAATGGAGGAGGCCAAGACTGCACAGACTGGGTTGTCACAGGATGTTCTGAGCCTTTTGGCTGATGCACAGGCGGTGGCAACTCAGGTCATCCAGTCAGGGCTAGACACATCTGTTTCGGTGGCCAGGGTAATGGGCACATCCATAGCGACCAGAAGACAGGCCTGGTTAAGGTCGTCGGGATTCTCTTCTGATGTACAATCTACCCTCCTAGACCTACCTTTTGATGGAGACAAACTCTTCGGAACAAAAGCTGACTCTGCCTTGGAACGGTTCAAGGAGAGTAGGGCTACCACAAGATCCTTGGGCTCACAAGCTTCCACCTCTACTCCTTTAAGATAATTTAGGAGGTTCAGGGGGTTTGGGCGTGGCTCTTCCTTTTGGGGTAGATTCCAGCCAGCAGGCCAGCAACCTAATACTGCTCACCCCTATAGATCATATAGGGGGTGGGGTAGAGTTTGTACGAGAGGGGACACCCAGCAGCACACTGCCTCTTCCTCTTCCTCCGAAGAGGCAGGGGTGCAGCAGGGAAAGCAGCCTTAGTCCTCCATCAATCCCTTCACATGCATCTCCTGTAGGGGGGAGGTTGTTGCGTTTTCTCCATATTTGGGAGTCAATAACATCAGACTGGGTCATCGATATTGTGGGGAAAGGCTATACCCTTCCCTTTCGGGAGTTTCCTCTTCCCCTCCCTCCCCATCCATCCTTCTGTACAGAAGACCATCTCCTGTTGTTACAACAGGAGGTTCTAGTCCTTTTATCAAAAGGTGCAGTGGAGTTGGTTCCAGAGCAGGAGAGGGGTCAGGGTTGTTATTCAAGATATTTCCTGATCCCCAAGAAGGATGGTCGGTTGAGACCAATCCTGGACCTGAGGATTTTGAATTGGTTCCTCAAACAGGAGAAATTCAAAATGCTGACCGTGGCGCAGGTGCTTTTGGCATTGAACGAAGGAGATTGTATGGTGTCTGTCGACTCATCCGTCAAAGGAGGAGGAGAGACTACACCGACTAGATCCAAGAAGAGCATTGAGCTTCTTCGTCAACAGGACGAGAGAGTTCAGACTGGAAGATCAGCTCTTCGTCGGTTATGTGGGGAAGACGAAAGGCAAGGTGGTGCACAAGAGAACAATATCCAGGTGGGTCATTCTTTGCATCAAATTGTGTTATCCTCTGGCGAAGAAGGAACCTCCTTTTGGGATAAGATCCCATTCCACCAGGGCTAAGTCGGCTTCTTCAGCCTTGGCTAGAGGTGTTCCTGTGGTTGACATCTGTAAGGCCACAACTTGGGCATCCCTCCACACTTTTTCTAAGCATTATTGTTTGGATTCTGAAGTCAGGAGGGATGGCCATTTTGCCCGGTCCGTGCTGCAGGATTTCTTGGTTTGACCATTCAGGCACCCACCTCCGAGTGCTGTACTGCTTTGGGACTCTATTCATTACGTGAGGAATCCACAGGTAGTTGTATCCATCAGAAGAACAAGTTACTTACCTTCGGTAACGCCTTTTCTGGTGGATACACTAGCTATCTGTGGATTCCTCACGGTCCCACCTGCCTCACCGTTGCCTGGATGGTCTTATCAAGATTTCCTTGGGTGTGTATCTGTATATTATTGATATGTATATACTGTTGCCATTGTTTATATATGTGATACACTAGCTATCGGTGGATTCCTCACGGTCCCACCTGCCTCACCGTTGCCTGGATGGTCTTATCAAGATTTCCTTGGGTGTGTATCTGTATATTATTGATATGTATATACTGTTGCCATTGTTTATTTATATATATATATATATATATATATATATATATATATATATAAAGTTTTGTAGTTATGTATATAGTATTATGGAGTTCATTTCAAATATGTATTGTTGGTAGTCACCTGTTCACCTCAAAGGCACGTAAAAAATTGTGAAAACTGACGTCAGCACCCCGGCGAGGACTTCTTATTGCCTGGATGACGTCAGACGGCGTTGCGTGGGAGTCGGGCAATTGTGACGGCCTCGTCGACGTGCAGAGCTAGAAGAAAATTTCCGTTGGATGCTGGCGCATGGGGAAAATTCATTACGTGAGGAATCCACAGGTAGCTAGTGTATCCACCAGAAAAAGCGTTACCGAAGGTAAGTAACTTGTTCTTCTGGTCAACAACACGAAAGTCTCATTTTTCCCAGATTACACAGTAGCAGTGCAAAGGAGACGAGCTACATTCCAATCCATTAAAAAAGATCTCAAGGCTGCTGGAGTTACTTATCCATTAATGTTCCCGGCGAAACTACGGACATGGCGCGTACATGGCTAGCTAACACCTTTCCTAGCCTCAGCAGACCAAGTGGGGAGACCTGGGAGCTCCCCAGACCTCAAAGGAAGCTTTGCCGACCTCACCCCCGACCAGCTGGGGTTCCTGAGAAGGCTAGTGGTCTTATACCCTCCTCACAGCATCCGCCGCTGGGCTGACTAGAGGCGCTGCAATCGGCTTCATGACTGCGCGATGGTGCTGACCGTGACAGTGCGGATACATCACAAGAAGGTGGCTCAGACTCTGATTCTGTTGAGGGCCTGGCATTGTTTCCCTCTATGACTCTCTGACACGCCATTTTTAATGGTACATTCATGCTGGACCCAGTTGCTTAGTGCTAGTTGAAGTAGGTGTGGCCCTCACACTTACGGCAGAGAGGTTTGCTTTGTGTTAGGAGGAATGTATAGCTGGTGGACCTCTGACCATATGTAATATTCAAGCAGACTTTGGAGCCCACTTCAGCACGGCATAAATTTATGATCGTCTGGGGCCGGGTCTGGGTTGTTCTCCGCAGCAAACGAATGGTGATCTATACAATGGCTTATGTCCCCCACACAAGCATAGGCACAAGTTGTTTGATGTGCATATGGTTTTTGTTTTCTGTAATGTTTGGTCGAATGACTGTATGACGCTGGACAGAGAATTTGGTTTTACATAGTTAACAGCAAGTAGCAGACCTCCCTGCCAACATACATCATCAGCATATACAGCTACACAAATTGTATATTAACAGTACGTTATCACACACGACGCAACACAAGTGGCAATGGCTTCTTACACAATCCTAACAAGGAATGTCCGGGGCCTGGGTAGTCTACATCGGAGGCAAAGAATATTGGCCCAATTACAGAGGAGAATGGCATAGATAGTATACCTACAAGAGACACATCTGCTCACATCTGAGGTGATTCGATTGCAGATAAGATAGAGGGGACAGCTTTTTACTATGTCATATTCAGGATATGCTAGAGGGGTGGCTATTTGGATCAGGGAGGGGGTTTCCTTTGAGGCTCAAGATATACCTATTGATACACAGGGCAGATATGTGTTGTTCAGGGGCAAACTGGATGGAGACCCACTGGTCATGGGCTGTATATATGCTCCGCATACTGACTCCAAAAACTTTTTGGGCACGTCTAACAGTAATCCTTAGTGAATGGGAGTATTACCAATGGCTTTTGGGTGCAGACTTTGTTACAGTACTAGACATATCTTTAGAACGCTCCCATCCACCACTACCTGGAGCAGTGACGACAAGACATGCAGCATTCCTTCAACAATGGGTATCGGGTTGGTCCCTGATAGATGCCTGGTGCTCCAAAAATATGGGATTATGTGAATACTCATTTTATTCCTATCTACACAAGTTACACACCCGCATAGATAAATTCCTGTGTTACTGCCCACTATAACGCACTTCACCTATCTCGCTAAGACATTATCTGATCACAACCCCCTAGAACTGATGCTGCAATGAGGCAGAACTCCGACACCAATACCCCCCTGGAGGCTACAACCCACTTATTTGGAAGACCCGCCGTTCCGGAAAACACTGTCACAGATTAAAGATAATTATTTTTTAGAAAACACAGGAATGGCTACCTCGTTGACATATGAGTGGGAAGCTTTTAAAGTGGTGATTCAAGGAGCTTCTATTGGCAAGTTAGTGGGTGTTTGTAACGAAATAATGACAGCCCTGAAGGATGCTGAAACTTCCGTGGCTACTACTGAACAGGCAGAGGCCAGGAGAGAAGTTGACCCTGAGATACTACAGAAGTTGAGGATTGCACATGCAGAATATTTTGAGCACTTAAGACTAATAGATTATAAGACATATATACAACGGACACACACAGAGGCTGACAAATCCGGGGCACTTCTAGCACACTTAGTACATCCCACTCCTCTCCAACCTCAATCCTCGCCATACACTCCGAAACGCAAGAAGTGGTTAGTACGCAATTGGGTATAAACAAAGTGTTTCGGGACTTCTATGCTGAACTGTATAAAAGCCCCCATAGCTCCTCCTAATTCACTGCTGAGCACGTACTTGAATAGAACGCGCCTGCCTCAGATAACACTACAAGACTGTGTGGATTTGGGAGCTGATCTTACAATAAAGGGAAATCAAGGGACATGGCACTCAACAAAACACCAGGATCCGATGGACTGCCTGTTGAATTTTATACTACCTATATACACAAATTAGCCCTGCAGCTATTAAAATGATATACTCACTCATGACAGGAGGGACAATTACCCCCACAACGCGGCAAGCTTTGGTCACATCTTTAGTGAAACCAGATAAGCCACCTCGTGAGTTAACCTCCTAAAGACCATTGTCTCTCCTGAACACCGAATAAAAATCTTTAAGCAAAATTCTTACAAAACTACTTCTTTTACACCTGCCACAGTTATTACACATGGACAAAAATGGCTTTGTGCCTAACCATAACACATAATTCAATTTACGTCGGCTGTTCCATGTTATGCACAGTTCGAGTGCCAAATATCCATATGCGGACTGCCTATCCTTCGATATATGACATGCTTATGAAACACTGAGCTGGGAATTTTTGTTGTCCACACTTGCACACTACGGAATACCAACCTCATATACTAAGTGGGTTTGACTCTTGTACTCACTACCTACGGCAAGGGCAAAAACAGGAAAGTGTATATCAGATTCCCATAATATCTCCCAAGGCACGCATCAGGGCTGTCCTTTATCGCCATTATTATTTGTATTGGCAATTGAACCCCCAACGCAGTTACTGAGATGTAGCACACTGGCCTGGGGCATCCCACTTAGGGGCGACATACAGGCCACCTCTTTATATGCGGATGACATGATAGTGTACGGGACATACAACAAGATATGTCCGCGATAGCAGACAAACTGACTGCATTTGGTAGACTTTCTGGTCTACAAACAAAAATGCTGCAAAATCATGCATTTTTGTGTTTCAGCATACCTTAGCTCCGCAGACGCTGACGCTGGGAGCAGCTCAAATCCCAGTGGTGACCCATACATTTTGCTATTTGGGGATCTATATCTACAGAGATCTAAAGGATATCTTAGAGGGTAACTTGCAATGGGCAATCAATTCTATTAAGACGCAAATAGCCTTCTGGACTACATTACCCCTCTCTGTGGCAGGTAGACTGGAACTGGCAAAAATGGCCTCCTTCCAGGGCTTCTGTACTATTTCACTAATCAACCGGTACCACAATGTTTGCCGCCTTGAATACTTTATTGATTGAGCTGGTATGGGGGTCATACAGGCTCACAGCTTGCCAGACACACTGTTTCTGGTCAACGCAAGTTTGATCCGGTATGTGCGTCAAAACTGGGCACCGGACGGCATTGAATCTACTGCGTTTGAATTCCTGAATGTCTTACATACAGCAGGTCATGGCAAACATTTAATCCGATGGCTGTATAGAGGCCTAAGATCACATTTGGGAATATCGTTACCTTCACTCCGTCAGAGGTGGGACACGGACCTCCACCGTGTATTGACAGATGCAGAGTGGAAGGGACTGCTTACAATCCCCAAAAACATATCAAGAAACTCCAGATTTAAATTTATCCAATTCTCTATATTTCATACGGCATACCTCACCCTATATAGCATTAATAAATTATAACCGGGGGCTGAAGCGGGCTTCCCCCATTGCCACCAGATGGTCGCAGATCTCATACATATGCTATGGAGTTGCATACAATTACACAATTACTGGGCGGAAATAGCGCAGACCTTTAAACGTGCAACCGGTCATGACACCAGACACTGTTATTTTAAGTTTATGCTCATGTACATGAAAGATGGGGGTGGAGCCTTGGCGTTTATAGTGGCATGACGAACTATCACACGCCACTGGAAATCACCCGTACACCCCCAAGGTAGTGTAGTGGAAACTGGAAGTGTTGGAATGGGCTCAGGTTGAAAGTGAAGCACTTCACAGGGAGGAATATAGGGGCTACGCAAAAAACACATCTCCCTGGAGTGGGACATGCACTTAGAAAAATTTTGAGCAGATGCGCAGGAGGAAACGGAAGTACACTCTTAAATTATACATTACTATAGTACGACTCAGAAACCCAGCCTAATAGTGAGGTAGCAGAGCCTAGTCTTCTATTATACTCCCATGAAATACATGAACAATAACATGAAATAACCCATTGCCATTCATAATACCCAGTTGCATCCCGATGCACCTATATATATTAATAGGCTACGCATAGGACGTGTCATTGTTTTGCAATGTAGTGTCAGGGAGTAACTGATTAGGACCGGGAACAGCTCTTGCTTGTTAGGGCGTTAGTGAGAGGGAAGAGGATATTCAACGGTTTTCCACTGTGCTACTTTAAGCTCTTATAATAGGATGACATCAATTTTGTACTTGAAATGAATATCATAGATATCAGTATGACAATGTGCTTTACTGTACCTTTGTTATGGTTAATTAAAATGCAATAAAATGTGTTTAAAAAAAGAAAGTACACCAACTCTGAGACCTGAAATAAGGTGAGGCCTGGGGGCAATACCCCACGTGTGAGTCCTACTGCAAGAGGCTCTTGGGCTTGGGGGACCCCACGTCTCCAGTCCAGACACGTATCCAGCTCCACCTACCACAGCCTACATACTGAAATCAAATAGAGCTACACACAGCACCATGCAATTAAGGCCTCAGGGATTGTCCCCCAGGCCACCCCCCACTAGACATCGTAACTGTGGGTCCCGCATCCTGAAGTTTCCAACAAATGCTTCTGCCCTCTCTCCAAGCTGACTCATTGACTTGTGACCGACATCATCCCCGGGGGTCTGTGAAGTCACAAGCTTCACTGGAAAACAGCAACCCCTATCACTGCTCTGGAGCGTGGCCTTGTGGCAACCATGATGGGGCAAGGACGCCCGAATGGCCCACCAGACCAAGCTGAATAGGTTTACACTCTCCAGCAGCGATGCCACAGAGACACGATCAGAGGGGACACCAGTGCAGGACAAGAGGGGCCCATCAGAGAATTAAACTCTCACCATGAAAGACATTATGGCTGCAATCCAGGGGGTCAGAGGCTTCCTAGAGACCAAAATTGACACCATCTCCACGGATGTCTCCCTAGTGAAGGTGGACCCCTGGAACATGGGCACCAGACTGAAAGCAGCAGAGGACTCCATTGCAACTATTGAAATGGAAATAACCAGTCTGCTCAAGCATGTGAAGGAGCTCTGCACCACAACTGAAACTCTTGAGTGCAAAACTTGAAGATTTCGAGGGGCGATCCCGGAGAAATGATCTGCGCATAGTGGCGGTGATCGAAAAGACTGAGAGCCTGGTGGTTGACCGCTTTGTGGGAGATATCATCCTGAAAGGCTTGCAACTGATCGGACTCTCCAAGTACTTCTTAGTCAAACATGCCCATAGAGTCTCGGGCTCCATGCCCTAGCCAGGTACACCACCTCAAACCATCATCACGTGCATCTTTAACTTTCGAGATTGAGACATCATCCCGGAGGCGGAACGCAGTGCCCCCGCCCCGTGAGATTTGAGAATTCTGCAGTCCATTTCTTTCCGGACTTTACTCTCCACATTCAACAACAATGTTGCAATTTTTTGGGGACGTGAACTGGGCAGTGCGTGACAAAGGCCATAAATAATCAATGGTGTTTCCGGCACGACT
Organism: Pleurodeles waltl; assembly: GCF_031143425.1. NCBI lineage: Eukaryota > Metazoa > Chordata > Amphibia > Caudata > Salamandridae > Pleurodeles > Pleurodeles waltl. The sequence goes on along the minus strand of NC_090440.1, from coordinate 970,794,840 downwards.
GCAGGTGGCAGTGGAAGGGAAAACTTGGTACTTCACCTCACCAAAGGAGGGGGGGCATGGGACTGGCTCGAGGGATGCAGAGACGTGGGAATGATGAAATCTCCACCCTAATCCCAACATCATCTGTGGAAGAGGGAAAACCCATCAACAGACAATCATCCCCTCATACTCCTGGACAATACTCACCACAGCTCCTAGGTGCAGGGGGCACCCGCAACATAGAACGCTAAAGCGACAGGACCAGAGAGGGGGAGTGAAGGAAGATGGTCTCCCACCTATGCAGCTCTGCGTTGGGGGGACCCTCTTCTCCAAATCCCTTTTCTCTTTCCCCTTTCCCTCCTTTTTAGTGTTTCTCTTCTTATCCAGATTGAGGACCTGAAAGCTTCAGATGGCCAGGCCGGTTAGCCTACTCCTGTAAACATGAGACTCTGGTAACAATATACCTGATGAGTGGGAGGGGTAGGCGGGAGGAATTCGGTGGCTGTCACCACTACCTCTCTTAGATCTCCCTACCACTTTGAGGCGACAGGCATTCTGCAATGTTAGGAGGGTGGGCAATTCTACACCCCCTATGCAGAGAGGCACAGAGGGGGGAAATGTTTCTGGGGTTTTGTTTCCATTTGTGTTGTGATTTTCCTCTCGCTGAACATAAACTGAGGTGGGACATTAGTTTTACCATACAGGATCCAGGGTTTGACAAGATCGACCCCTTCCCAACTACAGTTGCTAGGTGGGCAGCTAGAGAGCCCATCTTTAATACCTCCATCCACAAATGACAGAACCAATCCCTAAGTCCAAGATAAAATTCCTCCCTTGGAATGTCAGTGGCCTGGGGGATAAAATTAAATTAAATGCAAAATTGTGCTGCAATACATTAATCGTCAGGCACCTGACATTGTCCGACTCCAGGAAACCCACATGCTAGGCAACACATGTGCACTGGACAGAAGGAGATACAAAATTGCCGTGCACGCAGGGTACACAGATGGTTTGAGGGGAACGGGTATGCTGGTCCGCTAGGTGCTCTCACTCAACATCCACCACCAGTGGTCAGGCACGCACGGACGCTATGCAGCTCTCTCTGGTACTTGTGGATGTACGAGAGTCAACATCGGCTCTGTTTATATTCGGCTCTGCCTCCACAACCAATTGCTATCTGAGCTTGGAGGCCTTTTGCTCCATGTAACTGATGACATACTACTACTGTGGTGGGGGATTTTAACCTAGTGCTCTGCGAGGAGCAATACAGTTTACCCTGAGGCGGGCATTGGCCTCACATCACCCACTCCCGGACTTCCTCACGGCTTTTGGTCTGATAAATCTCTGGTGCACCCACTATTCCACCTCGCGACATTTCACACACCACTCTAGGGCACAAGGCAGCCTCTCCAAAATTGACCACGTGCTCACCCTCCAACACCACCTCATCACTATTTTGAAGACCAACACTTAGCTAGGGGTATTTCTGACCATTCACCAACCTGAGGGGCTCTAGGACCAGGTATGAACCCCACCAGTCGTGAGATCAGGTTCAACCACTGGTACCCTAAAATCCCACTTGTTAGAAGGGGCGTAATAAAAGTAACAGACAAGTACTTTGCGAAGGATAAATCCTCAGTAGACTTGCCACAAACTCTATGGGAAGCGTACAAGACACTGATTGTGGGGCACAAAAAAGATAAACGAGCCAAGATCAAGACCCTCAAAAGAGAACTGCAAGATCTTGAGTGGGATCTTATCACTAAAGCCTCTACTACCACTAAACACACTGCAGTAAAAGCAAAAAGAATACAGAGAAGCTGCCTCTGAGGCCACCAAGGCAAGTCACCAGGCAACGCAACACCGTCTTTACAAAGTAGGTGACAAAGTCAGGAAACTCTGGGCCTGGTGGATAGGAGTGAGGAGTCAAGTCAGTGGGTTTCAGCAATATGCTCAAAGACTGGCACACTTGTAGATGACCTCCAAGAAGTGGCAGAGACCTTCACCGCCTATTACACTCATCTATAGTCCCCTGCGGTTGCCATCACGGGAGAGAATGCCAAAGAGCTCCTAGCAGACATACACTTCCCAGGACATGACTCAACTGACAGGGCCCTTCTGGAAGAGGAGTTAACAGAGGCCGAGATCACACAAGTCATATGAGACCTCGCCTCTGGCAAGGCCATTGGCCCTAATGGCATGCCAGTAGAACTTTATAAGTCTAATTGTGGCAAAACTTGCTCCCCATTTATTGCGTATGTTCTAGCCTCCAGACAATCAGGCTCATTGGTCAGAGACCAGCGTCTGGCCACCATTGTAGACATACCCAATGAGGGAAAACTTCCCGGCGATTGCTCCTTGTATCAGCCTATCTCCCTGCTCAGTGGTGAAGCTAAGGTGCTGGCATCTCACTTACACGAAGTAGTCACTCCCTTGGTCACCCCTACCAATTGGGCTTCATGCCCGCTCCCAGCACCACTCTACATCTGCGCTGCCTTCATGGGATACCATGTAAGTCTCATAACATTCAGGAGGACGTGTTAGTTCTCTCCCTGGATGCTAGAATGGCTTTTAACATCATAGAATGGCCATATATTTTTGAGGTCTTGGCCCGATTAGGTCTCAGTCACTGCTTTGTCAGCTGGGTCAGATTACTCTACACACATCCACTGGCCCAAATCAGAGTAAATGGCGTGGTGTCCCATGTGTTTAACCTCCGCTGTGGCACTTGACAGGGCTGCCCCTGCCGCTAATCTTTTCTCTTATGCTGGAACCTCCTGCAACCTGGGTCAGAGAAGACCTGCTGGTCAGAGGTCTCAACTGGTGAGACATTATACGCAGACAACACCTTCCTATACATTACAGGATCTGACAACACACTCAACAGTCTCACTCAAATCATTAGGACCTTTGGCAGTTATTCAAGCTATACCATAAACTGGAGTAAGTCTCTAGTCTATTTCCTTAAGGCAGGGGTCTTCAAACCAGGGGGGAGTGGGGTTGGGGGCCTCAAATGATCCCGGGAGGGTACGAGGCTGTGGCCAAAAGAAGCATTATGCAGATAACAGTGCTTTGTTTTAAGCAGCAAAAAATGAGTGGCACTAAACCGCTCTGTAATGGGCCATCACGACCATGTTTTGTCATTTCTATCCAAGCTGGGAGTATGTGTCAAAAGGGAAGGGACTCCAATATTCTTTAAAGCTCCCACCTGCATTTCTAATAATCACACTATGGATACTTTTACATGTTAGTAAGGCCTGCTTGACCAGAATAGTATGTTTGGCCATCATGTATTTGATTGCATTTTCAAAAAGGTAACAGAACCTAACTGCAATATTTAAATAAGCCTAGACATATTTAAACATTGCCAACTGAAAATAATTTTTGTGAAAAATTTGAAGGGGGTGGGCAATGTGTTTTTTCTTCTTTTTTTTTTTTTGCACTAAGGGGAGCGGAATTAAAAAGTTCGAAACCCATTGTCTTAAGGGCATGATGCTCCGCTTGCCACAAGACTGTGAGGCATCGGGGGCAGAGGACGATTTTCCCTACTTGGGACTATACATCACCAAAATCCCTGACCAGTTCTACACTAAAAACCTCTTACCCCCGTTAACCAGGCTGAAACGTGATAATGAGCACTGGTAGACTCTATCTCTGTCACTTTTCGGCAAAGCAGACCTCTTCAAAATGATGTCCCTACCACGCTTCTTGAATCTTCTTCAGAACACATCTTACCAGTACATGACTCTTACTTCAAGGCAATCAGTTCAGAACTTGAAACACTGCTCTGGAACAGAGGGCCGTCCAGAATAGCATTACACAAACTCACCAGGGGATGGTATGACAGGGGGCTATGCCTTCCATGCCTACACAAAATTAATGGGCAGCTCAGCTCACTACCATTAACTGTTGGGCTCACATCCCCCACATGAACAAGTGTTTCACATGGACAGATTCCTTATGCAGCCATCCAGTTACTTGAGGGCCCTGTAGAGCCCCCAACCATACCCCGTATATCTGGCCCTACGGCCACCATAGTCACCATTTGGCATACGGCCCTGAATGCATTGGGATGCAAGGGCAAAGTTACAGAAGCAACCCCCTTGTAGGACACTGCAGCACTAAGCACCCTAGGCACACTGCAGGGATTTGATAAGTGGGACCTTATCAGTCTCTCCAAAATGGGGGACCTCTGTGCGGATGGGGAGGTAATCCCATGGTCAGACCTTAGACGAGACTACCAACAAGCACCCTCTGAGATTTGCCACTATCTTCAAGTACGCCCCACACTCATGGCAATATTGCTTAAGGAAAACCCCCTGCCTGAGTCTCTGCCCCTGGAAGACTGTTTATTCGATTAATATATGCCCCAAAAAGCTACTCAATGACACCCCTTACACCTCAGTACACCAGAGGGAGAAATGGGTACACGACCTAGGAGAAATGGAGGAGGATGAGTGGACTGAGGCCCTGGCGTCCCCACAGGAGGTGGCCATGTGGGTGGGATTTAGGTTTATTCAATTATTAACACTACATAGAACATATTATACCCAAGTCTTATTGTTGAAGATGGGTCGAATGGAGGGGGAGAACTGCTGACACGGTTGTGGACACCCCTGTACATTCCACCACACTTAGCTGGCCTGCCCTATAATTCAAACCTTTTGGACAGAGGTCTTGGCATGTATGAGTGCTGTGACAAGGGGGTACCCTTACAGCATCGGCAGGGTGGCGCCTTTTGAATCGAGGGAGAGACTGAGGTGACATGTATGAAGCGATATGGTGGACAGTGGGTCTGGTGGTGGCCAAATGTAACAATGCAAGACTGTGGGGGAAAGAGACCTACCGCCCGATTGGAAGACTGTAAAAAAGAAAAGGGTTGGTTCATGCTAACTGAAAAAATGGTGTATGGAGTCATGGTTGCCCCCATAAATGGACAAAGACCTGGAACCTTGGAATACCTACAGAGAAGGCATCTGTAACGACATTACCTTAACGGGACTTTCGGAGGTGGATCCAGGCTCTCGGGTATGTGTGCGTCTGACCTTATTGTTTTTTGTTATAATTTATTCATAAGGGGGCGCGTTAGAGGTTCTATGGATCTTTTGACCGCGCTTAGAGGAATCTCACCATCACTCTTCAGTTTATTCACACCAAATATAGTGACTACAACATATACAACAACAAATTATGTCAGAAACCTTGAGTTAGTAAACTTCACGCACCATGACCCATGTGGCCATGAATAACCACACTTTTTAGTAAAAGTCAGAAAGTTTATTTCCCCATATTAACAATTGTAACATCGCGTATATTAGTCTCAATACTGGCTGACCAAATCCTCTAAAGAATCTCAATTTATCCAAAGCATTTACAATTAAGCATTCAACAGTCCCAGTACAAACTAATAACAACAATAGCTGCACAATAGAAATGACATACATCTAGATTCAACAGGTGAACAATATCAACTCTTTGTTAATGGCAATTTGTTTACATTTCCAGGGCTTCCTAACTATCCTTCTGATTAGAATAGCATGTTTGGGCTTCATGCAAAACAGTTTTAGTCAAAAGATAATTTAACAACATCTAAACTATGCCTCTATAAAAATAGTGGTTGGTACCTAGAAACAAAGAACAAATCTACAACAAGAACAATAGCATTTTGTTACACCCCTCCTCAAACGGATCCACAAGCTGCAATTCTCTTCGTCAGTTGGACATCTGTCTGGTCAGCTTCAGCAATGGGCAGTGAAAGGAACTTTAAGCTATCTGTACCATTTAAGAAGCGATCTCTAAGGGGGCAGCATCCACTAGTAGCAATTTAAGCAATAAAGTCAAAGTTAGAAATAAAGTCATCAGGAACTGTTCAACTCCTCAAACAGAACCACTACGGAGAAAATCTGAATAGAAAAGAGCTCCCTCTCATCTGTGCAGTCGGGCTAAGTTAGTATTTCCCAAATAAACTTTCCACATTGTCATTAGTAAAAAAATCGTACATTTACATTTAATCCAATAGAAAATAAAACCCAAATCTAAGATATAACTAAACTGTCTTGGCTCTTCTCCTGTTCCCATTGTCAAACTCGTCAGGTAACTTTTTTTCGTTGCGATCCGTTCTCCAGTCAGTGCATCCATTGTTGGTTCCTGGGAACAATGCTGTCTCACGCATCAAATCTACAATGTTGCATTTTCTGATACAAGACATTCTAACAGGCAGTTCTCATGAGAAAGCTAAAGACATCTGAGAAAAATTTGGTCAGCACAGTGTGAACAATTAAATCATTAATTCTCTGGTCATACTTTTCCCACCATTTTATTAAACATTGCAGCTTGACATGAGGTTGTGCAGACTAGGCCCAAACCTACGCTAACTTTAAGGCCTATGGTAAATAAAGCAAATACATAGCATGAAATTATTAATGTGACATACTACTATAATTTTCTCTACATGTGAACTTCAACTAATAATAATATTAAGTCACTAAAGCATTACGTATTAAATGACGGCCACTCAAGTGGGCACATTTTCCAAGTCGCATGTTATTTGTATGTTATCCTAATTCTATGCAAATTCTTAACCCTAAATAAATGAAATCATTAGTAAATAATTCAGCTTTCACAATCCCTCCTCTGATGATTAAATATGTCATCACACCCTACATCATTCTCTACAAAAATTTGTTCATCTAACATTTGGATTCTCTGTAACTTTTATTTCTTCTTTCCCTTTTCAAATTTTCTCTAAAGTACTTCTCCATTTTAATTGTTTCCCTCCTCTGATCATTTTTCAACCTCTTCACTTTAATCACATGATACAATTTATAAATTCCTCATACTCCAATTATACAAGTCACAATATTCAATATTATCTGTATTATTTTCAAAATTATACCTTTTCCTAGGTTTCCCAGCCAATTTCCCACAGAAACAAAACCCTTGCCAACCTTTTCCCAAACTCCCAGTTCTTTCAGCTCTTTCATTAGTCAGATTGTTAATAAAGCCTCTCATTTCTTTACTACTGTTAGGGATAAATGTGCAACAATGTTGCAAGTTCAGTATTTTACAAACTCCACCCTCCTCTGTAAAAAGGATGACGCAAGGCGGTTCTGAAGAGTCATAGATCTTACTGCAGCCATTTCTATATCCATTAGGATCATGGCTCCTGAAAAATTAGTCAGCATCTTTTCCACAATAGTAGACAACTTCTGGATTTTCAAAGAATTCAGAATAACTCCAACTGAGGGAATAATTGTTCCAAATATATCTCCAACCATGCCAAAATAAGATTATCTCTTTGATCTAGTAGGTGAAATTAATTAATTCATTTTAGGTACCTTATTCAGGTTCTCAAGTTGATAAATCTTTGGGAAGACTATTCCCAAATAATCCTCTTGGAAGACGGTAATGAGCATTTGGTCCACCTATGTAATAAACCCCTGGAATTGCTGGGTCTTGTCCATTTAACATGAAAGTCTGTTTACTCTGGAATAGAAACACACGTCTACATTCACTCATTCCCACAATGTGTCAGTTCTAGATTTAGGCCTATATACACAAAGCTTCCCTACGTACTGTGCATCTAAAGCTAATTTTCCTTGGGTCTTTATTTAGCTAAATGCATGATTATTTCTAAATGTTTTTTTCTCTAAGTCCTTCTCTAACTTCTCCTTCAGTGCCTTTCTTCTGTCATCAGTCTGATGTAAGAAACTCTTTTCTATGGGTGTAAGCAAGCATATGAGGTTGTTCCTGTGTGTGTAATCTGTGCAAAAGGATAATGTAGGTTCAAAGAATCCTCTCACTAACTCTATATTTTTTTTCTTAGCTACTTTACTCAGGTACTTAATTATAGGAACAAACAAAAATACTAATGCCCTCATTACGAGGCTAGCAGTCATCAGACCACCAGCCTAGCTGTGGCGACCTTACTGCTGCGGATACGGCGGTAAAGACTGCCAAATTACAAGTTGTGGGGTTTGGCAGAAGCCAAGGGCCACAATGCCGGCTGGCCCGTCGCACCTCATGCCTGGTGGCAGGCCTCAGACCACCAGGCATGGCAAATCTGCAGACCAACAGGCTTTTCGTGGCAGTCACCCCGCCACAAAAACCCTGGGAGAAACGCACCAGGATACATGAATCCCTATCCCTGTTGCCGGCACATGCAACCCCGCACGTCCACACACATGCACCCACACACGTCCTCACTCTTAATGCACCACTGCCTCAGAAATACTCTGCCAAGCCGTATTACAGCTCGTAATACGACGGGTGGAGTCTTGCTGCTGTGGGGGTGCTGATGATGCACCCGCCTCTTCAGCTCCGTCGGTCAGGCCGACGAAGTTGTACTTCCACCCATAAGTGGGCTGAAGTCCACCAACAACTCCAACTATGGCAGTCAGCAGACCGCCAGCACTGGCAGTCTGCTGGTTGCGGTGGTTTTCTACCAAAGTCATAATGAGGGCCATAGTCATGATTTGAATGGAAATACTGAATGTTTTCTTGGTTATAGAATTTTGTTAGTAAAAGACTACACCTTATTCCGTAAGTAAGAGACAAACTATGGTAAGTAATTCCTTCTTCTACTGATGAAGGAATTTGTGTGCACACTTACCATTCTCTCACATTCATCGACTCAACATATTCACTCAACAGGCGATAGAAAACATTAGAAGAAAGTCCTTGGGAACTGTCTACGTGCAAATATTCCTCATCTATCCTAAACTTATCTAATTCTGTAAGCGTAGTAGTCATCTCTAAAGCAGAGGTACGATTACCTGCAACCCTATCAAGAAAGGTCATACTCACAATTAATACCAAACACAATATCATGTACACAATCACCAAGCCAATACCTATGTATTTACAGCACCTATTGTTCATGACCTGCTGGTTGTGGTTACTCATGATCTGTAAAGAATTCGAAAGTAGAAGAGAAAATATAACTATGCAGCAAACAAAACAAAAACAAAACTCCCCAACGTCCTACAGCAGTTATTTACAGCTTTCAGTCTGTCTTCCAGGACTTTTGTTAATGATAGGTAGCTTGTCAAAATCGGTTAAGCAGCTTGTCAAATCAGATTATTATGAAAGTCTCTTGCGGTTACTTTCGATTGTCTCTCTTTCACTTTTCTTAGTTTCACTAATTTACAAAGTTTAGTTCATTGATCTCCTTCATGTGACAAATTATTGACCTGGGATCTCTTGATTCACTTGTTGTTGCATACGCCCATTCTGGGCCTGCGTACCTTCTGCTTGCAATTCGCTTTCTTCTCAATCTTTGTTCCCCATTTAACTCTCCATCGCTCGAATCTTCTTTTCTTGTTGTGTCTATTTCTTCTTCAGTTGTTGTCCGTGTAATTGCTTCTTGGCTTGGAGGTTAGGCCACTTATCTCCTTTCAGTGGACCTTTTGTCAATGCTCTTTTCAGTGTTGAACTTGTAACTTCTCTTTGTTCTGCAGGATTTTCACTTTATGTGCCTGCAATTGGTTCAGGAGGAGTCAGATAGTTTTGGCTTTGACCCACCTTAACTCCTTCCACTTCGGGGTCTGCAGTTTGCTCTGTTTGTCTTTCAAAACCATTTGCTTCCGGGAGAGCCCTCCTCTGAGTAGACTCTCCTGCTGCCGCAGTTGAGGTTGTTTCACTGTCACTCTCCTGTATGTCTTCCAGTTAATCTCTCACAGGAGTGTTTACAGTTGTTTGGGTCTGCTCTGATTCTCCAGCTTTCTTCTCTGATTCTGGAGTTTGTCCGGAAGTTGTTGGTACTCTCAACAACTCTTCTTCACTGTCTAAGGGACAGAGTACTTTCCGAGTATGGCTGGCATGAATCCAGTTTGGAACTTGAGCGCACTTCACAGCTGTAGTAGTAACCAGTACTACTTTGTTATGGCTCTTTCCATCTGGGCTCCAAGCAAGTCTTCCTCACGTGTTTTCTGATCACAACCCAATGTCCAGTTCTCAGGTTGTGGTTTTGATCTTGAGATGGTTGCAGTGTGGTGACTTCCACCTGATGAAAGAAAACGCGAACCCTCATCCAGACCCTTGCAGTAATCCAACACCATATTTTCTGTCATGTTCACAAGAGCATTGGCAGGAACCGCTGGTAATCTCATTGCTCTTCTCATGAAGATTTCATGCAGCGACAGTCCAGTTTTTCTGTCCGGTGTGTTTCTCATACTCATCGGAACTAATGGTAGTGTGTCTGGCGTGGACGCAAACGTCTTTGCAGTTCTAAACTTCAAGGTACCATTCATTTGCTCTACAAGTCATGAGGCTTCAGAGCGGTAGCTACAATGCAACTTCTGCTCAACGTTTAAAGCTGAACGTAGCAATCTAATTACTTCATTGTTAAAGTGACTGCCTCTATCTGATTCTAAAGAGACTGGAATACCAAAACAAGGTATCCGGTTCCCTAAGCAACAATTTGGCTACTGTAAGGCGTCATTTCTACGTGGGGGTAAGCTTCAATCCAGTGACCAAAGATACAGACAATCACTAGCACATATCTCAATCCTCCACACACAGGCATCTCAATACAATCCATCTGCATTCTGCTATATATACCCACCCCCGCTTTTCCAATATGGCTCAAATTGACCACAGTCCATTTCCCCACGTTCATCTGTTGGCAGACAATGCAACAATGGCAAATTGCTTGGGCAACCTATCTAAACTTTGGATTAACCCAAGACTGTTTAAATGGGCGAATCATGGCGTCTCTTCCAACATGTGCTTGACCATGATAATATATAGCCATTTGTGTTAACAAATTGTTTGGTAAAACCACTTGTCCCTTCCCAGACACCCAAATATCATCTTCTCACTGAACACATTTCAACTTTAGCCACGTTTTCTTTTCCTCCTTGTCAACATTATCCTCAAGCACTTTCAATTCTTCCTAAGTGTCAATTACATTTAGTGCATAACTGGTACATATTTCTTCCTCTGGTAACAATTCTCATTTATCCTTGAATGATATACAGTTAACACGCAAACCTTTGCGACTTGATCCGCATATCCATTTCCCATTGGCACAAAATCCTGTGGTTTCAGGTGAGAACTGCATTTCACCACAGCAATCCTTTCAGGCATTTGTAAAGCTTGTTTCCAAACATGAATTTTTTCACCATTTCTAACTGGTGAACCTGAAGAGATCAGGAAAAGTCTCTGTGAACATAGCTGGCCAAAATCGTGGACTATTCCAAATCTGGATTGGCTGTCAGTATATATGTTAACTTTAAGATGTGAAGAGACATGCTCCCAACTCAGCCACTTGTGCAGAATACACTCCCCGAAGCCAAGAAGCTTTGGATATACCAGAAATTGTGCACACAGCATATCCTGCTCTCAATGTTCCCATGTTATCTCTTAAACAGGAACCATTAACAAAAAATAATTTGGTCATTTACCTCCAATTGGGTATCTTTAATGTCAGGTCTAGGTTTTGTGCACAAATCGGTAACCTCCAGTCATGTTCAACTTCCTTCAATTTGTCAACTTCATTATTTTCTTTTGGAAGCAAAGTTGCTGGGTTAAGCACTGTACACCTTTTCAGTGTTACATTGGGAAAATAATAGTCTTGTATCGTGTTGTGTCAGTCTGGCATTAGTCAGGTGTTGGGTCTTGGTTTGGGTAAGCAAAACGTCTATGGAGTGAGGGACCATAACAGTTAAAGGATGTTCCATCACAATGCTCTCACTCTGAGTGAGGCTTATTCCAACTGCTGCTGCTGTGCACCACCAGCCAGGTAGTGCTGCTGCAACCGGGTCCAAAGTAGCTGAAACATATGCTACTGAGCTGTTTACACCACCATGGACTTGAATCAAAACGGACAAAGAACATGCATCATACTCATGACAAAATAACATGAAGGGTTTTGTGTAATCAGGCATTCCCAAAGCCTGAGCTAAGGGATCAGTAACTTCTTTAGGAGTCAGCTTCTGCAACAGCTTCAAAATGATTGAAAAGTTGAAAATCCACGGGCGACAATAGCTTAAAGAAACATTCTAACATCTCTCTGTGTAGGTGGGGGTTTCATCTGCAATATGAGAGTGACCCTTTCTCTGGAAATCTTCCTAGTTCCCTTTTCAATTAGGTGTCCCAAATACTTTACTTGTTTCTGACAATACTGTAATTTCACTGTGGACAGTTAGACTTGACAGCCCTAGGGTGGTCACCCATAACTTTTTGCCTGCCTCCCTCCACTTTTTGGACACTGTTGTTGCTGGTTTTTAGACTCTGCGCACTTTACCACTTTCTAACCAGTGCTAAAGTGCATATGCTGTCTCCCCTTAAACATGGTAACATTGGATCATACCCAATTGGACTATTTAATTTACTTAGTCCCTAGTACTGTGCAATATATGTGCCCAGGGCCTGTAGATTAAATGCTACTAGTGGGCCTGCAGCACTGGTTGTACCACCCACTTAAGTAGCCCCTTAACCTTGTCTCAGGCCTGCCATTGCAAGGCCTGTGTGTGCAGTTTCACTGCCAATTCGACTTGGCATTTAAAAATACTTGCCAAGCCTAAAACTCAATTTTTCTACATATATGACACCCCTTAGGTATGCCCTAGGTAACCCATAGGGCAGGGTGCTGTGTAGGCAAAAGGTAGGACATGTACCTATGTAGTTTACATGTCCTAGTAGTGTAAAACTCCCAAATTCGTTTTTACACTGCTGTGAGACCTGCTCCCTTCATAGGCTAACATTGGGGCTGTCCTCATATATTGAGTGGTAGCTGCTGATCTGAAAGGAGTAGGAAGGTCATATTTAGTATGACCAGAATGGTGATATAAAATCCTGCTGACTGGTGAAGCTGGATTTAATATTACTATTTTAGTAATGTCACTTTTAGAAAATGAGCATTTCTCTGCACTTAAATCTTTCTGTGCCTTACAATCCATGTCTGGCTGGGTTTAGTTGCCAGCTCCTTGTCCATTCACTCAGACACACCCCAAACACAGAATACTCAGCCTCACCTGCATACATCTACATTTTGAATGGGTTTTCCTGGGCTAGGAGGGCCTGCTCTCACACAAAGGACTGCCACACCCCCTACTGGGACCCTGGCAGACAGGATTGAACTGAAAGGGGACCGAGTGCACTTCTAAGCCACTCTTTGAAGTCTCCCCCACTTCAAAGGCACATTTGGGTATATAAACAGGGCCTCTGCCCCTTCCAGCGCAGACACTTCCTGATAGGGGTGTACCCCGCCCTCCCTCTCCAGAACCACCTAACGACATACACGCACCTTCACTCACCAATGTACATACGCATACACACACTCATACCCACATTCATTCACGCATGCATACATCCATTCACACACACATCCACACACACTGACATACATACATGCACACACGCATGCACACAACATACATGCACTCACACATCCATACACACACAGACAACACGCATTACACACCCGCATACTGTACGCACAGACATACACACACACACACACACACACAACACCCCGACACCCTCCTCTGTTGGAGCACCCATCTTACCTGATGTCAGGGAGTCGTCTGGCAGGAGACGGGACTGGGGGCTGCTGCCTGCAGCAGCATCCGCCAGCAGAACACCATCAGGCCGTATCATGGGTCATGATACGGTGTGCCACAGTCTACTGGCGTGGCGCTGCTGCTGGCAGAATCGCAACACCTTACTGCCATTCGCCAGCATGACCACAGCTGGATTTCCGCCAACCTTCTGGTGGAAATCTGGCTATGGTCATAATCCCATTGACGGCTGGTAGCCGCGGCAACGGTCTTTTGGCAGCTGTCACCGCGGAGGTAGGCGGTATATACCGCAAATATTATAATGAGTGCCTTAGTGTCCTTCTAGTTAGCAGTTCATGCTGTATGCTCAAGATGACTCTCTGGGAACTGTCATGACGTTTATTTTTTGTATATTTTTTTACCTATGTGTTTGTGTTGTATATTGTATGACTTACACCTGTAAGTTGAAGCAATAATTTTGATTGCTTGATTGGTTGGATAATTTCCTAAGGTGCTCATCCTAATGTTGTTCTAAGTTCTATGAGCTGTCCCATGCCTCCCAGGTACCATGCCTTGTTAACTCAGTTTTGAGGTTCCTTATAACCATCTTGACGAGGTGGACAATTGTGTATCTGTGTGCAGGTAGTGGTTGTGACAGATGAACTACAAGAAGATTTACTTGTTACTAACATTTTTGTAAATAAACACAACTTGCACTTGGAGTCGATGTATGTTCACATATGGCTGATATGCTGACTTTATCCCTCCAGCCTTTCTTGAAGCTTAAAACCACTTTGTAGGAAAGTGCCCTCTTTCTTAGCATGGTTACCCCCATTTTCTGCCTGTTGTCAATGTGTGTGTTCACTGGGATCCTGCTAACCAGGACTTAAGTGATTATGCTCTCTCGCTTCTAACTTGCTAACTGTACCCTTTTTCGCCCACAATTGGCATACTGGTCCACCCATGTAAGTCCCTAGTATATGGTACCTAGGTATTTAGAGCATTGGGGTACCAGGGGATCCCTATGGGCTGCAGCAGTTATTCTGCCACCCACAGGCCTGTCTTTGCAGTCTGCGTGAAACGGGTGCATGCACCCGTTTTCACTACAGGTCACTGCACCAGGTATCTATAAGTCACACATATGGTGGACCCTCTCAGCCCAGAGGGCAGGGTGCAGGTACCTGTGTGTGAGGGCACCCCTGTACTAGCAGAGGTGCTCAACAAACTCCAGGGCTATTTTCCTGGACATTGTGAGTGCAGGGATGCCATTTTACGTGTATACTGGGCATAGGCCACTACCTCTGTCCAGCTACATAATGGTAACTCCAAACCTGGGCATGTTTGGTATCAAACATGCTGGAATCATACTTCAATACTGTTGTAAGTATTGAAAGTATGATTCCATGCACTCTGGGGGCTCCTTAGAGTACCCCCAGCATTGCTACCACCAGCCTTACAGGGTTTTCCAGGCAGCCCAAGCTGCTGCCACCCCTCAGACAGGTTTTTGCCCTCCTGCTGCTCGATCTGATAAAGTCCAGGAAGGCAGAACAAAGGATTTCCTTTGGGAGAGGGAGGTAACACCCTCTCCCTTTGGAAATAGGTGTAATTGGCTTGGGAGGGGTAGCCTCTCCAAGCCACTGGTATGCTTTGAAGGGCACATTTGGTGCCCTCCGTGCATAAACCAGTCCACACCGGTTCAGGGACCCCCAGCCCTTTCTCTGGAGTGAAACTGGACAATGGAAAGGGGAGAGACCACTCTCCTGTCCGTCACCACCCCAGGGGTGGTGTTCAGAGCTCCTCCAGAGGGTCCCTGGGTTCTGCCATCTTGTTTCCAAGGTTGTCAGGGAACGCTCGGAGCATCTGAGTGGCCAGGCCAGGCAGGTGACGTCGGAGCCCCCTCCTGACAAGGGCTTACCTGGCTAGGTGACCAATCCCCTTTCAGGGCTATTTAGGGTCTTTCTCTTGGGTGAGTCCTCAGATTCGGCTTGCAAGACTCCAGCAGGAGTCCTGTGCAACCTCCACTTCCACTTCTGGCCACTGGAACTGCAACTGGACCCTCCCGGAACTGACAACGCTGTAATCCACAAAGAAGACTTTTCTGCAACTTTGTTTCCACGGCTCCTGCCAGTTTTGCAACATTTCACCGGCTGTGCATCCTCAGAAGACCCTGCACAGGAAGAAGAAGGAATCTCCCTTGGTGAAGGAGTCAGTCCCCTGCATCCGCAGGCACCTGCTGGAATGACGAACGGCAGCGTGGATCTCCTCTCATCCTGAGCTGCGTGGATCCTGCATCACAGGTGTCGTCTGGAGTAGTCCTCTTGGTCCTCTATGCCAGCTGTCCAACTTTTGTAAGCCTTTGGCTTCCCACGCAGGACAGTACCCCCGTGCACTGCATCTCCTCCAAGGGATTTTCAGGAGATGTGTAGCTCCAGTCCCCAGCACTCCTTCCTGCAACGCACAGCCCTCTGTGTGTTTTTCCTGCGGCGTGGGATCCCTTTCTATAGTGCTGCATGGGCTCCATCTGCAACTTCTGTGTCCTCATCCTGTGGGACTCCTGTGGGTGCTGCTTCTGCTCCTGTGGACTCTCTGTGATGCCGAGGGCCCCCTGTGACTCCCCCTCCTGGGTTGAGTCCTCCTGGGACTTGCTGGTCCCCAGCAGCACCACTTTTCCACTAACTGCGAGTTTGCCTTTGCCAAGGCTTGTTTGTTGGAATTTCTGCACCAACACCCATCTGCAATCTTCACTCCAGTGCGGAACTTCGTCTGCATCCATCAGGAACTCTTCTTCAGCTCCAGGGCTGCAGTGCTGACCTGTTCTTCACGATCAACCAACTCCTGCAAGTACAGCTGGGTTGGTAGTAGCTCCTACTCCTCCTCGACTTTTGGACTTGGTCTCCTTTCTTCACAGGTCTTCTCCAGGAATTCACAGCTGGTTTCTTGCAGTCTTGTCTAGGTGTCTTATTTTCTTCTTTTTCTTCCTTTTAGGTGGTTTGGGGAAATTCCAGTTATTTAATCCTGCTTTCCTGGTCGGGGGGAGTAGGAAGAGTACTGTTACTTACCTCTGTTGTTTCCAGCTCCCCTCTACATATTCTACTTACCTAGGTGGGGGTCCTGTGTTCGCATCCCATTGTTTTAGTATATGGTTTGGGGTCCCTCTGGGGTCACTATTGGTTAGTGCTATTTGCACTGTTTTCTGACGTTGTGTAAGCCTATTACTGTTTACTAGTGTATACATTTAGTGTATTACTCACCTCCTATTGGAGGGTTACCCTTCTAGTACTTTGTGGTATTGTGTTCCAAAAATAAAGTACCTTTATTGTTGTACAACTGAGTATTTTCTTTCATGTGTGTAATTGCTGTGTGACTACAGTGATATTGCATGAGCTTTGCATGTCTCCTAGATAAGCCTTGGCTGCTCATCCACAGCTACCTCTAGAGAGCCTGGCTTCTAAACACTGACTACACTTCACTAATAGGGGATTCCTGGACCTGATATAAGGTGTAAGTACCATAGGTACCCACCACAAACCAAGCTAGCCTCCTACACCCTACCAGATAAAACCTGGTGCTACTGTTGTGCATAGACCAAACTTGTCTCAGGTAACAACCGTCATTAATTGCTACACTATAAGTATCTCAACAGGGAATACACGACCCCACGGGCACTTGCCTAACATGACCCAACCAGACCGCATTGATGTCCAAAATGCCATTCTGATCAGACAGACTTTTTTCACCTATCATGGACTTGTGGGGTGATAGCTATCTATGGGGGGGCATTTACACTGTGTTGTCTCTTATGCTTGACCATCAGCTTGCTCCGGATTCCCTAACGGCACATCTGGAATATGTCAAGCCACTCCAACAGCGACTCGGACTTTACACAGCCATCACCCTTCTCAACACTAAACGACAGAACTCGCTACACTGGGAGGCCACAACATCTCCTACTATATCTTGATGGCTAAACGACTTATCCTATTTCAATACCACATCTGAACTTTTTGCTTCTTTGCAACTGCCTACCTCCCGCCCTAGGATATATGGCAATCATTGTGTTACCATCTCTAAAGGTTAACCAATAATGATGACGGTGTGGTCTAAAGTTCTTTCCTCAGTGCCCCCCATCTCCCAAACCCGCCGGCTCAGGGTGGACGGCCTCCTGTCTTTATTTCTATACAATTATTTTTTGTATGTCAAATACAATTTATTCTTTTTTGTTTCTTCTCAGCATCACTGTTGGACTTGGCTGTTTTTGCAGGGTCATCCCCAAACTGTTTGCCTCCTTCCTATTTTTTCTCACCTGTTTTTGTTGGCTTAAGGATTCTGGGCACTTTACCACTGCTAACCAGTCATGAGGTGCATATGCTCTCTGTATAAATTGTATTGGTGATTAGTTTATCCCTGAATGGCATATTTGATTTACTGGTAAGTCCCTACTAAAGTGCTCCAGATGTGATCAGGGCCTGTAAATCAAATACTACCTGCCCCACTGATTGTGCCACCCACATGAGTAGCCCTGTAAACATGTCTCAGACCTGCCACTGCAGTGTCTGTGTGTGCAGTCTTACATTGACAATTCAACCCTGCAAGTGTACCCATTTGACACGCCCAAACTTCCCTTCTACTACATGTAAGCCAACCCTAAGGTAGGCCCTTGGTAGCCCCGTGGGCAGAGTGCACTGCACTTAGAACGTCGGGCATGTACTGATGTGTTTTACATGTCCTAACATCGAAATACTGCCAAATTCGGTTTTCACTGTTGCAAGGCCTATATTTCTCATAGGTTAAAATGGGGGCTGCCTTTAAATAACTTTCAAATGCAGTTTCCCTTTGGGAGCAGATAGAGATCTGGAGATTGGAATCTCTGAACTCACAATTTAAAAACACATCTTTTTGTAAAGTTTTTTTTTTTAATTGTCTGTTTGAAAACAGCACTTTTAGAAACTGGGCATTTTCTTGCTTAAACCATTCTGTGCCTCTGCCTGCTTGTTTATTCCACGTTTGGGTCAGACTGACCATTGGGCTGTTTGTGAATCTCCACTAGACATTGACCGAAAGGGAGCTGGGGTGTAGCCTGCATATCCTAATGGGCCATCTGGGCTAGAGTGGAGGGAAGAGTGGTCTCTTACACCTGAAAGGGCTGTGCCTGCCCTCACACAGTGCAGTCTCTGAACCCCTGGAGTGTGTCTGTGGCCAAGCCTGGGAAGGCAGGATCTTATGAGCAACAGAGACTTTCCTTTGAAGTTTGCCTACTTCAAAGGCAGAAAAGAGTATAAGTAGTGGACCCAAAACCCCAGACTTTTAGAACACTTCTGGATCAAGAGGAACCTCTGCCGAGGAGAAGAACTGAAGGGCTTGAGGCGGAGTACTGCCCCTTTGCTGTGTGTGCTTTGCTGGGTTGACCTGCAATTGCTGCTTCTGCCTTAAAGAGGGCAAAGACTGGACTTTGCTGTGTATCCTGCCTGTGAAGTTTCTCCAAGGTCTTGAAGTAGATCTTGCCTTCTGTTGAAAGTCTCAGGGATATCAAAGACCTCAGCTTCATCTGCCTACAGCACTGGGAAATGTGCGTTTAGTGCTGCAACAGAAGAAAACCCACCCAACGCCGTCTGCACTGTCACCTGACAACGCCACATAGAGCTGGCCCCAATTCTGACCGCAACCCTGGTCTCACCGACGCAGCCACCTGACGCCATCACCGAGCTGCTCTTGCACCATGACCTGTGGGCACCACACTCCGCATCCTCTTCCTCACACCGCAGCCTTGGCATTCCCAATGACGACGCTTCACGCTGACACCGGTGCCACTGCTTGCACCGTGGCTTGCGGAAACCGCTCGTGAGGTACACAAAGCACCACCTCGCAACGCAGCTCCGCTCCCCCGACACCAGCTTCATCAACTCCAGTGTCATCAACATGCTCCCCTGTCTGCACCCCGACCCCTGGGCACCACACAGAGCCCGCCCGGCACCACACAGCTGCCTTGGGCGGGCTCGACGACAGCGCTTCAGCAACAAGGATGCTGCTGCCTGCACCGTGACCTGGAGAACCGCACGTCGCACTGCCTCGCTTCACACCGCAGCCCTGGTCTCACCGACGCCAGAGGACGCTGTCACTAAGACGCTGCCTGCACCGTGACCTGTGGGAATCTCACGTCACATCGTCCCCCTTCACACCGCAGCCCTGACGCCATCCATGCCAGCTCTCCTAACTTCGTCATCAGCCCGGAGTTCGATCTGCAACGCGTGTGACTTTAAGGGCCCACCGACCCCCGCACCGAGCTCCAGAACCAATGCCAGTGACGTCGCACTCCGGATCTCATCTCGTGGATAACGACGCCCTACATTTCCAAGGTACTGTTTGCGGGTCTTCCCGACACTGCAGTTGGCCCGTGATGCCGCTGACGGCCTGAACTGTTGGATTTTGTTATTCTCAAGGCCGTGATAGCCCCAGACGGAGCTATCGACTTCAAGGAACTGTATTTTTAAGTTAATTCTTGCAAAGTTCATATCTTTATTACTGTATGTTGGATTTTTCTCATATTGGCTATTTTTCTAAAACTGGTGTGGTGTCCTTTTGTAGTGTTTTCACTGTATTACTGTGTGTTATGTGCAAATGCTTTACACATTGCTTATTAGATAAGCCTGACTGCTCATGCCAAGCTAAGAAGGGGGTGAGCAGGGGTTATCTGAGCTGGGTATCTCCCTTATCCTGACTAGAGAGAGGGTCTCTACGTTGGCAGGGTGCAAACCGACTGCCAACTAGAGACCCCATGTCTAACAGTCACTTCATTCTTCTTTTGTGTTTTCTGTTATTTTGTATTTGTTTAAGCCTTGCACTGTGCTGGATGGTCACAAATAGTTTTTTCATGGGTGCATTGACTGCAGTGTTTGTATTGTGTTTTACAATAAAAAGGTAAATACATTTAAAACAAATAGTGCAATAACTGGACTCAGTGCAAGCCATGGATTAATTATCATCTTGGTTGTATTGGTATAACCTTTGTCTCAACTGCCTGTAATTATAGTGGTGTGCAGATTGCTTCCCTGGCCCAAAATGAACACATATTACAATCCTTTAAAGACTACTCAAAATCAAGAAAAGCCTTAAAAGAAGCCTTTGCATTCTGGCAGCCGCCATCAGTCATCATAAGTCAATACCACTTATATCTAAGAGGACATACAGGTAATAAAATGATCTATCATTTATCAGTATGGCTGGATACTTTAAAGCATTATAAATTATTATTGTACAACAGCAGATTTTCTGTTGGGTGACGTCATTTTCGTGTCACTCTCACCAGTTCCTCGACTGGACACACTACAGCATTATAAACTTTCTTGTTGCAATAAAGGCTTGCAGAAGTGATGACTACATAGTCCCCTTCCCTGCAGATACAGCACAGAATGTAGAATGATGGTTCAGCAGTGACCCAAGAATGAAAAAGTTCCTAGTTATCATAACAGACATTTTTGATTCTCTTAAAGACTCAGAGGTGACGATCCTGCTTATCTTTCTTCTTTATTTCTTCCAGCAGCTGTAACATTTAATAAGAACAAAAAACTACTTTTCCCAAGAACCTCTGTGAAAAGAACACTATAGCATTGTCCATATAGTCCTCCAACTATGTTTATGCCCCCTCTTTATTACTGCGAGAAGCGCCATCCAGCAAATTCTGACTACTCTTGTTTATTGGAATTATTACCTAAGAAAGGTATGAAAAAACGTAGGCAACCTTGAAAAACACCATAGCCAGCATACCAAAATACCTTTAAGTCAGAGAATGCACCTCTAACACAAATCTAGGTACACAATACAATAGTTGTATACGTCCTTCAACAGTTATTAAGAAACAAGATTTAAGTAATCACTGTTTACTTAACATTGCACATTTCTTGGCCTATTAGTGAAGAATAGAGGGTGGGATGACCTACCCTGATCATGTGGAGGCATATTCCTCGCCTCCTAGTCCTTCATGTTACTAAAACATTCTGTTATGATAGCTAGGACATTTTACATTCTATGCTAGGACTGGAGGTAAGGATTATGCTAGTTTTGAGCGTATTGACTACCAGTACTGCCACATCAACCTTTGGTTTAAAGTAAAACCTCTTAAAAGTAGATTCAGAAGACCAGTCAACCCCATTTAGAATATCTTCTAATCTGTCGCCTACACAAAAAGCTTTAGAGGCCATAGCTCGCCTAGCAGAATATGCCCCAAACGACTTTGTATTAATTTCTGCATCTTCCATAACCCAACTAACCCATCAGGCTGTGGTTGGAGAAGAAACTACTCTGTGTGGTTTGCAAATGGAAATTTGCAAATGATTTTCACCCACTGGGCAAATCTCTTTTGTTGTACTCTCACATCCCCTGAGACATTATACCACACACAATTTTGAGACATCCCTGTAAGAAGGATATGATATGACTATGGAATTGCATTTCATTCTCCTAGAGATGTTGAAAGTACCCCCCATCTACGGCGAATGCTCTGCATGTTAAATTGAGATCCCTTACATCAGATATTCTTCTGCAAGAGACCAAGCAAAGTAGCATTCCCAACACTGCAGAGAATACTTTCAGAGTTGAGTATGTATTGCTGTGCCTAAACATATTTAAGACTCTGTTAATTTCCCAAACGGAGGAGTGTCTAGGTTCTTGGAGAAGAGAAAGATAAACACCTCTGAGCAACTTTCTAACGAATGGATGCTCTCCTACCGGGTTACGATCAATTGGATCATGGACCACTGAGATGGCCAATTGAAATGTGTTTACTTTCCTACAAGCCATTGTATGATCAGCCATATCCGCTAGGAAATTCAAAACACTTACTATATCTTACCCCACGGGATCCAAATTAATTTGTGTGCACCAATGTATTCATCAGGACTATGCCCATTTATACTTCTTAATTGTTCCATCTGCCCAGGCTCTGGAATGGAGGAATTGAGTCTGTCTTGAAAGGCTTTGGGACTTTCAGTTGTCTCCTGTAATCCTTCAGGCCATCAAGAATAATATGCCCTCCATGATTAGATGATGCAGGTTTCCTAATGGATCTGGGAGATGAAGAAGAGGGATTGGAAAACCCCAGGGAAGTTGCATCAGAACTGGATACCATGCCTGAGATCTCCAAATAGGAATCATCACCACTAAATCTGCCATTTGTCTCCTTGTCTGCGCCAAGAGGTGGGTCAGCATTAAGAAATGTGTATCCCTGCTCCTTGGACCAATCCTGTAGGGAGGCATCTGTTGCTAATGCATGCGGTTTCCAACTAAAATACCTGGGGAGTTGGTGGTCCAACCTGGAGGCAAAGAGATCGATAGAAAATGTGCCCCAACACTTTAAGACCTGACTGAAAATCTTTGAGAGGATCTTCCAAGCATTTGCATCTCAGAAATTACGAGATTGCCAATCTGCAATTGTTTTGGAATTCCTTGTTACCAAGATATTCTTTCCCTTTCCAGACAGAATTTCCAAATATTCCTGGCTAATTCTGCCAAAATCTTGTATCTCATTGCTCCTAAATAATTGATACAGTGAACAGCTGAAACACTCTACATCTTCAAAAGGACTTTAGATTGAATCCTGTCTCTGGTCCAACACTGTACTGCAATAAAACCTGCTAATAACTCCAAACAATTGATATGTAGACCTTTTTCTGAGGTCAACCATTTTTCTTGTGTGCAAATATCACTGCAAAAAGCTACTCAACCCTCTCTGCTGGCATCTGATCTGATAATATCCGGGCTGGACGAAGACAGCTATTCCTTTCCGCACTGCCTAATTGGACAACCACCAACCCATCTTGCCCTTTGTTTCCTGGGATAGACAAACCTTCTGGGAATAAGTGAGTCCCTTTCTTAGATGTTCGGCTTTTAGGTGCTGAAGAGCCCTGTAATGAAGTGGGCTTGGAAATATTGTCTAAATAGAAGATAACAAGAGGCCAACCAGACTTGCTATCTGTCTTCAGGACATTTTCTGCTTTGCCAGCGTCTTGCGTAGTTGCTGTCTTATCATTTTCATTTTCATGGATGCAAGACTGAGAGAAGCTTCTTAACGAAACCTAGGAAACTGATGTTCCTTGTTGGTAGGAAGCAGGATTTCTTCTACGTTATGACAAATCTTAAATCTTCTAAGAAAGATATTACCCTTTGAAGGTGTCACAACAAACTCCAATGACATTGATCTAAAATGAGGATATTGTCTGAATAACCTATTAGACGTGATCCTTGTGCAAGAAGATATTCTATTGCCGGATGAAGCACTTTAGTGAAGCACCCAGGTGCTGAAGTCAGACCAAAATGTAGATTTGTGAATTTGTGTGTCTGAAACCCCAAATGAATTGGAGGAACCTTTGGTTAGGAGTATATTTTGTAATGGAGGAGTATGCGTCCTTTATATCCAGATGGACCATCCAGTCGCCTTGATCACTAGATCTCATAGAAGGTGAATACATTGTGGGGCATATTTATACTCTGTTTGCGCCGGAATTGCGTCGTTTTTTTTGACGCAATTTCGACGCAAAACTAACTCCATATTTATACTTTGGCGTTAGATGCGTCTAGCGCCAAAGTCCATGGAGTTAGCGTCATTTTTTTGCGTGGACACCTACTTTGCGTTAATTATATGCAAGGTAGGCGTTCCCGTCTAAAAAATCGACTCCGAGGCATGTGCGTCGTATTTATACTCCCGGGCAAAATTCACGCCCGGGAGTGGGCGGGTCAAAAAAAATGACGTACGGCCGCTTTTGCGCCGTTTTTTAGCGCCTGCAAAAGGCAGGCATTAAGGGACCTGTGGGCTCTGAAGGAGCCCAGAGGCGCCCTCCCATGCCCCCAGGGACCCCCCCTGTCACCCTTGCCCACCCCAGGAGGACACCCAAGGCTGGAGGGACCCATCCCAGGGACATTAAGGTAAGTTCAGGTAAGTGTTTTTTTTTTTTTTTTTTGGTGGCATAGGGGGGCCTGATTTGTGTCCCCCTACATGCCACTATGCCCAATGACCATGCCCAGGGGACAGAAGTCCCCTGGGCATGGCCATTGGGCAAGGGGGCATGACTCCTGTCTTTGCTAAGACAGTAGTCATTTCTATGGGGGTTGGGAGTGAAAAAAAATGGTGCAAATCGGGTTGAGGCGAAAAAATTGCCTCAACCTGACTTGCCCCATTTCTTGACGCCCAAGCCCCATATCCCCCTACGCCGGCGCAGCCTGGTGTACGTCGTTTTTTTTAACGCACACCAGACGGCGCCAGCGGCTAACGCCGGCTAACGTCGGCTAACGTCATTCAATAAATACGGCGCCCGCATGGCGGTTCAGAATGGCGTTAGCCGGCGCCAATTTTTTTGACGCAAAACTGCGTTAGCGCAGTTTTGCGTCAAAAAGTATAAATATGGGCCTCAATTTGGAAAGTTTGATAGACAAGACATTTTTTACATTGCTACAGGTTTATCACTGATCAATAACCTCCATCCCTTTTTTCCATGAAAATGTTGCTTAAAATGCCTTTGAAATTAAGAGAGGTAGGAATTATATCCCTTGTTTCAAGAAGGGCCAAAACCTCTTCTTGAATCAGAGCATAATCTTGTTTGGGGAAAAAAATGAGAAAAATTAGGAGACGAGGATATGAATTTTGAACAGCGGAACCTAAGATTTCTATTTGGAATCCCTGCACTGTCTAAAGAACCTAGGCATCCTTTGTAAGAAGCCTCCAATTGTGAACATATTGTGCTAATCTGCCTCCCGCTCTTAGTTGTGAGGAAGGGGTAACACTCACTGGAGTTAGTTGATCCAGATGAGCTGTCACAGAAACGACCTCTGTTACCTCTTCGTCCCTCGGAAATCGCTGGTTGTTTAGAAGACACCAAATATGGATGCGTCCTGCCAGTGTCCTTGTTTGACTTCTTGACCTATGGAATGGGCTTGGTGGGAGAAAACGGCCAGCCGAGCGCCTCCTGCAATGACTGACACCTGAAAAAACTTTGGGGAAAAATTGTCTTTATGGAAGCGTGGCCCTTATCCAATTAAGTAAATGTGGCCACAGACTTGCCTAATTACTTAATAAAAGGATCCCAAAAAGACCTCCTTGAGCTACTGAGCCAGCCTCAGTTCTAGAAATATCCCTTCGTTTCGGATCTACTTTAATAAAGAAGGATCGTCACTGCTCTGTAGAAAGGGAACAGTTTGCATTGCCCTTTGAGCCCAACTGGAGAGAATAGCTAGGCAAATAAAAGAGCCCAATTCTTTGTCCTTTTCAGCCATATCCAATATCTCTAATGGACCCATGATATCAAGAAGTTTATCTTGCAACACACCAGGATCTGTCTGTGCCCTTCTTTTGGATCACAAATATATTTTGCTAAAAAAGTGGCCATGCAAACGTCAGCCTGTGGTGTGAGTGCCAACTTACCGTCCAGCGATGGAAGGGGGCAATCATCACTCAGGTGATTATGTACTTCCTTCTCTAACGGTGGATGCAATCTTGCTGCCACGTATGCAGCTACCTTATCCCCTGGCACCCTGAGCCTCTAATAGTATTGAACAACTGTATTCCTCTGCTACAAAAGCAGCGCAAACACAATAGCCAGAACAATTGTATGGCAGTCTACAAAAATGGAGCTCCAAGTAGATTTACTGCAGTCGATTGTGAAGCGCCTAGTGAGCCTAGGCACTAAGGCCCATATTTATACTTTCTTAGCGCCGCATTTGCGTCGTTTTTTGATGCAAAATCGGTGCAAACTTACAAAATGCGATTGTAATTTGTAAGTTTGCGCCGATTTAGCGTCACAAAATGATGCAAATGCGGTGCTAAGAAAGTATAAGTATGGGCCTAAGATCGAATCCATCGAGGAGAAAATACAAACTAGCCACCAATTTGTGCTCCTGTGCAGCTATAACAGAAAGGCAAAGACTGCTCGTTGACACCATCCAATTCGAGTGCCCACCGCAAAGACACTTCTGGTTCCACAAGTTCAGAGGAGATACACCCCAGCTCATGTTCATACAAATTGGACAGTCCTTCATTCTATCAGGACTCATTGGTTTCGGCAGTCTGATCTCACACCCCAGACCATCAACCCCGCTCCAGACCTAGCTATGAGGTTGAGTGCAAGGGAGACAACAAAGATAAGGCACCATCTAGCCCTGCAACCCAAGTGGCACTGATGTCTAGGTGGGCCAAGAAAGAGCTGAGGAATCAGAATAAAAAGGTGAAATTTAAAACCACGCTGCAGCAGCAACTTCTCCCAACCCGCACCAGAGTGGGAGTATTCCCAATTTTCAACTCCAAACTGGGCGCCAATAAATACCCAACTAGTGCGGGCTTTACACAGCCCTCTAAGTCTCCTTCCTCTGTCTGGAACATACAGAACTCTCACACCCTATAGCTAGCTTCTCTCCTGAGCCCACAAACAAACAAGTTACCAAAAAGACAAAGATCGGTGCTTGTGTCTAGGGACTTCCATTAGAGGAATCAGGTTCCGCATTCCAAGAGGCAAACCTCGGCTTCAAGTCCAAACGTGCACAAGCATCCAGCAAGTCGAACACAGAGGCCAGTAAGCTAGTAACCCAGGCATAAGTCCCAAGCGCTGCACCCTTTGTGCTCCCAGCAGAGGTCCCTCCATGCCACCCTTCAGCGTCCTCTTCGTACAACAGGCAGCCCACTAACTCGGTAGCACTGGCTGCCAACCATAACAAAATCTTAATGACTGACCTACCAGGCTTGGGCCCTCTTATTCCAGCTCAAAAAGCTAGATCAAACCTAGGAGTGTTTCCTGCTTCAGACAAAGTTCACAGTGTCAAACACATACCATCTTTGGCTCGTATCCACTCAGAGGATCTGGAGTGGGCAAGAATTCAGAACCTTCCCGGGAGCACTCATGGTGAATCAACTTAGGTAGGTCTTCACCAGCGCCTCCGTTGTGTAGTGATCAAGGAAGCGCCTCAACTGGCATAATGGGAGATAGAAATCAAGTCTCCTTGTACAGAGAAATACCTGCAAGTCCTTGCCTCCCCCTCAAAAACGCAGGGGGCAGCATTAGTCCTGCGTGGCACAGACAGGAGTAACAGCAGCATCAGACCTTTCCACACATGCCACAAGGCTCCCATGACCCTTAGGATAACATGCACCAATAATCAACGGGCTGTGTCCTTTTGTACACCATTGGCAGATCCTGTTGCGGGACATAGCTCCCACAGGCATTACTCCTAACATCGATCTCAGACAGCCAGACAGGGATACCAACAGAGTGAAAGGCAGCAGTCAACAGCTGACAGTTATTCCTTGGATCGTGGCAGGTCTCCAGAAACTTTTAGAGGTTAAGTCAGCTCCCTTCTGTTTAGTTATTGGTGACATACCATGCATCCAAGAGTCATGGGCTATTGAATTTTGAATCTATTTTGCTTGCTGCTTAATATGATTTTCACATCATGGCCACAAAACATAATATATTTGGTTGCCCGGCAGAAAGGCTTTCCATTTTCATTAAACGCGCCCGAAAGATAGTGGCCTCAGAAATTTCCAGCAATTCGGACACTCTTCAAGCCCTGCTCATCAAAGGTTAAAGTCTAACTCTCAAGCCCTATGCCTGCTGCTTTTTAACTCCTACTACAACCCTGAACAGTTTCAAAAGAAAGAGGCCTTATCCTGGCTAGCAAGAACAATCAAAGAGCTGCTGTTCACATATGATTCTCATCAAGGCATAGTAGTTGGTGACTTCAAACATCAGGGATCTTAATAAACCTTACAATTACCTTTACACTCTCTCCTCCACAATCACAACCTCAGATCATCTCAGACCTTAAAAGAAGCACTTTTCCCCCAATGGCGCACTAATTCCACTTTTAAGATCATATCTACAATTTATTACATCCTTGTCATCGAAGGGCTGCCACCCACGTTCCAAGACTTTGAAGTCGATGACAGGGGCAAGAGTGATCACAGCCCCCTGCAGGCAACCCTGCAACTGGCCTCTTTACACTCTCCCTCACTACTAGCAATTGGGGAACCAACAGGGGAAGAGCGCCACAAGCTTCTTCGTAGAATTAAATGGTCCACCTGACTTGGTAACAAACGTTTAGTCTGGGTTTAGAGAAGAAAGGCTGCTAAGATGACACCAAATGGAACAACAGTACTTGGGCATTGGGAAGAACTTGTAGGGAACTTACATCAGGCGTTGGGGAATGGGCAACGGTATCTCCTGTACAAACTCTCCTTGATTTGAACTCATGTACGAGATGCACCAAGGAGCTAGCAGCCAGCAAACACTCACTTCGTAGGGTACTGGCGGCTAGAAGAAGTAGCAATGTGGCAGGCAGCCCAACCATCACCGCAGTCAAGGCGGCGTGCAAGCTGAAAGTCTGGCAGCTCAAAAGAGAGTACATCGAAGCAGAATGGCTCAGAATTTTTACCTTATTAAAAGACAAAAAACACTCCCGCTTGTGGAGGCACTTAAATCGCTTGGGCGACTCAGGGCAGCTCCAAGAGAATGGTCTGGCGGAAAAGGCTGGGATCAGCCACATTAACAAGTTATTCACAATCGCTCAGGAGGTGGAAGCTGCCCCTTCTCCCGCTCTACATGTCCTTTTCCTTGCCCCAGCAGAGTTCATCTATTCAAGATGGCGCAGTAAGAGAAGCTTTTAAGAAAATGTGGCCCGATTGGGCACCTGCCCCAATGGGATTCCAGCAGCCGTATTTAAAATGGCTCAAGATTTTTGTGTGTCCGCCCTCATGCCACTTTTCAATCACACGTATGTCTCAGCAACAATTCTGTTTTCCTGGATGGGATCCATTCTCTTCCGCATTCATAAAAGGGGCTGCCGTTTTAACCCAGCCGGCCGGTTGCCCTTCTCAGTGTTGAAGCCAAAGCCTACGCACATATCCTTTTGAAGGAATTAGAAGCATGGGTAACTGAAAAAGTATTCTTCCACTTTTTCGATAAGGTTTTAGGTTTGAATTTTCAACAACAGATAACATCATGGCACTGCCGTACTGAGCCTCTCAACAACCTCCTTCTGCTGCTTCCTTGATTAAGGCACCACCTTCAATAGGGTGTGTCGGGGCAGGCTATGGGGGAAGTTAACCACATGAGGAATCCCACCTCTGCTTATCAGGACGTTCATATCATTACATCAGGGGACATGGGTCTGGGTAAAAACAAGTCCCAGTACGGTTACGGACAGAATGCCGACCTACAATGGGCTCAAACAGGGCTGATATTCGCCCCCTTCCTTTTCAATCTTTACACTGCCGACCTGGGTGCTGCCCTGGAAGGAGCCAGCCTAGTTACTCCAAAGCTATGTGGGGTGCGCTTACCATCCTGCAATAAGCAGATGACACCTTAATCATGGATCATACCAGAGCCAGTTTACAGAGAGCCCTGAATGCACTGCAGAGCTACAACCAGGTATATAATTTGCAGGTGAACCAGATTAAAACCAAGATCGTTGTTTTTGGCAAGTACCCCCACAAATAAACAATCCTATTGGCGGTTGGGAGTACTACATATTTCAGCAGCTCCCATCTACAACTACCTTGGAGTTTGGGTCTCAAGAAGGACCACGTCAGTCATTCACCTAAGGCATCTTAGATTTAAATCTCTCAGTGTTGTGAACCTGCTGGGTCTGTGGAGTCCAGTCCTTGTATGCCAGGGGGACATAAAGTATTACCTTAGGCTCTAACGAGCCCCATGGTCAACCCTCAAATACCACCTTAAAGTAATCTTTGAGGAGGCGGGCTCCCCAAGGCAAACATGGCAGGTGAAAAGAGCCTCCTTCGGGCGGGATATCGAAAGTCTTCGTAGCAGCAACTTGACCACGGTCCTGGATACAACCTGTTCCCCGGAGAAAGCACAGCCTTATTGGCCGAAGTAAAATCCTTTACATGAGGCTAATCACTCTACCAGTCTAAGACTTTAACCCGACCTGGGCTTGTCGAGGGGAGATAGCCGCATGTATACTTTGGGATTATCGCAAAAGAATGTTTGTTTCACCTGCTGTGCTGCTATCCTAAATTTGCCACGGCGAGATGTTGTTTGCTTCTTTCATTATTTCACTCCAAAAGGAAGGGGGTCCTACATTATCTGAGGTTTCCAAAAATTCACCTGAGATCTTGAGGACCTCTTTAATTTTGCAAAAGCCTCACGATCAACTCACTAAACATGCTTCCTTTTGGCGGTGGCGTTTTTTGGGAGGGGGTTCCCCATGTTTCTTTAGACGAGGAAGATTCAAATGTGACCCAAGTATGTTTCTTGTGAAATATAAGCTCCTTACATTTGAGCTCTAAAAAAGCCGCCTTCTGCTCCATGGGAACTATTACACTTGCTACTGCTTCGTTATTTGAGGCATCAAAGAAATCGTCACCCCAAGAACAAGAATAGAGAGCACCTTCCCCTCTGTCAGGGTCTTGATTATCTTGCTCATTCAAAACATTTTTGAAGGTTGGGCGACCAGCGAGATCTGTTTGATTCTCAGTTGCAGACCTAGAGTCACGTCAGACTCCGGAGGGGGTGGACAGGTTTCCCACTCAAATATTCACAGGAAAAAGAAATCGGCGCCATGCTCCTCTACCTTTTCCCCAGTTTTAAGAGAAACTGCCAATCGTTGGGCCTTTCAAAATCACTGCGCAGCGTTCACGAGCTCAAGTTATAAATCACTCAGTAGCAAAAATGAAAAAACTCTCCTGAAAAAGAATCGCCTAGACATCCCTGCAGGCTTAAATCACAAGCAGCTGACCATTACACAGGGCCGTAGCTATAGGGGGAATTTGAGGGCCGGGACTACCCGTAACAGTCTTTGTTCCCCCCAAATGACCGAGGTAGCCGTCACAGTATAGAGGTGTGGGAGTTCAAAAGGTAACTGAACAATAAAAATTCCTTTACAGTTTGTTTTTATCTTATTGCTTTTTCTACATGTTCTAAGACAGGTTAAATGTTAGGCTATGTCTTCTGATGAATTGTTCTTTTAACATGTCCTTTGGCTGCTAATGGGCAGGAGTTTGTAAAGTAACGATGTGCTACCTTGAGGGTCCTATGCAAGGATTTCTGCTGCATGTAAAAGAGTAAAGAATGTCCATAATTTGGGAAGTGGAGTACTCTGTAGCATTGAAATGGGAGGTACCATCCAAGCAGCATCAAACAGAGATGTTATCACAGCTCAGGATTATAAATGCAAGCATGAAACCACCACTCAGAGCATTTTAGACAGTACTGGTGCCTGTCTATCCATGGCTGTTCTACCTGGATATGGAATTAATGTACTTAGCCAGGCCACAGACCTTAAAAAGACCCATCCTGGGCTCACATGATCACCTATATTTTACCTTTCCTATCTGCCTTGCTGTTCGATGTCTGGCAAGGGGCTCCTTTTGTACAGCACCTTTTGTACAACTTGCGTGTAACTATGAGTTGTGGAGCCTGTGTCAAGTCCATGCAGTTTTGACTTGTGCTTCTCATGAAATGTGATTTCACTATACATCATTTTTCACAACCTTATACTGAAATACATTGTGGGACCCTCACAACTTCCTCTGTAGAATGGCATTTAAATTCTAAATAGTTTTCACCATTGTTGCATCGCTAAAATGTTTAAAACACATTGTTTGCCACTAAGTTCTCAAAATGTTGTTGATGGATTTGCTTCAAGCTCTCTTTAAAGTTATTTTAAATAACTGATTATGAAGTTGGTTGGAATTAGGAAACTCCACACAGCAGATTAAGATTTCCTAAATTTACACGAGGGAAGGTTTATCCTTTCAGGCCTTTCAGGTGTGATGGTTTCTTAATGCAAATTCCCCAGGTAGGACATCCTCCAGCAAAAAAATAAAATGAGTGTGGAGGTTGGACATCCCACACCTGAGGAAAGAGGTGTGGGAGGGATGGCTCTGAGCTGAGGCCAGCTTTTTTGTTTTTTTTTAAAGAAATGAATAAGCTTGACATTGCACAAAGTTTGAACATTTCTGAAAATACAGAAAGATGAGTCAGCCTACTTTACAACTTTACATCCTCACTCCTTAAATCCCATCAAAGTCAGTATTTAAAGTTGGATTGTGAAAAGTTGTATGAGTGTGCAAATTCCTACACATAGAATCACATGGTGTGCACCTGAATATCGACACCTGAATATTGATTTTACAGGATATCGAGGACAGAATATTGCATCCAAATTATTAAAAGGTAAGTAAGTATAGTTTTTCTAAACCTTACTCCACTTATACGTTGGTTGGAATTAGGAAACACAATATATATATATATATATATATATATATATATATATATATATATGTCTTCAATGCATGTAGATGTTGAGTTAGGAATGGTAAATCTATGCTTCCATATATGCACATACCTTTCAATATTCTGTCCTCAGTATCCTTATGCCATGATATTCCTAGGATTTAGAGCACAGATTTAATGTTTGGTCATAGCCGATGGCCATGGCCTCCTAAAGATATACCTCTGGAAACAGGCCTGCCATTAGAACTAAAAAACAACCATTAAAATTACATAATTATACCAAAATAACATATTTGGAAAAGAGAGAATGTCAGGTATTTATCTTAACGGCTGCTGAAGCAGCAAAGAAAGATGGGGCATAAACGTGTTTGGAGGAGTATATGGACAATACTTTAGTTTCTTTTCCAAGAGGTTCTTGGGAACTGTAGAGGCATATTTACAGGCCCCGTGGGGCAGGGAAACGCAGCAAATAATATTGCTGCACTGCCCTGTGCCACAGGGAAAGAGCAGGAATGCACCGTCTGTCCTTTCCTTTCCTATTTTCTGTCCTTTCCCCCGGCACTGGTGCACAAATTTCTGCCTAGCGCCAACTCAGGCACCCGTGAACCATGGTGTAAGGGTGACTAGCATTTTGGCAGGATTGTTTTTCTGCAGGAAGGGACACCTTTCTGCACAAAAGTTATCCTGGGAGGCATTTTCAGAAAGAGGAAACAACAAGGAGAAATAAAGATATTACTCCTCGTTGTGCCTGTCCAGATTCATGTAAATCTAGAAATGCATTAAAACCCACGAATATTGTGTGGGAAAACGCAAAGCAGCGCCCATGGAATGCCTTCCTGACGCACTGTAAGGCAACGCAATGACTTGCACTGCATTACCTTAGACCATATCTACAAGGCCATGAAAAGCCACGGAAAGTGGCTTTGCGAGGCCTTGTAGATATGGGCTCGCACTATCCGCTGCCGCTGTGTTACAAATAGTGACACACTGGTGGCCCATGGGGCTTGGAAAGGCCTGTTGTGTTTTTTGTTCATAAATGGCTCCTGGAAGAAATAAAGAAGAGAGATGAGCATAACACTCACCTTTGATCCTGACATAGAATTTCAGCTGACTAATGTAAACTGTGCACGCTCCGCTAGAAGTTGTTCACCCCAGGTGTAGTGGTGAGAAGCACAGGCCATGTGGGTAAACCTGGGGGTCCAAACGAGAGGCGCAATACGTGAGTCCCATGTTGTGAGTACGTATGATTCATCAGTAACGTCTTGCATCTGGGTTCCGTATTGCACCTTGCTCAGGGTTGGCGGGTGTTGTTTTTGGCCTCCAGATTTCTAATATATATTTCCTAACATCCATCACCTGTCGCTGTATTCCCTCTCCTGCATAGTCCTGCTAACACCATGGCTTTGACGTGAGACCATTTCAGCAGTGTAGGTAGCCAGTATCGAAGGGCCGGGCTACTGGTGCCTTCCAGTACATTGTATAGGACAGAGGCAAAGATAATAAACCTATGAAGATGCTTCTCGTCTTTACTTTTGGGTTGGAGTCCAAGTAAGCAGGACTCAGGAGAAGTTGTGATCCGTAACTGTGGATACTATTTCTGTGACCTTCACCCAGGCTGTCTGTATTACTGAGCACTCCCACACCATATGATAGAAATCAGCTACAGGCATCTTACATCTGGGACATTCTATGCGTTGTGTTGTAATGTTTGCTCATTGTAAGTAATCGAACTGGGTAAAACGAAGCCAAGGATTACAGGATACCTCTTTGACCTGATGGAGGACTCGGGCCCATTGTGCTTCTGTAGCTGTGTGAAGCCTTCAGTCCACCAGTCTGGGGCCCTAGCTGTCATGCTTGCCTGATCTGCAGTTAATGCAATGTACAAAATAGAGATGCTTGTCGAGCGCCGCCACAGAACAATAATGTGTGCAGAGTCAGCAGTTGAAAAAATTCTGCTCCTCTACGCTCCCATATATCTTGGATCACACATTGTTATGCATGAAATAACAAGAAGTGCCTCACCGTCACTCCATAGGTATCTATGATGTCCTGAAAAAAACATGAGTTCCCCCCCATAAATAAATCACACAGGAGAATAGTCTCAGCTTCCCTCCATACTTCTACTGCAAACCTCCGGGTTATCTCGCGAAGCTACCGAAGGTGCTACAGCAGAATAAGCACAGTGGTTGTGGCTTCGTGCTGCACACATATAATTTCCAGTAAAGGAGAGCTATTGTCATTAAATGCATTTCCTGACAGAACAAGCTTGAGGTCCACCAGCTACAAATAAATCTGAGTTCCCCCAGTATCCCACAGATGGTTGCCTTTTTGGGGCTATGGTTTGTGCTTAGCCATTATGCTGACCATTGCAACTGTACTGTTGTGTAATAAAATTCATAATTAGGGGCACCAATGTCTCCCTCAGAGAGAGGGAGTTGAAGTATGGAGAGTGCCAGGGGGAGCATTAATGGAAGCGCCACAAAAAGTAGAGGAGATGGGGAAGTATGAGCATTTTGGAGATCGCCACACTTCCTATCGGTAATAACAGTAGCAACAGCCAAAAGGGAAGAATCCTCCTGACTGAGCTTACTGACCTACCAAATTGCCCTCTCCGAGGTCCTTCTCACCATGATAAATCTGGACACCCAAATACTTAAATGTGTTGCAGCACCATTTGGGTCAGAAGCTCAGGAGGGTCACTGTGTCTGGTTTAGACACCGGGACATGGGAAATAGGCATAACACATCCCAATTTACCCAGAGTCCTGACACAATGCCAAATGTGCCACATTACAGGAAGATGAGAGGATCATCCGCGTAAAGTGAGACCATGTGGGATTTCCTGTGTGTTATTATTCCCCACTGCCATGCTTGGAGGCGCCGTTGACAAGCCGTGGGTTCCATGGCCAGGGCAAAAATCAGGGGGATAGCGGACAGCCCTGCCTAGTTCCCCTTTGTATTTCAAGATATTCAGGATTAGCTGCCCCGTTCACACATGCGCCATCCCGGCCCCATGCCCATGTGCTCCAATGTCACTAGAAGGTAATCCCACCCTAGGGTATCACATGCTTTTTCGATATCAAGCAATACCGCCACTTGCCCATTAGTATCTGGAGCGGCACTGTTGTCAGGCGCAGCAGTCTACGAATATTTAAAAAGGTGTTACGCCCAGGGATGAACCCAGATTGGTCTTCATGCACCAGTGTACAAACTACGAGGAGCCACTGATTACCCAGCACTTTGCCCAGTATACAGTTTATATTTAATAACGAGAGAGGATGGTAGGATTGCACAGGGCTTGGGCAAAACTACTATTAGTGCCTCGCACAGCCAGTTCAGGAGTTGGCTCAGTATCCTTTTAGGAAAGTACCCTCTTTCTTGGCATGGTTACCCCCTTTTTCTGCCTGATGTCAGTGTGTTTGACTGTGTTCACTGGGATCCTGCTAACCAGGACCCCATTGATTATGCTCTCTCTCCCAAAACTCTGTATTTCATCCCACAATTGGCACACTGATGCCTCATTCTAAGTCCTAGCATCTGGTACCTAGGTACCAAGGTTATTGGGGTACCAGGGGATCCCTATGGGCTGCAGCATATATTTTGCCGCCCATAGGGAGCCCAAGCAAAGGGTTCTGCAGGACTGCCATTGCAGCCTGTGTGAAAAGGTGCAAGCACCCTTTCACTGCCACTTTTCACTACACAGGTCACTTTTAAGCCACCCCTATGGCAGGCCTCCCAGCCCAGAGGGCAGGGTACAAAGTACCTGTGTGTGAGGGGACCCCTACACTAGCAAAGGTGCCCCCACAAACTGCAGACCCATTTTCATGTGTACCGGGACGCCATTTTACGAGTGTACTGGACATATGTCAATACCTATGTCCAGCTACATAATGGTAACTCCGAACATAGGCATGTTTGGTATCAAAAATGTTGGTATTATACCCCATTGCTTTTGCAAGCATTGGTTGTATGATTTCATGCACTCTGGGGCTCCTTAGAGGACCCCCAGTATTGTCATTACTGCCTTCTGAGGGTTTCCAGGCAGCCCAAGCTGCTGACACCTCCCAGACAGGTTTCTGCCCTCCTGTTGCTAAAAAGCTCAAGCCCAAGAAGGCAGAACAAAGAATTTCCTTTCAGAGAGTGGTGTTACACCCTCTCCCTTTGGAAATAGGTGTTACAGGCTTTGGAGGGGTAGCCTCCCCAAGCCACTGGCAATGCTTTGAATGGGCACATTTGGTGCCCTCCTTGCATAAACGAGCCTACACCGGTTCAGGGATTTCCAATCCCTGCTCTGGAGCAAAAGTGACAAAGGAATGGGGAATGATCACTCCACTGTCCATCACCACTCCAGGGGTGGTGCTCAGAGCTCCTCCAGAGGGTCCCTGGGTTTTGCCATCTTGGATTCAAGGTTGGCAGGGAACTCTGGGAGCATCTGAGTGGCCAGTGCCAGCAGGTGATGTCAGAGCCCCCTTCTGATAGGTGGTCACCCAGCTAGGCGACCAGTCCCCCTTTCAGGGCTATGTAGGGTCTCTCTCTTGGGTGGTTCCTCAGATTCGGATTCCAAGACTCCAGCAGGAGTTCTCTGCAACCTCCACTTCGACTTCTGACCGAAGAAACTGCATCTGGACACTCCAGGACCCGACAAGCTGCAACAAAGAAGCAAGACGCCTCCTGCCACATTGTATCCACGGCTCCTTCCAGCAATTGTAAAATTTCCCCGATCGTGCATCCTCTGAGGACAGCCCATCTTCTTTGCTTGATTGGCTTGTGATTTGGTAGATGTTGAGAGAGGCAGTGAAACACCTTTCAGAATTCCTGCCATCACAGATCAATTAGATGTTCTTTCTTTAACCTAAAAAAGCAGGAAGCCTGCCCAGATGGGTGCAGCTTTATAATGTTTCTGGAAATGCAGACTGTAATACACGCTCCAATAGGTTTAATCTACCTTTATGGTGGAGATCCTTAGCTCTAATCGAGAGTCTTTGCGTACTTGTGCATTTTTGCTGATTGCTGCTAAGGTTGTGTGAATTTTTTTTTTTTTTTTTGGGAAAGCACTTTCTTTGAAAACTTTTGTTTCAAAAGTATTGGATCCCTATTT
Source organism: Pleurodeles waltl (assembly GCF_031143425.1). Classification (NCBI taxonomy): domain Eukaryota; kingdom Metazoa; phylum Chordata; class Amphibia; order Caudata; family Salamandridae; genus Pleurodeles; species Pleurodeles waltl. The sequence goes on along the minus strand of NC_090440.1, from coordinate 970,757,036 downwards.
AAATGACCCTCCAGCTGAAAAATGAATATACAAGTTTGCTGTTCTAATAATTGTTTGAGCTATGTCTTTTAATTCATCTCAATACCATATCTAGACCTCTGCTTTGTTCGTTTTCACTCTTCTGATGTGCAAGGAAGAAGCCGTTCAATCAGATGTCATACTCTATCTTTCTGAAAATTTATTTCTAGCGAAGGCGATATTTAAAGTCCAAACAGTGAACGGTAATGCATCCTCCGCTTTAAAAAAAAAAGTTATTTTCTTTCCGGCTTATTGTTCTGCTTTAGGCAGGCTAAAATGAGTTCACCAGCATTAAATGGTTCATAGGTTCATATACTTGAATTATTCCTTGTCATCATACAACAAAGCAGTGCACAGTCAATACCATCGAAAACAGCCATAGACTTCATGTAATTAGTCAACTTCATTATGTGGCTCGAACTTCAGCCAGTCAAGAGATGGACCCTGACTTCCAATTGCCAGATTTCTCATTGCACATCTAATAGTGATAAATCCTTTCAAGCTGTGCCTTAAATTTGTTCAAAGTAGTATTTTCCACAATTTGATTTGTTTCTTCCTAAAATGCTACTCTGTTTCACTCTGACGGACAGCTCTCTATATTCTAAACTTTTTCTAAGGAAAATGTAGACTTTTTACCCCAGTTTTTAGGGTCAAGCGCGCAAGCGCTCTGGTCTGTTGTAATAGCTCTGTGGGCTTTTAACCATGCCCACTCTTGTTATTTATTCATTGTTGTGCTTGTTTTAAATGCTCCATTTTAATTGGTGTATTTTATGAAATGTCCCTCCTTTGTGTGCTGAGTTCCCTCCCAGGCGGTTTCACTAAGTGAACATTTTTGTTGGCTATCACACTACGTCACACTTCCTCCTGTTACAGTGTGTGATGGCCCCTCCCCCGATTTAAGTTTGCCTTTCATCCCAGCTGTGATCCTTATAGACATTCACGCAGGGAGCCAATAACTCAGCCAGGCTCTAGCAGGCCTCAGGATTTTACTGTCTGCCGAGCAGAACCAGTTTGCTAAGACACTTAGACCGATATTTATACTTTTTTAGCGCCACATTTGCGCTGCTTTTTGACGCAAAAGCGGCGCATTGTATTGTGTAAGTTTGCGCTGCTTTTGCGTCAAAAAATGACGCAAATGCAGCGCTAAGAAAGTATAAATATGGGCCTTAATTCGGCCTTTGCATCAGCAGCATTAAAAGAGCACCGACCCAGCTGATATAAAGCTGAAGTAATTATCTCGCTCCAGTCAGTTCTAGCAAACAATTTGAGGTGGGGCGTGCATATGTCAACGGTTTTAATCTTCATTTTCAATTTATGTGGCAAGAAAAGTCCAATTAGGAATTTACAACAGTGATAGCTCTAACTCAAGAAAACGCGAGACCCATTGCATTGCAAATGCTTGTTTATTTGGCTTCCGTCAAGCCCTTGTTTAAGATCTGCAAATTGGAAAACAAAAAGTCTACATGAATTACCCATATACTAAATTCCTATCCTGTCTCCATCAGGGACATATAACAAAGAAATGCAACATATTTACCACATTTTCAGCTGAAGCACAGAAAGACTAAGAAAGGCACTTGGAATTAGCCATACTCGAGAGTGAATGGAGGCTTCAATTTAAGGAGTGAACACCGAAAGTTATATCTTTTACTTACTTGAAAAAAGCCACCTTCCAAGACTTCTTCAATGGAAAAAGCCCTCTGACCTTGCGTCTAAGGGTCAAACTTCAGGACAGGCTCTGTTTTCAGATTAAATGTAGAAGGGGAGTGAGGGCCCCAGGAAATACACCCACAATACTGCCAAAGGTCAGTGTCACAAGGTTAAAGTTCTGGCAGCAGATTCAGTCAAAACACTAACACATTCCCAGTAGTACCCAGTGCTTTAAATGGGCCGGTACTGTCCGGTACTGAGTACCAGCACTTTTTTATTTTGAGAGGGAGAGTACCGGCATATCTCAAGAAAAACGTAATACTTTTAATTGGAGAGTACCGGCACTTCTCAGAAACAAGCAGGTACTCTGATAGAGAGTACCTGCACTTCTATTTTTCCATTTAAAGCACTGGTAGTACCCAGATACGTTCACCAGTTAAATGGAATTTCTTTGAAAAACTCCCTCGGAAAGGAAGGAAAGCTACAAGCTAGAGCCATCCTGAAGATAAAGAGGAAGCTTCTACCTCAGTTTCCTTTTTTAAAAACATGTTTTAAAGAAATCTTGACAAGATAAGGCTTATTAATACGGTACATATGGTTCATGTGAAAACAGAGCAATATCTATTCCACATCAGATCCAATGACAAAATAGTAAAGTTGTCCAGTTACAGAATACAGACATAGCAGAATAATACAGCTGAAGAGCAAAAACAGAGTAGAACCAAGCAGCCGCAGGAGATAGCTATATCCACATGCGGCCTGCAACACACAGCCCCCAACACACAGAAACCCACCCAAGCACACTCAGATATTCAGTCTCAGTCATCCTAGTAGCACCTCCGTCCTCCACCGGGGAGCCACTGACTCTGGCTCTTGGGAGGCCGTCAGGGTACAATCTGTCTGTAAATCTACCTCTGACAAGCTAGCTAAAATACCAGCCCAAATGTCTAAATCTCGTTCAGCATGGTCATCAATGCGCACTGTCCGGAGTCGCCTCTCCTCCGCCATGCCCCATACACACAAGTCTCCCATCCATTCACAAGTCGTCGGTCCCTTAGTCTGTGTCCAGCGTATCACCACCCATCACTTGGCGAGCACCAGTCCCAGGAGACCGAATCAATGGCACATCTTAGCGCCGCTCGTAGGTGGCGGAAGTACTCCCAGTAGGCAGTGACTGATGGAGGGCTCCACAGGCACCCATGTGCTACCTGTAATATCCACATGACCTCGCCCCAGAAATCCCCTAGTTTGTTACAGCCCCATGTGATATGGAGAAAAGACACCATGGCAGACCCACATCTAGGGCAAGCATCTGACCGAGGTCTATCAAATCTGTGTAGGCACTGTGGGGTTATAAAGGCTTGGTGCAAGTAATTAAGCTGAATGAGATTGAGTATCACATTACTCGCAACTTCCTTGAGCAAACGCTTTCTCCCAGGCACTTTCCGAGAGCAACCCCAGTATGCTATTTTCCCATCTGTCTTGGACCTCCATCAAGTCACCTTGACAGTCTCCCTTGAGCGCTTTATAAGTACAAGAGATCAAGCCCAATGTAGACCCAGGTTCTAGCAGGTTTACCTTCCTCAGCTTTAATCTATGCACCCAGGAATTCATTTGCCAGTGAGTTTAGCTGGAAGTGTCCCGGTAATGTCAAAAAGTACTTATTTCGGACGTTAAGTTCAGTCAACAGTTTTGGCCATTTCTTTTGATGGCCAAAATGTTTTCGGGAAGCAAGTAGATGAGACCCTGTAGTCAGGGAAAACAGACACAGAGACTGTACGATTACTGGGTTTGTTTCTGAAATGGCAGTCCATTCAATAGTATACGTGCTAGAATCAGGTACCAGCATCAGTCATCCTCCTGTCTTCAGTGTAGACAGTATAGTCGCAGTCAAATTATATTCAGCAACATTGGCAACAGAGGAGTCAGTCAAAAAAGCAAAGACAAAGATGAAAACGAAACCAGTCTTTGCATTTCAATAAAAATAAGTCAGCCACAGCTCATAATAAGGCGGAGGGGCTCTGCCCCGCCACCTTTTTCTGATGCAGGAAGATCGTCTGTCAGGCTGAACAAAGGTCAGCCTGACAGACACTCTTTATGTTTGGGTCAGGCAGCCAGGCCCTGTACATGCACCAAAGGTGCCTGTCTGTTTGAATCGCAATTTGCCAGGCTTAAGATTTGAAAGCCCGGTGGGTGTGACTTCCTCAGCCCGGCAAAGTCTTCTGTTAGGGCCCACCCCCATGACAAGGGGTAGCGTCACTGATAGACTTACCCTTGGGGGCTTGAGTTGTAATCCCTGCCTATCAGTGACGCTCATCAAAGAGTGGAGTGGGGTCAGCAGCTCTCACTGACCCCCATACCACTCTGTGACGAGGTAAGGAAGGTCTTCCTCTAAATGGGTGACCTATGACAAGGTCAGCCAATGAGAGAGGACGACAGGAGCTTCCTTAAATGGACAGAGGCTTCCGTCCTGCCACCCAAGATCACTGCAGTGATGATGGGTGCGTGTGTTTTTGTATGGAAATATATATATATATATCATCTCACCCTAACGTGCTAGGACTCTCTGCTCCTTCACTGACCCTGCTTATGGTAGGTAGGACATGTCACGTCTTAAGGGTTGTTAGAATATAACTATGGACAGATGGGTGGTACCTTTGAGAATGATCTTGCCTTGGAGTTCTCAAGGAAGCCTCTTCCTCTTCGACCAAATGGCACAAGAACCTGAAAAAAGTGATTATGTTAATCACCAAACATTTACTGAAAGGTGTTACAGGGGATGAACTGGCCTTTCAGAAAGGTGAATGTCTATTCAGAATTCGCTCGGATACCAAAACAAATCCAGAGATTTGCAGCCCGTGAAAGATCTATGGCACTTGAAGAAATACCCCTTCTCTTTGGTAGTATTCAAATACACCTCAGTGGATTCTCATCTGTGCTAGCATGCCATCTTTGTTCCCTGCCATCAAAGTGGCATACACTAATCTTTAGACCTCCCTTTGCGGGCTTGGTGCATAAACCTTCCTATCTATGTGTATGTGACACCCCCAAAATTGATGGAAGTTCACTAGGCTTTCATGCTCATCGTAACTGACGGGATGTTCATGAGGCTTGTAATCTTCTCAGACAGTAGAGGAAGCCTTGCCTAAAATTGTTTGGACATACCTGGTGTAGTTGTTGTACTGTCATACTATGATTATGCTATAACAATCACATGAAAAATGTAAATGACAACAATAACAATAAGGCTGCCACAGTGGCTTATAATTAACCATGGATCATCCATTGACCAACCTCTCTGTCATTATAGGGCTTTCTCAATGACTATGGCCTGGTTTGGGTTGGAGATAAAGAGAAGAGTGATGGAGAGGTGTCCAAACATGAGATAACTGAACATGAAGTAGTGGAGCTCCAAGGTCTATGGAAGCCAGGTAAGGGTCCAGAAAGATGCTTTTTAATCTACTCCTTTAGTGTACCGACCTCTATCATGTCCCTGAAACCTTCATAAGCTTACATATCACAGTCTGTGAAGGGGACCAAAGACAGCAAGAAACATGATGACACTGCTACACCAGTGGTAAGTCTGTTTATCTATTGTAACTGTTGAGCAGCCTTAAACGAACACAATTCAAAAAATATAAAATCAAATTAAAATCCAGAGGCATGGTAAATGTAGATAAGAAAGGAAGTATGTTTAAATAAATACATCCCACCATTAGCAGGCTTTGAGAAAAGGTTCCTCATGTGGCATTGCAGCCTAAGAATAAATTGGTGATTTTTGTCTTAGGAGTCATTCGCTTTCACCAGGAGTTAGTCTCTTGGCTGGTATGGAATTGTATAGTATGGTATAGACTGTCACGTAATGTATAGTAAGGTATGGTATGGCCTGTTGTATATTATGTTATGGTCTGTCATTGTATAGTATGGGATGACATGGTATGTATGGCCTGTCATTATTATATATTATGGTATGGTTTGTCATTGTGTACTACCAGTATAGGCCTTAACATACTATACAATGACAGGCCATATCATTCTATACAACAACATGCCATGCCATGCCATGCCATACCATTCTAAACCATGGCAGACCATAGAATGCCATGCCATAATATAAAATAAAATGACAGATCATAGCATACTATACAGTCACATAACATACCATACCAAAATATACAATGATAGGGCAGACCATATTTTACAATGACAGGCCATGCCACAATACAAGGACAATCCTTACTTACCATACTATACAATCTCAAGTCATTCCACACTGTATTATCCAGTGACAGGCCGTGCCATACTATACAATGACAGCTCATACCATACCATACTATACAGTAACATTCCATACTATACCTTACAATACCATCCTATACTATAAAATGACTGACCATACCATACCATACAGTGGCGGCCCATACTATACTGTACATTGACAGGCCACAGCATATCATACTATAAAATGATAGCCCATAACATACCATACTATAATATGCTATACAATGATAGGCCATAGTATACAGTGACAAGCCATTCCATATGATACCATACTGTACAATGACAGCCCATACCATACTTTACCATATTATATGACAGGCCATATATGTACCATGCATACTATACAATGACAGTCCATATCCTACCATATCATGCTATACAATGTCAAGCCATACCATATTTTACAATGACAGGTATACCATTCCATACAATAACAGGCCATACCATACAATACTATGCATGACAGGACATTGCAAACTATACAATGACATGCCGTACCATACCATGCCAAGACAGGCCATACCATACAATGCTATTCAGTGACAGACCATACTATCCCATGCCATACTACACAATAACAGATCATACATGTCACACCATACTATACAATGGCAGGCTATAACTTACCATCCAATACAATGACAACCTATACCATACTGTATTGTCCTACACAATGACAGACTATACCATGATATGCCATAATATATAATGACAGACCATACTATACTATACAGTGACTGACCATACCATAATATATAATGAACGGGAAGACCATATTTTACAATGACAGGCCATACCATACCGTACTATACCATGGTCATACCATGAAATACAATGATAGGCTATACTATACAATGGTAGGCCATACCATATGATACCATACACTACAATACAATAATGACCCATAGCATAGCATACCTTACCATACTATGCAGTGAGAGGCCATGGCAAACTATACCATGCTATACAATGACAGACCATACCTTAACATATCATCATATACAATGAAAAACCATACCAAACTTTATACATGCCATATTAAACAATGATAGGACATGCCACGTCATACTCTGCATGACAGGACATACCATACCAAACTATACAATGACAGGCCATACCTTATCAAATCATATCATGCTATATCGTGTCAAGCCATACCATATTTTACAATGACAGGTTATACCGTACCGTACCATACTATACAATACGGACCATACTATGCATGACAGGACATTCCATACCATACTATACAATGACAGTCCATACCATGCTATACAATGGCAGGCCATACTATCCCATACCATACTACACAATGACAGATCATCCCATGCCACACCATTCTATGCAATGACAGGCTATAACTTACCATCCAATACAATGACAACCCATACCATACTAGACCGTCCTATACAATGACACACTATACCATGCTATACCATATTATAAAATGACAGACCATACCATACTTACAATGACAGACCATACCATAATATATAATGACAGGGAAGACCATATTTTACATTGACAGGCCATAACATACTGTACTATATAATGACAGGCCATACCATACCTTGCCATACAGTGACAGGCCATACCATACAATACTATATGATGACAGGCCATAGCATACTGTACAATGACAGGGCACACCATACCATACTATGGCATATTTATAAAATGAAAGGCCATACAATACCATACCATGCCATACTTTAGAATGATAGGCCATATTATCCCATACTATACAATGACTGGCCATACCTTATTAAATCATAATGGACAATGACAAGCCACACCAAACCATACAATACTATACAATGACAGACTATAACATACTTTATAATGGCATAATACATTACATGCCATACCATACTATACGATGAGAGGCCATTCCATGCCATAGTATATTATAACAGTCAATACTATACCATAATATACAGTGTCAGTCCATACCATACCATACAACTCTATACTATACAATAAAATGACAGGCAATACCATACCGTACAATGGCAGGCTATACCATACTATACAATGACAGGCGACACCATAATATACTATGCCATAATATAAAATGACAGGCTATAACATAACATATGATTCTATATGATACAATGATAGGCCATACTATACTATACAATGGCAGGCCATACCATGTGATACCATAGAATACCATCATATACAATAACAGCCAATACCTTACCTCACTATGCAGTGGGAGGCCATAGCATACTATACCATACTATACAATGACAGACCATACCTTAACATATCATCATATACAATGAAAGACCATACCAAATCATATTCAATGACACAACATTCCAAACTATACAATGACAGGCCATAATATATTATACTGTATTATAATATAAAATAAAATGACAGGCCATATCAAACCATAATTTACAATAACAGTTCATACCATGCAATACAGTGACATTCCACATCATACCATACAATTCCATACTATACTATACAATGACAGGCAATAGCATACAATACAATAGCAGGCTATACCATACAATGACAGGCCACACTATACCATACTATGCCATGACATAAAATAACAGCCCATAATATACCATACCATGCCATACAATACAAAGATTACCAGATCATACGATACCATACTGTACAATGATAGGACATACCTTGTCATACTTTGCAATGAGAGGCCAAAGCATACTATACCATACTTTGCAATGACAGGCTGTACCTTAGCATACCGTCCTATACATACCATATTATTCAATGATAGTGCACGCCACGCCATACTACATGACAACATATAATGACAGGCTATACTATTCATTGACAAGACATTCCGTACTATACAATGGCAGGCCACACCATACTTTACAATAACATGCCATGCCAAGACAGGCCACACCATACTATGCTCTACAATTACAGGAAATTCCATACCATGCCGTACTATAAAATGACAGAGCATTCCATACTGTACCATACCATACAATGACAGGTCATGCCATACCATACCATACTATACAATGAGAGCACATATGATACTTTACAGTGACAGGTCTTGCAGTACCACACCATACTATACAATGAAAGGTATAACTTACCATGGAATACAATGACAGGCCATCCTATACAATTGCAGACCACACCATGCCATGCCATAATATATAATGAAAGGCCATACTATACCATACAATACCATAATATACAATGACCTTACCATGCCATACTATACAATTACAGTCCATACCATACCATACTATTCAGTAACAGTACATTCCATACTATAGCATACCATAATATACAATCAAAGGCCATACCATTCCACACAGTGGCAGACTGAACCATACTTTATAGCGACGGTCCACACCATATCATACTATGCCATACGATAAAATTACAGGCCATACCACACCATGCCATACTACACAGTGATAGGCAATTCAGTACCATACTACACAGCGACAGGGCATACCCTGCCATACTGTAGAATGACAGCCAGTACCATACCTTATATCACTATACAATGACAGGTCATACAATAGACTATTATACAATTGAGAGGCCATACCATATTAGAAATGGCAGGCCATACCCTACTGTATGGTATCCAGCAACTGGATAACGTCACGGTTGACAAGTAGCGCTCCACAAATCTACTGATTGAGTGATTGATTGATACAATAACAGCCCATACCATACTATATTATACAATGACATACCATACCAATGACTGGCTATAACTTACCATACTATTCAATGACAGGCCATGCCTTACAGAACCATTTTATACAATGGCGGACGATACCATGCCATGTCATACATAAAATGACAGACCATGCCATACTCTACAATGACAGGCCATATCATACTATACAATGTCAGGCCATATCATACTATACAATGTCAGGCCACATCATACTATACAATGTCAGACCACACTATACCACACAATACCATACTAATGACAGACTATACAATGACAGACCATGCCATACAATACCATCCTATAGAATGGCAGACCATACCATGCCATAATATAAAATGACAGGCCATACCATAATATATAATGACAGAGCATACCATAACAAAATATACAATGTCAGGGCAGAACATATTTTACAGTGACATGCCATACCATACAAGGATAAGCCTACATAACATACTATACAATCTCAAGCCATACCATACTGTATTATCCAGTGACAGGCCATGCCATACTATACAATGACAGCTCATACCATACCATACCATACCATACCATACTATACAGTGACAGTCCATACTATATAGTCCATACTATACCATACAGTCCCATCCCACACTATACAATGACAGGCCATACCATACTATACATTGACAGGCCACAGCATACCATACTATAAAATGACAGGCTATACCATACCATACTACGCTATACAATGATAGGCCATACCATACTATACAATGACAAGCCATACCATACGATACAGTACTGTACAATGATAGTCGATACCGCAACTTACCATATTATATGACAGGCCATATGCATACAGTACATACTATACAAGAACAGGCCATATTTTACCATATCATGCTATACAATGTCAAGCCATACCATCTTTTACAATGACAGGTTATATGTTGGAAAGTGGATTATTGGTAAGGGCAGGTAAGTACCTACACCCGTCAGGTCTCAAAAAATGAATCCCAGCTCAAACCTTTGTAGCTTGGCAACTAGCAGTTAGGTTTAACTTAGGAGACAGGTGTGTAAAGCATTTAAAAATCACAAAACAGTAAATAAGTAAAACACAAAACACCAATTTATCAAAATAGAGTATATTTTTATATTTGAAATGACACTAAAACAACAAAACTCCAATAAAGGGAACCGGATATATGAAATTTTAAAGAATAAATGTTTTTTAGCGCATAGAAACTAAAAGCACCAATCTAGACATCTGGTCGCATTCAACTGTGGCAAAGTCATAATTCGAGGCTTACCGCGATGGAGCCCTGCTCGGCTACAGTAAGAGGGAGGCCTCAGTCAAAGTTTTAATGTTCAGACTTATGTGGTGATTATGATATTGACAGTCACCTGACCGCCATATTACGACTGCGGCGGTGAACCAACCCACACATAGCCACATCACCACCAGTACCACCAGTGCGGTCCGACCACTGACGACAGCGGTTGCCATCCCCAGGCCAGGAGAAGGCATATCCCCGGCCACCATATTACGAGTCAGCAGACTGCCACGATTTCTGGGGTGGACCGACCGCTACGAAAAGCCTGGCGGAAATGAGCAGTATATAAAGTGACACTCACCTCCACAGACACAGACAAGTTTGCGGCCGACATGGAACCAGAACTGGAAGTCTTCCCTATGCTCTACCACGCAATCCAAGTACAGGAACAGCGCGAAGACGAAGACGACAACCGTGAGTACACACTAGGGAGGGAAGGGGAGAGCTACACACCCACACGCAACACAGCAACATGCAACACACACACCCGCCACGGTCTGCCACGCACATTAACACACGTACACAAACACCTGTCCCGATACACACACACACACAGCCACAAACACACAGGCACACACAAATCACAGACAGGCACAACCAAAACTCACACATTACTCCCAACACACACGGCACGCACATTTCATACACAGGGCTAAAAAATGGATCCAAAAATACAGAAATAACATAAGCACACAAAATGAAAGACCAGACAAATCACTTAAATCAACACCAACGTCATCTGTTGGGCAGATGTATTCGAAGGATATGTTGTAATAAAAAACTATACAAGAATGGGCCATTAACCAGTCCAAAAAGTGCAATATGCACACAACGGCATAATGTCGCCCAAATTTGACTCCTGACAGCCTCATGGCCTCCACTGGTCAGGGACATCAATGGGGCAGGCAGGTACTTCAGGGGTCAGAGGGTGGGGGGAGTGGCGGGGTTTTATGTTTGGAAGGGGGGGTCATTGGGCTTTGGTTTGGGAGGGGGTGGGGGTTTGGCCTTAGGTTTAGATGGCGGGGAATATTCTTGCAGCGGGGGTGGGAGTGGCTACAGTCATTGCCTTAGAGGGAGGCTTTTTGGCTGGGGGAGGGACATGGGAAACACTATGGGGGCCATAAGAGGACTGGGAGCTGGAGGGACTGGGCTGGGGGAGGGGAACGTGATGCTTAGGGAAACACAGGGTTTGGCTAGAGGAGGGAACAGGTCAAGGTGGGCAAGGAAAAGTTTTTTAGGAACAGTGGGACAGATTGTGGGAACAGGTTTGGGAATGGAGGTAGAGAGAATGGTAGTAGGATGTGTAGGTCTGCTGGACTTGGATGTAGGTGCATGCAAAGTGTGCATGTGTGAGGTGGATGACTGTTGGGTGGGTGAGTGGGGGTGTTTATGTGTCTTGGGAGGAGGAGGGAAGAGCGGCTGGGAAAAGGTAGGCAGGTTGTCTGAATGTATGTTGAGGTGGTGTCTGCAAGTAAGGTGGGCGTGCTGCATGTGGGTGCGATGGTAGTGGTGGTCATTGTGAATGTAGTGTATGTGGTGCATGTCTGTGTGTCTGCTGTGGTGGTGACTGTTGGCAGGGCTGAACTTTTGACTGGATCTGGGAGTGAGGATGCAGTGCTGGCAGGTGTGAGTAGTGATTAGGCTGTGAGGGAGGAGGTGGTGGGGGAGACAGTGGAGGCAGTGGCTGTTGTGTTTGCTGGTGTGTGTTGGGTGTGTGTATGCTTGTGATGTGACCTGTGGTGCTTGTGTTTGTCTTAGCACGTCTTGTCTGTTGTCTTGGGTGCATGCAGGTCTGATGGTGTGCTTGGGATGGGTGGGGGAGAGGGCTCTGGGACTTGGCACAGGTAGTTGGAGAGGGGGCGGAAGAAGTAGGGACACTGGCTGCCGTCAAAGAGGAGGCCAGATCCTGAAACAATTTCTGTAGGCCAGCCAACGCACTGTGAATGCTTTTCAGGTAGGCATTGCTTTGCTGCTTCTGAAATGACAGCCCCTGGATGGCATTCACCATGGTTGACTGCCCCACAGAGATGGATCTCAGGAGGTCAATAGCCTGCTCTTGGAGGGCAGCAGGGCTGACTGGGGCAGGGGCAGAGGTGCCTGCGGCGAAGGAGATGCCGACCCTCTTATATGAGCGAGCATGGGCAACTAGGTGGGGAGCTGATGGGAGGGCAGTGCTGGTAATGGGGGTGGCAGATGATTTAGTTGCTGGGGTAGTCCCAGAGGGGACCGCCACCACCAGGGAGCTTTCATCAGAGGAGGAATCAGTCAGATGTAGCAGTTCCTGTCCCCCGTGATGCTCCCCTTGCCCTCCAGCCCACTGGTCCCCTCCGTGTTGGTGGACTCCGCCTCCTGGGTCCCGTGAGCTGCAGCCCCCCAATTGCTGGTGCCCCTTCTCCTTTGCCGGATGGTGCTAATGCACACAAGGACAGAAGAAGACAAGGAGGGAGGGTGGGGGAGAAAGAAAGGGAGCATAGGGTCAATAACCACACTTCTGCCAGATAATAGCCACACTTTACAACAATACACAAGCAAAATTCAGTACGCTGTGCCAAACACCAGACAAAACGAATGGCTACTGACCACAGGAGACCTTGCAATTTGAACCCCCTACAATCATCCATCGACAACACTACACTGATAAAGCAGCAGACTGTTACTACTCACTAAACCACTTGTGGGAGTTAACTGAGGGACATCTTCACTTGACAGTGTGTGAACAACCTGCATTTGCCTGGACATCCCACATAGCTAGTTGAAAACAGCAGTAAATGAGAGTCACCAATCTTCATTTTAGTCCCAGGATGTAGCTCTCTACATATGTAGCCATGTCTTTAACTTACAACTACCTATCAGACAGACCAATTAGCATTACAATGAGGACCTCAGCTACAAACCCGACCAGAGATTACTTAGGCATCCACTAGCTATCAGCTAACCATACAAACACTATGCAACTCAATACCAACATGAGGAACACTTGTGGCTGCTTTGCTGCCCTCAAGCGCCCATCCAACTCTGGGCAGGCCACTGCAAGTATGCGGGCCATTAGGAATGTCAGGGTCCGACGGGCACCCCTCCCTAGTTAGGAGGACATCCCCAGCTGGGCCTCTTTGGTCTTCTGGGCCCAGCGTCTCAGGCCCTCTCACCGCTTTCTGCAGTGGGTGCTCTGCTGGCTATGGACCGCCAGGGTCAGCATTTCCTTGGCGATGGCTAACCACAATCCCTTATTTTGATGGGCGCTGACCTGCATGGGAAACACAGACATAAGGACACATTTATTTAGACTCCTCAACCAGTTACAGCATTTGACTACATATTGTATACATCACAGTCATGCTACACATGACACGTGCTTATGTGCACATAAAGGCTGCACAACACAACACTCTCAAAAGGACATACTGCATGCCCACATATGCAACTACATTCAACCATGTCTCATCTACTATACATAAAAGGTGCTACCTGCTTATCTGGAGCCCCATACAACTGTCCATACAGGGGTAAGACCCCATCCACAAGCTTCCCAAGTTCTTCTGGTGTGAAGGCTGGGGCCCTATCACCTGTAGAACTTGCCATTATGGCTTCCAGATACAGGACACAGCAGCACACACAGAGGAGGACAGTCAGGAGTCAAGTGAAATGGCATTTAGAAAATGGAGGTCACGTCTGTGACGGAGATCACCGTCACCGCCGGCGATGATCTTCATTGCCCCTGTTCTGCATATACATCCATGTTATCCAATAAGGAGTTGCACGGCGGTTCCGACCGCCCACCGCCATGATGAATAACGCCAGCTGAGTGAGGTCACTTACATCTGTCCTCTGCATGCAGGACAAACGGCTGACATTTTACACTGTTATTTATAATTTTACCCAATTATATGTGCGTCATAGCTCAATCTGGCACACTACATTCCAGGCCCTACACATTGTGAAGTTACTCATCTAAAATGATAATGCCTTACACCATTTGTATCGTAATCGATGCTGTGCTCAAAACTGTCAGACCTAGGGAATTGTGATGTACTATATGGTTTTGTGACTCATATGTTCACGTCACCATTCATTGTACATCTAAGCTTTAGACATACAATATAATGAAAGGGGTTGTATTAGATGTCCGTCAGTATGTTGGAGCAACAAGAGCATAGATGGCAAATAGGTTGCCTGTAACGTTGATATTTCAGCATTGATTGATAAAAAGGGTGCTCAATATGTATTTTCTTTGTCCTACTTGTATTGTTTGCTATGTGTAGATACCGACCATTGTGGAGGCAGAGGAATAGACCTGTGCACCGCCCCTAGTTGACCTGGCTACAATGATGAACGGCATGTACTGCTCACCTATCGTATAAATAGTGTGACAATCAGAGAACTGTGTGCACAATTGGAGGTTGATCTCATGCCTGCTAATTGTCATCCAAATGCTATTCCTGCTAATGTACAGGTAATTTCAGTGCCCCTCTTTTTGGCCACTGGCTCATTTCAGGTGATCCTTGCTCTACTCCCCTGATAAGGTCTGCTAGGTAGACGTGGCCTGCTGCATGCTGCACAATTTGGCCCTCAGAAGGCATTGTCCCATTACTGGAAGAGGAGGTTTGTTCCAGTGCACCGGTGATAGCAGAGGGAACAGTAGACAGTGATGAAGATGTGGAGGAGGATGATGTGGACACCGTGGGGGTTATTACAACTTTGGAGGAGGTGTTAATCCGTCCCAAAAGTGACGGTAAAGTGACGGATATACCACCAGCCGTATTACGAGTTCCATAGGATATAATGGACTAGTAATACGGCTGGTGGTATATCCGTCACTTTACCGTCACTTTTGGGACGGATTAACACCTCCTCCAAAGTTGTAATAACCCCCCAGGACTCAGCTGAATCAGCAGTACTTCCAATGGCAGTCTGATAGGCTTGTCGTTGAGTTGACGACAATCACCTCATGAAATGGTGTGTGGCAGCTTTTATATTCATTTCAGTAGTACGTGGTTTGCTCTACCT
Organism: Pleurodeles waltl; assembly: GCF_031143425.1. Lineage (NCBI taxonomy): Eukaryota > Metazoa > Chordata > Amphibia > Caudata > Salamandridae > Pleurodeles > Pleurodeles waltl. The sequence goes on along the minus strand of NC_090440.1, from coordinate 970,741,088 downwards.
CGATCATCTCAGTGTGGTTAGTGGTACAGGAGGGAGATATGGGGTTACTGTACTCCTGCCTTTGCTATGTTTCAACTGTATGTTTACTGAGATTGGTTTGTCCAACTCAAAGTTTTGACTCAGAGTGCCTCTGTAGTTAGGAAATGCTGTTGGTAGTGTAATGGCTGTACTGATGGCCTCACATTTCACATCTGTGATTGGGCCTTCCTGACAGTTTCCCCAGCACTGGATGCCATGCAGGAGAGTGTGCCATACAGACAACATGGCAGGGCTCTGTCATGGTGTGTGTTCTAATGCCATTACTGAGGTTGTGCCATGTCTGTAGTAATGTTGATAGTTCATTATAGAGCTGTATTTGTAAGACATAAGGTCTGTGAATTTAGTATGGTATTTGACAAGGATCATGTTTTTTGACAATCATCTATTTGATTGCAATTGTTTTCCATTGCAGAGGATTGTGGGATGTGTGTTTTATACTTGTGAGTGTGTGTGGTGTTTATATGTGTATCAGATGTGATGTATTTGAAATGGCCAATGTGGGGTAGTTTTGTTGGGAAGTCAGTATTGGGACCATGGCGGTCCACATCGCTAGTGGCTTACCGCCTTTGAATGACTGCTGTGTTGATTTGTGGGTCGTCATTTGGAGGGCGGTATCTTCTTGGCATGGCAATGAGGGTGGTGGGACAGCCTCTCTCCTGCTGAAGTTCTGCCTGGAGGTGTCAGATTTGTGGCTGCTTTCTGGCAGTTTTGTCTTTGTAACTCATAATACGGCAGTCGATTCACTGCCTCCGCGGCCGTCGTTTGGCAGCCGCTGCAAGCACAGCGGTCTTCAGTAAAGACCGCTAAAATCATTATGACCATCTTAGTCTTTTTCTTGAAGATTTTTCTTCCCCGGATGAAGTCAAATTTCGGATCTGACCTCCCTGGAACCCTCTTCAAATACGCGTCGCAGGAGACCTCGGTGAAGAATTCTACATTCGGACTTAGATGATTTTTTGTGATGGAAATCTTTGTCTGGGATGAACTTGAAGTACGAAACCGACCTCCATGTAGCCCTCTTCGGATACGCTGCGTGAGAAGCCTTGGTCAACTTTTTACATTTGGAAGTAGAAACTTTTTTGGAACTTTTTCTCTCTGACATCGGATGACCCTCCACAGCAAGCCAATTTCGAGTTGACATCGTCGGCTTGCCTTTCCACGAGCCCCTGGTGAAACCCTGGAAGTCTGGTGCTCCGGAGCTTTCAAGCAGGATAAACCTGCAAGCCAGGCCAGGTCGTGGTCGATGTAAGATGGCTTGACTCATGACGTCGGATTGGTCCACTTATGGAGCTTTTTTTCAAAAGTGCTCCAATCTTCTCCAAACTTCTGGATCTTCTTCGAGAAGGTCTTTATAGGAATTCACAACTCACCCCAAGGTTCCATAAGCTCTGAGTTGCTCCTTGAGGGTTAGGACTCCAACTCCCAGAATGCACCAAATAAAAAAATGATCACTGATCAGCTGGTCACTTTCTTCATGGCTTGATGCAGGGGACTCTGATCCGCTACTTTCTACCTGTAGCAAGCAGTTGAAGACAGGCAAAGTACTTTTGGTAGAGAAGCCCAAATGTGCAGGTGGTGCAGTCCTTCAGAGTGCAATGTCCACGTGCAGGTCAGGGGTCCAGGTCAGGGGTCTAGCAGGGATCTGTCTGAGGTGGGGGTGTAGCTCTGCCAATTTTATCCATGCTCGTTGGGTGGAAAGCAAGGGGGCCTTCTGAACAAGAACATGCAGGCCATCACCCTTTTGAGTGACCATACTTCCTGGGAAATGTGGAAAAAAAAAGTCAATCCCAGGGAGCAACATTCTCCCAAAATCCAAGATGGCAAAGAGTCAGTCTCAGAGGTTAGATCTGGCTGATCCCACCCATTGGTGTGGCTATTTCCCTTAACACACCCCTTTCTAGCCCTCTAATATAATCAGGGGGCACCTTGCTGTCTGGTTTTGCCGGAAATGGGGGTGGTCCCCTTGCTGGCCAAAATGTCCTTCCCTCTTTTGAAGGACAGTTTGGCTCCTCTCCCTCCATCCTGTTTCACCATCTGCTGAGGAAGTTCTCCTCCCCAGGCACTTCATTTGTGTTCAGCCAAGGCCACTTTACACCTCATAAAGGCAGTGTAACCGGGCGCCTCCGGACGCCCCTTCCTCGTCGAAGGAAACGACCGACAAGGGATACCCCGGGGCCACCCGAGGGATTCCTGACGTGATGACGTCCAACGTCATCCGTCAGGCAAGAACAGCCGACGAGAGGCGAGCGAGACGCGTCCCGGAAGGAGAAGCCGACGTCAAGCAGAGTCGAAGAGAGGAACGGCACGGACCGCCGAGACGGAAAGGAAGCCCCGCCGTAGACGAGGATCGACGCGAGGAGAGCGGAAAGCCTTGGGCGCCTCCCGCCCCTGCCGAGGCGAAGTCGGGAGATCCCCTGCAAGCCGGCCACGTCCCTGGAGGGGCGTGGCCAAGCCAGGTACGAGCGTACCGGGACTGGGGCTGGGGTTCTGGGTGGTTGGCTGGGTTTAAGGGGGTTAAAGAGGGAGGGCTGAGATCCTGTAAGGAAGGGGAGCTCATCTGAGTAGGAATACCGATAATTAAAGAATAACCACACCCTCCGTATCCAGACCAGGGAATAAAAGAGTAAGAGGGTCACAGAGAGGACACAAAAAAAGGAAGGCACGAAAACGAAAAGTAACCCCACATTCCTCCACCTCCACAGAACCCCCCCCTTTCACTCCTTACTAACCCTTATTAAACCGTGTATAAATAATTTGCCCCACTTACCTGTTCCTTTTTCCTTCTTTTGTTTGGGAAATCCTGGGCCATGAATACCGGGTGAACAAGACCCTTCCTCCGAACCGGACCAGGCCGTCCCGAGAACACCAAAGAGCCCTGAAAAGAAAAGGGAATTATTTTATTTTGGACTTGGAGTATAACAGTTTGGCAAACAACTCAGTGTTATAAATCCCAAACGAGCAAGAAAATAAACATACTACCCCCTTAAGTGCTGCGTCTATCACCTTCTTCCAATATTCCCTCGACGCGGGAAAAAGACCCCGCCACAGTGGTGTCAGAAGTGGGATATTGGAAGAGGCGACCGAGACGGCCCAACCATGGAGGAGAAGTGTACCATATCCGATATGATGCAACAGTTGGCCTCCGGACAAAGACACCTGCAATTAGTGTGGGAAGAACAACAAAAAGAGGCCAAATTGGAAAGAGAGGCACTACAAAATGCCCTTAAGAGTCAGGCCACCATAATGGCCAACAACCAGTTGGTTCATGAAACCGCCATTAAGAATCTCACAGATACCATCGCTGCTACCCGTGTACACCCAAATGTGCCCAGTTCGGTCTTACAACGATATCAAGAAGGTGAAGACCCCGATGCCTTTTTCACCAATTTTGAACGAGTTGCTACTTCCGCTACTTGGCCTCCGGAACGATGGGGCCAGTATATCGCCCCCTTATTGACGGGGACTCTCCAAGCCGCCTATCAAGCGGTAAACCCCGGTGGAATAACCCCCTATAAGGATATTAAAAAGAGCATCTTAGAACGGGTGGGTTTTGATTCTGAACATTATCGCGTCCGGTTTAGGAAAGCCAAGTGGGGACCCAACGAAAATCCCCGGGCCCTATATTTTAGGATCAAAGATCTGGGTCTCAAATGGTTGGGCCCCATAGGGACAAATCGGGAAGACATTATTGAGATCGTGCTCTTAGAGCAATACATGGACGCGCTGCCTCCGTCCACGCGCAACTGGATCAAACAACATCCAAACCCAGATACCAATGCTACCATCGAGTTGGCCTGCGCTTTTCATCGCTCCCTTGAGTTCAAAGTAACCCCCCCCCCGGTCAACACCTAGTCCCCTGCGTCTGAGTTCGGGAACATCCTCGACAGGGGGACGAAGAACCAATGAGGACATAGGGAGAACCCGGGGACTGGATAGGCCCTATATACAACAACCTCAGTGTTTCAGTTGCGGGGAATGGGGTCACATAGCTCGAGGATGCCCCCTGAAAACAGAAAAACCGGAACCCATGGAAATAGGGGTTACTAGAGGAAGAGTCTTTTATACAGGAAAAAGAGACACCCCTTATAAAAAGAGACTCGTTATCAATGGGAAAAGCACAGTGGCCCTCATCGATTCAGGTTGTAGCCAGTCTGTGGCCCGGGCCGGGTTGTTCGACGCCCATGACGGTACTTCGGGACTCACGGTATCAATCTGTTGCATCCATGGAGAAACCAGAGAATATCCCCTAATCTGGACAACCCTCACCTGGGGAGGAAAAGAAATACCCATAAGAATGGGTTTAGTAGAACAACTGGTTGAAGAAGCTATTATAGGAACTGACTTTTCGGAATTCCCCCAACTCCTAGACAGCCTCAGACAGCTCGAAGAAACTAACAACTGGTGGAAAGATGCTCCTTTCTCCGGTGAGCCTCTATCACCTCCGAGGGTACGACCTAAACTCTCCCGGAAGGAGAAAAGAATAATGAAGAAAGCCTATACTCAAGACCTCTCCAGCACGCCCCGGGTAATTACAAAGGTACTCGCCCTCACTGCCCTTCCCAGCTTCCGGACTTCTCAAAGAGAAGACCCCAGTCTGATTCATGCATGGAAAAGTGCACGGCCACGGAAACCTCAGGATAAGGGTCCCTCGTTCACCATAGTCAAGGACCTATTATACCGAGTCACATACAAAGACCAAGACGAAAAGAAACAGTTGATAGTTCCAGAACCCTATAGACAACAAGTTCTACACTTAGCACACAGTCAGCCGGGGGGCGGACACTATGGGAGGGAGAAAACCGAGGAGTATTTGTTGAGAAAATTTTACTGGCCAGGGGTATTTTCCCAGATTAGGAAGTTCTGTCAACAATGTCCCAAATGTCAATTGATTGACCCAGGCTCACGGAGAAAAGCCCCTTTACAACCCCTCCCCATCATTGATGTGCCCTTCTCCCGAATAGGGATGGACCTCGTTGGCCCTCTTCTACCCTCGTCGAGAGGCTATCGTTATATATTGGTATTAGTGGATTACGCCACAAGATACCCTGAGGCTATTCCCCTCTCTAGTATTAACACCAAGAGTGTTGCACACGCCATGATAGGCTTCTTTTCCCGAGTTGGGTTTCCTCGAGAAGTCCTAACGGACCAAGGGACCCAATTTATGTCCAACCTGATGACACAAATATGTCAGCTATTGGGGATCAATCAGTTACGGACGTCGGTCTATCACCCACAAACCGATGGCTTAGTAGAGAGATATAACCGTACCCTCAAATCACTACTAAAGAAAGCTATCTCGGAGACAGGTAAGGACTGGGATAGGAAACTCCCCTTAGTATTATACGCAATCAGGACACACGAACAAGCCTCTACGGGCCATAGTCCGTTTGAACTGTTGTTTGGGCGACAACCACGGACCCTACTAGACATGGCCGCTGAGATGTGGGAAGAAGAAGACGGGGAAAAAACCATTCTAAAATACGCACATGAGTTAAAAACCCAACTACATACAGTATGGGAAAGCGTAAGGGAGCACATGGAGAGGGCCCAAGACAAGCAGAAAAGGAATTATGATCGGAATACCCAATTGAGGTCCTTTTCCCTAGGAGATAAAGTGCTAGTTCTTCTTCCCAGTTCCGATAACAAATTATTGGCAAAATGGCAGGGACCCTACCCCGTAACAGGACTAGTAACTCCCGTAACGTATAAGATTCAGCTTAACGATAACCCCCCCTAGGTCCCAGATCTTCCATGTTAACTTATTAAAAAGATGGGAAGAACCACCGAACGACCCAAGGCACGGCTGCCTGATTAATACAGTTAAGGAACTAGAGATAGGCTGGTGTCCCACTGACCCCCCTGGCGAGAGGGAGATCAACAAAATAGACAGTTGAAGAATCTCTTCGATAAACACGTTCGGGTGTTCTCCTCGATACCCGGTAGGACACGATTGGTACATCATCATATCCTCACACCACCTGGGAAGACCGTGCGACTAAAGCCTTATCGTATCCCTGAAGCTAGGAAAATCCTCGTAGAAAACGAAATCGAGAAGATGTTAGATCTAGACATCGTAGAACCTTCCCACAGCCCCTGGTGTTCGCCCGTGGTATTGGTGCCCAAACCTGATGGGTCTATACGTTTCTGTATTGACTTTAGACAGATCAATTCCCTATCACAATTTGACACCTATCCCCTTCCAAGGATAGACGAGCTCTTAGAAAGATTGGGGAAAGCAAAATAGATGTCTACGCTTGATTTGACCAAGGGATATTGGCAGATCCCGTTGGGTCCCGAAGACAAAGAAAAGACGGCTTTCGCTACTCCCTCCGGATTGTATCACTTTAAGGTTCTCCCTTTCGGGTTGCATGGCGCCCCCGCCACCTTCCAACGTCTCATGGATACCATATTACGACCTCATACCAGATACGCGGCGGCCTATCTGGATGACATCGTTATTTTCAGTGAGACCTGGGAAGACCATGTGACCCACATAGATCACATCTTCTCGGCTTTAGGGAAGGCTGGACTGACAGCCAACCCCGCAAAGAGCCGACTGGCTTTTAGGGAGATCTCCTACCTGGGTTATCACATTAGCAACGGTATACTTCGACCCCAAAAGAATAAAATCGAAGCCATCCTACACACCAATGCACCCACCACGAAGAAGGGAATCCGTTCCTTTTTAGGTCTAGTGGGGTACTATCGAAGGTTCATTCCCCACTATTCCAGTTTGGCGGCCCCCCTAACCAATCTCTTAAGGAAAGGACAGCCCAACAACATCCCACAACTAGACCCGACTCAACTTCATAGTTATCATACCTTGCAAAGGTATCTCACCACTCAACCGATATTGAAATGTCCTGAGTTCGACAAACCCTTCCATCTCCAAACGGATGCCTCCGATGTGGGGGTCGGGCCGTTCTCTTTCAAAAGGATGAAGATGGGGTGAACCATCCCGTCGTCTTTATTAGCCGTAAGCTATTTCCCAGGGAGCAAAAATACCCCATTATAGAGCGCGAATGTCTGGCCATTAAGTGGGCTATCGAAAGTCTCCAATACTATCTTTTGGGCAGACCTTTCCTACTATATACGGACCATGCACCCCTTTCGTGGCTCTCAAGATACAAGAATACCAACAATCGTATTTTGAGATGGTTCATCGAACTCCAACCTTTCTCCTTCCAGGTGTGCCACCTCCCTGGTGACCTTATGGGTCAGGCTGACTATCTGTCCCGCTTTCCGGATCTGGTGGGGCTCGATCAGCCCCATTCATGTGAGGGGATGTGTAACCGGGCGCCTCCGGACGCCCCTTCCTCGTCGAAGGAAACGACCGACAAGGGATACCCCGGGGGCACCCGAGGGATTCCTGACGTGATGACGTCCAACGTCATCCGTCAGGCAAGAACAGCCGACGAGAGGCGAGCGAGACGCGTCCCGGAAGGAGAAGCCGACGTCAAGCAGAGTCGAAGAGAGGAACGGCACGGACCGCCGAGACGGAAAGGAAGCCCCGCCGTAGACGAGGATCGACGCGAGGAGAGCGGAAAGCCTTGGGCGCCTCCCGCCCCTGCCGAGGCGAAGTCGGGAGATCCCCTGCAAGCCGGCCACGTCCCTGGAGGGGCGTGGCCAAGCCAGGTACGAGCGTACCGGGACTGGGGCTGGGGTTCTGGGTGGTTGGCTGGGTTTAAGGGGGTTAAAGAGGGAGGGCTGAGATCCTGTAAGGAAGGGGAGCTCATCTGAGTAGGAATACCGATAATTAAAGAATAACCACACCCTCCGTATCCAGACCAGGGAATAAAAGAGTAAGAGGGTCACAGAGAGGACACAAAAAAAGGAAGGCACGAAAACGAAAAGTAACCCCACATTCCTCCACCTCCACAGAACCCCCCCCCCCTTTCACTCCTTACTAACCCTTATTAAACCGTGTATAAATAATTTGCCCCACTTACCTGTTCCTTTTTCCTTCTTTTGTTTGGGAAATCCTGGGCCATGAATACCGGGTGAACAAGACCCTTCCTCCGAACCGGACCAGGCCGTCCCGAGAACACCAAAGAGCCCTGAAAAGAAAAGGGAATTATTTTATTTTGGACTTGGAGTATAACAGTTTGGCGAACAACTCAGTGTTATAAATCCCAAACGAGCAAGAAAATAAACATACTACCCCCTTAAGTGCTGCGTCTATCACCTTCTTCCAATATTCCCTCGACGCGGGAAAAAGGCCCCGCCACAGGCAGCCTGGCCAGGCTGCCAGAGGCTGGCCAATCAGAGAAGAGCACTACAGGGCTGAAGTGGGCAACTTTCAGGTAGCATTCTAAAACTCTTTCCCTGAGTTAGTTATATCAAATTCAACAATGGCAAGTTGTTGGTTTTGTTATAACAATAAGTTTGACACCAAATTTAAACTGTGTAGCTCCTTTTGAGACTTTATTAATTAAAAATAAAGTCTCCCCGTGTTAGCCTATGGAGCCCATTCACCATAATTGAGGAAAATGAATTTAGCTATTTTTCTCTCTCCAGGGCATATAAAACATATTTTATAAAGTCCCTACTTATAGTTACACTCCACTGAACCCTGGGGGGACGTAGAGCACCCCTTAGGGGTGACTTATATGTAAAAATAAGGTACTTTACGACTTTGAAAGTATTTTTAATTCCAAAGTTGAATTTGGGGTTAACTTTAACTTAAAAGCAGCCAGCAAGGCAGGCCTACCTTTAAAATGACACTGGGCACCACAGCAGTGCACCTATGGATGTACCATATAAGCTGGGGTCCCTAAACCTACATGACCTACCATATACTAGGGAATTATAGGTTGGTTGGTACAGCCGATTATAATTAACCTAATTTGCCTACCTACGTGAATCAGAGCACAGGCCCTGGGACTGGGTAGCAGTGCCCAGGGTTCCATCAGAGTCAGGAAAACAACAGCATAAGTGAAAAATGGGGCCAAAAAGTTAGGGGGCTTCTGCAATCAGCCTAGTATTCCCAAATCATACTACACTATACTATACAATAACAGGCCACACCATACCATATTATGCATGACAGGACATTCCATACCATACTACACAATGACAGGTCATACTATGGCATGCTATAAAATGACAGGCCATACCATACCATACTATACTATACAATAATAGGCCATACCATACTATACAACAGGCCATAACATACCATACCATACTGTACAATGACAGCCCATTTCATACCTTACCATACTATGCAATGACAGGCCAGCATACCATATATACGATACAATGACAGACAATACTTTACCAAAACATGCTTTACAATTTCAGGCCATACCATATTTTGCAATGACGGATTATACCATACCATACTATACAAAGACAGGCAAAATCATACCATACTGTGCCATGCCAGGACATTCCACACCATACTGTACTGAACAATGACAGGCCATACCATACTATAAAATGTCAGGACATAGTATACCATACCATACTATACAATGACATGCTACACCATACCACACCAAGACAGGCCATACCATGCTATACAGTAACAGGCTACACCATACCATACTACACGATGACAGATCATACCATGTCACACCATACTATAAAATTACAGGCTATACCTTACTATTCAATACAATGACAGCCTATAACCTACTGTAACGTCCTACAGTGACAGACCATAGCATGTTATGCCATACTGTATAATAATGACAGGCCATACCATACTATACAATCACTGACCATACAATTCCATAATATACAATGACAGGGAAGACCATATTTTACATTGACAGGCCATACCAAACTGTACTATACAATGACTGACCATAGCATACAAACTATACAGTGACGGGCCATACCATGGTATACAATATCAGCCCATACCATACCATGCGTTGCCATACAGTGACAAGCCATGCCATACAATACTGTACAATGATAGGCCATGCCATACCATGCATTGACAGGTAATAGCATTCTATACAATTACAGGGCACACCATACTATGTTATACCATGCTATAAAATGAAAGGCCAAATCATACCATAGCATACCATACTATACTGTAGGATGACAGGCCATACTAGTCCATTCTATAGACTACTAGGCCATTCCTTACTGTATCGTAATGTACAATGACAAGCTACACTAAACCATACCATACTTCAGAATGACAGACAATACCATACTTTATAACGACAGGCCAAACATACCATACCATGCCATGCCATACAGTTCTATACACTCACAGGCCATACCATACCATAGTATACAATGACAGGCCATACCATACCATAGTTTACAATAACAGCCCATAACATACCATACTAAGCATACTATACAGTGACAGTCCATGCAATACCATACAATTCCATAGCATACTTTAAAATGACAGGCAATATGCTACCATGCACTGGCAGGCTATACCATACCATACAATGACAGGCCACACCATGCCATACTATGATGTACTATAAAATGACAGACCATACCATATCATGCCATACGATACAATAGGCCATACCATACTATTCAATACAATGACAGGCCATACCAGACTATGCAGTGACAGCCCATATCTTACAATACTATTCAATGAGAGGCCATAACATACTATACAATGACAGGCAACATATCATCCTACACAATGAAAGACCATACCATACTTTATACATACCATATTATGTAGTTTTATTGTATGGTATGGTATGTCCTGTCATTGTATAATATGGAATGTTATGGAATGTCTTCGTATGTTATAATATAGTATGGTATGCTACCATAACATTCTATACAATAACAGGCTATAGCATATTATACATTGACCAGTTGTACCACACCATACTATAGTATAACATACAAAGACATTCCATAACATTCCATATTATAGAATGACAGGACATACCATACCATACTATAAAATTAGATATCATGGCATACCATACTATACGATAACATACTAATAGGCCATATCATGCCATACTCTACAATTACAGGGCATTCCACACCCTGTCGTACTATACAATGACGGGGGATTCCATACTGTGCAGAACTTTACAATGACAGGCCATTTCATACTGTAGAATGCCAGGCCATATAATACCACACCTTGCTATACAATGAAAGGCTATAACGTTCCAACCAATACAATGACAGGCCATAATATACTATACCATCCTATAAAATGACAGACCACACCATGCCATTATTCATAATGAAAGGCCATACCATACTATGCCATGGCAGACCATACCATACCATAATATGTAATGACAGGGCAAACCATTTTAATAATAACAGGCCATATCATACTGTACTATACAATGACAGCTCATACCATACAATAAAATCCCATACTATACAATCAGAGGCCATACCATACAATGACATACCAAACCATAAAATGACAGGCCATACTCTACCATACTATACAATGTCCGGTGATAGAATACAATGACAGGACATACCATACCATTCCATAGAATGACAGGCCATTTCATACCATACTACACAATTACTGGCCATACCATACCATACTTTACGTGACAGGCCATACCATACTCTTCTATATGACAGGCCTTACTATACCATAAAATGACAGGCAATACAATGCTATACTATTAAAACACATACAAGGTTAGGCCATACCATATTATACAAGGACAGCCTATTCCATATCATACCACACTATCCAATGCCAAGCCATATCAATTCAATTCAAAAGAGCTTTATTGCGGCTACAAGAGCCAAAAAAGCGCGAGCACTAATAAATACAAATAAATACACATAATCAAAATTACAGGTAAATATAATGATAAAAAGGGAGTAAAAGATAAGAGAAAAATGGAAAAAGTGAAATAAAAGTGGAATAAAAATGGAATAAAATAAAATGCGCTGCGCAGGATGTTGAGACAGTCTTATTTAGAGTCTTTATCCATAAGAGTTTTCCCTCTGACAAGCCAACTAGCTCCGAGGAATTTGGCGATGGCGATCACTAGCGTTGGCCTGGTGTCTGATCTGAGGATTCGCAGGGCTAGCGCAGAGCAGCGGACTCCCAGTAGTCTCCATGCCGGGGCCAGCCATTTCCTACGGTGGGCGGTGTACGCGGGGCAAGCAAAAAAGAGGTGAGGGAGATTCTCGACGGGGGCTTTGCAGGCGGGGCATGCGGTTGATTCATTGTGTGACCAGCTACTGGTGAAAAGTCTTAATGGGAGTGTTCCAATGCGGAGCTGGAAGTACAGTTTCCTTTCCCTTGGGGCCGTGATTAGGTCCCAGAAAGCTTCGTACTTGCATGACTCTTTTAGGTTGGCAAAGTCACAAGATAGTGTAGTGTGCAGTGCAGCCCTCGTGTCTTCGTGGTTGGCCATATGCCAGTATAGTTCCTTTAGTTTGCTTTTCGAGGGAAAGACTGACGTGGCTGGTGAGTTCCAGAGATCATCGAGCCCGAGTGAGTACAGTTGGTCCTTGATGCATTGTAGCCAGGGGATTCTGTGAAGATGGTCGGCTTTTAGGATGACCTGTAGAGCTTCGGTGAAGATGTCGAGCTCCGGAGTGGTCCAGAGACGCCGCCAGTACAGCAGGGGTCGCAAGCGGGCTTTGTGACCAATGCGTTTGATGCCGAGATCCTTGAAGAGAGGGAACAGTGGGGTGCTTAGCGGAAGGGACACAAGGTTTCTTAGGAAGCTGTTTTCAGCGGTGGTTAAGTCTTGGGTTTTGGTATAGCCCCAAAGTTCAGCCCCGTTAAGCGCTGAGGAAACGGCCTGTGCTTCGTATAACTGTAATGCTGGGCGAATTGGTTTTGTGTGTGAGAGGTGGAAATTTTTTAGTAGAGCCCCTGTTGTTTGTCTTAGTTTTAGGGCTTGTTTTCCTATGTGTGGCTTCCAGGACATGTTGTCAGTGAATGTTATGCCCAGGTAGCTGAAAATGCCCACCTTCTCAAGTGAGGAGCCCTCCAGAGTAAACTTCCCTTTAAAAGATCTGTGGGGATTAAGGGTCATTAGTTTTGTTTTCGAGGCGTTGATTTCGAGTCCCTGTGATGAGCAGAAATGCTCGAAGCACGCAAGGAGTTTCCTTAGACCACTAGGGGTCTTGGATATTAGAAGAGTGTCATCGGCAAAAAGTAAGACTGGGATTTTTTGTGTGCCAAGTGAGGGTGCGTCAGCCTGCAGTCTGAGGAGGGAGGGGACAATTTCATTGATATACAGGGAAAAGAGGGTCGGGGCAAGTACGCACCCTTGCCGCACACCCCGGGAAACGTGGATTCTATCAGTTAGTTGGCCCTTGTTGCCCCACCTGACTTGTGCGTAGTTGTCCTCGTGGAGTCGTATCAAAATGGCAAGAATGTGCTCCGGGATTCCCATCCGAGAGAGAGTGGCCCAAAGTTTATTGCGAGATACTAGGTCAAAAGCAGACTTGAGGTCCACAAAAGCTACATAAAGGCTGCCTTTACCAATGTACACTATTTTCCAATATAATAATAGGAATCTGAGGGCTTGGTCAGTGGTGGAAATCTTCTTTCTGAAACCGGCTTGGAGGGGGCTAAGGATATCGCGGTCAGTCATCCATACTTCGATCTTTCCTAAGAGGCAGTGGCAGAAGACTTTTTGGACACAGTCAATTAGGCTAATAGGTCTGTAGTTGCAGGGAAGTGATCTGTCGCCCTTTTTAAAGATTGGAATAACAATAGCCGCTTTCCAAGACCCGGGGATTGGCGCCCCAGATGCTATTGCGTTAGCTAGAATGGTGAGGTATCTTGACCAGGATGCTAGGTCTGTTGAGAACAGGTCTGCTGGGATGCAGTCTGATCCAGGGGCCCTGCCGCGTTTTAAGGTGCTTAGAGAGTAGGTTATATCGCTTTGGGAAAACAACAGGGGTGCTGGGGTGGTGGGTGCTAATGAGAGATTTAGGTGGGGGCCCGTATGAACAGGGATGGGGCTATCATGATCAGGGGAGTACAGACTACTAAAGTGAACTATCCAGTCTCTTGGGGCAATGTTGGTTGTGATGTCCAAACCACTAGTTTCTGGGCCTCGCGCTGCCAGGGACCAGAACAGACTATTGTTCCTCTCGCGCACAGCGTCGCTGAGTGCTGTCCACCATTTGTTATCTTGATCACGCTTGGCTACGCGTATTGCAGATTTATAGGACTTCCTAGCTACACGGATGGCGGTGGGGTCCTTGGATTTAATGGCTTGAACTAGGCGCTTGTTTAGGGACCGACACGTTTTGTTGAACCAGCGGTGCCTACCTATGGGTCGTTTGTCGTCGTGGGCTGGAGGTACTGAGAAGTGAGCTGCGATATCCCTAAAGCAGGAGGTGTGGATTGAACTTATTTCCTGGTGGGGAGTTGCAGAACCTGCCTCTAGGCCCATTAGTGTGGATTTTAGGGTATTATTGGCAGCGTTGATGAGTGCGGGCTGAGCCACGACCTTGTCCCATTTTAAGTGTCTTTTATTGTTGGCCAGGCTAATGCCCTCGGGTGCTACAGCTGCGGAGTTGGACGTGGCTGGGAGATTACCAGGAGCTAATGTGTGGACAGAGAGGGTTGTGGTCACTTTCAGTCCTTTCGATGATCGTCATGTCGATGACTAGAGGCCATAGTCTTATATCGAATAGACAATAGTCGATTCTGCTGGTGTGGTTGGTTTTATTGTACGTATGACTGCCATTGGTGTCTGAATTGGTTCTGCCATTTAGCGCCCTGAGCCCAAACTCCATGGTCAGTGATTTGACCTGAATAGCGACCGGCGTCCATCTCTTGATGGGTGGGATTGACAGGGCGGGGATAGACCAGGCTTGATCTTCCTCGTGGGTGGACCTGAGATCATCCCAGTCAAGAGGTTCGAATGTGACGTTGAAGTCCCCAGCCACAATGGTTTTGTGGTGGCGGGGATAATTTTGTAAGAGGGCTACGAGGGCGCAGAGGTTTTTGGAGACTTGACCCCCCCTGACCCCTCTAGTGTAGATATTAAAGATGTTCACCACAGAGTCAGGCCCAAAGGATAGACGAATGCCTAACAGGTCGGGAGAGACAGTAGGTAGCTGTGATATATGGCAGCTGAGTGATGTTTTGATCCAGATGGTCAGACCCCCTGAGGGTCTGCCTCTCGTGCTGGCCACAGCGGGGATGTGGAAATTTGTGTAGCCTGTTCGGAAAAGTGGGACGAGTGACCATGTTTCTTGGAGGAGACATATGTTATGTTCGTCAATAAAGGAGGAGAAGGATGGCAAGGGAAGAATAGATTTCAAACCTGCCACGTTCCATGAAACAAGTCGTACCCCGGATTGTGGCTGAATTATCCTGTCTAAATGCCTGGGGTTTGTAAGGTTGGCTGTCGGGGGTTGGTCTGGCAGAGGAGGTTGAGTGAGCAGAGATGGGTTGATACCAATGTTTGCCCGTGAGGCTTGCGGTGGTTGGTGATGTTCCACTGTTGGAACTGGCCTGGTCCTGATCCAGGAAGTGCTTGCAGGCCTAGGCAGCAGCACTTGGTTTGGTGGGCAATGTGCATGCAAGATGGAAGGAGCATCGTTGTCGTGATTGTTCAGTGGACCGGAAGTGGTCTTAGTATCATGGGTAGGGGAGAGAATACGTGGACAAGCAGTGGTGGGGCGAAAGGAGGATCTGGGGGTGGTAGATGTTAGAAGGGTGCGAGGTTTGCCTGCATAGAATTTAGGTGAGGCTGTGAGTCAATCATATTTACCAAGAGAGGATAGGTTTTCTGTTGGGAGGTAACTCGAGCACTCCTCGTAGGGCGTGGGTGGCCTGGGGTGTTTAAACTGGATGCGTGAGTGTGCTGGTGGGCTTGTTCTTGCGTCTAGGGCCACCAGATTGTTCACCATAGTCCTGTTCTTGAGTGTCAGTTTTAGGATATCAAAGTGAGTTCCCGGGACTGGCCGTCGTACTACGTTGATTATGTCCTCTCGTATTATGGATCGGCAGCCTCTAACATGGCGAATCCAATGGATTGCCTTGTTTTTGATGGAGTCTGCCCCTTCCCTGCGTGTCAATGTGGTTAACTTGGGAACGTTAACCATTAGGACTATATTACCTAGATGGGACTGATCAGTGGCAGGTTGTGCAGAGTATTTTGAGGCAGTGTTGCTCATGGGTTTGGGTGTTTTATGATAGATGTCTAGTGAGTTTCCTATGCCTGAGTTGTGGAAAAGGGGTGTCTGGTAAGAGGTCATGGTCTTTTCTCCGGTAGGGTGAGGGCCGGCGTGGCTAGAAGCTGAGGAGTTGGGCGGATTTGTTATGATGCCTGATAGGGTTGGGTTTTGGGCAAGGTTAGTGGTGGTCGTGTTATTTGCGTGGGTTAGCTGTTTTACTATTGCGATTAAGGAGTTAACCATATGCTTGAGTTCTGTGACTTCCTTCCTTAGGACTTGTATGCATTCAATATGCTGTGGGGTTACATGAGGAAAATGCATATTGGTTGCTGCTGGCCCATCTGCCAGGGTGTCTGGGGTGATGTCGTCGTGTGATTCAGGGATATTGGTTAAGGGATCGAAACGGTTGCTGAGCTGGATGGAATCGTTGGTGGCAAGTGGTAGGTCTTCTACTAGAGAGGGGGCGGTATGGGTGATAACGTTCCTACTTTCGCCCAGCCCTGTAGTGCCAGTGACTTGTTGCCTACGTTTCACGAAAATCTCGGCGATTTTCATGGGACCAGCCTTCCTGTTAATTGAAGTGGGCCCCTCCCCAGTTTCAATAGAAATATTACCCTGGGGACTAGTTAGTATTCCATTGCATTCGCCCAGGAGAGAGTCGATTCTATCCATGACGCAGTTGCTAGCTGCATGCTTATGCCTTTTTCGCTTGGCTTTTAGCACTGCCCTGGCCCCTGCCTCTATTGCTTTCCTTTTGCCCATCTGGTGTTGGTGTAGGTGCAAGGTTGAACGATAAGGTGTCAGATTTAGTGGAGCAGCTGACTGGGGACACAGAGTTGGCTATAGCAAATGGGACTAAGTCCAATGTTGCCTTCTTGGGTGATAGATGTCAGGGGGGTGGCCCAGCCCGGCCTCTGCCGGCCGCTGGACGGGCGCAGGACGGGCCCGCCCTTGGCCCGGGCACAGCCCGGGCGCAGCCCGCGCTGCGGGAGCGTGATACTGTTTTTAAAGGGCTCCTGCCCCTCTAACGGCTTCACAGCGCTTCCCGCGACGGCGGGAGCGTGATACTGTTTTTAAAGGGCTCCTGCCCCTCCAACGGCTTCACAGCGCTTCCCGCGACGGCGGGAGCGCGATACTGTTTTTAAAGGGCTCCTGCCCCTCCAACGGCTTCTGTTTTTAAAGGGCTCCTGCCCCTCCCACGGCTTCACAGCGCTTCCCGCGACGGCGGGAGCGCGATACTGATTTTAAAGGGCTCCTGCCCCTCCCACGGCTTCACAGCGCTTCCCGCGACGGCGGGAGCGCGATACTGATTTTAAAGGGCTCCTGCCCCTCCCACGGCTTCACAGCGCTTCCAGCGACGGCGGGAGCGCGATACTGATTTTAAAGGGCTCCTGCCCCTCCAACGGCTTCACAGCGCTTCCCGCGACGGCGGGAGCGCGATACTGTTTTTAAAGGGCTCCTGCCCCTCCCACGGCTTCACAGCGCTTCCCGCGACGGCGGGAGCGCGATACTGTTTTTAAAGGGCTCCTGCCCCTTCAACGGCTTCACTGCGCTTCCCGCGACGGCGGGAGCGCGATACTGTTTTTAAAGGGCTCCTGCCCCTCCCACGGCTTCACAGCGCTTCCCGCGACGGCGGGAGCGCGATACTGATTTTAAAGGGCTCCTGCCCCTCTAACGGCTTCACAGCGCTTCCGCATATCATACGATACCATATAATGACAGGCCATAGCATACCATATTATAGAAGGACAAGCCAATAGTTACCATATCATACTATTCAATGACATGCCATACCAAACCATACCATACGGTGACAAGCCATACCTTATTATATAATGACAGACAATACCATAACACACTATACAATGACAGACTATAGCATATTATACAGTGACCAGTTGTACCATACCATACCATATTTTAACATACAAAGACATTCCATACTATACAATGACAGGACATGCCATACCATATTATAAAATTACAGGCCATACCATGCCTTACTATAAAATGACAGGCCTACCATACCATTGTATGCAATAAAATAGCATGCCATACCGTACCATACCATGCCAAAACAGGCCATACCATACTATACTATAAAGTGAGAAGGCTTTCCTTACCATGCTATACTATACAGCAACAGGCCATACCGTATCATAACATACTACTCAATGACAGACCATACCTTGCTTTACAATGACAGGTCATATCGTACAATACAATGACTGACCATACCATCCTATACAATGACATACTATACCATGCCATGCCCTAATATATCAGGATAGGCTATACCATACTATACAATGACAGATCATACCATGGTACACAATGACATAGCAAGCATTATTTTACAATGACTGGCCATACCATACTTTACAATGAGAGGCCATACATACCGTGCCATATCATACTATTCTATAGAATGACAGGCCATACCATACATACTATACAATGGCACACATTATCATACCACACTATAAACAACGACATCCCATACCATACTATACAGTGACATGCTATACCATACAATATCATACCATACTATACAATAACAGGTCATACTACCAGTGTCAGGCCATATTATACTATACAATGACAGGCCACACCGTACCATCCAGTACAATGGCATCCTATACCATACCTTATACTATACAATGTAAAATGACAGAGCATACCTTATCATACTAAATAATGATAGGCCATATCATACTATACAATGACGGTACCATACCGTACAATTACAGCACCTTCTGTACCATACAATACTATATTCATAGTTCATATCAAACCATGCCATACTATATGCTGATAGGATATACTACACAATAACAGGCCATACCATAAGACTATACGTCAATCCATAGCATATTGTGTAATGACATCATACTCAACCATACTGTACAATAACCTACAATGACAGCCGATACCATACTATACAATTACAGGACATTACTTCCCATACCATACTATACAATGACAGCTCAAGCAATACTACAGGTATCTGGCAGAATACCCGAATAAGAAAATATAAAAAAATAGAGACACAAATATTGAGTCAAAAATGTAGATGAGAAAAATATTGTCTACCTGTACTTATAAATGGTAAGTACAAAAATATTTGAACAAAAATATCATTTATACTAATATTGTTGAAAATAATACAAAAATATTGATTTTCCTTATTTATATAGTATAAATTAGCCAACCTAAGATATTTGAACATATAACAATATAAAGTAAAATAAATATTTTTAAATACATATATATATATTTATAGAGATAAAAACAGTTTTGTGATAGATGTGACATTGTGGGTGGTGTTTTGATATGTGGTACGGAGTAAGAGACACATATTTGTATACATGCATAGGAATTGTTTTGAATATCAATATAGGGCTGTCAAGGTATATTCGTATACTAATGTGCATTTATGTGTTTAGGAATACAATGTTATCCGATATATATCATATTTTACAGTCTTGGATTATCTTCTGATATTTACAGCATTTAAGGTATTTGAATATTTAATATTTAATATGAAGGTCAGTCAAATGATTATAATTATTCAAAGGTCAATGAGAGAAACTAATGTGGATATTTTAGGAATAGAACGTTATCCAGTGTACATTATGCTCTTTTAAAAATTGTTTTGGACCATTTTGGATATTAATAATATGTAATATTTAATAGCACATATTTATTGAATGCAAAAAATTGTTTTGACCATTTGGGTTATTAATAATATTCAATATTTAATATTTTATATGCAATATGTAGGTTATTTGGAGGATTATATAGGAATTTAATTAATGTGAATGATGTGGATAATTCTGCAATTGTAAGATCAATTTTGGTACAGCTTATGGGCTATTCTAGACACTCCAAGATGGTGCTGACATTTGCACACTATGTGATAGTTGGGTGATCTGATAGTCCTTCTTTTATTCTTATATTTTTGTCCTTATGTGCATGTTGGGTGTGGTATATAGTTGGTTGTGAGACACTCTCAATTGTTACGTGATCAAGGCTACGGCTGAAACGCGTTGTTCTGGGAGGAAGCATTGGTGAATAAAGTTTTTGGACCTCCATTTGGTGTCCGGGAACTCTCTGCATGTAAAAGGAGGATTTTGGGTAATATATATATATATATATATATATATATTTATATATATATATATATATATATATATATATATACACACATATACAAAAAAAATTCCTTGCAATCAACGAAAAGGTCAGGACAAAATTGTGAACAAGGCTACGGCTGAAACGCGTTAGGAGGAACTTTCTGTGTGAAAGTAAACTCTTTTGCAACTGGCTGGAAGTGTCCTGACCTTTTTTTTTATTGCAAGGGAATGTTTTTGTATGTTTTATGTAAACCCCCGAATCCATGGTCGGACCGCCACGTGAATGAGCCTCAGTATTTTGGGAATAGCTGGGCGAAAAATTTGAGAAAATTAGAATCCAGATACATTTTGTTACTAGACTCAAGAGAACCAGCAGGGTTGAACTCTAGCGAAGAATTATATATCCATCTGTGTTAATTCACGTGGGTCCCCTCCATGGTAACTTACTTTTGCTCGGGCACACAGTTATTCTTTCTCCCTTTCAGTACGGTTTTTCCTCCAGATATCTAACTCATTTTTCTACAAATGAAAACAATTATAACATTGATTTAGTTGATGTTTGGTCATAGCTGATTACAGTCATATCTATAGCATTGGGGTTGCAGTTTTCCAATGAGTTTCCAGTAGGTCTCCATACTTTCTAGGGTAATGTTGATTAGTTTGTTTGTTTATTGTGTTTTTTTGTGTTTTGTTTTGTATAGATTAATGTTTATTCAACCAATCATTGTAATTGGCACAATTGATGATTAGTATGATTTTATATTTTTCATGTTCATTATTTACATTTTGTTTATAAAGATGAGGTTTATATAGACAAAATACCAAAAATGTGACATGGGAAATCTCATTTATAGTCATATATAATGTTTGTTTAAAAGAAATAATGATAGATATTTTATGTTGCATTATTATGATTTTGTGGTACCATGTTGCTTTAAGAAAATCACTTGTATATAAATGGGGAAAAAATGGCAGCCCCCACAGGTTGAGAAAGGCGGAGACGCCGAAACGCGTTCCTGTGTGGTTCCATTAAACCTTATTTAGCACATTCACGGAGTGCCGGGTGCCTTATGTATCAATAAGGTGTTGTGTTTATGTTAAACGCGGTGGCGCGCGTTGTACCCAGGCACCATTGGCGGTCAGGAGCGGCAAGGGAATTGCCGTTTTCAAGTGTTTATATATATATATATATATATATATATATATATACACACACACATATATATATATATATATATATATATACATATATATATATATATATATATACACACATATATATACATATATATATATATATATATATATATCTCCATAGATATATATATATATAACTATATACTTATATAAAACAAATATATACATGTTTATATATACATATATAATACAACACTATTAATAAATATATTTTAATTTATATTACATTTTTTGAAATATTTGAATGTACTACTGTAAAAACCATAACTATAAATGTATAAATATTTAAATGAAACATAAAAAAATATTAAAACGCAGGTACAAAACATTAAAATAAATTACCAAATATAAAAAACAATAAAATTAATGCAAATATTTATCAAAATATTACAAACATTAAAACAAATATTTATATATAAACAAATAATATAGAATTAAACAAGTAAACAATCAATAATAATAATATATACATTTCAACAATTTTAAAAATAGGTATTTAATTCAGAAAGTAAATGATGCACTATTCCCAGTCCAGTCTGTGCAAAAGTAGGGAAAGCGTTGGACTTCAGAGGGGTAAGATTGACTACTCACACTCCAATCTGTGCAACAGTAGAAAAAATGTTGGACTTCGGGGGTATTAAATTATATTATTCCCAACTCTAGCCTATGCAACAGTAGGGAAAGTGTTGGAATTCAAAGTGGTAAAAATGTACTAATCTCCCTCCCCCAGTCTGTGCAACAGTAGGAAAAGCGTTGGACTTCAGAGGGGTTACATTTACTATTCCCACTCCAGTTTGTGCAACAGTAGAGAAAGTGTTGGACTTTGCAGGTGTAAAATTTACTATGTCCACTACACTCTGTGCAACAATAGGGAAAGTGTTGGACTTCGGACAGGTGAAATTCACTATTCCCAGTCCAGTCTGTACAACAGTAGGGAAAGTACTTCACTTCAAACACATAACTTATTTTAATAACCCTGTTACTGAACCAAAAATATAAAACTCTTAATAGAAAAATCATATATATAAAATTAAAAAACAATTAAGCAAATTACATGATTATTAAAAATTGTAATAATTGTGAATTAAAATTGTTATTAATTCATTACTTTAAGTTCGCACACCATACTCCCACAAACCTAGCAGCCCACACTTAACATGTAACTAAAATAAATATGTATATCACAATTACCATTAACTTCCCACCTGATGCCCCTACAAACACAACAGCCTGCACCTAATATAGAATTTTTAAATATATTTATTAAACAATTTACACAATTGCTAAATTAAATAATTAACACATGTTAACTATCACTTAATTAACTTCCCACTCTATACTTCTACAAACCCAACAACCCACACCTAAAATATAACTTAAAAATATAATAATGTATTCTACTTAATTAACTTCCTACCCTGTACCCCTATAACCTTACAACCTGCTACAACACTACAAATTACTCTTAGCAAATAAATTAAAAATTGTAAATCACCTAAAATTACAAACGATATTTAAAAATATTGTTAACAATAATGCAAAAATATTAAACATATTAAAATTAATATATGAACTAAAACACAAAGATAATTTAAAAA
The DNA here is from genome assembly GCF_031143425.1 of Pleurodeles waltl. Lineage (NCBI taxonomy): Eukaryota > Metazoa > Chordata > Amphibia > Caudata > Salamandridae > Pleurodeles > Pleurodeles waltl. Next base: position 970,718,026 of record NC_090440.1, on the reverse strand, counting down.
CAAATATTTTTTACAACTATTTTATTGAAAACGATATTAATACCACAGATATTCTTGAAAATGATATTACTTACTTGGAAAATCAATATTCTTATTAACAATATTTCTGCATCACAATATTTTTGTATCACAATATTTGTTTTCCGCTATTTCTGTATTTTAGATATTTTAAGCTTCATATTTTGTCCAAACACCCCATACCACACTATATAGTGGCAGACAAAACCATACTGTGCAATAGCAGGCCATATCATACTGTACAATGACAGGCCATACAGGACCATACCATGGCAAAGACAGACTATAACTGACTATACTATACAATGTCAGTCCATACCATTCCTTGCTATACCATGATAGGCCATACCATACCACACTACACAATGACATACCATATCACACCATACTGTTCAATGATAAGATGTAATTTACCATACAATAAAATGAAAGGGCACACCATACTATACCATCCTATACCATGACTATACCATGCTGCGCCATAATATATAATGACATGTCATCTTATACTATGCAGTGCCGACAATACCATACCATAACATACAATGACAGAGCAGACCATATTTTATTATGACAGGCAATGCCACATTATACAATGAATGGCCCTACCATACCGTACTTTACAATTACAGGCCATACCATACCATAATATAGAATGACAGTCCATACCATACCATACTACCCAGTGGCAGGCAATACCGTACCATACAATACTACACCATACTTTAGACAATGAGAGGCCAGACCATACCACGCAGTGGCAGGCTATAGCATACTGTACAATGACACGCCACACCAACCATATTATGCCATGCTATAAAATGAAAGCCCATAACATGCTATTCCATGCCATACTATAGAATGATAGGCCATACTGTTCCGTACTATAAGATAACAGGCCATACCTTACCATATCGTACTATACAATGAAAGGCCACACTACCACAGTATACAATGACAGACCATGTCATACTTTACATTGGCAGGCCATACACTTCACACATTGCTGTACCATACCACACTATACAATGTAATCTCATACTATACATTGATAGGCCATACCATACTATACAATGACAGCCCATACCAAACTATACAGTGACAGTCCTTATCATACCACACAATTCCATACCATACTCTAAAGTGACAGTCCATACCATAGAGTGTCAGGCCATGCCATATCATACCATGACATAAAATGACAGGCCAAACCATGGTATACAGTGACATGCCCTACCATACCATACCATACCATAGCATGAGAGGCAATACCATACTATAAAATACCATTCCATACCTTACCGTACTAAACAATGTCCAGGTCCACAGGAATTATACGATTGTGCGGCCACAGTGATTTTCTCATAACTAGATTTGCCACATAATCTATCATCTGCTGCATAAATTGAGGATTTTATTTAAAAAAGTGGTTTCTGGATAAAACGGTGCAAAAACAAATCGGCTTGTGTTGCTGTGCTGTGGAAGGCCCTTTGCAAAGTTTGACTGGCCACCTTTGTGTAGTTTATTGGTATATTTGGGTGTTAAACTGGAACTAATGAGGTACAACTAATGCCCAGACATAGTTAACAAGTTTAAAAATTACTAAATAGTGAAGTAATACTGTCATAAAATGTGCTGCATAATTTGCCTTTTCTTGCCACATAATTTACTCAATCCTGCTGCATAATTTGACCCTCCCCTGCTGCATGATTCCATTGACCCTGACAATGACAGGGCATTCTACACTGTACCATGCCATACAATGACAGGCCTTACCACACAATACTATACAGAGGCAGATCACACAGTACTTTATGACAGGCCATATGACACTGTACAATGACAGGCAATAACATACCATACCACACCATACTACACAATGAAAGGGTATAACTAACCATACAATTCAGTGACAGGCCATGGCATATAATACCACCTTATACAATGACAGACCACACCATGCCACGCCATAATATATAAAAGGCCATACCCTACCATATAATCCCATATCATGAGAGGCCATAGTATAACATAATATACTATGACATACAGCAGGTCATACCATACTATAGAATACCAAGGCATTCCATACCATACTACAGAGTGACAGGCTATACCATACCATAACTTGCTATACAACAGGCTATTCCATACTGTACCAAGACAGACCATACTGTACCATTCCATACTATATAATAACGGCCATACTATACTTTACAATGACAGGCCATATCACACCATGTACAGTGATACATCATACCATATGTTGACAGGCCATATATACTATACCATCCTATACAATGGCAGACCATACAATACTTCAAAATGACAGGACATACCATACTATATGGTACAATGATGGGCCATACCATATCATAGCAGGCTTATTGACAGCCCATATAATACTATAAAATGACCTGCAATACCATACCACACCACATACCATGACGGGGCATAAAATACCATGCAACATGTCATATGATAACATACTGTACAATAACAGGTCATACCATACCATACCAAACTAAACTAAACAATGACAGGGCATACCATAGTATATTATAACTGACTATACCACACAATTCCATACTATAAATCACAGGCCATACCATATGATACCGAACTGTAATAATTGTCAATTTTCCGCATTTGCCACATAACCGATCATCTGCTGCATAATCTGTAGATTTTAACAAAAATAAGTTATTTCTAATTCAAAGAGCTCATAAGTTAGTAAAAATGCAGAACCACATGTTGCCGTGCAGTGGAAGGCCCTTTGAAAAGGTTGACTGGTCACCTTTCCGTAGCTTATTGCCATATTGAGGTGTTAAACTGGTACTAATGAGGTGCAACACATGGCTAGACAGTGTTAACAAGTTTAGAAACAACAAAATCAGTAATGGTATCACAAAATGTGTTGCATAATGTGCCTTTTCTTGCCACATAATTTTCTCAACCCTGCTACATAATTTGGCCCTCCCCTGCCACATAATTCCAGTGGACCCGACCATACCATACCATACTATACAATGACAGGCTCTATCATAGTATACAATGACAGACCATACCCCACCATGCCATACTGAACAATCCCGGGTTATACCATAATGAGCCATACCATACAGTGATAGACAATACCAGATATGTACATGATCATAACATTCCATTCCATTCCCTACCCTACCCTACCCTACTGTATCATACCATACCATACTATGTAATGGCCGGCCATACTATACTATGCAAGGCCACACTCTAACAACTATACAATGACAAACCATACCATACCATGCCATGCCATAGTATACACATTCACAGGCAATACCCTACTACGCAATGGCAAACCATACCATAAACTACCATAATATTAAATAACAGGCCATACCGTTCTGTACAATGACATGCCATTCCATACCATACCTGACCATACTATACAGTGACAAACTATATCACACAATAATAAGCCACAGTACACCATACTATACAATGACAGACTATAACATACTATACACTAACAGGCCATTCCACACAATAGTATAAAATGACACGCCATGCATACCATAGTATACAATAAAAGGCCATACACACCCAACGATACACTGACAGACTACACCATATTATACAATGACAGGCCATACCATACTATACCCTACTATATGACTGGCCATATCATGCTTTACAATGACAGGTCATAATATATAATCACATACCGTACCATCCTATACAATTACTGGCCATTATATTCTATATTATGCTTTACTATACAATGACAGGCGATACCATATCATACAATGACAAGCCATATCTTAACATACCATACAATGATAAGCCATATCATACCATAACATATTGTGCAATGACAGGCCATGCCATACTACACAATGACAGGTCATACCATATCATACTATACAATAAAAAGCTATACCATACCATATGACAGGCCATACCATAGGCAATGACAGGCTATATCAAACTATACTATTCAGTAGGAAGTCATACCATATATGGAATGAGAGGCTGACTATATTACACAGTGACAGACCATACTATACCGTACCATACTATACTATATTATGCAATTACACACCATACAATACCATACTATGCAGTGACAGGCCATATACCATACCATACTATAAAATGACAGGTTATACCATCCCATACTATACTATAACAGGCCATATCATACAATGATTGGCCATACCATACAATGACAGGCCATATCATACCACACCACACCATATGCTGTCATATCATACCATAACCATAAATGACAGGGCATACCTTACCTTATCATAACAGGCCATACCATACTATACAATGACAGGCCATAACATACAATGATTGGCCATACCATACAATGACAGGCCATATCATACCACACCACACCATATGCTGTGATATCATACCATAACCATAAATGACAGGGCATACCTTACCTTATCATAATATATAATAATGATAGACCATACCATACTATACAATGATGGTACCATACCATACCGTACAATTACAGCACATACCATACAATACTGTATTCATAGTTCATATCAAACTATGCCATACTATATGCTGATAGGCTATACTATACAATAACAGGCCATACCATAACAGACTATACGACAGTCCATAGCATATTGTGTAATGACATCATACTCAACCATATTCTACAATAACCTACAATGACAGCCATACCATACTATACTATACAATGACAGGACATTACTTCCCATACCATACTATACAATGAAGGTCCACAGGTATCTGGCAGACTACCGGAATAAGAAAATAGAAAGAATCGAGACACAAATATTGAGTCAAAAATGTTGAAGAGAAAGATATTGTCTACTTGTACTTATAAATGGTAAGTACACAAATATTGGAACAAAAAAATCATTTATACTAATATTTTTGAAAATAATACAAAAATATTGATTTCCATTATTTATATAGTATAAATTAGCCAACCTAAGATATTTTAACATATAGCAATCTAAAGCAAAATAAATATTTTTAAATATATGTACATATATATATATAAATAAATATATATATATATATATATATATATACATACACACATCTAACTGTATAGTTATATAAAACACATATATACATGTTTATTTATACATATATAATACAACACTATTAATAAATATATTTTAATTTATATTACATTTTTTGAATTGTTTTAATGTACTACTGTAAAAACTATAACTATATATAAATAAATGTATAAATATTTAAATGAAACATAAAAAAAATTAAAACGCAAGTGCAAAACATTAAAATAAATTACCAAATGTAAAAAACTATAACATTAAAACAAATATTTATTAAAATATTACAAACATTAAAACAAATATTTATATATAAACAAATAATATAGAATTAAACAAGTAAACAATCAAAAATAATAATATATAAATTTCAACAATTTTAAAAATAAGTATTTTATTCAGAAAATAAAAGATGCACTATTCCCAGTCCAGTCTGTGCAACAGTAGGGAAAGTGTTGGACTTCAGAGGGGTAAAATTGACTACTTACACTCCAATCTGTGCAACAGTAGAAAACATTTTGGACTTCGAAGGTGTTAAATTATACTATTCCCAACTATAGCCTGTGCAACAGTAGTGCTAGCGTGCCTTGTCCTTAGTAAGTAAACTTACAAGGGGACGCGTATAGGTCGATGAATCTTTTGGATTGCATAGAGTATCCTAGCCAAGTGGTGAATAGTAAAAAAACATTAACGACAATACTAATGTGCATGCAATACCGCAATTCTAAATCAAACACTAAACACCATCACTCATGAAAGGTTAGTTTGTTTTATTCCCTATTAATTACAAACTAATCAAGCCTTTATTCAACGAATCCATGATTAATCAAACTTTATTAGCATCATAAGCAGAAATTCATCCATTTCATTAGTAGCAATTCAACATCAATCTAAGCTTTAGTTACTTCATATACGTCGAATAATTCAGCAATGCAGGTCAGTTTGTCAAAGTCAAAGTCACCATTGGTCACCCTTATCAGCCTACCTATCTCAGATTAGCATCAGCATGTGGGTCTTCATGCGAAAACAATTTAGTCAAAAACCAATAATTTGGAAAAATCTAACTCAAAGAGAAAAACATTTTTAAACAGCGCAGTTGGTACCTAGAAGAAAAAGCACACATTAGTCAGTCAAGTTATAGCTACCTATCCAAGATAGATCAGCAACGAGTCAGTCTTCATCTCCAGGTCATCAGTCATCAGCTAGGCTCGAGCTCACAGGGAGCAAACCCAGAATGTCAGCACTTCGGACAGCGTCTCCTGACGTCATCAACTTTCGCCTTTCCATTCTGATTCTTCCCCCTGTGTCATGACTTTTTTTTTTTAGGTCTTTCAGTCCATCCCACAATCCGCCAATTGGTCAACCTTATCAGGGGTTATGACTCTAACCTATAGTTTTTGTTTACCACTTGTCTACGTTATTTTGAGAGTCAAGTTCCATTAACATGATTGGTCCTTCTGTCGGTGAGAACATCATCCGGCTCTTCAGGAAACAAAATTGTTGCCCCCAGCTTTTAGTTCAGTAGCTTCATTGTTCAAGTCCTGGGAAAGTACATTTAGCCTACTCTACACATAATTGTATCAATTTGTTCTGATCGTCTCCTGTCCGCTGGTGAGTTTGCAGATTTCTCTAGCAGGGTTCATCACTGAACTCTGTACAGTTCAAAGTCCTTTTTTTCCAGTTCCAGTCCTCGGCAGCTCATCGCGTCTCCACCTTTAAGCAAGCAAGGCCAAGCGCCAACCAGGCCTCTAGTGTGACTAAGTTAAGAATACGAAGCATAACAAAACATAGGTTTATACTATTAATTATAACATATTAATACATCATTTTATAAATGTCACATCATTTTGGTACTGTTAACACAAATGGTGACCACTCCCCGAGGGCTCATTTTACACATTACACGTTATTTCGATTATTAGCTCAAGTTGTCATTATTTTCTCATTAGTATGTATATGCAAATCATTAGAATATTCTCATATTAGCATATCAGCTGAAACAGTAGGGAAAGTGTTGGAATTCAAAGGGGTAAAATTTAGTAATCTCCCTCCCCCAGTCTGTGCAAAAGTAGGAAAAGCGTTGGACTTCAGAGGGGTTACATTTACTATTCCCACTCTAGTTTGTGCAACAGTAGGGAAAGTGTTGGACTTTGCAGGCGTAAAATTTACTATGTCCACTACACTCTGCAACAATAGGGAAAGTGTTGGACTTCGGAGAGGTAAAATTTACTATTCCCACTCCAGTCTGTACAACAGTATAGAAAGCGTTGGACTTCAGAGGGGCTAAATTTACTATTCCCACTCCAGTGTGTGCTACAGATGGGAAGTTCTTCACTTCAAACACATAACATATTTTAATAACCCTGTTACTTGTCCAAAAATATAAAACTATTAATACAAAAACCATATATATAAAATTAACAAAACAATTAAGCAAATTACATGATTATTAAAAATTTTAATAATTAATTATGAATTAAAATTGTTATTGATTTATTACTTTAAGTTCCCACACTATACTCCCACAAACCTAGCAGCCCACACTTAAAATATAACTAAAATAAATATGTATATCACAATTACCATAATTCATTGTTGATTATTATTTAAATAACTTCCCACCTGATGCCCTACAAACACAACAGCCTGCACCTAATATAGAACTTTAAAATATATTTATTAAACAATTTACATAATTGCTAAATTAAATAATAAATGCTAATTAATTATTACTTAATTAACTTCCCACTCTATACTTCTACAAACTTAACAACCCACACCTAAACTATACCTTAAAAATATAATAATTTATTCTACTTAATTAACTTCCCACCCTGTACCCCTACAAACCTTACAACCTGCTACAACACTATAAATTACTATTAGCAAATACATTAAAAATTGTAAATCACTTACAATTACAAACTATATTTAAAAATATTGTTAACAATAAATGCAAAAAATATTAAACATATAAAAATGAATATATCAACTAAAACACAAAGATAATTTTAAAACAAATATTTTTTACAACTATTTTATTGAAAACAATATTAACAACACAGATATTTTTGAAAATTATATTACTTACCTAGAAGGTCAATATTCTTATTAACAATATGTCTGCATCACAATATTTTTGTATCACGATATTTATTTCCCGCTATTTCTGTATCTTGGATATTTTAAGCTTGATATTTTGTCCAAACACCCCATACCACACTATATAGTGGCAGACAAAACCATACTGTGCAATAGCAGGCTGTATCATACTGTACAATGACAGGCCATACCGGACCATACCATACCATGGCAAAGACAGACTATAACTTACTATACTATACAATGTCAGTCTATACTGTTCCATGCTATACCATGATAGGCCATACCATACTACACAATGACATACCATACCATATCACACCATACTATACAATGATAAGGTGTAATTTACCATACAATAAAATGAAAGGGCACACCATACTATACCATCCTATACAATGACTGACTATACCATGCTGTGCCATAATATATAATGACATGTCATCTTATACTATGCAGTGCCGACAATACCATACAATAACATACAATGACAGGGCTGACCATATTTTATAATGACAGGCAATACCATATTATACAATGAATGGCAATACCATACAGTACTTTACAATGACAGGTATATTATACCGTACCATAATATACAATGACAGACAATACCATACTATTCTACCCAGTGGCAGGCAATACCATACCATACAATACTACACCATACTATACAATGACATGCCAGACTATACCATGCAGTGGCAGGCTATAGCATAGTGTACAATGACACGCCACACCAAACATATTATGCCAGGCTATAAAATGAAAGCCCATAACATGCTATTTCATGCCATACTATGAAATGATAGGCCATACTATTCCATACTATAAGGTAACAGGGCATACCTTACCATATCGTACTATACAATGAAAGGCACACTACCACAGTATACAATGACAGACCATGTCATACTTTACATTGACAGGCCATACACTTCACACAATGCTGTACCATACCACACTATACAATGTCATCTCATACTGTACATTGATAGGCCATACCATACTATACAATGACAGCCCATGCCAAACTATACATTGACAGTCCTTATCATACCACACAATTCTACCATACTCTAAAGTGACAGTCCATACCATAGAGTGTCAGACCATGCCATATCATACCATAACATAAAATGACAGGACATACCATGGCATACAGTGACATGCCCTACCATACCATAGAATGAGAGGCAATACCATACTATAAAATACCATTCCATACCATACCGTACTAAACAATGTCCAGGTCCACAGGAATTATGCGATTGTGCGGCCACAGTGATTTTCTCATAACTAGATTTGCCACATAATCTATCATCTGCTGCATAATCTGAGGATTTTATTTAAAAAAAGTGGTTTCTGGATAAAACGGTGCAAAAACAGCAAGCGACTTGTGTTGCTGTGCTGTGGAAGGCCCTTTGGAAAGTTTGAATGGCCACCTTTGTGTAGCTTATTGCTATATGTGGGTGTTAAACTGGTACTAATGAGGTACAGCTAATGCCCAGACATTGTTAACAAGTTTACAAATGACTAAATATTGAAGTAAATACTGTCACAAAATGTGCTGCATAATTTGCCTTTTCTTGCCACATAATTTACTCAATCCTGCTGCATAAATTGCCCCCCGCTGTATGATTCCAGTGACAATGACAGGGCATTCTACACTGTACCATGCTATACAATGACAGGTCTTACCATACCATATTATACAGAGGCAGATCTCACAGTACTTTATGACAGGCCATATGACACTTTGCAATGACAGGCAATAACATACCACACCATACTATACAATGAAAGGGTATAACTAACCATACAATTCAGTGACAGGCCATAGCATATTATACTACCTTATCCAATGACAGACCACACCATGCCACACCATAACATATAAAAGGCCATACCCTACCCTATCATCCCATACCATGAGAGGCCAAAGTATAACATAATAAACTATGAGATACAGCAAGTCATACCATAAATAGAATAACAAGGCATTCCATACCATATTACACAGTGACAGGCTATACTATACCATAACTTGCTATACGACAGTCTATTCCATACTGTACCAAGACAGACCATACCATACCATTCCATACTATATAATAACAGCCATACTATACTTTACAATGACAGGCCATACCACACCATATACAGTGATGGATCATACCATATGTTGACAGGCCATACCATACTATACCATCCTATACAATGGCAGACCATACGGTACTTCAAAATGACAGGACATACCATACTATATGGTACAATGATGGGCCATACCATATCATAGCAGACATATTTACAGCCCATATCATACTATAAAATGACCTGCAATACCATACCACACCACATACCATGACGGGGCATAGAATACCGTACGACAGGTCATATGATAACATACATACTGTACAATAACAGGTCATACCATACCAAACAAAACTAAACAATGACAGGGCATACCATATTATATTATAACAGACTACACTACACAATTCCATATTATAAATCACAGGCCATACCATATGATACCATACTGTAATAATTGTCAATTTGCCACATTTGCCACATAACCGATCATCTGCTGCATAATCTGTAGATTTTAACAAAAAGAAGTTATTTCTAACTCAAACAGCTCAAAAGTTAGTAAAAATGCAGAAACACATGTTGCCGTTCAGCAGAAGGCCCTTTGCAGAGGTTGACTGGTCACCTTTCTGTAGCATATTGCCATATTGAGGTGTTAAACTGGTACTAATGAGGTGCAACAAATGGCTAGACAGTGTTAACAAGTTTAGAAACGACAAAATCAGTAATACTATCACAAAATGTGTTGCATGATGCTGCATAATGTGCCTTTTCTTGCTGCATAATTTACTCAACCCTGCTACATAATGTGGCCCTCCGCCGCATAATTCCAGTGGACCTAACCATGCCATACTATACAATGAAAGGCCCTATCATGGTATACAATGACAGACCATGCCCCACCATGCCATACTGAACAATGCCAGGTTATGCCATAATGAGCCATACCATACAGTGATAGACCATACCAGATATGTATATGATCATACCATTCCATTCCCTTTCCTACCCTACTGTATCATATCATATCATACCATACCATACTATATAATGGCAGGACATACCATACTATACTGTGCAAGGCCACACTCTAACATACTATACAATGACAAACCATACCATGCCATGTCATAGTATACACAATCACAGGCAATATCCTCTACACAATGGCAAACCATACCATACACTACCATAATATTAAATAAAAGGCCATACCATTATGTACAATTACATGCCATTCCATACCATACCTGACCATACTGGACAGTCACACAATAACAAGCCATAGTATACCATATTATACAATGATAGGCCATAACATACTATACAATAACAGGCCATTCCACACAATAGTAAAAAATAACACGCCATGCCATACCATAGTATACAGTAACAGGCCATACACACCATACGATACACTGACAGACTATATCATAGTATACAATGACAGGCCATACCATACTATACCCTACTATATGACTTGCCATATCATGCTTTACAAAGACAGGTCATAATATATAATCACATACCGTACTATCCTATACAATTACTGGCCATATTATTCTATATTATGCGTTACTATACAATGACATATCATACAATGACAAGCCATACCTTAACATACCATGCAATGATAAGCCATACCATACCATACCATAACATATTGTGCAATGGCAGGCCATGCCATACTACACAATGACAGGTTATACCATATCATACTATACAATGAAAACCTATACCATACCATAGTCTATGACAGGCTATACCAAACTATACTATACAGTACAGTAAGAAGTCCTACCATACTAGTATACAATGACAGGCCGACTGTATTACACAGTGACAGGCCATACTATGCAATGACAGACCATATACCATACTATACAATGACAGGCTATACTATTCCATACTTTACTATAACAGCCAAGCCATACCATACTATACAATGACAGGCCATACCATACAATAATTGGCCATACCATACCATACAAGAGACATGCTGTACCAAACTATACTATACAGTAAGAAGCCGTACCATACTATACAATGACAGGCTGACTGTATTACACAGTGACATTCCATACTATGCAATGACAGACCATATAGCATACTATACAATGACAGGCTATACCATCCCATACTATACTATAACAGGCCATACCATACTATACAATGACAGGCCATACCATACAATGATTGGCCATACCATACCATACAATGACAGGCCATATCATACCACACCACACCATATGCTGTCATATCATACCATAACCATACCATACATTTACAGGCTATTTCAAACCATACTCTATGATGACCGGTCGTACCATACATTGACAGGCCATACCATACCATACTTTAAAATGAGAGGTCATACATACCTTACTATATAATAGTAGGCTATACCATACTGCACAATGACAGGCAAACTATATCAAGTTATCCCATGATTTATCATACTGTGGCTCTCCATACTATATAATGACTTGTGATAGTATACCATACCTTACTATACAATGACAAGCTGTACCTTACCATACCATTCCATACAATGACAGGCCCTACAATGTACATTGACAGGCAATACCATACCATACTAGGCCATACCTTACCTTATAATAATATACAATATGCCATACCATACAATCACAGGCCAAACGTATCATACTATGCCATACCATATTATAAAACAGCATGTCACTTAATATCATGCTATAAAATAACAGTCATATCATACTGTACAATAACAGGCCATGCCATACCATATCATACAATGATAGGCCATATTTTATCTTTCAATGACAGTCTATACTATGCTATATAGTGAAACCCTATATTTTACTATATAAAGACAGGCCATGAGAGGATGTGGTGATGGCCTGAGCTGCTGACTTGGGAGCTGGGGGAGCTAGGTTTGAGTTTCGGCAACGGCTCAACGTCCTGTGGTCCTGGGCAAATAACTTAATCTCCCTATGCCTACAATTTGCACCTTGAGGCCCTCACAGGTGATTTGCTGCACTTTACAAATCCTCGATTTATATTTACATACCATACAATAATGCACACTCACAGGTCACACCATACCGTACCATACTATACAATTAAAAAACAGCCATACCTTAACATACTATGCCAGGTCATAATATGATAACATGCCATAGAATGGCAGGCCATAACATCCCATACTATACAATGACAGGCCATTTCATAGTATACAATGACAGGCCATAACATAGCATTCCGTAGTATACTATGTCAGGTTATACCATAATGTATCATAGTGTACAATGACAGGCCACACAATACTGTGCCATACTATACAATAACATGCCATACCATACTATACATTGTCAGACCATTCCATACCATACTATACATACAATGACATACTGTACAATCATTTATTATACAATGATAGGCCATACCATACCATACAAGTACAGAACAAACTATAGCATATTATATACCAATAGGCCATACCATACTAAACAATGGCAGGTTACACAATGACAGACCACACAAAACCATACTATTCAATGACAGCTCATGGCATACTGTACTATACATTGACTGGCTATACCATACCACAACAAACCATACAATGACAGGCAATACCATACTACACAATTACAGGCCATACCATGTCATGCCATACTATACCACGAAAGGCCATACCATAACTTACCTTTCTATACAATTACAGTCCAAGCGAAATACTACTATATAATGACAGGTAGTACCACACCATAGTATACAATGACAGGCTACACCGTTCCATACCATACTGTCAAAGCATGATTCTTCGGGGCTTGCTTGCTGGCCGAATGGTCCAACTCCAGGCACCACAAAGTCTGAATGTCGTTTTGACACAGACTATTAGAGTGGCCAGGCGAGGGAAAGGGCATTGGGGAAGGAACTGCTGGGAGGGAAACCTTTTGAGTGAAAAAACAACAGTTGTGACTAGAGTTTCTAAACCCCCTCACTTTCCTTATGACTTTCACATTTCTTGTGCCAAGGATAATGACCAGAGCGCCTACCTTACTTTCCCTGGAGAATGATGCTACCCTGGAGATGTTTTCCTATGAAACAGCAGGATATAGTTTGTGATTTACCCATACAGAATAGACATTAAAACAACTTTGTATACGCTATGACTGCACCTCAGTTTCATCTACATCTATCAGGTATGTCTCTTTTGCTGCCTTGAGCTGACCTTGAAAGGTACTACTGCAGAAACAGGAATCAGTTCTGATTAGGCTGATAGGCATTTGTTACCATCGATGTAACTGGGGTCTCCTGAATGTTCCCAAAGTTTCAGAAAACAAAATGCAGGAATTGCCTCTCAACATATATTACAATGTTTACAGTATTTGTTACAAAAATGTGGCTTTATAAGTGTGGTTTTACTCCAACAGCGCAATGCCCTCTTACACTAAAAGATTGTGGCAATCTTGTTTATGGCAAGGATTCTCAAGCAGGAGCACTCAGCAAGTTCTCAAGCCCCCCCTTATATGTTTACTATACAATAAGAGGCCGATCCATACCATAAAATTACAAGCTGTATCACTTTGTCAAGTCACTGAGGAGTTCCATAACAATACAGAGGAATGAGACCGAAGGCCGATTTCCTTTATAAGGTTATGGAACTCCGATGTGACTTTTAATATCCTTATTATGTACATGTACATCTGGGGGTACTTTATCTCAAATAATACATGGTCACACCATCATCTTCCCCACAAACCACTGGAAAACGTGGTGTGTAGCTCTTTCATATGAAAAAGTGAGCATGTTTGCAAACATGAAGAATAAAAATAAAACCTCTGGTGCAGGATTAAACATAAAAATCTGTTAGATATTTGTTGCAAACAGATACTAGAAACAGTCAGTTAAAAAAAGGCGCAATTAATGTCTAGAAACATGCAGAAAGATTCCAGGTGTTCTCTATCTGTGGAGTGCAAAATACCAAACATATTCTCTCTACCTGTCATTGTAGGCTATTAAAATAGAGCAGAAGAAAAAAAAAAACTTTATTTATTAGAGCTGCTTCATATATGCTCTCCAACCTGACCTGCCTTTCACCCCAGCTGCTGGCTCTGCAGTAGGCATTGTGACCCAACAACTCGACTCTAATAACTTATAATAGTTGAGTTTTTATGTCTTTTTAAAATCAGCGACTGGGTGGGTCACAAGACACCTATTATAAGCAAATTAGAGACATGCATTTATACAGGGATTATAGAATCCCATATGTTACACCATACTGTACAATGACAAACCATACTGTACCATACTATACAATGACAGACTATTCCATAGCATACCATACTATGCTATGAGATTCTATACCATACTATACAATGACAGTGCATACCATATCATACCATACAATGACAGGCCATGACATACTATACAACAGGCCATATCGTATCATACCATACCATGGTATACAATGACAGGCCGCACCATATCATAATATATTATACAATGACAAGGCATACTGTACAAAGATAGGCCGTACCATGCCAGGTTATACCATAATACACAAAGACAGACCATAGCCTACAAAGACAGGCCATACCAAACCATACTTTACAATGACAAGCCATATCATAGTATAAAGTGACATGGCATATTATACAATGAAAGGTTATACCATACCATACTATACAATGACAGATCATACCATACTATCACACATTATATATTGAAAGGCCATATAATATTCCATACCATACCAGAATATACAATAACAGGGCCCTCCATATCATACTGCACTATACAATGACAGGCTGTGTCATAGTACACAATGACAGGCCATAGCATGATATTCCAAAATATACAATGACAGGCCAGACCACCCTGTACAATGTAGGGCCACAATACTATACCGTATTATGGCCTTACCATACTGTACCATAACTGCCCGTACCACACCAAAGAATGGCAGGCCATGTAATTTCATACCATACCATAGAATCCAATGACAGGCCACTCCATATCATACTATACTATACAATGACAGTGCTTACCATACTTTACAATGACAGACCAGACCATACTTTGCAGTGACAGGCCATACCATACAATAACAGTCATGCCGTACTATACAGTAACAGGCGATATCATAGTATACAACAGGGCAAGACGGCATACTGTACTATACAATGACAGGTTATACCATACTGTCCCATACTATACAATAACAGGTCATACCATACCATGCTAATCTATCAATGACAGGCCATTATATAGCATTCTATACAATGAAAGGCCGTACCATACATTACTATACTATGCAATGACATGCCATACCATTCCGTACCACACTATACAATTACAGACCATACCATAACATGCTATATTGCACAATTACAGTAACAGTGCATACTATATTATACACTGATAAGCCATGTCATATCATACTATGTAGTGACAAGCCATACCATTCTAGAAAATGACAAGCCAAATGAAAGTGTACAATGATAGGACATGGCATACCATACTTTATAGTGACAGGCTATACTGTACTATAGTCTACAATGACAGGCACCACCATACCACATTATACAGTGACAGGACATATCACAGCATACTACACAATTACAGGCCATACCACATCATAATATACAATGACAGGCAGGTGATATCTTACCATACAATGACAGGCCATGCTGTACTATACATGACAGGCCATGCCATACTATACAATAACAAGTCATACAATACCATACTACACAATGACAATCCAAACCATACTATATGAAAACATGCTTTCCCATGCCATATCATAACATACTGTACTATGACAGGACCTACCATACCATACTATGAAATGACAAGCCATTCCATACCATATCATGCTATACAATGAGAGGTCATACCATATACCATACTATAATAATATGCTGTACTACCCCATACTATACAATGAGAGGCCATTCCATGCCATACCACACTATACAATGACAGACCATACCATGACAGGCCAGGCCATACTGTACAATGGCAGGCTATATCATACTATGGCATAACATACCATGCCATACCATACCTTACTATACAATGGCTGGCCATACGGAACAATACTGTAAAACGACAGGCAATACGATACCATACAGTGACAGGTCATACTATATACCAAACTATTAAATGACAGGGCATACCATACTTTACACAATGACAGCCCATCGCATGCCATAAGAGGCCATAATAAAAAAAAATGCATTTCTTAATAAACAAAAGTTGAATAACACTAAGAGTACTAGATGAAGTGAAGGCAATCAGAAAGCAACTCTAGACAAAAGAGGCTGTGAAGTGGTTTGTGCATTAGCTCAAATGGCAGAGCCATTATTCTTGACAAAACCACATTTGATTCCCAGGGCAGAAATGGTTTCCAAACAGGAGGAAAACCTTCCAAAATAAGTTATGGTAGGCATAGAGAACAAAAATGTGGAGGGTTCTTTCTGAAGGGTGGGATGGCTACTGAATGTACTCTGATGAGCAAACCCCTTTTACAAGTTGAAAATTCTTCCTGACTCATAAAAGGGCTTTTGCGATCTGCAACACTTCGCAAATAGTAGCGAGAGTGAAAGAGGTGTTCTCTTATTTGGGATTTGCAATGGAATGTATCAATGGTTTGGGACAGCTATTGTGATCTCAAACCATTCAAAGTTACTGTGCCGCTTCCCCCTAGTTGGGGTAGTAACTCATTTGCAAAGGGGAAGCTGTTTCCCTGGGATTGATTCTCCTTTGGGAATCAAGTTGGTACCCTAAAGAGGAGTAGGCAGTTGTCCAGGGAATATTTTTTTAAAGCAAAATCTGTTCCTTTAAATGACACATTACTTTAAAAAACCTTCCTGTTTAGCAATATAAAGAAAAGGATAGAGATTTGCTATCACTTGAAGGCCTCCATTCGTGCATGCACAGCCAGTCACAGGGGGTAGCAAACTGTGACTTACCTAAATAATATTAATTAGGCAGATCATTTACTAACCAACTGTGACTATATAGCTTGTGATGCTACCTGTCAGTCGATAGTTTGCATTACAAATTGCTGTCCCATTTACAAACCAGTCAGAATGCAAGTTGCCCATCCGTGGTTTGCAAATGGGAATAGTTCATCAGCCCGAGGCGTTCAGAGATCTTTTGCATATTAAGATCTTATGTGCCTTCTTCAAGTCCAGGGTCTCAAGTGAACACTGTTCCTCATGGGCCAGGGTCTTAACAGGATGCTTTTCCTCATAGGCAAGGTATTAGGAGGAGCCTCTTCCTCACAGAGCAGGTCTCAAGATCCCTTCCTCACCAGCCTAGGTCTTGATCGCCTGAGCTTTGCTTCGAAGCAATGTATTACCAAAGAAGAGCTTGTCATCTTGAAGAAACTGTGAAGTAGGTGGTGTGCCACTTTCTGGAAACAACTACCATAATGTTGGTAACTTGTATGTACCAAGTGAGGAAGTCTGGGACATTCGTGGAGCTGACGGCGTGCATGAATCGTATAACCTCCAAACGCCAGCCTTATCTAAAAGCCCCACAAGGAGAACGAGCGTTCCAGTACATCCTTCAGATGCACCTTTTAACCTTACCTGCCTGGGAATATCGACAGAAGTGGAAAACTGCACAAGGGCACATGCATGAATGCATGTTGTGTAAATACCACACTGAATCAATAAAACATCTTGTATGTTGTTGCCCCTGTTTGGCGTCTGAACGGCACCTCCTGTTAAAACCTATGTTCTTGAAACATGGGGTGAGAACATGCAAAGAAGCCCTAAGCCTTACCTTTACCACAGTAGTCCCCATAGAACAGGCCTGTTTTGGAAACTTCTTCCATAAGCTGTGTTTAGCCTTATGTCAGGAAAGGAGCCTAATTAGCAAGGGTACTTGTGTAGGGCGGGGGGGGCCTCAAAGAAACGGCTCTGACGAGATGGCTCCTGCCACCCAAGTCATCTCCCCCTGTCACCTAATGGCCTTGGATACTGGAAACGGGTCTGGGTCAACTGGCGAACAATTGGCTGACGTTCGTAGAAGGTTGCATTATGGGTATCCACTCGTGTAAACAGCTTGTGATTAACATCTGGGGACACCAGGTCGGGGTAACTTTGGGCGCTATACCACTTTACAGCATCCCATAGAAGGTGCCATGACTAGGCATCACTCTTGGCACCGGAATTGTATCTCTTGCTGCCTATTTTATTTCTATTATTTTTAGTATTTTAAACATGTTGTTATGATTTTAATTAATCAGGCAATAAAGATTCATTCATTCAAAAAAAAAGTGAGGAAGCACATAGCTATGGGTCTAACTTATCTCCCAATTTTCTCTGTTTTGCAGGAGATTCTACGCCCTCTAGTTTTGTGATGAAGTTCGATGTAGTACTGGAAAACATAAAGGATTTAAATGCCCTTGCTGGGGAAGGAGAGTCACGGATTGAGCACACAGATGGTGGAGCCAGGCTAAGACAGCCTGATCCCATCCCACTCACACTCTATCAGAACGGGATTGTCATGTTTGGGGGCCCCTTCCGGTCCTATGAGGAGCGCTCCACACAGGTACAAAGGTGCAATATGGTTATGCAGGGGCTTTTGATGTTGGCCCAGGCTTGCCTTGCAAATATACTTAGTTGGACTAAGCACTATCACATGTGAGTCCGTGAGGATGGTGCAGCAGTGCAGTGATATCATAGAGGTGCCTTATGTGTGGATGGGGCAGCAGTGCAGTCCTTGGATCTGATACAACTATGCACTATGAGGGGATGTTGCAGCATGTAGGGAGGGGTATTCTCTCAGTTGAGGTGCCTCAACTCGCTGTGCCACTGGACTCAAACTGTACTTCACTAATGAGGCTTAACAAGGCCAGAATATGTCTTTGTTACTTGTGTTCCTGTTTAGCAGGAACCTTTTCCAGCAGTCGGACTACCCGTTTTGAGGTGGAATGACAACTGATTTGCAGATGGTTGTTACCTGTCTGTAATGGCACACATGAGGCAAAAACTATAAAGTGGAATGTGTCCCAGTATAATTACCAGTGGCTGAGATGAATTCAGGTATTCCATCCATCATTGTTTATCTTGCCTGAAAGAATAGAGCAGCAGTACAGTTTGTGTGGATGGTGCTGCTGGGCAATCTGAGAATGCAGCAGTGCTGTCTCTAAGAAAGAAACCGCAGTGCATTCTCTGGGATAATGCTAGAGTGTAATTCTTCGGCATTGCCATACTGGCCGTACCATTCATGGTTTCTGCACATGGTGTAAAAGTGCAGTCTGGGAATCGGTATACAGCAGTACAATCTGTGTGGAAGGTAGTTCAGTGCAGTTTGTGGGGATGGTAAAGCAGTGCATCCTGTGGGAGTGATAGAGTAGAACATAATGGGGGCAGACAGTGTTAGCATGTAGCCTGTGGAGACAGTGATGGTGGTGATGCAGCAGTCAAGCCTGTGACAGTGGTAATGCAGTGTAGTGTATTTCATTTGGCCATTTATTTTTGTTATTTGTAATTGTATTAGTATTTTTGGTTATTTTTAAAAGCGCATTCAGACTAGAGGTATTGAAGTGCTAAGCAGGTGAGAAGGCTGAAGCGAAGCAGCCACCTAAAATGCGAACAGCCAAGTCTTTAGATGCTTTTGAAATGGCAGGAGGGATGATATCTCTCTAATTTTTGGAGGGAGCGAGTTCCAGAGCATTGAGAAGGCTTTGTCTCCCCATTTCGTTTTTTTTTACTTCTTCCGCTCTAGGCCAGCCTAAGCCCAGCTGATCTTAAAGGACGGTTGGGAGTGTACCAGTTAATGGTCGATTGTAGGTATCCTGATCCTTGAGAGTGAAGGTCCTTATGAGTCAGGCACAGTGCTTTAAAGGTAATACGTTTTCCTCAGACCTTCTGTAATGGATGAGAATTTCGGTAGCCCAAGCACTAGTCAAGCGGCAGCATTCTGTATTAGCTGCAACTTGTGAAGGGATAATTGGTTTATATTTAAATAAAGGGCCTTACAGTAGTCCAGTCTAGAGATTATGAGGGCAAGCACCACTGTCACCCTGAGGTCTAGAGGAATAAATGGCAGAACTATTTTTAGAATTAATTATCCAAAGACCAGTATTGGCAATTTTATTTATCTGCAAATTAAAAGTCAGATCTGAATCGCAGAGGACCCCAAGGTTCCTGGCTTTAGAAATAAGATTTGGAAGGGTCCCACAGATCTCAGGCCACCAGCTATGACTCCAAATGGAGGTGTTTGCCCCAAAGATGCTGACAGCCGTTTTATCACCGTTCATCTTCAACCAATTATGGTTCGTCCAATTGCTGATTTCTTTCATGCCGGATTGAAATCTGTCTACCGTAATCTGTATATTGTCATGAATATTGACAATAATTTGGGAGTCATCAGCATATGAAAACATCTGGAAGTTAAAAGATCAGATGATTTTAGCCAAAGGAGTCATGTACAAATTAAAGAGGGTGGGGCTGAGTTATGATCCCTGAGGGACTCTACAGGGAATCTGAAAGGGGTTTGAGCTGTAGTCGCCACAGCTGTTATTGTCCCGTTTTGGAGAAAAGACTCCAGGATGCTCGTAGCCAGACCACTCATTCCTGCCTGATGTAGGCGGTTTTGCAAAATTTGGGGCAAGATAGTATTGAATGCCACCAACAGGTCCAGTAGTATCAGGATGGCACCACCTCCCTGGTCAACTTGTCTCCTAATGGAATCAGTGGAAATCAGAGCGGATTCCATGCTGTAGTTTTTCCAGAACCCATGCTGGGATACATCCAAACAGTCGTGATTAAGCAAGAAGGTGGCCAGCTCTTGGTTGATATGTTTTCACCAGAATTTTTGCAAGCGTAGGTACAAGGGCATAGGTTTTTAAGATCGTCTGGTTTGCCTCCAGGTTTTCTGTTCAGCGGCATGATTATTGTTTCCTTCCAAGTGGGTAGAAACACCCCTGAGTCTAGCACTTCTGCAAAAATTGTCTCCAGTGGCACAGCGATAGAGTCGCTTAGTAATTGAGGTACTCTTGGTTGGCAGGAGTCTTTGGGTGACGCCAAGTGAATTCTAGCTAGAAGGTAATTAATTTTGCTGGGAACTAGAGGAGCAAATGTTGTCAGTATAGGGCCTCGTTCACTTTCATCTCGGGTGCTGGGGCAAGAGATCCCCTGAGCTAAGCTTGGGGGAGAAAATTCAGAATGAATTCTTAGGATTTTATCACAAATTTGTGAGCAGCAAGTGCCTTAACCACTTTAAATAATTCTTTAGGGGTGTTGGAAGCACATATGATTTTCTGGGAATAAAAACATGATTTGGCAGTTCTAATGGCACCTTTGCAAGTTCTCCAAAGCTCCCTAAGCTTGGCTTTTTCCATCGGCCCAGAATCTAATTTCCATTTTCTTATTTGTTTCCTACATTGCCTTTCGAAGGAACTTGAGATCATCCATGTACTAGGGGGCCGATGCTTTTTGCTGTCTTTATTTTAATCTCCCTCAGAGGTGCAATTTCCTGAATGGCTTCCCTTATCTAGGAGTCATTTCTGTTCCTGAGAACCCTGTTCCCCCTTCAAACCTCTCCTGACTCCTCAGTAAGGCCAGGCTCAAGTCTTCCTTTCTGACTCACCCCCAACTACGACTCAAAATATTAGATTTGTTCTTGGGGTGCGGAGAACTTCTATGTATAATGCTGAAGGGGATCTAACAATGATCCGACCATTCTAACTGCTGACAATTGCCCATTGTGACCAGTTCCTGTGTGGAGAACACCCCATTCAGTACATGACCTGCTGCTTGTGTGCTTGAGGTGACCAATTGACTCCAGCCAAAACAGGGCATGAAATGCAGAAGGGGAAGTGTCCTTATCCTCTCTATCCTCCAGGTGGAAGTTAAAATCTCCAAGTTTCAAACACTGTTATACAGCAGTATATAGTGCTTCATAACTGTTAGCTGTGAAACAATCTGATTTTTGTTGTTTTCCTTTCGTACCGGTCTAGTCAAAAGGGGTTTTGATATGTAAGACCTTTTTATGAGATGCTGGTTGAGGTACATGATGGTGCATCATGCCTTGCAGCGTATATGCATAAAGTTCTACGGAGCATGTGTAAGAGGACAGTCAGCCATGTAATCTGTTTGGAAATTTCTATATATCATAGTCTGCATCTTGTGTTCACTATGACAGGAAGAGCCATGTCTTTAATGTCTTCCGGAACTGGTGGTGAGTGACAATATTCTTTATCTGAACAGAGACTGAATTCCAGAGTTTAGTATTCTGGGCAGAGGAGGTTCCATTGTTTCAACTTTTTGAATGGAGGCACAGTCACCAATGATCCAAGCCTTCAGTGAGAGATTTTGTTTGGCAATATGTCTGGAGTTTGTTTTAAAGAAGAGTTGCCCAGTCCCATTGATCACCTGGAAATCTATGCACATAGCTTTAAAGGTGATCCTTCTGCCTACTGGAAGCCTTTGTAGAAGGAAGGGCCAAGGTTTCGTGTAGGTACACCTTTGTAGGTTTGAGCACCAGTCTGGCGACTGCATTTTGAGTTCTGTGTAGTTTCTACAGTATTAAAAGGGAAGCTCCAAAATACAGTTAATTGGCGTATTAACGTAGGAGAGCACTAATACAATGGTAACTTGGACCTTTTGTGGGAACCCTAGTTATGGGAACATTTATCAAAGGCGCCTCATCATGTAGAATCTTCATTTGGTCACTTTATTTGCCTGTGGTATAAGGGAAAGTATGGAGAATATAATCAATCTGATGTTTCTCAATTCAAGCGACTATGGAGGAGACAGAAGGGGTTCTAGTTCCTGTGTGTATGAAAGTGCCCTTGTTAGCATGGTTACCCCCCTCCACTTTTTGCCTGATATTGATGCTGACTTGAATGAGAGAGTCCTGGAATCCTGTTAACCAGGCCCCAGCACCAGTGTTCTTTCACAAAAACGTAACCATTGTTCTCACAATTGACACACCCTTGGCACACAGTCAAGACCCTTGTAAAAGGTACCGAAGGTACCTAGGGTACCAAGGGCCCTGTGGCCAGGGAAGGTCCCAAGGGCTGCAGCATGTATTATGCCACCCTGGGGACAACTCATCAAACACATGCACACTGCAATTTCAACTTGTGTGTGCTGGTGGGGAGAAAAGGGCAAAGTCAACATGGCACTCCTCTCAGGGTGTCATGCCCACCAACCACTGCCTGTGGCATAGGTAAGTTACCCCTCTCGCAGGCCTTACAGCCCTAAGGCAGGGTGCACTATACCACAGGTGAGGGCATAGCTAGATGAGCAATATTCCCCTACAGTGTCCTAGTCAATTCTTATACATTGTAAGTGCAGTGTGGCCATATTGAGTATATGGGTTGGGAGTTTGTCATTACGAACTCCACAGCTCCATAGTGGCTTCACTGAACTTTGGGAAGTTTGGTTTCAAACGTCTCAGCAAAAAAAAACACACTGATGCCAGTTTTGGATTTATTGAAAAGTGCACCAAGAGGGCATCTTAAACATGCCCCCTGTATTTTAGCCAAACATCTAGTGCAGGACTGACCGGTCTGTGCCAGCCTGCCACTTCCAGACAAGTTTATGACCACATGGGGTGAGAGCCTTTGTGCTGTCTGTGGCCAGAAACAAAGCCTGCACTGGGCGGAGGTGCTTCCCACCTCCCCCCATCAGGAACTTAGCACCTGGTGGTGAGACTTAAATGCTCAGGCCTCTTGTTACAGTGCCCCAGGGCACTCCAGCTAGTGGAGATGCCTGCCCCCCAGACAAAGCCCCACGTTTGGCACTAAGTCCGACAGGAAAATTAGCCAAAACAGGGAGGAGTGACCACTTCAGCTGGGACCACCCCAAAGGTGCCCAGAGCTGAAGTGACCTTCTCCTTGCAAAATCCTCCATCTTGGCACCAATAGGGTTAGGTCTGGGCCCCCCTCCTCAAAGGGAGTGGACACCGGAAGGGTGTAGCCACCCTCAGGGACAATAGCCATTGGCTACTGCCCTCTGACACCAGTAACACCCCTAAATCCAGCATTTAAGGGCTCCCCTGACCCTAGCTTGTCAGATTCCTGGCGACCTCAAGAAGAAGACAAGAATAAAGAAGAAGGACTGCTAAGCTGACCCCCAGAAGAGAAGACTGAAGACACCAACTGACTTGGCCCCAGCCCTACAGGCCCATCCCCAGCTTCTGAAGCTTTGCTACAAAAAGGTGACGCATCCTGCAGGACCAGTGTCCACTTAAAAGCCTCAAGAGGACTGCCTGAACCCCAGAGTACCAAGAACTCCCGTGGACACGGTCCTATCCAGAAAGAAACTCCAACAAAGGACTCCAGAACTGCCCCGGATGCAGGAGTCCTGCCCACTCGGCACCCAACGCCCACAGCCCTTGTCCAGGTAGCCCAACCAACTAGAGCTGGTCCCCAGGTGACTCTGACCAAGTGTCCACCCTGGGTTGACCCCTCTTGTCCAACACAACAACACCTCCAGCCTAAATCCGGAGGACTCCCCTGACCACGAGAGAACCAGACGAAGATTCCCAACGCCAAAAGATACCACTGCACCCCTTGACCTTGGGGAATCTGACCTTTGGTGCAGCATCGTCAAACAGGGGGCCCTCCCCCTTCTCCAGCCTTTGGTTTTCTGGAACCAACCCTCTGGACTTTGCATGCACCATCTTTGTGACCCTCGGGCCCCCCCCTATAGGAAAGCATTGGGAGCCCGACGTTGTGTTTACACCCTGCACCCGGCCGCACCTGCGCCGCTGAGGATGTGTGTTTGGTGCTGACCTGTGCCAGATTATGCTATTTATTTGAAAACCGTATAACTTGCCAAATTGAAACAAAGTGGTATTGATACATATCTTGAATGCTTACTTGCAAATGTACTTACCTGCAACTGGAATCTTGTGGTTCTAGAAATAAAGTAACAACATATAATTTTGCTATAAAAAAACATTGGCCTGGAGTTAGTCATTGTGTGTTGGAGGAAGCTGGCCTGGTGTGTGGTGAGCACCTATAGTGTTATCACCTTATACCAGGTCCAGGTATCCCCTGATAGTGAAGTGTAGACAGTGTCTAGGATGCCAGGGCTCTCTAAAGAAGCTGTGGCTGAGCAGCCAAGAGTTATCTAGCAGACATGCAAAGTTTATGCAGTACCACTATTGTTACACAGCACTTACACACAAGAAAGAACCACAGAGTGTTACAAAAATAAAGGTACTTTACTATGGTAACACAAATACTAAATACTGTATAGGCAATACTCTACTTGCAGGTGAGTAAACACACTATTATGTACACATTAGAAGTCAGGAATTGGCAAAGAAAGCAATAGAAAACAGTGAAATAACAGAAACCCTAGGGGGAGACCAAACCATATACTAAGTAATTGGAAAGTCAGACCCCCGCCCAAGGAAGTGGAATCTGTAGAGGGGAGCTGGAGGGACTAGGATCCCTAAAAGGTAAGTACCAGGCTGCCCCCCCCCCCAGTGACCAGGAGAGAAGAGGTAAGTACCTAGTTTTCCCCCAAACCCACAGGTAAACTTTGTAAAAGGACTGTGCAAGACCCGAGCAAGACTGGAAGAAACTGAAGATTGATCCTGACAGAAGAGGACCTGCAAAGGAAGGGGACCAAGTCCAATTCCAGTTGGTGTGTCTGGTTGGGGCAGGAACCACTTCCCACCCTTCTGGAGATGCAGGACCAGGTCAACGGTGAAGACTAGGAGTCGGCTATGCAGCACAGGAGCAGAAGAGTGATGGATCTGCTCTCCCATGTCGGAAGAAGAGTTGCATTCAGTCAGTGGTTTGGAAAAACTACCAACAAGCCTATGCAAAGGCAAGAGTTGCAGAAGAATAGCTGCTAGGGACGAGGAAGATCTGGGGGGACTCAACCCAAGGAGGGGAGTCTCCGGTGACCCTCAGCAGTGAGGAGAGTCAGAAGTCGAGGAGGCAGCCTCCACAGGCAACTCACAGGCAGCAGGCACAGCAGAGACTGTGCTTTGCAGGGAAGAGTGCTGGATGACAGGGCTACACGGAGCCTGAAGATCCCTTGGAAGAAGAGCGAACAAGCCTTAGTAGCTGCAAGAGTCGTGGTGCACAGGGGTACTGTCCTGCAAGGAGAGGCAAGGGCTTACCGTCTCCCAAGTTGAACAGCTGGTAGAAAGGACCAATGGGATCACTCCAGACCACCACCCATGATGCAGGATCCATGCAGTTTTGCAGGAGAGAAGATTCACGCTGCTGATCGTCGTTGCAGTCGGTTTCTGCGAATGCAGGGGAGTGACTCCTTCACTCCAATGGAGATTCCTTCTTGCTTCTTGTGCAGACTGAAGACTCATCGCCCTCAGAGGATGCACAGCCAG
Source organism: Pleurodeles waltl (assembly GCF_031143425.1). Taxonomy (NCBI): domain Eukaryota; kingdom Metazoa; phylum Chordata; class Amphibia; order Caudata; family Salamandridae; genus Pleurodeles; species Pleurodeles waltl. The sequence continues at coordinate 970,690,430 of NC_090440.1, read as the reverse complement.
GGAAATGTTGCAGTTGTGGGAAGGAGCTGGAGAAACAATGTTGTAAAGCGGAGACATTGCTGGAGTTGCAGATTGTCGGTTCTTGGAGGGTCCAGTTGCTGTCCCGGTGGCCAGAAGATGAAGTAAACGATGCAGAGGAATCCTGCTAGAATCTTGCATGTCGAATCTGAGGACCCACCCAAGAGGGAGACCCTAAATAGCCCAGGAAGGGGGAATGGTCACCTAGCATGGTGACCACCTATCAGGACGGTGTTGTGATGTCACCTGCCTGACCTGGCCACTCAGGGGCTCCCAGGGGCCTCAGCCCACCTTGGATTCAAGATTGCAGAATTCAGTTGCCACATAGAGGAGCTCTGGGCACAAACCATGGGGTGGTAATGGAGTGGCCCCTTTCCATTGTCCAGTTTTGTGCCACAGCAGGGACCTGGTGTCCCTGGATTGGTGCAAACCAGTTTATGCAAGGAGGGCATCAAATGTGCCCTTTAAAGCATACCAGTGGCTTTGGAAGGGACCTCCTCCCAAGTCATCTAACACCTTTTTCCAAATGGCGAGGGTGTTGCCTCCCACTCCCAAAGGAAATCCTTTGTTCTGCCTTCCTGGGCTTGAGCTGGTCAATCAGCAGGAGGGCAGAAACCTATCTGTTGGATGGCAGCAGCGCTGGCTGCTTGGGAAAACCCTACAAACTAGTAGGAGGAAAGCTGGGGGTCCTCTAAGGAGCCCCAACAGTGCTTAGATTCATACAACTAATACTGGCAACAGTATTGGGGGATGATTCTTTCATGTTTGATACCAAAAATGCCTAGGTCCAGAGTTACCATAATGTAGCTGGACACAGTGTCCAGGACATGGGTAAAATCACTTCCCCGCACTTATGAAGTCCAGGAAAAAGGAGCTGGAGTTTGTCGGGGCACCTCTGCTCATGCGGAGGTGCCCTCACACACAGGTACTTGCACCCTGCCCTCTAGGCTAGGAGGGCCTGCCATAGGGGTGACTTACAGTGACCTGGTGCAGTGACCTGTAGTGGAAGCGTGCATGCACCCTTTCACGCAGGCTGCAATGGCAGGCCTACAGACACATTTTGCATGGGCTCCCTTGGGTGGCATAATACATGCTGCAGCCCATGGGGAACCCTTGGGGCCCCAATGCCCTGGGTACCCAGGTACCATCTACTAGGGACTTACATGGGGGCTCCAGTACGCCAATTGTGGGTGTACAAAATCAGAAACAACCACACTTAGAGGGAGAGAGAGCACAGTCACTGGGGTCGGGGTTAGCAGGATCCCAGTGAAAACAGTCAAATCACACTGACAGCAGGCAAAAAGTGGGGGTAATCATGCCAAAAAGAAGGTACTTTCCTACATGTGTGCTTCATTTATTGCCTGTTTGTGTACAGAAAAATGCTTCGCACTACCCTCTGATGAACCTAACTGCTCAACCACACCATCACACAAGAGAACATTAGTAGTATCTAATTTAGTCTCTGTTAAGCCTCTGGGGAACCCTGGACTCTGTGCACACTATATCTCATTCTGTCATTTTGATATAGTATATACAGAAGCAGCTTCCTACACTGAGTTCATATGATTGAAGTATGGTGAGTAGTCCTGTTATCGAGCTACAAGAAACTCTGTTTTTGAGGAGTTGAGCTTGAGATACTTAGTAGCTATCCAGTATTAGTTGCTTGAAGGTAGTTCCACGTGGTACTGGCACCAAGACAGGATACATTTTTAATGCTGTATAATGATTTCAGTGTGATCAGCATAGGTACGGTAGTTGAGATAAAAGGAGGATATGAGATCTGGTAGTGCACTAAGGTAGATGATAGATGATAAACAGGAGAGCAATGGTTGAGCATTGAAGTACACCAGCTGTGGAGTTAAATATATAATAGGGGAAGTGAAGTGATGAACAATTTGTCACTTAGATAAGATAATGGGCCTCATTATAATATTGGCGGTATGTGCCGCCTACCGCCGTTGCGACGGCCACCAAAAGACCATCGCCGCGGCTACCAGCCGTCAGCCGGATTATGACCACAGCCGGATTTCCGCCAGAAGGATGGCGGAAATCCAGCTGTGGTCATGCTGGCGGATGGCAGTAAGGTGGCGCTGCTGCCAGCAGCAACGCCACGCCAGTAGACCGCTGCAGACCGTATCATGACCCATGATACGGCCTGGCGGTGTTCTGCTGGCAGACGCTGCTGCTGACAGCAGCTCCCCCGTCTTCTGCCGGAGGACCCCCTCCCAAACAACAGTGTATTAAGTTCAAGATTCTCTCTTTGGTGCACATATAGGGGGTTGGACCGAAATGTCGTTCTGACATCACCCACCCCTACATATATGCCCTCTCTCTGAAATCAGTCTCTCTCACGCTCTGGGGAAGTCACAGGCTTTAGTAAGAGCCTTCGGAGTTCTGGGCTCATCGCTTTAGAATGTATTCAATTTGAGGTCGGATGATGGAGAACTATATTGCATTTTAAAGCTCAGTACCTGGCTTTTCCGCTAACTTCCCTTGTACCGATTTGTGTTCTCTATGTTTGTTTAATTTATGTAATATTTGTGTCTGCTAACTAATCTAGTTATTTCTTTTATGTTCGACCATGCTGCTGCTGTTTGTGACAGTGCGCTTTATAAATTCATATTAAATAAATAATTATTAAGGATCCAAGAGATCAGAGTCAGGTTTTTAGATAGAAGTTTGATATGTGTCATTTTTTAGTTCTTTTGGGATGCCTCCAGTCTAGCCAAAGAATGATAGTGTAGGGCACTGGCCCGGATGGCCACAAAGTTTTTCATGATCATATCCTTGAGAATGTGAGCAGCTCTTGGATCCGCTGGTAAACCTGATGAGTCACAGACTTTTGTTACGTTTGAGGTATTCTGCTGCACGCAGGTTAAAGAAAAATAATTTCCAGCTAAAATGCTGTCGTTTTTCTCATCATGGTGAGTTTCGAGATTATTTGCTTTTTTTGATGGTTCGTGAAAGAATTGCTTAGTGCCTGAGAAAGTGTCACTTTCGTGCCAATGCATTCTGGAATTTGGAATGCATTCATAAGTTATAATTTTATGTAGATCCTTTGTTGAAGAGGCTGTTGATATACAATGTAAGTAGTGTTGTTGATTTCCATTATTGACAGTTATCTTACATATTTTACAGTGGCACCGAGGGGCTATGTTTTTCATTGCTACTGTAAATCTTCGTCCATAATGTTTTAAATATCCTTTTGTTAGATTTTGAGCGCTTTGAAGTCAAGTGTCAGCCAGTCGTGTATCCTGGAACGTGTATTGGGTGAGATTAATTTGAGTGGTACAAGATCTTCGAAGACAGTCGCTGGAGCATGATAAAAATGTTCAACTGTTACTGGTGTGGTGTTGATAAGGACAGTGAATAGGGTGGATCAGTTGGGGGTGAAATCTAGTTTCCTCCAGGATGTTACAGGTGTACAGTGGTTAGGGGAGTTACTTATTTTTACTGGTGATAGCGTGAAATACTGGAATGAAATGGTCATTCAAGATGAATGAATAGGATGCAGTTTCTGGGATCCCAGATGTCGGGGAAAATATTGCAACAAGTGTGTGTCTTGATGCGTGGGTTGGCCCATAGAAAATGAATTGATTCAAGATTAGAGAGATTATATTTCTCTTGATATGATACAGGCATGTCTAACTATGTGCAAACCTACAATTATTCAGAGGTTAGAATGTTTTAATAGTATCACAGCAGTGAAGTCCAGGAAGAGTTCAGTGAAAGCTAGTTTGTACTGTGGTACTCTATAGATCAAGGGGAATGTGCATGTAAAGGATTACGATGGAGAGCATTGGATAAATAATGACACATGTACGGGGGCTTGGATGTCCATTCATCATTTGGTTTAAACAGCTGCTTTGTGGACAGTGGCAAGTCTGCCTCTGGTCTTTTTTCTGAAAATTAATTTGGCATAGAGATCCTGGATGCCGAAATGATTTTTAGGGTGAGCATAGCAGTGCGCGAGCTCTGCTTTTGCGATGTGTTGGTATTTATGTGGGCTTTTAACCACACCCATCACTATCACTCATTCATGGGCTTGCCTTTCAAAAATACTTTGTTATCATTGGTAAATGCTTTACGTTTGTCCCTCCTTGGGGCACTTTTGTTACCACATTGGACATTGATCTTGTTACATTAATAATTGCGCGATTGCCGATATGTTTGACTGCGAGCAAACCTTTTTTCTTTTTGTGTCTCTCCTTTGCACTCATGCTCATTGCGGCCGTGGCAATTTGAATTGGCTTGCTTATGTCAACTCTTTACTTTTCATTTTCAATTTATGTGGCAAGAAAAGTCGAGTTAGGAATTTACAACGCTAATAGCTCTAACTTGAACAAACACGAGATCCGTTGCATTGCAAATGCTAGTTATTCATTGAGCTCGCATTCGGGGCTTGCAGAAGAGGAAGTAGTGGGATTTGAGAAGTTGATGATAGAGTAAAGTCAATTTAGCAGGAGGTTTAGAAAGAGGACTCAAAGGTAAGGAATTCCTGGATCAAATTCAAACAGTCTTTAAAATAAATTTACAGGAGTAGGAGGTTAGGAGTGAGATGGTGCAGAAAGAATGGACTTGAGGACAAAGAAGTACTAGTGTGGGGATGGAGAGGATACATGAGAATTAAGACATGATGAGGAGAGGGTTGTAGAGAAGAGGGAGGAGGAAGGGGTGGATGTGAGATAATAAGATGATTTAAAGAGATGGGCAATAGGAGTGCCAGTAGTGTGTGGTTTAGTGTGGCTGAGAGGGTGATGAATAAAAGAGTGAGAGTGGAAGGAGATAGATTTAGAAAAACACAGTCCATACCCAAATAACCTTTAAACAACTACTTGTAACCCTCAATCATCCCACAGTTCCCCAGCCACAAAAGAAAATCTTTTAGCTAGCATAATCCTCCGTACCAGGTAAAAAGGGTCCTTCTCTATATTCCCACACCTATCAGAATACAACATGAGGTAATTTAATCTTTTTGATAAATCAAATGACCACCCTTCATTCAATGATCTCCACCAATTTCAAACATCCCTATAAAACTCACCTATTCCCAACTCAAATCCTATACCAGACCCAAAGCATCACTCATAATTAAGCTTTATCAGAAGATACATTACCCAAGCCACGGTTACAACCCCATGACCTCCCACCACTCACAGATGCCAAATAAGTCTGCATTGACGTACAGCACATCAAAAATAACCAATACTCAGAACCTCCCAGCTGCCAGGTCCCCTCTTTACCTACAATACCCGTTACCCTTGCATCCAGGTTTCATACACATTAACCAACCACATAGCAACTCTCACACTTACAAATGCAACTTCAATACTCCATGTTAGGACAATTACCCACATCAACGACAATCCCAGAACAGCTTCAAATAATCAAACAGAACATCATACATCTCTGTTCATCCCCTCATTCTCCTTGGCCCCCACACCTTACATCGATAAACCAATGAACAGTGTCACACACCATCTACACTCTGGTAGTGAGTGTGTATTTGTGTAGAGATGCTACAGGAGGGATGTGGTGTAATATGTGGGAATGCAACAGTACGTCAGTCTATGGGGAAGGTAGTGTCATTTTAAAGGATGCTGTAGAACCGCTGCAGTACACTATGGGGATGCTGCAGAGGACTGATGTGGTGCAGATTGTAGATGCTACAGGAATAATTGTGTAGGTGAAGTACACTTTGTGAGTTCCATAAAGATTTTGCAGGGGTGTAATGCAGCGCTGTATGTGTTGATGATGGCGTAGCTGTGCCATCTGTGGATGGTAGTCAAGTGCAGTCTGTGAGGATGCTCCAGAGGTACAGCATGGGAGATGATGAAACATCACCGTCGTGGGGATTGTGGTGCAGTGAAATCTTGGTATGTTGCACGAGTGGTGCAGACCTGTCTGATGGGGTGGTGGAGTTGAGTCTGGGGATGCTGCAGGAGTATAGTCTTTGTATTTGTAGTGATACACTTTCTGTGAAGATCATTTCAGAGGTGACTTGATAATAACTGCACTTAACACCTCTCTTGCTTTACCATAGCGGTGTCTTCAGGACATCATGGATGGCTACTTCCCATCGGAGCTGCAGGCCCGCTTTCCTGACGGCATTCCATTTCAGGTAAGATAACAGTGCTTACTCCTATGTTATTAACCTCAGATGTCTGTCTTTGACAAGTCAAACTTCGTCCATCATAAATCCATCTTTCACCACCCTACACCTCCTACTTCTTGTCATTATATAGCCATAAACCCAAATTTTCCATCTCACATGTATTCCTACAACCACTGCTCCAATCTCTCCTCAGCATTCCTCCACCCACCAAAACACCATACCGACACTTCTCACCAGATGTCCTACATTCTTCAGAGGTCCTGGTATCCTAAAACCAGCCTCTACCTCCCCCATCGCCTCCAAGCCTTAACCTTCATTTCTCAGCAGCGTAGCACCACCATAACTGTAACACGGCCTCTCATCTTGCCTACCTCCCACCATCCAACTCCCAACCCTGCCTTTTCTATGTCACATAACTTATTTAGCCTTTCTAAAACCTGTCATTCTCTTACTAGTCTATTATCCTCTTCAAGACCACTTACGTTTTCCACATTTCACATGCTTTCCACCATAGCCTGTCTTTCAATCCTCACCAGCATCTCCACCTTGTCTAATGTTGTAGATGATCTCAACGAGATTTTTTATTTCAGTCAATAGCGTTAAGCATGCTTGGACTTAATGCCTTTAATTATCTAACGAAGCAAGTGAGATGCAAGCCCCAACACGCTTAATGCTGTTTTAAAAGCCACGATTGGCTTTCAAAACATTGGCACTGCCATTGAGCCTGTTGACGGCTATGCTTTCTCCAGGCCGTGACTCCCATCACTTTTGCAACCTCTACCTCTTCCATGCCTCCTACCAGTTTGCTGTGCTCATTCTCATTTGCCCCGTACCATCCTCTGCTCTGGTCTCTCTCTCTACCTCTTGCCTCCAACCATCTTCCCCTAGGTCATGTCACTCACTTGCCTTCCACCATCTTTTTGCCCTGTCCTGTCCTTCACCTTCCACCTCTGTCTTTTACCACCCTCCTCTGTGAAGCATTCCTTGTCGAGGTCTCTTGCAGGCAGGATGTAGGTCGAAGCAGGAATCTTGAGCCCTGAACCTGTCAGTTACAGAAACACAGGAAAAAGTGGCTGCACCTGCAAAGCTGAAATTAGCCTGAATTGCATGGCGGCGGAGGTGTCAAGTGGTAACTGGGGGTGGGAAAGGCCAGGTATAACTTAACACTGTCCTGCATCTAGGCGGGGTCCAAGGGAAGGTTCTCTATTATTTCAGGTAGCCGAGTTCCATCAAAAAATATTTTGAACAGCGATCAACTTCTCTGACACACTTACAAAAATAAAATGGCCAACACAGGATGAAAAGGAAACTGAGCTGCTCCTTTGCGTCTCCACATAGCTGACAAGTGGCTCCATGTCAATAGCAACTCCTTAGTTCCCTGCTGGCTGCTGGATTTTCAGCCAACTGCAGTTTGAGGCTGAAACGTGCTGAACCAGACGTAGAATGTGAAAAGTGAAACCACAACTCTCAGTATGCGAGGTGCAGGTGATCCTTTGCTATCATCTCAAGTGACTCAGGAGGCCCAAGCCTGCGTTATCTGCTCATGAAGGGCATTAAGTGGTTTTCCCATAATCAGATTACCATGTAACCTCCACCTCCAGTAAATAAGGGAGAAAGCAGATGAGGATTTTCTCTAAACCCTGCCTGTTTCGGAGTTCTTTAGTACTAACTTCTGAAAGGGCTTTTTGGCAATATGTGCAGTGATAATCCCCTAGGCTTAAGACAATTTATTAACATAGATATTTTAAAGAATTTGATATTTATTAACCTATGAGGAACATTCCACACTTTAATGTAATCGTCAATTAAGAGTGGCCATGGGTACGAAGTGGTATTCCTGGATTTCTCTTCTATATCCACGGCTTGTCCTTGCTGATCGTGGTTTCCAGTGGCCAGGAAGGCAGCGTCAGGAATGCCTCCTAAAACTAATGCTATGGAAAAGGCCCAAAACTGTTAAATCAGCAAGGGTCAATACGAGCCTGAGGTCACCTCAGTGTCAATTGATTGTTCATTTCTAGTTTTATTTTACGTGTGATCTTCTGCGCCTTAAAGGGGTTTGCATGCCAGAAATACTGCCTGATGAATGGAAAACGTTGCCTACCTGTAACTATCTCTTTGTACCCTGTAGTGCTGCACATTCTCATTCTTTGCACCCTCCTATCTTCTTGTGTTAGGTACGGATATTGCAAGGTGTTTTTCTTCGAAGAATACGTTTTATTTTTATTTCCTTCCCAAAGGTTGAGTCAAAATCCAAATTAAGTTTTTAGTGAAGCAAAGCACAACAGTAGATATGTACAGGTGAAACATAAGCCCCAATCCAGGGAGGTATGAATCTTCAGCCCTACAAGATACAAACTGATAGTTACAGGTAAGTAACATTTTCCGTTTGTAGCATATTTAGCTGTAAATCAAATACTGTGAATAGACTGAAAAGTGATGCTTTCCTACTAAAGCAGTGGCTCGCAAGCAGGTGTTTGGAACAATGGGGGTTATTCTAACTTTGGAGGAGGTGTTAATCCGTCCCAAAAGTGACGGAAAGGTGACGGATTTACCACCAGCCGTATTACGAGTCCATTATATCCTATGGAACTCGTAATACGACTGGTGGTATATCCGTCACTTTACCGTCACTTTTGGGACGGATTAACACTCCTCCAAAGTTAGAATAACCCCCAATGTTTCTTATGGATACTTCTACCTGCAGATTCCTCACCGGTAGAACTATTCCAGGCACCAAATGGAAACTTAAAAGCGCTCAAGTTGCCAGTAAAGGGTGCTGGAATTGATCCATACCGGAAATGACATCAAGGCAGCGTCATCGAAGCAGTAAAGCCCCTGCCCCAGTGCAACACGTCAGTTTACATTCATTGTTTCTCAAGCTTCAAGGCAAGAGGACAGATGGCATCAAACTATTAGTGCAGTAACAAAAAATGTATAATCTGGAATCTTATTAACTTTCCCTATAACTCATCCGCAAACGGGGGAGGCAGGCATGTCAGTGAGGATTCTGCAGGTAGAGAGAGTATCCACCAGAAAGATCGTTCCCCCAGGTAAGTAGTTTTTTCTTCGAAGGCTGCTTCTACTGGCAGATTTTTCACCTAGTGAACAGATTTCATAGCAGTACCCCACCTCAGAGGAGGGCTGATGTATGGTTAGATGAGGAAATGTTGCAGAACGGAGCTGGCAAGGTGTCCATCCCTGCACACCTCAGAGTTCTGACATTAGTGTTTGGAAAAGGTGTTTGCAAGGATGACCATGTCGCCGTTTTACAGATTTTTGCAAAAGGATGTGGAACTTGAACTAAGCTCATCATCTTGAACTTTCCCTTAACAAGGAAGAATTGAGGTCGCTGAGGTCCATCATGGGATGAAGACTGCCATCTTGCTTGGGCACGAGGAAGTAATGGACGTAATATTCTTGCCCCCTTCATGCTCTGGCACTAACTCCAATGCTCCTTTTAAAAGAAGAGTGGACACCTCCTGCTGCAATATGGCAAGGTGATTTGAAGACGAAGAAGAGGGAGGGGCCGCATGGGGATGGAGTTTGGAGGGTGTTGCCCTTTTCTGTGGTTCAAAGGACCCAGTGGTCTGAAGTAATGGCCTTCCAGGAAGAAGAAAAGAAGACACCAACCCTCCAACATGCTCCAGATAAACTTGGGGAAACAAACATGCTTTCCTGGCAGTGCAGGAGAGAAGCAGGATGAAAAGGAGGAGTGTTGCAAGGTAGGTCTGTGGCCCTTTCCCTATCTTCTACCACCTTATTATCAGACAACAGGATTAGGCTTTTGTGGAGTTGTAGTTGATATTGTCTTGAAAGAAAAGAAGATCACCTCAAAAAGCCTTCAAAGTGAGGAAACTGGCAAAAGTCAGAGGCTTTGGTCAGAGGCGGGAGCTGCGGGCCAAGGGAGAGCGCTGTGACCTTGCTGTTTGTAAAATGCTCTAAAGGTGAATCAGCCTTATCACCAAAAGTCATACCCCATCGAAAGGAAGGTCCATAGGTTTTACTTGGACATCCATAGAAAAGTTAAATGCACTGAACCATGTATGTCTCTGAATGGTGACGGAGGTTCCCATGTGATGGACCACAGAATCCGCAGTGTCAAGGCTTGATTTTATAATGTGGTGGGAGACATTCTGGCCATCGAGAATGAGCTCCTGCAAATGGTCTTTCATGATATGCAGAACAAGGTGGTAAGATCATTTGGGCCTTATGCTATAAAGCATGATTGTATCTAGCTAGAGGGCAGTTAGCATTAAGGGATCTTGGGGCCATACTGCCTGAGGAAAATTTATTTTTTGCATCAGGCCTCAAACTGTTTTAATTCTCTGTGAGATGGCCTGTTGGGAAAGTACCTCTGGATTAGCTTCTGGAACATGAGGCTTGAACAACAAGGCTCTCCATGAAGGATTGGCTGAAAGGAACACTGGGTCACCTGTGGCTAGGCAGTAGCGGTGACCTACAAGCTGGTTGACTGCTAAAGTGAAAGAAAACATCTCCCATGCTGCCAAAACCGGCTTAAAAATAGCCTCATTAAAGGGAAGATGTGTTTGATATTGAAGAGGAAGGCAAAAGGACTTCTGTGAGAATGTTGGTCTTGGTTACTGTCATGGGAAGTTATAAGTCCAAGACTTCCACAACTTTCAGCATCACCTTGTGGAGAGAGGCCGCTTCAGGCGTTGGTGGGCCAGTGGGGAAGCCCATAGCTACCCCAGGAGATGCGTCTGTGCTATTGGGGGAGGACAGTCCTTGAAATTCATAAGAATCATGCCCAGAGTCACCATAGAGCATCTAATAAATAGGGTCAGAGTCCCTATTGACAAAAATGTTATGCAGAAGGTTTCTATAGTTTTCCTCCTCCAAAAGACTTTGGGCATTCCTGCTGGATTTGATCTCAGTGGTGAGATCGGGTTGCGACACTGGTGGAGTTGGTGCCATCTTCGGCATTGATTGCTGTGGTTTTGTGTACCTGAGTGTCAGTTCAAAACAGCATGGCATTGGTGCTGGATCCTTTGAAGTGTCACTGAAGGGTGTTGGATGCAAGGGTATCAACATTGGAAGCCAGTAAGTTGTTCATGGCCCCAAATGTACTAATGCCTTCAAAAAGATAGAATATATGGCATTAAAGAATGGCGCTTTGTCCGACCCTGGAATGGGGTACTCAGGGAAGACTGGAACTGAAGTCGGAACCTCGGGTGGAGGAAGCACTGCTATTGAGGGCTCTGGAAGATTCAAAGGTCACTCCAGTGCTGAGTCCAGTGGTAGAACATTGCTGTACGGAGTCAATTTGACTAAATCCATTTCTGAGGACGAGGGTACTGTGGGAGACAGAGAGCAACAGGGGGACTTAACATTACATTGTTTCTTGGACTTACATTACCTCTTTTTCTTGCCTGCAGAAGAGGAAGATGGAGACCTACAGCTATGCCTTGACCATTTACGGCATCAGTGGTCTTCTCTGGCCCTGACCATGAAGAGCTTAGCCTCCTGCTCTTTTATGGCCTTAGGGTGCATACTGAGGCAAAAAGGGCAGGCCCGTAGGTCATGGTTAGACCTTAGTTACCACAGACAGACTGCGTGACAGCCCGTAATCGACATCTGTCCCGCACAATCCCTGTAGAGTTGGGACCCTAATTTCTTGTGAGCAGATATGGTACTGCTTCCACAGAATTTTGCCTAGTGACCCGGCTGAGCGGCACAACTCCAACTCCGTGGCTCTGGTTTTGTGTCGAAGTCGGCGATGAGTATATGATCGACGTCGTCCGCAGGCCCAAGCGTCATTGGGAGCATCAGCACCAGAACTTTTGTCGGGGAAGGTCGCAAGGGTACAGCCTACACTATTCCAGATCTGGAAGTGGATCCTTGAGTGCCCCTCGGAGCAGAGGCAGAAGCCGCCGGTGCGGAACCCGAAGGGGCCCCTTTCAACCCTGCGGGTCCAAAGGCTCCCTGACAGGGCAGGACTGCCCAAAGATGAGGCGCATGTCCTCTTAAATTAGGGTATCTATTCTAAGGTTAGGAATCTGCAACTAGAATATGCCTTTACCAGATAATTCATTACCGAAGGTAACTAACTAATTCGGCAAAGCCTTTTTCGCATTGCTGCTAGCCACTGTGCTTGATGAACTGAGGTTATCACTGGTAATCTTGCAAATGTTGACCACTAATGTAATCTTGTGGTCATTATCACTCCACTTACAATAGTAGTAGCTCGGGAAGATTTTTATTGAACATAATTAGCTTTTACTACAGAAATGGTTGGAGACCCCGGGTCTTCACAATAATACTTCTTGAGAGTGTGTTATGTTGACCTTGGAGCTGCTTTGCAGATGTCTGCAAGGGATATATTTCTAAAAGCAGGCCATATTAGGTCCTTTCATGCAAGTGGAGTGTGCTCTAACCCTGTGAAGACTATGCTTTGCTTTAGCATAACATACCTAATCCACTTTGCAATCAATCTTGCAAGGCTCGGCTTGGACATTGGGCTTTCCAAGTGGGGTTTTGCAAAGGTACCCTCACACGTCCAAATCAGTCAGCCTGCAGGCATGAGCCACCTCCTTAGCCCAGATGGATGCCTGGCGAGTACTGCACCCACAGGCTACAGAATACACCTTTTTCCACTCACATAAATTCTACTCTAGACTACTTTTTTGTGCCATTGACAGACAAAATAGGCTTGGCCATCTCCCAGATCCTGCCACATGTCCTCCCAGATGATGCCCCAATAACTGTCTCACTTAGACATCCTGAATGATAACAGGAGGGACACTGGTGACTGAGTTTCTGGTGGCTCTAGGACCCCTGCTTTATTGACCTTTTTAGACAACAAATCACTGACTATTTTTAAATGAATAAAAATATAGTAGTCTCCCTAGCGATACTCTTTGAAGCTATAAAGGTGGTGCTACAGGGGCAGGTAATATCCTACTAGACAGCAGCAAAGGGGTGGAATGGCAGAGGAAAGACAGGAAGGGATGCTAGATGTCTGCCAAAAACCCAGACCTAACCTGCTGAGCCTCACTCTCTGGAAGAAGATGCTGTACTCTGCATCCACAGCATACAAAGCAATAGAATATAAATTGTACGAACTAGGTGATAAGGCAGGATAGGTATTATACTGGCTACCGAGTAGGGAACAGGGCATACGTCTGATCCTGAACCTAGTCACCATCACAGGTCAGACCCTAACGGCTTCCCACCACAAAGCCTGGGAATTTGCGACCTACTACACTCATCTTTATGAGGAGTGATCCACACCCTCAGCTGAAAGAGACAACCCATTAGTTGAAGGCCTGATTTTGCCTACACCAATGAGGAAGATGAACCGGATTCAGAGGAACCTCTCACAGTTACAGAAATCCTAGAAGCTATCCAATTGCTCCTAACAGGGAAACCACACAACCCCAATGGCTTCCCACTTGTAAAGTACAAAAGGCATGCATCGCAATAGTCTCTGCCTCTGCTTGGCATGTACACCAAAGCCCTGAAGGCAGGGTAACTCCCCCTTGACCTCTGCAGGGCCACTATATCAGTGATATCAAACCCACAAAAACCACTAGACAAATATGACTCACATAGGCACATTATGGAGACCAGATTTTAGCGAGTAGCCTGGTAAGGTCAATTGCGACCCTGGTACATCCTGACCAAAACTGCTTCATGCTGAAACGCAGCACTCGTCACTGCATTTGCTGTAATGTAATTTCGGGGAGCTAAATTATGGAACTCCCTCCCCCTTAGTATTCGATTAACTAGTCACAAACTTAATTTTCGAAAGGCGATTAAAACCTGGCTCTTTAATACCCTAGTTCCTGTTGTTGTCCTTTTAGCGCTGCAAGGCCTCCGGGTAGTCAGGCGCTTTATAAGTACAAATAACATAACATAAAATTGCACCCTTGATAGCTAAAACAAGAGGAGATGTGAACATATGGGAGAGCCTTCCACTGACCATAGCTGGCAGGAGAGCTCTGTTTGAGAGTATCTCTCTCTCCAAACTCCTCTTTAACAGAATTATCCACAACACTCTTCATGCGGCTATTGTGAGATTCTTATGGGCGGGGATGCAACTGAGCATTTATCACTTATTGGAAATGTGTCAGAGGTCTAGTGTAGAAAACTGTCCCTTGTTGCAGTTACCCTCCCCACTTTGTGCCTCACATTGATGCTGACTTAACTGAGAGTGTGCTGGGATCCTGCTAACCAGGCCCCAGCACCAGTGTTCTTTTCCTAAAAATGAACCATTGTCTCCGCAATTGGCACACCATTGGTACACATATAAGTCCCTTGTAAAAGGTACCAGTGGTACAAAGGGCCCTGTGATCAGGGAGAGTCCCTAAGGGCTGCAGCATGTGTTATGCCACCCTAAGGGACCCCTCACCAAACACATACACATCAATTGCAGATTGTGTATGTTGGTGGGGAGAAAAAGGCAAAGTCAACATGGCATCCCTCTTAGGGTGCCATGCCCACAAAACACTGCCGGTGGCATAGGTAATTCACCCCTCTACCAGGCCTTACAGCTTTAAGGCAGGGAATTATACCACAGGTGAGGGCATAGCTGCATAAGCAAAATGCCCCTACAGTGTCTAAGTCCATTCTTAGACTTTGTAAGTGCAGTGAGGCCATATTAAGTATATTGTCAGGGAGTCTGTCATTACGAACTCCACAGCTCCATAATGGCTTCACTGAATACTGGGAAATTTGGTATCAAACTTCTCAGCACAACAAACCCACACTTATTCCAGTGTTGAATTTATTCTAAAAAGCACACAGAGGGCATCTTAGAGATGCTCCTGTATTTGATCAAATTCTCTAGTATAGGACTGACCGGTCTGTGCCAGCCTGCCACTTCCAGACAAGTTTCTGACCACATGGGAGGAGAGAAGAAGGACTGCATAGCTGAAACCCCCAGCAGAGAAGAAGGAAGATGACAACTGATTTGGCCTCAGCCCTATTGGCCTGTCTCCTGCTTCAAAGAACCTGCAAAAGAACAGTGATGCATCCAGTGGGACCAGCGACCTCCGCCAAGCTCCAGAGGACTGCCCTGCACCCAAAAAAGACCAAGAACTCCCCTGGACAATCGCTCTGTCCAAGAAGAAACAACAACTAAGGACTCCAGCCTCACACCGAATGCTTGAGTCCTGACCACTCTGCACCTGACGCCCACGGCCTGTGTCCAGGTGGCCCAGCCAGCTGGAGAGGATCCCCTGGTGGTTCTGAGCAAGTGCCCACCCTGGGTTGACCTCTCTACCCCTCCATGACAACGCATGCAGAGGGAATCCCGACGACCCTCCTGCAGCAAAAGCTCCAGATGAAGATATCTGACACCTAAAGACCCACTGCACCCACATCCCCCAGGTCTTGGAGAACCCGACCTCCGGTGCAGCAGGGTTCAGCACCTCCTCCCTGTCCAGCCTGTGGTTCGCCCAAGATGACCCCCTGGACCTCGCCTGCAGCCTATGAGTGACCCCCAAGGTCCCCTCATAGAGAATCATTGGAGACCCGACATCTTAATTGCACCCTGCACCCGGCCACCCCAGTGCCACTGAGGGTGTATGTTTGGTGCCTCCTAGTGGCCCCCCCCAGTGCTCCTCTAAAGCCCCCCAGGTCTGCCCCCCGAAGACGCAGGTACTTACCTGCCTGCAGATCTGAAACCTAGAGCCCTCAGTCTCCATAGGAGCCCATATTAATTTTGCCTAGATTGAGCCTCTGCACCCGGCCGGACCCATGTTGCTGGTGGTGGATGTTTGGGGTTAATTTGACCCCCAACCTGTGAACTTCCTAACCCCCGGAGACTGGAACTGTAAGTGTTATACTTGCCTGCCTATCGATCTAACTTTTCTTCCCCCCAGGAATTGTTTCTGAAAATTGCAGTGTGTCAAGTTTTAAAACAGATTATTGCCAATATTTCAAAAACTGTATAATTTATCGATTTCAAACAAGGAACTGTTGATACATGTGTGAAATACAAAACTATTGAAGTACTTACCTGCAACTTAAATCGGGTGGTTCTAAAAATAAATTAAGAAAATATATTTTTGCTATATAAAACCCATTGGTCTGGAGTTAAGTCATTGAGTGTGTGCTTCTTCTAATGTCTGTATATGTGCAACAAATAGTTTACACTATCCTCTGATAAGCCTAATTGCTTGACCACACTACCACAAAAGAGAGCATTAGTATTATCTACTTTAGCCTCTGTTAAGCCTCTGGGGAACCCCTGGACTCTGTGCACACTATACCTCACTTTGATATAGTATATAGAGAGCCAGCTTCCTACATCAATGGTTAGCAGATATCTTCCAGTATTGCTGGGCCAGACAGATCATATCAATTAATGATTGGCTCTATACTGACTGGGACAACCCCACCTTAGCACTAGAGCTCCAGGCTCTTTAGTGACATGGAACACTGGGATAACTCTGTCGCCCCCTACACCCATGCAGCACCCCCTTCAACGACCCAAACAACACTGATGTGCTGTCACCAAGCATGACGGTGACTTAGGTGGCACAGGGTGCCAACAGGCAAAACACCACTATGGGTAGGAACCTGGTTAAAAAATGCAGCTAAGCTGGGAGGCTTCAAACAGTGTGGCACCATAGGGACATCCAAATTCGGGGATGTCTGGCAGGGTAACTGTATGTGCACATTCCAGCACCTGGCTGGCACATACTCAATGCACAAATCACAATTCGACTGATACTTACAGCACTGCCATGGTCTGTAATTTTCTCTTACCTCAATGCAAATCCTCCCATGTTACAACCCACTGCAGGCATACATAAAAGAATCCCGAATGAGGAACAAAAGGATCTCTACAATATACCACTCACTAGTAAACAATACACCAGATCATGTGGAAACACTTGGAATGAGATGTGGACACACTCAATGATGAAGACTGGGTCAAGGCTAAAGTGGCTCCCAGGATGTTGGCAATCTCCATGAGACGGCGATTAATCCAACTAAAATACCTCCACCACATATATTGCAGCCACACAAAACTAAGCAAGATGAAAAAAGGTCTAGACACAGTGCCCGAAATGCAAAAGAAGCCTGGGAACCTTCTTCCATACAACCAGAGAATGCCAGATCATACAATGCCATTGGCACAATATTTGCAACATTTCCCCAGAAGTAGTGGGCAGCCCAGTACAACCCAAACCAAAACTAGTCGTACTGGGGTTGACTGACGAGTGGAGAGGTAGATGCCACACAGGGCTTCTATTGTCATAAGCCTCCTTGTTGCTAAAAGAGATATAGCATGCCACTGGAGATCAGGGTTACCACCACCGATAACTGTTTGGACATGTGAGATGGACTACTGCAATGTAGCAGAACAATTTGTGTATAAATCACGTGGCAGCCGGGTGAAACACCGTAAGGTCTTGGGGAAATGGATGGTTTATTCTGAGAACTTGATATACAAGACTAATATTTATGTAGCAATTATATATTGGGGATTTTCCCAAGGGGGGCATTCAGCAGGTACCATACAACAGTGTTAACTATACATGTGGGCTGTAACATGTATGTTTAATATTCAATAAATAAAGATGATTAAAAAGTAACTACTGCTGTTAAATTAAGTCTGATAGACATGTTGGCCAGTCCTGATTTCTGTAACTGTAATGAAACCAAAGATTCCATATAACTCATGGAGACTTCTAGATGGAGATTCCTTACCTTAGAATCCCCAGGAGTTAGACTGAACCAGGAAATTTTACTTGAGCAGTACCACTGTGCTGGTAGGTGGTGTTGTTCGGCTCTACCTTGCTTTGTCTGTGTTATCCGCACTAGAAGTGACATGCATGGTGCCTATATACACGCCACCCCAGCATGCTGACGTCAGTTCCTTTCTTTCCGTGCTAGTCAGCGCAGATCCAGCTAACTCCGTCTTTTTTTTACTTACCCTTTTTTGACTTTTTGTTGAGATATTTTGTCATTGTCTCCTGGTGCATCTGGATGTCTACTAGGGAAGCTGGTTTCAAACCATGTGGTGCCTGTCATCAATAGATGTGGGTGAGAGGTCCACACTTTGGTGTGCCTCTGATGCTTGGAGTGTGACTATGACGCCAAAACCTGCGTCAATTGCTGCACCATACACTCAAAGGCCTTGAGGCAGCTGTACCTTGAACTCCTTGCCGCTCAACGCCACAACACTTAAGATCTAGGTTGAGAGGAAGATCTCAAGATCGTTCACAGAGCCACTCCAGGCGCTTGCAGTTGAAGTTTTTGGGAAAATTGGGTAAGTCTCACAGGTACAAGAACAGCAAGAAGTCAAAGAGACCTTCGACTTCACCACGTTTGTCGAAGTCATCTGACAAGACGAGGGAGTGCCAGCATTGGAGGCCTAGCTCTGTGGCGGAACCTGCGGCTGGGTTGTATCCACATCTCAGAGTTTCTGGGAGCCTTAGTAACCCCTGCCCAGTTATGAGAATTCTGTAAGGTCATGCACCTCAAATTTGGGTTATCTGTCCCATTGGAGCACCTTCGGACCCATTGGCTCAGGAGGGACCATTACTGGTCTTCCACTGGTGGGATTCCCCCCCACACCAGTACGGCCTCTTGGATCCAGTGATGGATCTGGATCGGCATTGGTCGAGCCACCTCCACCTTCCCTGGCACCTGCTCTAGTGCTGGGGCCCCTGGCGCAGTCCCACTGCAGTGTAATTTTCATTGTCGTCCAAGACTCCAAGCTGGAAGGGCATCATTCAGTGCTGGCGCCGAAGGGGGGCAGACTCCTCCTGTCAGAGCCAGTGCCTTGTTTTTTTTTATAGACCTGGACTTGGGGGTGAATAAGAGGGGTCTGAGTACCCTTATGGTTACCAGTACCCTTTAGAAGATGTTGAAGACAATTGGTACAAGGAACTGGAGGAACTGGCAGATGTCAGTGATCTGGACCCCTCTCCAACACCGGCCTGGTCTCTCTGTTACCCTGTCTATGCAGGAGGTGTCTCATGGCTATGGTGGTGAGGAAGGCCGCTGATGGCTTGGACCTTCAGCTGTCCTTGGTGATAGAAGTGCTTCAGCAAGGGAATTACCCCATCCAAACAAACCCTTACTTCCTTTTAATGAAGCACTTACAGATGTCCTTCTTGGGGCCTGGTCCAAGTCCTGCACAGGGGCTGCTGTGAATCCGCCGCCATTGCTGTGCTCCAGGAGATACCACTTTCCTCATTTAGCATCCCACTTCTGAGAGCCTGGTAACCCAGGCTTCCACATCCTGAGTTAACCCTGGCATGTTCCCTTCCACTCCACTGGACAGGGAATCCAAGAGGCTGGACACCTTTGGTAAGGGGGTTTTCTCTTCCCCCAACCTAGCATGCCTGGTGGGACGATATACCAACATAATCTAGGATTCGGTTGGACAAGTGCTCCCAATGGTCTCGGAGGAGTCTCGAGCCACCCTGCCACAGGCAATTGCAGATGGCAGAGATGCAACAAAGTTCACTATCTGATGTGGGCTGGACACAGCCAACTCGCTTGGTAGAGCAATCTCATCGTCTGTGGCATTGGGACGCCACGTCTGGCTGAGAACCACTGGTTTTTCAGGGGATGTCCAGGTTTCTCTCATGGACATGCTCATTGATGCCACCCATCTCCACGTAGATAAGGGGGGGTCAGCACTGGAACGCTTCAAAGACAGTAGGGTTATGGGCAGATCCTAGTGCCTTTCCATGGCCCCTCATCAATCCTAGTCTACTCTTCGTCAATTTAGTGACCACAAAAGAGGCATCCAGATGCATTTTTACATGCCCAACCACCACAGCCAGCAAACCACACAATCTTTTCATGGCCCAGGACCTGGTTCCCACAGACGTGGGACAGGCAGCCAGAAGTCAAGCCAGTTGCCCCCCCAGAAGTCGCAGCCTCCAAACCCTATTAGTATGCCCTCTCACCATCATGGGCATCCAGTGGGATGGGTCAGAATACGCAATTACCTGGCCACTAGAGGTCAGCAACATCTGACGATTGGGATTTGACGGTTGTCCAAAGGGGGTATTCCCCCCCTTTTGTCACCACCCCCCATGCCACCTACATATGAACAAGCTGACAGAGGACCACCTCTCCTTGCTCCTTCAGGAGGTGTTAGCTGTCTTGCCTATAGGGAGCTCTCGAGAAGGTGCCAGTATAAGAAGTAGGTTTTGGTTGCTATTCCCGCTACTTTCTGATGCCCAAGAAAGACGGAGGTCTTCATCCCAAGCTAGACTTGCGCCTTCTTAATCTCTTCCTGAAAGAGGAAAAATTCAAAATGCTCATGTAAGTCCTGTCTGCCCTTGACCCAGGAGAGTGGATGGTATCCCTGGACTTACAGGATGCTTATTTTCACATCTCCTATCCTCTTGAGTGGCAAGTCCAGGATATTTAGGCTATGATACTGATGATTCAGCCTCTAGCCTGGATTTCGGGGAGACTGACTCTAAGGATGATGGGCCTCATGGCCTCCTGCATCCTTCTTATGACACTTGCCTGTTGGCATATGAGGGCTCTGCTATGGGACCTGAAGTTCCAGTAGGCACAGCATCTGGGGAATCCCTCTGACTTTGTCCAGATCTTAGAGGGAACTGCAAAAGACCTGCAGTGATGGCTAACCAACCGAATTTGGGTCAGTGGCAGACCCCTCTCCCTTTCCCAGCCTGAGCTGACTGTAGTGATGGATGTGTCACTTTGGGATTGGGGTGGCCATCTGAGAAAGGTAGAGATCTAAGGAATCTGGTCTCCAGCGGAATCCAGACTCCACATCATCCTGTTGGAGCCTCAAGTGATATGGCTGGCATTGAAAGTCTTTCTTCCTTCAGGCATGGGAAGGCTGGTACAAGTGTTCATGGATGGCACCTCTGCCATGTGGTATTTCAACAAAAAGGACTGGGTGGGGTCGTGCACCCTTTGTCAAGAGGTACTGCACCTCTAGACATGGCTGGAACATCAAGGCATGTCCTGAGTGGTTCAACACCTGGTGGGATCGCTGAACACCAGGGCGGACACACTCAGCCGTCAATGCCTAGCGGACCATGGATGACATCTCAATCCATAGTTTTGCATGCCGGAGTTACCAAAGCTGCTCTTGCCCAGAGACTCTTTTTATCTTAAGTGGAGCTCCGGCCTCCTATACACCTTTCTGCCAATACCAGTCCTGCCCAGAGTTCTCAAAAAGATCAGGAGCGACCGGGCCCAAGTCAGTCTTGTTCCTCCAGATTGGGCACAAAGAGTCTGGTATCCTGAGCTATTGAGCATTTGTACAGGTCCTCCAATTAGGCTGCCTCTTCGGGGGGATCTTCTGTCACAGCAACAGGACAAGATTCTGCACCCGAACCTGAAAACACTTCACTTTCATGCATGGAGATTGAGCGGCGACAGTTGACAGCTTTCAACCTTCCACTCGAAGTCTGCAATGTTATCTTGGCAGACATGCTTCCCGCCACCAAGACCTTACAGGCTAATTCTACCCAATTCAATAAGGTGCCCCAGGCCATACAGGACACCAAAACTTCCCTGGAAACCCGAATTGACGCTGTCTCATTGGAAGTAAATCTGCTACGAACAAATCACTGCAAATTGTCAGACAGAGTGAATGACACGGAATCCACATTGGCACGCTTCCGGACCACTGCCCCCTACAAGTGAGCTTACATTGGAGTAGATCACACGCGCATATTCCCAACTGGCACTTACAGACAGAAGTGCTGCTCGATGCCTTCTTCACAGAAGACCTGAATGCTTGCATATCTCAATATTTTGACTTAACTAAGGATTCTACCCTACTCCTGGCCACAGAATGGGACACACATAAAGTGGTGGTGCGGGATAGGTGCATGACTGTTACTTGGGGGGTGGGTCTGAGTCACACCACATGGAAATTTTATAAAACTAGAAGCTGAGTTACATACACTCGAAAAGACGGTAGCTCAGCAGGGGGTGGGGATCGAACGCCTCCAGTGCTTATGTGCATTTCACAAGGGAACAGACACGAGGCTGAGCAAACATGATTATAGATAATGGATCTCTAGACAACATGGGAAAGTGCCCCCTCCGGGAGATTACTACCATGGTTGGTCAAGAAAAGTCAACCCCACATACCACTTAGTGCTATACGACACATCAACGGCTCACTAGCTATGACGCAAACTGACATTAGTGACACGTTCCATGAATATTATTGCACATTAAATGGAGATGTGCTCCCCACCGACCCCTCCCTCTTGCAGAGTTTCTTATGTGATATCCCGCTTCCTAGTTTGAAACCGCTCCAGAAGGTGGAAATGGATGAACAGCTGAAGTTGGCAGTAATTAAGACCGCTGTTGCTCAGATAGCCAGGAATAAGACCCCAGGCACCGATAGGCTACCCATACAGTATTACACTACATTCTCTGCTCATCTTGCTCAGCCCCTTCTAGAGGTGCTTAACGAGGCCCACTTTCGAGGCCGACTAACAGATTTGCAGCGGGAAGCACTAATAGTCGTTTTGCTTAAACTGAGGTGAGACCCCTTGGACGTCCGATCACACCACCCACTGTCCCTTCTTAATCTCAATTGCGAAGTGCTAGGGAAAGTGGTTGCCAATAGGTTGCTCCTGGTGATCAACACTTTGGTCTCTGAGGGTCAATCTGGCTTCATACCAGGTTGTAGTACCTTTCTTAACATACCTCATCTTTTACGTCTTATTCACGACACACACCCGTAGACACATAGCAGGGTTGTGGTTTCTCTCAAAATCGAGAAGGCCTTTGACACCCTGTGTTGGGACTTCTTTGTATCCATGCTGCAGCGCATGGGCTTTGGGGAGAGGTTCAAAGGTTGAATACACACCCTGTACACAGAACTGGTGGCCAGAGTATAGACATGGCAACTAATATCCGACAGCTTCCCCATTTTGAGAGGCACAAGGCAAGGTTGCCTGCTATCACCACTGCTGTTTGCAGTTGCAATGGAGTTGCTGGCTTGTTACCTACGGCTACGGGCAAGGGAATGGGGGATTCCGGAACTCGACATCCATCGCACTATATCCCTTTATGCAGATGATGCGCTTGTTTACTTACGCAATGTCAGCACCTCCCTACAGGCACTCATGCTCCTGTTGGAAGAATTTGGAGCTGTGTTGGGCCTCAAGGTGAACTGGCCCAAATCCTGTTTATTTCCCCTCGTGCCCGTTCCAGAACCTCACATAGGTACCTCATTGGACCAACGCCTTCAATGATGCCATGATACATTTAAATACCTTGGTGCCCAAATTTATCATACTGTCAGGGCACTGGAGGAAGGCAATATAGTGAGAGTGAAGCGCTCGATACGAGTTTCTCTTTCCTTCTGGTGCTCGCTCCCGTTATCACTGATGGGGGGAGTGGGGATTGCTAAACTGATAATCCTTCCTCATTTATTGTATTTCTTCACTGCCCTACCGATTATACACCCCAAACGATTGTTCACCAAGCTAAATGGTATTCTCTCGCACTCGATATGGGGTGCAGGGCACCAATGGCTGGCATTGTTGATATCAAAACGCCCACTCTTAGACTGGGGGGTTGAGTGCTCCTGACTCCTAACTCCAACACTTTCCCCATTGTTGTGCTATTTGGAGGGGGAATAGTAAAGCTACCCCTCCTAAGTCCAACACTCCCTACGGTTGCACCCTTTGGAGTAGGAAATAATAAATTTTACCCCTCCGAAATCCAGCAGTTTCCCTACTGTTGCCTAAACTGGGGTGGGGGGGAAATTATATTTCTAATATTCCCAGGCTCCAGTATTTTTCCTATTACTTGTTACATATATGTATATTTTTTTTAATTTGTTTATTTTTTAATTTTATATTATTTTTGACATTTAATATTTTAAAATAATTTAATATTTTTGAAAATTTTGAGTTTTTTTATATTTTACCTGTGTTAAAATATATATATATGATTTATGTAATGTACATTATGTTAATGTTGTATATTAAAATATTTAATATGTACTACTTTATATATATTTTATATATATATGAGCAAATATTTTTGGACGATATTAGTGTTTTTAAAAATATATATTTTATTGTTTTGCGAAAAACAAAAGAAGATGTGCAACATTCTCAAATAGATCCCCTTAACGCCTCGTCACGATCTGCACACTCCCCAGATGGCCAGCAACCCTCAGCCTGGACCCAACAAGTAACTCAGTACACTGTACATAGCTAGGTCCTTCTCGCCCAGGTCAGCATCATGTTCGGGCCTCATCATCCGATATACCTTCCAAATCTTCGTACGATATTAGTGTTAAACAATATTTTATTTCTGATATTTTTGCACTTACCGTTATAAGTATAGGGACACAATATTTTGTAAAAACGACATTTTTGACACAGTATTGTGTCAGTGATCAAAAATCCAAGTTGGTCTTGGTCTTTTCCCACCACTCATATTTTCCTGAGAAGGTGCAAGGGCTTCGCTATGCCTCTCGATTTCACTTCCACCTCAGAGCCCATCCGGCAACTTCTCCCAGAGCAAGTCGAGTTTACAGGGCTTTCTGCGACAGTGAGACAGATTGAAGAGTTTGACTCTTCCGATCATTACAGACTCCCTCTGACGTGCCACCAGGCCTCAAAGAGCCAAGAGTCCCTCCATCTCATATACTGCCAACAGGACTCCCCAAATCTACCACTGGGCCTCCTTTGACTCCTGCACTCATTCCACCTCCAGCCCCATGCCAGTTCCCGAAGCCTTGAAGCCGTCACACCATTATGACATAAATGAAGCCCTCGCTAGCCTTCCGTCTAGGCGCCGCCTCCCCCATTTGACTTGCCACCTCTGCAAGGAAGGACACACATGTTGCATTAATTTTCTGATAGAGATTTCTACCCACAGATTCCTCACCGGTTGAATATTCCCCAGGCATCAAACTGCATCCAGAAACTTTTCAACAGTACCTCAGTGTGCCGAAAGGTGGCACCTGAAGCTCCACCCTGATGTTGTTCTGCTCTGGAAATGACATGCATAGCATATTTAGGAGCCACTCTCATGCACTGATGTCAGCTCCTTTCTTGTGGCCCCTTCCGAAGCGGATCCAAAGCTCCCTCTCGTCTCTCAGAGACATTTACCTCAATTTTTCAACTAAATTTCTACAGTTGTTCAAGGAAGGTCACACCCTAAAATGACAAGTTTCAAGCCCTGTTGGGACTGCTGCAAACAAATGTCTGTGACAGATCTCCATCAGATGTGCCTGTGGCACCTGGGATCGAGCCACAACTCCAAGGCCTGTGGAGACTATGCGATGATGAACCTGAAGGCCATCAGGGAATATGCAGTGAAACTCTGCCAAGCATGACAAGACTCTGCAACAGTACCGTTTCAAACCCCACTCCAGTTCCAAACTTTGCTCTCGGTCCCAGAACCATTGGAGACGCTCCAAAAATCATTTTTCATCACACTCTAAATCCTCAGGTACGCACATTGTAGGAAAGTCACTCTCTTTGGCATGGCTACCCTCACTTTTTTCCTGTTGTAAGTGTGCTTGGACTGTTTTCACTGGGATCCTGCTATCCAGAACCTCAGTGATTGTGATCTCTCCTCTAAATTTGGTTGCCTTGGTACCCTTTACACCCAACAATTGGCATACTGGTGTAGTCCTCTAAGTCCCTAGTATATGGTACGTAGGTACCTAGGGCCTTGATACACCAGGAGTCCCCCATGGGCTCCAGCATGTATTATGCTACCCATGGGAGCCCATGCAAACTGTCTGCAGGCCTGCCATTTGCAGCCTGCGTCAAAAGGTGCATGCACCCTTTCACTGCCGGTCATTACACCAAGTTACTGTAAGTCACTCCTATGGTAGGCCCTTTCAGCCGTAAGGGTAGGATGCAGGTCCCTGTGTCTGTGAGCACCCCTGCAAGAGCTGAGGGGCCCCTACAAACTCCAGCTCCAATCCCCTGGACTGTGTATGTGTGGGGAAGCCATTTTAGCTATGCACTGGCCATGGGTCACAACCTATGGATCCAGCTACATAATGGTAACTTCGAACCTGGGCATGTTTGGTATCAAACATGTCGGAATCATACCCCAATACTGATGGCAGTATTGGTGGCATGATTCCATGCACTCTGAGGGCTCCTTTGAGCACCCCACAGGTGTGCTGCCTGGGCCTCACTGCGACTAAATGTGCCTGCTGCTAGTGGGTTGCCCGTGCGGGCTCTGACTGCTTCTGCTGGCTCTCCTGACTTCTTAGGGTTAGCCCGGACTACCATCCAAGGGTTGAGTCCCCAGGACCTTGCTGGTCCTCTCCAGACCCGCAAATCCTCCTCAGCTCCAACTTACATTTACTTGTGCTTATTGGTGGTCCTCCTGCCCACTGACCCATCAGCAATCCAGAGACCCTCGAGGGACAGGTGCTAGGTGACTTCAGGGTCTCTGCTGCAGCTCCTGGACTCCGCAGCTGGCCTTCATCCATCACTGTCCTCCCTGATCTTCACCCACAGAAGGGTGGGCATTGCCTCCTGCTCCATCCGGACACTCCTGCATGGACTGGACTCTGTCCCCTTCTTCTACAGGTCCTCTTCATCCAGAATCCACCATTGGTTTCCACCGGACTGGTCCTGTTCTTGCATTGTTACAATTCCACGTCCCTATGTTAGCCTATTGGATGACCAGATAACTTACCTCTGCTCACTCTTTGGGCCTTTCCACCCAACCTTGCCAAGCCCAACAGTTCTAAACTTCCATTCATGGCTCTGCAGTAGGTGCCCCTTATCGCCGACTCATCCACTCTCTGCAGGGAACGTGGTAGTTTGGGCTGGGCTGTTCCCATGGATTTGCACATGGCTCGGTCCAAACTGGGGTGGCATGCTGGGCAAAAAAAAATGGATTAGGATGTGGCCTGAGTGATTGCCAGTGGCTGAGACTAATTCTAGCATTCCATCTATCACTGTGTTGTTTTGGCACCCGCAGGGAACCCAGCAGGTTTGTGATAGAGGCCATGGTGCCCACAGCCTCTGCAGCCAAGTTTGTGGACCACCCAACCTACCGCCTACCAGGGACCCACCCGCCAAAACTCTTTAATATGCCCTCGCGGGGACACAGCCACCTGATAGGAGGCAGAATCTGCTGATTCTTACTAGGTTGGCAAGCGGTCTGGTCAGTCTGGTAGGTCTTACAGATTGCTTGCAAGGGATACTTCCTACCCTTTCTGTCTTCTCTGCTGCACCTTTCACCATCCCCCCAGCGACTAACAGAGGATGATTTCTCCATTTTGTGGCAGGAAGCACAAGTCCTTTTGGCCAAAAGGGCTGTCAAGATGGTTCCGGTAGCAGACGTGAGACATATTCCTGCTACTTTCTGTCACTCAAGAAGGACAGCGGTCTTAGCCCTATTTTAGATCTGCGCCCTCTCAATGCCTTCTTCTAGGAGAAAATAAAAGATGCTCACACTGCCCAGGTCTTGGCTTCCCTCGACCTTGGACACTGGATGGTGGAGTTGGACCTGCTGGAC
The DNA here is from genome assembly GCF_031143425.1 of Pleurodeles waltl. Lineage (NCBI taxonomy): Eukaryota > Metazoa > Chordata > Amphibia > Caudata > Salamandridae > Pleurodeles > Pleurodeles waltl. The sequence goes on along the minus strand of NC_090440.1, from coordinate 970,662,844 downwards.
GCCTATTTTTATATACCTATCCTACAGGCCTATTGGCGCAACCTGCAGTTTGTGATAGGACAGGAGCATTTTCAGTTTGCTGTGTTTCCTCTTGGCCTCACCAGTGCCTCATGGTTGTTCACGAATGTGATGGCAGTGGTAGTAGCACATCTTTGGAGGGTGAGGGTTCCAGTCTTCTCCCAACTCAAAGACTGGTTGTTGAAGGCGGTCTTGCCCCAGGCAGTCAAGAACCACCTCCATACTACGGTGAACCTCCTGTCATCTTTGGGGTTCACATCAACGTGTCAAAGTCACACCTGTCTGCTTCTTAGATGCTCCCCTTCGTCACAGCCATTCTAGACCCAGTTCATTTTTTTGTCTTTCCCCTACAACATGCAGGCTACGATCCCGATCTTTCAACCTCTGTCCTGGATTCCGGGGAAGTTGACTCTGAGGCTGCTGGCACTCATGGCTTCCTTCATCCTGCTGGTATAGCACACTAGGTGGCATATTCTGGCTCTGCAGTGGGATGTGAAGTCTCTGTGGGTCCAACATCAAGGTGACTTCTTTGACTATGTCCAGATTTCTTAGGAGACTGCAAAAGACCCGAAGTGGTGGTTGCTGGACCGTGATTGGGTCAGTGGAAGACCCCTCTCCCTATTCCACCCATAGTTGATAGTTAGACAGATGTGTCCTTTCAAGGTTGGAGTGGCCACCTGGGAGGCTGAAGCAGTCCATAAGAGTGTATGTTTTATCCAGTTTTCTCCCTAGTATGTTTCTCAACCGCCCCCCATGTCGTTCTCAAGCAGTGTACGTCTGTGTTAGCTCTATGCTTCACGTTAGCATGTACTTCTGTGCCCCTAACTCACTTCTGTATTGCCTTCTCTTGTGTTCTTGTGTTTTTTGTTTTTTTATATTTAGTGCGAACTCAGCCCAAGGGCATTGGACTACTCTCAGTGAGCACCGGTTTCATTACAGAGAGTCAGGTTTGTTTATTAGGTATGAGAAGATTAAGTGATGTGCATAGACCACAGTTCCAAAGGCAGCAGCCCTGGCTGTCACGTTATGTCCTTCTATCACTCCTTTGCATTGGCAGCTTTGCCAGATCAATGAAATGTCTCTTCAACGGGCGTGCAAGACTCGCGCCATACATACATCCAATGCACAAATGTCTTCATTTAGCAATGAAGGGTCGATTGGCACGCCATTTACCTAAATTAGTTTGATGCATTTGAGTCAACCAGGTCCCGCCATTATCCTCTTTTATGTGTCTAGAGAGGCTTCTGTTGCAATAAGACAAATATCTGTGAAAATATTTTGCTGCGTCCTGGCACTAGGTGTATACGGCATCTATCCCCGTGACCTCTTCATCACCTCGCCACCTCTAAGAAGCAGATGAGCACTATTTACTTGTGTATGAGTGAATGAGTGTGCAATAGGAAGGGGGAGAGGAGAAGGGCGAGTCCACAGAGTTAGATTCTGCTGAAAGCAGCCTGAACTGAGTAATGCAGCCAGTAAAAGGGAATTTCATAGCAACGCTCTTGTAAAAGTGAATACAGCTCTTGGTCTGAACATGTATTTATTGGTCCATTTGGATTTGCAGATATTTATAACTCAAAATAGCGATAGCTTTAATGTTAGTTCAGAATGTCGAATTTGATGACTTGTTTGCTTGTTTTATAGTCTAATATTATGCATAACGTGTGTAGAATAAAGTACTGCACACTGCAGACTGGTTCTTTAAGGGTTACTTAAAACTGTCCTCGCTACCCCTGGTCTCAGGGGCCATAAATTAAGTTTTAGAAATACAGAGTTGACATAGCTTTTACCATACCCTATCATACTATACAGGTCATACCATAACATACTTTGCCATACCATACTATACAATGACAGGCTATACCATAACATACCAAGCAAACACAGGCCATACCATAATATACAAAGATAGGCCATACCATATCAGACAAAGATGATGGATCCACATTTTTCGATTTATGAGCGAATCAAATATGAGTGATATTAGCTATAAGGTGTCTTCCTTGTTGGGTCTTGAAGAGTCTGCAACACATTAAAGCTAATGGTTCGAAATGTCAACATATATGTGTTCACTTTAAACAAACATTTGCTAGCAAAAGAACTTGTTACGTCACTGGAGACAAGGATTCCAACTAACAAATTGAAATCATTATTAGAGTCAACTTTATGTCTGTTTTATGAAACACCACACACCATTGCTCACCTTTTTGCACTGCTCACCAAACACTGCACTGTTCACAAGGAGCACCTACTGTTCTTTTGTTAAATTTCATCTGGAGAAACATTCCTATTGTTATGTGTATGTAATGAGTATACCATTAGCTGGGGTGGCCGACAACTACTGAGAGTAGTGGGGTGGGCAAATAAGTGGGGGTGGGCACAAGAAGGGGGTAAATAAAATAAAAAATAACCATGTTTCGAAGGTGACATCCTCTTTGCTCTGGCTTCCTTCTTCTCTCCAAGCTCCAACTCCCTTCACCAATCCTGGCACTGCTCTCCTGCTGTTAATCAGCATGAAAGAAGTGCCAGGATTGGAGGAGCATCCTCTCTCTGTGCTCCCAAGGGCACTGGAGGCCTGTGCTTCTTTTCAACCCAGCTGTATAAAACAGCTGGGTTAAGAGGTTTAAAGTGCGCAGCTAGCAACAAGCTGGCCAGAGACATGCGCACTTTAAACAAGTGAACAGGCAGCTGACCACTCCTCCCTGCTATTAGCACTCACCTAGCCCCAGCTCATCCTGACACTCTGTTCGGGACAGGGAATGAAAAATAAAATGGTAATAAACTAACTTTATTACCATTTTATTTTTCACCTCTGGGCAGTGTCTCGGGCATTCTTAACAGTGAAGCGACGCTCCTAAACTATAATGGAGGAGCCGCCCTCACAGTAAGTTTGAACAGGCTTGTGCATCCAAATACTAGGGGTTTTTCAATTGATGAACTTTGTAGTATCACTTTGTGTCTAACCATTATTTCTGCGTTAGAAGTATAGGCCATCTACATCTCCTGAGGGAGCCATTTTATGTTTTACATTATATTCCTACCTGGGTTCGTAGGGATACTGGGTTGCCCCATTTTTGTTTAGCATCCCAAATAAGCAGGCCAATAATCGAAACAGCTCTAGCAATCATCTGATAAGTTTCCTCAAAGATGCCTCCCCTACTTGAGTATCCACTCTAGAGTCTAAATTCAGACAATAGTGTCTAGTGAAAATATGAACAGATCTCCAAGTAGCAGCATTACCAATTTCTGCAATGTAATTATTTCTAAGGAGGGCTATATTAGCAAATTTCCCTGTGTGGAATGTGCTTTAGGTCTACCATGTAGAGGCTTTTTAGCTAGCTGGTATAAACGTAATGTACAGGAAACTATCTATTTAGAAATGGACTGCTCTGATGAAGGTAAACTTGTACTTACAGGACTGTAATGTATGAAAAAGATGATATGATTGTCTTATAGCTTTAGTTTTGTCTGTGTAGGGTTTCAAACCTTTTTTACATCTAGGGAATGCAGAGATCACTGTGCTGGAGCTTACAGATTGGATTAAAAAACAATGTAAGTAAAGAGATTGTTAGGTTGATGTGAAAATCTGGAACCTCCTTAGGAAGAACGCTGGGGTGGGTTGTAATTACCACTCTGTTTCTGTGGAAAACTGTGTATGCTTCAGTAGCACACAAAGCCTGAAGTTCACATACTCTGCAAGTAGAGATAATAACTAAAACGCTGTTGTTCATATAAAGTGTTGCAAAAAGGCTTTGTGGTTTGGTTCAAACAAGCTGGTAGATTATGCATGCCTAATATTGACATTTCTTGTTTTTCACATCTATAGACAAGTCTGTTTGAGCATAACCCCATTCTTGGAAAATTCTGTCTACAACTTTGTCGTTTAGAACTCAGTTGTGATTTTCCTGGAAAGTTCAACTAGGGAGTCTGCTTTTATGTTTGAATGCTTGAGAGATGGACAGTTGTGATTGTTAAGTTTCTTGCAATGAGCCATTTGATATGGTTGTTGACTTGAGGGACAGAGGTCTTGAAAGCTCCCCTCCCTGCTTGTTCAGGTAGCATATTATTGTTGTGTTGTCCATTTGAATGAGGAGGTTACGATAGATTGTGACATTTCAATTGCATTGATGATAGCCTCTCCTCCAAAGGATACTATTATGATTAGTATTGTTTAGATTATCTTTCAGTTAAACCTTCTGCTAGAGTATTCAAAAATACAATAATGGTATAGCCCTTCCTACCTCCTCTTACACGCTAGTTGGAATAACCCTTCAGTTGAGTGGGAGTCTGCTTTAGAATGTTAGTCTGAGGCAGACTGCTGATCGACTGAGTGAAAGGAGAAAGCGGCGAGTGGAGACCAATAAAGCATACTACTATTTACCTAATTTCTTCCTGGTACTTCTTGCAACATTTCTGGCAATGAGCTGTCTGCGCAAGTGGGAAGCGTGGTCTTCTCCCCTTCTGTGTGCCTTCCGCTTCCAGCTGTAAAGATTCTGCACATACCCTTGTAATCTTTCCTGAGGATGTGTAAGTCGTCGCGCTCAATTCTGCCGACATTAATGGGTTAAGTCACTAAACCGTCCCTAGAGGCGTGCCCCGCTTCCTGAAGCATGTTTGTTCCAGAACTCCTTTCTGGCACTTCTAAGGCTGTACACTCACCATAATCTAAGCCCTGTAGTCTAAATCTAAATATATTCGGTGACACGCACACCATACCACTTATCACAAGTTGGGCTCTGTGTGTCCTCATGGATTGTCGGTGACACGCATACCATGTTATTTATTAATTTTGGACTCCCTGCTCCCCGTTTGAAGTATAATTTACATGTATATTGACAAGCATTACTTATTTAAAACGTTTTAATCCTCTTTAAGTACATGGAACTGTATAAAACCGTTGGTAATTTTGAGAAATTACCATTTATTTAAAATTATTAAAAGAACGATTATTTACAGTTGTGGTTGTCTGTCACACAACAATTAATTATCCTACAGCGCCATCTACTGGCTAGTTAAGGAATATCAAGTATACTTAAGGATATTGCATTTATTTTGTGCTGGCAAATCTAAACGGTTTAAACTCTGATCTTAGACAAAGTGAAATGTGAATATTCATTTTCTAGAGCATACAGCATTATCATTACGTCAGTTTCATATCTTTGGAAGATCTTTCTACATTTAACGTAATCTACTCAGAGAAGTTTTGAAAAATGACAAACTGTACAATTGTTTAATATTGTATGATGGAAAAATTGACTACAACTAACTAAAGCTTATACATTCTAGCTAACTACAACAATTCTTGGAATTTTGATACCACCATGGCAGCTGCTAGTATGCTACAACCTCCACTATTCTTGAATGAACTGGGGGAGCCCACTGAACCATGGGACGAATGGGTGCACATCTTTGAATCCTACCTTATAGCTATAGGTGCTGAAACATTTAGCCCAGTAAGGAAACAGCATATTTTACTGTACAACTTAGGACCCCATGGCAGGAAAACATTTTGAAACTATTCCTGAACCGGAAATACTGGGCAACAACGTAGATGAGTACAAAATTACTTTATTAAAACGTTAAAATCAATATGCAGACAAAATCAGCATTGTACTGCAACGTCACAAATTCTTCAGCCGTGTGCAAGGCACACAAGAAAATATAACTAGTTATGTTGCAGCTCTCCGAGGCTTAAACAAGTTCTGTGATTTCGGAAATCTCACTGATTCATTAATAAGGGACCAACTAGTTAGATGTACAAACAACGTGAAAATTCAAGAGAAGTTACTGCAAAAACAACCACACTTATTGGAGGCCATAGAAATTGCCAAGTCTATAGAACACACAGCAATATGTTTGAAGGAAATGAAGGTCACTACTACAAATGAACAGGTGTCCAAACTATCAGAAGAGGATCTGAAGGGCAATGTATGTAAGATTCAATTAAAAAATAATTCAAGTGGAGAACAACGTCAAAAAAATGAATTTATGCAAAGTAAAACTAAGTGTTATCATTGTGGGAGCAGTAACCATTTGGCCAACTATTTGAATTGCCAAGCCAAGGGTGCCATATGCAGGAGGTGCAATAAGAAGGGTCATTTTGCCAGAGTATGCAGAGACTTATCAAGAAGCTCAGGAGGCAAGGAGAATAGTATGAGAGAGGAAGATTCCCAAAGTATAAAAAAATAATTTTACAAATAGGGGATGACAGCTCAACCAACCAAGTAACATATCCAGTGTGCGACATTAGTTTAAATGGCAAACCGGTGAGAATGTTTGTGGACTCTTGTTCACCATTTACGCTTATCAACCTCTCCGACTTCAAATTGATAACCAATAACAGCGATCCTTAGATTGAATCCCCAGATATTTCACCCAGCGGATACACTAGGGTCCCGATTCCTCTGAAAGGCATGATTCATACACACATCACTTTCAAAGATCAATCCACTGTGGGCAAAGTGTACATAGTACAAGAAGGCTCAAATCTACTGGGTTGGCAACATCGAAAGGAATTAGGAATAAAGTTAGATCCCGATAACCCGGAGCAAGTACTACTAGTAGATCAAGCCACTGCAAGCAAACACATATGCAATGACTTCCCTGAAGTATTTTCTGAAAAATTAGGGCTCCTAAAACAGTACCAACACAAGATTGAGTTGAAAACAAACTACAAACCTGTAGTACACAAGACAAGACCGAAACCACACTTAATGTGGGGCCCTTTAAAAAAGGAATTAACCAGGCTAAAAGATTTAGGAGTCATACAACCTATAGACTGTTCAGAATGGGTATCCACAATTGTACTAGCCAGGAAAGCTAATGGTGATGCATCAGATTATGTGTTGATCTACGCGACCTGAGCGACAACATATGTGTAGAGACATCCTTTGCCTCGCATCCATGAAATGCTAAGTACTGTGGGCAAAGCCACTTGTTTTTCCATACTTGACTTATCAATGGAATATCACCAAGTAGAATTGCACCCAGAATCTAGCTATTTAACTGCGTTCACCACATCTATGGGCACTTTCATGTTCAGCAGAATGCCATTTGGTCTGGCATCGGTGGCCACAGTATTCCAAACAATAATGCAGCACATTCTGGAAGGGATACCCAAAACCTTGTGTTTCCAAGATGACGTCCTAATCTGTAGCTTCACAGTGGAAGAACACAATAAGATACTACGCAATGTCCTCCGCAAGGGCAAAGAAGCCCTGACTCACTTTACGGAAGGACAAATGCAGAATCAGAGTTAGTGCAGTAAACTATTTAGGCCATACCATATCCAAGGAGGGTTTTAAACCCAAAATATGCTAACTAGGATCAATAAAGGAAGCTTGTGCTCCAGAAAATAAAGAAGAACTCAAATCCTTCTTAGGCTTGGCGGAGTATATGGTGAAGTATGTAAAGAACTTTGCTACCATAACAGCTAATTTAAGGGAACTGTTGAAAAATCACACTCAATACAATTGGCTGGATGAGCATCAAGAATCCTTTTTAAAATTTAAGGAGGCTATCCTTACAGCTCCGCATCTGTGCAGCTTTGACCCCATAGGGGAACCATACTAACTACGGATGCCAGCAACAAAGGTCTGGGGGCTACCCTTTCTCAAATAATTAATTGCAAGGAAACGATCATCACGTTTGCCTCGCGATCTCTTAGCAAATCCAAAATGAACTACTCCGTAGTTGAGAAGGAAACCTTGGCGTGTTTCTGGGGAGTCAAACATTTCAAGTTCCTTTTGTGGGGGCTGCAATTCAAAATCCGTACGGATCACAAACCCCTAACGTACATGTTTACAACCAAAGGAGCTGCCAACAGTACTCCACGCATAGCCAGATGGGTGTTAGGATTGGAGGGGTTTTGCTTCAAAGTAGAATATGTCCCTGGAAATCTCAACACGGCTGTAGACTTCCTTTCAAGAGCCCCACTGAACAAAGAAGAAGATTATGAGACCTTTGAATATCCCATTTTAGAAATCAATTCAATAGCCATTAATAACGAAGAAGGGGAAAAGTACACCTCTGAGGATGAAGTGTTACAACACCTAAAAAACCACATTCTACAAGGATGGCCAAAGAATAACAAAAACTTACAGGAGAACCTCAAACAATATTGGGAGGTGCATCAAGAACTCAACGTGAATAACAACTTAGTAATGAGGAATGACAAAATAGTCCCCCCAGATGCATTGAGAGAAAAAAATCATAGACCTAGTACATGAGGGTCATTTAGGCAGAAGCCTCACTAAGGCTCTACTGAGGGAGCATTACTGGTTTCCTGGAATGGACTCCGTCATTGAAGCTAAGGTAAAGAACTGTACTATTTGTGCCAACAGTGACAAATCTAAAACAATTCGTATAAGTCCTGTATCCCCGGTACAAGTTTTGGACAAACCTTGCGAAAAGATAGCTCTCGACAAAATTGGCCCACTCAACCATAAGGGTCTAACAAAGAGATTTGCATTCGTATTGGTCGATTACCAATCGCATTGGGTGTTTGCAAAGATGATAAATCAAATTACCACAAGCTCTCTCATAACATTTTTAATAGACACGTTTGGGATGGAAGGCGTGCCTTCTACTATTGTGACGAACAATGGGGTACAATTCACTTCCCTTGAAATGACAGAATTCTTAACGCAACTGGGTATCAGACAATTTAAGAACAGCACTCTACTGCCCTAGAGCCAATGGTATGGTGGAAAGAGTTAATAGAATGATAAAAGACTGTATCCAATTAGCTTGTACAAATCATATTCAAGTGGAGACAGCAATCCAAGGCATGCTTTAGGCCCAAAAATGGGAAACAGGAGACTGGATCTACATTAAGAAACCCTGTAGAAGGAGTGAAGATGTTTTATGACCCCATGTGCATCGCAAAAGTGAAACACCATGTAGTCATAATGGAAAATGGTCGAATGTGGAGCATGGACAGATCGGTAAAACAGCAACCCACAGGCGACAACACAGGTAATGGCACCTCATCAGCGCCCTACATCATGCACTGGGAAGGAAGAAATCGTAGTCTCCCCTTTTGGCACAAGGACTATGTAATGAAGTAGTATTTTCTGTGACATACCAGGGGGGTTATAGTTGACCTTGTTATGCATACATTATCTTCCCAAGTCTGTGGCATGTGTTGATGTATTGTAATGTAACCATTCTGCATCACATTAGTTCAACAATTTATAGGTTGGGGGATGTGTTGTACTTAGTAATGTTTAGATTATCTTTCAGTTAAGCCTTTTGCTAAAGTATTCAAAAATACAATAATGGTATAGCCCTTCCTACCTCCTCTCACATGCTAGTTAGAATAACCCTTCAGTTGAGTGGGAGTCTGCTTTAAAATATTGGTGTGAGGTGTAGGAAAGTACCATCTTTCTTGGCATGTTACCCCCATTTTTACCTGTATGTCAGTATGTTTTTGCCTCTCTCACTGGGATCCTGCTGGTCAGGACCCCAGTGCTCATAGTTTATGGCCTAATGTGTGTGTTGTGTATAGTGCTTGACTGTGTCACTGAAGCTCTGCTAACCAGAACCTCAAGGCTTATGCGCTCTCTGCTTTTAAATTTGTCACTACAGGCTAGAGACTTCATTTACCAATTTCAATTAGTATACTGGACCCCCCTTATAAGTCCCTAGTATATGGTACCTAGGTACCCAGGGCATTTGGGTTCCAGGAGATCCTTATGGGCTGCAGCATTTCTTTTGCCACCCATAAGGATCTCAGACAAACCCTTTCACAGGACTGCCACTGCAGCCTGAGTGAAATAGTGCACACATTATTTCACAGCCATTTTCACTGCACTTATGTAACTTATAAGTCACCTATATGTCTAACCTTCATTTAATGAAGGCTAGGTGCAAAGTTACTACGTGTGAGAGCACCCTTGCACTAGAAAAGGTGCCCCCACATAGTTCAGGGCCAATTCCCAGAACTTTGTGAGTGCGGGACGCCATTAAATGTGTGCACTACATATAGGTCAATACCTATCTGGTGGACCTGGGCACTGCCAGAAGTCCCCTTAGGATACTTAATGTCAATCTCCTGAAACCTTACTATGACAGGGCTGACTTAACCCTGCTCATGGCCACAGATGAGGGGCAGGAGGAAGAGAGTGACCCTCTCCCTGACCTCTTCTCCAACACTGAAGCTGATGGCTTATTCGAAGGAGTGGTTCTTGCAGACTGCCTTACTGCTCAGCAGAAGGAAGACTGTAAAAATCTCCTAGGACAGTTTTCTGAACTCTTCTCCCTCACACCTGGTACAACCACATGGTGTGAACATACAATTGACACTGGAGACAGTTTACCTGTCAAAAGTAAAATTTACAGGCAACCTGACCATGTCAGAAATTGTATTAAAACAGAGGTTCAGAAATTGTTGGATCTAGGAGTTATTGAGGCTTCTGGTAGCCCATGGGCCAGCCCTGTGGTGCTGGTCCCCAAACCACATAGCAAAGATGCATAGCAAAGATGAAAAGAGAGAAATGCGGTTTTGTGTGGACTATAGGGGTCTTAATACTGTAACCAAAACTGATGCTCACCCTATACCCAGGGCAGATGAGCTAATAGATACACTGGCATCTGCCAAGTATCTAAGCTCCTTTGATTTGACTGCAGGGTATTGGCAGATCAAATTGGCAAAGGATGCTAAACCAAAAACTGCATTTTCAACCATAGGGGGGCATTATCAATTCACTGTTATGCCCTTTGGTTTGAAAAATGCACCTGCCACTTTTCAGAGGCTGGTGAATACAGTTCTCCAAGGTTTGGAAGCTTTCAGTGTAGCATACTTCGATGATATTGCTGTATTTAGCTCCACCTGGGATGTCCACCTGGTCCACCTCTGGAATGTTTTGGAGGCCCTGCAAAAGGCAGGCCTAACTATCAAGGCTTCAAAGTGCCAGATAGGGCAGGGTAAGGTGGTTTATCTGGGCCACCTGGTAAGTGGAGAACAGATTGAACCACTACAGGGGAAGATTCAGGCCATTATGGACTGGGCTCCCCTACTACACAGACCCAGGTTAGAGCCTTCTTAGGTCTCACTGGGTATTACAGGAGGTTCATTAAGAATGATGACTCCATTGCAGCCCCTCTTAATGACCTCACCAGTAAAAAGATGCCTTTTATTATTTATTGTGGACAGCTAGCTGTCAGCAAGCTTTTGAGGAGCTTAGCAGGCAATGTGCTCTGCACCTGTCATAAAGAGCCCAAACTACTCCCAAAAATTCAGGCCCATATTTATACTTTTTTTAACTCCGCATTTAGCGCCGCTTTTTGATGCAAAAGCAGCACAAACTTACAAAATACAATTGTATTTTGTAAGTTTACGCCATTTTTGCATCAAAAAGCTGTGCAAATGTGGCGCTAAAAAAGAATAAATATGGGCCTCATTGTCCAAACAGATGCTTCTGAATGAGGGGTAGGGGCAGTATGATCACAACTTAACTGAAAGGGCAGGATCAACCTGTTGCTTTTATCAGCAGGAGTTTGACCCCTAGAGAAAAGTGTTGGTCTGCCATAGAGAGGGAGGCCTTTGTTGTGGTCTGGGCCTTGAAGAAGCTGAGACCCTACTTGTTTGGGACTCACTTCATTGTTTAAACAGACCACAAAACTCTATTGTGGCTTAAACAAATGAAAGGTGAAAACCCTGAATTGTTGAGGTGGTCCATTTCCCTACAGGGTATGGACTTCACAGTAGAACATAAACCTGGGAGTACCCACTCCAATGCAGATGGACTCTCCAGATATTTCCACTTAGACAATGAAGACTCATCTGGGCAAGGTTAGCCTTATTGTCCTTCGTTTGGGGGAAGTGGGGGTTGTGTAGGAAAGTACCATCTTTCTTGGCATGTTACCCCCATTTTTACCTGTACTTCAGTATGTTTTTGCCTGTCCCACTGGGATCCTGCTGGTCAGGACCCCAGTGCTCATAGTTTATGGCCTAATGTGTGTGTTGTGTATAGTGTTTGACTGTGTCACTGAGGCTCTGCTAACCAGAACCTCAGTGCTCATGCTCTCTCTGCTTTTAAATGTGTCGCCATTTCAATTGGCACACTGGACCCCCCCTTATAAGTCCCTAGTATATGGTACCTAGGTACCCAGGGCATTGGGGTTCCAGGAGATCCTTATGGACTGCAGCATTTCTTTTCCCACCCATAAGGAGTTCACAGGACTGCCATTGCAGCCTGCGTGAAATAGTGCACACATTATTTCACAGCCATTTTCACTGCACTTAAGTAACTTATAAGTCACCTATATGTCTAACCTTCATTTAATGAAGGCTAGGTGCAAAGGTACTAAGTGTGAGGGCACCCTTGCACTAGCAAAGGTGCCCCCACATAGTTCAGGACCAATTCCCGGATATGTGCACTACATATAGGTCAATACCTATATGTAACTTCACAATGGTAACCCCGAATATGGTCAGGTAAGGTGTCTAAGATCATGGAATTGTCCCCCCCATTCCAAATCTGGTATTGGGGAGCCAATTCCATTCACCCTGGACCCCTAGTACTGACAAACCAGCTCTCTGAGGCTTGTAATGCAGCTACAGCTGCTGCCACCTCACAGACGGGGTTCTGCCCTCCTGGGGTCAGAGCAGCTCAGTCCCAGGAAGGCAGGACAAAGCATTTCCTTTGGGAGCAGGGTGTTGCACCCTCTCCCTTTGGTAATAGGTGTTACAGGCTGGGGAGGGGTAGCCTCCCCCTGCCTCTGGAAATGCTTTGAAGGGCTCAGATGGTGCCCTCCTTACATAAGCCACTCTACACCGGTTCAGGGACCCCTTGTCCCTGCTCTGGCGCAAAACTGGACAAAGGAAAGGGGAGTGACTACTCCCCTGTCCATCAGCACCCTAGGGGTGGTGCCCAGAGCTCCTCCAGTGTGTCCCAGACTTCAGCCATCTTTCTTTGCAAGGTGTGGGGACACTCTGGAGGGCTCTGAGTGGCCAGTGCCAGCAGGTGATGTCAGAGATCCCTCCTGATAGATCCATACCTGATAAGGTAGCCAATCCCCCTCTCATGGGCTATTTAGGGTCTCTCCTGTGGGTTCTCTTCAGATTCTACTTGCAAGTTTCCAGCAGGAATCCTCTGCAACTACTAATTCATCCTCTGACCTCCGATCAACCGCAGCCTGCTCCAGGAACTGCTGTAACAGCAACAAAGTATCCAGAAGAGATACTTTTCCTCTGCAACTTCAGCTCCAGCCAGCAACTGCAACAGTTTCCATGGTGTGCACGCTCTGAGGACTCCCTGTCTTCACCCTGCACCAGAAGGATCGAAGAAATCTCCTGTGGGGTGACGGAGTCACACCCCTGCTCAAGGAGGCACCTTCTAAGTCGACGACCAGTTCTCTTGGACTCCTCTCCTGGCGACGAGCGTGCTCCTTGGAACACAGAGGGTGGACCCCATCGACACAGACTGTACTGAGGTCCTGCTGTCCCAATTTGGAGGAGGTTTGCCTTCCCCGAGAACGACAGTACTCCTGTGCACTGCGTCTTCTTCACCTCCTGAGGCCTCTGTACACTATTTGCAAAATTCCTTTGTGCACAGTCTGGCCCAGGTCCCCAGCACTCTATCCTGCAACGCTCAACTCGCTGAGTTGTTCTCCGGCGGCGTGGGAACTTCATTTGCAGTGCTGCACTAACCGCATTTTGCACCTCCTTTGTCCCTATGTCCTGGGACTCCCATGGATTCTATCTGGTGCTCTGAGGGCTCTCTGGAGTGCTGAGAACACCCTCTTCCTCCTCACACAGAGTTGAGGCCCCCAGGTCCCCTCTGGGTCCAGATAGCGCCTACTTGATGCAAAACCCAACTGTGCCTGAACCAAGGCTTGTTGGAGAATCCAGCGCTAAAACTCGCCTGCATCCAACTTCTCTCCATGGGACATCCAGTGCATCATGCAGGAACCTGCTGACATCTTCCTAGGGTGTATTTCTTCAGTCTTCGTCCAAACAGGGACTCTTCTTTTGCACCCTCTTCTGGGATGGCAGGGGCTTCTGTCCTTCCTGGAACTTCTTTCAACTTCTGGACCTGGTCTCCTTCCTTTGCAGGTCTTCAGGTCCAGGAATCCACCAGTTGTTGTTTGCTGACTTGGTTGGTTCTTGCAATAACTAATCAGGACTTGTAGTGTGTCCTAAGGAAACTTGCAGTACTTTACTCCTGCTTTTATGGGCTCTGGGGTGGGGTAATTTACTTACCTTTACTGTATTCTTACTGTCCCAGTGATTCTGCACACACTACACTTGTCTAGTGGGGAATTTGTGATTCGCATTCCACTTTTTTAGTATATGGTTTGTGTTGCACGTAGACCTATTTTCTCCCATTGCATTCTATAGCATTTCCTATTGTTTGCACTATCCTATGTCTAATTACTTACCTTATTTTGGTGTCTAGTGTATATATTGTGTATAATACTTACCTCCTGAAGGTGTATTGCCTCTAAGATATTTTTGGTCCTGTGTCACCCAAATAAACTGCCTATATTTTTGGTAACACTAAGTATTGTCTTTACTTGTGTATAAGTACTGTGTGACTATAAGTGGTATTGCAGGAGCTTTGCATGTCTCCTAGTTTAGCCTAAGCTGCTCTGCTATAGCTACCTCTATCAGCCTAAGCTGCTAGAACGCTACTACATTTCACTGATAAGGGATAACTGGACCTGGTGTAAGTACCCAAGGTACTCACTACAAACCAGGCCAGCCTCCTGCATAATTCAAGCTAGCCTGGCTGAAGACTGGGTGATACCCCGAAACCAGTCCCAGGATGCTTGTTTCTGGTCCAGGGAGGACCTGGCCTGGCAGTTCGGGCTGGACTGTTCCCGTGGGGAACAGGGTCAAGACTGATTTTCATATGGCTGTGTCCAAACTGGAACGGCATGGTGAGCAAAAAAGCTGATGGATTAAACCCAGATCTCTGACTGGGGTGAATGTTTGATTCGGTCTACATTCTGTCCATCAACTGTGGCATGAGGCAGACTGCTGATCGACTGAGTGAAAGGAGGAAGCGGCGAGTGGAGACCAATAAAGCATACTACTATTTACCTCATTTCTTCCTGGTACTTCTTACAACAGGTACACTTTTAGGGATTGAAGCCCATATTTATACTTTTTTAGCGCCGCATTTGCATAATTTTTTTACGCAAAAGCGGCGCAAACGTATAAAATATAATTGTATTTTGTATTTTTGCACCACTTTTGCGTAAAAAAACGACACAAATGCAGCGCTAAAAAAGTATAAATATAGGTCTGAGTATCTAGTATAGCTCCATTCACTGCACTGGGTAAACTGTAGACATCCTGAGGTTTACCCAAAGGCGCAACATGGTCAGGGTGTTCAGGCATATTTGAAAATGCTTCAGTATTTCCCTCTCATGATGTTGCTTTTATTAATCAGTCATTTAGGGAAGGGTAGACAAACATCTTTTGTCTCCTGTGCAACAATAGCCATACATTTCTCAAATGTTTGTGGTGCTGACTTTAGTCCAAAAGGTAGAACTTTGTTTTAAAAATGTCTAGAGCCAGCTTTGAATTGGAGAAACACTTGATGCTTTGTTATTATCTGAATGTGGAGGTAGGCATCTTGAGGACCTATTGCGCACGTCAAGTCCCCTTCTTGTAGTTGAGAATAGATCTGGTGTAATATAAGCATCCTGAATGTCTGAACTCTTCTTTTGGTCCTTTTTCCAAACCAGAAAGTACTGGGAATACATTTCCAATCCTTGTTGATGAAACAGAACTTTTCCACTGCAGTTTTCTACTGTAAGACGTAGGGCCTAATTACGAGTCTGACAGTCACTAGACCACCAGAATTGCGATGGAGGTATGGACCGACGCTGCTATAGCAGTCCAACCACCATATTACAACCCCACAGTCAGACCACCAGGGTACCGCAGTCTCTGACGGGATCGGTGATCCCGACAGGCTGACGGAAGGTGCAGGTTGCAATCAGCCAGAGCAGCGCTGCACTCAGCGCTGCCTTGCTGATTACAACCTGGATCTCCAACAGCCTTTTCACAGCGCTTTCTCCGCATTACGAGGGTGTTGGTGCCCCCTGCGGACGTCAGCATGGCCGCTGGCTTGACTACGAGCCGGCGACAATGCTGACACCACTTTCCCAATGGGCTGGGCTTAATTACAAGTCTGGAGGTTACTAGACCACCAGACTCGTGGTGACGGTCTGCACCGCCGCTGCTGTGGTAGTTCAACCCCCACGTTATGACCCTGACAGTCTGACTGCCAGGGTAGAGCTGTCTCCGCCGGAATCAGTGATCCCGACATGCTGACGGCAGGTGCAGGTTTCAATCAGCCAGTGTCACGAAGTTGACACAACATTTTCAGAGATTTCATCAGGTCCCTTCAGGTGTCAGGTGTCCCTTCCTGCACAAAAACAATCTTCCCCTCAATGCAGCCATCCTTGCACCATGTCGTAAGGGTGGCTGCGTCGGCAGCAAATTTAGCGCCAGCGCAGGGAACCACACAGGGGTGCCCCGTATTCATTTAAATACAGCGCATCCCTGCGTTGTGAAAATGACAGACCGCGCTGCCAATTTTGGCGCAGCATCTCTGTTCGTTATTTTCTGTTAAATATTAGCCTAAGTCTTTAAAGCTAAATCTGCTCTGAAAGCATCAGATGTTACCAGTGGGCCATCAATCTTTTACAGTTGTATCGAAAACTACGCCCAAGTCGAAAGCATATTAGAGAAGCTATGCATACCATGAGTTTCTAGGAATTACACTAAAATCAGTGCATCTACTTCACTTTTTAGGTTGAAACCTACCAGACAGTGCAGCTGTCTGCTTTGCTTATGACTTTTTGTGGGCATTCTGAAAGCTTCACCTAGGAATGCATTGTGTCCATTGCTGGCCATACGATTTGTGGTTTTTAACTCACATTTTTTGCCTAGTGTTTACTTTTGTTTTTCTGACTTCAACGTGAGAGAATTTATGTGACAATCCTGCTGAGTAGCCAAGAGTGGAAAGGGTGTAGGATGTTTTTTTTCCAGCACACAACAAAAAGTGAACTGTGCTGATGTTTCAGACTTAGTACAAATGAAGCACTTTTTTGTAATTTTAAAGTGTGGTGGAAACAAATATTTGAATACAATCAAAACACATGAATACACTCACTTGGTGATAACATTTGCTCACATTATAATTTGTGTGCAGTAAAACCATGTTCTGGTGCAAATATAGGCCCTCATTCCAAGTTTCGGGAACCGCCAATTGGCCGCTCCGCGGTCAAAAGACCGCGGTGGCCATTCTGACTTTCCCGCTGGGCCGGCGGGCGCCTGCCAAGGGAGCGCCCGCCGGCCCAGCGGGAAAGGGCCTGCAACACAGAAGCCGGCTCCGAATGGAGCCGGCGGTGTTGCAGGTGTGCGACGGGTGCAGTTGCACCCGTCGCGCTTTTCACTGTCTGCTAAGCAGACAGTGAAAAGAATACTGGGGCCCTGTTAGGGGGCCCCTGCACTGCCCATGTCGGTGGCATGGGCAGTGCAGGGGCCCCCAGGACACCCGTTCCCGCCATCCTGTTTCTGGCGGTGAAAACCGCCAGAAACAGGCTGGCGGGAAGGGGGTCGGAATCCCCATGGAGGATTCTCCTAGCCGGGGCTAATCCGGCGGGAAACCGCCGGACCCGGTTTTCCGACCGCGGCTGTCGGAATGGGCACTGAAGCACCGCCAGCCTGTTGGCGGTGCTTCCGTTACCCGCGGACCTGGCGGTCTTTGACCGCCAGGGTCGGAATGAGGGCCATAATGATCATTTCAGTTGAAAATGTGTTGTCTGTAATGGCAGTGCGCTACCACACCATGCATGCTCCACACTAGGCCACTCAACTTTATGCCTTTCTACTGTATGCAACCCCACGCCATTCTACGACACTCCACTCTACAACATGCCACTTCAATCTACACCACTCAATCCATGACACAACATGCCACTCCACTCTACATCCCTCCACTCCATGCCCTCTTTCCACTCCAACCTACTCCACCCCACAACTATTTTCCCCACTCCAACCTAAACCACTCCAATCAACCCCACTTACATGTACCCCACTTCAATCTATCCCACTCCACTCCAGTTTACCCCAGTCCACTCCAATCAATCAGTCAATCATCCGGATTTGTATAGCGCACTAATCATCAAGAGGGTAACCAGGCTATCCCACTCCAATCTACCCGACCCCACTCAATCTACCCCAATCAACTCCACTTCACTCTACCCCAGTCTAGTGCACTCCACCCAAATCTACACCACTCTGCTCCAAACTACCCCATCTACCCCACTCCACTCCCGTCTACTCCAATATACCCCAATCTACCCCACTCCAAACCACTCCACTCTAATCTATCCCACCCCAACCTACCCATATCTACTCCACTCCAGTCTACCAAACTCCACTCCAATCTACTCCACTCCACTTCAGTCAGCGGAGTCCAGTTTACCCCCACTGCAGTTCAATTTACCCCACTGCACTCCAAGCTCCACTGCAATCTGTCCAACTTCTTTCACTGTTATCTACACAACTCCACTCAATATACCCCTCTCCAGCCCACTCCAATGTACAACACCCCAATCCACCCAATCTACCCCACTCTACCCAAATCTACCCACTCCAATTAATTCCAATGTACCACACTCCACTCAAATCTACCCAAGTACACTCCAATGTAATCCACTCCCTCCCACTCCAATCTACCCCACCCAACCAAAACTACCCTACCCCAATCTAACCCCCACTTTACCCCACTCCAATCTCCACTTCCAATCTACCCCTAACTACTCCACTCTACCCCACTCCACCCCACCCAGATGCACCACAATCTATCTACCCCATTCCACGTCAGTGTATCCCAGTCTACTCCAATCTACCCTACTGTTATCCACCCATCTATCCCCCTCCACTCTAATCTACCCAACTTCACTGCAATCTACCCCACTCCACTCTTCACCAATCTGACTCACTCTTGACTCTGCTCCAACCTACCCACCTCCACTCTAATCTACCCCACTCCACTCTACCACATTTAATTCCACTCTACCCAATCTGTCCCAATCTACTTAAGTGTTCCATACCCCACTTAATTCTACCCCACTCCATTCCAGTATACCCCAATCTATCCTACTCCACTCTGGTCTGCCCCAATCCACCCCAGTCTGCCCCATTTCAGTCTACCCCACTCCCACACTCAATCCACCCCACTCGATCTACCCCATCTACTCCACTCCAATCTACCCCAATCCACTCCACTCTACCCCACCTCTTCTCAATCTATCCCACACCACTCCATTCTACTCCACTCCCGCAATCCACCCCACTCGACTCCAGTATTCTCTACTACAATCTATCCATCCGTTCCACTCCAATCTAATCTACCCCACTCCACTGCAATTTATTGCACACCACTGCAATCTACCCTAAGACACCCCACTCCACTTTACCCCAATATGTACCACTCCACTCTACCCTAATCTACCCTGAGGTACTGGTCTTCTATATACCCCACTCCAGTCTGCCCCACTGCAATCTACCCACTCCAATCCACCCCAAACTACTCCACCCCAATCTTCCCCACTCCACCTCAAATCAGTCTAACCTACTCCAGTCTACCACACCAAACTACCCAGATCTCCATTACAATCCACCCTACTCCACTCTATCCCACTTCAGTTTACCCCATTCCACCTCACTCCAGTCTACCCAATCCACACCCACTCAATTCTACCCCACTCTACTCAGCTCCAACCTACCCCCCTCAACTCTGATACAATCTACCACATTCCACTTCCACATAAGGCCACTAATGTTTAGCCATGCTGAAGAGCAGCTTTGTTCCTTCCAGAATATTTTACTTGAAGAAACATGAAATATTTCCCGAAAGCAACAAACTGACTCACAAAATCACACATAGTTTTTTAAATGTTTGTTTTTACTCTTTTTGTTCATCCTCTCAGTATTTTACTACTGTCTTCAAATGAGAAGTTTCAGTCTCAGGTTGTAATTTTGGGGGAAAAGATAGGCACGTGTCCCTTAACTTCACATGACCCATTCTTATACACATTAAACTATCTACGTTCCTAATCATCTTTGTTCCAAACTTAAAGATGTGCTTGTTACTGAAAACTCATTGCAAAGCTGATGCAAAGAGCACATTCGTAAAAGGGAAAGCACAACTGCTTCAGTGTTAACTATACCTCATGTAGTAGGAGATGCTAGTCATTTTGGTCTAACAGCACAGCTTGAAGGAAATGTTTTTTCCTGGATCAACATACTTAAAATTTACATTTTGTGCCTATGTTGGAATTTTGTTTTTGTCCTCTTGCAAAAATTTTACTTGTAAAAATTCTTAAACTGGTTATTACCAATGGTTCTCTTCTGACGGGTGGACACATGTGATGCCCCTTGACCTGGTGCCACGCAGGCTCACTCTGCCTTTGTTTTTACTATGTTCTCAGGTTACTGATAGGAGAAATGTGACTTTCCGTGAGACTCATCGGTGGGAGAGCTTTCCTGGCCAAGGACAAGTGGTTGGAGGGTCCCTGCCAGCAGGTGACAGCACACTGGAAACCAGTGAGATACCTGGTGAGTGATTTCCGGGAGTAGGAAATAATCATTATCCATCAATCTGAAAACTGAAAGATGGTTATCCTTTGTTTTGGTCTTCGTCCAGTACACTGTCAAAACCAGAAGGGGCTTTAGATTTCACCTTTACAATGTCAGTACGGAGGGTCAACAACCCTTTCAGTACAAACATTTTGAGGATTTCTGTAACTTATACACTCTATGTAGATTTAGGGGCAGTCAACACTCAGGTGTCCATGAGGCTTCCTACTAGGGGTCTCTACAGTACATTACTGCATTGAGTGCAGCATGTGATGGACATGACAGTTTGTATCCACCCAATCCTTCACCCCGATCGAGCGGTGCTTGGAAGTTCAGTCTCCATCAGAACACCTTGACGTTTGTAGGTGTCCATGAAGTAAAGTTTGGCTCCACAACATTAAATTAATCCAATGGACCTGTTAGACGGAGCCCGGAAAGGTAATTAGTAGAGAGGTCTCGTAGGTGCAGAAAAGCTTAGTCGCTGCTTCAAGAGCAGCTAAACTGAATGACTGATGAATATTCCCCTCTGTTGTAAGTCTAGAACTATCACCATAGAACCACAGACCCCACAGTCCACCTAGGACCCCAACTCAAACCACTGTTTGGTACTTTCAATATTGAAACTGCCTTGGAACATTAAGGCCAGACCCAGCAACGTCTCTGTATTTCAGAGACCTTACTCTGCCATTCTGCTGCTGTTAAGTCATTGCTGTGGGAAGACAGCCCTAACAGGTGTTTCAGAACTTGTAAATGTTGGAAGACAGACCTAACAGTTGTTTCAGATTGCATACGTACTGAAAGAAACCATAAAGGGCGTTTCAGAACATGTACATGTTGGAAAAACAGACATTATAGGTGTTTCAGAATGTGCACGTTAGAAGACAGCCCGAGCAGGTGTTTCAGAACTTGCATATGTTGGAATACAGCCTAACGTGTTTCAGAACACATACATTTTGAAAAACATCCGTAACAGGTGCTTACTCCAGTATTTGAACTTTCTTAGATTCACCTGCTTGAATCATTCCCCGTCATCGAGATGGGAGTCCCCGGTACCTTTAATTAAGTACTACTAACATAGGTTAACCTAAAGCCCCTTAGGCCTCTCAGTTTAGCACTCTATCAGAGTAATTTTAAGAAAAAATGACCAAACTTAAGAGCCCACCAATCAGGCGACACCACCCTTTAGAACCTTCCTGAGAGAAGCTCCAGTTCCTCAGATTTTCTATCGAACGTCGTCCTAGGGAGTCTCCTCAGAGCTCTGCTTTTCTCTTTTTTTGGAATACCCAAAAGGTTATACTCTTCACAACTAATTCTGACTGATAACTGGTAAGGCCTTAACCATGTCTGACAAGGAGAAGAAGGTTTTATTCAGATCCTCCAAAACCTGTGGAAAAAAGAGGTTACACTCTGAAGACCCTCACCAGAATTGCATATACTGCCTTTACCCAGATCGCTCTGTCAAGGACTGCAAGGCATGTCGCACCTTCTCCTCTAAATCCCTGAAGGATACAGAAGGCAGATTGGTGATATGGTTGCAAAAACTTAAATCTAAAGATAATCTACTCGATGATTCTGAGAGCGATGATTCCCTCCCATCTTCCAGGAGATCACGTAAAAGAGTGAGATCTCCTCACTCAAAGTCCTCCTCAGAGCAGCCAAGAAAGGCCTACAAAAAGACCGCCTCAGGGTCTTACAAAGGCCACAGCCCTTCTTCATCTCCTCACAAATTCTCTGCAAAAGGGGAAAGAGGACACTTCACTAGTTCAGAAAGGGCTAAAAAAAAGTATCTTCTAAGTCTGCTGAATCATTTAAGAGACCTTTCTCTGCTCCTACAGTCAACAGACCACTTGTCAAATCCCCACCGTTGACGACAACCTCGTCGACGACAGCAAGGACGAGATCTGTTCCACTGTCGACGAAGGTTTCTATAATAATCCCAATGACGAGTTACCCACCGTTGAAGAGGACAATGTCACCCACATTGGCGTCGATGAAAACCTATACTTCTTCATCATCCACAATGGTAACTATGGTATCTTCATTACCATCATCATCAGCGACGACCCCGTCGATGGTAGCTTCCACCATTAAACCATTGACGGTTAAAATATCTTCAAAATCTGCAACAACAAAGGCAGCATCGACGAGTGCTCGTCTTATGCCGTCGACAAGAGAAAAAGTACACAAAAGACAGCAAACTACCAAAATTACACCAGAGCATACTCCTCCTAGTAAAATAACCCCTTTAATACAAGTCCATCTCTTGGAGGGTGACGACGAATCGGATGATGAGGGTCCATTTTGAACAGTGCACAGTCCCTCACAGTTGAATGTAAAGTACCAGGAGGATGACGATAAGTATGATGAAGCTTATGACCCACAATACTATGCAAGTGATCAAACATATCAAGAGGAGAGAGAGACATATCGCAAGGAGAACAAGAGGAAGGTGGCTTCTCTACAACCAGTCAGAGTGGGGCGATTATATAATCCCAGCTCCACCTTCTCCTTCACTTTCAAAGGTAGACTCACCTCCAGAGGACATTGGAGGATTCCTTAATCTTATGGAAAGGGCTGCTAAACACTTTGCACTTCCCATACCATCAAAGCAAACTGATTGCTTTCTCTATGACTTTAAGGAGCCAATCTAAAAATCAGTACGCTCCATGTCACTCGTCAGTTACATATGGGAGGAAGGTTTGAAAGTCATGCAAAACCCAGCGACAGGCACAGCAGTGCTTCCATGCCTGGATAAAAAATATAAAGCACCTGAAGATGCCCCAGCATGCTTGACTGGTCACCCTCACCCAGATTCGGTGGTAACTCAAGCAGCCCAGGAAAGATCCAAAAATCCTTCTACGCCAATATCCGCACCTCCGTACAAGAAAGGTAGATGATTGGACAATATTGGCAAAAGATTTTCTTCAATGTCCAGTCTAACTGTAAGAGCGGTTAGCTCCCTTGCGGTGTTAGCCAGATATGACAGGCAATTATGGGCTGACATCGCCCTATATGTTGATCAACTGCCGGAGGACATTAAAGCAGAAGGAAAAAAGAGGGAGAACGCACATCTGCAGAGATAATTGATTGTGCGATGGACAAAGCCACTACTGCATTTTGTCAGCTTGCAGGGGCAGTTGTCCTCAGAAGGCAAGGTTGGCTGAAGGCCACATCATTTCTTCTGGAAGTACATAATCAAATATTAGACCTTCCATTTGATGGTCAAGCGCTTTTTGGGAAATATATTGACAAGGCATTGCAGTCAATAAAATTTGACACAGAGACGTCAAAATATTTGGTACATTGCAGTTTCAAAAGTCTTTCTTTCATGCCATGAGAGGATGTGGAATGCCTTCATATAGGGGAGGCTATCAGCAGTCTAGATATCTGTTGTTCTCATTTACCTCCCAACAATTTCATCAGCAATACTCCTGAAGACAACCTCCACAAGCGGCTTACAATAGCTCTACCACCAGAGGACGTTCAGCTCAACCAAGTAAAGACTCGGCTCGCAGAGCATGATGTGTCCAGGGCTCCGGCTACCCCCAAACACCTACCTCTAAATCTAGGTGGAAAAATCTCATTATTTCTCAAGCAATGGTAGACTATAATATCAGACCAGTGGGTCTTACAACTGGTAAGGTGTGGACACACGCTGGAGTTTGTCCAAATACCTTCTCCAAGTCCTCCTCGTAAGACTTACCCAAAGTATCTGCACCAACTCAGGATGGAGATCAGCAAAATGCTCAAGGGTGCAAAAGAAAAGGTGACATCATCACAGCGAGGGAGAGGATTTTACTTCAGATTCTTCCTCATTCACAAGAAATAGAAGGACTGGAGACCGATCCGCGATCTCGGAGAATTAAACACCTATTTGAAAAACCAATAATTCTGCATGATAACTCTGCAGTACGTCCTTCTCCAGTTAAACCAGGGAGACTTTGGCCCTCATTCTGACTTTGGCGGGCGGCGGAGGCCGCCCGCCAAAGTCCCGCCGTCAGAATACCGCTGCGCGGTCAAAAGACCGCCGCGGTAATTCTGAGTTTCTCGGTGGGCTGGCGGGCGCCCGCCAGAAGGCCGCCCGCCAGCCCAGCGGAAAACCCCCTTCCATGAGGATGCCGGCTCCGAATGGAGCCGGCGGAGTGGAAGGGGTGCGACGGGTGCAGTTGCACCCGTCGCGATTTTCAGTGTCTGCTATGCAGACACTGAAAATCTTGTTGGGGCCCTGTTAGGGGGCCCATGCCAGTGGCATGGGCACTGCAGGGGCCCCCAGGGGCCCCACGACACCCGTTCCCGCCAGCCTGGTTCTGGCGGTGAAGACCGCCAGAACCAGGCTGGCGGGAAGGGGGTCGGAATCCCCATGGCGGCGCTGCATGCAGCGCCGCCATGGAGGATTCCCTGGGGCAGGGGAAAACCGGCGGGAAACCGCCGGTTCCCCTTTTCTGACCGCGGCTTTACTGCCGCGGTCAGAATGCCCCGGAAGCACCGCCAGCCTGTTGGCGGTGCTTCCTCTGCCCTCTGCCCTGGCGGTGAGACACCGCCAGGGTCAGAATGAGGGCCTTTATGTCTACCCTAGACCTGAAGGATGCATATTTCCACATCCCAATTCATCTTGCCCAAAGACAGTACCTAAGATTCGTGGTAGCCGAAAAACATTTTAAATTTAGAGTTCTTCCATTTGGCCTAAAATCAGCTCCCAGGACATTCACAAAGTGCCTACCTCCTATTTCAGCCTTTCTCACAAGAAGAAAACATCAAGTATTCCCATACTTAGACAACTGGCTGATAAAGGCAAACACCTTCTGTAAGGAAATGCCTCCTTGGCATGGTTACCCCCTGACTTTTTGCCTTTGCTGATGCCAAGTTATGATTTGAAAGTGTGCTGAGGCCTGCTAACCAGGCCCCAGCACTAGTGTTCTTTCCCTAAAACTGTACCTTTGTTTCCACAATTGGCACACCCTGGCATCCAGGTAAGTCCCTTGTAACTGGTACCCCTGGTACCAAGGGCCCTGATGCCAGGGAAGGTCTCTATGGGCTGCAGCATGTCTTATGCGACCCTGGGGCCCACTCACTCAGCACAGACACACTGCTTGCCATCTTGTGTGTGCTGGTGGGGAGAAAATGACGAAGTCGACATGGCACTCCCCTCAGGGTGCCATGCCAACCTCACACTGCCTATGGCATAGATAAGTCACCCCTCTAGCAGGCCTTACAGCCCTAAGGCAGGGTGAACTATACCATAGGTGAGGGCATAGGTGCATGAGCACTATGCCCCTACAGTGTCTAAGCAAAACCTTAGACATTGTAAGTGCAGGGTAGCCATAAGAGTATATGGTCTGGGAGTCTGTCATACACGAACTCCACAGCACCATAATGGCTACACTGAAAACTGGGACGTTTGGTATCAAACTTCTCAGCACACTGATGCCAGTGTACATTTTATTGTGAAATACACCCCAGAGGGCATCTTAGAGATGCCCCCTGAAAACATACCCGACTTCCAGTGTGGGCTGACTAGTTTTGCCAGCCTGCCACACACCAGACATGTTGCTGGCCACATGGTGAGAGTGCCTTTGTCACTCTGTGGCTAGTAACAAAGCCTGTACTAGGTGGAGGTGCTTCTCACCTCCCCCTGCAGGAGCTGTAACATCTGGCGGTGAGCCTCAAAGGCTACCCCCTTTGTTACAGCGCCACAAGGCATTCCAGCTAGTGGAGATGCCCGTCCCCTCCGGCCATGGCCCCACTTTTGGCGGCAAGGCCGGAGGAGATAATGAGAAAAACAAGGAGGAGTCACTGGCCAGTCAGGACAACCCCTAAGGTGTCCTGAGCTGAGGTGACTCTGACTTTTAGAAAATCTCCATCTTGCAGATGAAGGATTCCCCCAATAGGATTAGGGATGTGCCCCCCCTCCCCTCAGGGAGGAGCCACAAAGAGAGTGTAGCCACCCTAAGGGCTAGTAGCCATTGGCTACTAACCCCCCAGACCTAAACACACCCCTAAATTGAGTATTTAGGGCCCCCCAGAACCAAGCAAGATAGATTCCTGCAACCTAAAGACGAAGAAGGACTGCTGACCTGAAAGCCCTGCAGAGAAGACGGAGACACCAACTGCTTTGGCCCCAGCCCTACCGGCCTGTCCCCCCACTTCAAGAAAAACTGCAACAGCGACGCGTCCCCCAGGGTCCAGTGACCTCTGAAGCCTCAGAGGACTACCCTGCATCTAAAAGGACCAAGAACTCCCGAGGACAGTGGCTCTGCTCCAAAGAAGATACAACTTTGCAACAAAGAAACAACTTTTAAAGGACTGCACGTTTCCCGCCGAAAGCGTGAGACTTTCCACTCTGCACCCGACGCCCCCGGCTCGACCTGCGGAGAAACAACACTACAGGGAGGACTCCCCGGCGACTGCGACCCTGTGAGTAGCCAGAGTTGCCCCCCTGAGCCCCCCCAGCGACGCCTGCAGAGGGAATCCAGAGGCTTCCCCTGACCGCGACTGCCTGCTTCAAAGAACCCGACGCCTGGTAAAGTCACTGCACCCGCAGCCCCCAGGACCTGAAGGATCCGACCTCCAGTGCAGGAGCGACCCCCAGGTGGCCCTCTCCCTTGCCCAGGTGGTGGCTACCCCGAGGAGCCCCCCCCTTGCCTGCCTGCTTCGCTGAAGAGACCCCTGGGTCTCCCATTGAAACCTATTGTAAACCTGACGCCTGTTTGCACTCTGCACCCAGCCGCCCTGTGCCGCTGAGGGTGTACTTTTTGTGCTGACTTGTGTCCCTCCCCGGTGCCCTACAAAACCCCCCTGGTCTGCCCTCCGAAGTCGCGGGTACTTACCTGCTGGCAGACTGGAACCGGGGCACCCCCTTCTCCATTGAAGCCTATGCGTTTTGGGCACCACTTTGACCTCTGCACCTGACCGTCCCTGAGCTGCTGGTGTGGTAACTTTGGGGTTGCTCTGAACCCCCAACGGTGGGCTACCTTGGACCCAACGTTGAACCCTGTAGGTGGTTTACCTACCTGCAAAACTAACAAATAATTACCTCCCCCAGGAACTGTTGAATTTTTCACTGTTTCTAGTTTTAAAATAGCTTATTGCCATTTTTGTCAAACTTGTACATGCTATTTTGCTGATTCAAAGTTCCTATGATACCTGAGTGAAGTACCTTTCATTTAAAGTATTTATTGTACATCTTGAACCTGTGGTTCTTAAAATAAACTAAGAAAATATATTTTTCTATACAAAAACCTATTGGCCTGGAATTGTCTTTGAGTGTGTGTTCCTCATTTATTGCCTGTGTGTGTACAACAAATGCTTAACACTACCCTCTGATAAGCCTATTGCTCGACCACACTACCACAAAATAGAGCATTAGAATTATCTCTTTTTGCCACTATCTTACCTCTAAGGGGAACCCTTGGACTCCGTGCATTCTATTTCTTACTTTGAAATAGTACATACAGAGCCAACTTCCTACACCTTCTCAGCAATACCCAGGTCAACAAGAAAGTGCATTGCCTTACTCAACAGCTTAGCTCTAACTATAAATTGGGAGAAGTCCAAACACAACCATCACGCACAATAACTTTTCTAGGGGCAAACCTGAACAATCAATCCAGCGTTGCCTGCCCCACTGTAGAAAGACAACAAAGACTGCTATCTCTGGTAAAGTCAGTGCAATGAAAATAATCCATTTCAGTACGCTTTTACAAATCATTATTGGGGATGATGTCTTCGCGCATTCCTATAGTTCCATTCTGCAGGCTCAAAACGTGCCCCCTCTAAGAACAGCTCAGTCTGCAATGGGTCCAGGTCTCAAGAAGCTTCGAAGATCACATCAAGATCAGTCCGGTCATCACCAAGGCTCTGCTATGGTCTGGCATCTTCTTTCCTTCGGCCTATCATTGCTTCATCGCTGCGCCCCATGGGTTATCACCACAGACGCCTCATTAGAGGGTTGGGGAGCGTATTTGCAGGATCTGCAAATAAGTGGCAAATGGCAACCATCGTTTCAAACGCTACACATCAATCTTCTAGAGCTAAAAGGAGTTTGCCTAACCTTGCAGGCGTTCCTTCCAAAACATAGCCAATTCAGAGGTGGTAATAAGAACAGACAATACCACTACGATGCATTACATCCACAAACAGGGGCACAAAATCAATTTCTCTCTCCAGGGAAGCTCAGTAGATATGGGGCTGGGCCATAAAGCATAAAATACTCCTAACAGCAGTTCATCTTCTAGGCATTCAGAACAAGATAGCAGATTTGACCAGCAGACTAAAATCAGTCTGTCGTGAATGGGAACTGGACCAGTCCATGATCAACCACATATTTTCTCAGTAGGGAACACCCAACCTTGACCTCTTCGCCATCTTGTCAAACGCCAATCCTACACAAACTGGCATCACCAACGGGGATCATGGGGAAATGAGTTTTCTATAGCATGGTCCAGAATCTTTGCCCATGCTTTTACGCCCATTCCCTTGATCCAGAGGGTCCTAACCAAAATGAAGAGGGAACCATGCACACTGATACTAGTAGCCCCATACTGGCCTCGCCAGCATTGGTTCACTGAGCTTCTTCTATCAGTGAAGCCTTGCATCCCACTGAAAATATCTCCTCATCTGCTGACAATGAACAACAAACAAGTCTTGCATCAGAATCCTCAATCAATGCAGTTATCAGCATGGCTCCTGAGCACCTTGAGTTCACACATCTAAACATTCTGCCGGAGTGCAGGGATATACTGTCAAGGGCCAGAGAAATTAGCACCAACAAAACGTATTCATGCAAATAGAAGAGATTCTGTTTGTGGTGCCAAAATCGATTGATCCTGTTTCCTCATCACCGGAACAAATATTGGCTTATTTGCTGCATTTGGCGCACTCAGGTCTTGCCCATTCCTCTATAAGGGTTCACCTGGCGGCAATTGCGTCTTATAGACGTTTGGGTGCTTCACCTTCGTTATGGTACTCCAGATTAATTAAACAATTTCTAAAGGGGCTTTTCAGAGTTTTTCCACTCTTCAGACCTCTTCCTCCCTCCTGAAATCTAAACATTGTTCTTGCGTAACTCATGAAGCAACCATTTGAACCAATCCATAGAGCATCTACGAAATTCCTTTCTTAGAAAGTAGCTCTCCTTGTTGCTCTAACATCAGGCAGGCGAGTCAGTGGGATTCAAGCAATCTCTATACAAGATCCCTTTTTACAGATTAAACAGGATAAAATAATCTTGCGCATGAACCTGCGCTTCATAACAAAAGTCCCCTGAGACTTCCATTTGAAAGAGCCCTTAGTTTTCAAAACATTCTTTCCAAATCCTATAACTCCAGCGGAGAAGCCTCTACGCTCCTTTAGACATTAAAAGATGCATTAAATTCTGTTTGGACAGGACCAAAGCATTTTGCAAAACCAGCCAACTGTTGTGGCTTTCAGCGCACCAAGGTGGGGTCAATCGCTCTCCAAGCAGAGCATCGCAAGATGGATTTCTTCAACAATCCGGTTTTGCCATCAAGCAGCGGGCAAGCCACTGCAAACCTCGATTCGTGCTCATTCAACACGTGCAGTATCCTCATCCGCAGCACTGTTTGCAGGTGTATCGTGACATTTGTAGGGCAGCAACTTGAAAAAGCTGCCATACATTTACCAGACATTACTGCTTGGATTTATTCTCTCAAGGACAAGTAGCGGTGGGCCAGGCGGTCCTAAGAAATCTTTTTCAGTAAAGGTGAGCTATATCTCTCATCCCACCATCCTCATTTCAGATCTGCACATTGTCTGTTTTTAGGGGAAAAAAAAGTCTTAGATGCATTGTAAATTCTCATAAAAAGTCTAATATCTAACGTTTACAACTTTAAGTTATGTAAATAATCTTGCGCATGAACCTGCGCTTCATAACAAAAGTCCCCTTAGACTTCCATTTGAAAGAGCCCTTAGTTTTGAAAACATTCTTTCCAAATCCTATAACTCCAGCGGAGAAGCCTCTACGCTCCTTTAGACATTAAAAGATGCATTAAATTCTATTTGGACAGGACCAAAGCATTTTGCAAAACCAGCCAACTGTTTGTGGCTTTAGGCGCACCAAGGTGGGGTCAATCGCTCTCCAAGCAGAGCATCGCAAGATGGATTTCTTCAACAATCCGGTTTTGCCATCAAGCAGCGGGCAAGCCACTGCAAACCTCTGTTCGTGCTCATTCAACACGTGCAGTATCCTCATCCGCAGCACTGTTTGCAGGTGTATCGTGACATTTGTAGGGCAGCAACTTGAAAAAGCTGCCATACATTTACCAGACATTACTGCTTGGATTTATTCTCTCAAGGACAAGTAGCGGTGGGCCAGGTGGTCCTAAGAAATCTTTTTCAGTAAAGGTGAGCTATATCTCTCATCCCACCATCCTCAGTTCAGATCTGCACATTGTCTGTTTTAGGGGGAAAAAAAGTCTTAGATGCATTGTAAATTCTCATAAAAAGTCTAATATCTAACATTTACAACTTTAAGTTATGTAAATATTTATTTAGACATGCGATGAGCATATTTATGGAACAGAGATACGTATTCTACAATGTACATCAATACTGCTTACTACTCTGATTCAAGAATGTGAATCTATGAAAGTTCCAATTCTGGAGTAAGAAAATTAGTTACTTACCTGTAACTTTAGTTCTCCAGTATTGGAATCTTTCATAGATTCACATGCGACCCGTCCGCCACCCCGGAGAAGCTCACCTTCACCTCTCTTATCTCTGTTATATCATCTATGCACTTGTGCTTAGAAAATCTGAGGAACTAGAGCTTCTCTCAGGAAGGTTCTAAAGGGTGGTCTCGCCTGATTGGTGGGCTCTTAAGTTTGGTCCTTTTTTTCTTAAAATGACTCTGATAGAGTGCAAAACTGAGAGGCCTAAGGGCCTTTAGGTTTAACCTATCTTAGTAATTAAAGATACCGGGGACTCCCATCTCGACGACGGGGCATGATTCAAGCATGTGAATCTATGAAAGATTCCAATACTGGAGAACTAAACTTACAGGTAAGTAACTAGTTTTCTTCATAACATTTATTGTATTGTATTGTATTGTAATAGTATTTATATAGCGCTTACTACCCCTGACAAGGCGTCGAAGCGCTTTTTGGCGAGTAGCACGCTACTCCGGAACCCAACTAGAATAAGTTATGGATTAGTATCAGGAAATATGAGTACAGTTTTAGTATTATTATGAGTTAATTTGAGCCGTGGATTTGAGAGTTTGTTAGTTAGACTGACAGGAGTAATGGAGGGGTGGAGGAGGAAAGAAATCCAGAAGTGTTAATTAGGAGTATATCCCTCATTTACTCATCCCAGGGGCTTGGGGTGAGTAAAGTGGGATGGAGGAGGGAAGATTCTGTGGAAGGGTTAGGGAGATCATAGTAGCAGGGTGAGATAAATGAGGGCGAATTTAGTAGGGTTGTTTGGGAGGTCATGGTAGTAGCACGTGCCCGTCATCACTGAAGCACAACTAGTACCCTTATGAACTAGGTAATGGAAGAGAGGATGATTAGTCCTGGGGTGGCGGGTAACCGATCAACATTGGGTTCACTCTGAACATTTTAAGAAGTGACTAGATGCTATATAAATAAAGTTGAACTTTTATTCCACTCAGTTACAACAACCCCTGGCATGTCAGACATCATATCATTGTTCTCTTCTCCTCACCTCCATCAACATTTCAGAATCTTCCCCCAACATTCTTAAAAGTCATCCTTAACCAACCTCCACCACCTTACCAGCATTCCTTAACTCTCGTAGAGGTGTACGTTCACATGTTCTGCATACTTCTGCCATCTAGTGTTGGGTCCGGAGTTGTGGAAGTTGTTTTTCTCCTTCGAAGAAGTCTTTCGAGTCACAAGGTAGAGTGACTCATCTCTGCGATATTGCGCATGTGCATCAACTCCACTGTTAGAATGTTTTCCCACAGGCAAGTGAGAAAGAAGTGAAAGGTATGTGTAAGAAAAGGTGTTCTTAGCACTGCCTGGTCCACACTGGCGTCTTGGTGTGCTAAGACAGCCATTCAATAGTGAAGGTGTGTGGTGTAGACCATGAACCTGCCTTACAAATATCCGCTAAGGGAAAGTTAAAGAAAGGTCATAGTGGCTCACTTTTTACAATTAGGGTGTGATGTGGGCAAAAAAGGTAAAGGTCTTAATGTAGCAAGTGTGAATACACTTGTGACTTAATCTGGATGTGCTGGATTTTCATTTAAAGTATGAAGAGCTCTTTCCGCAACAGAATTTGTTTGCAGGAAAAAGACTGGGAGCTCAATGGACCGATTGAGGTGAAAATGTGAAACTACCTTGGGTGGGAGTTTAGGATTAGTGCAAAGAACCACTTTGACTATGTATTTGGAAAAAAGTTTTTTCTAAGGTTAAAGCCTGGAGCGCACTAACATGCCTAAGTGAAGTGATGGTGACTAAGAATGCCACCTTCCATGACAAACTGAAGTCGGCATGAGGGAAGAGACTCAAATGGGGAAGCAATGAGTCTAGTGAGAACAATGTTAACGTTTCAGGACTGTTCTGGAGAAACCAGAGGCAGAATATTTAATAAAAGCTTCAGTGCCTGGAATTTTGAACAGTGAGAGATGCTGTTATTCTGAAGATAGGCAGCCATTGCAGCAAGTAGTGTATAGAAGTGTATGCTACATATGCCTTCTGCAAATGAAGCAGGTAGCAGACAACGTCTTGCACCGCGGCTTTCATAGGATCAATTTGTTTGGGTTGGTAGTAGCAAACAAAAATCTTCCATTTTGCTTTCTAACAGGTTCTAATGGTAGGTCTGCGGGCTTCCTTGAGAATTTTGATACATTCTGGTGGTAAGCCAAGGTAGCCAAACTATAACCTCAGGAGCCAAATTGCTAGGTTTCGCATTTTTTGCGTCTGGGTGTCTCATCAGGAACTACTGCGATATCTAGTAGTGTTGAGAGCCTGGGCTGACGCACCCAAGTGGGAGCTACAAAGATCATGGTGAGACGTTTACCTGACCTTCCAAACCAGAAATGGAATGAGAGGGAAAGGTGTAATCATGCTCACCAGGCCCCAGCATCTGTGCTCCTTCCCCAAACTGTACCACTGCTTCCACAGTTGGCACACCCCCTACACACAGCCAAGTCCCTTGTAAAAGGCAACAGTGCTATGCATGCTTCTCATGTGGCCTGGGACCTTTCTCCAGTTGTGCTGCGTGGGCTCCCCTGCGACTCCTGGTTCCTCTTCCAGTGGGTTTCCTGTGGGAGCTGCCTTTTCTTCTGTGGGCTCCGTCTTGCCGAGGGTCCCCATAGGACTGCCCCCCATGGGTTGAGTCCTCCTGGACCTTGCTGGTCCCCAGCAGCTCCACTTCTGCTTCACTGCGACTTCTGCCTTTGCCAATGCTTGTTGATAGCTTTTCCACGCTACTGACGACTGCAATCATCCATCCAGCGTGGGACGTCGACTGCATCCTCCAGGCACTCTTCACCGACTCTGGGGCTGCATTGCTAACCATCTTCGTCCCACCGTCGACCAACTCCTGCAACCACAGACAGGTGGGTAGTGGCTCCTACCCCCACTGGACACTTCTGTGACTTCTGGACTTGGTCCCTTTCTTCCAGAGGTCTTCCTCTTCAGGAATTTACAGCTGGTTTCTTGCAATCTTGTCTGGGTGTTGCATTATCTTCTTTTTCGTCCTTTTGGGTGGTTTAGCACTGTGGTACTTACCTTTGTGGTTTCCTCATTCCTCCAGCTCCCTCTACACATCCCACTCACCAGGAGGGGGGGGAATTGGGGTTCCTGCATCCGCATACCATGTTTTTAAGTATATGGTTTGGATTCTCCCTAGGGTCACTATTGCCTATTTGCTATTGCACTGTTTTCTATTGCTTTCTATGCCTAATTCTAATTATTAGTGTATATATCTAGTGTCCTACTTACCTCCTATTGGAGGGTACCCTCTGGTATGTTTTGGTAACTGTGTCACTAAAATAAAGTACCTTTGTTTTTGTAACACTGAGTGTTTTCTTCCATGTGTGTAATTGCTGTGTGACTACAGCAGTATTGCATGAGCTTTGCATGTCTCCTAGATAAGCCTTGGCTGCTCATCCACAGCTAATCTCTAGAGAGCCTGGCTTCTAGACACTGCCTACACTACACTGATAGAGCATATCTGGCCCTGGTATAAGGTGTAAGGACCTTAGGTACCCACCACCTACACCAGGTCAGCTTCCTACATATGTCCTGCCATCTTCAATTTAGAAAGGGGCTAACAGCTTGGCTCTTCAGTGTTACCTTTGTTGCTTAATTACCTCCTTAATTCCTCAGTGCCAAGGCATCATCTTTTGGGTAACAGAGGTAATACACAAATCTCTTTTCTTTATTCATTCATTCAAGTACAATGCCAAAAACATGGGTTTTCTAATTCCTATTCGAATTCCACCCCTAACCGCTTGTTCAGGCTGCCATCTTGGAAAATCTATGAGGATTGCTTCGTTGCTGGAGCTGAGGGAGGGAGTTTGTATGCAAAGTTAGTAGGCTGAACCCTATACAACGAAATACTGCTTACGTAGCCTGTCTTATAAATAAAACCATTCTAAAATAATTACCTTTATCCCATGGATGCAAAAGTATGTGTGCTTTATTCTGAAGGGCAAAGTCACAACAGTGCAGCTGTCTAGAAGGGATGAAACTTTTTTTTGGGACTGAGCCCACTGAAATACTTATCTCTCAATACAGGGTAGATACAAGGCAAGAACGTAGAACACTAAAGTGAAACCAGCTAAAAAACATTTAATAGGAGTTGGCTTACACCAATTAACCAGAAAGTAAAATTCACCAGTCTATTTTGTCTACCAATAATGTTTTCAGATGTGAAATATCTGTTTTTAAAAAACTAACATGAAAGGCTAGAGTAGTGTGAAAATAATATATGGCACTCACACTTACCAAAAAACGTAGAGCATTGTCTTTTAATATGCCAATTCGATACATTTTAAATACAATTTTATATACTTTCTCCTAAAATTACAGAATGAAAAAACTAGTTGCTTCAACACAACCATACATCAGCACACACACATTTAAGTTCATGCTTCTTTACAACATTTACAAAAGTATCCAGGTGCAAGCTTCAGCATGCTAGACGTATGGGGATTTGGGCCCTTATGCATGGAATACCTGTCTGGTCCCATTTATGAATCTTAGTTATTCAGTTCCCAGAGAAGTTTTCATTTTCACACTCTTATCTAAGAGGTGATAGAACTAATGACCTGTGAAAATCAGCACTGAAAGTGAAATTGACTTCCTTGGTGATTTTATTTGAACACCTCAATCTGCATAGGTGCTAATTCTGGTACATGTTCTAGTCTACATTACACAATATTATATAGTAGAATACTGCCATATTCTCGCACCAACTTGCCATTACCCTCCCTTTGGTATCAATACAGTTTAAAACTCAAAAGATATCTATGTTGCTCTTCAGCACTGGTATCTTTCATAGGTTCACACACTTGAATCATCTCCCAACTTTTTCATATTCTCTTATGTACCTTAAACATGGATAATCTGCACGACAACCATTCTTGCTTTGTTTTTAAATTAAAATTTGAAAAACAGCAAATACATCAGTGTGACTTAGACTTCCTGTATAGCATCCTTCCATCAATATGCACTTATGGATTTCTGCTGATTTGTGTCTGCACATACGTGTGTTGGGGGAGGGGGCTTAAAGTGTTTCAGTATTGCTATTGAACATTGATATATTGAGCTGTACGTGGGAATATGCAAATCTCCCTGGGTGTAGCTGTACAGCAGAAAATTAGTTTGTACATAGACCTATGAGAGACATAAGTGCAGAGTTCCTGAATGCTACCAGCACATCTCCAGGCATTCTGCATCACAGTGGCAGCCAAATGTATAATGGGAACGGCAGACCTGGGCAGGCTGAGAGCAGGCAGAGATCCCTGAGAACCATCCACTGATTTATGGGCTGAAATACATAAATTAAGAAGTGGTCAGCATGGAAGGGCTAGGCTTTTATTTACTTCTCTGGATTTAACGCTGGATCACGGGTCACCAGTGCCGTTTTCAGCTGTCTTTGTGCCTTTGTCGGGGATTGCTACTCACCATGGCCAGACACTGCTCCATCTTGAATTCACCTGCAGAAACAACCAGCGCCCAATGCCTTGTACTTGTCACAGCAGTGCAGCTTGCTAAAGCATGAACCCCAAGCAGTTCTCCTAGGAGTGCTACATTGTGGTCCTAAAGGCAGACTGTGTCCTTCTTGTGTTGCACATTGCATTAATTGTTTTCCTGCAGTGTTTGTTTGGTATTGGGTAGCTTGGTGGTCCAAAGATGCCTTTTGCTTAAAGGAGTAAAATACCCTACTAGGTGTAAAAATATATTTAAGCTGATAGAGTACGAATATTCCCCATGTGTCAGACTGGATCTGGAAACGTTTCCGCAGTACCTCTGAATGCTGGTAGGTGGCCTGGTGTGTGGTGGGTACCTAAGGTACTTACACTTTATACTAGGTCCAGGTATCCTCTCTTAGTGAAGAGTAGGCAGTGTCTAGAAGCCAGGCTCTATAGAGGTAGCTGTGGATGAACAGCCAAGGCTCATTTAGGAGACATGCAAAGCTCATGCAATACCACTGTAGTCACACAGCACTTACACACATGAAAAAAACACATAGTTGTACAACAAGGGTACTTTATCTTTGAAACGCAACACCACAAAATACTAGAAGGGCAACCCACCAATAGGAGGTAAGTAATACACTAAATATATACACTAGCAATTAGAAATAGGCATAGAAAAGGTTAGAAAAAGTGCAAACAGTAATATCCAATAGTGACCCTAGGGAGCACAAACCATATACTAAACAAATGGAATGTGAACACAGTAGCCCAACCTAGGTAAGTAGAATGTGTAGAGGGGAGCTGGGAGTACTAGAAAAGCACAGAGGTAAGTAACACAGTACCCCCCAAGCAACCAGGAAAGCAGGAGTAAATCACTGGATTTTCTGCAAACCACCCAAAAGGAGGAAAATAAGACACCCAGACAAGACTGCAAGAAAACCAGCGGTGGATTCCGGAAGAAAGAAGACCTGTGGAGAGAGCGGACCAAGTCCAAGAGTCACAGTGCAGTCCAGGTGAAGTAGGAGCAACTACCCACCCAGCTGTACAGGAGGGGGCTCTGACATCACCTGTCTGGCCTGGCCACTCAGATGCTCCCAGAATTCCCTGCCAACCTTGGGAACAAGATGGCAGAACCCAGGGACCATCTGGAGGAGCTCTGAGAACTACCCCTGGGGTGGTGATGGACAGGGGAGTGGTCACTCCCCTTTCCATTGTCCAGTTTCTCACGAACCAGAACAGGGACTGGGGGTCTCTGAACCAGTGTGAACTAGTTTATGCACAGAGGGCACCAAATGTGCCCTTCAAAGCATACCAGTGGCATGGGGAGGCTACCCCTCCCAAGCCAGTCACACCTATTTCCAAAGGGGAGAGGGTGTTACTTCTCTCTTCCAAAGGAAATCGTTTGTTCTGCCTTTCTGGGCTTGATTAGATCAAGCAGCAGAAGGGCAGAAACCTGTCTGAGGGATGGAGGCAGCTTGGGCTGCCTGGAAAACCCTGTAAGAATGGTGGTAGCAAGGCTGGGAGTCCTCTAAGGATCCCCCAGAGTGCATGGGATAATACTTCTAATACTTGCAGCAGTATTGGGGAATGATTCAGACATGTTTGATACCAAACATGCCTAGGTTCGAAGTTACCATTATGTAGCTGGACATGTGTAGTGACCTATGTCTAGTACACACATAAAATGGCTTCTCTTCCAGGGGATCCTCATCAATAGTCATAAACATTGAATATTCCCGCCCTTGTGCGGGGACCCCGGAGCATATATAAAATATATACACATTATACATGTGTAACAAACAGTCATGCAGGCTATCATGTTAAAAACAGGCTAAAATGCTTTATTTCTATGAAGTTTTTTTTTTTTTTTTTTTTTTAAATACTACAATAGAGCATAAATAAGTACCCAAGCTCCTAAAACTAGGCTTGGGGAAGTAAGCAGTAGCAAACTCTAGTGAAAAAATAGAGAAAACTGCATTGAAAAACAATGAAGCATTCTTAGCCAATAGGCTGCATGCAGGTTAACACAGGAGAACCATAAAAACTTTGGCACTGTGCCTTTAAGACCCTGAGCACCTCCAGTATCCCACCATGCCTCAGGGGTGAAGGAAAGGTGACAGTTGGTTCACAGTTAGGTCAGTTCTTTTTTCCGGCTCCTTCTGAGAGGATCCTGGAGCATTGAGCTCTCAGTTTTTCTGAGTTTTCCTCAGAAAAATTCTTTAAAAAAGCGTTTTTTCATTTTTCACTCGACAAATAACATCTTTGTCTGAGCTGGGAAGGTTTTTTCTGACAGAAAAATGCCTTCTCTTTTTGTCAAATGCCCTGCTTGTGGGAAGAAGAAGGCCCAGTCAGATCCCCACTCTCTGTGCATAGTGTGCCTGCCTCAGAGTCACTGCCCTGACACTTGTCAGTACTGTAAGAACATGTCTAGGAGGACTCTAAAAGACAGAGAGAAGATCCGACTTCATGGGCTTCAGGAGAGGAAAAGAACATCGTCCTCCTCGCTCCCCAGGCATCCAGAAGGCCATTCTCAGGAGAGAATGGCCCGGTCGACGTCGACAGGTAGGAAAATACCTGCTTGTTCACCGTCGACGTCGTCGCTACCACCGTCCCACCGGCATAGATCGCCGTCGACGGCGACGCACCCGACGTCGAAGGGAACGGCGTCGAGGGAACATCAGAGTAGGGGCAGGTCTCCGTCGACGGCAGCCCGCCGATCGACGTCGAGCCACCGCCGGCATGCCCGGTCGCCGTCAAAGGCTGTGCGCCCCCCGACGTCAGGACACACGACGTCGAGATCTCCACGACGGCACGGCAAACATCCGCCGTCAACCTCCCATCGCTCCACGTCGAGGCACACGACGGCGAGCAGGTCGAGGTCCAAGGAACGCCGTTCGACGTCAAGGCACTCAACGTCGAGGCAATCAACGTCGAGGCAGGACCAACCGACTGGGCGTCCTTCGACGTCGAAACAGCCATCGACGTCGACGCAGGTCTTACCTGTCCAACAGGGAGCAGAACATCGCCCCTCGCCAGACAAGGCTCAGTCTCCAGTGGTCTCCATACAGAGCGACTCTTCTCGGTCAAGAGCATCTCCTGGGCATGTCTCGCCCATCAACCTATCTCCGAGATGGCTGGAGAGCCTCAACAGACCAGCGGCCTCCCCAGATTCGCAATATTCGCGAATGTATTCACCCACTGCCTCCCCGCCAAGAACGCCATCGCCGACAGCCGGGGCAGAACGGGCTCGTTCAGCTCCTCGACAGCCGACCGCGAGGACTAGGCGCTCGGCTACAGCGTCCCGCAGCAGATCTCGCTCTCAACGGAGATCCAGGTCGCGCTCAAGAAGATCACCCTCTTGGTCTTCATCAGGTTCTTCTGTCAGGCGTTACTCACCTACTCTTACAGATTCACCACCTGCTAGAGTCTCACCAGTGGATGACATAAACACTTTCAACGAGGTGTTACTAAGAGGAGCACAGAAACTCAATATAGAGGTTCCAGAACCATCTACCTCCTCATCAATCATATTTGAGACACTACAACAGAGGTCAGCGTCGAAAAAGTTGCTGCCTCTAGTGCCTGGTTTGTTGCAGCCGACCATGGACACTTTTCTGGCCCCAGCCTCGCTTAAGTCTGCCCCGGCTCGGATTCTTAAAAAGTACAAGGCTCCAGAGCAAGACCCTTTATTCCTTAGGAAGGATCCGCCACCAGACTCAGTGATCATAGCTGCCGCCCGAAAGACCCACTCGGTGGCATCTTCATCCACAGTACCCCCGGATAAAGAGAGCAGGCATTTAGACTCTCTGGGAAGAAAGATGTGCGGGACAGCGGCTTCAGCAATGAAGGTCTCTAGTGCGTCTGCGCTCCTGGGCAGGTACGATCGTTCTCTGTGGGATTCCCTCAGTAGATTTACGGAAAAACTGCCCAGAGAAGACAGGCAAGATTTCCAAGAGATTCTACAGGAAGGATGCCTGGTATCTAACCAAGTTATCAGCGCGGCAGCGGATGGGGCGGATTTGGCGGCTCATGGGTACGCACATGGTATCTGTGCGAGGAGATCTTCCTGGCTGAGGCTCACTGGCTTGAAACAGGAGGCACAACAACGTATCCTGAATCTCCCATTTGCCGGGAATTCTCTATTCGGTGCCCATGCAGACGAAGAGATGGCCCGCATGAAGACCGAGGTGGATACCATGAAGGCGGTAGGCCTCGAAAGAAGGAAAGATTTCAGGCGGAGGTACAGACCGTACGATAGACGCCCTTTCCAACAGAGGGTTCAAACCCCTCATTGGTCGCAAAGGTCTCAGCAACGACAGGGGCGCCCTCTGTTTCAGCGAAGAAACACAAGGGAGCGAGGGTCAAGCAGACCTCAACAGTCCACTCCAAAAGCACCCACTAAACAATGAAGTCTCGCTTCCCTCGACACTGTACACCACTCCGGTGGGGGGAAGTATTATTGCTCATCTTCACGAGTGGCACTCTATCACAAGAGACAAATGGGTGCTCAATATTGTCGAACATGGCTATTCTCTTCTTTTCAAGCAGCCTCCACCACACTTGCCACCAACCAAACACAATCCGGCTCATCTCACCTTGCTACGCAAGGAGGCTCTCACCCTCCTAAGAAAGAATGCCATAGAAAGGGTTCCACCTGCCCACAGAGGAAAGGGGGTCTACTCCCGTTACTTTCTAGTAACAAAGAAGGGTCAAGAGGGCGTTTTCAGGCCAATCCTGGATCTAAGACTGCTGAACAAATACATAAGAAAACAGAAGTTCAGAATGCTAGCGCTTCATCAAATTTTCCCTCAACTGCATCAGGGAGACTGGATGTGCTCCATCGACCTGCAGGATGCGTATTTCCACATCCCAATAGCTCCAAAGCATCGAAAATTCCTGCGCTTTCGAGTAGCGTTACAGCATTACCAGTTCAGGGTTCTACCCTTTGGCCTGAAATCTGCTCCAAGAGTTTTCTCGAAATGTATGGCAGTGGTGGCAGCGCATCTACGAAGACAAAGGATATACATATATCCATACCTAGACGACTGGCTACTAAAGGCTTCTTCTCCGGAGCAGGCGAGAAGCCATCGGGACATTGTACTAGGAGTTTGCGAAGCTCTAGGTCTTCAGGTCAATTACCAGAAGTCAACCTTGACTCCAACGCAGAGTCTTCACTACCTAGGAGCTATCATAAACACAAAACTACAAAAAGTGTATCCTTCGGAGGAACGACTGTCCTCAATAAACATGAAGTGCCAGGACCTGTTGAGAGCCAGCGCACCTACGGCACGTCAAGTGACATCACTACTGGGCTCCATGGCATCGTGCATCTTTATTGTCCCAAATGCCAGACTCCACATGAGACCCCTCCAAGAGGCATTGGAGGCCAATTGGAGCCAAAGAACAGGTCGCTGGGAAGACACAATGCAGCTACCGGAGGTAGCACTGCAGTCATTGAGATGGTGGATGCACAGACCTCACCTGTCAGTGGGCGCTCCGTTTCACCAGGTACTTCCATCCGACACTCTGGTAACGGATGCGTCTCTTCAGGGATGGGGGGCTCATCTGGGTCCTTTTCAAGCGCAGGGTCTGTGGTCAGACAAGGAGAAGCAGTACCACATCAATCTGCTAGAACTCAGAGCGGTCCATCTGGCTCTCAAGTCTTTCACACCGCTAATTCAGGGGAAAACTCTATTGATACAGACGGACAATACAACCACGATGTATTACTTGAACAAACAAGGGGGAACGAGATCCCTACCCCTTTCACGAGAGTCCCAAGCGATATGGCATTGGCTCCTGGCCAGAGGAATGTCAATCACAGCAGTTCACCTGCCAGGTCAGCAGAACGTAGAAGCAGACTTTCTAAGCAGACACCTGGAGGACGTTCACGATTGGGTCCTGCACGACGAAGTCGCAGAATACATCTTCGCGCAATGGGGTCGGCCTCAACTGGACCTCTTCGCAGACGATGTAAACAGGAAATGCCCAGACTTCGCATCCAGGTTCTACCGTCCAGGATCTCGAGGGAATGCCCTGTTGATCGACTGGTCAGGGACATTTCTTTACGCTTTTCCTCCGATTCCCCTCATTCCGGCAGTGATCAGCAAACTTTACGGATCCAGGACCAGAATGATTCTTATAGCGCCACAATGGCCTCGGCAATTCTGGTACACGGATCTCCTCAACCTGTCGGAAAAACCTCACAGGAGGTTGCCGTGCAGACCGGATCTTCTGAGCAGAATGGAGGGCAGGATTCTGCATCCCAACCTACCCTCTCTGAGCTTAACAGCATGGCTCCTGAATTCCTGCAGTATGGGCACCTAGGACTCTCGCAGGAGTGCATGAACATTTTGAAAGAGTCCAAACGGCCTTCCACGCGGCGTTCCTATGCTTTTAAGTGGAAGAGATTCTACATATGGTGCTGTCAGCAAGGCCATAATCCCATACGGGCGCAGGAGGACGTCATACTGTCCTATTTGCTTCACCTAGCGAAATCCGGTCTGCAGGTATCATCTATTAAGGTACATTTGTCTGCTATTACTGCCTATCGCAAGTCACCTTCTCAGGAATCCTTCTTTACGAAACCTGTAGTCAAGGATTTCTTAGAAGGTTTGAAGAAAGTTTTTCCGCCAATTCGGAGGCCTTCTCCTCCGTGGGAATTGAACATAGTCCTAGCAAAACTTATGGGCCCTCCTTTCGAGCCTATCCATAAGGCTTCCTTACAACACCTTACGTGGAAAACGGCTTTTCTGGTGGCCATTACTTCAGCGAGGAGGGTCAGTGAGATCCAGGCCTTGTCTGCAAAAGAACCGTACACGGTTTTTCATGACAATAGAGTAGTTCTGCGAACTCACCCATCTTTCCTTCCGAAGGTGGTGTCAGAATTCCATATTAATCAGACCATAACTTTACCGACGTTCTTTCCCAATCCGGAAACTCCGGCTGAGAAAGCATTGCACTCATTAGACTTGAAAAGAGTGCTGAAATTTTATCTGGACAAGACAAAATCGATTAGAAATTCTAACCGCTTGTTTGTGAACTATGGTCATTTAAGGACAGGAGAAGCAGCATCTAAGCGAACAATATCAAGATGGATAGTCTCTTGTATTGTTAATACTTACCAGCTAGCTAATAAACAATTGCTAGCCCGGCCTAGAGCGCATTCCACAAGGGGAAAAGCGGCTACAGCTGCTCTCCTGAACAATGTTCCTATATCTGAGATTTGTAAGGCTGCTACATGGAAGTCTGTACATACTTTTACAAGACATTATTGTTTAGACTCAGATGCAAGAGCGGATGCCCAAGTGGGGCAGGCCTCTCTAAGGAATTTATTTGCGTAAGTCATGTCTATTCCTGCACTTCTATCGGACAGTCCGCTGGGTTTAGGGATGGGCTTGCTAATCTATTCAATGTTTATGACTATTGATGAGGATCCCCTGGAAGAGAAGGATAAGTTACTTACCTGTAAATCCTAGTTCTCTTCCAGGGGTATCCTCATCAAAGTCATAAACAACCCACCCTCCTCCCCGGACACACGTCTACTGGAAGTGCAGGACAGACAGTATTTTGATTCAATTATACAAATTGTCACCGTAAAAAGAACTGACCTAACTGTGAACCAACTGTCACCTTTCCTTCACCCCTGAGGCATGGTGGGATACTGGAGGTGCTCAGGGTCTTAAAGGCACAGTGCCAAAGTTTTTATGGTTCTCCTGTGTTAACCTGCATGCAGCCTATTGGCTAAGAATGCTTCATTGTTTTTCAATGCAGTTTTCTCTATTTTTTCACTAGAGTTTGCTACTGCTTACTTCCCCAAGCCTAGTTTTAGGAGCTTGGGTACTTATTTATGCTCTATTGTAGTATTTAAAAAAAAAAAAAAAAAAAAACT
Organism: Pleurodeles waltl; assembly: GCF_031143425.1. NCBI lineage: Eukaryota > Metazoa > Chordata > Amphibia > Caudata > Salamandridae > Pleurodeles > Pleurodeles waltl. The sequence continues at coordinate 970,618,192 of NC_090440.1, read as the reverse complement.
TCATAGAAATAAAGCATTTTAGCCTGTTTTTAACATGATAGCCTGCATGACTGTTTGTTACACATGTATAATGTGTATATATTTTATATATGCTCCGGGGTCCCCGCACAAGGGCGGGAATATTCAATGTTTATGACTTTGATGAGGATACCCCTGGAAGAGAACTAGGATTTACAGGTAAGTAACTTATCCATCCCTGCACTCATGAAGTCCATGAAAATGGAAGTGGAGTATGTGGGGGCACCTCTGCTAGTGCAGGGTTGCCCTCACACACAGGTACTTGCACCCTGCCCTCTGGGTTAGGAGGGCCTGCCATATGGGTGACTTGCAATGACCGGGTGCAGTGACCTGGTAGTGAAAGGGTGCATACACCCTTTCATGCAGGCTGCAATGGCAGGCCTGCAGAACCCTTTTTATGGGCTCCCTATGGGTGGCATAATACATGCTGCAGCCCAGAGGGATCCCTCGGTACCCCAATGCCCTGGGCACATAGGTACTATATACTAAGGACTTACATGGGAGCACCAGTGTGACAAATGTGGGGTGAAAAAGGTTCCAGCAACCAAGTTTACAAGGAGAGAGCATAATCACCAGAATCCTGGTTATCAGGATCCCAGTGAACACAGACAAATATACTGACTAACAGGCAAAAAGTGGGGGTAACCAAGCTAGAAAGAGGCTACTTTCTTACAGTGGTGCTGCGTCAGTTTCAAATCTGTATTTCTTTGCTGAGCAATATACTGCGTGTGCCGTCGGCTAGCGTCGTTTGGATCCCTGTGCATCATTCAGCTCTGCATGGCATCGTCAGCGTCGTTGGAGCCATTTGTGGCATCACAATCGTCTATAAGGCACCACCGAGGCACACGTACATCAGTTCTTTTACCCACGAACTTCCACGCTAGAAGCGCAGAGTCAAACCTGCAGCTTGTCTTTGCAAAACCTAGGGCCCTGAAAGAGATAAACCCTAACCCTACTTGACATCTCTGCAGAGGCGGGAGGCATGGGTGGGTGTAAGGAATCTGCAGCTAGATAGAGTCTCTACCATATAATGCATTACCGAAGGTAAGAAACTTGTTCCTCTTATAGAGACTTCTAGCTGCAGATTCCTTACCTTTGAATAGGTACCCAAGCCATAGCCTCCTGGCGGTGGGCTGCGGATAAACCTTCTTTACACTAAAAAGTCCTGTAGGACCGAACGGGCAAAGTGTCCATCCTTCCGGACCTGCGTGTCCAGGATGTAATGTTCTGCAAACGTGTGCAAGGATATCCATGGTACTGCCCGACAGATATCCAGGACTGGTACGCCTGAGCTATCGCAGTGGTAGCAGCTTTGTCCCTGGTAGAATGAGCCCTCAAGGCCTCAGGAGGCTGCTTCCTGGCCAATGCATAGAAGATCTTAATGCAGAGACAGACCCATTGAGAAATGGTCAGTTTCAGCACTGCCCGACCCCTCTTTGCTCCCACGTACCCCACAGAGTTGGTCATCCACCCGGACCTCTTTTGTACTGCACGGTAGAAGGACAACGCTCTCTTTGGGTTCAGCCTGTGGAGTTGCTCCTATTCTTTAGAGGAATGTGGTGGAGCAAAGTGATGGTCTGACCCAGATCAAATGGATCACCACCTTGGGGAGGAAAGAGGCACATGATCTGAGAACCACCTTATGTGAAAATATAGTGAGATACGGAGGCTTGGATGAAAGAGCCTGCATCTCACTCATCCTCCTGGCAGATGTTATTGCCACTAAGAAGCAGCCAGAGGGGACAGTTGTGTAAGAGCTCAAAGGGAGCACACAAAAGAAATGTGAGGACCAGATTTAAGTCCCATTGGGTCATAACAAAGGGCACAGGGAGAAACATATGTACAAGCCCAAGCCCTTTGAGGAATCTATGTTCAATGGGAGATTTGAAAAGTGAAGGCTGATCAGGCATCCGAAGGAATGCTGATAAGGCAAAAACATAGCCCTTTAGAGTACGCAATGCAGAACCCTGCTGGGCAACAGTTAGTATAAAGAGAAGGATATCAGAAAGAGACCTTTCTGTACAATAATATAGAAAGTGTTTCCAATGGCAGACGTATACCATTTTAGTGGAGGGACATCTGGCTGCCAAAATAAGTTTACAGACTTCAGGAGTAAGGTCAAAAGCCATCAACTGGCGCCGCTCAATCTCCACGCATGAAGGTGCAGAGTTGACAGGTTTGGGTGGAAAACCCTCCCCTGCTGCTGCGACAGAAGATCCTCCCGAAGGAGCAGCCTGATCGGAGGATCAATGCTTAATTTCAGAAGCCTGGGATACCCAACTCTCTGTACACAATCCCGAGCCACTAAGATTACTTGGGCCCAGTCGTTCTTGATCTTCTTGAGAACTCTGGGCAGAAGTGATATGGGTGGAAAAGGATACAGGAGGACTGAATTCCACTCATGACTAAAAGCATTGCCACGCGATTGCCGCCTTGGAAACTCCAATGGGCAATACTGCTGACATTGTGTGTTCTCTGTGGACGTGAACAGATCTAACCAAGGCTCTCCCCACTGCTGAAGGAGTCCTTGCGCCACCTCCTGGTGGAGATACCATTTGTGATCCACTAGGCACCGATGGCTGAGTTTGTCCGTCCTGGCATTCAGAGAACCTGCTAGGTGTTGAGCCAACAGGGTTATGCCCGCTGTTCCAGCCATGTCTAGAAACGCAGAGCCTCTTGACTAAGGGTCCATGACCCCACACCGCCCTGTTTGTTGCAGTACCACATTGCAGTGGTGTTGTCTGTGAACACCTGCACTATCTTCCCTTTTAGAACAGGACTAAATGCTTTCAATGCCAGTCGGATCGCCCGGAGCTCTAGTAAGTTGATATGGAGTCCGGATTCCGCCAGAGACCTCTGATCTCCACCTCTCCCAGATGACCACCCCATCCCAGAAGTTACGCATCGGTCACTACTGTGAGATCTGGCTGGGGAAGGGAGAGGAGTCTGCCTCTGACTCAATAGCAGTTCACTAACCACCACCGCAGGTCTTTTGCAGTTCCCTGCGAGATCCGGGCCGCGTTCGTAAGATTGCCCTGATGCTGCGACCACTGGAACTTCACGTCCCACTGCAGAGGCCTCATATGCCATCTGACATGTATGACTAATAGGATGCAGGAGGCCACAAGTCTCAACAGCCTCAGAGTCTGTCTCACTGAAATCCTGGATAGAGGCCGAAACATCGGTATCAAAACCTGAATATCCTGGACTCGCTGCTCGGGAGGATAAGCCCGAAACAGCACTGTGTCCAGAATGGCTCAGATGAAAGGGAGCTTCTGAGAGGGAGTCAGGTGTGACTTTGGCACGTTTATAGTGAACCCCAGTGAATGCAGGAAGCCAGTAGTCTGAAGGTGGTTGATGAGCCTGGGGTGTAGAAGCCTTCAACAGCCAGTGTTTGAGGTAGGAGAAGAAGATTGAAACCCCCAACCTGTGCAGATGAACTGCTACCACTGCCATCACCTTGGTGAATATCCAAGGGACACTGGTGAGACCGTAGGTGAGCACGGTAAACTGAAAGTGCTTGTGGCCCACATTGAACGCTTGTGGGCGGGCAGGATGGGGATGTAAAAATACACATCTGCAAGTCCAAAGCTACCATCCAGTCTCCTTGGTCTAGGGCAGACAAGACCTGAGCAAGAGTGAGCATCTTGAATTTCTCCTTTTTGAGGAAGAGATTGACGTCCCGCAAATCCAGAATGGGGCGAAGACCCTTTTTTTTGTACTGGAATCAGAAAGTAGCCGCAATAACAACCAATGCATACGTCTGACATCGTGACCCTTTCTATAGCTCCCTTGGCCAAGAGGGACGCCACTTCCTCACGGAGCAAAATTAAGTGATCTTCCATAAGCCGTTCTTTTAATGGAGGCATAGAGGGAGGGAATAGCCCTTCTGTATGATCTGCAAGATGCATTAGCTCGATGTTATGGACCGCCGGTGAGGGATATGAAATTGAATCCTCCCTCCAACTGGACGTGTATGGGCTTGCAAAATCACACTAGGAGGACTTTGAAGCTGCAGAGGAGGGGGGGCTGGGTGGTTGCCTACCTCTGGCTAGACCCTCTGGGTCTAAAGGTACGACAACCTCGCCCTCACACTGGATGCTGAGGTGATGGAGGACAGTGGCTGATTTGAAGGTGGCATGGTACCCCATCCCTTCTGAAGCTTCAAAAGCATTGAAAGGCAGATTGCTGACGAGCTGGCGCCGAGAGGACCAAGGATCGGGCCGGAGCCCAAGAGTCCTTGACCCGCTCAAACACTGAGTCTGCCTTTTGTCCAAAAAGGCGTGAGCCATTGAAGGGCATGTCCATGAGGTTTGTCTGGACATCCCCGAAAAGCCAGAAGTACGAAGTCAGGTGTGGCGTTGAAGGGCCACTGTCAATGAAATCGCCCTGACCAGCAAGTTGGTCGTGTCCAAACCACACCTAATCGTAAACTTGGCTGCCTCTCTGCCATCTTTGGCAGCTTGAGTGAGAGTGTCCCACACGCCCCCCAGGACCTGGGGCAGCACCCGTACCACTGTATCCCATAAAGTACGGGAATAACGACCCAATAGGCATGAGGTGTTTACAGACCTCAACGCCAGGCTGGCAGAAGAAAATATCTTCTTACCAAGCTGAACCAGCCTCTTGGATTCCCTATCCAGGGAAGGGTAGGGAAGGCACCAGGGGAAGTGGAGGCCTGGACCACCAAGCTCTCCAGGGTGGGGTGTTGGATGAGGAAACTAGGGTCAGTAGGAGCTGGTCGATGGCGGCGGCCGATTGTCATATTTACAGTAGCCCCTGTGCTGGGTTTGTACCCTCTCCCCAGCAGGACATTCTTGAGGGCTTCGTTGAAAGGTAACATTGGTTCTGATGAGGAAACCCCCTGCTGAAGCACCTCTGTCAGGATTTTGTCCTGACCGGCACCGTAGGCAACTCTAGGTCCAATACCTCAGCTGCTCTACGCACTACATGGCATATAATGCTCCATCCTTCCTAGCCACAGAAGGAGGTGAGAGTATGCCAGTATCTGGAGAAGTATCCAGTCCACTGGATTCCCCTAGATCCTCATGCCAGTCCTGCTCCAATCCATATTCTAAAGGGTCCTCAGACCCCTCCTATTCTTCACCTGTGCCTGGCTGTTCAAAATAAGCCTCAGGCACTGATCTGGGCCTTGTTGGGGCCGTCGAAGTCGGAATCAGCGTCGTACAACATCATTCCAGCACCAGATCATCCAGAATGAGGATGGGGCTCTCACAACCGGTGGGTGCCTGTGTTTGGGGAGAGGGTCGATGCCGGGACCGACGCCAGAGGAGGCCGATTGTGTGGAACCGGCGTCGATCTGGATCTGATATCAGATCCCAGGGTACTAAACCGTGCCGAGGCTGAAGCTACCGGCGTCGAACCCTATGGGGCCCCTGCCGACCCCGCGCTGCCCACAGGCTCCCCAGCGTGGGCAGCCCGCTCAAATAAAAGACGCATGGCTTTGTAAAATTCTTTAAATTAGCTTTGACTCCCGGATTTGGGGGGGGAGACGCAAAGTCGGTCCTGATATCTGTTCCGCTGAACCATGCGTCGAACATCTATGGTCCTGAGTTGCCTCGTCACCCGAGGGGCATGGCAAAGTCGAAGTCTTGGACTTCTTCTTCTTGTTGTACCTCTTCCCCGAGTGCCCCGAGGACCTTGAGTGGGAGTAAGAGGACTTGGGGCTCCTGGAGCGGTCCTGCGAGCTTCTCCTCGAGCGGGACTGTGACCTCCAAGGAGTCATGCCAACTGACGTTGACTGTAGGTTGAACACGACTTCAAGTCGTGATCTCTGTTGAGGGGGTCACCGACATAGCGTGATGGTATGCACCACACAGTTTAAAACCCGTCTTCCTTGAGGACATCTCGCACAGACAAAAAGTCTCCGACAAAAAAGTCGAAAAAGGCCTGCCAGAAAAGGCAGGTGATAGTTTGATCCCAGACCTGTGTTTAACAGGCGCTGAAGGAAAAAGAACTGACATACGCCCACCTGGGTGGGGCCCTTATAGATGACCAGGTATGGCGCGCAGAGTATTGCTCAGCAAAAAATTCCGGATTCAAAGCTGATGCCAGGGAATTCAAAGGTAAGAAATCTGCAGCTAGATAGAGTCTCTACCAGATAATGCGTTACCAAAGGTAAGTAACTTGTTCTTCTTTCTCGCCGCACCACCAGAAACGCATCTGGAGCTCCCTCTTTTCTCTTTTATACCTCTTTTACCTCTTAAAAATTGTAACAGTGTGCAAGGGAAATGTCACCTCCCAGATGACTAGTTTTAAACTTTGTAGGGACTTTCACAAATATTTGTCTATGAAAGATCCTCATTAGGTTTGCCTGTGGTGCTAAGGGTCAAGTCACAGCGCTAAGGTCTGCAGCAGTTACACATTGATGAACCTAAAGGCCATCCAGGACCACAATTTGAAACTCTACATTGCCAAGCACCAGAAGACTCCGCAACAAGACTGCTCCAAACTGAAAGTTTAGTCCTGGTCCTGATCCAGAAGTCACAGGAGTTATTCCAGAGGTCGGTCTTTGTCTCGATTAAAGTCATCTGGTACATTGAAGAAGAACCACAAGAAATCTAAGAGGGACTCTGCCCCTTCCACCCACTCTCACTTTCCTGAGATGATGCAGGGAGCGCGCTATACATCACGTCCCAGAAGTCATTCAAATTCTGAGCCTGTTCCACAACTTGTTCCAGCACAACCCGAATTTCTGTGGTTGTCCGCCTTGCCAAAGCAGATCAAACAGTTCTGTGAGATCATATTCTGACTCTTCAGATCCTTGCAGACTCCCTCTGGTGCGCTTTCGAGCCGAGAGGCCCTCCATCTGCAATACCGCTGGCAGGTTTGCCCTCAGCGCCCCTTGGACCTTCCTAGCTCACCACAGGGCCATCTCCAGTTCTGACTCCACCTCCTGCACCAAGGTCCACGCCAGTTCCTGCAACTTTAACGCTGTTGCTGACTCCATCAGCCCGGAAAGACAAGGTACCATTCATACTGATTCTGAGTCAGCACCGGTTTATCCTTGACTTTAGCCCCTCCAGACTGGTGTTGAGATGCTGTTTCCTCCACCCGAGCCTTGACAAGGGAGAACACATTACTCCGCATTTCCTGTTTGGCACAGATTCAGATAACCATTACGACCTAGGTGATAATTGGCAAGCCATACCATTAGTACAACTGATCTGGTGAGTTACAAGAGGCTTGTGTCCGTGATACCTCTCCTGAGTTTGGGCTTCTTTCACCCCCTGGTCCTGCCACTCAAGAGAGTGCTTCCTATTCCAAGGTAATGTGCAGGGCAGCCAGAGTCCTTGAATTCCAGCTCTCCATCTTTGAGGTCAAGACCAATGTTCCTGCTGAAGGCTTTCAGCCCGAGCAAACATCCACCCATCCGCTCTTACCTTTATACTAGGGCCTGAAAGATACTTTGTTGGGGGTACGGGCCAAACCTGGCTCTGGCCCTCCAATCAACCACCAGATTGAGCCCCACCACAACCCTGCTCTGGGTGACCCAGCATTTTCTATTTCAGCCCACCTCCCCTAAAAGCTTGGTTGTACAGGCATCTGTTAGCAAAACTGACCCCACTAGCTTGGAGCTTCAAACTGTAAATGCCAGCTCTGTTCTGGGTTGTTACTCCCATACCCTTTGGGATTCAGTGCCTCAAGTGCTCTCAGATATTCCTGAGGATCTCTGACCCCCCCCCCCCCCCAACCCCCCCCAGGCTATACAGGAGAACATGACAGCACTAAGTTCACAATTTGTTGTGGCTTGGACATCACCAATTTCATCGGGCAGGCCCTTGGCAAAAGTGTTGCCTTTTGCTGCCGCACTTGCCTGGGGTCCACAGTTTTCAGGGGATGTCCAGTCCCTCATGGACATGCCGTTAGATGGGATTCACCTGTTTCAGGACAAGACAGACTCTGCTTTCAAGAAGGTCAAGGAGAGGAGGGGCACAGCCTATTTCCTGGGCTTATCAGCCCTACCTCGCTAGCCACATTATACCTACCACTCCTTTAATTGTTTCAGTAGATGTAGAGATTCCCCATACTGGTAGCCTATCCAGCCTCCACAAGGCACTCAGCGTTTTTGCTGTCGAGGCGTGAAGCCCACAGCACCTGTGGCCAAGATCAATGGCCGCCCAGCGGGCTACTGCCCCTTGCAGCCATCCCGCTAAACCCTTTTAGCATGCCCTTACTGGAGCACAGCAACCCAATGGGAGTCAGAATTCAACAATTATTGCCTGATTGGCAGACCATAGCACCTGGCAGGTGAGTCCTGCAAAACGTTTGCCTGGGACATGCCTGAACTTTCTTTGTCTCACCATCAACACCCCCGGTGACTGATAGAGGACCATCTATCATTTTTGCAGCAGGAAGTGAAAGCCCTTTTAGCCAAAGGTGCTATCAAGAGGATGCCCACACCAGAGATAGATCATGTTTGTTATACTTGCTACTTTCTAGTGCCCAAAAAGGACAAACTCCACCCAGAGCTGATAGTGATGACCAATGCATCGCTTCTGGGTTGGAGGTCACCATCTTAGACATTTGGAGATCAGATGCCTCTGGTCTGTAGCAGAGTCCTGGCTCCATATTAATCTTCTGGAGGTGAGGGCCATCTAATGGCATTGGAAACCTCCCTTCTTTCTAGCAACGGGAGGCTGGTACAGATGCTCATATACAACACTACAGCCATTTGGTATTGCAACAAACAGGGCCAGGTTGGGTCACAGACTCTGTGGCTGGAGGTCCTGCACTGATGGAAATGGCTGGATCACTAAATAATCTTCAAGAAGATCAGGACCAGCTGCCCCCAAGTCATCCTGGTGGCTCTGGATTGGCAGGCAGAGTATGCTATCTAGAGCTCACAAACTTGAGCATCTTTCCTCCAATTAGTCTGCCTCTCCAGTAGGACCTGCTGTTGCAGTAACAGGGCAGGCTTCTGCACCCAGTCCTTTGCAATCTCTGCCTACATATATTGAGACTGAAAGGAGGTGGTTGATGTAATCTTGACAGCCAGGCATTCCTCAACAAAAACTGTATATGTCTTGTGAGAACAAATGTGTGGTTTGGTGCTGCACATTCCAGAATGACCCTCCCCAGGCCAGGTTGTTTGACATTCTGTTGTTTGTTTCATCTCGTGCATGGCAAGGTCTTGCTCTGGGCACAGTTAAAGGTTAACTTTCATATCTTTAGTTTTTTTGGTGGCTGCCAGATAAGCACTAATTTTTTAAGTCCTCAGTTATGTGTTTTTGAAAGGTTTACATTTGTTTCTTCCCTCTCCCTTTCTCATGCCACAATAGGACTGTAACTTGGTCTTTATTTTTCTGATGTGTACTCTTTTCAAGCGGCTTCACAGCTGCTCCTTGTGGCTTCTCACCCACAAGACAATGTTCCTCATTTCCATAACACTGACATGGCATGAGTAAGCTTCAGGCCCTCTGTATCAACCCACTATGTTCCCCCCCTTCTCTTCTGAGACCAGCTGGTTTTGCAGATACAGGCATCTTTTTTTTGCCTCACATTAGTGCACCGTACCATGTCCGTAAGAACATCACCTTGCTGGTGTTCTGTGCTCTGCCTTACCCTGCTATTCAGGAGAAGAGACTCCATTACTTGGACCTCAAAACAATGCTGAGTTTCTACATAGATTATACCAAAGAACACCATGTGGGCGATCACCTCTTTGTGTGGTTCTCTAGGGCAAAAGGCCGTAGAGATGAGAACCATATCCTGCTGGAGTGAGCTCTGCATTAAGATCTGTTACACAATGGCTAAAAAGCAGACTCCAGAATGACAGCATGCTCATTCTACCAGGGCCAAAGGCTACTACTACTGCATGGCCACGTGGATATCCCGCCATACGTTCATGAAGCACTGTAGTCAGGGTTGCTGAGATGGGCCCTTTGCCCACTCTGTCCTGCAGGATTTTTTGGCTTGAGTCCATTCAGAGACCTACCTCCATATAGGTACTGCTTTGGTATTTGTTCAGACGGTGAGGAATCTGTGTTTAGACACCTCTATCAGAAGAATAAATTACTTACCTTTGGTAACACATTTTCTGGTAGAGACTATGGGGTTCATTATGTCCCTGGCGGTCTTCTGGCCACCAGGGATAGTGTGGCAGTATCACCGCCAACAGGCTGGCGGTACATACTGCCACATTATGAGATTGGGGGGTTGGCTGCAGCCAACTCGCCACTTCTCCACTAATACTGCCATGGCGGTATGAGCCACCGGGCCGGAGATGTCTATCTCCAGCCCAGCAGCCGGCATGGTACTGTCCATGGCATTATGATCCGGCCTACCACCATAGTTTTCGTAGCGTTAGCTACACCACGGAAACCATGGCGGTAGCCCATACCAGTGACAGGGTATTCTTTCACTGTCACCGGTAGGCGAGTAGCCCACCCCCCAACATTCACCTGACTCCCCCAACCCCCTCTCCATTCAAACTTACCCCCACACACCCGATACACAAACAAACCCACACCCCCCTCCTATCCACTCACTCACCCCCCATACACGCACACAACTGACCCCACCCCCCACAGCCACAGACACACACATCACTCCCCCTCCCCCACCCCCACTACAGTCACAGCTCCCCACACCCCCCTCCCACGTACACAGACACCCACACGCACCAGGCATACACCCATTCACTTACACTGACATACACGCATTCATTCATGCATACTTCGAGACATACTCACACATATTCTTACACACAATCACACTGACTTGCAGACACGCACTCACTTCACCATTCTTACACGCATTCACTCACACGCATACACCCACACAAACAACACAACACACACACAGACGCATTTACACGCATACTCAGACACACACACACACAACACCCCCCACCCTCCCATCCCCCTCCCCTGTCGGAAGCCCGACTTACCTTGGGCAAGGAGATCTTCTGGCAGGGAACCGGAGGGGGCACTGCTACAGCCAGCAGTGCCCCGCCATCATAACACCACCAGGCCGTATTACTGGTCATAATACGGCTGGCGGCGTTCTTTTGGGGTGGCTATGCTGGTGTTTGCAGCCCCAGCTTAACACCGTCCACCACCATGAGCACTGCCGGATTTCTGCCCTTATTGTGGTGGAAATCAGGCAGTGCTCATAATATGGCGGACGGATAGTAGCCACGGTATGTTGGCATCCGTCACCGCAGCAGTAGGCGGTATGTACTGCAGATGTTATAATTAGAGCCTATATTTAGTCGCAGATTCCTCATCGACAGGCAGATGTGATCGAACATAAGCACATATATTGACCTTTGCCAGAAGACAAAACAGCTGATGCTAAAAAGAAATCCTGCATCAAGGGGAGGAAGCATCATCTGGGATTATAGACTGTGCCATGGATACGGGTCTACAGGGTTAAGGCAGCTTGCAGGGGCTGTGGATCTCAGAATTCAAAGTTGACAGCAGTCAACATATTTCAGGCCAGATGTGCAAGGTAAGATCTGGGACATGCCTTATAATGGAGAAGCACTTTTTGGTGAGCTTGTGGATGAGGCCAACCATCAATGGAAGTTAAAACAACAACTGCTAAATAACGTATTCAGTCACTGAAGCAAGCCAAAGCTAGATCTGTTTAAAACACTCAAAACCAGAATTGCCAATTTTACGCATGTTGGCATCAACAACTGAAGTCGTAGGGGAATGTGTTTTCCTTAGCAGAGCCAGAAATCTTTGCCTGTGCACTTCCCCCAATACTCATGTTTCCAAAGATGCTGAACAGGATGAAGAGGAAACCATGTAGAATCACAATGCACAGTTTTCAAAAGCGTGAATGGGTTAGCACTCAAATTTATGACCGAAAAAATAGAGATGTATCTTCCCCCATGCAACTTAAGATTGACACATGCAAATCGACTTACAGTCCCGTAGTTCCGCAAATGCAGATCAGGTGGACATAGCTTTGCAGCATTGGCCTCTGTATGCTGGAATTCTTTGCTGGATAATATTTGCCATGAAACCTGTAGGGAGCTGGGTTCTGGTTGCAGTAACCCCCTCCCACTTTTTGCCTGGCTTTTAGATGCAACTTCGACTGAAGTGCACTGGGTTCCTGCTAACCAGGTCCCCAGTGCCAGTGCTCCTTCCCTAAAACAATACACCTGATGTTTGATCCCCAAGTGACCAGACCCTTCAACTCCCTGTATGTCACCAATAAATAGTACCCCTGGTACCTAGGGCATGGGTACTGAAGAATGCCCCTCTGAGCTTCAGGACAACTTATCCCACTCTGAGGGACCCAGTACCAAACTTATGCAGATGGCCATTGCAGACTGCATGACAAAGTGCTCCCAAAATTGAAAACACAACATGGCACACAGCCTGTGTGCCATGTCCTCTAAACACTGCGTGCATATATGTACGTCACCCCTCTAGCAGGCCTTACAGCCCTAAGGCTTGGTGCATTATATTACATGTGAGGGCATATCTGCACAAGCTGATGTGCCCTTGCTATGTCTTTGTCGATTCTCAGACATAGTAATTGACCAGGGCAGCCATTTTACATGCATGTGGTGGAATCTGGTCACTACCAGTTTCCCAGCTACATGATGGCTTCTCTGAATATAGGGATGTTTGGTATCAAACACCTCAGATTAATAAACCCTCACTGATGCCAATGAGGAATTTATTAATATCTGCACTCAGAGGGCACCTTAGAGGGGCCCCTTGAAAATCTAGCCAGCTACTAGTGGGTTGACTGACCCCCCAAGGAGAGAGCCAGCGCTCTCGAGGGCCAGATACAAAAGCGGGGGTGTTATCACATCACCCAGGCATGATGGACATGCCAGGGTGGGAAGCTTCGAACGCCTCGACTCCTTTGTAATGTGACCTAGGTCTCTCCAGATGGTGGAGATGACTGACCTTCCTGCCCTGACCCCATTTTTGGTGGCGGCACAGGCGGGAAAATTAGGCATATTAGAAGATGTGTCTTCTCCATGCCAGTCCCACCCCTAAGGTGGAGAAGCTGAAGTGGACACAACGTTTTAAATTCCTCCATCTTGTTTGGGAGTAATTAGGCCATTAGGGTTAGGGTTATGCCCATTTCTCAGTGGAAGTGGTCATAAGAAGGGTGTAGTCACTCCATTGGCTACCACCTGGCACTCCCTGTAATTCTTATTTACTTGCACCCCAACCCTAGAAATCATATCCTGATGACCTAAGAAGCAAAGGACAAAGAAGAGTCACACCTGCAGAAGAGGAAAAGAAGAAGCAGCTGACATGGAACCGTCCCTCCGACCTGCCTGCTGAGCTCAACAGACTCTGCCCAAAAGACGACTCGTCCTGCAGGTGAGCCTCCAAGAAACCCAGGAGGACTGCCTGTATTCCATAAAGACTCAAGACTCCTGTGAGCATTGCCTCTGCATTGCCTCTGCTGTGCAAAAAAGTCTCAAAATAGGCCTCTGCAGCCTCCAGAACAGTAAAGACCCGACACCCGAAGTGACCCCTGCACCTGACATCCACGATCCGAGGTGAAGACAACCAATAGTGACTGCAAGGTTCCCCAGCTGTCCAGAGTCCCAGTCAAGTGTGGCCTTACCCATCTTGGACCTCCCCCTCCAAGTGGCCTGCAGCCCCTGCACGAAGACCCACTCTCCCGCCGCCCTGTGGTGAGAGAAAACCTGACACCTTCAGCAACCACTGCACCCATCGCCTTTGACCCCATATGAGGTGGGCCACTGGTGCCAACTACGTACTCAGGCTCTCCTGAGCTCAAATCCACCCTGGGCTTCCCCCCCTCCCCAGCTGGGCTCCCTGATGACACCTGTAGGCTCAATGTTGTGGGTGCTTCCTTCAACAAAAAGGTAGCCTGGATAGGTTTAAGAATGTAACCATTTCATTAGAAGTCAACTGAGTCCCATTATCCGTAATAAGTATTGAAGTTATACCCTCTTGCTCAAATATAATCTTTATAAGTTCTATGGTTGTCTTTGTGGTTATATCCCTCATAAATCTCAATATGAGCCACCTTGAATGCACATCCACAATTACAGCTGCAAACCTTAACTCACATGGTAACTCTGACATTGGTCCAATGAAATCAAGACAAATAGTATGGCACGGCTTCCCAGGATCCTCCATGTGACCACAGTCTCTCTTGTCACCCACTTTTAGTCTTTTCTCACTCTCCTTGTATATGTTGCATCTCTCAACCCAAACCTTGACTTGTCCATCCAAACCCGGCCACAAACAAATACCTCTTTAAGCCTCCTGCTAGTAATTCCCTGGCTTAAATATGCCTCATGTGCCAGACTAAACAACCTAAATCTCAAACTCCTGGGTAGAATATTGGTCACCTCTCATTATTACATTCTCACCACAAACGGACAACTCATCCAACACACTTAAATAAGGTCTTGTAGACACAGATAATTAACTCTCTCTCTTGGTTCCTTTATAAATCATCTTTAAGACTTCATGAAAAACATGACCTGATCTCATTTCTATCTCCCATTCCTCTTTCGTAAAAGCACCCATACCATTTTCCACAACATCCGTAACTGAGGCTACAGCCTCTTCTGTATCAATATATTTTGATGACTGACCATGCACACTTCTCCACTCAAGGGACAATCTGGACAATCTGCTTTCACATTCTTCCATCCTTGAACAAATTCCAGCTTGTAATGATACACTTGTAATCTAGCCGCCAGTCTGGCCAATCTTGCTGACCCTTTGCCAGCTCCGCCTGAAGACATAATTTTGATCAAGGGCTAGTGATCACTACGTGGGACGAATTGCAACCCCCCACAAGTATACTCTGAAATGCTCAGCACGCCATACTGCAGCTAAAGCCTCTCTCTGTATTACTGAGTAATTTTTCTCAGCTTGTGTAAGAGTGTGAGAAGCAAACGCAATTGTTTTCTACTTGCATCCATGTACTTGGGATAGTGTAGCTTCTAAACCTGTTGCTCTAGCATCAACTGTCAGTATCAACCTTAGTTTAATGTCAAAAGCAACGGGAATCCCCGCATCACAAATCTCATTCTTAATATTGACAAAACACTCTTGTTGTTCGCTTTTTCATAAAAATGTGTTTCCTTTATGCAATAATATTCTTAATGCTTCCGTCTTGTCTGCAAATTTGTCTACAAATTTAGAATAATATTCTATCAAACCTAAGAATGATCTCAGTTGTTTGTTATCAGAAGGAGAGGGTGCTAATTTGATTGCTTCCATCAAACACCTCTTTGGTTTGATAATCCCATTGGATATGGTGTATCCCAGGTATTCAGTGGCATATTTATACTCTGCTTGTGCCGGATTTGCGTCATTTTTTTTAAACGCACATTTGGTGCAAACCTAACACCATATTTATACTTTGATGCCCGACCCCACGAACGTCAAAATTCCGCTGTGTGCGTCATTTTCTGGATGCGTGAAACCGCCTTGCGTTAATGACATGCAAGTTAGGCGTTCCTGTCCAAAAAAATGACTTAAACACCTGTGTGCCGTATTTATCCAACTGTGCAAAAATCCCGCACGGCTGGGAGGCGGAAAATGGTGCACAGCCCAATTTGCGTCACAAATTAACACCTGGGTCAGGGCAGGCGTTAAAATGGGGCAAACACACCAGTACTTAAGGAAAACACACAGAAGCAACATCAGAGCTCAAAAAGGAAGACATGGAGGTGCTATTCATCCAGCATGCACATAGACGCAGAGCACAGGACCAACAGCAGCAGCTTCCACCACACCAACAGGGACCCCAAAGGTAATGCAGAAGGCAGGAGAGGATATTCCGGACCAGGACAACCCTTTTGGTCCTCAGGGAACATGACATCATCCAGAGGTACAGACTAAACTGGCAAGCCATACAGCAGCTGCTGCGCAACATTGAGCCACAGTTGGCACCCAGCTTGCAGACACCCCACACCATTCCACCAGAGACCACGCTGCTAGCTGTCCTCCACACGTTGGCAAGTGGCTCTTTTCAAACAACTGGTGCCCTGTTTACCGGGATCTCACAGCCCTCATTCTCTGCCTTCCTTCCCAAGGTACTTGATGCCATCATCTCCCTCACACCGCCACATCAGCTTCCCCAACACACAGCAGAAGCAGCAGGAGACCAAACAGGGGTTCTACCAAATCAACGGCTTCCCACATGTGCTTGGTGCCATTGACTGCACACATGTACGTATTGTGCCACCTGATGCAACCGAGCCTCTATACCGCAACAGGAAGCACACACACTCCATCAATGTGCAGGCCATTGTGGATCACCGGGGATTGATCACCAACATCGTGGCAAAGTATCCTGGGAGTGTACAAGATTCATTCATCTTCTGCCACAGCACCATCAATCAACACTTCCAGGATGGATGATATGGAAATGGCCTACTTGTTGGTAAGTACAGAAACCTAGTTATATACACACTGCACAGCAACCCTGTAGGACACACAACACATACATCACTACATTGACATGTGGCCAGGAAGACACTGAGGTTGTGACACTGCTAGTCATGTTTGATATCCTGACCCAATGGGATACAGACCTATGAACAAATGACAGATGCAAATAACAACAGATGCCACTCCATAGCCACAAGGGACCAATTTAAAACCACACAGTGACAATGACATGGCCTTAACTGGCAGTACAACTTGGAAGATGAATCTTTCAATATCACATTAATAACACTCAATCACACACCCTTCCAAGCAATACCTCCTGTGTAAAGGGTGTGTAATGTGTTTTGCTGCAGGTCAAACACCAAGAGACACATAGCATGATGATGATGACTCTAATGAAGGTGACATGGAATCATTGAGGTAGTACCAACATCTCACATCACTCCTAGGGTGACACTGCCCACTACTAATAAGCAAGTGGACTGTGCTTAGAACACATATTATTGTGACATTATTGCAAAGTGCACATTGCATACATATGGATTGAGACAATTACACATATACACAACAGATGTACAGGCATATGGACCTTCTGACAATTAAACCTTCACCCCCACAACCAAGTTAGCCAGCTTACGTAGAGCAGGTTCAGTAGTGTAGGTACACGTTTGCACATGAGCCAACTCAGTGAGGGCACAAAAATAGGTATGCATAGAACTTGTCACACATGGGTTATTTTTGCATTGTCAATTGACAACACTTCAGTGCTGCCAACTTATGGAGATGTGTTGTACATTGTCACCTAGCCAAATCAAAGGTCCTCACTGTTGTTTTTCGCAGGCTTTCACATACGTTGAATTGGATGTGATCTTCAAGCCACATAGTGCAACCGTGTTACCACCACTGTGGAATCGATTCTGTTTGTGGAAGTATCATGTCACCCCCAGTGAAGACACATGGACACTTCTTTCACATGATATAATACATGGAAGTACACAATGTACTGCAAGTGTACAAAAATACCGCTGATATCTAGTCAATCAGCCAAACACCAGTTTAGATAATTAAACAACCCAATGCTGATAGTACATCCTAGAAGCCTAGGATTCCACACAATAACACAAACACAGATGGGTCACAGACAACACAAGATAACAACTGCCATGCAAAGTGATAATCATGGTTCAAGCTACATCAACATTTTTTCACTCATTTTCTCTTTCAGCTGATCAGGGGTATGGGATCCAGCCATGGATCATGACCCCATTTGCCAACCCAAGCACAGCATCAGAGCGTGCCTATAATGAGGCACATCGGAGGACACGCACCATAGTAGAAAGGACTTTTGGCATCCTGAATTCAAGATTCAGGTGCCTCGACATCACCGGAGGCAGCCTCTTATATTCACCTGAAATGGTCTGCAAGATCATTTTGACCTGTGCCATCCTGCACAACATATGTGTAAGTAGGAACATTCCCCTCTATGAACCAGAGCCACAAATGCCTGAAGAGGAGGAAGAGGAGGAAGAGGAGGAGTTGTCCATTGAGGGCATGACTGCAGCAAGGAGGAGCTGCTGGTTCTTACGTACAGCAGCTACATCACTGTGGTAGGCAGCCAGGTCGGCCCTGAGGGGCTCAATATTGCATTTGTGCACGCAGTGAAAGGTTTGGTGTGCAAGGTGTTGTGACAACTTCCTTACTACTGTGCTGATTTCTTTCACACTTTGTTGAAGTTCTTGCAAGATAGATATTTGCCCTGCCATGGCTGCTGCCTGTTCTGCAGATGACATCATGCACGAACGCACCCCCTCTAGCTGGCTGCCATATTTTGCTTCCCCACCCACACCTCCTTGGCCAGCTCTCGCTGTACTCCAACTACAGTCCTCTCAAAGCTGGTGCCAGTGTCGTCAGAGTCCTCAGCTGGGTTGGAGCTGGCAGGTTGTACAATTGGGGTGGTGGGTGGGTCCTCTGTGATGGCTGCTACTTCTGCGCTCCTCCTTTTGATTGAAGGTGGGGTCTGGAGGGTTCCAAGGACATCTTGGAGGGTCTGCTGGCTGATGTTTGTCAACTTGTCATCCATGTCATCAGGGAAGTCCAGGACAGGCATAAACCTAGGAGAGCCATCGTCCTCTGCAATGAGATATTGTACAATTAGTGTGTCTGTGTTGTGGCATTTATGATGTGACGTGCCTGACTTCCTATTAGTTGCACATTGTGATCTTGGTTCCTGTTCATTGTTCCTGTCATTAAGATTAGCATTCTCCCAGGCCTATGCCCCACCTGCATGTCACATGTAGTGTGGGCAGTTTGGGGAATTGTCTGGGTCACATTCTCTAGGTGTAGGTTCTGCCAAAATTGTATGTTGCCACCTTACTGTACAACTCAACCCTCCGTCTACTTCCATTCTCATGTTGTGGCCTTGCACTGACTGTGGGTGTTCTGATGGCACTTGCACCACACTTAACAATCTGGAACTGACCCAGTTTCTGATATTTCACAGCCAGCTATATGTTGCTGAGACCTAGCATATACTATGTATAGCATTTGCATGGCACTATACAGGTGTCAGCATTGGTAGTGTGTAATATTGATGTTGCGGAATGTGTGCTAAATTGGATTGCACTGATGGTCCTAACAGTGTTCCATTTCCTCTTCTCACTGTGCGGGTGTGTTTCACTGGCCGGAAACATATGTCCTCCCCCTCAATGCTGTTGTCTTAGCAGTATGACAGTTGGGATTTTGCATGGTGGAACTGCAGCTATTGTGACCCAGGCACAGGGTAGACCCTGACATGTGCAGCATAGGTATGACATTGCTGCTGTGTACTTAATAATGTTTATGACAATGCCTGATGTTTGCAGCGACTATTGACATTAGCATTTGACAGGATTAGCACATTTTTATTGATTACAAGGGATAGATAACGTTGTCATCCTGAACCTTCTAATTTGGGTGTGTTTGATCCATGGGCACGAAACTGCCATTAGCTACTTGACCTGCACACACAGCAGAGGTGGTTGTGGCAACTGTTGCCACTTGTGGATATGGCCTGAGACTGTTAATTGAGCCCTAGTTCATGTAACGACAATACCAGCTATCGTGTAACAGCATGCCAGTTTTACGTTGTACCCTACCCTCCTGGACTGGCTTTGCTTTTCCAACATCCTTGGCATGGCAGCGTACCCCAATTCAAAGGTTGTTGGTGTAGTGTTGTGCTGTGCTGTGCCCCAGGTTTGACTTGCACAGCCCATACCCCCGTGCCATGCCCCTTTGCTCTTTCCACTCCCTGATTATCATGACTTACATGCATTGTGTAGTAGGTATGTCCCCCCCCGCTTGAAGTTAACAATTAGGCATTTTAGTTCCCCATGCCACTTACCCTGCATCTGTGTTGTATCCTGGTAGTCTGCGCTGTCCTGTCCTTGAATCCCTGTTACGATCTCCTCTGGGATGACGGCTGCCACCATCTCCTCCATGTGGTCCAGGGCCTCCTATGATGCTGGACTCCCACCTCCAGTCTACAGTGCTGCCTTCCTGTTCCTTGCCATCTTTTCCTTGGTCCTGCGCTTGCAGTCATGCCTGCACTTCTTGCACTCGATGACTGTTCTCTGTACTTCTCCCACACTGTTGATCTTATCGACAATTTGTTGCCAAATTGCCTCTCTCCTCCCACTTGGCAATTTAGAGGTGACAAAAAGTTGGTGTTGGTGTTGGTGTTCCGTCACCTCTTTCACCAGTATTTCCTGCTCCTCTGCACTGAACCGACACTTCCTTTTCTTCTTCTCCCTCTCCTGGGTCCTCCTGGCTGGTTCCTGGGCAGCTGTCATCTTCCTGGGGTCTCTCATAGCTTCTGGGATCCATGTTGGCTCTCCTTTGCACATTTTGCTGTGTTTGTGCCACTTTTTGTAGCAATTGTGGCAAAAAAGGCGCATATTGAGTTTGCGGCATCGTAAACCAGATAAAAGTAATTTTTGCCGCGTTAACGTAATTTTTCTTTACGACATGGCGCATTGGTTTGAGTAAAAAAAATGACTCTAACCAGTGGTGTGCTCTGCCAAGCGTCAAAGTATACATTTGGCGCGCGAGCAGCGCGAGGAAATGGCGTTAGCCGGCGTTAAACCTTTTGACGCAAAACTGCGTCAGTGCAGTTTTGCGTCAGAAAGTATAAATATGGCCCTCAGTTTGTTGTGTTGAAAACAAGCATTTTTCTTGATTCAGACACAAACCAGCATCCCCCAATATTTTCAGCACTTTTAGATGACATTATGGGGGTCATTATGACCCCGGCGGTAGGTGTTAAGGTGGAGGTAGTACCGCCAACAGGCTGTCAGTACATACCACCACCTTATGGCATATGCGGTAGCAGCCGCCTGGCCAGAGATATCAATCTATAGTACCGCTGGGGGCATTTTGAGCCAGCCTACAGCCATGATTTTTGTGGCATTAGCAACGCTATCAGAACCATGGTGGTAGGCCCTACCAGTGACAGGGAATTCCCTCCCTGTCACTGGTAGGACGCTCACCCACCCCCCCAAACACTCCCCAGATGCCCCCACACTCCACTCCATCCAAGCTCCCCCCTTCCTATTCCACAACCCCCATACACGCACACACCCGCAAACATGCACCATGCATACACTCACTCAATCACACTGGCATACACGCATTCATACACGCATACATCCATTCATGCTCACACACATCCATACACACATTCACACTGAAATGCAGACACGCATTCGCATTTCCATTCTTACACACATTCACACACATGCATACACCCACGCTAACAACACTACACACACAGACGCATTCACACACACACACACACACACACACACCGACACATTCATACACACAACCCCCCACACACACACACAACACCCCTCACCCCCTCCCCTGTCGGAAGCCCAACTTAGCTTCATCCAGCTGGTCTTCCGTCAGGCGTGGCGGTGCTGGTGGTAGCAGCGCCACCTTACCACTATCCACCAGTATGGCCACTGCCAGATTTCCACCCTTCTTGTGGCGGAAGTCCGGCTGTGATCATAATCTGCCATATGGATGGTAGCCGCGGTCATGGTCTTTTGGTGGCTGTCACTGCGGCAGTAGGTGATTTATACCGGCAATGTCATAATGTGGGCCTATGTTTCTGGATTGTCTCGCCCACAATTAAAATGTCATCCTGGAAAAATATAACATTTTCCATCTTTCCGAACAAATTTGACATCATACGCTGAAATACATCTGCTTCTGACGTGAGCCCAAACGGCATGCGAGTGAACTGGAAAGTTCCTTCTGAAGTTGTAAAAGCTGTCAAAGCCTTAGAACTTTCATGCAACTTGATTTGATGATACACACTTCTCAGATTAAGTTTGAGAAATACCTACCACCCTTGACATATGTTAACAATTCATTAATATTAGGACGGGGATATGAGTCAACCACAATATTTTGGTTTAACGATCTTAAGTCAACACAAAATGTTAAGAGACCATCAGATTTCTGAGTAAATGACCACCGGAGATATCCAAAGAGATGCCTCTGTTGGTTCAATAATGCCTTCTTGTAACATAACTTCTAGTGCCTCCTTAACCTCGTCTCTCTCAAGAGGTACCCTACGAAGTTTGTGTTGTCCTTGGACAGCATCATTTCAGAGAAAAATTTTATGTGCATACCCCTTTAGACCTGCCAAAGTTTTTCTGAACACATTTTGGGCATCACTAACTATGTCTTCAAGTAGAACATCCTCTACAACTAACACTTGATTGGGTGCCCTGGGACTGTTTATAATGTTGAGATCAAACTGGTGCACCCACCCTAAAATAGGAGGACCTTCTGCTGAAACATAAACTTTACCTCCAATACACCTTGTATCGTATTGTATGATCCCCTCAAAATACCCCAAAATATCAATCTTTTCTCTCTGGTAACCCCCTGGGTTAATATCCTTGGGCAACAGATTCACATCATCCCACAGAGCTTTGAACAACTTTTCAGGAATTATAGTATAAAGTGACTCAGAATCAACCATAAGATTTATCTCACCCATTTATCTTAAAATTAGCCATGGGCCTGTTATTTCTCCTGTTATTGACTAATCTTGTAAGATTATCTATTTTATCTTGTTGATCAATGCCCAAAATTCTATAATTTCTAGTGAAATCATCCATTTCTTCTACTATGTTCACTCTAGGCTTCAGCTCTTTGCTGCTTTTACTGTTTTCCTTACACATACGCACATAATGGCCTTTGTGATCACACTTTCAACACTCCTTATATAGTGCAAATCATTTTTTTGAATCCGACATATGATAAGTACTCCCACAACAGGTACATTCATTCCCTTTAGTTCTGGCCGCTGTCACATTTCTGCCCCCTTTCTTAGATACTATATTGACATCCCTTTCGAAATCCTGATTTTCACTCGCCAGAGCTGTCACATCACTGGACATATCCCTTCTATTCAACTCTCTTATGCTACGCTGTGACTCCTCTATAAGTTTAGTCATTTCAATGGCTTCTTTCAGTGTAGGATCCTTTGCTGCCAATAATCTCTCCTGAATTTTCCTTTCTGTGCACTGCACTATAAGCTGATCACATATCAATTCATTTGACAGATAACTCCTTAATCTTGCCACAGATTCATCAATACTTTCATGGTCAGTCTGAGGTTATGAATAAAATTGATATCTAGCCATAACTAAGTTCACCTCTGTAGGAAGTTGGATTAGTATGTACTATTTCAAAGTAAGAAACAGTGTGCACAGAGTCCAAGGGCTCCCCTTAGAGGTAAGATAGTGGCAAAAAGAGATAATTCTAATGCTCTATTTTGTGGTAGTGTGATCGAGCAGTAGGCTTATCAGAGGGTAGTGTTAAGCATTTGTTGTACATACACAGGCAATAAATGAAGAACACACACTCAAAGACAAATTCCAGGCCAATAGGTTTTTATATAAAAAAATATATTTTCTTAGTTTATTTTAAGAACCACAGGTTCAAGATTAACAAGTAATACTTTAAATGAAAGGTATTTCACTCAGGTATTCTAGGAACTTTGAATAACCACAATAGCATGTACAGTTTTGACAAAAATGGCAATAAGCTATTTTAAAAGTGGACACAGTGCAAAAATCAACAGTTCGTGGGGGAGGTAAGTATTTGTTAAGTTCACAGGTAAGTAAAACACTTACAGGGTTCAAAGTTGGGTCCAAGGTAGGCCTCTGCAGGCGTCGCTGTGGGGGCTCAAGGGGGTCAGCTCTGGCTACTCACAGGCTCGCAGTCGCCGGGGAGTCCTCCCTGTAGTGTTAGTTTTCCGCAGGTCGAGCCGGGGATGTCGGGTGCAGAGTGGAAAGTCTCACGCTTCCTGCGGGAAACGTGTGGTCTTTAAAAGTTGCTTCTTTGTTGCAAAGAGTTGCAGTTTCTTGAACAGGGCCACTCCGAGGCTTCAGAGGTCGCTGGACCCTGTTGGATGCGTCACTGTTGCAGTTTTCTTCGAAGTAGGGAGACAGGCCGGTGGGGCTGGGGCCAAATCAGTTGTCGTCTCCATCTTCACTACAGGGGTTCAGGTCAGCAGTCCTTCTTCTTCTTTAGGTTGCAGGACTCTATCTTCCTCAGTTCTGGGAGCTCCTAAATACTGTATTTAGGGATGTGTTTAGGTCTGGGAGGGCAGTAGCCAATGGCTACTAACCCTGAGGGTGGCTACACCCTCTTTGTGCCTCCTCCCTGTGGGCAGGGGGCACATCCCTAATCCTGTTGGGGGAATCCTCCATCTGCAAGATGGAGGATTTCTAAAAGTAAGAGTCACCTCAGCTCAGGACAACCTAGGGGCTGTCCTGACTGGGGAGTGACTCCTCCTTGTTTTTCTCATTCCTCCTCTAGCCTTGCCGCCAAAAGTGGGGGCAGTGGCTGGAGGGGCAGGCATCTCCACTAGCTGGGATGCCCTGTGGCACTGTAACAAAGGGGGTGAGCCTTTGAGGCTCACCGCCAGGTGTTACAGTTCCTGCAGGGGGAGGTGAGAAGCACCTCCACCCAGTACAGGCTTTGTTCCTGGCCACAGAGTGACAAAGGCACTCTCCCCATGTGGCCAGCAACATGTCTGGTCTGTGGCAGACTGGCAAAAACTAGTCAGCCCACACTGGAAGTCGGGTATGTTTTCAGGGGGCATCTCTAAGATGCCCTCTGGGTGTATTTACAATAAAGTGCACACGGGCATCAGTGTGCATTTATTGTGCTGAGAAGTTTGATACCAAACTTCCCAATTTTCAGTGTAGCCATTATGGTGCTGTGGAGTTCGTGTATGACAGACTCCCAGACCATATACTCTTATGGCTACCCTGCACTTACAATATCTAAGGTGTTGCTTAGATACCGTAGGGGCATAGTGCTCATGCACATATGCCTCACCTGTGGTATAGTGCACCCTGCCTTAGGGCTGTAGGGCCTACTAGAGGGGTGACTTACCTATGCCACAGGCAGTGTGAGGTTGGCATGGCACTCTGAGGGGAGTGCCATGTCGACTTAGTCATTTTCTCCCCACCAGCACACACAAGCTGGCAAGCAGTGTGTATGTGCTGAGTGAGGGGTCCCCAGGGTGGCATAAGACATGCTGCAGCCCTTAGAGACCTTCCCTGGCATCAGGGCCCTTGGTTCCAGGGGTACCAGTTACAAGGGACTTACCTGTGTGCCAGGGTTGTGCCAATTGTGGAGACAAAGGTAGAGTTTAGGGAAAGAACACTAGTGCTGGGGCCTGGTTAGCAGGGTCCCAGCACACTTTCAAATCATAACTTAGCATCAGCAAAGGCAAAAAGTAAGGGGGTAACCATGCCAAGGAGGCATTTCCTTACACACACCCCCCCACCCCCAAACGCAAGAGGATGAGACTAACCTATCCCAAGAGAGTCTTCATTTTCTAAGTGGAAGAACCTGGAAAGGCCATCTGTATTGGCATGGGCAGTCCCAGGTCTGTGTTCCACTATAAAGTCCATTCCCTGTAGGGATATGGACCACCTCAACAGTTTTGGATTTTCACCTTTCATTTGCATTAGCCATCTGAGAGGTCTGTGGTCAGTCTTAACTACAAAGTGAGTACCAAAGAGGTATGGTCTCAGCTTCTTCAGGGACCAGACCACAGCAAAGGCCTCCCTCTCAATGGCACTCCAACGCTGCTCCCTGGGGAGTAACCTCCTGCTAATGAAAGCAACAGACTGGTCAAGGCCATCATTTGTTTGGGACAGAACTGCCCTATTCCATGTTCAGAGGCATCAGTCTGCACAATGAACTGCTTGGAGTAATCTGGAGCTTTGAGAACTGGTGCTGTGTACATAGCTTGTTTCAGGGTGTGAAAGGCCTGTTGGCATTCTACTGTCCAGTTTACCTTCTTGGGCATTTTCTTAGAGGTAAGTTCTGTGAGGGGTGTCACTATGGAGCCATATCCCTTCACAAACCTCCTATAGTAACCAGTCAAGCCAATGAATGCCCTGACTTGAGTATGGGTTTTTGGAGCTACCCAGTCCAGAATAGTCTGGATCTTGGGTTGGAGTGGCTGAACTTGGCCTCCACCTACACGGTGTCCCAAGTAAACCACAGTACCCTGCCCTATCTGACATTTGGATGCCTTGATAGTGAGGCCTGCTGCTTGCAGGGCCTGCAAAACCTTCTTCAGCTGGACCAGGTGATCCTGACAGCTGGATCTAAAGACAGCAATATCATCAAGATAAGCTGCACTAAAAGACTCCAAGCCAGCAAGGACTTGATTCACCAACCTTTTGAAGGTGGCAGGGGCATTCTTTAAGCCAAAGGGCATCACTGTAAACTGATAGTGCCCATCAGGTGTAGAGGATGCTGTCTTTTCTTTTGCTCCTGGTGCCATTTTTATTTGCCAGTACCCTGCTGTCAAGTCAAAGGTACTCAAGTATTTGGCAGCACCCAATTTATCAATTAACTCATCTGCCCTTGGAATGGGATGGGCATCTGTCTTTGTGACAGAATTATGTCCTCTGTAGTCCACACAAAACCTCATCTCTCTCTTACCATCTTTTGTGTGAGGTTTGGGGACTAAGACCACTGGGCTAGCCCAGGAGCTGTCAGAGTGCTCAATGACTCCCAATTCCAGCATCTTGTGGACTTCCACTTTGATGATTTCCTTAACTTGGTGAGACTGTCTAAAGATTTTGTTTTTGACAGGCATGCGGTCTCCTGTGTCCACATCATGGGTACACAGGTGTGTCTGACCATGGGTTAGGGAAAAGAGCTCAGCAAACTGTTGTAGGACTTTCCTACAGTCAGCTTGCTGTTGGCCAGAGAGGGTGTCTGAATACATCACTCCATCTACTGAGCCATCTTTAGGGTCAGTTGAGAGGAGATCAGGGAGAGGTTCACTCTCAGCTTCCTGGTCCTCATCTGTAACCATTAACATGTTTACATCTGCCCTGTCATGAAAGAGTTTGAGGCGGTTCACATGGATCACCCTTTTTGGGGGTCCTGCTAGTGCCTAGGTCTACCAGGTAGGTGACCTGACTCTTTCTCTCTAGCACTGGGTAAGGGCCACTCCATCTGTGCTGAAGTGCCCTGGGAGCCAGACTTTCTGCCCTGGCTGAAACTCAACCATAGCAGACTTTTGGCCATACCACATCCTCTGGAGTTGTTGGCTGGCCTCAAGGTTTTTACTTGCCTTTTCCTTGTACTCCGCCATCCTGGAACGTAGGCCTAGTACATAGTACATTATATGTTGCTTAGACTCATGAAGAGGTCTCTCCCAGCCTTCTTTAACAAGAGCTAGTGGTCCCCTTACAGGATGGCCAAACAGAAGTTCAAAGGGGGAAAACCCTACTCCCTTCTGAGGCACCTCTCTGTAGGCGAAAAGCAGACATGGCAAGAGGACATCCCATCTCCTTTTGAGCTTTTCAGGGAGCCACATGGTCATGCCTTTCAATGTCTTGTTGAATCTTTCCACAGGACCATTGGTTTGTGGATGGTATGGTGTGGTGAATTTGTAAGTCACCCCACACTCATTCCACATGTGTTTAAGGTATGCTGACATGAAGCTGGTACCTCTGTCAGAAACCACCTCCTTAGGAAATCCCACTCTGGTAAAGATACCAATGAGTGCTTTGGCTACTGCAGGGGCAGTAGTAGACCTAAGGGGAATTGCTTCAGGGTACCTAGTAGCATGATCCACTACTACTAGGCTATACTGATTCCCTGAGGCTGTGGGAGGTTCAAGTGGACCCACTATGTCCACTCCTACTCTTTCAAAGGGGACCCCCACCACTGGAAGTGGAATGAGGGGGGCCTTTGGATGGTCACCTGTCTTACTACTGGCTTGACAGGTGGCACAGGAGGCACACAACTCCTTTACTTTCTGGGACATGTTGGGCCAATAGAAAGTGTTGACTAACCTCTCCCAAGTCTTGGTTTGTCCCAAATGCCCAGCAAGTGGAATATCATGGGCTAAGGTCAGAATGAACTCCCTAAACTCCTGAGGCACTACCACTCTCCTAGTGGCACCAGGTTTGGGATCTCTTGCCTCAGTGTAAAGGAGTCCATCTTCCCAATAGACCCTGTGTTCCACTGACTTTTCCTTTTGTTTCCTCAGCAGCTTGCTGCCTAAGGCCTTCAAGAGAGGGACAGGTTTCTTGCCCCTTACACAGCTGTTCCCTTGTGGGTCCCCCTGGGCCTAAGAGTTCAACCTTATAAGGTTCCAACTCTATGGGCTCAGTTCCCTCAGAGGGCAGAACGTCTTCTTGGGAAGAGAGATTCTTTTTCTTTTGCCGTGTTGAAGCTGGTTCCCCAGTCTTCTTTCCTTTTCTCTTGGAGGGTTGGGCCATTCTTCCAGGCTCCAACACCTCTTTTTCACCCTCAGCCTTGCACTGTGCCCTTGTCTTGACACACACCAGTTCAGGGATACCCAGCATGGCTGCATGGGTTTTGAGTTCTACATCAGCCCATGCTGAGGACTCCAGGTCATTTCCAAGCAAACAGTCTACTGGGATAGCAGAGGAGACTGCCACCTGTTTCAGGCCAGTGACCCCTCCCCATTCTAAAGTTACCATAGCAATGGGATGTACTTTAGTCTGATTGTCAGCGTTGGTGACTGGATAAGTTTGTCCAGACAGGTATTGTCCTGGGGAAACCAGTTTGTCTGTCACCATTGTGACACTGGCACCTGTATCCCATCAGGGCTTCTACACTAGTCCCATTAATTAAGAGTTGCTGCCTGTATTTTTGCATATTAGGGGGCCAGGCAGCTAGTGTGGCTAAGTCCACCCCACCCTCAGAAACTAATGTAGCTTCAGTGTGAACCCTGATTTGCTCTGGGCACACTGTGGATCCCACCTGGAGACTGGCTATTCCAGTGCTAACTGGAGTAGTAGTAGGAGTGGAACCTTTCTTGGGACAGGCCTTGTCTCCAGTTTGGTGTCCCTGCTGGTTACAGCTACGACACCAGGCCTTTTTGGGATAAAAGTTTTTACCCATGTACCCAAATGAGGATTGTGAAGAGTCTTTGGACCCTCCCTCCTGAGGTTTTTGGGGCCCTGTAGAAGACTCTTTACATTTACCCTTGGATGTCTCAACACTCTTCCCCTGGGGAGTCTTTGTGACCCCTTTCTTTTGGTCACCCCCTGTGGAAGTCTTGGTCACCCTAGTCTTGACCCAATGGTCTGCCTTCTTTCCCAATTCTTGGGGAGAAATTGGACCTAGGTCTACCAGATGCTGATGCAGTTTATCGTTGAAACAATTACTTAACAGGTGTTCTTTCATAAACAGATTGTACAGCCCATCATAATCATTTACACCACTGCCATTAATCCAACCATCCAGTGTTTTGACTAAGAAGTCAACAACATCAACCCAGGTCTGGCTCGAGGATTTTGGAGCCCCCCTGAACCTAATCCTGTACTCCTCAGTTGAGAATCCAAAGCCCTCAATCAGGGTAGCCTTCATGAGGTCATAGGATTCTGCATCTTTTCCAGAGAGTGTGAGGAGTCAATCCCTACACTTTCCAGTGAACATTTCCCAAAGGAGAGCACCCCAGTGAGATTTTTTTACTTTTCTGGTTGCAGAAGCCCTCTCAAAAGCTGTGAACCATTTGGTGATGTCATCACCATCTTCATATTTTGTTACAATCCCTTTGGGGATCTTTAGCATGTCAGGAGTATCTCTGACCCTATTTAAGTTGCTGCCCATATTGATGGGAGCTAAACCCATCTCTTGTCTTTCCCTTTCTATGGCTAGGAGTTGTCTCTCCAAAGCCAATCTTTTGACCATCCTGGCTAACAGGAGGTCATCTTCATTGAGGCTGCCCTCAATGCTTCCAGAGCTGTTGGACTCCCCTGTGGGAGAAGCAACATCTCTGACTATCACTTGTGGAGTCAGGGTTGGAGGAACCCTGGTCTTCCTAACTAGGATTGGAGGTGGGAAGTTCTCCTCCACCTCACTAGCTTCCCCATCTGTAAGGGTATCTTCAGAGGGGTTGTCTCTAGCAAACTCTGCCAAGAGCTCCTGGAGCTGTACCTTGGTAGGGTTTGATCCAGTTTTTATGTTCTGGTTTCTGCAGAGTCTTTAACTCTGACATCCTAAAATGCAGGTAAGGTGTGAGGTTGAGCTCCACCACTGTCTATTCTGCAGTAGACATTATTTCTCTAAAAGTTGGGATACTTTTTAAGAATCTAAAACTATCTCTAGAACTTAATCCAAACTTTTACAAAACTTTTAAACTCTAAAAGAAATGCTAACAGGGACTAACACAACGCCCTAGCAGGACTTTTAAAAATGTAGAAAAATAGCTCAAATTTCAAAAATCAGTTTCTAATGACAATTTTTGGAATTTAGTCGTGTGATCAGGTATTGGTTGAGTAGTCCAGCAAATGCAAAGTCTTAGACCCCACCGCTGATTCACCAATGTAGGAAGTTGGCTCTGTATGTACTATTTCAAAGTAAGAAATAGTGTGCACAGAGTCCAAGGGTTCCCCTTAGAGGTAAGATAGTGGCAAAAAGAGATAATTCTAATGCTGTATTTTGTGGCAGTGTGGTCGAGCAGTAGGCTTATCAGAGGGTAGTGTTAAGCATTTGTTGTACATAAACAGGCAATAAATGAGGAACACACACTCAAAGACAAATTCCAGGCCAATAGGTTTTTATATAGAAAAATATATTTTCTTAGTTTATTTTAAGAACCACAGGTTCAAGATTTACAAGTAATACTTTAAATGAAAGGTATTTCACTAAGGTATTCTAGGAACTTTGAATAATCACAATAGCATGTACAGTTTTGACAAAAATGGCAATAAGCTATTTTAAAAGTGGACACTGCAAAAATCAACAGTTCCTGGGGGAGGTAAGTATTTGTTAAGTTCACAGGTAAGTAAAACACTTACAGGGTTCAAAGTTGGGTCCAAGGTAGCCCACCGTTGGGGGTTCAAGGCAACCCCAAGGTTACCACACCAGCAGCTCAGGGCCGGTCAGGTGCAGAGGTCAAAGTGGTGCCCAAAACACATAGGCTTCAATGGAAATAGGGGTGCCCCGGTTCCAGTCTGCCAGCAGGTCAGTACCCGCGTCTTTGGAGGGCAGACCAGGGGGGGGTTTGTAGGGCACCGGGGGGGATACAAGCAGGCACAGAAAGTACACCCTCAGCGGCACAGGGGCGGCCGGGTGCAGAGTGCAAACAGGCGTCGGGTTTCCTATAGGAATCAATGGGGAGACACAGGGGTCTCTTCAACGATGCAGGCAGGCACAGGGGGGGCTCCTCGGGGTAGCCACCACCTGGGCTAGGCAGAGGGTCTCCTGGGGGTCACTCCTGCACTGGAGTTCGGTTCCTTCAGGTCCTGGGGGCTGCGAGTGCAGTGCTGGTTCCAGGCGTCGGGTTCCTTGAAGCAGGCAGTCGCGGTCAGGGTGAGCCTGTGGATTTCCTCTTCAGGCATCATTTAGATGCAGGGTAGTCCTCTGAGGCTTCAGAGGTCGCTGGACCCTGTTGGATGCGTCACTGTTGCAGTTTTCTTCGAAGTAGGGAAGCAGGCCGGTGGGGCTGGGGCCAAATCAGTTGTCGTCTCCGTCTTCACTGCAGGGCTTCAGGTCAGCAGTCCTTCTTCTTCTTTAGGTTGCAGGAATCTATCTTCCTCGGTTCTGGGAGCCCCTAAATACTGAATTTAGGGGTGTGTTTAGGTCTGGGAGGGCAGTAGCCAATGGCTACTGACCCTGAGGGTGGCTACACCCTCTTTGTACACTCTTTGTGCCTCCTCCCTGTGGGGAGGGAGCACATCCCTAATCCTATTGGGGGTATCCTCCATCTGCAAGATGGAGGATTTCTAAAAGTAAGAGCCACCTCAGCTCAGGACACAGGGGCTGTCCTGACTGGAGAGTGACTCCTCCTTGTTTTTCTCATCATTTCCTCCAGCCATGCCGCAAAATTGGGGTTAGTGGCCGGAGGGGCGGGCATCTCCACTAGCTGGGATGCCCTGTGGCGTTGTAACAAAGGGGATGAGAGCATTTGAGGCTCACCGCCAGGTGTTACAGTTCCTGCAGGGGGAGGTGAGAAACACCTCCACCCAGTACAGGCTTTGTTCCTGGCCACAGAGTGACAAAGGCACTCTCTCCATGTGGCCAGCAACATGTCTGGTGTGTGGCAGGCTGGCAAAAACTAGTCAGCCCACACTGGAAGTCGGGTATGTTTTCAGGGGGCATCTCTAAGATGCCCTCTGGGTGTATTTTACAATGAAGTGCACACTGGCATCAGTGTGCATTTTATTGTGCTGAGAAGTTTGATACCAAACTTCCCAGTTTTCAGTGTAGCCATTATGGTTCGTGTTTGACAGACTCCCAGACCATATACTCTTATGGCTGCCCTGCACTTACAATATCTAAGGTTTTGCTTAGATACTGTAGGGGCATAGTGCTCATGCACATATGCCCTCACCTGTGGTACAGTGCACCCTGCCTTAGGGCTGTAAGGCCTGCTAGAGGGGTGACTTACCTATGCCACAGGCAGTGTGAGGTTTGCATGGCACTCTGAGGGGAGTGCCATGTCGACTTAGTCATTTTCTCCCCACCAGCACACACAAGCTGGCAAGCAGTGTGTATGTGCTGAGTGAGGGGTCCCCAGGGTGGCATAAGACATGCTGCAGCCCTTAGAAACCTTCCCTGGCATCAGGGACCTTGGTACCAGGGGTACCAGTTACAAGGGGCTTACCTGGGTGCCAGGGTTGTACCAATTGTGGAGACAAAGGTACAGTTTAGGGAAAGAACACTGGTGCTGGGGCCTGGTTAGCAGGGTCCCAGCACACTTTCAAATCATAACTTAGCATCAGCAAAGGAAAAAAGTCAGGGTGTAACCATGCCAAGGAGGCATTTCCTTAAAACCTCCTTCTCAAATCTATTCTCAAGTTGTCTGATAGCCTCCTTAAAAACTTAATCCATGGGTTGGCCATTAGGACCTAATGCGATAGGTAAGTATTTGAAGATGCGTAGTCCCTCACACTCCAATGCACTCAACAACACCGCTTTTTTGCGAACAAGAGTAAAGTTTTGCCCATCTAAAGTTAAAGTACAATTTTCTAATATTTCCACCCAATCTTCCCAGCATATAATAGCTGCTCTTGGTTGAGGTAAAAACAGAGGTGGAGGTGTAATGTTGCCTTAAGATGCTATAACTATATTACTGTACGAATATATAAATATAAAGCAAATAGTTTTGAGAAACAATTAATCACAACCCCAGAATGTTACCAGATTTAACACGTATTACGGTGTACAGATCACTGAGTTGGCTCTGCATAAAAGTTATATGTAGTAGGTGGGCAGATAACAGTTTGACCCTTTCAAATGACAATCACTGAGTGCTAAAGATTTTCTTTAAATAAGTGAAAATGTGCATAGGTGTGCAAGTCCGGACACTGTGTTCAAACAGCTTAAGGGAATGCTGAACTGACTTCTGCATATACAAAATGGCATTGAAACCGGCGCCAGAGGATGCTGACTGTGTGGAATCGGCACTGGTCCGGATCTGATATCGGATCCCGGGGGTCCACAACGGCGCCGAGGCCGAAGCCACCAGTGTCCAACCTGATGGGGCCCCTGTTGACCCACAGGATCCAAAGACCCACATGCGGGGGCAGCCCACTCAAAAACGAGGCACATGGCTTTGTAGAAGTCTTTAATTTGAGCGTGGGTCGCTCCGGCTCCTGGCTAAGGGGGGAGACGCAAAGTCGGTCCTGGCATCGGCTCCGCGGAACTGTGCTCGGAACGTTGACGTTCCTGTGATACCTCATCGGCCAACAGGCTTGGCGAAATTGAAATCCACTTGGACTTCTTCTTCTTCTTGTGCCTCTTCCCCGAGTGCAAAGAAGATGACTACTGGAGCGGTCCTGCGACCTCCTCCTCAAGCGGGACTGTGACCTCCTAAGAGTCGCGCCAACCGACGTCGACTTCAAGTCGTGGTCTCTGCCGAGGCACTAGGGACATACCTTGTGGGGGTCCGTCACCGACATGGTGCGATGGCAGGCACCACATGGCTTAAACCCAGTCTTCTTCGATGACATCCCTGCACAGACCCAAAAAAATCTTAGACAAAATGGATGAAGAAAAGACCTGCTAAAAATGGCAGAGGGTAGCTCAATCCCGGACCTGCCCTTACCAGCACGGAAGGAAAAGAACTGATGTACGCGTGCAATGGTGGTGCCTTTATGGGTGACCGAAACGTCACCGTCAGCTTCAACGCAGCTGATGACGCCACACAGAGCCGAACAACACATGCGGATCCAAACGACATCACCTGATGGCGCACGCAGGGTATTGCTCAGCAAAAGATGCCGGATTCGAAGCCACTGTTAGAAATGGGATTTATGGTTGGCTAGGATATGTACCTAAGCCAGGCAGAACCCACCACTCTAGTCAGGGCAAGTCCGTTACACACAAGGATAATCTGTGCTCATCCCCGATAGCTTGGCACAGAGCAGTCAGGCTTATCTCTAGAGGTCATGTGTAAAGCGTTTGCGCAACACACTCGCACCAGTGACACACTAAAGTACACCACAAAAGAGGCTCCACACCAAGTTATATGAAAATAAACTGTATTACATAAAAGCTATAGACCAAGATGACATACATCAGTGATATTTCTGCAACCTTATGCAATTTGTCAAACTTCCATAGTGCAAAATACAGGAAACTTTCCTATACTGCACTTGAGATAAAAACATACCCTCCCATTTCCTAGAATGCAGAACCTGAAATATATATGTTATCCTTGCCAGGCAATAACAACACAAGAATCACCTCAAGCCATACGGTGCAGCATAGAAGAGTATGAGGGCATAAACATAGTAGAGAAATGTAGATCATCTAGCAATCTCTTCGGGCCCTTTCCCATGGAGGCTACAGCGCGCTGCGCTCCATCTAGCAAGTATACGATACTGAAACGAAATCCACTGTGTCAGGTGCAGGAGCTCCAGCGCTCGTTACAAAAGAAGCAGTGTTCTGAGGAATTTCCTCATGGTGAAGTTTCCCCGAACCTCTGCCGAATCCCCCAATAATGGTGACCCAGAGCCCAGCATAACACGTGCCCCCCCCAGGTGAGAACAAAGTATTAGGGTAGTGGCTCATACACTTATTATGTTAATGGGGAGATCTTGCTAGGTCTCCTGCAGTCTGTGTACAACATTGCGACTGCCTTCCACTGAGTGGTTACCGGGGAAGAACAGGGAGACTCCACACGGACCTTTTGAGGTCCGTTCTCCGGCTCTCCTCTCCTCTCCAGCAGGCTGGGAGTTTCTCCATCCCTGGCCCCACTCTCCCTCAATGCCTGTCAGGGGTGAACAGTGTAGCCTGCAGGTTCTCTCATGGCAGGCGGTGTCTTCCCTGTAGCCATATCCCAGAGGAAAGCCTGGTTGCTGCAGCAACGTGGCTGTTGCTGCGGGAGGGCTTCCTCATGCTGGATGGTCACATACTATGTTCCACAAGTGCTGAGAGTCAGGCGGTGCACGGTAGGGGGCTCAGCCAAAAAGCACTGGGGAGGTCA
The DNA here is from genome assembly GCF_031143425.1 of Pleurodeles waltl. Lineage (NCBI taxonomy): Eukaryota > Metazoa > Chordata > Amphibia > Caudata > Salamandridae > Pleurodeles > Pleurodeles waltl. Next base: position 970,582,777 of record NC_090440.1, on the reverse strand, counting down.
AATCCCTCAAGGCGATATAAATGGATAGAGCCTGTTCTGGCCCTGCGAGCACGGAACATGCGCTGGCACCGCACCTCCATATCTCCTTGCAGCACAATGGATTCGGATGAATAAAGCACTCACCAAGCGCTAAATGGCACCATCAAAGCAACCATATCAGGCACTCCACATGAGCCCAGATGGCAGGGGCCAGGAACACACAGGAAACCAGGGAGTTGCAGGTCAACACTAACCTAACGCTGGCCCCTGGGAGAATACTGGTAGGGCAAACCCACGGCAGGCAGCAATAGACAGGGAGGCCAGCTCAATAGGGCCATCAATGGCGGTTCCTCCTCGTAGTTCCACAGAACCTTGGGAGTCCAGAGTCGGGGAACAGGCTGGCAATCCAGATGAGTCCTTTGGGCCACCTAGCAGAGACCAAGCAGTAGGGCAACAAAAGAATCGCGGTCCAGATGAGCCCTTTGTGCAATTCAGCTGTCTCTCTCGCAGAGGTTTGGTTCCAGTTCCAAAAGTGCTCTTCGAATCAGGGGGCTACAGCCCCTTTACTTATACTCAGAAATGCCTTTGTTCAGGAGGTAACTTCAAAAGAGCCCTTTCAAGTGAAGCACAACAGCCTTTCAACCCAGCCCTGGCTCCAGACATCAGTTGGTGGGTAATCAGTCCATTGTGTGAGGGCAGGACACAACCTATTCACATGTAAGGTCAGAACGACCCTCCCTCTACCCAGTCCAGGAAGACTATCAGTATGCAGATGCATCTTCTGTCACACCCAGCCACTCCTGTGTTATGGCTGTCTATAAAGTATGCACCAAGTGGAGCTGTCACTCTGCCCCAGACGTGAATTGGAATCAGGCTGGAAAGCACTAGAGTTATAAGCATAGAGAAATGTTCACTTTCTAAAAGTGGCATTTCTAAAATAGTAATAAAAAAACCACCTACACCAGTAAGTAGGATTTCTCACTACCATTAAGTACTAAACATGCCCACGCTACTCCTCATAGATCAAAAGATACCACTTAGATATATGTAAGGGCATTTCCAATGCAAACCTATGAGGGGAGCAGCACTCACAGCAGTGAAAAACGAAATAGGCTGTTTGTCACTACTAGGACTTGTACAACATAAAGATATATGTCCTATCTCTTAAATACACAGCACCCTTCCCACAGGGCTATCTAGGGCCTACCTTAGGGGTGACTTAGGTTTAGTAAAAAGGGTGTTTAGGCCTTGGAAAGTAGTATGCCTTGCCAAGTCAGTATGGCAGTAAACTGCACACGCAGGCAATGCAGTGGCAAGCCTGAAACAGGTTTGAGAGGCTACTTCTGTGGGTGGCGCAATCTGTGCTACAGGCCCACTAGTAGCATTTAATTTAAGAGGTCCTAGGTACATGGTATACCACTTAACAAAGGACATATAGGTACATTAAATAAGCCAAACAGGTGTAAACCAATTATACCAAGTTGTAGGGAAAAGAGCACATGCACGTTAGCACTGATTAACAGTGATAAAGTGCCCAGAGTCCTAAAGCCAACAAAAAGAGGGTCAGGAAAATAGGAGGAGAAAGGCAAAAGAGTTTTGGATTAACCCTGCAGAAAGGGCCATTTCCAACAGACACACACTCAAAGAATAAATCAGAGACCAAATTGTAAATATAACACTTCTTTATATATATATATTTCAAACCCAAGAACTTTGTAAACAGGTAAGCACTTTTTCAAGCGTAAATACTTTTCAGATTAAAAAATCAACACAGGGCAATTCTCAGCGTTCTTCAATGTTAACCTATGGAGGAAAACAATGTTCAGCAAATACAAGGTTAACAATAACTTACAAGGCCAATCTCAGAGAGTTCAAGAAAGTACTGTGCACTGATCAGAACCACAACAGCAGGTCACTCTGGGCAGCACTAGGGTGGCCGGGTGCAGGGGTACAGTAAGGCGTCAGGTGAGCAATGGTTTCCTGTGGGATTTTGGTCCCCGTGAAGACAGGATGCAGGCTCTGTCTAGGAAACCAGTCAGGGACAACAAACAGGTAGGTGGTAGACTTGAGGTGCTCGGGGACGTAGGTGCACCTTTGGTCCTTTTCTCCAGGGCCCAGGCATGAAGAATGCAGGGTTATGCTTAGGCGTCGGGTTTCTTTGTCCGGGAGCTCTTGCAGTTGGGGGTTCTGCGTGTTGGATGTTATGATGTAAGCTTGGCAAATTAATATTCTCTGTAAGTTTGGTACAAGAACATTCTGTTTAGAACGAAGGCAGAGTGAAATTCCAGGGTAGTCAGTTGCTGCTGTCTCTCTGGTGTGGATCAACACCAGGTCGTGTACTGGATTAAAACTTGAAGAGAAACCTATCCAAGTTACCTTGTTGTTAATGGAAGCCCCTACAACATTTTGGCAATGATTTATTTTAGTACTCACAAGATTGTACACAACCTGTGTAATTCCAGGGTAATTTCCGAGTGGATTCAAGATTCCAGCCTGCTGTTCATCTATTTCCAACAGTTTTGATATATACTACTTGATACAATTATCAAGCCGGACATTCAAGAAGATGTTTTCGTACAATGGTATTGCTTTAAATATAACCTGCCATCTTACCAGCCTTGAGTGGACCTCCAGCTGATACTTGCGAGCGATGGTGTGGTAGGATTATCAAGTTTGTGGGTCTTGCCATATTTGGATTCGGACGTCGTCGGATGGAACACACTGGGGGAAAACAGCATCGTCTCTGAGAGACTGGCATTTTCAACAAAAGTCGGAGAGAGTGAGGCTTGTGCATATTTGGTGACCATCTTGTTACTGGAAGCAGAGTGGTTAGAGATATGAGTTCCAGTGACCTGTGACGCTCCGGCATCACAAAGTTGGGTTTGATGTTCAAGCATCGCCATTTTGAGTGTGGCAGAGTCCATTGTGTGTACTCTGAAGCTGTTCTTACACAGTTTCAGCACCTGCACACCAAGCTTATTTTGAACAGCCAGGCACAGGTGAGGAATTGGAGGGGTCTGAGGGCCCTTTAAAGTATGTACTAGAGAAGCAGGACTGGAATGAGGATCTAGGGGAAGCCAGTGGACTGGATACTTCTCCAAATGCTGGTATGCTCTCACCTCCTTCTGTGGCTACGGAGGAGGGAGAGTCCTATGCCATGGTGGTGCGTAGAGCAGCTGAGGTCTTGGACCTAGACTTGCCTACGGTGCCGGTCAGGATTAACATCCTGACAGCGGTGCTTCAGCCGGGGGTTGCTACATCAGAGCCGTTGTTGCCCTTCAATGAGGCCCTTACTGAGGTCCTCCTGGGGATGTCGTCCAAACCCAGCACAGGGGCTCCTGTTAATAGGACAATTGGCTGCTGCCATCGACTAGCTCCTACCGACCCTAGTTTCCTCACCCAACACCCCACCCCGGAGAGCTTGGTGGTCCAAGCTTCCACTTTCCATGGTACCTTCCCTTCCGCTCCCCTGGATCGGGAATCCAAGAGGCTGGACCAACTTAGGAAGAAGATGTTTTCTTCATCCAATCTGGCACTGAGGTCCATAAACACCTCATGGCTATTGGGCCATTTTTCCCATTCTTTATGGGATATGGTGGCACAGGTGCTGCCTCAGGTCCCAGAGGGCGTACGGGACACTCTCACTCTGGCTGTCAAGGATAGGAGTGATGCAGCCAAGTCTACAATTTGTGTGGTTTGGATACGACCGACTCGTTGGGCAGCACGATTTCATCGACAGTGGCCCTTCGTTGGCACTCCTGGCTTCACACCACTGGCTTTTTGGGGATGCCCAGGCCAACCTGATGGACATGCCTTTTGACGTCTCATGCCTTTTTGGAGAAAAGGCAGACTCAGTGCTTGAGCGGTTCAAGGACTCTCAAGCTATGGCCAGATCCTTGGGCCTCTCGGTGCCCGCTCGCCAGCAGTCTGCCTTTCACCCCTTTCAAGGCTTCAGAAGGGGTGAGGTACCACGCCACCCACAAGTCAGCCACTGTCCTCCATCTTCACAGCATCCAGTGCGAGGACGAGGTTGAGGTACCTTCAGCCCAGAGGGTCTAGCCAGAGGTCGGCCTCCACCCAGCCCCCCTCTTCCGCAACGCCCAAGCCCTCCTAGTATGGTTCTGCAAGACCATATTCACCCAGTTGGAGGGAGGATTCGGTTTCATCTCCCTCACTGGCGTTCCATAACAGCAGACAAACAGGTCTTGCAGATCATACAGAAGAGCTATTCCCTCCCCTTCCAGTCTTTCCCTCCCTCTGTCCCTCCATTGAGAGAATGGCTGATGGAGGATCATTTAATCTTGCTCTGCAAGGACGTCACGGCTCTCTTTGCCAAAGGAGCAATCGAAAGAGTACTGATGTCAGACTTAGGCAGTGGTTGTTATTCCCGCTACTTTCTGATTCCAAAAAAGAACAAGAGTCTTCGCCCTATCTTGGATTTAAGAAGTGTCAATCTTTTCCTCAAAAAAAGAGAAATTCATGATGCTCACTCTGGCTCAGATCTTGTCTGCCCTAGACCAAGGAGACTGGATGTTAGTGTTGGACTAGCAGGATGCGTATCTTCACATCCCCATCCTGCCCGCCCACCGACATTACTTGCGGTTCAAGGTTGACCATGAGCTCTTTCAGTTTTACTGTGCTCCCCTTCGGTCTCAGTAGTGCCCCTACGCTGTCCACCTGGTCGGTGGTAGAAGCTCATCTGCACAGGTTAGGGATTTCAGTCTTCCCCTACCTTGACAGCTGGTTGTTGAAGGCTCCTACGCCCCAAGTTCTCATCAGCCACCTTCACACTACAGCGGACCTCCTGCATTCGCTGGGGTTCCCTATAAACGTACCGAAGTCACATCTTACTCCCTCTCAGAAGCTCCCTTTCACCTAGGCTGTTCTGAACGCAGTGCAGTTTTGGGTTTATTCTCCAGAGCAGCAAGTCCAGGATATTCAGGTTATGATACTGATGTTTCGGCCTCTATCTTGGATTTTGGTGATACAGACTCTGAGACTGTTAGGAATCATGGTGTCCTGCATCCTATTAGTCAAACATGCCAGATGGCATATGAGGGCTCTGCAGTGGGATCTGACGTTCCATTGGGCACAGCATCAGGGAAATCTTATTGACACGATTCCGATCTCCAAGGGAACTGCAAAAGACCTCCAGTGGTGGTTAGTGAACTGCGATTGGGTCAGAGGCAGACTCCTCTCCCTTCCCCAGCCAAATCTCACAATATTGACAGATATGTCACTTCTGGGGTGGGGTGGCCGTCTGGGAGATGCAGATATCAGAGGCTGCTGTCTCTGTCGGAATCTGGACTCCATATCAACTTGCTGGAGCTCTGGGCAATCCGACTGGCATTGAACGCATTTCTTCCCATTGTGAAAGGGAAGAAATTGCAGGTGTTCACGGATAACAACACAGCTATGTGGTACTGCAACAAGCAGGGTGATGGGGTCGTTTACCCATTGTCAAGAGGCTCTGCGTCGCTGGACATGGCTGGAGCAGCAGGGCATAACCTTGGTGGTTCAACACCTCGCAGGTTCTCTGAACGCCAGGGCAGACAAACTCAGCCGTCGATGCCTAGTGGATCACAAATGGTATCTCCATCTGGAGGTGGCGCAAGGACTCTTTCAGCTGTGGGGAGAGCTTTGGTTAGATCTGTTCGCCTCAGCACGTGCAATGTCAGCAGTATTGCGCGTTGGAGTTTCCAAAGCGGCAATCGCTCTGCAGCGCTTTTCGATGCAAATGGAGTTCAGGCCTCCTGTATGCTTTTCCGCCCATACCACTTCTTCCCAGACTTCTCAAGAAGATCAAGAACGAACGGGCCCAAGTCAGCCTAGTGGCACCGGACTGGGCACGGAGAGTCTGGTATCTCGAGCTTCTCAAAATGGGCAACAATCCTACGATCAGGCTGCCCTTTCAGGAGGATCTTCTGTCACAGCAGCAGGGGAGGGTTCTCCACCTGAACCTGTCAACTCTGCGCCTTCATGCGTGGAGATTGAGCGGTGGCAGTTGATGGCTTTTGACCTTCCTCCTGAAGTCTGTAAAGTTATTTGGACAGCCAGGTGTCCCACCACTAAAACGGTGTATGCCTGCTGTTGGTAACGCTTTGTGTATTATTTACAGAAAGGTCTATTAATAATCTTTCTGCTTCTCTTTCTGATATCCTTCTCTTCTTACTTTCCCTTGCCCTGCAGGGTTCTGCTTTGGGTCATCTCAAGGGCTATCTTTCTTCCTTATTGGCATCCCAAGGTGGGGGACCCCATTTCATCTGGGTCAGAACATCACCCTACCTACCTTCTTTGCTCTACTGCATCCCTCCAAGGAAGAGGAGCGACTCCACCGACTGAACCCAAAAACAGCGTTGTTGTTCTACCTTGACCGCACAAAAGAGTTCCGGGTGGATGACCAACTCTTTGTGGGATACATTGGAGCAAAGAAGGGTCGGGCATTGCAAAAGCTAACCATTTCCCGCTGGTTAGTTTTCTGCATCAAGATCTGCTACACACTGACCAGGAAGCAGCTTCCTGAGGGCTCATTCGGCCAGGGCCAAAGCTGCTATCACCGCGCTAGCCCGGGGCGTTCCAGTCCTGGAGATCTGTCAGGTGTAGGAGGCTGGACTGGTTTGTAGTGGGTACCTATGGTACTTACACCTTATACCAGGTCCAGTTATCCCTTATTAGTGAAATGTAGGCAGTGTCTAGAAACCAGGCTCTCTAGGGGTAGCTGTAGCTGGGCAGCCAAGGCTTATCTAGGAGACATGCAAAGCTCATGCAATACCACTGTAGTCACACAGTACTCACATACATAAATGAAAATACTCAGTGTTACCAAAATAAAGGTACTTTATTTTGGTGACACAAATGCCAAAAATACCATAGAGACTATACTCCCTTAGGAGGTAAGTAATACACAAATTATATACACTAGTATGCAGAAGTAGCTGTAAAAACAGTTTGAAACAGTGCAAAAAGTGAAAATCACAATAGTTAGAATTGGGCCTAGGGGGAACACAAATCATATACTAACAAAGTGGAATGCTAATGTCGGTTTCCCACCTAGTAATATAACCCACCCCAGAGCCCAGGAAAGCAGGAGTAAATCACAGTAACTTTCCTAGAACACACAAGAAAGACTGCAAGAACCAGAAGAGACTGCAAGACACAAACAGTGGATTCCTGGACCTGAAGACCTGTGGAAGAAGGGGACCAAGTCCAAGAAGCACAGAAGAGTCCAGGGAGAACAGGAGCCCCTGCTAACCCAGATGAAGGTGCAAAAGAAGAGCCACCGGTGAAGAACAACAGTCAGTACTGCACCCAAGAAGACGGATGTGGGTTCCTGGTTAGTACAGAAGATAACCCACTCCGGATGGAAGATTGCAGTCTGGCTTGCGTAGCTGGATTCTGTCAACAAGCCTTAGCACACGTAAAGTTCGCGGTTAGCAGAAAATGACGCTGCCCGGGACCAGGAGGGACCTGGTGGACTCTACCCAGGAGGGAGAGTCAGAGGGGGCTCTCAGAAACTCAGAGGGCCCTCAGAAGACTATGCAGCATGCACAGGAGTCCCACAGCACAGAGACAAAGAAGGTGCAAAAGGAGGCACACGCAACACTACAACAAAGGATCCCACGCCACCGGGGAACCACATAGGAAGCTGTGCATTGCAGAATGGAGTGCTGGGGGCCAGAGCTGCACGGTGCACTTTGTGGAAGGATGCCAACAAGCCTTGGCAACTGCAAACACGCAGTGCATGGGGGTACTGTCGTGCGAGGGGAGGCAAACTCTTACCTCCACCAAAATTGTACAGTAGGACTTCAGGACTGTCGGGACTACTTCAGTCCACCACCCCTGAGGCTGGATCCACACAACTCATCAGGAGAGGGGACCCACGCTGCCGGTCGTCGATGCAGAGAGATGCCTGCTGAAGCAGGGGAGTGACTTCTTCACTCCAAGGGAGATTCATTCGTTCTTTTGGTGCAGACTGAAGACAGGCTGTCCTCTGAGGATGCACGACCGGAAAATAGTTGCAGTTGTTGTCAGGAGCTGAAGATACAATGTTGCAGAAGTCATCTTTGCTTCTTTGTTAAAGTTTGTAGAGTTCCTGGAGGGTCCAGATGCAGTTCCTTCGGTAAGAAGGTGAAGTAAAGGATGCAGAGGATTCCTGCTGGAGTCTTGCAATCCGAATCTGAAGAATCACCCAAGAGAAAGACCCTAAAGTGGGATTGGTCAGCTAAACAGGTAAGTGCCTATGAGGGGAGGGCTCTGATGTCGCCTGCTGGCACTGGCCACTCAAATGCTCCCAGAGTTCTCTGCCAACTTGGAATCCAACATGGCAAAACCCAGGGACCCTCTGGAGGAGCTCTCGGCATCATCCGTGGGGTGGTAATGGGCAGGGGAGTGGTCACTCCCCTTTCCTTTGTCCAGTTTCGCCCGCCAGAGCAGGAACTTGGGTCCCTGAACCGTGTAGACTGGATTATGCAAGGAGGGCACCAAATGTGCCCTTTAAAGCATTTCCAGTGGCTTGGGGAGGCTACCCCTCATAAGCCCGTAAAACCTATTTCCAAAGGGAGAGGGTGTAACACCCCTCTCCCAAAGGAAATCCTTTGTTCTGCCTTCCTGGGCTTGAGCTGCTCAAGAAATAGGAGGGCAGAAAACTGTCTGAAAGGTGGCAGCTGCTGGGGCTGCCTGGAAAACCTCAGAAGGCTGGAATGACAATACTGGGGGTCCTCTAAGGAGCCCCCAGAGATCATGGAATCATACAACCAATACTTACATTGGGGTATGATTCCAACATGTTTGATACCAAACATGCCTATGTTCGTAATTACCATTATGTAGCTGGACACAGGTAGTGACCTCTATCCAGTACACGTGTAAAATGGCATCCCCACACTCACGAAGTCTGAGAAAATGGTCCTGGAGGTCGTGGGGGCACCTCTGCTAGTGCAGGGGTGCCCTCACGCACAGGTACTCTGCACCGTAACCTCGGGGCAGGAGGGCCTGCTACAGTGGTGACTTATAAGTGACCTGGTGCAGTGTAAATGGCAGTGAAAGGGCACAAGCACCTTTTCACACATTCTGCAATGGCAGTCCTGTAGAAGCCTTTGCATGGGCTCCCTATTGGTGGCAACAGATATGGATACCTCCACTATACTAAAAAGTCCTGTAGGACTGAACCGGCAAAGTGTCCGTCTCTCTGTACCTGATTGTCGAGGCAGCAATGTTTTGCAAAGTGTACAGAGATGCCCACGTAGCCACCTGATGTAGGAAAGTACCCTCCTTTTGTCGTGGTTACCCCTATTTTCTGCCTGATGTCAGTGTGCATAAATGTGTTCACTGGGATCCTTCTAACCAGGACCCCAGTGATTATGCTCTCTCTCCTCTAACTTTTGTCACTGCATACTGGTAAGTCAGTATTTCACCCAAAATTGGCATACTAGTGCCCCCTTATATGTCCCTTGTATATGGTACCTAGGTACCCAGGGCATTGGGGTTCCAGGAGATCCTTACGGGCTGCAGCATTTCTTTTGCCACCCATAAGGAGCTCAGACAAACCCTTTCACAGGACTGCCACTGCAGCCTGCGTGAAATAACGCACATGTTATTTCACAGCCATTTTCACTGCACTTAAGTAACTTATGAGTCACCTATATGTCTAACCTTCACTTGCTGAAGGTTAGGTGCAAAGTTACTAAGTGTGAGGGCACCCTTGCACTAGCAAAGGTGCCCCCACATAGTTCAGGGCCATTTCCCGGGAATTTGTAAGTGCGGGGACGCCATTACACATGTGCACTACATATAGGTCAGTACCTATATGTAGCTTCACAATGGTAACTCTGAATATGGCCATGTAAGGTGTCTAAGATCATGGAATTGTCCCCCCATTCCAAATCTGGTATTGGGGAGCCAATTCCATGCATCCTGGGGCTCCACCATGGACCCCCAGTACTGCCAAACCAGCACTCTGAGGATTGCACTGCAGCTACAGTTGCTGCCACCTCACAGACAGGGTTCTGCCCTCCTGGGGTCTGAGCAGCTCAGTCCCAGGAAGGCAGAACAAAGCATTTCCTTTGGGAGGAGGGTCATACACCCTCTCCCTTTGGAAATAGATGTTACAGGCTGGGGAGGGGTAGCCTCCCCCAGCCTCTGGAAATGCTTTGAAGGATACAGATGGTGCCCTCCTTGCATAAGACAGTCTACACCGCTTCAGGGACCCCATGTCCCCTGCTCTGGCGGGCGAAACTGGACAAAGGAAAGGGGAGTGACCATTCCCCTGCCCATCACCACCCAACGGTGGTGCTCAGAGCTCCTCCAGAGGGTCCCAGACTCCAGCCATCTTGCTTTGCAAGGTGTGGGGGCACTCTGGAGGGCTCTGAGTTGCCAGTGCCAGCAGGTGATGTCTGAGACCCCTCCTGATAGGTCCTTACCTGATAAGGTAGCCAATCCCCCTCTCAGGGCTATTTAGGGTCTCTGCTGTGGGTTCTCTTCAGATTCTACTTGCAAGTTTCCAGCAGGAATCCTCTGCTACTACTTCATCCTCTGACCTCGGATCAACCGAAGCCTGCTCCAGGAACCACTGTAACAGCAGAAAGTATCCACAAGGGATACTTTTCTTGTGCAACGTCCGCTCCAGCCAGCAACTGCAACAGTTTCCAGGGTGTGCACGCTCTGAGGACTCCCTGTCTTCACCCTGCACCAGAAGGACCGAAGAAATCTCCAGTGGGGTGACTGAGTCACTCCCCTGCTCACGCAGGCACCTTCCAAGTCGACGACCGGTACTCCGGGACTCCTCTCACAGCGACGAGCGTGCTCATGGAAACACATGAGAGGGTGGACCCCATCTACACAGACTGTCCTGCTGACGCAATTTGGAGGAGGTAAGACCTTGCCTTCCCTGAGAGCGACAGTACCCCTGTGCATTGCGTCTTCTTCACCTCCTGAGGCCTCTGTGCACTATTAGCAAAATTCCTTCATGCACAGCCTGGCCCAGGTCCTCGCTGAGTTGACCTCCGGGGGCGTGAAACCCTTCTTTGTAGTTCCGCAGAACCGCGTTTTGCACCTCCCTTGTTCTCGTGTCCTGGGACTCCCGTGGGTGCTGCCTGACATCCTGAGGGCTCTCTAAAGTGCTGAGAGCCCCCTCTTCCTCCTCACACAATTTTTACGCAAAACTCAACTTTGTTGTAGCCAAGTCCTCCAACATGAAATCACGTCTGCATCCATCTTCACGTTGTGGGACATCCTTTGCATCACGCAGGAACCCGCTGGCATCTTCCTAGGGTGCATTCCTACAGTCTTTGTCCAACTGGGGATTCTTCTTTTGCACCCTCTTCTGGGTTGGCAGGGGCTCCTGTCCTTCCTGGAACGTCTTATGACTTCTGGACTTGGTCCCCTTCTTTTGCAGGTCTACAGGCCCAGGAATCCAGCAGTTGTTGTTTGCAGGCTTGGTTGGTTACTGCAATAATCCATATCACGAGGTGTAGTGTGTCTTAAGGAAACTTGCAGTACTTTACTCCTGCTTTTCTGGGCTCAGGGGTGGGATAATTTACTTACCTTTACTCTATTCTTACTCTCCCAGCGATTCTGCACACACTACACTTGTCTAGGGAGGAATTCGTGATTTGCATTCCACTTTCTTAGTCTATGGTTTGTGTTGCCCCAAGACCTATTTTCTCCCATTGCATTCTATAGCATTTCCTATTGTTTGCACTATCGTATGTCTAATTACTTACCTTATTTTGGCGTCTAGTGTATATATTGTGTATAATACTTACCTCCAGAAAGAGTATTGCCTCTAAGATATTTTTGGTACTGTGTCACCCAAATAAACTTCCTTTATTTTTGGTAACACTGAGTATTGTCTTTACTTGTGTATAAGTACTGTGTAGTTATAAGTGGTATTGCATGAGCTTTGCATGTCTCCTAGTTCAGCCTAGCTGCTCTGCTATAGCTACCTCTATCAGCCTAACCTGCTAAAACACTACTACTTCACTAATAAGGCCTAACTGGACCTGGTATAAGGTCTGAGTACCCAAGGTACCCACTACAAACCAGGCCAGCCTCCAACACTACCAGATAATGGCGTTCCCAAAGGTAAGTAACTTGTTCATTAGTCCTATCTACTTTTGCCGTACACCCACCCATGCCGCCCCATTCTGCAGATATATCTAGTTGGGTTGGGTTAGGGTTTATTCCCTTTCAGTGCCCTCGATTTGCACAGACAAAATGTTGGTTCTATCCATGACTCTGCGCTTCTGGTGTGGATGTTTTGTGGGTAAATGAACTGACGTGCGTGGGCCAGGGTGGAGCCTTTATAAGCGACCATGACGTCACAGACAGCTACGACGATGCTGACAACGCCACGTGGAGCTGAACGACGCCACCTGACAACGCGCGCAGGGTACTGCTCAGCAAAAGATTCCGATCTCGAAGCTGACGCCAGGGGATTCAAAGGTAAGGAATTTGCAGCTAGATAAAGTCTCTACCAGATAATGCGTTACTGAAGGTAAGTAACTTGTTTATTAGTCCTTCCTACTTTTGCTTCTGCAAACCAATTGGGGATCCTCTGCACAGTGTACTTATGTTTAGTGCACCATATAGAGAGCCAGTTTCCTACAAAACCAATTTCATATTATTTTGTAAATGCTTGAAGACATGGCTTTTCAAACAAGCCTACGCAACTTAGCAGTCTCTGACCTAATTCACATCAGTAGCTATGCGTTATAAAAAGTGCCAGGAAACCACTTGCGAACGTGCAGTATACAATCTTAATTAACATACCATATCAATGGTAACCTTGACATGGCCCAGACAGGACTGGTTCTCAGATCTACTTCGCCTATTGCAACAACATAATATTAGGCTGAAAACAATTAATTTTTGGACTCTCCACAAATGGCAAGCAGTTTTTTCAGATCCGGAATACTTAAGCTTGTCGATTAAGCTCTTGAACACATTGAATACTCACAGCGAAATATACCACAGTTTTGTAAAGGGAACCTAGTTAAAGGTAGGGGGGAAACAGCAAAGAAAACTTACAAATATAAATGGAAGTGTTTCTGTTAATCATGTCTAGACAATATTTTCACCCCTAATATCCTTTAGATCAGAAAGTTGCTACCTTATCTGTTACATCTGACATGATTAGGCTTTTCTCATGCCTCTGTTAAAGTACATTTAGCAGCTATATTACGCTTTAGACGATCTTCCAATAAACCACCTCTGTCTAATCTTTGTCTAATGGAGTTGGTAAGGAATCCTTAATGGGACTTTTTAGAGCTTATACTCCGTTGAAGCATCCACCAACTTCTTGGTAAATAAATACAGTACTTTCACAGCTAATGCAAAGTCCTTTTGAACCAATTCGCAAAGCCAAACTGATATATCTTTTATGAAAATGCCATTGCTGTTGACATTGATTTCTGTAAGAAGAGTGAGTGAAATAGAAGCCCTTACCAATAAGGGGCACTACATGTAATTTAGTTATGACCAGTTTATACTAAGAACAAACCCTTGATTCAGTCATTCACTACAGAGTTACCATTGGATTTTCACTTAAATGCGCATCCGGTTTTAAAAACATTCTTTCAAAACAAGAAGGATGAAGCAGAGAGAGCTCATTACACTCTCTATGTAAGAAGGTGCTTGAAATTTTACATTGACAGGATTAAAGAATTTAGAACAACAGATCAACTATTGGTAGCCTATGGTATGCCTGTTAAGGGTCTCTCTCATTCAAAACAAAGTATAGCCTGTTTGATATCGGTGGCCACTGTGTTTTGTCATCGCAAAGCAAGAAGACCTCCAGAAAGTAAAGTAAAGGCACAATCTACAAGAAGTGTTGGCACATCTACTGCTCTATTTTTCTGGTGTGTCAGTACAAGGCTTTTGCAGTGCAGCAGTGTGGAAGAATAGACCCATGTTCACTCAAAATTAATATTTGAATTCAATAGTAGAAAAAAGGATGCAGCTGTTGGACAGGCAGTGTTGTGTTGTAGTGTTGCGTCATCTTTTCCAATAAAGTGAGCCTTTTTTGTCATTATATCTCACTATCCGCTACAATAATTATGTATGTATTCTTTAACTGCTTAATATTCTGATTCAAGCATGAGAATCTATGAAGGATTCAATACTGAAGAAGGGAAATGTTGCTACCTGTAACTTCAGTTCTGCAGTATTGGTTTCTATGATAGATCTACATACAACCCACCCTCCTCTCCTATTTAACACTAACTTCTTCACACTTGAACTGCAAAACATGAAGTATGATAGCCTCTGAGGGGAGTGGTGTTCAGGGTCCAGTATTCTAATTGACTGGCGTTTGGTTATTTTCAAATGATGTGACTAGGATAATAAAGTGAATGTTTTTCAGCCATTGCTGGCTATGTTTGGCGTGGTACTGCTTTCTAAATTTTACTGTGGGACGCCCAGCTTGGCGATGGGGAATGAGTAAAGCATGCAAGTCTATGAAAGATACCAATGCTGGAGAATTACAATTACAGGTAAGTAACTGTTTTCCTTATGCACACCTTCCATATCATTGCCAAAGAGTATTCATGCCCCTCTCTGTTTTGCCCAAGGGTGGAGGAGAGAAAACTAAAAACAGAGTGCTATGACCTCTATTGTCCAGCTGCAGGTAGGAGGAAATGCTCCAACACACCCTGCCTTGTCCCTGATTAGGATGCTTTATAGCCCCCATCCCCATATTGCCCAGGTGTTTAAATACCACTGTCTACATACACACAACCCACACCATAAGCTACCACACCTATCAACAGACTTCTAAAGAACTAAGCTCATACTCCAATACTACACCCATAGTCATTTGTCAACAAATCTACCATCATACATCCACACATCCAGCATCATCTCAACACACCCATCATACATGAAAGCAACCCCCTACACATCCATCAAGCAACACACCCAGCATGGCAATATAACATACCATCATAAGTGCCTACTCACTCACCATCATCTGCCAACATATCCACCATCATCTTTCCACACAACCCACCTCATAATCTACCGCCCTTACTAACAGGCCTCCAAACAATCAACCGTATACTCTAATCATACACCAACACATCCACCAGATATCTTACATTTAATTAAAAAAACACAAAAGCCATATCTTTCTGGAACAGTGGAACAAGATTTCATCAGTGGGGTCGGACAATAAATGCATGCGCTATATGGCATGTTCAGCCATGCTGTTGCATAGTTTTGTTAAATGTGCAATTTCTACACTGTGTGTGTTTAAAGTTAATTTCTATTTTTTTTGTTGAAGCCTCTGAGTTTGAGATCATCGTTTCTGTACATTGTACATGAGAAATAAAATTGGCTTGCAGTGAGAGTTATGAAAAATTCCTATAAAATATTATTCTGTCATGCAGTGGGTCAGATGTGTACATTGGTAAGCACCTGTTAGGCATGCCTGTTAACATTATAGATTTGCAACAATTATTCAGCATCAGGAGAACTTGTAGGTTTTAGTAAGACTTATGGAATGTGCAGATTTGATCCGAGGAAGCAGTTTGAGCATACTTGAACAAGTTTAAAAGGAATCTCATTAGTCTGTTTGACTAAGAGAGTGGTTTCAAGTAGAATCCTGAATGGAGTGTGCATTCTAGGATGTCACAGTGGTAGAGTAGGTTCACTGCAGGAGGATACATTTAAAATTGTTTACCCTAGTTGATCTTGCATGTACAACTGCATACTTATCTGCTGAGCCAATGGACTTGAAGGAAGAATGGAATGTCCTATGGGAACTGACCCTAAAAGGTCTACTATATTGAGGCGACTACTGTGGAGATAAACAGTATGATTTAAACCCTAAGAAACTGGGTTGAGAGGGGAAGCCTGGGAGCACCCTGGGTACTCGCCTCTTCCAGTGTATCATGTGATCTCTGTAAGGCCTACAGAGTTGGCTTAGCCTCAAAAAGTACTGCCTTTTAATTTAGGCTTCCCTAACTAAAGCAACTTCACCATCAAAGCTGATGGTTTTCTTGGGTGACACTGTCTGGACTCCTAAAAATGGTATAGTCAGGATAGGGTGTGGACCAAAGCTAAAAAAAAAAAAAAACTCCCAGACAGCCCTTCTGATGCCTAGCACACAAACTGAGGACATAATAACCAACCCTCACTTACCTTCTGAAAAAATCTCAAAATTCTCTACCTTCCATAGCTTCCCTTTGCCCTTCTAGTTCTTTTTGGTACATGTGTTCCTCTGTTAATGTTATGATGACTTACATTTCTAGAGTGTTCTATGTAAAGCGACCCTGTGCTCTAATGGCTTGGGCTACTCTATATAAAAACTATAAATAAATAAACAATTCCGAAGAGTATCAGAAGAAGTGGATCATCTGTCAATGGGCAGAACTTACACCATATGGGTGTGATCACTTGGTATATTCTAAATTAACGGATACTGGGGTATTCCTCCCACTAAGTAGAAACTCAGAATTTCTTCTTTGATTGGTTTTATATACAGTGATTTTCTTCTGCCTTCTTTTAATCAGGGTACAAGCTCTCCTTGGATCAGTTTCTGAACAAGCTTCCCAGAGCAGTAGTCAAAGGTGGCCAGGTCTTGGATATCAGAGGGGCTGTGCAAGATCCTCTACAGGTAGGTTTCCACCTACAGTGGCCATATTTTGTTTTGTGTTCTCTTGTTGGATGCCCTTCTCTTAGTACAGTTATTGACACTGAAAATCTGTTCTCTGTATGTTTCCCCCAGGAGGTCCTGGTGTCATTTTAATGGTGGATGCCCCACTATCACTATATAATGTTTCCTTTGTTAGGGGCCCTAGTCCTATTACAGCGTTTCCATCAGAAGGCCCTGCAGTCTGATGTCTCCGTTTGGAAGCCAGCTCTGAAAATAATGCTCCTCTCGAGATCACCTGCTATGAGTGTAATGTTTCTCTCTGCAGATCCTGGTTTTACAATGTTTAACTGCAGATATCTCACTCTCGATATGTAATTCAGTGTTCCCATGTTAGAGGCCCTGCCCCCAAGGCTCAGTACAGTTTTCTCCTCTAGAGGCCCTCCTGTTGTTATTTTGAGTACCTTCATTGTTTATTGGAGGTGCTGTTGTTGGAATATTATTGCTCTCTTGAGTCTCTAGTCTTACTTTGTGATCCTCTCTGAAATTTCTCTGTCTAGTGCAGTGTGTGTCTTCGGAGGCTCAAATGTGAGTTTCATGTGCCCCTCTGTGAAAGACCAACTCTCAATATAAAATCCCCCTCTACAAGCCCTGATCTTGGTATAATATCCCTCTGTGGAAGTCCTGCTCTCTGTAGGATCCTCTTTGGATCCCCTTCTCTCATTATATATTTGCCTCTAGAAACCCACACTTTCAATGTCTTGGAACTTTACAGAGGCCATGCTGCCAATATAACGCATAAATATGGAAGCCCTGCTCCACTGTATCAAGTATTCTCTCTTTGGAAACCCTGCTTAGAGAATAACAACACTTGAGTTTCAGGTCTAGGGGGTGATTTACGAACATTTTGCGCTGGGTTTGCTTCATAAAAGTGACGCAAATCAGCACAAAACTTTTATTTTATTATTTACTTTCCAGCACAAACTTGTTTTGTGCTGGAAATTGACTAAAAGTAGCGCAATGCGCTGCTTACCGTTAATTAACGTCAAGGGGAAGTTACATGTGTGTTCCCATGCAATCACCCACCCTTTTTTATCCAGAACCTTATCTACCAAAAATATGAGAAAGCATTTTGCATCCAAAAAATAACACCTTTTGAAAACAGACGTTAAAAAGACAAATGTTTTAATTTCTCCTTCCTTTTCGGACTTTGCATATGTGCTGCACTGTGAAGCACAGATACAGAGTAGGACAAGTTTTTAAATTGTCTAGGCATAGTATTTTACACTAGAAGGGAACCCTCCCAATACAAAACCTATGCTAGACTCATGCACACACCCTTGCACTATGGAGCACAGGTATATGCATAGTGCTTGGCAGCAAAATTCTGCACCATCGATTCGAGAGGGAAGGAGAGCGCTATATCTCTGTTGATTTGGCACTTTCCTGCTCCCTCCCTGTCATGAAACGCATCCCAGCATTTTTGCCTGCTGCGCTGTATTGTGTAACTCTTTTGTAAATCTGTCCCATAGTGCGTATATCACTCTGACAGGCCTCTTCTCAGTAGAATGTTCCTGTTAGTGCAGTAGTCCTTTCTGAAGGCTCGGCTGCATTGTGTGCCTCATTAGAGGTTCTTTCATTATGATGCTCTTTTCCAGAGGACTGATTGGGGGAGAGGGGGAGCAGCACAGACCAATGACACCCGCTCTTGTGTTAGAAAGGCTGCTTTACTGAAACGGGAGCACTTCACATATAATCCATGGGCCTTTCGCCTCACAAAACTAAAACCTCACAATATAGAGATGTTCAACTATGTTAAACTACTTCCCCGCCTCTAAATGTCCCTCCCCCTCACAAAAATTAAAACTGCAAGTCTTTACTAACTCCTTCAGCAATTAAGACCTTTAACTTCCCCTACAGTGTTATTGCAACTATAAACCTCCAACTAACTTAATTCCCTAATGAACATTAAACTTGCTGCCTCATCCAGGCATGCGCTTGTCCACTCGTTCCCTTTCAGCCTGGCTACCACTGTCAACAACAATAAAATTAACTAAAACTCATAGCAATTTCTCAGCCAACTGCATCTGCACGTGCTTCAAAGCGACAACAACATACATGCTTCCACCCACGCACCTGGTCCAATGACCGTCGGTCTAATAAAGGAAAACCACCAAATATCACCCTTAGAAACCAATGATGAAAGGAATGGGAGGGCAGGAACACTGCAACCATGTCAACTACAGACAAAATGGTGGCTGGTTATGTGAGGGCTATAAAATAGTCCAAACCCAGCCCCAAAACACGGTAACAGCTGTTACACTGCACAAACTCCCCCAATCCTCCAGGGGACAAACTTCCCTTTGGTTGGCTGCTCCTCGAAAGCCCCTTGGGGAGAGGGGGTGCAGCCCAGACCACTGACACCAGCTTTGTGTGAAAAAGTCTGCTTTATTGAAACAGGTGCACATCACATATAATCTGTAGGAAGCTGGCCTGGTGTGTGGTGGGATCCTATGGTACTTACACCTTATACCAGGTCCAGGTATCTCCTCTTAGGTAAGTGTAGGCAATGTCTAGAAGCCAAGCTCTCTAGAGGTAGCTGTGGATGAGCACCCAAGGCTTATCTAGGAGACATGCAAAGCTCATGCAATACCACTGTAGTCACACAACAATTACACATATGAAATAAAACACTCAGTTGAACAAAAATGAACAAATCACCACAAAATACTAGACAGGTAACCCACCCTTAGGAGGTAAGTAATACACTAAATATATACACTAGTTATCAGAAACAGGCATAGAAAAGGTTTGAAAACAGTGCAAATAGCAATAACCAATAGTGACCCTAGGGGGAGCACAAACCATATACTAAAAAAATGGAATGCAAACAATGTACACCCACCTAGCTAAATAAAATGTGTAGAAGGGAGATGGGGGTATCAGAAAACCACAAAGATAAGTAACACAGCACCACCCAGTGACCAGGAATGCAGGAGTAAAACACTGGATTTTCCCCCAACCACCCAAAAGGGGGAAAAGAAGGAAAAGAAGACGAGCGGACAAGCCTGCAAGAAAATCAGCTGTGGACTACTGACGAAAGAAGACCAGTGGAGAGAGGGGACCAAGTCCAAGACTCACAGTGGAGTCGGGGAGGAGTAGAAGCTACTAAGCACCCAGCTGTGGATGCGGGAGTTGGTAGACCGTGATGAAGAACAGGTCAGCACTGCAGCCCTGGAGCCGAGAAGAGTTCCTGATGGATGCAGATGAAGCCCCACGCTGGAAGTTTGCAGACGGGTGTCAGTGCAGGAATTCCATTAACAAGCCTTGGCAAAGGCAAACTCGTGGTTAGTGGAAAATAGGTGCTGCTGGGGACCAGCAAGGCCCAGGAGGACTCAACCAAGGACGTACTAAGGGCATTTGGGTTCCGGGTGATCCCTATGGACTGCAGCAGTTATTTTGCATCCCATAGGGAGCCCATGCAAAGGGTTCTGCAGGCCTACCGTTGCAGCCTGCGTGAAACGGGTGCATGTACCTGTTTTCACTACAGGTCACTATAAGTCACCACTATAGTAGGCCCTCTCAGCCCAGAGGGCAAGGGTGCAGGTACCTGAGTGTGAGGGCACCGTGCACTAGCAGAGGTGCCCTCACAAACTCCAGATCCATTTTCCTGGACTTTGTGAGTGCAGGGACGTCATTTTATGCGTGTACTGGTAATAGGTCACTACCTATGTCCAGCTACATAATGGTAACTCCGAACCCGGGCATGTTTGACATCAAACACATCAGAACCATACCCCAGTACTGTTGCAAGTATTGGAAGTTTGATTCAATGCAATCTGGAGGCTCCTTAGAAGACCCCCGGCATTGCTACCACCAGTCTCACAGGGTTTTCTGGGCAGCCCAGCTGCTGCCCCTCAGACAGGTTTCTACCCTCCTGCTGCTTGATCTGATCAAGCCCAAGAAGGTAGAACAAAGAATTTCCTTTGGGAGGGGGAGGTAACACCCTCTCCCTTTGGAAATAGATGTGACTGGCTTGGGAGGCGTAGCCTCCCCAAGCCACTGGTTTGCTTTGAAGAGCACATTTGGTGCCCTCTGTGCATAAACCAGTCCACACCGGTTCAGGGACCCCCAGTCCCTGCTCTGGCATGAAACTGAACAATAGAAAGGGGATTGACCACTCCCCTGTCCATCACCATCCTCGGGGTGGTGCACAAAGCTCCTCCAGAGGATCCCTGGGTTCTGCCATCTTGTTTCTAAGGTTGGCAGGGCTCTCTGAGAGCATCTGAGTGGCCAGGCCAGGCAGGTGAGGTCAGAGCCCCCTCCTGATAGGTGCTTAACTGGTTAGGTGACCAATCCCCCTTTCAGGGCTATTTAGGGTCTCTCTCTTGGGTGGGTTCTCAGATTCGGCTTGCAAGATTCCAAAAGGACTCCTCTGCAAACTTTGCTTCAATTTCTGGCCACTGGAACTGCGACTGGACCCTCCAGGAACCAACAAATGCTGCTACAACAAAGAAGACTCTTCTGCAACTATGTTTCCACGTCTCCTGCTAGCTTTGCAACATTTCCCCAGCTGTGCATCCTCAGAAGACTGCAACTCTTCAGCCTGCACAAGAAGAAGGAATCTCCCTTAGAATGAAGGAGTCTCTCCCCTGCAACCGCAGGCACCTACAACAAGGGACAACCGGCTGCGTGGATCCCCTCTCCTGCTGCACTGTGTGGATCCTGCATCACAGGTGTTGGTGCAGACTAGTCCTCTTGTCCGCTTTGCCAGCAGTCCAACTTTGGTGGAGGTAAGTCATTGCCTTCCCACACGGGGCAGTACCCCCATGCACCGAGTCTCTTGCAGCTGCCAGGGCTTGTTTGCATCTCCTCCAAAGGATCTTCGGCGACGTGTAGCTCCAACCCTCAGCACTCCATCCTATAAAGCACAGCCTCCTACGTGGGATCCTCTTTTGTAGTGCCGAATGGGCTTCTTCTGGGACTCCTGTGGGTGCTGCCTCTGCTCCTGTGAACTCTCTGCGATGCTGAGGGTCCCCTGTGACTCCCCCTCCTGGGTTGAGTCCTTCTGGGCCTTGCTGGTCCCCTGCAGCATCTCTTTTCCAATAACTGCAAGTTTGACTTTGCCAAGGCTTGTTGGTGGAATTTCTGCACCAACACCCGTCTGCAATCTTCCTTCCAGCGTGGGGCTTCATCTGCATCCATCAGGAACTCTTCCATGGCTCCTGGACTGCAGTGCTGACCTGTTCTTCATCAACGTCGACCAACTCCTGCATCCACAGCTGGTTGGGTAGTAGCTCCTACTCCTCCTGGACTCCACTGTGACTCTTGGACTTGGTTCCCTCTCTCCACAGGTCTTCTATCTTCAGGAATCCACTGCTGGTTTTCTTGTAGGCTTGTCTGGGAGTCTTCTTTTTCTTCTTTTCCTCCCTTTGGGTGGTTTGGGGAAAATCCAGTGTTTTACGCCTGCATTCCTGGTCGCTGGGGGTACTGTGTTACTTACTTCTGTGGTTTTCTAGTACTCCCAGCTCCCCTCTACACATTTTACTTACCTAGGTGGGGGTACCTTGTTCGCATTCCATTTTTTTAGTATATGGTTTGTGCTCCCCTTAGGGTCCCTATTGGTTATTGCTATTTGCACTGCTTTCTAACCTTTTCTATGCCTGTTTCTGATTACTAGTGTATATATTTAGGGGGTCATTCTGACCCTGGCGGTCGGTGATAAAGCGGCGGCCAACCCGCCAACAGGCCGGCGGTCAAAAAAATGCAATTCTGACCCTGGCGGGAACCGCCAACACAGCCCGCCGCATTAACACTCCGACCGCCACGGCGGAACAAACAAACAGCGCGGCGGTCACCGCCAACAGCCAGGCGGCAGACAATGTACCGCCCACCCTATCACGACCCACCAATCCGCCACCTTTTCCGGGGCGGGAGCCCCGCCGATAAAAACACGGCGGAAACAGACATTTTCAATGGAAAACGCTCACCTCGACACACTCCACGCGGAATCCGGACAGCATGGAACCCGAATTGAACATCATACCTGCTCTCGTCTACCTGCTCATCTACCACGAGTACGAACTCCGGCGCAGACGTCAACGGTGAGTACTGCACCTACGACACACGGGAGGGGGGAGGAAGAAAGGTTATGGGCATACACATATGCGACCCCCCCACCCCCCCAATATGTACACACCAATGCAGAGCAGGAAGTCACAGTGACACCACACAAAGCCCCTTTAAAAATACGACACAACCAAATTTGGAATAAATTTTCATGTACAAAAAAAGCACCTGGAAATAATTGAGCAACCGTGAAAAATATTTACAAAAACCAAAAAGATATACACATCAGTGTATCACTGAAGTAACAAGTCCTGCACATCCTACGAATCTAACATGTCCGTGGGCCAAGGTTCTGCGAAACAAGGGCAAAGCCCACACACGAGACCTGAGTCCTTTGGAGAGAACACTGCAGGGGCATCCGATGTCAAAACTACAGGCACCTCAGGGGGAAGGGAAGGGGGGGCCACCACAGCCACATGAGTCCACGACGCCAGATCCACGAGGAGCCACCATGCCCACTGTACCATCCTGGGGAGTGCAAAGCCACAGTCTCTCAAGTCTCTACAGTGGGTGGATTGCCCACTGTGCCATCCTGGGGAGTGCAAAGCCACAGTCTCTCAAGTCTCTGCAGTGGGTGGGTTGCCCACTGTGCCATCCTGGGGAGTGCAAAGCCACAGTCTCTCAAGTCTCTGCAGTGGGTGGGTTGCCCACTGGACCATCCTGGGGAGTGCAAAGCCACAGTCTCTCAAGTCTCTACAGTGGGTGGATTGCCCACTGGACCATCCTGGGGAGTGCAAAGCCACAGTCTCTCAGGTGGATTACAGAGTCCAGTGGTCAAGGAGGAGGCATGGTGGGCACAGTGAACCATAAACAGTGCCTGAGACGGCGGGACCCAGCGCAGCGGTGCATGACATGGCGATGTCCAGCGGAGCGGTGCTTGAGACGGCGGGGCCCAGCGGAGCGGTGCTTGAGAGGAAGGGCCCAGCGGAGCGGTGCTTGACAGGAAGGGCCCAGCGGAGCGGTGCTTGAGACGGCGGGGCCCAGCGGAGCGGTGCTTGAGACGGCGGGGCCCAGCGGAGCGGTGCTTGACAGGAAGGGCCCAGCGGAGCGGTGCTTGAGACGGCGGGGCCCAGCGGAGCGGTGCTTGAGACGGCGGGGCCCAGCGGAGCGGTGCTTGACAGGAAGGGCCCAGCGGAGCGGTGCTTGAGACGGCGGGGCCCAGCGGAGCGGTGCTTGACAGGAAGGGCCCAGCGGAGCGGTGCTTGACAGGAAGGGCCCAGCGGAGCGGTGCTTGAGACGGCGGGGCCCAGCGGAGCGGTGCTTGACAGGAAGGGCCCAGCGGAGCGGTGCTTGAGACGGCGGGGCCCAGCGGAGCGGTTCTTGACAGGAAGGGCCCAGCGGAGCGGTGCTTGAGACGGCGGGGCCCAGCGGAGCGGTGCTTGACAGGAAGGGCCCAGCGGAGCGGTGCTTGACAGGAAGGGCCCAGCGGAGCGGTGCTTGACAGGAAGGGCCCAGCGGAGCGGTGCTTGAGACGGCGGGGCCCAGCGGAGCGGTGCTTGACAGGAAGGGCCCAGCGGAGCGGTGCTTGACAGGAAGGGCCCAGCGGAGCGGTGCTTGAGACGGCGGGGCCCAGCGGAGCGGTGCTTGACAGGAAGGGCCCAGCGGAGCGGTGCTTGAGACGGCGGGGCCCAGCGGAGCGGTGCTTGACAGGAAGGGCCCAGCAGAGCGGTGCTTGACAGGAAGGGCCCAGCGGAGCAGTGCTTGACAGGAAGGGCCCAGCGGAGCGGTGCTTGAGACGGCGGGGCCCAGCGGAGCGGTGCTTGACAGGAAGGGCCCAGCGGAGCGGTGCTTGACAGGAAGGGCCCAGCGGAGCGGTGCTTGAGACGGCGGGGCCCAGCGGAGCGGTGCTTGACAGGAAGGGCCCAGCGGAGCGGTGCTTGAGACGGCGGGGCCCTGTTCAGCGGTACCTGTCTTCACGGCGGGGCCCTGTTCAGCAGTGCTCTTCTGCACGGCGGGGCCCTGTTCAGCGGTGCTCTTCTGCACGGCGGGGCCCTGTTCAGCTGTACCTGTCTTCACGGCGGGGCCCTGTTCAGCGGTACCTGTCTTCACGGCGGGGCCCTGTTCAGCAGTGCTCTTCTGCACGGAGGGGCCCTGTTCAGCGGTACCTGTCTTCACGGCGGGGCCCTGTTCAGCGGTACCTGTCTTCACGGCGGGGCCCTGTTCAGCGGTGCTCTTCTGCACGGCGGGGCCCTGTTCAGCGGTACCTGTCTTCACGGCGGGGCCCTGTTCAGCGGTACCTGTCTTCACGGCGGGGCCCTGTTCAGCGGTGCTCTTCTGCACAGCGGGGCCCTGTTCAGCGGTGCTCTTCTGCACGGCGGGGCCCTGTTCAGCGGTACCTGTCTTCACGGCGGGGCCCTGTTCAGCGGTACCTGTCTTCACGGCGGGGCCCTGTTCAGCGGTGCTCTTGCAGTATGTCAAGGGAGTCATACCTGGCCTGGACACCCTGCTCAGTCGCCCTCCGACCGTGCTGTGTCAGGCCCCTTCGGGGAGTGAGTCCTGGGCCCTTTGGTGTCGTCCCTTGCAGCCGGGATGGGGCTTGTGGGGCCCTCCTGCTCCGCGCTCCTGGTGGTTGTCCTCTCCGCCCTGCTCTCCTTTCGCTCCTTAGATGGGGCTCTCGGGCCCTTGCCTCCCCTGGCTGCTGTGGCCGGTGAAGTGGCCGGAGTCACCTCCTTGGGGGCAGCCGTCTCTGTCCGCTCACGGCGGCCCTTCAATTTCCGGGTCCTCTTGCCTGGGGGGGGGCTGGCTGTCCCCTTGCTGCTCACCGAAGTGTTACTGCCGCCAAAGGGTGGACTCCACATGCCATGCACCACTTGCACTGTAGTAGTTGGGCTGGTGGTGGCTGAGGTGCCCTTGGGACTTTTCCCAGTTGGAGGGGGTGGGTCGGGGGAGGGAAAGAGGTCAAAACTGGAGAGGTCATTTTTCTTGGGACCAAGGTAAGGGGTAGGAGTAGTGGTGAGAGAAGTGGAGGAAGAGGATGTGGTTGTATGAGAGCCAGGTGTGCTGTCCTTGGGTGCAGGTGACTGGGACGTAGGCTGTGGTGAGGTGGTTGGCTGTTGTTTGGGTGTCTGCCTGCGTTTATGTGTCTTGGAAGAGGGGGTGACAGACACAGTGGGAGAGGACACAGGGGAAGTGTAAATGCCAGTGGGGGTGGTGACTGCAGGTGTGCGGACTGTAGTGGAGGGGTTGCTGGTGGTGGAAGAACTGGCTGATGTTGGGGTGCATGCAGGTGTGAGTGTAGACGTCACAGGGAGGGAGGAGGGAGACGAGGAGGACGGGGACACAGAGGTGGTAGTGACTGTTGATATGTCTGCATCTGTGTGTTGCTTGGGTGAATGCTTGTGTTTTCTGTGGTGCTTATGTTTGGATGAGCTGGCCTTGGGTGTTGAGGTGTGTGCAGGCTGGTCTGATGGTGTGGATGGGATAGGTTGAGGTACAGGAGACAGAGAAAGGGTGGAGGCAGATAGAAGAGGGAGACTGGAGACAGGGACAATGGCTGCCGTCAGTGCTGAGGCCAGAGCAGTGAACGCTCGTTGATGGGCAGCCTGACCCGAATGAATGCCCTCCAGGTAGGCATTGCTCCGATGCACCTCCCTTTCCACCCCCTGGATGGCATTCAGAAGGGTAGTCTGCCCAACAATGAGCGTCCTCACCAGGTCAATGAGCTCCGCACTGAGGGCAGCAGGGGTAACAGAGGCAGGGGCTGAGGTGCCTGGGGCGAAGGAGACGCGCGCCTTCCTGGCCGAGCGGCCACGGAGCGAAGACTGAGGGGCTGCTGGGAGGGCGGTGCTGGTGCGCTGGGTGGCGGCTGTACCTGTTGTTGCGGGGGGCACAGATGGTGCCGCCCCCGCTAGGGAGCTCCCAAACGAGGACGTGTCCGTGCCGCTGGTGTCTCCACCGGTCCCCGTTGTGGTGCTCCCCTCGCCCTCCGGATCACTGGTGCCCTCGGTGTCTGTGTCAGTGCCCACCGGGGCCTGGTGACCTGCAGCTCCCTCCTGCTCCGACGCCAAATCTCCTCCACCTGATGATGCTAAAACACAAGAAGACAAAGATTTAGGGTGGGGGGAGAAATTAAACAAAGTTGAGTGCATGCCTTAGCAATACCCTTTGCGGAGAGGACAGAAACAGGTGCCTCGTGCACTAAGTCGCGAACTTGGGGTACACTACTCAGTACTTCTGACTAGGCAAACAGGTCTAGGGACAACACAGGCGCACATGTGTGATGCTGGAGCATGGGTAGCTGCACTTGGCACCCTACAGAGGTGGGGTGCGGGGGCACAGGGCCATGCCTAAGGGAGCGGACTACACTACAGAGAGCGCCCGGGCCTAATGTCACCCACAGCCCTCCTCCCCCACCCAGACGCCTCCAATGCGCATACAGATAGGAGAATGTGCGGATACTCACCCCCTTGTGTCTGCTGTGCTGTCCTCAAGCGCCCATCCAAATTAGGGTAGGCCACCGCCAGGATCCGGGACATCAGGGGGGTCATGATGTGACTGGCACCCCTCCAAGGTCGGGAGGCCATCCCCAGCAGTGTTTCTGCGGTCTTCCTCATTCCGCGGCGGATGTCCTCCCACCTCTTGCGGCAGTGGGTGCCCCGTCTGTTGTGGACCCCCAAGTTCCGGACTTCCTCGGCGATGGCACGCCAAATATCGATTTTCTGGTGGGCGCTCACCTGTTTGACATGTACAGGGTGGGAAAGAGAAACCGTCACATATCTGCATGTTTGGAGTACATGCCCCCCCCTCCCCAACCTTGTCATGGTTCCCATTCTCTCATCTGTCGTGCGTTGCACTCCCCATTCCCTCCACACCCCACCAACTTACATCCCCCCCCCCTCCACACAGGCATAACCCATTCAATGTGCACTGAGTGTACTCACCTGTTGGTCTGGAGGACCGTAGAGTTGCGCATACTGGGGGAGGACCCCGTCCACGAGCTTCTCCAACTCTTCTGAACTGAAGGCGGGGGCCCTTTCACCAGTAGCAGCAGCCATTGTCACTTCCAGACCGAGTTCACAGCAGCACTTGCAGTATAGGTCCTCTCCTATGGATGATCAGGTCTCGAATGATTGAGCAGATAGAAAATGGCGGTCACGCCCGCGGCGGTGCGTACCGCGGCGGTGCGTCCCGCGACCGCCGGCGCACATCGTCATTGGCTCCTGAAACCCATAGGCTTCAATGTTAACCAATGCGTCTTCGCACAGCGGTCTTCGACCGCCTACCGCCACGGTGTGCCCCGCCAGCGCAGTGACCTCACATCCCATTGTCCCACTTCACAGGTCAGGCATCGGCCATTTCAAGGGCCCACATGGCTTAATTTCTAATGCGTCACACAGGCCTAGGCCTTGCAATGGCACACATACAAACATATCAAACCATACATTTACCTGTACTGTGCAAGCTGTGTTGTACGTACCTGTGAGTGGATTGACTCTGTACTCCATATTCTCCTTCCTAGGCACCGTCCGCTGGGACTAGCGATGAGAAGGAGGAATCCTCGCGTGTACCGGCCGCTGGTGGACCTGTCCACAATGGAAGAACGCAACATAATACTACGATACCGACTTGACCGAGCCTCCATCCATGAACTGTGTGCCCAGCTGGAGCCAGCCCTGATGTCCCCCATCCGCCAACCCACAGGAATTCCCCCTCTAGTGCAGGTTCTGTCTGTCCTCCATTTCTTTGCAACTGGCTCATTCCAGACAACAGTGGCCATGTCATCTGGGATGTCTCAGCCTATGTTTTCCAAGATCTTATCCAGAGTGTTGTCTGCCCTGATGAAACTCATGCGGAGCTACATCATATTCCCAGAGGAGGGTGATTTGCCTACAGTGAAAGCTGATTTCTATGCCCTTGGACACATCCCCAACATCATTGGTGCAATTGATGGGACCCATGTGGCTTTAGTCCCCCCAAATGACGATGAACAGGTGTACAGGAACAGGAAGAATTACCATTCAATGAATATCCAGGTGGTCTGTTTGGCTGACCAGTACATCTCCCATGTAAATGCCAAGTTCCCTGGGTCAGTGCATGACGTGTATGTTATGCGAAATAGCAGCATTCCCTATGTGATGGAACAGCTACAGAGACAGCGTGTGTGGCTAATAGGTGACTCTGGTTACCCCAACCTGCCGTGGCTATTGACCCCAGTGAGGAATCCCAGGACCAGGGCAGAGGAATGGTACAATGAGGCCCATGGGCGTACTAGGAGGGTGATTGAGCGAACCTTTGGGCTCCTGAAGGCCAGGTTTAGGTGCCTGCATATGACAGGTGGATCCCTAATGTACTCACCAAAGAAGGTGTGCCAGATCATCGTGGCGTGCTGTATGCTCCACAACCTGGCTTTGCGACGCCAGGTGCCTTTCCTGCAGGAGGATGGTCCAGATGGTGGTGTTGTAGAAGCCGTGGAGCCTGTGGAGAGTGAAGAGGAGGAAGACTCTGAGGACGACACAGACAATAGGGACAGAGTGATACAACAGTATTTCCAGTAACACACAGGTAAGAATCACCCACGCCATTTCACAATTGCTTATAGCCTCCTGCATCTGTACTTTCTGTAGTTCCCCACAGATGTTTTTCATTAATTTTTGCCTTTCCCTTCCCTTCTCAGTGCTGTCTGACTCAGTACCTGACTTCTGCTTGGTTCGCCCATGAACTACAGCGTATTGACATTGGTATGTTGTCATGACTAATTGACAGAACAGAAATCGAACAGTAATATGTAATACATTTGTTAATAATACAGCATGACTCAAAACAGATTTGTGTGCAAAATGTGCTTTATTTACAGTGCTAGATATCGGTACATGTGATTCTAAGGGTGATGGGTGGGGGTGGAGGAATATCCATGGCAGAGTCCAGTTCTCAGTCTCACAGGTGCATTGTCCTTTTGCCTGTGGAAGGATGGAGCATAGGCAGTTCATGGTTGGACAGGGTGGCAATGTGGGACAGTGGGAAGACTTGAGGGGGTATGTCCTCCTGGCGGGGGTCTTGACATCCTACTCTGTCTTTTTTTTTGGTCTCAGGCTCCTCTTACGGGGTGGTTGTTCTTCAGCAGGAGGTGGGGTTCTGGGGGGCTGTCGAGGTGTTGGGACCTCCTGTCCACTAGCGCCGGCGGAGGTGGTAGGCTGTTCCTGGTCCGGGCTAGTGACAGGGGCCCTGTGTGGTGCACCATGGTCCCGCAACGCGTCCTCTATCCTGTGGAGGGCCAGGACGATGGTCCCCATTGCGGTCCCGATGATTCTCAGCTCCTCCCTGAACCCCATGTAGCGTTCCTCCTGCTGTGCCTGGATCTCAGTGAACCTGGCCAGTACCGTCGCCATCGTTTCTTGGGAGTGGTGGTATGCCCCCATGATGGTGGTGAGGGCCTCTTGGAGAGTGGGTTCCCTGGGCCTCTCCTCCCCCCCCTGTCGCACAGCAGCCCTCCGAGCTGCCCGGTTTCCCCCGGCCTCTGTCCCCTGGACGGTGTGCCCGCTACCACTGCCCCCAGGTCCCTGTTGTTGTTGGGGTGTTGGGTTAGCCTGGGTGCCCTGTAGTGGCAGACACACCGCTGATTGAGCTGTCCTAGAGACAGAGGCATGGGCCCGCTGGGTGGGAGCTGTGCTGGTGTTGGCAGAGGGGGTCGGGTCTGGTGTGGCCTGTGGCTGCCTGAGGGGAACCGACTGCCCAGAGGTCCCCGATGGTCCGGGCTGGGCATCAGGTTCACTGTCGACAGAGCTGCTATCCTCAGTGTGGGCCTGTTCCGGTGGTGGGATGGACACTTCTGGACCCTCCTGGCTGGTGTGTTGTCGTTCGGGTCCTGCATGGGGTAAGAGAGTTTGGTTATTGTTTCTGTGTGTACAATAGCGTGCGTGTTATGGGTGCCCTTGTCCCCCAGTGCAGGCATTCCCTTGAGGGAGGTGTTGTGAGGGTAGTTAGTGGGGGGGGGGGGGGTTAGTGCAGTGGTCATGCTTAGGTGATGGGTGCCCATGATTTGTGTTGGCATGCAGGAGTTGGTGTTGGGATGGGTGGGTTGTGCTGGTGAGACATTGTCAGGGAGGATGTGTGCTGGGGGGTTGGGGGTGAGGGTGGGGGTGTGGGTTGGCATGCTGGTGGGGTGGGGGGGATATAGTAGTTGAGATTGGACTTACCAGAGTCCATTCCTCCGGCTACTCCTGCGAGGCCCTGAGGATACAGGATGTTCAAGACGTCTTGCTCCCACGATGTGAATTCGGGAGGGGTGGGTGGGGGTCTGCCGCCAGTCTTCTGGACCGCGATGTTGTGCCTGGAGACCATCGATCGGACCTTCCCCCGTAGGTCGTTCCATCTTTTGCGTATGTCCTCCCTATTCCTGGGATGCTGTCCCACCGCGTTGACCCTGTCCACGATCCGCTGCCATAGCTCCGCCTTCCTAGCTATACTGGTGTGCTGCACCTGCGAGCCGAAGAGCTGGGGTTCCACTCTTAGGATTTCCTCCACCATGACCCGGAGTTCTTGGTCCGAAAAGCGTGGGTGCCTTTGGGGTGCCATGGGGTGGTGTGGGTGAGGTGTGGGGTGGTGTATGTGATGATGAGTATGTTGGTGAGTGGTGCTTTGTGCTACTATGTGGTGTGTGTGATGGTGTAGTGTGCCTCAGTGTGCTTAGCTTTGGATTGTCTGCTGTGTCTCTCTCTCCTTCTCTCAGTAATTATGGTCGCAGGGGTTTGTGGGTGATGTAGGTGTGTGTTTTATAGTTGGTTGATTGTGTGGGAGTGGTGTGTGTATGTGTATCAGGTGTGTGTATTTCAAATTGTCCAATGTGGCTGTGTTTTGGTGATGTGTGTGTATTCTGACCGCCGCGGTGTGTACCGCCAATGGAATACCGCGTTTGAATGACCGCCGTGTGGATTCGTGGGTCGTAATGGCATGGGCGTATTTCTGTTGGCGTGACGGTGGAGGTTTGGTCATCTCCAGTTTATCGCTGCCCGCTGATGTGGCGGGCTGCAGTGGAGGACGGAATTTTGGAGGTTTGGCCGTTGTGGGTCAGAATGACTGTGGCGGTTAACCGCGGCCGTGGCGGTGTTATGGCGGTCTTCTGACCGGCGGTAAGGGCCTTTTACCGCCGAGGTCAGAATGACCCCCTTAGTGTATTACTTACCTTCAAAGGATGGGTTTCCTGTCTAGTACTTTGTGGTGATTTTTTCCAAAAATACTGAGTGTTTTCTTTAATGTGCGTAAGTGCTGCGTGACTACAGTAGTATTGCATGAGCTTTGCATGTCTTCTAGATAAGCCTTGGTTGCTCATCCACACCTACCTCTACACAGCCTAGCTTCTAGACACTGCCTACAGTTCACTAAAAGGGAATACCTGGTATAACGTATAAGTACCATAGGTACCCACCACACACCAGGTCAGCTTTCTACAGTTACAATGGCCAAATTCTTCATCATGAATTTAAAAAAAACGGCTGTTACATAAATCTCCTTCACAAACCCCTTTTTATGTCAGAAATGAGGAAGAGCAGGGAACAGTAGCCTAAAAGGCTATCATTACATGGCTAAAATAGAAGCTGCGCCTTTGAGAACCCAGAGACTAACAGTATCCCATCATGCCCAGCTGGTGGCAGTTGCTTCAGTTCTTTTTTCTTCCTGACAGAACCCTGAAGCATTGAGCTCGACCTTTTATAGGTTTTTTTCTGAAAACATTTTTCTCCGAAATTGGTGACAACACCTTTACACAACGTCTTTTAACCATTCCTCCTTTTTCTGTTATTTTTTTACAGAAAACGGAGGAATTTTGTCAAATAAAATGCCTTTATTGTTTGATGAGTATCCTTGCTTTTGCAGGAAAAATGCGAAAACAGACTCTCATGAACTCTGTATCATCTGCTTACCATTACACCTGTGACATCTGCAGGATGTTTTCCAGGTGCACTCTGCGCAACAGAGAGAACATTCGCCTTCAAGAGAGAGAACAGAGACATCGCCAGCAAACACAGCCTACCAGTGGGGAATTACAGAGAGGAGAAGGTCAGTCTTCCATCAGGGCTCTTCCCTCAGCTTCCAGTGAACATGGAAGGTCTGAGAATCATGTTTCAGGCCAGAGAAGACATTGGTTCCCGTCAAGAGGATCGACGTTGAGGAAGGGTACAGCGCCAACTTTTTCGACATCAAGGAAGTGGCGACATTTGCCATCGACACATCAGTCGACGTCGAGGGATTATTTGCCGTTGATCCATTGCCGGCATATGACGTCAAGAAGTGTCTTCTCGCCGAGAAGTGCCGGTAGCCATCGAGACAGCGTGGACGGTCGATGTTGAGGGTTAAACATCAATGTGAAAGGTTGACATCGAGGAGTCTGTCAATGTCGAGGAGGGAGTGGAGAAAGAGGAGAAGAATTTATTCTTCATCTAAGGCATCACCTTCTCTGGTTGAGTTATCATCCTCTCCATCTCCTCCTCCATCTTCACCTCCTCCACCTGCTTCCCTTCCTCCGATGGCTCCACCTCTAACACTGGTGCTTCCTCTACCATCAGCGCCGCCTCCTGTACCGCCTCCTCCAGTACCTAGAAGCACTCCAGCTCCCAGGCCTGGAACCTGCTCCTGATCGCACTGCCACTCTTATCATGGTCATCGCACACTGGGATGCTCTTCTACTACGTCAAGACATAACCATCACGGTCATGGATCTTACCATAGGCCAAGGTCACGTTCCCATTAAAGGCATACTGATCATTCCTCTTCTTCTACAAGAGACTATTCACCAACATTATCGGACTCTCCACTGCCTCGTGTCTCTCTGGTAGATGATATTACTACCTTTCAAGAGGTGCTAGTCTGAGGGGCTGCAAAACTCAACATACCGATGTTGGTACCCACACTGTCCACATTGGTAATCGTTGAGATGCTACATCAGCATATAGCTTCAAGGTTATTGCTTCCAGGTTTCCTTGAGCCAGTCATGGATTTATTCCTAACTCTAACCATAGCTAAGTCTGCCCCATCCAGGCTTTAAAATAAATACTGAACTCTTGATCAAGACCCATTATTTCTTTGTACTGATCCTCAACCGACTTCATCATGGTTTTGGCTGCAAAAAAAGTCCATTCCACCTCTCCATCATCCTTTTGACCTCCAGAAAAGAAGAAAAGAAATGGAACTCGGTAGGCCGCAAACTCTGCAGTACAGAGGCCACTTCAATGAAGTCAGCCAATGCTACAACCCTCTTGGGCAAGTATGACCGAGCCCTTTAGGATTCAATCCAGCATTTTGCTGAGACCTGACAAAAGGGAAGGCTTCCTGGAGATCGTCAACAAGGATGCAATGGTCTCAAATCAAATTATCAGTGTAGCTGTGGATTCTTCCCTCCTTGTTGCACATGGTGGTTGTCAGGGAGTCACCTTGCGGAGGCATGCTTGGCTCCGGCTGACATCTTTAAAACCAGAAGCGCAACACTGCATCCAAAATTTGCCATTCTCAGGTTCTACATAATTTGGCAGCCATGCTGACGACAAGATGGCAAGAATGAAAACTGAAATGGACACTTTAAAAGCTGCGGGTCTGGAACAACCCAGGGAACAGCGCAAATCGTTCTGACCCTACCAGCGTCGATTTTACTCACAGAGGGTTCAAAACCCCTCATTGGCTTCCGAATAGATCTCAACAACAACATCAGAGATCCTACCAACCACAGCACAAGCAGACAAGAGGATGCACTGCCCAACAGCTCACCCAAGGTAGTAAACAAACATCAGCCACAAAACCATGTGTCCTCCCTTCCCCCTCTTTTGTTATCCACTCCAGTAGGGGGAAGCATTGCACATTACCTGGAAGAATGGCATGACATCAGACGCCTAGGTTCTGAATATTATGAAGAATGGGTACTGTTTCAGTTTTACCACCCCACCACCATGCCATTCCACCAAAACCATCCATCTCAACTAACTCAGAACAGAAGTCAACATCCTGTTGCAAAAGATGGCAGTCCAAGTATTTCCTAGTACCAAAGAAAGACAAACAAAAATTCAGACCCATTCTTGATCCCAAAGTCACCAACAAGTGGATTTGGAAAGAGAAATTCAGGATGCTGGCTTTACATCAGATACACCCCAGGGAGATTGGCTTTACTCCATCGATCTTCACAATGCATATTTCCACATTCCCATCGTCAAAAAGCATCGAAAATTTCTCAGGTTCCTTGTGGGGCATGACCATTACCAGAACACAGTACTACCACTTGGCCTCAAGTCAGCACCCAGAACATTCTCCAAGTGCATGGCTGTGGTGGCAGCATGTCTAAGAAAACACTGAATCTTCGTCTTCCCCTATCTAGACGACTGGCTCATGAAGGCGTCCATTTCTCATGAAGCCCAACTACATTTCAGTTGGACTTGCAAGCTCCTTCATCGGGTTGGTATTCATATCAACTTCAACAGGTCCATGTCAACTCCAGTCCAGACGTTGCATTGCTTAGGGGCCTCCATTGACAACATTGAACACAAAGGTGTGTGCTTCGTAAGAGGTACACTTATCAATCCTTCTGAAATGTCAGACTCTCAGAAGGGTACCTCATCCGACAGCAAGAGCAGTCTCATCTCTTCTTGGTTTGATGGCCTACTGTATCTTTCTCACTCCCAATGCTCATCTCCACATGCAACCTCTCTAGGAGTGTCTAGAGGACCAGTGAGATCAGCTGATGGGCAAGTGGGAGGACAGGATCACACTCTCCTTGTATGCGTTACGTTCCCTCAAGTGGTGGTGTTCTCCAAGCAATCTCCTTCAAGGGATGCAGTTTCACCAACTGGTCCCTTCTATAACCATTGTGACGGATGTATCACTGCTCGGATGGGGAGCTCACATGGATCACCTCCAGATTCAAGGATCATGGTCTCAGAGAGAGATGACATACCATATATATAGCTCTTCGAGCTCTGCGCTGTTCATCTGGCGCTCAAGGCCTTGCAAGCATTGTTCCCTTCCGACAGCCTGCTTGTTCAGATGGACAATACAACCACCATGTACTACCTGTTTAAGCTAGGAGGCACCGGGTCCAGAGCCTTCTCACTAGAGGACCAGACGATTTGGAAATAGCTTTTGGCCAGGAATCTGAGGGTAACAAACACTCACCTCCCAGGCGTCCAGAATGTTAAAGCAGACGCTCTCAGCAGAGCTTTCAGTGAAAATCACGAGTGGGTCTCGCACGATGAATACGTTAAAAGTATCTTCTGCTTGTGGGGCACCCCCTCTAGCCACCTGTTTGACACAGCAGATAACAGAAAATGCCACAACTTCGCCTCCAGGTATTACCATTCAAAGAGGCTTGGGAATGCTCTATGGATCGACTGGTCCGTCAAATTTCTTTACGCCTTTCAGCCGATTCCCCTTATCCCAGCAGTCCTGATCAAGCTGTTTCATGCTAAAGCCAGGATGATCCTAATTGCTCCAGAGTGGCTATGGCAATGGTGGTTCTTGGACCTTCTTCACCAGTCACATCGTCCACATCTCAAGCTGCCATGCAGGCCAGACCTACTAATGAAATTTGGAGGACAGTTGGTACACCTCAATCTCTCCTCCTTAAATTTGGCGGCATGGCTCCTGAGCTAGTGCAGTATGGACACTTGAACTTGCCACAAGACTGCATGGATATCCTCAATATAGTCCTTTCTCGTCTTATCCGGGATCCCTTTGAACCCATCTTCAAAGCTTCCCTACAACATCATACAAGGAAGACAGCTTTCCTGGTAGTGATAACATCTGCTCGCCGGGTTAGAGAGATACA
This sequence comes from Pleurodeles waltl, assembly GCF_031143425.1. Lineage (NCBI taxonomy): Eukaryota > Metazoa > Chordata > Amphibia > Caudata > Salamandridae > Pleurodeles > Pleurodeles waltl. The sequence goes on along the minus strand of NC_090440.1, from coordinate 970,546,343 downwards.
AGCACTATGTTCTCATGAACTATACATTGTCTTTCATTTTATCATAGTGGTTATGAGAACTCATCCGAAATTCCTTCCTAAGGTAGTGTCGGGCTTCCATGCAAACCAGTCTATCTCAATGCGTACATTCTTTCAGAATCCTACTCCAGTAGAAAGATTTCTCCATTCACTAGATGTTAGGAGGATTCTGAAATGTTATCTCGACAAGAGATATCCGTTGAACAGACCAATTATTTATTAACTATGGTCCGGTTCGCACTGGATTAGCCACCTCCAAACAATCTATATCCAGATGGATATTTTAATGTATTTTGTTGTGCTATCAAAAAGCTCATAAATCACTGGAACCTAAACTTAAGGCACACTCTATTAGCAGGAAAGCAACTGCTGCTGCTTTACTACGCAATATCCAGTTTCCAGAAATTTGCAGAGAAGTTACCTAGAAATCAGGGCATACTTTTACCAAACACTACTTCCTAGACTCCAATGCTAGAGCAGATGTTCAAGTAGGGCAGGCTTCCCCCCAAAATCTGTTTGCCTAAACTGTGTAGTGACTATCTGTCTTCTCCACCGCAATATGTGAGATGGGCTTGCTACTCTATTCAATGCTTATGACTATACCCTGCGAGAGAAGGAAGAGTTTTTCACCTCTAACTCCTGTTTTTTCGTAGGCAAAATTTCCATGATAATTCATAAGCAACCCTCCCTCTTCCCCAGTGGAATGGACAGAGGTGTCCTTGCAATCTTTATATATCCCACATCGCCTTCAAAAAGAAGTGAAGCAACTGCCACCAGCTGGGTATGATGGGATACTGGTAGTCTCTGGGTTCTTAAAGGCACAGCTTCTATTTTAGCCATATAATTACAGCCTATGAGGCTTCTCTGCCCTGCCTGCTCTCGATTCTGTCATAAAAATGGGGTTGTGGAGATTTGTACTGTTTCCAAAACATCTTAAAGTATGCTCATTTTATGTAATGGCTCTTTTTTGACTTCATGATGAAGAATTTGGCCATTGTAGCCTAGCTATTTAGGCTGCATTATCTGTCTGTTTCCTAAGTGTCTTTACTGGCCTTCCTAAAGAAAGGTGAAAAATCTCCATTTAAGAAAATATATTAGAGAACTGCTCGGGAGTCCCAGCACGTGGGCGGGCCTATTCAGTGCTTATGACATCATGGAAATTCCCCTATGAGAGAACAGGAGTTACAGGTAAAAAACGATTCCTTCCTGCCTTGTCTAGTCATGAGCTTGTCCACCCGTTCCCCTTCAGCCTGGCTTACAGCTGTCAACAACAATAAAATTTGCTAAAACTCATGGCAACTTCTTGGCCAACCACCGCCCAGAAAAACACTCTAACTGGTCTGTTTCTGCTCCCCTCACTGACACTCAAAGTTCAACATTCAACGTGGAGGCAAAAACCTCTCTAAGCTCCATGCCATAATGAGACAAGTCGACACCGTCCCCTCTAACACAAACTCAGTATCGCAGGTCAGCATGCTTTTTTATCCTATCAATGCCAAAATCTCTACAAAAGGCCCTCTTTTCCTTGTTAATTTTCCTCCTGGCCTTATCGATCCCTGCCGACTTGATAGCCCCCCGCCCTCCTAGTAATAAACTCTATCCAAACAATGTAACACCCTGACCACTATTTTTATCTTATTTAATTCCTCCTTCTTTGACCTCATCAATGCCAACCACCTCTCCACTACCAAGTCATTTTCACCAACATGAAGGACTAGTACATCTGGACACTTCTCTCCTACCAGCAGCTTGATAAAGGAAAGACAACACTTTTTTCCAACACATACCTCCCCTTCCATGACAATGCACTGTGAACAGGTTGGAATCCAGCCCCAAAATCGCTCCATGACTCCACTGGCACACTTGTCTCTTTTCCAGTTTTATGAATGAGTGACCCACAATCTATATGGATAAACCTGCAGCCTCCAGGCCTGAAACCAAACCGGAAACACAGCAATAGCAAGGGAGAATATGATAATGGCTCAAAAATCCCCTGACTCCCCCCCACCCCCCTTAACATACTGGCAGAAATATTCAGAGGACCATCTGCCCAGCCCCATGATATTCTCCTGACTCCAGCCTCTACTGCCCTCTTCTGTGGTCATTCCTATCCTAAATGGAAAGCTTTCCATAGCCTCTTACTCAACTCCCAAATAACTAAGTGACCTGCTCAGGACGACTAAGAGCTGGAATGCTGTAACCGATTTGTCATCCATATATGTGAAAACTGGCCCTATAGTGGCCATGGTGCTCGCCTGTAAGGAGTTGCCCCACTTCACGGGCAAAACCGGTTCACTGGATGTCAGTTCTTTTCTTTCCACACCAGTTAGCGGTGATCCGGAGACGAGCTACCCCTCTGTCTCCTTTTGAGAGTTTTCTTTAAACTTTTTGTTGACAATTTTTGGAGTGTGTTGAGGATGTCTTCAAGGAAGACAGGTTTTAAGCCGTGTGGCGCCCTGTTACGGACCCCCATTTGATCGGTTTATGGTGTATCAAGCGCAACCACAACTCAAAATCATGCTCATACTGCCAGGCCATATTGCGCTGAAAGCTTTGAGGGAGCGGTCCCTAAAGCTGCTTGCAGCCCGGCGACGCCAGAAAGCGCGGTCTAGATCGAGAAGGTCGCGGAACCACTCCCGGAGCCCAAGTCCTCTTCATCCAACTCGAGGTCCTCTGGACACTCAGGGAAGAGAGACAAGAAAAAGAAGTCCAAGCAGACTTCGACTTCACCTCATCCGTCGACCGACGAGACGAGTGAGAAACATTAGCATTCCAGGCACATTTCTGTGGAGCCATTGCCAGGTCTGACTCTGCGTCTCCCTCACCCATATCTGGGAGATGGAGCGACCTCAGCTCAGTTTAAAGAATTTTACGAGGCCATGCATCTCGTCTTTGAGTGGGCTGACCCCTCTGGAGCGCCTACGGCCCCACAGGATCGGGGGAGGCCCCATCAGGTTCTGCACTGGGCAGCTCCAGCCTCGGCACCGATGGGGTCTCACAGATCCGATCTTGGATCCAGATAGGGGCAAGTCGAGCCAACAACCTTCTCCAGCACCAATTCAGACGCTGATGCTCCCAACACCGCCAGACCCATTCTCATCCCCAGCATCTCTGAGTCTGAACGGTGTCGAATGATGCCAGTTCTAGCGCCGGCAGGGCTTACTGGCCCGAGGTCTTTGCCTGTTTTATGAAGCAGCTAAGCATGGGGGGAGAGTGGGAGAGGGCATTGGACCCTTTAGAATACCAGTTGGAGACCCCAACATAATTGGACTGGTATGAGGACCTAGGAGATGCCACCTCTGACTGGACACCTCTCCAGATACTGGCTTGTTCTCTCCACCCACTGTGGCTTCGGAGGAGGGAACATCTTACGCAATGGTGGTGAAGGGGGCAGCGGAGGTCCTTGACCTTGAACTTCCCTCAGTGGCTGTCAAGAGTAACCACTTGACCGAAGTGCTCATCCGAACCCCTATTGCCCTTTAATGAAGCGCTGACCGATGTCCTTCTGAGAACATGGTCTAACCCCAGCACAAGGGCTCCTGTGAACAGGAAAATTGTCCACTGCCATCGCACTACCCTGGGTTATCCTAGTTTCCTCACCCAATACCCCACCCATGAGAGCTTGGTAGTCCAAGTCTCAACTTCCTCTGGCGTGTTCCCTGCCACTCCCCCAGACAGGAAATCCAAGAGGCTGGATAGCTTAGGCAAGAAAATGTTTTCTTCCACCAGCCTACCATTGCAGTCAGTGAACACTGCATGCCTGTTGGGCAGTTATTCCCATACCTTGTGTGATACGGTTGCGCAAGTGCTGTCTCAGGTCCCAGAGGAGGCCCGGGCCACCCTCTCCCAAGCAGTAAAGGATGGGAGAGATGCAGAAAAGTTCACTATTAGGTGTGATTTGGACAAGACTGACTCGCCGGGCAGAACAGTTTCATCGATGGTGGCCTTAAGGCGCCACACCTGGTTGAGAATATCTGGCTTTTCAGGGGATGTCCAGGCCAACCTCATGGACATGTCCTTAAACAGGTTTCGTCTCTTTGGAAAAAAGGCAGATTCAGCGCTGGAGCCCTTAAGGACTCGCAGACTACAGGCAAGTCCTTGGGCTTCTCAGTAGCACCTCGCCCCCAATCTGCCTTTTGCCCCTTTCGTGGCTACGGAAGTGGCGCGCCACCCTTGTGCAGATTCCCCAAGCTGTGTGAGGACGTAAACATGGTGCATTCTGACCCTGTGGGTCTGGTAGCCAAAAGTCGTCAGCCACCAACCCCACAGCAGCTGCAGCCTATAAGCCCTCCTAGTTTGGTTGTTCAAGCCCAGTTGGAGGAAGAATCCAACATCATCTCCTCCACTGGCAGTCCATCACTTTGGACAAATGGGTCTTGCAGATCATTCAGAGGGGCTACTCCCTCCCTTTCCAATGTTTCCCTCCCCCTATACTGTCATCCCAAGAACAGCTGGCGAAGGATCATCTGAGCTTGCTCCAAGAGGAAGTTACAAATCTCCTGCCCAAGAGTGCTATAGAAAGGGTTCCAATATCAGAAGTAGGCAGTAGTTGTTATTCCCACAACCTTCTGGTACTCAAAAAGAACAAGGGTCTTTGCCCTATTCTAGATCTGCAAAACGTAAATCTCTTCTGCAAAAAGGAGCAATTCAAGATGCTCACTTTGGCTCAGGTCTTGTCTGCCCTAGACCAAGCAGACTGGCTGGTAGTGCTGGACTTGCAAGATGCGTATTTTTACATCCCCATCCTGCCTGCCTACAAGTGTTACCTGCAGTTCAAGGTAGGCCACAAGCACTTTCAGTTCACTGCGCTTCCTTTTGGCCTTACCAGCGCCCTTCAGGTGTTCACCAAGGTGATGGTGGTGGTCGCAGCTCATCTGCGCAGGTTAAGGGTTTCAGTCTTCCCTTACCTCAACAACTGACTGTTGAAGGCAGTCTTGCCCCAGACTATCGTCTACCACCTTCAGACTACTACGGCCCTCATCTGGTGTTCGCTGGAGTTCACAATAAATGTGCCAAGGTCACACATGAGTCCTTCTCAGACGCTCCCTTTCATTGGACCTGTTCTGAACACAGTGCAGTTTCTGGTTTATCCTCCAGAGCAGCAAGTCCAGGATATTCAGATTATGATCCCAATGTTTCAGCCTCATTCCTGGATTTTGGTGAGAATGGCTGAGGCTGCTGGACCTCATAGCCTCCTGCATCCTTCTGGTGAATCATGCGAGATGGCATATGCAGGCTCTGCAGTGGGATCTAAAGTTCGAGTGGGCATAGTATCAGGGGAATCTCTCTGACATGTTCCAGACCTCAAAGGGAACTGCAAAAGACCTGCAGTGGTGGCTTATGAACCGAGATTGGACCAAAGGTAGACTCCTCTCCCTTCCCCAAGTCAGATCTAACAGTGGTGACAGATGCATCACTCCTGGGATGGGGCAGCCATCTGTGAAAGGTGGAGATCAGAGGACTCTGGTGTGTGGCGGAATCCAGACTCCACATCAACTTGCTGGAGCTCCATACAATCCGACTAGCATTGAAAGCATTTCTTCCCTCTTTCAAGGGGAAGTTAGTGCAGGTGTTCACAGACAACAAAACCATGTGGTACTGCAACAAACAGGGTGGGGTGGGGTCATGGACTCTTTGTCAAGAGGCCCTACATCTCTGGACATGGCTAGAACAGCAGGGAATAACCCTGGTGGTTCAACACCTGATAGCTTCTCTGAATACCAGGGCAGACAAACTCAGCCATCGACGCCTAGCCATCCACAAATGGTGTCTCCATTCGAAGGTAAGCAAGGACTCTTTCAGCAGTGAGGACAGCCTTAGTTAGATCTGTTCACCTCAGAAGAGAAAACGCAATGTCAGCAGTTTTGCGTGTTAGAGTTTCCAAGGAAGCTATCTCTCAGAGATGTTTTTCCTCTCGAGTGGAGTTCAGGCCTCCTGTACGCCTTACCGGCCATGCCACTTTTGCTCAGAGATCTCAAGAAGATCAGGAGCAACCGGGCCCATGTTATACTTGGATAGTCTGGTATCTTGATCTTCTGCAAATGAGCATTGATCCTCCGATCTGGCTGCCCCATTGGGAGGATCTTCTGTCGCAACAGCAGGGGAGAGTCCTCCACCCTAACCTGCCAACTCCTCGCCTCCTTGCGTGGAGCTTGAGCGGCGACAGTTGATAGCTTTTGACCTTCCTCCCAAAGTCTGTAAAGTTATCTTGGCGGCCAAGCGGTATATGGTATATGCCTGCCATTGTCAAAAAAATTTAAAATATTGTACAGAAAAGTCTATTGACCCCCTTTCGGCCTCTTTTTCTGGTGTTCTTCTCTTCATTTTCACCCTTGCCCAACAGGGCTCTGCTCTGGCACTATTAAGGGTTATCTCTCTGCTCTGTCTGCCTTCCTTCAGCTGTCTGACCAACCCTCTTTATTTAAGTCTCTTATTGTAAATAGGTTTCTGAAAGGGCTTGTACATTTGTTTCCTCCTTCACCCTTCATCATGTCACAGTGGGACCTGAACCTGGTTCTCACATATCTAATGTGTGCTCCTTTGGAGCCACTACACAATTGTCCCCTCCAGCTGTTTACGATCAAAGCAGCCTTTTTAGTGGCAATAATGGCAGTGAGCTGCGGGCTTTATCATCCAGGCCTCCCTATCTTACTGTGTTCCCTGACAAATTGGTGCTTCGCACACAGGACTTTATCCTTCTGAAAATGTTGACCTCCATTCCATCTTGGAGAGTCTGTCACCCTGCCCACCTTTTACGCTACTCCACATCCTTCTAAAGAAAAAGAGCAACTCCACCGTCTGGACTGAAAAAGAACGCTGCTGTTCTGACTAGACTGCACAAAAGAGTTCTGGGTGGATGACCAACTTTTTGTGGGGTATGTTAGAGCAAAAAATGGTGGGTAGTACAGAAACTAACCATTTTGACCTGGGTCGTACTCTGTATCATGAGCTGCTATGCCTTGGCTAAAAAGACACCTCCTGAGGACTTAATGGCCCATTCTACCAGAGGAAAAGCTGCAACCACTTCATTCGCTCGTGGAGTCGCAGTCCTGGACAACTGCCAGGCAGCAACGTGGGCATCCCTGCACATGTTTGCCAAACACTACCATCTGGACAGTCAGGTCTGCAAAGATGGGTCTTTTGTCCGTTCGGTCCTACAAGACTTTTTAGTCTAGTTAAATTTGTCTACAGCCCACTGTCAGGATCGTATGGCTTGGGTATCTGTTCAAAGGTAAGGAATCTGCAGCTAGAAGTCTCTATCAGATGAACAAGTTACTTACCTTCAGCTCTGTATTATCTAGTAGAGACAATATGTAGCTGGGGATTCCTTACACCAACCCATGCACCCCTGCTTTGCGGACAGATTTCTAGGGCTAGTATTGTTCCCTTTTCAGGGTCCTAGTTTGGACACTCACTCGTCAGTTCACTTCATTGCTCTGTGCTCTCAGATTGGAAAGTCGTGAAAAGTAATTGTCGTCCGTGAGCCTGGATGGTGGCTATATAGGTAATCGTGACGTCACTTCTGGCGCCAGGGACGCCGCACAGAACTAAACGAAGACACCCAACGGCGCGCAGGGGTACTGCTCACGCAACATTTTCCAGATCCAGTCTGAAGTCTGGGGGAAATTTAAAGGTAAGGAATCTGCAGCTAGATATTGTCTCTACCAGATAATGCGTTACTGAAGGTGAGTAACTTGTTCTTCAAGCCCCAAACCTAAGCCCTTCACTCCTTCCCATAGCAAAATCCTACTCCCCTTGCTGCCTAAGAGCTCTGACACCCAAAAAGCTCCAAGAAACATCTGTCCTCAAAGTTGAAAACAAAACAAAAACAGATCCATCCTCACCCCTACATATCGCTGACAGGCATAGGAGTACGTCACAAAACAAACTCCAAGTTAGTGGCCTCCTCATCAGCCCCATACATCTTGCTTCCCTGGCCCAACCTTCTAACATCCTTCTTTCCAACTCTCCTGCCATTGCCGTGTAACCCCAAAAAAGCTTCCCCATGAACATGATGCCCGTCAGCTTTCCTAGTATCGTGATCCTTGACAGGTCCTTTTCAATTAGTAACAAAAATGAACTGCACCACGTCCTCTGTCCTGGCTCAGTCTTCTTGTCTCCTTCGTGCACCCCCCACCGTCCAAAGATTCCTTCCAAGCCTGCGCATAAGACTTCCTAGTAGACACTGCCAACGATCCTACCACCAGCTGAAGCATCATCTGTTGCTTACTGTCCAATGCTCCTGAGGGATATAAGTCCTGTCCCTGTCCCCCTCCTTTCGCCCGAAAAAGAATATCTTCCTTCAGGAACCTCAATACAAACTCTCAGCAGCTTCAACATCTGCTGCACATCTCTTGTAGACTGCTGGTTCACCACCTGCACCACTGCCTTGTATCAATTTGAAACATCACCCTCCTGTGTGCCAACAACGTCCGACAGAGAGTTACCGTCCCCATTAAAAGAAAGACCTCTGAAAAGGCAATGCTCCTTTCCCCGCTTCCACTCCTGTGGCCATTTTTCCACACACCACTTCCCTTGCCAATACAGACCTGAACCCATGCCTCCCCCCAATGCCCTTCAAACTGTATGCCCAAAAGTTGAAAATCCTCCAGGTCTACTGGCAGCAACCGAAAAGTTAAATTGGTGTTGATTTATGCCATGTGTGTCCCCTAGACCCGCCTTCTCCACCAAGGAGAGCGCCACATCCACAGAGGAGTATGACACTGAGACTTGATCTTCCAGAAAAAGTAATTCACCTATGCTTCCTCAGGCCATGATAAATTGTGTATGCACCTGAACCGCCTCTTTTCTTTTTGGGGATAACACCAATTAGAGACACGATCAAGCTAGGCATGGGCCACTCACCAAACAATCCAGCCATCCTGCCCTCTTGGATTTTCTTTACGCAACTTATCTCTCACCACCTGCCTGCAGGCACTCACTGATTTTGGATTATTTGCCCATCTATGCACCCTCTGGCCTTCGTATCCCAGCCAGAATCCCCTGTGGAACCCCTCCCTCAGTAAATCTGTGCCCTCTCTGATGTCATATTTTTGTAGCCAGAATTCCAACCTTTTCAATGTAATTGGTGTACGAGCCCTAGCCACCAGATCCATGTGTCCCCCTACCTCCCCACAAACCTGACACCTGTGCTGCTGGGCCCTTGCGTTCCCATACTGCCACTATCCTGCAGGTGAGCCTGATTGTCCCCCCACACCTTAACAATTGATAAGGGCATGTTTTTCTGAGCACTTGGAACATTTGTGACAGAATTTGCAATATTCCCTCATGCACAAGCCTTTATTGGAATCCCAATAGGCTCCCATCTGACCACTTTGTCCCTTGTCTCCCTACCCCTCTCCAGGTGGGGTGCTGCTGAAAGGGCCGGTACACTATCAGCAGCTCACTTATGGTGACAACAGTCTTCTCAAATTTAGATGGCCCCATCGTATTTTGCCATAAATCAGGACCTATCTACCCCCATTGTGTCTCTGGATGCCCTGAATTCGTCATCATATTGGGTCTATGCATATCCCAGTAATTAATCTGCGCCTTCCTTATGACATCATTTATTTAAACAGCGCCATGCACTTCTCTGTGTACTTTTCGCAATACACGCTGGCACGTATTAAGAAAGCCACCGTCCAATTTTCTATGGCCAAGGCCACTTTTGGCCTCTTGAATAACTTGTAATTTTCCTTTGACCCCTCTTTGGCCGGCAACTCCCTGTGTAAGAGTTTTAGCATCTCCACATGTTCTCCCTTCCACATTCTTTCTTTGGTGGCCAGCATTAAGTGCGCGCCCAAAGATTTGGACACTCCCATGTAAGGCAGCTATGTAATCTTCAACTCTTTGCTCTCAAGCCCATCATTTTTACCTTCCACTTTCCCCTCTCCTGTGTTCCCACCAATGATCTTTTCCAATTCTGTGCTCACTGCCAGCTGTCCCCCAGTAGCTCATTTTGTGCCCGCCATCAGGTACACTAACTTCCTGTTTGCTATCCCCATGCCCCGCCGATTCACCTTTGCTCTTTTTGCTGTGGTCTTCTATGCCCACATCTGTAACCTTTACATAAAGGCCCCTCCTCAACCTAGTGTTCCTGCTCTCCAGCTCCTCTCTCGCATCCACACCAATTGAAACCATGCTAGAGGCCTTCCCTCCATCCACCAATTCGTTACCTGGCACTGGGGTCGGTGCTGGCTCAGGAGCCTGCCATCTCGCCAGCTGTCCCATTTGGTTAAGCACACCGGGTCCTCCGTACCATTGCCGACCGGCACCTGTCTCATTATGATACTGTGCACATGCTGGGTAAGATCCCCTCTCCCTTCTCCAAGCCCACCCCCTGCTGCCACAACCTATTTTTCTCAATCTGCATGTCATCGTCCACCAAATCACCCTCCTGCAGACTCTCCTCATCCGTAATCCAGGCTTGTGTCTTCAAAGACCTCTGTACCCCCAACACATTTTTCATCATGCACAGCATGCCAATTTTGGTGTCTGTCATGACTTACATACACTTGGTGCTAATGGGGGCCTTACCATGCCCTCCAACCATTCTTCTGAAGCGGGAAGCTGCGTCCCGTGCCTTGCTAAGGGGTGTTTTTAACCCGCTCGATGGTTGCACTGACAAGGCCAATCTAGACCTTCTTGGATCAGTGGTTGTGCGGGCCAACAAAGCCATCCGACTGGCCTCATTGTACTCTGCCTTCAAGTCTCCTCAGCGCACTGAAGCTGCAATGTGCTCTCCTGAGTCTGCTCACCTGCTGTTTGGTCGCCCCTGCAAAAAAGGAAGAACATAGGCTGTGAGTACTGGACCCTATAGTGTGAAGCCTGGGTTGCCCCCATTTTCAGAAATCAGCACTATCTGCCACTCTCCTCGCAATGCGCCACTTGCGACCCCCACTCTAATCCCTGCTCCTCTTTCCTGCTAACTGGTCGCATCTCCCTTGTACTTGCGCCCATGCGCCCTGGCCGTCACAGTCTTGCCCCACCCCATCCTTGAGTACACCTTCTAGGGTTTTAACACCCCACCTTCAACTCTTGGCCTCTATTCCCCCCTGACAGCTCCTCCTCTGACTCCCCCTTGTCGCCTATATCTCCATCCTTGCTCCACTCCAGCATAGCTGCCACTAGGGTAGAGTCTGGACCCTTAGGGGCAGCCAGCTCCGAGGCCTTCCCCAATCCCACCTTGTATCCCTTCTTTTCACCCTCCTCCCGCTGTTCGACGCTCACCTGCCCCCCTCCTCTGTGATCCCCTTGTGCCACAGTGTTCTCACCCCTTCGGAGGTGGGCCCGTCCACCAGCATTGTCTCGCCCTTGTTGGTGCATGAAGACCCTTTCTGAGGTGTCATCCGCTCTTTTGACTGCCGCTCGCAATGCACCCCAGCCTGCCTCCCCTTCAAGGCCTACCACCTCACTCTGTGCCAGTGCTTAATTTGTAAGTGCAGGTGCCCAAAGCCCTCCTCTTAAACACGCAGCTGCTGCAATTAAATGTGTGAACACGGAATACTGAGGCGGCGTAATCCTGAAGCCATCTGGTTCCTCTTCAATCCATAGAAAGCCACTCCCTGCCCCTTCAGCTCACTCTTACAACTTTCTACTTTCTACCTTTGTGACGGCTTTTCGTTTTTCCCTTCATCCGTCTTTCCCATATGTGTCTTTTGCTCACAGCAAATGCTTTAGGTCGAAGAATAAGCCCCGGCCCTCAAAAATAAGTGCTGGTGCTCAGCACCGGAAGCAACAAGCACAAATTAAGCACTGCTCTGTGCCACTTCCCCTCCTATCTCTGTACAGGGCCTCCCTTTGGTCGACTGCCCACCAAAACCCCATTCTCGCGCTAATGTTCCTTTTAGCGGCCCTGAGCGCAGAATAACATCGCTCTTTGGAGGTCCAACTGTCTGTAAATTGTGGTCCTGACTGAAAGCCCTGCTCGGATTACAGCATCGTCCCTAAGGAAGTCCGCTGCTTGGAGTATGAGGCGTGGGAGATGCAGCTTTCATATGTTTGCTGACAGTCTGTTTTTCTGCTTCATTTCAGGGATCTAATGGAACAAAGAAATCCAGTGTTATCCTTGTGGACACCCCAGCTCTTACTGCACTACAAGAGAGGCAAGTGTTCTTTACTCCATATTAGTTTACCCTCTAGACTTTGCTGCCGCTTTCATCCAAGTGGCAGCGCTGCCTCGACCTTTCTTAGTGACTAAATGAGTCTGATGTTTCTTCGGCGCTAAATACGTGATAAATGTCAATTTTCTGGACTCAGGTTGAAGGTGGAAGAGCAGAACCGGCCTCCCACTGCTCCAAACTTGACAACGCTGCGAGTGAAATCTGAACGAGGGGACCAGACATACATCGTGAAGATGCTTTTCACAGAAACCATTGCAGATCTCCGTATCTACCTGGATGCGCACCGGTAAGTCACCCCTCTCGGCGCAGTAAAAATAAGCTCCAGTCTCCACCCACCGCGGCGCGACCTTGTTTTACAATTCCGTTTTCTTATCTTGCAGGCAGCCCGGGGCGAGCTCTTATGACATAATCAGCACGTTTCCCCAGCACGTGTACAGCGATGGCGCCAGAACCCTGCAGGAGTGTGGGCTCATTCCCAACGCCACACTTCTTCTGCAGACCAAGAAAGCCTAAGGAGTACATGCAGGTCCGCAGGTGTTGCTGCGAGGATTCCAAAATAAACTTTTTTTTTTTATTTTTTTTTTTTACCTCCGGGCTTTCTGTGCCTTCCTACCCGTCACACCCTAGTCTACATAGGCTTAGGGAGTGTGGAAACATGGGAAATTTAGATAGGCTTGATCTTGCCCGGTGCACGATGTGGAAAGCACGTGTTTCCCCACCGAGATTAGCTTATAAGCACATCACTGAATTCCTACCATCACGTACCCCACCCCTCCTTCCTTAGTAAAGCAGTATGTTCAGACTGACGTAGGAGAGACCGCAGAGTGTGATAACAGGCTCTGCTTTGGAGGTAGTAAGAGTTGGCACTGTGGCCGGAATATCAGTGCTCAAACTCATCAGCTGGTGTGAGGTCGGGCAATTGCTCTTAAATAGTGGGCCTCATTTACAGGAATCTGACACATCTGCTCCAATGCGTCAGATTTATTGCACTGCCCTACGGCCCCCTAAGGATGCCATGGATGCACTGTATTTACAATACAGAGCTCCATGGCATACGTTTTCACAGATGTGTCAGAAATTCTGATGCATCTGTGGCGCTAAACTCATGCATTGCTGGACTGGCATAAAAATCAAAATAAAAGACGTGCCAGGAGACCCCCATTGAGAAAAGCCCTGTGTCAATTTTACACCTGCTCTGAGCAGGCGGTAACATTTTTATGCAGTAAAATCACAGAATGACGCAGTAAAATGTTGTAAATTTCACCGTGACGAAGGCTGTACAAACTGACGCATTGGGCCCAATGCGTAACTTTGTAAATGTGGAGCAGTGTAGAGCACTGCTTGCGCCACTGTTGCATCAAAAAAATATTTAAGCAACAGTGGTGCAAAGGCCTTGTAAATGAGGTCTAGGGTACGGTTTTGGTAACTGCTCCAAAGCACAGAGCTGGCTTCACAAGGAGTCTTTTCTCACAGGCAGTGTTGTCTTTTCTCACTGGCAGTGTTGGCTATGTGGTGTGAGACATGGGCATTTACTCCAAACTCTTAGCTCTCCTATGAAGTCCAAAAGCTGTTCCCAAATACACACCTGGCTTTGCTGTGCCAAACTGTAACAGTTGACAAAGAACATCATAATTTAAGGCGTTTTAGCTTGAAATGCAAGCCCATCACTTTTTAAGCTACTCTTATTTTGTATATACCACAGTTTTTCCAATTCTCACATCCATTCTGGTAGAGAACACTGTCCACTTCTTCATTACCGCTGTGCACCTTGCCTTTACCCATGTGCGCCCCACCCGCTCTTTTTAATAATTTTTTTGTCTCCTATCTACTGTAATGCAACCAAAACTAGCAAATCTCCCAACTGCTTTACTCCATCTTTCATTCATTCTGACCTCCTAGTTTGTTGTTGGCTCTTAAGCCCGGCTTCCGGTCCCATTTCTTTTTCATTGGAATCACCATAGAGATACTTGACCTCTAGCTTTTTTTTTCCTTATCTTTAATACCCATTGACCCCCTTCCTAGATCTTTTTTCTAGTTAATTGGTATTTTAATTATTAAACTAAAGGTTTTGCAAACTTGTGTTGATGTATTCATTTTGCCTGGACAATAACGATGCAATTGTTTTGCATACTTTATCATTACTTTCCATTTTCTTTGTGTTCAAATAATGCCCTTCCATTCTTTAATACTGTTTTCGGTTCAGGATGGCCCTGCCAGTAACTGCCCATAAGTTTAAAGTAAAAACCTTGGTGCTACTATGTGGGGTGTGGTAACTGATCACCAATACAGAACTGGCACTGCTCGGAGGTGTGGAAACTGCTCCTGCTGCACAGTCGCTCTATCCAAGGTGTGGTAACGAAGCCCTCCCAATCATGGAGTTGGCTCTACTGTGAGGCCTGATAACTAATCAAGTCTAGATTTGTTGTGTGAGGTGCGACAAGTGCTGGAAATACGCTCACAGTATCTAACTCTAAAAGTGGAGTGCAGTAACACCTCCCCACAGCACCCGCCTTCTCTGCACCTAAAAATGCTCCAGGTTCTGCTGTTCTGCAGGATTAGCTGGAGCAAACACATTGACAACAAATGAAGGGTGGAAGGGACTGTGGTAGAAGCACGGAGCTGGGAGAAGTACATGAAGGAGACAGCTGAAAAACATGCATGCTGGTAGAGTGCTTAAACAAAAAAAAAAATGAAAAAAGGAGTACCTGAAAAGTAGAGTGGAAGGACACATGCTACAGAGGAGGGATAAAAAGCAAGGAAGTCTGTGGAAGCTGTCGAATAAGAGGCAAGCAAAATCACAGTGACAAAGAGACAATCAGTGGTAAGCAATGGGCAGTCTCTTAACCCTGTAAGGTAATAGAAGGTCTCACAAGAGACAGTACGTGTGTTCTTAAGCGTGACCTCAAAATGACTACTGCAGTGCAAAAAAATACGTCTCTGTATACATTGCAAGGATGATATAAAGAATTAAGGAGCAGATTTATGTTGGCCTTGCGACGTTCCAAGGCCACATTAGCGTCATTTTTCTTTTTACACTAACTTGGCGTTGTAAGGGGAAAATCACTGCGCCATATTTACAAAGTGGGGAGGGTGTAAAAATGGCGCAAAGGAATCTATAAGATTCCTTTGCACCATTTTTAGCAGCATTATTTAATGCCTGCTAAGTGCAGGCGTTAAAAAGAGGCCCCCATTGATTACAATGGTCTTCTGGATGCTTTGCAGGATTAGCGTCATAATTTTTTATGCTAATCCTGCAAAGTGCCGGACTAGCGTAAAAAATGATGACGCTAGTCACCCTAACTACCGCAATCGTGCGCCATATTTTAAATACGGCGCTACCATGGTGGCGTTAGGGGGGGCACTAAGAGGCGCAGGTAAAGTGGCACCTAGTGCAGTGCCACTTTTCATAAATCTGCCCCTAAATGAGTGATAACAGTAGACTTTTCAGATATAAAACAGTCCCTCATGACTTCCAGCAGAAGCCAAAGGATATAATGAAATAGACAATAGGAAGACTAAAATACTCCTATGAGCTGATTTAAGATAGGCTTAACAATGTCTCAGCCAATAATAAAGGTTCTTGAGCTAAAGAAGGCAATTGCTAAATGAGGCTGAACCTAAGCACCTTACCTTAAACTATGTAGAGTGTAAGAGCCATTATTTGCCAAACCTAAAAATGTGGTTGTTTTCTTTGGAACTAAATATGGACTATCAAATTTCTCAGGCATCAGACTGGATCCAGAAGATTTTTGCGTGAGCAGTTCCCCTGCATGATTCATTCGGTTTTGCACAGCATCCTCGGAACTGAGGTCGCGGTCACCTATATGGGCGCCACCCAGGCAAGCAGATGTTTTTTTTCTTTTTGTGCCACTTAACGCTGATCTGGAGAAGAGCTACCCCTCTGTCTCCTTCTGACAGTTTTTTTTCGTCATTTTTCGGACTGTTTTTCAAAGTGTGTCGAAGACGTCATTCAGAAAGGTAGGGTTTAATCTGTGTGGCGCCTGTCACTTTGCCATGTTGGACACGGACCCGTACCTTGTTTGTTTATGGTGTTTTATGGTGTCTCAAGCACGACCACAACTCATCGTCGTGCTTGGACTGCCGGGCCATGACGCCAAAAGCTTTGAGGGAGCAGTCCCTGAAGCTGCTTGTAGCCTGGGTTAGTGTGGCTCCTAGGATGTCTTGGTCCCGATTGAGAAGAAGGTCGTGGGACTGCTCCATGAGCCCCAAGACCTCTTACTCTCATTCAGAGTCCATGGCACATTCAGGGAAGAGGCACCAAAAACGTAAGAAGTCGAAGCAGGCTTCAACTTCTTCTCGGCCATCGGACGACACAATGAGCTCAGAACATCGGCGTTCCAGGCATGGTTCAGCGAGATTCTGCTCCTCCCCCATTTCCTGGAGCTGGAGCAACCTCCGCTCAGTTAAAGTATTTCAACAAGGCCATTTGCGCAGGCCAACCCCTCGGAGCGCCGTCATCCCCATGGGGGCAGAGGAGGTCCCATCAGGTTCCACGCCGATGGATCTGATGAGGTCTCATGGATCTGAACCGGCGCCAGTTGTGTAGACACATCCTTCTTCAGCGCCGTCCCGACGCTCCCGGCAGTGCCAGCCCCATTCTCATCCCAGTGTTTATAGGCGCCGACAGGGCCCATTGGGCCTAGGTTGTCGCCTGAGCATTTTCTGGAGCAGCTAGGCATTATGAAGGAATGGGAGGTGTCACTGGAACCTTTGGAACACCTGTTAGACACATGTACATCTATGGACTGGTGTGAAGAATTAGGAGATGCCAGTGGACTGGGCACATCTCCAAATACTGGTTTGCTTTCTCCCCCTGACTGTGGCTACGGAAAAGGGAGCATCATATGCAATGGTGGGGAAGAGGGCAGCAGAGGTCCTTGACCACAAACTTCCTTGTGTGGCAGTCAAGACTAACCCTCTTGACAGAAGAGCTTCAGCCTGGGGCTTCCTCATCAGAACCACTGCTCCCCTTCAACAAGACACTGACTGTTGTTCTGCTTGGAACGTGGTCCAAGCCCAGCACAGGACAATTGCCCGCAGCCATCACCCTTGTCCAGGTGATCCTAGTTTCCTCACCTAACACACAACCCCTGAGAGCTTGGGAGTTCAAGCCTCGACTTCCCATGGCACGTTTTGTGCCGCACACATGGACAGGGAATCAAAAAGGATGGACATCTTAGGAAGGAAAATGTTTTCTTCCAACGTCCTAGTATTGTGGTCGGTGAGCACAGCATGCCTTTTGGATAGCTACTCCAACACGTTGTGCAGGTGCTGCCACAGGTCCCAGGCCATTCTCTCCCAAGCAGTAAAAGACAGGAGAGATACAGCAAAGTTCACCATCAGGTGTGAATTGGATTCAATCGACTCACTGGGCAGAGCGGTTTTATTGATAGTGGCTCTTAGAGGCCACGCATGGTTAAGAACATCTGGCATTTCGGGGGATGTCCAGGCCAATCTCATGGACATACCCTTTGATGGGACATATCTGTTTGGCGAGAAGGCAGACTCTGCGCTTGAGCACTTTAAGGACTCTTGGGTTACGGCCAAGTCCTTGGACCTCTCAGTGATCCCGCTCACCTAATTTTCCTTTTGCCCCTTTAGTAGACAAGGTTGCGGTGAATTTTGGCCCCATGGGTAGGGTAGCCAGAGGTCGTCCAACACCAACCCCGGCAGAACAGCCTCTAAGCCCTCCTGATCTTCTGATCAGGGATCATGTCTGTCCAGTTGGAGAGAGAATCTATCATCTTTTCCCCCAGTGGCAGACCATCACATCAGACAGGTGGGTCCTGCAGATCATTCGGAGGGGCTACTCCCTCGCCTTCGAAATTTCCCCTCCTTCTATACCTCCAACTCAAGATTGGTTGACGGAGGATCAACTATTCTTGCTCTGCGAGGCAGTTATGGCTCTCTTGGACTATGGAGCAACAGAAAGTGTTCCGGTATCAGAAGTAGGCAGTGGTTAGTATTCCCACTGCTTTCTAATACCCAAAAAGAACAAGGGTCTTTGGCGAATCCTAGAACTATCAATCTCTTCCTCAAAAAGGAGAAATTCAAGATACTCACTTTGGTTGAGGTCTTGTCTGCCCTAGACCAAGGAGACAGGTTGTAGCGTTTTAGTAGCAAGATGCCCATTTCCACATCCCCATCCTGCCTGCCCACAGGCGTTATCTGCGGTTCAAGGTGGCCCGCGAGCACTTTCAGTTCACTGTGCTCCCCTGTGGCCTTACCAGCTCCACTCGGGTTTTCACCAAGGTGATGGTGGTGGTCGCAGCTCATCTGCAGATATTAGGGTTATCAGCCTTTCCCTATTTTGACTGTCTGTTGAAGGTGAGCTCGCCCCAGGCTGTCATCTCCCACCTTAAGACTACGGCAGACGTCCTGTATTCCCTGGGGTTCACTATAAATGTGCTGAAGTCACACCTGTCTCATTCATCTGGGCTGTTCTAGACACAGTGCAGTTTCTGATGGATACAACTACCTGTGGATTCCTCACCTAATGAATACTCCCATGGCGCCAGCATTCGACGGAAATCTTCTTCCTAGTCTCTGCACGTCGACGAGGACGTCACTCTAGCCCACGCGACGCCGTCTGACGTCATACAGGCAATAAGAGGTCCTCGCCGACGTGCCGACGTCAGTTCCCTTTTTTCCGTGCATTCGAAACGGTTATCTTCGAGGGAGCAACTGTTACTTTCGTGGTTACAGTGTATTTTTGCTGCGTAGTCCTTCGCTACAGTAAGAATGTCGCAGAGAAAGTCAGGTTTTAAGCCTTGTCATGAGTGTGGGGGCAAAATGTCAGTTACGGACCCTCACTCCGACTGCCTTTGGTGTTTGAGCTCCGACCACGACGTCGCGACTTGCAATTCATGCCAGCAAATGAATCCAAAGGCCCTCAAGGAACGTGAGGCGAAGTTGTTTATGGCGAAGTTGAAAAAAGAAAAACATCACAAGAAGTCTTCACCAAGGCATCGGCGTCATCGAGACTCCCGGCGCCGTAAAGAATCACGGCGCCATTCAAGCAAGGAGACTCGTTCCAGGTCTTCGGATCGGCGCCGGAGGGCTTGGGAGGTCAGTCCCACGGTCACGCCGCATCCATCGACGCCGTTGCCCTCTCCGGCGTCGCCGACTTCACCTGGACAGGCGTCGGTGATTGAAGTGGTGCACCCTCAAGTGTTGTCTCCGGCGTCTCAGACGTCGAGGCCGGCGTCGGGGTCGCCTTCGAGACAGGCACCCCAGTATCCGTCTTTCCCCACCCCTGGAGCCGATAGTACCGCATTCCTAAATGCGATGTATACCATCTTCCAACAGATGGCTCCAGGGGGTGCTCCAGCTGGCCCTTTGGCCTTTTCTTTGGGTGATCCTGCGCCTCTACGGCCGGCACCCTTTATGCCCTTTCTCCCTTTTGGGAACGTGGGCTCGGCGCCGGTGTCGGCGCCGGTGGCTGCTCCGGTGGCTTCAGAGGATTGGCCCCGGAGATTTCCATCCCGTCGACGTCGGGATTTTGTCCTGTGACTCCGTTGGGTCCATCCACTCCGAGTGCTCTTTCATCGCCGCCGAAGTTACCTGTGGTGCCGGACGTGGCGTCGGTGGCTTCTGAAGATCGGCGCCGATCTTCGAATTCGGCGGAGGCATTGTCGACTCCGCGTATCGAGCATAGGCTTCATTCGAGGAGACGTGCTCTCTGTTTATTAGAGGAGCAGGAGTACCAAAGAGTCCTGGAAGAAGGAGAACTAGAGGACTCGGGTGATGGACTGCATGGTCTAGAGACGGCCAGTGGGCTGGACACTTCCCCTGAGTGGGATCTTTCGTCTCCAGGGGAATACACGGAGGAGGCTGCTTCCTTTCCCGCAGTGGTACGGAAGGCGGCTAGTTTTCTGGACCTGCCTTTGTCGGTGGTAGAGGCAAAACAGAACATTTTGACAGAGGTGCTACATCCGGCCTCAGCTGCGGCGGAACCACTCTTGCCGTTTAATGACGCTTTGCTGGATCTGGTGCTAGAGGTGTGGAAGAGACCAGTATCTTCCCCAGCGGTTCACAGAGCCGTAGCCAGGAGGTATCGAGCTGCACCAACTGACCCTGGCTTTCTTTCTAGGCACTCTACACCGGAGAGCTTGGTGGTGCAGGCCTCCTGTTCATCCAAATCAGCGCCTGGTTCGTTCCCGACGGTGCCTGGAGACAGGGACTCGAAGAAACTGGATGCGCAGTCCAAGAAGATTTTTTCGTCCTGCAGTCTGGCGTTGAAGGCCACCAATGCAACTTGTATCCTGGGGAGATATATTCATGCTCTTATGGATGACATTTCCTCATCATTAACGGAGCTTCCCCAGGGTCTTTTGGATGTTGTTTCAAATGCCCAGGCTGCCGCGACCCAGATTATTCAGACTGGGCTAGACACAACCGACTCGGTGGCCAGAGCGATGGGCACAACTGTGGTGGCAAGGAGACAGGCCTGGCTCCGTAACTCGGGGTTTTCTGCGGATGTGCAGTCAACCTTATTGGATCTCCCTTTTGATGGGGACAAGCTGTTTGGGGCCAAGGCAGATTCGGCCTTGGAACGTTTTAAGGAGAGCAGGGCCACAGCTAAATCATTAGGGCTCCAAGCTCCTTCTTCCTCTGCCTCTTCCAGATTTTTCAGGAGGTTTCGTGGATTTGGGCGTGGCTCTTCCTCCTCTTCCTTTCGGGGGAGATACCAGCAACCTGCTTCTTCCCATCCCTATAGATCTTTTAGAGGGAGAGGGAGGGCCCGCACCAGAGGAGCCTCTCAGCAGCACTCTGCCTCTTCCTCATCCTCTGGAGGGGTGCAGCAGGGGAAGCAGCCTTAGGCTTCCACCATTTCCCACTCACTCCTCTCCTGTAGGGGGAAGATTACAGCATTTTCTCCGCAAATGGAAGACTGTTACAACGGACACTTGGGTTCTCAGTATTGTGGGAAAAGGCTACACCCTTCCCTTTCGGGAGTTCCCGCCCCTCATCCCGCCCCGCCCATCTTATTGTTCAGAAGAACACCTTCTGTTGCTAGAACAGGAGGTTCAAGTCCTCCTTTCAAATGGCGCGGTGGAGTTGGTCCCAGAGCAGGAAAGGGGTCGAGGTTGTTACTCAAGGTATTTCCTGATTCCCAAGAAGGATGGTCGGTTGAGACCAATCCTGGACCTGAGGATCTTGAATTGGTTCCTCAAACAGGAAAAGTTCAAGATGCTGACCCTAGCTCAGGTGCTTTTGGCGTTGAACAAGGAAGATTGGATGGTGTCTGTCGACTTGCAGGATGCTTACTTTCATATCCCGATACTCAAGTCACACAGGAAGTATCTCCGGTTTATGGTGGGATCGCAGCACTATCAGTTTGCGGTCCTTCCGTTTGGTCTTACTTCAGCACCTCGAGTCTTCACGAAGGTGATGTCGGTGGTTGCGGCAGAGCTCAGAAGGAAGGGGATAGCAGTATTCCCTTACTTGGACGACTGGTTGATCAAAGCCAAGTGGCCGGAGCTTGTGTCGCATCATCTGCAGTCAACGACCTGGGTTTTTCGGTGAACGAGCCCAAATCTCACCTGGAGCCCTCTCAGCGCCTCCTGTTCATAGGGGCAGTACTGGATACAACATTGAGTCGAGCCTTTCCTCCGCCTCAGCGGATTCAAGATATTCAGGAATTGGTTCCAATGTTTCGAAATGGAGCGGTAGTTCCAGTCCTCAAGGTCCTTCGTCTGCTCGGTCTGTTTGCCTCCTGCATTCTGTTGGTCACGCATGCTCGCTGGCACATGAGGGCTCTTCAGTGGTGCCTCCGAAGGCAGTGGTCTCAACACAAAGGAGATCTAGAAGGTGCTGTCAAGATCTCCAGAGATGCTGCTGTGGACTTGAAGTGGTGGATTGCGAGCAACAATCTTTCACAAGGGAAGCCGTTTGCGCAGTCGCCACCAGTGGCCACGGTCATAACGGATGCTTCCACTCTAGGGTGGGGAGCGCATCTGGGGGATCTGGAGATCAAAGGCCTTTGGTCTCCAGAGGAGCAGATGTTTCATATCAATCTGTTAGAGTTACGGGCTGTACGTCTGGCTCTCAAGGCCTTCCTCCCTTCCCTTTGTGGTCAGTCGGTACAGGTCCTGACGGACAATACTACCACGATGTGGTACATAAACAAACAGGGAGGAGTAGGGTCGTACCTTCTCTGCAGAGAAGCTCTTCGACTATGGTCCTGGGCAAAGGACCATCAGATTTGCTTGGTAGCAAATCATCTGGCCGGGGTCTTGAATGTACGTGCGGACAGTCTCAGTTGCCAATTCTCGGCCGACCACGAGTGGCGTCTCCATCCAGATCAAGTCCGTTTAATCTTCCAGATGTGGGGGTTTCCTCGGATAGATCTGTTTGCCACTCGGGAGAACGCGCATTGTCCGTTATTCTGCAGCCTCCAGTATCCGATGCAGGGAGCGTTAGGGGACGCGTTTCAAATAACCTGGTGCGGCCAGTTGCTTTACGCGTTTCCTCCCATACCCTTGATTCCTCGAGTATTGAGGAAGATTCGCCAAGACCGGGCGCTAGTCATCTTAATAGCTCCGGATTGGCCAAGGAGGGTGTGGTACTCCGACCTTCTCCAACTCTCAATGTGCCCTCCGCTCCGTCTCCCTTTCAGGGCAGACCTCCTCTCGCAGTCGCAGGGGCAGGTTTTACACCCCAACCTCCAGAGTCTGCACCTACATGCCTGGAGATTGAGCGGGGCAACCTGAGTTCCTTCTCTCTCCCGCCTGATGTAGTGGATGTTATATTAGCGGCCAGGCGACACTCCACTAAATCTATCTACGCTAATAGGTGGTCTAAATTTGTTGCGTGGTGTGGAGAGAGGCAGATTGATCCCTTACATGCTCATCTATCGGACGTTTTGTCTTTTGCTCTCTCTCTAGCGCAGAAAGGTTGTGCAGTGGCTACCATTAAGGGTTATTTGTCGGCCTTGTCAGCCTTCATTTGTCTTCCAGACCAACCATCGTTATTTAAATCCCCTATTGTTATCAGATTCTTGAAAGGTCTTCTAAATAAATATCCTCCAAAACCATTCGTTATGCCGCAATGGGATTTGTCCTTGGTCCTGACTTTCCTTATGGGGTCCCCTTTTGAGCCTATGCATTCTTGCCCCTTAAGGTATTTGGTTATAAAAACAGTTTTCCTGGTAGCGATAACATCTGCAAGGAGAGTGAGTGAGTTGCAGGCCTTATCGGTAAAGCCCCCTTATACAACTTTTTATGGGGATAAGGTGGTGTTGAGGACCAAGGCTGCTTTCCTCCCGAAGGTTGTTTCACCCTTCCATTTGGCTCAGACAATTACTTTGTCCACGTTCTATCCTCCGCCTCACCTTCTAAAGAGGAAACAAGACTGCACCGTCTGGACCCAAAGAGGGCGTTGAGCTTCTTTATTGATAGAACAAAGGATTTCAGGCTGGAGGATCAGCTGTTCATCGTGTACGTGGGCAAGAGGAGAGGAAAGGCAGTCCACAAGAGAACACTCTCCAGGTGGGTGGTTCTTTGCATTAAAATCTGTTACTATTTGGCAAAGAAGGACCCTCCTGAGGGCATTAGAGCTTATTCCACCAGAGCTAAGTCGGCCACTTCGGCCTTGGCCAGGGGTGTTCCTGTGGTTGACATCTGCAAGGCCGCAACTTGGTTGTCCCTTCACACTTCTGCGAAACATTACTGTTTGGACTCTGAGGTCAGAAGGGACGGCCATTTTGTACGGTCAGTGCTGCAGGATTTCTTGGTTTGACCATTTAGGCACCCGCCACCGGGCGTGGTACTGCTTTGGGACTCTATTCATTAGGTGAGGAATCCACAGGTAGTTGTATCCATCAGAAGAACGAGTTACTTACCTTCGGTAACGACTTTTCTGGTGGATACATTAGCTACCTGTGGATTCCTCACGGTCCCACCCGCCTCCCCGTTGCCTTTCTGGTCTTACCAAGTAATCCTTGAGTGCGCTTCTCTTGGTCTTCAAGGTTGCAATAGACGTTGTATATATGGATACGTGTGTATATTATCTGTATATATATATATATATATGTATATATCTTTGTGTACATACATGATTTGCATATATTTGTTCGTTATATTAAATTTACAGCTATTCATTGCAATATTGTGTATTTTACAAGGTTATGGGATGTTGCCTTGCTCTTTCATTGCATTGGGTGGTTGTTCTCATGCACGTAAAAAATGTTGGTACTGACGTCGGCACGTCGTCGAGGACCTCTTATTGCCTGTATGACGTCAGACGGCGTCGCGTGGGCTAGAGTGACGTCCTCGTCGACGTGCAGAGACTAGGAAGAAGATTTCCGTCGAATGCTGGCGCCATGGGAGTATTCATTAGGTGAGGAATCCACAGGTAGCTAATGTATCCACCAGAAAAGTCGTTACCTTAGGTAAGTAACTCGTTCTTCTGGCTTATCCTCCCCAGCAGCGAGTCCAGGATATGCAGGCTATGATACCGAAGTTTCAGCCTCAGTCCTGGATTTCAGTGAGAATCTGCTGGGCCTCATGTCCTCCTGCTGCTGAATCATGCCAGATGGAATATGCAGGCTTTGAAATGGGCACAGCATCATGGGAATCGCTCAGACATTTTCAAGATCCCAGAGGGAACTGCAAAAGACCTGCAATGGTGGCTGTTGAACCGCGATTGTATCAGAGGAAAACTCCTCTCCCTTCCCCAAACAGATTACACCATAGCGACAGACGCATCACTCCTGGGATGGGGGTGGCCATCTGGGAGAGGTGGAGATTAGAGGACACTTGTCACTGGCAGAATCCGGACTCCACATCAAATTGCTGGAGCTCCGTGCGATCTGGCTACCGTTGAAAGCATTTCTTTCCTCAGTCAAGTGAAAGTTAGTGCAGTTGTTCATGGACAATACCACCACAACCATGTGGTACTGCAACAAGTGGGGTGAGGTTGTGGACCCTTTGTCAAGAGGCCCTTCATTTCTGGATGTGGCTGGGACAGCAAGGCATTACCCTGGTGGTTCAACACCTGGCAGGTGCCAGGGCAGATTAGCTCAGCCGTCGATGCCTAGTGGATCACCAGTGAGGAGAGCCTTCGTTAGATGTTAGCCTCTGAAAAGAATGCGCTATGTCAGCAGTTTTGCGAGTCGGAGTTTCCAAGGCGGCTATCGCTTGGAGACGCTGTTCGTCTTAAGAGGAGTTCAAGCCTCCTATCCACCTTTTCACTCATACCTTTTCTGCCCAGAGTTCTCAAGATGGTCAAGAACACCCTAGCTCAAGTCATTCTTGTGGTGCCAAGAGTCAGGTATCCCAAGCTTCTGAGAATGAGCATCATTCCTCCTGTCAGGTTGCCCCTTCAGGAGGAACTTCTGTTGCAACAGCAGGGCAGGGTTTGCCACCCAGAACTTGTCAACTCTAAGTCTCATTGCATGGAGATTAAGCAGCTACAGTTGACAGCCTTTGACCTTCATCCCAAAGTCTATAATGTTATTCTGGCAGCTAGGAGTCCCTCCTCCAAGACAATGTACGGCTGCTGATGACAAAAATGTATTGTGCAAAAAAGTCTATCAACCCTCTTTCTGCCTCTCTTTCTGATATTCTTCTCTTCATCCTTACCCTTGCCCAGCAGGGCTCTGCCCTGGGCACTCTCAAGGGCTATCTCTGTGCATTGACTGCCTTCCTGCGCCTGCCTGACTAACCTTATTTGTTTAAGTCCCCTATTGTACACATGTTTCTCAAAAGGCTTGTGCACGTTTTCCCCCTTTGCACTTTATCATGGCTCAGTGGGCTCCTAATTTTGTGCTCACCTACCTCATAGGTGCTGCTCCCTTCAAGCCGCTGCACAATTGACCCTTTCGGCTGCTTACCATCAAGAGAGCCTTCCTAGTGGGAAGAACATCTGTCAGGGGGGTGAATGAGCTGCAAGCTTTGTCATCCACGCCTCCCTATCTGTGTTTAAAGGGAAAGTAGTGCTTCGCACCAGAGTTTTTTTCCTTCTGAAAGTGTTGACCCCGTGTCTTTTGGGACAGTCTGTCACCTTGCCCACCTTTTACGCTACTCTACATCTTTCTAAAGAAAAAGAGTGACTCCACTGTCCAGACACAAAAAGAACATTGTTGTTCTGCCTTGACTAAACAAAAGAGTTGCAGGTGGATGGCCAACTCTTTGTGGGGAATGTTGCAGTCAAGAAAGGTCAGGCAGTACGGGAGTGAACCATTGCACTCTGGGTCATTCTCTGTATCAAGATCTGCTAGCCTTGGGTAAAAAGTAGCCTCCTGAGGGCTTACAGGCCCATTCCACCAGAGGAAAAGTTGCAACCACAACAGTGGTTCATGGAGTTCCGGTCCTGGTCATCTGCCAGGCAGCAGCGTGGGCGTCCCCGCACACGTTTGCCAAACACTACTGCCTAGACAGTCAGGTCCGTAGGGATGGACGTGTCGCCCATTCAGTCCTGCTGAAGTCTTTAGTCTAGTTATTTTGTCAACAGCCCAATGCTGGGATGATATTCCTTGGGTATCTATTCAAAGGTAAGGAATCTGCAGCTAGAAGTCTCTATCAGATGAACAAGTTACTTACCTTCAGTAACGCATTACCTGGAGAGACTAGATCCAGCTGCAGATTCCTTACACCCACCCATGCCTCCCCGCTCTGCGAACTGATTTTTTATGGCTAGGATTGATCCCTTTCAGGGCCCTAGTTTGGACACACATTCCTCAGTTTACTTCATGGCTCTGCACTACCGGTATACAAAGTTGTGAAAAGTAACTGACATCCTATATAGGTTACCCTGATGTCCAGGGCCAACGACGTCACACAGAATCAAACTATGCCAGCCAATGGCATGCAGGAGCACTGCTCAGACAAAAATCTTCCAGATCCAGTCTGACGCATGGGAAATTAAAAGATAAGGAATCTGCTGCTATAGTCTCTAATAGATAATGCGTTACCGAAGGTAAGTGTCTTGTTCTTTAAGGAGGTCTAGTCATAATAGTAAATCATGCCGCTTCATACAATTAAAAATGTTGCTACACAATTGATACTGGGTCAAAGCAATGTAGGTAGTCTGTCTCTGTAGTACAGAATTTACAAGGGTTGCCTTTGGCAAACTGGATTAAGTTCAAGTTGCTCTGCTGGACTTTAACATTTCTGCACCGATTAAATCCACCATGTGCAAAGAATACAATGTGTGCCATATGTTCTCAGGTGAACTTGTCATTCATGGGATCATTTTAAAGTTCAAGTACCTAAACCTAGAAATAAAGAGTAGTGGTGACAGGGGATTCTCATCTCTGGAAAATAATTCTCCAGGAAATAAGTAAGCGATACAATACATCCAATTTAGAAAAGCTACACAAATCTTTATGTTGACAGGTGCCCCTGTTGCGCTACTTTATCTTCTCTTTTTTCTAATAGTGCAGACACCCTGAGGCATCTTAACTTTCTAAGCGCAATTTACAAATAAATGAAACAATATGAAAAAGTTGCAGTTAACTCAATTTCTCATTTTAAGAGTCCAAAGCAATGTTTTTATTGTGGATGTCTCTGATCTTCCATTTGTTAGCACATGATGAAGAAACTCCCAAAGATTGATGGTTAGAATAAGAGGAGGTAAGCAACCACATTTCATGATTTCAGACAGTATCATAAGGTAAAGTCTTGCACCTTTTTTTTGCTAAACAATCTCCCACCCATGCCTTGACAGGCAACCCATGTTGAGTGTTTGAACCAAGAGCTACACTTTGAATAATGTTAGGTACAGGGTTCATCTGCACCGCATCTACTCATCCCCAAAGTCTGTTCCAGAGAATCCCAAGTCTAAACGACTGGGGCTATTCACTTTTAAAGCTTATCCGTGTCCTTTAAAATGACCCAAACTCAGCTAATCAGGTGATAGCACTCTCTTGAAAACACTCCCAAACAGGGGATGAGCCCATCAGATTTTCTACCGCACATCATCTACTGCCATGTCGGGATCATCCAAGAAAGGGTTCTTCAGACCCTGTGTTACATGTAGGAAGAAGAGACTTCATTGTGAAGAGGCCCCACAAAGACTGTACTTACTGCCACTACCCTCAACATCAGGTAAAAGACTAAAATATGTCAAACCTTTTCCACAAAAACAATAATGGATAGAGAGGGGAGGCTTCTTCTGTGGCTTCAAAAAAAGCTAAAAGATCTCCTAGTTCTGAAGAAGAAGATAATGGCACCTCTTCTACTGCCCAAAAATGTCACAGAAAAGGAAAGGTTGCAGGACCAAGGAACACGAGGAGTGCAGGAAGGCTTTAAAGAAGACTCACCACAAGTCTGTCAAAGACCCTTTGAAAAAGGTGAAAAAAGAAAAAAATCTCACAAACTGCCAGACCTGAGCTATCCACTCCTGTGAAGTCTATAGTGTATACTCCAAAGTCCTCCTCAGAACTGTTGACGAATCCTAAAACAGCTTTAAGATTCTTGACGACCACCACTTTGCCATTGAAAACACTATTGTCGATGACGGTAACTATTACCACAGTCACGTCGTCGACTGACACAATGACGACACCATATAGATCATCGTTGGCAGCTATAAGAGCTTCGTCAATGAAGGCTCTGTTGATGACAAGTCCATCAATGAGAATAACTTTGTCGACTCTAGAAATTGTAAAAAAAAAAAAAAAAAAAAAAAAAAACCTCTACATTTAAAGAACTCAACAACACTGTCAACAACTGAAATAATTGAATCATTCATCTTACCTGAGCATTCATCTCCATGTAAGGTGTCTCCTCTCCTGCCTACGCGTCTTCTTGATGTGGAAGAATCTGAGGATGATGTCCCATTTGGCACTGCTCATAGCCCTTTCGAACTCCATATTAAGTACCAAGATGAAGAAGATGACCAGTATTACCAAGACTCTGACTCCCCCAGCAAACATAATATGTGGAACCACCCAGGTGTCATGGAGAGCAATATACATCAGAACCAAATATGGTACAAGTTCCTTTAACACTCTTCCAGGACCTCCAATGGCTGCTACAGGACTATTATAAGAGGTTTCCTGAGTCTGCAAGGCCAGCATCTCCACCAAAGTCTCAAATTCCACCTCAGCCTATGTCTCCTAGAACACAGAGAACCATGCTGCCACCTGTAACACCCAAGAGGACTCCTGCATCCAGCATTGCAGTCTCTTTTACAGATGATCCTTCATCAGTGGATGATGACAGAGAGGATGGAGAGATTCCAGATTCTACTAATGAATAGAATGACTTCCCGATTCCTACTCCTTCACCACCTGCTCTGCCACCATTAGATGAACCTCTGTATGACATATAAGGCTTCCACAGCCTAATAGAAACAGCAGCAACGAGATTTAAATTGCCCATTTCAGTCAAACAGTCTGACTGCTTTCTTTATGACTTCAAGGAGCCTGCGGGGAAAATAAATAAATAAATAGTACAAATCGGTATGAGCCATATCTATAAGTGGACTATATCTGGGAAGAGGGTGTAAGAATTGTAAAGAACCCCAAGACAGTAACAGTTGTTTTGCCTTGCATAGACAAGCAATACAAGGTGACAGAAGACTCACCTGCCTGTTTAGATGGCCGCCCAATGGCAGACTCAGTATAATCTCAAGCGGCTCAGCACCGTTCTAAAAAGCCTTCTGCTCCTACCTTGGCTCCACCAGATAGAGAGGGTAGACGCCTAGATAAGACAGGCAAAAGGTTCTCATCTAAGTCCCCCAACACTGTTGGTGCTGCTAATACCTTTCCATCATTGGCCGGAATGATCGACCGATGTAATACGATATCCGTGCCTTTACAGCTCTAATGCCAGAGGATAAAAGATCAGTGGTGAGACGGATTTTACAAGGAGAACGAACATCCTCAGAAAGAATTTATTGCGCTATGGATATAGCTACCATAAGTTTTCAGCAGCTGGCAGGGGCTGCTGTTTTGAGAAGATAAGATTGGCTGAAAGCAACCTCTTTCTGGCCAGAAGTTTAATCAAAGATCATTCGATCTGGCCTATGATGGAGAAGCCCTCCTCTGACAGCATGTGGATGATGCCTTACAGGCCATCAAGGCTGACACTGAAACTGTGGAATCTTAGGGCACCTTGCGATTTAAGGAAGTGCCTTTTCAGGGAGGAGGAGGAGGAGGACAAGGTTTCACTTCATACAGAGAAGCTTAGCAACACTTTCAACAGCCTTACCAATAACAGCCAGTCAAACATCAGAAGCCATGGAGGCTTGCCTAACATTCACCAAGTTAGGTCTCACTGTCAATCAACAGAAATTATCAGTTGTTTCTTCAAGGAAGACAGTATTCCTAGAAGCAGCTTTGGATACCAAGAGAAAGCCTTTCTATACCAAGACAGATATCAATAGCTCAGAGCACTGGCACTCAAGCTGCTACAAAGAAAGACTGTTTTAGTGTGCATGTTCCAATCTCTCCTATGGATGATGTCCTCAGTAATAACTTTAAACCCCTTTGCCCTCCTAAAGATGAGGCCTCTGCAGGAGAAACGAGACCAGAAATTGACACAGACAACGGGATAATTTGACCATATAGTGGAGATCATAGCAGGCATAATGGAAGCTCTAACATAGTGGCCTCAACCAAGCTGTCCCTCCGAGGGTCTCACGTTCCTTCCTCAAATTCCAGACTTTGAAATAACCAAGGAAGCTTCCTAAGAGACCTTCAAGATCTACGAATAAATGAAAAGGGGTCTCTGGTCCAAAATGACCATGCATATCAATCGGCAGGTGTTCAAAGCAGTTTTTCTCACTTTTCAGGCTTTCCTGCCACGAACAGCCGGTTTGTCAGTACTAGTCCGGACAGGCAATGCATGCATTACATCAACAAGCAGGGAGGCACAAGATCGTAGAAGTGCAGGACATTTGGAGTTGGCTGATGAAGCACAAGATAACGCTTCTGGTGGAACACGTCCCAGCAGCAAGAAATCTCTTAGCAGACACACAACAGAACACAAGTCAACTGCCAGGAATGGAAACTGAACTAGTCAGCGTTAGACCAGATCTTCATCCTATGGGGCAAGCCAGCGCTGAACCTCTTTGCCACAAAAGACAACCGGAACACCAGTTTACACAAGTTGGTATCTGCATCCAAGGGTAAGGAGTTTTTGATCATATAGTCAGGGATCTATGCATATGCTCCACCCCCTATCCCTCTCCCCCGCATGTTCCCCTCCACCTGAAACCTCTCATGCCAAAGGTTCTCAGCAAAATGAAAGCATAAGACTATTATCTCATCTGGATAGTCCCCAAATAGCCCAGGCAGCACTGGTTCACGGAGCTACTCCTATTGTCGGAAAGCAACCACATTCACCTGAAACCATCCAGGACACTCTTGACGATGAAACAGGGCCAGGTCCTTCATCCAAACCAGACTTCTCTTCATTTATGCACATGGCTCCGGAATTCAATGAGATTACAGGTCTAAATATCCCTCAGGACTGACGGGACATCCTTGCTAAAGCCAGAGCAGACAGCACTACAAAGACTTAGGAGTTAAAATTGAAACCGTTCTGCCTGTGGTGTCAAAAACAGAATCTACATCCTATTCAGGCATCGCCAAAGCAAATACTACCTTATCTACTGTCACTAACATGATCAGGCTTAGTATATGTGTCAATTAAGGTACATCTCACTGCTATATCCAGATATCAACGTTCATCTAACTCTCTAATCTTGTGATCAAACATGATTATTAAGCAATTCATCAAAGGGCTGTTCAGGGTTTTTCCTCCCATAAGTGCCCCTCCCCCTGCATGGCACCTGAATGTTGTATTATCACAACTCATGAAATGTCCCTTTGAACCAATACAGAAAATGGATCTCAAGTTCCTCTCTTGAAAATTGCATTACTTAAGGAACCTTTCCTCACATTTACTGAGTTAGTACTTCTCAGAACAAATCCAAGATTTATTCCAAAAGTCCCTTTAGATTTTCATCTGAATGAACCACTGATCCTAAGAGCATTCCTTTTTTTTTTTTTACAAATCCACAGTCACCAACAGAGAGATTTCTACATATGTTAGACATCAAAATGTGTCTTAAGTTCGATCTACAACGCACACAACAGATAAGGAAAATTTATCAATGTAGGAGGCTGGCCTGGTTTGTAGTGGGTACGTACACCTTAATCCAGGTCCAGTTATCCCTTATTAGTGAAATGTAATAGTGTTCTAGCAGCTTAAGCTGATAAAGGTAGCTGTAGCAGAGCAGCTTAGGCTGAACTAGGAGACATGCAAAGCTCCTGCAATACCACTTATAGTTATACAGTACTTATACACAAGTAAGGACAATACTCAGTGTTACCAAAAATAAAGGTAGTTTATTTGGGTGACACAAGGCCAAAAATATCTTAGAGGAAATACTCCTTCTGGAGGTAAGTATTATACACATTATATACACTAGACACTAAAATAAGGTAAGTAATTAGACACAGTATAGTGCAAACAATAGGAAATGCTATAAAATGCAATGGGAGAAAATAGGTCTAGAGGCAACATAAACCATATACTAAGAAAGTGAAATGTGAATCACAAATTCCCCCCTAGACAAGTGTAGTGTGTAGAGAATTGCTGGGAGAGTAAGAATACAGCAAAGGTAAGTAAATTACCCCACCCCAGAGCCCAGGAAAGTAGGAGTAAAGTAATGTGAGTTTCCTTAGGACACACTACCAGTCATGATTAGAGTTATTGCAAGAACCAAGCAAGACTGCAAACAACAAATGGTGGATCCCTGGACCTAAAGACATGCAAAGGAAGGAGTCCAAGTTCAGAAGTCGGAAGAAGTTCCAGGAAGGACAGGAGCCCCTGCCAACCCAGAAGAGGGTGCAAAAGAAGAGTCCTCTGTTGGACGATGACTGCAGTAATGCACCCAAAGAAGATGTCAGCAGGTTCCTGCATGATGCAATGGATGTCCCACGAAGAGATGTTGGATGCAGGCAGGTTTTGGCGCTGGATTCGTCCAACAAGCCTTGGTTCCGGCAAAGTCGTGTTTTGCGTCAAAGTGGCACTTTCTGGACCCAGAAGGGACCTGGGGCCTCAACTCCACGTGAGGAGGAAGAGGGGGCTCTATGCACTTCAGAGAGCCTTCAGTCGACCAGACAGCACCCACGGGAGTCCCAGGACACAGGGACAAAGGAGGTGCAAAATGCGGATGGTGCAGCACTACAAAGGAAGGTCCCATGCCGCCGGAGGTCAACTCAGCGAGTTGAGCGTCACAGGATAGAGTGCTAGGGACCTGGGTCAGGCTGTGCACAAAGGAATTTTGCAAACAGTGCACAGAGGCCTGAGGAGGTGAAGAAGACACGCTGCACAGGGGTACTGTCATACTCGGGGAAGGCAAGCTCTTACCTCCTCCGAATTGGGACAGCAGGACCTCAGGACAGTCTGTATCAATGGGGTCCACCACCTGTGTTCCAAGGAGCACGCTCGTCACCAGGAGAGGAGTCCAAGAGAAACAGTCGACTTAGAAGGTGCCTGCGTGAGCATGGGAATGAATCCGTCACTCCACAGGAGATTTCTTCGGTCCTGCTAGTGCAGGGTGAAGACAGGGAGTCCCCAGAGCTTTCACACCTTGGAAACTTGCAGTTGCTGGCTGGAGAAGAAGGTGCAGAGGAAAAGTAGCCCTTCTGGATACTTTGTTGCTGTTAGAGCGGTTCCTGGAGCAGTCTGCGGTCAATCTGAGGTCAGAGGATGAAGTAGTTGCAGAGGATTCCTGCTGGAAACTTGCAAGTAGAATCTGAAGAGAAACCACCCACAGGAGAGACCCTAAGTAGCCCTGAGAGCGGGATTGGCTACCTTATCAGGTATGGACCTATCGAGGGGGGGGGTGTCTCTGACGACACCTGCTGGCATTGGCCACTCAGAGGCCTCCAGAGTGTCCCCACACCTTGGAAAACAAGATGGCTGAACTGTGGGACACACTGGAGGCGCTCTGGGTACCACTCCTGGAGTGGTGATGGACAGGGGAGTGGCCACTCCCCTTTCCTTTGTCCAGTTTTGCCCCAGAGCAGGGACTGGGGGTCTCTGAACCGGTGTAGACTGGCTGATGCAAGGAGGGCACATCTGTGCCCTTCAAAGCATTTCCAGAGGCTGGGGGAAGACTACCCCCCCCCCCAGCCTGTTACATCTATTTCCAAAGGGAGAGGCTGTAACACCCTCCCCCCCCCAAAGGAAATGCTTTGTTCTGCCTTCCTTGGACTGAGCTGCTCAGACCCCAGGAGGGCAGAACCCTGTCTGTGAGGTGGCAGCAGCTGTAGCTGCATTGCAAGCCTCAGAGAGTGGTTTGGCAGTACTGGGGATCCATGGTGGAGCCCCCATTATGCATGGAATTGGCTCCCCAATACCACATTTGGAATGGGGGGACAATTCCATGAGCTCAGACACCTTACATGGCAATATTCAGAGTTATCATTGTGAAGCTACATGTTGGTATTGACCTATATGTAGTGCACACGTGTAATCGCGTCCCGGCACTCACAAAGTCCCGGGAACTGGCCCTGGACTATGTGGGGGGCACCTTTGCTAGTGCAAGGGTGCCCTCACACTTGGTAACTTTGCACCTAACCGTCAGTAAATGAAGGTTAGATATATAGGTGACTTATAAGTTTCTTAAGTTTTGTGAAATAGTGTGTGCACTATTTCACGCAGGCTGCAATGGCAGGCCTGTGGAATGGTTTATCTGAACTTCTTATGGGTGGCAAAAGAAACGCTGCAGCCCATAAAGATCTACTGTAACCCTAATGCCCTGGGTACCTAGGTACCATATATTAGGGACTTATAAGCGGGGTCCGGTGTGCCAAACTGAAATTGTTAAATTAAGTCACTAGCTTATAGTGACAAATTTAAAAGCAGAGAGAGCATAAGTATTGAGGTTCTGGTTAGCAGGGCCTCAGTGACACAGTTAAGCACTACTGACAGCACACACATTAGGCCACAAACTATGAGCACTGGGGTCCTGGCTAGCAGGATCCCAGTGAGACAGGCAAAACACACTGACATATAGGTTTTTCACTATGAGCACTGGGGTCCTGGCTGGCAGGATCCAAGTGGCACAGTAAAAACACACTGACATACATTCACAAACAGGCCAAATGTGGGGATAACCATGCTAGAAAGAGGCTACTTTCTCACAATCAACTGTTAACACAGACATATCGGAACACTCACAAAGATGCACTGGTTACAAAGGCAACCATCACTCAGTGAATTTCCTCCACTGTGCAGTACTGTCATTCCAAAGCGGCAAACCATTACCAGCAAAGGTCAAAACCCACACTACTCGAGCAGTCTCTACCATCTACTGCATTGTTTGCAGGAGGACCTCTGGTGAAAATATGTCATGATGTAACATGGAATAATGTGCAAACATTCACACTGCATTATTGCCTAGAATTGGCGCAGCAAAGCGATGCAGCTGTTGGACAGGTGGTGCTTCGCCACTCATTTCAATAAGGTGATTGATTGGTTGAGTGCATGTGTTTCCTTTGTTTTTTTAAGATATATACATATATGTAAAATGTCACTTACCCAATGTACATCTGTTCGCAGCAGGTAGTGCTTCAGATTCACATGCTGTGCATATCTCGCCATCTAGTGTTGGGCTCAGAGTGTTACAAGTTTTTTTTCTTTGAAGAAGTCTTTTTTTGAGTCACAGGATCGAGTGACTCCTCCTCTCGGTGATAGGGGGCATAGGCATTGACTCCTTTTTTAGATTGTTTTCCCGCAGGAGGGTGAAGTAAGGAGTGAAAGACTGCGTATAGATGTATAAAAGTAAATACGATGTCCATGAAAATGTTTATACATATGCATAAATAAGTACTACGACTACAGGCTCCGGGGGAGGAGGTAGGGAGCATGTGAATCGGAAGCACTACATGCCACGAACAGATGTACACTGGGTAATTGACATTTTCCATTCGATGGCATGTGTTGCTGCAGATACACATGCTGTGCATAGACTAAAAAGCAGTCCTTCTTCCAAATAAGCGGTGGTTAGTCCGGAGGAGTTGAAGTCGTTTGAAATTGTGTTTTTAGCACTGCTTGTCCAACACTGGCTTGTTGTCTAGATAACACATCCACACAGTAATGCTTCATGAATGTATGTGTTGTTGACCATGTGGCTGCTTTGCATATATCTGCCATTGGTATATTTCTTAAGAATGCCATGGAGGCACCCTTTTTCCTAGTGAAATGTGCTTTTGGAGTTATTCATGTTTGAATACATTTTACAATCCATCTAGCTAATCCTTGTTTTGAAATGGGATTACCTTTATGAGGTTGTTGAAAAGCAACAAAAAGTTTTTTTAGTTTTCCTAAAGTCCTTTGTTCTGTCTACATAATACATTAGAGCTCTTTTAAGATCAAGAGTGTGTAAGTGGGAATTAATCACATCAGACTCCTGGGTCCTCAATATTGTAGGGAAAGGTTATGCCCTTCCTTTTTGGGAGTTTTCCCCTCACATCCCTCCCCGTCCATCCTTTTGCACAGAAGACCATCTCCTGTTGTTGCAGCAGGAAGTTCTAGTCCTTTTATCGAAAGGTGCAGTGGAGTTGGTTCCAGAGCAGGAAAGGGGTCAGGGTTGTTATTCAGATATTTCCTGATCCTCAAGAAGGATGGTCGTTTGAGGCATGTCCTGGAACTGAGGGTTTTGAATTGGTTCCTCAAACAGGAGGAATTAAAAATGCTGACCCTAGCTCAGGTGCTTCTGGCGTTGAACACATAGGATTGGATGGTGTCTGTCAACTTACAGGATGCTTACTTTCATATCCCTATTCTGAAGTCGCACAGGAAGTATCTCCGGTTTGTGGTAGGGTCTCAACACTACCAGTTTGCGGTCCTTCCTTTTGGTCTTACTTCAGCACCTCGAGTCTTCACGAAGGTGATGGCGGTGGTTGCAGCAAATCTCAGGAGGAAGGAAATATTGGTATTCCCTTACCTGAACGATTAGTTGATCAAAGCCAAGTCTCCGGAGCTCGTGCTGCATCATCTGCAGACGACAACCCGGTTGTTGTTCGATCTAGGGTTTTTGGTAAACGTGCCCAAATCTCAACTGGAGCCCTCTTAACACCTCCTGTTCGTAGGGGCAGTACTGGACACAACATTGAATCGGGCCCATCCTCCGCCTCAATGGATTCAGGACATTCAGGCGTTGATTCCAATGTTTCAAAGTGGAGCGGTTGTTCCAGTACAACTTCTGTCTGTTCGCTTCATGCATTCTGTTGGTCACTCATGCACGCTGGCACGAGGGCTCTTCAGTGGTGCCTCCACAGGCAGTGGTTTCAGCACAGAGGGGATCTCGAGGAGTCGATAAAGATCTCCAGAGACACTGCAGCGGATCTACATGGTGGGCTGCGGACGGCAACGTTTCCCAAGGAAGGCCATTTTTGCAACCACCACAAGTGGCCACGGTCATAACGGATGCCTCCACTCTAGGGTGGGGAGCTCATCTGGGGGACCTGGCGGTCAAAGGTCATTGGTCTCCAGTGGAACAGATGTTTTATATAAATCTGTTAGAATTGCGGGCGATACGTTTGGCTCTCAAGGCCTTCCTCTCTTCCCTTTGCGGTCAGCCGGTTCAGGTCCTGACGGACAACACCACCGCGATGTGGTACATCAACAAGCAGGGAGGAGTAGGGTCGTACCTTCTTTGCAGAGAGGCTCTGCGGCTCTGATCCTGGGCACAGGACCATCAGATTTGCGTAGTAGCAAACCATCTGGCCGGAGTTCTGAACGTACGTGCGGACAGTCTCAGTCGGCACTTCTCTGCCAATCACGAGTGGCGTCTCCATCCAGACCTGATCCATCACGTCTTCCGGTTGTGGGGATTCCCTTAGGTAGACGTCTATGCCACTCGGGAGAACGCG
Source organism: Pleurodeles waltl (assembly GCF_031143425.1). Lineage (NCBI taxonomy): Eukaryota > Metazoa > Chordata > Amphibia > Caudata > Salamandridae > Pleurodeles > Pleurodeles waltl. The sequence goes on along the minus strand of NC_090440.1, from coordinate 970,508,333 downwards.
CACTGTCTGTCATTCTGTAGCCTCCAGTATCCGGTGCAAGGAGCTTTGGGGGACGCGTTTCAGATGTCCTGGTATGGCCAGTTGCTTTACGCGTTTCCCCCCATACCCTTGATTCCTCGGGTTCTGAGGAAGATTCGCAAAGACTGGGCCCAAGTCATCTTAATAGCTCCGGATTGGCTAAGAAGGGTGTGGTACACAGAACTTCTCCAACTCTCACTGTGCCCTCCGCTCCGTCTCCCTCACAGGGCAGACCTCCTCTCGCAGTCGCAATCGCAGGGGCAGGTTCTACACACCCACCTCCAGAGCCTGCACCTTCATGCCTGGAGATTGAACGGGGCAGTCTGAGTTCCTTTTCTCTCCCGCCAGAAGTGGTGGACGTTATTTTATCAGCCAGGCGACACTCCACCAAATCTATATATGCTGGCAGATGGGCAAAATTTGTTGCTTGGTGTGGAGAGAAGCAAATTGATCCTCTACGGGCCCATTTGTCAGACATTTTATTATTTGCGTTGTCCTTGGCGCAGAAGGGTTGTGCAATTGCGACTGTTAAGGGCTATCTGTCGGCACTGTCGGCCTTTCTGTGCCTTCCTGATCAACCCTCTTTAATTCACCTATAGTTATAAGGTTCTTAAAGGGTCTTACCAATAGGTTTCCTCCTACTCCATTTATTATGCCTCAGTGGGATTTGAATTTAGTTCTCACATTCCTGATGGGTTCGCCGTTTGATCCTTTACATTCATGTCCATTAAGGTTTTTGGTATTAAAGATGTTTTTTCTCATAGCCATCACGTCGGCTAGGCGAGTGAGTGAACTTCAAGCACTTAGCGTTACACCCTCTTTTACTTCTTTTCATGCGGACAAGGTGGTGCTGAGGACCAGGGCGGCTTTCCTACCAAAGGTTGTTACACCCTTACATTTGGGACAATCTATAACGCTCTTGTCTTTCTACCCTCCTCCCCATCCATCAAAAGAGGAGGAGAGACTGCATCGGCTTGACCCAAGGAGAGCTTTAAATTTCTACATCGAGAGAACAAGAGACTTCCAGGTGGACGATCAGCTCTTCGTCGGCTAGGTCGGGAAGAGGAAAGGCAAAGCTGTCCACAAAAGAACACTGTCCAGGTGGGTCATTCTTTGCATAAAAGTATGTTATTCCTTGGCAAAGAAGGTTCCTCCTGTTGGAATTAGAGCCTATTCCACCACTGCTAAGTCGGCCTTGGCTAGAGGTGTTCCTGTGGCTGAAATTTGTAAGGCCGCAACTTGGGCTTCCCTTCACACTTTTGCTTGGACTCGGAGGTTAGGAGGGATGGCCATTTTGCACGGTCCGTGCTGCAGGATTTCTTGGTGTGACCATTCAGGCACCCGCCACCGAGTGCGGTACTGCTTTGGGACTATATTCATTAGGTTAGGAATCCACAGGTAGTTGTATCCATCAGAAGAACAAGTTACTTACCTTTGGTAACACCTTTTCTGGTAGATACACTAGCTACCTGTGGATTCCTCATGGTCCCACCCGCCTCCCCGTTGCCTGGTTGGTCTTACCAAGATTTCCTAGGGTGTATGTATATAAGGATGTGTATTTATGTTTGATTGTATATGTATATACATGTACATATATGTGTTATACATATATATACATATTTGTATATTTTGCTGCTTATATTTGATTAAATGTTGTGTATTATATTTCATTGATGTAGTCATGTCAAGTATGTGATGTCAGGTGATCACCTGTTCGCCTCAAAGGCACGTAAAAAATAGTGAAAACTGACGTCAGCATGCCGGCAAGGTCCTCTTATTGCCACAATGACATCAGACGCAGTCGCGTGGGAGTCTGGCAATAGTGACGTCCTCGTCGACATGCAGAGCTTGGAAGAAAATTTCCATCGAATGCTGGAGCATTGAGAGAATTCATTAGGTGAGGAATCCACAGGTAGCTAGTGTATCCACAAGAAAAGGCATTACCGAAAGTAAGTAACTTACTCATTTGTTTTTTGTAAATAAAGCAAATAACACATAATATCTTGTACTGATGCTTTAAGTGGATCTATATTTTTAGGTTGACAGTAGTATACAAACCGTTTCCATTTATTTACATAGCATTGTGTGGTTGTTAGTTTACGTGCTTGTTTTAGAATGTCCATACATTCTAATGGAAGCTGTAGGTATCCAAATTCTATGACTTCAGGAGCCAAATCGCTAAGTTGAGCACACTGGGATTGGGATACCTGATTTGACCTTTGTTCTGAGTTAAAAGATCTGGTGTGTTTGGAAGTTTGTGATTTGGTACTACTGAGATCTAGGAGTGTTGTGTACCAGTGTTGGCGTGCCCACGTGGGAGCTATGAGTATCATGGTGAGGGAAGTGTGACGCATTTTGTTGAACAGAAAATGAATTAACGGGAGAGGGGGAAAAGCATAAGCAAATATCCCTGACCAGTTGATCCATAGAGCATTGCCCTTGGACTGAGGGTGTGGGTTTCTGGATGCGAAGTTTTGACATTTCACGTTTTCGCTTGTTGCGAAAAGGTCTATGTTTGGTGTTCCCCACATCTGAAAGTAATATTGAATTACTTGTGGGTGAATCTCCCATTCGTGTATTTGTTGCTGCGTCCTGCTTAGAAGGTCTGCAAGCTGGTTGTGTATTTCTGGGATGTATTCCGCTAGCAGGTGAATGTGACTGTGAATTGCCCATTTCCATATTGTTTGAGCTAGAAGGGACCATTGGGATGAGTGTGTGTCCCCGGTTGTTTTCCAGAAAATACATTGTTGTCATGTTGTCTGTTTTTATTAAGGCTGTTTTGTGTATGATCTGTGGTTGAAATGCTTTGATGGCTCGGAACACCGCTAATAATTCTAAGTGGTTTATGTGGTAAATTTTTTGTATCTAGTCCCATTCCCCTTGTATCGTTAGATTGTTGAGATGGGCTCCCCAACCTGACATTGACGCATCTGTTGTGATTATGATCGTGGCACTGGGTCTTGAAATGGCCGCCCCTTTGTTAAGTTGTTGTGATTCCACCATTGCAGAGATTTGTAAGTTTGGCGGTCTAACAAAACTAGATCTTCTAATGGACCCTGCGCCTGAGACCATTGTTGTGAGAGACACTGTTGCAGTGGTTTCATGTTTAGCCTCGCATTTAGTACTATTGCTATGCATGGTGCCATCATTCCCAATAATTTCATGACAAATCTTACTGTGTAAATTTGATTGATCTGTATTTGTGATATGAGGTATTGAAAACCTTTTTATCCATTGTGGATTTGGGTAGGCTAATGCTGATTGAGTACTGTACCTAGATAAGGTTGAATTTGTGCTGGCTGAAGATGAGATTTCTGGTAATTGATTGTGAACCGTAATGTGTGTGTAGGGTATCTATTGTGTGTGTTGTTGGCATTTTAGAATGGTGCTGGACTTTGTTACCCAATCATCTAGATAAGGGAAGACATGTAGGTATTGTCTTCTGAGGTATGCCGCTACTACAGCTAGACATTTTGTGAACACTGTTGGTGCTGTTGTTACTCCAAAGGGTAGTACTTTGAATGTGTAGTGGTTGCCTGATATTACGAACCTTATATACTTGCGGTGAGCTGGATGTATGGGAATGTGGAAGTAAGTGTCCTTTAGATCTAACACGGTCATGTAATCTTGTTTTTGTTTCAGGGAATGACGTCTTGTAGAGTGACCATGTGAAAATGTTCTGACATGATATATAGATTTTGAGGTTTGAGCTCAAGAACGGGTCTGAGAGTACCATCCTTCATTGGTATGAGGAAGTATAGCGAATATACTCATGTCCCTTGCTGTGAGATGGGAACTATTTCTATTGCCCCTTTGAGTAATAGAGATTGTACCTCTTGCTTTTGTAGAATAGTATTCTGGAGAGAGTCTGTGAGAACGAGGGGGAATATTTGGTGGAGTGGAGATGAGCTCTAGGCAATTACCATTGTGGATAATTGTGAGTACCCATTGATCTGTGGTGATATTTTTCCAGTGAGAATGGAATTGTTGCAGTCTTCATCCCACAGAAGACGTATGGGATAGTGGGATGTTTGGAAAGTTTGTTTAGTAGGTGTGGAAGCACCCTTTGAGGCTGCAAATTTTCCTCTGGTCCTGAAATTTTGTCCAGTGTTAGAGCCTCTAAATGACCCTTGTGAGCAGTACTGCTGTCCTTGCTTTGGATGGGAGGTGGAAGCCTCTGCAGTGTGGGTTTTAAGCCCTCCCCTAAATTGTGGTTTACAAAAGGAACCCCGAAATGGTGTAGTATAAAGGGCTCCCATGGCTTTTGCTGTGTCAGTCTTTCCTGAGCTTCTCAATGGTTGTGTCCACCTCTGGTCCGAAGAGTTGCTGTTTGTTAAACTACATATTAAGGACTGCCTGTTGTATTTCAGGTTTAAAACCTGAGGACCTCAACTGTGATGCTGGTATTATTCCTCTAGCTGCAGTGTCAAATGCATCCAGAGCAGACCTAATCTGATTATTTGTTATGGCCTGACCCTCTTCCACAATTGGCTGCGCCCGCTTTTGGTTTTCTTTGGGTAGGTACTGCAAGAATTCTTGCATCTCATCCCTGTATGCCCTGTTGTATCTTGCCAACAGGGCCTGGGAATTGGCAATACACCATTGGTTGGCTGCTTGTGTTGCCACCCTTTTGCCCGCAGCATCAACTTGTCTGCTTTCTTTGTCAGGGGGTTGAGTATCCCCAGAAGACTGACTATTGGCACGCTTCCTGGCTGCACTGACCACAATAGAATCTGGTGGTAATTGTTGTGTGATGTAAATTGGATCCATTGGTGAAGGCTTATATTTTGTGTCAATCCTCTGTGTTAGAACCCTAGCTTTAACTGGTTATTTAAATATTTCCTCTGCATGCTTAAGCATACCAGGAAGCATTGGTAAACACTGGTATTGCTTGTCAGTTGAGGATAGTGTATTCAAAAGAAAATCCACTTCTAAAGGTTCTGCATACATTTGTGCCCCATGGTATGCAGCTGCCCTAGATATTACTTGGTTATAAACCGTACTATCCTCTGGTGGAGATGGTCTAGTGCAGGGTTCTGCAAAGTCGGGTCTGGAGAGCCGGGTCCATGCCAGATTTTTAGCATATCCACATTTAGAAAAAAGATATTTCAGAAATCTACATTTTTCTAAATGTGGATATGCTAAAAATCTGGTGTGGGCCCAGCTCTCCAGGACCGACTCTGCAGAACCCTAGTCTAGTGGGGTAGCGATCTGGATCATTAGATGGTATGGGATGGGATCCTAGTCGTACATGTCCCATGGGTCTACAGAGTCTCCTTGTGAAATAGTATGAGTGTGTAATGGTGGTGGTGGAGTGAGAGGTTGTGGAGGAAAAGAAAGCTGTGGTGAACATGGTGCAGAAAGCTGAAGAGGTTTTGGCTTTTCCTTCCGCATGAACATTTTTGCCAGTGGTGAGGCAGGTCCAAGGGTCTCTTGAAATGCTAGATTTGTATTCTTCTCTTCTCGTTATCCATACCCTCTAAAATAGGTTGAATGTCCAATTCCTCTATTTAATGTTCAGAGATATGTTTTGTGCCCTTAGAGGAATGTTCAGTGAATGTTTTGGGCACCTGCTTCAATTGAGCCAAAAGTCCTGTTTCCTCTGTATAGGATGATGTTTTCGGCTCCGAAGCCGGACCGAGGTGTTTCAGTTCCATAGCTGTTGGCCGTGGTTTTGGCTCCGAAGCAGACCGTACTCTTTTTGGATCTGAGGATTGTGGGCGTTGGCTCGGTTCAGAGGTTGAGGTTTGAGTTTTTCAGCTCAATCCTGACACCGAAACAGGTGTAGTAAACTGTTGATGTAGTGTTTCGGTCTTTTTTGGCGCCAAACCCAAGGGTATATCGACGATTAGTCTTTTTCAGGTGGAACCATGGCTTGACAGCAGTTAAGCACCCAAGGCCTTGCCTGATTTTTTTAAAGTGGGTGTTTGGGCAGGTGTACTCACACACTGCGCCACTACTATCGGCTGGCTGATCATCTGAACCTTGTTGGGAGTCGGAGTCAGAGATCGAAATGGCCATCTGTGCCTGCTCCTCTTCGAGGGTGTCGGTGGTGGACTGTGTGCTTGGACACCATCTCCAGTCTTCGTGCCCTTCCATCGCGTAGTGTTTTCTTCGATCGAAAAGACTGACATGCGTCACAGCTTTCCTCACGATGTTCTGGAGAAAAGCAGAGATTACAGACCAAGTGCTGGTCCGTGTAAGGAAATTTAGCATGGCACGGAGGACAGAATCGGAACGGAGTTCGATCCATCAGGCTATGATACAATAGGCCCGAACGGGTCCAAGAAGGGCACGAGCGCCCAAAAGGGCATTTCCTTGATCCCGACGGTACTATTGGATCAAGTGCAGAAGAAACCACGGCCAAAACAATATTGATGGTATGAGAAACGTTTGAGAGAATATAGAGTTTCCGAATCGAAAGTCCTGGAGCAATGACATGGAATGTAAATGGGTTGAGAATAAGAGGAAGGAGAAATAGAATCTTGCAGTACTTGAGGAATAATCCAGCACATATCTTAATTTTGCAGGAGACCCATCTGACAGGGAGGGAATGCTCTAAGCTATTTAAAGCTCTGAAGTGGGTTAGACGTGGTGTTCACTAAAAATAATTCTAATATTAAGGGAGTGGCCATAGTCATTAAGTAGCAACTTAATGCAGCACATATCTTAATTATTCAGGAGACCCATCTGACAGGGAGGGAACGCTCTAAGCTATTTAAAGCTCAGAAGTGGGTTAGACATGTGGTGTTCACTGAAAATAATTCTAATATTAGGGGAGTGGCCATAATCATTAAGTAGCAACTTAATGCAGTAGTGTTAAAATCTGTATCAGAAAACATGGGTCGCTGGGCTATTGTTAAACTTCAGATATATGACACTGTGTTAACAGTGGTCGGGTTTTATGGGCCAAATTCCGATGATGTGGAACCTATAAGGAAGATGTTTCTGCATCCTTTGGATTTTCCCAGCCCAGTTATTATGGCAGGAGACTTCAATGTGCTGTTGGATAATAACTTGGATAGATCATCAAGTGCAAGGTCTACAGTTATGCCAAAATCTCAGAGTTTCTTCAAGTCAAGAAATAGAGAACTGGGTTTGCGTGATATTTGGAAAATAAGAGCAAGAACTCAACAGGTTTTCTCTTTTAAGAATAAGAAATACAGCCATGCATCTAGGATAGATTACTTTCTGATAGATCAGGGATTAGTGGAAATGGTCGACAATTTAGAATATATGGCTGTTCATTTTTCGGACCATTCTGTGGTCGTGTTAACGATTAAATTCACCAAAAAAAGAGGCGAAGAGATGGACACTTCATCGATCTTTGCTGTTGGAGAATGATGTCAAAACTGAATTGTTTTTAGAGACGGAAGAGTTCTTTAAATTTAATATTGGATCGGCCTCGATAAGTCTGGTGTGGGACACGTTTAAGGCGTTTCTAAGAGGCAAAGGAAAAATAACTATAGGATGGAAATTAGCACATTGGAAGGCAAATACAGTGTGATCGCCTTGAAATGGGTGGGTCAGAGTCTTTAGATACGTTGGATGACATGAGGAGACATTTGAAATCACAATTGGAGGAGTTATTACAGACTAGGTTAATAAAAAAGATGGGAGGCTAGTAAATTGGCCCATTTCGAATATGGCGAGAATCCAGGTAAATTGTTAGCCTGGAAAGCTAAGGCAGACATGACGAGGGCGAAATCACAGATTTCTGATCAAATGGGGGAGAGACGGACCAGCAGTAATGATATAAGGAAGGCATTTCAATTGTTTTTTTCAGAGTTATATAAGCAGGATATCGTGGTAATGACAGAAGAGGTACGAAGATGGTTTGGTGCGGATATACTCCCCAAAATTACAGCTACAGAGAAGGAAACTATGAACAAAAAAATTACTATGGAAGAGATTATGTCTGCAATCATGTTAAGTAAGGGAGGGAAAGCGGCAGGGCCGGATGGTATCCCGATAGAACTGTATAAAATATTGGGGAACGCAATTGTGCCAATGTTAGTTTTGTTAGAAGAGATCTATGATAAGGGGGAGAAACTCCCTGAATCTTGGAATAACACTATAATAATTGTGGTTCTAAAGCCAGCCAAAAGTTCATCTAGATGTGAGTCCTACAGACCGATTTCAGATTATAAGGTCTTTGCTAAGGTGTTGGCGGAAAGATTGAATAAAGTGGTGGGTGGCCTTCTTCATAAAGATCAGAAGGGATTTACGAAGGGTAGGCACCTTCACGAGTTGACATCCAGCTTAATAGGGGCTAATGATATAGCAACAACATTTTGCCTCCCCTTAGCAGTGGTAACGATGGATGCCTCAAAGGCTTTTGATAGGGTGAACTGGGTCTTTCTAGCTACTATTTTAAAAGAATATGGTTTTGGGGATACATTTTGTCGGATGATGAGCCAAATTTATTTGAAACTGACGGCTAGGGTTTTAGTAAATGGGAGTTTGACCTCTACTATCCAAATTTTTAGGGGCACGAGACAGGGTTGCCCACTCTCACTGATATTGTTTAATCTATATATTGAACCTCTGGCCAGAAGAATAAGGCAAGAGCAGAGGATCCCATTTTTTTCGTATGGTGGATGGGAGAAAAAAAGTCTCCCATTATGCTGATGATTTGCTATTGTGTACACTAGTTTCACATACAGCATTGCCAGCAGTTTTGGATATAGTTGATAACTTTGGCAAAGTTTTGGGTTATCAGATTAATGCCGATAAGACAGTAATGATGGTATGGAATCAATGGTCGGAGTGCCCATTGATAAAAAGTGAAATGAGATACCTCGGTATCAAGATAGTGCAAGAAATTGAGAAAATTTCAGATGTTAATTTGAAAAAAGTGCGTAGGGATTGTTGCAATCTGATGAAAAGTTGTATGTATTTACCTTTGTCAATTTTGGACAGAATACATTTGAGAAGATGGTAATTTTGCCCAAGGTTAGTTTCATATTTAATTCAATCCCTTTGCAATTTGATAAAACATTGATAGACAAATTTCAACAAGATATAAATTAATTTATGTGGGCACAGAAGGGAGTAAGAATTTCTTGGAAGAAGTTACGCAGAAGAAGGGAAAAAGGGGGATTAGCGTTACCTGATCTGCAGTTATATGGTTGGGTGTTTCAATTTAAAAACGTTAGGATGCTTTGCTCCTCCCTAAACGACACAGAGGTGGGGTTAATGTTTAAGGCTATGCTAGCGGAAGTGAAGGGGGGCTCAAACCATTTTTTGTTTAAATTTGGGGAGACTAAATTTTTCCCAAAAATTAAGTTAAACGTTTTGAGGGATGCAGTAAAATTATGCTATAGCATAAGGTGTATGTGTAAAATAGATTATTACAGTAGTTGGGCACCCATTTGGGATTCACCAGGCACACCAGAGTGCCTTAAAGATGTGTTGGCTATTCCAATCAAGAATGCAGTGTGTTCAAATGCTGGGGTGAGTTAGTTAAGGACAGTGGTTTAATCCCTTGGGAGGAAATCTGGATGAAACCAGGAGGGGGCTTGTTAAAACTAAAGTACTTCCAATTGAATGGGTGGGTTTGAAAGGTTAGTACGAGTTGTGGTCTGCAGTATCGGATAGTGGAAAAGATTATGGAAGATCGCACCCCCCCCCCCCCCCCCAAAAAAAAAAAAACTAGTGGCGAGTTGGTATTGGGAGATGGTGGAAATAGTAGATGGGGAATTAAAGTTAGCGAATGATTTATGGGGTAATTTTTTCCCCGGAAATACAGGTGTGCGAGGTCTGGCAGGCGTCTATGCGTAACCTATACCAAGTGGTTAAACCTGCCCTGTATAGAAGAAATCCCTTATTTGTATTACATAGGGCATACTTGTCACCTTGTAGGCTTTCAAAAATGGGGAAGGGAAAGTTGACTAAATGTGGAAAGTGTGGAATGGAAAAGGCCACGGATGTTCATATGTTTATGGAATGTTCGGTAATACAACCTTTTTGGGAGGCAGTGAGGTATACGATCTCAAATGTATTGGGGGTTGAGGTTAAGATTACCTTATTATTAGTTATCTTTAGGAGATTAGATCACATAGGAAATCTAAGAAGTGACTTGCAGAAATGGCTGTTTTATGCTATATTATTAGCTAGGGGTTGGTAAGGCCACGCCCTCCCATAAATAGTGGTTGGATCAACTGATTACTAAGCCAAATAAATTTTGGTTACCATTTAAAGTCTGGTTGGAGGAAAACACTGTAAACATTACGTAGTTTTGTCCTATGATTATTCTTCTTTCGTGCCTCTCGGAGTTGTGAAATGCGGGCGGTTTGGTTTACCCCCCCCCCACACCTTTGCGATGGGTATGATGAGAGTGAGAGAGAAGGCGGCCCCCTCCCGGGTTAAGGAGGCAGGTCGATCACAAGAGTGAAGAAAGACCTGGTGCCTGGGATGAATAAGAACCACAAAAAAAAAAAAAAAAAAAAAAAAAAAGGAAAGGCCCGGAGCAAGAGGAAACACGACGGCGGAAAAAAAAAAAACAAAGGAGTCGATGCCCATGCGCACTATCACCGAGAGGAGGGTCACTCAATCCTGTGACTTGAAAAAAAGACTTCTTAGAACAAAAACAACTTCACTAGATGGCGAGATATGCACAGCATGTGTATCTGCAGCTACACATGCCATCAAACATATTGATACGGTTTATGATAAATGATTGTATGTTTGTCCATATACATGTGTTGTTTCTCTAGTAGGAATTATACCTGCTATCCGCTTGCATGATACTAACAAAGTTTGTAAGTACTGTAACTGCGTGCTATTCTGATCCAAGCATGTGAATCTATGGAATATCCAATATTGGAGAAGAAAAGTAGTTTTACAGTATTAGTATTGTTTATAGATTCACATGCGACCCACCATCTTCCCCTTAGAGGCTCACCTCATTACTACTGGACTTATGTTCCTAGTAGTGCTTGAAAATCTGAGGGACTCAGCCTCTGTTTTGGAGTGTTCTAGACTGTGTTGTTGCCTGATTGGCTTAGTTCAGTTCATTTTAAAGGACACAGAAAAGCTATTAAAGTGATTGTCGATCACCATTGTAGCCTACTGTTAAGGTAGGGGCTGCTTTGTTATGATACTGTGGGAATCCCACTTCAAGGACGGGGAATGATTCTAGCATGTGAATCTATGAAAGATACCAATACTGGAGAACCACAGTTACATGTCAGTAACATTTCATATTTAGCATGGTGTGTCTCATTGTCAAATGCGACCAGTGAGTGGAGAAACAGACAAAGGCTTTCATCCATCCCAGATACTTACTAACATTTTCCTGGATGGCTTTGGAGAACTTTCTATTTCTGAAGCATGAGAGAGGCCAGGGTCCCGTACATTTTCATGACTTTGTGACAGCAGATTTTAGAGGATCAGTTACTGACCCTGCTCTAAGTAAGCACAGAACACCACTGTAATATTGGGAAATAACAGGCTTGTGATCCTGATGAGGTGTGGCAGGGCAGAAATCCCATGATAGATACGAATGTAGCAAGGACTTGGCACATAACAAGACCCTGCAGCTTCACCCTACCTCAACCAAAACTGCAGTAATGACTGCAGCGGCGCGAACCACACCTGCCTTCTTTGTCAGCACCACTGTGCGCATCGGTCTCCACCTTAAGCAAAGCTGTAGCCCTTACCATATCCCAAAAGTGATTCCCCACGTCCAAGGGACAAGTGTACTTAGTGACTCACCACTTTCTGTTGCTCTGGCAGCCACCTTACATGTAGCACAGAGGGGGGAGGTGGATACTCTCTTTAAAGGGAGATGCTATGGAAAGACATCAAGGGCCCAATGACAAATGGTTTAGCTTAGCTTTAAGAGTAGTAGTAAAGTGACACACCCACAACTTTCTATACAAACCTAGAAACAAAGTTAGCCAGGAAGGGAGATCTGGGGTCCCCATGGGGAGTATGACCGATACTTTCTATCTTTCCTATTCAAATTACCGGTTTGCGAGCTGGTCCGGCAGTGAGTCTGCCAGGGGGAGCTCTAATGGAAAATAAGGTACTGGAACCTCTCTCTTAAGGTACCCAGGTAAAATTACTTCACCTGTGTGAGGAAATAAGGTGTATTATATGGTGTCCAAGTGCAACCTCACTAAAGCTAGTACTACACATTTGTGGACCAGGTCCAAAACCACTGGTACTAGGGGCTACTGTTGATTGAAACAATAGGGTGAGGCCATTAGTTCCACATCTGCTCCAACAAGCCAGCTATACTCAGAATCACTTGTCCACTGTATTGTTGCCTTTGGCTTTGTACAGTAACCAGTGCCTTTAAGCAAGGTTTGCACTACAAAAATACCACATGTATACGGTCTTGACCAATCAACATAGAAGCAACACCCCAGAGCACCCTTTTAGATTCAATTAGATTAAAAGCGCTCTAAAAATATTTTAGTGTGTATTAGAAGGAAGCAGGTGCCAATACCACTCTGCTTGGAAATACTTTCTCTGACCCTAGTTTCACCAAGGGCAGAGTAGGTCTTGAATTCTCTGCCTTGATGCATTAACAGTAACTTTGTGTTTTTTTCCCTCAAATATTTTCACTGAAACAAAACTCATTAATGTTGCTAAACGATAGGTTGGAGAATATAGTGGACTGTGATGCTTTGGAACGTTTGACATCTTAACACTCTGCCAAGTGTCAATGCATTTGTAAATGGACATGTATTTGAGTATTAAGAGAAAATAAAAGCAGACTCATTAACTGTTACAAAAAAGGCTGTGGACCAAGGTCCAATCACATTTATTAGCAGCTTGGAAGACAAAGCACAATTTCAACTTCCCTTTTGGCAGGAATCATTACAAGTGTATTGGTCCAGATTACAAAAGCAGCAGAGTATGGAATACTGGGGAAGGGGTGTATACTCAGATTCATGGAGAGGGCAGACTCTACAGCATTTAAAATACCTGTGGCATACGCAACTCAAGACTGGCCAGAGAAAGATGTTTAACCCACAGGAGCAGACGGGTACAGTGTGGGCTTTCCAGGCTTGCACAAGAGCAAAGGTTTGTCAAGTTAAGTAGCTCCTAAAAATGGGAATGTCAAAGTGGTTTACAAGGTGTGTTTTTTTTTTTTTTTTATCTGGGAGGAAGAAAATGGTAATTAACACTCATTAGGATATGAAGGTCATTCCTCCAGCAAAGCAACACAGAACTGAATAATATGCCCTCCTGGGTCCCTCCAATGGAATGAGATAAGCCTTTTGGAAAAGGGGTAGCAAAGGAAGCTGCAGAGGCTGTAAGACTTAGGCAGACGGAATGCACACTAACATCTGGGTCCACCACACTGACGTACGTGGTGCAGGGTAAGAAGATAATTAAAGATCCAGCGGAATGTGGCGACACCTCAAGAGTCGCAATCCTGGGATCTGGCCAGGTAGGAATGCAGTCAGTCAGATGAAAATGAGATGATCACGAATCACTCTTTGCTCAGTTTCAGGAACTCAGTTATGGTGTCACATTCAATGGCATCCTTGAACATTTCGAAACCCTGTCGGACAAAGAGCACCGTTAGAAAGGGTCATGCACAGTACAGAAACATAGCACATAAAAAGATAGCTGTGAGATATAGCCACACTCTAGTGACAGATGCAGGGTGCTCCAGACTCCCGGGTAAGCAGCAGCCAATGTCAGCCTGCTCTAGCCACCTACAATGTCACCCACAGTGTGAACACAAACTTTCCCACACTTCCAGGAAAATCGTCTCCACAATTTCCCCAGACATCAGAAATAGGAGCGATACAATTGGCTCAATCAACACCAACTAACATTCCAGTACAATTTAGAGGGGCATATGCTGCTCGAGAGGGCTTCAGCAAGTCACCACAGATAAAGCACAAAATCCAGTAACACGTTCCAGCACGCAATATTTAAGCAGCACGCAAAGGAGCCCCTAGCTGCCTAAAATAAGAACTAGTGCTTTGTGTAGTGTGAGCAGTAGTATATGGGTTGTGGACAGGTCTACAATTTAACACTCATAATCAATGGGTAATCCTGGAGAGCATGTGGTTCACAGGTCTGTTGCACAGGCAACAATGTGGTCAAACCAGCACATGTCCAAGACCCATGGGATGCAATTGTATGATGAGTAAAGCCTCAAAGTGTTGCAGCACGCAAGTTAATGACACGCGTCAATGTAGCGACTCTTGCTTTTACCCGATTGTCTCAAAAGGCAAAAAAAGTGGCAAAGTATAGCAAACAACAAAGTGATGGAAGGAAATACTGAATGAATCTCAGTCACAGCACATTGCTCGGGTCCACCTTCCAGACAATTGTTTTCACCCACTTTCCCTAGAAACCAGCCATGTACAGATCAGCCTCGTAAGTGAGGTACAGCTCACGAATTCCGTGTTACGGTAAGCATGGGACCCACATCTGGGCTGACCTGTTGCACTTACTGTGTCAACTGCAACAAACAACAACGTGATGGAAGGAATGCTTAAATTAATTTCAGCCACTGGTAATCCCTCAGGCCACATTCCAGACCATCAAGCTGCTCTCTACTGACAAGGCTTAAATAGGCTGAAACTGGTATGGGAATGCTTGTGTCCAGTTCAGAAGGAATATGGTCTGGCAGTTCAGGCTGGATTGTTCCTACTGGGGTAGGAACCTGGCCAATTTGCATATAGCTGGTCCTACCGGTCTGAAAGAGCCTAATGGGCATAAAACAAATGCACTAAGATATTATTTTGAGTAAGTACCACAGGCGGAGATTAACGTAAGCATTCTAGCAATCACATTTTTGTTTTCAATCTTATTTTTCATAAATTTGGTAAAATAAAGTTCAATGTCTCCTCTGGCTTCCCAACCCAGACAAAGTATTTGAGGGCTGCAGGACAATTTATAAATTCCCCGAGACACTATATGTGAAGATAAGGGTCATGCATAAACTTTAGATCGGTTTGGTGTCTTCTCAAAATTAAAAAGCTAAAAATAATCATGCGAAAAGTTTACTTCAAAACCTGCCACAAACTTATTAAAAAGCACATATCTGGAAATGCTATACACACTGAGGAGTCTATCAATGGGTTGTAGACCTTCCTGCTTTTCACTGTGGACCTGCAAAAAATTCCCACACATTCTTTGGAATTAAAATGCCACTTTAGTCACTTTGCTCTCCCATCAGTGCTAGCCCAGTGTTTAGACTTGGAACTTTGTTTGCAAATCCGGATAGTACCTGTAAGAACGGGCTGCAGCTGCACATACAATGCACCTGAAGCACTGTGCCAAATGTTCCTTGTCAGCGCCCTGAATTAGGGTGGGGCAAAAGCAGCAGTAATATCCCCTATAAAGTAGTCTTCAATTCCCATAATGTTTTGACAACCAGTGCCAGCATAACAGGTTTACTAATGTTCTATATGTCACTTGACTTATGACAAAAAATACTTGTGAAACATTGGAGAACTCTCCATTCCTCTGGACTATAGTTGTTATTAAGTGTCCTTACTGATGCGCTATTTGCCACTTCAGGCATATTTATACTCTGTTTGACCGAATTAGCGTCTGGTTTTTTTTTTTACTCTAATTCGTTGCAAAACTAACTCTATATTTATACTTTGGCGCCAGACCCGTCTAGCGCCAAATTGACGGAGTTAGTCATTTTTTGGGCGTGGAAACCTACCTTGCTTTAATGAGATGCAAGGTAGGCGTTCCCGTTCAAAAAATGACTATGGCATTAGCACCATATTTATACTCCAGCGCAAAAATGGTGCACACAGGGGAGGAGGGGTCACAAAATAGTGTAAAGCTTGCTGTGTCTCATTTTTTAACGCCTGGGTCAGGACAGGCGTTAGGGGACCTGTGGGCCTATTTCCATGGTGGAACACCATGGAATAAGTCCATAGGTGCCCTCTCCAGGCCCCAGGGACACCTGAGGGACTGCGGAGGATGGGAATCCCATCCCGGGTAAGTACAGGTAGGTATTTAATGTTATTTTTTAACGTGCCTTAGAGGGCCCTAAAATGGGCCCCCATACATGGCACAGGGTGCAATGGCCATGCTCGGGGGACCCTTGTCCCCTGTGCTGGTCATTGGGGGTGGTGGGCATGACTCCTGCATTTTCTAAGGCATGAGTCATGTGGCATGGTAGGTTTAGCGCCATAAAATGACGCTAATCTGGTTAGAGTAATTTTTTTACTCTAACCTGCCTAACATCATTTTTTGGTGCAAAATCCCCTTCTTCCATATACCGCCAGCTCCACCCGACGAACGTCATTTTTATTGACGCTAGCCTACCCTTTGCACCGGCTTGCACCATTCCATAAATATGGTGTCCGGTTGGTGCACAGAAATGGTGCAAGCCGGTGCTAAACGTTTTGGTGCAAAACTGCGTTAGTGCAGTTTTGCACCAAAACCAGAGCCTTAGTTTTCCCAATCAAGCCTGTCAGAAGGGAGAGAAAAGGATCCCTTAAGTTTGAGTGGAAAAGTACCATTTATATTCTACTAAACTGAAACCAAAGTTGGTTGCTTAAAGGGGTTATCATGGGAACTATGTCTCAAAATCCAAGCAGACATCAAGTAAAGAACACCGGGTATTTATTTTTATTTATTTTTTTAACATAGCTCGCTTCTAACTTCTGCTGTGCTGGGTGCATCCCTGACAAGAAACCTGATGTCAGGGACTTAATGTGATAGGATTTGCCTAGCACAAAAGCATTCCCTTATCCAAACTTACCCCACAATACTGATCTCCATTGAAGATTTGCGGTGGGACAGCTTTTGGGTTCCCCGCTTTGGTCCTCATTTCCTCAAGGAAGCTGTTGTCCTGGGAGATATCAACATACTCATAGGGAATCCCTTTTGACTCCAGGATCCGGGTAATTTCTGCCTGCTGGGACTTGATCTACGGTGAAAAGTACAGATTCAGGAAAGCAGCATTCAGGCTACACAAGAACAAATGTCTGGGACATTATAATAATGCTGCTCTATGACCTTATTAACAATTATAGCGTCCCACTGCTGTTGGGCACTGTTGTGGGGCCCTAGCAGTACTCTATGGTCCTGCTAAGGCACCGCAACAAACAAACGTTGGCAAAGTCAAAAGGTCTGGGTCTAAGGTACTAACGCATGAAGTTTAAGCACATTATAGTGATACGTACACGGGGGAACCAGGAGAGTTAATGCAGTTCAATGCAAGAACTTGGGTGGAGGCAGAAGGGTACAACCAACATGTCAGTAGCATTAAGTGAAAGATGAATACTCCGCTGAGCTGAAGCAAGATGAGCCAATGGCTAAACGTAACTGGTCGTAGAAAATCAGTGTTTGAAACGGGAAGCCCAAAGCCCACTCTGTATACTGTTAGCAATAAGTAATTTGACCGTTGTGCCGCCATAACCTAGACTTAAAATAGAAGGAGCATCCAAGCGCACCATGCAATACTGTTTTTTTCTTCAAATATGTTGGAGTTTTTCACATTTTAAAACCATCAAATACCACACAGGGCTAGACCAGGCTAGCACAGACATAATTAGACCAAACAAAATTAGACACTGCCTCCAAAAATGCTTAGCAATTATGTTTGGAGTTTGTATACACCAAGGTTTGGTATTTCAATGTATTCCT
Organism: Pleurodeles waltl; assembly: GCF_031143425.1. Lineage (NCBI taxonomy): Eukaryota > Metazoa > Chordata > Amphibia > Caudata > Salamandridae > Pleurodeles > Pleurodeles waltl. Next base: position 970,490,723 of record NC_090440.1, on the reverse strand, counting down.
CGATAAAGATACGCTCCCGCAGGGATTCAACTGCCCGTCATCCGGCAGATGTTCATCAAAATAACCATTGACCTGATCACAAATGTCTGTCTATGCTGACGGGGGCAACCAAGAGCTTCACAAATAGGCAATACAAGCCGTCTTTAGCTGTCCATGACAGGTGTACATTTCGCCACGTTAGGAAGGGTTACTTACGTACAATTCTGTGCTACGTCCTGTTTTCTCAATGTTAGCTCTAGTAGGGGAGCCTTTTTCTGCATTTGTATACCCTCATCTTTGAGTATATTTAGGATTGAGAATGTTGGGATTAATTCCAGCAGCCTCTGAAGAACTGCCCTAAATGATTAAGTATTTCCTCCCAGAAGGGTCTCAAGCCTGGACATGAACATGCAATATGAAAAAAATCTCCTGTCTCCACACCATATCTCAGGCTTTAAAGCCGAGAACCACTCTGAAATGCCAAGGACGTGATGGATTCAAATAGACCCTATATATTGAAATTGTATGAGACGTAGCCACGAGTGAGATGGGACATCGTCAATTTAGCCTCCAGTGGGCTATATTCCGTGAAAGTAGATCGGACCCGAGCACATCTCGCGGTCGGTGATATCTAGGAAAGTGTGTGTGCACTAGTTCAAATTACTCTCCGAGAAAGTTTTTAATGCCATACTCTGTGTTGCTTCGCCTAACACTGAGATGCCAATTATGTGCCAACCTTTAAAGCCCTTCAGCTTGGATACAGGTTACCAACGTTCACATAAGGCTCCTGAGTATGAGCACCAGCATACCATCTCCTTAAGATTTCAAGAAGGTACGTATACTCCCGTGAAGATTAAAGCCGTGTACCACCCGGAGAGATTCGCTGCACAATGGCATATAAAGGGGGGTGGGTTCCAGTGAAAGCAAGGAAAATACCTAATCCCCCGTCTAGGTAGTAAAACTCTATAATCGATGTACAGTAGACTAGTCGCTGCTGCACTATGGATATCTATGCCACTGCCTCATTAAAGAAACCACCGGCCTAAAGATGAGATTCTTAGCATAGAATGTTCTCCCTTCCCTCAAAGGAAAAATATCTCGTACCTTACCATAACAGGTAACTTTTAAGTCTGTCGCTCCTGCCTGCCCGTTTGCTAGCTGCCTTCCATGCTGAAATCTCAATTCTCGTTGTGTACCAACCATATAAATAAGCAATGAGAGTGTTCGCCTTGTGGCCAAAGCTCAGACGCATAAACAGGCTGTCCGCCCACACTGGGTCACCTTATTATTAGCTGTGAATCTAAATATTATGCACCTGGATCAGTCATCACCAGCCCGTCATCGAAGCACGGTTTACAGCAGGTGGCATAGGAGGCCAGCGGGTGCCCCCTGTTCCGCAGAAAGAAACGTAATTATATCTTCATTGTGTTCATGTAGGTGCGGGTATAGGGAGAGGAAAATTCTGTAGGGTGTGCAGTAGCTTCATAAAGGAAACCAAGTGCAATTCGCCGCATGATAGAAAAAGAGGAAGGACATCCATGTCGGAATGTCTTGTGTGATCCGGCTCCCAAAGTACTACACATAGCCACTCGAGTCAGATATCCAATGACTTATTCACCCAATTGCTCAACAATCCCAGATCTTAAGCAAAGGAACGTAAGCTGAGGCCATCACCAAGGTAGTCTACTAACGGACAAGCGTTTGGGTGAAGCCATAAGCGAGAAGCATGCCCCTTCTCGAGTATAGAACCGAAATCCTTGATTTGTGTTATTTTTTCTTTGGGGAGGAAGGGGTGTTACAGTATGAGGGGGAACATTCAATGACAAATCTCTTCTTTCGTTGGGCCGGCCCTCTCAGCTGACCCGACGACCCTCGTACCGAAGATCAAACGCTACTCCATCTCAAGATGCGACAACACTTATGGTCCCAATGCATCCCTTCTCGCACCTTCTAAGGCTCATCTGCCCTTTGTCCACATGGGTGCCACAGAAACCGTACACTTTGATCGCTACTCTACCCGCCCCTCATCCGTATCACTCACATCCCTCGAGGCCGTCACGGATGTGCAAAACACTTTCAGACTCATGTTGGTCTCTCTCGCACCGGATCCGTTGCCGCGCAAGCTTCAGACGGTTATACGCTTCCGGCCTCGCCCGTCACATGACGGCCGTGACCAATGCGGATAAATGACTGTGCAGAGGAAGGAGCGGCGGCGGCTGGAGCCACGAACACAGACAAAGGACAGCACACCTGCCCCTGGCGCAGTGCGCATGCTCCGCTGGAAGCTAACGGGATTAGTCCGTCCAGGTCGTTTGTGGTTTTGCAGCTTTTGTGGGGTTTGAAAAATAAGCATTTACAACGCCAATACATATATATTTTTATGGCTACTATAAAAAAAAACAAAACTAGGAATGCTTTGAAATAGACTCGGAGTATATAATTAATGGCCCGCCATGCAGTGCTTTAAATGGGAAAAAATAAGTGCAGGTACTGCTTAATATGAGCTAGTAGTGTGGTGGGTGGGGCTAGGGGCGGGGCTAAGAGCAAGACATGAGGATACTTTATGACTTAAATACCCGTTGCAGCAATACCAAAACACATGATAAGTGTGTTTAAATAAAACAGGTTAACTCGTTACACAAGATGAAAGCGAAACAATTAACATTTCTTTTGTTTTGTAATATTTGCAGCTTCTTAATGTGGTACTGTTATTTGGTGTCGTTTTGCACAATACTATATATTATTGAGCGTGCACACACACAGAAAGAAACAAGCAGACACAAAGCATTCCACACTGTCCTCCTTAAAGTGTCCCGATTCTCTCCCTCTTTCATTCGCCTTTCTCTCACAGAAAAACACACACACATACAGGAAGGCAAACACATACAAACTAAACAGACTCTAAAAGATGCAGGAGAGATTAAAGACATATTAAACTTTCCTCCTATGGCTTTCTTGGTTGTCTCTGTCAGCGGGGCTGCCTCAATTCCTGTGTTTGCACATATGTACACAGTAGTTTGAATGTGATTGACAGCACAGGGCCTGAATGGGCCCTCTTCTGTCAAACACAGCGTGATGGTGAATACCCAGACATTAAGCACTTAATCCCTGCTGAAAAGCTCAGCAGGGGTCGGCTCAGAGCTACAGCAGCACCTTAGCTGTCAGAGGCAGGTTCAACTCTGACAGCCTAGTGCTAACCAGCACTAGCAGCTATTAAGCCTACCTTTCATGAGTACCGGTACTCTCCTGGCAGCAGAGAAGTGCCAGTACTCAGAGTGAGAAAAATAAGAAGTGCCGGTACTCAGTACCGGTGAGTACCGGCCCATTTAAAGCACTGCCGCCATGTGATGCACTTCGCATCTCTCTTAGTTGTACAAAATTCAATACCGTTTTCGGGTATTTCAGCACCACATAGAACGCTTGTGTGCTTTCATCAGGACCAGCACAGGGGTAATTAATTTTCACAGACAAATCTTTAGGGTCGTACATCTTGGATGCATGTCCAATGATCGAAAACCCTTTGATTTGAGGTTCATTGAAGTGCAGAAACTGACAATGTTTTGTATGTATGGGTAAGTTTAAATGAGCATTCTTTGAGTTTCGCAAAGCTAGTTATCTATGTAGTCGGGTTTTCAAGAATGAAGAAGTGACACAACTCTGGCAGTAATGCAGTATATGTTTATCAAAGAGTAATACTGTTGGGAGCACAGCTCAGTTCTGTAACTGAAACCACACTCTACTCAGCTTTTACAAACAGCGTCTTTTATAGGCTTAATTCATATATGCTTTCTTGTCATATTTCCATTTAACACAGTAGCTCAATATAATGTTATCTACCTTTTTTCTTGGCATAAGCAATAATTCTCAAATAACGCACCTGACTACTTGTCACTAAATATGCAGCTGTAGCGTATATAATATACATATGCACCCTCTTAGGAGCACAGTTTCTTTTGATCTTACCCTTGGAATTCTATCTGTGTTTCCTCCCTACACTGCTCTCATACTCTGAAGTTTTACGACCTGTCCTCCTCCCTCTACCAACCTTGATGCTCACAATAATCCCCTGTCTTCCTTTCAGGTCTGCCATGATGTACCTCTCCTCCTAACATTTGTATCAGGAAGTGGCTCAGACTCTTGTGTGTGCGGCCTTCTAAATTATCTGTGATATGCGAGGATTGGCTGCAACTGCTTTGCCCTGGCCTGTTCCTTCGTTTCTCTTTTCTGCCCCTGTACTCCATGTAATCCTGGTACCCTGTGTTAGTCCTGTATTTATCTCGCACTGTGTATGCTCCTGCACGTTTCCCCCTTAAGCCATGTCTTTCTCTTGATGCCTATTACATTCCCCCCTCTAGTTGAATTTTCAACTACTAACTTTTCCTGTCCAGTGAACCTATCTCAGTGTATGCATTCTGCTTTTCCTTACACACTTTATTAACTACCCTGCTAATAAACATCCCTCCTAACTTCTGACCTCTGGACTTACAACACCCTACAATAATTTGGACCAGACAATACATTAAAATGATCACCACAAGGAATGGAAGAAGTCCTTTAAGCAATTCTGGTAACCAGGACAGCATCCAAGAAAACAATCCATCATTCTCTTCTGCAGATTATACAAAGTCTGTATGGCCTCTGTTATTGTTCCATTGTCTGCATCATTAGCTGGCATTTATGTACAACAAGCGTTACCGATCTTGGCCCAAACCCCTCCTTCCATAGCCGTCATCAAGTCTAACACATACCTAGGTTACATAAGCATTACTCGCACTGCCCTTTGTTACATTGAAACCATCTTCCGTAGCATTGATGGCTTTCATCTGTTCCCATTGTGTTATTTGCAACCAAGGAGCTGTGGCTTTCACTTGGATGAATGGGAAGATGCTTCCAAAAAATAGCTGGGCATCATTAAACAATCAATACTCCTGCGGAACTTCTGCCCAAGTTGCAGTGCCAAGATACTCAGCGGCTCTTCTCCTCCAATGATGATGTAACAAGGTTCGTTGGACGGCTTATGGGGTGGTCATGTAGCTTCGAAATATCCAGTCCTGGAATCACCAAGGAGGGGGTGTGTACAGTGACTAAAGAACAGAGACCTCTCCATCCCGCAGGAAGTCGCGTATATATCCATTCTCCACACTGCCAATAATAGTCCCATCAGACTAGAGTTGCCCCATTGTACGACAGCGTTGTACCTTGTGGTGATGCAATTGATGTTCTTTCCTACTGAGACCATTCAGTTTCCCCTGAAACATAAGGAAAAGACAATGGGTGTTCGGCCCACTCGAAGAGTTGTAGGTGCTTCTACCCAGGTTAAACTCTGTATATGTTCACCCCATATAGCCTGACAGTTCTATTGTGGGTTACTGTTGTTTTTACTCTCTCTCCATAAGGAGAGAGCTCTGCACGCAAATGTTGCACCATGGTGCCATTGACCATGGACGTATACTGAACCATTTACCTTGAGATATGGTCTTTCCTGACACTCATAGGGCCTAGGTGTGGCAGGATAATACTTACATAAAAATAAAAGAGTAGGTCGTGATACCCCCTAGGAATCCCGGCTCTAATATTTTAGCCTTCCACCTTACCCTTTGTACCTTAGAACTCCTGTCCCGTCATTGTCTCTAACTTCACTTCTATTTCTTTGGGCTCGGTCAAGATATCTGTTATGTCAGCTAACTCCTCTTCATACTGTGTTGTGTTTACTAAAAATGTTCTCCTTTGTACCTGTGAGGGTTGCATCCGTGCTCTCATTGTACACAGGAAAAGATGCAAAAGACACTGTGTAACATTAGGAGGTACGTCTTTAGATGAATGCAATCTATCTGAATCACTGACATGCGGAATTAAGGAGCATACCAGGCAAGACGCGTTAGTACTTTGCATGCCTACTTCTGTCATATGCTTATAAAACATATTAACTAATAAGCTGGCATGAATATTGTGGGATACATTCTTATACTCATACGCTTCTCTTTGCAAGAGCACAATATTTGGACATGATGCTAAACATGAATTAAGATACCCTTGTAAGATAGCTACAACTGTGACAAACCATAAGCAAGAAAACAAAACAGTAATACATAAATGTCTGCTGGCAGAGTCAATAAGGTACTCCGCTTGCTTTTTAAAAGAAAATCTGGTTACTCCTCTTTCTCTTTGTTCTCCTCTAATTGTTCCTGCAAAGATTGCGATGTTTGACACAGAGTAGGGGCCAATCGAATGTCCGATAGGTGTATCCATGTTTTCCTGCCCTTCACTTTCACTGCGGTGGGGGTGCTCTGGGTGACTAAATAATACTGTCCTTCCATAATTTTACGAAATTGCAAACGTGCACTTGTTAACCCACAGGAATTGGACTGATCTGCTGGGCTGCGGTGGTGCACTTCTGCTGTCATGTCATCTGTTCAGAGAAGAACTTAGCAGACTTCAGCAACTGAGACAGATAACAGCTCATTTCATTCCCCAAAATCTCAGTTGCTTTATGAGCGTCTGTCTTTTGTCTTGCTATAGTTAAGGGTGTTGGCGTAGGACGTCCTGTCACTACATGGTGCGGGATCAAATGATGATCACTTCCTGGTTGATTTCTGAGGGCATACAGGGCTAAGGGAAGGCAGTGGAGCCAGTTCTTATGCAATGTAGCGCAGTTTGCTTATTTTGTTTTTAACAGGCCATTAAGGTGCTCTACTATACCACTACTTTGGGGGTGATAGACAGACGGCAATTTATGTTTGATCCCCCAAGGAGGTGCAGATGTGTTGAAAAATGGTGTTTACAAAGCGTGTCCAGTTATCTGAGCGGATTGCTTCTGCGATTCCCCACCTAGGTATTACTTTTCATATCAAAAAATGAGCTGCTGCCTTGGCATCATTATGTACACAGGGTCCTGCCTCAGTCCACCTTGATAAAGGGCAAACAACTACAATTAGATACCTGTAGTTGTTGCATCTGTCAATCATGTCAACAAAATCTAAATGTAGATTTACAAACGAACCTGTGGACCGGGAATCGTTGACACAATGACCTTTAGTGTGGGTCTGAGGCTATATTGTTGACATACTTCACATTCGGCAATATACATAGTAATCATTTCAGATAATTGTGGGATAAACCAATCTGCCTGTAATGTGGCAAGGAGATATTCTTTGGCTATGTGCGCGGGGAGATGTAGTTGCTCTAACGCAGTATACAACAGGGCTTGCGGCATTACAGGTTTCCCAGTACTTTCCTTCCTATAAATGAAATCTGTTGGTAATTGTATGCACCATCTCCATTCCCATAATTCCCTTTCATGTGGTTGTGCCTGCTCTTGCAACTCATGTGGATGTAATTGTGCTGTATCTGTGTACAGGGGTGGTAATTCAGAATTATTCTGTTGCCTACTCATCATCATTTCTTATGTGTGCTCTTCTGATTCTGTGTAGTTGGGAGATGTTTTGGCTGCCTCCTTGGCTGCCCAGTCTGCCAAAGCATTACCCCTGGAGACAAGATCTTGCTTGTTTGTGTGCACTGCACATTTCATCACTGCTACCTTGGACGGTAGAGCTAAAGCCTGTATCAATTTTGCCACAAAATCTTTGTGCATAATGGGGGACCCATCTGTTTTGCTTTACTGCTGACTAAGCCAAAATTCACACACAGAGAGGAGTCGAAAAGATTCTCTGGAATGCACCTCTTAATCTGAAGAAGACATTTAGGCCCTCATTACAACCCTGGCGGTAAATGCCACCTAGCGCCGTGCTGACGGCCGCCAACATACAATGACCGCGACGGTAAACCGATACGGGTATTATGACCCACACAGAGAAATCCGCCACTATACAGACACCCACACAAGTCTGCCAGACCAAAGGTCAGTGATAAATTGTCGGTACCAAAACCCACACCGTTACACCAACAGGAATACGCCCACAGTATCAGGACCCACGAATCACGTGGCGGTATTTCAACCGCGGTAAACCATTGGTGGTACACACCGCCGCGCTCAAAATACACACACACTTACAAAACTACACCACATTGGACAATTCCAATTATACACACCTGACACACGTACATACGCCACACCCACACACCCAATCCAATATAAAACACACCCACATTACCCACAACCCCTTACAACGAAAAACAATATTGCCAACAGAGAGAGACACAAGCCAGGAGCACCCACTCAATCGGAGGCACAGAACACCATCACCCATACACCATCCACGCACCTCACACCACACACCCAAACACATCACCCCACACATCCTCACATATACCACTCACACCACATCTATGGCACCCCAAAGACACCCCAGGTTTTCAGAGGAGGAGCTAAGGGTCATGGTGGAGGAAATCATCCAGGTAGAGCCACAGCTATTCGGATCACAGGTGCAGCAGATGTCCATTGCTAGGAAGATGGAGCTATGGCGGAGAATCGTGGACAGGGTCAACGCCGTGGGGCAGCACCCAAGAACAAAGGATGACATCAGGAAGAGGTGGAACGACCTATGGGGGAAGGTGTGTTCTGTGGTTGCAAGACACCAGGTAGCTGTACAGAGGACTGGCGGTGGACCACCGCCTCCTCCCCCACAACTAACAACATGGGAGGAGCAAGTCTTGGCGATCATGCATCCTGAAGGCCTCACAGGAGTAGCAGGAGGACTGGACTCTGGTAAGTCAAATCTTTATTACTATATCCCCCAACCTACCTGCATGCCATCACAAACTCCTACCCCTACCCTCACCCCCATCACTCCGCCACCTCACATATACCCCACCATCACAACCCACCCATCCCAATCCCAAACCCTGCATGCCACAACAATCCATGGACCCCCATCACAGACCTGCATGGACAAACATCACCACAGCATGCCCATTAGAGAGAATCACCTAGCCCACAAATTCACGACACACACAAGGCAAAGCTGACAGGGCAATCACAACCATACAGGGAAACACAGCCATGCACAAGATGGCACACGCAGATACAATAACACTGCATTTGCATCCCCACAGGACCCCTACTCAACGTCACCGGAGAGGAGTTGCCAACAACATCCAGTCCCCCCCCTCACAGAAGAGGCCCACAGTGATGTCAGCAGCTCTGCACACCTTGATCACGATGACCAACCTGACCCATCAGGGACCTCTGGACAGTCGGTTACCCTGCCACAGTCCCAACCCACCACAGAGCCTCCCCCCTCAGGAAACACCACCACAGCACCCACCCAGCGGGCCCAGGCCACTGTCCCCAGGACACGTCAATCAGCAGTGTGTCCACCACCTGGGGTCAGTGGCAGTGGGCGCACAGTTCAGGGGACAGAGGACAACAGGGAAGCTGGGAGGACTGCTGTGCGACAGGGGGAGGACAGGCCCAGGGAACCCACTCTCCAGGAGGCACTCACCAACATCCTGGGAGCATACCACCATTCCCAGGAGACGATGGGCCAGATACTGGCCAAGTTGCAGGAGACCCAGCGGCTGCAAGAGGGACAGTAACTGGGGGTCAGGGAGGACTTCAAATACATCTACACCATCCTGGTCACCAGTGCAGGGGTGCTGGCTGACATGGCCAACACCATGAGGGAGGCAGTGGCTCACCAACGGGCCCCTGACACTAGCCACACCAAAGAACAGCCCTCCACCTCCGCGGGCGCCAGTGGACAAGAGGCCCTGCCACAGGAACAACAGATCACCAGGACCCCACCCCCTGCAGAAGGAGAACCACCTCACAAACGGTCCCTGCGATCCAGGCAGAAGCCAGAGAACATTGCCAAGACCCCAGCCAGGAAATAAGGCTCTCCTGATTGTCACCCTTGTGTCCCACTCTGTTACCCGGTCAACCTTGAACTGCCATTACTCCCCTGCTTATGCCCCCTTGGACAATGCACCTGTGATACTAAGAGACTGGACTCTAACTGGACATTCCTCCACCAGCACCCCAGCCCGTTGCACATCCCCCTCTTCATATTAGCACATAAATAAACACCCTTGGAACAAATACAAATCTGGAGTCTATCAAATGATTCAAATATGTATTAATACAACATTATGAAAACATTGCAAGTCATATGTACAGTTATATTTACATTGGAATGACCTTTAGTGGGCAGCAGTAAACATACCGGGAGCCAGAGTGGGCCACAGAGATCTGAAAATAGAGATGCCAAAGGGTACAGTAAGTGGCCATAGACATAGGGCAATCAGGCTGCAATGTACAATGTCCAACAGAAAACTGAAAAGTTGATTGAAGTTACAGTGTCTCTGTGTGTCACTGGAAGTACTGCTGTATTATATTACTTCTGTTGTCCACATCTTCTTCCTCTGCCTCCTCTTTCTCACTGTCCACAGTCTCCACCGCTGCCACAAGTCTATCTCCAGGCCCATCCTCCTGCAGAAAAGGCACCTGGCGTCTCAAGGCCAGGTTGTGCAACATGCAACAATGATCTGTCACACTTTCTTGGTTGAGTAGTACAGCGATCCACCTGTCAGATGGAGGCACCGGGACCTGACCTTCAGGAGGCCAAAGGTTCTTTCAGTTATCCTCCTTGTTCCTGGCATTCCTCACTGGGGTCAGTAGCTATGAGAGGTTGGGGTAACCAGAGTCATCTGAAAACATCGAGGGACAACTGTTAGACACACACCAACCCTTAGTAACAACCCCGTACCCAGACACCAACTTATACTAGGTGGGGAACTTGGGCTCACCTATTAGCCAAACCCAGTGCCTCTGGAGTTGGCCCATCACAAATGGGATGCTGCTATTCCTCAAGATAAATGCGTCATGCACAGAGCCAGGATACTTGGCATTCACATGGGAGATGTACTTGTACTCCAAACACACCATCTGCACATTTATAGAGTGATAGCTTTTTCTGTTCCTAAACACTTGTTCATCCCTCCGGAGGTGGGGGGGTGGGGACAAATGCTACATGTGTAGCATCAATGGCACCAATGATGTTGGGGCTATGTCCCAGGGCATCAAAGTCAGCTTCACTGTGGCCAAATCCTCCACCTGGGGGAATACTATGTAGCTGTGCATGTGTTTCAGCAGGGCTGACAACACTCTGGTCAACACATTTGAGAACATTGGCTGTGACATCCCTGATACCATGGCCACTGTTTGGAAGGAACCACTTGCCAGGAAATGGAGCACTGACAGGACCTGCACTAAAGGGGGGATACCTGTGGGCTGGCGGATAGCTGACATCAGGTCTGGCTCCAATTGGGCACACAGTTCTTGGATTGTGGCCCGATCAAGTCTGTATGTTAGGATAATGTGTCTGTCCTCCATTGTCGCAAGGTCCACCAGGGTTCTGTACACTGGAGGATGTCTCCATCTCATATTCATCCTCAGCGGTTGAAGCATAGGGAGGAAAAGGATGAGCAGAGGGTCATATTCACACATCAATTGCAATAATGATGCATCTTTTCCTTTACAGAACCAGTTTGTGAATCCGAGAGTCAGTGGCTGTGCCAATGTCTGCTGTGACGCAGTTAGGTGCGAGGCCCTGTGCCCCCCTGAAATGGCGGCTGCCTGACCTGTGAGGAGGAACAAGTGGAAATGAGGTAATTCAGCTGGCGTTGTGCGCCGTTGCGATAGGCGGTCCAAGACCTCCGAGCAACTTCGCATTGGTTATCATTTGGCCCTATGGGTTCCAGGAGCCAATGGCGATGTACGCCGGTGGTGACAGTACGCACCGCCGCGGACGTGACCGCCATTTTCTAGCTATTCACTCACTTGCTACCTGACCTTATACAGGAGAGGACCTACACTGCAAGTGCTGTTGTGACCTGTGTCTGGAAGCGACAATGGCTCGAGTGTCTGGGAAAAGGGCCCCTGCCTTCACTGCAGAGGAGTTGGAGAGACTGGTGGATGGGGTCCTACCCCAGTACACGTTACTCTACGGTCCTCCAGACAAACAGGTGAGTACACTGTGATTATGATGCGTGGGCCATGAATGTATGGTGTGGTGTGTGTGTAAGCCACATGTAGGGGGGGCAGAGGCGTCCTGGCCAGAGTGCTGCATGTTTGGTGGTCAATGTATGTGCATCTGGGGATGGGAGGGATCTCCTGTAAGAGGGGCAGTCCGGACGGTTAACTAATTCCCTTTTCTGCTGTCTTTTCCATGCAGGTCAGCGTCCATCAGAAAAAGGGTATTTGACGTGCCATCACCAAGGAGGTGCGGACCCTGGGGATCTTTGACAGGTGAAGCACCCACTGCCGCAAACGGTGGGAGGACCTGCGCCGCTGGGCAAGGAAGACAGCGGAGGTCCAGCTGGGGCTGGCCTCCAAACAAGGAAGGGGTGCCTGTCGTACCCTGACCCCCCTGATGTTCCGCATCCCGGCGATGGCCTATCTGGGGTCGGAGGGGTGCTTGAGGGCATCACAGCAGCCACAAGGGGGTGAGTACAAATTCAGATTCATCATTTTGCACGCGTTAAGGGTTGACTCGGGTGGGAATGTGGACTGTGGGTGCCCCTAGGCCAGGGCGAACATGGCAGGGTAGGTCCCTTGTTGGGCAGGCTCTGATGCACTCCAACCCCAATAGTGTTAGTGGGCATTTACTATTTGTCAGAGCCCTGTTTGTTTCAGGTGTGCAGCTGATGGCGTTAGGCACTGTACCCCATGGGCTGCTGACTGGCATTGTAACTGGTAGTGCATGGCCTAGTGCATAGGGCTGTTCCCTGTGAGTTGTGTACGCCAACGGTAGTGTTGTTGCTGGCATTGACCAAGTGTATCCTCTGTCTCACCCCCTTTTCTGTTTTGTCACCCTGTCCTTGTGTGCATTAGCATCATCTGACAGAGGAGCAGAGGCACCGGCGACGGAGGAAGCTGCATCCCACATGGGCCTGGAGGCCGAATCCAACGACGGTGAGGGCACCAGTGGGACGGAAAGCGACGGGAGCACCACGACGGGGACAGGAGGGGAGACCACAGACAGCGACTCATCCTCCGATGGAATCTCACCTGGCGGTGGCAGACACCTCTGTGCCCACGCCAACAACAGGTGCAGCCGCCACCCCCCCTACCAGCACCACCCTCAGCGTGTTTCCCATGCCCGCTCACCCAGGAGGGTGGGCATCTCCTTCGCCCCAGGCACCTCAGGCCCTGCCCCAGTCAGCCCTGCTGCCCTCAGTGAGGACGCTATTGACCTCCTGAGATCCCTCACTGTTGGGCAGTCAACCATTCTGAATGCCATCTAGGGTGTCGAGAGGCATTTGCAATGAACAAATGCATACCTGGAGCGCATTCACTCTGGTGTGGCGGCCCAACAGAGAGCATTTCAAGCTCTGGCCTCAGCACTGATGGCAGCCATTGTCTCTGTCTCTAGCCTCCTCCCTCCAACTTCATCTACCCAGACCCAATCTCCTCAACCCCAGCCTATCCCAAGCACACCTTCAGACCAGCATTCAGCCAAATCAACACACAGAAGTGGCTCAGGCAAACACAAGCACCACACTTCATCTCACAGGCACTCACACAAGCACCATCCCCATGCAGACACACCAACATCCACTGCCTCCACTGTGTCCCCCTCCTCCTCCTCGTCCACCCCCTCCCAGTAGCGCCACCACTCACGCCTGCATGCACTACATTCTCATCCACTACCTCCATCACCAGCACACCCATCACTACACACCCCTCACTGGCAATCACCCCCCCACATCCATGCACACGTCCCCTGTGTCCTCTCCCACTGTGTCTGTGACCCCTCCTCCCAAAGTACACAAACGCAAGCACCCACCCACCCAACAGCCGTCCACCGCACAACAGCATCCAGCCCATGCACCTGCACTCAAACTCAGGAGACACCGCCTACAACCACTCCCTCTTCTTCCACTCCCAAACCTTCTCCCTCTTCCCGTCCCAGTGTCCCTAAGAAGCTTTTCCTGGCAAACATTGACCTCTTCCCTACCCCTCCCCCCGTCCTTCCCCTCGGGCCAGGTTGGCCAAAACCCAGCCCAGCACCTCAGCCACCAAGTCCACGTCCGCTGTGGTTCCTGCAGCTATAAGAGGCTCAAAGGGGGCACCCGTCAACCCAGCCAATGTGCCACTAACCCCTGCCAGGGCCAAAACCATTCCGCCACCTGGCAAGGTGAAGAAGGGGACAGCATCCAGCAAGGGGAAGGAGCCACAACCACCCAGCAAGGCCACCTCAAAGACTCCAGCTGCCAGACCCAAGGTCACACCACCATCTGCCAAGGTGCGGAAGGGGCACAAAACACCAGGCAAGGCACTTCAGCCATCTGAGGCTGCAGGGAAAGGCCTGGTGGCTACCAGAACAACCGCCAGCACTGCCACATGCACCGCGGCCAGCACCGCCAGCAGCCCCTGCCGCAAGCACTGCCACCTGCACCGCTACAAGCGCCACTACTGTCAGCAGCAGCATCCCCAGTAGGCAGCCGTCCCAGGCTGCAGGAGAAGGGTTGGAGCCTCCCCCTACCACCTGCAGCACCTGCACCGCCGCAAGCACCGCCACCTGCACCACTGACAGTAGCACCACTACCAGCAGCAGCAGCCCCAGTGGGCAGCCGTCCGAGGCTGCAGGAGAGGGGCTGGAGCCTCCCTCCACCACTGGCAGCACCCCCACCAGCAAAGGAACTACCACCAGTTTTCAGCCATAGGCGCCGCCGGTTGGACTCTAGCCCTGCCTCCATGGACTATCATGCATCCTGGTCCCGGCAAATCTCGTGCCTCAGACACCAAGGTGAGGGACTGGGAACTGACACACCCCAAGTGTTGCATCACTGGGCACAACGCCCCCTACAGAACCAGTGGAAATATGCATCCACTCACCCCCTCCTTGGCAGGATGAAGCAGACTGGGCACAAAGCCCCCTCCAGAACCAGTGGAGAAAGGCATCCACTCACCCTGTCCTTCCCTGGATGAAGCCCACTGGGCACAAATCCCCCTCCAGAACCAGTGGTAGAAGGCATCCACAAGAGAGACTGTAGCTTTGCACTCCCCAGGACCAAGCAGTGGGCAAACCACCCACTAGAGAGACTGTGGCTTTGCACTCCCCAGGACCAAGCAGTGGGCAAACCACGCACTAGAGAGACTGTGGCTTTGCACTCACCAGGACCACGCAGTGGGCAAACCACCCACTTGAGAGACTTGAGAGACTGTGGCCTTTCACTCCCCAGGACATTGATGTGGGAATGGAGCCCCCTCCAGGAGCAGTGGCGTTATTCCATCTTCCGGATGAGGTGGCCCTCCTTCCCCGTGCCCCTGAGGTGCCTGTGTGTCTTCCACCTGATGCCCCTGCAGTGTTCTCTCCGTTTTGCGGCAGGAGTCAAGTGCGGGCTTGGCCTATGAGTTTTGGCCCAGTGGCCCACGGACATTTTTAGTGGAGAATGTACCACCTTATGTACATATTGTATATTTTTGTAAATACTGTTTTTCAAATTATAACGTATATCTGACTATTTCTAATATATCACTGATTTGACTCCATTCCTTTTGTCCTTGCGTTCTTCCAGAGAGTTACGGGGTGTAAATGTAATGTTGATGCAAGAATCTTCAATCTATAAACAGCAATTATATACATGCAAGGATACAAACACCTATATTGAGATATATATATATATATATATATATTTATATATTCATACATATATATATATATATATATATATATATATATATATATATATATATATATACACACACATATATATATATATATATATATATATATATATATATATATGTATAGATATATTCATACACAATGCAAAGCAAATAATTAATAAAAATGCATCACCGTAGGGCCTGTCTGGTGCTTCATCTTTCTCCTGCCAGCAAGTCTTTGACGCCGGTTTGACCGCAACGAGAAAGAGAGATCTCTACCCTCACAGGAAATATATGAGGCATTCGTCTAAATCCAGAGTGAGGTATCCGAATCTCCCACTGTCGACCTGGATCTCTTATATATCTTAAACAAACGAGGAAAGAGCTTTCTGGAAAAACCCCTCCCGCTCTGTAAGAAGTATTAAAAAATGCTGGCTATTTTAGGTAAGCTTTGAAAGAAACACGTCAGAACTTTGCCAAAATCCCAAGGTGTCTTTCCCAAAACTAAACCGTTCCTTGCTGTACCATAAACATAATTCTAGTACATCCTTATCTTGCTAACTGACTCCTCCACGTTAGGTCCTAGCCCTTCGGTGAGAAAAGAACATGCAGACACGCAGAATAGAAAACATGTTGCAAAACATGTTTTTTACGGAAAACTACTTGCACCTTTAATGTGGTGGTGAAGCTAAGGCTAAGCTGAATACAAAATAGAGTCTGTAACTGGTGACCAATAATGTGACGGTGGACAGCTAAGCCTAATGCAAAATGGTGCGACACAAAGTCAGTGGTCAAAACACAAATACCACTACACCATCAGATTTAAGAAACTCCCTCCTCTCTCACTTGTGAATGCTAGAATGTACAGTGGTGGTAACATATGCTGAATATGAGTATATGGTGACTTCTAGTCCCTCGGCCTGCTGCAGTGCCTCGATAATGGCTACTAGTTCTGCAGCTTCTGCTGAAAAACGAGAGGTTAGTGGTATGTGACTGAGTACCTGTAAAGTAGGAGATGACCTCGGTGGTTCAGCTCCTTTAATCAGTCCCACGTCATGTGGCCCCTTTATCCATAACACTTCCGGTACCTTTGCCAAATCTCTTTCTCTCCTTCTAGTGACTTGTGCGTATTTTGACACTGTCCTATACTGCAACTGCATTCTAATGGAGATGTCCATTTCAAACACAACTGTTCCAATCCGGTGGTGTTCACTGAACAATTCCTCGTCTGAGATATCCCTTAATTTGACCCCGGAATCTGTAAACACTATTGATGCCCATGTTTTCTACCTCCTGTCGAATGCGATGAGCACCGCATATGTTGGTCTTATTTCAAGAACTGATATGTCCAGTAACATCTCTTGTTCTGTTATGGGGTCTATGAGTTCGCAAGGTCTGAACACCAGTTCTTTTGGTAACTGCACTTTCTTACCTTGCAGCGCTGGTGTGTGCAGCATATAAGCCACGCAAGAAAGCCTCTGTATCACCTGGTACTGCTCTAACCTGCTGCCCTGATTCCTGAGGAGCTATGAGGGATAGTATTCTGCCTGGCGTGACACTTGGTGTAGAACTCACCTTCGATCCATCTTCGCGGAACGAAATGGTCATATTCAACTTGCTCATTAGATCTCTTCCAAGAAGGTTGACGGGTGACTCTGGGGAATGCAACAATGGCCTGTCAATTTGTGTGTCACCCACAGTCATGTTTACTGATCTCGTAAAAGGAACCCTTCTGACAGCCCCAGAAAACAGAAAACCCTTGTGTGTCCATTGAGTCGCACTAAAGTGGTAACGTTCCTTCCTTTATTCAAGATTTGATGGCCCCAGTGTCAATTAAAAACTGATAGGGGCGCCCTTCTATGGCTACTGTCACAGTGGATTCCCCTTCCGACCTGTGGGTTACCGATAGTATTGGACACATAGTTGGTACCTGTGGGCTTTGTCATTGGACATAGTTATTTGTCAGTGTCCCACTGAACGCTTGAGGTGATTCGTGAAAGAGGTTACCTCCTTGCACCATCACTCCTCCTACCTTAACATGTGCTTGCCCTCCCATGGTTTTGCTGCCCCCTTGGGGCCCATTTTGCAGCAGTGGCCCCAGTGGTGCCACCCACTGAGCTTGAGAGGTCTGGGGGTACTCCTGTCTCCCATATTGTTGTGGTCCCCATTGCATCTGCAGCGGTCTAGTCTCCTGTCTTTGCAAAGTAGGCCACCCTTGCGTGCGTTCATCTGACCTCTTAGCTCTGAATTCTCTTGCAAAATGACCAACCTTGCCGCAATAATAACACTGCTGTCCCACTTGGTATCCGCCTTGCCTTCTCCGCTGCATTATTCCTGGCTCTCCTGACAGACCTCCTTATCTCCTCCCCATATCACTTGCTATTTGCCCTCCTGATGTCTGCCCTTGCACTGGCGTTGCGATAGTTGCTGGTTATGCTGTCACAAGTACCCCTTCCATGCTCAGTTTCTTGAGTTTCTGTTGCACTAACTTAGCAGTGGCCTTCTCTGACTGTTCTGTTCTTTCTTTAACTTTTTCTTGTTTCCGTTTAAAATAATGTATTATGTAGGCCTGTATTTCTGGCCACGGTTTAGCCTCAATTCTCACTACCCCATCCAAATTTGACTGTATTCAGGTGGGAAGACCTTTCTTCAGCACGTTGTAAAATACAAGTGCATTTCCTCCCGTATTTTCCCAATTACACCCGATCTCCTGTACCCATTGTTCTTTCATTCTCATGATGAAGTCTGCAATGTCCTCAATCAGCTTAATACTTTCTGCTATAAGTGCTATCTGGGTATGTCTGCAGAAGCGCATTCCAAGCGTGTTGGCAGACATTGTTGAAAGAGGACCCATCAAACTGCATGTTTATCAATGTAACTTGAGGGAGTCCTACTCTCGTAAATATGGTGGTTACCTCATCTCCCACTAGAGAACTTAACAAACCTTTGACGTTACCCAAGCCGAGGTTGACTCCGGCAGTGTGTTTTTCAAAACATCCTATCCATTTCCCTGCACCTTCAGAAAGTGGGGGCAGTGCTCTTTTTTAATTCTCTTTGTCCATTTATTGCCAGGGCACATATGTTGGTAATTGCCCTCCCTTAAAAATTAGGGGCAGCTGCATGATGGGCGGGAGACCTGGTAGCCTGCGGCTTAACCTCGGATGTGGCGTGTTAGAAGGTATCACTTCAGTCGGTTTGTCCTCAGCATAGATCTCCCAGACTGCAAGGCAAACCTGCATGTTTGGATAGTTACAATCTGAGGCACCCCATCCCTGCTGTATGCAGTCTTCTGCCGTGGCTAAGTCAGAGGGTTGAAAAGACCCCTGTCTGGGCCACGGTGTCCTCCCGTTTCTTTCAGTCCATGTTGCCAGTTCGTCTAAAAAGGACCGACAATAATAACTACCCTCCTTCTGTTCTGTCGTCTCTATAGGTGTGAGCCCCACTCTGGATGTGTTTAAAATTGACCTTCTCTCTGTCTCTACTGGGTCCCTTGTTATCAATTGTGGTCTTTGTATAGTCCGCTGTCAGAAAATTATACAGCCGTCTGCCTGTTCTGAAGGTACTTTCTTTTAGTTCAAACCCTTCGTCCCATTCCTCATCTTCCACTTCTGCCCCCGCTCCCCTTTCCATCTCATCTCGACGTTCGTCATACCGTGATCTCTCCATCTCTTTTACCCACTCTCTTTCTTCCTGCATCCACTCCCCAGCTGCCTCTCTCAGTGTTTCTGCCAATGTGTTTCCCAATTTTAGAATGATCTGCCCAATCGTCCATTGCCCTCGAATAGGGTCAAGGCTCCTGGATCTTCCTGCCTGTTCTTTGGTGTGCCTCAACTTAGGTGTTGCCCTGTCTCTTCTCTTCTGCTCATGATCCACCCAAGGAGGTGTTGGGTTGGGACTGGGCGCTCTCCCAGCCCCTTTCACATCTGTCCTATCTTCCTCGGGTTCAACCCGTTCTGGATCCTGATATCCCGCAGCCGGCAGAGTAGGATGGATACCATATGGTGGGGGCTCCTCTGGAGCCTGTTCTGGGGGTTTCTCTTGCTCCTGCGTTGCTGCCTCTTTAGGCTCTGTCACTTTTACAATTTGTCTTCTTATCACAGAAAACCCGCCATAATGACAAAATAGCTTCCTTCTTCTTTCTCCTCTTCTGATACTTAGATCTAATATAAGTCAGTGTGTGCTCAACTATGTTTTCATCAAATATCCCTTCCTTTGGCCATGGCTGAGCATGGTCCTTAGTATCTCTATGCCATTGCGTACAATATTTCTGTATTTTTCTTTTGTCTGACGAGAATGTTTTTATCATGTGTTCAAGGGGGGCATTCATGGCTTTCCCCAGGACAAATACGCTTCCTGTATTTTTCTCTTATTACTATTCCCCTCTTCGTGTCCCTTCTCTGCCCTTTGTCTCCCTCGCTACTATGTATATATACTTATCAATGTTGCTAACATATGGCAGTGTGCTTGGTGGAGAAGTGTTCTCATGGAGTGTTGCCTGGCTTGACATACATCGTCGTAAGGCCGTGCTGGTGAACATCAGCGATAATGATCGCTCACCTGTCCAGCACTTCTTCTATACTAATGTCAGGTGCGGGTGCATTTATGGTGGGGCGAAGTGGATTGGTGTCTGGTGCAATACACTTTTTAACGTTATCATGAATGAAAATTATCAGTGATGGTGTCTGGGGATGTGGCGTCCCTTCCTTAGTTTAAAACCCCAGAAATAATACAAGTCTGTGAAAAACGCATCAATAAGTATTTCTAATATGAGAGGGTCTTGCGTTGTAATGCTAAACCGAGGGGTGTTACACAGGCATGGGGTTGGTCGTGAGCCCATTTATATGTTAAAACTAGATCGAAGATGTCTGTTTCCCGCAACAGGGAATTGTTAACTTCACTCATAGGGTCTTTCTTTTTATTTCCACTTGTTTTGATGTTTTCTGCTTTTAATTCATGTGTTTTATCTGTACTAATATTTCCCCACTTCCCTGCCGCTTTGACTTCTTCTATTGGGATATCAATAATATGGCAGAGACCTCGCATCCTCTCATCCTTACTTATTTCAGATTGTAAAACCACTGGCGAGAACCCTTGCCTTTTTTCTATAATTTGACGGCCGTGGCTGTGGAATATCGTATTCTTTTTATCCTTCCTGTTACTCATTATTTTTATTCATTGCTATTGCGCATGTTCAGATTCGCAACCGAGGGTCTGACCGTGCTCAGGGTAAAGTCAATTGACGCCATTCAGTCATCTTTTTACCTAAATGTCAGACTCCCCACTGAGGCTTCGGCTGCGATTGTTCTCCCTCCAAAGCGCCTTCCCGATGTCTTAAATCGAGTATATGTGAACCAGGCATCTGACCTTTTTAGCGTGAGGCCTGCTGGCGCCGGTAAAGTAACCGTCTCCTGCAGCGTCAGACTTTGTGCGCATTGCCCGATTCACCTCACTTTCTCTATTCTAACCCTCCAGGTCTAACCGGGATATTTGATGGACACAAACTGTCCCTTCCAGGAATTGCCTCCTGGGTAATGCACTAGTACCTAATTATTTCTTCCAGGACCTGTCCCCTGGGTAATACACAAGTACAATCTATTTCTTCCAGGAGCTGTCCCCTGGGTAATACTATTACAATCTATTTCTTCCAGGAACTGCCCCCTTGGTAATGCACTAGTACTCTTTCTACTTCCTTTCTTTCACAAAAAGGGAATCCCTACTAGCTAGTCTTCCGGCGTGGCCGGGAAACCACATTTCATTTCTGCATCACCATTGTATTTCAAAAACCCACACAAATTCTGCATGCACTTACTCCCCCATACTACAATTGCCACCGAATTATGCACTTTAAATAATAAAGTTCGAAGCCCAACCCTTCCTCACCCTTTAGGACGGCAACCTCTGGAACCCCAACCTCCCGGTCGAATAGGCAGTTGTATGCTCAACTGATTTGCGCACAATGTTCTATTCAAGCGACGCAGGTGGTGTTTTCTTCAGCCGCTGTCTAGGGTCTTGAGGAGACGGGGCTCCTGGCGACCGCTCGCCAAAATGTAGTCGGGTTTTCAAGAATAAAGAGGTGACACAACTCTGGTAGTAATGTAGTATATGTTTATCAAAGAGTAATACGGCCGGGAGCACAGCTCAGTTCTGTAACTGAAACCACACTCAACTCAGCTTTTACAAACAACGTCTTTTATAGGCTTGATTCGTATATGCTTTCTTATCATATTTCCAATTAACACAGTAGCTCAATACAATGTAATCTACCTTCATTCTTGGCACAAGCAATAATTCTCAAATAATGCATCTGACTACTTGTCACTAAAAAATGCAGCTGTAGCGTATGTAATATACGTATGCATCCTCTAACGAGCACAGTTTCTTTTGATCTTACCTTTGGAATTCTTTCTGTGTTTCTTTCCTACACTGCTCTGATACTCTGAAGTTTTACAGCTTGTCCTACTGCCTCCACCAACCTTGATGCTCACAAGAATCCTGTGTCTTCGTTTCAGGTCTGCCATGATGTACCCCACCTCCTAACACTTGTGTCAGGAAGGGGCTCAGGCTCTCTTGTGTGCTGCCTTCTAAATTATCTGTGGTATGTGAGGACCGGCTGCAACTGCTTTGCCCTGCACCTGGCCTGTTCCTTAGTTTTCCTTTCTGCCCCTGTACTCCATTTTAACATGGTACCCTGGCTTAGGCCTGTATTTGTCTCACACTGTGTATGCTCCTCCACTTTTCCCTCTTAAGCTATGTGTTGACAAGAGTGGCCTTATTCCTTTCTCTTCAGGCCTATTACATCTTACATTTTCTATGAAAGGGAGGTTTGCTTGACCATAAGAAATCCTTCTCCAGAAATTTGTTCGAGCCTCAGATGTTCACGGTGGCTCTCCATTCGTTTTTTGAATGATCAAAGATCTTGAACAATACTCCTGTTTTGTTTTATTTTGTGATGGCACAGTCTCTATGGCACTCCAGCAAATATGTTGCAAAATTTGCCTCTTGGGCTCCTTCAGATTTTCGTACTTTTTCCATACTTAGTGGCTTTTTTGGTGATTTGTCTTTGAATTGTAAAAGATGCCCTTGACAGACAAGCCTCTAATAATCTCACGTGCTATTTCTGCTGAATATGCTAAATGTGTCCTCCCATAGACAGGATCAACAGATGAGCAATCCCCAACCAGAGGTTAAGCTCTTTTGTTTTTTGAGCCTGTTGGCAGCTTGAGTAGCTTTAGCATCTTTTCTGCCCCAAACACCTCTGGCTTCTTTGCTGTCATTGCAAGCTCTCATACTGGTATGCAGTGTAACTTTGCATATGTTATCTGTAATTATAACAAATAAAACAGCTCTGGCAGTAACCCCTAGCTTGACGTCCATAACCGTAAGATTCTGGTGTCCTCTCCATAATGTTGAATCTGCATCTTTCTTTATCCAGTGGCATGCTGCTGAAGGATATCTGTTTTGTGAGCCGCTGTGGATATAGCTGAGTCTGCTCCAGTAAAGAGATATACAGATGACTTATCTGGTATTTCTTCTCCAACTCCCAGCTGAAAAAAGGGAAGAAAAAAAAATATATATATACCTACCTAGTGGTAGTGGCAGTTGCCACTAGATAGTTATAGTCAGGACCATGTTTCTATAGAAAAAGCGTTTTTTGAACAGCCTCTATCTTTAACTCCATTTGATGAATCTTCACAAAAGTTCCCAAAACAAGTGGTCTGGTGATTCTTGTTGTGCACGGAAAGTTTTGGGGTGATTTGTCAAGTGGGGGATTAAAAAAAAGGGGGAGTATCAAAAAAGTTGCTTTTCCCAAGTTATTTCCGATTGGACCTTTAGATACGACTACAGACCGAACTGCTGGACGGAATTACACCAAATTTGGCAGAAGGCTAGCTTTTGGTACACAGATTACACTTTCGCTTATTTTGTGTAAACCCGTTCAGTAGTTTTTGAGAAATTAAAGGGAAATAAAATGTTTACATCTAAGGACACAGATCCTTTGCGATGATTCACAGAAAAAGACAAGCTTGTGCAGTTCTGATTGGCACCAACACTTCAAACCAGGCTTGAGCTGAGACCCATACAAAAAGTGTCAAAAAAAAAAAAAAGAAAATTGGCCATGGTAGATACATCCTGACCGCTTAGCTCTGGTGCTGAGGTTTCTGCCAGAGCTAAAAAGCTTTTGATAAAAAAAAATGTGTACAAAATTGTGACACCGTGGCAAATTTGCGGGAAAAATCTTTAAAAAAAATAAAAGTGCAAGCTCCCGTGCTTGTGTTTTTAATAAGCCCCCGGTTGGGCCTGGTCTTAGGGGCATTGTTTTTTAAAATTGAGTCCTTCACCCATACACCCCGCAGGCCCTGGGACCACCACCTTCCTGGGGCATAACAGAAATATAATGTCGCAGAGCCATGCAGCTCCCCCCCCCTGACCCCCCCACAGCCTCGGGGACCACCACCACCTCCCCGGGGCTATGTTCATTGGAGCACCTCCAGGGCCTGCTCCTGCAATGTCCTAGGGGACATAGCTGTTTCCTGTGGCTTAGCGGTAGCTTTGACAGCTGCTGCCAAGTCACAGCAAACACTCTGCTGTCAAACAGCTCTCCCTCACTGCAAGCAGAGGTTTCCTTTATCTCCCTGCCCAGGGAGATATAGGCAGGGAGACAGAGGAAACATTGCTCTCACAGAGAGGGGACAGTGGGGGCCTTCAGGCTCCCCCCTACGGTCCCCAGAATTGTGAGTGAGTGCCCTGGAGGGAACCCAGGTCACATGACTGGGCCCTGGGGGATGGGGTCCC
Source organism: Pleurodeles waltl (assembly GCF_031143425.1). Lineage (NCBI taxonomy): Eukaryota > Metazoa > Chordata > Amphibia > Caudata > Salamandridae > Pleurodeles > Pleurodeles waltl. The sequence continues at coordinate 970,466,380 of NC_090440.1, read as the reverse complement.
TGGGGCAGAGATCTGCCCTGGGAAGAGGGGACACACCTCCCTCACCAAAATAAAAAATAAAAATTAGGCCAGGCTCTGGGGGATGGGGTCCCCGGGGCCAAGATTGGCCTGGGGAGGGGGGCTGCGCAGCCACCCTCCATCCAACAATTTTTTTTTTTTTAGAAAAAGGTTAGAACAGGCCCGTGGAGATAGGATGCCTAGGGCCAAGATTGGCTTGTGAAATGGGATAAAATGACTATGATGCATCCAGCGTTAACGCCTGCCCCCCAAAAAAAGCCTATTAGCTCTGGCTGCATCCTAACAATTTGTTTTAGACACACTGCAAAGCATCCACACTGCTTTACAGTATGGCTACAGAACTTTGTCAAAGCCAATCGCTGTGATCCATTGGCTTTGCCAATGCTTATTTGCCCATTGCACTCCAACAGGCACACACAACCACTACTTATAGAGAATTACCACTTTCCCCTTCGAAAACATTCTCATCACTCTACCTCTACTCTAATCTCTACTAAACGCAAGAAATTGCGAGCACAAACCTGACAAAACTAACGTACAAGGGAGAAAAACAAATCACTTATTACTAATTTACGATTAACCTCTAATCTTGGGTTTCAGAACAGAGTGTAACTTGGCACAAAGGCCTCATTACAACCCTGGCGGTCGGTGTTAAAGTGGCGGTAAGACCGCCAACAGGCTGGCGGAAAAAAAAATTGAATCACGACCATGGCGGAAACCGCCAACATAGACAGCCACTTTAACACTCCGACCGCAACGGCGGTACAAACAAACAGCATGGCGGTCACCGCCAACAGACAGGTGGAAAACAATGTACCGCCCATACTATTATGAGAGGCCAATCCGCCACCTTTTCCGGGGCTGATTCAACGCGAACAAAAACACGGCGGAAACAGGACTTGGAAGGGAAAATGCTCACCTCTACACACCCCACGAGGAACCAGGACGCCATGGAGCCGGAACTCCAAATACTCCCTGCGATTGTCTTCCTGCTCCTCTACCAGGAGCACAAACGACGGCGGCGATGACCACGGTGAGTACTGCACCTACGACACAGGGGAGGGGGGAGGGAAAAGAGAGTGACACATACACGCAACACACAACACCCCCACCCCCACCCTCACCCACAACATACACACAAATGCAAGCTGCAACATTACATTTACACCCTCCCTGGAAGAACGCAAGGACAAAAGGAAATGATTTGAACGATTGTAATCAAGAAAAATCCATTAGTCAAAAATATATATACACTCTTAACAAATATGTACCCCAAGATTTCCAATCCATGTACTGCACTATATAGTCCGTGGACCACTGGGCCCAAAATGCATGGGCGAGGCCCACACAAGATACCCAATCCAAACGGAGAGAACACTGCAGGGGCATCAGATCAAAATAAAACAGGCACCTCAGGGGGAAGGGGGGGCACCTCAGCCGGATGAGTGCACGATGTCAGCTCCACGAGAGGGCTCCATGCCCATTGATGTATCCTGGGGAGTGCAAAGCCACAGTCTCACATGTCTTTCCAGTGGGTGGTTTGCCCACTGCTGCATCCTGGGGAGTGGAAAGCCACAGTCTCACAAGTCTTTCCAGTGGGTGGTTTGCCCACTGCTGCATCCTGGGGAGTGCAAAGCCACAGTCTCACAAGTCTTTCCAGTGGGTGGTTTGCCCACTGCTTTATCCTGGGGAGTGCAAAGCCACAGTCTCACAAGTCTTTCCAGTAGGTGGTTTGCCCATTGCTTTATCCTGGGGAGTGCAAAGCCACAATCTCTCAAGTGTATAACATTCTCCACTGGTTCTGGAGGGGGCTTTGTGCCCAGAGTGCTTCATCCTGCCAAGGACAGAGGTAGTGGATGTGATTCTCCACTGGTTCTGGATGGGGCTTGGTGCCCAGAGTGCTTCATCCTGCCAACGACTGAGGTACTGGATGTGATTCTCCACTGGTTCTGGAGGGGGCTTGGTGCCCAGAGTGCTTCATCCTGCCAAGGACTGAGGTAGTGGATGTGATACTCCACTGGTTCTGGAGGGGGCTTGGTGCCCAGAGTGCTTCATCCTGCCAAGGACAGAGGTAGTGGATGTGATTCTTCACTGGTTCTGGAGGGGGCTCGGTGCCCAGAGTGCTTCTTCATGCCAAGGACAGAGGTAGTGGATGCCTCTCTCCACTGATGGTGGTGCTACATGCAAGCTAGCCAGGCCCCTGGAACTGACCACCTGCCTCGTACGAATGGCCGCTGGGGATGGCAGCCATGTCTGCGGTGGTGCCACTGGCTCAGGAAGTGGCGCGGCCGCTGGCAGCGATGCTTGCGGCGCTCATTGGGCAGCGGTGCTGGTGGGGGGCTCACTCACCTCGGTGCTGGCGACTGTGACCGGAGCGGCGGTGCTGGTGGCGGCCTCACAGAGCCTGCTGCTGGCAGCGGTGTCCTGAGCGGCGGTGCTGGTGGCGGCCTCACAGAGCCTGCTGCTGGCGGTGGTGTCCTGAGCGGCGGTGCTGGTGGCGGCCTCACTGAGCCTGCTGCTGGCGGCGGTGTCCTGAGCGGCGGTGCTGGTGGCGGGCTCACTGAGCTTGCTGCTGGCGGCGGTGTCCTGAGCAGCGGTGCATGTGGCGGTGCCGATGGCGATCTTCTCCGCCGTGCAGGTTGGCGGCGATGTTGACTTGCCTTTCTTTTTCAGGCCATTCCCCACCTTGGATGGTGGCGCAGCTGTCTTGCCACTCCCAGCTGTTGTCCTGGCTGAGCCCTTGGTGGCAGGTGTTTTGGCCTTCTCCCTCCGGGATGTGGGCAACTTCTTCTGTTTAGGAGGTGGGGGAATGCCCTTGGGCTCGCTCCTTGGGACACTGGCAGCCCTGCTGCTTGGCGCACTCCAGAAGCCGGTTACTGCTGGCACCAGTATGCCCGGTGATGTGGTGGCTGAGGTGCTGGGTTGGGACCTGGAAAGGCGGGCCCTAGGGGACGGAAGTGGGGGGGCAGGTGAAGGGAAGAGGTCAAGGTTTGCCAGGAAAAGTTTTTTAGACACACTTGGACGGGTAGATGGAGGGGGTTTGGGAGTGGAGGAAGAGGTAGTGGTTGTAGGAGGTGTTTGCTGACTTTGGGTGAAGGTGCATGGGCTGGAGGCTGTCGTGAGGTGGATGGCTGTTGGGTGGGTGTGTGACTGCGTTTGTGTACTTTGGGAGGAGGGCTCACAGACACACTGGGAGAGGACATGGGATGTGTGAATGGTAGTGGGGGTGGTGATTGCACGTGAGCGGTGTGTGGTGATGGGCGTGCTGGTGATGAAGGTAGTGGCTGATGATGTAGTGCATGCAGGTGTGAGTGGAGACGTGACAGGGAGGGAGGAGGGAGACGTGGAAGAGGGGGAAACAGTGGAGGCAGTGGATGTTGGTATGTGTGCATGGGTATGATGCTTGTGTGAGTGCCTGTGGGATGTGTGGTGCTTATGTTTGCCAGAGCTACCCTTGTATGTTGAGGTGTGTGCATGCTGGTCTGATGGTGTGCTTGGGATAGGCTGAGATACTGGGAATTGGGTCTGGGTGGAGGAAGTTGGAGGGGGAGGTTGGACACGGGGACAATGGCTGCCATTAGTGCTGCGGCCAGAGTCTGAAATGTTCTCTGTTGGGCTGCCTGACCAGAATGAATGCCCTCCAGGTATGCATTTGTCTGTTGCAACTGCCTCTCTACACCCTGGATGGCATTCAGATTGGTAGACTGCCCAACAGTGAGGGATCTCAGGAGGTCAATGGCCTCCTCACTGAGGGCAGCAGGGCTGACTGGGGCAGGGCCTGAGTTGCCTGGGGCAAAGGAGATGCCCACCCTCCTTGGTGAGCGGCCACGGGGCACACGCTGAGGGGCTGCTGGGAGGGCGGTGCTGGTGGGGGGGTGGCGGATGTACCTGTAGGTGCTGGGGGCCGCCACCACAAGGGAGCTCCCATCAGAGGAGGAGTCGGTGTTGCTGGTCTCTGCTCCAGTCCCCGCCGTGGAGCTCCCCTCACCCTCCATCCCACTGGTGAATTCTGACTCCGTAGCGTCACCCTCCAGGGCCATGTGGGATGCAGCTCCCTCCTGCTCCGTTGGCACAGCTCCTCCGCCTGATGATGCTAATGCACACAAGAACAGGGAGACCACAAAAAGGAGGGGGAAGAAAGTAGGAAGACATGTTCTGTACATGCAATATCGCTACCGGTGGTGGACTCTACAGACACAGCAGCCCTCTGCACTACACCATGCACTTAGAAATCCCTAATTCATCACAGGGACATGGGGTACATGGCCTATGCCCGATTGCTGCACACATGGAAGACACAGGAGCCTGACTATGTGTTGATGGCTTTTACTACTGGTGGGGTTGGGGTGTCACTTAGCCTGCCTCACAAAGGGTCCTTGCCTACAAGGCTCGCCCTAGCCTAGGGTAACCCACAGCCCACCTCCCCCACCCAGACACCTCCTATGCGCGCAGAGTCAGATGGATGTGACTGTACTCACCCCCTTGTGGCTGCTGTGATGCCCTCAAGCGCCCATCCAACTCCGGATACGCCACCGCCAGGATCTGGAACATCAGGGGGTAATGGTGCGATGGGCCCCCCTCCCACGTTGGTAGGCCCCAGCTGGGCTTCCGCCGTCTTCTTGCTCCAGCAGCGAATGTCCTCCCATCTTTTACGGCAGTGGGTGCTCCGTCTGTGGTGGACCGCCAGGGTCCGGATGTCCTTGGCGATGGCACACCAAATATCCTTCTTCTGGCGGGCGCTGACCTAGAGGAATAGTACAGGGGAATAGGAAAAACTTTAACCGAACGGACCGTCTCAGTCATTGGCCCACGTTCCCACCCTTGCCCTGATGCACATACACACACCGTCGGATCATGCAGGCCTCACCCCCCCCTATCTCACATCCACACCACTCCAAACAGGCGTTGCCCATACAGCATGCTCACAGTGTACTCACCAGTTTGTTTGGAGGACCGTAGAGTAGCGTGTACTGGGGGAGGACCCCATCCACTAGTTTATCCAACTCCTCCTTGGTGAAGGCAGGGGCCCTTTCCCCAGACACATGAGCCATTGTTGCTTCCAGACTGAGGTCACAGCAGCACTTGCAGTGTAGGTCCTCTCCTGTCGAAGATCAGGTATCAAGTGAGTGAACAGAGAGAAAATGGCAAGCACGTCCGTAGCGGTGCGTACCGTCACCGCCGGCGTACATCATCATTGGCTCCTGGGACCCATGGGGTCCAATGTTAACCAATGCAGGATTGCACTGCGGTCTTCGTCCGCCTACCGCGACGGTGTACAACGCCAGCGCAGTTACCTCATATCCCCTTGTCCCACATTACAGGTCAGGCAGCCTCCATTTTAGGGGGTCACATGGAATTAATTTTAAATGCGTCACACATATCTAGGCCTTGCATACACACTAAGACAGGCACATAGCGGATTGACAAATGTGTGCAATAAAGTTGTTTTTTTTAGTACCTGAGTGTTGGCTGACCCTCTGATCGCTGTTTTCATCCATAGAGCACGTCCGCTGGGGCAGGTGAGGAGATGGCGGCATCCTCCGGTGTACAGACCGCTGGTGGACCTGTCAACAATGGAAGAGCGCCATGTAATAGTCACCTACAGACTTGATCGTGCCACAATCCAGGAACTGTGTGCCCAGTTGGAGCCAGACCTGATGTCAGCTATCCGCCATCCCACAGGGATACCCCCTTTAGTGCAGGTCCTGTCAGCACTCCATTTCCTGGCAAGTGGGTCTTTTCAAACACCAGTGGCCATAGCATCAGGGATGTCCCAGCCTATGTTCTCTAACGTGTTGTCCAGAGTGTTGTCTGCCCTGCTGTAACACATGCGCAGCTACATCGTTTTCCCTCAGGTGGAGGACTCACCTACAGTGAAAGGTGACTTCTATGCCCTGGGCATATCCCCAACATCATAGGTGCCATTGATGGGACACATGTGGCCTTGGTACCCCCCTCAGGAGTGAACAGGTATACAGAAACTGGAAGAGTTACCATTCTGTGAATGTGCAGATGGTGTGTTTGGCCGACCAGTACATCTCCCATGTGAACGCCAAGTTTCCTGGCTCAGTGCATGATGCTTACATTCTGAGGAATAGCAGCATCCCTTATGTGATGGGGCAACTCCAGAGGCATCGTGTGTGGCTAATGGGTGAGGACAAGGACCCTATACAGTGTGAATGGTTGTCTGGGTCTAGGGTTGTCCTTAAGGGTTGGTGTGTGTCTAACAGTTGTCCCTCGCCATTTGCAGGTGACTCAGGTTACCCCAACCTGTCATGGCTACTGACCCCAATAAGGAATCCCAGGACAAGGGCAGAGGAACGCTACAATGAGGCACATGGACGAACTAGGAGGGTTATAGAGAGAACCTTCGGCCTCCTGAAGGCCAGGTTCCGGTGCCTCCATATGACAGGTGGTTCCCTATACTACTCACCAAAGAAGGTGTGCCAGATCATCGTGGCCTGCTGTATGCTGCACAACTTGGCTTTGCGTCGACAGGTACCTTTTCTGCAGGAGGATGATCCAGAAGGAGGTCTTGTGGCAGCTGTGGAGCCTGTGGACAGTGAAGAAGAGGACGCAGAAGAAGAGGACATAGACAACAGGAACACCATGATCCAGCAATACTTCCAGTGAGACACAGGTAAGAAGACATCACTGCCTCCTACATCTGATAAATTGTTCTACCTCTCATCTGTCTGTCACTTTCACCCAGTGTATGGACCCTGAATTGTCACTTTCCCTTTCGATTTCACAGATGTGGGTCCCACTGTGTGCCCTCTGCTATGCTACCTCATGGACTAGAGCTGTGTGACATAGGTATGTTGACAATACAATGAACATTGCTATTTCCCTCAGTTATTACAAATACACATTAGTGAAAGCACAGACTGACTCCAGATTGTTTTGTGATTCAAGGGTGTTTAAGTGCAAAATAGTGGAGGGGGTTGTAAAATGGTCAGGGGTGATGGTGGAGGAATGTCCATGGCAGAGTCCAGTCTATTTGTCTCACAGGTGCATTGTCCAAAGGGGCAGAGGAAGTGGAGCAATGGCAGTTTAAGGATGAACAGGGTGACAAAGTGGGACAGTGGGATGACATTCAGGGTGGTCCTATTTCTTGGTGGGGGTCTTGGCATTGTTCTCTGTCTTTGTCCTTGATCTCAGGGACCGCTTGCGGGGTGGTTCTCCATCTGCAGGGGGTGGGGTGCTGGTGTTGTGGTCCTGTGTCGGTGCCTCCTGTCCACTAGCGCCGGCGGAGGTGGTGGGCAGTTCATTGTCCAAGCTAGTGTCAGGGGCCCCTTGTTGTGCCACAGTGTTCCTCCTGGTGTTCATGAGGTCCTTCAGCACCCCTACAATGGTGCCCAGGGTGGTATTGATGAACTTGAGTTCCTCCCTGAACCCCAAATACTGTTCCTCCTGCAGCCGCTGGGTCTCCTGAAACTTTGCCAGTACCGTTGCCATCGTCTCCTGGGAATGATGGTACGCTCCCATGATGTTGGAGAGGGCCTCGTGGAGAGTGGGTTCCCTGGGCCTGTCCTCTCCCTGTCGCACAGCAGACCTCCCAGTTCCCCGGTTTTCCTGGGCCTCTGTCCCCTGAACCGTGTGCACACTGCCACTGCCCCCAGGTCCCTGCTGTTCTTGGGGTGGTGGGTTAGCCTGGGTTCCCTGTAGTGGTGGACACACTGCTGCTTGACGTGTCCTGGGGACAGAGGTATGGGCCTGCTGGGTGGGTGCTGTGCTGGTGTTTCCAGAAGGGGGAGGCTCTACGGTGGCCTGTGACTGTGTGAGTGGAACCGACTGTCCTGAGGTCCCAGATGTGCCGGGCTGGTCATCTAGATCCAGTTGGTCAGAGCTGCTGTCATCACTGTGGGCCTCTTCTGTGGGGGGAGTGGACATGTCTGGAACCTACTGTCCGGTGACGTTGGGTAGGGGTACTGCAGGGGTTTAAAGGCATGATTATTGCATCTGTGTGTGCCATAGTGTGCAATGGGTGACCCTGTACCCCAGTGCTTACATTCTATCTAGGACCTTGTGTGATAATTGTTTAGGGGTCTGTGTAGGTATGTGTAGTGGACATGCATTGGTGATGGGTGTCCATGCTTTGTTGTCGCATGCAGGGCTTGGTGTTGGGATGTGTGGTTTGTGATAGTGGGACATATGTGAGGAGTTGGAGTGATGGGGGTATGTGATAGCATGCAGGTAGGGTGAGGGATGAAGTAGTTAAACTTTGACTTACCAGAGTCCAGTCCTCCTGCTACTCCTGCAAGGCCCTCAGGATGCAGTATAGCCAAGACCTACTCCTCCCATGTTGTTAGTTGTGGGGGAGGAGGTGGGGGTCCGCCGCCAGTCCTCTGAACTGCAATGTGGTGTCTTGAGAGCACGGAACGCACCTTCCCCCGTAGGTCGTTCCACCTCTTCCTGATGTCATCCCGTGTTCTTGGGTGCTGTCCCACTGAGTTGACCCTGTCCACGATTCTGCACCATAGCTCCATCTTCCTAGCTATGGAGGTGTGCTGCACCTGTGATCCGAATAGCTGTGTCTCTACCCATATGATTTCCTCCACCATGACACTGAGCTCCTCCTCAGAAAACCTTGGGTGTCTTTGCGGTGCCATGGGGTGGTGTGGGTGATGTGTGAGGTGGTGTGTGTTGTAATGTGTGGGGTGGGTGATGTTTAGGGGTGTGAGGTGTTTTGTGCGTGGAAGGTGTATGAGTGATGGTGTTGTGTGCCTCTGTATGCTGGTGTGGTCTTTGTTTTGCTGTCTCTGTGCTTCTCAAAAAATGTTGGTTGTAAGGGTTTGTGGGTAATGTGGGTGTGTATTTTATATTGTATTGGGTGTGTGGGAGTGGTGTGTGTATGTGTATCAGGTGTGTGTATTTCGATTTGTCCAATGTGGTTGTGTTTTGTAAGAGTGTGTGTATTTTGAGCGCGGCAGTGTGTACCGCCAATGGAATACCGCGGTTGAAAGACCACCGTGTGGATTCGTGGGTCGTGATAGTGTGGGCGTATTCCTGTTGGCGTGACGGTGGAGGTTTTGTTATCGCCAGTTTATCACTGACCTTTGGTGTGGCGGACTTGTGTGGGTGTCTAGATTTTGGCGGATTCCGATCTGTGGGTCGTAATAGCTGTGTCGGAATTCCACAGCCGCGGCGGTGTGTTGGCGGTCTTCTGCACAGCGGTAAGCGGGATTTACCGCCGATTTTGTAATGAGGGCCAAAGTGGTTTAATGCCTCAATATAGCAAGTACAACATGAGTACAATTTACAATTACGACTCAAGTCTTCAAGCTGGGTGACGGGGCCAAACCTAACCTTGGGGAAGGGGCACGCAGGGAACTGGCTATGCTTAAAACAGTACTTGGTTTTAATTAATACAATAATAATCCACTCTGTAAGGGTACCTCACTAACATCTTTTGTCACTCATATCCTGACTGGGCGTAGGTGTCAAAGGGAGAAGGGCTCTAAATAATCCTCAAAGTAGCCCACACCCTCACCATGGTTAGTTTGAATCTTCAGTAAGCTCAAGCAGCCTATGCTTCCATGCAGTCCTGTATTTTTTAAAGAGGTAACTGAACATAGCTGTAATGTTTGAATTGTTAAATATATTGAAACTGTCACTTTAATAGAATTGTGAAATGTTTTCATTCTGGGCAGGGGCATAGCTTCAGGGGATTGTGGGGTGTTACACCCCCCTGATAAATGAATTTTCTGATAAATAGTTGGGGATGGGTGCTTTCAGTCAGGTATGGTAAGGTGTCTGGAAGTTTTACATGCACACAGACAAAAATGTACACAAACTCTCTTTGCCTCGGTTTTGAAATTCCTCAATAATGTTTGGTATTTTACAAAATGCTTTGTTTTCTCTCACTTAGTACCCCTGCCAATCCGCACTCATCTCCCTTTCCACTGTCCCTTAGGCCTCTTTCATGCACCCTGCTTATCTTATAATGTAGTTTAACATTGTATGCTAGCGTCATTGTTGGAAACTCAGAAGCTCAGCTCCCCCAATCTTACTGCCAAGCTACGCCCCTAATTCTGGGGGACCGGCTCATAAGGTTTGAAGACCACTGCCGTAAAAGAAACAGACAGGCTTTTGGAACACTTGAAAGCAAAAGCCTTTTTATTTTATTTTAAACCACATAACAGGATTTAAGTTGCAAAACTTTGAATGACAGGTTGCAATTGGATGGGACAACAACGACACGCAGCATTAAGGCACAATTTTGTGGGACACTACTGATCATTACTAGGAAAATTATTAAATTCTATCGATACTAGCAATGATTTGCTGATGGCATAACTCGAGTGAAGTAAATCAATCTTGATTCAAACGTTACACTTAAAGTGTATAGATTAGTAATGTTGTCTAAGCCAAGGGCTGCGTTCATGGACCCCTATTGTCTGTGCCAAGGAAGATGCTTTAGGCATGCTTCAAAAATGAGACATTCTCGAAAGTAGATGAAGCGGTTTCTGGAATACACAGATAGAGAGCAGCTTTAGCTTTCACAGGCCAAACCACAAAGAAACTTGAAAAAGCAGTCACAGCAATGCTGCATGAGAAAATAGGCGTTTGTGGGAGAGAAAAAAACTCTGCTAAACAAATTCTTCTGGCGCCGAAACAGGGCTTGTTCAACATTATGAACCAGATACATTTAAAGCACTAAGGCCCATATTTATACCTTTTTTGCGCCGCATTTTTTGACTTAATAGCGGTGCAAACTTACAAAATATAATTGTATTTTGTAAGTTTGCGCTGCTATTGCGTCAAAAAATGACACAAATGCGGCGCAAATAAAGTATAAATATGGACCCAACTCTGTTCCTACTTGACTCAGTCAGTCCTTCCCCTTGATGAAAAGCATGCCATACTAAACAACCGGTTTTCCGGTATTGTAATCGTCACTTGCAGAACATTTCTCGATTTTGGGGCATGGGGACAAATTTAACAATAAAATACAAATGCTATGGCACTTTGAGGTTTCGGTTTGCTTATTAAAATTCACCAACGTCTGAACCTCAAAGTGCTTCTCAATTTTCTTGAAACCGGGATCTACTGAATACCTTTGCTGGGGTTTGAAGGTTTGATTCTATGTCAAGACCGGAGGCTCCGATTATGCTTCTCTCTTTTTACTTCATATAATTAGCAGCAGCCTATTGCAATAACATAAAAGAAAAACTACATATCCATGAACCTCAAGTCCATCACTAGTCATGTGCTCCAATCGCTGACAAACCAGTCATTTAAGTACAGGAACCTCCATTTTGTAATCCTTTTCCTTTGCTGCTGCGCAGCCGTTTAAGTACCTCCTCATTTCTATTTAATATATTGGGTGTGTTCTATTGTGGGTGCACGACAAATTATTCAACTGTCTTTGGATGTGTTTATAAGGCTTCGCTTCCCCATCAATGCCTCTTCGTTTGATGGTTGGGTGTCTCCCGCGTTTCAAGGGACGCACCTCCTGCTGTTTTCACATTTATTTAATTTGATCCAATTGCCGCCTTTTTCTTTGCGGGAGCGCTTTTGCCTCCCAAGACTGTCAACCTCCCTCACGGGCTCTTTTCTGATGAGCTTTTCTGAGAAGCTGGACGCGGCCGTCGTGATTAGACTGCTGCAGTCCCATGTCAAGCCTTTCAAAGTTCAGGGCACACATGGAGCCACTGCGCTTCATTCCAACGCAGCAGCGAGTATTGATTGCAGCGTCTAGCAGTGCATCCCTCCACTAGTAGGTCGCTTAACCCCTTTTGGCCTCTTTTGTACCCAGATATTGGTTCCCTATAACTCCCTGGTGAATCTGAATGTGCCCCTGCTCTGCCTAGAGTGTTCTCGCAGGCGGCTATCTCCACACCTGTAGTCTCTGGCTACCCAGATTTTGGCATTTTTGCTGCCCAGTTGGCCTCTTATAATCCTGCAATATGGCCGGATATAACTAATTTGAGGTGGTATAGAGTATTATCAGGAGGACATGCAAGCCTCCTTAGAAGAGGATCTGTCGACACCTTCAACAGTAACGTCCAACTATTAGTAAACAATGCCCTGGCTAGGGCTTTGGGTCCCCTTACCCACCATTTTAAAGGCTTTGCCTGTCAGCAGGGTTGGCTTCCCTTCTCACCCCTTCTGAGGGTTTACCTCCCCCTTTAATAGACCTGGTAAGGCAAAATCTAAGACTAGGAGATGGGCTTATACAGAGGCCGTCGAGAAACTGAGACAGTCATGGATGGCCATTGGTACAGCACCCCCTGCCTAATGTCCCAACTGACTCAGTTAAGCCTTACAGATATGGACTGTACCACACCTGATTCCAGTGACAATGAGCATGAGGATGACGGGGGCCCAATAAGAGGAAGAGCTCTGGGTGGCGTGCTGATTCTCATTCAAAATCCCCAAAGGTGTTGACCTCCAATCCAGGTGACATTGTCCACTCGCAGTGGACCAGTTGGGCCCGTCCCCAGGAAGTGGCTAAGTATATGCAGAATCATATTAGACAAAGTTTTGATGAAGAGGTCTGGGCTAAACTTCATGTGGAATGCCCTAGACCTCACCTTGCTAATAAGGTCACTGAGACCCTACCATGGTTAGCTTCATGAAAAAATGAGCTAAGGATCCCAACAAAGGCCTCGACAGAGCCTGGCGTATCTGTCAGGATAAACTTGTAGACATTTTTGGTCTCCTTACAAAGATCTTGGAGCTGGCCTTTCAGGCCAAGGATTCCAATATTTCCATAGATCCTGATGTTCTCATTGGTTGGGTGCAGCGCACATTTTCCCAGTTGGGGAACGCCAACTGCACCATATCTACCAAGAGAAGTAGCTCAATCCTGTTGCAGATTGACTGCAAATGAAATGATCTAGTCTCATCAGAAGGAGGGTCAGTAGCTCAGGGTCTCCTGTTCAGAGGTCTCTATATCAAGGACCTAGTCACATTTGCCTCAACGTATAACACTTTGGACAAAGCACAGCTCTCTCTGAAAAAAAGTATTTTGCCAAACCCTTTTTGCAGGGCTGGATGATTTAGAGGCCGATCGTCAGGCTGTGGTTTTTACCAAGGCGCCCAGCAGGACATCTCCTACAATGGTCGTGGTAACTGGCATGATCCTTTCTCAGGCAATTCCTTTTCCCCCTCTCGATAGTGTGGAGGTCACCAACACTTCCACATAGGAAATAACTGAGGACACCAGGGAGCCTCCCAGGATCCTGTATCCACAGATGACAATTATTCCACTTACAGAGGTATTTTTGGGGGTCAGAACATGGTTGTTCTCACACAATTGGCAACTTCTGACTCAAGACCCTTGGGTTTTGGAATCCGTCCAGGGTTACAAACTGAAGTTTTACAACACCCCTTTCCAACTCAGCCCTCCACAGGATCTGTATTTTTCCCTACAAGAGCAAAACGTCATCTATTCAGAAATGTAAGTCCTCTTGCAGAAAGACGCAATCTGCCCTTCCACCCCTCATCCTAGGGGTTCCCTCAGCACCATCTTCTTGGTTTACAAGAAAGGGGGTGGTACTCGTCTAGTCCTAAATCTGAAAGATTTCAACATCTGGATAGTGTACAGGTATTTCAAGACGGAGGACATTCACCTGCTCCAAGACATTTTACAGGAGGGTTAACCTCGACCTGAAGGATGCATACTTGACAATTCCCATTTTTTCCCCTCATTGGTGATTCCTCCAATTCACTTGACTGGGCCGTTGCTTCAAGTTCAAAGTCCTTCCCTATAGGCTCGCCTCAGCTCCTAGGTGTTTTACTAAGCTGAGGAGGCTCTTTGAGACCAAAGATGTGAGGGTAATTATCTATCTCGACCTAATTCTCTTGGCCCAGGATCATCAAACGGTAACTCTTGTAGGAAAGTGCCCCTTTAGGCATGGTTACCCTCCCCACACTGACTTAACTGAGAGTGTGCTGGGATCCTGCTAACCAGGTCCGAGCACCTGTGTTCTTTCCCTAAACTGTACCATTATTTCCACAATTGGCACACCCCTGGCACACAGCTAAGTCCTGTGTAAAAGGTACCAGTGATACCAAGGGTTCTGTGACCAGGGAGGGTCCCTAAGGGCTGCAGCATGTACACCAAGCACATGCACACTGCCTTTACAGATTGTTTGTGCAGGTGGGGAGAAAAAAGATAAAGTCGACATGGCACCCCTTCCAGGACTCTATGCCCACAAACCATTGCCTGTGGCATACGTAAGGCACCCCTCTAGCAGGCCTTATAGCCCTAAGGAAGGGTGCACTATACCACAGGTGAGGGCATAGCTGCATGAGCAAAATGCCCCTACAGTGTCCAAGTCCATTCTTAGACACTGTAAGTGCAGTGTTGCAATATTAAGTACATGGGTTGGGAGTTTGTCATTACGAACTCCACAGCTCCATGATGACTCCACTGAATACTGGGAAGTTCGATATGAAACTCCTCAGCACAATTAACCGACACTGATGCCAGTGTTAGATCTATTGTACAATGCACCCAAAGGGCATCTTTGATGACCCCTGTATTGTAACCAACCCTTTAGTGTAAGGCTTACCAGTCTATACCAGCCTTCCACTAAAAGACATGTTTCTGACCTCATGGGGTGAGAGCCTTTGTGCTCTTTGAGGCCAGAAACAAAGCCTGCTCTGGGTGGAGGTGCTTCACGCCTCCATCCTGCAGAAATTGTAACACTTGGGGGTGAGCCTCCAAGGCTCAAGCCTCCTGTTACAGTGCCCCAGGGCACTCCAGCTAGTGAATATGCCTGCTCCTGGACAAAGCCCCAATTTTGGCGGCAAGTCCAGCAGGAAAATGAGGTAAAAGAGGGAGGAGTAACCACTTCAGGTAGGGCCACCCCTAAGGTGTCCAGAGCTGAAGTGACCCCCTCCCTGCAGAATCCTCCATCTTGGTTTGGAGGAAAGAACCAATAAGGTTAGGAGTGTGCCCTCCTCCTCAAGGGAGTGAGCCCAGGAAGGGTGTAGCCACCCTCAGGGACAGTAGTCTTTGGCTACTGCCCTCTGACCCCTGTAACACCCCTAAATCTAGGATTTGAGGGATCCCCTGAACCTAGCTCACCAGATTCCAGGCGACCTCAACAAGATGAAAAAAGAAGCAATAAGGAGGACTGCCAATTCGACCCCAGCAGAGAAAACTCTAGACACCAACTGACTTGGCCCCAGCCCTTCTGGCCTGATTGCAGCTTCTGAAGCCCTGCTCCAAACAGAAGATGCATCCTGCAGGACCAATGACCTCTCCAAACCCCCAGAGGACTGCCTGCTCACCGGAGGACCAAGAACTCCCGAGGACTGTGGCACTGTCCACTAGAAACACCAAGGAGGACTCCAGAACTTCCCCGGATCCGTCAGTCCTGTCCACTCTGCACCCGATGCCCACGGCCCGAGTCCAGGTGGCCCACCAGCCAAGAGCAGATCCGTAGGCTATTCTGACCTTGTGTCCCCCCTGGGTTGACCACTCCTGACCAGCACGACGACGCTTGCAGCTTAAATCCGGAGGACACCCCTGACCGCGAAAGAACCAGCCGAAGATTCCTGATGCCTAAAGGTACCCCTGCACCAGCAGCCCCCTGGCCTTGGGGAATCTGACCATTGGTCTAGAAACATTCAGCAGACGGCCCTCCTCCTTGTTCATCTGTGGTTTCCCAGAACCGACCCCCTGGACCCAGCCTGCAACATCTTTGTGACCCCCAGGGTCCCTCTATTGAAAAGCATTGGGAGAGCCCGACACTGTGTTTGCACCCTTCACCGGTTGCCCCTGTGCCACTGAGGGTGTGTGTTTGGTGCTGACCTGTGGCCCCCCTGTGCTGACCTAAACCCCCCAGGTCTGCCCTCCGAAGTTGCGGGTACTTACCTGCCAGCAGATCTGTTTCCGAGTGCCCCCTTTCTCCATAGGATCCCATTCTAAATCTACCTTCAACTTTGACCTCTGCACCCTGGCAGCCCTGTGTTGCTGGTGGTGTAGGTTTGGGGTCATCCTGAACCCCGACCAGTGGACATCCTAACCCTGAGAGAATGGAACTGTAAGTCGAGTACTTACCTCAAAACTGCACTAACACTTTCCCCCAAGGACTGTTCTAAAAATGTCACTGTCAACTTTTGAAATTGTAAAGTGTTACTTGCCTGTAAAACATTTTATTTACCAAATCCAAACAAAGTGTCTTTGATACAAATGCTTGATATTCACTTGCAAATGTACTTACCTGCAATAAAATCCTTTTAGTTCTAGAAATAAAGTAACAAGGTATAATTTTCCAATACAAATATATTGACCTAGAGTTAGTCTTTGGGTGTGTGCTTCATTTATTGCCTGTGTGGGTACAACAATTGCTTTGCACTACCCTCTGATAAGCCTAACTGCTTGACCACACTACCACGAAAGAGAGCATTAGTATTATCTACTTTAGCCTCTGTTAAGCCTCTGGGAAACCCCTGCCTTTGTCTTGGGCAATTAAACCCCTTCAGGACCTGGGCTTTGTAGTAAATCAGTCAAAGTCGTGCCTGATTTCCTTACAGCGCATGGAATTCTGGGGATTCCAGATAGATTCTGTGTTGTCACCCAGAAAATTCGAACTGTCAGGAAGGAGACCAAAATCACAGTCAGGCAAAATAAAATAAAGAAAACTCAACAAATTCAGCATAGACAAGTGATAATTCAATGTTCGTGGCTCACATAATAATGCTTTCTGACCATTTAGTCAGTGCTGCCCAGATAGGTTCCCCCCAGCGCCTCTTCTTATAGCCTTTGAGTTTATATAAACTCAATTCCATACTATAGATAGCCAACAATCTTGTCCTCCACTTTTCCAATGTCGGGGGCTGGACTTTTATCCAACCTGAGGTGATACATAGCCGGAGTATTGCTATGGCCATAAAAAGGATATACCTTTCTTTTTTTACATATCCATTCTCTTCTGCTGAATCCACCACCTTTCAGTAACACTAATGTAGGTGTAAGACTGACCCGTCCTTCAATAATAACACTGAGAAACTGTTCTACTGCATAAAACAGCGGCCTCAACTTGGGGCAAACAAAAACACATCTCAACCCCCCCACTCTCCCCTCCTCCACAATTATGGCATTTTCCATCAGAGCCACCCCACTTAAAGACCTTAGCTGGCGTATAATACTGGTTGAATAGTGTCTCGTAATGTTGGGTTTTTAGACTAGCTGAAAAAAAGTATTTTCTGCCATCTCTAATGACTCCTCCAACCAAACCCCTTCTTTACCAAATCCCTATACCCCATCTTTCATTCTGGAGAGAGAGAGAGATCATCCTGCTGATTGTCTACTAATAAGTTATAGAATATTCCTATCTCATCCCTACACCTAATTGTTTCTATTATTGAAATGTTATCCATCGGGGACAGTTCCTTTTTACGACAATGGAGAAAATCCCGAATTTGCAAGAACATAAAAAAATGATTCCGGGACAGATTATACTGGGCCTGTAACTCCGTAAATGACTTGAGTGTGGAGTTGGTATATAAATCCCCAATCATAGTTATCCCTTGATGTCTCCAAATATCTAAAACAGGACCTTTAAAAACAGAGGGAGGGAGTGATGAGGGGGACAATGGAGTATAAAAATTGATCCTACCTATAGAAATCCGCCGTTTTAACTGTACCCATATCTTATGGGCGGCTCGTAAAGCCTTAAATTTTGTTCTTTTGAAATAGCTGGGTTCTATATATTGTCTGGTGCCAACCTTTAGTCTCAGAGCACAGCAACATTTCATAGATAGAGGGGGACTCTGCATAGCTGCACCCCTCCGCGCCTCTAGTAATTAATACATTCATATGCTGCATACAGCAGGCGTAATAACATAGCATAAAGTTGGGAGCCGCCCATCCACCCCGGGATCTTGGAAGAGTCCTATATTTCAAGGCCCTTCTAGGTTTAGTGTAACCCCACAAAAAATTGCTACTGACTGCTTCTAACTTGCCTAGCCAGCTTCTGGCAAACTCTAAGGGTATCGTTCGTGTAGGAAGTTGGCTCTGTATGTGCTATTTCAAAGTAAGGAATAGCATGCACAGAGTCCAAGGGTTCCCCTTAGAGGTAAAATAGTGGTAAAAAGAGATAATACTAATGCTCTATTTTGTGGTAGTGTGGTCGAGCAGTAGGCTTATCCAAGGAGTAGTGTTAAGCATTTGTTGTACATACACATAGACAATAAATGAGGTACACACACTCAGAGACAAATCCAGCCAATAGGTTTTTGTATAGAAAAATATCTTTTCTTAGTTTATTTTAAGAACCACCGGTTCAAATTCTACATGTAATATCTCATTCGAAAGGTATTGCAGGTAAGTACTTTAGGAACTTCAAATCATCAAAACTGCATGTATACTTTTCAAGTTGTTGACAAATAGCTGTTTTAAAAGTGGACACAGTGCAATTTTCACAGTTCCTAGGGGAGGTAAGTTTTGGTTAGTTTTACCAGGTAAGTAAGACACTTACAGGGTTCAGTTCTTGGTCCAAGGTAGCCCACCGTTGGGGGTTCAGAGCAACCCCAAAGTCACCACACCAGCAGCTCAGGGCCGGTCAGGTGCAGAGTTCAAAGTGGTGCCCAAAACACATAGGCTAGAATGGAGAGAAGGGGGTGCCCCGGTTCCGGTCTGCTTGCAGGTAAGTACCCGCGTCTTCGGAGGGCAGACCAGGGGGGGTTTTGTAGGGCACCGGGGGGGACACAAGTCCACACAGAAATTTCACCCTCAGCGGCGCGGGGGCGGCCGGGTGCAGTGTAGAAACAAGCGTCGGGTTCGCAATGTTAGTCTATGAGAGATCTCGGGATCTCTTCAGCGCTGCAGGCAGGCAAGGGGGGGATTCCTCGGGGAAACCTCCACTTGGGCAAGGGAGAGGGACTCCTGGGGGTCACTTCTCCAGTGAAAGTCCGGTCCTTCAGGTCCTGGGGGCTGCGGGTGCAGGGTCTCTCCCAGGCGTCGGGACTTTAGGTTCAAAGAGTCGCGGTCAGGGGAAGCCTCGGGATTCCCTCTGCAGGCGGAGCTGTGGGGGCTCAGGGGGGACAGGTTTTGGTACTCACAGTATCAGAGTAGTCCTGGGGTCCCTCCTGAGGTGTTGGATCGCCACCAGCCGAGTCGGGGTCGCCGGGTGCAGTGTTGCAAGTCTCACGCTTCTTGCGGGGAGCTTGCAGGGTTCTTTAAAGCTGCTGGAAACAAAGTTGCAGCTTTTCTTGGAGCAGGTCCGCTGTCCTCGGGAGTTTCTTGTCTTTTCGAAGCAGGGGCAGTCCTCAGAGGATGTCGAGGTCGCTGGTCCCTTTGGAAGGCGTCGCTGGAGCAGGATCTTTGGAAGGCAGGAGACAGGCCGGTGAGTTTCTGGAGCCAAGGCAGTAGTTGTCTTCTGGTCTTCCTCTGCAGGGGTTTTCAGCTGGGCAGTCCTTCTTCTTGTAGTTGCAGGAATCTAATTTTCTAGGGTTCAGGGTAGCCCTTAAATACTAAATTTAAGGGCGTGTTTAGGTCTGGGGGGTTAGTAGCCAATGGCTACTAGCCCTGAGGGTGGGTACACCCTCTTTGTGCCTCCTCCCAAGGGGAGGGGGTCACAATCCTAACCCTATTGGGGGAATCCTCCATCTGCAAGATGGAGGATTTCTAAAAGTTAGAGTCACTTCAGCTCAGGACACCTTAGGGGCTGTCCTGACTGGCCAGTGACTCCTCCTTGTTTTTCTTTGTTCCCTCCAGCCTTGCCGCCAAAAGTGGGGGCCGTGGCCGGAGGGGGCGGGCAACTCCACTAAGCTGGAGTGCCCTGCTGGGCTGTGACAAAGGGGGGAGCCTTTGAGGCTCACCGCCAGGTGTCACAGTTCCTGCCTGGGGGAGGTGTTAGCATCTCCACCCAGTGCAGGCTTTGTTACTGGCCTCAGAGTGACAAAGGCACTCTCCCCATGGGGCCAGCAACATGTCTCTAGTGTGGCAGGCTGCTGGAACCAGTCAGCCTACACAGATAGTTGGTTAAGTTTCAGGGGGCACCTCTAAGGTGCCCTCTGTGGTGTATTTTACAATAAAATGTACACTGGCTTCAGTGTGCATTTATTGTGCTGAGAAGTTTGATACCAAACTTCCCAGTTTTCAGTGTAGCCATTATGGTGCTGTGGAGTTCGTGTTTGACAAACTCCCAGACCATATACTCTTATGGCTACCCTGCACTTACAATGTCTAAGGTTTTGTTTAGACACTGTAGGGGCACAGTGCTCATGCACTGGTACCCTCACCTATGGTATAGTGCACCCTGCCTTAGGGCTGTAAGGCCTGCTAGAGGGGTGTCTTACCTATACTGCATAGGCAGTGAGAGGCTGGCATGGCACCCTGAGGGGAGTGCCATGTCGACTTACTCATTTTGTTCTCACTAGCACACACAGGCTTGTAAGCAGTGTGTCTGTGCTGAGTGAGGGGTCTCTAGGGTGGCATAAGACATGCTGCAGCCCTTAGAGACCTTCCTTGGTATCAGGGCCCTTGGTACTAGAAGTACCAGTTACAAGGGACTTATCTGAATGCCAGGGTGTGCCAATTGTGGATACAATGGTACATTTTAGGTGAAGGAACACTGGTGCTGGGGCCTGGTTAGCAGGGTCCCAGCACACTTCTCAGTCAAGTCAGCATCAGTATCAGGCAAAAAGTGGGGGGTAACTGCAACAGGGAGCCATTTCTTTACACAAGCCCCCCCCAGCCCACAGGCCAGGAGACTCAGCCAACGCTGGAAGAGTCTTCCTAGTCTGTCAGGCGAGGAAGAGTAGAGGAAATGGCTGGTTTGTTGCAGGGCCTACTCTGCCTTACATCCTCCTGTTCAGGTCATTCCCTCTGGGGAACTGACCCACTTCCACAGTGATAGGACCTAGTCTGAACTGCCTCTTGTCTGTGCTTTTTATGTCTTCACCCATTCTCTCTATTTTGAGGTCAGAGGTATCCACCTCTGCTAATCTGATCTTAGCCAGGGTCACCCCTAGCTTACCCAAAGAGGTTACCCAGAGCTGGAGTAACCCCACCATGACCAACAGGGTCAGGGGGCCTAACTTGTTATTTGGCATGGGGTCAGACCACCATGCCAAGGATAGTGCAGCCATAAAGGCTAACACCCAGCAGAGGCCACTGACAGCTGTCAGTGCCCAGAACCACATCTTTAGCTCTTCACCTACAAGGGAAGGGGCTAAGTTACAGGCTTCTTTGGGTTCAGGGTGCCTGTCTGCTGTATTAGAGTGGGGGGTTACCACATCTTGTAGTAAACACCCTTCTTCCACTCTTTCTTCTGTTAGCTGAGGAGCCACCCACCCAGGCTTAACAGTTGCCTGACTAGCCAGGACTTCTTGTGGGTCAGGTTGGACTTTATCAGAGCCATTTTTGGAGTTCTCCCCTACTGGAGCAGGATCTCCTTGGCTTGCTGGAACCTTGGCTAAAGGTTGTCCACCTTTCCTACTCTGTTTCCTTTTCTTTTTCCTCTGGGGCCTACTTGCATTTACTGCAGAGGCAGGCACTCCAGAATCCTTGGGAGCGGACTGGCACTGGACCAGTTCCTCTCTTGGGCTCTGACTAACCTCTGGGTAGTCATTTCCAAGGAGACAATCAAGGGGGAGGTCTGTACTGACTACTACCCTTCTCCAGCTAAGAGTGCCACCCACTTCTATGGGCACTAAAGCCACAGGCCTCTTAGTGACCCTGTCTAGGCTAACTCTTACCCTGGCAGTCTCACCTGGGATGTACTGGTTTGAGAGCACCAGCCTGTCATGCACAATAGTGTGACTGGCACAAGTGTCTCTCAGGGCAGTGGTTGGGATTCCATTCACCAGTAGGTGGTGGAAGTGTCTACTTCCCTCTGGAATCTCCAACTCACCTGTTGGGCCCTGTTTCCAGTTGAAGGCTATGAAGACCTCCTCGTCTGAGGAGTCATCTCCCATGGCTACACTGGTTACCCCTGGAATTTTGTTCTGGGGTTTGTTTTTGGGACAAGAAGTGTCCTTGGTGTGGTGCCCAGACTGTTTACAGTTGTGGCACCATGCCTTAGTGGCATCCCAGTTCTTACCCTGGTACCCACCTTTGTTTTGGGTTGTGTCTTGGGGCCCACCCACCTGTTCTGGTTTTTGGGGGCCTACAGAGGACTCTTTTTCTTTGTTTCTAGTGTCACCCACTTTCTCCTGGGGAGTTTTTGTAACCCCTTTCTTTTGGTCACCCCCAGTGGAAGTTTTGGTTACCCTAGTCTTGACCCAGTGGTCTGCCTTCTTTCCCAATTCTTGGGGAGAAATTGGACCTAGGTCTACCAGATACTGATGCAACTTTTCATTGAAGCAGTTACTTAGAATGTGTTCTTTCATAAACAAATTATAAAGCCCAACATAGTCACACACTTCATTTCCAGTTAACCAACCATCTAGTGTTTTTACTGAGTAGTCTACAAAATCAACCCAGGTCTGGCTCGAGGATTTTTGAGCCCCCCTGAATCTAATTCTATACTCCTCAGTGGAGAATCCAAAGCCCTCAATCAGGGCACCCTTCATGAGGTCATAAGATTCTGCATTCTTTCCAGAGAGTGTGAGGAGTCTATCCCTACACTTTCCAGTGAACATTTCCCAAAGGAGAGCACCCCAGTGAGATCTGTTCACTTTTCTGGTTACACAAGCCCTCTCAAAAGCTGTGAACCATTTGGTGATGTCATCACCATCTTCATATTTTGTTACAATCCCTTTGGGGATTTTTAGGATGTCAGGAGAATCTCTGACCCTATTTAAGTTGCTGCCACCATCGATGGGACCTAGGCCCATCTCTTTGCTTTCCCTTTCTATGGCTAGGAGCTGCTTTTCCAAAGCCAATCTTTTGACCATCCTGGCTAACAGGGGGTCATCTTCACTGGAGTTATCCTCAGTGATTTCAGAGGTGTTGGTCTCTCCTGTGAGGGAACCAGCATCTCTGACTATTATTTTTGGAGTCAGGGTTTGAGGGACCCTGTTCTCCCTAGATAGGACTGGTAGGGGGGAATTTTCCTCCAAGTCACTATCCTCTTCCTCTGAGTTGCCACCCTCAGAGGGGTTGGCCTTTTCAAACTCTGCCAAAAGCTCCTGGAGCTGTATTTTGGTAGGTTTGGGGCCCATTGTTATTTTCTTTATTTTACAGAGTGACCTTAGCTCCCTCATCTTAAGATGGAGGTAAGGTGTGGTGTCGAGTTCCACCACAGTCACATCTGTGCTAGACATTTTGCTTCTAAAAGTTGGAATACTTTTTAAGAATCTACAACTGGTTCTAGAGTCTAATTCAAACTTTTACAAACTTTTAAACTCTAAAAGAAATGCTAAACAGGATCTAACACAAGGCCCTAGCAGGTCTTTTAAGAATTTAGAAAACTTTTCAAATTGCAAAAATCAATTTCTAATGACAATTTTGGAATTTGTCGTGTGATCAGGTATTGGCTGAGTAGTCCAGCAAATGCAAAGTCTTGTACCCCACCGCTGATCCACCAATGTAGGAAGTTGGCTCTGTATGTGCTATTTCAAAGTAAGGAATAGCATGCACAGAGTCCAAGGGTTCCCCTTAGAGGTAAAATAGTGGTAAAAAGAGATAATACTAATGCTCTATTTTGTGGTAGTGTGGTCGAGCAGTAGGCTTATCCAAGGAGTAGTGTTAAGCATTTGTTGTACATACACATAGACAATAAATGAGGTACACACACTCAGAGACAAATCCAGCCAATAGGTTTTTGTATAGAAAAATATCTTTTCTTAGTTTATTTTAAGAACCACCGGTTCAAATTCTACATGTAATATCTCATTCGAAAGGTATTGCAGGTAAGTACTTTAGGAACTTCAAATCATCAAAACTGCATGTATACTTTTCAAGTTGTTGACAAATAGCTGTTTTAAAAGTGGACACAGTGCAATTTTCACAGTTCCTAGGGGAGGTAAGTTTTGGTTAGTTTTACCAGGTAAGTAAGACACTTACAGGGTTCAGTTCTTGGTCCAAGGTAGCCCACCGTTGGGGGTTCAGAGCAACCCCAAAGTCACCACACCAGCAGCTCAGGGCCGGTCAGGTGCAGAGTTCAAAGTGGTGCCCAAAACACATAGGCTAGAATGGAGAGAAGGGGGTGCCCCGGTTCCGGTCTGCTTGCAGGTAAGTACCCGCGTCTTCGGAGGGCAGACCAGGGGGGGTTTTGTAGGGCACCGGGGGGGACACAAGTCCACACAGAAATTTCACCCTCAGCGGCGCGGGGGCGGCCGGGTGCAGTGTAGAAACAAGCGTCGGGTTCGCAATGTTAGTCTATGAGAGATCTCGGGATCTCTTCAGCGCTGCAGGCAGGCAAGGGGGGGATTCCTCGGGGAAACCTCCACTTGGGCAAGGGAGAGGGACTCCTGGGGGTCACTTCTCCAGTGAAAGTCCGGTCCTTCAGGTCCTGGGGGCTGCGGGTGCAGGGTCTCTCCCAGGCGTCGGGACTTTAGGTTCAAAGAGTCGCGGTCAGGGGAAGCCTCGGGATTCCCTCTGCAGGCGGCGCTGTGGGGGCTCAGGGGGGACAGGTTTTGGTACTCACAGTATCAGAGTAGTCCTGGGGTCCCTCCTGAGGTGTTGGATCGCCACCAGCCGAGTCGGGGTCGCCGGGTGCAGTGTTGCAAGTCTCACGCTTCTTGCGGGGAGCTTGCAGGGTTCTTTAAAGCTGCTGGAAACAAAGTTGCAGCTTTTCTTGGAGCAGGTCCGCTGTCCTCGGGAGTTTCTTGTCTTTTCGAAGCAGGGGCAGTCCTCAGAGGATGTCGAGGTCGCTGGTCCCTTTGGAAGGCGTCGCTGGAGCAGGATCTTTGGAAGGCAGGAGACAGGCCGGTGAGTTTCTGGAGCCAAGGCAGTAGTTGTCTTCTGGTCTTCCTCTGCAGGGGTTTTCAGCTGGGCAGTCCTTCTTCTTGTAGTTGCAGGAATCTAATTTTCTAGGGTTCAGGGTAGCCCTTAAATACTAAATTTAAGGGCGTGTTTAGGTCTGGGGGGTTAGTAGCCAATGGCTACTAGCCCTGAGGGTGGGTACACCCTCTTTGTGCCTCCTCCCAAGGGGAGGGGGTCACAATCCTAACCCTATTGGGGGAATCCTCCATCTGCAAGATGGAGGATTTCTAAAAGTTAGAGTCACTTCAGCTCAGGACACCTTAGGGGCTGTCCTGACTGGCCAGTGACTCCTCCTTGTTTTTCTTTGTTCCCTCCAGCCTTGCCGCCAAAAGTGGGGGCCGTGGCCGGAGGGGGCGGGCAACTCCACTAAGCTGGAGTGCCCTGCTGGGCTGTGACAAAGGGGGGAGCCTTTGAGGCTCACCGCCAGGTGTCACAGTTCCTGCCTGGGGGAGGTGTTAGCATCTCCACCCAGTGCAGGCTTTGTTACTGGCCTCAGAGTGACAAAGGCACTCTCCCCATGGGGCCAGCAACATGTCTCTAGTGTGGCAGGCTGCTGGAACCAGTCAGCCTACACAGATAGTTGGTTAAGTTTCAGGGGGCACCTCTAAGGTGCCCTCTGTGGTGTATTTTACAATAAAATGTACACTGGCTTCAGTGTGCATTTATTGTGCTGAGAAGTTTGATACCAAACTTCCCAGTTTTCAGTGTAGCCATTATGGTGCTGTGGAGTTCGTGTTTGACAAACTCCCAGACCATATACTCTTATGGCTACCCTGCACTTACAATGTCTAAGGTTTTGTTTAGACACTGTAGGGGCACAGTGCTCATGCACTGGTACCCTCACCTATGGTATAGTGCACCCTGCCTTAGGGCTGTAAGGCCTGCTAGAGGGGTGTCTTACCTATACTGCATAGGCAGTGAGAGGCTGGCATGGCACCCTGAGGGGAGTGCCATGTCGACTTACTCATTTTGTTCTCACTAGCACACACAGGCTTGTAAGCAGTGTGTCTGTGCTGAGTGAGGGGTCTCTAGGGTGGCATAAGACATGCTGCAGCCCTTAGAGACCTTCCTTGGTATCAGGGCCCTTGGTACTAGAAGTACCAGTTACAAGGGACTTATCTGAATGCCAGGGTGTGCCAATTGTGGATACAATGGTACATTTTAGGTGAAGGAACACTGGTGCTGGGGCCTGGTTAGCAGGGTCCCAGCACACTTCTCAGTCAAGTCAGCATCAGTATCAGGCAAAAAGTGGGGGGTAACTGCAACAGGGAGCCATTTCTTTACAGTTCGGAAGAGAAAATCGTACTTTAGGGAGAACATTCATTTTTAATACATTGTGACAGCCCAAAAGCGAGAGATTTAAGTCATGCATTCTGTCTAGATCTCTTTTTATTTTGACCAACAGGGGGGCCATCTTTTACTTCACCAGCTGACCTACTGCAGCAGTGACTCTGATCCCCAAATATACAGCATCAGACACAGACACAACCCGCTTATCTCTGCTAATAGTCTGACCTGAACATATAACCTGGGTATTGTCCTCATTTAATTTGCAGCCAGAGTATGATCCAAACCGCGTAGCCAACCTTTGAATTTCCTTAACGGCTGCCACCGGATTAGTTGTAGTTACTGCTGCATCATCAGCATAAGCAAAAACCTTATACCTCTCTCCATGATAGACAACCTGGTTAGTATCTGTACATTCCTCTAATTTAGTTAAAAAGGGATCTATATATATAATGCAAATAATAGCGGTGAGCACGGGCAACCCTGCCTAGTACCTCTAGAGATGGATATTAAATCTGACTCTAAGCCTGCCAGACGTATCCGGGCTTTGGGGACCTTATACATAGCTTTGATGGCTGTTAGAAAGCCTTCCCCAATCCCCTTCCATTTCAAGGTATCCCATAAAAAATCCCAAGAAACACAATCAAATTCCTTCTCATCGTCTAGTAGAACCAAACCAAATGATGTTTGACGTGCTTCCGCCAGATCAAACCAAGAGATAATTATTCTAATGTGGTCGACCCTCCCCTGCCTGGAATGAACGCATGCTGCCTTTTGCGTACTAATGGAGGAATGACCCTGGCCCGCCTGGTTGCTAAAATCTCAGTATATATTTTCCCATCACAGTTCAGCAATGATATTGGTCTATACGACCCAGGAGGTCTATCCTTTTTTTCTAAAAATGACTATGCTGGCTATTTCCCAAGACAGTGGGATCTGTCCTTGCTGAGCCGTTTGAAAAGTTATTTGCATGTCACTCCGTAGTTCTTGAAAAAATACCTTATAAAACTAGAGCGGTAGGACGTTCGGCCCTGAAGCTTTTCCTGAAGCCAAAGTGGTCATGGCTTTGTGTATTCCTTCTGATGAGATTTGAGAGTCCAATAAATTTTGCTCCTCTTGAGTAAGCCTACATGATTTTAACCCTACCAGGAATTCTCCCTGTACTCAAGGGCTGCGTGTTCTAAATTATCGTAGTATAGCTTCTCATAGAAATCTTTGAAAACTTTCAAGCTCTCCTTTGGTTTTTCCCATTTGCGCCCGTAAGAATCCTTAATAGCCGCTATACCCATATCTACCGTTCTTTGCCTTATTCGCCTGGCTAAGACTTTGCCAGTGGTCTCCCCATATTCATAACATTCTGCCTTAGAAATCTGATATTTGGCTGCTGCCGCCTTATTAAGATGTTGATTGGTTTTCGTTTTTAACTCAGCTTGTGCTGTACTGACCTCTTCTGCCTTCATTATACTTTGCGTCAATTTCCCCTCTGCCAACATAATGTTCTTGATAGAGACTCATAGCCTCTGCCTCCCTCACCTTCTGTAGATGTAAACTAAAGCTCAAAGTCTCCCCATTGACCCCAGCTTTTAACCCATACCATTCCTGTTGCAGCCGTGTTTCTATTAGCCTTTAAAAATTGTTTTAACCAAACACACATATGATCTAAATAACCCGGGTCGACTAATAACTTTTTATCAAACGACAAGGCTCAGCGAGGTCTAAGAAATCTGGTTATTGGTATAGCCAAGAGTAGTGGGTTATGATCTGATAACATTCTAGGGGAAAGATCTGTCACTGCCTTAGAGGCCAGAGTGGCTGAGACAAAGAAATAATCAAGCCATACTAGTTTATTTTGTGGGGAAGAGTAATGTGTAGCCAGGGTCTGGGGCCTTAAGTTTTTCCCAAACATCAATAAGACCATGATCCTTTATCAGTCTTCTTATGGCCCGAAATACCTTGGGTTTGCGGCCGAGATAACTGTCATACTTGCCCAGGCCCTTATTGACTTCCAAGTGGATGTTAAAATCTCCACATATGAGTAGCGGAAGTGGCCATGAAGCTAATTCCAGATTTAAAGCGTCAAGAACTTCATCCTCATGAAAATTCAATCCATAGTGCAGAGAGTAAACCTGGCCATACCTATATTGCATTCTAAGATGACCCTGTGACCCCCCTTTATCTACCAGGGAGCGGCCTGCATTGCAAATAGAGTTTTTGGCCCAAACTGTCACACCCTGCGTTGTCACCGCCTGCTGTGTACAGGCTGGGAGTGTCAACCCTAGTTTCTTCAGCACTCCCTGCCACCCCAAAGAGATTTGAGTCTTTTGAATGCAGATGAGATCAGCTTGCATTGATTGCATTCCCATTGCCACCTTTCTCCTCTTTTGGGGGCTGTTCAGACCACAAATATTGATGGAGCATATTCTCGGCCTATGACCCTTATATTTGCTTTTGGATGTCTGTCGTCCGCTGGCACCGTTGCAATATCCTTGACTGGTCGTCCCAAAGGGTTATCCTCCCTTGTCTTTTGTTGAATATTCTTCCTAGCATCACCATTAAGCCCCCTTGCCCGTACTTTCTAGTTTGCCGGTTAACCTTACCCTTTCTTAACCTGAGCCCCCCCTCCCCTCCCAGGCACACTCCTCACCTACCAATCCCTACCAGTTATTCCCCTACCCTCTGTCCCAATTCCAACCCCAATACCACCCCCCCACCAGTTCGCAGAGGACATAGGACCCATCTAGTCCATTCCACAATGGATTTGTGCTCACCTCCTTCCCTAGTCTTCATGCCTTTTGTTCTAAAATGTGTAATATTAGAGCAACATACCTCACGTCAAAAGGAGTCCCACCCTCATAAACATGTTTAATAAATTCTTTCTCTCTTCTCCCCTTTTTCCTTCCCTTCCCTCCTCTTCTTCCTTGCCCTCTTTCCCTGTGAGAGGTAAATAAATATCAGATAAATATCAGATAACATATACAGACGACCTACCCTCCACAAAGTCTGATTCTCACAATGAGTACAAGAACTCCTTGGCCTTAACCTTAGACAGAAAATAAGAAGTTTTGTCTTTAGCAACCACCTTCAGCTTAGCTGGGTTCATCAGGTAGACCTAAGCCTCTTTCTCCTGTAATGGTGAGATCAATTGTTGTAGCCTCTATCTTTGCTCCACGGTTGCATGACGAAAATCTGATCTGACAAAGAAATCGCACCCCTTGGCTGTGTATTTACTGTCTGGGCAGGCAAGGTTGAATAAGGCCTGTCTTGCCTGGAAGTTATGCAGGCAGATCAGTATTGCCCTTGTCTTGGCTCCCTCTGCGTTTGATTTGTTTTTTACTTTAAAAGGAAATCTGTGGGCTCTCTGAACTTCTGTTTTCCAGTCCCACTGGATTAGCTCTGTGAAGGCCTCCATGAGGAGATTCACCATAAATCTGCGAGGATCTGTTCCTTCAGCCCTTTACTCTTTACTTGACTCTTCTCCTCTTCAGGATCAATATCTTCAACATTAGTCCAGCTAAATTGATATGACAAGGAGAAAAATGTATCCCCCAGACCTTTCTCCAGTCCTAGCTTGGGGGGGGGGGTCAATTTCTCCTTAGTCATAACCTATTTGCTCATTTGAGGCTTCCCTATCACGCTTGCTTTGGCCCCCTCATGAGACCTATCTGGAGCCTGGGGTAGTGCTCATTTACAGACGGTGTTCCACCGTGCCTCCAACCCCCCCACACCCATCCTGTTCCATATCCATATTGGTGAGTGCCACCACAGAAAAGTCTAACGGTAGGGGGCTTCACCATTGTTTGCCGGTTGGGGAGTCTCCTTATGCGCTTCACTGCCTTCACTTCCATCCAGATTTTTCATCATACTTGTATTTAGCTTTTCAGTTTCTGCACTGCCTACTGCCACTCTGCATCAAATGAGTAAGACAAATCAACTGTAGCTTTCTCTTTAAGTACTTTGCAAGCGGTGCAACAACAGGCTTTGCATTTACCACTATCTTCACTTTCGCCTTCTCCTTCTCGGGCTCAGCTGAGCCCTGTGTACCTCATCTCGCCATCTTGGGTTCCTTAGAGCCACCACCAGCACCACCAGAACTCTCAAAATTGGTAAAACTGCCGGCTTTGAGTAAGAGAGTCATGTCAGTGTTGAATTCGGGATTTTGCAGCAAGGTAGCAGCAGCAGTGATAGTCAAGAGTCGGGAATCAAGGCAGGGGGTCTGGGTTGGAGGAGGAGAGCATTGATCAGTCGTCTCACATGCCCGCCATCTTGTCCCCCCCCCCACAAAAGTGCCTCCCATCTCAATCATCAGATTTCTCTGCTTTTCAGCTGGCGTTGGGATCTGGATGTGACAGCAACAGATACTTTCCTCCAGGACTGGTTTCCACATCTAGGATATGCATTTTCTTTATTCAGCGTGATCCCCAGAGTTCTGTCTCAAGTGCATCATCAGAAAGCAGAGATCATTTTGGTGACTTTATTCTGGAGAGCTCACCAGTGGTTCCCTATGGCTCTGGAATTGTCTTGCGATATGCCCCTCTTGATCCCCTTTCGCCAGGACCTGGTGCTGGAACCAGTGGGGCAACCTCATCTGTTGATTCTCTCAGTTCAACTCAGGTGGGTAGCATAAAGGCATTTCACAACAAGCTTCCTTCTATATCCATCAAGCATGGACTTCAGGGACATACAAACAATATGCTTCAGCACGGCGGTGATGGGTTAATTGGTGACCATGTGTGATAGAAGGAATACCGATCCTACTGGGACTGATGTCTGCTTGGTGATTAACTTCCTTTTTCCTTGGCGGGATCAGGCCTAATTTACAAGTCTATTTATAACTACAGGTCTGTAATTTCTATGAGACAACTCCCAGTTGATGGGAGACCTGTCTGAGAACATCCAGTGGTGTATAAACTCATGAGAGGTATACGAATGTACTGGCCCCCTCAAGCTAGATAATCACCTATATGGGATGTGACTTATGTCCTACATTTTGGGGATAAATGGTCTGATAATAAGTCTCTTTCACATAAGTAACTATCAGTCAAACCTACTATGTTGTTGTGTTTGATTTCCTGTAAGAGAGTGTCTGATGTACGAGCTCCTAATCTGTCTGGCAGAGTTTTCTCCCCAGACAGGGTTTCCTTTTCTATTTCCAGAAGGCTAAATCTAACACCAGAATGGTACTCTTAAACAGTGTTAACCAATAACCCTAAGTTGTATATAGAGTAATGCCTCTAAGCTTATGAAACGACCACCAGTGAATCTTGAGTAGACCCAGGAGAGCAAGTACTCATTACATTGCAAAAACCTTTCAAACCTGTGGCATCCGCTACTTTAGCAAGATGGATGTGGTAGCTTCTATCAGAGGCTGGTATAGACACTTCTATCTTTGGCTCACATTCAGCAAGAGGAGCTTTGGCCTCGAAATCCTTCGCATTTGGTTCACACTTTGAAGATATTATGAATGCAGTGGGCTGGTAATCTGAGTCAACCTTTAAGTCTTTCTATTATAAAGTGATTGTTGATGTAGCAGAAGTGGTGGTGGCATTGCTTTATACATGCATAATCGGAACCTCCGGTCCTGGTTTAGAATTAAAAAAAAAAAATCTAGTTTACGGGATAAGAATTTTCAATTTCACTTAGGACACGGTGGCGAGGATTATCCCACCCTGATTTGTTGTGTACTGATTAAATATGTGAATCATTGGTACATTACTGGTGTTACTCCTGTGCATATACATTTGTGATTCCAATTGGGTTTCCCGCCCTGTCTGTGATATTTCTCTGCTTATAATGATTGATGGAATGGATTTTATGGCTTCCTTTTTATGATTTCATACAAAAGGATCAGAAACACGGCTGAAGTTGAATAATTCCCACATGAAGTTGGTATAAAGAGCAGGTGTTGCAGTCCTGTGTGAAGGATGACTCATTCCTCTTTGTGAAGGAAGACCACTCCCTTTGGAGTTCTTGTGGTTGCAAGGGTTTGAGGATTCTACTTCTTGGTTTCCGCCTGAGTTCAGTTTAATGTTATTCTTGATCTTATAATTCCAGCTCCGTTTGCAAAGAAAGAGGATTACAAAATGGAAGTTCCTGTACTTAGTGAAGGACTTGAGGTTCATGGGATATGTCGTTTTTCTTGTGTATTATTGTAACTGGCTACTGTAAAGAAAGAAAAGCATAATCCTCGCCTCTGTGTCCTTAAAAGAATCGAAAATTATTTTTGTTTAAGCTAGAAAAATTATTATTTTTAGCCAGCCCGTCAGTTGGCAAATTGACTAACAAACACTGTGTACTTGGCGACACACACTGCACAGGACAGCTTCCATGCTTTAGAGAACTGGACCAAGTTTTGTGGTGTGAAGCGCTGGCCTAAGGTCCTACACCAATGGATCCTCTGTGGTTTTTGTACACCAAGAATCCACGTGGCAACCCTTTTGACCCCATCAGTGCTCCTCAGCAACCTCTCACACTGAAAAGCAATTGTCATTTACTTGTACGTTGCTGTTTCTTGAGCCACGCAGAGCCCTCACCTGGATTTCTGCCATCTTAGACCACAAGAGGAAAAAAAAGAGGCTCTTGCCCGGTCTCTGGATGAGTGAAAACTAAAAAAAGGACTGAAGTTCAAGCCCAATGGCGTCCATTTTGGAATCCTCATAGCTACTGAGAACACTTGCCAGCACAAAACAGACAAAAGGAGCCTCATCTTCTGGGTATCCATATGGTCTGAAACGGTCAACAGATATTTAAATACAAATAACGGTTCTCCCATAGCACTCTTGAATTATATTATTTAACATTTAAAATAGGTTAAGTTCTCCAAAGAAGCAACTGCACTCAGCATTGTTGAGTACCTATTGTTTGTGTCACTTTACATCTAGTGAGGACCACCCACATTCACATGCGTGACTACCCTGAAGTATGTTTACAGTGCATTTTAACATTAGCCGTGACAGCCATCTCTAAGACTGCTGTGGCCTCGGACTCCTTATGAGACACCTGGGAGATAGAAATGAGATGCAGAAGTGAGTGATAGTGGGCAGAGCCGAGTCCCACGCAGACCACTGGGACAGCAGCCCTTCGCTGGGGAACAGGGATATAGCTCGTAACTCAGCTCTGCCCTGTTTGCATGAGGAGGGGTGTCAGTAGGCAGCACCGAGAGCAGCCAATGCTCAGGCTGTTCTCAAGGCTGCTCTAGGTCCCTATTTAACAGAAAGCTGTGGTAACCGAGGCACAGGATGGGATGCACAGTGAGTTCCGAGGGTAAAGCAGTGACCGAACAGTCCAAGATGATAAGAATCTACCAGAGGACAGAGATAAGGTGGTGCGGGAGGTCAATTTGCTGGTGCTGCTTGGTAAGAGGTCCAAGCACACTGGCCACAGGAAGCAGTGCTTGGTCTTAGCTCCACAGCTTGGACTAAGACTCTGAAGCCTAGGAGGAAGTCGGAAGGCAGGAGGATCCGCTGACCAATAAGAAGACAGGTACCGTGAGCAACGTGGTAGCCAGCCAGTTGTAAGTAACGAAAACCCTTTTAAAGATTTTTTTTTCATTACAAGAGATTTCTCAAACACTGTGCAGGTGAAACCTTAAAATGACATAATACAAGCAAAAAATGTGTTGCATCATGCTGCATGGTTTGCATTTTGTTACCACATTATTTAGTCAGCCCTTTCACATCATTTGGTCCTCCCCTACCACATAATTCCAGTGGCCCTGGTTCTAAAGCATACTCGCTGTGTGAAGAGTGCATCAACTCAGGTCTAGTCCTGAGACCAGAAGTCAATAGTTAACCAGGGAACTGAGTCTTAGCAGTAGGTTGCTCTGATTATTATTTTTTTCTTTGCTGGCACTGGCTTAGCAGGGGCTGAGATTTTTCTCTCAAGCAGAGATAATGCCAATGTGTCTTCTGGGGAAATGTGTTCCACATAACACTTCTTTATAATGGTTGGTGTAAAGACAAGTATAAGGAGGTGGATTCTTTTTTGGGGTGGGGGATTGCCCACCTCAAGTAATAATGACACTAACTTGTCAGGGTGGACTCCAGAGTCGCTATTTTTTAAAATTCTTTAATGATTTGAATGGCAGTAACCCAACACTCTCAAGCCATAGAGTCTGTAAGTGAGCCTTCATTAATATGCACATGTACTTGTTTGCAAGTTGAAACAAAACGTAAAATGGTGACACAGCAGTGCCTGAACAAGTGTGACAACTTCAAAAGGACAGTGGGGTTTGTATAAATAGCATTGCATGTTTAAAATCCTACAAACACACCAATCTATAAAATAATTGTAGGAAAGTATCCACATTCTTGGCACGGTTACCCCCATTCTCTGCCTGTTGTCAGTGTGTTTGACTGTGTTCACTGGGATCCTGCTAACCAAGACCCCAGTGATTATACTCTCTCCCTTCTAACTTGGTAACTTGTACCATTTTCACCCCACAATTGGCATACTGGTGTCCCCATGTAAGTCGCTAGTATATGGTACACAGGTACCCAGGGCCTTGGGTTACCAGGGGATCCCCATGGGCTGCAGCATGTATTATGCAACCCATGGAGGGCCCATGCAAAGTGTTCTGCAGGCTTCCCACTGTAGCCTGCGTGAAAGGGTGCATGCACCCTTTTTCACCATAGGGCACTGCACCAGGTCACGATAAGTCACCCTTATGGTAGGCCCTCCTATCCCAGAGGGCAGGGTGCAAGTACTTGTATGTGAGGCACCCCTGCACTATCAGAGGTGCCCCACGAACTCCAGTGTCATTTTCATCGACTTTGTGAGTATGGGGATGCCATTTTACATGAGTACTGGACATAGGTCACTACCTATATCCAGCTACATAATGGTAACTCAGAGCCTAGGCGTGTTTGATATCAAACATGTTAGAATCATACCCCAATATGATCCCATGCACTCTGGGGGCTCCTTAGTGGACCTCCAGCATTGCTCCTACCAGTCTTCCAGGGTTTTCCAGGCAGCCCAAGCTGCTGCCACCACTCAGACAGGTTTCTGCCATCCTGCTTCTTGAACAGCTCAAGCCCAGGAAGGCAGGACAAAGGATTTCCTTTGGGAGAGGGGGGGACCACCCTCCTTCTTTGTTAATAGGTGTTACATTGCTTGGGAGAGGTAGCCTCCTCAAGCCACTGGTATGCTTTAAAGGGCACATTTGGTGCCCTCTGTGCATAAACCAGTCTACACCGGTTCAGGGAGCTTCAATCCCTGCTATGGCGTGAAACTAGACAATGGAAAGGGAAGTGACCCTGTCCATCACCACACTAGGGGTGGTGCCCAGAGCTCCTGCAAAGGGTCCCTGCATTCTGCCATCGTGAATCCAAGGTTGGAAGGGACCTCTGGGAGCATCTGAGTGGCCAGACCAGGCAGGTGACGTCAGAGCCCCCTATTGATAGGTGGTCACCTGGCTAGGTGACTAATCCCCCTTTCAGGGCTATTTAGGGTCTCTGTCTTGGGTGGGTCTTCAGATTCAGCTTGCAAGATTCCAGCAGGACTCCTCTGCAACCTCCACTTTGACTTCTAGCCACTGGAACTGCGACTGGACCCTCCAGGAACCGACAATCTGCATCCACAAAGAAGACTCTTCTTGCAACATTGTTTCCATGGCTCCTTCCAGCTTCTACAACATTTCCCCGGCCGTACATCTTCTGAGGGTGGCAAGTCTTCAGTCTGCATGAGAAGGAAGATGGAATCTCCCTTGGAGTGAAGGAGTCACTCCCCTGTATCTGCAGGCACCTACTGCAACGACGACCAGCTGTGTCGGTCTCCTCTCATCCTGAGCTGCGTGGATCCTGCATCACAGGTGGTGGTCTGGAGTAGTCCTCTTGCTCTACTCTCTGCCAGCTGTCCAACTTTGGTGGAGGTAAGCCCTTGCCTTTCCACGCAGGTCAGTACCCCATGCACCGCGTCTCTTGCAGCTGCCAAGGCTTGTTTGTAACTCTTCCAAGGGAACTCCAGGCTACGTGCAGCTCCAGCCCCCAGCACTCCTTCCTGCGACGCACAGTCCTCTGCGTGGTTCTCTTGCGGCGTGGGATCCATTCCTGTAGTGCTGCGTGGGCTCCTCCTGCGACTTCTGTGTCCCCATCCTGTGGGACTTCTGTGGGTGCTGCCTTTGCTCCTCGTGTTTCTGAGGATCCCATCTGACTCCCTCTCCTGGGTTGAGTCCTTCTGGGCCTTAATGGTCCCCGGCAGTATCACTTTTCCAGTAACCGCAAATTTGCATTTGCTAAGGCTTGTTGGTGGAATTCCTGCACCGACACCCATCTGCAATCTTCATTTCAGCGTGGGACATCTTCTGCATTCCTCAGGAACTCTTCTCCAGCACCAGGGGTGCAGTGTCTACCTGTTCTTCATCACTGTCGACCAACTCCTGCAAGTACAGCTGGGTGGGTAGTAGCTCCTACTCCTCCTGGACTCCACTGACACTTTTGGACTGGGTCCCCTCTCTCCACAGGTCTTGCTCTCCAGGAATCCACCGCTAGTTTCTTGCAGTCTTGTCTGGGTGTCTTCTTTTCTTCTTGTCCTTCCTTTTGGGTGGTTTGGGAAATTCCAGTGATTTACTCCTGCTTTTCTGGTTGTTGGGGGATACTGTGTTATTTAACTCCATGGTTTTCTAGTACTCCCAGCTCCCCTCTACACATTCCACTTACCTAGGTGGGAGTCCTGTGTTCGCATTCCATTTTTTTAGTATATGGTTTGGGCTTCGCTTAGGGTCACCATTAGTTATTTACATGTGCACTGTTTTCTAACCTTTTCTACGCCTATTGCTGTTTACTAGTCTATATAATTAATGTATTATTTACCTTTTATTAGAGGGTTGCCCTTCTAGTATTTTGTGGTATTGTGTTCCAAAAATAAAGTCCCTTCATTTTTGCACAACTGAGTTTTTTCTGTCATGTGTGTAAATGCTGTGTGACTACAGTGGTTTTATATGAGCTTTGCACGTATCCTAGGTAACCTTGGCTGCTCATCCACAGCTACCCCTAGAGAGCCTTGCTTCTAGATTTTGCCTACACTTTACTAGTAGGGGATACCTGGAACTGGTAAAAGATGTAAGTACCTTAGGTACCCACCAGACACCAGGCCAGCTTCCCACATTTGTGGTGCAGCGGTGGGATAAGCACTTGCAATTGCCTTATCACTCTGTCACTTGGTACGTTCCACAGGAAAGACCACTTACTAGTTAGGGGTCTACACTGCACCTAGTAACAGGAAAACAGTCTCTTAGGTTTGAGTGAGAGAAGGCTTTAGGCATAACCCTTACTCCCAACTTCTTTTGGGGGACTTAGTTAGAGTAGTTAGGGATCCTACGCCACTCTAGCTAGCTGACATATCTTCAGCACAGAACACTCCTTAGGTCATGGAGTCTCCTTATCAGTAAATGACCTTCCAAGAGCTTAGAGAGTTGTGTGCAGAAAGAAAGCTGTAGGCTGGGAGAAATCCCAACAAGACTCTACTTCTAGGCCTGCTCCTCCACAATGACCAGGACCACGCTGGTCACCAGGAGGAGGAGGGGATGAAGTAGACTCTGACCCCGAGTGCTACAAAAAGGTAATGTATCCACTGGGGTGTGTTAGGACACACCCAGGGAGGATCAGGCAAAGCATAGGAACACCCACAGCCCTGCAAGGAGCACAGTCAGTAGAGTAAAGGGGGGGGGCATAACAGTAGGTCCACCTTTGTCCGTAGAGGGCTGGTTCAGAGGGTGTCCCAGAATAGGAATAGATCCTCCTCTGCCCACTCGCATATCTCCTTAGCATCTGGGGAAAGCCACTGCACAACTCCAGGGGATTCTCTAGATGGGGAACTCAGGCAACTGAGGATGGAAGAGGCCAAGCTGAGGCTGCAGCAGCAACAGCTAGCCCTAGACAGGGAGGCCTTGGCAGTAGAGAGAGAGAGGCAGGGGTTGGGGTTAGAACCCCATGGTGGCAGCAACAATTTTGGTTTCAGGGAGCGTAGGGTCAGGGAGGATTCTTTTGATTCCAGAAACCTCAGTAAGGTTGTTACCCCAAACAAGGTGGGGGACAACATTCACAAGTAGTTCTCTGCTCTGGAGAGGGCCTGTAAAGTATAGAGGGTCCCCCAGAGACAGTGGGCTGCTATCCCTTGTCTCTCCTTCTCTGACAAGGGGCATGGATAGACTCCCCATTGTCAGGGAGGAGGATGCTGCTAAATGTTTTTTTTAACTTTTTATTAAGTTTTTGAAAATTGCAAACCAACAAAAACGTACAGTACAGTGCAGGTTACAGCAAGACAATACATCTTCATTACGTAGGAGTACCAGAGGGCATATACACCAGAGTTCAAGTCAAGAGAGAGTCATAACCACTGTACAGATCTTATCCTCTATCCCACTTTCCCAACCCATAGGCTTATTAGACCAGGCTTTAAACAACTTAAGCATGTAGGAGCATATTGAAACCACAGTTGGTCGCCACCTGTTCATAGGGGGATGTGTGTATCCCACCCTGTCATCCTCATCGCTGTTTACAGAGCTTACGTCCTCCCCACCGGTGAACCACTCCAACAGTGTACCCCAAGCCGCCACATCAGCGAGTGCCCGTTCATCTCTTCATGTCAAGCTCATACGCTGCTCCTCTGCCGCCCCCCACTCCAGTAGATCCCACAGCCAACTGGAAATCGTCGGATTCCGAGTGCTCATCCTACCAATTGCTACTCTTCGCTTGGCCAGTACCAACGCTAGCTGCGCCAGTTTACATGCAACTCCCCTGCCCCTCGGCTTCCGCACGATTCCCAGGATACAGGTCGTCTGGATTACCTCCAACCCCAATCCCGTAGCCTCCTCAATCACTGCTACCACTTC
This sequence comes from Pleurodeles waltl, assembly GCF_031143425.1. NCBI lineage: Eukaryota > Metazoa > Chordata > Amphibia > Caudata > Salamandridae > Pleurodeles > Pleurodeles waltl. Next base: position 970,427,408 of record NC_090440.1, on the reverse strand, counting down.
CTGCCAAAAGTCATATACCGCCCTGCAAGTCCCGGCCAGGTGTAGGAATGAAGCACCAAACTCACCACACCTAGGGCAGCACGTTCTACAGTTCGGGTCGATCCTGTTCAGTCGATGGGGTGTGAGATACGTTCTATGTACAAAGTTAAAATGCAACAGTTTGAACCTGTGATTACACAACACCGTACGCACCAAAGACAAAGCCAAATCCCAATCAGCATCCGCTATGGGCTCCCCCAGATCAGATTCCCATGCTCTACATCCCACGCTTATCACACCTGGTTGATCCTCCTGCAGAGCTTTATAAAACAGAGCAATCCAGTGCGTCCTCTTCCCCCAATTAATCAAAACATTCAGGGGGTCATTCTGACCCTGGCGGTAAAAACCGCCAGGGCCAACGACCGCGGGAGCACCGCCAACAGGCTGGCGGTGCTCCCATGGGCATTCTGACCGCGGCGGTACAGCCGCGGTCAGAAACGGAAAACCGGCGGTGTACCGCCGGTTTCCCGCTGCCCTGGGGAATCCTCTGCGCCGCCATGGGGATTCCGAGCCCCATACCGCCATCCTGTTCCTGGCGGTTTTGGCCGCCAGGAAGAGAATGGCGGTATGGGGTGTCGTGGGGCCCCTGGGGGCCCCTGCAGTGCCCATGCCAATGGCATGGGCACTGCAGGGGCCCCCGTAACAGGGCCCCACAAAGATTTTCAGTGTCTGCCATGCAGACACTGAAAATCGCGACGGGTGCAACTGCACCCGTCGCACCCCTTCCACTCCGCCGGCTCCATTCGGTGCCGGCATCCTCATGGAAGGGTGTTTCCCGCTGGGCTGGCGGGCGGCCTTCTGGCGGTCGCCCGCCAGCCCAGCGGGAAACCCAGAATACCCGCGGCGGTCTTTTGACCGCGCAGCGGTATTCTGGCGGGCCCCGCCAGGCCGGCGGCTGCCGCCGCCGGCCAGGGTCAGAATGAGGCCCTCAGTACCAAGGAAGCCCTAGGTTCGCCCGGAAAACCACCCCAAATCTCACATGCCACACTCTTGATTTTCGCATACTGCAGAAACTGTCCAGGACCCAGATCAAACAGATCCTGAGCGTCGGAAAAAGATAGAAACTCATCATTAGGATAAAGATCCCCAGCCACCTCACATCCTCCCAGTCTCCAGGCCTCTGCCGACATTGACCTCTCCATATCCCGAAATGGGGCCAGATCCTATATCTTCAGCTCCCTATTAAAAGGGGTTCGTCGGAGTACATGTTTAACTACCTGCTTCCAGATCCCAGCAGTGATCCTGGCCAGGTAGGGCGCGGTGGGTTCAGATCTACTCCCCGACATCAGTACATGCACCAGTGACCGCCCATTGTACATACCAGCATACAACCTCTTCTCCCAGCTATCAGCGTCCTTTATCCACTTGGCAGCATATTGCAAGTGTGCTGTATATTAGTAATATCTAATGTTGGGAATCGCCAGCCCACCCCCCTCAAGATCCCGCTGCAGCACAGACAATGTCACCCTGCTCCGCCGACCAGCCCATACTAGAGAAATCAGCAGACTGTCCAAACGACGAAAGAGCCACGCTGCTAAAGGATGCAAAGAGTTCTGTACCAGGTATAAACACAGAGGCAGGAACACCATCTTTACCACTGCTGCCCGACCCATCACTGAGAGAGGCAACCTATTCCAAAAGGAGACCGAGTGTTCCAGGCTCACCACTACTCGCTCAACATTGTGTTTATCATGCGCATCCGCAGAATTAGTGACCCATCTACCCAGGTACCTGAAACTCTCAACCTCCCACCGAAGCCCTGCTTCAGGTAGCCTAGCCTGTGGAACCCCAATAAGGGATCCCAAAGGGAACAGGAGCGACTTCTTCCTGTTGAGCCTAAGATCAGAGACATCCCCAAAAACATCCAGCCTCTGCAGCAGCATCGGCACCAAAACGCGGGGATCCCGTAAATAAACCAATGCATCATTGGCATGCATGGAAATTACATGTGTGGACTGTCCCATCGGAATCCCCCACTGTACCAGTTCCTCTCTAAGCCAGATCGCTAGAGGCTCCACCGCCAGAGCAAACAGAAGAGGCGAGACAAGACATCCCTGTCGTGTACCCCTGCCTATTTCCCAAGTATTCAAGAGCTCTCCCCCCACTCGTACTTGTGCAGCTGGAGCAGTATACAGCAGCCGAACCCAGGCACAGAACCCGGGGCCAAACCCTATGCCCTGCAAGACCTCCAAAAGATATTTCCACTCAACTGTGTCAAAGGCTTTTTCCAAGTAGAGAGACATCAGCGCCATTTCTGTCTCCACACCTTTGGTCTTGTGCAGAATATGTGCCAATCGATGCAAACTATAGGACTTACTATGACCAGGGATAAACCCACATTGGCCCTCGTGCACCAGACCCTGGATCACCCCACAAAACCGGGTGGCTAAAATCTTATAAAGTATCTTGACCGCTATTTAGCATGGTAACTGGACGATACAAGGAGGGGTCAACTGGGTCCCTCCCAGCTTAAGCATCAAGCATACAATACCCTGACACATGGTGTCTGGCAACATACCACGCACTCGCGCTTCTTCAAAGACCTCCAGGAGCTTCTCCCGTAATGATAAGGAAAATGCTTGATACAACCCAACAGGAAAACCATCATTACCAGGGGATTTGGACTTTGCCATTGCAGTCACTTCCTCACTCACCTCCTATACAATAATCGGAATCTCAAGAGCGTCCCTACTCTCCGGACCCAAATGCGGAAGCCGCATCTTCTGTAGAAACTCCCCCACGTCTTCCTCAGATAGTACAGCACCAGCCCTCAATACCCTCTGGAGATACGGAGCCAATTCCTGTAGGACGTCTGTGCGCCCTGTGAGCATTTCCCCCTCAGCGTTACTAATATGCAAAATAGGAGGAGCCTCCACCTCCCGTTTCAGAATCCACACTAAAAGCTTGCCAGATTTATCTCCCTCTCAATGCAGTCGCTGCCTATACCCTCTGAGTGTTGTCCGGTTTAGCGTATCCCAACAATTATTAACCTTCTTGTATAACCTGAGCACCTCCCACCCAGCCATTCTCACATCCGGTGACAGCTGCTGCATTTCCCCCAATATCACCTGCAGATCTTTAAGATTCTGCTCCAATGGTCTGCATACCCCACATACCATGCTTATGCACTCTCCCCTTATGACTGCCTTCATAGCTTCCCACTCCAGGCCCGAGACTCAGTTGTGTTCCAATTCAATTCCATATACTGTTTTATTGCATCACCCACCCGCATCAGTAAGTAAATCTGCAGGCATACGTCAGCCTCGCGCTGTGCAGGTGGTTGCCGCTCACCATTGTAGCTGTAACCGCACTGGCGCATGATCAGACAAGAACCTACTCACATGTGTGACGTCCAACACTTGTGAGCCACTGAGACCACCCAGCAGAAACCTGTCCAGTCGGGTATGAGTATTATGTGTTTTGGAGTGACAAGTGTATTCCCTCCAACTATCCCATAGCCCCAAGTGTGCCATCACTTCCATGAGAGATTTCACCATCAGGGGCTTAGTTCCCAGCTTCGGCGGAAGGCGGTCCAGATCCCCATGCAACACACAATTTTAATCCCCTGCCCAGGCCAAAGGCCTATCCACACTGTCCCCCAAAATCTTAGGTATTCTGGTGTAGAAGGAGTGATCATCTGTGTTGGGGGCATATGTATTGAGGATAACAATAGGTAAACCATCTAACATGCCCTCCACCAGAACATATCGGTCCTCAACATCTACCTCATTGTATACATGAGTAAATGGAACCCCGGGAGCCACCCACACAGACACCCCCCTTGCATAGGAAGAGAAGGAGGATAAAAACATTTGTCCCCGCAATTTCTTAGCCAGTTTGTGCGCTTCCTCATCAGTCATGTGTGTTTCCTGGAGACAGGCAATATGAACCTTTGCCTCCTAAGGAATGAGTGCACCCTATAGCGTTTTGTGTAGCTCTTCAAGCCCCTGACATTCCATGTCAACATGTTAATAGGATGACCCATAGTGGTATATTGTTGTCCCTCCTCCCCGTTGAACACCTCCCCATGTGTGCAACACCCCTGCGATAAGACAAGAAAAAGACATATTGCACATCTCGCCCTGATACCCGCACTGTTGATTGAACTTCAAACATTGACGAATTTGACCCATCAAAACCCCCACACCCACACTCCCATTCCAGAAATACAGTAAAACAACCAGAACAGACCATACTGTAAGTCCATTTTGTGAATGCTGCCAGGAGGACCACAGTCTAAACCCTAACTTGCTGTGTCGAAAATCCTGCCACAGTTGTGGAGAGAGCCCCCCCTCCGGGCATCAATCTACAAATGTACCGAGTACCCCCCAACCTGAGTTCCCTAAGTGTTAATGGCAGACCCCGAGGGCAAGTGTAGTTCAGTCTTTAAATAATAACCCATCGGGACCCGAACCAGACAGCGCCGCAGCTCTCCACTAGAGAAATACCCTCTCCATTGTCACCAACCCTACACAGAGGAGAAAGAAAGGAGGCACGCCGGCACCCTGAAGATCACAGTCAGGCTACCTCAGGATCCCCACCCGTTCCCAGCCCCCGCTCCAGGACTATACCCCTGGCCACATCAGTAGCCACCACTGCCATTGTTCCGTATGCTGTATCTCAACTCTTTGATGAGAGTCCAAGGCAGACCCACCGGTCCCTGCGTCCACCAGTTGACCAGCGTCACGTGACCTCCAGTCCAGGCTCTCTGCTCCAGAAGCCCGATGAGTGACGCCACCAGTTCCCTCCGTCCTCCCCGGGGCTACCTTGTCCCACATCTCCAACCATCTCCACACCTCCAGACGATCGAAAAAATGTGATCTCCCACCTGAAAGAACCTTTAAGCGTGCCCGATACAGGAGCATATATCTAATGCTCATGGCTCGGAGTTTTGGCTTGACGTCCATGAACCCCTTGCAAGAACTCTGCACCTTATTTGTGTAATCAGGATAAATAGACATCTTACTATTCTCGTATACTGCCTTATCCGACTCACATGCAGACCGCAACACACAGTCCTGATCCTTGTAGTTCGGCAGGCGAGCAATAATAGCCCTAGGCGGTGAGCCGGGCCGTGGGGGCGCAACAAGGCGCCTATGCGCGCGCTCCACCACAAAAACCTTAGATAGCCCAGTTGGCTGCAGCACGTCTCTGATCCAGTTCTCAACAAAGTATTCCGTGGCGGACCCCTCTGCGTGCTCCAGGAAGCCCAGCAACCTGACATTGTTCCACCGGGACCTCCTCTCCGCATCCCCCAACCTTGCCTCCAGCCATCCAACCGTGGAGTTGGCCTGCACCATTTGTTTCTGCAGTGCCCCCACCTCTGTTTGTAGCTCTACAATAGAGCCCTTGGCCACCTTAACCTTGTCGGATACCTTCCGGAAGTCCACCGGTAGCAGATTGACCTCCACCACCACAGTCTCTATCTTACCCTCGAGTGCCACCCTAGAGCCCTGGATTGCCACAAGGGGCTCAGTGCATGAAGGCTTCTTGGGATTCAGTGGCACCCTCATATCGTCTACACTCACCTCTGATCTAGCCGCGCGCTGCAGGAGAGGCACTGGAGTAATATACTGCTCCATGGTGTTTCCCTGTGATGTATCTGTCTGCTTGTGTCGCCCCATTCCGCCCCTCGCCCGGACCCGGGCTAGGATTCAGTCCCAATTTTAGCAGGTAGACACCAGTAAGGTCTCAAACACAAAGTGCCACAGAGATAGTGTCTGCTGTTCTCCACACCTTTAGGCACCACTATCTCACCTGGTGGCCAGAGCAGGGGTCTCAGATATCTCCCTTTACAGAGGACCACTCTCGAGGCAGTCACAGGTAGGGGCCAACAAGATAAAAAATGTAAATTGGAAGTGAGAAAAAAGGTAAAAAGTTATTTGGGGGTCCAGGGGCCACCACCGCACACACCCGCTCCTTTGCGCACCAACCAGCCAGAGTTGTCCCGCAGGCCCCAGTGTAATCCTCCAGGTGCCGGCCAGCCACCCCAGCTCCCCCACAAGATGCCGCCGCTCACCTCCAATCCCGGGCGACCGTCTCCACAGGCTAGAGACCTCATATTCAACAGGCCAATCGGGGTCAGTAGTGCGGGAGGATAAGCCCGCCCTCCCAGACCGCGCCCGGCAATGAACCCTGCAGCCGATCTGCACAATCGAAAAGGAGGCCTCGCTCACCGTCTCCACACCTGCCAGGCCTTGCGCCGTCCTCCAGGGCCTTGCCGGCACATCTAGAGCCCCAACAGGTATAGCCGCCCGTCTCGCGGCACAGAGAGACCGTCCTGCAAGGCGGTGGCCGCCACCACCGCAGGCCCCCCTGAACCAGCTGCGCCACTGTTGCGGCCATACGCCACTCCCACTTAAGCTCTGTGGGGCCGCCTCCGTCTCCTGTGCAGCCCAACAGAGGCGCACGATCACTGCCTTGGTGCGGGCCCCCAAAGTGAAATCCAGCCGCACCTGAGCCTACCGGGCGATATCCAACTGCAGGAGGGGGTCCCCACGGTCTTGGGTACCCCAGGATCCCTGAAGGATGTCACCAGTGGCAGGAGCTCACTAGAAGCGCGTCCCGCCGGCCATGTTGCTTGGCCAAGCCCCCCGAGGATGCTGATAATTACATAGGCCCTCATTATGAACACAGCGGTCCGTTCCGCCCCGCTGGGGGTGGCGGTAAAAACCGCCAACAGTGGAGCGGGCCGGACTGCCAAATAATGAACGAAACGAAAGACAGACATCCCGAAAACCACCCACCGCCAGCAGAGGAGTGCCGCCGCCAACGGCAGAGTCCGCCCACAGGCCGATGGAAAGGCCCAACCCGCCCATCAAATAATGAACCACCAGTCCGCCGCCAGTTCCGGGGCGGGAACCACTGCCACACAAAGCCAGGCGGAAATGAACCAAATATAAGGAAACACTCACCGGAGGGCCACAGCGCGCCGAAGCAGACATGGATAGAGAGCTGCAGATCATGCCAGCCTTGCTCCTTGCCATATACCTCCATGACCGAGACCGACGACGAAGACGACGACGGTAAGTACTGCAACCTATTGAACAAGGGAAGAAAGGGCACAGTTACATACCCACCCACTCCACCCCCCAAACCGTTCACAGCAGCACAAGTCATACACCCCACAGCAAGAGGTACTTACCCGACACAAGGCAAATCCAACCTGACCATAATACATACGAATGCCCCACACCCATAAACAATTAAATGAAAGACCAGGGTTCAACAGTGTGCCGCCAAAACACAGGCCACACAGAAATCTTTAATGAAAGCTCACAAAGCCAAATTGTCCAAACAGGGCCAATGGCCAGTCCGTACGGCTACAATTGCCATGGGCCACAACAAACCCAACCTGACTCCCACAAGTGCACGGTATTTCACCTAATGGGGCAACAAAGTGGCATCCAGGCACCTCACGGAACGGGGGCAGAGGGTGGTGGGGATTTTTGACGGGATGGGCCTTGGACTTTCGATTGGAAGGCGGGGTGGGCTTGTCCTTTGAAGGGGGGGGTGTTTTGCGCGGGTGGAGACAGATGGACTAGGCTCAGCCCGGGCCTTTTTTTCCTCTGGGGAAGGGGCACGGGAATGTAAAGGGCGGACAGGGGTCGGCTGTGAAGTGGAAGGAGTGGAAAGGGCAAGGAGGTGAGCACGCTTGGGGACAAGACAGGGTGGGCCAGTGGGTTGGAAGAGGTCAGCACGGGAGAGGAAAAGTTTATTTGGAGCAATTGGGGTGGTCCTGGATGAGGGCGTGGGAGTGGAGGCAGAGGCAGTGGATGTATGTGGTGTAGGGGTGCATGTAATGGGTGCAGGTGACTGGACAGTATGCTGTGGTGTGGTGGATGTGTGATGGGTGGGTGTCTGTGCGTTTGTGTGTTTTTGGAGGAGGGGGTGGACACAGTGGGAGAAGACAGGCAGCTAGTGTGGATGTATGTTGTGTGGGTGTCTGCAAGTCTGCTGAGTGTGCTGCATGTGTCAACTACAGTAGTTGTGGTGAGTGCAGATGTGGTGCATGGGGTGCATGTATGGATGTCTGCAATTGTGTTGAGTGCAGTAAGAGGAGCAGCAACAGTGACTGAAGGTGCAGTGCATGAGGGTGTGGATGTAGAGGGGACAGACAGGGAGGCGGAAGAGGTAGGCACACTGGGGGAAGTGGATGTTGTGTGTGCATGTGTCTGTTGGCTATGTGAATGCATGTGGTGGGAGGTGTGGTGCTTGTGTTTAGAAGTGTACTTCTTGTGTGTTGATGTGCTTGACTGCGTGTCTGAATGTGTGCCTTGTGCGGGCGAAGGGAGTGGGGTGCTGGAAGGGGTAGAGGAGGTTGGAGGGGTGACGGAATGGCCAGGGAAACTGGCTGCTGTCCAAGAGGAGGCCAGAGCCTGAAAAGATCTCTGTAGGGCAGGCACGGCACTGCGTATGCCTTCCAGATAGGCATTTGTCTGCTGCACCTCTGATGCTAGCCCCTGGATGGCATTGACAATGGTTGTCTGCCCTACAGAGATGGTTCTCAGGAGGTCAATAGCCCCCTCTGTGAGGGCAGCAGGGCTGAATGGGGCAGGGGAGAAGGTGCCTGGGGCGAAGGAGACGCCCACCTTTCTGGGTGAGCAGGCACAGGCAACTCAGTGGGGAGCAGAAGGGAGGGTGGTGATGGAATGGGGGTGGAAGATGTCACTGTAGTGGTCTGGCCACTAGGGTCCGCCACCACCGGGGAGCCTCCATCGGAGGAGGTCTCGGAGTCACTACCTCCTGTGGTAGTTGCCTTCCCCCTTGGAACTCCCCTCGCCCTCCCACCCACTGGTCCCCTGGGCGTCGGATGTCTCTGCCACCGAGGATCCGTGGGCTGCTGCTTCCCCACTTGCCAGTACCTCAGCTCCCTCGTCAGATGTTGCTATTGTACCAAACCAACACAAGAGAACAGGGATGGGGAGACAAAAAAGGAGAGACACTTGTAAATAGCTGAATGGAAGTACATAATGGCCAGACATACACCCATCCAGAGGACACACCCAACAGGCAACACCGTTCACTATGCCCATGGCCATGCCCCTGACTACTGACCAGAATACTGCTCTACACCCATCCCCTGGACTACCTAAGGAGGCGACGTGTGGGAGACCTGACAAAGACACCCCTACACCCTTTGGGGACCATAAAGTATATGGACACCAGTCGGAGTCCTTGCCTCTAAGCAGCATGAACCCTAATGCACACACAGACATCCTTCCAGACTGAAGTTTGTGAAATGAGTACTCACCCCCTTGTGACTGCTGTGCAGCCTTCAAGCGCCCATCCAGGTCTGGGTACGCCACCGCCAGGATACGTCGCATGAGGGGGGTCAGTGCCCGACGGGACATTGGGAGGACTTTCCCAGCTGGGCTTCACAGATCTTACGCGCCCAGCACCGCAGGTCCTCCCACCTCTTTCTGCAGTGGGTGCTCTGCCGGTTGTAGAACCCCAGGGTCCGCACCTCCTTGGCGAAGGTATGCCAAAGTGCCCTCTTCTGGTGGGCGCTGACCTAAAAGGGTGACACAGATATGGAACACAGGGGTTAGGCACTTGCATGATAGGTACAGCTGTCTAATTGTCCACTATGGGACGGACAGTACTCTCAGACTTACAGGCCAAACGCACGCAGCATGCCATGCACCACAGCCCATGCAGGCTCAGAGGTGCACACATATGTTCATTCACCACCATCCATTACACCCAAACAGTGCCCCCCAGACTCACCTGTACCTCTGGCAGTCCGTACAGTTTTGCGTACAGGGGCAGGACCCCGTCCACTAGCCTCTCCAGTTCCTCCTGGGTGAAGTGCTGGGGCCCTTTCCCCTGCACCACGAGCCACATCCATTGCCAGAGGCAGGCCACAGCAGTACACACAGTGGAGTACCTGTCCGCATGAGATCAGGGAGTCAAGTGAATAATCGCCGACGAAATTGCGTACGTTCCGCGGCGGTGTGCATCGTCACCGCCAGCGGCGATCATGATACGCCAGGATACGCCAGGATTCCCCATTGGCATCCATGTTAACCAATGACGGTGCGAACGGCAGTAAACACTGCCTTACGCTGTGACGTCAGCCTCTAGCGGTATGAGGTCACTTCCACAACTAAAGGCCTGGATTACAGTGGGCAGACATTTTGGCAGTAACTACGCATCTATAAATAAAACTTTGCACAATGCAGGCCCTACTAGCCACATAAAGCACCTAGGCATGTGTCCATTCCTTAATATACCACACATGAAATACTCTGTTCCATTATTGTGGTGTAGATGTAGATCTGTCAGGAAGCAGTTAATGTTGACTCACTACAATGAACAATGCAGTGCACAAATGATGAAATGTGTGCCTATGTATGTGTCTTCATCACACCTTTTTGAAACTCCTGGTAGGTACCGACCCTTGTGGCGAGGAAGGTCACCATCGGTGTACAGACCACTTGTGGATATGAGGACCATGGTGGGGCGTCAGATCATAATCAATTACAGACTCACATGTGCAACAATTTAGGAACTTTGTGCTTTACTGGATCTTGCACTAACTCCGGGAAATCGTAATCAGCATGCCATCCCTACTGAAGTGCATGTGCTCTCCGCCCTCCATTTCCTTGCCTCGGGCCCATTTCAAGTGACAGTGGGAATGGGTGCTGGATTTTCACAGCCAATGTTCAGCATGGTACTGACAAGATTTCTGAATGCATTTGTACGACACCTAAAGTCCTATGTGAGGTTTCCCCAAAGTACTGACCTCCCTGCAATCATGTCAGAGTTCTATGCCTTTGCCAACATACCCCATGTTATAGGTGCCATCGATGGCACCCACATACCGATCACCCCCCCCCAAGAGTGAGTGAATAGGTGTACAGAAACAGAAATAACTTTCACTCCATGAACATCCAATAGGTATGTACTGCAGACCAGTACATCTCACATGTGAATGCCATGTTCCCCGGTACAGTCCATGATTCCTTTGCGCTGAGGAACAGTAGTGTGCCACAGAGGATGGAACAACTCCAAGAGGACAGAGGGTGGATCATAGGTAAGTGTGCCTGTCACTAACTGACACATAGCAGACAGCCAGGCTGTCTGACTAAGGGGCATAACAATGACGACTCTGTATTGCGCCTTTTTCTAGGTGATTCTGGCTATCCAAACTTGCGTCTGCGCCTGACACCAGGGAGGAATCCCAGGATGGATGCAGAGAGGAATTACAATGAGGCCCATGGACGCACTAGGAGGGTGATAGAGCCCTCCTTCAGGTCTCCTGAAGGCTAGATTTCATTGTCTACATATCCCTGGCCTATGGGCCTGAAAATGTATATAGAATAGTGGTGGCCTGCTGCATGCTGCACAACGCGGCAGTGAGACATTCTATCCCCCTCTTGGAGGTGGAGGGTGCTGTAGGTCCTGACCAGCTACCTCAGAGAGGGGAGGAGAGTGATGGTGATGATGAGGAAGGGGAAGATGTCAATTCCAGGACCCAGCTGATACAACTCTACTTCCAGTAACTGTGTGGGACTTGGGCCTGACATTGGGGTTTGTGACACATACTGTCAGTGTGGTCAGTCATATGGGGGGGGGTTGATAATGATAGGTGAAACATGGTCCACTTCTCTATTGTACAGATTGAAATTTTCTGCATTTACTTAATTGCCAACATTTAGGCACACAGGGCTCCCTTCATGCACAGTATGACAATAAAGTTATCATCATCCAGTTGCATCCATACTTCACTTTGTTCACAATTTAACACAGGGGACAGTGTTACCGGTGTGATATGTGTTTTATTGGTTGAAGTGAGTGAATAGTGCTATTTACAGTGATGGCAAGTCATAAGGGGTGGGTGTTCTCAAGAACCACATGGTGGCAGCCTTGTTGGTACTAAAGATGGGTCCATCTTTTCTTACATTAGTTCATATTGCCTCTTAGCAATGCGTGGTGGCTGATTGAGTGGGATGGTTGCTGTGCAGATTGTTGCTAAGTTACTTCTTGAAGGGGGCTTTGTTCTTTGCTGGGGTTCCAGTGCCATATCTTGGCCTGAGGGTCCGTTTGGGTGCCTGCTGTTGATCTTCAGGGGATGACATGGTAGGACCTTGGGTTTCCTGTGAGGGTAGTTCCTGGGATGTTTCTGCTGATGGTGGATTCTCATGATGGGTGTCCGGTGCTGCAGTGGGGGCCTCTTGTCCTGTGTGGGTGTCAGACTGGTTTTGGACCAGCTGCAGCAGTGCTCCTGCTTTGGTGGCCATTGTGGCGTTGTGCTGTTTCCACTGCTCCATGGCCTGTTGGTGGTGATCCTGCTGCATCCTCTGACTGTGCTCCATGGTGGACACAATCTGTGCCAACCTGTCATGGGTATGCTGGTAGGCCCCCAATACCTCTGATATCACGTCCTGGGCTGCTGCATCAATCCTGTGGCCTCCCCCCTGGCCCACTGCCACCCTTGCACTTGCCCTAGTCCCCTGTGCCTGTGTTCCCTGCACAGATCTGGCAGTACCACTTGTACTGGGGCCCTCGCCTTCCTGCATGTTGGGAGTGGATGGCCAGTACCTTTTCCTCCCAGTCTGTGTATTCTGGTGGTGTTGGTGGCGGTCCTCCCCCAGTCTTCTGCACTGCGATGTGGTGCCTTGATGCCATGCCCCTGACCTTCCCCTGCAGGTCGTTCCATCTCTTCCTGATGTCGTCCCTGGTGCGTGGATGGTGTCCCACTGCATTGATCCTGTTCACAATGGTCTGCCGTAGCTCCATTTTCCTTGCGATGGGTGTGTGCTGCACCTCGGCCCCCAATATTTGTGGCTCCACCTTCGGGATCTCGTCCACCATGGTCCTTAACTCCCTTTCGGTGAAGCGTGGATGTTTGGGGGGGTGACATAGTGAGTGTGGTAAATGGTGAGGGTGCTCTTCTGTGGGTTGGTGTGCGTCTCCTGTATGCTGGCGTTCGATGTCTGCCTCTGGTGCTCTCCGTCTTCTTGGCCTGGTTTAGGTGCAAAGGATTGTGGGGTATGTCTGGGGGTGTTTTATGGGGTTATGGATGTGTGTCAGGGGTGTGGGTTACACACTTATCCAATGTGTGCACTTCTTGCTGTTTAGTCCACTTGCCGCCCGTGGCGGTCGGAGCTGCCAATGGTCGTTCAGCCTCCACTGTCTGCCAAGGTGATTTGTGCATCATTATTTGGAGGGCGGGTGTGGGTGTGCTTGGTGGTGGCAGGGTGGGGAGGTCCGGGATTCCCGCCGACAGGGTCATAGCGGGGAGTGGTGGTCTGGTGATTTTTGGCGGGGTTGGGATTTTCGTTCATTATATGGTGGGTTTCCATTCACCGCCAACGACGGGATTCTGTTCACCGCCGCCACGGTGGTCCGCGGTGTTTCCCGCCGTGTTCATAATGACTGCCATAGTTTTCAAGTCTGCTCTTTTAGATGGTTTTGGTCTTACCACTGATCAATACAGGATAAAGTTCAGGGAGACCAGGAAAGACTCCTCCCAAGATTGAATTGATTTTGTGGATTGCTCTGTCAAGGTTTTGGAAGGCTGGTTACATGGTAGAAGGTCAGTGACTATGAGGACCTATACAATCGTATTCTGAGAGGGCATATTCTTAATAATTGTGTGTGTCTGATTTGCTACACCAGTACTTGGTTGACTCAGATCTGACATCTCCCCAAGAATTGGGAAAGAAGGCAGACAAATGGGTCAGAACAAGAGTGAGCGGAAAAGCTCTCACAGGGGGTGACAAAGACAAGAAAAAGGAAGCGGGTAAGTCTCAGGACAAGGGTGGAGAAAAAAACAAACCTAAAGAGTTTTCATCAGGTCCACAAAATTCTTCTGGGTTGGGTACAAAACCCATTTCTCTTCTTTCCACAACAAAAAGCCTTGGCACTATGTTTGCAAAAACAAAGGCTGCAGGTCAGGGAACAGCTCCTTTCCTAAGAAAAGCACCAAGCTACCCACCACTACAACCCCCACCTCTACCATTAGTGCCCCTACTAATAGCAGTAGTGGTAGGTCTGGTAGCAATAGCCAGTCCAAGGGTGTAGCTGGGCTCACTTTAGGACGTGTAGTGGGGGCTGGTTTAGTCAGAGAGACTACTGAGGCTGTTTTAGTCTCAGATGGGGCATTGATCTTGCCACCCTTGCTGCCTGTCCCCTTAACATGGGTAAGTACAGGCAGCTGCCCTTAATAAATGGTGTTTAGGCAGAGACCTACAGAGACACAGGTGCCAGTGTCACTATGGTAACAAAAAAACTGGTCTTCCCTGAGCAACACCTACTTGGTGACCGGTACCAAGTGAGTGATGCCCAGAATAACACTGTGTGCCACCCCATGGCAGTTGTTGATTTGAGCGGTGGGGGAGGGTGCGGGTTACTGGTCCTAAGAAAGTTGTTGTGTCCATAGACCTACCTGTGGAGTGTCTACTAGGGGACAACATGGAGACTTAACCTTGGGCTGAAGTAGGGTTGGAGGCCCATGCAACAATGCTGGGCATCCCAGGGCATTTTTGTGCTCTAACTATGGCACAGGCCAAAAAGAAAAAAGAAAAAGGAAACTTGGAGCCTGAAATAATGGCCCAAGAGGCTCAAGAAGCCAAGAGGAGAAAGGGCAAAACGTTGCCCCCTTTCCCACCCTCCAGTGAGGATTCCCCCTTTGAGGAGGATGAGGAATCCACTCCTTTAGCAGAACCTACACCTGAAGAGTTGAAAGCTGACACAGCTGAACTTGAAGTTGCAGGGGGGCCTGCCAGGGAGGGATTCAGTATGGCTCAGAAAACCTGTCCCATACTGAAAGGGTTAAGACAACAGACTGTCCTTCAGGAAGCAGGAGACGTCAGTGGCACCCACAGGGTCTTAGACTCAGAGCAAAGGGAACCCAAAACCTGGTGCCACCAGGAGATTGAAAGTACCTCTGCTGTATAGAGACTTTTTGTTGACCCTTGCCCATGACATACCCCTGGCAGGTCACATGGAGCAAAGCAAGACTTGGGACAGGCTTGTCCCATGCTTTCACTGGCCCCATATGTCTAAGGCAGTGGTTCCCAAACTTTTTCGATCCCCGGCTCCTTTGACCTATTGGCCGTGTTGGCCACGGCTCCCCATTATGTTACTTTTTTTTGGCGGGTGGGGGAACGTAATCCCAGCCTGTACCTGTACCTACACTATTTACAGTTTGACTTCTTAATTCTCTCGTTCAGGTTCCTGAAAACCATTTATTTTAAACTATTTCTTTTCTTTTGTCATAGGGATATTATTAATGGTACTCTGGCTGGTCACAATAATTAATGCAGGGGGTTTTGTTTCCAAAACCAAGGTGAAAAGCTACCGATTAAAAGCACCTCCGAGTGGTTTCCAGACTGTGTGCGGCGCCCCTGGCTAATTTTGACGGCGCACCAAGGAGCCGTGGCGCACAGTTTGGGAACCACTGGTCTAAGGAATAGAAAGGAGTTTTATTGCTCCTGTGTCACCTGTCAAGCCAGTGGCAAGACAGGTGGCACCCCAAAGCCCCCCTTAATTCCAGTTCCATCGGTTGAGGTTCCCTTTGAGAGGGTTGGGTGGATATTGTTGGCCACCTAGGCCCACCCACTGCCTCTAGAAACAGATTTATACTGGTGGACCATTCCACCAGGTATCCATAGTCTATACCTCTAAGGACCACTACAGGTCCTGCTGTGGCAAAAGCCCTCCTGGGAATTTTCTCCAGAGTGGGCTTCCCAAAAGAGGTGGTATCAGACAGAGGTGCAAACTTTATGTCTGCTTATCTTAAGGCCACGTGGAAGGAATGTGGTGTTACTTACAAGTTCACCACGCCTTACCACCACCAAACCAATGGTTTGGTAGAGATGTTTAATACAACTCTCAAAGGCATGATCATGGAACGCACTGAAAAACTCAGAAGGAGATGGGATCTCCTACTGCCATGCCTCCTTTTTACCTACAGGGAGGTTCCTCAGAAGGGAGTGGGCTACAGCCCCTCTGAACTTCTGTTTGGACACACTGTTAGGGGTCCACGTGCTCTTGTAAAGGAGGGCTGAGAGCAACCTCGCAAGCCCCCTAAACAAGACATTGTGTATTATGTACTTGGTCTCAGATCCAGAATGGCTGAGTACATGATAAAGGCCACTAAGAATCTTCACGCCAGCCAGAAACTGCAGAAGCAGGTGCATAACCAAAAGGCTGTCCTAACTGTTAACCAGCCAGGGCAGAAAGTGTGGGTCCTGGAATTTGTGGCTCCCAGGGCACTCCAAGACAAGTGGAATGGTCCCCATACTATAGTGGAGAAAAAGGGTGAGGTCACCTATTTGGTTGACCTGGGTACTCCCAGAAGTCCCTTCAGGGTGCTTAATGTGAACGGCCTTAAGCCGGGCTGATATGACCCTGCTCATGGCCACTGATGAGGGACAGGAAGAAGTGAGTGACCCTCTCCCTGACCTCTTCTCCAAACCTGCAGCAGATGGCTCAGTGGATGAGGTTGTCCTAGCAGACAGTCTTTCTGAATCTCAAAAAGAAGACTGCAGGAACCTCCTAGGGCAGTTCTCAGAACTGTTTTATCTGACACCTGGTCAGACAACATGGTGTGAACACACCATTGATACAAGGGAACAGTTTCCTATCAAAAGTACAATTTACAGGCAACCTGTCCATGTTAGAGTCTGCATCAAAGCAGAGGTGCAAAAGATGCTGGTCTTAGGAGTCATTGAGCACTCTGACAGCCCCTGGGCTAGCCCAATGGTGCTGGTTTTGAAACCTCACTCTCAAAATGGGAAAAGAGAGATGAGGTTCTTTGTTGATTACAGAGGGCTCAATACTGTCACAAAAACTGATGCTCATCCTATTCCTAGGGCAAATGAGCTCATAGATACACTGGCATCTTCCTAAGTATCTTAGCACATTTGTTCTAACTACAGGCTATTGGCAGATCAAGCTATCAGATGATGCTAAAGCAAAACCTGCATTTTCAACCATTGGAGGGCACTATCACTTTACAGTGATGCCCTTTGGTTTGACAAATGCACCTGCCACTTTTCAGAGGCTGGTAAATACAGTCCTCCTAGAGTTGGAAGCCTATAGTGCAGCTTATCTTCATGATATAGCTTTCTTTAGCTCCTACTGGGATGACCACCTGGTCCACCTCTGGAATGTCTTAGAGGCTGTCAACACCAGGGCAGTGCGCGCTCTATTGGCGACTAGAATGCAAAAACCAGCACTCTCAAAACAACGTAATTTATGCATTGTGCTGATATGTTGTTGTTTAACCTTTTGCATTGCAGAGTTCAATCCTGAAGACTTATTTTTAATGTGCTTACAAATACTGTCTATTTGCAATGTATTGCTGCAGGCTTTCAGAGTGTGTTAAGGTGTGGTCCCTTTCCAGGGCCTTCCAGAGACTTTCCCTGCAGCATGCCTGGGTGTGAGTGTGGGCTGGGCCAAGACTCTATAAAAGGGAGCCAGCCCAACTCCAAGTGCTCACTATTCAGAGGTCCCGGTGCAGGGCAGCAGCTACTTCCTGAGCTCCTGTCCCGGTGGCCTATTTGATCTTCCAGGCCTCTGCCCTTCATTCTTCATTGGTGATCCGTGTTCTGGGCGGTAAGACGGTGGTTGGGCTGACCCCCCAACACCGTTATCGAGAACTCTCATATTATTGGGCCTAATTCTTTTATGATTAACAGATTACTTTGCGCGTGTGAAATGTGCGCTTGAGTGTTTGTGACATTTACATGGTGGCTTACGAATCGGCAAGACACGCAATTCGTTTCATGGTGATTTAAACTTGTTATTCATTACGCGCTACCATTTCTTGAAATTTACATGGTGGCTTACGAATCGGCAAGACGCTCGATTCGTTTCATGGTGATTTAAACTTGTTATTCATTTCGCGCTACCATTTCTTGACATTTACATGGTGGCTTACGAATTGGCAAGATGGGCGATTCGTTTCATGGTGATTTAAACTTGTTATTCATTACCCGCTATCATTTTTTGACACTTTACCTGGTGCCTTACAAATCGGCAAGACGCGCGATTCGTTTCATGGTGATTTAACCTTGCTATCATTGCGCGCTATTATTTCTTGACATATACATGGTGGCTTACGAATCGGCAAGACGCACGATTCGTTTAAGGGTGATTTAACCTTGTTATTCATTGCATGCTACCATTTCTTGACATTTCATATGGTGGCACTCGAATCGGCAAGACGCACGATTCTCTCCTCGAGCTTAATTCATGTTGTTCATTATATGCCACCATTCTAAGATATTTGTTTGGTAGTATTCGAGTTGGCAAGTTGTGTGATTTATTTTTTGAATTCATATTGTGTTATTCATTGATGCACAATCCTTCCATGGTGTTTACTATATATATATATATATATATATATAAATCTGCAATGTGCGCAATTCGTGTTGAAACATTTCAAGAGAACACAAAAGGCCAGAGTTTTTAGATGCAATATTGTATGGTCCTAATATGCATTCTTAAAAAAGGATTCATATGACTGGTTTAGAACTTATTCAGAATGTTTTCCTGATCCTCATGTAACGGAAAGTACTGAATTTGAAAGTTTTATTTAATTCATCTTGATTCCCTTACAGGTATCCAGCCATCTTGAAACTTAGGGCCTGATTACAACTTTGGAGGACGGTGTTAAACCATCCCAAATGTGACGGATATACCACCTACCGTATTACGAGTCCATTATATCCTATGGAACTCGTAATACAGTAGGTGGTATATCCGTCACATTTGGGACGGATTAACACCGTCCTCCAAAGTTGTAATCAGGCCCTTAGTCATTTTAAACCTAATTCTTAGGTTGTTCATGTTTTCAGAATGACAAGGCTTAGAGTCATAGTCTAGTATTGATTTCATGAGATGTAATTTTTGATATTGTGTGTTTTAACCTTTTTTCTTACTACAGGTCTCCTTCCCAGCTGTTCCCTGCCTAATCCCCTCTTGAATTCTCTTAGCCTCTGTGATTTATCTATCAGAGTCTTGGAGCTGTTCAGTGGTGGACTTGTTGGGAACGTGCGCAGACCCAGAGGATCTGGTGACTCTGACAGAGGACCTGCAAAAAGCAGGCCTTACCATCAAGGCCTCTAAATGCCAGATAGGGCAGGGGAAGGTTATGTATCTGGGCCACCTGGTAGGTGGAGGCCAGATTCAACCACTGCAGGGGAAGATCCAAACTATTTTAGATTGGACTCCCCCCTACTACACAAACCCAGGTGACAGCCTTCTTAGGCCTCACTGGTTTTTACAGAAGGTTCATTAAAAACTATAGCTCCATTGTAGCCCCCCCTTAATGACCTCACCTCTAAAAGAATGCCAAAGAAAGGTTTGTGGACAGCTAGCTGTCAAAAAGCTTTTGAGAACCTCAAACAGGCCAAGTGTACTGCACGTATTAAAGAGCCCTGACTACTCCAAGAAGTTCATAGTACAAACAGATGCTTCAAAGTTAGGGGTTTGGGCAGTTCTGTCTCAACACTGAGGGCCAGGACCAACCATTTGCTTTCATAAGCAGAAGGTTGACCCCAGGGGAAGATGTTGGTCAGCCAAAGAAAGGGAGGCCTTTGCTGTGATATGGGTCTTGGAGAAGCTGAGGCCATACCTCTTTGACACTCACTTCATTGTTCAGACAGACCACAAGCCCTTTCTATGTTTAAAACAGATGAAAGGAGAAAATCCCAAACTGTTGAGGTGGTCCATATTCCTACAGGGAATGGATTATACAGTGGAACATAGATCTGGGAGTAACCACTCAATACAGATAGACTCTCCAGATATTTCCACTTAAACAATGAAGACTCATCTGTGCAAGGTTAGCCTTCGTGTCCTTCAATTGTGGGGGTGGGGGAGGTGTAGAAAAGTACCCTCTCTCTTGGCATTGTTACCCCCATTTTCTGCCTGTTGTCAGTGTGTTTGACTGCGTTCACTGGGATCCTGCTAACCAGGACCCCAGTGATTATGCTCTCTCCCTTCTAACTTGGTAACTTGTACCATTTTCACCCCACATTTGGCATACTGGTGCCCCCATGTGAGTCTCTAGTATTTGGTACACAGGTACCGAGGCCTTGGGGTACCAGGGGATCCCCATGGGCTGCAGTATGTATTACGCAACCAGTGGAGAGCCCATGTAAAGTGGCACTGCAGACTGCGTGAAAGGGTGCATGCACCCTTTTTCACCATAGGTCACTGCACCAGGTCACTATAAGTCACCCCTATGTCAGGCCCTCCTAGCCCAGAGGGCAGGGTGCAAGTACCTGTGTGTGAGGGCACCCCTGCACTAGCAGAGGTGCCCCCATGAACTCCAGTGCAATTTTCATGGACTTCGTGAGTGCAGGGATGCTATTTTACGCGTGTAGTGAACATAGGTCACTACCTATGTCCAGCTACATAATGGTAACTCTAAACCTAGGCATGTTTGGTATCGAACATGTCAGAATCATACCCCAATACTGTTGCCAGTATTGGAAGTATGATTCCATGCACTCTGGGGGCTCCTTAGAGGACACCCAGCATTGCTCCTGCCAGTTTTCCAGGGTTTTCCAGGCAGCCCAAGCTGCTGCCACCCCTCCTGCTGCTTGATCAGCTGAAGCTTAGGAAGGCAGAACAAAGGTTTTCCTGTGGGTGAGGGGGGGTAACACCCTGCTCCCTTTGGAAATAGGTGTTAAATGGCTTGGGAGGGGTAGCCTCCCCAAGCCACTAGTATGCTTTAAAGGGCACATTTGGTGCCCTCTGTGCATAAATCAGTCTACACCGGTTCAGGGACCTCCAGTCCCTGCTCTGGTACGAAACTGGACAATGAAAAGGGAAGTGACCACTCCCCTGTCCATCACCGCCCCAGGGGTGTGCCCAGAGCTCCTCCAGAGGGTCCCTGCATTCTACCATCTTGAATCCAAGGTTGACAGGGACCTCTGGGAGCATCTGAGTGGCCAGGCAGGTGACATCAGAGCCCCTTAACCACCTCCTCAGATTCCCTCTCTACCACCAGTAAATGTGTCCCTCATCTCTCCATAGCCGCCTTTCACATGCATTCCTTTGTTTTAAAGCGTTTGTAAAGACTGGCTATACTAATCCACTCAGCTATCCAAATAAAATATAGTTCTGTTCTTTGCAGCAGGTACATTACCCATCTACACTACTTAATGGCGAGTCAAACCTGCTGCTAAACAAAACTCCTACCTAGCAGGAATATTAATCATAAGAGGTATCTTGACATTTTAATAGTTTCCTGAAGGCTGGAGCACAAGGATCTTTTCAGCAGGTGCTTTTAAATCGCAAGTTTTGTAAGTTATTGCTCAACACAGCACCCGCCTAAGGTCAGCCCTCCCCAATTCAAGTCAGCACCCAGTGCGGTCGTACTGCTCGCACCGCCCTAAAGTTGGTCCTGCCTCCAGGAACCGACAGTCTGCATCCACATAGAAAATTCTTCTTCCAACATCCACGGCTCCTTCCAGCTTCTGCTACATTTCCCCGGCTGTGCATCCTCTGAGGGCAGCAAGTCTTCAGTCTGCACGAAAAGGAAGAAGGAATCTCCCTTGGAGTGCAGGTACCGACTGCAACAACGACCGGCTATGTGGATCTCCTCTCATCCCCAGCTGTGTGGATCCTGCATCACGGGTGGTGGTCTGGAGTGGTCCTCTTGGTCCTCTCTGCACGCTGTCCAACTTTGGTGGTAGTAAGCCCTTGCCTTCCGACACAGGACAGTACCCCCGTGCACGGCATCTCTGCAAGCTGCCAAGGCTTGTTTGCATCTCTTCCAAGGGAACACTAGGCTACATGCAGCTTCAGCCCCAGCACTCTTTCCTGCGAAGCACAGCCATCTGTGTGGTTCTCCTGCAGTGTGGGATCCCTTCCTGTAGTGCTACGTAAGCTCCTTCTGCGACTTCTGTCTCCCTGTCCTGTGGGACTTCTGTGGGTGCTGACTTTGGTCTTGTGGACTCTATGTCACTGAGGGTACCCCCCTCCTGGGTTGAGTCCTCCAGCGCCTTGATGGTCCCCTGCAGCACCACTTTTCCACTAACTGCAAATTTGCCTTTGCCAAGACTTGTTGGTGGAATTCTTGTACCGACGCACATCTGCAATCTCCATTCCATAATGGGACATCTCCTGCTTTCCTCAGGAACTCTTCTCCGGCCCCAGGGCTGCCGTGTTGACCTGTTCTTCATCCCGTCGACCAACTCCTGCAAGTACAGCTGGGTGGTTAGTAGCTCCTACTCCTCCTGGTCTCCACTGACACTTTTGGACTTCGTCCCCTCTCGCCATAGGTTTTCTTCTCCAGGAATCCATCGCTGGTTTCTTATAGTCTTGTCTGGGTGTCTTCTTTTCCTTCCTTTTGGGTGGTTTGGGGAAATTCCAGTGATTTACTCCTGGTTTCCTGGTCACTGAGGGGTACTGTGTTACCTCAGTGGTTTTCTAGTACTCCCAGCTCCCCTTTACACATTCCACTTACCTAGGTGGGGGTCCTGTTTTCACATTCCATTTTTTTAGTATATGGTTTGGGCTCCCCCTCGGGTCACCATTAGTTATCTACATTTGCACAGTTTTCTAACCTTTTCTATGCCTATTGCTGTTTACTAGTTTATATAATTAGTGTATTACTTACCTCCTATCGGAGGGTTGCCCTTCTAGTATTTTGTGGTATTGTGTGACCAAAAATAAAGTCCCTTTATTTTTGCAGAACTGAGTGTTTTCTTTCATGTGTGTAAGTGCTGTATGACTACAGATGTTTTGTATGAGCTTTGCATGTCGCCTAGATAAGCCTTGGCTGCTCGTCCACAGCTACTTCTAGAGAGCCTGGCTTCTAGACACTGCCTACACTTCACTAATAGGGGATACCTGGACCTGGTATAAGGTGTAAGTACCTTAGGTACCCACCACACACCAGGCCAGCTTCCAACAGTAATAAACTGAACAATGGTATGCAGTTGCTTGTAACTGGGCAGGCGGTATATGGGTGGTGGGGGTGTAGAGGAGGTGAGAAAAAAGGATCACTGGATGACAACAAAGGAAGGGCTAGTGTCGATATGGGCATGTATTTGATCTCCATCGTCGGTACCCTACTGTATAGAGCAGCCTCAGCCGAAGAGAAGCGCAAACATGTGTTGTGTCCCCAGGATTGAGGACTGTATAGTAGCTATTCAGGGTGGCCTTTCATCAGATTTAGCTTCTACCTTTTCCAAATATCTCGGCCAATCAGGAAGTGTGATCTGATCTGCTACTATGCAATGCCTGTTGCTCCAACCAATATACCAGAGTGCAGGTCTGAAAGCCATGGTTGGATTTGGGGGGAAGGGGAACAGACTTCCACACATGGCTATCCTACATTTAGCTAGAGATGAGGCTAAATTGATGAATTTATTAGCAGGCTTTTGCGCCGCGGAGCGAGAAGCAGCACTCAGTAAACAATGGAGTCCCTCCCTCTGGAGCAGGGAGCCCAAAGGCTCTGAGTGAAGCCCCACAATCTCATCCCATTAAGAGACAAGTTGGGGACAGCTTCAGACCATGTGAATAAAATATGATGCATTAGTTTGGCAGCAGAGGCAGGTGTCTGCAGTCCCCGGGTACATGTGTGCCAATTGTTCCGGGGTAAGGTATGTGTGGTGAAGGTAATTAAATTGTATATATGTTAGTCTGGAGTGCTTGGAGACAATTTTCGACACCCCTATACACTGCGTCCATTGTTTGTCTGTAAGCATTGTGTGAAGAGCAGCATCCCAATAAGCTTGGAGTAAGTGGAGAGGGACCTCCCTGTCAACGCATTGAGAGCTATAGAGATGTGTGTTGATCCGGAGACCATCCCCACGTGTCAACAATACCTGGAAAAATAATGAGGTTTCTGGCTCATCCTGCGTTTACGCCATATTGTCTGTAAGTGTTGTGTAAGTGTAGCGTCAATAAGGAAGGAGCCCGGCAGTATATCATAATCATCCACCAAGCTCTTGAAAGTGCCAAGAATCTTGTCCGTTGAGAGATCACCCCAAACAGTATGACCAGTTTGAGACCAGGCTGCCACGTCCGGTCATGTTCGTAACTATGAGCACCCTCGGATCACTCAGAAGGGTAGCTTTGGTGCATATGGAGGGCAATTGCATGACTTAGTGATGTATGTGCTTCAACAAGCCATACCAAGGCACATAAGGATATTCTTCCCCCACTCTTCTCTTCCAGGGACCTCCACTTCAGGGCTCAGCAGCCAATGTAGCACCGGGGGCAATGTTGCCTCCCCAAACCAGTGCCCCAGTTTAGCCATATTCTGACCCTCCAGCCGGTGCATGGGCCACTGTAGCTGTGCAGCTGTGTAATAGTATTTTTATTTTGGGGTACCTAATCTTCCCCGCTCCAGAGGTACATAGTTTCACAAGTGCCACTTGTCTTCTGCCCTTACCCCCATATCAGTGCGCGCGAGTGAATGTAGATCAGTGACGAGTCTGTTGGGCAACAGGACCGGGATGGAGGAAAATAAATACAGTAACCTGAGGAGTATTAACATCTTGGAGACAGTGATCCTGCATGTCGGGGAGAGTGGCAAGGATGTCCAGAATGGAGGGATGACTTCAAACCAGCAAGGGTTCTGCCCACATTGCCATTCATCCAATCTTTATCGGAGTGATACACTTGGACACCCAGGTATTTAAAGGAGTCGCAAGACCAGGAGAGTGGAGTACACAGGAGCCCTCTCCACTGGGCTTCAGACAGGGCTGTTGGGGGAAACAGATGGGACCTGTTCCAGTTCACCTTCAAACTGGATGCCTCCCGAAACTGACATAGGAGCTCCAGAAGTCAAGGAAGCACAGTTGCATCATCCCTGAGGTATACCAAGGCATCATCTTTATACAATGAAATTACATGCCAGCATTCTTCGGCTTGGATTCCCCAGTCCGAGGCTCACACATGGAGTGCTTATGCAAGGTGTTCCATAGCCAATATGAAGATTATTGGGGATAAGTGACAGCCCAAGCGAGTGCTGTATTCAATAGTAAATGGGTCGGATATGGTTTGTCCAATTTTTATCCGGGCGACCAGCATATTGAATAGTACAGCAATCCATTGATGGAACTTGGGGTCTACCCCAAGCCTTGCAAGGACCCTCTTTAAGTATTCCCACTCAAGTGTGTCAAACACCTTCTCTATGTCCAGCGATGCAACCCAGGGATTTGCGCCCGTTGATCAGGCCATGTCTATCAGCATGAAAGGCAATGCAGGTTCAGGAATGTATTCCTGCCAGGGATAAACCCATTCTGATCGGGGTGTACTACGTGTTGTGTGTAGGAAAGTACCATCTTGCCTGGCATGTTACCTCCATTTTTACTGAATGTATGTTTGTTTTTGCCTGTGTCACTGGGATCCTGCTAGCCAGGACCCCAGTGCTCATAAAATATGCCCTGTATGTGTTCCCTGTGTGGTGCCTAACTGTATCACTGAGGCTCTGCTAACCTGAACCTCAGTGTTTATGCTCTCTCTGCTTTTAAAATTGTCAATGCAGGCTAGTGACTAATTTTACCAATTCTGATTGGCACACTGGAACACCATTATAATTCCCTAGTATATGGTACCTAGGTACCCAGGGTATTGGGGTTCCAGGAGATCCCTTTGGGCTGCAGCATCTCTTTTGCCACCCATAGGGAGCTCAGACAATTCTTACACAGGACTGCCACTGCAGCCTGAGTGAAATAACGTCCACGTTATTTCACAGGCATTTTACACTGCACGTAAGTAACTTATAAGTCACCTATATGTCTAACCCTCACTTAGTGAAGGTTAGGTGCAAAGTTACTTAGTGTGAGGGCACCCTGGCACTAGCCAAGGTGCCCCCACATTGTTCAGGGCAATTTCCCCAGACTTTGTGAGTCGGGGACACCATTACACGCGTGCACTACATATAGGTCAATACCTATATGTAGCGTCACCATGGTAACTCTGAACATGGCCATGTAACATGTCTAGGATCATGGAAATGTCACCACAATACCATTCTGGTATTGGGGGGACAATTCCATGCATCCCTGGGTCTCCCGCATAGAGCTCGGGTACTGCCAAACTAACTTTCCGGGGTTTTTTCTGCAGCTACTGCTGCTGCCAACCCTCAGACAGGTTTCTGCCCCCCTGGGGCCTGGGCAGCCCAGTCCCAGGAAGGCAGAACAAAGGATTTCCTCAGAGAGAGGGTGTTACACCCTCTCCCTTTTGAAATAGGTGTGAAAGGCCAGAGAGGAGTAGCCCCTCCTGGCCTCTGGAAATGCTTTGAAGGGCACAGATGGTGCCCTCCTTGCATAAGCCAGTCTACACTGGTTCAGGGATCCCCCCCAGCCCTGCTCTGGTGCGAAACTGGACAAAGGAAAGGGGAGTGACCACTCCCCCGACCAGCACCTCCCAGGGGAGGTGCCCTGAGCTCCTCCAGTGTGTCCCAGACCTCTGCCATCTTGGATGCAGAGGTGTGAGGGCACAATGGACAGCTCTGAGTGGCCAGTGCCAGCAGGTGATGTCAGAGACCCCTCCTGATAGGTGCTTACCTTTCTCTGTAGCCAGTCCTCCTCTGAGGGCTATTTAGGGTCTCTCCTGTGGGTATCTCCCCAGATAACGAATGCAAGAGCTCATCAGAGTTCCTCTGCACTTCCCTCTTCGACTTCTGCCAAGGATCGACCGCTGACTGCTCCAGGACGCCTGCAAAACCGCAACAAAGAAGCAAGAAGACTACCAGCAACATTGTAGTGCCTCATCCTGCCGGCTTTCTTGACTGTTTCCTGGTGGTGCATGCTCTGAGGGCTGTCTGCCTTCACCCTGCACTGGAAGCCAAGAAGAAATCTCCTGTGGGTCGATGGAATCTTCCCCCTGCCAATGCAGGCACCAAACCTCTGCATCACCGGTCCTCTGGGTCCCCTCTCATCTTGACGAGCGTGGTCCCTGGAACAAAGGAGCTGTGTCCCCGACAGTCTAGTGGCCCTTCTGTCCAAATTTGGTGGAGGTAATTCCTTGCCTCCCCATTCCAGACAGTAATCCTGTGTACTATGTGAACTGCAGCTGCTCGGGCTTCTGTGCACTTTTGCAAGACTTCCTTCATGCACAGCCTAGCCCAGGTCCCTAGCACTCTGTCCTGCATTACCCAACTCGCTGAGTTGGATTCCGACTTCGTGAGACCCTCTTTTGTTGTGCTGAGTTGACCGTCGTGCTCAGATCTTCTGAACGCCTGTTCAGGTGCTTCTGCGGGTGCTGCCTGCTTCTGGGTGGGCTCTCTGTGTTGCTGAGTGCCCCCTCTGTCTCCTCCTCCAAGGGGCGACCTCCTGGCCCTTCCTGGGCCCTGGCAGCACCCAAAACCTTCAACTGCGACTCTTGCAGCTAGCAAGGCTTGTTTGCGGTCTTTCTGCGTGGAAACAACTCTGCATCCTCCAGCACACTGTGGGATATCTTCTGACCAAAGGAGAAGTTCCTGGCAAATTCTGTTGTTGCAGAATCTTTGGCTTCTTCCACCCGGAGGCAGCCCTTTTTCACCTTCACCCAGGGTTTAGTGGGCTTCTGCCCCCCCCCCGGACACTTGCGTGACTCTTGGACTTGGTCCCCTTCCTTTGCAGGTCCTCAGGTCCCGGAATCTGTCTTCAGTGCTTTGCAGTCAGTTGCTGTCCTTGCAGAATCCCCTATCTTGACTTTACTGTCTTTCTGGGGGGGTAGGGTAACTTTACTCCTACTTTTCAGGGTCTTGGGGTGGGGTATCTTGGACACCCTTAGTGCTTTCTTACACTCCCAGTGTCCCTCTACACACTACACGAGGCCTGGGGTCCATTCATGGTTCGCATTCCACTTTTGGAGTATATGGTTTGTGTTGCCCCTAGGCCTATTTTCTGCTATTGCATTCTATTGTGTTCTACAGTGTTTGCACTACTTTTCTAACTGTTTACTTACCTGATTTTGGTTGTGTGTGTATATTTTGTGTATATTACTTACCTCCTAAGGGAGTATATCCTCTGAGATACTTTTGGCATATTGTCACTAAAATAAAGTACCTTTATTTTTAGTAACTCTGAGTATTGTGTTTTCTTATGATATAGTGCTAAGTGACATAAGTGGTATAGTAGGAGCTTTGCATGTCTCCTAGTTCGCCTAAGCTGCTCTGCTATAGCTACCTCTATCAGCCTAAGCTGCTAGAACACCTCTAATCTACTAATAAGGGATAACTGGACCTGGCACAAGGTGTAAGTACCACAAGGTACCCACAATAAGCCAGGCCAGCCTCCTACATTGTGCCAAGGGAATCAGCTGGTTTGCCAACACCTTACCTAGGATCTTGTAGTCCAATGTATTCAGCAAGGAAAGGGGCAATAAGACCCCAGCAATAGGGCATCCATGTCCAGCTTAGGTAGGATGATCAGTACCGCTTCTTGAAGTGAGGCAGGAAGTATGCCCATAGAGTAGACCGAGTTAAACACTTTCAGCAAGTGGGGGGGTGAGTTGGGACTTATAGGCGGAGTAAAATTCGACTGGCCAACTATCTGCTCCACGGGTCTTACCACGTAACATTTGTTTGATTGCCTCAGAAATTTCAGTGTCGGATGGGGGGGCCTTGAGATCTTCTCATTGGGATGCTTGTAGTTGTGCAAAGAGCATTATTAATGTACTCTTGATTGTTGTGCATTAGGCCTGTTGCTGTCTCATCGTGAAAAGCAGTAATTGGAACTCTAGGAGAATCAGAGCGAGGAGCCAGGCAAAACCCTGCCTGCCTTGTCGCCCTCTCGTCAGGTATTCTTTATACTCTACTTTACCCATCTGCTCTAGCATTGTCTTATGGGTGAACCAAGCTCACATTAGCAGAGCAGCCGCTGTCCAGTCCTTGGGTAGCATCCATTCATATCTGCGGATGGTCGTTTCCAAAAAGTGTAGTTCCCTACGTAGCAGTAACTTAGTGTATGCCGTTTTGACAGCTTGCTGCCCACGAAGGACCACTTTGAAAGCATCCCACTCTGTGCCAGAATCAGATGCCATATCATCATTGTCTGAAGTATGAGGTGATAGGATCTGCTAAGGTGTCGCAAAATGCCCCATTTTGCAAGGCATCTGCAGGGAGGCGCCATGTGGGTATACAAGGCACTCATGGGCCCCATGTTATTTGGAGTTGTAAGGGGCAGTGGTCCAATGAGGTGTGACCCAGATATTCAGCACAGGTAACCCTTACTAATGCCTTTGAGCTGCAGGAAATAATCCTGGTATGTAGGTTGTGCAACCCAGAGTAGAAGGAATAGTCCTTAGACATGGGATATGGGCTGCCCCAGGCGTCCAGCAACTGACTCTGCGAGACCCAGTATTTAAGGTGTTGGGTAAGAGCATCTGATTGAGCACTGGTGGGCGAGAGTGATCATGGTCTAAATCTAGAATGCAGTTAAAGTCCCCAACCCAATAGCAAAGTGCTAGGGCATTATGTACCAGGACCGGGGTGAGGGATTGATGAAAGAGGACCTAATTAGTGTTGGGAGCAGATAAGGAAATCGACAACACGGGGAGGCCATCTAAAATCCCTGACAGTACTGTGCATCTCCACTCCAGATCTATGTCAGTGTGACACCTCCAGCGGTACCCCTTGTGCTACCCATTTAAGTGCGCCTCTCGCATAACGAGAGTATGTGGTCCCCACCTGCATATCTCACCTGCGCTTGCATATGCCTTCAAGGTCCGAGGCGGTCAGGTGGGTCTCCTGGACGAGTGCTACATGGATCTTACGACTGTGCAGCTATTGATGTTGTAACTAGCCAGCCCTCTTACATTCCATGTCAGACACAGGTATTGTGCCCCAAACTTTACTACCAGGTGCAGCCATGGAACATTAGACATGTGGGAGAGAACATTCCTACCATCACCCTGATGCATCCCTTCCCTCCAAGACCCCCCAAGCCAGTAGACTGTATACCTTCATAAAAGCATTCAACAAAAAAGCAACACTGTACAAAGAAATCAGGTATAAAGTACTCATCCAACACCCCCTCCCAGGCTAGCACACCAACAGGTGTCTGGCCACTTGCACTGTAATGCAACAAAGAATGGAATTATGAACTATAAAGTCTCTCTCTCTCTCACTGCCTATGGTTGGATCAGTGGTGATATAACAGTAACAAAAACTGTGGATGAGGCACACTCTGCCACCACACCGATATGACATGATGCTCTTTGCCCTTATAGCACTGCAGGTTACTCACAGGGACGTAGTTTCAAATCAGGTGAGTAAATGCTCCTATATCACATCTTCTGCACTTTGAGGGGTTACCACTGCCCACCCCCCAAGCAATGTATCAAATTTTGGGCAATGTCCGATGCCTCTTCATCAAGTGTATCTGTCATTGATCAAGCAGGAGATGGAGTTGCTGCTCTCTGTCCCCCTTCTACAATCATCTGTGCCCTTTCCTTGGCTGCCTGTATCCTCAAGGGGCCCACCAGGTGGCTTTTTTTGTGAGGTCTGTGATGTTGTTGCACATTCCACGTGGTGGAGGTGTCTGTTGCCTCCGAAGGTGAGGTAGCAATGCCCTTGCATTCTAACCAATTCCAAGCTTCCTCCGGGGTTGCGCACAAGGTGGCACTGTCCCCCTGCATGATCCTGAGCATGTCTGGGAACTAAAAGGCATATTTAATGTCGTTGTTACCGAGGTAGCGTTTCATGGCCAGAAAAGAAGACCTCCGACTTTCCACTTCCATGGTATAATCAGGGAAGAAGATGACTTCGGAGTTCTCTACCATCAATGGGCCTTTTGCATGGGTGACTTGTAGAATATGATCCCTGTCTCTATAATTGAAGATGCAGGAGACCCTGGGGGGAAGCAGCCTATTTGGGACCCTGTGGGTGCACCCCACAGAGAAGAAGGTTGAGTGCTTGCCTAGGAGGATTGTTGTCGAAAATGATTCCTTGAGGCATAGTTCTATGCTGGGGCCTTAAACTTGCTCCGGGAGGCCCATGATCCAGACGTTGTTGTGCCGGGACCTGCCTTGTTGATCATCAGCACGCTTTCTGAGGGAGGCCAGAGTGGATTCTGTACTCTCAACTTTAACTTTTTGTGATCTTCCCTCAGTATACCCACATCAATCCTCAGTGCATCAATCTTTAGCTCTGGAGTAGTTTTTATGTCCAGCACTGCCAAAAAGATCTCATCAAATCTGCGCAAATGAGTGGACAGTGTGTTCTCAAAAGCACTTCTCCCTCTGCACCGCTGTTCATGGCGCCAGGGACCACAGCCGTTGCCCTGTCTTGTTTCTTGCAAACCTTAATGGCGAATCACAGTGCCAGCGGGGAATTTTGTACGGGTATCCCAACAGTCCCCTAGTCACCAGTCGTGTTAAGCCTTCATAGGGCACGCATTATAATACTTCATGAAGTTCCGTGGCATTATGGGAGGGGGGGGGATAGAAATTAGGTACATCACATTACTCCAAAACGACAAGGCAGACCACAGCAGATGTTCCTTTCCCCCAGGCCCACAACAATGTCCCAGTCGTTTGGGCAGGCAAGCATTACATGTGGAGTGAGGGGCAACACTAGAAGAAATGTGCGTGGTTGCACTATAAAATTGAATCCTCACCACGGTTTCCTGACTCTGGCAGACAATGAGGAGACAGAGAAGTGGAGGGGGCCCTCCACGTTACCGTCTCCGATGTGTGATGTTGGGCCTTGGGGCCAGGACATGGGTGCGCGCCATCATCATCAGCCCAGCGGGGTGGTAAGCGCCACTGCAAAGACTCTGGGTAAAGAAGGGAGTCCCATGCGGTAGAGCGACGTCTCTAGGGCCACCTCAGTTCCTTTGGTGAAAAGCAGAGGTCACTTAGTAGGCGTGTAGGGCTTTCCAGGCAGTACTCACACCAGGGCTGCAGCAGGGGAGGGGGAAAAGGAGAGCAGCGTGCCCCCACCTGTATTTTGTCTTCTTGTAGTGCCGATGAGTAATGACGGCTGCAGTTGCACTCCTCTCTGTGTTCTTTCTGCAGCACCCAACAGGCAAGGGCGGCGCAGTCAAATGTGGCCTAGAGTGTTATGCCTCCCTCCAGGGAGAACGAGCAGCCATGGTGCGAAGGGTTTTTCCTGGCTTCCCAGAGCAGAAAAATCACCTACTGGTGTGACACTGTTGACTTGGACGGGCCACGCCCGACAGGACAAGACGGTCACGTAAAAGGCCATCAACCATGTCAGCAAGTGGCCACTTCTCTGCTTCTTCCAGGACCCCAGCGGGGGAAGTGAGCAGCACCCTGTGACGCTCCTTCCGACGTCAGGCGCAGCCACCACCTCTGAGGAGCTACGTTCAGTGCAATTTACACAGTCACCAATACTAAATTAACTTAAGCTCAATCCCCTGACAGCAATCACATAAAACTTAAATAAACAATAAAAAATCCCGGAATGAATTAAAAGCTACAGTAAAATGTAATAAAACAAAATTACACCAAAATGACAAAAGCCTGACAAGGGGAACTAGAGATACGAATTTTAACATTTTAATCAAAAATAGCCCAAAAAAGCAACTACGCTAATGATAGTCTATGGAAGTGGTAAACTAGGACCTAGGCACAATTTCAAGCCAACCGGAATGTAGTTCAGGTCAGATAATCAGAGCAGATTGGTCAAGATCAAAAAGTTTAACTTCTGACCAGGCGTGGCTCCCCCGTATGGGCGGAGGAGCGTTGCCCCCCTGCCAGCAGCAACCACTGCAAATCCTTTTAAATGGAAAGGATAATAAATTCTGTTTATTATCCTTTCCATGTAAAAGGGGCAGGGCATTGAGGGTGACGAGCTGAGGAGAGTGCACTGTGCACTCCCCTCAGAGCGCATATGTGTTTAGCTGGCTGTCTCAGGCCGGCCGAACACACATGCGCACAGGGCTCTCTACAGCATAGCAACACAGTTGCTGGCAGGTGAGAGCCTGCACAGGCTCTAGTCTGCCTTCGTGTCCCAGCCAGTCCTGACACTGCTCTGAGCAGCGTCAGGATTGGCACAAGGCAGGCTGTGAGCCTGTACCCGCAGCAGTGACAGCAGGAGAGGAGCCGGCCAGGAGCAAAGAAAGTAAGTTTTTTTTGTTTGTAATTATTTTGTAATTATTTTATTCCTGCGCCCTTCAGTCCCCCGCGCCCTCAGCCCGTGCCATGCGAGCCGCTCCTGCTTCAGACTGCCTTTTTTTTATTTTTTTATTTTTTTTAAATGTTGCTCAAAATCTTTCAGTGGGGCAAGCCTGAAGCTGTATCAGATTAAGTTGCATCTTAATTGGACACTTTTTTCTACATGGTCCCCCTGACGGCTCCGGAGGTCTTGGAAGTCCGAAACATTTTCAAATCATAACTTTTTAGGGCACTGGAGCAGCTCCTCTGGGACACTTCAGAAGCTCTAAGTTCCTCCAGGACAGCACTTGGGATCCAGGACACACTCCATCGGAGACCACCAGCAAGGTCCAGTCACTACCTTTCAGCTGGATACTTCCAGGGAAAGGCCTCTTGCAGCTTGTTGTGTCCATGTACACACACAGGTCAGCCAACTGACATTTGGAGTCCAGTTCTTTGTCCTGTGTACAAGAGGGAGCAGATCTAGTCCTTCAAGGCTCCTCCGAAGTCAAAAACTGTAGGTACAGTCCTCTTCTGATGTTGCGCAGGCCCAGAAAGTGTTCTGGTGATGGTTTCACAGGGTGCCACATTTATAGTTTCCACTAGGCAGTGGGTGAGGGTTGACTCCTGGTCACTCCCTAATCGATGTTAAAAAGAAATATTCCCCATTGCAACCCTCCTCGCTTTTGCAGTACATCCCTTTTGCCTTACTGCGAACAATCTCACAGTGCTTCTCACGCTTAAAAACAAGGATGGTGGAATCCTTCCTCATCCTGTGCAGAGCTCGTGACCACCAAGAGGTTTGGCCAAGCAAATGAACAGTCTCGTGTCCTGTGCTCACTCTAAACTGGTTCTGGGGGCAGCGTCCGTCACACTGGGTTCAAAATCACCCTGGCTAGTGTGGGCCTGCAGGACAAAGTGGTTCCCTTCTCCAGGTCTATCCTTATACCAAGCTATAAATGGGCAGGCCTTATCTCTATCTCTTTCAAGTTCCTGTATCTACCCCCAGCTGTCCTTCCTGGGCTTATATTGATCAAATGCCCAATACCTAGTCCATACGGTTGTCCGGTCTAATCCATTGTTCTGCTTATTAGATTCTAGCAGCTTCAGACAAGTAAAGAGTGAGTTTTTAAAAGTCACTTTCCCTAAATATTTATTAAAAATCTAACTTCATCAATGATTTGCACTTTAATAAATATGAAAATAATGTTTTCTATTTTAGCAGTTTCTTGTCAAAGGGCAGATTCAAGTTTATGCACTTTCACAAGGTCTAGAATCCAGCTACAGACTTTCCAGTGAAAATAGCCTCTGGGGTTTAGTCACTGGAGGAACATGCCATCTTTAATTTTTCACATGTTCCACTTTTAAATATATAGGCCCATATTTATACTTTTTTAGCGCTGCATTTGCGTAATTTTTTTACGCAAAAGCGGCACAAACTTACAAAATACATCTGTATTTTGTAAGTTTGCGCCACTTTTGCGTCAAAAAGAGGCGCAAATGCGGCGCTAAAAATGTATAAATATGTGCCATAGTGCCTTGCCATATGGTCGACAAGTGTACTTAGGGTATATTTTTTAATATTTAAAAGCAGGGATGCTGTTACCCGCCTGTCAAAAAAGGCTATGTTAACAGGTTTGATAGCAGGTTTCTAGCCTGTTGCAGTCAGACTGCACATAATAAGCCCGAGCCATGTTTTACAGACCAACCCTGTGGATGGTACCATAGCTGCTGCAGCCCAGAGGTGGTATTTAACATCCAGGCCCAGGGTGCATTTCCAATACCATATAGGCAAGTAAATGTGTCAATCAAGGATAAGTCATTTTAACCATATTTAAAGGGTAAGCACAGGCACTTTTCTCCAATTTTGCATGTGTGTTGTGCACTGAGTTTGAAAACAAAACAGCAAAAATAAGGTCCAGAAAAAGGCAAACTAAATAAAATCTAGGAAAACCATGCAGAAAAGGCAGATTTGCTACACGTGAACAGTATCACTAATGTCCAGCAAGGTTACGTGGCCCATTCTGCGTCATGTGCCAGGCCTCTGCCCCCAATCTAAGGTCACTTCTGTCCACAAGGCAACCAACAAGCAGAAACAACTGAAAGCTGTGAGTTTATTGAACAAGTTCATGCATGCACAAGGCACTGCTCAAATCCAATCACTCAATCAGAAATTTGTAAAGCACACTATTCACCTGTGAGAGTCTCAAGGCGCCGAGGTGGGGGAGGGGTGCTGCTACTGTTCGAACAGCCAGGTCTTGAGAAGTTTCCTGAAGGTCTGACGTAGGAGGGTGGGAAAAGTGTTCCACGTCTTGGCTGCGATGTGCGAGAATGACCTGCCACCTGTTGTAGTTCTACGGACGTGTGGGAAGGTTGCGAGGGCAAGATAAGTGGAGCAGAGATGCTGGGTTGGGGTGTAGAAAGAGAGCTGTCTGTTGAGGTATTCTGGTCCGGTGTTGTGCAGTGCTTTGTGCGCGTGGGTGAGGAGTTTGAAGGTGATGCTCTTGTTGACTGGAAGCCAGTGCAGGTCTCTTAGATGGCCTGTGATGTGGCAGTGGCAGAGGATGTCCAGGATGAGGTGTGCGGAGGTGTTCTGGATGCTTTGCAGCCTCTTCTGGAGTTTGGCCGTGGTTCCTGCATAGTGGGTATTGCCGTAGTCCAGTTTGCTGCTTACGAGGGCTTAGAGGTTACTGTTCTTCTGGTTTCGGTGGGGATCCATTTGTAGATCCAAGGCTCTTCGTAGACCTCACCTCCAGTCAGCTGGCTGACAAGGAGTTCCCAGGACCCAGTCAAAGCCCTTACGTTACAGCCAGCCCTCAGGGAGTAACCCACCCCAAAGCCAAGCCTTTCAGGCCAGAATCACACACAGGGCTTAAGATTCCCCACTCACTTGTCACCATCGGGCCCTCACAAGGGTCCCTAAAACCTGAAGTGCAATGGAGATGACCACTGACATATTTTCCCAAGGGCAAACTCTCCTGTCACTAACATGGTTTTAGTAATTCCCTTTTAGGGTCAGAAGCCCACTCATGCATAAAACAGACTGATAGGGACAGTAGTAGTAAGGGACACAGTAAGAGGCAGCAACACCAGTGTGGTTTTATTTTTAGGAACAAGAATTTCAGGAGAAGCGAGAGGGAAAGAAGACAACCCCACCCTCCTTCCCAATGACTGGTATGATGTATGCTTGAGTCCTTGGCTGTGGTGGGTGGAAAGTTGTCAATGTTGAAAATATGGCAGACTTTGTCCATGAGTGCAGATCATTGCTTCTTCTAGTGCAGGTGATCTACCCATTCCTTCAACATTTTGTTTTGTGTCTTCTTTGTTTGTATTCCTTTTTCATAGTTGGGTAATTTTCTCCTACCCAAGTTTGGGTTACTGAAGTCAAGAAAGATTATCCTAGACTGATCAATTATTTTCAATGAAATGCATTTTGATCCCACAAAAGTTAAGGATATAGGCGGTCATTCTGACTTTGGCGGGCGGCCTCGTGAGAATACCGCTGCGCGGTCAGAAGACCGCCGCGGTTATTCTGAGTTTCCCGCTGGGCTGGTGGGCGACCGCCAGAAGGCCGCCCGCCAGCCCAGCGGGAAACCCCCTTCCATGAGGATGCCGGCTCCGAATGGAGCCGGCGGAGTGGAAGGGGTGCGACGGGTGCAGTTGCACCCGTCGCGATTTTCAGTATCTGCGTGGCAGACACTGAAAATCTTGGTGGGGCCCTGTTAGGGGGCCCCTGCAGTGCCCATGCCATTGGCATGGGCACTGCAGGGTCCCCCAGGGGCCCCGCGACACCCGTTACCGCCAGCCAGGTTCTGCCGGTCAAAACCACCAGAACCAGGCTGGCGGTAAGGGGGTCGGAATCCCCATGGCGGCGCTGCCTGCAGCGCCGCCATGGAGGATTCCTATGGGCAGCGGGAAACCGGCGGGACACCGCCGGTTTCCCGTTTCTGACCGCGGCTGTACCGCCGCGGTCAGAATGCCCATGGGATCACCGCCAGCCTGTTGGCGGTGCTCCCGCAGTCGTTGGCCCTGGCGGTCCATGACCGCCAGGGTCAGAATGACCCCCATAGTGTATACCCTAGCCAGACAAGGTTGACACTTCAGCACTAGGTTTTCTTTAATAAGGAATGGTTTCTTACCTGTAATCCTAGTTCTCTCTCTGGGGACTCTACTGAAACCAAAAGCACTGAATAATCCTGCTTCCTCTTTCAAAGTAACATCTACTTCGCTTTACTTCAGAAAGGCCAGACACATATGTGACAGACATGATAAATATTTGCATCCATTGAAACAGGCTATATTGTCAGTTTTTATTTAATTATTTTAAAATTTAGAAGGAAAAAAAGTCATACCCTCTAAAATCACTTCAGCAAAAATGACAAGGGATCTTTTAGAAACATCTTTCATAAGTGTTTTTTACTTATTTTTGTAAGATAAGAAGTAATACATAGCAATGTAGCCTGCATAGGCAGCAGCATCGAAACCATGTAAATGAGGCACTGCACCTTTAAGGGCCTTCTGATGTCCTGTGTTCCATCATGCCCTGTAGATGGCAGTTTACTCATTCTTTTTGACAAGCGAATCTGGTATACATATGCTGGGAGGGATGCTTATGATTTTGATGGAGATTCTCCTGAGAGAGAACTAGATTTACAAGTAAGAAACCATTCCTTCTCTCCCAGGGGATCAACACTGTAATCATAAGCACTAAATAGACTAGCAAACTTATCCATCAAAGATTCCGCAAAGGAGGAAATTAAAAAAGGAGAAAAGGAAAATTCTTTAGAAACACTTGCCTTACTTGGGCATCAGCCTTAGCCTCCGAATCAAGACAATATTGTCGTGTATAAGTGTGAACTGATCTCCAAGTTGCATCCTTACAACTGGGATGTTTCTAAGCACAACAACAGTAGCTGATTTACCCCTGGTGGAGTGGGCCATAGATTTACCAGATAGGGTTTTGTTTTCTTTTTGATAACACAGGATTATGCAAGAAACAGTCCATCTAGATAAAAATTGTTTGGAAGTAGCATATCCCGTAAGTAGAGGACCATAGTTGATTAAGAGTTGTTTTGATTTTCTTAAAGATTTTGCCCTATCTAGATGGAACTTCAAAACCCTTCTAACATCGAGAGTATGGAGAGAGGGGTCCTAAAAGAATGTAGGTAAACTAATGGTCTTTTTGACATGGAAATCCAAGATTACTGTAGGTAGGAATTTAGGATGTGTTATCATCACTACCTTGTTGCTATGGAATACTGTGTAAGGTTCATGTTAACTGAGAGCCTGTGTCTCACGAACTCGGTGAGCTGAAGTAATGGCTACTGAGAATGAAGCTTTCCAAGAGAGGTGCTGGAGAGAAGACGTATGAATGGGTTAGAAAGGAGGCCCATCAGGAGAGAGAGGACAATGTTTAACTCCCATTCTGAAAAAGGACTTTTGTGAAGGACATTTTCGATAGGCTGTGATTGCTGTGAAACACTCTCTAATTGAGGAGTAGTGCAGTTTTGCTTTAGTGAGATGGAGAAGATATGGAAGAAAAACCTCTTCCTGACAAGTAAGAAGACTGACATTATTCGGAGAACTGCAGATGCAGAATCTCTTCTATTTGAAAGAAAGAATAGGAAGTCCTAGTAGATGGTATCTTGGCTTTGCTTAGCACATCCATACATTCTTGAGAAAAGTTTAGGTGGCGATATTGTATAAGTTCAGGAGCCTTGCAGCCAAGTTCAGAGAGGTAAGGTTGGAATGTTGAATCTGGCCTCTAAACTTTTGAAGAAGATGTGGTCTGCACGGCAGCTTCCTGTGAGGACACTCTGAGAGGTTTAGGAAATCCATATACCACCACTGTTGAGGCCACTCCAGAGCAATGAGAATCATTCTGGCTTTGGAGTGTGAGAACTTGATGATCACTTTTGACAGTGGGGGATATGGAGAAAAGGTGCAAAGAAATTTGCCTGACCAGTTGATCCACAGGACATTGCCCAGTGTGCCCAGTTGGTAGAACCTTGAAGCAAAGCTTGGCCATTTTTTGTTTTCTCTGTCTGCAAGAACTATTTGAGGAAAAACGCAATAAGAAAAGATGTGAAGTACAGTGTTGTTTAGAACCCATTTGTGATTCTCTTGAATGACAGATGAAAGCACCACTAGACCATTCTGGGTTTCCAGAAGATGGACTGCTGTAATCTTGAGATCCTAGGAGATTAGTCCCTTCCACATTGTTTGAGCTGTTAGGGACAGAGGTCTGGATCTCGTTCCTCCGTGCTTGTTTAGAAAATGTATGGTTGTTGTAATGTCCGTCTGAAAAAGGACAGATCCTGTTCTGAACAATGGGAGAAAAGCCTTCAGGGCTAAATGTACTGCCCTCAGCTTGAGAAGGTTGGTGTGGTAAGACTGTTCCTTCAAAGACTATAGGCCTTGAATCTGTAGATGGTCCATATGAGCATCTCAACCTGTCAAAGTAGCATCTGTCACTATGGTTTGGACCAGAATGTCTTGGTGGAAATTCACACATTTTAGAAGATTCCCTGAGCAGCACCACCATTCAAAAGATTGTTTCGCATTAGTGGTTAGTATCACTCTGTGATTACCATCTTCCGGAGATCTGATCCCATTGATCTTCCAGACAATGTTAGAGAGAAAGCATGAAGAAAGGTTTCTGCAGTACCAGGAAGATGCACAATGCCACTGAACCCATGGAAGAGAATTGTCCACTGTTTAATGGGATGTTTTCTTCAGATTATGACATTTCGGAAGGACAGATAATCATCTCTTCTCTGAACGAAACAATTTTGTGCATTCTGTGTCTACCCAGGTAATGCAGAGATTAAATAGATGTTGAAATGGATTTTTCGTGATTCACAAGCGGATCTAGACGATTAAGAGTCATGACTTAGGTGATAATGTTGGCTCGCTTGGTGATAGGAAGTTACAATGATAAGCCAATCGCACAGATATGGATTGACAAAGATTTAAAAAAATTCTGAAGTGGGGTGCTACAATCGCCATACATTTGGAGAAAGTTTGCTGTGCAGACTTGAGGCAGAAGGGAACGACCTTATATTGACAGTGGTCTTTTCCTACAATGAACCTCAGGAATGTGATGCGCTTTGGCTATTGCGATTTGAAAATAGGCACCTGGCAGATGTATGAAGCATATTGAGTCCCCTTGATGGAGCAGAGGGTAGATCTGATTAATAGCCAACATCCTGAATTTTTCTTTGCAAACCTATTTGTTCACTTTCTTCAGGTCCAAAATGGATCTATATTAGTTTTTGAGTCTTTCTTCTTCACCAGAAAATAACAGGAACACATTCCGATTCCTTTCAGGTGAGAGAAGACTTTCTGCACTACATGTTATTGCAGGAGGACGGATACTCCTTGTTGCAGTTGTTACCTATGGTAAAGGGAAGTTTTCTTCTGTGGAATATATGGTGGTGGATATTTGAATCTGAGACATTATTCAGAACCCACTTGTCAGTGGTTATCCTTTGCCACTCATGCAGGAAACATTTTATACTTCACCCCCCCTCCCCCCCACACACCAGAGTGGATAATGGATGTGTGGTGAGGGAATGTGACTCATTGTTTTCTAGTGGTGTTTGGTTTTCTAATTTGGTAAGATGGTGCTACAGGAAGCTGACTCTTTATATAGTATATAAAAATGAGATAAACTGTGCAGAATCCAGGTGATCTATCAGGGGATAGTGTGGTGAGTAGCCCACGGCTTATAAGAGTGGAGTGTTAGACATCTACATATACACACAACGTAAATAATAGATGCACGACTCAATAAGGAGATCCACACCAATTTGTAAAAATAACATATCTTTATATATTTAGGCACCAGAATCAGTACGATCAGATAAGTACATTTTGCAAGAGAAATACTTTAAGGTATTAAAAGTCAACAGTGTATTTTTCCGAGGCATCAATATTATCCTATTGAGGAAAAACAAATACTGAATACAGGTGTAGGACAGCGACTTACAGGACCAATCTCTTGGACTTAATGTAAGCAGGAGGCAAGGCCCAAGACATCACCAACAGGTCACCTCGGCGGCACTGGGGTGGCCAGGAGCAGAGGTACTTTTCAACGTCGAGTGCCCAATGTTATCCTATGGGAAAAAACACTTAGGCCCATATTTATACATTTTTAGCGCCGCATTTGCGCCGCAACCTTACAAAATACTATTGTATTTTGTAAGGTTGCGCCACTTTTGCGTCAAACAATGACGTAAATGCAGCGCTAAAAAAGTAGATATATGGGCCTTAGTGCATTTGGACACTTCATAGCATCTTACGGAACTAATCTCCTACACTTAAGATAAGTATGGGGCAAGATCTAAGACAGCACGAACAGGTCACCTTAGGCATCACTGGGGCAGCCGGAAGCAGAGGTACTTTTCATCATTGAGTGCCTAATGTTATCTTATAGGGGCAAACACATGATGCATTCAGGCACTTCACAGTGACTTATGGGACCAATCTCCTGGACTTAAGGTATGGGGCAAGTTCCAAGGCAGCACGAACAGGTCACCTTGGGCATCACTTGGGCGGCCGGGAACAGAGGTACTTTTCATTGTAGAGTGTCCACTGTTATCTCATGGGGGAAAACACATACTGCATTCGGGCACTTCACAGTGACCTAAGGGACCAATCTCCTGGACTTAAGGTAAGTACGGGGCACATTCCAAGACCACACCAAAGGGTCACACCGGGCAGCACTGGGGTGGTCGGTTGCAGAGGTGCAATACAGCGTCAGGGGCCCAATGTTAGTCAACTGGGATTGGTCCAGTTAACAACAGGCTGCAGTCCAGGAGCAGCAGCTGAGGAGGTGTTTTGAGGTGTCAGATTTTTGTTACCGGGAGCGTGGTCAAGGGGGCATGCACACAGAGGCTGCAGGCGGAGTCAGTGAGTCCACAGTGGGCTTTGTCTCTAGAGGGCTGGGGGGAATCATAGTGGCACCGTTGCCCCACTTCGGCTCGGGCTAGGAGGCACGGGTGCAGTGGTGCTTTCCAGTGTGAGGTTTTGGTGGTCCAGAGCCCTCTCAGGCCTCGTGGGGGTACCTGCAGGATGCAGGGAAGCAGCTCTGCTGCTCCACACGAGTTCCTGGGTCTTTGTTGATGGCAGGTAGTCCTGCCAGGCTTTTGGAGACATGACAGCTTGCAGGACAAGACGACTTAGGCACAATTCAGCGGGAACAGCAGACAGGCCAGCAGATGCCAAGTCAGTTGCTTCTTCCTCAGTGTTTGCTTTCACAGCTTTTCAGTGTCCTCATTCTTCGTGGGTCAGCAGGAATCTGATTTCCTGGTGCCAGGGGTTCCTACAAATACTGAATTTAGGGGCGAGTAGGGTAGTAACCAATGGGCTACCTACCCCTGGGGTCACTACGACCCCTATATGACCACTTCCTGTGGGAAGAGGGCAAAACCTACTTCCCAGAGTTCTGCCATCTCCAAAAGGGCAGGTTTCTAACTTTTGGGTAGCCCACCTTAGGAGTAGAACTATCCTGAGAGTGGGCCGCCTCTACTAATTTTCCCACATGTATAGGTGCCAAATGGGCCCTAGGGTGGGTGGGAGGTTGGTGTCTCCCTTCTGAGGGAAGCCAGATATGCACACCACGGGTGGTGGGCTGTTTGAAGCCCCCTGCCTTGAATTCAGCCCCCTGCCATGGAATTCAGATTTGTAAGTCATCCTGAGTGGGGGTATAAATACCTCTCCCAGAGCAGGCTTTATTCCAGACCATCCGAGAGCAAAGGTTCTCACTCTTGGGGGTCAGAAACATGTCTGCTGATGGCAGGCTAGATAAAGCTAGTCAGTCAGCACACCAATAGTTGGTAGGTTTTTCAGTGCCCCCTGATAGAAGTACTATTTAACAAGTCACTGGCATCAGTGAGGATTTAATGATATGAGATGTTTGATATTAAATATCTAAAGGGTCAATAAAGCCATCATTTAGCTGGTGAACTCGTATTGGCCAGTGTCCAGCACATACACTAAAAATGGCTTTCCTGTTCAATCACTATGTCTAAGATTCGACAAAGACACAGCAGGGGCATATCTGCGCTTGCAGATAGGTCTATACATGTAAAATAATGCATCTGGCCTTTGAGCTGTAAGGCCTGGTGTAGGGGTGACTTACATATATTTCAGGCTGAGTGCCATGTCGTGTATTCACTTTTTGCTACACCCAGACACGGTGCCTGCAATTGAGGCTGCATGAGCGAGGTGAGAGGTCTCTGAGGGTGGCACAAAACATGCTTCAGCCCTTGGGGACCCTCCTTAGTGCCCATGCCCTAGGTACCTGGGGTGCCATTTACTAGGGACTTACAGAGGTGCCAAAAGTATTGTCAATCGGGGAACAATTTTACAGTTT
The DNA here is from genome assembly GCF_031143425.1 of Pleurodeles waltl. Lineage (NCBI taxonomy): Eukaryota > Metazoa > Chordata > Amphibia > Caudata > Salamandridae > Pleurodeles > Pleurodeles waltl. The sequence goes on along the minus strand of NC_090440.1, from coordinate 970,383,958 downwards.
TGGGGAAAGAGATTTGGCACTTGGATAGCAGGAACCCAGTGCGCTTTGTCAAAATTGCACCACGTACCAGGCAAAAAGAGGGGGTGACCATCAACAAGGGGCACTTTCCTACACAACTCCCATCCAAACAAAAGAGAATGAGACTAACCTTTCCTAAGAGAGTCTTCATTGTCTAAATGGAAAAATCCAGTCCCAGGTCTGTGTTCTACTGTAAAGTCCATTCCCTGTAGGGAGATGGACCACCTCAACAGTTTTAGGTTTTCACCTTTCATTTGCAGCAGACATCTGAGAGGCCTGTGGTCAGTTTGAACAAGGAAGTGAGACCCACAAAGGTATGGTCTCAACTTCTTTGGGGACCAGACCACGGCAAAGGCTACCCTCTCAATGACACTCTAACGCTGCTCTCTGGAAAGTAACTTCCAGCTAATGAAAGCAATAGGTTGGTCATGGCGACCATCATTGGTTTGGGAAGGGCCACTCCTATCCCATGTTCACTATGAACTGCTTAGAATAATCTGGAGCTTTAAGAATGGGTGTTGAGCACATTGCTTCTTACAGAGTGTCAAAAACCTTTTGACATTTTACCGTCTTCGGTATCTTTTTAGAGGTAAGTTCTGTGATGAGTACCATACCCCTTCACAAACCTCCTGTAGTACACCGTCAAGTCAAGAAATGCCCTGAATTGAGTCTGGGTGGTTGGAACTACTAAGTCCAGAATTGCCGGGATCTTGGATTGTAGCCGTTGAACCTGGCCTTCTTCTACAAGGTGGCCCAAGTATATAACCTTGCCCTCCCCTATCTGGCAGTTGCTTGCCTGGATAGTGAGGCCCACACTTCACAGAGCCTTAAGGACCTTTCCAAGGTGGATCAGGTGATCCTGCCAAGTAGAGCTAAAGTCAGCAATATAATCTAGAAACGCTGCACTAAAGTCTTCCAACCCAGCAAGGATGCTATTCACCAACCTTTGGAAGGTGGCAGCGGCATTATTTAGACCAAATGGCATAACAGTAAATTGATACTATCCATCTGGGGTCGAGAATGCTGATCTTTCTTTTGCTCCAGGGGTCAGACCAATCTGCCAGTACCATGATATCAAATAAAAAGTACTGAAAAATGTGGCTGCCCATAACCTGTCAATAAGTTCATCTGCCCTTGGGATGGTGTGTGCATGGGACTTGTTGACAACATTGAGACCTCTATAGTCCACACAAATCCTCAGCTCTGGTTTACCTCCCTTGGAATGAGGTTTGGGAACTAAGACCACTGCGCTGGCCCTGGGACTGTCAGAGGGCTCAATTACCATAACTCCAGCATGTTTCTGACTTCAGCTCTAATGCTATCCTTCACTTGGTCATATTGTCTGTATGTTTTGCTTTTGACAGGCATATGGTCACCCGTGTCAACTTCATGGACACACCAGTTAATCAGATGAGGGGTGAGGGAAAAGAGCTCAGCATACTGCTGTAGGACTTTCCTGCTTGCTGTTGGGCAGTGAGGGTGTCTGAAAAGACCACACCATCCACTGACCTATCTTTGGACCTGTGGGAGAGGAGGTCAGGGAGAGACTCACTCTCTTCTGCCTGATTCTCATCAGTGACCATCAGCAGGGCCCCATCAGCACTGTCATGGAAGAGTTTTAGGCAGTTCACATGGATGACCCTGTGAGGGTTCCTGGGAGTGTGTAAGTCAACCAGATAGGTGACCTCCCTCTTCTTCTCAAAGATAGGGGAGGTGCCCCTCCATTTGTCCAGGAGTGCGTGCCCTGGGTGCCACAGGAACACATACCCACACCTTCACCCTGGTTGGTACTACAGTGTACAAAGAGAGAGAAGGTCCCTCACCACAAGAGGATGGAGCTCCATATCATTGAAAAAAGCAACACATTTCCCCTTGTGCAGTTTCTATATATTCACATACCAATTCCACAATAATGGTCAAACACCCTTTGAATAGTTGGTATAGAAACACCTTTTTTTTTTTAATCACAAAAAATACATTGTTGGCTATATAAACATACCTCCAATAACATATCACTCACATACATGTTAAAAACAACCCATTAAAAACCCCACATTCCAGCGCAAAATATAGTCAAAGTGGAATAAATGGAAGAAGAGGAATATATAAGCTAATTATTAAAAAAAAAGCAATAATTAAAACAGGAGACACACAAGACAGCACACAGTTCTCTTTCGGTTACAAAGATCTGGTCAATCATTAAGCATGATACATGAAGTAAGTAACAAAGTCATCATCTATTGTAACATGCTATCAGACAAATTCAGTGTGTCAAATACGTTGATGCGTTTCAGTGGATTTTTACCAATTACGCCACCATCTTCAGGACAAACACATATTCTCTCACATGTATGTTAAAAAAGAGCAAGCAGTACGCTTCCCAAATTCGATTATTTATCTATTTGTAGAACAGTGGCACAGGCGGACGGACTTCATTATTCTGGAACCGCAATCAATGCCAGGGCAAACCAGGATCAGGATTGGTGCTGGGCTTTTGGCGTTAATCATTTACATCAGAGCCATGATGAGCAACGGATAGGTAGGTGATGACAATATCCATGTGCTGCGAGAGTACAAGTATCAGCTGCAGCACTGATTAGACACCATCATCCCATTGTTGATAATTTCTTGAAAATCTTGATGTCTGTCTCTTGGAAGATTCTCTATGAATTGTTCGACAGAATCCCAAGGAGATCTGTCATAACACCCTAAAAGTGCAGACATGCTGGCCATTTTCATAGTCACAGCGGAAGTTCCATATACCTTTCTTCCCACAGAATCCAAATTTTTACTCTCCTTGTGAGGAGAAACTAGGTGAAGGTGCTTTTGCATGCAACTTATGGGCCACAGAGACTGTAACTGGATCTGGACTAGGGTCTGGCCACCTAGGAAGGAAAGGTCTTAAGCTGGAGGCTTTTATTTCTTCTGAAGGTGTGACGGGGCAGCCTTTACAGAAGCTGGTGTCAGAAACCTTTTCATAGCCGGTTCCAACATACTGGGTACCAGCAGGAGGTCTAGAAGCTGACCTTTGGTGAAACGTCTCACATATTACTGATGTGGAAGTGGTAGTAGTCATCAAATCAACTACTCTTGGAAGATATTAATATATCTATAGGAGGTATCCTTAGTAACAGATAATCTGTCAGAGTAGGAGAATATAGATCAGAAGACACAGTTGAGTGATGGGGCCATGAAGATCTCAATTTAGAGGAAGGAACCCTGCGCCGTGAGTTTGACTGTATGGAGTGACAATGTCAACTGTGAGATCTTGAGCGTGACCTAGAAGTTTGAGGTCTGGTGTGACATGAGCGCAATTTCCAGAGCCTCAGAGAAGGTAATAGGTGGAGGCTGAGACTTAGTCTTGGGCTGTGGCAGAGGTATTGCTGGCACAGCTGGTTGTAGAGGTATAGTCGGAGGTAGAGGAGGTGATCCTGCTGGAGCCTGAGAAGGTGTTGGCAAAACCAGTATGGTGACTGGAGATGTCTTTGATGGTGAATATGCTCTGGAATACACAAAGTCAGACTGTGATGGAAGTGTGCGAGCTTTCATGCGTACAAGCCATTCTGCTGTCTTATTTAAGGAAGATAAATTATGTCTCAACGTCAAACCCTTACATTAAGTCGCAGTCCTCAACATTGTATGGTGTCTCGACATCGAAGTTCCTCTCCTCCTTGACATCTTAGGAGTTCTTAACGGCATCCCATTATTTGAGAGTGGGCAAGTAGATGCAGTACCTCTTCAATGTCCTCAATGGTGAACAGGAGCAATTGGATTTCACTGTGCGGGAGTCCTCTGAGCATAACTTAGGGGCACTGGTGTAGTGAATCCTTGCTTATTTTAATGGGATAACAGGAGTTAGCTTAGCCTTTGGCTTGCAGACTCGTGCCCCCGTCACCTAGTGACTTTTAACCTACTTACCTTGCTCTGTCTTAGCCCATTTATTTAATTAATTCTTCTAAGATGGCTGCCGTGTTTCTAGTTCGGCCATTTGTTTATGTTATCAGTGTCACCGCGCTAAGGAATCAACTCAAGCGACAAAGACAAACAAACTGTAGGTGTTCACATTAGGTACTTTCCCTCTTCACGCTTTTGAGGGAATTGTTTATATTAATTACTGTCCCAAGCATGCTGTGTTATCTATTGTTTGGGAGCAACCTACGTCAGGGGTCCAAGTAGATCTGTATAAATACACCTCACTTTAGACAGATAATCAGAGGGATTCCAACCAGATACCATTGCTGCGATCGATGCTGCACGTCGCCTTGACGCTGACCCGGACTTCGTGTTCCTACGGAGTCTGAGCTAGAGACCTCATTCCAAGGTAACAAGGGTTGGGGGCTCTTCTCAGGGACATGGCATTGGCAGATTAGGTTTAACATACACAGCTCTCCTTTAGGTAGAAGGTTAGGTTCATCAGAATAGGGTAATAGGACATATTATGCACTCTATGTCTTTCCATGTTACTGCAAGATGGTGGGGGTCTTTATAATCATGACTCTTGTTTTTACAATTCTGTCTCTAGCACTGTTCATTATCTTAAGCATTGCAGCCCATGCAATTTACCAGAGATTGCAGATTGTGTTGAATAAAATCTATTGAAACATTACTGCATCTTCGTTATTGCCTGTGTTTGGTTGAGATATGATGTATCTGTGAGAAAGGGGTGATCTTTGTTTAACGACGACACTCCCTGAGATGTCATACTCTTGGGTGCATGGGTAAAGGCTGCCACAAATCACCTTTAACTGTTTGGGTTTTTGGTGCGGTACTGCTAGTGAGCCGGAAGGGTTGGGACTACAGTTGCGACTTGTAGGATAGGCATAGTCACCTACAAACATAAGTACTGTCATCCTTAAACCAGCAGTCTTGCCTTCAGCAAGAGTCCAACTACAACATGCCGCCACCAACGATGGTGTTTAGGCACTAATTTACGGACACCCCGACTATCACTGTCTCACAAACAACAGGTACCCTAAGTACCATTATATGGAGATGTCTGTAGTCTTTGGGAAGATCCTCCTCAGCTGAACAGGGAACACCTAAATAGGCTGTAGGTTGTTTGAGCTCAAACTCATAAAAAGGACAATACTCCCCACTTGGTGTTCCATCTCTTATACCCATCTCGTCAAATATGGCAAATGCCATCGACATTCCTGAGAATGCTAGACAAGCATTAACATTACATCTAGTAGCGCATGGCTTAACAGATGAGGGCGGGGATGTTACATTCCTATTAGAAGCTAATGAAGCTTACCAAACAGAAACGTTCTAGTCCAGGGTCACCTTTCCTGAGGAAGACCGCAGGTCGGTCACATTCCACACATATAGAATTGCTAATGTACCTCAACGGTACCAAGCATACCAGTATCATGAAATACCGCTCACTTATCAAGATCATCAGAATTGGTTCGAAGGCGCCCTACCACATGTAATACAACGCGTGAGATTAGGTCCTTTAGGTAACGATGGACCAACGTGTCCTGTGTTTGCCACATACACACGGCACCCAGGTATACAAAATATGCAAGCAGCAGATCTGCAAAATTTATACGATGAAATAGTAACACTATATAGACGGCCTGTTCAGTTCGTAATGAGGACTTAGAGCACAACACTAGCGCACCTAGCACCACCAGCACCTGCTGGATACCAATTGGCTACTGGGATTAATCCACAAACAGTGCATACTATTATGGGTAAAGTACCCACAGAACGGGAGAAAATACAGTTTTGGATCGCCCAGAAAACAAATCAGCTGGAAGCTGTGTTTCCCCCTACGGGACCACAGGAGAAACATAGAATTCTCACATTGTGCGTGCCCTTCGGGATGGTTCCCTCGGTAGATGACTGCGCCACATGGGGCAGTCTTCGCTTCAATTTATGCCACCACACATGGTACCCTGACACTTGCCAATTTACCGGAAGTGTTAAAACAAATACAGAATGAGCATGGGCAGCACCTGCCCTACATTTTGGGATGAAATTAATGTGTAACTTTGACGCAGTTTCCTCAATAATATTCAGTAACATTAAAGGGGAAGCGGTAGCACTGGCTATACGCCAGTGTCTCAGAGAAACTCCACATTTGGAACAGGAAAGACAGCTACTGTAAATTATTTCTGATACCTATACTAGTATAGGACGGGATAGTCTGGGAGCCAAGCCAAAGAAGCTAGAATTACAGAGTACCGCCCCTAAGGAAAGTACAAAACAGGCGCAGGAGGGTTCTAAAAAGCGCTGGGATAAGCCAAGACAATTTAAAGATAGACAGAAGTAGAGAGCAGACTCTCCACATCCGGAGAACTCCGAAAGGAGGTGCATTCTCAGAAATAGGGAGACTATAAAAACTCCTGACAGATATGCTGATTCACGTCCCTCTCATTCCTTTCAGGATGCACCGGATAGACGTAGCGAGAGAGGGGGCTGTCCTGATCGATGTCCTGAATATGTGAAACAAAAGAAAGACAATACAGTCTACAGTCAAAAAAGAAGAAAAAACTTCAACAAAAGCCACAGTTTAAAGAGAAAAAGGTGGCAGCACTGTCAGTTAAAAATGCCAGTACACTTGAGAACACTGCTGAAGAACATGAAGTGGGCAGTGACACTGTTAGACAGTGCAGCAGAGGTCACAATATGTCGCCAGAATCTAAAGGATCATGTGGATGCGACAGCAACTAGCGATTAAATTGCAGTTGAAATGGCGGACAGGCGCGTACTCCCACCTGATACAGTTTATGATTTGAAGATTCAAATTGAGGGAGACATAGAATGCACCATTGGTGTGATATTTTGGGACAAACTTAATTGTGATATCCTACTGGCCGAAAGAGATCGGCCACCCGAACACGTCCGCAAGCTCCCACATGGGGAAGATGTAATTTTGCCTTCTTTCTCTAATCTTGTTCCAGAAGCAGAAAAAGAAGCCTACGCAGTAAAATGGGCTTCAGCGCAGGCACCTGCATTATACTGCAATCATGTAGGTTGGGATAAGAACTCTCCATGTCATGTAATACCTAGCAGGTCTACACCCCAACCTCAGACACAATATCCTGTTAAACATGAAGCAGAAGCTCCGGTGAGGGAGAGCCTCACTCAGCTAGAGTATCAGGAAGTGGTTGAGCTCTGTGCTTCTGCAATGAATAATCTGTTATTTCCGGTTGTGAAGCCAGACCATTCCTATAGAATAGTCTTAGATTACAGACATGTAAACAGTCATACACATACATATGCTATACAAAATTCACATAGCACGGCACTAATAAACAGTATAGTGCACAAGAAATATAAAACAACGTTGGATATTTCCAACAGTTTTTTCTGCCAGAATTTAGCGGAAGAAAGTCGGGACCTAAGTGCACTCTCATTTGGCTCACAAAAAAAGGTTTTGCCATTTACCCTAGGGCTATAAGAATAGCCCAGGGCTGTTCTCAGCCCGAGTGACATCAATATTACATGATATTGATCCTGAGGTGTTATCCTATGTGGATGACATTAATCTCACAGATGACCTCAACATTAATCTTGTTAGGATCGATTGAATAATATTGGGGTTTGCAGAGGTCGGTTATAAATTCAACTTTAAGAAAAGTAGAATTGCCGTTCTCAGTGTATTATACCTGGGATATGAGCTGTCGAACGAGGGGAAGAGCCTGGCCCGCAATTTCTAGAGAAATGTGCACAACTGCACCCACCAAACACTCTAAAGAAACTAAAGTCTTTACTTGGTTTCTTCAATTTTGGCAGAACATACATTCCTGACTATGCACAACGTATCAAGCCACTTTATGACTTAATACGTCTGGATGTTTCTAGCAGACACTGGACAGTTGAACACACATGCATCCTTAGAGAAATGCAACAGGACATGCTGGAAGCTAAACACTTACACATACCTGACAATAAAACAAATTTGGTCATCAGAATAATTGCTGGTACCATTGGGTTTACTTATGTCACCTTCAATGGAGAAGACATGGTTCCCATAGCATATGTCACACTTATACTCAAATGCAGAACAACGTTTTGCACCAACAGAAAAAATTGTAACTGCAGTTCAGATGGCTGTCATAAAGGAAAGGCCACTTGCCCAAGGGAAACGCATCATTGTCGTTACCCCAGTACCAGCCTTAGAGGCCGTCCCTAAAGTGAGCATTCCTAACCCTAAAGCATTACATCCACGTTGGATTCAGTGGGCAACTTCTCTGACCGCTACAGATTTTGATTACATCTTTGATCCGAAACTCCAGACACAAAAATTTACCCAGTACGAACAGGAATCCTGTAAATCCTCTAAATATTTTGCCTTATGACAACTAACATACTGTCATTTATACTGATGGTTCAGCACAACCAGCTGTAGGTACCAAACATCAATACTCAGCCGCTTGCGCAGCCGTGAGTGGAACAATGAAGGATGGAGTCTTCCATCCTCATAATATCTACACGCAGACCCTATGGGACTGCACAACTCAGTTGCCTGAACTCAAAGCTCTCATTTTGGCACTAGAACACACAGAGATAGGAAGACTGACTTTAATAGTCTGCGACTCATGTTACGGTGCCCAATCCTACAATGACTATCTCAATCATTGGAAGCTGAACGGGTTTAGAGATTCTAAAGGGAACACCATAAAACACAACACATTGTGAGGAAGAGTGGCCGATCGTAAGGATAAGCTACCGTGTGTGCATGTAGTACATACATTGGGCCCCCAATGTGTAGGAGTACACGTTATCCGTAACACTTTGGCTGACGAAGCAGCCAAATCTGCAGTAGCTACAGCTTTTGTGGCTGCAGTGACTCGTTCCCATACGAGATTGGATAGTGAAATTCTGGCTGCCGTGAAAGCTACGGCTGATGGCAAGCCCCTCCTGAAAGGGTACCCTTCAAAGTATTCTTACCACATCAGTGCGCAGAATGTTGCTTATGCAACACTTCCTGGGGTTGGAGACCGAGCAATCCCCAACAAAGACCAGAGATTAGATTTAGTGAAAGCAGCACATGCGGGTGTCACTTCTGCTCATGCTGGTATTTCGGCCACAGTAACACTCTTGCAGAAAAGATTCTGGTGGCCAGGTCTATACAAACATACAAAGCAATACTTCCTTTGTTGTGACATTTGCCAGCAAGCAAAGGGCTCCAATGTCAAATGCCCACCACAGACATCCCTTGTAGTGTCCAGAAGGCCATTACAATGTGTGTACCTGGACCATTGTGGCCCACTTCAACTAGACAGATGCATACAGACTTAAAACAACAAAGGAGAGTGTGTGTGCGTTTTTGTCTGTGTTAATATAAGAATTCCTGATTAAATCTGACAGAGACGTCCCCATACTCGACTGAAAGCACCTGTACCCAACTGTTTACAAAATAGACATTTATTGAGGAGGGTGGGGGGTGTAACACCCCCTGAAGCTACGTACCTGTCTGCATCTTAGGAACCTTCTTTGAAGTCAGAAAGGTAAAATATTCCCACTAACATGCATGGATACAAGAATATTTTAAATCCACACAAAGGATGTACAAGTAAGAGGAGAAATCTGGTATTAATTTGAAATGCAGTATCAACCGCCGTAGCCTATGCTAAATATTTAAGGGTTTATTTTTAATGCAACACTACATTGCACCACCACTTCATCAAATTATTGCACACAGCAGACTTAAGTTGAAAAAGGAAAAATTACCCCGCAGCAGAATGTAAAGGGAAGCTGGATGCAACATGCACTGTCACTTTAAGGAGCAAGTAGCTACCATATCCCGGCATGCCTTTTGCTGGTAAATGCCCAACAATCTCCCTTTTTTTCGCCAATCGCTGCTGATGGGGTAGTAGAACTCTTCATGGGTTTCTCAGCCTGAACATCTTTTCTTCATTCAACATTTAACACACTTAAAGCATTTCCACGTTCTCTTAACACATTTTGAAGGGGAATTTTCTCTCAGTGCTTTCACATTTGTAAGACGTGTCACTCGTGGTAGGAAGAAAGCAACTTCTTGAACTATGTTGTGTGTGTATTCTCGCCCTCTATAAAGGAGTATACATTTTGTGACAAAGTGTGATTTAAAGGATAGATACTGCTGAATATGCCTCACAGGAAAGTTAGACGACGTCGGGGCAAAAAAGGAAAGAAGGCATCGCAGGATGACCAAGGAGGGGGCCAGCTTCCAATGTAACCTGGTCCACTTTTATTAAAAAAAAAAAAAAAAAAACTTCCTCAGAGAAAGATCTAGATTTGAAAAGGAATTTCATCAAAATTATTCAGATCATTCTTGCCACTTCCGTCGCTCATGCTGGATGAACATCGTTTTCCCATCCTTATGTGTTTGCAGTCAAGAACAGCCTCCAGCATGGGATTGATAGCAACTTACAAGAGTAAACACTCTGGCATCAGCAAGGTCTCCAACTTGAGCAACGTTAAACAAAAATGTAATTGACGGTAAAATTGCTCTGGGATGAGAAATACCTCTCCCTCAGAGCATTTTCCTGCACACCTCTCAACACCAAGGCCTTCTTCATACTACTAAACATTGCACCATTCTATGACATCTGCACGTGTAGATGCAGATGATAATGTGGTTATTCCACATAAGGCCACTGATGAATTTGAACCCTGTGCCTGTAATGAAACATTCTGTCCTCCTGTTTACATCTGGACTTAAAGAATGTACTTAATTCCTCCAGAACAATTGCCTTCCGAGTCTCACTCACCTTTTACTCCTCCATTTTGTCACTGACATGGGATCTGAACTGAACCACATTAGAGAGATGGAGGCTCGTCATTTTCAACGGAGCATCTTTCAGTCAGGCACAGGTGTCAGATGGTAGCAGTATTCGGATGTCTCCAAATGAGACGAGACAATACGTCAACTAATTTGGCTGCAAACAAAAAAGTCATCATTGACAACTCCTGCAAAATCTTACCTTATCCTTTCGCAGCTCATGTGCAACGCTACATGTACTTGCACAGAAAATGGTACCAACTGCTCAAGAAAGAGAACAAAGTAGCTGCCTTAAGGGTAGTTCCTTCTGCGACAGGAATCTTTCTCCCAACCAAATCTAACGTTTTTGCATTCACTGGCTGATTGCATAGGGGTTTTCAGACGAGACGCATGTTGCTTTCAGATCCTAGACATGAGTCTGGTGTGGGACAAACTCTGGATTCTGACCTGGATACCTTTACTTTGGGGCATAGGTCTGCAACCTTGGTTGTAGCTAAGGCGGAGAACCTCTCCCGAAATCAGGAAGGAGTGTTACAAAAATAAATAAAAAAAAGGAATGCAGCATTTCCTTGTTGACCGGAACCAATGTTTGAGGGAGTCTCAAGTGATCTTAATGCTTGGAGGCACTTTTTTGCCAACACCTTATGAAAAGTCATATCGCCAACCACAAATTCTGAAACAAGGGTCTGGAGAACAGATCAGAGTTTAAGAGGTGCACATGGATACTGTGTCTGTGCCATCACCATATCTTCTTAGAGATGAAGTATGCCCCCTTCTTCCGACTGAAAGTGTAGTATGTCGGTCTCGATGGAAACTACAAAACTCTTAAGCTGCCTGATGCATCTCTGTAAGAGGAGAAGCAGGAATTGCAAATTAACTTAGCTGCATGGTCCAAACGCAGATGACCACAAATCCATCCCTGCCATAATCACTTGCTCACGTTCTGGTGACAAGATAGGCATATCATTTGTCTTGGTGGCAGAGCTATCAGATCGAGTTTATAGTCTTTTGCACAGGATTCTTCTGGAGGGATGATAAATGTTAGTTGAACTGTACCCATTTGGGATGACGCCACAGCTGGAGAGATGGACATCCACTGCCTTGGCATCCAGGTTTCTTGCAGTTACGCTGACATAGGACCATTCTATATAGTCTCACTAGTCTTCAATGTACGTGACAGAAATGTGTGCTGAGACATCAATCGAGGTTTCCGTGTTGATTGAGGTTTACTCTTTGATAATGAAAAAGAAAATTAGCTACTTACCTGCAACTGCAGCTCTCCAGTATTGATATCTTATTAGAATAATAAGCAGTAGCGGGAGAGAAGAATATCATAAACATTTAGCAGACGTTGGGGCGCAGGGGGAGTAAAAGTGGCTCACATTATTGAAACAGATGGCTTAACACTGCCTGTCCCACAGCCACATCAGACTTATGAGTCTCATCTAGGCAATAATGCTTCGTAAAGGTGTGCCTGCTGGACCGTGTTGCTGCACGGCAGATGTGCTGGATTGTTACTCCAGCAAAAACAGCTGCTGATGTGGAAACAGCTCTGGTGGAAGGGGCCTTGACTTTCCTGCTTGCGAGTGACAAAATTGCATGGTTGATGCAATCTATCTAGCGATGGTCTGTTTGGTTTCTGGAGACCTTTTCTGATACCCCCACTGTATGTGAGCCAGAAACAACTGATCCGCTTTGTGGATGGGCTGGGTCCTGGGTCTTGTGTAAGTAAAGTTTTAGGCATCATTTGACATCTAGAGAATGTAGTGATTGTTCTGCAACTGTGAGGATTCAGGAAGAATGTTCGTAGAACCACTGCTTCGTTCCGGTCGAAGTCTAACAGCACCTTGGGAATAAACTTAGGATTGGTTCAAAGTATAACACAGTCTGACTTGAATTGAAGAAAAGGTTCCTTGATGTTAAAGGTGTGAATGAACAAGTTACTTACCTTTGGTAACGCATTATCTGGTAGAGACTATCTAGCTACAGATTCCTTACCTTTACAATTTCCAGGCATCAGCTTGGAATCCGAAACGTTTTCTGAGCAATACCCTTCCGCCCGCCGTTGGGTGGTATCATTGGAGCAGTCTGATGTCATGGTCGCCTATAGAGGCACCACACCCGGGCGTGCGTGCGTACGTCAGTACCTTTCTACAAACTTCCACACCAGAAGCACAGAGCCATGGAAAGAACTGCCAGTTTTGTCTGTACAAAAAAAACTTGGGCCCTGAAAGGGGCAATCCTTAACCCTAGTAAATGAGTCCGCAGAGCAGGGAGGCATAGGTGGGTGTAAGGAATCTGCCGCAAGAGCAGGGGACAGTTGTGCAAAGGCTTAAAGGGAGCACACATGAGAAAAGTGAGAACCAGATTTAAGTTCCACTGAGGCATGTCAAAGGGCGTAGGAGGAAACATACGTACAAGCCCTGTAGGGAATCTATTTAGAAGGAATGCCACTAAGGCAGAAAGATATCCCTTGCAGAGCCCTGCTGGGCAAGGAACAAAATAAAGAGAAGGATAACAGCTTTAACTTCTAAACCCCCTCTTCCTTTGGCTTGGTCAGATCACTTTCTAATTTCTTTGCAATTAGCCATTGCCACCTCAAGGGGTTGCTTACAGCCAACTGTGCAGTCTGGCAGGCGCTGGCACAAGCTTAGTACCAATGACTGGATTGGAGTGCTGGAAAGCCGCAAATCCTTTTTCTTTAAGGGTAATGTTATTGAAGCGGAGGCATTTAACAATTGGATTACTGACAGCTTAGATACATTACTCCCTTATAGGGCAAAAACCAGGAGTCACCGGAAAGCTGGTTCTCAGTGGTTCACCCCTCACCTGCATCTTCTTAAAAGAAACTGTAGAGGCTCAGAGAGAAGGTGGAGAAAATCATACAACCTGGCGGACAGGGATGCATATAGGATAGCGATCGGACACTATCATGCAGAGATAAAATCAGCACAGAGTATATACTATGCTGACAGAATTGAAGAAGCCTCTGGCTCTCCCAAAGAGGTCTTTCAGGTGTTGAAAGAAATTCTTCAGGTTCCTTTAGAGGAGGACCCCACTGTAGCTTCGGTAGAGCACAGCAATAAGCTGGCTGTATTCTTCCAACAAAAAATTATCAATATATATTCAAACCTTCCTACCAGTAAGGCTAGGTCGGAAGGTCGGGATAATTCCACCAACAATGGTACTGCCACTATCTCTCAGTTCATCCCTCTATTACAGGAGCAGGTTGCCTCGCTTCTTATCTCTCTTAAATCAGGATCTCCACTGGACCCAGCTCCCCCTCCGATATTATTTCGGGGGGGCTCAGATATTGTTCCGGCCCTGACAGAACTACTGAACGTGTAATTATTCAGCGGTTCAGTACCTGGTCAGTGGAAACACGCGATAGTCAAGCCACTGCTAAAGAAACCTACCTTAGATGCCACTGCACTCAAGAATTACAGACCCATATCATTATTACCCACTCCGGCCAAAATATTAGATAAGCATATTAACACTCAACTTTCCACCTTTTTTGAGGAAAATAACTGCCTTCACCCTACTCAGATGGGTTTTAGACCCAGTCATAGTACTGAGACCGCCCTGATCGCAGTCATGGAAGAGGCTAGGAAGCGCATGGACCTGGGCCAGATGACGGCAGTGATACGGCCTTTGACACCGTAGATCACCAGGTGCTGGGTCAAAGGATGAAGGAAATTGGAACTGAGGGTCTAGCTCTCTCTTGGCTTACCTCTTTTTTAGAGGGTAGATCATTCCAGGTCCTTGACCGATCCTACTTCTGTGATAGACTCCACTCTAGCGGAGTGCCACAGGGTTCATCGCACAGCCCCACGCTATTCAATATATATATATGGCCCCTCTGGCCGAGCTGGTGGAATCCTTTGGACTTTGGTGGTCTCTTTCTCATCGAACTTTGCCTTGGAGAACTCTTCATTGTCGTCCTGCTTACAAGCAGTCTCAAGATGGATGACGGATAGTAGGCTTCAACTTAACGGTGATAAAACAGAGGTAATGTTCTTGGGCCATTACTCTGGACCAGGCAAGCTTATTACGATGCCAAGCGCCCTGAGCGAATTGCCTCCCCCTCCAAAGAAATATATTAAGAGTCTAGGAATTTTGCTAGATCCACTACTTACACTGGAACAGCATGCTAGGAACATCTCTGCCACCTGCTTTGGATTATTGAGACTCTTGAGGAAGGTCTTTGTCATGCTTCCATCTTTGGCAAAAAGGCTCATAATTCAGGCGATTATTCTCTCCCATCTTGATTACGGCAATGGTCTTTTGCTCGGCTCTCCCACTTATGTGATAAAGAAATTGCAGGTGGTACAAAATGTGGCGGCCCACCTTCTGTTAGACATTCCCAGACATTCTTCTGTAAAATCAGCATTAGTCTCTCTGCCTTGGCTACCAGTGGAACAGCTCATAAAGTTTAAGGCTTTGTGCTGTAATCATAGGTCGCTGCACAACAGAGGTCCTCCTCTGTTAAAGACCCTTGCAGTCTGTTATAAGCCTAACAGAGACCTCAGGTCGGCATAGGCAGCCTTGGCCACCCTACCCAGAGTTAAAAAGGTAAGATGGGGTGGTGCTACGATGGCTTACCTGGGAGCCAAACTGTGGAACTCCCTCCCCCCTAGACTACGACTGATAAGTCACATATACAATTTTTGAAAAGCACTGAAAACGTGGCTGTTCTAGAATTGGCTGTCCTTCCTCCTAGTTTAGGTGTCGGTCCATTAGCGCTTGGAGGCCCTTGGGTAGCCATGCGCTCTATAAGTTTCATAGCATAACATATAACATATCAGAGAGAGCAGCAGAAAGAGGATCAATAGATCTTTCTGGACAATAATATACAAAGCGTTTCCAACGGCAGGCGTATACCATCTTGGTGGAGGGACGCCAGGCTGCCAGAATAACTTTCAAGACTTCGGGAGGTAGGTCGATGGCTATCAACTGCTGCCGCTCAATCCCCATGCATGAAGGTGCAAAGTTGACAGGTTCAGGTGGAGAACCCTCCCCTGCTGCTGCAACAGAAGATCTTCCCAAAAAGGCAGCCTGATTGGAGTATTGATGCTCATTTTCAGAAGCTCAGGATACCAGACTCTCCCTGCCCAGTCAGGAGCCATTAGGATTACTTGGGCCCGGTCGATCCTGATCTTCTTGAGAACTCTTGGCAGAAGTGGTATGGGCAGAAAGGCGTACTGGAGGACTGAGCTTCACTTGCGACAAAGCATCACTGAGCGAGTGCTGCCTTGGAAACGCCAACATGCAATACCACTGACATTGCACGTTCTCTTCGGAGGCGAACAGATCTAACAAAGGCTCTCCCCACTGCTTTTACAACTGGACGAAATGCCTTCAATGCTAGCCAGATTGCCCAGAGCTCCAGTAAGTTGATATGGAGTCTGGATTCTGCCGCAGACCAGAGACCTCTGATCTCCAACCTCTCCCAGATGGCCATCCCATCCCAAAAGTGATTCATCTGTCATTACTGTGAAATCTGGAAGGGGAAGGGAGAGAAGTCTGCCTCTGACTCAATCATGGTTCTTCAACCATCACTGCAGATCTTTTGCAGTTCGCTCTGAGATCTGAACCGTGTCAGAGCGATTTCCCTCATACAGTGCCCACTGGAACTTTAGGTCCCACTGCAGAGTCTGCATATGCTATCTGGCATGTTTTACTAACAGGATGCAGGAGGCCATAAGGCCCAGCAGCATCATTGTCTGTCTCACCGAAATCCAGGATAGAGGCCGAAACATCGGAACCATAACCTAAATATCCTGGACTCGCTGCTCGGGACAATAGACCCGAAACTGCACTGTGTCCAGAACAGCTCCCTTGAAAAGGAGCATCTGCGAGGGAGTCAGGTGTGACTTTGGCATATTTATAGAATGCCCCATCGAATGCAGGAGGTTCACCGTAGCCTGAAGGTGGGTGACAACAGCCTGGGGCGAAGGAGCCTTCAACAGCCAGTCCTCGAGATAGGGAAAGACTGAAACCCCCTAACTTGCGGCAGATGAGCTGTGACCACTGCCATTACTTTGGTGGACACCTGAGTAGCACTGGTGAGGCCAAAGGGGAGCAGTGTAAACTGAAAGTGCTTGTGGATCACCTTGAATCATAGGTAACGTCCATGGGCAGGCAGGATGGGGATATGGAAACACGCATCCTGCAAGTCCAGAGCTACAATCTAGTCACCTTGGTCTGGGGCAGACAAGACTGGAGCTAGAGTAAGCATTTAGAATTTCTCCTTTTTGAGGAAGAGATTGATGACTTGTAAATTCAGAATAGGGCGAAGACCTTTGTTCTTTTTGGGTATCAGAAAGTAGTGGGAAAAACCACCACTGCCTACTTCTGATATTGGGACCCATTCTATGGCTCCCTTGGCCAAGAGACGTACAAACTTCCTTGTGATCCTCCATCAGCCATTCTTTTGAGGGAGGCACTGGGGAGGGAAAGACTGGAACGGGAAGGAATAGCCCTTCTGTATGATCTGCAAGACCCATTTGTCCGATGTTATGGACAGCCAGTGAGGGAGATGAAATTGAATCCTCCCTCCAACTGGACATACATGGTCTTGCAGAATTACACTAGGAGGGCTTGGACGCTGTACAGGTCGGGGGCTGGGTGGTGAACGACTTCTGGCCAGACCCTCTTGGTCTGAAGGCACCACAACCGCGTTCCTGTATAAGCTGTTGGCTTGGCGCAGGATGGTGGCTAGACGGTGGATGGCATGGTGCCATATCCCGTTTGAAGCCACAAATGGGGCGATAGACTGCTGCGGAGAGGTCACCGAGAGGCCCAAGAACGTGGCTGTAGCCCAGGAGTCCTTAAAGCACTCAGGTGCCGTGTCTGCCTTTTCTCCAAATAGGCGGGATCCATCGAAGGGCATGTCCATTAGGTTTGCCTGGACATCCCCCTCAGATGTATGTAGTCAGGGATGGCATCGAAGGGACAATGTTGACAAAATCACTCTACCCAGAGAGTCAGTCATGTCCAAACCACACCTTATGGTAAACTTTGCTGCATCTCTCCCATCCTTAGCTGCTTGTGAGAGAATGGCCTGCGTGTCTTCCGGGACCAAAGGCAGCACCTGTCCCACCATATCCCACAAAGTGTGGGAAAGACAGCCCAATAGGCATGAGGTGTTTACTGACCTCAATGTTAGGCTGTTGGAAGAAAAAGATTTCTTCCCAAGCTGATCCAGCCTCTTGGATTCCCTATCCAGAGGTGCGGAAGGGAAGGCACCATGGGAAGTGGATGTCTGGACTACCAAGCTGTCCGGGGTGGAGTGTTGTGTGAGAAAACTAGGGTCGCTAATTGTCCTGTTTACAGGAGCCCCTGTGCTGGGTTTGGACCACGTTCCAGTAGGACATCAGTGAGGGCTTCATTGAAGGGCAATATTGGTTCCGATGGGGAAGGCCCTGGCTGAAGCACCTCTGTCAGGAGGTTAGTCCTGACTGGCACTGAAGGCAGTTTGAGGTCAAGGACCTCTGCTGCCCTACACACCACCACTGAATATGATGCACCCTCCTCCTTAGCCACTGTAGGAGGGGAGATGTCTGGGGAGGTGTCCAGTCCACAGGCTTCTCCTAGTTCCTCATACCAGTCAAATGGTTCCATATGGGTTTCTAGATGGTCCAAAGACCCCTCCCATTCCTCACCAGTGCCTGGCTGTTCGAGTAAATGCTCAGACATAGATCTGGCACTTGTAGGTGCAGTTGGTGCCGAAACAGATGCTGTGCAATGCAGTTCTGACTCTGGATCGTCAGTGATACGACTGGTAGGCGGCGGTGGTGTCAACGTTGGGCGCGGCACCGGAGAAGGTCGACTGTGCAGCCGGCACCGTTCCAGAATTGGATCCACGAGTCCCATCAAAGCTGAGGCTGAAACCGCCGGAGCGGAACCTTTTGGGGCCTCTGCCGTCCCCACAGGGCACAAAGGTGCTCCGACCGGGCTGGCCTGCTCAAACACAAGGCACATTGTCTTTTAAAACCCCTTTAACTGAGTGGGGATTGCTCTGGCTTTCTTAAAGGGAGGAAGGCACAGAGACAGCCCTGGCAACAGTTCAGCGGAACCGTGCCTGGAAAGTCAACGTTTCTGAGCTACCTCATCGGCCGACAGGCTAGGCAAAGTCGAAGTCCACTTTGACTTCTTCTTGTGCCTCTTCCCCGAGTGCCCGAGGGACCGCGAGTGAGATGAAGAGGACTTGGGGCTCCTGGCGCAGTCGCACAACCTTCACCTCCGAGGAGTCGCGCCTGCTGTCGACTGCCAGGCCCCCATTAGCTTCGGGGACCACTCCCTCAAAGCTTTCGGAATCATGACCCAGCAGTCCGAGCATGACTTCAAATCGTGGTCGTGCTCGAGACACCAAAGACATACTTGGTGTGGATCCGTTACAGACGTGGCATGATGGCAGGAGCCACACAGCTTGAATCTAGTCTTCCTTGAGGTCATCCTCGCACAGACAAAAAAAATAAAAAAATAATCAACAAAAAGGTAGAAAAAGGCCTGTCAAAAAAGACAGAAGGGTAGGTCTGTTCCGCATCTGCACTTAACCTGCGTGGAAGGAAAAGGACTGGCATATGCGTGCCTGGGTGGTGCCTTTATAGGTGACTGATGTCACAGACAGCTGAAACAACGATGCCACGCAAATCTGAACTACGCTACCTGACGGCACTCACAAGGGTATTGCCCAGGAAAAGTTCTGGATTCCAAGCTGATGCCTGGAAATTCTGAAGTTATGGAATCTGCAGTTAGAAGTCTCTAGCAGTTGTCACTTTTTTGACAGATGTGAGAGACACTAGAAGTGCCATTTTCCAAGTGAGGTACTTCAATTCTGCCTTGTGAATGGGCTCAAATGATGATTTAAAGAGCTGTCCCAGTACCACATTCAGGTACCACGATGGTGGAGGTTGTCTTACAGGAGGAAGTCCTGAATAGGCCTTTTAGGAATTATTTTGCAATGCGACTAGACCATGGAGAAGGTGCATTTCTGGATTATCTAAACCTGGAAATTTGTGGCAGGTGCACTCTGATGGAAGAATGAGTCAAGCCGGATCTTACAGGGTGGAGCAGATATGAAAGGATTTGCTCCGGCGGTGATATGATAGGGTGGACCTAAGCGTCCACACACCAAAGGCAGATGCATTTGCACTTGAGTTTATATGTTTTGTTTGAGTCAACACCAGGACAGTGCGCGCAACATAATGCAAAGAGGCAAACGTTGTGCAATGTAATAATTCATGCATTGTGTGCTGATATTGCATATTAACTTTTTGCATTGCAGGTATTTATCTTGAAATCTCTTTAATACTGTTTGCAATATATTGTTCAATTTCAAGCCTTTCCTGCATCCTGGCTGGGTGTGGCTGGGTGTGGCAGGAGGGCGGGGTTTGGGTCTATTTAAGGAACCCAGCCCAGCTCCACGTGCTCACTATTCAGAAGTCCCAGTGCAGAGCAGCAACATTTTCCAGGGCTCCTGTTCCGGATGCCTACTTGGACATTTCCAGGCCCTGTCCTCATTGTTGGTGATCCTCAAGCAGGGCGGTAAGGCGGAGGTCGGGGTAGGCCACGTTTCCAGAGATTTTCGAGTTTTGGTCTTTTGATTAAATCGCGTGCGCAATTGTTTCTTTGGCAATTGGCACTTGCAGTTTAGATCGTCAGAATGCGCGATCAGTTCCTGACATTTGAATCTTGAACGTTGAATCGGCAGCAATGTGCTAGATTCATTCTTGGCAATTAACCCTTGCAGTTCAGATCGGCAGAGTGCGCGATCAGTTCTTGACATTTGAATCTTGATGGTTGAATCTGCAGCAGTGTGCGCAATTCATTCTTGGTAATTAACCCTTGCAGTTCGGATCTCCAGAGTTGCGCGATCATTTTAGGTATTGGAATCTTGATGTACAGTTTGGCAATAAGATGCATAGTAATTTTGGGGCAATTGAATCCAGAAACTCAAATCAAAACAGAGTGTGACTTTACAGTACATGAGTCTTTCGAAGTTCATGTTTGGGAATTCATATGTTAATTGATTCTTGTTATGACATAGTTGCTATTCCAAGAACTAACTTGAGAGAGTTCCATGTTCAGTGCATAAAATGTTATTCTGGAAATGCTTATATGAAAGTCTGCGTAATCCTTCTTTTACTTCCAGGTATCCAGAACGAAAAAGCCATGTTATTGAAAAGCTCTTGATCTCTCATGTTATCAGAGTATAGATAATTATAACAAAGTTCATGAAGATTAATGTGAATAACTTTGCTATTGTGTTCTTAACTCCTGTTTCCACAGCCTTCTTCCCCGCTGTTCCCAACCTAAACCCCATCCCCCACGTGGCCATTCTTTAACTCTATGCTATAACGGCTAGTAGAGTTTGGAGCTGCCACGAGGTGGACATATTGGAAACAGGCGCAAACCCAGAGGATCGGGTCTTGCTGACAGAATAGTGAGCCCACAAATATTTTATCCTCCTGGTTTGTGCTAGGTTTTCAACTACGCAGCTTCAAGTGGATGTAGTTGAATCTAAAAACATAGCAACCAATCTAGCAGAAAGGGTGGATCAGTTACAAGACAGAGTGGGAAAGAAGGAGCAAGGTCCTTTGGGTGCGGGTAGGTTTAATCCTCCTCCTCAAGATTCAGGAGGGAATCCTCCAACCAACATATCACTCACAGTTCCCATACCCATTCCTTTGGCTCCCCCAGAAAGGTTTTCAGGTGACCCTCAGAAAGTACAATCCTTTTTGACTCAAGTAGAATTGCACTTCACCTGTAGACCAAACACCTTCCCTGATTCCCAATCCAGGGTGGCCTTCTTGATTTCTTATTTGACTGGAGACGCGGCCACCTGGGCAATCCCTCTTGTGCGTCGAGATAATCCTTTGCTTTATAATTGGAGAGACTTTGTCTGAGAATTTGAAAGTATTTTCGACCGAAGAACAGTTACTCGGTCCGCAGACCGAGAACTGTTAGAATTACGACAAGGAAATAAGGATCTAGTCTCATAATTGGCTTACTTTAATCGGCTGGTAGCAGAAACGGCCTGGCCTGAGGAAAAGAGATCAGCTCTATTCTATCAAGGACTCAAAGATGAGTTAAAAGACATTCTAGCACAGATTGATCCTCAACCCACAGATTGTCAAGATCTGATAAATCTTGTTTTAAGGTTAGACCATCGCCTTGCAGAACGACGTGGAACATGTAAAAAGACTGAGAAAAGTTCCTGCTGTGTTCATGAGCATCATGAGCATAGAGACTCACAAACTCACGGAGACCACAATCATGAACCAATGGAAATAGGAACCATCAGGCGGCCCTTTACAAAAGAGGAGAAAGATCGAGATAGAAAGAACGGACAATGTCTGTATTGTGGTCGAAAGGGCCATTTCGCTAAAGAATGTCCAGCAAAACCAAAAAATAAACAAACCCCTACCAAGAAGGTTGTAGCAAATGCACAGATCACTCAGGAATGCTAGGACACCCAAGATGTAAGGAAGGGTTGCTCTTGGGTGTAACCGTGGACCTTTAACAAGATGCCAATAAGGTTTTACTTGAGTCAATACATTTAAAATTAGATCTAGAACTACTGGTAAAACAAAAGACTTATCTAAAGAAAGCCTTATTAGATTCTGGGGCTACTGGTAATTTTATCGATGCACAATTGATTCAAACATGGGGGATCCCATGTAAGAAGAAGAAAACACCAGAAATAATACAAGCTGTAGATGGAAAACTCCTAGCTGGAGGTCCGGTGACTCTACAGACCTTCCCCTTGTCTGTGAGCTGTAAAGGGGGAAATCAAGACACCAAACATGTAGAGAAAATAATCTTTGATGTAATACATGCTCCTCAGTATGGAATTATTCTAGGAATGCCGTGGTTAAGTTATCATAATCCTTTAATAAACTGGCAAGAAAGGAAAATCACGTTTTCTTCATTTAGGTGTAAAGAAAAATGTCTCCAAACATCAAGTGTCACAGATTCCCACAAATCCCACATAGCCACAGCAGGTGAAAAAGATGTAATGCTGCCTTTGCAGTATTCATCCTTCCTTGATGTTTTTGATGAAAACAAAGCAGGAACCTTGCCACCGCACAGACCTTATGACTGTCAAATTGATCTGACTCCCAGTGCTATACTCCCTAGTTGTCGTGTGTATGCCCTGTCTGAACACATAAATCAATATCTAAGGAATTATTTAGACCAATTTCTAGCTAATGGATTAATCTGTCCTTCCAAGTCTCCTGCAGCATCTCCTCTTTTTTTTGTTCCCAAGGCTAATGGGGATCTTAGGGCTTGTATGGATTATAGAGGGTTAAACAAAATCACAATAAAGAATAAATACCCATTACCCTTGATCCCTGTACTGTTGGATCAAGTAAAAAAAGGCCAAAATGTACACCAAGTTAGACCTAAGAGGAGCTTACCACCTAGTTAGGATGATAGAAGGCGACGAGTGGAAAACCGCCTTTAAAACGAGAAATGGTCTATTTGAATACACAGCCATGCACTTTGGACTTTGTAGTGCTCCAGCGGCATTCCAATTCTTTCTGAATGATGTCCTTAGAGAATATCTAGATCTATTTGCAATAGTTTATATTGATGATATTTTAATCTATTCTGATAACGAAGTCAAACATGTACAACATGTCCAAAAGATTCTCACAGCCCTTCGGAAACATCATTTATATTGCAAATTGAGCAAATGTGAATTTCATGTTATTACTGTTGAATTTTTAGGGGTCATCCTTACCCCTCAAGGCATGGTCACGGGAGAAAGAAAAGTGCAAGCAGTATCCGATTGGCCAATCCCAAAAACCGTTTGAGATGTTCAGTGCTTCCTTGGTTTTGCAAATTTCTATCATAGGTTCATAGACCACTTCTCACAGACAGTGGCACCAATCACCAAGTTACTATGAAAGAAAGAACCATTTGGATGGTCTCCAGAAGCTAACGTCTTTTTCAATCTTAAAGGAAGCCTTCTCCACCTCCCCAGTCTTCACTCACCGAGATACTGAACGTCCATTCATAGTAGAAGCAGATGCTTCAGATGTGGCAATTGGTGCAGTGTTATCAAAACGCAACAAAGATACCGGTCAGCTACACCCTCCAGCTTACATGTCCCGAAAACTAAACGACGCAGAACAAAATTATGTCATTGCTGAGAAAGAACTCCTAGCAATCCGTGATGCATTTAAAGAGTGGAGACACTATTTGCTAGATGCCAGATACACTATTACAGTATACACAGATCGTAATCTCCAGTTCATGAGTTCAGCTAGACTTTTGACTCCTCGACAATTACAATGGATGCTGTTTTTTGCTGAGTTTGATTTTGTAGTAACCTTTCGCCCTGGCAAAGATAATCGCAAGGCGGATGCCTTGTCCAGACAAGACTCTCCCATGTTATCCACAATCCAGCCCCCACAAGCTATCATTGCTCCAAACAAAATCCTTTGTATCCTCAAAACTGAAGATTTTTTTAAAGTATTCGTAATTCCTTCACCATCGAAAAATGGCAGAAATGGGCTCAAGCAAACCCAAAAAGATCAATCAAACAAGGCCTACCTTTTCATGATGCATGTTTATTTGTTCCTACTACCAAGTTGCGCAAATTAATGTTTCATTGGTTGCACGTTATACCTACGGCAGGTCATCCAGGTATTCCTAAAACACTTGAACTAATCCAACTATATTTTTGGTGGCCTACTTTGACAAAAGACGTCAAGCAAATGGTAACTAACTGTGAAGTTTGTGCCCGTACCAAGACAAGTCATTCAAAACCAAAAGGATTGTTACATCCTCTCCCAACTCCACTCCGACCTTGGGAACACATATCAATAGACTTTATTAAAGGACTGCCAGTTGTTCAACATCACTAAGTAATTCTTGTAGTGGTGTAGGAGGCTGGCCTGGTTTGTAGTGAGTACCAAGGGGTACTGACACTCTGCACCAGGTCCAGGTATCCCTTATTAGTGTAGAAGAGGTGTCTAGCAGCTTTGGCTGATAGAAAAGGGTAGCTTAGCAGAGCAGCTTAGGCTGAACTAGGAGACATGCAAAGCTCCCACTATACCACTAGTGTCATATGCACAATATCATAAGAAAACACAATACACAGATATACTAAAAATAAAGGTACTTTATTTTTATGACAATATGCCAAAAGTATCTCAGTGAGTACCCTCAGTATGAGGATAGCAAATATACACAAGATATATGTACACAATACCAAACTTATGCAGTAATAGCAATAGAAAGCAATGCAAGCAATGTACAGTCACAATAGATTGCAATGAGAGCACATAGGTATAGGGGCAACACAAACCATATACTCTAGAAGTGGAATGCGAACCACAAATGGACCCCAAACCTATGTGAGCTTGTAGAGGGTCCCTGGGACTGTAAGAAAACAGTGAGGGTTAGAAAAATAGCCCACCCCAAGACCCTGAAAAGTAGGTGTAAAGTGCACCTAAGTTCCCCAGAGAGCACAGAAGTCGTGATAGGGGAATTCTGCAAGGAAGACCAACACCAGCAATGCAACAACGATGGATTTCCAGACGAGAGTACCTGTGGAACAAGGGGACCAAGTCCAAGAGTCACACTCAAGTCGGGAGTGGGCAGATGCCCAAGAAATGCCAGCTGAGGTTGCAAAGAAGCTGCCACCGGATGGTAGAAGCTGTGGATTCTGAAAGACCGAAGAGGACTAGGAACTTCCCCTTTGGAGGATGGATGTCCCACATCGTGAAGAAGCTTGCAGAGGTGTTCCCACGCAGAAAGACCTCAAACAAGCCTTGCTAGCTGCAAGGGTCGCGGTTAGGGTTTTTGGATGCTGCTGTGGCCCAGGAGGGACCAGGATGTCACCAATTGCGTGAGGAGACAGAGGGGGCGTCCAGCAAGACAAGGAGCCCACTCGGAAGCAAGCAGCACCCGCAGAAGTGCCGGAACAGGCACTACGAAGAAGAGTGAACCGGAGCTCACCCGAAGTCACAAAAGAAGGTCCCACGACGCCGGAGGACAACTCAGGAGGTCGTGCACTGCAGGTTAGAGTGTCGGGGACCCAGGCTTGGCTGTGCACAAAGGAAATCCTGGAAGAGTACACAGGAGCCGGAGCAGCTGCAAATCACGTGGTACCCAGCAATGCAGTCTAGCGCGGGGAGGCAAGGACTTACCTCCACCAAACTTGGACTGAAGAGTCACTGGACTGTGGGAGTCACTTGGACAGAGTTGCTGAGTTCCAGGGACCACGCTCGTCGTGCTGAGAGGGGACCCAGAGGACCGGTGATGCAGTCTTTTGGTGCCTGCGGTTGCAGGGGGAAGATTCCGTCGACCCACTGGAGATTTCTTCGGAGCTTCTAGTGCAGAGAGGAGGCAGACTACCCCCACAGCATGCACCACCAGGAAAACAGTTGAGAAGGCGGCCGGATCAGCGTTTCAAGGTTGCAGAAGTCGTCTTTGCTACTTTGTTGCAGTTTTGCTGGCATCCAGAGCAGTCAGCGGTCGATTCCGTGGCAGAAGGTGAAGAGAGAGATGCAGAGGAACTCTGATGAGCTCTTGCATTCGTTATCTAAAGAATTCCCCAAAGCAGAGACCCTAAATAGCCAGAAAAGGAGGTTTGGCTTCTTAGGAAGGAGGATAGGCTAGCAACACAGGTAAGAGTCTATCAGAAGGAGTCTCTGACGTCACCTGCTGGCACTGGCCACTCAGAGCAGTCCAGTGTGCCAGCAGTACCTCTGTTTCCAAGATGGCAGAGGTCTGGAGCACACTGGAGGAGCTCTGGGCACCTCCCAGGGGAGGTGCAGGTCAGGGGAGTGGTCACTCCCCTTTCCTTTGTCCAGTTTCGCGCCAGAGCAGGGCTGGGGGATCCCTGAACCGGTGTAGACTGGCTTATGCAGAGATGGGCACCATCTGTGCCCATCAAAGCATTTCCAGATGCTGGGGGAGGCTACTCCTCCCCAGCCCTGACACCTTTTTCCAAAGGGAGAGGGTGTAACACCCTCTCTCTGAGGAAGTCCTTTGTTCTGCCTTCCTGCGCCAAGCCTGGCTGGACCCCAGGAGGGCAGAAACCTGTCTGAGGGGTTGGCAGCAGCAGCAGCTGCAGTGAAACCCAGGGAAAGGCAGTTTGGCAGTACCCGGGTCTGTGCTAGAGACTCGGGGGATCATGGAATTGTCTTCCCCAATGCCAGGATGGCATTGGGGTGGCAATTCCATGATCTTAGACATGTTACATGGCCATGTTTGGAGTTACCATTGTGAAGCTATACATAGGTAGTGACTTATGTATAGTGTACGCGTGTAATGGTGTCCCCGCGCTCCCAAAGTCCGGGGAATTTGCCCTGAACAATGTGGGGGCACCTTGGCTAGTGCCAGGGTGCCCACACACTAAGTAACTTAGCACCCAACCTTTACCAGGTAAAGGTTAGACATATAGGTGACTTATAAGTTACTTAAGTGCAGTGGTAAATGGCTGTGAAATAACGTGGACGTTATTTCACTCAGGCTGCAGTGGCAGGCCTGTGTAAGAATTGTCAGAGCTCCCTATGGGTGGCAAAAGAAATGCTGCAGCCCATAGGGGGATCTCCTGGAACCCCAATACCCTGGGTACCTCAGTACCATATACTAGGGAATTATAAGGGTGTTCCAGTATGCCAATGTGAATTGGTGAAATTGGTCACTAGCCTATTAGTGACAATTTGGAAAGCAAAGAGAGAGCATAACCACTGAGGTTCTGGTTAGCAGAGCCTCAGTGAGATGGTTAGTCATCACACAGGGAACACATACAGGGCACATTTATGACCACTG
This sequence comes from Pleurodeles waltl, assembly GCF_031143425.1. NCBI lineage: Eukaryota > Metazoa > Chordata > Amphibia > Caudata > Salamandridae > Pleurodeles > Pleurodeles waltl. The sequence continues at coordinate 970,356,423 of NC_090440.1, read as the reverse complement.
GGGCCCTGGCTGGCAGGGTCCCAGTGACACATACAACTAAAACAACAACATATATTCAGTGAAATATGGGGGTAACATGCCAGGCAAGATGGTACTTTCCTACAAGTGGTAGATAGTCTCACAAAATATGCACATTTCATTGCTTGCAGGAAATTGCCTACCTCCAGTGAATTGGCAACAATACTTTTAACTTGAGTGGTCCGTTATCATGGATTACCCAAAATAATTATTTCCGATCGAGGATCACAATTTGCCTCTAACTTCTGGAAAACATGGTGCAAAACACTACAAGTTACATCTACACTATCTACCAGTCACCATCCTCAAACCACTTCATTCCTGGGTATCAATGCTTTGGTTAGCTGAACTGGCCTACAATAACTTGTATCATTCTTCTACTGGAGCAACGCCCTTTTTTGGTCTATTTGGTTATCACCCAGCTACTTTGCCAATCACAATTCCACAAGAAAGTTCACTTACACCAGCAGTGTCAGAAACAATACGACAACTCCATCAAACCCAGAAACAAATCCAGCAACATCTGAACAAAGCAAAACAAAAGTATAAAAAACATTATGACAAAAAACATTGTGAGGGACCACAATATAAGCCAGGAGACAGAATGTGGCTTTCCACACATCACATTGACTTCAAGAAAAGACATATTTTTAATCCTAAATATATAGGTCCTTACACAGTTCTTAAACAGGTCAATCCAGTATACTACAAAATACAGTTACCAAAATCACTACGTATTCATCCCGTGTTCGATACTTCTCTCCTAAAAAGAGCTTTCCAGAAAACTCGCTCTCAACCAAATCCAGTACTGGTACAAGGAGAACTGGAATACGAAGTAAAACAGGTTTTGGATTCAAAATTGAGAAGTCCTACTCTCTGGTATCTAATATCCTGGAAAGGGTATGGTCCAGAGAACGACTCATGGGTCTCAGCACCTGACATTCATGCTCCATGACTAGTGCGGCGTTTTCACCGCCTAAACCCAGACAAACCAGGCCCTAGATCGCGTTCGGGAGGGGGGAGTACTGTCAACACCAGGACAGTGCGCGCTCTACGGGCAACATAATGCAGAGGCAAACCTTGTGCAATGTAATAATTCATGTATTGTGTGCTGATATTGCATATTAACTTTTTCATTGCAGGTATTTATCTTGAAATGTCCTTAATACTGTTTGCAATATATTGTTCATTTTCAAGCCTTTCCTGCAACCTGGCTGGGTGTGGCAGGTGGGTGGGGCTTGGGTCTATTTAAGGAACCCAGCTCAGCTTCACGTGCTCACTATTCAGAGGTCCCGGTGCAGAGCAGCATTATTTTCCAGGGCTCCTGAACCGGAGGCCTACTTGGACATTTCCAGGCCTTGTCCTCATTGCCTTGGTGATCCTCAAGCAGGGCGGTAAGGTGGAGGTCGGGGTAGGCCCCCCTGACTCCGTTTCCAGAGATTTTCGAGTTTTGGTCTTTTGTTTAAATCGCGTGTGCGATTGTTTCTTGGCAATTGGCGCTTGTAGTTCAGATCAGCAGAGTGCGTGATCAGTTCCTGGCATTTGAATCTTGATGGTTGAATCAGCAGCAGTGTGCGCGATTCATTCTTGGCAATCAACCCTTGCAGTTCAGATCGGCAGAGTGCACAATCATTTCCTGGCATTTGAATCTTGATGGTTGAATCGGCAGCAGTGTGCGCGATTCATTCTTGGCAATTAACCCTTGCAGTTCAGATCAGCAGAGTGCGCGATCATTTCAGGTATTGGAATCTTTATGTACAGTTTGGCAAGAAGATGCATAGTAATTTCTGGGCAATTGAATCCTGAAACAACTCAAAACAGAGTGTGACTTTACAGTGCCATTCATGAGTCTTTCGCAGTTCATGTTTTGGGAATTCATATGTTAATTAATTCTTGTTATGACATAGTTGCTATTCCAAGAACTAACTTGAGAGTTCCATGTTCAGTGCATAAGATGTTATTCTGGAAATGCTTATATAAAAGTCTGCGTAATCCTTCTTTTACTTCCAGGTATCCAGAACTAAAAAGCCATGTTATTGAAAAGCTCTTGATCTCTCATGTTATCAGAGTATAGATAATTATAACAAAGTTCATGAAGATTAATGTGAATAACTTTGCTATTGTGTTCTCAACTCTTGTTTCCACAGGTCTCCTTCCCCGCTGTTCCCAACCTAAACCCCAACCCCCACTTGCCCATTCTTTAACTCTGTGTTATAATGGCTAGTGTAGTTTGGCGCTGGCAAGCGGTGGACATATTGGGAACAGGTGCAAACCTAGAGGATCCGGTCTAGCTGACAGTTTGTTGTTTCTGCTCTTGCTTTGGCAAGGATTTTCCTGCAGTCAGACGAAATGTCTATCCTGGAGAACTCATTGAACTCAGGAGCCAGGCTACTAAGTGATGTTGGGTAGGGATGCCGAATGTGGCCCTCGTTCATGGTCCAAAACTTAAGGGATATGAGGAGAAGTCGGCAAAGCTCTCTCTTTAGTTTGTTGATCACCCTTGGGATCAATGGGATTGGGGAAAAGTGTAAGCACAGATTTGGGACCACCTCATCGAAACGAATTCTTCCACAATACCTCTTGGTGATGCCAACATGGAAAGAATGTGCATTTCTTGTTCTCCTTTATAGCCAATAGGTTGAATTTCGGCTTGTCTCACCGGTGGAAGAGATTGTCTAGAATGTGCTGGTTTTGCTCCCATTCGTAGTAAGGCATGCTGGTCCTGCTTAGCGAGTTTGCGAGGATGTTGGACACTCCTGGTACACGTTCCGCTTCGGTGGAAGAGATAGTCCAGAATGTGCTGGTTTTGCTCCCATTTGTAGTAAGGGATGCTGGTCCTGCTTAGCGAGTTTGCAAGGATGTTGGACACTCCTGGTACACATTCTGTGTAATGAAGAGCCCAAATCTGGATGTCCTGGGCCTGATGAGATGGAACTGGTGAGCATGCCCCCCCGTTTGTTGAGATAAAACATACTGATGGTATTGTCTGAGTATGAGCACCGATGACTGTGCTATCTTGGGGAGAAACAACTTCAGTGCTAAGGTGATAACCTTGAGCTCCAGTTGACCGATGTGAAACTTTGTTTCACCTGGACTCCGCTTGTCGCTTATTTATAAGTCCTGGAGGTGGGCACACCAACCTTCTAGGGAGGCATCTAGTATGATATAATTGGGAATTTGTGTTCAATATGAGACCTATGGAAAGATTTGAAGCTTCTGTCCAGTAAGATGTGGCCACTTTCAGTGTTGGAGTTATCTGAATGAGGTCCTCGAAGGAACGCTGCACCTGGAGCCATTGCTTGTCCAGTTCCTCTTGAAGTGGACGCATTTGTAGTCGGTAAATTGGGACAAGAGGGGTGCAGAAAGAAATTTCCATGAATGATTTGTAGATCTGGACAGAAACAGACTTTTTTGTGAACAGTCTGTGAGCTTGTTGTTGAATCTTCATCTGCCTGTCGTGCGAGGGAAATGCTTTGTTTTTCACTGTGTCAAGGACTGCTTCCAAGAACGTTAACTTTGTTGTGGGCCGTAAATTACATTTCTGATGGTTGACGGTGAGATATAATGTGGTGAACAATGAGAGGCAGATAGATGTGGCTGTTGCTGCTTGCTGATGCATAGAAGCTTTTATGAGCCAATCGTCCAAGTATGGAAAGACTTGGATTCATTCTTGTCTGAGATGGGGTGCTACTGGGGCCAACATCTTGGTAAATTCTCTGGGGGCTGATTTTTGTCTGAATGGAAGGACCATGAATTGTAAGTGGGTACCAGCTACCTGGAAGCAGAGGAATTTGCAGTGTTTTGGGTGTATCGGGATGTGGAAGTATGTGTCTTGGAGGTCCATTGTCATCATATGATCTCATCTCCCTTGTCGAGGAGGTATGGTATACCTTTAAGCATCACCATGTGAAAAGGATGCTTTGTTCAGCCTTTGCAGGTGGAGAATAGGGGGTCAATCTCCTGAGGATTTTTGGATTAGAAAGAAACAGAAGTAGAATCCGAATCCTTTCTGAAGCTTTGGAAAAACTTCTACTGCTCCCTTTATTAGCATGATGGAGATCTGGTTCAGTAGCTGTTTTAGGTGAGGGAGAGGTGGCCCTAATGGTGGGGTGTTTGGAGATTTTTGGAGAAACTCCACAGTGTGTCCTCGGGGATCACGTTATTTTGGTCCATTGATGAAAATGGCTTGAAATTCGACTTCCAATACTGGTTGGTGGAGAGAGGGAGGTAGTCTGTACTAAACTGTGGTCATTGTTTCCTGTTTGAATCTCTGCCACGGGCAGATAATTTTCCTCTGACTGAGGGCCTATATGCAGCCACTGGTGGTTGTCTGTAATGGTTGTTGTTGTGCATCATAGGGACGGTAATGTGTCTGGCCTGACTGATATTGCCTGTAGCGTATCAACATCAGGACAGTGCGCGCTCTACGGGCGACGTAAATGCAAAAACCCAGTCCTTATGCAAGGGCATATTTCATGCATTGTTTTTCTATGCAGTATGTTAACGTTTTGCATTGCAGAGCTTTTACCTTGAAAAGTCATTAATGCTGTTTGTAATACATTGTTCATTTGCAAGGCTTGTTTGCAGGATTACAGGGTGTGGTCCTTATTCTAAGACATTCTAAAAGCCTTTCCTGCAGCATGGTTGGGTGTGGCTCATGGGCGGGGCTTGGCTCTATATAAGGGAGCCAGCCCAGCTCCACGTGCTCACTATTGAGAGGTCCTGGTGCAGAGCAGCAGCATTTTCCTGAGCTCCTGTCCCAGAGGCCTATCAAGTCATTTCCAGGCCTGCCATAATTTATTTGGTGATCTTCAAGCCGGGCGGTAAGGTGGAGGTCGGGTTAGGCCCCTACTCCGTTTCCAGTGACATTCGAGTTTTGGGCCTAAACATAAAATTGCGTGTGCGATTGTTTCCCTGGCATTTGGCTCTTGGCATTCAGGTCGGCAGTGTGCGCGATCATTTCATGGCAATTGCATCGTGATGTTCGAATCGGCAACTCTGTGCGCGATTCATTCCTGGCATTTGGCTCTTGGCATTCAGGTCAACAGTGTGCGCGATCATTTCATGGCAATTTCATTGTGATGTTCGAATCGGCAACAGTGTGCGCGATTCATTCCTGGCATTTAACTCTTGGCACTCAGATCGGCAGTGTGCGCGATCATTTCATGGCATTTGGTTCTTGATGTTCGGATTGGCAACAGTGTGCGCTATTCATTTAACTCTTGAATTACAGATCGGCAGTGCGTGCGATCGTTTTATTGCATTTGAATCTAGATGTTCGAATCGGCAACAGTGTGCGCAATTCATTCCTGATGTTTTAACGGAAATACAGATCGGCAGAGTGCGCGATCATTTCTAGACATTGAAATCTTGATGTGCAGTTTGATTGAGGTGCATAATAATTCCTGAACATTTGATTCTTGGAACTCTTAATCCGAGTGTGACGTAGCAGTGTTATTCATGATTCTAGTACAGTTCATTCATGCAGAGAAAACCAGGTGCTCTTTGATTTTTGTTGTAATGCAGTGATTATTCTAAGAACTATTTGGAGAGCGTTCATTGTTCAAAATATGATATGTTAATTCTGGAATGTTTCTTGATTTCCAGGTACCTAGATTCCTGAGGCCTAGGTATAGTGAAGCTTTAGGCCATTCATGTTTTCAGTATAAGTTTTATTTGAAACAAAGCTTATTGAAAGTCATTGTGATTAATCTTGCAATGGTGTTGTTTAACTCTTGCTTCCACAGGTCTCCTTCCCCGCTATACCCAACCCAAAACCCATTCCCCCACTTGGCCATTCTTTAACTCTGTGCTATAATAACAAGTGGAGTTTGGAGCTGCCAAGAGGTGGACATGTTGGGAACATGTGCAAGCCCCGAGGATCTGGTCTCCTTGACATAGCGGTGGTAACAACATCTGAAGGAATAAGCCCCCCTGCCTCTAGCTCTTCAAAAGGGCTACTTCCTATGCCGGGGAGGTGAAAGGGATTTTGCTGAACTGTTTCAGCCTTGATGGATTGTGGGGCATCATCCACATGTTTGCCAAACAACAATTCACCATCAAATGGTATGTCAGGTGTCCTACTTTGGATCTCCTGGCGGAAGGAAGTGGATTTTACCCATCCTTTTGTGTGGAGAACAGTCACACCCACAAGTTGCCTGAACCCAGTAGAAGGAACGTCAATGGTGCAGTCAATTACCTCTGCTGATATTCTTTCACCCTCCTGTAGGATCTCTAGAGCTTCCTGTTTGGCATCCTCTTGCAGCAATTCAATGTAAGTGGACATATCTGACCAACAAATTTCTGGTCATAACGGCCCAATATAGCCAGAGAGTTTGCTGCTCTAACTGCTGTGGCTGCCATGGAGGATAATTTCTTGCCAATATTATCTAGTTGATGACCATCCCTGTCCGGAGGAGAGGAAATTGGTGTGGAGGGGTGTAGGAAGCTGGCTCTCTATAGAGTGTACTAAAATGAAGTACACTGTGCAGAGTCCAGTGGATCCCCAAATGTTTTTGCAGAGGCAAAAGTAGATACGACTAATGCTCTATTTTGTGGTAGTGTGGGTGAGCTGTTAGGCAGTGCTAAGCATTTTTTGGGATAGTCTTAAGCATTTTTTGTACTCACAGAGGCGATAAATGAGACCCACTCAAACAATAAATCCAAAACCAATTTAGAAAAATAACACTTCTTTTTATATATGTTACAGATCTAAGAACTTTGTAATCAGGTAGACTTTGAAGCATGAATACATTGCAGTTTCAGAAATCAATGCAATTTTAAGAGTTCTCTCACTGTTATCCTATTGAGGAATATAGGAAACTGGCACTTGTTGCAGTCACCTCCCCCGCCACTTTATGCCAGATATTGATTCTGACTTGACAGAGCGTGCTGGGATCCTGCTAACCATGCCCCAGCACCAGTGTTCTTTCCCTAAAAATGTACCATTGTTTCCACAATTGGCACACCTCTCGCACACAGATAAGTCCCTTGTAGAAGGTACCAGTGGTACCAAGGGCCCTGTGACCAGAGAGGGTCCTTAAGGGCTGCAGCACGTGTTGTGCCACCCTAAGGGACCCCTCACCCAACACATGCACACTGCCATTGCAGATTGCCTTTTTCTCCCCACCAGCACACACAAGGTCAACATGGCATCCCCCTCACGCTGCAATGCCCACAAACAACTGCCTGTGGCATAGGTAAGTCCCTCCTCTAGCAGGCCTTACAGCCCTAAGGCAGGGTGCACTATACCACAGGTTAGGGCATAGCCTCATGAGCAATACAGTGTCTAAGTCCATTCTTAGACATTGTAAGTGCAGTGTGGCCATCTTAAGTATATGGTCTGGGAGTTTGTCTTTACGATCGCCACGGTTCCATTAATTTAATTTGCTCAACTTTGACCTCTGCACACAACTGGCCCTGTGTTGCTGGTGGTGGGTGTTCGGGATTAACTTGAACCTCAACCAGTGGACTTCCTAAAACCCAGAGGCTGAAACTGTAAGTGGTGTACTTACCTGTAAACAGACTTAACCTTTCTCCCCCCAGGAACTGTTTCTGAAAATTGTACTTAGTGGCCATTTCTAAAACAGATTATTGCCAATCTGTATTACTTACCTATTTCAAACAAAGTAATGTTGATACCTGTGTGAAATACCAAACTTTTGAAGTACTTACTTGCAACTTGAATCTTGTAGTTCTAAAAATAAATTAGGAAAATATATTTTTGATATATAAAAACCATTGGTCTGGAGTCGTTATTGAGTGTGTGCTTCTTCTATTGTTTGTGTGTGTACAACAACTGCTTTGCACTACCCTCTGATAAGCCTAACGTCATGACCACACTATCACAAAAGAGAGCATTAGTATTACCTACTTTAGCCTCGTTTAAGCCTCTGGGGAACCCCTGGACTCTGTGCACACTATATCTCACTTTGATATAGTATATGCAGAGCCAGCTTCCTACAAGGAAAAACAATATTCAGCAAACACAGGGTTAACAATGACTTACGAGGTTGAGATTAGGAAGCAGAGGTAAGTACTGGGCACTGATCAGAACCACACCAACAGGTCACACCGGCCAGCACTGGGGCAGCAAGGTGCAGAGGTACATTAAGGCGTTAGGTGTCCAATGGGTCTCTATGGAATGAATAAATGAATGAATGAATATTTAGTGTACAGTTAATAAAAACCATTACAAAAATACATTTATATTATCATGATAAAAACATCAATTTCAGCCAAACATTAAAATACATTATTATATTTTCATTAAAAATAGTAAAACATAAGATAGACAATTTCAAACGAGGTTGACAACATTTATTCACTGTCCTACTGCAGCTGAGAGTCTATCCTCTGATTTACTAAAATCTTCTTCTCTGCCGCTTTTAAAAATGTCACCATACAGGGTGACAACATTGGATCATCTGGTTTAAGACATGCTATTAATGCTTGTCTGCATGAACGTATATCGTTGGTTAGAAAGAGATTCTAATAGAAATCTTCTGTCTTGCACTAAGGCAGGGCAAATACATAAGAAGTGTACAAGATTCCTCTTCCCATTCTTGCATAACCTGCATCTCTACATCAAGGTCTCCTTTTCTCTTAAGGACTCACTTGTGTCCCCTGGCAGCTTCCCCAATCGGTAATGCAAGAATCCTAATTTTAGAACAACGAACCACCTGGCTTCAAAATATGGTTGTTTTCGAAGGAACATCCTCCATGCATGTGAACTTTTTGATAATAATTCTATATCTTTCAGCAAAGACAGCCTCTTCATATTAATGTTTATTATTCTCTTAAAACATGCTACAGATTAATCACTTTCCTAAATATCATGCAAATCCAAACCATTTATTGCGAGCTTCAAATAAAGGGACAAGGGAGGTCCGCTGTTTCTTTGAAGTTCTTGCCACAGCATGTTGCACAAGTTATTTTTCATTTTTATTCTGTACCAAATCTTTGCATAGACCCCTTTCACGGCTATTATCTGGTTAACTTGCCCAAACTCCAATCGTATTTGTGCAGGAGATGCATTTTGTGGTAGGCAAAAAAAAGCTGTCCGTACACTTTTATTATTATTGTATTTAAGCATACTGCAAAGCATCCACAGTGCTTCACTACTGTACGTTAAACTAGGTACCAACTTGGATGATATCATTTTTCATAATGGTGAAATGCTAGGGCCATTCAGGGATCTTTTTTAGGGACGAAATACATTAAACCCAGTGGCGTACCTTTTCTTCGAAGCACTTTCTTACATTATATAAAACATCCATGTTCAAACAATACTCCCAGATATCTATAAAATTGAACTTAGTGCACCTGTTCTCCATTTAAATACTATCTGTAATTTTTATTTCTCCAACAGATGCACTCCTTTACCTTCGTCTTATTTAAATTCACTATAAGCCCAGTTTTCTGCAAATATCTGATAGCTTTCCCATGAGTCTTTGTAACCCAATCTTTGTTTGGCTGATAAGAATGACATCATCTGCGTAAAGCAGACTGGAGATGCATGAGTCCTAGCCTAGGTGCATGTGAATTTAATGAATTTGAACGGCACGCGTTAACATTCAGTAACCTTCAATAATTCATCAATAGTTTCCCCATACAAAATACTTTGATTATTATGAAAGACCATAATTAAAACAGTCCTCCATATGTTCAACCGTAGCGTTCTTTATTCTTCTTGAAAATTCTTGTGTCCAAAATTGCTCTTATCCCCGTCCCAGTTTACTGTCCCAGTCAACATGCGTTTTGTCTGGGGAATACCCCTTGACTACTTCAGGACTTTCTACAACAGACAGTTTCAATACAAAAATATAATTATGTTTACAGAATATGAATATCAGTCTAATAACCCCTCACCATCCAATGTGACTTAATTATTACACAATCGTATGTGAAAACCGTGATTCCAAACACTGTACAATAAAATACCAATCCCTGCAAAACATCAAATCTCTATATGCACACACCACTTTGTGTGAAGCCAAAATTATATAACCCAGTTGTTTGAAACAAAAACCCTCTTTAGACAGAGTCAATATGTGAAGAACGTGCTTGGTGATACCAGTGAGTATACTTCATTGAAAAATATCAATAGAAGAAGGGGTGGCTAGTACCTTGTCTCAAATGAACAGACTCACAAGTCGGAATTTGTATTTTTGATGATCATTCAATTAATTATTGTGCTTCCATGTGTGATCTGTAATTATAAGATATGCTTGTCATGTTTTTATAGGCCATATCCCATTTTAATAATGTGTAATTAATGTGGCCGCAAATTGTGGTGCTTACCTTACTATGTGTACTTGTTTGCATATTCTAAGTTTATATTTGGATGCCCCAATCGTAGAGGAAGCGTATCCTAAAAAGTTACAAAAAATTATGCATCTAAATAAAGACCGCTTTTACTCTCTGCATGTTCAGTTCGGCCCCCTCTAGCCGAAGACATTGAAAACGGACTGATCTTGGTGTCGTACTTCACTGTGCTTACTAAAGAGTTACACAAACGATAGCTAACTATTCACCAATAAACAGATCTAATCTATTATTTTAACCATATCTATAAAATCAGTCTAAATATCTTTTGGCGCATTTCCGCGCATGCTCAAAAACCTCAAATCAATTTATAAGGAGAAAAATAAGAACAATTAAGAGAAAAATAAAGATAAAAATGAAGTGAAGACATCCACAATGTATTCTAGATACATACAGACTGCAGTATGTATATATATTCCATTCTTCAATCATGTACCCTCCACTGATTATGTGTAGGAGTTATGTCCTGTTGTTTTTCGCGAAGTCACATTGGATGGTGAGGGGTTATTAGACTGATATTCATATTCAGTAAACATAATTATATTGTTGTATTGAAACTGTCTGTTGTAGAAAGTCCTGAAGAAGTCAAGGGGTATTCCCCAGACGAAACACGTGCTGACTGGGACAGTAAACTGGGACGGGGATAAGAGCAATTTTGGACACGAGAATTTTCAAGAAGAATAAAGAACGCTACGGTTGAACATATGGAGGCATGTTTTAATTATGGAGTTTCATAAGAATCAAAGTATTTTGTATGGGGAACTATTGATGAATTATTGAAGCTTACTGAATGTTAACGTGTGCCGTTTTAATTCATTATATTGGATAACAGGTGTTGTTATCATTCTGGGTTTTTGGGGGATGTCACAGAGAATGGCACCGCTTGGATAGCTGCCGGTATGAATTATTGAGAGGGAGCACCATTTACTTGACATATTATCACCCCTCCAGAGTTTTGGCATATTGCATGTGAATTTACTACATAAAGTTCCCTTAAAAAATCTGCTAAAAACAAATTAAATAGATAGGGTGCCAGGACACAGCTTTGTTTTAAACCCTGATAAGTGTATATTTTTCTGGACAAAACAGATTTTAATTTGACAAAAGTAAGGGTTTGCTTATCAAATAACAAAGATAAGGTCAATATATTAGTCCCAGTTCCAACTCCTTGTGCAAACCCAGTTTGATTTAATGGCACAATTTTTTCTTCTGCCCAATCATGCAATTCACACAGTAGCAAACTGGCAAAATACCTTGCTTTAACATCTTGAAGAGTAATCAGTTTTCCAGTAAGTGCCTGTTACCTTTCTTAAATATAGGGTCTATTATTGACCCCCCCACCATGAATCCGGAACAATCTGCTGCTGTAGCACACAGTTATAGACTGAAGTTAAAACTGGTGCCCACAATTGTGTTGGATAAGAACAAGGCTTGGGGTAACCCATTTGGACCTGGGATGCCATCTTGCCTTGAACTCAACATTTTCAGAATCTTCAGTTTCTAGCCCCCCTTCATGATATTATCATATATAAAATCTTCTTCCATCCCAATCAACGATAATTTAAATAGCTCTTTTATGTAGCTAACCCATGTTTGTTCTGCCATGTTGGAGATAACTGTTGGGTTTGAGGGGCGGTTTATCCTATGTATGACTTTCCAAAACTGCCTTGAATTGAGTTTCTTACTATATCTGACAGCAAAACTTTCTCTAACTAAACTTTAGACGTCCAGATTGTTAGACCATGTGAGCCTTTGGTAATTTATTGTGCTATTTTCCCCAGACAACAGTGGTGCTAGTTGGTGATACTGTACTTGCGCTGAGCGTAAAATCGTTTGCTGCCCATAATCTCTACTCTGGGGTCTTTTTTAATATTACAATATTTTAATCATACCCAGAAGTGTAAGAATAACTGCTATGTAATCTATAACAGAGCATGCTGTAGTCGACTAATAAGGCCACTTTGGTGGTCTACATGATTGAAACCTTCCATTTAACACTCTCATACCTAAAGACTCCAGGTCTTTTACTAAAAGGTTTGCCCTTTTTTCATATGTTCTTCTAATAGGGTCCCTCTTTGATTGTGGGGGTACTGACCATATACAATCTTGCTGGATAATCTGATCTTTGCGTTCAAAATGATACATCAAATCAATATTAAAATCTCCTGTTATTAGTATATCGGGTAGATGTGGTTCCTGCAAAAGCACCATAATCACATGAAAACAGTCAGAGACTACCGAGCACTTTATTTTTGCGTATGGAAGTGTATAAAGATTTATTATGTATAATGGTGTGTTAATATCTTTTATCCAACTACTCAACTTAAGCACAAGGGTATTAATATTTTCTAAAGCTACGTGACCCACTTTAAATGTCAAAGCTATTTCAACAAAGATTGCTAACCCTCCTTTTGGACGCCCCTGATTATTTGTTTTAACTGCTGGTCTAAAATAACCCACATACCCTCCTAAATCAAACTCTTCTAGCACCCATGTTTTTCTGGAGGCATATCATCTGACTTCCTTCTAACAAAAGAGCAATGTCTTTCTTCTGTAATTTTGTTTGTACTCCATTAATATTCCATGAACTAATAGTTAGCAAGTTATGCCTTATGTTTGTGACCTTGCTCCCAATTAGGTCATGTCCTAGGTTTACCATGTAATGCCTCCATTAGCCAGCCTACGTTAACTTCTGTACTCCTTTTATCCTCCTGTAAACATAGAGGATGGTGAAACTCGTCAGGTTTCTCCATCCTTCCACTTGCAGATCTGAGAACCAAGTGTAATTGACTCCCCCTGTCATCTGAGGTTGCAGTTTTTACGTTTGCCAACACGGACAGTACTGGACATGCGTCATTTGGGGGTAGGGATAGCTATATTCCCCAGGCTGCCAAAATATATTTTTCTCGCATTACTAATTGTACCAATTACTCATTTTGTAGGGAAACCATAGTGGCTACCTGCGTCCACCACTCCGCATGGCCCAGAAAATCAATTGACACTATCGCTCGTGGTCAATTACAGCGATGGAATTGCATGCTGTAAGTTCAATATATTCCCCCAGTTCAGAATGTCATGCGAGCCTCTCCGCTTATATGTGGGGGTGGAAATTATTTTGCATGATGAGGTCAACTGTTGGATGACAGAATTCAAATCCTCATTTTCTACTGATGTTCTGACCTGGCCTTTTCTTTAGATTCCTGCAGCGTTTTGCCGAGCTCCATCATAATCCAATGCTTGGCACCTAACATCTTTTTTTTACTTACACTATGTACCTCTGGAATATATTCAACTGAATCTGGTAGTTGCAGTCTCACTTCCTTATTATTCCCCGCACAGTCTTCTGCTGATATTGTTATTTACGGTCTTCACTTCCTGAGACTCCCATGCTATTAACTACTTCCAATTGCTGCCTTTTCTGTCCTTTATTTTTCTGATCCCAAGTCCCCTACTGGGACACTGTATTCCTCCTATCATTTGGAGATACTGTTGTTGGAGACTTATCTGTTTCCATTGTACTTACTGGGAAATTATCAACCTTATTTAACTTCACATTCAAAGTCTTTTTGGTATAATCATCCTCCAACTTTAAAAAAAAAAAAAAAGAGTGGAAAAGCTTTTGTATGTTCCATCTCCGGTTGCACAGTTCCTTTATCGTATCTCGCCAATTATTTCCACCTTCTGCCGCACATTAAGGGCCTCCAGCCCTTACTAGACTTATTCATTGCTTGTTTCTGGCCTTCCACAACCTTTGTTTGTCATTCCCTGCTCTAATAAATGATTTAGTAATTGTAAAACAGAGACATTTGTGGTTCACACTAATTTTCATAGGATTGCAATTGCTTTCTCTATTAAGATTGTGGAATTCATCTTTTTCATTTTTTTATGTTGGTTGCATTTGAAAGCTTGCTAACCCTCCCGCTTGCGGCCACTTCGTTGGTCTGCTTGCCCTTGTGATTTACATTTACTACAGCATGATTCACTTTTAAATCATCCTCCATTATAGAAGTTAGGACCTCCTGAATTTGCGTCAATTTGTCAACAACTGGGTGCACATGCACTCAATATCTGATGATGCTGCAATCGTTTGTGCACATGTAATCAGATATTTAGATCAGCAAGCTTCTGATCAGTACCTGCAATTGAAGTTGCCATTATGTTCAATAAATCTATTTGGACATCCATTGTGTTTGATATTTCAATGCCTCAAGAGTCAATTGTGATTTTCTAAACCTAACTTTCCACACATTTACTATTTTGGCTGCTGGCAAGCCCTAATTTTGTTGATCTATCATCTCTTTCTGAGCGTCGTATAAAGCCTGCTTCTCCTGTCAACTTTGTTTTATTGGTGAAGTATTTTGCGGCACTTCAAAGGTTTTTCGTGTTAATTCGGCACCCTCCATTTCTCTTTTAATTATATTGAATATATTTGTTGCATCTGTTTTAAGAAGAGGGGGTCTTTACTTTCACTACCTTATTATCAATCTCCACATTAACTTCAGCTGGAATTGGATATCAATTCTTCAATAAAGGGATTATAAGCTGACTCAATGTTTTGCAGGGGAGGAGACTTTAGCATTACTAATAGAAGATCCATATCGCTGACTGGGCCCCACCACAACATCAAACTATCTTCCTTTGTATCCTTAACTTCACCTTCTTGATTTTTAAACTTTTTTAAACCGGTTCCAGGCAAATCCTCTCTCAACTCCCCTCTTAGATCACTAGTTTGTGCAGGGCTAGATTTTATTGGTGTAATAGGTGCTGTAAGTAGATCTGTATCCTTCACAGTAGAGAAAATTATTTCCACTGGTTCCCTTAAAAAGTCAAGCTTTTCTGGCACTTTCAGTGCTTTCTCAAACATTAGTGTCACAGGTGATATTAGAGATACATTTTCACTTCCAGCGTTTGCCTTCACTGTTTTTTGCTGGTTGCCCCATCTGCAACCCTCTCCTATTATTTATTCTTGTGTGTGCTTGCCTTACATGTCCTGACCTCATTTTAAGGCAGAACTGCTACTCTTTTGGATCAACGAAGTCTGTCATCTTTTACTCCTCCACCTGAGCTTCTGCTCTTTTTTTTCACTTCATCATGTTCCTGTTTAGGCTGCCATTAACACCTTGCAGAGTCTACCTGTTGATTTACTACATGGCTATTTTCACCAACTGTAGTGCCATACGCCCACAGAATAAGTCTACTTCTGTTCACAATTAGATTGATGAAAAAGTTCCAATTTGAATTGGCATAGTATCAACGCAGAAGTTGACCAATTTACAAGTTACACATATTTTGTCAACAGTTCAAGCGGTATTATCACATCAAGCTCCTAAGGGATTATAGGTTGTAGATTTTGGTCACAACCACATGATCACAGTATAGGACCTGAGCTGGGCACGCTGCTAACACTTGCAAGCCGCACCCAGCGCTAACCGGGCTGCTTGAGCTGGGTCGCTGTGCTCTTATCCTTTATCACCTTGTGTCCCCAGATATAATCCAGATACCATCTGTAGCCCAGCGGGCTATCCTAGAAACCATAGACCTCCTGGGCCTCAATAGCAGTGCAGAACTCAATAGGGCTCAAACGGGTCTTCGGCACAAGGAGCCACTGTCCTTTGCATAGTCTTATAGGACAGTCCTTGCAATCTTTACAGTCTTAAGCTTAGGGTCCTTTTGAGCACCTTGCCAGTGGGGGGTAAATAACTTACTGATGAAGAGGGAGGAAAAAGGAGGCGGGATGCTGCCACCTCACTGCGCCATTATGCACACCACTCTGCCCTCTCCACGTTCTCCTAACACAGAATCCAGGGTCTGTAGACCCCAGCCCCAGGCCCTGCTCACAGTCTCACCACTTCCAGCTGTTTCTGGCTATGTTTTGGTCCAGTGCCAACAGCCAAACTGGTAATTACAGCGTGCTTTAACTCCTTACACCGCCCCAGCTTCAGGGTTCATCAGGCTGGGTTAAAGCGGGGGCTGAGACACCAGGAGCCGATACACCCAGCAGGTAGTAGCCTACCACAGCTCCTCAAGGAGTCTGGAAGCAGCCAATCAAGTTGGCATGCAAGGCTCGTCTGCAACCTTCTTGTGTGTCTCCGCCAACATGGTCTCTGCACCTCTGCAATCACTGGGCCCTCAGCGGCTCCTTCCTCCCTGAGGCTGCTCCGCCCAGACATGGATGAAAGGTATGAGCGGCTCTCTCTGGCACTGGCTCACTGCGCCCGCTGCAGAAGCTGGCCGTTCTCTCCAGTCTGCACCCTGCATCACAAGCACAAGTCTGACTTTTCTCCCTTGTGTTCCCCTGCCAAAGCTGTTCAGCAGCTGTCACTCTCCGTTCAATCATGGGAGTTGGACCATGTGGCAAACAGGCTGCAGGTTCTAGCTGGGAGCCAGTCAGGGACAACAAGCAGGGAGGTAGCTTACTTGGGGGGCTTGAGGACATAGGTGCACCTTTGGTCCTCTTCTCCTGTGCCCAGGAGCGACAGATGCAGGGTGTCTTCAGGCGTCACGTTTTCACATCCGGGAGCACTCACGGAATTGGGGGGGGGAGGGGGGAATTTGTTCTGATGTGTTGAGGCTGTAGTTGTCAGGGTGGGGGGTCCTGCAGGGATGGACTTGTACTCTTAGGAGCCGGGGTACATCGTTGGCACCAGTGACTTACCTCAGAAGTGGTCAGGGGCGACAGCTGCAGTGGTTGCTGGAGTTGTCCGATTTCTCTCACCACCAGACTGTGGGGGAGGGGGCCTGCATGCAGAGGCTGCAGACTTCTCAGGTGAACTGGGGAACCACATTGGCACAGTTGGCTGGCTTCACCTCAGGTCATAGACGTCGGGTGCAGTAATCATTGCAGGTGTGAGGTTTCTGTGGTTCCAGCAACTGCCATCTTTTCCTTGGAGTTTTATCTTGCAGGGTAGGTCTGCTGCCCACAGGAGACTGGAGTCTTTATTGAAGGCTGGATGAGTTGGCTTCTTCTGTAGTATCCTTTGAGGTCAGCAGGCAGAGCCTGGTTCCAAGTCAGCTGCTGCTTCTTTTCCTGTTATGGAGTTGCAACTCTTCTTTGTCCAGGTCTTCTTAGATTGTCGAAATCGGAGTTCTAGAGTTCAAAGGTGCCACCTAAATACTCAATTTAGGGGTGTTTCGGGGAGTGCCAGGTAGTAGCCAATGGGCTGACCACTTTTAGGGCAACTACACCCTTATTATGACCACTTCTGCTGCAAAGTGGGCATAATCCTAACCCTAGCGACCTAATTCCTTCCAAACAAGATGGAGGAATTTAAAAAGTAGTGTTCACTTCAGCTTATCCACCTTAGGGGTGGGACTGGCATGAAGTGGGCACACCTAAACTTCCTAATTTTGCCCACTGGTGCTGCCGCCAAAAGTGGGGTTAAGAGAGTGGGTTGTCAGTTATCTCCACCATCTGAAGAGACCTGGGTCACATTACAAAGGCAGCTAAGCCAGTGCAGGCTTTTGTCTCTGGCCCTCTAGAGCACTGGCTCTCACCTTGGGCGGCCACAAACACACCTGTGGTGGCTTAACTGGTCTAAGGTGCCCTCTAAATACAGTTATTAATAAATCCCTCACTGACATCAGTGAGGGTGTATTAGTCGGATATGTTTTATACCCAACACCCCTATATTCAGAGAAGCCATCAAGTAGCTGGGAAACTCTTAGTGACCTGTGTCCAGCACATGCACTTAAAATGGCTTCTCTGGTCACTTACTATGTCTGAGAATCGGCAAAGACATAGCACGTGTAATATAATGCACCCTGCCTTAGGGCTGGAAGGCCTGATAGATGGGTGACATACATTTTTTACAATCATTGTTGGGGGACATAGCATACAGGCTGTGTGCCATGTCTTGTTTTAAATTTTGAAAGCACCTTGTCACGCAGCCTGCAATGGCAGTCTGTACAAGGTTGGTGCTGGGTCCCTCAGAGTAGCATAACCCAGCTTTCTAAACAAAGTCTGTTTACATTGACAGCTCATGCCTTGGGGCATTCCAGTTTTACCCTGGTACCTACTTTAATTTTGTGAGGTGTCTTGAGAGCCACCCGTCCTGAACAGATTTTTGGGGGCCTAGAGAGGACTCTTTTTTGTTTTAGGGGTGACCTTTTTGCCTTTTGGAGGGGTGGGGGTGGGCTTCCCTGACTTTCTTGTGGTCACCCCTCCATGTCTTGTCTTGGACATACCAGTTCTAACCCAATGATCAGCCTTCCTCCCCAGCTCTTGGGGAGGAGACTGGCCCCAGGTCAACTAGGTATTGATCCAACTTCTAAGTACATTCACTTAATAGATGTTCCTTCATAATCAAATTATAAAGTCCATCATCATCTTACACCCGACTCCCCTTTAACCAACCATCTAATGTTTTAAGTGAGAAGTCCATACAATCAACCAAGGACTGATTTGGGGTTTTGTGTAACACTAGTGGCCTAATTCCTTCCGAACATGATGGAGGAATTTTAAAAAGTAGTGTCTGCTTCATATTGTTCACCTTAGGGTTAGGACTGGCATGAAGTGGGCACACCTCAATCTGCCTGATTTCCCCTGTCTGTGTTGCTGCCAAAGGTTGGGTCACGACAGGGGTGGTCAGTCATCTTCACCATCTGGAGAGATCTTGGTCACATTACAAAGGTGGCTTGGCCTTTGAAGCTTCCCACCCTAGAATGTGCATCCTGCCTGGGTGAAGTGATATATAGCAGGGAAACTCGTAGTGACCAGTGTCCGGCACATGCATTTAAAATGGCTCATGCAGATATGCCCTCAAATGTAATATAATGCACCCTGCCTTAGGGCTGGATGGCCCGCCAAAGGGGTGACTTACATATATTACACACAGTGTTAAGAGACATGGCACATAGGCTTTGTGCCATGTTGTGTTTTAAATTTTGGAAGCACCTTGTCACGCAGCCTGCAATGGCAGTCTGCATAAGGTTGGTGCTGGGTCCCTCAGAGAGGCACAAAGTGTGCTGTAGCTCTGAGGGGACCGCTTCAGTGCCCATGCCCTAGGTACCAGGGGTAACATTTACTAGGGACTAAAAGGGGCTCAAGGGCCTGGTCACTTGGTGGGATCAAGAGACCAGGTGTCTCACAGGATCTGTGTAGGAGCTCACTCTATTTGGCATGGGCCCCCTTCCCTCAACTTTGTGCTGGTTTATCAGTGTGTTGGGACTGTTTTTACTGGGATATTGCTATCCAGGACCCCCAGTGATTGTGCTCTCCTCTAAATTTGGTTGATTTGGCACCCTTTATACCCCAAAATTTGCATACTGGTGTACACCTGTAAGTCCCTAGTATATGGTAATTGAGTACCCAAGGGGCATTGTTGCGACAGGAGCTGCACTTCCACCCCTCACCACCAATGGGCTGCAGCATGTACGATGTCACCCATTGGAGCCCATGCAAACTGTCGCAGGCCTGCCATTGCAGCCTGTGTGAAAAGGTGCAGGCACCATTTAACTATAGGTCACTGCACCAGGTAACTAAGTCACCCCTATGGTAGGCCCTCGTAGCTCAGAGGGCAGGGTGCAGGTTCCTGTGTGTGAGAGCACCTCTGCATGAGAGAAGGTGCCCCTACGAACTCCAGTTCCAATGCACTGGACTTCATAAGTGCAGGGAAGCCATTTTACACGTTTACTGGCCAAAGGTCCAGCTACATAATGGTAAATCTGAATCTAGGCATGTTTGGTGTCAAACATGTCGGAATCTTACCCCAAAACTAATGCCAGTATTGGTGGTATGATTCCATGCACTCGGGGAGCTCCTTAGAGGACTCCTGAGTATTGCTCCTACCGGTCTTTCAGGGTTTGCAGGCAGCCTATGCTGTTGCAGCCCCTCAGACAGGTTTCTGCCCGCCTGCTGCTTGACCTGCTCAACCAGGGGCAGGCAGAACAAAGGACTTCCTGTGGGAGAGGGAGGCAACACCCTCCCCCTTGGAAATAGGTGTTACAAGGTTGGGGAGGGATAGCCCTGCCTACACCACTGGCTTGCTTTGAAGGGCACATTTGGTGCCCTCCTTGCAAAATCCAGTTTGCACCAGTCCAGGGACCCCCGGTCTCTGCTCTGGCCTGAAACTACACAGAGGAAAGGGGAGCGACCACTCCCCTGTCCATCACCACCTCAGGGGTAGTGCCCAGAGCTCCTCCAGGCGCCCACTTGATTCTGCCATCTTGAAACCAAGATGTGCAGAGGACCTTGGGAGCATCTGGTTGGTCAGGACAGGTGACTGCAGGGTGACCAACTATCAGAGGGGGGTCACTGTCAGAGTGACCAATCCTGTGGTAGGGCTATTTAATGATTCCTTTGTGGGTAGGTCCCCAGATTCAGCGTGCAAGACTCCAGGAGGACTCCTCTGCATCAAACTCTTCTGCTCCTGGCCACCGGAACCACTGCTGGACTACACAAGAAACAAAAGCCTGCGACTCCCAAAACGACCTTGCCACAAAATGTTTTGGCTCCTTCCAGTAATTTCAATATTTCCACGGCTGTGCATCCTCTGGGGTTGGCAACACTTCAGTGGCACCAAAGAAGCAAGAAGGCATCTCCCTTGGAGTGAAGGAGTCACTCCCCTGCACCCATAGGCACATAAGGCAACGACGTCCGGCTGTTGGGATCTACTCTCCTCTGGAAATGATTGGATCCTGCAACACAGGTGGTAGTACTGAGTGGTCCTTACTGTCCTCTCTGCCCAACTTAGGATACGGTGAGCCCTTGCCTCTTCCTCCAGGACAGTGCCCCTGTGCACGCAACTCTTGCAGCAAAAAAGGCTTGTTCACAGTAGCTCCAAAAGGATCTTCAGGCTCCAAGTAGCACTGGTCTCCAGCACTTCATCCTTGCAAGGACAACCTCGCCTCTAATGCTCCAGCAACTTGGGACTCCTCTCCAGGTGTGCTGACTGGGCCTCACTGCAACTTACTGTGCATACTGCCATGGATTGCCCGTGGGGCTGCAACTGCTTCTGCTGGCTCTCCCGACTGCTGAGGGTTAGCCCGGACTCCCCCTCCAAGGGTCGAGTCCCCACGACCTTGCTGGTCCTCTTCTTTGCAAATTCTCTTCAGCCCAGATTTACATTTGCCAAGGCTTGTTGGTGGTCTTCCTGACCACTGACCAGCTGTGACACAGTGACGGACGTAGTACATCTGCGCAACACCAGGGACCTCGCCGGCAGCTCCTGGGCTCCACAGCTGACCTTCATCTTCCCCAATCGACCCAGATCTTCAGCCACACAAAGGTGGGTGGTGGCTCCTGCTACACTTGGACACTACTGCGTGGACTGGACGCGGTCCCCTTTTGCAGGTCCTCTTCCTCTGGAATCTCCCATTGGGTTTCACTTGACTGGTCTTGCATTCTTCCTTATCCAAGTCCCCTTGTTAGTCTTTGGGAAGACTAGGTAACCTACCTCTGCTTTCCTGGGGGTCCTCTAGGTACTCACCCTGGGGGTGGGGGTCCCAGAGTTCTCCCAGCTCCCTTCTAACTATTCCACATCCTTGGGGGGGGGGGGGGGCGGGGCACACACCTAACTTTGCATTCCACTATTTTAGTATATGGTTCGCCCCCCCACTATTGGGCACTAGTTATTTTTCACTACTTCTTGCCAATGCTTGTTTCTATATGCTAATTCCCAATATATACTGTGTCTCTCATATATATATATACAATAATGTAATTACCTTCAGTTGGGGGACTGCCTATAAGTAATCTAGTTAAGTGCTAACATAATAAAGTACCTTTATTTTTGCAGCACTGTGTGGTTCCTCTCATGTGAGATATGTTACTGTGTGACTGCTGTGGTATTGCAAGTGCTTCATACTCCTCCTAGATAAGTCTTGGCTGCTCACCACAGCTACCAATAGCCCTGGCTTCCTAGACACTTTCACTAAACAAAAGGAGTTTTATGGACCTGGTATAAGGTGCAAATACCATAGATATCCACTGCACACCAGGTCAGCTTCCTACAACCTGATTAGCAGTAACTCAGTGCACTTCGGTCAAAGTTGCATCTAAAAAAAGAGGCAAAAAGTGGGGGGTACTGCAGCTAGAACCCAGCTGGGGTTCTTATGGCGACATGGTGCCGATTGTGATACAGAGTCTGGCTTTGGTTGTTTAATGAGAAGTTGGAGTCACCAGGAGCTTTGTGTTTGTCCAATCGTGGGATAGCTGCTGAAACCACAGCCCGTTTCTTCATGGCTTTAAGACCTTCTTGCCAAAGAAAATTCAATATTGGGATAGCCATCAACGACTTCTTGGTAGGGTCCTTAAAATCCTATAGAAACAGTCCAATTGTTAAGTGAGCATTGGAAGCTCAAATCTCTTTGCTGCCACTCCATTAAATTATGGCAGCCACCAATGTCCTCTGTTGGAGAATCTATTGGTGCCGCCTCTGGTGGGGATGGAGTGGGGATGAGATAGTTGTCCCACTCATTTGGCATTGAGGGAGTGTTTTGCATTTCTCCCTCTTTTCTGTCTTCGTCAGTAGAAAGAGCATCGTCAAGCGGGGGTGGGCGGTCAGCTAAGGTATCTGCCAATTGTGATAGAGGGGCGACAGTTGTCTCAAGCAATTCTGATGGTTGTGGTAATGGTATAGGAGTTTGCAGCAACTGTACAAGCCTTGGTGCTTGCACCATAGGAGTCGCAGGAGCAGATGGAGGAAATCTGCGATAACAGTCTTGGAGCATACTTTGTAAATTTGTAACCAGAGACTTAGGCATTGAAATAGAAGGCTCCTGTTGGTCTTGTACTGAATATTCATGCTGGTATGGGTCGGAGTGCTCTCTTCCAGGGTAATAATCCTCCTGATACTGCTCGTCATCATCCTCAAAGTACTGGCATTTTACATGTAGTTGGGATGTACTACTAGCTACTCCAAAGGGACCTCCATCCTCAGAGTCTTGATCCTCATCTAAGAGGTGCTATAGTGGACAGGGCAACACCTTACTTGAGGAGGTGTGAACTGGTAAAATTGTGGATGCAGATGATTTGTCCCTTACAGGGATCAGAGACCATGGAGGAAATGTCCTTTTTGTAGGTGTTTTTGCTACCGACATTGACTGTTCCATCATTGATGTTCTTTGTCGACTACATAATTAACAAGAGCGTCAACAATATGGTCATTGATGGGGTCACTGTTAAGTTCATCGCCAATGGTATCGCAGTCGAGCACAACGTCTATGGCAACTGTGATTGCGCTGGTGAGGACGGTCGTCGACGGGATCTTTGTTGTCGACGTTAAGTTGAGGAAGGCGGTCATCAACGGAATCTCCATCGACTGGCATTTTAGTATCCTTGCTATGACCATCCATGACCAAATTGATGAAGACATGATCATAGGAGGTGATTCGGTTTTAAATGTCGACGCTGATGTAGTTACTGTAGACATGTTGTCGACGAAAGTACACCTGTAGAGCTTAATGTTTTCTTCATAGTTTGCAGTTGACGGCTCAAACTGTAGATTACGCCTGGGAATGGTAGGCTCGAAGTGAACCTTTTCGGAGGCCATTTTTCCCTTCTTGGAGAAGGAAGGAAGGTTCTCTTGCCTCTTTGTGCCAAAAGGTAGTATTTTGTAATTTTTGTAATGACCTTTGACGGTGGTTCTGAGGAGATTTTTCTCTTTCCATCCAAGTCGTTTGAGGGAAGAGGAGTCTGAAGACTGATCACTATCCTCCTCAAAGGGTACTCAATTTTTTTTTTCCCCCAGCTAAAGTCTACCTTCCCTGTCTTTAATGGTCGTCTGAGAAAAGGTGATTTTACTGTCACACCTTATGCTCTGGATAAAGGCAATATATGAATTCTTTGTGGGCCATTCAAATGGAGCCTCTTTCCATAAGTGTCACCGGATCTGAAAAGTCCTTTTGTCATTTGGGACATGGTGTCCAGTTAAAATAAGCAGGTAGTAGAGGAAGTGATGATTTTTGGAAGTAAATTCCTGTGAAAAAACCCCAGAGAAAAGCAATTTGAGAAGAGCTCGAAGAGACTCCCATCACACGACGTACAGTAGAAAATCTGAGAAAATCAGCCTCTCTTGGGAGTGTTCTAAAGGGTGCTGTCACCTGACTGGGTAAAGTCAGTAGATTTTTTTTTTTTTTTTTTTTTTTAAGGACAGATAAGCTACACAACATATGTCCTAATACTATTGCTTATTATAGTAACATAAATTGCTGTATTACAGTGGGACTCCCACAATGACGACGGGGAATGATTCAAGCATGTGAATCTATGAAGGATCCAAATCTGGAGAACTCATGCCTCCTGAAAAGGTGCTCAGGTTACAACTACACCAGTCATCAGCAGCTATGGTTTGGGAAAGTCACAAATGGTCAAGAAGCAGAGCTGCTGTAGAGTCTACTTGCCCAAGATCGTCCACTTTTGGAGTCTTAGGGGAAAGGTCAGTGGAAAGAGTACATTTGTAGACTGTTATGCCTTTTTGCTTTTCCTTCCACATAAAGCCTTTCAACTTCACTTTAAAGCCTTCTGTCTTAATAGTCCCTTTTCAGATGTTCTTGCAAAGTTCAGTTTTTTGCTGTAAGAGTGGACGGTATGTAAACCGCAAAATACAGACCCAGACACCCTCCCCCCCACACAGTGTTCAGAGATCCTCTCAGATGAAGACAAATAAAGGACTTATGGCCTGATTTAGATCCTGACCGAGGGGAATACTCTAACAAAGAGGACTGATATTGCCTTCTCCTTATTACAATCCCATTATATCTAATGGGGATCATAACATGCCGGACGGGATATCTGTCACTTTTATGACAGAGTAGTCCATCTGCTGACATCCAAATCAAGCCCTTGGTGTGAGGTAACTGACAATACCCCCCCATGATGGGGTATACAAGTAGGTTGCTCCTTAAATGAGCCACATATATTTTAAGTCTGTTTAGACTGTTCCTTAACTGGCCAAAATTTTTCTTAGGTTTATTTCATTTTCCAAAGTCAGCAAAATGGTGCAGTGTTTGTACTTTTTGATTTAATTGTTACCAAAATTAACAGGAATCAAAAACACTACAATAAACTTTGGAAAATGTAGCCTCGGATATGTTAATGCAGATTGATCAGTATTCAGGAATTCTAGATTTACATTTAATTATTCATGTAAAATACCTACAATTAATAAAAAGAACAGGCCAAAAGCAATAATATATTTGAAAGGGGCTTAATTATAGCAGTCTGCTCTGCTAACATGTTTGGCAGAGATTACTTGGGTTACTCTCACTCTGAGTCTCTGCCTTCTTAAGGTCAGATAGGCTCTGCAAAAATACTAAATAAACGCAATGGTCATATATCAACTTTATTTTTTTTTTATCAAAAAGGTTCAATACAATCAAAACACAAATTTTACAAACAATTTGTATAAATACTCAGCAAAAAATACCAACATTTGAAAGAGTACTGAAAGTTGAATCTTCCATTGTCTCCGCTTCCTCCATTACTTGAATTATATAGATAAAATTCAGTCTGCATGCCCCATGATTTTCTCAAAGCAAGCAATACATACTTCTACACCGGAGTGAACCAAATTCCAAACCTGTGAGCCCACGGGAAAGGCTTCTACAGTACAGTCTTTAATCAAACAAAAAATTGACTATCACCATTTTCAAAACCAAAAAAGGCATCTCTTCCCAGAACACAAAGCAATAAAAAAATTTTAAAAATGAAAGCCACAGTTGGGCACCCAGCCCCTGACTGCATGTGGAAGAAGTGGGGGCATACACTTTGGCATTTTTCACATCATAATAAAAAATAAAGCTCCACACAACATACATGCGGCCAAAAAAAAAAAAAAAACACATTCTACTCTTCCTATCGCCCTACATTGGTGTTCTAAGCCACATAGTAGGCTGTCGCACTTTGGCTGCGCATGGGTGGCATAGAGCTTCATTTTACATGTATATTTACACTCCTGCATTGGTGATCTGGAGCAATTGACATGTAAATTGTATGAAAAGACACCTGCTGAATACAAAACAGTATAACCCTTAAGCCTTACAAAAAGGCCATCATCCTGCTAAAACATTTTTCTCAAATATCTGTAAAAGTAAGCCCCAGGGAAGAGTCAACTCCATCAAGATGTTGGATTTTTTTTTTTTTTCTCCATATTTTCTCGTAAACTAGTCTGCTTATGTTGAACTGAAAATTAATGGAGGACACTGGGTAATACTTATCAATAAGAGTTTTTCGCTTGATACATTTAAAGACCTGTGGAACAATTCAAAGTTGAGTGATGAAGGGACACAACAGTAAGCAAAAGGAACAAAAACCAAACAAAAAAACTTTACAATGTTCTAGTGGTTCAAGTGGGAGAGCATTCAGAGTACAGGCCATGGTGTAATAAATAAGATTCTTATCAATTATATTCCACTGATGAATGGTTCTGCTTATTGGAGTGCTGGCCAGCAGCGTTCAAAGCAGATATTAGCACAAGACAAAAAAAGTGAGATATTCCTGCAAACATGAAAGATCTGTTTAACACAATCAAAGACAAGCGGATTTGATAACTCTTTCCGGACTCTAGAGCAGCATGGACACTACTTATATGTCCAGAGATCTAGGTTGCAGTATAACACAAAAGGCACTGAGGAAATCACAATATCTGGAAGTTTTTTTTTTTTTTTTACCTGTCTTGGGCTTTGAAAGGAAAGCTGTAATCACGTTTCTAGCCCATTCTCGTTTCTACGTATAAGATTTTCAGGGTTACAATTCTAGGAGTATCCTCTTTCCACAGAAGTGCTCATGCAGCTTCGCTTCTAGTCATACCTGTTTTTATAAGAGTCAATAGCTGGGCTCAGCAGTTACTGAGTAACCTTCCGAAGAGCACTTGTTTTAATGAATAACCATACTATGGCTTAGGGCTCATAAGCACCATTACAAGAGGCACTCGGTTTTATGAGTATAATACTGTGGTTCAGTAGTAATTGTGCACCATTTCGAGGTACATTTTTTTTTTTTTTAACAACTGTTTTTACAAGTGGCCTGGGTTATCTGGGTTAAGAGCACCACAAAGTACAAATACGACTTGAAGAAACGTGTATTTGAAGAACAGCAATGTCTCCAAGGAAAAGGCACAGAATTAAATTAGCAAGGCAAATACAAGAGACACCAGATATTTGTTGTACCATGATCACTGATCAAGGACTGGTTCCAGGGCTTCGGTACAAAGCAGATATATATTTCAAGTGGGTCTAACAGGGTGGAGGGAAGGATAAAAGTGCATTTAATACTAGACAATATGTGGACAGCTGAACAAGCTCAGTATAACCTGTTGGAGAGGAGGGGCCATACAGAGGTGACTGAGGCCATGACAAGCTCCTCTCTGAACACCCCTTTTCTGGACCCCTCCCTTCCCTTTTTCACCACAACACAAGATACTGTTTTTGCATTCTAAGACACAGAAGGTTTCATTGCTCGTGTCTTGGCACAAGCAGTTGCTTCCCCTCAAGATCCTCCCCAAGCACAAAGAGGGTTTGCTCTGGATGCCAACAGGAAAAAATGATCATAAGGCCACTGAAATCAATATATGCATGTCCGATATCGGTCTACGTCGATCGTAACAAGGAGCATTCTGTTGTGAAGCGAAAACTCCTTGAGGTGCTTTGTCAGTAGCCTGAATAGCCACATGCCATGCCCCCATCTGTTTTGAATAAACCATTCTTGCAACAACTCGTCCCTCCGTTAGTCAATAGCACTTCACTGTGTGACACAGTTTTCACCCATGTCCGAGGCATAGCGGTCCGATATTGAGGTTCTTAATTCCACAACATCTTTATGCAACTGCTTCACTTCTGCCAACTTTCTGGTCAGGACTTCAGGGTTCTGCATATTTTCACTTTCTTCCATGTCTGGGGGCAGAGCTGAAAAACAAAAAGAAAACCGATTTATACACAACAGGAAAACAATTCAATACATCACCCCGTCCAAACCACAAGGCTGATAGCTCCTTACACCCCTCATTGCCAAAAAATGAAACCCTGAAAAAAAAAAAAAAAAAAAAAAAAAAAAAAAACACTCCAGCCACCCAGTAGGGAGAGTGCCAATACTCAGAACAGAGCCTCTTACAATCATCCACACACATAGAGCTCCTCATACTACCAGAAAAAAAACGACAAAATAGTAACAAGATGCATTCCTCTCTAATGGTATTGCTGCGAACACTCCTAAAGACAACACTTCCCAAATAGGAGTCCTAAAAAAACAAAAATACTTTGAAGTGGGTAGTATTCCCGTTTAAAGTATTTGTTCCAAAAAAGATAGTGAAGTAAGATAGTGTGACAGGGGTTAAGGGTTTGTGGTTACGGGCACAGAGGTCAAGCGTATGAGGATCAGAGTTAACGGTTCAGGTAAAAGGACTAGGAGTTTGGGCAAAGGGGTTAGAAGAATAAGTTACTTACCTTTGGTAACGCCTTTTCTGGTGGATACATTAGCTACCTGTGGATTCCTCACGTCGACGATGACGTCACAATTGCCTGACTCCACGCAACGCCGTATGACGTCATCCAGACAATAATAAGCCTCCGGAGGTGGGTGCCTGAATGGTCAAACCAAGAAATCCTGCAGCACTCAGCGGGCAAAATGGCCATCCCTCCTGACCTCAGAGTCCAAACAATAATGTTTGACAGAAGTATGGAGGGATGCTCAAGTTGCCGCTTTGCAAATGTCAACCACAGGAACACCCCTAGCCAAGGCCGACGAAGCAGCCTTAGCCCTAGTGGAATGAGCTCGGAGTCCTACAGGGGTTCTTTCTTTGCTAAGGAATAACAAAGTTTGATACAGAGAATGACCCACCTGGATAGTGTTCTCTTGTGGACTGCTCTGCCTCTCCTCTTCCCCAGGTATCCAACTAAGAGCTGATAGTCTTGCCTGAACTCCCTCGTCCTGTCAACAAAGAAGCTCAACGCATGCAGCACTTCGGTCAGGTGGTTTGTTTTCACCTCCGCAGCAGGAAGTGGAAGGTCCAAAAAGTCTGCTGCCTTCCTCACCACAGCATGAAATGAAGCAGCCTCCTCCGAATACTCCCCCGGGGAGGCCAGATCCCATTCCGGCGAAGTGTCCAGGCCACTTGCTGCATCTAAGCCATGCAGGTCCCCCCTAAGGCTCCACGATCTCACCTTCCTCTAAATGCTGCCTGCTATGCTCCTCTTCTTCCAGGAGCCGTAAAGCCAATCTCCTGGATTTGAGCCCCGGCGTCGATAAGGCGTCAGCCGACGTCGAAGATCTTTGACGGTACTGCTCCTCAGAGCCATCCAACCCAGGACCCTCCGGCGCCACAGGCAACTTCACTGTCGACTGGATCCGTGGCGAACCCATCGGCGCCGGAACAGCGGACATCGTCGGCATCACAGGCCTTCAGGGCGACGCCAAGGGCATCAGCACCGAAGCAGTTCCAGAAGGATGAAACGGCATAAAGGGTGTCGGCTTGTAAGGAGCCGGAGCACCCAAGTTAAAGGCCAAAGGACCTGTTGGACCCGCATGCCTTCCACCAGGCACCATGGTGGCAAAAATATTAAACATTGCATTAAAAAATGCAGGGGGATCCGTGCCCGGCAAGCCGGATAAGTCTGAGGAACCGGCACCGGAGGTTAAGCCGATGATGGTCCAGGCATCTCCTGCTCCGGAGAAGCCCTCAGCTCCTGATGTGGCTCGACCTCAAATACGGACAGTGGAGAAGCCAGAGTCGTTGGAGGTGGAGGCGTGACAGTCGGGCTAATCTCCTACGTTGGCCGGTGCAGAGCTGACTGAGATCTTGACCGGGATTGGTCCCTGCTCGATCGGCGCCATGATTCGTGATGACGTCGAGAGTCCCCATGGCGCCAATGAGTCCTTGAAGAAGACTCTCTCCGATGATGCCTCTCCTTCGAACGGGCAAGAAACAATATTGCCTCTAGTTCCTTAAGGGCCTTAGGATTCATGCGTTGGCATGAGCCGCATGACTCGACCTCATGGTCGGAACTAAGGCACCATAAACAATTTTCATGGGGGACCGTGACCAACATTCGACCCCCACACTGGTTACAGGGTTTCAAACCAGACTTCCTCGGTTTAGACAGTTACACCGGAGTGAAACTGTAGCTCCCTGGGAGCCTCGAAGAAAAACCGTTACTTGAAGGCACGGAAGAACGAGTTACTTACCTTCGGTAACGACTTTTCTGGTGGATACATTAGCTACCTGTGGATACTCCCATGGCGCCAGCATTCTACGGAAATCTTCTTCCTAGCTTCTGCACGTTGACGAGGACGTCACATTAGCCCACGCGACACCGTCTGACGTCATACAGGCAATAAGAGGTCCTTGCCGACGTGCCGACGTCGGTACCAACATTTTTTACGTGCATGAGAACAATAACCCAATGCAATGAAAGAGCAAGGCAACATCCCATAACATTGTAAATCACACAACATTGCAATAAAATGGCTATAGATTGAATATACCTTTTTGTTGTTGTTTTTAAACAAACAAATATATACTAATTATGTATATACACAAAGATTATATATATATATATATATATACATACATATATACACACACACACATATACACACACACACACACACATACACATATATACACAAATATCCATATATACAAAATCTATTGCAGTCTTGAAGACCAATAGGAGCGCACTCAAGGATTACTTGGTAAGACCAAAAAGGCAACGGGGAGGCGGGTGGGACCGTGAGGAATCCACAGGTAGCTAATGTATCCACCAGAAAAGTCGTTACCGAAGGTAAGTAACTCGTTCTTCTGATGGATACAACTACCTGTGGATTCCTCACCTAATGAATAGAGTCCCAAAGCAGTACCACGCCCGGTGGTGGGTGCCTAAATGGTCAAACCAAGAAATCCTGCAGCACTGAACGTGCAAAATGGCCGTCCCTTCTGACCTCAGAGTCCAAACAGTAATGCTTCGCAAAAGTGTGAAGGGACGACCAAGTTGCGGCCTTGCAGATGTCGACCACAGGAACACCTCTGGCCAAGGCCGAAGTGGCCGACTTAGCTCTGGTGGAATGAGCTCTAATGCCATCAGGAGGATCCTTCTTTGCTAAAGAGTAACAGATTTTAATGCAAAGAACAACCCACCTGGAGAGTGTTCTCTTGTGGACTGCCTTTCCTCTCCTCTTGCCCACGTATCCGATGAACAGCTGATCCTCCAGCCTGAAGTCCTTCGTTCTATCAATGTAGAAGCTTAACGCCCTCTTTGGGTCCAAGCGATGTAGTCTCTCTTCCTCCTTTGAAGGATGAGGCGGAGGATAGAACGTGGACAAAGTAATTGTCTGGGCCAAATGGAAGGGTGAAACAACCTTCGGGAGGAAAGCAGCCTTGGTCCTCAACACCACCTTATCCCCATAAAAGTTTGTATAAGGGGGTTTTACCGATAAGGCCTGCAACTCACTCACTCTCCTTGCAGATGTTATAGCCACCAAGAAGACTGTCTTAATAACTAAATACCTTAAGGGGCAAGAATGCATAGGTTCAAAAGGGGACCCCATAAGGAAAGTCAGGACTAAGGACAAATCCCATTGAGGCATAATGAAAATGTCACTTACCCAGTGTACATCTGTTCGTGGCATCAGTCGCAGTAGATTCGCATGTTCTGCAATAGCTCGCCATCTGGTGTTGGGCCGGAGTGTTACAAGTTGTTTTTCTTCGAAGAAGTCTTTCGAGTCACGGGACCGAGTGACTCCTCCTTTTGTCTCCATTGCGCATGGGCGTCGACTCCATCCTCGATTGTTTTTCCCCGCAGAGGGTGAGGTAGGAGTTGAATTGTAGTAATAGTGCCCATGCAATGGAGTGACTAAGTATGCACTTATTTAAGGTTGAGATGATACATATATAAATAATTGAAGGTAACTTCCAAACTGCTACAGGCTCCCGGGGAGGCGGGTGGGCACATGCGAATCTACTGCGACTGATGCCACGAACAGATGTACACTGGGTAAGTGACATTTTCAGTTCGATGGCATCTGTCGCTGTAGATACGCATGTTCTGCAATAGACTAGTAAGCAGTTATTTCCCCAAAAGCGGTGGATCAGCCTGTAGGAGTGGAAGTAGTCTGAAATAATGTCCTTAATACAGCTTGACCTACTGTGGCTTGTTGTGCGGATAACACGTCTACACAGTAGTGCTTGGTGAATGTGTGAGGCGTAGACCATGTGGCTGCCTTACATATTTCTTGCATTGGGATGTTTCCTAGAAAGGCCATGGTAGCACCTTTCTTTCTGGTTGAGTGTGCCCTTGGTGTAATGGGCAGCTGTCGTTTAGCTTTAAGGTAGCAGATTTGGATGCATTTAACTATCCATCTGGCTATACCTTGTTTTGAAATTGGGTTTCCTGCATGAGGTTTTTGAAATGCAATAAAGAGTTGTTTAGTCTTTCTGATGTTCTTTGTTCTGTCAATGTAATACATTAATGCTCTTTTGACATCTAATGTATGTAGTGCCCTTTCAGCTACGGTATCTGGCTGTGGAAAGAACACCGGAAGTTCCACTGTTTGATTTAGATGGAACGGTGAAATAACCTTTGGCAAAAATTTAGGATTGGTCCTTAGGACGACTTTATTTTTGTGTAGTTGTATAAAAGGTTCCTGTATAGTAAACGCCTGAATCTCGCTTACTCTTCTCAGGGAAGTAATGGCGATGAGAAATGCCACCTTCCAGGTTAGGAACTGTATGTCGCAGGAGTGCATGGGTTCAAAAGGTGGACCCATAAGTCTAGTTAGGACAACATTTAGGTTCCATGAAGGAACAGGTAGTGTTCTTGGTGGTATAATTCTCCTAAGGCCCTCCATGAATGCTTTAATGACTGGTATTTTATATAGGGAAGTTGAATAGGTAGTCTGCAGGTATGCAGATATTGCTGCAAGGTGAATCTTAATGGAAGAGAAAGCTAGGTTAGATTTTTGTAAGTGAAGCAAGTAACCCACTACATGTTCTGGAGTTGTGTGTAATGGTTGTATTTGATTAATATGGCAGTAGCAAACAAACCTCTTCCATTTACTTGCATAGCAGTGCCTGGTGGATGGCCTTCTTGCTTGTTTTATGACTTCCATACATTCTTGGGTAAGTTGTAAGTGCCCGAATTCTAGGATTTCAGGAGCCAGATTGCTAGATTCAGCGATGCTGGATCTGGGTGTCTGATCCTTTGGTTGTGCTGTGTCAACAGATCTGGCCTGTTGGGCAATTTGATGCAGGGTACCACTGATAGGTGTAGCAGCGTTGTGTACCAGGGTTGCCTTGCCCAAGTTGGTGCTATCAATATGAGTTTGAGTTTGCTTTGAGTGAGTTTGTTTACCAGGTAAGGAAGGAGAGGGAGAGGAGGAAAAGCGTAAGCAAATATCCCTGACCAGTTCATCCATAGGGCATTGCCTTGGGATTGTTTGTGTGGGTATCTGGATGCGAAGTTTTGGCATTTTGCGTTCTCCCTTGTCGCAAACAAGTCTATCTGAGGTGTTCCCCAGAGTTTGAAATAAGTGTTCAGTATTTGGGGGTGAATTTCCCATTCGTGGACCTGTTGGTGATCTCGAGAGAGATTGTCTGCGAGTTGATTTTGTATCCCTGGTATAAACTGTGCAATTAGGCGAATTTGGTTGTGAATTGGCCAATGCCAAATTTTTTGTGCTAACATGCTTAACTGCGTGGAGTGCGTCCCTCCCTGCTTGTTTAGATAATACATTGTTGTCATGTTGTCTGTTTTGACGAGAATGTATTTGTGAACTATTATTGGTTGGAAAGCTTTTAGTGCTTGAAAAACTGCAAGAAGTTCTAGGTGATTGATATGCAGTTTTGTTTGATGTACGTTCCATTGTCCTTGTATGCTGTGTTGATCGAGGTGTGCTCCCCACCCTGTCATGGAAGCATCTGTTGTTATTACGTATTGTGGCACTGGGTCTTGGAAAGGCCGCCCCTTGTTTAAATTTATGTTGTTCCACCACAGAAGCGAGAGGTAAGTTTGGCGGTCTATTAACACCAGATCTAGAAGGTGACCCTGTGCTTGAGACCACTGTGATGCTAGGCATTGTTGTAAGGGCCTCATGTGCAGTCTTGCGTTTGGGACAATGGCTATGCATGATGACATCATGCCTAGGAGTTGTAATACCATCTTTGCTTGTATCTTTTGTGTTGGATACATGCGTTGTATGATGGTGTTGAAATTTTGAATTCTTTGTGGACTTGGAGTGGCTACTCCTTTTGATGTGTCTATTATGGCTCCCAGGTATTGTTGTACCTTGCGTGGCCGAATTTTGGATTTTGTGAAATTGACGGTGAACCCTAGTTTGAAGAGGGTTTGTATGATATGATTTGTGTGATTTGAGCACTCTATTAACGAATGGGCCTTGATTAGCCAGTCGTCTAGATATGGGAACACATGTATTTGCTGCCTTCTGATGTGTGCAGCGACTACCGCTAGACATTTGGTAAAGACTCTTGGTGCGGTTGTTAATCCGAAAGGCAGTACCTTGAATTGGTAATGTATTCCTTTGAATACAAACCTTAGGTATTTCCTGTGCGATGGGTGAATTGGTATATGGAAATAAGCATCCTTGAGGTCTAAAGTTGCCATGTAGTCGTGCAGCTTTAGCAATGGCAATACTTCTTGTAGTGTGACCATGTGGAAGTGGTCTGATTTGATGAAAGTGTTGACTACTCTGAGGTCTAGGATTGGTCTCAGTGTTTTGTCCTTCTTTGGTATCAGAAAGTACAGTGAGTAAACTCCTGTGTTTATTTGTGTGTTTGGCACTAATTCGATTGCATTCTTTTGCAATAGTGCCTGCACTTCTATCTCTAGGAGATTGGAATGGTGTGTTGTTAAATTTTGTGCTTTTGGTGGTATGTTTGGAGGGAACTGTAGAAATTCTATGCAGTAACCATGTTGGATAATTGCTAGAACCCAAGTGTCTGTAGTGATTTTCTCCCATGCTCTGTAATAATGACCTATTCGTCCCCCCACTGGTGTTGTGTGGAGGGGGTGAGTGACATGTGAGTCACTGTTTAGTAGTAGGGGTTTTGGGGCTTTGGAATCTTCCTCTATTTCTAGGGAATTGCCCTCCTCTATATTGTCCCCGAAAACCTCCTCTATACTGTCCTTGGTAACTGGACGGTGTGGCTTG
Organism: Pleurodeles waltl; assembly: GCF_031143425.1. Classification (NCBI taxonomy): domain Eukaryota; kingdom Metazoa; phylum Chordata; class Amphibia; order Caudata; family Salamandridae; genus Pleurodeles; species Pleurodeles waltl. The sequence goes on along the minus strand of NC_090440.1, from coordinate 970,320,983 downwards.
TGAGGTGCTGGCTTGTGTGCTTTGACCCCGAAACCCCCCTCGAAAGGGCGTTTTACGGAATGAGCTGTAATTCCCTCTGCTCTGCGGGGAGTAGAGTGCGCCCATGGCTTTGGCAGTGTCCGTATCTTTTTTGAGTTTCTCAATCGCTGTGTCCACTTCTGGACCGAACAGTTCTTTTTCATTAAAAGGCATATTGAGAACTGCTTGTTGAATCTCTGGTTTAAATCCAGACGTTCGGAGCCATGCATGCCTTCTGATAGTTACAGATGTATTAATTGTCCGTGCAGCTGTATCTGCAGCGTCCATGGAGGAGCGGATCTGGTTGTTGGAGATGGCCTGTCCCTCCTCAACCACTTGTTTTGCCCTATTTTGGAAGTCTTTGGGCAGATGTTCAATGAGATGTTGCATCTCGTCCCAGTGGGCTCTGTCATAGCGCGCAAGTAGTGCCTGGGAGTTCGCGATGCGCCACTGGTTTGCAGCTTGTGCTGCGACTCTTTTACCAGCTGCATCAAACTTGCGGCTTTCTTTATCTGGGGGTGGTGCATCTCCAGATGTGTGAGAGTTGGCCCTTTTCCTAGCTGCTCCTACAACAACAGAGTCTGGTGGCAGCTGTGTTGTGATGAAAGCCGGGTCTGTAGGAGGCGGCTTATACTTTTTTTCCACCCTTGGTGTGATTGCCCTACTTTTGACCGGGTCCTTAAATATGTCTTTTGCGTGCCGGAGCATACCAGGGAGCATAGGCAGGCTTTGGTAGGAGCTGTGGGTGGAGGAGAGTGTGTTGAACAAGAAATCATCCTCGACCTGTTCTGAGTGGAGGCTTACGTTGTGAAATTGTGCTGCTCTAGCCACCACCTGAGAGTACGCGGTGCGGTCTTCTGGTGGAGATGGTTTTGTAGGGTATGCCTCTGGGCTGTTATCTGACACTGGGGCGTCGTATAGGTCCCATGCGTCCTGGTCTTGGTCACCCTGGCTCATGGTGGTGTGAGCTGGGGAGTGTGATGGCGTTTGTGCTGGTGAAACGTTAATCACGGGCGGAGGAGAGGGTGGTGGTGTAACTCTTTTCACCACTTTTGGTTGTGGTGCTTGTTCCGTCTGGAACTCCAACCTTCTCTTTCTCCTAATGGGGGGAAGGGTGCTTATTTTTCCTGTCCCCTGCTGAATGAAGATACGCTTTTGCGTATGGTCCGCATCAGTTGCTTGTAGCTCTTCCTCAAACCTATGCTTCTGCATTTGGGAGGTTAGCGAGTGCTCTTCTGTATAAGAGCCTGAAGCTGGGTCGCTTGCAGTTTGTTTCGGCGTCGAAACTTTGTCTGCGTGTTTTTTCGGCTCCGAGGTGACTTTTTTCCTTTTCGGGGCCGAAACCTCTCGGCGTCAATCTGTTTCGGTGCCGCTGTCTCGGCGTCGAGCCGTGTCCACACCGGCATCTCGGTGTCGAGGCTTGTCTCCAGCACTTTCTCGGTCCCGAGAAGGCTGCGTGCCGGTGTCTCGACCGGACTCGGACGATCTCGGCACTGTTTGGGCCTTTTTCGGTGCCGACGGTCGGTCACCGATTTTATGGGTTGAGCCATGGCCTGGTGGCAGTGGCGTCCCCTGGGCCTTGTAAATGTTTCTTTGTGTGGTTTTCGACGTCTTACTCACGGTTTGTGTATCGTCGAATCCTTCGGAGTCTGAGTCTTGGATCGAGAAGGTACCTTCCTCTTCCTGTTCCTCGAACTCCCGTTGGGCTGTCGGTGCGGACGCCATTTGAAGTCTTCTGGCTCGACGGTCTCGGAGCGTTTTTCGGGACCGGAACGCACGACAGGCCTCGCAGGTGTCTTCGCTGTGCTCAGGTGACAGGCACAGGTTGCAGACCAAGTGTTGGTCTGTGTAGGGGTATTTATTGTGGCATTTGGGGCAGAAACGGAACGGGGTCCGTTCCATCGGCGTTCTTCAGCACGCGGTCGGGCCGACCAGGCCCCGACGGAGGATCGAAAAATTACCCCGAAGGGCACCGGAGCTCTTCGATCTTCGATGCGGTGTTGAATGTAAGTATGCCGATCCCGAACGCAACAATACCGACGAAAATCTTCCGAAATTAACTATTTTTTCTGTTCCGAAACTCGGAGCGACAGGAACACGTCCGAACCCGATGGCGGAAAAAAAACAATTGAGGATGGAGTCGACGCCCATGCGCAATGGAGACAAAAGGAGGAGTCACTCGGTCCCGTGACTCGAAAGACTTCTTCGAAGAAAAACAACTTGTAACACTCCGGCCCAACACCAGATGGCGAGCTATTGCAGAACATGCGTATCTACAGCGACAGATGCCATCGAACCGAATGGTTTTGGAGGATATTTATTTAGAAGACCTTTCAAGAATCTGAGAACAATAGGGGATTTAAATAACGATGGTTGGTCTGGAAGACAAATGAAGGCTGACAAGGCAGACAAATAACCTTTAATGGTAGCCACTGCACAACCTTCCTGCGCTATTGACAGAGCAAAAGACAAAACATCTGACAGATGAGCATGTAAGGGATCAATCTGTCTCTCTCCACACCACATAACAAATTTAGACCACCTATTAGCGTAGATAGATTTAGTGGAGTGTCGTCTGGCCGCTAATATAACATCCACTACATCAGGCGGGAGAGAGAAGGAACTCAGGTTGCCCCGCTCAATCTCCAGGCATGTAGGTGCAGACTCTGGAGGTTGGGGTGTAAAACCTGCCCCTGCGACTGCGAGAGGAGGTCTGCCCTGAGAGGGAGACGGAGCGGAGGGCACAGTGAGAGTTGGAGAAGGTCGGAGTACCACACCCTCCTTGGCCAATCCGGAGCTATTAAGATGACTTGGGCCCGGTCTTGGCGAATCTTCCTCAACACCCGAGGAATCAAGTGTATGGGGGGAAAACGCGTAAAGGAACTGGCCGCACCAGGTTATCTGAAACGCGCCCCCCAACACTCCCTGCATCGGATACTGGAGGCTGCAGAATAACGGACAATGCGCGTTCTCCAGAGTGGTAAACAAATCTATCCGAGGAAACCCCCACATCTGGAAGATTAAACAGACTTGATCTGGATGGAGACGCCACTCGTGGTCGGCCGAGAAATGGCGACAGACTGTCCGCACGTACATTCAAGACCCCGGCCAGATGATTTGCTACCAAGCAAATCTGATGGTCCTTTGCCCAGGACCATAGTCGAAGAGCTTCTCTGCAGAGAAGGTACGATCCTACTCCTCCCTGTTTGTTTATGTACCACATTGCGGTAGTATTGTCCGTCAGGACCTGTACCGACGGACCACGAAGGGAAGGGAGGAAGGCCTTGAGAGCCAGACGTACAGCCCGCAACTCCAACAGATTGATATGAAAAATCTGTTCCTCTGGAGACCAAAGCCCTTTGATCTCCAGATCCCCCAGATGAGCTCCCCACCCTAGAGTGGAAGCATCCGTTATGACCGTGGTCACTGGTGGTGACTGGGCGAACGGCTTTCCTTGTGAAAGATTGTTGCCCGCAATCCACCACTTCAAGTCCACAGCAGCATCTCCGGAGATCTTGACAGCACCTTCTAGATCTCCTTTGTGTTGAGACCACTGCCTTCGGAGGCACCACTGAAGAGCCCTCATATGCCAGCGAGCATGCGTGACCAACAGTATGCAGGAGGCAAACAGACCGAGCAGACGAAGGACCTTGAGGACTGGAACTACCGCTCCATTTCGAAACATTGGAACCAACTCCTGAATATCTTGAATCCGCTGAGGCGGAGGAAAGGCTCGATTCAATGTTGTATCCAGTACTGCCCCTATGAACAGGAGGCGCTGAGAGGGCTCCAGGTGAGATTTGGGCACGTTCACCGAAAAGCCCAGGTCGAACAACAACTGGGTTATTGACTGCAGATGATGCGACACAAGCTCCGGAGACTTGGCTTTGATCAACCAGTCGTCCAAGTAAGGGAATACTGCTATCCCCTTCCTTCTGAGCTCTGCCGCAACCACTGACATCACCTTCGTGAAGACTCGAGGTGCTGAAGTAAGACCAAACGGGAGGACCGCAAACTGATAGTGCTGCGACCCTACCACAAACCGGAGATACTTCCTGTACGACTTGAGTATCGAGATATGAAAAAAGCCATCCTGCAAGTCGACAGACACCATCCAATCTTCTTTGTTCAACGCCAAAAGCACCTGAGCTAGGGTCAGCATCTTGAACTTTTCCTGTTTGAGGAACCAATTCAAGATCCTCAGATCCAGGATTGGTCTCAACCGACCATCCTTCTTGGAAATCAGGAAGTACCTTGAGTAACAACCTCGACCCCTTTCCTGCTCTGGAACTAACTCCACCGTGCCCTTTGAAAGGAGGACTTGAACCTCCTGTTCTAACAACAGGAGGTGTTCTTCTGAACAATAAGATGGGCGGGGCGGGATGGAGGGCGGAAACTCCCGAAAGGGAAGGGTGTAACCTTTTCCCACAATACTGATAACCCAAGTGTCCGATGTAATAGACTCCCACTTGTGGAGAAAATGCCGTAACCTCCCCCCTACAGGAGAGGAGTGAGTGGGAAATGGTGGAAGCCTAAGGCTGCTTTCCCTGCTGCACCCCTCCAGAGGACGAGGAAGAGGCAGAGTGCTGCTGAGAGGCTCCTCTGGTGCGGGCCATACCCCTCCCTCTAAATGATCTATAGGGGAGGGAAGAGGTGGGTTGCTGGAATCTCCCCCGAAAGGAAGAGGAGAAAGAGCCACGCCCAAATCCACGAAACCTCCTGAAAAATCTGGAGGAGGCAGAAGGGGCTTGCAGCCCTAATGATTTGGCTGTGGCCCTGCTTTCTTTAAATCTCTCCAAGGCCGAATCTGCTTTGGCTCCAAACAGTTTGTCCCCATCAAACGGGAGGTCCAACAGGGTCGACTGCACGTCCGCAGAAAACCCAGAGTTACGGAGCCAGGCCTGCCTCCTTGCCACCACAGCCGTGCCCATTGCCCTAGCCACCGAGTCGGTTGTGTCCAGCCCAGACTGGATAATCTGGGCATCCGAGACAACATTCAAGAGTCCCTGGGGAAGCTCCGTAAATGAAGATGAAATATCGTCCATGAGAGCATGGATGTATCTCCCCAGAATGCAAGTCGCGTTGGTGGCCTTCAACGCCAAACTACAAGAGGAAAATATCTTCTTGGATTGTGCATCCAGCTTTTTAGAGTCTCTGTCTCCTGGTACCGTCGGGAAAGATCCAGGCGCTGACCTAGAGGAACAGGAGGCTTGCACCACCAAGCTCTCCGGCGTAGGGTGTCTAGACAGAAAGCCAGGGTCAGATGGTGCAGCTCGATATCTCCTGGCCACAGCCCTATGAACAGCCGAGGAAGATAATGGCTTCTTCCACACCTCTAACACCGGATCAAGCAAAGCCTCATTAAATGGCAAGAGAGGCTCCGCTGCAGCAGAGGCCGGATGCAGTACCTCAGTCAGTAAATTCTGCTTCGCCTCGGCCACTGGCAAAGGCAGGTCCAGAAAGTTAGCCGCCTTCCTCACCACAGCGTGAAAGGTAGCAGCCTCCTCCGTATATTCCCCTGGAGATGAAAGGTCCCACTCAGGGGAAGTATCCAGCCCACTGGCTGTATCCAGACCATGCAGTCAATCACCAGAGTCCTCAACCTCTCCTTCCTCCAAGACTCGTTGGTATTCCTGCTCTTCCAAAAGACGGAGAGCACGCCTCCTCAAATGTAGTCTTTCCTCAATACGCGGAGTTGACATGGCCTCCGCTGAAGATCGGCGCCGATCTCCAGAACCATCCGACGCCGCGTCCGACGCCACAGGCAGCTTCGGCGCCGAGGAAGGAGCCGGACGAAGAAATCTTGGAGTCTCCGATGGACCCGCCGGAGTCACAGGACGAAATCCTGACGCCGGGATGGAAACCTCCGGGGCCAAAACCTCTGGAGCCACCGGAGCGGCCACCGGCACCGACACCGAGCCCACATTCCCTAAAGGGAGAAAGGGCATAAAGGGTGCCGGCCGTAGAGGCGCAGGATCACCCAATTTAAAGGCCAAGGGCCCCGAAGGACCAGCCGGAGCACCTCCTGGAGCCATCTGTTGAAAGATGGTATACATCGCATTCAGAAATGCAGTATTATCGGCTCCAGGGGCGGGAAAAGCTGGATACTGGGGTGCCTGGATCGAAGGCGACCCCTCGCCAGCCTCGACGTCCGCGACGCCGGAGACATCACAAGAGGCTGCATCACCTCAACCACAGACGCCTGTCCAGGCGAAGTCGGTGACGTCGGAGAGGGCAACGGCGTCGATGGATGTGGCGTGACCGTGGGACTGACCTCCCAAGGCTTCCGACGCCGAGCCGAAGGCGACCTCGAACAAGACTCCTTGCTGGAATGACGCCGTGAATCCCTACGGCGCCTGGAGTCTCGATGACGCCGATGAGACCTTGGCGAAGAAGACTTCTTATGATGTTTCTTCTCCTTTCTCTTCGACTTCGCCATGAATAGTTTAGCCTCACGTTTTTTCAGGGCCTTCGGATTCATGTGCTGACATGAATCACAAGTTGCGACGTCATGGTCGGAGCTTAAACACCATAGACAGTCGGAGTGAGGATCAGTAACGGACATCTTGCCGCCACAATCTCGACAGGGCTTGAAACCAGACTTCCTCTGAGACATTATTACCGCAGAGAAAATCCACGCAGCAGAAAATACACTGTAACTATGAAAGTAACAGTAGCTCCCTCGAAGATAACCGTTTCGAATGCACGGAAAAAAGGGAACCGACGTCGGCGAGGACCTCTTATTGCCTGTATGACGTCAGACGGCGTCGCGTGGGCTAATGTGACGTCCTTGTCGACGTGCAGAAGCTAGGAAGAAGATTTCCGTCGAATGCTGGCGCCATGGGAGTATTCATTAGGTGAGGAATCCACAGGTAGTTGTATCCATCAGAAAAAAGGGAAATGACGTCTGCACGTCGACAAAGGCTTCTTATCGTCTGGATGACATCATACGGTGTCACGTGGAGTCGGGCAAATATGACATTATCGTCGACGTGCAGAGCTAGAAGGAAGATTTCCGTCGAAGCTGGCGCGTGGGGGGAAAATTCTTGAAGCGAGGAATCCACAGGTAGTTGTATCCATCAGAAATTATGGCGCTAGGGATTAAAGGATAAGGGGACATGCGATTCTGCTGAGGTTATATATCGGAACCACGCGGAGAGAAGGAAAAAAGCAGGTACACACAATCGCAGATTCAACTTTAACCAATTAAGCCCGTCCACTTCCTCCCCAGATCTTCTCGTGCTTACGGGGGCACCCCCTTGATTCATACACCACTTTTTCTTGAGCTGCACACCAGTCCACTCCCTGCCTCCATTTCTGGAGGGAAAGACCTCTGGCTGTATTCCATGTGGCTGCAATGTCCCTCTTTGCCAACAGTGTGGCCATTCCAACGAATGCCCGTTCCGCTCTAGAGCCCTCCAGTTCCTCCAATGTGCCCAGAAGCACTATTTTGGGGGTCAGTAACTGCGTCTTCCCCATTGCTTTGTTCAGTTCCTGATTTATTTTCCCCCAATACACTTGGATCACTGGACAGGACCATACCATGTAAAAGAAATCAGCTGGGCCCCTATCGCACCTCGGGCGGAGTTCCGGATGCCCATCTTCTGCAATCTGTCCGGATATAAATATGCTTTGTGTAGGAAGTAGAATTGTATCGTCCTCAACCTCGCAGAGACTGCCAACAATCGGGGAGCCATCAAAGCCTCTGCCCATTCGGTGTTGTCAAGCGGCCCCACCCACCTCTCCCACCCACTCCTAAGGCGGCTCAGGTCCCCAAGTGCGTTGTTTACTAACATTCTGTAGATTTGGGAGACACCTTTCCTCCCCAAACTCCCCATGAGTAGCTTAGCCTCCAGTGGGTTAAATTCCGGTATTGGGTCCGCACTAGTCAGGTGCATACTTAAGGCATGCCGGAGTTGAAGATATCTAAAGAATTGGTTCGGGGACAGTTGAAACTCGCACTAATTGTGTTCCCTTTCCAAACGTCTCCCACTAGGGAGATGCCCAGCGTATCCCACTTCGTGAAGCCCCCCAGTGTGGCTGATTCCTTCAGCCATTTGCCATGCCACAGTGGAGTCTGCAGGGTGACTACGTTATTCCATCCAGTGTACCGCAGTGCCACGCGCCACGCCAGAAAAACTGCCTTGGTGATTGGCTCTAATTCTCTGGGGATCGGAGTGCCATAGAGGAGATCTAGAATACTAGCAAACCCCAGAGCATCCAATTCAACTTGGTAGGCTGGGTCCGTCCATCCCCTGTTGAACCAGTCATGGGCGACCAGGAGTTGAGTCGCCAGATAGTACAGGTTTGGATTGGCCATGCCTAATCCTCCGTCATACACCCCTCTGCGACAGCTTTGGGATGCTACCTGGTGCCGTGCACCACCCCATAGAAAGGAGACAGTGGCTCTCTCTAACTTTCTGAACCAAGAGCGGGGAATCGTAAACAGCAAGTTTTGGAGCACATATAGGAGACACGGCAGGACCATCATCTTATATAGGGCTGTGTAGGAAAGTACCATCTTGCCTGGCATGTTACCCCGATATTTCACTGTATATATGTTGTTTTAGTGTATGTGTCACTGGGACCCTGCCAGCCAGGGCCCCAGTGCTCTTAAGTGTGCCCTGTATGTGTTCCCTGTGTGATGCCTAACTGTCTCACTGAGGCTCTGCTAACCAGAACCTCAGTGGTTATGCTCTCTCTGCTTTCCAAATTGTCACTAACAGGCTAGTGACCAATTTCACCAATTCACATTGGCATACTGGAACACCCTTATAATTCCCTAGTATATGGTACTGAGGTACCCAGGGTATTGGGGTTCCAGGAGATCCCTATGGGCTGCAGCATTTATTTTGCCACCCATAGGGAGCTCTGACAATTCTTACACAGGCCTGCCACTGCAGCCTGAGTGAAATAACGTCCACGTTATTTCACAGCCATTTACCACTGCACTTAAGTAACTTATAAGTCACCTATGTGTCTATCTTTTACCTGGTAAAGGTTGGGTGTTAAGTTACTTAGTGTGTGGGCACCCTGGCACTAGCCAAGGTGCCCCCACATTGTTCAGGGCAAATTCCCCAGACTTTGTGAGTGCGGGGACACCATTACACGCGTGCACTATACATAGGTCACTACCTATGTATAGCGTCACAATGGTAACTCTGAACATGGCCATGTAACATGTCTAAGATCATGGAATTGTCACTCCCAATGCCATTCTGGCATTGGGGAGACAATTCCATGGTCCCCCGAGTCTCTAGCACAGACCCGGGTACTGCCAAACTACCTTTCCCGGGGTTTCACTGCAGCTGCTGCCAACCCTTCAGACAGGTTTCTGCCCTCCTGGGGTCCAGCCAGGCTTGGCCCAGGAAGGCAGAACAAAGGACTTCCTCAGAGAGAGGGTGTTATACCCTCTCCCTTTGGAAAAAGGTGTCAGGGCTGGGGAGGAGTAGCCTCCCCCAGCCTCTGGAAATGCTTTGATGGGCACAGATGGTGCCCATCTCTGCATAAGCCAGTCTACACCGGTTCAGGGATCCCCCAGCCCTGCTCTGGCGCGAAACTGGACAAAGGAAAGGTGAGTGACCACTCCCCTGACCTGCACCTCCCAGGGGAGGTGCCCAGAGCTCCTCCAGTGTGCTCCAGACCTCTGCCATCTTGGAAACAGAGGTGCTGCTGGCACACTGGACTGCTCCGCGTGGCCAGTGCCAGCAGGTGACGTCAGAGACTCCTCCTGATAGGCTCTTACCTGTGTTGCTAGCCTATCCTCCTTCCCAGGTAGCCAAACCTCCTTTTCTGGCTATTTAGGGTCTCTGCTTTGGGGAATTATTGAGATAACGAATGCAAGAGCTCATCAGAGTTCCTCTGCATCTCTCTCTTGACCTTCTGCCAAGGAATCGACCGCTGACTGCTCAGGACGCCTGCAAAACCGCAAAAAAGTAGCAAAGACGACTAATGCAACCTTGTATCGCTGATCCTGCCGCCTTCTCGACTGTTTTCCTGGTGGTGCATGCTGTGGGGGTAGCCTGCCTCCTCTCTGCACTAGAAGCACCGAAGAAATCTCCCGTGGGACGACGGAATCCTCCCCCTGCAACAGCAGGCAACAAAAGACTGCATCACCGGACCTCTGGGTCCCCTCTCAGCACGACGAGCGTGGTTCCTGGAACTCAGCAACTCTGTCCAAGTGACTCCCACAGTCCAGTGACTCTTCAGTCCACGTTTGGTGGAGGTAAGTCCTTGCCTCCCCACGCTAGACTGCATTGCTGGGTACCGCGTGATTTGCAGCTACTCCGGCTCCTGTGCACTCTTCCAGGATTTCCTTTGTGCACAGCCAAGCCTGGGTCACCGACACTCTAACCTGCAGTGCACAACCTCCTGAGTTGTCCTCCGGCGTTGTGGGATCTCCTTTTGTGACTTCGGGTGAGCTCCGGTTCACTCCTCTTCGTAGTGCCTGTTCCGGCACTTCTGCGGGTGCTGCCTGCTTCTGTGAGGGCTCCCTACCTTGCTGGGCGCCCCCTCTGTCTCCTCACGCAATTGGCGACATCCTGGTCCCTCCTGGACCACAGCAGCATCCAAAAACCCTAACCGCGACTCTTGTAGCTAGCAAGGCTTGTTTGCGGTCTTTCTGCGTGGGAACACCTCTGCAAGCTTCTTCACGACGTGGGCCATCCATCCTCCAAAGGGGAAGTTCCTAGTCCTCTTCGTTCTTGCAGAATCCACAGCTTCTACCATCCGGTGGCAGCTGCTTTGCACTCCCAGCTGGCATTTCCTGGGCATCTGCCCACTCTCGACTTTGTCGCAACTCTTGGACTTGGTCCCCTTGTTCCACAGGTACTCTCGTCCAGAAATCCACTTTGGTTGCATTGCTGGTGTTGGTCTTCCATGCAGAATTCCCCTATCACGACTTCTGTGCTCTCTGGGGAATATAGGTGCAGTTTACACCTACTTTTCAGGGTCTTGGGGTGGGCTATTTTTCTAACCCTCACCGTTTTCTTACAGTCCCAGCGACCCTCTACAAGCTCACATAGGTTTGGGGTCCATTCGTGGTTCGCATTCCTCTTTTGGAGTATATGGTTTGTGTTGCCCCTGTACCTATGTGCTCCTATTGCAATCTATTGTGACTATACATTGCTTGCATTACTTCCTTTTGCCATTACTGCATATTTTTGGTATTGTGTACATATATCTTGTGTATATTTGGCATCCTCATACTGAGGGTACTCACTGAGATACTTTTGGCATATTGTCATAAAAATAAAGTACCTTTATTTTTAGTATATCTGTGTATTGTGTTTTCTTATGATATTGTGCATATGACACCAGTGGGAGCTTTGCATGTCCCCTAGTTCAGCCTAAGCTGCTCAGCTATAGCTACCTTCTATCAGCCTAAGCTGCTAGAAACACCTCTTCTACACTAATAAGGGATAACTGGACCTGGTGCAGAGTGTAAGTACCCCTTGGTACCCACTGCAAACCAGGCCAGCCTCCTACAGGCTACACGACCCAAGACGTTTAAAGGCAATGTTTGCCACCGCTGAAGGTCCTCCCGTGTGTGAGATACAAGTGGTGTCAGGTTCAGAGCCCAGGATAGCTCTGGAAGCAGTGCAACCCATATTCCGAGGTACTTAAAACTCAGCCTACGTAGGGGGACCACCTCTTACCAGTCAAAGCAGGTGTCAGGTTTTGGTGGTTACAGAGAATTCAGCGTCCCTTCTTTTGGGGTATGCTTGGGAAGAAATGGTTTCTTACCTGTAACTCCAGTTCTCTCGTAGGGGTATTTCCATGATAGTCATAAGCATTGAATAGTTCCGCGCGCCTGCGGGGACCCCGGAGCACTGATGTGAAGTATATTCTTAAGTGCAAACACCAGCCGTTTAAAGAAAAGGTCTGTCAAAAAACACTTAAGAATAACATTGTGCAGCCTATGTGAACAGCTACACATGCCAAATTGTTGAAAAGAAAATCAATAGTAGTGTAAATTCATGTTCAAACACCTATTTATTCTAGAAATGTAATAACAAATACATTCTCATACTTTATTTACACCTCTGATGAGAATAAAACAATGCAGGGCAGTGTAGCCCATAGGCTGCCATTATACAGAATGTAAATAGAGCTGTGCCTTTAAGAAAAGTAAAGTCTTCCTGTTTCCCATCATGCACAGCAAAAGGCAGTTGCCTCAGTTCTTTTTTGGAGGCTATTACCTGACATGAAGAAAAAACAAAACATTTGTTGGAGTACCCACCTCCATAATATTCATGTTCTATGTCAACTCCACCGGGGAGGAGGGAGGGTTGCTTATGACTATCATGGAAATACCCCTACGAGAGAACTGGAGTTACAGGTAAGAAACCATTTCTTCTCTCGTAGGGGATTTCCATGTATAGTCATAAGCATTGAATAGAGTAGCAAGCTGTAGGAAGTTGGCTCTGTATGTGCTATTTCAAAGTAAGGAATAGCATGCACAGAGTCCAAGGGTTCCCCTTAGAGGTAAGATAGTGGCAAAAAGAGATAATACTAATGCTCTATTTTGTGGTAGTGTGGTCGAGCAGTAGGCTTATCCAAGGAGTAGTGTTAAGCATTTGTTGTACATACACATAGACAATAAATGAGGTACACACACTCAGAGACAAATCCAGCCAATAGGTTTTTGTATAGAAAAATATCTTTTCTTAGTTTATTTTAAGAACCACAGGTTCAAATTCTACATGTAATATCTCATTCGAAAGGTATTGCAGGTAAGTACTTTAGGAACTTTAAAGCATAAAAATTGCATGTATACTTTACAAGTTATTGACAAATAGCTGTTTTAAAAGTGGACACAGTGCAATTTTCACAGTTCCTGGGGGAGGTAAGTTTTGGTTAGTTTTACCAGGTAAGTAAGACACTTACAGGGTTCAGTTCTTGGTCCAAGGTAGCCCACCGTTGGGGGTTCAGAGCAACCCCAAAGTCACCACACCAGCAGCTCAGGGCCGGTCAGGTGCAGAGTTCAAAGTGGTGCCCAAAACACATAGGCTAGAATGGAGAGAAGGGGGTGCCCCGGTTCCGGTCTGCTTGCAGGTAAGTACCCGCGTCTTCGGAGTGCAGACCAGGGGGGTTTTGTAGGGCACCGGGGGGGACACAAGCCCACACAGAAATTTCACCCTCAGCGGCGCGGGGGCGGCCGGGTGCAGTGTAGAAACAAGCGTCGGGTTCGCAATGTTAGTCTATGAGAGATCTCGGGATCTCTTCAGCGCTGCAGGCAGGCAAGGGGGGGGTTCCTCGAGGAAACCTCCACTTGGGCAAGGGAGAGGGACTCCTGGGGGTCACTTCTCCAGTGAAAGTCCGGTCCTTCAGGTCCTGGGGGCTGCGGGTGCAGGGTCTCTCCCAGGTGTCGGGACTTTGGATTCAAGGAGTCGCGGTCAGGGGAAGCCTCGGGATTCCCTCTGCAGGCGGCGCTGTGGGGGCTCAGGGGGGACAGGTTTTTGTACTCACAGTCTTAGAGTAGTCCTGGGGTCCCTCCTGAGGTGTTGGATCGCCACCAGCCGAGTCGGGGTCGCCGGGTGCAGTGTTGCAAGTCTCACGCTTCTTGCGGGGAGCTTGCAGGGATCTTTAAAGCTGCTGGAAACAAAGTTGCAGCTTTTCTTGGAGCAGGTCCGCTGTCCTCGGGAGTTTCTTGTCTTTTCGAAGCAGGGGCAGTCCTCAGAGGATGTCGAGGTCGCTGGTCCCTTTGGAAGGCGTCGCTGGAGCAGGATCTTTGGAAGGCAGGAGACAGGCCGGTGAGTTTCTGGAGCCAAGGCAGTTGTCGTCTTCTGGTCTTCCGCTGCAGGGGTTTTCAGCTAGGCAGTCCTTCTTCTTGTAGTTGCAGGAATCTAATTTTCTAGGGTTCAGGGTAGCCCTTAAATACTAAATTTAAGGGCGTGTTTAGGTCTGGGGGGTTAGTAGCCAATGGCTACTAGCCCTGAGGGTGGGTACACCCTCTTTGTGCCTCCTCCCAAGGGGAGGGGGTCACAATCCTAACCCTATTGGGGGAATCCTCCATCTGCAAGATGGAGGATTTCTAAAAGTTAGAGTCACTTCAGCTCAGGACACCTTAGGGGCTGTCCTGACTGGCCAGTGACTCCTCCTTGTTGCTTTCTTTGTTCCCTCCAGCCTTGCCGCCAAAAGTGGGGGCCGTGGCCGGAGGGGGCGGGCAACTCCACTAAGCTGGAGTGCCCTGCTGGGCTGTGACAAAGGGGTGAGCCTTTGAGGCTCACCGCCAGGTGTTACAGCTCCTGCCTGGGGGAGGTGTTAGCATCTCCACCCAGTGCAGGCTTTGTTACTGGCCTCAGAGTGACAAAGGCACTCTCCCCATGGGGCCAGCAACATGTCTCTGGTGTGGCAGGCTGCTGGAACTAGTCAGCCTACACAGACAGTCGGTTAAGTTTCAGGGGGCACCTCTAAGGTGCCCTCTGGGGTGTATTTTGCAATAAAATGTACACTGGCATCAGTGTGCATTTATTGTGCTGAGAAGTTTGATACCAAACTTCCCAGTTTTCAGTGTAGCCATTATGGTGCTGTGGAGTTCGTGTTTGACAGACTCCCAGACCATATACTCTTATGGCTACCCTGCACTTACAATGTCTAAGGTTTTGTTTAGACACTGTAGGGGTACCATGCTCATGCACTGGTACCCTCACCTATGGTATAGTGCACCCTGCCTTAGGGCTGTAAGGCCTGCTAGAGGGGTGTCTTACCTATACTGCATAGGCAGTGAGAGGCTGGCATGGCACCCTGAGGGGAGTGCCATGTCGACTTACTCGTTTTGTTCTCACTAGCACACACAAGCTGGCAAGCAGTGTGTCTGTGCTGAGTGAGAGGTCTCCAGGGTGGCATAAGACATGCTGCAGCCCTTAGAGACCTTCCTTGGCCTCAGGGCCCTTGGTACTAGAAGTACCAGTTACAAGGGACTTATCTGGATGCCAGGGTCTGCCAATTGTGGATACAAAAGTACAGGTTAGGGAAAGAACACTGGTGCTGGGGCCTGGTTAGCAGGCCTCAGCACACTTTCAATTGTAAACATAGCATCAGCAAAGGCAAAAAGTCAGGGGGCAACCATGCCAAGGAGGCATTTCCTTACACAAGCCCATCCCCATAGCCGCAGTGGAGTCGATATAAGAATACTGAGAAAAACATGAATCATGCAAACAAATTCTTGAGCAAAGCCTGTCCAACCTGAGCATCTGCCCTAGCGTCTGTATCAAGGCAGTAATGCTTAGTAAAGGTATGGACCGACCTCCAAGTGGCAGCCTTGCATATTTCTGCCAAAGGGACATTTCTCATCAAGGCTACAGTAGCTGCTTTCCCTCTGGTCGAGTGGGCTTTTGGTCTACCACCAAGGGATTTGTTTGCTAACTGATAACATAATACATGAAACAATCCACCTGGATAAAGATTGTTTAGATGTGCCCAAACCTGTTCTGATTGGGCCATAGTTAATAAAAAGCTGTTGTGATTTTCGTAAGCTTTTTGTCCTGTCCAAGTAAAATTTCAATACTCTCTTTACATCCAGAGAGTGCAGAGTTCTCTCAGCAGGAGTAGCTGGATTCTGAAAGAAAGTCGGTAATGAAATTGTTTGGTTCACATGGAAGTCGGAGACTACCTTAGGTAGAAATTTTGGATGAGTTCTCATTACCACTTTTGCAGAATGAAAAACCGTGTAGGGTTCCTGAGCGCAAAGGGCCTGGATTTCGCTGACCCTACGCGCTGAAGTGATTGCCACCAGAAAAGCAGCTTTCCATGTGAGATGCTGCAGCGATGCCTTGTGTATCGGCTCGAATGGCGGCAGCATCAGACGTGATAAGACAACGTTCAGTTCCCATGGAGGAGAAGGCTTTCTAATGGGAGGAAAAACCTTTTTTAAACCTTCTAGGAAATCCTTAATAATCGGAATCCGAAAAAAGGAAGTTTGTGAAGGACTCTTTCTGTATGCGGTTATCGCCGCCAAGTGAACTTTTATTGACGACAGTTGTAAGCCCGATTTTGCCAAACTTAACAAGTATGGTAAGATAGATTGTTCTCCACAAGAAACCGGGTCAATGTTGTTGTGTAAACACCAAATGCAGAATCTCTTCCACTTGCTTGCATAGGCTGATCGTGTGGAAGGGCGTTTTGCTTCCCTCAGAATTTCCATACAGTCCTGAGGTAAGTTCAAATGTCCATATTGCACTAGCTCAGGAGCCATGCTGCCAAACTCAACGATGAGGGGTTGGGATGAGATATCTGCCCTCTGAACTTTGTGAGAAGGTCCGGGCGATATGGTAGCCTGATGTGTGGTTTGAGTGACCGGTGAAGAAGGTCTGGGAACCACCACTGGCGTGGCCACTCCGGAGCAATTAGGATCATTTTGGTCTGAGCATTGGACAGCTTCTGGAGAACTGCCGGAATCAGGGGAAGCGGTGGAAAGGCGTAAAGAAATGCCCCTGACCAGCTTATCCATAGGGCATTCCCCAGTGTCCCTGGATGGTAATATCTGGAGGCGAAGTTTTGGCATTTTTTGTTTTCTGGGGTTGCGAATAGGTCTGTAGAAGGGGTACCCCAGAGTGCGAAAATGGAATGAACGACGTCGTCGTGTAGTACCCATTCGTGGTTCTCGCTTATTACCCGACTGAGGGCATCCGCTTGAACATTCTGGATGCCGGGCAGGTGAGTTGCCACTAGCGACAGGTTCCTGGCTAGAAGCCAATGCCAGATTGTCTGGGCCTCTCTGGATAAAATTCTGGACCTGGTGCCTCCTTGTTTGTTCACGTAGTACATAGTGGCCACGTTGTCTGTCTGAAGAAGGAGAGTTTCCGTTCTCAGAAAGGGAAGGAAGGCTTTGAGCGCAAGGTGGACTGCGCGAAGTTCCAGCAGATTGATGTGATAGAGACTCTCTTTCTGTGACCACTCGCCTTGGACTCGAAGATGTTCCATGTGCGCCCCCCATCCGAGCAGTGACGCATCTGTTACGATGGTTTGAGATGGAGGTCGTTGTTGGAACGGAATCCCCACCAAGAGATTGCTGGGCAAACACCACCACTTGAGGGATTGTAGGGTGTGAGGAGACAGCAGGACTTTGTTCTCCCAATCGTCCCTCAGTTGACACCACTGATCCTCTAGATTTTCCTGCAATGGTCTCATATGGAGACGAGCATTGGGAACCAGATGGATACAAGACGCCATCGAGCCCAGTAGAGAAGCTATTATTCTTGCAGTGGCTTGAGGTCTTTCCTGCAGTTGTTTGCACTTTTGGAGAATCGATAACCGTCGTTCCTCCGAAGGAAACACCTTTCCTAGCTTGGTATCTACAATGGCCCCTAAGTAATGCAACCTCTGAACAGGTGTTGCTGTTGTTTTCAGAAGATTGACTTGAAGACCAAGTTTTTGTAGCAGTTGTAGAGTCCATTCGAAATGCTGCTGTGCCTCGAGATAGCTGGAGGCCTTTATGAGCCAATCGTCTAGATAGGGATAGACGAATATTCGCTGTTTCCTCAAGTGGGCGGCTACTACCGCCATGCATTTGGAAAAAGTCCTTGGCGCTGATTTTAGGCCGAACGGTAGAACTGCAAATTGGTAATGGCGTTTTCCGACAGTGAACCTTAGGAATTTTCGATGTTTCTTGGCTACTGGGATATGGAAGTAAGCGTCGCAAAGATCTATCGCACATAGCCAGTCGCCCTGACGTAAATGTGGGTAAATTTGGTGTAAGGCTAACATCCTGAATTTTTCTTTGCGAATCCATTTGTTTGCTGTCCTCAGATCTAAGATGGGACGAAACTCTTGTTTGTCTTTTTTCTGTACAAGGAAATATCTCGAATAAATCCCCTTCCCATGTTGGCTGATGGGAACGGGTTCTATGGCTCTTTTTTGCAATAGGATATTGACCTCTAACTGCCGAGCTTCGAGATGGTGGTTGGCTGTTTTGGGTGGAACAGATGGTGGAGAACTGGTGAATCTGAGAGCGTAACCATGTCTCACAATATTCAATACCCAGGCGTCTGTTGTGATGCGTAGCCACTCGTCTAGATGATTTGAGATACTTCCCCCTACCGGAGTGGGTAACGGAGGAGGGGGAAGCAAAGATTCAGGGCCTAGACGTGGGAGTTTGTCGAGGTGTCTGGGTCTGAGGTGTTGAACGACCCCTTGTCGACTTTCTGGAGAAGCCCCTCTGATGCTGCTGCTGCTGCTGTTGCTGAGGGCGTGAAGACGACCAATGTGGAGCCTGATACCTGTGGGTGAACAGTCTTCTTTGATATGGGCGGAATCCCTTTCGCTGTTCTTTAGGTCGCTCTATGCCTACCGCTTTTAAGGTATCCAGCTCAGACTTCATTCTGGC
The DNA here is from genome assembly GCF_031143425.1 of Pleurodeles waltl. Taxonomy (NCBI): domain Eukaryota; kingdom Metazoa; phylum Chordata; class Amphibia; order Caudata; family Salamandridae; genus Pleurodeles; species Pleurodeles waltl. The sequence goes on along the minus strand of NC_090440.1, from coordinate 970,302,637 downwards.
CATCTCATCATCGGCATGAGAGCCGAATAAAGTGGAGCCTGAGAAAGGCAGGTTCTGTATCCTCTGCTGTGCTTCGGGTTTAAGCGATGTAAGCCGCAGCCATGCATGTCTCCTGAGCGCTATACCATGAGCATAGTTATGTGCGGATAGAGTTGAAGCATCTGCCGCAGCACTTATGATCTGGTTAGAAACCATTGCTCCCTCGCTCACGACCTCTAGGAAATCTTCCCTTTTGTCCCTAGGGAGATGCTCTGAGAACTGTAGTATAGAGTCCCAGAGGGATCGATCATATCTCCCTAATAAAGCAGTGGCACTAGCTGCTTTCATGGTGATAGATGCCGTCGAGCATACTTTTCTTCCTGCAGCATCGATCTTTCTGCTTTCTTTGTCTGGGGGAGCAGAGGAAGACGGTGACGTCGAATGCGATTTCTTCGCTGCCACTATAACTACCGAGTCTGGTACTGGGTCCGACCTCAAGAATAGAGGATCTTGCTCTGGTGGACGGTACTTTTTAATGAGTCTGGAAGGAGCAGACTTTGTTGTAGCCGGCGTGAGAAAAATGTCCATTGCCGGTTCAATAAGACCCGGAACCAGCGGAAGTAAAGGTCGTGAAGATGTCCTTTGATGCAAGGTCTCAAAGATTACTGATGTCGATTGGGCTGGAGCTGCTAGCGGGATATTCAGCTTGGTTGCCCCTCTCACTAAGACCTCCTGAAATGTGTTGACATCATCTATGGGAGACACTCTTGGGGATGGTGAGTCTGATAAGGTTGGAGAGTAGTCTCGTGTGGACGATGAAGAATGTCCATGATGTGATTGACGACGGTGCCTTGAGGTAGATGTACGTCTCGAGGAATAACCAGAACGCCCTGCAGATCGCGTTGGAGTCCTCGGAACAGGTTCTGGAGGAGGCGCCGGAAGAGGAGCCGTAGGTGTTACCGGCGTCTGTGGTAAAGGCGACTGCCTTTGTGAGAGCTGTGGTGATGCTGGAAGTAGGATAAGCGAGGCCGAGGATTCTGAGGTTGTATAAACCCTTCTAGGCCTCTTAGATGGTCTTCTCGACGTCGAAGCACTCCTCGACGTCGAACTGCGGTGACGCCGAGTGCCTCTAGACGTCGACTCGTCTCGCCGCTCAGAACCTCTCGACGACGAACCTCGACGTCGGTGCAGTGACGGTGAACGCCTCCGACGGCGAACACTCTCTCTCGACGGCGATCTCCCTCGCCGTGTCGACGGCGAGCCCGACTCGGATCTCCTTGGCGTGGACTGTGTTCGCCGTGTCGACGGCGACCCAGATCCTCTCGACGTCGGGTGTCTTCGCCGCCTCGACGGCGAAATAGCTGTCGACGGCGAACGATGTCGTTTTCTCGCCGGCGAAGCACTCCTCGACGGCGAACATGTTGGCGCCGTTCCCTGCTTCGACGTCGACGCTCTCGACGTCGTCGGAGATCTAAGTCGTTTTTCAGCAGGTCTGGAAGGAGTCATGGAGGAAACAGGTTGAGCCCTGGTAGAAGTCTGACCTTCTCCTCGCTCTGTAGTGGAATGGCCACTTTTTCTCCTGTCCTCTTTCGCCTGGAGTCGGATCTTCTCTCTGTCACGAAGGGTTCTTCTAGAGAAGGTTTTACAGATGTCACACGACTCCGGTTTGTGGCTGGATGGAAGACAAATTATACAGACCCTATGTGAATCTGTTTTAGCCTTCTTTCTTCCACAAGAAGGACATTTATCAAAAAGTGAAGGCATTTCTAACTAGAAAAACCTCAAAATTCTGTCAGAATTTAACAGAAATCAGTAGAAAATGATCACTCAAAGGTAAAAACGTCGAGTGAAAATGAAATTCAGAAGATATTTCAATGAATTTCTGTCACAAAAGCTTTTGTGAGGTAGAGCTCAATGCTTCAGGGTCCTGTCAGCAGGAGCCGGAAAAAAGAACTGAGGCAACTGCCTTTTGCTGTGCATGATGGGAAACAGGAAGACTTTACTTTTCTTAAAGGCACAGCTCTATTTACATTCTGTATAATGGCAGCCTATGGGCTACACTGCCCTGCATTGTTTTATTCTCATCAGAGGTGTAAATAAAGTATGAGAATGTATTTGTTATTACATTTCTAGAATAAATAGGTGTTTGAACATGAATTTACACTACTATTGATTTTCTTTTCAACAATTTGGCATGTGTAGCTGTTCACATAGGCTGCACAATGTTATTCTTAAGTGTTTTTTGACAGACCTTTTCTTTAAACGGCTGGTGTTTGCACTTAAGAATATATTTCACATCAGTGCTCCGGGGTCCCCGCAGGCGCGCGGAACTATTCAATGCTTATGACTATACATGGAAATCCCCTACGAGAGAACAGGTCTGCTGTTCATGAGGGGTCTTGAGTCTTTTTCGAAGGCAGGCAGTCCTCCTGGGTTTCTGGAGTCACAGCTACAAGATGAGTCAACTGTGGTGCAGAGTTCGATGAAGGATGCAGACAGGGCGGCGGGGTTGGTACCAGGTCAGCTGCTTCTTTTCTGCTGTTGTGGCTCTTTGGTGTCCTTGGTTTTATTAGATCATCAGGCTCTGCTTCCTTGGTGCCAGAGTCTCCCCTAAATACTGAATTTAGCGGCATTATGGTGTGTAGGGTAGTAGCCAATGGGCTACTGACCCTTGGAGTCACCTAAGCCCCTATATGGCCACTTCCTGTTGGAAGTCAGCATAACCCAGTCCCAGAATTCATAGGTACGCCATTTCAAAGACGGCTACCTTTGAAAAACAGGGCCCACCTTGCAGTAGGCCACCTTAGAGGTAGTACTTGCCTGGAGGTGGAATGCTTACCTGACTAGCTATTTTACCCACCTGATCAGGTGCAAATGGGCTCTGGATAGGTGGGGTGGGGGCGGATGAAGGAGAGAGAGAGTGTGTGTGTGTGTGTGTGTGTGTGTTGGGGGTGTCAGATTCACATTTGAAAGGTGGCAGTCTTTTTAGGGTTGCTGCCTTAGTAAGGCTAATCAGCAGGTTATCCTGAGGAACATTTGTTATGGGCTTCCTGACAGCAGAAGGCTCTCACCCTAAAGGGCCAAAACGTGTCTTGGGTGGCAGGCTGACAAACTGGTCAGCGAGCACACCAGCGGCTAGTAGTGTTTCAGGGGGTACCGCTAAGGTGCCCTCTGGGTGCATGTATTGGAAAATCCAACACTGGCATCAGTGTGGGTTCACCAATACGCGATGTTTGATCCCAAACCCCTATCTTCAGTGAAGCCATCATGTAGCTGGGGAACTTACTGACCAGTGTCCAGCACATGGATTTACAATGGCTTTCTTGGTCACTCACTATGTCTGAGAATTGACAATGACAAAACAGGGGCATATCTGATCATGTAGATATACATCACGTCTTAGGACTGCCTTAAGGCTGTAAGGTGTGCTAGAGGGGGTGAGTTACATATATTGGATGGTATTAGGGGAAAAGGCACATAGGTTGTGTGCCATGTCGTGCTTTCACTTTTGTCTGCACCAAGACACACAGCCAGCAATGGCAGCCTGTCATGTGCTTGGTCAGGGGTCCCTTAGGGTGGCACAATTCGTGCAGCAGCCCTTAGGGACCCTCTTTAGCACCTCAGGCCCTAGGTACCAGAGGTATCATTTACTAGGGACATCCAGAGAGCGCTAAAGGATTTGCCGATTCGGGAAGCAATTGTACAGTTTAGGGAAAGTGATCTGGCACTGGGTACCCGGTTAGCAGGAACCCAGTGCACTTTCAATCGAAATCACACCACACACCACAAAAAAGGTGTGTGTGTCAACCACGTCAAAAAGAGGCACTTTCCTACATGTCATTACCTAGAAACAAAAGAAAATGTGGACAAGCAGTGCGAATAGGATGTGATGAAGCATTAGCAGCCAGCACAGGCATACAGGAAGGTGGCACTGGCACAGTCACTGGAAGGCTAAGATGTGTCTTTTGGAAATGTGCTTCTTGGTTGGGGGTGGGGGGCGTTTTACCCTCCAGTGGCAAATGAGACGTTAAGTTACTTACCTGTAACTGTAGTTCTCCAGTATTGGTATCTTTCATAGATTTACATTCTTGAATCGTTCCTCGCTGTCGAAGTGAGAGTCCCACAATACATAGAAAGCAGTACAATTATTTATTTTTTAATTTAAGTTAATGCAAAAGACATTCACTTGAATAGCTTATCAGTGATATTAGAAATGACCCAAAGTCCAGCCAATAGCACCCTTTAGAAACGCTAACCACAGAGGCGTCAGTCTCTCAGATTTTCTAGCACAAGTGATGTAGAGAAAACCAGGACATAAAGTGAGCCTTTATGGGGAGGAGGGTGGGTCGCATCTGACTATGAAAGATACCAATACTGGAGAACTACAGTTACAGGTAAGTAGCTTATTTTCTTCTTCAGTATCGGGGTATTTTTCATAGATTCACATGCTTTAATCAGAATAGTTAGCAGTAAACATTATAATATATAACGAATGCCATTCAAATTAAATAGTGGAAGATGGGAAAAAAAGAAGAATACGTGGCTCACCTTATCCAAACAAATTCCGTAGAACAACTTGTCCTACTGCTGCATCCACCCCGTCTAGGGCATAGGCAGTAGTGCTGAGTGAAAGTGTGCCTTCTAGACCAAGTTGCTGCTCTACGTATCTGTAGTATAGGCACACCTGCGGAAAGAGCTGCTGAGTGGAGACAGCTCTGGTGGAGTGTGCCATGACTTTGTCAAAGGTTTCCCTGCGTGCCGATGACAAAAATTGTATGGTGGAAGCAATCCACCTTGCTATCGTCTGTTTAGTAACAGGAAATCCCTATCTGAGGTGTAGAATTTGAGACATCGTTTGACATCTACGGAATGTAATGCTTTTTCTGCTGGACTTTCAGGATTTGGGAAAAAAGTTTAATATTACTGGTTCATTTAGATGAAAGTTCGACTGGACCTTCGAGATAAATTTAGGTATAGTTCTGAGGATGAAAGTGTCAGTCTTAAACTGGAGAAAAGTATGAATGATTGTAAATGCCTGGATGTCACTGCCCCGCTTTGCTGAAGTAAGTGCTAGGAGAAGCGCTATCTTCCAGGTAATGTATTTCAACTCCGCCTTGTGTATTAACTCAAATGGGTGTTTCATCATTTGCCATAATACAACATTGAGATGCCAAGGAGAAAAAGGGATTTTTACTGGAGGAAACAATCTGAATAGTCCTTTGAGAAATTATTTTACTATTCTGGAGGACCATTAAGATAGAGAATTCGTGGTACGACGACATCTAAAAATGGCTGCCATATGCTCTTTGCTAAATGACGTAGATAGGGAAATATCTGTTCTGGAGCTGATGTGAAAGGGTGGACGTCTGAATCTTTACACCAGATACAGATTGTTTTCCATTTGAGTTTGTATGTTTTATTTGTAGCCTGGGCCCTAGCATTAGCAAGCACTTCTCAGCAATTGGTCGGAATATGTAGGTCAGCCAAATTCATTGAATTCAGGAGCCAGGCCGACAACTGAAGAGAAGTTGGGATGACGGACCTGGTCTCAGTTCATCGTTAGTAAGTTCGGTATTGGTTCCAACGAAATGTGAGGCTGCTCCGAGAGGAGTAGGAACTCCGTAAACTAAGACTGGTGTGGCCACTTGGGAGCTATGAAAGCAGCAGTCTAGGTTCCCTCTTCTAAAGAAAATGAACACTTGGGATCAGTTTAATTGGGGGAAAAGCATAAAGCATAAATTCCTGACCATTTGATAGAAAATGCCAACATGCATAGTACTGGCATTTGCGGTTCTCTCTCGTCGTGAAGAGGTCCGAGCTGGGCTTGCACCCGGAACTGGAAAGGATGATTGAGAGTCGTCTGGTTGAGCTCCCACTCGTGGCAGGTTGTTGTGGGTCCTGCTTAGTGAGTTGTATGAGAAAACTCCACTGCCCCTGGCTTCTCGAAAGGGTTACCTTCTGAATTGTAGGGTACCTAGAGATTTGGCTGTCTCAGTGTCTGTCTTTATAGACTATAGCGCCTCATTGACAAGCTTACCGAACAGGAGTTACCCATTGTATGGCATGTCTAGTACCCTCATCTGAACTTCCAGGCGGAACGAAGTGGCTTTCAGCCATCCCTGGTCTCTTAGTACTGCTGCTCCTGCTAGCTGCCAGAAACCTGTGAATGAGACATCTATGGCACAGTCTGATTTCTGCGGAAATCTTTTCTCCCTCTTGTAGATTCTGTGTATGACCACATTTGGCAGTCATATTCCCCTAGGATCGCCAATGAATTTGCTGATCTGACCACTGTAGCCGCCATTATCAAGAATTTATTTCCTATGGTATCCAGGAACCAACCTTCCTTATACGGGGGCGCGGAAAGCAAAGAGGATAGGTGTCTGGACCTGCGTTGGGCTGCCTGAGTTATCAAAGAGTCAGGTTCAGGCTGAGCAGTTAGACAAGCTGGAGTGTTCTCAGGCGCTTTTGTACCTATTGTCCAATTTGGAAGGTACCCCTGGTATTGAGGACGGTGTCTGCATAGCCTTAAGGCCCTCTTCCCAAATAAACTCTGTAGGAAGTTGGCTCTGTATATACTATTTCAAAGTAAGAAATAGCGTGCACAGAGTCCAAGGGTTCCCCTTAGAGGTAAGATAGTGGCAAAAAGAGAATTCTAATGCTCTATTTTGTGGTAGTGTGGTCGAGCAGTAGGCTTATCAAAGGGTAGTGTTAAGCATTTGTTGTATGCACACAACCAATAAATGAGGAACACACACTCCAAGACAATTCCAGGCCAACAGGTTTTTATATAGAAAAATATATTTTCTTCGTTTATTTTAAGAACCACAGGTTCAAGATTTACAAACAATACTTTAAATGAAACGTATTTCACTCAGGTATCTTAGGAACTTTGAATTATCACAATAGCATGTACAGTTTTGGTAAAAATGGCAATAAGCCATTTTAAAAGTAGACTGCAAAAATCAACAGTTCCTGGGGGAGGTAAGTAAATGTTAAGTTCACAGGTAAGTAAAACACTTCGAGGGTTCAAAGTTGGGTCCAAGGTAGCCCACCGTTGGGGGTTCAAGGCAACCCCAAAGTTACCACACCAGCAGCTCAGGGCCGGTCAGGTGCAGAGGTCAAAGTGGTGCCCAAAACACATAGGCTTCAATGGAAATAGGGGTGCCCCGGTTCCAGTCTGCCAGCAGGTAAGTACCCGCGACTTTAGAGGGCAGACCAGGGGGGTTTTGTAGGGCACCGGGGGAGGGTGGGGGGGGCACAAGCAGGCACAGAATGTACACCCTCAGGCACGGGGGGATCCTCGGAGTAGCCACCACCTGGGCTAGGAAGAGGGTCGCTCCTGCACTGGAGTTTGGTTCCTTCAGGTCCTGGGGGCTGCAGGTGCAGTGTGGTTTCCAGGCGTCGGGTTCCTTGAAGCAGGCAGTGGCGGTCAGGGGAGCCTCTGGATTTCCTCTGCAGGCGCCGCTGTGGGGGCTCAGGGGGGTCAACTGACTACTCACGGGCTCGCAGTCCTCCCTGTAGTGTTGGTTTTCCGCAGGTCGAGCCGGGAGCGTCGGGTGCAGAGTGGAAAGTCTCACGCTTCCAGCGGGAAACGTGTGGTCTTTAAAAGTTGCTTCTTTGTTGCAAAGTTCCAGTTTTGTTGAACAGGGCCGCTGTTATCAGGAGCTTCTTGGTCCTTTTAGATGCAGGGCAGTCCTCTGAGGCTTCAGAGGTCGCTGGTCCCTGTTGGATGCGTCACTGTTGCAGTTTTTCTTGAAGTGGGGAGACAGGCTGGTAGGGCTGGGGCCAAAGCAGTCGTCGTCTCAGTCTTCTCTGCAGGTCAGCAGTCCTTCTTAGTCTTCAGGTTGCAGAAATCTATCTTCCTCGGTTCTGGGTGCCCCTAAATACTTAAGTTAGGGGTGTGTTTAGGTCTGGGAGGGCAGTAGCCAATGGCTACTGACCCTGAGGGTGGCTACACCCTCTGTGCCTCCTCCCTGTGGGGAGGGGGGGGCACATCCCTAATCCTATTGGGGGAATCCTCCATCTGCAAGATGGAGGATTTCTAAAAGTAAGAGTCACCTCAGCTCAGGACACCTTAGGGGCTATCCTAACAGGGGAGGGACTCCTCTGTGTTGAAGTTCCTGCAGGGGGAGGTGACAAGCACCTCCACCCAGTACAGGCTTTGTTCCTGGCCACAGAGTGACAAAGGCACTCTCCCCATGTGGCCAGCAACATGTCTGGTGTGTGGCAGGCTGGCAAAAACTAGTCAGCCCACACTGGAAGTCGGGTATGTTTTCAGGGGGCATCTCTAAGATGCCCTCTGGGTGTATTTCACAATAAAATGTACACTGGCATCAGTGTGCATTTATTGTGCTGAGAAGTTTGATACCAAACTCCCAGTTTTCAGTGTAGCCATTATGGTGCTGTGGAGTTCGTGTATGGCAGACTCCCAGACCATATACTCCTTTGGCTACTCTGCACTTACAATGTCTAAGGTTTTGCTTAGACACTGGAGAGGCATAGTGCTCATGCACCTATGCCCTCATCTGTGGTATAGTGCACCCTGCCTTAGGGCTGTAAGGCCTGCTAGAGGGGTGGCTTACCTATGCCATAGGCAGTGTGAGGTTGACATTGCACCCTGAGGGGAGTGCCATGTCGACTTAGTCATTTTCTCCCCACCAGCACACACAAGCTGGCAAGCAGTGTGCATGTGCTGAGTGAGGGGTCCCCAGGGTGGCATAAGACATGCTGCAGCCCTTAGAGACCTTCCCTGGCATCAGGGCCTTTGGTACCAGGGGTACCAGTTACAAGGGTCTTACCTGGGTGCCAGGGTTGTGCCAATTGTGGAGACAAGTGTACAGTTTCAGGGAAAGAACACTGGTGCTGGGGCCTGGTTAGCAGGGTCCCAGCACACTTTCAAATCATAACTTGGCATCAGCAAAGGCAAAAAGTCAGGGGTTAACCATGCCAAGGAGGCATTTCCTTACAAAATCCACAATCAGGATAGCACAAACTGACTTTCTGGAATCCTCTTTAAAGTCGTAAAGAAAGAAATCTGATTGTTTTGTGACAACGGGAAGCTGGAATCTTTGGCAGCTTGTTCCATAACACTATGGAACCCTCCGATGTCCTGTGGTGAAGAATCAACCGGTGGTGGAGTAGAGGGGAATGGTTTTTGTATTTGGCAGTCGTCCAACTGATTGGGAAGTGAGGCAGTGTCCTGGAACTCCCCCTCTGCTTGGTCCTCGTCTGAGGAAGGTGGATCATTTACAAGAGGTGAAGATGGAGGTGGAAACGGTGTTGCAGGTACTTGGAACTTTGAAGACTGACCTCTGGTAAAAAGCCCTAGCGGCGGTGGTTGCTGGAGTGGTGTCTGTGGTAGCGAAGTTGCCAATCCAGACGGTGGGGGAATGTGCTGTATTAGTCTTGCATCATATGCTGTAAATTGCCGACCAGCGACATCGGCATTTGTACTGTTGGTTCCGGTTGTTGTGAACCTGCCTCATGTTGATAAAAAGCGGTTCATGGACATATGAATGTTCATACTGCAGATTCTCATCGTCTTCCTGGCATTTAATTCGTAATTCCGAAGGACTATGAGCAACTCCAAACAGTCCATCATCCGAATATTCGTCTTATTTTCCCCTTCGTCGAAAAGATTCTCTAGAGGTGCAGGCGATACATTACTGGGTGAGGTATGTGATGGTAACAGTGTCTCTTGTGTGGACTTGAGCCTTACAGTTATTAATGTTAAGGGTAGGGAAGACAGTTGATAGTCCAAATCAGGTCTTGAAGGCATTGTTTTTATTGTCAATGGCGTTGATGGTGTGTCTGCAGGATGTAAGTGAGTCGTTGACGATTGTCGACGGAGCCGCCGTTGACAGTATGGAGGTTGATGGTATGGTCATCGTCAATAGACCTGTCGACGGAATTAAGGTTGACGGTTTAAGTCTTTCTGATGTCATTGCTTTCTTTGCTGACTTTGACGGGTCCAATAATGAGGAGTGGAACTTTTTCATCGATGGGTCAAACTTAGATGTCTTTCTTGACGCTTTCTTCACCTGGGGCATTGATGACAGTAAAGCCGATTTATACTTTACACTAACTGATGTTATTGTCGATGATAGTGGTGACAACGCTATTATCAATGGCGAAGACAGTACAGTAAATGTCGCCGTCGCGGAGGTAGCAGTTGTGACCATTGTCAATGAGATGAAAGTTTTTGAAATCCAAGGTGGCAGAGATACGCATTTTTTAATTTTTTTATCTTAATAGTGCTGGCAGCTGGAGTGGAAGGTTCAGATTGACCTTTCCCAGTTGAATTCTTTCTTTGAGGTGGATGGACGTTTTCTTTTTTCCCCTTCACAGAATGGGTTTTCTTGGCTGCCTTACTTTGTTTTGGAGAGAAACACTCCACAGATCTTTCTCTTCTTCAGTGCCACAGATCTCTGAAGTATCGCTGTCATCAGGGAAGGGTACTCTTTTGACTTAAGTTTTTTAAGCCAAAGTAGGAGGAAAGGTTCGACAAATCTTACAATCTTTCAATTTGTGGTCTTGGGTGAAGACTGCATATGCAGTCCTTGTGAGGATCTTCACAGTGGAGCATTAGTTTTCCACAGGTGCTGCAGGGCCAAAATTAACATGCCTACAGCCAAGAAAGGTTTGATGCAGTCCTAGGTGTAAACAGTAGTCAGAAAACTTCCTGTTAGAAAAATTCTAAACTGAGCAGAGCTTTGGGAAGCTCCCTTCACATGACTAGCAGTAGAAAATGTGAGAGACTGGAGCCTCTGTGGTGAGGGTTCTAAAAGGTGCTGTCGCTGGATTGGCTGCACTTTGGGCCATTTCTAATAACACAATAAGCTATTCAAGTGAATGGCTTTTGCAGTAGCTTCAATATACATTTTTAAAATGTTACTGCTTTCTATGTACTGGGGAATAATTCAAGCATGTGAATCTATGAAAGATACTGGAGAAAAGTCAAAAGCCATTCTCCACTGAGCGCATAGCAAGCCGATAGGCCATGACTGTCACCCTCAGCTTCGATAAGCAAGGTGAAGATACACCCACCTCCGAAATAGCATTCAAAAGATGGAGGTTGTAAGAAGCTGGATCTTCATATAGTATACCAAAAAGAGGTATGCCTGTTAAAGAGTCCAGGTATCCCCTCAGAATTGGAGAGAGCTTTCTTTAAAAATCCCAAGTGCTCCATTTCTGGTAGGATGGTCAAGAAGTTTGGGCTAATCAAAAGGGGAGTGTTAGGCATTTGCTGCATACACACAATAAGGAGATCCATACCAATTTTATAACTCCAATAACTTTGTTATTGGGTGCTTTCTAAGTTAGCAGTTTTGAAGTAAACAGCAAATATACTTTATTGACTTTTTAATGTTATCTTATGGGAAAAGAAGCGTATACTGCAAAGAAAGAAAAAAATAATAATTTGTATCTCCTTTGAGCGAAGCCAGATTTGCGTACCAAGGGCAGTGGACTTTTTTGAAGCCACCTGCCTTGCCATGCAGATTCACAGGTCATCCTTCTTTTTGATGGGGTGTGTAAACACGGCTCCCAGAGCAGGCTTTGCTTCTGACCTCCCAAGAGCAAAGGCTCTCACTCTAGGGGGTCAGAATCCTGTCTGGTGGTGGCAGGCTGGCTAAAACTAGTCAGTCCGCAGAATGGTAGTGGGTGGGTTTTTGGGGGTGGGGACGGCATGTGTATTAATAAATCTACTACTGGCCTATTGACCAGTCTCCAGCACATGTAATTAAAATGGCTTCCCTGTTCACTCACTGTCTGAGAACTGACTAAGACATAGTGGGGGCATTTCTGCTCTTGTAGATATGTCCTCACATGCAGGGCTATAAGGCCTGCTGTAGAGGTGACGTACATACATGGCATGCAGTGTTTAGGGGACATAGCACACAGGCTGTGCACCATGGCAAATTTTAACCATTTCCTAGGGACCTATTTGGGGAGGAGAGGCAAAGGCACTGCCAATTAGGGAACAATACAGTTTTAGGGAAAGATCTGGCACTGGGCACCTGGTTAGCAGAAACTGTGCACTTCCAGTCAACATTGCATCAGATAGCACACTAGAGGGCTAGTAGAGTTTCAGGAGGCACCTTGAAGGTGCCCTCTGGGTGTATGTCATAATAAATCCAATACTGGCATCAGTGTGTGTTTATTAAGACCAGGTGTTTGATACCAAACACCAGATATTTCAGTGAAGCCATTATGTAGCTGGGTCACTTTTTGACCAGTGTTCAGTACATACTTTGAGAAGGCTTCCTGGCTCATTTGTAATATCCAGCAAAGACACTAGACATTACAGGGACATACCTGTTCATACAGATATATCCTCACACATGTGCTACAACACACCCTGCCTTAAGGGCTGCAAGCCAGCTAAAGGGGTGACTTTATATAGCCCATGCAGTATCTGTGGCATGGCACACTGAAGTGTGTCATGTCATGTTTTCAAACATGGTTTGCACTATGTTACACAGCCTGCGATAGCAGTCTGTGTATTTTTGTGTGTGGGCCCCTTAGGGTGGCATAAAATGTGCTTCAGCCCTTAGGGACCCTCTTTAGTACCCATGCCCTAGATACTAGGGGTACAGTTTACTAGGGATTTACAGGGGTGATGAAGTCTATGCCAGTTGGGTTACAATTCGACTTTATATGTTTGAATGAGCACTGTCATGGAGGTCTGATTAGCAGGCCTCAGTGCATTGTCAGTCAAAAACCAGCATCTAGTAGTTCTAAAGAGGGCAAAAAGTGGGGGGACATCTGCAAAGAAGCCCAGTTTCCTACAGAAATCAATTCACTTAAAATGGATTTAACAACCCACTCACAACTGATGTTTTAGTAAAACCCTGCTTCACCAACCTTGCACCTCACGATGAGAAGGCTTTCAGTCTTGTAGAATTCTTAGAGCTGCAGTGTAAAATTGACACACAGTGCATTGCTGCATCTGTCTATCTTATTATAGTGGCCATGTTTTCCTTTATTCATTTTGAAACCAAAACAAATATTAAAGAGAAAGAGCATAGTAATAACAGTCCTACTACAGTACACGGACTTGAAAGTGGCAAACACAGTCAGGACGTTCTTCGCCACTGAAAGGAAAATAGGATGAGACCGATGAGAGGAAAATTAGAGCCTCCTGAAGAACATACATTTTTAGCTGAGGGACATCAATATGCACAGGTAACTGACGAATGATTTGTGCACAGTCCTTCAAGTCGAAGTATCCCACACAATATATCAAAAGAAGTTTTGGAAGGGGGCGGGGGGGGGGGAGGAGAGACAAGGAAGGTGCAGGGGGAGGTGTTTGGAGGACTGATGTTTAAGCCCCTAAAAACTCCCAGCACTGAAGAACTACAAGTTTCTATAACATGCAACACTTTTCTTCTTCCTCCTTCGCATCATCCTTCCTCTTTTCCATCTTACGTTTCCCCAGTTAAGCATTTATTAGGGTGCAAATTGTACGCAGGTGAAGATTTCCACGTAGGTGTCTTTTGTGTCTGGGGTAAAAAGTTTGTGCAAAAAGCCTTAAAACCTAGAAACCAAAACGATTCTTCTAGGCACTTTTCTCAGACATTTCTAACAAACAGGGTCCCGAGACTTAGAATCTGTGACAACTGAAGGGAAGAAAGGCTTGCAGGGTACCCCATCCACCTCCCCCATTTTCTATCGAGAGGCTCTGAAACTTTTCAAAGAGACAATGCAACTATGAACCTAAACACTTGTACCCCAAAGATTGTACTAAGACAGAGTTGGGATATTTGCTTGCTTCTCACAAAGGGTTTGATCCGTTCCAAAAGGACTAAAGGGGTTAATAAAAATAGTCTCCTTGTGCAATCAAAATAACCTGCTAATACCATTTGGCTTCATGTGTACTGCACTGGGGAACTGAACCTTGCCTCACTTTAGGGTAATCTACTCTGTCAGTTCACCCAAGCTATTCAGAGTTAAACTACCTGACAGCACACCAGAGTTAAACCAAGTGCAGTAAAGCAGAAGGTAGATGTAAGCTCTAGATGCATATTGGCATAACACATGGCATTAGGCTGTACCAGAATAGTGGTGACAACCCACAATCCCTCAAGCCCTAATCTTCCCCATCCCAACCTCCATCACTTGGCAAGCCAGCAGATATACATTAGGAAGCCAGACACTCATATCCCATATCAGTTAATAGAGGTTGGTCAGAGGGTGAAGATTCCCACGTGTGTTTGCCTTTTCAGCCATTGAGGTCTGTGTATTTCCATTAACCAGAGAAGATCAGTTAAAAGGAAGATTGGGTCTGTGCTGTGTGCATTTAAAGCACAAGCACATTATTGGTGAGAGCTAGGGGGTGGGATTGAGAGAGTTTGGGGATCTGATGTAAGGCATAGAGTATACAAAGAGTGAAGAGATTCGGGTCTCTTCTCTCTATTTACGGTGCACTGTGAAGCTCAGGTAACATGGGCATGTTCAGATATTTGGAAGAGTGGCTGCTGTTTGGTGACAAACAGTATATGAAGTATAAATAAGAGCTTTGGAAATTTCTTATTTGTACGAATACAGTGAAGCAGTATACACCTTTCCCTGCCCACTTACAGTGTATGCCGAGCAGCAGAGACAGGTTGGGGTCCTTGCCCTGTGATCTTTGCAAGATGGTGCTGCAGACCGACTGTAGATCTTGTAGACACCAGAACATGTCTCGGTACAGTTGCCTCAGTAGGTTTGTAGTATCGGCTGGTGCCATGGAGTCAATGTTTTGCTGTTCCAGTTGCTCTTGCAAGATCAGGTTCTTTTCAATCAAATCCTGATTCTGAGAGGAGAGCTAGAAAATGAAAAATACATGTAAGGCCATAGGAAATAAATGGAAAGAGTGAGAGTAATTGCCAGTATAATAATCTAAAGGAAACCATGACAATGTTACTAATCATACCAATGCAACATTAAGGGCACAGACAGCACCCCACCATGCCAGTATTACTGTTTTGTACATAACCTGCACCTACTGAGGAAGTGAAATGCCACTGCCTCACAGATTCCAGTTATGTCAGTGTAGCGTTGGCTTTAGAGACATGGCAAATGTAAAATACTATCAGACATCCTGGCTTGTCATGCCAGAGTTACAGAGGATCCAAGTATTTGATTAAACCTTGCCTCAATATGAAAAAAGAAAATAAGTTACTTACCTTTAACTGTAGTTCTCCAGTATTGGAATCTTTCATAGATTCACATGCTTGAATCCTTCCCCGTCGTCAAGATGGGAGCCCCCGGTACATCCAAACAGCTATGCATGTAGGCTACTGCAAAGAAAAAAGGCCTAAGGCCTTCACTTTAGTAGCCTATCCTCATCATTATGAGCAAAAGAACCGAAACAAGGCTCAGCCAATCAGGCCTCCCTTCCCTCTAGAACCCTCCTGAGAAGAGCTCCCCTTCCCCCAGATTTTCTCAAGCACGAGAATAAGAGTATCTGAAGACAGGAGAAGGTGAGCTTCCCAGGGGAGGAGGGAGGGTCGCATGTGAATCTATGAAAGATTCCAATACTGGAGAACTACAGTTACAGGTAAGTAACTTATTTTCTTACTCCAGTATTGGAACTTTC
The DNA here is from genome assembly GCF_031143425.1 of Pleurodeles waltl. Taxonomy (NCBI): domain Eukaryota; kingdom Metazoa; phylum Chordata; class Amphibia; order Caudata; family Salamandridae; genus Pleurodeles; species Pleurodeles waltl. Next base: position 970,287,075 of record NC_090440.1, on the reverse strand, counting down.
ATAGATTCACATACTTGTATCAGAATAGCAAGCAGTAATTAAGCACACTGTATAACATTAAACCATACGTATAGTTATTGATACATGCAGAAACAAATGCATCTATACACACATATATATATATATACATATATATATATATATATATATATATATATAAAATATATATAATATCTATATATATCTATATCTATATACCTTGGAACATCTATATATCAGCAAAATCTTACGGTACGTTCAAACAGGCAAATTATGAATATGAGAGCCGTAGAGGAAGAAAAACTTATGCAATGTGCACAAATTAGACTGGGCTGGCGGGATAAGGAATAAAGAACTTACAACAGCTCACTGCTACTGGAAAAGATGTTACAACACCGCCTGTCCTACCACCATATCTCCTTGCTGAGTTTCTTCCAAACAGTAATGTCTTGCGAAAGTATGCACAGACTTCCATATGGCTGCCCTGCAGATGTCATGAATAGGCACTCCAGCAAAAAGTGCCATGGATGCAGCCATTTTCCTTTTAGAATGTGCCTGCGGTGGATTCTGCAAAGGTTTTCCTGCCGATGTAGGACAATAGTTAATGGCAGAGGCTATCCACCTCGCAATTCCTTGTTTAGATAAAGCTCTCCCCTTGCGTGGAGCACTGAAAGCCACAAAAAGCTGGTTAGATTGTCTAAACTGTTTAGTTCTGTTCAGATACAATTTCAGGCACCTCTGAACATCCAAAGAGTGTAGAGCCTGTTCTGCAGGCGTTGATGGGTTAGGAAAGTATGTCTTCAGTATCACAGGCTGATTTATATGAAAATCGGATGGCACCTTAGGTACGAATTTTGGGTTTGTTTGCAAAATTACTCTATCCTTTTTTAATTGTATGAAAGGATCCTGGATTGTGAATGCTTGAATCTCACTTACTCTTCTAGCCGAGGTGAGAGCGAGCAGAAGAGACTTTCCAGGATAGGAACTTTCTATCCGCCTTGTGGATTGGCTCAAAGAGTGGTTTCATTAACTGAGACAAGACCAAATTAAGGTGCCATGAAGGAGGTGGAGGCCGCACCGGAGAGAAGGACCTGAACAGACCCTTCAGAAACAGTTTTAGGACTCTCACCGACCACAGGGGAGGCTCGTTCTCCGTACGCCTATAACGAGAAATTGCTGCCAGGTGAACCTTAATCGAAGAAATTGCCAAACCAGATTTAGCCAGGAGCAGACGATAAGGTAAAATCTGCTGCGGCGATGACTAAAAGGGGTGCACCTGGACCCTAGCACACCAAGAGCAGAATCTCTTCCACTTCAGACGATAACATTTGTTGGTACTCTCAGCCACAGCTCTGGCAAGAATGGCCTTGCAATCTGAAGGCAAATCTAGATGCGCAAACTCATGGTGTTCAGGAGCCAAGCTGAAATGTGAAGTGAAACCGGATCTGGGTGGAGAACTTGGCCCTCGTTCATCGTAAGTAGGGAGGGTACAGCTGGTAGAGGGATGCTGCGGCTCTGCGAGAGGTGGAGGAGTTCCGAATACCAAAACTGACGAGGCCATGGCAGAGCAAACAGAAGGAGCTTGATCATCAGAACCCTTGGAATCAGGGGAATGGGAGGAAAAGCGTAGGCATAAATTCCTGACCATGCCATGGAAAACACATTACCCCAAGAGCCCAGATGTGGATCCCGACTTGCGAAGAATTGGCATTTCGCATTCTGCGGGGTGGTGAAGAGATCCAAGTTCAGTTTCCCCCATCGGGCGAAAACCTGATCCAAGACTTCCTGGTCCAATTCCCACTTGTGGTTGGACGACCGTGATCTGCTCAGGGATTCCGCAATGACGTTCTGTATACCTGGGACGTGTTCTGCTTGAAGACTTATTTTGTGGCTGATAGACCATTCCCATATGCGCTGAAATTCTCTAGATAAGAGTAGAGACCTGGGTCCTCCCTGCTTGTTTATGTAATGCATTATCGTTGTGTTGTCCGTCCGGATGAGATCCAAGGAACCTTTTATTTTCGGGAGAAAAGCGCACAGCGCTAGTCGAACAGCCTTCAATTTGAGGTAATTGATATGGAAGACTTTCTGATGGGGCTTCCACTTGCCTCTTACTTGCAGGTGGTGGATGAAAGGACCCCATCCTTCGAGAAAAGCGTCTGTAGTTATCACCCAAGGTGCTTTCGGAGGGAGAAAAAGTCCCTTCGCTAAGTGAGACTCCTGAGTCCACCAAGCTAGAGAGAGGATCATGGGCCTCATTTTCCTGATGATATCGTCGAAACAACCCGTGGCTTGTGCCCATTGAAGATTTAATTGCTCCTGGAGGGGTCTCATTCTTAGCCGACAAAGGTACCAGAGGAATGCAGGAGGACATTATCCCCATCAGTGACTTGAATAGGCGAACTGAAACGTACTTTCTTTTTTGTAAACGCTTCGCGTGGGAGATTCGTTTTCTCGGTCTGTCCTCTGCAGGGGCTGCCTTGTTGGTGGAAGTGTCCAGTACTGCCCCTAGAAAAGTTCTTCTCTTTAAGGGCTGGAATGCTGATTTTTTGTGATTGACCGTTAGGCCCAGGCTCGTGAACAGCTCGATACAAGCTCTCGTGGACTTCCGCGCCTGAGATCTGGATCTGGCTTTGACCAGCCAGTCGTCCAGATATGGGAAGACTTGATGGTTTTGCCTCCTGAGAAAAGCTGCCACAGGAGCCAGGCACTTGGTGACAATCCTGGGAGCCGACTTCAGGCCGAAGGACAAGACGTTGAACTGGTAATGGTCTCCGGCTACTGCAAATCTGAGGTATTCTCTGTGGGAAGGATGAATAGGGATATGAAAATATGCGTCCTGCAAATCGAGGGTGGCCATGAAATCCCTTGAATTTAGAAGGGACAGGATGTCTGATAAGGCGATCATACAGAATGATTGTTTCTTGAGATAAATGTTGAGATCTGAGGTCTAAAATTGGGCGCCAATTTTTCTGTTTCTTTGGACTAAGAAGAATCAGGAGTAATAACCCTTTCCTCTCTCCAGATATGGAACCTTTTCTATAGCTCCCTTGAGAAGCATGGACTCGACCCCCTGCCGGAGCAGATGCAAGTGCTTCACCTTTCGAAGAAGGGGGGCTTTGTAAAAATTCCAGGGTATGGCCAAACTGTATGAGATTTAGGACCCATTGATCTGATGTTATCTTCTGCCAATTGTGGAAGTAGAGGGAGATCCTTCCTCCTAGTTTTGAACTCAAGCAAAGGTTTGTAGCCATAGACGATAACAAGTCATTGCCTACAGCCTGCGTCTTTTGGTTGTCTTCCAGCTTTTCCTCTCTGGGAAACTCTCGAATAAATTGCCTGTTGAGGCGTTCTCTGTTGGAATTGAGGACGAAAGGAATGGGATGTCACAGAGACTGAAGGATATCTGTACTGCTGAAACCCTGGTCTGTACGATGAGTAGCCACGGCCTTGAGCTCCCCGGAAAGGCTGCCTACTGAACTTCAGGGTACCTAGGGACCTGGCTGTGTCCGTGTCAGTCTTGATTGACTGAAGGGCATCATCAATGTGTTTCCCCAAAAAGGGCTTCACCATCAAAAGGGAGGTCAAGGATCTTGTTTTGGAACTCAGGCCTAAATGAAGTCGCTCGGAGCCAACCTGGCCTTCTGAGAACAGCAGAACCTGCCATCTGACGGAAAGCCATAGTAGCGATGTCCATAGCGCAGTCTATAATTTCTGCAGAAAATCTCTCCCCTTCCTGCAAGACTTTCTTTGTTTCCGATTTAGAATCTTCATGCAGTTGATCCAAACAGGGCACGATGTCAGCCCATATCTGCCTATCGTATCTGCCTAAGATAGCCAGAGAGTTAGAAGCTCGAATAACAAGCGAAGGCATTAACGAAAAACGTTTTCCTATATGGTCTAATCTCCTACCCTTTTTGTCGGGTAGGCCGGAGAATCTTCAGGCACCTTATACTTCTTATCCAGGCGAGGTAGAACTGGGGTGACCATGGCTGGGTTCTTCCAATACCCTCATTCCTGATATAGTCCACAATCTGCATAGATTTAACGCTCTTTTGAAAAGGCTCCTTAAAATTGTACAAAAACCAGTCCATCTGTTTTGTGGGCATGGGCAACTCAAATCTTTTCGCAGCTCTTTCCTGCAAGTTTTGGAAACCGCCGATGTCACCCAGAGGGGAATCCACAGGAACCGGAGAGGACAGAGTGGGAATTTGATAATCATCCCATTCAGTTATTGCGTCCGGCAACTCTCCTTCCTCTCTATCATCCTCATCTTCATAGGAGGACAAATCCTGCACAGGAATGGAAACCGGAGTTTGTGGTGGTCCCCGAGATGTTTGGATTCCTGGATGGACAGGGGTAGAAGGTATAGAGGATGCAACAGGTTGCTGCACTTCCAAGCCAGCTGGAGGAAAAAGTTTTCTGTAGTCGTCTAACATAAGCTGTAGATCAGCTGAGTGATCCTGGCAAGGAAACCATCTGCTCCGGATAAGAATACTGGTGGGATTGCAGGTAGTAAGATTGCGGCTCATGCTGGGTGTCATCCTCCATATCCTGGCACTTGACGTGCAGTTGTGATGGGCAACCCCAAAAGATCCCTCATCATCCGAGTCCTCTTGCTCCAGCAGATGCGTAGGTACCAAGGCTGAAACTCTACCTGGAGGTGTTGCCAACAGTGAAAGGAAAGATGACTTCCTGTGTGTCTTAACCCTCGTCGACTGCAACACAGACGACATCGTCGACTGAAATGTAGACGGTACACTCGTCAGCATCACGGAGGGCATCGTCGACTGTATCAGCGTCGCCGACAGTCTTCGACGGAGACATTGATGGAGAAACTCTCGGCGACGAGGAAAACTACGACGATAGAGTCAACGGCGACGGTCTCAGAGATGAAGGAGAGGCGATGGGCGAGGCAACTATGAACGCAGTCGACGAGGACGTCATCGACATGATCATCGATGAAGAAGACAAGGCCATAGAGATGGTAGATGCAGTAGCAGTCAATGACTATGCTGTGCAGCTACATGTTTCACCACAGGAAGGCTCTTTTACTGCGCTCTGAGGAGACAGATCCTTCTTTTGAGTGCCTTTTTGAAGAAAGAGAACTCCTGTGAGGAGAACTAGAAGGACTTCCAGGTTTAGAGGACACCCTCTTGGATTTCTTGTGAGCCTTTCTGGGAAGATCTTCTGAGTGAGGTTGAGGAGATCTGCTCCCTTTCTGTAGCTTCTTGGAGGAAGTTGAAGATTCCTCACTGTCAGAGCCAGACACTGGGTTACATCTGGACTTCAGCTTCTGGAGCCAAATTAGTAGTCTACCCTCCCTGTCTGAGGGTTTTGTTAGAGAAGGTCCTGCATACCTTGCAGTCTTTGGCCACATGGTCAGGGTAAAAGCAGTAAATACAGTCCCTGTGTGGGTCCTCAGAGTGAAGCCTCTTTTTCCCACAGGTCTTACAGGCACTGAAAAGGCTTTTCTTCTCTTTATCTGACATGGCGAATTTTCTCTCTTTAGCAAGGTAAGAAGAAGACACCTTACTTGCTGCAGAAAATCCTTTTTCTGATGAAAAACAGTGAAAATTAACTTCTCTGAAGTGTTGACTGAGCAGAGCTCAATGGAGACTCCCTAGCACGACGTGCGGTAGAAAATCTGAGGGAAGGGAGCTCTTCTCAGGAGGGTTCTAGAGGGAGGGGAGGCCTGATTGGCTGGGCCTTGTTTCGGTCCTTTTGCTCATATTGATGAGGATATGCTACTAAAGTGAAGGCCTTAGGCCTTTTTTTTCTTTGCAGTAGCCTACATGCATAGTTGTTTCTGATGTACCGGGGGCTCCCATCTCGATGACAGGGAAGGAATCAAGCATGTGAATTTATGAAAGTTCCAATACTGGAGTAAAGTTACTTACTTGTAATCCTTGTTTTCAGTCAAGGGTATTCTGTCCAAATCCATAAACAGCAGAAAATCCTTGTGCTGAATGCTCAAAACACCATTTTAATCAAATTATTTAAAGTATACATAGAAAAAACTGCCCGTAAGAGACATACTTGTCTGCATATGCTCTCTTTTTGGCTTTAAAAACAATTCCAATTATGAAAATTAAAAACAGTGTATTTGGCTAAAAATATCTACGACTAAAACCTTCTTAAAACCCCAATTTAAAGACGAAATGAGGCCTCCAATGTGCAAAGAGCATATAGTACTAAACTGACATTGTACCTTTAAAGAATTCCTTGACAGCTAGCTTTCCCATCATTCAGTGCAGGGTCTGTTATGCAGTTTGCTTTGGAGGAAGTACTGTGGAAAGTTCATCCTTTAAAAACGTTTTATCAACACACTTTAAGAGGATGGGGCAAGGGCGTTGTTTATAGATTCAGAGAGAATGCTCATGACAAAAACAAAATAGGAATATGTTCCTTCTCAGTAATGGGATCCGCTTCATTATCTGTAAACAGTAGAATAAAACAGCAGACTACTAAGGGGGGGGGTTCCAAATGTGAATACAAAGAGTGCACTAAATCTCCTAGGCTAACACGTTGTGCAAGGAGGCTTGACCCACAAGCGTATCATTCCTGGAATCAGTTAATCCAGCTATGATTGGCGAAAGTGTGGACAGATCTCCAGTTTGATCCTCTGCACATCTCTGGAACATTTCACATCAGGGCAGCTTTCTGATTCACGTAGGACACTATCCATCTAGCTATGGATTGCTTAAAGGAAGCCATCCCAGTACAGACAGCTCCAGAAGTTACAAACAACTGTTCTAATAGCTTATATCTTGTTTAAGTAGTACTTTAGAGCCCTCTTCGAATCTAGGGTGTGGAACTCTTTCTGGAAGAGAGGAATGATTCCGAAAGTAAGTTAAACACTTTCACTTTGATTTGAAACCTTGTGCAGCAGAAAACCTGACATAGTACCTCTGAAAACAAAATTTAAAGGTCACTCACCCTTATGGCAGAAGTTATACCCACAAAAAAGGCTACTTTCCAGTAAATCTACTTTAAGCATGAGCCTAAATAGTGGGCCCATTAAGTTGGGGAAAATAAATGTTACGCTCCTATAGAGAAGAGGGTTTCCCCAATAGAAGGGAAAACTGTTGGTAACCTCTTCAAGCAAATACCTAGTCGCAAATATGCTCAAAGTGGGCTTTTTCTTATGCAGTAATGGCAGCCAGATTTGGAAAAATAAAGAAGCTATGGTTAAAACCCTTTCATCTTGTCATGTTTAGATATCAACCTGTTTCTGAAGGCAACATGTACACAATCTTTCACATGAAAGCATAAAATGAGCAAGTGGACAGTCTCTCAGCGTCCTTCAGTATCTCCGTACAATCATTAGCTAGGCTTAGGCGGCTGTACTATAGATACTCAGGAGCCAGGCAACCAGATTTAGCAAGTGAAGGCTGGGATGAAAGTCTCCCTGACAATAAGGAGAGTCAATTTGGCTTGCAAGGTTCATGTGGCAAATGATAGATCTGGACACCACCATTGCTCTAGATAATCTGCAACATCTTTATGAGGACTTTAGAGAGAAAAGTTTTAAAAATAAAATAAACATTTAAGGCGAAATCGGAGGAAAAGCATAAGCACATTTCTTTGACCTGTCTATCATAAAAGCACTGCCCTTGGATTGGGGCTCTGTAAACCACAACGTAAAGGCATGGTATTTTGCATTTTCCCAGTGCCAAAAGCTCAATTTGCCGTGCTACATTCTTGGAAATGTCTTGCAAAAAGACAACATTTAACACCAACTCATGTTGCTATAGTAAATGTCTATTGAACTTGTCTCCTTTTAAGGTTAAGTCCTGAATGCTGGTTGATAAAGTGCAGGATGGCTGTGCTGTCAGTTTAAATAAGAACTGCCGATGATTAAACTGGAGGAATGAAGGACTTTAAGGCTAGCAGAACAGCTCAATTCCAGCATGTTGATATTCAACAGCCTTTTCACTGGCAACTACTTGCCTTGAGTGGAAAGATCTCCCATTCTGGAATGGCATCCCCTGTACCATGAAACTTCTCTTGCAGCTTTAAATATTAGGAGAGAGGATTAAGAAGTGAACATATTCACTTAACTTCCAAAATAAATCATACTCTAAGGTTGGAAATGGTCCTTTCTGCAGGGTTATCCCCAAACTGTTTTGCCTCTGACCTCCTGTTTTTTGACTGTGCTGCATTTCGTTTTTGCTGGTTTTAGGACTCTGGGCAACTTTAACACTGCAGACCAGTGCTAAAGTGCAAGTGCTCCCTGTCTAAATTGTAATGATTGGTTTATCCATGATTGGCATTTTTGTTTTACTAGTAAGTTCCTAGTAAAGTGCACTGGGTGTGCCCGGTGTCTGTAAATCAAATGCTACTAGTGGGCCTGCAGCACGGATTGTGCCACCCACAGGAGTAGCCCTTTATTCAGGTCTCAGGCCTGCCACTGCAGCGGCTGTGTGCGCAGTTTTTAACTGCCATTTCGACGTATTAAGTACACTCACTTGCCAGGCCCAAGCCTTCCCTTTTACTACATGGAAGTCACCCCTAAAGTAGATCCAAAGCAGCCCCACAGGCAGGGTGAAATTTTAAAAGTATGTGTGCTTTATATGTCCTGATAGTGAAATATTGATAAAAGGGCGGTTTGTGAATTCACTCTAGACAGCCACACAGAGGGCGTAGAGGTGTGCCCTGGATATCCAGATGGCCCATCACCAGACTGATAGGTCTTTCTGGGCTAAAGGGGTGGGAGGAGCAGACACCTGCACCTGAACAGGGCTGTGCCTGTCCTCACACAAAGCAGTCTCCAACCCCCTGAAGTATGTCTGGAGCCAGGGCAGGGAAAGATAGGGTCTTGTGCACTACAAAGACTTCTTTTTGAAGTTGCCCACTTCAAAGACTGAAATGGGTGTAAGTACTGGACCTCTGACACTATAGTAAGAATCTTTCTGAACTGAGAAAAATCCGCCAGGATGAAGAGCTGGATGCTGTAGGAGGGATTGACACTCTGCCTGTTGCTTTGTTGTGCTGGCCTGCTGCTTCTGTCATGGGAGTGAGAAGGACCGACTTGGCTTTCTACATCTGGCTTCCAAAGGTTCTCAAAGGGCTTGGACCGAGCTTGCCTCCTGTTAAATCGCCTCAGGGACATCAAAGACATCACCTGTCAGCACGTGGGCTCTCTTGTTGAGTCCTAACTTGCCAAGTGGTGCCAAATCCAGTCCCTGGGCCTTTGAGACTGAGTTCTGGTGCAAAAAGTAGAAACTATTACATTGACTTCAAGAATGACTGCAGAACCGGCTAAGCTACCTGATCCCGCACCGCTGCCTGCACAGGAGCTGTGGTCTCCACTGAGTGCAGTGACCGTGACCTACAATGCTGCATCACCTCCAAAGTACCACCACAAATGGAGTCCAGAGTGCTGTGTCACCAACATCCATGGCACTAGACTTCTTCACACCACCTGTGGCCCCATGGTGTGATCATGACACTGCAAAGATGACACCTCGCGTCTTGATCTTCTGGATTCCTCGATCCTGCCTTGTTGTAAGTAACCAATGCCTTGACGCCACACCGCATCACCTCCTCTGCAACTGTAAGGAACCGGTAGCTGTAAGGAACCGAAGCCGCACTGGCTCCACCAACACCGAACCTCCCCAACTCCGTGCAATGTCTGTTTCCTCAGCATTTTTCAAGGTACTGTAACTAGGTCTACACAACTCTGTAGCCGACCGCGCTATCGCGGGTGGCCATGGGCTGTTGGAAGCGACTTCGTCAAGCCACCACGATAGCCCCAGTAGGACCTATAATGTGCAACATTTAATCTTTGAAAAATCATATCTACTTTTGTATGTTGGATTTTTGTCATTTTGGTCTGGTTTTACTCAGATGAATATTGACTATTTTTCTAAGCTGGTATGAAGTATGTTTGTGGTGTTTTCACTGTGTTACTGTGTGTCCAAATACTTTACACATTGCCTCTCAGATAAGCCGAACTGCTTAAGCAAAGCTACCAAGGGGGTGAGCATGGGTTATCTTAGCTGTGTGACTCCATTACCCCGACTAGAGATGGGTCCTTACTGGGACAGGGTGCAAGCCAGTGCCAACTGGATACCCTATTTCTAATATTGAATATCACAAGAGAGAACTTATAAATCTATTTGTCTTGTGTTGTCTCCCTGACCCAGTAGGTCGCCTGGGGTTCTCAAGCGTTTGTTAAATTAAAAATTTTTAAAAAAAAAAGCCTTAGCCACTAGTTAGATTAGTAGCATGCTTCATCATTGGGCGGCTGCCACCCAGTATACCTCCTCAAAGCTCGAATTATAGCGGAACTAAGGGGTTATTGAGGGATCTAGTATTTTTAAATTACTTGCAGGTATCCCTTCTTTATCTGAAATTTATTAGGGGGAACTTAGGTAAGGTTAAAAACAGACTATCTTGATGTACCTGGAGATATCAGCTACCACATCAAAATGTTGGTCTACATGTTTCAGCCATATCAAAATGGCACTTCGTCAGATTACTTTCGCCAGGACCAATGTTGTATGAAGGTTATTCCTCACATGCTTCCACAAAATTACAGGAACACCCCCCTAACCTCACCCAACATTTTTTTTTAAGGAGAGGATGGAATGGCAGAGGAAAGAAAAAAAAGACAGTCGATAGGAGGACAAGGGATTCACAACCCAGGACCAATGGGAACATAATCTAGTGACACATTTGACCTAGTGACTGACAAACACTGAATTACAAGTGCTAAATAAAGGGCTAGGTTTTGTGCCCATTGTGTTTTGAAAAAATTCAATTACATTACAAGTTGGCAGAAATTCAGAAAAAGAAAATTTAAAGCATTTAAAAAAAAAAAAGAAAAAAAAAAAAAGATATTGAAGATGAAGGGAATACAGGAGTCCAGAATTTGTCCTCCCATAACGCCCATCCCTATTGAGATTTTAGCTTTTTACGAGACCATTTTACTGAGGGGGAGGCTCTAAAAGAAGGGAACTTTAAGGTTTTTCATAACATGACAAAAAAGGAAAAAAAAAGCCTTGAAAGAACTAAAGTAAAAAACAGACATGATCATAAACCTGTTGACAAGAGCAAAGGACTACAGACACTGGCGGAATACAGGAACGAAGGCAGACACCTCTTACAGGAGGCAAAAAATTACAGGATTCTCGAAAGAGATTAGACTCCACAGTTGAGCTTGGAAATCAATAGCCTATTAGAAAAGGTAGAGGGGGAAAAAAAACTTGACATTGAACAAAGAAGTCGAATTTTTCAAAGCCACCAATCCGGTAACACCTTATTTTAGCACACTTCCGTAGGTACACAAGAACAGGTTTCCACCTCGTGAGCACCCCATAACTTCAGGGATCTACTCCCTTCTGGAACCTCTGTCTTGCTGTTGCGATTTATTTCTGAAACCACTGTAACAAAAGACCCCCACATATCTTAAGACCAAAGATATTTTAAAACAACTAAGAGATGGATGTGGAGGTAAATTTGCTAATTGGTGTGGGCACTAAAAATCTCTACACTAGTTTACGACGGGAAGACAAGTAATACTGAAAATTCTTGAAAGACAATTGGTGACATATGACACCACCTAGATTTGTTTTGGAGGGTGCAAGGCAAGCTCACTAGAATTCTTTTTTGAGTGAGGTTAATTTTATTTGCAAATGGATGTGACTTCTTTGGGGAGTACCTCTGACCCAAGTGTAGCCGGCACGTACGTCTATGACTCTTGGAAGAAATTCATTTTAGGTCTATCAAACCCATTAAAAATAAAAAATAACATACTAACTTGGAAGAAATATATAGATGATGTCCTAGTAGTAAGGGCAGGGGACATGAATTCAACGCCTCCACTTTTTTCATGGTTGAACAGCTGTGATCCAAACTTGAAATTCAAGTACACTGTAAATGATCAATCATTGACATTTCTTGAATGCCACTATTTATGCAGAAGACAGGGTTCTACATACAAATATGTATCCTAAACCAAACTGTAAGATGCTTGTTTTTTGTTACAGTAGCGCTTCCCCCCCCCCCCCGACCCCACCGCACACACTTTATGCCTGGTATTTGATGCAACTCTGACTGAAGTGCACTGGGTTCCTGCTAACCAGGCCCCCCAGTGCCACTGATTCTCTCTCCCCCCCCCCCCCCACCGACACCCCCCCCTTCCCACCCATAAACAAGACAATTGGTCACTTGATCATCAAGTAGCCAGAACTTTGGCACCTTTGTAAGTTGTGGTACCTCTGGTATCTAGGGCGCAGGTACTAAAGATGCCCCAAAAGCTGCAGCACAACTTGTACCACTCTAATGGGCCCAGCAGCAAACTCATACAGAATGCCACTGCATGCTGGGTGACAAGGACTCCAAAAAGTGAAAACACAACCTGATACACATGTATTGTGCCACACTCTGGGACCCTTCACCTAGTACATGCAGACTGTCATTGCAGAGTGCGTGTTTTGGTGCAACTAAAAGTGAAAACGTGACATTGCACACAGCCGGTGTGCCATGCCTCCTAACACTGCATGCAATATATGTAAGTCACCCCCAGAGCAGTCCTTATAGCCCTATAGAACAAGTTACTTACCTTAGGTAACGCTTTTTGTGGTGGATACATTAGCTACCTGTGGATTCCTCACCTTATGAATTCTCCCAATGCGCCAGCATTCGACGGAAAATCTTCTTCCCAGCTATCCACGTTGATGAGGACATCACAATTGCACGGCTCCATACGAGACTCCCTCCGACGTCACGTGACAAAGGTCCTCGCCGGCATGCTGACGTCAGTTTCACCCATTTTTTACGTGCCTTTGGGGCGAACAGGTGAAAACCGACCTCACCGTAGCTCAAATGAATACATACATAAAACCATATTGATGTAACACAATTAAAACCATAATTTATATATATATAAAATTATCAAAACATATATACACTTGTAATGCAAAGGTCTTGGTATGACCAGACAGGCAACGGGGAGGTGGGTGGGACTGTGAGGAATCTACAGGTAGCTAATGTATCCACCAGAAAAAGTGTTACCGAAGGTAACTAACATGTTCTTCTGATGGATACAACTACCTGTGGATTCCTCACCTTATGAATAGAGTCCCAAAGCAGTACCGCACTCGGAGGTAGGTGCCTGACCGGTCAAACCAAGAAATCCTGCCACACCGAGCGTGCAAAATGGCCATCCCTCCTCACTTCTGAGTCCAAGCAATAATGCTTCGCCAAAGTGTGGAGGGACGCCCAAGTTGCTGCCTTGCAAATATCCACCACTGGAACCCATCTAGCCAGGGCCGAAGTGGCAGACTTAGCCCTGGTCGAATGGGGTCTAATACCCTCAGGAAGAACCTTCTTTGCCAACGAGTAACAGATCTTAATGCAAAGAATGGCCCACCTGGATATAGTTCTTTTATGGACAGCTTTGCCCTTCTTAGTGGAGTGTTGTCTGGCCGATAAAATAACATCCACTACCTCTGGTGGGAGAGCGAAAGAACTCCGATTGCCCCGTTCTATCTCCAGGCATGAAGGTGCAGGCTCTGGAGGTGGGTGTGTAGAACCTGCCCCTGCGACAGGAGATCTGCCCTACGAGGGAAACAGTGAGAGTTGGAGAAGGTCCGTGTACCACATCCTTCTCGGCCGATCCGGAGCTATTAAAGTGACTTGAGACCGATCTTGGCGAATCTTCCTCAGAACCCGAGAAATCATGGGTAGGGGCGTGGGGGGTAGGGGAAACGTGTAAAGCAACTGATCGCGCCAAGACATTTGAAACACATCCCCCAAAGCTCCTTGCACCGGATACTGCAGAACAACAAGCAGTGCGCGTTATCCCGAGTGGCAAACAGGTCTATCTGCGGAGAACCGGATATCCCAAAGATGTGACGGACCAGATCCGTATGGAGACGCCACTCGTGATCGGCCAGGGTTGTTATTCCGAGGGGAGTTGGCGCTGGGTGTTTTCCTGAAAAAGGAAGAGCATATCCTTTCCTCACAATATTTCGAACCCAGGAGTCTGATGTGGTTAACTCCCACTTGTGGAGAAAAAGACGTAACCTTCCGCCCTACAGGAGAAGTGTGGCTCAAAATGGGCAGAAAACTAGGGCTGCTTCCCTTGTTGTCCCCCAGAGGAAGAGGATGATGCAGGGTGCTGCTGGGTGGCCCCTCTTGTCTGAACCCTCCCCCACCCTCTAAAGGATCTATATGGGAGGCTGGCAGGCTGTTGGACTGTGGACTCCCATGGTAAACGGCTCCACGCCCAAACCCCATGAACCTCCGAAAGGACCTGAAATGAGTAGTAGTGGAAGCCTGCAGACCCAAAGACTTCGCTGTGGCCCTACTGTCCTTAAAGCGCTCTAAGGCAGAGTCAGCTTTAGCTCCAAACTGCTTCTCTCAATCGAAAAGACAGGTTCAACAGAGTGGTCTACACATCCGAAAAAAGGCCAGAGGCCCTCAACCACGCATGCTTCCTGGTAGTGATAGAGGTACCCATCGCCCTGGCCACTGAGTCTGTAGAATCCAGACCAGACTGGATAATCTACTCAGCCGCAGAGTGAGCGTCTGACAGGAGTTCACGGAATTGTCCTTGCATCTCCTGCGGCAAGTCTGGAACCATAGCTTTAGCTGTGTCCATCAGGGAGTGCACATATATACCTAATACACAGGCAGCGTTTGCTGCTTTCAGGGCCATACTACAGGAAGAAAAGGTCTTCTTGCCTGACTGCTCCATTCTCTTGGACTCCCTGTCCGAAGGAATCACAGGGAAGGAGCCTGGTGCAAACGTGTGGAACATGAGGCCGGAACTACCAGACTCCAGGGTGGGATTCTTTGTCAAAAATCTCAGATCTCCAGGAGCCACCCTATACCGTCTTGCCACAGATCTGTTCACAGCTGGGGATGACACAGGCTTCCTCCAAACCTTTAAAATAGGTTCCGTAAGAGCATCATTAAATGGGAGCAATGGTTCTGCTGAAACCGAAGAAGGATGCAGGACCTCAGTTAAAATATTCGTTTTAACCTCAGTGGCACGCAACAGAAGATCCAAGAAATTCGCCACCTTCCTGACCACAGAATGGAAAGAGGCCACTTCCTCTGTAAACTCCCCTGGAGAAGAAAGGTCCCACTCCGGGGAAGTGTCTAGCCCACTAGCTGAGTCTAGGCCTTGATTTTCCCCCCAAGGGCTCCGCAATCTCTCCTTCTTCCAGAAGCTGTCTTTGGTACTCCTATTCCTCTAAAAGCCTCAGTGCTTTTCTGCGCGACCTCAACCTGGCCTCCAACCTCAGCGTCGACAGAGTTAGCAGACGTCCATGCCACCGGCTTCAAGACTGAAAGACGCGGACCAGGAGAAGGACACTACGGTCCAATCCAGATCCATCCGGCGCTGATCCCATCGGCGCCGTGGATACCTGAGGCTCCGTCATCGGCGTCAGCTGATAAGGTGATGTCATCGGCACCACAGGCCTATAAGGTGATGCCATTGGTGCCATAGGCCTTTGAGACTAGGTCATCGGCACCAAACCGGCACCCTCAGCCGGATAAAAGGGCATGAATGGCGCTGCCTTATAAAGGGGCCAGGGAGCCCAATGTAAATGCCAAAGGACCCGTGGGACCAGCTGGGTCACCAGCAGGGGCCATTGCATTAAACATGTTAAACATGGCATTTAAAAACGCCGCCGGATCCACTCCCGCCTTTGCTCTCGGGCAGTCAGAAACAAAGCCTGCTCAGCACAACAGATCATAGCAGAAAACGAGACAGCACCTCATCACCTGTGCCTCGTAGCAAGAGATTAAGTGGCCCAACAGTGTCAGTGTGGTTTCCAGGCCCTCCAAAGACATAGCCCACCTTGAGTTCGACCCACTGTGGACTTCCAGACAATGCCAGCAGCCTCTTTCTGCAGGCCCCCCCATCTACAGCGACCACCTCTGGTGACGAAAACCTGGTGGTCCACTACACCTCTGCACCCGGCCGCCCCAGACGAGAAGAGGACCAAAAGTGTCCACTTGTTGGTTTGGTCATACTAGACCCCCCAGACCAGGCCTGCAGCCTCTTTCTGCGGGTCCCCCTCTACCACAACCGCCACCGGGGACGGAAACCCGATGGTCTGTGACGCCTCTGCACCCAGCCGCCCTGGACTGAGAAGGAAAGGACCACAGGTGTCCCTATGTCCCCGAGCATCACAAGAACTGAACCCCCCTTGCTGGTTCACCTGGACTGGACCCCTAATCCCTACCTGCAGCATCTTTGTAAGTGGACCGTTCCCCACTGAAGTGAATGGGACACCCAACTCCGTAACATCTCTGCACCCGGACACCCTAGAGCCTCCAGAGGTGACCTGCTGGTGTGGCCTTGAACCCTGCCCCATACTCCCTGAAGTGCCAGAGAACAGTCCAGTAAGTTGCTGTGGAGTATCTCTTTGCCATAGGTTTTCTGTCCCGTAGGATATTACAGCTTCAGAAAATTGCACTATGTGTCGACCTTTCAAAGCAGTAAAAAAAAATCATAACACGAAAAGTACTCACCTGATTCTGATGATCTTGTTAGCAAAATGTATATAACAAGTTTGTTTTTTAAACATTGGTGTTAAATTTCTTTATTAATGTCTCACTTACTGCCTTTGTGTGTGCAATGTTTAGCACTACCCTCTGATATGCCTAACTGCTCAATCACACTACCACCAAAGAGCATTTGTACCTCCGTAATTCCTTTGGGATTTGCTTGGACACTTTATATTGTGGACCAAAAAGAGGTACACTGTGTAAAGATCCAGCTTCCTAGATCCCTAGTAAACGGTACTCTAGGTACCTAGGGCATGGGTACCAAAGAGGGTTCCCTAAAGGACTGCAGCATGTATTGTGTCACACTAAGGGACCCCTCACCTAGCTCATGCAGAATGCCATTGCAGACTGTGTGACTTGGTGCAGCTAAGAGTGAGAACATGAAATGGGACACAGCATTATGCCATGCCCACTAACACTGCATACAATGTAAGTAAGTCACCCCCTACATCAGGCCCTACAGCTCTAAGACAGAACATTATATTACATGTGGACATATATGCAAGAGCAGATGTTAACAGACATAGTACGTGATCACAGAAGCCATGTAAGTACATGTGCTTGACACAGGTCAATACGAGCCCTTCAGCTACATGATGGCTTCACTGAAACCAGGGATGTTTGGTATCAAAGATCTCGTATTAATAAACCCACACTGATTCCAGTGGTGGATTTATTAACACACGCACCCAGATGGCACATAAGAGGTGTC
Source organism: Pleurodeles waltl (assembly GCF_031143425.1). Classification (NCBI taxonomy): domain Eukaryota; kingdom Metazoa; phylum Chordata; class Amphibia; order Caudata; family Salamandridae; genus Pleurodeles; species Pleurodeles waltl. The sequence continues at coordinate 970,269,848 of NC_090440.1, read as the reverse complement.
CCCTGAAAAACCTACTAACTACTAGTATGCTGGCTGACTGGTCTTAACCAGGCTGCCACCACAGACAAGTTTCTGACCCAAAGGGGGAAGAGAGTTTATGCTATAGGCGGTCAGAAACAGGGCCTGCTCTTCCAGGGGTGCTCCACACCCCTTCCAACAGGATGACCTGCAAATCAGCATTCCAAGGCAGGGAGCTTCAAAGAGCCCGCCGCCTTTGGTATGTGAATCTGGCTTCCCTCAGATGTGAGGTAATGCCAACCCAATGCCCCTCCCCCCCATGCCGGGCCCATTTGGCACCTGGACAGGCAGGAAAATTAGTCAGAGACGCAGGTCTACCTCCAGGCCAGTTTCACTCCTAAGGTGGGTTGAATGATATGGACATGAAATGTGAAAGTCTGCCATCTTGGAGATGGCAGAATTAGGAACTCTGGGACAGGGTTATGCCCACTTACCACAGGAAGTGGCCATAAAAAGGGGCATAGTGATCCCAGGAGTAAGTAGCCCATTGGCTACTACCTACACTTCCCTAACAACCCCTAAATCCAGTATTCAGGGGAGCCCCTGGTACCAGAAGAATCAGATCCTGCGACCTGAAAGAAGTTGGACCCTGAAGATTCACAAAAGCAAGAACAGAAGACGAGAAGCTGACTTGGCCCCAAGCCCAGCCAGCCTACTGTTCGATAACTGCACCAAAGGTGTCTTGTTCTGCAACTAACTGCCTGTGCCTCTAAAAGCCTGAGAGGACTGCCGGTCTTGAACCAAGACCCAGGAAGAGCTGCTCCCCTGCATCCTAGAGGAACCCCAGAAGAATGGCAAGGACTCCTAACCACCAAAACCCAACATAGGAAAGCACCACTGCACCCTCGCCCCCTAGCTCAAGTTCAAGGATGGGGGGCCCACAGTGGAAGCGTGGCCCCTAATCCTTCAGAGACAAAGACCACCTTGGGTTTGCCAACTGTGGAAGTCCCAATGCGACCTGCAGCCTCTTTGTGCAGGCCCTCCTCTACTGCAAGTGATCCGGAGACAATAACCTGTTGCCTCAGGACACCTCCACACTCAGCCGCACTGGACAAGGAGAAGAGGACCAAAGGTGTCCACACATCCTCTTGTCTTGCGAGATCTGAGCCCATTTGTTGGTTCAGCCAGACTGGACACCCAGTACGAGCCTGCAGCCTCTTTCTGCAGGCCCCCTCTACTGTGACTGCCTCTGGTGACAGAAATCAGAAATCCAACACCTCAAAACACATCTGCACCTGCCCGCCACAGCCCATAGAGAAGAGGGCCAAAGCTGTCCCTATGTCCCTGAGCATTGTGAGACCTGAGCCCTCGTTGATTTAGCCAGACTGGTCCCACAGTCCCAGCATCTTTCTAGCCAGACCATTCCCCATAGGATAATATTAGGGCACCGATGCTGAAAAACACCTCTGCACCCGGTGGCCACAGTGCCCCCCGAAGTGACCTGTTGGTGCTGCCTTGAACTCTGCCCCATACTCATCTTAAGTCTAGAAAATAGGTCCTGTAAGTCGCTATAAATCAGAATATGCCTTTCCTCCCCAGGTTAACATTACTGGTTCAGAAATTGCACCAATTGTTGATTTTTCAAACCTGTAGAAATTCGTAACTCAAAAGGTACTTAACTGATTGTGATGATCTTGGTGCCTAAAATTATCTAAAGATAAGTGTTATTTTGATAAAATGGTGTGCATCTCATGGAGTTGTTTGTATAATTTATTGACTGTGTGCATGCAGAAAATGTCTAACACTCCACTCTGATAAGCCTAAGGCTGATTGACTACACTACCCTGTAAGAGGGCACCTTGGGATTTCTAGAACAAGACCCTGTCCACTTATAAGAGAAGGCCTGTACTCTGCACAGTATACCTTATTTTGGTATACCATTTAAAGCGCCAGCTTCCTACATACACCTTATTGAAATTTGACAGCTTTCACCCCAGATCATTGAAAAACTCCAATATGGCCAATTTAAGGCTAGGGAGAAACTGCATTAAAACCACTGATTAAGCAAGCATCCTCTCTGAAAAATTAAGGCCACAAGATTACCAATAACTGATTATACAGATAATGAAGTGAGTAAAAAAAAACAAAGTATGGAAGCACTACTGAAGAGCAATCAGAGGAATATTGAGGATAATCTACTGACCTGTGTCACAGCTGTCAATATTGCTTCCAACCAAATTAAAAAGATTATAGGGAACTGGTGCATTTTAAACATAGGGCTTCAAAAATGGGACAAGCCAATGTTCTCTTTCAAATGGGCTGGGAGTCTGAAGGAAGATAGTTCACCTACTGATATATTAAAAGGTACCGGGGGACTCCAACCTCAACAGGGATGATTCAAGCATGTGAACCTATGAAAAATCCAATACTGGAGAAACAAATTGCCTCACAAACCCTGCACTGCACTACAGGAAGGCTGGCTGCTTCAGAATTCCTTAAAGGTGCAGCGTCAATTTAACACTATAAATGCTTTGCCTAATACATGCCCATTTTCTGTTTATTTAGGTTTTTAGTCTGTGACTTTCAGTAAAACACAATGTTTAATTTGGCTAGAAGGAATTTGTTTTTACAACAAGGACAGGATCTGCAAAAAAAAAATTGCCATCTTATGAGCATGTTTTCTTTTGCTACAGTAAAACGTTTGATGAAATGGTATTCCGGCGATCCCATGTGTGCGGGTATATTCTAATGTTTATGGATATCAGAGAATACCAAGGCACTGTAAGTGCTATTGGATCTCTTTCCAAACCTGACAGTTATTGCCAGATACCCTGCTGTTACTGCCAGACAGTGTAGGATTCCTGCCTTGCCCTTTCAGAATATTACTGTTCAACATCTTGTTCCATTATGAAAACACAATTTTGTAGTCAAACCGTGCCCAGCCTTTTAAAGCAAGTATTCTGCAAATGCATTCTATCAAACAGCATTTCACTCTCACCTCTTTTACAGCTTCTTTGAGCTGCTGCACAGTTTCATCCCTCCTCCTGGATTCCTCACTCATAGCCTGCTCTGTGCTCTCTTCCTGTGCTGCCTGCTCCTTTAGAGTCTGGTAAAAATTGTCAGTGAGAAAGGGTTAAATCAAAAGACATTTTCTCATGGCAGCCACCTCTGGGCTCAGAACCTAAACAGGCAGGACCACTAAACTCAAATAGTGTTTACATTTGTTTAAAATCTTAGCTCACTTGAGCACAAAGCCTGCAGCTCCCTCAGACCCACTTATAGTCCATCATCTAAACAAGTCTCTTGTCTCCAACTGTACACCTGCATGTGCTCTACCCGGTCCGGGACCAACCTCCCATTCAAAAGAGTAGCCTCTTACCTTCAATTGAAAATGGAGTTGCTCAATCTTTCTCTTTTGACTGTTCACCATCTAAAGAGAAAAGCAAGTTTGAGAAACAATGTATACAAATGTTAAGTTCTAAAGCTGGGAATCCAGCAAGCATGTAACAGAGTTTAGCAAAGTGTGAAGCTAAGCTCATGATGTGATACTGAACGATTAAGTTTTCCCTCACTATAGCACAGTGTAAATAGATTTTCAACTCTCCTCAAAGAGGAACATAAAATGCAACAGATCTAGGGTACATGGAATAAAACACCACTGTTGTAAAATCTGACAGTAGACCGAGATCCCAAATGTTTTAACTAGAGTCAATAAAGTACACCTTACGAAAATAACCATCAATTTTGCTACTTCCAATATGGGTATTGTTACAGATAATGAATGAGGCCCTAACAAGTAAGTTTGGGAAGCTTGAATTAAACGGCTTATTGTCACACAGGTGGATACTGCATCCCTTGTGGTGCGTCATACATAAAAAAAAAAATTATAATAATAATTATAAAGTGAAGCCTCGGTGTTGCTGTCTATTATAATCTGTTGAGTTAGAATGTCAAAATCTTCAATAGCTGAAGGTTTCCAAATCATGAGCATTGGCATGCGGCCTTCGTGCTGCATCTTTAGTGCACAAGGAGACATTTCACCACTCAAACTGACCCGCACGGCCTAATTATGTGACATGCTCTTGGTGATATGCCACGGCAGGGAAAGCAGAGGCTAAGTTTGTTGGGAACTACCAATAAAAAGGAGGGGGAGGCAGCAAAATAAGTACTTTGAGTGTGTTTGTTTGTTCCAAAGTGAAATGGCTGAAAAACCCTATTTCTGTGTAACCTTCAAAAAAGATTCTCATCGTCGCTGAACAGTATTAGAAAAAAAACAACAAAAAAACACAAACACTGCCCCGTGGAGATGGCTTAGTGCGGCTGGACAGAAAACCTCTACATTTTCTGATTGATAGATCTTTCAGCACATTCCTCAAATTATGAAGATCCCTCAAGGCACCATACTGGTCAGGAAAACTTCCTCCAAGCAAAAACTGAAGCCCAGTCCACAGGTGCAATGCAGCTATAGATGCGACTCCGCTCGCTGGCTGCGATGACATATGAATATAATAAGTGTCAACTGATGTGCTAGCTTAATTTTTTTTTGTTATACCTCATTGACACATGTCCAAAGTTAATGAAGGAAATTCCTAAACATTTTGACAGCATCAAGGTCAGATATCACCTCCAAATATTTCAGGGTTTAAACTGTCACAGGTGTCCCCGTCAGATGGCATCTGCATGTGGTAGTTGGGTTTGGAGCATCAGATTGGGGCCTGCACGGGTTGTAGCAATACGTGCGTGGTTCCACTTAGTTCAACTAGGTAAACTACATGGGCCATACTATGTGAGACCCTACAAAAAAAAGTGTGAGGGCACCCAATGCATTATGCCTACGTGGACGTGCAACACTACACCAATCCAGACACTACCACAAATGTGCTTCTTGGTTTGGAGTCCGGTGGCTCTAGGGGACACCATCACCACCATTAGCAGCAGATCGAGTCCACAGTTATCCTCAATCAGCTCTGCCACTTCAAACTTGACTCCCAAACCCTCTTACACAAAGCTTCAGTTGGGAAGTCACAAACAATCACAGCGTCATCCAGGTAATCCACAAGCAATACACCTTACCATTCCCCCATCACCACCATACATTCACCAGGACATGCTCTCCGGCACATGCATTAGTTTCAGAGGCAGATGTCCTTGCACTACTGAAAAAAGCGCCCTATAGGTGGTGCCTCTTTAAAAAAAAAAAAAGTATATCTTTTTACTTTGTGGTTCAAGAACAATGGAGGTTTGTGACACATGCCTGTCATTTACTTTGTGAACAAATTAATTTGGCTGGAAAAGTTTAAGACGCTATTCCCAAGCCAAAGTTCTGCTGGTTCTCAATACAGAGGATTGGCTGGCATCCCTGAAACTAAAGGATACCTATTCCAATTGCCAATTATCCTCACTCACAGGCATTACCCAAGATTCATTGTGGGGGTCCCAACTGTATAAGTTCGAGGTCCATCCTTACAGATCTGCAACTGCACCACATCACTTAAAAAAAAAAAGAAAGAAAAATATAAAAAAATGCTGGCAGTTGTGATGACTTCATCAAGATGGTCAGCAGTCCATGTTGTTCCATACTTGAAGACTGAATGGTGAAAGCGGAGTCCTAGATGCAGGTGAGAACACCTTCAACACACTGACTCTCCTAAACGACAGAGCTTCACTGTGAACACACAGAAGTCTCACTTCACTCCAACAGAAGCTAAACTTCATAGGAGCTGTATTGGATGCTAATGGCACTAAGAATTTCAGAGGATTGTGGATATATTCTTGACCGGATTCAAACTTTTGACTCTGCAATCCATCCTGGTTCTATACATCTTACACCTGCCTGCCCAATCTTTCAGCCCTCTGAAATCAGAGGATACCATGGTCACCGACATGTCCTTGTCAGGCTGGGGCACTCATATCTGCGAAGAGATGGCAAGAAGCCTTTGCATTGCGTTGGAGCACCATCTGCTCACAGATACGCTAGAGTTGCAAGTGGCAAGTTTTGAGATTAAGCTATTTCTCTTAGATCCTAAGAAGCACCATTTATGCTGGTTCCCTCAAAGGGATCTTCTACAGCCTGGGGTGTTTATACACAGTTCTCTTTGCAATGGCCCAGTTTTGTGCCATACACTTCCCTCTGAATGGAAGCCTTTGGGATGCCCTTGGGTTAAGCTGGTCTCAGGGCCTGTTGCACAGATTTCCACCAATTCTGTGCCTTGTCAAAAGGACTGCAGAAGATGTGAGAGGACTGCACACAACTGATCCCAGATAGCCCCAGACTGGATGAGAAGGATCTGGTACACCAATCAGTTAGTACTCAGCAGTAACCAACGTTTTCCTCTCCTGCTCAAGGAAGTCTTGCTCTTGATTCAAGATTGTCAGGTATGTTAAATCAATCACTGAATGCTGCACCAGCATGCACGGAAATTAAGCAGTGCCAGCTAGAGAACGTTTGTCGTCTTCTTGTAGGAGTTGTGGACATCATCTTCGATTGCAGAAAACCCTACAAAGAAAATCCATTTGGGAAGAAAACATTTCTTCAATCGTGCAAGTCTGAAGGTCTGAACCTCTTTGCCATGCATTTCTCAGGCTACACCTCACACTTGCCTAGCAATTGCTGCTGTAAAGGGTTATATGGCTGTTCTTTCCACCTTCACGTACATACATGAAAAGCCTTCCTTGTCCAAGTCACCACTAGTTGCTTCTTTTCAAAAAGGCTTACTTTACTTGTGCCACCCCACTGGGATATGAACCTTGTGTTCACTTTAACAGCATCGCCATCAAACCAATGTACATCTTAAGATTGCACTGTTGGTGGCCATAGGTTCAGCTCAAAGAATCAGATTTTCAGGCTCTCAGTACATCCACTGTTCAGGGTTTCCTATATGGAACTGGTTTTCCGTACCTGGCTGTATGTTCTATACAAGGTGATATGTGGCTATCACATGACTTAAGTCTATTACCCTTAGATCCTACTTGCCGCCTCAGCAGAAAAAGAGGAAGAGAAACTGTACAGACTAAACCCCAGACAAGTTAGGTCTTATTACACTGAACACAACCAACCAGAGTGGATATTCAGCTATTTGGCTTTGCATCGGCTAACAAGCATTGGTAAACCCAACAGATCTCTCCTATACAAGAGCTACTGGCTTTGCCAATGTGTTTTAGCCATGTTCTACACAGAGGTGGCTGCTGTTCAGCGTGGCGAAATCGGAGTGGAGGGGTGTGGAGAAGCACAGAGTGGAGGGGTGCAGACAACCTATTTTCAATTGAAATTACCATTACATTTGCACATACATGTGAAATGTGGACGTGTTGATGCATCCTGCTGAGCAGGTCTGCAAAGTTGCTGTCCACTCCCACAAGGTACTCTACTAGGAGGTTAACTTTGTGGTGGATCATCCATCGCCGGCTGTCCTGTGGCAACTACAACAGGTGGGAGGCATGTGTGCCACCTCTTTCTGTAGGCAGGACATGGAAGTCATGCTGTCTGTTTTGATGAGGGCTGTGGTGAACTGCAGGAGGCTGGCCTGGCTTATAGTGGGTACCTTTTGGTACTTACACCTTGTGCCAGGTCCAGTTATCCCTTATTAGTAGTTTAGAGGTGTTCTAGGAGGTGCTGATAGAGGTAGCTATAGTAGAGCAGTTTAGGATGAACTAGGATACATGCAAAGCGCCTACCATACCACTTAGCACTATATCATAAGAAAACACAATACTCAGAGTTACTAAAAATAAAGGTACTTTATTTTTGTGACAATATGCCATAAGTATCTCAGAGGATATACTCCCGTAGGAGGTAAGTAATACACAAAACACACACAAACCAAAATCAGGTAAGTAACAGTTAGAAAAGTAGTGCAAACAATGTAGAACACAATAGAATGCAATAGGGAGAAATAGGCCTAGGGGCAACACAAACCATATACTCCCAAAAGTAGAATGCGAATCACAAATGGACCCCAGGCCTAGTGTAGTGTGTAGAGGGTCGCTGGGTGTGTAAGAACACACTAAGGGTGTCCAAGATACCCCACCCTAAGACCCTGAAAAGTAGGAGTACTTACCCTACTACCCCAGAAAGACAGTAAAGTTGATAGGGGATTCTGCAAGGACAACTAACTGCAAAGCAATGAAGACGGATTCCTGGACCTGAGGACCTGTAAAGGAAGGGGACCAAATCCAAGAGTCACGCAAGTGTCCGGGGGGGCAGGCGCCTACTAAACCCTGGATGAAGGTGCAAAAGGGCTGCCTCTGGGTGGAAGAAGCTGAAGATTCTGCAACAACGGAAGGTGCTAGGAACTTCTCCTTTGGTCAGAAGATTTCCCACGGTGTGCTGGAGGATGCAGAGTTGTTTCCACGTAAAAAGACCGCAAACAAGCCTTGCTAGCTGCAAAAGTCACGGTTGAGGATTTTGTGTGCTGCTAGGGCCTAGGAACGACCAGGAGGTCGCCCCTTGGAGGACAGAGGGGGCGCTAAGCAACACAGAGCCCACGCAGAAGCAGGCAGCACCAGCAGAAGCACCTGAACAGGCACTTCGATCTGAGGACGATGGTCGACTCAGAGCCACAAGAGGGTCCCATGATGTCGGAGTGCAAATCAGCGAGTTGGGCAAAGCAGGATGGAGTGCTGGGGAACTGGGCTAGGCTGTGCACAAAGGAAGTCTTGCAAAAGTGCACAGAAGCCCGAACAGTTGCAGTTCACGCAGTACACAGGATTACTTTCTGGCGTGGGGAGGCAAGGACTAACCTCCACCAAATTTGGACAGGTGGACCACTGAACTGTCAAGGTCACTTGGATCCAGCTCCTGTGTTCCAGGGACCACGCTTGTCACGATGAGGGGACCCAGAGGACCGGTGATGCAGGAGTTTGGTGCCTGCATTAGCAGGGGGAAGATTCCGTCGACCCACAGGAGAGTTCTTCTTGGCTTCCAGTGCAGGGTGAAGGCATACAGCCCTCAGAGCATGCACCACCAGGAAACAGTTGAGAAAGCCGGCAGGATGAGGCACTACAATATTGCTGGTAGTCTTCTTGCTACTTTGTTGCGGTTATACAGGCGTCCTGGAGCAGTCAGTGGTCGATCCTTGGCAGAAGTCGAAGAGGGAAGTGCAGAGGAACTCTGGTGAGCTCTTGCATTCGTTATCTGGTGAGATGCCCACAGGAGAGACCCTAAATAGCCCACAGACTAGGATTGGCTACAGAGAAAAGTAAGCACCTATCAGGAGGGGTCTCTGACGTCACCTGCTGGCACTGGCCACTCAGAGCTGTCCATTGTGCCCTCACACCTCTGCATCCAAGATGGCAGAGGTCTGGGACACACTGGAGGAGCTCTGGGCACCTCCCCTGGGAGGTGCTTGTCAGGGGAGTGGTCACTCCCCTTTCCTTTGTCCAGTTTCACACCAGAGCAGGGCTGGGGGGATCCCTGAACCGGTGTAGACTGGCTTATGAAGGAGGGCACCATCTGTGCCCTTCAAAGCATTTCCAGAGGCCAGGAGAGGCTAATCCTCCCAAGCTCTTCACACCTATTTCCAAAAGGAGAGGGTGTAACACCCTCTCTCAGAGGAAATCCTTTGTTCTTCCTTCCTGGGACCAGGCTGCCCAGGCCCCAAGGGGGCAGAAACCTGTCTGAGGGGTTGGCAGCAGCGGTAGCTGCAGAGGAGACCCCGGAAAGTTAGTTTGGCAGTACCCAGGCTCTAGGCTGGAGACCCAGGGATGCATGGCTTTGTCCCCCAATAGCAGAATGGTATTGGGGTGACAATTCCATGATCCTAGACATGTTACATGGCCATGTTCAGAGTTACCATTTTGAGGCTACATATAGGTGTTGACCTGTATGCAGTGCACGAGTGTAATGGTGTCCCCGCACACAAAGTCCGGGGAAATTGCCCTGAACAATGTGGGGGCACCTTGGCTAGTGCCAGGGTGCCCACACACTAAGTAAATTTGCACCTAACCTTGGCCAAGTGAGGGTTAGACATATAGGTGACTTATAAGTTACTTAAATGCAATGTAAAATGGCTGTGAAATATTGTGGACGTTATTTCACTCAGGCTCCAGTGGCAGTCCTGTGTAAGAATTGTCTGAGCTCCCTATGGGTGGCAAAAGAAATGCTGCAGCCCATAGGGGTCTCCTGGAACCCCAATAACCTGGATACTTAGGTACCATAAACAAGGGAATTATAAGGGTGTTCCAGTGTGCTAATCGGAATTGGTAAAATAAGTCACTAGCCTGCAGTGACAATTTTAAAAGCAGAGACAGCATAAACACTGAGGTTCTGGTTAGCAGAGCCTCAGTGATACAGTTAGGCACCACACAGGGAACACATACAGGGCATACTTTATGAGCACTGGGGTCCTGGCTAGCAGGATCCCAGTGACACATAGGCAAAAACAAACAAACATACATACAGTAAAATTGGGGGTAACATGCCAGGCAAGATGGTACTTTCCTACATGAACGTGTCAGAAAAAAGTCTTGAGAGCCAATTGAATTGCCATCAACTCCAGAGGGTTTATGAAAACAGTCTGTTGCAGCAGAGTCCACAAACCCTGGACAGTGACATCCTGTAGATGTGCCTCCCAGCCAGTGAGAGGAGTCCAAGGTGATGGTTACTTGAGGAAACTGGTCTAGGAAAGAACTGGCCTGCAGCTAATTGCTGCTATTCCACCACTGCAAAGAAGGACAGGTGCTAGCCTTCAACACTAGATCTTTCCATAGACCCTTTGCATGTCACTACTGTTCAGGTAGGCAACTTTGGCTGAAAGGCTTGGACTCTAGCACGACTAGGGTAAGCTTTCCGAGAGACTGAATTTGGTATGGTCCCTAGAAAGAGCTACATCTGTAATGGGTTAAGGTGGTATTTGTCCATGTTCATAGTGAAGCCAGATCGTGAAGAAGATCTAAGGTAAGCTGTGTGTGAGATAGACATTGTCTCTTGCTTGCACTCTTTATCAGTCAGTCTATCAAGGTAAAGGAAAATGTAGACACCGCTTCTCTGAAGGTGAGCACGACCACTGTAAGTCATTTAGTGAAAACCCCAGGAGTGGTGTGGTAACTTTGAATTACAAATGCTATCCACTTACCACAAACCTGAGGTAGTGGCGAAGTACAGGGTGGATTGGGATGTGGAAATACACATCCTTCAAGTCGAGAGCGGTCATGGAGTCGCCTTGCCACAGTAGTGGTAGGACGTCCTGGAGCGTGACCATGTGGAAATGTTTTGACAGGATGTACTTGTTATAACGGTGAAGGTCTAGAATGGACTTCAGTGACCAGTCTTTCTTGGAGATTGAATAGTAAAGGGAGTACACACCATTGTCACATTGTTTTCATCTTCTCCAGAAGCTGATCGACTTGGGGGCCGAAAAGGTGTTCTTCATCAAATGGCGTGATGATCAGATGATGTTGGACTTCTGGCTTACAGTCAGAGATATGAAGTCAAGCATACCTGCGGATTAGGATGCTGGAATTTACGACCCTGGTGGCAGTGTCGCCCACACTAAGGGCCATCTAATGGAACTCTTTGAGATGGTCTGTCCTTCAGACACAATCTCTTAAGCCTGCTGCCTGTATTGATGAGGGAGATGGAGTTTCCCAGTTTCATCCCATTGCACCCTACTGAACTGGCAATACGGCAACAGCCCTACCAAACTGGTAAAACAGCAATAAGTCAAAGATTGAAAGGAATTTTTTTCCTGCCCAGTCTCTTTTTACTGTATTTGGGGGGAAATTGTCCCCAGTGCCGTGGGTACTGGTACATATGCAGGTGGCATGCACCAACTAGTCACATGGAAGCTGGTTTATAAAGCAGGGTGGGTCAAAGGGCAAGGGCTTATATTTGTTGTCAATCTCGGGTTGACAAGCCTGTCCTTGACTGTGTCCTTAAACACCTCATGTGAAGGCTTACGCATGGCCTGAGGAGTCAGCAAGAACTGGGTAGAATGCAGAGTGGGGGAGAGCTTTTCCACCAAGACATCCTCCTCATCTCGTACGGTGTGCAGGCCCATTTTGTGAAAAGTGGCTGCTCTGAACAGCCTCAGGATATGAGGTGGTATCGCCAAGAGAAGGTTTGGCTGGGTACAGGTCAGGGTCTTTGGCACCTGGAGGGGCATCCCCATAATCATCTCAGGGGGGTCATCCTGGGGATCCTGGTCAGAACATCATACGAATCTAAGGATGGAGGGCTTCTCATCCCATAAGATGAATGGGTAGAATCCTGTGGTGAAGAGGGTGGGTGACCCTATGATGATGGAGGAGGAGGTGGTGGTGGTGGTAACAGTGGAGAATGAGCAGCATTGCAAGGTTAAAGATGAAGGAGCAGGCCTTGGGGCAGCTCACTAGTGCCCCCATCTTGTCATTTTTTCTGCTTAGGTGGTGGAGTCTCCAAAGCCAGTTGCTGCTCAAAAGCGAGCTGCCTCTTGAATCGGAGAGTTTGCTGCACCTTTTGCAGGGGTTTAGCAATGATTTTACCCATGTGAGGATGAATGAATAAACTTTGCTGCAGAGAGTCCAACTCCTCCTGGAAGCACTGTACGATGTGAAACGTCTGGCTTTCGGAATCTGCCGCGGCCAGGTGAAGGTTTTAGCACAGTCGGTTTCAGCTTCGAAGCAGTTTGACATTGAACTGTGTATTTGGCTCAAGAATTCCTTTGGAGCATAAGTCGAGTCACCAGAGCGCACAGATGGAGCTGTCGGCGTTGAGGCAGGTCATAACTTTTGAGGGTGGCTCGATGCCAGAGTTGGAGTTTATTCTGAGCCTTAATTTGGTGCCCACCACGGTGGGAGACAGTGGCAGCCCAGAAGGCTGGGTCTCAGAATGCAGGTTAGACACCCAGACACCAAAGGGGTGGTGAGCACCTTGGTGTATTGTGGTACAATCATTTTTTTTTTGCTGAGCAGTGGTCAGCTGTGGGTCTCGGTTCTCAGAGTCCAACGAAGAATTGGGTTCCAGAGCTGAAGGTCATGGCCTGTTTGACAAACATTTCCCTCAGCCTCCTCTTTGTCCTCATCTACAAAGATGTTGGGGGTATCATCGACACAATGCTGCTCCATGGCATGAGTCAATGGTCCAGACAATTCTAAATGGTCTTTTTTGACTGGAAAGCGAGGCAGGTGGAGCAGGCGGCCTAGTTATGGTCCGGAAATAGACAAAGGTCTCTTCATGTACTTCAAATGGCACTGTGGACAGAATTGAAAAGGTCTCTTTTCCATCACAGTTTTAACATTCTTGTGTGCAAGACTATGAAAGAGGCCCTACAGGGGCGAGGAACGTGCGGGGCGTTAATATCTGAAGGAGGAACCACAACAGTGAGATGAAATGTGGATGCACCGAAGGATTGTTCAAAGGATACTGGAAATGGAGAACTTGGGAGGTCCAGACAAAGACCCTCCATTGGCAAAGCACATCCAACACTGACAGATAACCATCCAACTATGTAGTTTATGTCCATGCGCTATACAAGCAAAGGGAGGAGTCCCTATACATTGAGACTCTAAAGACTTCTTAGAAGAAAAGCAAGCTGTACACATCGGAACCCAATGCTAGATGATATAAGAATCAGCTTAATGAAAGTCAGGTGAAGAAAATGCTGTGGCTTAGATTGTGCTGAGAATCTGTCTGACCTGGAATGACCTATAGCATAGAAACCATGTTGCCATACATATCTCCTTTCTGCTATGTCTTTCTAAAACGAAAAGTTACCAGGGAGAAAAGCAAGTACCCATTTTCCTTGTTTAAACTGCAGCTGTAATTATGGGATGTGACCTGGTTCAGCCTGGCTGCTATGCCAGAAGGTATTGCGACATCAGGACTCAAAACTGCAATAAATCAATTACAGTTGAGTAGCTATGTCTTTATTACAGGTGTCTAAAAATGTCACAAATCGCCTCTATTTAAGGAAATTAAATATGGGCTTTTATACCGGGATTGCACTCTCCCAATGGATTATACAAGATCTATAGTATGCCTTTATGCTATGAAAGACTTTCGATCCAGGAGTTTTTATTTTTATTTTTATTTTTAAGAATACTCGGATGCATATTGTAAGATGGTGCATAAGGTCGCCCATTTATAGTATGGGAATTATGGAGCTATAAAAATATATAGCATGGGAATTTATGAGGAGTAGGAGAATACATACTGCTAGAATATATGGAGACTATGTAGAACAAGAATGTTTGAGGGTCAAACATACAGTAGACAGATGGTTGCAGGACTAGATTGGGTCAGAAATGTATGGGTAGGGAGAATATACAATGCAAAGATGTATGCAGGCTACGAGAATGTATACGAGCTGTGAAAATGAATAAGTGCAGAAGAGCAGTGAAAAAAGCACAGAGTATGAATGTACAGGAGATGAGGGCTTACAGTGCTAGAATGCATAGGGTGAAAGATATTCCCATATATGTGGGTGCGATATGAAGGTCACTGAGCAATCTTCACAGTTTACCTTCTTCAGGTACTCCTGTTCTTTCTTCAGAGCTTGGCACTCCTGCTTTAAATTCTCATTAGCAAGTGTGGGATGATCTTCTTTCTCTAAACACCCATCCAACTTTTCCTGCAAACTAATAAGAAACACCTCTTTACATGCTTGAATCATCAATGTAAACTGCCAATAACTAATGGGCAGTTATAGTTGGTCTGTGGTCTCCACTAGCAAGACACAGGAAACATTTATTTAAAAAAATTAAAAAACGCAAGTAACTTTTTGTGGAGACTATCTATGAGTCCTAACATCTAAGTGCAAATAGACTTTACATTTATTTTGTTTTCTTCAAGTGCAAGCTGTAGGAAGCTGGCTCAGTGTGTGGTATTCACCTATGGTGTTGGCAACTTCTACCAGATCCAGGCAACCCCTATTAGTGAAGTTTAGGCAGTGTCTAGGAAGCCAGGGCTCTCTAGAGGTAGCTGTGGATGAGCAGCCAAGACTTATCTAGGACACATGCAAAGCTTCTGCAATACCACTGTAGTCACACAGCACTTACACACACGAAAGAACCACAGTGCTACAAAAATAAAGGTACTTTATTACAGTAAAACACTAGATGACTTATAGGCAGCCTTCCCAAATAGGAGGTAAGTACACACTAGATATCTACACAATAGCAATCAATTCAAATAAGCTTTATTTCGGTAACTAGTACCACAAAAAGCACAAAACAGACCGAAAACACCACATATCATATACATAAAAATAGATTAAAACAAAAATAAAATCCATACAATAATAAATACCACTGGGTCCAGGTCCTAAGACATGAGGTTTGCACAGAGGACACTAGCACCATACACATAAGACTAAAATACTAAGTTATAAATCAGTGCAAAGCGTAATAGTTTTCTATTTTTTTCCCCCAGAGGTCAACGCCAAATACAGTACTAGAGAAAAAGCAGCAAGCACTATCCCAGCTAATTTACAAAATAGATTACAAAAGTTCACAGTTATGCCACAGATTCAACATAATCAGTGGCCCGAATGCAATAAAACTAGTGATTTCTTTCCACAAGGGATATGGTTATCATGTAAATCATCACCCTTTAATATTAAACAGAAGGTCATAATTTTGTGACAAAAGCCTCAAGAACTAAACCAACATCCCACTCCTATACCCCGCCCTCTGTAAAAATACACAACAACGCAGTGATATTAGGAATACATGCACTTGTTAACGATTCATTTCACGGGAATGGGCTAAACCACGTTCATCATCGTAAGAGCAGCCTGCAATTACATGAAGCTATACATACAAGGCAGTTTCACATAAGTGAAGATAGTCTTTGCTCAGTTGGCCCATATAGCTCCAAGAAATTTAGCGACAGCATTAACCAAGACATGGTGGGTGTCTGACCTAAGAATTTGAAGAGCTCTGGCGTTACGGAGGATGCCCAGCAGCCTAGAGGTATGAGGAAGCCACTTGATGCGAGGAATTGAATAACCAGGACAGACAAATAATACATGGGGCAGGTTTTCAATAGAAACTGTACAGACAGCAGTCTCATCAGATGACCAACTGCTAGTTAATGATCCTAATGGTAGGGCTCCTACACAAAAAAGTACAGCTTCTTGTCCTTAGGGGTCGAAATTATATGCCAAAAGGCCCCATATCTGCGCACATCTTTCAAATCAGTAAAAGCATAAGAGACTGGAATGAACAGCTACACGTAATTCCTCAAAATCTACAATCCTCCAATACTTATTTTCAAAGTCAAGATTCGGAGGAAAGGCAGCAGTAGCTGGGCAATCCCAAAGCTCGCACCAGCCAAGCGAATACAATGATGCCTTAACATATCTTAGCTAAGGGACACTAAGAGAGCAATCAGCTTCAACTACTGCTTGAAGGGCTGCAGTATAAGAGGCAAGCTCCAGAGTAGTCTAGAGCCGTCTCCAGTACAAGAGAGGATGCAAGCGGTCTTTGGGGCCTAAGGGTGCTCACTGGAAGAGAAGAAAATAAGTTACTTACCTGTAACTTTAGTTCTCTAGTATTGGAATCTTTCATAGATTCACATGCTTAAATCATTCCCCGTCGGCGAGATGGGAGTCCCCGGTACCTTAAAAAAATAGACAATGTCCCAAAGACACAACATCTATAACAAAGAAATTCTCTTCATTTTAACAACCCATCCAAGTCTTTATGTAAAAAGATCCAAACTTGAACCTCAGCCAATCAGAGAGTACCACCCTTTAGAGCCCTCCTGAGAGTAGCTCCAGCACCTCAGATTTTCTAAGCACTAATGCACCAATTGATGATTAAACATATGATAAGCAAAGGTGGGACACATGTGAATCGATGAAAGATTCCAATACTGAAGAACTATAGTTACAGGTAAGTAACTTATTTTCTTACTCCAGTATTGGAACTTTCATAGATTCACATGCTTGAATCAGACTAAAAAGCAGTATCCAAAGCACATTGATTGAGGGGTTTGTGGATGTACGTTTAATGCAGAGATTGTAGAACTGATCTTAATAGCATGAAAACATGTTCTGTATACATAATCCCCTACATTTTGATAAACACTCATATCCTATGGTATAAGGAAAACATGTAAATATAGCAAAGCAAATTCAAAACATGCAATGTGCGAAGAAGAAAAAAAATAGATGGAGGGAGGCAATGTGAGCTCACCGTTACTGGAACAGATGCCGCAGGACCGCCCGATCAACCACTGCATCCCCCTTCGGAATGGCATCCAGACAATAGTGTCTCGTAAAGGTGTGAGTTGTCTTCCAGGTGGCTGCTCTGCAAATGTCCTGCAGGGGTACACCTGCAAACAGTGCCATGGACGCCGAGAGTCCTCATCGAATGCGCCCTCACTGAGGATTGTAAAGGTTTTCCAGCTGCTTGGTGGCAAGTTTATAGCTGCTACTATCCATCTGGCTATACTTTGTTTAGAAAGGGCCAGCCCTTTCCTAGGAGCACTGTATGCAACAATTAATTGAGTAGACTTCCTAAAAGTCTTGGTTCTCGCCAAGTAAATCTTAAGGTTCCGTTTGACGTCCAACGAATGAAGAGCTCTCTGCCGGAGACGTTGGATTCGGGAAGAAAGATTTTAGATTGGTTGGTTAATATGAAAGTCTGATGACACCTTTGGTACAAACGTGGGGTTTGTGTGAAGTATGACTTTATCCTATTTAAATTGGAGGAAAGGCTCTTGAACACTGAACACCTGAATCTCACTGACTTGCCTGGAAGTAGTAAAGGCTAGAAGCAGAGCCACCTTCCACGATAAATACTTCAGATCTGTTCTGTGTATCGGTTCAAATGGGTGTTTCATAAGTTGAGAAAGAACCGTATTGAGTTGCCAGGATGGTGGAGGAGGCCTTACTGGTGGAAAAAAATCGAAATAGCCCTTTGAGAAACTGCTTAATTAATCTAGATGACCACAGAGGGGTATCGCCGCCAAATGCACCCTAATGGATGCATGTGCCAATCCTGTCGATGCCAGATGGAGGAGATCGGGTAGTATTCACTCCGGCAGTGCCAATAGTGGATCAATGCACTCTGACACCACAAGCAAAACCTTTTCCATTTCAACAAGTACGATTTGTTGGTACTCTCCACTCTGGCCTTTGCCAAAATAACCCAACACTCAGGCCGAATGTCTAAATGGGCGAACTCATTGTGTTCAGGAGCTAGGCCGATAACTTGAGTGATCATGGGTCTGGGTGTAGAATCTGGCCCTCTTTCCTTGTCAAGAGCTGCGTTGACACCTTCAGCGGAATGAGATCTGCCTCCGAGAACAGGAGGAGCTCCGAGAACCAATGTTGGCGGGGCCAAAACGGAGCTATTAGGATGAGTCTGCAACGTTCCTGTTTGATCTTTGCAAGCACCCTTGATATTAGAGGAATGGATGGAAAAGCGTAGGCAAATATTCTGCACCATGCCATCGAAAACACATTTCCGCAAGAGCCGGATGGTGAACCCAACTTGCGTAATAGAGGCATTTGGTGTTCTGCGGGGTTGCAAATAGATGTAGTTTGGGTTTCCCCCACTTCTGAAGACCTGGTCGAGCACGTCCTTATTCAACTCCCACTTGTGACAGGAAGGCATCAGTCTGCTGTCTCGTTCTGCCTTCCTGGTAGATGTTCTGCGCGTAGTTATGCCATTGCGAATGGCCCAATCCCAAATCGTCTGCGATTCCCGAGACAGGAGAGATTTTGTTCCCCCTTGTTTGTTTAAATAATGCATGGCTGCAGTGTTGTCTGTCCTTATGAGAACTGTGTGCTCTATCCTTGGAAGGAAAGCCTGCAGGGCCAAGAAAATCGTTCTCAACTCCAGAAAGTTGATACGGTACTTTTGGAAGGAGCTTCTCCACTTCCCACTGATTTGAAGGTCCTGAAGATGTGCTCCCCAGCCCTCTAGGGAAGCGTCTGTGGTGATGACCAATGGGGGCCGAGGTGGCAGGAATGAAAGACCTACTCAGAGGTTCCGCTGACTTTTCCACCAGTGGAGAGCCTGGATCATCCGAGGAGTTACACTGATTAGATCGTTGAACGAGTCGTGTTTCTGTATCCACTGTAGATCCAACTCTTCCTGCAGTGGATGCATTCTTAGGTGACAAAAGGGGACTAACTGTATGCAGGAAGACATCATCCCCAGAAGCAACTTGTAAGTGCGTACAGAAATACTTTCTTTGCACTTTGTCTGCCAAGGAAACAAGTTTTGTCTGTTTCTCGATTGACGGGAAAGCTCGGTCTCTTATGTTGTCAATCTTTGCAGCTAGGAAGGTTGTTACCCTTGTAGGTAAGATGTATGACTTGTTGTGATTCAGAGCGAGACCCAGCTCGTCGAATAATGCTATTCAAGCTGTTGTTGAGACGTGAACTGCTTGAAACCACTGCGCCTTGATGAGCCAATCGTCTAAGTAGGGAAAAATTTGAATTTTCTTATTTCTTAGGAAAGCCGCCACCGGAGCTAGGCACTTTGTAAAGATCCTAGGGGCAGACTTCAAGCCGAATGGAAGGACTTTGAATTGGAAATGGCTGCCGGCTACCACAAAATGTAGATACTTCCTGTGGGCAAGTGAAATTGGAATAGGGAAGTATGCGTCCTGGAGATCCAGAGACGTCATATAATCTCCGTGGTTCATGCGGAGAAGAATATCTTGCAATGTGACCACACGAAAGGTTTGGCGTCTGAGGTACTTGTTTAGGCCCCTGAGATCTAGAATGGGACGCCAAGATTCCCAGTTCTTGTGTACCGGGAAGAATCGGGAGTAAAAACCTTTGCCCTTCTCTGAAGAAGGAACTCTCTCTATTGCCCCCTTTCTGAGCATGATCACAACCTCCAGCCAGAGTTGTTTTAGATGCTTCTGCACGAAGGTATGAGGACGACAAGAAGGTGGGAGTTGAACAAATTCTAAAGTATGGCCAAATCGAACAATGATTAAAACCCACTGGTCTGATGTAATCTGTTGCCACTTCTTGTAGAAGTGAAATATCCTTCCTCCTACCATGTGGCAGGGCTGTAGCCGGAGCCTGGAAGTTGTCACTGACATCTGGTTGTCTCCTTACCCTGGCGCGATCTTCCCCTAGGAGGGGGTCTTAAATATGATGCCTGAGGTGGTTGCCTTTGGGTATATTGCGGCCGAAACTGTTGTGTAGCATAGGAGGGGTAGCGAAAGGACTGGTAACCCCCTCAATAAGTGGAGACTCCCCGACCTCTGGCAGCACGAAATGGAACCTTTTTAAATTGAAGGGTCCCTAAGGACCTTGCGGTATCAGTATCTGTTTTAATAGCCTACAAGGCTTCATCCACATGCTTACCAAGTAAAGCTTCTCCGTCAAAAGGGAGGTCCAACACCTTGTTCTGAACCTCCGGACGGAGGATGTTGCTCTTAACCAGCCCTGACGTCTCAGAACTGCTCCGCCAGCTAGTTGTCGAAAAGCTGTCATTGCAGTGTCCATAGCGCAGTCAATCACCTCAGCCAAGGTGCGCTCATCCTCCAAGAGAATTTTTTTTTTTATCTCTGCCTTAGATCTCACCGAGACCTGATCCAGGTACGGGGCAATATCCACCCACAATTGTCTGTCGTACCTCCCCAAGATTGCTAGCGAATTTGCTGCCCTCACTATGAGGCCAGACATAGAAGAAAAACGTTTGCCAATGATGTCTAACCTTCTACCCTCCGGAGGAGCGGAGAGTGGTGTTGATGGATTTTTAGACAGCCTCTGCACTGCCTGGGTTATAACAGAGTCCGGTTTCGGGTGACCCACAAGACACGCTGGAGCGTCTTCCGAGGCCTTATAAGGTTTGTCCAACCTGGGCAAGACTGCCGTTACAGTAGCCGGGTTTTTCATCACCTTTAGACCTTCCTCCCAGATGTAACCAACAATAGGTATGGAACGAACTCTCTTCTGGTACGGCTCTTTGAAGTCGTATAAACAGTCCAGTTTGGATGGCATGGGTATGCCAAATCTCTTTGCCGCCCTCTCAAGCAAATTGTGGAAACCTCCAATATCTCCAGGGGGAGAATCCACAGGGCTAGGCGACGGAGACTATGGCGTCGGCAATATATAATTGTCCCAGTCAGAGTTGTCCTGCAATTCCCCTTATTTGCTCTCTTCATCCGAAGAGTCCGTTACTTGTATGAAGGACCTTTGTGGGGTACTTCTGGCTGATCTAGGGGATGCTGTAGGCTGCAGCAGAGGAGTGGCAGGTATGGATGGAGGAGGAGGTGCCGTCTGTATGTCAGGTTGCAGCACTGACGGAAATCTCCTTTCGTAATCCGCAGTCTATGCTGTCAGATCAGATATAAGGGAACTCAGAACACAAACCATGTCCTCTAGAATATAGGTCTGCTGCCGCTGAGTAGACTAATACTGGTGATAATATTCCTCATCATCATCTTAGTATTTTACGTGAAGCTGCGAAGGACTATGGGCTGCCCTGAACGGCCTATCATCATCTGAATCCTCTTCTAAGAGATGAGTCGGGATTAATGGAGTGATCCTACTTGGGGATGTAACTCCTGGAGTAATATTTCCCCATCCAGACGCAGACGGCTTCTTTTTGTGCTTCGTCGACCGGGTCGACGACAGCACAGTCAACGGAGCCGTCTCTGACAATCCTGTTGATGGTGTCGTCGACGAGGGCATAGACGAAGGTATCTTGACCGTCGACGTTCTTATCTTCAGTGTCAACAATCTTGATTTTGTTATCGTCGCCATGGACGTCACTGATGTGGAAGAAGTCACCATTCCCAGAGAGGTTACCGTCGTAGTCACCGCCGACAAGGCTGCCGTGTACGTACTCTTCAACGACAGAGTCGACAACGATCTCGTCGACAGTCTTTCTTCAGAGGTTGAGGCCAGTTTTCTAAACGTTGTCAAAACCTTTCAAGGGGATGTGGAAGGCTCTGAGGAGGATTTTGAGACCTCCTTGGATGTGGAAGGCCAATGACTGGATTTAGAAGAGGTTCTTTTCTCCTTAGGTGAAGATGATAGACTGCGGCCTTCACCAGACCCCTGTGAGGTCTTTTTCAAAGTCTTTGAGGGTTTTCTCGAACCCTTTTCAGATTGAGGTGATCTATGCCTCTTGAGACTTTCTTGAAGACCATGAAGACTCTTCACTGTTTGAGTCTGAGACAGGGTGTTTCTTGTCTTCAGTTTTTGGAGCCAAAGCAACAGCCTCCCTTCTCCATCTTTCAAAGTCTTTGAAGAAAAGGTACGACATACCTTACAATCAGCAGCAGAGTGTTCAGGGTAGAGGCAATATATACACTCTGTATGAGGGTCCTCTGAATGGAGCCTTTTCTTACCACAAGTACTGCAGGCTCTGAAGAGACTTTTTCTCTCTGTCTGACATCCTGCTGTTATAACAGGCTCCAGAAGGTAGAAGTGTGTATCAGAGACACCTAATAGCAAAAGGAAATCCAATAAGTTCAGAAAATCTTCTCTCAAGAATAAACTGGGCAGAGCTCAGACTCCCTAGCACGACGTGCGGTAGAAAATCTGAGGTGATGGAGCTTCTCTAAGGAGGGTTCTAAAGGATGGTACTCTGATTGGCCGAGGTTCAAGTTTGGTTCTTTTTACATAAAGACTTGGATGGGTTGTTAAAATTAGGAGAATTTCTTAGTTATAAATGTTATGTCTTTTGGACATTGTCTTTTTTTTAAGGTACTGGGGACTCCCATCTTGACAACGGGGAATGATTCAAGCATGTGAATCTATGAAAGTTCCAATACTGGAGTAAACCAGTTTCCTCAAAAAGGTATTTTCAAGTACAGGTATTTCTTGAGCTTTAACATGACCCCAAAGCTCTGCACCAAAAAGGGCGGAACGAACAGCCTTAATCTTGTAGAGCCAAAGTACCGGGCGAATCTGTTTAGTATATGAGGCGCCAAAGTCCTTGACTAGGACCCTAGTGTCCTGTTTTTGCTTCAACGTCGCCTATATATGGGATTTCCAAGAGAGGTGTCTGATATGGTTAAGCCAAGATAACCAAAAGATTTCACATTTTGAAGTGGTGTGCCTCCAAATACTATCTTCCCTTTGAATGATCTGTGGGGGTTAAAAGTTATCGGGAGAGGGGAGAGAGATCGGGCAAGCGGGTGAGGGAGAGAGGGCACAAGAGTGAGAGGGTGAGAGAGAGAGGGGGAGAGAGAGAAAGGGCGAGAGAGAGAGCGAGAGCAAACACCTCAAATCGCTTTAGGAGTTTCTGTAAGCCACTCGGGTCTTGGAGATTAGAAGAGTGTCGTATGCAAACAACAATACGGGGACTGTGCAGGCACCTATTAATGGTGCATCTGCCTCCACCTTGGCTAAAAAGGGGACAATTTCATTGATATACAATGAAAAAGTTGGAGCAAGGATACATAATTGTCGTACTCCCTTTGCTGGGATTTTGTCAGTAAGCCGCCATTGATTACCCCACGTAACACGTGCATAGGTGTCCTCATGAAGACGCACTACTAAGGAAAGAATGTAGGGAGGCATTGCCAAGTCAGAGAGAACTTCCCACTACTTGTTGCGAGGTACTAAGTCAGAGGCAGATTTCAGATCTACAACAGCAACAAAGATTTTCCTTGCCAATTAAGACCGTTTTCCAATTTAGAAGAAAGAATCTATAAACTTGGTCAATAGTGGAAATTTATAATAAACTGATAGGCGTATAATTACAGGGCAAGGATCTATTGCCCTTTTTATAGATGGGTACAACAACGGCACCCTTCCACAAATCAGGAATTGGTGCCCCCACCCCTATTGTATTAGATATGATAAGAATGTATCTAGACCAGGCTTCTATGGCAGTCAAAAAAAATGTCTGCCAGAATGACGTTCCTAACCAGACGCCCTCCCACGCTTAAGTGTGCGTAATGAGTGCACGACATCAGAGAGTGAACAATTGTAAGGTTGGAAGATTGGGCGCTTGGTCAGTAATAGCAGGAAGAGCCCAGTTCGCTGATTATTCTAGTGTGACATATAAGCAGGAGTATAATTGACTAAAATGGTCAATCCACTCTGATGGAGCAATGTTCGTTTTTATGCGTAATACACCATTATCAGTGCCTCGCGCAGCCAAGGACCAAGAAATTTTGCACACTCCTTGTCAGATGCAGCTTCATTCAATGCATTCCACCACTGCTCATCCTGCGTGTGCTTGGCTTTGCAGACAGTGGCCTTGTAAGACTTCCTAGCTATGTGGATAGAGGCTATATCCTTGGTTTTAATAGCTTTAACCCGTAATTTATTTGAAGCCCAACAGTCCTTGTTATACCAAGGATGTTTTCTCTGACTCTTGTGCCACCAAAATTACTGCCTACCATGAGATGGGCTGGAATGCTTTTGAAACAAAGAACATGAGATGTAATCAGTTTAGCGTTATTTGTTGGCGCAATTAGAGTCGGGCTCCACAATTAAGACCGCAAAACATTGACAGAACTTAAAATATCGGGCTGGGCTGCTAGCTGATGCCACTTCAAATGTTTTTTCGTTGGTCATACTGATGTGCATTAGTGGTTTAATGGAAATGCTAGACATACAATTGGTTACATACAGCAAGCATCTGGACAGAAAATGGGTTATAATCACTTTCTATCCACTCAATAACTATCAGATCGACGACCAAAGACCACAATCTCAAATCAACCAAGCAGTAATCAATTCTGCTTGTATGATTAATTTTATTGTATGTATGACAGCCCTTAGCATCTGATTTAGTTCTGCCATTAAGTGATCCAAGCCCAAATTTCATAGTCAAGGCTTTTAACTGCACAGCTACTTGCGACCACCTATTGATGGGCGGGATGTCTAAAGATGGAACAGACCACATCGGATCCTCCTCATAAGTGGAGTCGAAATCATCCAAGCCTAAAGGCTCAAAAGTGACACTAAAATCACCTGCTACAATGATTTTGAAATACCGGGGGCACTGCCTAATAAATGCTTCCAACACGAGGAGTGTACCGGAGGACAGGTCCCTCCCCCAAACCCCCACCCCTCTTGCATAATGATTACTCCGGCCTAAATGATAACTGAATACCCAGTATGTCAGAATGGTCAATGGATAACTGATATACAACAGTTGAATGTTGTTCGGACCCATGTAGTTAAACCACCAGAGTGTCTACCCCTCTTGCTATGAAGTGCTAGAATGCAGAAATTCAGGAAACCAGACCAAAAAAAGCAGATCCACTGCTCATGCTTACTGAAAAAGGCAGATATCATAACCCTCAATAAAATGATTAAAAGCTGGTAAGGAGGTAGTAGATCTTAAAGCTGCCACATTCCAAGAAATAAGACGTACCCCCATCATTATGAGATGCCGGGTGCAACATAGATGTAATAGTACCACCATTGACTGAACAATTAACTAACTGGTTTTGAGATGCCTGGCAAGAGCTGTCAGAGGTAGAGGGACTAATGAACTCAGACAGGAACAGAGGAAGTACTAGTGCCAGAACCAGCTACATCATGGAAAGCAGAGGTAAAAAGTGAATAAACTGAAGGGATCTCAGATGATGCACTAGTAAGTCATTATCATTTAAACCTGATGAACTACCCCCTGGGTGAGCGTTATGGTGTGTAAGGAGCCTAGGGTACTTAAACTGGATACGGGAATACCTTGGTGGACATGTTCTAGCATCTAAAGCCACCAGATTATCTGCCATTCCCTTCTCTCTGAATGTCAACTCAATCATGTCAAAGTGTAGCAGGATCTGGTCTCCTAACTGCCCTAATCATGTCCTCACAGATCACAGAATGACAACCTCTCATGTGACTTATCCTATGAATCGCCTTGTTTTTAATGGCTTCTTCACTCTCCCTAGAAGCTGCAGGATGTAGCTTAGGTATGCTGACTACCAAGACGGTATTCGTAGATTTAGGCCTGTCAGCAACAAAGTCACCAGTGCAACTGAAGGTACCATTATCCACAGCCTAGAAGGTTGACAATAGACTCTTGGTTCCTCAACTATGCCCGTGCCACTACAATTGGGAACCTGGCAAAGATTCCCTGACCTACCACCTGCAAGCCATTAGCCAACACAAGGAGCCAGGCTAGCACTAACGGGGCCAGACAAGGGGGTGAGACTCTTGTTACAAACGGACAAAAGGAAGTTAGGCAACACAGATAATGGCCCAGGGGAATTAGATGCAAGGCCATGAGCACCAACCAAGGTAGTCAACACATCTGATGGCATGATCTGCCTGGCCATAGAAATTAAGGTAGATACCATAGATGTAAGCTCAGCCATCTCATTTTTTAAATTCTGTATGTGAGAGATGTTGGGATTCAACTGCATTGGGGGGGGGGGGGGTGACAGTTGTAGCTATGACTCTAGTGAGACTTCACCTGCCACAGTATTGGTGACAGGATCATTGCATAGGTCTAGGATGTTTCTTAAGGGACTGAAGTGGTTACTGTAAAGCAGAACATCACTGCCGTCGAAAGACGGCTTGTTCGCCTGCGACGGTGTGGTGTGTGTCATGACACCCCCCCCTTCCCTTCACGAACAGACCCCTGCAATTCTTGTGTTTTAAATAGGTCAGGAATTCTCCTGCGTTTAACCCCCAAATTTACGGGGGAAACACACTCTGGGCGGTTTCGGGAACATTATCTGGGGAGGAGGTCAGTATTTCCTCGCATTCAACTAGAAGATTAACAGTTATCTACAGCATGCTTTCGATTTTTAGTTTTTTTGGTCTGCACTACCCCAGCCCTGCCCCCTCTTGTCTTTTTTACCCGTATGCAATATCACTTGTAATGGATAATAAATAAATAGGCCCCGGCCGGACCTGCTGGGCCAGTAACACCCCCTTACCAAAATATAACCGCTACAGCAGTAGCCTATGAGGCCACTTTGATTGAACAAAACAGAAAAAACTATAATGTTAGAGGGATGGCCTGGCCTAGCCTAGCCTCCCTTTGGGCTCCGACGTGTGTGGACGGGTCTGCCCTTAGCCCGTGCTTTGCCCGCATAGCAGTATTCTTGCTAGCACTGGTCATCAGCACAAATGTGAGCAGCTGAGCAGGTAAGATGGCCGCCTCCATGGGCTAGGAGCATCTGGGATGTGTAGTTCCCCAAGCAAAGTTCAGCACGTCCCTCTCAGCGGTGATCTTGCTAGTGCTATATAGTGCTTGTCATCAGCACAAGTGAGCTGTTGAGCAGGTAAGATGGCCGCCTCCAGGGGCCAAGAACAGTCTGGGATGTGTAGTCTCCCAGGCCAAGTTCAGTGCATCCCCCAATCAGAAATTAGCATAGAAACAACAAGCATTGACAATACTTAGTATATGGTTTGGCCCTCCCCTGGGGCCTTTATTATTTTCACTCAGAAAGTTGAATGCAAGATGCAGTCCCCTGATCAAGGATGTGGAGTTAGAGCGGAGCTGGAGGAACCAGGAACCCCAAGACGTCAGTACCAGAGTGCCCCCCAGCAACAAGGAGAGCAGAGGTTAATAACTGGTCTTCCCAAGGACTGACAGGAGGACTTAGAAAAGGGATTGTGCAAGAACAGGACCAGTCTGGAAGAAACCAATGGTGGATTCTGAAAGACTAGGACGTGTAAAAGAAGGGGACAGAGTCCAGTCTACCATGAAGTGTCCGGTGGAGGTAGGCGCTACTACCCACCCTTCTGTGGATAAAGATCCAGGTCGATGGGGGAAGATGACCAGCTGTGGAGCCCAGGAGTGCTTGGAGCAGTGCAGATGGTTGTCGGTTTGCAGCTGGTTGGTGGTATAGGAGAACCACCAACAAGCCTTGGCAAATGCAAGAGGAGCAAAAGAAGAGTTGCAAGGCTGAAGAGGACCAGCAAGGCCCACGGCACCTGACCGTTGGAGGAGTCCGGGGTGATCCTCAGCAGTTGGGAGAACCAACAGAAGCAGTTGCAGCCCGCACAGGCAACCTACTGGCAGCAGGCACAGTAAGTCGCAGTGAGGCCCACTCAGCACACCTGAAGAGGAGTCCCACGTTGATGGAGCAGCAGAGAGGAGACTGCTTGGCAGGAAGAAATGCTGGGTGCCTGGGCTATTCGGAGTCTGAAGATCCCATGGAGCTGGAGACAACAAGCCTTGGTAGCTGCAAGAGTTATGGTGCACAGGGGTACTGTCCTGCAAGGAGAGGCAAGGGCTCACAGTTTCCTCAAGTTGGACAGTTGGCAGAGAGGACCAAGGGGACCACTCCAGACCACCACCTGGAATACAGGATCCACGCAGTTCGAGGACAGCAGATCTACACAGCCAGGCATTGTTGCTGTAGGTGCCTGCAAATGTAGGGGAGTGACTCCTTGACTCCAAGGGAGATTTCTTCTTGGAGCAGGCTGAAGTCTTGCCAACTCCAGAGGATACACAGCTGGGGAAATGTTGCAGTTGCTGGAAGGAGCAGGAGGAACAATGTTGTAAAGCAAAGTCATCACCAGAGTTGCAGTCTTCTCAGTTCCAGAAGAGTCCAATTGCGGTTCTAGTGGCCAGAAGTCAAAGTTAACGATGCAAATGAGTCCTGGTGGAGTCGTGCACGTCGAATATTTGGACCCATCCGCAAGGGAGTCCCTAAATAGCCCTAAAAGTGGGACTGGTCACCTAGCAAGGTGACCACGTATTAGGAGGGGTCTATGACGTCACCTGCCTGACCTGGCCACTCAGATGCTCCCAGGGGCCTCTGCACATCTTTGTTTCAAGATGGCAGATTCAAGTGGCCACCTGGAGGCGGTCACTCCCTTTTCTTTTGTCCAATTTTGCACCAGAGCAGGGGCTGGGGGCCCCTGGACTGGTGCAAACCGGTTTATGCAAGGAGGGTACCAAATGTGCCCTTCAAAGCAAACCAACGGCTTGGGAAGGGCTACCCCTCCGAAGCGTTGTAACACTATTTCCAAGGGAGCGGGTGTTGCCTCCCTCTTGCACAGGAAATCCTTTGTTCTGCCTTCCCCTGCTTGAGCTGGTCAACCAGCAGGAGGGCAGAAACCTGTCTGAGGGGTGGCAGCAGCGCAGGTTGCCTGGAAAACCCTAGAAGACTGTTCGGCGCAATACTGGAGAGTCCTCTAAGTAGCCCCCAGAGTGCATGGAATCATAAAACAAATACCGGCAACATTACTGGGGTATGATTCTGACATGTTTGATACCCAACATGCCCAGGTTCGGAGTTTCCATTATGTAGATGGACACGGTCCAGTACACGGGTAAAATGGCTTCCCCGCACTTACAAAGTCCATTGTAACGGAGCTTAAGTTCATAGGGGCATCTCTGCTCATGCAGGGGTGCCCTCAGACACAGAGACCTGCACCCTGCCCTCCAAGATAGGAGGGCCTACCATAGGGGTGACAGCGACCTGGTGCTGTGAACTGTGGTGGAAAGGTGCATGCACCTTTTCACACTGGCTGCAATGAGAGGCCTGCAGACACATTTTGCATGGGCTCCCATAGGTGGCACAGTACATGCTGTAGCCCATGGGAACCTCTGGCACTGGCGCCAATGCCCTGGGTACCTAAGTGCCAAATACTAGGGACTTAAGGGGGCACCAGTATGCCAATTGTAGAGTGTACAAAGTCCTAGGCAACCAGATTTAGAGGGAGAGAGCACAATCACTGGGGTCCTGGTTAGCAGGATCCCAGTGAAAACAGTCTAAGCTTATTGATAGCAGGCAAAACCTGGGAGTAACCATGCCAAAGAGAGGGTACTTTCCTACATACCTTCTACCCCTCACCCTAAAATGAAATACAATAAGACTAACCCTGCCCAGTTAACAGTTCATTGGCTAAGTGGAAATATCTGGAGACTCCATCTGCATTGGAGTGGTTCCGCCGAGGCCTTTGTTCCACTGTATAGTCCACTCCCTGTAGGAAGATGGACCACCTCAACGATTTGGGATTCTCACCTTTAATTTTTTCAACCACAGGAGGGGCTTGCTGTCTGTCTAAACAAGGAAGTGAGTACCACACAAGTATGGTCTTACCTTCTTCAAGGCCCAGACCACAGCCAAGGCATCCCTCTCAATGGCTGACCAACCCTTTTTCCCAGTGATCAAACTGCTTATGAAAGCTACAGGTTGGTCCTGGGCCTCATCATTTATTTGATAGAGTACTGCCCCTATCCCTACCTCAGAAGCATCTGTTTGTACAATAAACTGCTTGGAGAAATCAAGGCTTCTTAGTATGGGAGCAGAGCACATGACCTGTTTCAGGTCATCAAAAGCTCTTTGGCAGCTAGCCGTCCATAAAGCTTTCTTGAGCATCATTTTGGATGTGAGATCATTTAAGGTGGCTACAATGGAGGCATAGTTCCTAATGAACCTCCTATAGTACTCTGCCAGGCCTGGGAAGGTTGTGATTTGGGTCTGAGTTGTAGGGGCAGTCCAATCCAGGACTGTCTAGATTTTGCCCTGGAGCGGCAGGATCTGGCCTTCACCTACCAGGTGGCCCAGATAAACCACTTTCCCTACCATATCTGGCACTTTAATGCCTTGATAGTGACGACTGCTTTTTGCAGAGCCTGCAGTACATTCCCAAGGTGGACCAGGTGATCCTCCCTGGTGGAGCTAAAGAAAAGCTACGTCGTCTAGATAGGCTGCACTGAAGCTTTCCAGGTCTTTGAGAACTTTGTTCACCAACCTTTCAAATGTGGCAGGGGCATTCTTCAGTTTAAAAGGGCATCACTGTAAAATGATAGTGCCCACTAGGAGTGGAGAATGGTGTTTTGGGTTTGGCACCCTCTGATAACTATCTTCCAGTGGCCAGCAGTCAGATCAAAGGTGCTAAGTTAATTGGCAGAAGCCAGAGTAGCTATTAGCTCATCTGCCCTAGGGATTGGGTGAGCATCCGTTTTTGTTACTGCATTGAGGTCTCTTTAATCCACACAGAACCTCATCTTTTTTTTTGTTGCAAGTTTGAGAGTGGGATTTTGGTGCAGCTACTACAGGACTAGCCCAAAGGCTGTCTGAAGGCTCAATAAAACTCCCAGATCCAGCATCTTTTGCACCTCAGCTTAAGCAGAATAAAAACCTAGACCTCTCTGATCAGTGGGACCCTTCTCTATCGCCCACTTGGAGATCATTTGAGATGCTTTCTGTGTTAGTAAGTGAAGATCAAGTCCATCTTCATTGGAGGATGGTTCAGAGGTTTGCGCACAAACTCCAGCATACGACAGGAAGACACTATCCTACACCCACTTGTCCCATGTTATCCGTTTCCATTAATGAAGGTAAACAGAAATATTTGCACCCACTTGTTTGGTCTGTGGGAATGAGGGTATTGTAGCCGGAACCAGATGAGAATCATTGCTTAAGGATGGTCTTCCGGCTTTTTTTTTTGGGAGGGAGGAGGGGGGGGGGGGGGGGGGGAGTCTGTTTCTTTCTGTCACCTTGCTTGAAGTAGGCCACTGTAGGTGGTTGCCGATATGCCTGGTGGTAAGATGGTCTGTACTGAGTTTGGTGTCAATGCGGTCTACAGTAAGCACCTCTGAATGATTAAAACCCCCTTCCTCTGGATCCGCAAAAAGGATGCCTTCTATACTGTAGTGTACTGAGGGAACGGGCAGTGTGTCTCAGTTTTCATAGCAAACAGAGCGTCATCTATGTGCTTGCCGAACAGGGTTTTACCATCGTAGGCCATATCCAGTATTCTTGACTGAACCTCGGGTCGAAATGAGATAGCTTTCAAGCACAACCCTGGCAACGTAGGGCTGCTGCCCCGGCCAGCTGTCGAAATCCTGTGGAAGCAATGTCCAAAGCACAATGTCTGACTTCATAGGATGTGCGCTCACCCTCTTGTAGTATCTTCCAAGCCTCTGGTTGTTTATTCTCAGGGATAAGGTCAAGAAAGCTACTCACATCGGACCACATCTGACAGTCGTAACGTCCTAGGATAGCTAGAGTATTAGCTGCTCGGATATTGATGGCTGAAATGGAGGAAAACCTTTTCCCCATATTGTCTAAAATCGCCAGCCCTCTTTGTCTGGAGGGGCAGAGACCAGAATTGACAGATTTTTAGATCGTCGTTGGGCAGCTTGAAAGACAACTGAATCTGCTTTTGGATGCCCTGTTAGACAGGCCAGAGAATTATCAGTCGCCTTATACTTTTTATCCAGATTAGAAATAAGGGAAGCAAGCATCTGTACCAAACTACATGGTTGGTGACATTGTGATAGTTCATAACGGCTATGGGGTGTACAATAAGATTCATATTGCTGCTGCTCATCATCAGCAGCTTGATATTTAGCGTGCAGCTGTGATGAAGGGTGTGCGTCCCCAAAAGGCCCTTCGTCATTAGATTCTTCCCAATCTAAGAGGTGACTAGGTAATAAAGTTGACACCTTGCTGGGAGATGTTTCATCACGATGCAGGTTAGATCTGGTAACCTTTGATTTTTATCGTGGTGTGGAAGTCAGGAGAGGCTGGACCAGTGCGCATCGCAGTGTATTGTGAAGTTGCTTGTTTTATTGTAGATGAAGATGTCGTTTGTACTACAGATGATGGTCTCGTTGACAGTGGTCTCAGACGGTGCTGCTGTCAACAGTGACTGTCGACGGATGAATCGTCAACGGGGTTCAAGACTTCGCCGATGAGCCAGAGGGTGTCGTTGGCGGCAAGAGTTTCTTTTTAGACAGTGGTGCTCACAGTCGTCGAGATTGGAGTTTTTATGGGCATCATCAAGGTAATTGAAGACGATGCTCTTGTCGACGAAACTGTGTGGCAGACGTTGTGGTAGTCTATTACATCGTCAACGGTATAGTCGTAGTCAAGGTGAAGTGATGATTTACGTGACTGACAGCTCAGTAGGAGAATAATGGTGACTCAGAACGCCCATTGTCAGATGATCTTGACCTTTTCTGGGGTCTTGGAGCTGTGTCACTGTCTTCACCTGAAGGTCTGGATTTTGCTTGAAGCCATGGAAGAAGTCTGCCTGCTCTGTCCCTCAAAGCCTTAGCAGGGACGGTGCGACAAATTGGGCAATTCTTAACCTGATGTGTGGGATTTAGGTAGTACAAACAGTCCTTATGAGGATCATCAAAGTGTAGCCTTTATCTGCCACAGGTTTTACAAGGACGAAAAAGGCCTTTTTTGGGAACCAAACATTTTGAAGGAAAAGTAGTTTTCAGAGGAGACTCCCTTCAGATGATGTGCAGTAGAAAATTTGAGGGAAAGAGCCTCTCTTGAGAGTATTCTAGAGTGTGCTGTTTTCTGATTGGTCATAGGTCAATTTTGGTTCTTTTTTTCAAAAGGACAGATAGGCTGTGGGTTTGAGGACTATTAACATTACAGCCTATGATGATTTCTGCATACTGCTTTCCTAAGGTAATGTGGGACTCCTACTTCGACAATGGGGAATGATTTAAGCATGTGAATCTATGAAATATCCAATACTGGATAAATATCTAACCCACGGATTAGAAGACAGAAGTTACCTCACCAATCTGCGCCTTCGAAGAAAAAAAAAAAAAAAAATCTAGAATGCTGTAACACTTTTTCTATTTATGTGATCTTAAATTATGTCCCTGTTATTGACCCTGCAGGACTTAAAAATCTCTTTGGCCAGACACCCTATCACAGCTAGCACCAGTGCAGGTTAGTACAGCACTTGTTGCTGCCCACTTAAATAACACAATATACAAAATAATGGAATGGGGAGAAAGAAACCGATTGGAAGAAATGGGAAGAACCACCCACTCAAGCTTCTCGCAGCTTAAGTCCCCAAACTCCTAAAATGGTAAAGCACAAGCTCTTCAGTGCCGCCTAAGAGACACCGTCTCATTTATACAACGGAAAGGACCTGGAATAAGAATTCACAAGATAACACCAGACCTAAAAAATACAAAAGATCCCCAAAGGGGGATGGCGGGAGGGAACATAAAAGAAACAAGCAATTGCAATGCAACAGGTCTTGCATTTTCTTAGGTTCGAGCTATTGGCATTGTAAATTCATAACTAGACTTTTTGCCACATAAATTGGTCACCCCTGCCTCATAATTTCGTTTTTTCCTGCCATAATTCCAGTGGTTCAGCATTTAACTAAAGCCTTTCCATTTACCTTCTTCCTCTATCTTAAAACATATACAATTATTATATAAACCTTTATCAGAAAGGAACGTCTGGCATTAGAGTGTAATGCTCAAAACACCATATCAAAAATATCATTTGGGACGGATTGGAGGGTGAAAGGAACGAGTCGGAAGTAAAGATGGAGGAACAGTGGCATGGCCCTGGAGTAAGAAAGGAAAATTGTTTACTGCAATTTCGGTAGGAGAATACAGCAGTAATTAGAGTTGAGTGAGGTCCATAGGTCTCTAGGCCCCGGTGCCACTGCGCCGATTGCTCCATTGATAACTAGGCCTTAGGAGAGAAAGCAGATGGGGCAGAGAAAGAGAAGCGAAAAGAATCCAACAGACAAAAGGAAGAAAGAAGGGGTCACAAAGAAATAAAAGGGAAAATAAGAAAATGAAAACACAACTAAGAACAAATAGAGGAAATGTGTGAGACATAAAAAAGGGGAAGGAAGCTATCAAACGAAAGAGGAAAAAAGATAATAAAAGTAGTGTGGAAAAAAGAGAAAAATGAATATTAGAGGAAAAAAAAAAGATGGTGAGAAAAACAAGCAGATAAAGATAAGAAAAACACCAGAGGAAGGGAGAAAGATTAAAAAAAAAGTGAAAGGACTCATACCGAGTCAAAGGAAAGAGCAAATAAAAAAATTAAAAAAAGACGAAGAATGAAAGGAAAAGAAAATAAATAGTGAAAAAATGAAGGCCCTTTGAAGAAAAGAGTAACAAAACAAAGACATAACCACGTTTTTTGCAAGTTTGAAAGGGGAGGTAGCAAGAGGGAGAGGGATTTTTTTTTTTTTTTTTTAAAGGAAAGGCTAGAAAAACAGTTGAGAGAGCAAAACTTGTAGATTGGAAGAGGTGGAAAGAAAAGTGGGTGGGAAAGAAAACATTGAGAGTAAACAGAGTAAAGCAAAGAACGAGGTGAGCTAGCTGAAACAGACCCAAAAAAGATGGCAGGGAATAGATTTAATTGGCTCCCCCACGTCCTCAAACATAAGTCAGAGGTGAAACAGCAGGGGGTGCTGCAGAACAGCAGGAGGTGCATTAGCAGAGTTGTATGTGAACCCCAATACATCAATATCGGGGCACTTTAGATCTGGAATGCATGTATAGACAGAGCGGTGCCCCCGGCCAAGTGCAGGAATAACAGAAAAGCCTCGGCTGAGGAATGATAAACAGAGTGCAGTGTAATTCCTGGTATTGGAATAATGGGGTGCTGCAGGCTAGGGTTGAGATGCCTTAGATTTGAGTTACACTGGCTGAGCTGTTTTGTGCTCTTTTGGGTCCAGTATTGGCTTGGCAGTGGGACTAAATATTAGAATTGAGCTTCTGTAATGGAATTGTATGTGAATGGGGTCCCAGTATAGGAAATTAAGTGACCTTGCCTAGGTACAACAGAGGTGCACTGGTGGAGCTGTGCCAGAGGTCCTAGTACTGGAACAGCAGAGTGTACTGACTGCGAGAACGGAGGAGCTCTGGCAGACAGTGTGTGTGGGGTTCCTGGCACTGGCATGGTTGAGGGCCTGGAGAGTGTGACCTGATGGAGCTGCGATTGGGATCCCAGTACAAAGCAGAAGTGGGCACTGTTTCTAAGGATTGCGGAGCCCTGGTAGAGCTGGGTGCCTAGGCTACAAGGAATCCTCCGCCCCCTGCTCTCAGCACACAGGCAGGCACACTTAGTAAAGAAAATCCAAGCCAAGGAAAGGAGGGAGCCAGGCAGCTGACAGACGGTCCAGAGAGCCCACAAAGACCAAATGTGACCAAGATAACAGCCTGATTTATAGCCTTGTTTACAGCTATGCTCAGAGGAAGAATGCTCTACAAATGAAAAGGGAAGCTTCCCTGGACAGGAGCAAGAAACAAAGTAAAATAAAAAGTCCCCTACAGACTAGATAAACAGGACAAAGCATAATTATACAGTAGCTGGTCCCTGCTCTTGCACAGAAGAGGGAGGGACAAAAAGGCATAACTGACCACTAGCAAGCAAGGATTTTTAAATGAAAAACTAACAAATGAAATAATGGATTGAGAAACCCAGTGTGTCCAATACATAGGGATCCGATTTTATATACTGATTTGAGTTGTAGAATTGACACATCGAGTCGGAGTGGGGAATCCAAAATCTGTTTATTGGTGCTCATTTGAGTAGAGAACCACAGAAAGCCGACATGTTTCGCCCCTAGGGTGCATCTACCTGGGGCTTTTTCAAGGCTGAAAAAACAACATTGCAGTCAGTTTTTAGAAGGAACTTTTGGCAAAGACAGACTTAACCCCGTACATTACCTGTGATATCAGTGGATAGGGAGAAGGTCCTAGATATACTCAGTGCATCCGGTGCAAAGTAAGAAGAGGAGAAAGATTAAATGTATTCACCACATGGGAAAAAATATAGATTAGTTGTGTCCAGATTTTCTTCAGGTATTATAGGTGAGTCATACAAGTTAAAAACACACGAATAATAGGACAGGTGCTGGCACAGTATATTGTCACCCCTTTACACGGACCTTTAAAATCTGCGTTCTACTTAAAATTAAACACTCCCCCGCGGTGGAGACCTGGAACTGAAGCTGCGACAATGTGAAAGCACTTATCATTTAGACACAAAGATCGTCAGGATCAGGTAAGTTTTATGAGTTAGCGATATTTAAAAATACATAAGATACAGCTGTCACATGCGAGGCAAGAGCCTCGAACACAGTTATGTTATCCTTTGGGATAAACCTACACTGGATAGGGTCACATGCGAACAACTTACAGAACGTAAGTAGGGGCCAAGGTCCTTAGAACACCCAACAGTTCAAGTTCACCTGCCCTGGTGCAGAGGTCTTTCCAGAGGTGGTAGCTTTGGATGCTACATGTTAAAGTCAATGGGGAAAAGCACATAAAAAGAAAAAGGCTGCAAGTGGGGACTAGGGTACCAGTCCAACAGACCCCCAAAAGGGGGGCTCGGTTCTTGAGGGTTTCAGGTCCGCGGAGACACCATCTGTCTCAATGGACTCGGGCTGGCATGCATAGGTGTTTTGTGGGCTGGCCTGCGAGTTTGATGCCTTCACAGTTCTTGGTGCACCTGCAGAAGAGGTGAAAGAAACACAGCAAGACAACTTCTGGCGTGGAGCTGGCCTCTCTCGCAGTCCCTAGATGTGCAGGTGAGTTTTGGTGGTGGTAGTGTTCTGGCAGACACAAACATGCCTTAGTGCTTGCAACAGGTGCCGGTACCCTGGGTATTGGGGCAGGGAGCCTCTTGGGTGGATCAGCGTCTCGAAGACTGGAAGAATCGACGGGGCTGATCTCCTGGACAGTCAGTGACCTCCTCTTGGGCTGCTGCTAAGGTGGAGCCAGTGCTCAGTGGATCGGTGAACCAGACTGTGCGGTTGGTGCCTAGAGGGAAGTGGCTCCTCCACTTCAAGGGAGATGTTGCCTGGTTGGCAAAGTGCTGGCAGGCCTCCAAGGATTTGTGAGGATGCACAGCTACAGGAACAGGCGAGTATTTGCAATTGTTGGTACTGGAGCAGGCTGGCAGGTTCTGGCTCCAAAGTCCACAGTTACTGCGCCAATAGGCTCTTTTTTTAATCCTTCTTTTAGGAAGGCAAAACTGAGTTCCTGGTGTCAAGGGGCATCTAAATACTGTTGAGTGACTGCGGTCAGGGTGGTCATTAGGGGGAGGCTACAACTGCTATTACTGCAATAAGGGAATCATCAGCTGGTGGGTTGGGGGGGGGGGGGATAAGGGGGGTAGAGAAATTGAGCTTTGATGGTGTGCCAGCAATGGTTTTACTGTGGAGACCCACTGTAGTGTAACAGAGTCAGGGTCCCCAAGTCCCATTCGGCTCCATTGACCCAAAACCAGCTTAAAATATTGGGTTGGAACATACTTGGAACTTCTCGGGTGCTCCAAGAGGAGGACTGGGGCACATTTATAGATTCACACAATTTGTTTGTTCCAGAAAACATGGAGTATGGCCCCTTTTCATAGGAGTAGGATTACTTCATACTGTCTATATATAGGAAAGGCAACTAAATTTAGACCGTCGGGGGTCCTAGCAATATAAGTAAAAGTTGCACTACGGTGCGCAATTAAGTCTATCCCTGTTGATTCTTGGTATATACTGGCCATCGATCCGGCCCACTCCTCAGGTTTTAAGACCAGAGTTTACAATGTATATAAATTGAGTGGTTTGGAAGACAGCACAGTGGTGATCAGACTCCGCTAATGCAGAATATATGGGCAGAAATCCAATACTGGTGGCAGGAGACCTTAACTGCTCCTTCGAGCCTTTTGCTGACACTCCCTCAGACCTGACCTAAGAGGGGTACAGGAGGTGGAATATCCCCCAACTTGCACTCCCCAATGTTAGATGGACTAATAAAGCAGCCCAGGTGCGAGCCCTAACTCTACAGTACTGAGGGCGACAAATGGAAGGACCAACTCTGATATTAAGGGCAAAATGACGTATAACAGACCTGGGTGCTCAAGTCATGTGGATTATTGCTTGGTTGTAAGCAGGCTCTGGCCAGCTGTACACAACATTAAAGTGATTGAAAGAATAGACAGTCACCACAATGCCTTAAGCTTAAATCTGCTTGATATGGCAGGGATGAAAGTTGCCATGGGGTTTTGGGTATTCTGTCCCAAACCAATAATTTAAGGACTATACGATGGGATTGGGTGGGGGAAAAAAATCCAGTGGCCCTAGACAAAGTTGAGTGTAGAGTGGCAAATGGGGTAGATTCATTGTTACTCCTTCCTAATAAACTAAGACTAGCAAGACTGAAAACCTCCTATGGCATACTGTATTCACAGATTAGGGAAACCCTGGGTTAAGCTAAAAAATAAAAAAACATTTTTTAAAAACTGGGAGGAAACTGTCAAAGATGGTGGTATGGTACAACCAGGAAATGTAGGAAGGCAAAAGGGTGAGATTTTATCAGCAGGTAAATCAAATTCACATCAGGGCCTGGTTAGCTCTAGGGCTAGATATAGACATATACTGGATTGTGCCAAAAGGGAATGGGAGCACTCACTATGGGCTTTTCTCCTGACAGGTAAAGACAATAAGTCCTTTTGAAAGAAAGCAGGGACGTGCTTGAACGGTCCGAAACCTGCCCTTGAGTGGATGAAACATTTCGGTGGACTGTAAGCCTGTGGAATTGGTGAGGATGAGGAAGATTCAAATTTATCGACGATGCTTAGCATTAATGAGCAACATGCTCTCAAATTCACCCTCAAAGAAACCCTTGCAGCCATCAGTACATGTATTCCAACTAGAGCCCCGTGCCCAGATAGGATTCCAAATGATTTATATATGGAAGACCAGGAGGTGTGGGGAGCCTATATTAATATTTTGTCGAATGCTATCCTTTTGGGATTGGAGATCCCGGCTTCTTGGAAGCTGGAAGAGTTTATAGCTATTTTTAAGAAGGCAGATATAGGGCCCTCCATGTAAATTATAGGCCCATTAGTTGAAAACAATTCTGTAAACACATTTTGACATCTTCAGGAGTGGATGTACGAAGGAAACATCCTATCTGACTTTCCATTGGGGTTCTGTGCTAATCTGGACTAGGTCTCTCGCTTCATTTGCACTTACTGGAAGAAATTATGTTAAACAAGGGTAAAGTTTATGTTGCGTTTGTGGATTTGCGAAAAGCCTTTGATTTGGTGCCCAGGAGCAAACTCTGGAAGGTGCTGGGTAAGATGGGAATCCCCCTAACCTATTGGCCATTTTAAGGAGAATTCATGAAAATACCTGGGCCCAGGTTAGGTGGGGAAGAGGATGGTCCGCTTACTGGGCCCTTTAGGATCGGACGTGGAGTCTGACAGGGGTGTGGTCTAGCACCCACCTTGTTTTTGTTATTTATTAATGGGGTTGTGGACTATTTGGACAGAGATGGGTGAAACATCCCCATGGTTGGGGGGAGGAGGGCTCCGGCTTTACTTTTTGCCGATGACACTGTATTGTTATCTAAATCCCCCTCAAACCGCAAGGCCTTAAACAGTTACTGAACAACTAAGTATTTTTGTGATGAGGATGGGTTTGAGTTCAATGATACTAAGAAAGTATATGGTCTTCTCTTAGGGCGTTTCTAAGCCTTTTATGAGATGCATACGTGTTGGGGAGAATCCCACTGAATTGGTCTCATCCTTTGATTACTTAGGCGTAAGACTCACTCCAAATCTGTGCTGGACATCACACCTTTAGAAAACTCATCTTATTCAACAAACCTCTAATATCACAAAAATTCACAAAGGACAGTTTCCATGAAAGTGGGCCCAGCACTCGAAATTACAATAAAAAGTCTTTGGGATCAATTTTGTATAGGGCAGAATTGTGGGGATGTGGGAATACTGACAACTTATTGGTAGCTGAGCATTGTTTTATAA
Organism: Pleurodeles waltl; assembly: GCF_031143425.1. Taxonomy (NCBI): domain Eukaryota; kingdom Metazoa; phylum Chordata; class Amphibia; order Caudata; family Salamandridae; genus Pleurodeles; species Pleurodeles waltl. The sequence continues at coordinate 970,229,551 of NC_090440.1, read as the reverse complement.
AAATCTGCCGGCAAGTACCCCTTTAACGCCAGTTTTCATAGACCTGTCCCATAGGAAGATCACATCATAAAATTGAGAGTAGGCTCCTAATGTTGTGGTCTACAGATGCTCTAGTTCCATATTAGGTAGATCTTGCTGAGCTTATTTGGCCTCTGTGTGCTAGTAATTTCCCTTGGTTGAGTTACCTTAGGGCAATTTTGATGAGACTGAAGTTGGAAACATATTGGAAAGTCCCAGAAAAACTGGCCCTTACTTCTAGAGCAGGAATCCGAAAGATACTGGGAAGCAATCCTAGTGGAAATTAAGATCAAATCCACAGGATCGCTCTGCGTTAATAGATTTAACCCCCTCCCCCAATACGAACATACAATGGATGAGATTGTTCTACCCCTTGCAAGGAATTATTTTTATAGTTTAGATTTAGGACACTCCCCACACAATTATATTCCTGCAAATCGTGCACCCAAGCTCCCCTTGATGACCTGTGCCCAGCTTGTAGGGGTGGACCTGAATCCTTGGTGCACTTAACATTTTTTGCTCCTATTATAAACACCTGAGGTCAAGGTGGACATTACCCCTATGTAGGAGTTTTGGCTTCAGACACCATTTTGTGGCGCTTAGAATTCTTAGTACGGACACAATGTGAGTGGTGGTGTTTGGAGTGGCAACATTTGTAATGGCTCTTTGGATTAGACGCTCAAAGTGTATAGAGTGATTTTATTTATGTACTCATTTAGGGGGGTGGTTTTTAGTGATCTTTTATGGTTCTGACAAGAATTAAGTAAATGGCTTTGTGTGCTATTTACTGTTTTTTATATTCATTGAAGTTTTCATACATGATGTTTTGTAAACTGTACTTTTTAATGTCTTTGTGATCGAAAATGTTTTTACAATGAAATACTGAATTTAAGGGTGTTAAGGGAAGTGAAGGGTAGTAGCCAATGGGATGTTTACCCCTGGGAGTCACTACACCCTCTTTATAACCGCTTCCTGAGGGAAGTGGGCATAACCCTGTCCCAGAGTTCCTAATTCCATAAGATGGGTAACCCTTCTTTCGTGGAACACATCAGCTAGCCCAATTTAGGGATTGTGACTAGACTGGTGCAACATGTCTACTGCATAGCTAATTTCCCACCTGTACTGAAGCCAAATGGGCCCCAGGGCAGAAAGTGTCATTTCCCAGGTCTGGGAGGGAGCCAGGGTTGCATATTAAATGGTGTCAGAGGCTTTGAAACCTCCAGCCCAGATATGCTGATTTACTGCCATCCTGCTGGAGGAGGTGGTAATACCTTTCTCCAGAGCAGGCATTGTTTTTGGCCTCTAAGGGCACTGGCTCTCACCTCCAGGTTGTCAGAAACGTGTCTGTGGTGGGGCTGGTAGATACCAGTCAGCCAGCACACTAGAATTCTAGTAGGTTTTCAGGGGAGCACACCTCTAAAGTGCCCTCTGGGTCTGGCATCAGTATGGGTTTATTAAGACAAGGTGTTCGATACCAAACACCGCAGTCTTCAGTGAAGCCATTATGTAGCTGGTTAACTCACAATGACCAGTACTGAGTACATACAGTAAATTGCTTCACTGTTCACTTGTAATGTCTAGTAAACAAAATAGACATCACAGGGGCACATCTGCTCATGCAGATTGTGCCCTCGTGTAATATAATGCACCCTGCCTTAGGGCTCTTAAGGCCTGCTGTAGGACTGATATTTATTACATGCAGTGGTATAGGCATTGCACACAGTGATTGTGCAATGTCATGTTTTCAAAGCGGTTTGTAACATGTGGTTTTAGTGTGGGTCCCTTAGGGTGGAATAATATCTGCTGCAGACCCTCTTTAGTACCCATGCCTTGAGTACCATTTACCAGAGACTCCCAAAGCTGTTAAAGTCGTTGCCAATTGGGTTACAATGGAACATGTGTTTTGTTTCATGCAAAGGACACGGACACTGAGCCTAATTAGCATGTTTCAGCGTACGGTCAGTCAAAAACCAGCATCTAGTAGTTCAAATGGGACAAAAGTGGGGGGACATCTGCAAAGAAGTACAGGTTCCTACACTGAGTAATTACCACTGGTGTAGATTAATTCAAGCATATCTCCAGATTGTGGCACTGCCTGGGAGGGAAGATAATCCACTGCCTTCTCTAGTCATACTACTATATTATAGAGGTAAACAAGTCATAAACTCAAGGATCACAATATTTCCCTTGAAGCCTACCAATTTTGAACGCTGACTAGTATCATCGAATTGAGTAAAAGAAATGGTTAGAGTATACAAATTATTCATTGGCGATACCACTGTTTGTGTACATAGTACATGAGTTGCATGGGGAGTAGATAGAGACAAGGAACTGCAGGGCAAAGTATGGTCCTACTGCTGTGCGCAAATAAGCCTGTAGGAAAGGGCCTTTTTTGTATGATCACCTCCCACGTTTTTGGACTGATGTTGCTAGTTTTTCAACTGTAGTGCACTGGGCCCTGCTGTTCAGACTCAAGTGCAGGCGCTCTGACCCCCAAAGTAAGTGTAGTATTTACTAATACACGAGGATGCTCATTTATATTGTGCATAAGTCCCTAGTAGATGGAACAAGAGATACTTAAAGTTAGTAAGTTAGATAACAATAGTGGACTGCAGCACTTACTAGTGCCACCACTAAAGTGACAGGGTGAAAAAGTGTCTCCAGACCTCAATCAGTTTTTGTAAAGCACTGCTACTCACCCATGAGGGTCTCGAGGTGCTGGGGGTGGGGAGTGGGGGGCGGTGGGAGGGGTCTTATCCGAAGAGCCACGTCTAAGTTCTTCCTGAAGATGGTGAGCGATTGGCTTTGTCTGTGGTGCAGAGGAAGGTTGTGCCAGCTCTTAGCTGCGATGTAGGTGAAGGGACATCCTCCAGCAGTGCTTTTACGAATGAGAAGAATGGTGGCCAGGGCCATCTGGGCGGAGCGGAGGTATCTGGCGGTGGTGTGGAAGTAGACACAGTGGTTTAGGTAGGCTGGTCCTGCTTTGTGTATGGTCTTGTACACCTGCCTCTGCAGCCTCGTCAGACAGCTTTAAACAAGACAACTTGACATGGCAAAACAAATCCTTTCACCAGGCCACCACATTCCTTTTTGATATTAGAAAGTTACCTCAAGGGAAGGCCTGGGTAGACAACCACGCAGGGTGGTTAATATTAAAAAGGACGTTTTGTACTTAACATGCACTGCAGTGAAAACACAAATTTGCTGTTTACTGTAGCAAGGCTGTGGTCTGATTGGCTAACATGGAGTTTTACTGCCACTGCGCCAAGTCCTAACTCATTTGGGACCATCAAAGATTGCACGCCAAGTTATCAAATTATCTGTTACACTAAACACAACTCATTGCCGAGATCAAATTTAAGGTAACTTTTAACAGAAAGGTGACTACTCCTGCAAGAAAGACTCATCTGTGGACAATAACTGAAGGTCGCTGCAATTGGGGACCAGTCAAGATTGCTGGACCAGACCATAAAGTGTCTGCTGGAACAAAGTGGTCACCATGACTGGTTCCCAACCCGCTGAGGCCAGTCGAAGAGAGGATTGGAAGCTGTGTTTGCCTGATTGCTCAAGAACCGCTACGCAAATTACAAAAACTTACTAGAATTTAAAAGAATGTACTTACCTTTTAAAAATAATCCAGTAATCTCAATAGACTTGTCATTTTACTGTTTAATTTAAGATAAAAATACACTGTTTTTATAACTGGTGTTGGATCTTTATTGCGTTATATTTCTTACTTACCTGCTTTAGCACTAACTGCTTTAGACTTGCTCCTTTGACAAAGCCTGAATGCTCTGTGCCACAGCTACCCAGGACAGACTAAAGAATTTGTTAAAGAAACCTAACTGGACCTGATAGAGATTGCGGCGTTTTTACAATGTGAAGTCTCACAACCACACAACATAACAATCCACTTTCCTAACAAGACCATCTCCAGGCATTGATTAAAACATTTTAAGCTCTTGCTCTATTATAACCCAGTCATACTAAATAAAATCAATGCAGGGGAGAGCTCTGGAAGGCATATATTGATGTGTATCCACATGTGACCATCTGGCACCTTACTTGGGAGTACTCTGCTGTCTCACGATTTTGAGATTAAGTAATTAAATTCATATGGGAGACTGTCTGGGAACCTCCCGTATAAGGGCTATGTTGAAAAAAATTCTAAAAACACACAGGAGGCTGGTATTTTTGCTGCTAATGTTAGTCAAACTATGTATAGCCATCACTTAGATGAGGGGGTCTGCCTCTTAAGCAGAAACTTTGGCTAAAAGATACAGCTATCTGCAATAATTTGTATATGTGACTAAGATGCATAGCACATCAAGACAAAATTACTTCTTGCGTCCTATAAGCCAATACTTGGACAGCTCACTTGAACAATAATATGGTTGTAAATAATGCATGCCATTAGAACATAAATGTATGTCATTCTAGCATAGGTTGGTGGTAGGGTGGGCCTGCTATCTGAAATCAGCTGGGGCAAGGGATTGTGCTACATCTTTTAAAGCACAATGACTCCAACAAATGATATTGTTCAGAATGTCTGGTGTAATTAGTCATAATGAAATAAGGTAATTTTCTCTAGCCTGTACTGTAGGTTCGCTTTCTCCTTTTTGAAAATAAAGTACAAAAAACATGAACTGACAGCAAAAGCAACGCGCCAATATACAGACCTTAATAATCAAAGACAACTGAATAACTGTGCACTGCAGGAGCTTGGATGATCCCACTGACATAATTCATTGCGAACTTTTGTTCTTAAACGAACGTCACAACAAACAGATGAAGAGACACAGAAGCACGCCTTCCTAGAGATCACAAAAACTGCCCAGTTCAACATCCCAAATCCTTAGTCTTTTAAAGTAACTCTCTGACTGTGCCTCAGACTTGAGCAACCATGACTAATACAGTCTTCGATTGGTTAGCTTCCAGTTCACGGAGGACCTGGGCCAGTAGTTCGGGCTGAACTCTTCCTATTAGAGCAGAGTTGAGACTGATTTGCATATGGCTAGTTCCAAAATCAGGTGCATAGTGGGAAGAACGATGGGTTGGAATGCTACTTGAGTGACTGACAGTGGTCACTTAGTGCAAGCACTCGTCCCATCACCTTTTGTGCACCTGTAGCATGGACATCTTCTATTGCATCTTTCAAAGTAGGATAACCTCTACGAAGAAGTGTGGAAAGGCAAGAAGCAAAATGGAGGTTAGAACATAAACTAATTAAGAGATTGTCTGCAGACACTAATAGCCAAGACTATCTCCTTCTGTGGCACTTAAACACATATATATCTATATATACATATATATTTATATATGGTACGCACTTTGCACTTTAATGATAATCTTTAGGAAATTCAGCTCCGGGCCGGTTTCCATTATTCAGTTGCAAAGTTTTCTTGTATGTTTGTTTAAATGAGCGCCATTGTATATATTGTTTTGATTTTATATGGATGATGTGGACTATACGATCTGCTGTTGATATAACTTTCTAAGATGGCCCTTTGTAAGGAAATGGAGTTGTACAAAGTTGACCACATGTGACCAATAGGGGGTAGCCAAACCAAAGATGGACCGTATTTGAATGTTATGGTAATAGAAGGGTTGTCCAGGCGAATGTGCAAGCCAAAATGCACAGGCGTCCTTGTGTATGAGTCACTTGCATTAAAAATTTGCCAATACTTTGCTGCGTTCTGCATTCTGAGCCTTTGAATTACAATATTTGATGTGGGTTGGTGTGGCTGCTTTGATAAAGAAAGAACATCAAAATAAGTTATGAGATTGGAAAATGTCACTTACCCAGTGTACATCTGTTTGTGGCATGAGACGCTGCAGATTCACATGCGCCCTACATCCTGTAGTGTTACCATGTGGAAATGATCTGATTTGATGAAGGGATTCAGTGTTCTGAGATCTAAAATAGGCCTTAAAGTTTTGTCTTTCTTTGGGATGAGGAAATACAGGGAGTAAACCCCTGTTCCTCTCTGGTGATAAGGTACCAGTTCTATGGCTTCCTTTGCTAGTAGTGCTTGGAACTCTATTTGTAATAGGTCTAAGTGTTGTATTGACATTCTGTGTGTTCTTGGGGGAACATCTGGAGGGAATCTTGTGAACTCTATGCAGTAACCATGCTGGATAATTGATAGAACCCACGTGTCTCTGGTGATGTGTGTCCAATTGTGGTGGTATTTTGTTAATCTCCCCCCACTGGTGATATGTGTTGGGGAAGTGTGACATTGAAGTCACTGCTTGCTACCAGGGGGTCTTGCTTGGCAGGCTGGAATTTCCCTCTTCCTCTTGGGATCGGTCCTCTGTAGGAACCACGAAACCCCCCCTCTGGTACTGAGATTGGTAAGTGGGTTTTGTTTGGGAGGTGGATGGTTCTGAGGGTTGCTGTCTAAACCCTCCCCTAAATTGTGGTTTCCTAAATGTTCCCCTGTATTGAGTAGAGTGCGCCCATGGCTTTGGCCGTGTCCTTTTTCATTTTTTTCTATTGCGGTATCCACTTCCGGGCCAAATAGTTGATGTTGATTAAACGGCATATTCACTTCGCAGCCATGCATGCCTTCTAATTGTTACTGCTGTATTTACAGTTTGTGCCGCTGTATCAGCAGAGTCTATTGCAGAGCGGATCTGGTTGTTCGATATGGCCTGTCCTTCTTCAACCACTTGTTGGGCACGTTTATGATGCTCTTTGGGGAGGTGCTGGATGATGTCTTGCATCTCGTCCCAGTGTGCTCGGTCGTAGCGGGCAAGGAGGGCTCGTGAGTTGGCAATTCGCCACTGATTGGCTGCTTGCGATGCTACTCTTTTCCCTGCTGCGTCGAATTTACGACTTTCCTTATCAGGGGGTGGCGCATCCCCTGATGACTGCGAATTAGCCCATTTTCTTACAGCCCCCACAACCACTGAGTCCGGAGGGAGCTGTTGTGTAATAAACACAGTGTCTGACGGGGCGGTTTATATTTCTTCTCAACCCTTGGCGTGATTGCTCTCCCTTTCACAGGTTCTTGGAAAACCTGTTGTGCAGGTTTAAGCATGCCCGGTAACATTGGCAGGCTTTGATACGATGCATGCGTGGATGCCAGAGTGTTAAACAGGAAGTCATCTTCCACTGGTTCTGAGTGCATTGTTACATTGTGAAATGTTGCTACTCTGGCCAGTACCTGCGTGTAGGACGTACTGTCCTCTGGCGGCGAAGGTTTTGTCGGATAACACTCTGGACTGTTGTCCGAAACTGGTGAGTCGTATAGATCCCAGGGTTCCGCATCGTCTTGAGTCATCCCAGTATGTGTGGGTGACTGTGCCATTGGTGTACCCACTGGTGACAACTGTGGTGATTGAAGTGGGGATGGTGACCTTTCTCTAAACACTTTGGCTTTTGGTTGCATCTCAGTCTTGTGAAAAGTCAGTTTTCTTTTGGACTTGAGCGGAGGGATGGTTTGTATCTTCCCTGTGTGTTTCTGGATTTCGAGCCTTTGCTGAGTTTGATCATGCTCTTCTAAATCCAGTTCCTGCTCAAATCTGTGCTTTTCTTTGAGCTGTAGAGAGAGCCCCTGCTCTTCCGTGTAGGACGTCTTTTTCGTCTCCGAAGCCAGTTTTTTCAGTATCGAAACCCAAAGGAGATTCTCTGTTTCGGCTCAGAGTGGCTTTTTCTAGGTTTACTCGACTCGATTATTCGATGCCGACTCTTTTCGGCACTAATTTGGCCTTTTTCGGTGCCCATGTTACCTGGTCACCGTCTTTTCTGTGGGTTGAGCCATGGCCTTCCAGCAGTGGTGTCCCCGAGGCCTTTTGTTTCTTGACCCGACCTTGGGTGTGGGACGGGGCAGGTGTACTCACTTTTTGTGCCGCTGTCGGTGGTCGATCCCCGTTGGATTCATCCGAGTCCGAACCCTGGATAGATATCCGCATCTCTTCTTCTTCGGCGTGGAGATGTTGTGACTGTTTCGACGCCATCTGTAACAGTCTTGCGAGTCGATCTCTGAAGGTCTTCTTGGATCTAAACGCTCTGCAGGCCTCACAATTATCCTCTCTGTGTTCGGGCGATAAACACAGGTTACAGACCCGATGCTGGTCTGTGTAAGGATACTTGGCGTGGCACTTTGGACAGAAACTGAAAGGGGTCCGGTCCATTAGTTCTTTTTCGACGGGTGTGGTCGGGCTGACCAGGCCTTGATTAAGTGCGGAAGCCCCGAAGGGCCACCGAAGCGGTCTTGTTGTCGGTGCCGATGTGATGATACTAGACCGGTCCTGAACGCAAACAATACCGACGAATTTCGATGATTTTCTAAGTTTCCCCGATTCGCATTACAGAGCGAAGAGGAACACGTCCGAACCCGATGGCGGAAAGAAAAGCAATCTAAGATGGAGTCGACGCCCATGCGCAATGGAGCCGAAAGGGAGGAGTCACTCGGTCCCGTGACTCGAAAAGACTTCTTCGAAGAAAAACAACTTGTAACACTCCGAGCCCAACACTAGATGGCAGGATAATGCACAGCATGTGTATCTGCAGCTACACATGCCATCGAACATACATATATATAAAAATATAATGTCACTTACCCAGTGTACATCTGTTCGTGGCATGTTCTGCTGCAGATTCACATGCTGTGCATATGGATTCCGACATGTAGTGTTGGGCTCTGAGTGTTACAAGTTGTTTTTCTTCGCAGAAGTCGGAGTCACGGGATCGAGTGACTCCTCTTTGGTTCTATTGCGCATGGGCATCGACTCCATTGTCAGATTGTTTTCCCGCAGAGGGTAAAGGAAGGAGTGATAGAGTATATAGGTATAAAGTAAGATATGTCCATGCAAATGCATATACAAAATGTGTTAACTTAAACAACTACAGGCTTCCGGGGAGGAGGGAGGGTGCATGTGAATCTGCAGCAGAACATGCCACAAACAGATGTACACTGGGAAAAGTTAAATTTTCCATTCAATGGCATGTGTAGCTGCAGATACACATGCTGTGCATAGACTATAAAGCAGTTTGTCCTCCCAAAAAGTAGTGGTGGCTAGCCTGTAGGAGTTGAAGTTGTTTGAAATAATGTTCTTAGAACAGCTTGAACTACTGTGGTTTGTTGTTTTGATAATAAGTCTACACAGTAGTGTTTAGTAAATGTATGTTGTGTTGACCACGTTGCTGCTTTACATATTTCAGCCATTGGTATATTCCTTAAAAAAGCCATTGTTGCACCTTTCTTTCGTGTAGAATGTGCTTTGGGAGTAATTAAAAGCGGTCTATTTGCTTTGATATAACATATTTGGGTGCACCTTACAATCCATCTTGTTAAACCTTGTTTTGATATAGGATTGCCTGCATGTGGTTGTTGGAAAGCTACAAAGAGTTGTTTAGTCTTTCTAAACAGTTTAGTTCTGTCTATATAGTACATTAAAGCTCATTTGATGTCTAATGTATGTAGAGCTCGTTCTGCCACAGAATCTGGCTGTGGAAAGAAGACTGGCAGTTCCATTGTTTGATTAATATGAAATGGTGATACAACTTTTGGTAGAAACTTTGGATTTGTTCTTAGTACAACTTTTTTGTTTGTGTACTTGGAAGAAAGGTTCCTCAAGAGTAAAGGCTTGGATTTCACTTACTCTTCTTAAAGAAGTAATTGACACTAGGAAGGCAACTTTCCATGTTAGAAATTGATTTTGACACGAGTGCATTGGCTCAAATGGTGGACCCATAAGTCTTGTAAGCAATATATTTTGATTCCAAGATGGAAGAAGAACTACTGCAGACAGTGGTCTCAGTCCGAGGTTCGGAGTCGGAGCAGGAAACTGAGGAAGACAGACCTGTCACAGCAGGACAGCATGTGAGTACATCTGCCCCTGCACCCTCACATAATTAAAAACAGAAGGCCTTGGGTACGCCACTGCCGGAAGGCCATGACCCTCCAGTTCGGCACCTATCTTGCAATTATCTTGCACCTCCTTTAAAAACAAAGAGGAAGCTAGCATTTCAGAAGGAATTGGACACTATGCAGCCCCCCAGCTAAAGTGCCAAAACAGAAAGAAGCCAACACCCCCTCAGTCTTCTCCTCCTCATTCTCCGCACCTACCTACCTCTCTTCACACTAGCCCTACACACCAAAGCATTCGCCAACTCATTCCTATGACTCACAACAGGACACTGCTGATGCATGGGATATTTATGGCCCTGATCCCATACCAAGCAACGATCCAGACAGCTACCCCTCTAAACCATCGCCACCTGAGGATACTACTGTATATAACCAGGTCATAGCTAGGGCTGCAGCCTATCATGGGGTTACAATGCATACAGAACCACTAGAAGAGGATTTTTTTTATTCAACACATTATCCTCAACTCATTCAAGATACCAATGCCTCCCGATGGTCTTCTTACAGCCAGGAAATGGAGAGTTCTTTCGGCTGGAGTTGAGGGATTCTGAAACAATGTTGGCAAAGAGACTGCCTGGTTGACATGGAAGTCCGAAACCACTTAGGGAGGAATTTCTGGTAAGCCCTCATGACTACTTTGTTAGAATGGAATACGGTGTATGGTTCCTGCAAACAGAGAGCCTGGATCTTGCTAACCATGTGGGCAGATGCGATTGCCACAAGGAAAGCTGTTTTCCAAGACAGGTGTTGAAAAAAGGCCATATGTATGGGTTTGAAAGGTTTCTGCATAAGGCGTGAAAGGACTATATTGAGCTTCCATGAAGGGGCAATGGCGCCTAATGGAAGGAAATAACTTTTTCAAATCCTCTAGGAAATGCTGGATAACGGATTCTGAAAAAGAGGTTTGTGAATGACTGGCTGTACGCAGTAAGAGCTGCCAGGTGAACCTTTATAGAAGAGAATTGCAAGCCAGATTGTGCCAAATGGAGTAAGTATGGAAGAATGACATCTTCCTGGCAAGTGGTAAGGTTCTCATTCTTAAATGAATACCATATGCAAAATCTCTTCCATTTGAAGGCATATGCGGAGCGTCTGGAAGACTGCTCCGCCTCGGAGGATCGCAATCCAGTCTTGAGGCGGATTCAAATGTCCATATTGCATTAGCTCATCAGCCATGCTGCCAAACTTGAGGAGAGAATGGAGTGCATCATATGGCCCCCGAATTTCGTCAGTAGATCTGGTCTGCATGGCAGCTTGAGATGTGGACAGACAGACTGGTGAAGGAGGTCTGTGAACCACCATAGACGTGGTCACTCCGGAGCTATAATTATCATCTTGGCTCTTGAGTGGGACTGCTTGATGAGGATTGCCGAGATCATGGGACTCAGTGGAAAAGTATAGAGGTATCTGCTGGACTAGTTGATGCATAGGACATTCCAGTTTCCCTGGCTGGAAGTACCTTCATGCAAAGCTTTGGCATTTGCTGTTTACTGCAGTGTTGAACAAACTGATGGCCAGAGTTCCCCACCATTGAAAGAGCTTGAACAACGTCATTATTTGAGACCCATTTGTGGTTCCCTTGTAGGAGTCTGCTGAGCGAATCCGTTTGAGCGTTTTGCACCCCTGGAAGGTGAGTCTAAGTGATCAAGAAGTTTCTGGCGAGAAGCCATTTCTAGATTCCTTGGGCTTTGTGTGACAAGTGCCTGGACCTGGCCCCTCCCTGTTGGTTGAGGTAGTACTTGATTGTTGTATTATCCATCTCAACAAGCAGGGAGTTGGAGCTGAATGATGGATGAAACACCTTCAGGGCCAGATCGATTGCGAGCAGCTTTAGGAGACCGATGTGATGTATTGATTCTCTCTGCGACCACTTGCCCTGAATTTGGAGGTGGTCCATGTGGGCTTCCCATACTAGTAGAGAGACATCTGTGACTATGGTCTGAGGAGGGATCTCCTGATGGAATGATGTACCTTGCAGGAGATTAGTTGGAAAGCACCACCAAGGACAGCTTCCTGTGGTGGGATAGTTGAGTCCTTGAGGCATTCCTGTAGAGGTCTCAAGTGGAGATGGGCATTCGGTGTGAGAAATATGTAGGAGGCCATCGAGCAGAGGAGAGGATAATAACCTCCCTTTCTACAGTGAGATCTTCATGAGAGCTTGAGATTTCCGAAGGATTGATAAGCGCCCTCCTCCATAGGATGCACGCTTGCTTGGAGAATGTTGATGGATGCTCCCAGATAGTGTATTAGTTGTACTGGGAAAGAGGTTGACTTCGCATATTTGACATGAAGGCCCAAGCATTGTAGGAGATCGCAAGTCCAATTGTAATGAAGCTGAGCCTCCTGGTACGTGGACACCTTGATCAGCCAATTGTCTACATATGGGTGGACAAATACTGTGTGTCTTCGTAGATGGGCAGAAACTACTGGCGTGCATTTGGAGAATGTCCTGGGTGCTGATTTCAGGCTATATGGAAGCACTTGGTACAGATAATGGTTGTGCCCACAACGAACCTCAGGAACTTTCGATACTTTCTGGCTACTCCTGGTAAGCATCTGTTCCCCTTCCCTGCGCTGCTCCACCTGTTGCTGCTGCCTCAAGCAAACAGAGCCTGCCCGACTCAGTTCAAAGCCCATCTCCACCCACAGGCTCCTCCTACACTTCATCCTTGGAGGCCTAGTGGCCATTCAAAGGTATCTCTGCCTCTTTACTTTTGCATTTACTTCGGTTTTCATTTTCTGTCTTTTATTCCATTTTCTCCCTCTTGTCTTTCTCCCCCTTCACTCTCCTGTGGTTCTCCCCGCTCCCCTTGCAAAGTGCTTTACCCACCCTCCTGCCTCTCAGCTGAACGGGTCCTCCCGACCCCCCCACCGCCCTCCCCTTCCTAATGGCAGCAGCGCCAATGGAGAGCCTATCCATGCCTGGACTGTGACCAACACCACAGACCCTGGTTTTCGCCCCATCTGTTGGTTCGACACCAGTACTCTACGTATCCTCAACCCAGGAAGATCCTCAGCCTGCCACCCAGGAACACTTGTGAACCTTTTTATGCCACGCATGCTCCCGCATCCTCCAAGGGTCACCTCACGATCCCACATCAAGCACAGATGACCACCTCAAGTGCACACTCCTTAACACACGCTCCCTCGACAAGCATGCTGTAGAAGTTTGGGGCCTCCTTGATTCGACATCCCCAGACGTCGCCTTCTTCATGGAGACATGGATTACCCCTACCTTGGGCCCAGACATTGCTACAGCCATCTCAATTACAAAATCCACAAGGAAAGAGCCAACCAGCCTGGAGGAGTCATTGCCATAGTCTACAAGAACAACCTTTGCCTGACAACCACCACAGAGTCACAGTCAACCAAAGAAAACCTACACTTCCAGATTCAGACCAACCCCAACTCCTCCCTCCATGGCACCCTCATCTACAGGCTACTTTGACATCGACCCCAATTCTGAAAAGACATCACCAACCTCATCACCCCCAAAGCCTTGACCTCCTCAGACTACACACCATACTTGGCGAGCTCAACCTCCACCTTGATATCCACGATGACTCAAACACCACAAACCTCCTGGACAGCCACACAACACTGCCTCATAACTAGTCAACGTCCCCACCCAGAGCCGTACACATTCTCGACCCAGTCTTGTCAGCAGGGAACATCACCACCATCTCTCACCTCTGAATCCCATTGGATCGACCACAAGTGCGCCCACTTTACCTTCATAAAAAACACTGCACACCAATATGCCCCCACACCTCTGGCAGATGCTGGGCCAAAGTTACAGAAGCACAACTCACCAATGCTCTCAAACACTCCCTCCCACCGGACGCAGCAGTTGCACATGAATCTGCATGCAATCTACAACGCTGGTTATCGTAATGTGCCAACAACGTAGCCCACCTTAGGAAACCAACATAGAAAATCCGCTAAATGGTTTATGGCAGACCTACAGAATCCAAATGCTCCTGCACACAACTGCAACAGAAATGGAGAAACAGCGAATCAACCGAAGACAACACAGCCTACAAGAATGCCTACAAGAATGCAGTCACCACGAACCACCAGAACATCAGAGCTGCCAAAAAAGCCACCATTCAAGAACGTCTCCACACCAGCGCTCACAAAAGCAAAGATCTCTTCACCATCGTCAAAGAGTTCACAAACCTTGGGACAGACACCTCATCCATTTCCCCGCCCCCATCCCAAAGACCTCGGCAACAACGTTGTCACCTGCTTTCACCGAAAAATCCAGGACATTTACGAAGGCTTCAGGAGAAAAACCTGCACCACCATCACCCACCACAGACCCAGCAACTCACCAGATCCTGAACTCCTGGATCCCAATCACCAATGAGGACACCCAAAAACTTGTGAACTCCGAACTCCATCCACTGGGGAGTCCCCTTGGATCCGTGTTCTCATCATATCTTCAATCTGGCCAGTGCCAGCATAGCTCTGGAGCTCTGCCTAACTATCAACCGATCCTTCGAGGCCACCACCTTCCCATCAGACTGGAAGCACGCCAAGATCAACCTGCTGCTTAAGAAACCCACTGCCAACCCAAGGGAGCTGAAAGACTACAGACCTATCTTTCTGCTCCCTTTCCCGGTCCAAGGCGGTCAACCATCAACTCACTGAATTCCTTGAGACACCAAATCCTAGATCAATCCCAACCCGGATTCAGAAGCAATCACAGCACCGAAACCACACTCCTATCAGCCACCGACGACATATGCATCATACTAGACTACGGAGGCACAGCTGCATTCATTGTCCTCGACCTCTCCGCTGCATTAGACACCATTTTCCACTCCACTCTCAGCGCCAGACTACACGACGCCGGCATCCAAGGTAAAGCACTGGATTGGATCAGGTCCTTCCTCACCGGAAGAACACAGTGTCAGACTACCGTCGTTCACATCAGAACCCAAAGACACAAGGATCTTCACTCAGCCCGACACTTAACATCTACACAGCCCTGCTTGCCAAGATCATCAAACACGGGCTAAACAGTCTCCTACACCGATACCCAACTGATCCTGTCCCTGTCCGAGGACTCTGCAAAGGCCAAGAGAAATTTTCTCAACGGGATGAGAGCAGTGGTCGCCAGGATGGAAGCCAACTGCCTCAACCTCAACTCAGACAAGGCAAAGATCCTCGTAATCAGCTCCACCCCTTCCGCCTTTAATGACCACACTGGGAAACGCCCCTGCCCCCACGGACCACATGCAATCTGCGCATCATCCTGTACCCCTCCCTACAAATGACCCACCAAGTCAATGGCATCTCATCACGCTTCCACACCCTCTGACTTCCGCCAAAGATTTTCAATGGATACCCTCCGACACGAGGAAGGCAGTCACCCACGCACTAGTCACTAGCAAACTGGGCTACGGCAACACGCTCTAAGAAACTACAATCAAGACAACAAAGAATGCAGCAGCCAAACACATCCTGGACAGCCCCTGACACCCACATCTCCTTCCACCTAAGAGACCTACCCTGGCTTTCAGTCAACAAGTGCATCACATACAAACTCCTGATCCACATGTACAAGGCATTGCACAACATAGGACCGGCATACCTCAGCCACCCCCCCTTGGCTTCTACATACCCAACAGAAATCTCCGTTCTTCCCAGCTCACCCCTGCAGCCGTTCTGAAGATCCGGACAAGCACAGCAGGATGAAGATCCTTCTACCTAGCAGCCCTGTAGGAAGCTGGCCTGGTGGTTACACAAGGTACTTCCACCTTCTACCAGGTCTTCCCTATTAGTGTAGTGTAGGCAGTGTCTAGAAGCCAGGTTCTCTAGAGGTAGCTGTGGATAAGCAGACAAGGCTTATCTAGGAGACATGCAAAACTCATGCAATACAATACAATTGTAGTCACACAGCACTTTCAGACATGAAAGAACCACACAGTGTTACAAAAATAAAGGTACTTTATTTTTGTGACAATACCAAAAAGTACTTGAGAGCCAAACCTCCAATAGGAAGCAAGTAACACACTAAATATGTACACTAGTAAAACAGAAATAGAAAACAGTGCACCAGGGGTCCTGGTGAGACGGATCCCAGTGAACACAGTCAAGCACACTGACAACAGGCAGAAAATGGGGGTAACCATGCCAAGAAAGAGGGTTCTTTTCTACAAGCTCAGACATAGAACATGCTACCTCAAGCTCTGGCAGACCGCATCACTGAAGCAGTTCAGGAAGGACCTCAAGACCTGGCTCTTCGACTGAGCAGCACGTTCACAAACGGTACCTCGAGACCCTACTGGCGATTAGTTGCACTTTACAAATCACTGCTTGATTGTGATATGAAACTATGCGCCTTGAAGGTCAAATGGAGCACAGCCAATCCCCTTGGAGTAGTTTTGGGTAAATCTGGTGTAAAGCCAGCATCTGGAACTTCGCCAAATCCACTTGTTGGCGGTTTTGAGATTGATAATAGGTCTGAATTTGTTCCGGTCTTTCTTTTTTACAAGAAAGTACCCAGAATATATTCCCATTTAGAGAGGAGGGACGGACTCCACCCCCTGCTTCTGTGAAAGGATGTCTACCTCCACTTGTGACTGTGGAAGTTGGAATATGGATGGTTTAAGAGGACTGGACGGTGAGGACTGGTGAATCTGCGACAGTAGCCATTGAAAACAACATTCAGAACCCAGGCGTCTTGTATGATGTTTTGCCACTCTTCCAGATAATGTTGGATGCTTTCCCTTACTGGAGTGGGTAACGGAACAGGGGAAAGAAATTACTCAGGGTTTTAATGCTTGTTTGCCTTCCTGAGCAGGTCACCGACTTGATCTTCTAGCCTGCTTTCCCTCATTGGGATGGTAGGAGTGTTGGATGGTTGGCAAACTTGATACCAACGAGGTGTTTGAACCCCTGTTGAGAGAAACTGCGTTGGAATGGCTGGACAGATGATCTTGGTGTTTTAGACTTTTCTAAGCCAATAGCTTTTAATGTCTCCATCTCTGCCTTCAATCTCGTCAATCGGTATGAGTGCCAAAGAGTGGTACCGGAAAATGGTAAGTTGAGGAGTCTCTGCTGCGAATCTGGCTTAATAGAAGTAAGCAAACCCAAGAATGCAGTTGTAGGGATACGCTGTGCAGCATTTATGCACCGCTAGTAGAGAGGAATCTACTGCTGTGCTAATAACCTGATTGGAAATCATTAGGCCTTCCATGTGAATTTCATGGAAGTCCTCTTTTTTGTCTCTAGGGAGATGCTTGATGAATTGCTGGAGTGATTCCCTGAGGGTGCTGTCGTATCTGCCTAGTAAGGCAGTGGCGCTTGCAGACTTCATTGTGGTGGCTGCAGTATTGCAGACCTTCCGACTCAGTCTAGTTTGTGACTTTTTGCCCAGTGGAAATGTGGACGGAGGAATGGTGGCATGTTGTTTCCATGCAGTCACTACAATAAGAGTGCCTGGAGGTGGGTCTGTATGAAGGAAGGCCAGGTCCTGGTTTGGTGGACGGTACTTGTGAAGTCTTGATGGAGCAGACTTGACTTATGATGGGGTTAAGAAGAGGTCAATCGCAGAATATAAGAGACCCGGCACTAGAGGTAGCAAAGGATGTGATGCTGCCCTATGTTGCAGGGTCTCAAAGACGACCAATGTCGTAGGTGCTGGAGTAGACATCAAAATGATAAATGTTAGCACCGCTGACCAGACCTTCTTGAAAGTTAGAAATGTCATCCACTGGTGAAATGGGGAGAGGTGGTGAGTCTCAAAGGGGGAGTGAATATCTCCCAGTACTTGAAGAGGAAGTGTCAATAGTATGCAGACATCGAGATATTCCTGGATGGTGCCGATGGTGGGAACGTCTTGATCATGCAGATGAGCACCTTGATCTGCACTGACTGTGTCCAGAGTAGTGATGTGATTGATGACGAGAACTGGAGCGAGACCTGGGTCTTGGTGCAGAAGGTAGAGTCACTGATTGCAGTAAAGCAGGCGTCTCGGGCCTTGGTGGTGAAGGCAGAGTGGACTGAACAGAAGGAAATGGAGATGGCACTGTCAGAGAATTTGCCAGTGCATTTCATGACGGGAAATAGGTGGCAGAATATACAGTCTGGCGAACTGTAGATCTGTCTCCTTTTTCTGCGCGCTTCCTGAAGCCTGGAGGAGGCCGGAATATTTCACGATGTCAACCATTCTCGTCACCTCGACCTTGATCTTCTCCTTAACAGCATACAACATCGAAGCCTCGATGCTGGAGTCTGCCTTGATGGCGGAGGAATGTCTCAACGTCGATATAGAATTCACCGGCGAATGGTGAGGTGATAGACTCTGACGTCGAGTGAGGTCTGTGGGCCGTTATCATCAACGTCGGTATCCGCGGTCGTAATGATTTGCAGCGTTTCCTATATATTCTGGACGTCAACCAGTAACCACAATGTTTTTCAGTCCTATTCTGTCTGAGACTACCTCCGACCTCCATAGACAGATGACTGAGCCCTGGTAGAGGACTGACCCTCTTCTCGCCATGAGGTCCCACCTGCAGATTGCATCTTTTGCTTTCGGTGCCCCTCTGCACCCTGAAGGTGGATCTTCTCCCTGTCGAGAAGTGTGCTTCTTGAAAAGTTCACGCAAATACAGCAAACGTCAGGAACATGAGTATCTGTAAGACAGAATACATATTCTGTGAGGATCTGTTGAAGCCTTTTTCCTCCAGCAGTTTGGGCACGTATCAAAGAGATGGTATTTTTTAGGCCAAAAATACAAATTCCTGTATGTATCTTTTGTCACTAAAATGTATAAATTAATTTTCTTGGGGGAGGAGGGGAGGGTAAGAAAAAAAAAAAAAAAAAAAAAAAAAAAAATTGCCTGCACTCAGTGCTCCAGGATCCTGTCAGCAGGAGCCCGAAAAAAGAACTGAAGGAACTGCCACCTGCTCAGCATGATGGGATACCTTTGGTCTCTAGATCCTTAAAGGTACAGCCTCCATTTTAACTCATAATATCAGTCTATGGGCCTAAACTGCCCTGTGTTACTTCATTGCTCTACTCGACCAAAAAAGGGTTTGTGAAAGAACTGTTTTGCCGTTTTTACAAAAACATTCAATTATAAATATATATAATCTCCTGGCTTTTTTGTGTTTTTTAGTACAAGCTGAGTAATTGGGCCATTGTAGCCTGTTCCTATAGGCTGCATAATATTGTTATCTCTTAAGTGACTCCGCAGGCTTTCCCGAGGAAAGGAGAACTTCTACACTTCAGAAGATATATTGTGAAAAGGTGCTGCGGTGTCCTCAAATGTGGACAGGACTATTCAGTGCTTATGAATATAATTGGAAATCCCCTAGAAGAGAAAAATATATATGCACACATATACATACACAAACTTATTTTTTTCTCTACCCCACTTACAAGTAACAAACGGTCATATTAAAATCATTAGACATGGTATTCTTCAGAGCCAGTATGCTTTCAGAAGACACCATGTAGCAGAAGGTTATCTGAAAATGGATAGTTGCAAGCATACTTTTGTCATGTTCACAAATATCCTGTAAATATCTTTTTACATTACAAATGGCATTATCATGTTAGGTTAGGAAGCTTGACAGAACAAGAGAAGTTAGGAGATAATTTACATGGGCAAATGTTAGAAAGCATTAGGCTTTGATAGTGTCCCACTGATTGGAAACAAAGCTGATTTGGTAGGCTGTCAATATGAATCACTAATGGACTACAGCAACTCAGTCCTCACAGAGGCTGAAGCCTTATGAAAGACTAATACAAATAATGGAAATTCATTAGAAGTCAAGTCAAGATTAGCACAGAACATCTCTGGTTGAGGAGAGAGATTCAAACATCTGCACATCTTGAAATAATCCTGTCAGAACTTAGTTTGATTAGGACTTGAAAATTATCCCTATTTTATTTTTGTTCCTGAATGCAGTGGGAAGTAGTAATAGAAAGGAATTGTTACACTATGCGTCCTTAAAAGTAAATTGCCATCAAAACAGGTTAATCAAAAAGAACCACAGGAGGTGTAGTATCAGATTCTTGAGAAAATGGGAAGGACTTCCTAAATTCTCCCTATTGTGCTTATGTAAAGGTTCATGGAGGCTGATATCTCAAACCTCTGTATATCAGTCGGTAATACGGTCATGGATTCTTGTGCATTAAGGCAGTTCCGCAAGGGGCCTGATTTTTGTAGACTTAAGAAAATTTGCTGTAGTGCTCGATATTCACTTTCTTTGCACTTTGGTGACATGAGCATGCCTGGATCACTCTTAATGCAACTCAAAGATTTGATGACGGCAGACAAGGATGCAGACTAGTTTTGCTTGCTTACCTACCTTTTAACAGTTGTGACGAGCTCCAGCACCCTCTGTTTCTCATTCTCAATCTGGGCATCTCTCTCTCGACAAGCTGTTCGAGCATCCTTTAGGGTTCTTTCAAGCTCTGATATTTTCTCTAGCAGTTCTGAGCACTTCTCACTCATCTCCTTCAACTACAAAAGAAACGCCGAAATTCAGTATCATATAATGCATACTTTTAAAAATCCATCTCCCTTGTGAAGTACCCCTCCACTGAATAAGAGCACCACTCAAGTGTCAAGCCCCACCTGCACACCTATATCCTGCCTCTACAGTATAGTTTCCCCTTTGTGGCACATTCCCCTCCATTGATGAGCCCCCCCCCCCCCCAATTACCCCTCTTTAGGAACACCTCATGTCACAAGTAGAGTTACCCGAATACAGCATCAGCTTGTCCTCTCAGTAAGACTCGACATACATGCCCATGCACAATACTGATGGCTCCATCCCCATTGTTTGGACTTCTCCTCTTTGTGCCCAGAAAGTGTTTTCCATCCCACACTTGTTATAGTGATGTAAGGCTTCTTTCCACTCCCAACTCCTAGACATAACCAACTCATCTAATTTCCTGAGTGCCTAAAAAGGAATTCTAGCTAACTTTCTAAGTCACACTCACACTGAGCCATTCTCTGGCATAGCACAGGTTCATTCTGTGTATCCCATCTATAGTGTTGAATCCTCTTTCAGACTTTCTATCCCTATTCAGTATGGTTTATCTCCTATTCAGCATTCAATTGCCAGGCAAAGAACAGTCTCACCCTCTACTCTGCACATCTCAAACACCCATCACAGATCAGGACCATGTGTGTCACTAAAAATTCTGCATGTCACTCCATAATGTCCTGGATACCTGAAATACCTGGTTGTGTACACCCAATTCTTAGCTAGCAGTTTCCATTGGAAGAGTGTATAAAGGCTCTGGACATACAACTTTGGTTCTGATACAGTGTCACGATAGAAAGAAGTGCCACCTAAGTGGTACCCACTGCAACAAGTCTAGAAACCCTGGAAAATAAATCCTCAAGAAATATCAAAATGGAAAGACTAATGTGTACCTCCTTTCTTGTTCAGCCACCAATTACACTGCTACTGAAAGCCAGTGGCTAAGAACTCAATCAGTGCTAAAGCATACCACTGAAGTCAGGACACGTCATCAGCTGCTACTAGTGAGAGGGTAGTGCTTGTCTACTTGCATCCTGGAATAGCTTAATTGTCACATGTCCCTTTAATTTGTGTGCATCTGTAAATCTGCTAAACCCCAGAAACACCAACATAAGAGCAGAGGAGGCTATACAAGTTCAAACAGGACGAAAGGCGCTGGAGCGCCACTTAGCAGCCAATCATAGTAATTACAGTAAATTCATTGCAATAGCTCAGCACTACAGTGATCTCTAATAACAGCTGCTGGTACTTCACCCTTAAGCTGTTAATGGGCTAAGAGATGGGTGCAAGGGGAAGGAGAGCTTAAATTTCCTTCTGGAAACGTCATACAATTTAAAACATTTAAATGAAGTGGATCTTGTTTGATGTGTTTACCGTAGATATTTACAGCAATAACTTCTACATCTTAGAGGGATTGTTTTTTTTGGACATATCATGAATTGTCTACAAAGTTAAATCCACTGTCGAACATAAGATACAGCTTCTGGCCCTTGAAGACTGCTGTATGTTATAACTGTACACTGAAATACCAGTTACTAGCAAGTCTTCATTCACATGATCTCTATGTTACTACCCACAGACATTTAGCCACCCTGATGGCATCAAAAAGATCAGGTAGACATTCCTGTTTGAAGTTGTGCCAATATCCATGTTGAGTCCAGTTATGTCGGTGCAGAAAGCTGGCTATCTAAGCAGTGTGCCAATGTGGGGGCACACTTTGCAGACAGAGAAGACCCTCACGGTAAATAGAGGTTAAAATATTAACCCTAAATGCTCTCTTTTGTGGTAGTGTGGGTGAGCAGTTTAGGCTCATTGGGCAATGTTAAGAATTTGTTGCACACAATCAATCAATACATTGGGGACACACAAGAAACTTGAGACCAATTTAGTAAAACAACAATTATTTTTATATATTTGACACCAAGAACTCCGTTATTCAGGGGTGTGGAATTTATTAAAATATCTACTTGTCCAGTGGACAGGTTGCTTCTCAAATCTACTTGTCCTGTAAAAAGATCTACTTGTCCCTTTGGTGCCATGTAGTGTGGCGACAAATTATGGCAGCAATCTCATTATGTAAGTGCTCTGATAATAGCCTCTCTGATTATGCCAGGGCTACTACCATAGTAGGGCTTAAATACTTGCAGTTTCAATCCCTACTGTAACAATTTCCTTATTTTGCCACCTTTCTGCAGATCTGCATACTGGGGCTGGAGGAAGCAGTAAGCAATAGTTCTAGGGCTGGAATGCCTTTGAGTCTGCAAACCTACTAACCTGCATGTTTTAAAGATTTTTACCAGCTTCTCTCTAATATTTTCCCATAATAAGAAAGGTTGGACATTTACTCCCGACAATGGCAGAATTAGAACTTCTTCCAGTGTTGGGAAGAAAGTGGCTGGAGGGAAAATGAACTTGCAAATGCTCAATAGATTTTTACATGAGCAAATCTACACATCGTATTTACCCATGCTAAAATACAGTTCACAAATATTTTATAGGGTACAACATATACCATGGGTGCACTTTTGTGACTTTCTTTAAGAATTTGGGGCCAGATGTAGGTAGGTTCAGATTTGCGACCTGCAAATTGCGAGTCGCAAATCCGAATGTAGGATGGTGTCCCTGACACCATCTGTGATTCGCAAGGGCTTCGCAAATGCCCACCTCATGAATAATCATGAGGTGGGTCGCAATTTGCGACCCCCTCGCGAATGGCGGCCCTCACAGGGATGGTGGCCTGCTGGAGACAGCAGACCACCATGTCTGTGACTGCTTTTCAATAAAGCAGTTTTTTTTTTTGTAATGCAGCCCGTTTTCCTTAAAGGAAAACGAGATGCATAACAAAAATGAAAAATGAAATGTTTTCGTTTCATTTTTTCAGAGCAGGCAGTGGTCCACAGGACCACTGCCTGCTCTGAAAAAATGTTTACAGTGACATTCACAATGGGGAAGGGGTCCCATGTGGATCCCTTCCCTTTTGCGAAAGTGTTAGCACCCATTTGAAATGGGTGCAAACTGCGATTGGTTTGCACCCGCGTTCGCGGTCACAAAACAATCCTACATTGCACTGCGAGTCGCAATTAGGAAGGGAACACCCCTTACTAATTGCGAGTCGCAAACCCGTTTTGCGATTCGGTAACCAGGTTACCGAATCGCAAAACTGGGTTTGTGCATCGCAGTGTGCTTTTTGCATGTCGCAAACAGCGAAAGTCGCTGTTTGCGACATGCAAAAAGCTACCTACATGTGGGTCTTGGTCCCTAATTAGGTCTGGTGTTAACAAAGACATTTTGTTTTTATTAAACTTCTATTTCTCTCTCTTTCGGCCGGCTTTACTGTGAGTGATCGCATTCTGCTCTTCCACAAGGAGCATATTGCCACACAAAGTAGTTTTGTTCAGTGTCAGGAACTACAGTGGCAATCAGTGACGTAACTAAACTGGAGGGTGCCCCTTTGTAAAGAACATGGAGGAGCCCCCTCTCCAGACTCACTCAGGGCAGGTGCTGTGCTGAAGGGGCCCCATGGAGGGCGGCTGCGGGGCCTTTGTTATGCCGCTGGTGTGCTTTTAGAGAGTTCAAAAACTTTTTTGGGGGGGTTTGCCAGTGTTTGTTACAATGTTGAGGGCCTGGTAGCTCCCACAACAATAAAGTGTTACAAAAGCCATGTCAAAACAAGACACGCATTGATGAAACTAAAAGACTTATAAAAATATGCCAGATCAGTTGGCTTTGTCAGTGTTTGTTTATTTTCATGCTTCCCATAATCGTGTTGAAAATGGTTACACTGATTTTCCATTAGAAATATTTTTGGGAAATACTAGCATGCATCAACACATTTTACTAAATGACACTTCATTTGCATATAATGAGAGAGCATTCTGGGAGCATTAAACTTAGCCTCATAGCCTAAACTTTTCAAACATGTGTATACACGTTTTTTTTTTTTTGTACTGGAACCAACGTCAGTAGTGAAGTGTGACCTTAAAACATTTATTTACAGCACTCACCCTAATAATGAAGACTTTCAAATAATGAACCATAAATACAAGTTGGAACAGCATTATCTTTTGGAAACACATTATCTCAACTGCAGAGAGTTCCACTCTCTGTAATCAGGCAGCTAAAGGGTTTGTGCTGCAGGGGGTTGGGCCTACTTGTCCCAAGGACAAAGTAAACATAAAAACTTGTAGCCCTTGACCTCAAACAAGATGTCCCGGGCGTCGGGCGATAGGAATTCCACATCCCTGGTTATTGGATAAATACATTTTATGTCAGCAGTTCTGAATAATACAGAAATTCCGGATGCATGTAGATGGCTGGGATTTGGTTGCAGTAGTTCCCCCCACTTTTTGCTGGTATTTGATGCAACTTTGACTGAAGTGCACTGGGTTCCTGCTAACCAGATCCCCAGTGCCAGTGTTGAATGAGACAACTAGTCACTTGATCGCCCAAGTGACCAGGTCTTTAGCACCTCTAGGTCCCCAGTAAGCGGTAACTCGGGCATAGGTACTAAAGAGCCCCCCCCCCCTCCAAAAGCACTGCAGCAGAACTCGTGCCACTCTAAGGGACCCAGCAAACTCATGCGGACTGCCCCTGCAGGCTGCAAGACAAGGTGCTCTAAAAAAGGGAAAACACAACATGACACACTTGTGTGCCATGTCCCCCAACACTGTGTGCCACTGCAGGCTTCAAGACAAGGTGCTCTAAAAAATGGAAAACACAACATGTCACTTGTGTGCCATGTCCCCTAACACTGCCTGTAATTATTTAAGTCAACCCTACAGGAAGCCTTACAGCCCTAAGGCAGAGTGCATTATATTACAGGTGAGGATATATCAGCGAGGGCAGGTATGAACCTGCTATGTCTGTAGATTCTTAGACATAGTAAGTGATCAGGGAAGCCATTTTAAGCACATGTACTGGACACTGATCAATACAAGTTCCCCAGATATATAGGATGGCTTTACTGAAACTAGAGATGTTTGGTATTAAACGTCTCATTAATAAACCCTCAATAATTCCATTGATGGTTTTAGTAATACATGCAACCAAAGGGCACCTTAGAGGGTCCCCCGTGAAAAACTACCAACTGCTGGTGTGCTGGCTGGTTTCCAACAGTCTGCCACCAACAGACAAGTTTCTGACCCAAGGGTGGGAGCCTTTGCTCTTGGGCAGTCACAAACAAAACTTGATATGGCAGGGGTGTTACACACCACTCCCAAGAGGATGGCATGCAAATCAGCATTATAAGGCGGAGGGCTTCAAAGAGCCCACAGCCTTTGGTATGTGGTCCTGAGGAAGTGAGGAGATGCCGACCCCCTCCCCCTGGCCAGGGTCCATTTAGCACCTGGACAAGTGGGAACATTAGCTATGCAGGAGGCGTGTTGCACTTGAAGGTTGTACACACCTATAGGGTGACCAGCCTGAGGTGACCATAACCTTAGGATTTGCACCATCTTGTGCGTGGTAGAATTAGGAATTCTGGGACAGGATGATGCTCACAGTAGGAAAGTAGCATCTTTCTGACATAATTACCCCCACTTTTTTGCCTAGTGTCAGTGTGTTTAGACTGTAGTGCACTGGGATCCTGCTTACCAGGACCACAGTGCCTGTGCCCTCTACTCTAAATGTGGTTACTGGTAAACTTTACACCCCACAATTGGCAGACTGGTGCACCCATGTAAGTCCCTAGTATATGGAATTTAGGTATCCAGGGCATTGGAACACCAGGGGCCTCCCATGGGCTGCAGCATGTATTGGGTCAACCATGGGAGCCCATGCAAACTGTCTACAGGCCTGCCATTGGAGCCTGCGTGGAATGGTGCATGCACCCTTCCACCACCGATACAAGGCTTACCTTATATCCTGGTCACTGCACTTAAACAGTATGTCACCCCTCTGGTAGGCCCTTCAGCTTAACAGCAGGGTTCATGTCTCTAAGTGTGAGGGTACCCTTGCAGGAGAAGGGTACCCCTACAAACCCCAGACTCCATTCCCTTGGCTTTGTAAGTGTGGGGAAGCCGTCTTAAGGTATGTAGTGAACACTGGTCAACACCAGTGGTCCAACTACATGATGGCTTCTTTGAACCTAGGCATATTGGTATCAAACATGTTGTAATCATACAACTACACGGATTCCAGTGCTAGTTGCATGATTCCCTGTACTCTGGGGGTTCCTTAGAGATCTCCCAGGTCTGCCTGTGCAGCCGTATGAGGTCTGCTGTCAGCCCATGCAGCTGCCGACCCCGGAAACTGTTCTGCCCTGCTATTGGTGAGCCGGAATCAAGCAGCAAAAGGAAGAACAGAGGATTTCCTGCAAGAGAGAGGTGTGACCACCTCCCCCTTTGTATTCGGTGCCTATGGGGATGGGGTGGCCTCTGAGCACCACCAGACTGCTTTGAAGGGCACATTGGGTGCCTTGCCAGGTGGCTGCTTGATTCTGCCATCTTGGTAGCCTGAGGCCCCAGGAGCATCGGACTGGTTAGGCCAGGTAGATGACATCCCTGATCCCTCTGGTAGGTGGGTCACTTCAGAGAGGGACCAACCCCTGTTTAGGGTTTAAGGGCTCCCCCAAGGGTGGTTCCTCAGATTTGTCAGGCAAGACTCTACAAGGAACTCTCCATGACACTTTCTGCCCCTGGCCCTTGGGGGGGGGGGGGGAGAAATGGGGGGCTGTCTGGAGTTTAGGAGTGTATGTAGGTGGCGGGGAGGCTGGGCATCCTGGTACTTAACTTAGGGGTCCTAGTTCCTCCAGCTCCCCTCTACAGATTCCACTTCCTTTGGTGGGGACTGCTTTTTGCATTCCACTTAGTATATGGTTTGGTCTCCCCCTAGGGCTTTCACTATTTTCCACAGTTTTACTGTTTGCTATTCCTTTCTATGCTAATCTCGGACTTCTAATGTGTATATAATAGTGTGTTTACTTGCCTGCTAGTGGAGCATTGCCTATACAGTATTTTAGTATTTGTGTTACCATAGTAAAAGTACCTTTATTTTTGTAACAATCTATGGTTCTTTCATGTGTGTAAGTGTTGTGTGACTACAGTGGTTGCATAAGCTTTGCATGTCTTTTAGTTAAGTCTTGGCTGCTCATCTACAGCTACCGCTAGAGAGCACTGGCTTCCTAGACACTGTCTACAGCTCACTATAAGGGGAGACCTGGATCTGGTAAAAGGTGATACTACCATAGGTGTTCACCACACACCAGGACAGCTTCCTACACACAGCCCTAGGAGAAATGGGTCAACTGTGTCTATGTGCCTGAGGATCTCAACGTTTGAGCCCCTGTGGCTTTCCCCGGGACTTGCCCCCCATTCCCTGCTTGCAGCCTCTTTCTGACCGGACCGCTCTCCATTGAAGTGAGTGGGGCACCAGAAACTGTAACACCTCTGCACCCAGACACCCCAGAGGTTAACCGTTGGTGTGACCTTGGTCCTTTCCCCATACTCACCTCAAGGTCAGAATAAAAGTCCTGGAAGCCATTGCTAAGTACCTGTATGCAGCATCTGTTTCGTTCCCATACAATAACAATGGGGCACCTGAGGCAGAGAAGCACCTGAGCACCCAAGATGCCTCAGTGCCTCCTAAAGTGACCTGTTGGTGTTGCTTTGGACCTTGCCCCATATTTACCTTTGCGCCAGAAGATTAGTCCTGTAAGCCGTTGCCAAGTACCCATATGCACTATAGGTTTCTTCATGATAGGAAAATATTACTGTTCCAAATATTGCACTAAATGTCAACTTCTGAATTTTTACAGTTTTCAGAACTCGAAAAGTACCCATGCGATTCCGATGATCTTGGTATTTAAATTCATATAAAAATGTGTTATTTTTATGGACTGGTGTTGGATTTCTTTGAGTGCTTCTCGATTACTGCCTTAGTCTGTGTGTAATACATGCATAGCACTTTTTTGTGATATGCCCAACTGCTCGCCCACACTACCACAAAAGAGCATTTGGGATGTCATTTGTGCCTCTGTAATACCTTTGGGGATTGCCTGGACCCTTTACACAGTGTACCTCTTTTTGGTCCACAATATAAAGAACCAGCTTCTTACAATGCAGAGGTGCTTTTCAGCGTCAGGTGCCCTGTTGATTTCAGTGGGAAAACAGTACTGTGTGACAGTCCGCAAGCAGGGACTGGGAAGGGGGGTTGGGCGGTCCAAATCCTAAAGGGTGGGGTGTGAAGACAGACTCAGTCCTTGAGATGATCAGGCACGTAGGGACACCATTGGATCTTGTGCTGTGGGGCTCAGCTGCAGTGGTGATTTCTCCAGCTGGATTGCGCTGTGGGAAGCACTCACAATTTGGGGTAGCCTGAGAAGACAGGCTGCAGGCATGGACTGAGGGACTAGTCCAACCAAATCCCCCCCCCCCCCCCCCCCCCAAAAAAAAGGGGCTCAGCTGTGGAGGGTCTCAGGACCCCACTGGCACCATGGGTCCACTTCTCCTCGGGCTGTGGAGCATAGGTGCAGTGGTGCTTTCAGGCGTCCGTTAACAGTGCTAAAGAGGCTCTTGCGGTTTTCTGCGCATCTGCAGACACTAGCTGCAGGTGATGACTGGGGGGCCAGTTTGGCTAACCCAAGATGGGGCTCAGCTCTTAGGGGGTTCTGTGCCTCATGGGCACCATCAGTTCACGGCAACTCGGGCTGGGAGGCTCAAGTGCAGTGCGGCTTTCTCCGACAGGGTTGTTCTGGCAGAGGCTCTAATTTCGGTCCTTTTGATGCCTGCAAACAAGCGTGGAATCAGCTCCTCTACTCCAAGGGAGATGGTGGCGCCAGTTGAACTCTTGGCTCACTCCTCCAGCTCTTGGAGGTGACATTGCTTTCTGGACAAGCCTGGTGTGTGCAATTGTAGGAGACAGCAGGCAGACTGTAGGTTGGCGCCAAGTCAGTTGCTGTTCCTCAGTCCTCATGTTATGGTCTCTTCTTCCTTCCTTCTTCCCCAGGCAGACAAATAAGAGTTCCTGGTGTCAGAGGCCACCTAAATACTGAATTTAGGGGCATTAAAGGGGAGTGAAGGGTAGTGTCCAAAGGACTACACTACACACCCTATATGACTACTTCCTGTGGGAAGTGGTGATTACCCTGTCCCAGAGTGCCTAATTCCACCACACACAAGATGGTGGGATTCGTATTTTCGTGTTCATTTCAGGTAGCCCCACCCTAGGGGTGTGACTAGCCTGGGAGTATAACACTCCTTTTTTCCAGTCTGTCCTGGTGCTAAATGGGCATTAGGGAGGAGTGGCACCTCCCAGGACTGGGAGAGGCCAGGTCACATATCAAAGGCGGCACTGGACTTTGAAGTCCCTGATCTTGGTATGCTAAACCACTAGCCATCCTGCTGGAGGAGGTGTGAACATCTTCCAGAGCAGGCATTATTTCTGGCCTCCGAAACCGTGGGGTCTCACCTTCAGAGGGTCAGAAGCCAGTCTGGTGGCAGGCTCGACTTTACCAGTCAACAAGCACACTAGAGGATTAGTAAGTTTCAGGGGTATTTATAAGATTCTAAGGGGATAACTAGACTCTTTACACAGTACATCTCTTTTTGGTATACCATATAAAGCTTCATACAATTGACAGACTTCACAGGGGCATATCTGCACATGCACACATGTAGCATAATGTACCCTGCCTTAGGGCTCCAAGGTCTGCTCTAGGGTGACATACATATAGCCAATGTAGTGTCTTTGTGAAAAGACCATGTTTGAAAACATGACATGCCAAAGTCAAGCAGCCTGCAATGGCAGTCTGTGTAATTTTGCGTGTGGGTGCCTTAGAGTGGCATAAGACATGCTTCAGCCTTTAGGGATTCTCTTTAGCACCCATGCCTCCATTTACTAGGGATGTACCGGGGTGCTAAAGTCCATGCCAGTTGTGTTACAATTAGACTTTACTTGTTTTAGGGGAAAGAGCATTGTCACTGAGGTCTGATTAACAAGCCTCAGTGCACCAAACCCCAAACCAGCATTTACTAGTTCTAAAGGGGGCAGAAATTTGGGGGATGGAGGGGTGGGGCTGGAAAAAAGTCCAGTTTCCTACAGTCTGTCAAACTGAATTGCTAATAGACTTTAAAGCAGTAACTATGCTGGTGTTTCTAGAGTGGCAGAGGGAGCAATATTTCAGCAGACAAAGACAAGTTGTTCCAAACATTTTTTCAGCAATTCTCTTTCTGTGAACTACCTTAAATGTTTGAACACAACTAAAAATATCTTCAGTGACTGAGAATCTCAAAGTCCTTATTCTCCCCAAGTGACAAAACTCACTAGTTTTCCCTTGCCTCATTCGGTGTTAGGTGCTGGGCTCTCCAACAGTCCCTATAGTTTACACTTTCTAGTTTAAACTTACACTCAAGACACTCATCTCTGGAATGTCACAATTGAAGGCATTTCAGGCTGCTAAGGAGCACATTATCACAAGGATAGAAGTTGAGTATGGTTGTGCACAAGTGTGGGGGAGGAACCACAATATCATTAATAATTTCTGACAACTATTTATACACACTTTGACCTGCATTTTCATCTTTACACTAGGATTTTGTGCAAGCAGCAACTTAGGGATTGCTTTTAAAGTGTCACAACAAGTTTAGCGTAAAGGCAGCAGCCTTGACATATTGTGAGCTTGTGACTGAAATGTGAAGTATTTGCCTTAACACTAGTTCCAGTATTCCAGCCAAGCAGCACTTTTCACTTTGTCTGGGATTATTATGTACTTGCAATTGTTACAGCTGTAACGTAGTGGACAATAATAATAAAATTTGGGGAATGGACACAATCTCTTTTGTGGTGCATAAGGAATCCATGAGGCATCTGACACAAAGCACCGAAATGAGCTTTTTGGGCATTTCAGCTAAATGCTCTAGTTAAATGCAATCAGAAAAAGAGTTGAATGTTGTAGATTAGCAGCTGTGGTCTAGACAGTACCTTCGGTTATTCACCTGGTGAACTCAGTGTGAAGTATTTTGTACTGTCAATGATTAGGAAAACAAGTTATGTAGTCACAAATCATGGGTTTTGTTATTTGCATTTGTTTATCATCTTAACATTGTATCATTCACAGTGTGGGTGTTCGTTCAGAAATTGTAACGTCTGAGGTTTGTAGGTGTTTGGCTATGGAGGATGTGTAGACAGCACACTGAAAGTTTACTTTAGAAATGTTATTTTTAGATTAGTGTGAAGGCAAATTGCATCAATACTTGGGATCGTTGTAGGGTCTCATGTACGGGTGGATGCATTGAAGAGCTGACATGAAAACAACCATGTTTATAACAAGGCATCTAACACATGTCGCTAAACTTTGATGACTTCAACATATCTATGCTTCAAAAAGTTACTTTGTTAATTGAAACCGGTTGATATTATGGATGAACACCCACAAGTAACTCAGTCCATTTTAGAGCACACGCCTAGAAGCGCAGTCTTAAAAAGTAGACAAAAACATTCTTTAAGCAAGGTAGGTAAAGCTAATCCAATAAGTAAATAGCATATATAAAAAAATAAACTCAATACATTAAACTTCACAATTTCTAATTCCTATTGTGTAAACAGATGAGAGCCCCACACCGTGTATACAATCTACATACCCTGCTTTACCTTCCTACCTTAATTAGAAACCTTTCCAATAAATCAAAATTTACTTCACACGACACCAAGTTTAACTTAATGTTTTGGATGAAAGTGACTCTAGCTCCAATTGAGAATTCTGATGTTACTTTAACAATTATGGAAAATTAAAACAAGCCCTCCATTCAGGAACTATAAACATAAAATAATTGACCTAGTACAATGCAAAAGGTCAGGTTTATCAGGTCACGTCACAATCTCTATCCCACCACTCCCTTTCACTGCGCAAGTACTATTCTATTGACTTGGAACCACAAATCTCCAGCTTTGGCATCTTTCATAGATTATCTTACTTGACCCTCTTTACATCATGAAGGAGGGTACCAACAACGTTCAACTTATCTATAAAACAGCATTACGTTGCCCACAGGCGAAACAATAGTGTTTGTTCAGTAGTACTTATAACTGAAATTTCAGACAATGGGGTGAAGGGCAGCCACTTCAATCTCCTAGAGGCCACCATAGCTCATATTTCATATCAGAAAGTCAATACACAGCCTGTCTGGGGAGGGAGGGGAGAGGCTCATGTAAATCTGTGAAAGTTACCAAGTGCCTCATGAGCTACTAGTAGCTCTTGAGCTACCCATAAGTAGCTTTCCTGTGTGTAGCCCAGCCTACAAAAACTGAAAAGCTTATATTTAAAACAAACATGTAAACTTGTCTGATGTGGTCAGTATTAAAAGTTAATACTAGTCGCTCTTGATGATTTTCATCACATAAGTAGCTTTTACTACTAAAAAGGTTGGAGACCCCTACTGTTGGCGAAGCGCCAGCATCCAACGGAAAGTCTTCTTCCTAGCTGTCTACGTCGACGAGGACGTCATAATGGCACGGCTCCATGCGACTCCGTCTGACGTCAGCGTGCCAATAAGAGGTCCCCGTCGGCGTACTAACGTCAGTTTCACCTCACTTTTTTCGTGCCTTTAAAGCAAATAGGAGTAAACCGACCATGAAAATTTATAAATAATATAGAAAGATGTACACACACAAAAACCTTGATCATTTAAATAATCCATTCTTATTGAAAGCTGGGATACATAAATATACAAAATAAATAGAGAAATATCACTATATATATATATATATATATATATATATATATATATATATACACACACACACACACATATACACACACACACATACACACGCTTTCATTTATATAAATATAAAGCTAAATACTGCAAGATAAGAGTGTAACCAGGTAGGCAACGGGGAGGCGGGAGGGACCGTGAGGAATCCACAGGTAGTCAGTGTATCCACCAGAAAAAGCGTTACCGAAGGACAGTAACTTGTTCTTCTGATGGATACAACTACCTGTGGATTCCTCACCTTATGAATAGAGTCCCAAGCAGTACCGCACTCTGTGGTGGGTGCCCACCTGATTACACTAAGAAATCTTGCAATACCGAGCGAGCAAAGTGACCGTCCCTCCTCATCTCCGAGTCTAAACAGTAATGTTTCACGAAAGTATGGAGGGACGCCCAAGTTGCTGCTTTACATAGGTCTACCAATGGAACTCCCCTCGCCAGAGCAGAGGATGCAGTTTTAGCTCTAGTAGAGTTGGCCCTGATACCTTCAGGAGGGGGCTTTTTTGCCAAAGAGTAACATATCTTGATACACAAGATGACCCACCTGGAGAGGGTCCTTTTCTGTACAGCTCTGCCTTTCTGTTGACCAGCATACCCAACAAATAGTTGCTCATCCAAACGAAAGTCTTTAGTTCTTTCGAGATAAAAACTCAGGGCCCTCCTAGGATCCAACCTATGGAGTCTCTACTCTTCTTTAGATGGAGGGGGAGGAGGGTAAAAAGCAGGAAGAGTGATATTCTGCCCTAAATGAAAAGGGGTGACAACTTTCGGCAGAAAAGCAGTCCTGGTTTTTAGAACCACTTTATCAGGGAAAAACACAGTGAAAGGAGGCTTGACGGAGAGCGCCTGAAGCTCACCAATCCTTCTAGCAGAAGTAATCGCGATCAAGAAAACAGTCTTGAAGGCTAAATATCTCAATGAACATGAATGCATGGGCTCGAAAGGCGAACCCATTAAAAATTTTAAAAGATTTAAGTCCCACTGAGGCATGTGAAAAGGAGTAGGAGGAAATCTATTCACCAAACCCTTAAGGAACCTATGTACAATGGGAGACTTGAATAAAGGTGGCTGATCCGGAAGGCAAAGAAACGCCGACAGAGCTGCCAAATAACCCTTAAATGTAGCAATAGCACAGCCTTTCTTCGCCAAACTGAGAACAAACAAAAGTACATCTGAAAGATGGGCCTTTAAAGGATCTTTTTGGTTCTCTCCACACCACAACACAAATTTTGCCCACCTTCCGGCATAAATAGACTTAGTGGAGTGTTGCCTGGACGATAGCATAACATCCACTACATCCGGTGGGAGAGAAAAAGAACTCAGGTTGCCCCGTTCAATATCCAGGCATGAAGGTGCAGGCTCTCGAGGTGGGGGGTGTAGAACCTGCCCCTGTGATTGAGAGAGGAGATCTGCCCTGAGCGGGAGACTGAGCGGAGGGCACTGATAGAGTTGAAGTAGGTCTGTATACCATACCCTTCTCGGCCAGTCCGGTGCCACCAATATGATTTGGGCCCGGTCTTGACGAACCTTCCTCAAAACCCGAGGAATCAAGGGTATGGGGGGAAACGCGTAAAGCAACTGGCCGTTCCAGGACATCTGAAACGCATCCCCCAATGCCCCTTGCATCAGATACTGGAGGCTGCCGAATAACGGGCAATGCGCGTTCTCGCGAGTGCCAAATAAATCCACCTGAGGAGTACCCCACATCTCGAAGATGTGGAGGACTATATCCGGATGGAGACGCCACTCGTGATCTAATGAGAAGTGACGACTGAGAACGTCCGCACGTACATTCAACACTCCGGCCAAATGATTTGCTATCAAGCAAATCTGATGGTCCTGAGCCCAGGACCAGAGTCGTAGGGCTTCTCGGCAAAGAAGATACGACCCCACTCTTCCTTGTTTATATACCACATCGCAGTAGTGTTGTCCGTCAGGATCTGAACTGACTGCGAAGGGAAGGGAGGAAGGCCTTGAGCGCCAAACGTACAGCCCGCAATTCCAACAGATTGATATGCAACATCTGTTCCACTGGAGACCAACGACCCTTGATCTCCAGGTCCCCCAGATGAGCTCCCCACCCTAGAGTGGAAGCATCCAATATCACTGTGGCCACCAGAGGTGGTAGTGAAAACGGTTTCCCTTGGGAAAGGTTGCCGTCCACTGACCACCAATGAAGATCCGCTACAGCGTCCCTGGAGATCTTTTTTGAATCCTTGAGATCCCCTTTGTGCTGGAACCACTGTCTGCGGAGACACCACTGAAGAGCCCTCATATGCCAGCGAGCAAGAGTGACCAACAGAATGCAAGAGGCAAACAGACCTAGCAGGCGTAAGACTTTGAGGACTGGAACTGCCGCTCCTCTTTGAAACAAAGGAATCCGTGCCGGAATGTCCCGCAGCCGCTGAGGCGGGGGGTAGGCCCAAAACCTTGTTGTGTCCAATACTGCCCCTATGAACAGGAGGCGTTGAGGGCTCCAGGTGAGATTTGGGTACGTTCACTGAAAAACCCAGATCGAACAACAACTGCGTTGTCATTCGCAGATGAGACAACACAATCTCTGGAGACTTGGCTTTGATCAACCAATCGTCCAGGTAGGGAAAAACCGCTACCTCCCTCTTTCTGAGATGTGCTGCAACAACTGCCATCACCTTTGTGAAGACCCGGGGTGCTGAAGTAAGACCAAACGGGAGGACCGCGAACTGGTAATGCTGCGATCCGACCACAAAACGGAGATACTTCCTGTGCGACTTGACTATGGGAACATGAAAGTACGCGACCTGCAAATCGACAGACACCATCCAGCCTCCTTCGTTCAACGCCAATAGCACCTGCGCTAGGGTCAGCATTTTGAATTTTTCCTGCTTGAGGAACAAATTCAAAATCCTCAAGTCTAGGATTGGCCTTAGACGACCGTCCACCTTGGGAATCAGGAAATACCTTGAATAACACCCCTGACCCCTTTCCTGCAACGGTACCAACTCTATAGCGCCCTTTGCCAACATAAAAAGGAGTGACGGGAAGGGAGGAGGAAACTCCTGAAAGGGGAGAGCATAGCCCTTTTCCACAGTTCCTAGCACCCACAAGTCTGTTGTAATTGACCTCCATTGCTGCAGAAAAAGACTCAATCTTCCTCCTACAGGAGAAGTGTGACTGAAAGTGGGGAAAACTAGGGCTGCTTCTGCTGCTGTCCACCCGAGGAGGATGAAGAGAGCTGCTGGGCTGGACCTCTAGCCCTGCCCCTACCTCGCCCCCTGAAGGCACGATAGGGCGGGTTGGCAGGTTGCTGGGCATACGATTGAGACCTACGAAAGGCAGAGCCTCTAGCAAACCCTAAAAACCTACGAAAAAGGCCTGTACATAGTAGCAGAAGGGGTCTGCAAACCCAGGGACTTAGCTGTAGCCCGACAGTCCTTAAACCGTTCAAGGGCAGAATCTGCCTTGTCCCCAAACAGCTTTTCCCCGTCAACTGGAAGGTCCATTAACGTAGACTGTACATCCGACGAGAAACCCGAAGACCTTAGCCAGGCATGCCTTCTCGTAGCCACTGATGTTCCCATGGCCCTGGCTATAGAATCCGTAGTATCCAGGCCAGATTGAATAATCTGCTGTGCAGCCACTTGCGCGTCCAAGAAAAGGGCCCCAAAAGATTTTCGCACTTCCTGTGGCAGATCTTTTGCCATCTCCTTCGCAGAGTCCATCAGGGCATGAATGTATCTGCCTAGCACACAAGTGGAATTGGTAGCTTTCAGGGCCATGCTACAAGAAGAGAAAATTTTCTTCGAGGATTGCTCCATCCTCTTGGATTCCCTGTCTGTTGGAACACCAGGGAATGTACCAGGGGCAGATTTCGCAGAACATGATGCCTGAACCACCAAACTCTCCGGAGTCGGGTGACGAGATAGGAATGATGGATCTCCTGGGGCACTCGTATGCCTTCTCGCCACTGCCCTGTTCACCGCAGGAGATGTCACCGGCTTTCTCCACAGGTCCATAATAGGCTCAGTCAACGCCTCATTAAAAGGCAACATGGGGTCAGCACTGGAGGAAGAAGGATGAAGAACCTCCGTGAGCAAGTTAGTCTTGACTTCTGCCGAGGACAAAGGCAAATCTAGATAGTCAGCCGCCTTCCTCACGACAGCATGGAAAGAGGAGGCCTCCTCAGTAAACTCCCCCGGAGAAGCAATGTCCCACTCCGGGGAAGTATCCAAGACATTTGCAGTGGCAAGTCCTTGAAAATCATCAGAAGGCTCCATCTCACCTTCCTCAAGCCTTCTGTACTCCTCTTCCTCCAAAAGCCTCAACGCCTTCCTCCGAGATCTTAAATGGGTCTCACAGCCGGCGTCGACAAGGTCTCCATCGACGCCGATGACCTCAAACCTTGAGTTGGTTCCGGAAGACCCCTGGATTCAACCGGCGCCGGCCCGAAGTCGGCCGATGACCTCCTCGACGCCGAATGCGCAGAAGGAGATGGAGTCGGTCTGGATGAGGCCACCAAAGACGCCAGATGGCGCGGAGAAGGAGTCGGACGAGAAGCAGACAGATCCACAGTCCCAGGTGAAGGACTCCTGCCAGGGGAAACCCCCGGCGCCGGACCACCAGGCTCTGAAGGGCAGAAGGGCATGAATGGAGCAGCCCTGTACGACGCCCACGAGCCCAAATTGAATGCCAATGGCCCCATGGGACCCGCCGGTGCACCAGCAGGGGCCATGGCTTGAAACACAGCATACATCGCATTCAAAAATGCGTCCGGATCCGTCCCTGGAGTCGGGAACGGTGGGTACTGCTGTGTAGACGTCTGGGGAACATCAGCATCCCTCGGTGCCGGTGAGAAACGAGGACTATCTTGAGTGACCTCATAGACTGAAGGCGCCGGTGACAACCTCGGACTCTCCGGCTGAGGCGTGACCATAGGACTCATCTACCACGTCTTCTGGCGCCGTGACGAACGAGACCTCGACCGACTCCTCGATCGGCGCCGAGAGTCATGACGGCGCCGCTTCTTATGTTTTTTGGGAGAAGCATGGGAAGAAACCTTCTTGTGTTCCTTCTTCTTTGCCTTGGGCAAGAAGAGCTTCGCTTCTCGTTCCTTCAGAGCTTTCGGATTCATGCTCTGGCACGAAGAACAGTCTTCCACATCATGCTCAGAGCTCAAACACCAAATACAATCTGAATGGGGGTCGGTCACTGACATCTGACCCCCACATTCCCTACACGGCTTAAAACCGGACTTCTTCGGAGGCGACATTGTAACTTCACAAGATCGCTACAGTAACCAACGGGCCAGGAAGAAAACCGTTGAAGTCGAATGCACGGAAAAAGGAAAAACTGACGTTTGTACGCCGATGGGGACCTCTTATTGGCACGCTGACGTCAGACGGAGTCACGTGGAGCTGTGCCATTATGACGTCCTCATCGACGTACACAGCTAGGAAGAAGACTTTCCGTCGGATGCTGGCGCAGGGATCGAATTCATAAGGTGAGGAATCCACAGGTAGTTGTATCCATCAGAATCCACCTTTTACTTGGAATGCTGGATGTAAAGTCGATACAACCAACTTTTTGCCAAATAACTACGGCCATCTCTTTTTGGATGTTGACTTCCTTGAGCAAACTGTGCAGCAAACAAATGTGCGTGCTGAACAATTTCTGCGGGAGCATGGAAGCACTCTAGGGCCCAGTTCTAAGGCACGCCAGTGGTATCCCACCTCGGTGAAGGAATTCGACATTTTTGGGCCTTAAGCTCAAAATGGGATTAGTGCAGAAACCAACCTAGCAGTCCTAGTCCTAGTCCTACTGGTTGACTTACACGATTTGGGTAATCCCTCCCAAACACCCCCACTGCCAATCTTCGCACCATACATGAGCAGAGATCACTTTTTCCTATTGCAGCACATGCTGCATTTCTATGACAATTCTGCTGTGTTGCTCCGGGACCATCTAGACCATGACAGGTTGTGCAAAATTCAGCCTGTTTTGGAACCTTTGTCTACCAGGTTTACAGTCCCGGAAAGAATATAGATGTCAACGAGTCCTTGATCATGTACAGGGTACATTGCGAGCAAAATAGCTCGCTACGGCATCAAGCTGTACATTCTGTGCAAGATCTCTACTGGCTATGAGTACAGCTTGAGAGCGTTTACAGGGAAGGACTCCACGCTAAACAGTGTAGGTTGCCCTTCCATACTGTGGGGGGTGGGGGGGGGGGGGAGGGGGGAGGGGGGGAAGAGGGGATGGGAGCTCGCCCAGCCACTCCTTTACAAAGGTTATAACCTTTATGTGGACAATTTCTATGCAGGAGTTTAATGAGCTCTACAAAGCTGGCACTGTGGCCTCTGCGTTAACAACTAACTGTACCAAAGGATTCCCGCAGGAGCTTGCGTGCAAGAAGCTCCAGAAATCCCAGAGCACTGCGTTGTTTCAATGAACTGCTTGTAGTCAAATTCTTGTATAAGCGTGATGTGTACATGCTTATTTCAATTCATGATGAGAGCACTCACCCAGCACCCCCTTCTCCGTCCCCCGCATTCACCCAGCGCCCCCTTCTCTGTCCCCCACTCTGCATGTTCCTGAAGAACGAGTTACTTACCTTTGGTAACAACTTTTCTGGTGGATACATTAGCTACCTGTGGATTCCTCACCTATTGAATACTCCCCTTGCGCCAGCATTCGACGGAAATCTTCTTCCTAGCTTCTGCACGTCGACGAGGACGTCACAATTGCCCACGCGATGCCGTCTGACGTCATACAGGCAATAAGAGGTCCTCGCCGACGTCAGTACCAACATTTTTTACGTGCCTGAGACGAATAGGCCATTGAAACAAACAATCATATAACAATAATTAATAGCATCAAAGCTAAAAACAACATTCCAAAAACTCAATTAAAAAAAAAAATAATAATAATCCATAAATATATATACAATATATGTACAAGCCCTCAAATACCAAGAGGTGCACACTCAAGAATAACTTGGTTAGACCAGACAGGCAACGGGGAGGCGGGTGGGACCGTGAGGAATCCACAGGTAGCTAATGTATCCACCAGAAAAGTCGTTACCGAAGGTAAGTAACTCGTTCTTCTGATGGATACAACTACCTGTGGATTCCTCACCTATTGAATAGAGTCCCAAAGCAGTACCGCACTCGGTGGAGGGTGCCTGAATGGTCAAACCAAGAAATCCTGCAGCACTGACTGTGCAAAAATTGCCATCCCTCCTAACCTCCGAATCCAAGCAGTAATGCGTCACAAAAGTGTGAAGGGATGACAAAGTTGCGGCCTTGCAGATGTCGACCACAGGAACACCCCTAGCCAAGGCTGAAGAGGCCGACTTAGCTCTGGTGGAATGAGCTCTTATTCAATCGGGGGTTCCTTCTTTGCGAGAGAATAACAGTTTAATGCAAAGAATGACCCACCTGGAGAGTGTTCTCTTGTGGACTGCCCTTCCTCTCCTCTTTCCCACGTACCCGATGAAGAGTTGATCCTCCAACCTGAAATCCTTTGTTCTGTCCACGTAGAAGCTCAGCGCTCTCCTCGGGTCTAAGCGGTGCAGTCTTTCTTCCTCTTTCGAAGGATGAGGTGGAGGATAAAACGAGGAAAGAGTAATTGTTTGGGCCATATGAAAGGGTGAAACAACCGTCGGCAGGAAAGCAGCCTTGGTCCTCAACACCACCTTATCCCCATAAAAAGATGTGTACGGGGGTTTAACAGATCGAGCCTGCAGTTCCCTCACTCTTCTTGCTGAAGTAATTGCAACAAGGAAAACAGTCTTCAGAACCAATAATCTTAAAGGGCAAGAATGCATTGGCTCAAACGGCGAGCCCATAAGAAAAGTCCAGACTAGGTTTAGATCCCACTGGGGCATAATGAAAGGAGTGGGAGGAAATTTATTAATGAGACCTTTTAAAAATCTTAGTACTATAGGAGATTTAAATAAAGGCGGCTGGTCTGGAAGACATAGAAAGGCTGACAGGGCCGATAAATATCCCTTGACTGTAGCCACTGCACAACCCCTCTGTGCCAGGGACAACGCAAAAGACAAGATATCCGATAAGTGGGCACGCAAGGGATCAAATTGCTTCTCTCCACACCATATCACAAATTTAGCCCACCTGTTAGCGTAGATAGATTTAGTGGAGTGTCGCCTGGCCGATAAAAACTTCCACTACCTCAGGTGGGAGAGAAAAGGAACTCAGGTTGCCCCGTTCAATCTCCAGGCATGAAGGTGCAGGCCCTGGAGGTGGGGGTGTAAAACCTGCCCCTGCGACTGCGAGAGGAGGTCTTCCCCGAGAGGGAGACCGAGCGGGGGCACAGAGAGAGTTGGAGAAGATCCGAATACCATACCCTTCTCAGCCAATCCAGAGCTATTAAGATGACTTGGGCCCGGTCTTGGTGAATTTTCCTCAAAACCCGAAGAAATCAAAAGTATGGGGGGGACGGGGAGGGGGGAACGCATAAAGGAACTGGTCGCGCCAGGTCATCTGAAACGGGTCCCGCAACGTTCCTTGTACCAAATACTGGAGGCTGCAGAACAACGGGCAGTGCGAGTTCTCCCGATCTATCCGAGGGATCCCCCACATCTGGAAGATTTGATGGACCAGATCCGGATGGAGACCCCACTCGTGATTGGTCGAGAAATGCCGACTGAGACTGTCCGCACGCACGGTCAAGACTCCGGCCAGATGATTTGCTACCAAGCAAATACGATGGTCCCTTGCCCAGGACCATAGCCGCAGAGAAGGTACGACCCTACTCCTCCCTGTTTGTTTATATACCACATCACTGTAGTATTGTCCGTCAGGACCTGAACCGACTGACCGCGAAGGGAAGGGGTGGAAGGCCTCGAGTGCAAGACGTATTGCCCGCAACTCTAACAGATTTATATGAAACATCTGTTCCACTGGAGACCAATGACCAATGACCAATGACCAATGACCTTTGACCAATGACCTTTGACCAATGACCTTTGACCAATGACCAATGACCTTTGACCAATGACCTTTGACCAATGACCTTTGACCAATGACCTTTGACCAATGACCTTTGACCAATGACCTTTGACCAATGACCTTTGACCAATGACCAATGACCTTTGACCTCCAGGTCCCCCAGATGAGCTCCCCACCCTAGAGTGGAAGCATCCGTTATTACTGTGGTCACCGGCGGAGGTTGCGAGAACGGCCTTCCTTGGGAAAGATTGCCGTCCGCAATCCACCATTTTAAGCAGCGTCCCTGGAGATCTTTACCGATCCCTCGAGATCCCCTTTGTGTTGAGACCACTGCTTCTGGAGGCACCACTGAAGAGCCCTCATGTGCCAGCGTGCGTGAGTGACCAGCAGAATGCAAGAAGCAAAGACAGAGCAGACGTAGGACCTTGAGGACTGGAACGACTGCTCCACTTTGAAACATTGGAACCAACACCTGAATGTCCTGAATCCGCTGAGGCGGAGGAAAGGCGCGACTCAATGTTGTATCCAGTACAGCCTCTATGAACAGGAGGCGCTGAGAGGGCTCTAGGGGAGATTTGGGCACATTCACTGAAAAACCCAGGTCGAACAACAACTAGGTTGTCGACTGTAGGTGATGCAACACGAGCTCCGGAGACTTGGCTTTGATCAACCAGTCGTCCAGGTAAGGAAATACGGCTAACCCCTTCCTTCTGAGCTCTGCCGCAACCACTGACATCGCCTTTGTGAAGACTCGGGGTGCCGAAGTAAGACCAAACGGAAGGACCGCAAACTGATAGTGCTGCGACCCCACCACAAACCGGAGATACTTCCTGTGCGACTTGAGTATCGGGATATGAAAGTAAGCATCCTGCAAGTCGACAGACAACATCCAATCTCCATCGTTCAGCGCCAAAAGCACCTGAGCTAGGGTCAGCATCTTGAACTTCTCCTGTTTGAGGAACCAATTCAAGATCCTCAGGTCCAGGATTGGCCTCAACCGACCATCCTTCTTGGGGATCAGGAAGTATCTTGAGTAACAACCCCGACCCCTCTCCTGCTCTGGAACCAACTCCACCGCACCTTTTGGAAGGAGGACTTGAACCTCCTGTTCTAGTAACAGGAGATGCTCTTCTGAACAGTAGGATGGGCGGGGCGGGATGGGGGGAGGAAACTCCCGAAAGGGAAGTGCATAGCCTATCCCCACAATGCTGGTGACCCAGGAGTCTGATGTTATAACCTCCCACTTGCGGAGAAAGTTCAATAACCTCCCCCTACAGAAGTGTTACGAGAAGGAATTGGTGGAAGACTAAGGCTGCTTCCCATGCTGCACCCCTCCAGAGAAAGAGGCAGAGGCAGAGTGCTGCTGGGCGGCTCCCCTGGTTCGGACCGTACCCATCCCCCTGTACGATCTGTAGGAGAGAACAGAGGTGGGTTGTTGCTGAAATCTGCCTCGAAAGGAGGAGGAGGAGGAACCACGACCAAACCCCCTAAACCCTCTAAACAATCTGGAGGAGACAGAAGAGGAGGCCTGCAAGCCTAAAGACTTTGCCGTGGCCCTTCTCTCCTTAAACCTCCCTAGGGCAGAGTCTGCCTTGGAGCCAAAAAGTTTATCCCCATCGAAGGGAAGGTCCAAGAGGGTTGACTGTACATCAGACGAGAAACCAGAGCTACGAAGCCAGGCTTGCCTCCTTGTAGCAACAGCAGTACCCATAGCCCTGGCTACAGAGTCAGTCGTATCCAGTCCAGGTTGGATTACTTGGGTTGCCGCTGCTTGAGCATCAGAATGAAAATGTCACTTACCCAGTGTACATCTGTTCGTGGCATCAGTCGCAGTAGATTCGCATGTTCTGCAATAGCTCGCCATCTGGTGTTGGGCCGGAGTGTTACAAGTTGTTTTTCTTCGAAGAAGTCT
Organism: Pleurodeles waltl; assembly: GCF_031143425.1. Taxonomy (NCBI): domain Eukaryota; kingdom Metazoa; phylum Chordata; class Amphibia; order Caudata; family Salamandridae; genus Pleurodeles; species Pleurodeles waltl. Next base: position 970,185,577 of record NC_090440.1, on the reverse strand, counting down.
TTCGAGTCACGGGACCGAGTGACTCCTCCTTTTGTCTCCATTGCGCATGGGCGTCGACTCCATCTTCGATTGTTTTTCCCCGCAGAGGGTGAGGTAGGAGTTGAATTGTAGTAATAGTGCCCATGCAATGGAGTGACTAAGTATGCACTTATTTAAGGTTGAGATGATACATATATAAATAATTGAAGGTAACTTCCAAACTGCTACAGGCTCCCGGGGAGGCGGGTGGGCACATGCGAATCTACTGCGACTGATGCCACGAACAGATGTACACTGGGTAAGTGACATTTTCAGTTCGATGGCATCTGTCGCTGTAGATACGCATGTTCTGCAATAGACTAGTAAGCAGTTATTTCCCCAAAAGCGGTGGATCAGCCTGTAGGAGTGGAAGTAGTCTGAAATAATGTCCTTAATACAGCTTGACCTACTGTGGCTTGTTGTGCGGATAACACGTCTACACAGTAATGCTTGGTGAATGTGTGAGGCGTAGACCATGTGGCTGCCTTACATATTTCTTGCATTGGGATGTTTCCTAGAAAGGCCATGGTAGCACCTTTCTTTCTGGTTGAGTGTGCCCTTGGTGTAATGGGCAGCTGTCGTTTAGCTTTAAGGTAGCAGATTTGGATGCATTTAACTATCCATCTGGCTATACCTTGTTTTGAAATTGGGTTTCCTGCATGAGGTTTTTGAAATGCAATAAAGAGTTGTTTAGTCTTTCTGATGTTCTTTGTTCTGTCAATGTAATACATTAATGCTCTTTTGACATCTAATGTATGTAGTGCCCTTTCAGCTACGGTATCTGGCTGTGGAAAGAACACCGGAAGTTCCACTGTTTGATTTAGATGGAACGGTGAAATAACCTTTGGCAAAAATTTAGGATTGGTCCTTAGGACGACTTTATTTTTGTGTAGTTGTATAAAAGGTTCCTGTATAGTAAACGCTTGAATCTCGGTTACTCTTCTCAGGGAAGTAATGGCGATGAGAAATGCCACCTTCCAGGTTAGGAACTGTATGTCGCAGGAGTGCATGGGTTCAAAAGGTGGACCCATAAGTCTAGTTAGGACAACATTTAGGTTCCATGAAGGAACAGGTAGTGTTCTGGGTGGTATAATTCTCCTAAGGCCCTCCATGAATGCTTTAATGACTGGTATTTTATATAGGGAAGTTGAATAGGTAGTCTGCAGGTATGCAGATATTGCTGCAAGGTGAATCTTAATGGAAGAGAAAGCTAGGTTAGATTTTTGTAAGTGAAGCAAGTAACCCACTACATGTTCTGGAGTTGTGTGTAATGGTTGTATTTGATTAATATGGCAGTAGCAAACAAACCTCTTCCATTTACTTGCATAGCAGTGCCTGGTGGATGGCCTTCTTGCTTGTTTTATGACTTCCATACATTCTTGGGTAAGTTGTAAGTGCCCGAATTCTAGGATTTCAGGAGCCAGATTGCTAGATTCAGCGATGCTGGATCTGGGTGTCTGATCTTTTGGTTGTGCTGTGTCAACAGATCTGGCCTGTTGGGCAATTTGATGCAGGGTACCACTGATAGGTCTAGCAGCGTTGTGTACCAGGGTTGCCTTGCCCAAGTTGGTGCTATCAATATGAGTTTGAGTTTGCTTTGACTGAGTTTGTTTACCAGGTAAGGAAGGAGAGGGAGAGGAGGAAAAGCGTAAGCAAATATCCCTGACCAGTTCATCCATAGGGCATTGCCTTGGGATTGTTTGTGTGGGTATCTGGATGCGAAGTTTTGGCATTTTGCGTTCTCCCTTGTCGCAAACAAGTCTATCTGAGGTGTTCCCCAGAGTTTGAAATAAGTGTTCAGTATTTGGGGGTGAATTTCCCATTCGTGGACCTGTTGGTGATCTCGAGAGAGATTGTCTGCGAGTTGATTTTGTATCCCTGGTATAAACTGTGCAATTAGGCGAATTTGGTTGTGAATTGCCCAATGCCAAATTTTTTGTGCTAACAGGCTTAACTGCGTGGAGTGCGTCCCTCCCTGCTTGTTTAGATAATACATTGTTGTCATGTTGTCTGTTTTGACGAGAATGTATTTGTGAACTATTATTGGTTGGAAAGCTTTTAGTGCTTGAAAAACTGCAAGAAGTTCTAGGTGATTGATATGCAGTTTTGTTTGATGTACGTTCCATTGTCCTTGTATGCTGTGTTGATCGAGGTGTGCTCCCCACCCTGTCATGGAAGCATCTGTTGTTATTACGTATTGTGGCACTGGGTCTTGGAAAGGCCGCCCCTTGTTTAAATTTATGTTGTTCCACCACAGAAGCGAGAGGTAAGTTTGGCGGTCTATTAACACCAGATCTAGAAGGTGACCCTGTGCTTGAGACCACTGTGATGCTAGGCATTGTTGTAAGGGCCTCATGTGCAGTCTTGCGTTTGGGACAATGGCTATGCATGATGACATCATGCCTAGGAGTTGTAATACCATCTTTGCTTGTATCTTTTGTGTTGGATACATGCGTTGTATGAGGGTGTTGAAATTTTGAATTCTTTGTGGACTTGGAGTGGCTACTCCTTTTGATGTGTCTATTATGGCTCCCAGGTATTGTTGTACCTTGCGTGGCAGAATTTTGGATTTTGTGAAATTGACGGTGAACCCTAGTTTGAAGAGGGTTTGTATGATATGATTCGTGTGATTTGAGCACTCTATTAACGAATGGGCCTTGATTAGCCAGTCGTCTAGATATGGGAACACATGTATTTGCTGTCTTCTGATGTGTGCAGCGACTACCGCTAGACATTTGGTAAAGACTCTTGGTGCGGTTGTTAATCCGAAAGGCAGTACCTTGAATTGGTAATGTATTCCTTTGAATACAAACCTTAGGTATTTCCTGTGCGATGGGTGTATTGGTATATGGAAATAAGCATCCTTGAGGTCTAAAGTTGCCATGTAGTCGTGCAGCTTTAGCAATGGCAATACTTCTTGTAGTGTGACCATGTGGAAGTGGTCTGATTTGATGAAAGTGTTGACTACTCTGAGGTCTAGGATTGGTCTCAGTGTTTTGTCCTTCTTTGGTATCAGAAAGTACAGTGAGTAAACTCCTGTGTTTATTTGTGTGTTTGGCACTAATTCGATTGCATTCTTTTGCAATAGTGCCTGCACTTCTATCTCTAGGAGATTGGAATGGTGTGTTGTTAAATTTTGTGCTTTTGGTGGTATGTTTGGAGGGAACTGTAGAAATTCTATGCAGTAACCATGTTGGATAATTGCTAGAACCCAAGTGTCTGTAGTGATTTTCTCCCATGCTCTGTAATAATGACCTATTCGTCCCCCCACTGGTGTTGTGTGGAGGGGGTGAGTGACATGTGAGTCACTGTTTAGTAGTAGGGGTTTTGGGGCTTTGGAATCTTCCTCTATTTCTAGGGAATTGCCCTCCTCTATATTGTCCCCGAAAACCTCCTCTATACTGTCCTTGGTAACTGGACGGTGTGGCTTGTGAGGTGCTGGCTTGTGTGCTTTGACCCCGAAACCCCCCTCGAAAGGGCGTTTTACGGAATGAGCTGTAATTCCCTCTGCTCTGCGGGGAGTAGAGTGCGCCCATGGCTTTGGCAGTGTCCGTATCTTTTTTGAGTTTCTCAATTGCTGTGTCCACTTCTGGACCGAACAGTTCTTTTTCATTAAAAGGCATATTGAGAACTGCTTGTTGAATCTCTGGTTTAAATCCAGACGTTCGGAGCCATGCATGCCTTCTGATAGTTATAGATGTATTAATTGTCCGTGCAGCTGTATCTGCAGCGTCCATGGAGGAGCGGATCTGGTTGTTGGAGATGGCCTGTCCCTCCTCAACCAATTGTTTTGCCCTATTTTGGAAGTCTTTGGGCAGATGTTCAATGAGATGTTGCATCTCGTCCCAGTGGGCTCTGTCATAGCGCGCAAGTAGTGCCTGGGAGTTCGCGATGCGCCACTGGTTTGCAGCTTGTGCTGCGACTCTCTTACCAGCTGCATCAAACTTGCGGCTTTCTTTATCTGGGGGTGGTGCATCTCCAGATGTGTGAGAGTTGGCCCTTTTTCTAGCTGCTCCTACAACAACAGAGTCTGGTGGCAGCTGTGTTGTGATGAAAGCCGGGTCCGTAGGAGGCGGCTTATACTTTTTTTCCACCCTTGGTGTGATTGCCCTACTTTTGACCGGGTCCTTAAATATGTCTTTTGCGTGCCGGAGCATACCAGGGAGCATAGGCAGGCTTTGGTAGGAGCTGTGGGTGGAGGAGAGTGTGTTGAACAAGAAATCATCCTCGACCTGTTCTGAGTGGAGGCTTACGTTGTGAAATTGTGCTGCTCTAGCCACCACCTGAGAGTACGCGGTGCTGTCTTCTGGTGGAGATGGTTTTGTAGGGTATGCCTCTGGGCTGTTATCTGACACTGGGGCGTCGTATAGGTCCCATGCGTCCTGGTCTTGGTCACCCTGGCTCATGGTGGTGTGAGCTGGGGAGTGTGATGGCGTTTGTGCTGGTGAAACGTTAATCACGGGCGGAGGAGAGGGTGGTGGTGTAACTCTTTTCACCACTTTTGGTTGTGGTGCTTGTTCCGTCTGGAACTCCAACCTTCTCTTTCTCCTAATGGGGGGAAGGGTGCTTATTTTCCCTGTCCCCTGCTGAATGAAGATACGCTTTTGCGTATGGTCCGCATCAGTTGCTTGTAGCTCTTCCTCAAACCTATGCTTCTGCATTTGGGAGGTTAGCGAGTGCTCTTCTGTATAAGAGCCTGAAGCTGGGTCGCTTGCAGTTTGTTTCGGCATCGAAACTTTGTCTGCGTGTTTTTTCGGCTCCGAGGTGACTTTTTTCCTTTTCGGGGCCGAAACCTCTCGGCGTCGATCTGTTTCGGTGCCGCTGTCTCGGCGTCGAGCCGTGTCCACACCGGCATCTCGGTGTCGAGGCTTGTCTCCAGCACTTTCTCGGTCCCGAGAAGGCTGCGTGCCGGTGTCTCGACCGGAGTCGGACGATCTCGGCACCGTTTGGGCCTTTTTCGGTGCCGACGGTCGGTCACCGATTTTATGGGTTGAGCCATGGCCTGGTGGCAGTGGCGTCCCCTGGGCCTTGTAAATGTTTCTTTGTGTGGTTTTCGACGTCTTACTCACGGTTTGTGTATCGTCGAATCCTTCGGAGTCTGAGTCTTGGATCGAGAAGGTACCTTCCTCTTCCTGTTCCTCGAACTCCCGTCGGGCTGTCGGTGCGGACGCCATTTGAAGTCTTCTGGCTCGACGGTCTCGGAGTGTTTTTCGGGACCGGAACGCACGACAGGCCTCGCAGGTGTCTTCGCTGTGCTCAGGTGACAGGCACAGGTTGCAGACCAAGTGTTGGTCTGTGTAGGGGTATTTATTGTGGCATTTGGGGCAGAAACGGAAAGGGGTCCGTTCCATCGGCGTTCCTCAGCACGCGGTCGGGCCGACCAGGCCCCGACGGAGGATCGAAAAACTACCCCGAAGGGCACCGGAGCTCTTCGATCTTCGATGCGGTTGAATGTAAGTACGCCGATCCCGAACGCAACAATACCGACGAAAATCTTCCGAAATTAACTATTTTTTCTGTTCCGAAACTCGGAGCGACAGGAACACGTCCGAACCCGATGGCGGAAAAAAAACAATCGAAGATGGAGTCGACGCCCATGCGCAATGGAGACAAAAGGAGGAGTCACTCGGTCCCGTGACTCGAAAGACTTCTTCGAAGAAAAACAACTTGTAACACTCCGGCCCAACACCAGATGGCGAGCTATTGCAGAACATGCGTATCTACAGCGACAGATGCCATCGAACACTAGGTTCATCACCACTTGAGGCACTTCAGTATGGGACGACTTTATTTTGTCCATCAGGGCGTAAATGTATCTTCCCAAAATACATGTAGCATTTGTGGATTTTAAAGCCATGCTACAGGACGAAAAAGCCTTTTTAGAAGAATGGTCCATCTTCTTTGAGTCTCTGTCCGAAGGCACAGCTGGAAATGAACCTGGGGCAGAACAGGATGAACATGAATCCTGAACCACTAGGCTTTCAGGGGTTGGGTGCCTGGACAGGAAGCCTGGGTCAGCAGGAGCCACTCAGATATCTTCGAGCCACCGATCTGTTCACTGCTGAAGATGACACCATATTTCCAGTATTGGATCTAACAGAGCCTCATTAAAAGGCAGAAAAGGCTCTCCAGCTGTTGAAGCAGGATGCAATACTACCGTTAAAATATTAGGCTTAGGTTCAGACACCGGCAAAGGAAGGTCCAAAAAATCAGCTGCTTTCTTAATGACTGAGTGGAATGATGCAGCCTCCTCCGTATACTCTCCAGGTGATGTTAAGTCCCATTCTGGAGAGGTGTCCAAACCACTGGCTGTATCTAAACCATGGAGGTCTCCTTGAGATTCCTCAATCTCTCCTTCCTCCAATGCCTGCTTCGGATATTCTTGCTCCTCAAGGAGGCGAAGAGCAAGCCTCCTCAAGTGTAACCTGGCCTCAATTCTAGGCATCGACATGGCTTCAGCAGACGTCGAAGCTTGACGTAGATCCTCGGATCCATCAGACGCCGGATCCATTGGATTTCTTCGGCGCCGTACGAGGCGAAGGGCGGACAGGAGACTGTTCCAGCGCCGGAGCCACAGATCTACGCTGCGTCACCGGTTGAGAGGCTGACGCCATAGGCGCCAGCACCGAGCCCACATTTCTCATGGGAAGAAAGGGCTTTAAAAGGTGCCGGTCGTAACGGAGCCGGAGCACCCATGTTGAAAGCCAAGGGGCCCGAAGGACCAGCCGGTCCACCACCTGGAGCCATCTGCTGAAAAATTGTAAACATCGCATTCAAGAAAGCTGAACTGTCGGCTCCTGGGGCCGGGAAAGCCGGGTACTGAGGAGCCTGGGCTTGAGGTGACATAGGCGCCAGCCCCGGCGTCTGTGAAGCTGGTGAGAAGTCCTGAAGCTGAGGAACCTCATAACGATGGAGGATTCACAGGCGACGTCGCCGAAGTTGGTGAAGTCTGTGATGCAAACGGCGTCTGCGGCTGGGGAGAGATGGTGGGACTCCCTTCCCATGTCTTCCAGCGTCGAGCTGAAGGCGACCTCAAACACGATCTCTCCTTACTTGACAGGCGGCGAGATTCACGACGATGCCGGGAGTCACGATGACGCCGATGCGACTTCGGAGAAGATGACTGGCGATGATGTCGCTTTTCTTTGGCTTTGCCAAAAAGAGCTTTGGTTCTCGCTCTTAACGCCTTCGGATTCATCCGTTGACAAGAGTCACATTTGTCAACGGCGTGGTCGGAGCTGAGACACCACAAACAGTCAGTATTTGGGTCCGTAACCGACATCTTGCCACCGCATTCATTGCAGGGCTTGAATCAGGATTTTCTTTGCTACATTCTATCTTTTCTCAAAGAAGAAACAGCAAAAATAACTAATTACGTCGAGTAGTAACAGTAGCTCCCTCGAAGAATAACAGTCGTTCGAATGGCACGGAAAAAAAGGGAACTGACGTCGGCGAGGACCTCCTATTGCCTGTATGACGTCAGACGGTGCTGCGTGGGCAATTGTGACGTCCTCGTCGACGTGCAGAAGCTAGGAAGAAGATTTCCGTTGAATGCTGGTGCAAGGGGAGTATTCAATAGGTGAGGAATCCACAGGTAGTTGTATCCATCAGAATGTTGGGAAGATGGTGACTTTAGTACAGAAAACCGTGCATGGATGCCGTTCTTATGGGGTGGAAAAAATACATTTAAAAACCTTACCTGGAGCAAGTTTCCCTATTTTCCTCAAAAAATCAGGTTGTTGCACTATTGTGCCTATTTTCTCAGGCCCCTCCACAGGAATCCACAAACCCAGGCTTCCTTCACAATCCTCAGGATGCTTGAAGAAAAAAAAAAAAAAAAAAAAAAAAAAAAAAAAAAAAAAAAAAAAAAAGTCATGCAGTCCTAAGCGCACAATACTTCAAATAGCCAAAAAAGGGCTCAGGACGTATGTGTGTGTGTGTGTGTGTGGTGATGTTAAAACCTCACCGATGGATTTGTTAATACATGTACCCAAAGGGCACCTTAGAGGCGCCACCTGACAAACCAAGCAACTGCTGGTGTACTGGCCGTCTAGTTATAGCCAGCCTGCCACCAACAGACATGTTTCTGACCCCCAAAGGTGCGAGCATCTGCTCTCGGGCAGTCCCTTCACAATCCTCAGGATGCTTGGGAAAAAAAAAAAAAAAAAAAAAAAAAAAAAAAAAAAAAGAAGAGGTCATGCCGCCCTAAGCGCACAATACTTCAGATAGCAAAACAAAAAAAACAAAAAGGGAGAGAGAGCGAGAGAAAAAAAAAAAAAAAAAAAGAAAGAAAGAAAGTGAGAGGGGGAAGAGAGGGGGGAAGAGAGAGTTCTAGTTATAGCCAGCCTGCCACCAACAGACATGTTTCTGACCCCCAAAGGTCAAGAGCATCTGCTCTCGGGCAGTCTGGAACAAAGCCTGCACTGGCAGAGGTGTTAACACACCCCTCACAATAGAATGTCCTGCAAATCTGCATTCCAAGGCAGGGGGCTTGAAAGAGCCCACCATCCTTGGTACGCCAATCTGGCTTACCTCCGAGGGAATGCAGACCTCCCCGACCCAGGGTCCATTTGGCACCTGGACAGGTGGGAAAATTAGTAGTCAGATGTATCTCCTCATCTCAGGTCAGTTCCAGCCCTAAGGTGAGCTAAATTTAAAAAAGTATACCATCTTGATGATGGCAGAACTAGGAACTCTGAGATAGGGTTATGCCCACTTCCCACAGGAAGTGGTCATATAGAAGGCGTAATGGCCCCAGTGTTAAGTAGCTCATTGGTTACTACCCTATAATCCCCTAATGCCCCTAAATTTACCAGAAAAATCAGATCATGCTGACTGAAGGACACTCCAGAACCGCAAAAGCAAGAACTGAAGACCAGTGACTGACTCAGCGCCAACCCTGCCAGCATGCCCACTGACTTGACAATTGCTACAAAGACTCTTCGCAGCTGCTTGTGCCTCCAAAAGCCCGGGAAGGATACTGAACCTAGAAGGGACCCTGGTGGGGGACACAACAGAAGACAAACACACCCTAGGCCTCAAACAGGAGTAGAGATATAGTTTTAGATGCTGCAAGAGCCAAATACAGGACTACACAACATGGTATTTACAAACTGGGGACAAGGCAGGCAAACTGGGGGCCTTATACAAAGCTGCCATCCTTCTACCACTGGAGGAGTTTAGGGCTATCTATGACTTACCCAAAGGACACTTTGTCCTTCATAGAGAAATCACCAAGGCGATTGCTAGACATTGGCAGCCAGGACATACAGAGCTTTCCCACTCTGGTGTCTGGCAATATCTGACAAGTGCTACCGGCACATATAAAACAGTGACATGCCTTTATAGGAGGATACAAGCAGACCTCTGTCTGTCCCTTACAGCCCTTAAACAAAAGTGGGAGGATGACTTGGGCACATCAATCACGGATGAACTGACCTGTGTACCTAAAGTCTCTAGAAACACAAGGTTTAAGCTTATAAACCTTTATGTCTTACATAGATCGTACTTGACGCCGGGCAGATTCTGGAGGCAATTTGGCCTGACGGAAGCCAGGTGCCCATGCTGCGGAGAACCAGTGGTGGAATTCATCCACATGTTCTGGGACTGCCTAGTCCTGAGGGAATTCATTGCCAGCACGCTAATGAAAATGTCACTTACCCAGTGTACATCTGTTCGTGGCATCAGTCGCAGTAGATTCGCATGTTCTGCAATAGCTCGCCATCTGGTGTTGGGCCGGAGTGTTACAAGTTGTTTTTCTTCGAAGAAGTCTTTCGAGTCACGGGACCGAGTGACTCCTCCTTTTGTCTCCATTGCGCATGGGCGTCGACTCCATCCTCGATTGTTTTTCCCCGCAGAGGGTGAGGTAGGAGTTGAATTGTAGTAATAGTGCCCATGCAATGGAGTGACTAAGTATGCACTTATTTAAGGTTGAGATGATACATATATAAATAATTGAAGGTAACTTCCAAACTGCTACAGGCTCCCGGGGAGGCGGGTGGGCACATGCGAATCTACTGCGACTGATGCCACGAACAGATGTACACTGGGTAAGTGACATTTTCAGTTCGATGGCATCTGTCGCTGTAGATACGCATGTTCTGCAATAGACTAGTAAGCAGTTATTTCCCCAAAAGCGGTGGATCAGCCTGTAGGAGTGGAAGTAGTCTGAAACAATGTCCTTAATACAGCTTGACCTACTGTGGCTTGTTGTGCGGATAACACGTCTACACAGTAGTGCTTGGTGAATGTGTGAGGCGTAGACCATGTGGCTGCCTTACATATTTCTTGCATTGGGATGTTTCCTAGAAAGGCCATGGTAGCACCTTTCTTTCTGGTTGAGTGTGCCCTTGGTGTAATGGGCAGCTGTCGTTTAGCTTTAAGGTAGCAGATTTGGATGCATTTAACTATCCATCTGGCTATACCTTGTTTTGAAATTGGGTTTCCTGCATGAGGTTTTTGAAATGCAATAAAGAGTTGTTTAGTCTTTCTGATGTTCTTTGTTCTGTCAATGTAATACATTAATGCTCTTTTGACATCTAATGTATGTAGTGCCCTTTCAGCTACGGTATCTGGCTGTGGAAAGAACACCGGAAGTTCCACTGTTTGATTTAGATGGAACGGTGAAATAACCTTTGGCAAAAATTTAGGATTGGTCCTTAGGACGACTTTATTTTTGTGTAGTTGTATAAAAGGTTCCTGTATAGTAAACGCCTGAATCTCGCTTACTCTTCTCAGGGAAGTAATGGCGATGAGAAATGCTACCTTCCAGGTTAGGAACTGTATGTCGCAGGAGTGCATGGGTTCAAAAGGTGGACCCATAAGTCTAGTTAGGACAACATTTAGGTTCCATGAAGGAACAGGTAGTGTTCTTGGTGGTATAATTCTCCTAAGGCCCTCCATGAATGCTTTAATGACTGGTATTTTATATAGGGAAGTTGAATAGGTAGTCTGCAGGTATGCAGATATTGCTGCAAGGTGAATCTTAATGGAAGAGAAAGCTAGGTTAGATTTTTGTAAGTGAAGCAAGTAACCCACTACATGTTCTGGAGTTGTGTGTAATGGTTGTATTTGATTAATATGGCAGTAGCAAACAAACCTCTTCCATTTACTTGCATAGCAGTGCCTGGTGGATGGCCTTCTTGCTTGTTTTATGACTTCCATACATTCTTGGGTAAGTTGTAAGTGCCCGAATTCTAGGATTTCAGGAGCCAGATTGCTAGATTCAGCGATGCTGGATCTGGGTGTCTGATCTTTTGGTTGTGCTGTGTCAACAGATCTGGCCTGTTGGGCAATTTGATGCAGGGTACCACTGATAGGTCTAGCAGCGTTGTGTACCAGGGTTGCCTTGCCCAAGTTGGTGCTATCAATATGAGTTTGAGTTTGCTTTGACTGAGTTTGTTTACCAGGTAGGGAAGGAGAGGGAGAGGAGGAAAAGCGTAAGCAAATATCCCTGACCAGTTCATCCATAGGGCATTGCCTTGGGATTGTTTGTGTGGGTATCTGGATGCGAAGTTTTGGCATTTTGCGTTCTCCCTTGTCGCAAACAAGTCTATCTGAGGTGTTCCCCAGAGTTTGAAATAAGTGTTCAGTATTTGGGGGTGAATTTCCCATTCGTGGACCTGTTGGTGATCTCGAGAGAGATTGTCTGCGAGTTGATTTTGTATCCCTGGTATAAACTGTGCAATTAGGCGAATTTGGTTGTGAATTGCCCAATGCCAAATTTTTTGTGCTAACATGCTTAACTGCGTGGAGTGCGTCCCTCCCTGCTTGTTTAGATAATACATTGTTGTCATGTTGTCTGTTTTGACGAGAATGTATTTGTGAACTATTATTGGTTGGAAAGCTTTTAGTGCTTGAAAAACTGCAAGAAGTTCTAGGTGATTGATATGCAGTTTTGTTTGATGTACGTTCCATTGTCCTTGTATGCTGTGTTGATCGAGGTGTGCTCCCCACCCTGTCATGGAAGCATCTGTTGTTATTACGTATTGTGGCACTGGGTCTTGAAAAGGCCGCCCCTTGTTTAAATTTATGTTGTTCCACCACAGAAGCGAGAGGTAAGTTTGGCGGTCTATTAACACCAGATCTAGAAGGTGACCCTGTGCTTGAGACCACTGTGATGCTAGGCATTGTTGTAAGGGCCTCATGTGCAGTCTTGCGTTTGGGACAATGGCTATGCATGATGACATCATGCCTAGGAGTTGTAATACCATCTTTGCTTGTATCTTTTGTGTTGGATACATGCGTTGTATGATGGTGTTGAAATTTTGAATTCTTTGTGGACTTGGAGTGGCTACTCCTTTTGATGTGTCTATTATGGCTCCCAGGTATTGTTGTACCTTGCGTGGCCGAATCTTGGATTTTGTGAAATTGACGGTGAACCCTAGTTTGAAGAGGGTTTGTATGATATGATTTGTGTGATTTGAGCACTCTATTAACGAATGGGCCTTGATTAGCCAGTCGTCTAGATATGGGAACACATGTATTTGCTGCCTTCTGATGTGTGCAGCGACTACCGCTAGACATTTGGTAAAGACTCTTGGTGCGGTTGTTAATCCGAAAGGCAGTACCTTGAATTGGTAATGTATTCCTTTGAATACAAACCTTAGGTATTTCCTGTGCGATGGGTGAATTGGTATATGGAAATAAGCATCCTTGAGGTCTAAAGTTGCCATGTAGTCGTGCGGCTTTAGCAATGGCAATACTTCTTGTAGTGTGACCATGTGGAAGTGGTCTGATTTGATGAAAGTGTTGACTACTCTGAGGTCTAGGATTGGTCTCAGTGTTTTGTCCTTCTTTGGTATCAGAAAGTACAGTGAGTAAACTCCTGTGTTTATTTGTGTGTTTGGCACTAATTCGATTGCATTCTTTTGCAATAGTGCCTGCACTTCTATCTCTAGGAGATTGGAATGGTGTGTTGTTAAATTTTGTGCTTTTGGTGGTATGTTTGGAGGGAACTGTAGAAATTCTATGCAGTAACCATGTTGGATAATTGCTAGAACCCAAGTGTCTGTAGTGATTTTCTCCCATGCTCTGTAATAATGACCTATTCGTCCCCCCACTGGTGTTGTGTGGAGGGGGTGAGTGACATGTGAGTCACTGTTTAGTAGTAGGGGTTTTGGGGCTTTGGAATCTTCCTCTATTTCTAGGGAATTGCCCTCCTCTATATTGTCCCCGAAAACCTCCTCTATACTGTCCTTGGTAACTGGACGGTGTGGCTTGTGAGGTGCTGGCTTGTGTGCTTTGACCCCGAAACCCCCCTCGAAAGGGCGTTTTACGGAATGAGCTGTAATTCCCTCTGCTCTGCGGGGAGTAGAGTGCGCCCATGGCTTTGGCAGTGTCCGTATCTTTTTTGAGTTTCTCAATCGCTGTGTCCACTTCTGGACCGAACAGTTCTTTTTCATTAAAAGGCATATTGAGAACTGCTTGTTGAATCTCTGGTTTAAATCCAGACGTTCGGAGCCATGCATGCCTTCTGATAGTTACAGATGTATTAATTGTCCGTGCAGCTGTATCTGCAGCGTCCATGGAGGAGCGGATCTGGTTGTTGGAGATGGCCTGTCCCTCCTCAACCACTTGTTTTGCCCTATTTTGGAAGTCTTTGGGCAGATGTTCAATGAGATGTTGCATCTCGTCCCAGTGGGCTCTGTCATAGCGCGCAAGTAGTGCCTGGGAGTTCGCGATGCGCCACTGGTTTGCAGCTTGTGCTGCGACTCTTTTACCAGCTGCATCAAACTTGCGGCTTTCTTTATCTGGGGGTGGTGCATCTCCAGATGTGTGAGAGTTGGCCCTTTTCCTAGCTGCTCCTACAACAACAGAGTCTGGTGGCAGCTGTGTTGAGATGAAAGCCGGGTCTGTAGGAGGCGGCTTATACTTTTTTTCCACCCTTGGTGTGATTGCCCTACTTTTGACCGGGTCCTTAAATATGTCTTTTGCGTGCCGGAGCATACCAGGGAGCATAGGCAGGCTTTGGTAGGAGCTGTGGGTGGAGGAGAGTGTGTTGAACAGGAAATCATCCTCGACCTGTTCTGAGTGGAGGCTTACGTTGTGAAATTGTGCTGCTCTAGCCACCACCTGAGAGTACGCGGTGCTGTCTTCTGGTGGAGATGGTTTTGTAGGGTATGCCTCTGGGCTGTTATCTGACACTGGGGCGTCGTATAGGTCCCATGCGTCCTGGTCTTGGTCACCCTGGCTCATGGTGGTGTGAGCTGGGGAGTGTGATGGCGTTTGTGCTGGTGAAACGTTAATCACGGGCGGAGGAGAGGGTGGTGGTGTAACTCTTTTCACCACTTTTGGTTGTGGTGCTTGTTCCGTCTGGAACTCCAACCTTCTCTTTCTCCTAATGGGGGGAAGGGTGCTTATTTTTCCTGTCCCCTGCTGAATGAAGATACGCTTTTGCGTATGGTCCGCATCAGTTGCTTGTAGCTCTTCCTCAAACCTATGCTTCTGCATTTGGGAGGTTAGCGAGTGCTCTTCTGTATAAGAGCCTGAAGCTGGGTCGCTTGCAGTTTGTTTCGGCGTCGAAACTGTGTCTGCGTGTTTTTTCGGCTCCGAGGTGACTTTTTTCCTTTTCGGGGCCGAAACCTCTCGGCGTCGATCTGTTTCGGTGCCGCTGTCTCGGCGTCGAGCCGTGTCCACACCGGCATCTCGGTGTCGAGGCTTGTCTCCAGCACTTTCTCGGTCCCGAGAAGGCTGCGTGCCGGTGTCTCGACCGGAGTCGGACGATCTCGGCACTGTTTGGGCCTTTTTCGGTGCCGACGGTCGGTCACCGATTTTATGGGTTGAGCCATGGCCTGGTGGCAGTGGCGTCCCCTGGGCCTTGTAAATGTTTCTTTGTGTGGTTTTCGACGTCTTACTCACGGTTTGTGTATCGCCGAATCCTTCGGAGTCTGAGTCTTGGATCGAGAAGGTACCTTCCTCTTCCTGTTCCTCGAACTCCCGTCGGGCTGTCGGTGCGGACGCCATTTGAAGTCTTCTGGCTCGACGGTCTCGGAGTGTTTTTCGGGACCGGAACGCACGACAGGCCTCGCAGGTGTCTTCGCTGTGCTCAGGTGACAGGCACAGGTTGCAGACCAAGTGTTGGTCTGTGTAGGGGTATTTATTGTGGCATTTGGGGCAGAAACGGAACGGGGTCCGTTCCATCGGCGTTCTTCAGCACGCGGTCGGGCCGACCAGGCCCCGACGGAGGATCGAAAAATTACCCCGAAGGGCACCGGAGCTCTTCGATCTTCGATGCGGTGTTGAATGTAAGTATGCCGATCCCGAACGCAACAATACCGACGAAAATCTTCCGAAATTAACTATTTTTTCTGTTCCGAAACTCGGAGCGACAGGAACACGTCCGAACCCGATGGCGGAAAAAAAACAATTGAGGATGGAGTCGACGCCCATGCGCAATGGAGACAAAAGGAGGAGTCACTCGGTCCCGTGACTCGAAAGACTTCTTCGAAGAAAAACAACTTGTAACACTCCGGCCCAACACCAGATGGCGAGCTATTGCAGAACATGCGTATCTACAGCGACAGATGCCATCGAACCAAAGGTTATAGACCGTGAAGTTCCCTATGACACCAGACATGGTCTGCTCAGGGTTACTACCACACAGCTCGGTTTAAAGTGTCCAACCAATTCCAGGACTTAGCAATCCTGCTAGCTAGATAACAAGGACTTGGAAAGCAGCAAGTGGCCCCCAGAGCACTGCCTCGAGGCGGGAGCTGTTGAGGTGGGCAAAGACGGGGGAGATGGTGAGATATCGGGAAGCCAGGCAAGGCCAGGGCTTGACCAAGGGGGCTCAGACCTGGTGTACCCTGCTGTGCACCCTGGAGAATCTGGACTAACCACTCCTAGATGCTGCACCATCCCCCATGAAGCCCGGGGCACAACTAGCTTGTTACATACCAGGCAGGACACACTTCCCCTCCATCCAACACCTACACTGCTGGAAAGGGTTCAGGGGACCCTTCTAGAGACACCTGACACAACAGCTACATATTACCATATTGGGGTGGCACGAGGTGCGAGGGAGGGATGGCAGAGAGTAGGACCATAGACTGGGAGCACTTACGCTGTGGCGTGGCATGAGGCGGGGGGGGGGGGGGGGAACATTGTTCCTGTAACTATGCAGCAGACACTGGCTATGTTAGATAACATGTAATTGATTGCATTAAGAGCACCTCTGCATCATTGGAACAAGACTATTACCAGGGCGAACACCCCTGCAACAATGAAATGATATGTTACAGCTGGAGCTCCCAGTGTGTTTTTAGTGTAAATGTTAAAGCGCAAAGTAAGTTTAAAGAAAAAAAAAAAAAAAACACAGGCAAACTGTTAGCTTGGGTTGACAAAAGTGACCGGGCAAATCGGTGGGTAGCATATATTCGTTCAGAAGACGACGAAAATTAAAAAAACCTACATGCCATTGCAGACACATTCACCTTATATTACTCCAGATTTTATTCCACTACAAGTACATGCACTAGGAAAGATTCATGTGAGCTGCTCACCGAGATACCGCTCCCCACCCTCACTAGGGAAGATACAGCCCTATTGGAAAGTGACCCTACCAAACAAGGTGACCTAAGCCATAAGGGGCTCACAATCGGGCAAAGCAATGGGCCCTAGTGGCCTGCCTATAGAACAGTACAAACTCACAGCAACCACCATTGCACCACATGATTTTTAAGGTGAGTAGGCAGACTGGTTCCCTGCCCAGAGTCCAACGTTTGGCTTCTCGAATAGTTTTACACAAGGAGAATAAGCCGTCCGAAAATTTGGCCACATATCAACCCATATAACTCCTGAATGCAGAAGTCAAGATACCTGCAAAGCTTTTGGCTTCCCACCTAAACCAGATAATTTCCGCATTAATTAACCCAGATCAGTCTGGCTTTATGCCGGGCTGTAGGGTGGCCCTTAATCTGCGGAGGCTCCTAAGCCAGGCAAACAGGCAGACACAGTAATAGCCACCCCTGATGCACGCCTGGCCTCTTTGCGACATTAGGGCGTATGTGATTCAGGCCCAAGTTCTTGTTCTGGATCCAGATCCTCTATACTTAAACACTAGTCCAGGTCACAGTTAACAGGAGGACATCTGGTGGGTTCCCCCTCCAACGAGGGACCAGGCAGGGATGCTTCTTTTTGCACTCGCACTGGAACCTTTGGCGGTGTGGATCCACATGGATTCTCTGATCTGTGGTCTGCATTGGATGGATCACTTAGAGGATAGAATTTCTTTATATGCAAATGACATTTTTAGCGGACCCCAAGTCCTCCATACGTACAATATTACACATCCTCACCTTCTTTTAACTGGGCCAAATCAACAGTATATATACTACATGGTGGGCAACCACTCTACCTCCAGAAGATGAGGCCCAAATAGCATACAATGGAATGGGGGTGGGCGGAGGAGGGGGGTTTAATGGAGGAGGGTGATCCCTTTTACAGACCTGCAGTGGGAATATCACCTAGCGGCAATGGAGACTTTCTGCTATCTTCAGATCCACCATGCTCTCCAGATGGCAAACCACCGGGGTACTGAACTCCCAGAGTCCTAGCCACTTGAGGACAGACTGCTTCATGAACACATGCCCAAGAAAGCAATATCCCTAACATACAGAAAACTGATAAAGAATTCTCCCGATCCACGTCTGCACTTACACAAACATTGGGAGAGGGACCTGGATGGCATCACAGATGAATGGATGGAGACCTTGGCCTTATCAAGGGAAGTAGCAGTCAGAATATGGTTCCAGTTAATACAGTTTAAAATTCTCTATTGATCCTACATTTCTTGCAACACATTGGTCAAAATGGGTAGAAGTGAGGATCTCAAGTGCTGTAGACAGTCTGGACACAGGGGTACCTTTTTTGTTTCCCCACATACTGTGGGGGTGCCCACTGAACCAATACTTCTGAGATCTGGTGGTAACGAGCATGAAGGAGGTACATGTAGGAAACTGGCCTGGTGTGTGATGGACACCTATGGTGTTGGCACCTTATACCACAGGGCCAGGCAACCCCTATTAGTAAATGAAGACAGTGTCTTGGAAGCCAGGGCTCTATAGGAGGTCGCTGTGGATCAGAATTAGTGAAAAGTAGTGAGGGCCAAGCTTATACTAAAATGCGAAGTGAAGTCCCCCATTCAAGGGTATGGAGTAGTTAGAGGGGAGCTGGAGGAACTCGGAACCCCAAAAGGTGAGTACCTAAGTGACCCCCAGTGATCAGGAGTGCAAAGGCAAGTATCAGGTTTTCCCAGGGACTAACAAGAGGGCTTAGAAATTGATTGTGCAAGAACAGGACCAGATCAGAGGAACCCGAAGGTGGATTCTGGAAGAAGACCTGGAAAAGAAGGGGACTGAGTCCAGTCCACGATGGTGTCTAGACGGGGCAGGAGCCACTACCCACTCTTCTGTGGATCAAGTTCTGGGTGGACCGGGGACAAAGATCAGATGTGAAGTTCAGGAGCTGCAGAGGAGTCCTTGGAGCAGTGCAGATGATGTCCCACGTCAGTCGCCGGGTTGCAGTCAGTCATTGGTCAGGAGACCCACCAACAAGCCTTGGTAAATGTAAGAGGAGACAAAAGAAGAGTTGCAAGGCTGAGGAGGACCAGCAAAGGTCCAGGGGACTCTACTCTTGGAAGGGGGGTCCGGGCTGACCCTCAGTAGTCGGGAGTGTCAGCAGAAGCGGTCACAGCTCCCAACGGCAGCAGACAGTAAGGCCCAGTCAGCACACCTGGAGGAGTCCCACGTCGCTGGAGCAGCAGAGGAGAGACTGTCCTTGCAAGGATGAAGTGCTGGGCGCCAGGGCTACTCGGATCCTGAAGATCTATTGGATTAGGAAAACAACAATTCTTGGTTGCTGCAAGAGTCGCGGTGCACAGGGGTACTGTCCTGCAAGGAGAGGCAAGGGCTCACCGTCTCCCTAATTGGCCAGAGGACCAAGGGGACCACTCCAGACCACCGCCACCTGTGATGCAGGATCCACGCAGTTACAGAGGAGAGCAGATCCACGCAGCCGGACGTCGATGTAGGTGCCTGCAGATGCAGGGGAGTGACTCCTTCACCACAATGGAGATTCCTTCTTGGTGCAGCGGATGTCTTACCGATCCCAGGGGATGCGCAGCCAGAGAAATGTTGCAGTTGCTGGAAGGAACCGGCAAAACAATGTTGCAAGGCAAGGTCATCTTGTTACCATTATGTAGCTGGACCACTGGCAGTGATCTGTGGCCAGTACACAGGTAAAATGGGCTTCAAGGACCTACCTTAAGGGTGACTTATAGTGATTGTAAAGAAATGGCTCCCTGTTGCAGTTACCCCCCACTTTTTGCCTGATACTGATGCTGACTTGACTGAGAAGAGTGCTGGGACCCTGCTAACCAGGCCCCAGCACCAGTGTTCCTTCACCTAAAATGTACCATTGTATCCACAATTGGCACACCCTGGCATTCAGATAAGTCCCTTGTAACTGGTACTTCTAGTACCAAGGGCCCTGATGCCAAGGAAGGTCTCTAAGGGCTGCAGCATGTCTTATGCCACCCTAGAGACCCCTCACTCAGCACAGACACACTGCTTACAAGCCTGTGTGTGCTAGTGAGAACAAAATGAGTAAGTCGACCTGGCACTCCCCTCAGGGTGCCATGCCAGCCTCTCACTGCCTATGCAGTATAGGTAAGACACCCCTCTAGCAGGCCTTACAGCCCTAAGGCAGGGTGCACTATACCATAGGTGAGGGTACCAGTGCATGAGCACTGTGCCCCTACAGTGTCTAAACAAAACCTTAGACATTGTAAGTGCAGGGTAGCCATAAGAGTATATGGTCTGGGAGTCTGTTTTACACGAACTCCACAGCACCATAATGGCTACACTGAAAACTGGGAAGTTTGGTATCAAACTTCTCAGCACAATAAATGCACACTGATGCCAGTGTACATTTTATTGTAAAATACAGAGAGGGCACCTTAGAGGTGCCCCCTGAAACTTAACCGACTATCTGTGTAGGCTGACTAGTTTTAGCAGCCTGCCACAAACCGAGACATGTTGCTGGCCCCATGGGGAGAGTGCCTTTGTCACTCTGAGGCCAGTAACAAAGCCTGCACTGGGTGGAGATGCTAACACCTCCCCCAGGCAGGAATTGTCACACCTGGCGGTGAGCCTCAAAGGCTCACCTCCTTTGTGCCAACCCAGCAGGACACTCCAGCTAGTGGAGTTGCCCGCCCCCTCCGGCCAGGCCCCACTTTTGGCGGCAAGGCCGGAGAAAATAATGAGAAAAACAAGGAGGAGTCACTGGCCAGTCAGGACAGCCCCTAAGGTGTCCTGAGCTGAAGTGACTCTAACTTTTAGAAATCCTCCATCTTGCAGATGGAGGATTCCCCCAATAGGGATAGGAATGTGACCCCCTCCCCTTGGGAGGAGGCACAAAGAGGGTGTACCCACCCTCAGGGCTAGTAGCCATTGGCTACTAACCCCCCAGACCTAAACACGCCCTTAAATTTAGTATTTAAGGGCTACCCTGAACCCTAGAAAATTAGATTCCTGCAACTACAAGAAGAAGGACTGCCTAGCTGAAACCCCTGCAGCGGAAGACCAGAAGACGACAACTGCCTTGGCTCCAGAAACTCACCGGCCTGTCTCCTGCCTTCCAAAGATCCTGCTCCAGCGACGCCTTCCAAAGGGACCAGCGACCTCGACATCCTCTGAGGACTGCCCCTGCTTCGAAAAGACACGAAACTCCCGAGGACAGCGGACCTGCTCCAAGAAAAGCTGCAACTTTGTTTCCAGCAGCTTTAAAGAACCCTGCAAGCTCCCCGCAAGAAGCGTGAGACTTGCAACACTGCACCCGGCGACCCCGACTCGGCTGGTGGCGATCCAACACCTCAGGAGGGACCCCAGGACTACTCTAAGACTGTGAGTACAAAAACCTGTCCCCCCTGAGCCCCCACAGCGCCGCCTGCAGAGGGAATCCCGAGGCTTCCCCTGACCGCGACTCTTTGAATCCCAAGTCCCGACACCTGGGAGAGACCCTGCACCCGCAGCCCCCAGGACCTGAAGGACCGGACTTTCACTGGAGAAGTGACCCCCAGGAGTCCCTCTCCCTTGCCCAAGTGGAGGTTTCCCCGAGGAACCCCCCCCTTGCCTGCCTGCAGCGCTGAAGAGATCCCGAGATCTCTCATAGACTAACATTGCGAACCCGACGCTTGTTTCTACACTGCACCCGGCCGCCCCCGCGCCGCTGAGGGTGAAATTTCTGTGTGGACTTGTGTCCCCCCCGGTGCCCTACAAAACCCCCCTGGTCTGCCCTCCGAAGACGCGGGTACTTACCTGCAAGCAGACCGGAACCGGGGCACCCCCTTCTCTCCATTCTAGCCTATGTGTTTTGGGCACCACTTTGAACTCTGCACCTGACCGGCCCTGAGCTGCTGGTGTGGTGACTTTGGGGTTGCTCTGAACCCCCAACGGTGGGCTACCTTGGACCAAGAACTGAACCCTGTAAGTGTCTTACTTACCTGGTAAAACTAACAAATACTTACCTCCCCTAGGAACTGTGAAAATTGCACTAAGTGTCCACTTTTAAAACAGCTATTTGTGAATAACTTGAAAAGTATACATGCAATTTTGATGATTTGAAGTTCCTAAAGTACTTACCTGCAATACCTTTCGAATGAGCTATTACATGTAGAATTTGAACCTGTGGTTCTTAAAATAAACTAAGAAAAGATATTTTTCTATATAAAAACCTATTGGCTGGATTTGTCTCTGAGTGTGTGTACCTCATTTATTGTCTATGTGTATGTACAACAAATGCTTAACACTACTCCTTGGATAAGCCTACTGCTCGACCACACTACCACAAAATAGAGCATTAGTATTATCTATTTTTACCACTATTTTACCTCTAAGGGGAACCCTTGGACTCTGTGCATGCTATTCCTTACTTTGAAATAGCACATACAGAGCCAACTTCCTACATTGGTGGCAGCGGTGGGATACAAGACTTTGCATTTGCTGGACTACTCAGCCAATACCTGATCACACGACAAATTCCAAAATTGTCATTAGAAACTGATTTTTGCAATTTGAAAAGTTTTCTAAATTCTTAAAAGACCTGCTAGGGCCTTGTGTTAGATCCTGTTTAGCATTTCTTTTAGAGTTTAAAAGTTTGTAAAAGTTTGAATTAGATTCTAGAACCAGTTGTAGATTCTTAAAAAGTATTCCAACTTTTAGAAGCAAAATGTCTAGCACAGATGTGACTGTGGTGGAACTCGACACCACACCTTACCTCCATCTTAAGATGAGGGAGCTAAGGTCACTCTGTAAAATAAAGAAAATAACAATGGGCCCCAAACCTACCAAAATACAGCTCCAGGAGCTTTTGGCAGAGTTTGAAAAGGCCAACCCCTCTGAGGGTGGCAACTCAGAGGAAGAGGATAGTGACTTGGAGGAAAATTCCCCCCTACCAGTCCTATCTAGGGAGAACAGGGTCCCTCAAACCCTGACTCCAAAAATAATAGTCAGAGATGCTGGTTCCCTCACAGGAGAGACCAACACCTCTGAAATCACTGAGGATAGCCCCAGTGAAGAGGACATCCAGTTAGCCAGGATGGCCAAAAGATTGGCTTTGGAAAAGCAGCTCCTAGCCATAGAAAGGGAAAGAAAAGAGATGGGCCTAGGTCCCATCGATGGTGGCAGCAACTTAAATAGGGTCAGAGATTCTCCTGACATCCTAAAAATCCCCAAAGGGATTGTAACAAAATATGAAGATGGTGATGACATCACCAAATGGTTCACAGCTTTTGAGAGGGCTTGTGTAACCAGAAAAGTAAACAGATCTCACTGGGGTGCTCTCCTTTGGGAAATGTTCACTGGAAAGTGTAGGGATAGACTCCTCACACTCTCTGGAAAAGATGCAGAATCTTATGACCTCATGAAGGGTACCCTGATTGAGGGCTTTGGATTCTCCACTGAGGAGTATAGAATTAGATTCAGGGGGGCTCAAAAATCCTCGAGCCAGACCTGGGTTGATTTTGTAGACTACTCAGTAAAAACACTAGATGGTTGGTTAACTGGAAATGAAGTGTGTGACTATGTTGGGCTTTATAATTTGTTTATGAAAGAACACATTTTAAGTAACTGCTTCAATGAAAAGTTGCATCAGTATCTGGTAGACCTAGGTCCAATTTCTCCCCAAGAATTGGGAAAGAAGGCAGACCACTGGGTCAAGACTAGGGTAACCAAAACTTCCACTGGGGGTGACCAAAAGAAAGGGGTTACAAAAACTCCCCAGGAGAAAGTGGGTGACACTAGAAACAAAGAAAAAGAGTCCTCTGTAGGCCCCCAAAAACCAGAACAGGTGGGTGGGCCCCAAGACACAACCCAAAACAAAGGTGGGTACCAGGGTAAGAACTGGGATGCCACTAAGGCATGGTGCCACAACTGTAAACAGTCTGGGCACCACACCAAGGACACTTCTTGTCCCAAAAACAAACCCCAGAACAAAATTCCAGGGGTAACCAGTGTAGCCATGGGAGATGACTCCTCAGATGAGGAGGTCTTCCTAGCCTTCAACTGGAAACAGGGCCCAACAGGTGAGTTGGAGATTCCAGAGGGAAGTAGACACTTCCACCACCTACTGGTGAATGGAATCCCAACCACTGCCCTGAGAGACACTTGTGCCAGTCACACTATTGTGCATGACAGGCTGGTGCTCTCAAACCAGTACATCCCAGGTGAGACTGCCAGGGTAAGAGTTAGCCTAGACAGGGTCACTAAGAGGCCTGTGGCTTTAGTGCCCATAGAAGTGGGTGGCACTCTTAGCTGGAGAAGGGTAGTAGTCAGTACAGACCTCCCCCTTGATTGTCTCCTTGGAAATGACTACCCAGAGGTTAGTCAGAGCCCAAGAGAGAAACTGGTCCAGTGCCAGTCCTCTCCCAAGGATTCTGGAAGTCCTGCCTCTGCAGTAAATACAAGCAGGCCCCAGAAGAAGAAGAAAAGAAAACAGAGTAGGAAGGGTGGACAACCTTTAGCCAAGGTTACAGCAAGCCAAGGAGATTTTGCTCCAGTAGGGGAGAACTCCAAAAATGGCCCTGATAAAGTCCAACCTGACCCACAAGAAGTCCTGGCTAGTCAGGCAACTGTTAAACCTGAGTGGGTGGCTCCTCAGCTAACAGAAGAAAGAGTGGAAGAAGGGTGTTTACTACAAGATGTGGTAACCCCCCACTCTAATACAGCAGACAGGCAACCTGAACCCAAAGAAGCCTGTAACTTAGCCCCTTCCCTTTTAGGTGAAGAGCTAAAGGTGTGGTTCTGGGCACTGACAGCTGTCAGTGGCCTCTGCTGGGTGTTAGCCTTTATGGCTGCACTATCCTTAGCATGGTGGTCTGACCCCATGCCAAATAGCAAGTTAGGCCCCCTGACCCTATTGGTCATGGTGGGGTTACTCCAGCTCTGGGTAACCTCTCTGGGTAAGCTAGGGGTAACCCTGGCCAAGATAAGGTTAGCAGAGGTGGATACCTCTAAGACCAAAATAGAAAGAATGGGTGGAGACATTGAAGAGGCAGACAAGAGGCAATTCAGACTAGGTCCTATCACTGTGGAAGTAGGTCAGTTCCCCAAAGGGAATGACCTGAACAGAAGGATGTAAGGCAGAGTAGGCCCTGCAACTAACCAGCCTATTTCTCCTACTCTTCCTCGCCTGACAGACTAGGAAGACTCTCCCAGCTTGGGCTGAGTCTCCTGGCCTGTGGGCTGGGGGGGGCTTGTGTAAAGAAATGGCTCCCTGTTGCAGTTACCCCCCACTTTTTGCCTGATACTGATGCTGACTTGACTGAGAAGAGTGCTGGGACCCTGCTAACCAGGCCCCAGCACCAGTGTTCCTTCACCTAAAATGTACCATTGTATCCACAATTGGCACACCCTGGCATTCAGATAAGTCCCTTGTAACTGGTACTTCTAGTACCAAGGGCCCTGATGCCAAGGAAGGTCTCTAAGGGCTGCAGCATGTCTTATGCCACCCTAGAGACCCCTCACTCAGCACAGACACACTGCTTACAAGCCTGTGTGTGCTAGTGAGAACAAAATGAGTAAGTCGACCTGGCACTCCCCTCAGGGTGCCATGCCAGCCTCTCACTGCCTATGCAGTATAGGTAAGACACCCCTCTAGCAGGCCTTACAGCCCTAAGGCAGGGTGCACTATACCATAGGTGAGGGTACCAGTGCATGAGCACTGTGCCCCTACAGTGTCTAAACAAAACCTTAGACATTGTAAGTGCAGGGTAGCCATAAGAGTATATGGTCTGGGAGTCTGTTTTACACGAACTCCACAGCACCATAATGGCTACACTGAAAACTGGGAAGTTTGGTATCAAACTTCTCAGCACAATAAATGCACACTGATGCCAGTGTACATTTTATTGTAAAATACAGAGAGGGCACCTTAGAGGTGCCCCCTGAAACTTAACCGACTATCTGTGTAGGCTGACTAGTTTTAGCAGCCTGCCACAAACCGAGACATGTTGCTGGCCCCATGGGGAGAGTGCCTTTGTCACTCTGAGGCCAGTAACAAAGCCTGCACTGGGTGGAGATGCTAACACCTCCCCCAGGCAGGAATTGTCACACCTGGCGGTGAGCCTCAAAGGCTCACCTCCTTTGTGCCAACCCAGCAGGACACTCCAGCTAGTGGAGTTGCCCGCCCCCTCCGGCCAGGCCCCACTTTTGGCGGCAAGGCCGGAGAAAATAATGAGAAAAACAAGGAGGAGTCACTGGCCAGTCAGGACAGCCCCTAAGGTGTCCTGAGCTGAAGTGACTCTAACTTTTAGAAATCCTCCATCTTGCAGATGGAGGATTCCCCCAATAGGGATAGGAATGTGACCCCCTCCCCTTGGGAGGAGGCACAAAGAGGGTGTACCCACCCTCAGGGCTAGTAGCCATTGGCTACTAACCCCCCAGACCTAAACACGCCCTTAAATTTAGTATTTAAGGGCTACCCTGAACCCTAGAAAATTAGATTCCTGCAACTACAAGAAGAAGGACTGCCTAGCTGAAACCCCTGCAGCGGAAGACCAGAAGACGACAACTGCCTTGGCTCCAGAAACTCACCGGCCTGTCTCCTGCCTTCCAAAGATCCTGCTCCAGCGACGCCTTCCAAAGGGACCAGCGACCTCGACATCCTCTGAGGACTGCCCCTGCTTCGAAAAGACACGAAACTCCCGAGGACAGCGGACCTGCTCCAAGAAAAGCTGCAACTTTGTTTCCAGCAGCTTTAAAGAACCCTGCAAGCTCCCCGCAAGAAGCGTGAGACTTGCAACACTGCACCCGGCGACCCCGACTCGGCTGGTGGCGATCCAACACCTCAGGAGGGACCCCAGGACTACTCTAAGACTGTGAGTACAAAAACCTGTCCCCCCTGAGCCCCCACAGCGCCGCCTGCAGAGGGAATCCCGAGGCTTCCCCTGACCGCGACTCTTTGAATCCCAAGTCCCGACACCTGGGAGAGACCCTGCACCCGCAGCCCCCAGGACCTGAAGGACCGGACTTTCACTGGAGGAGTGACCCCCAGGAGTCCCTCTCCCTTGACCAAGTGGAGGTTTCCCCGAGGAACCCCCCCCTTGCCTGCCTGCAGCGCTGAAGAGATCCCGAGATCTCTCATAGACTAACATTGCGAACCCGACGCTTGTTTCTACACTGCACCCGGCCGCCCCCGCGCCGCTGAGGGTGAAATTTCTGTGTGGACTTGTGTCCCCCCCGGTGCCCTACAAAACCCCCCTGGTCTGCCCTCCGAAGACGCGGGTACTTACCTGCAAGCAGACCGGAACCGGGGCACCCCCTTCTCTCCATTCTAGCCTATGTGTTTTGGGCACCACTTTGAACTCTGCACCTGACCGGCCCTGAGCTGCTGGTGTGGTGACTTTGGGGTTGCTCTGAACCCCCAACGGTGGGCTACCTTGGACCAAGAACTGAACCCTGTAAGTGTCTTACTTACCTGGTAAAACTAACAAATACTTACCTCCCCTAGGAACTGTGAAAATTGCACTAAGTGTCCACTTTTAAAACAGCTATTTGTGAATAACTTGAAAAGTATACATGCAATTTTGATGATTTGAAGTTCCTAAAGTACTTACCTGCAATACCTTTCGAATGAGCTATTACATGTAGAATTTGAACCTGTGGTTCTTAAAATAAACTAAGAAAAGATATTTTTCTATATAAAAACCTATTGGCTGGATTTGTCTCTGAGTGTGTGTACCTCATTTATTGTCTATGTGTATGTACAACAAATGCTTAACACTACTCCTTGGATAAGCCTACTGCTCGACCACACTACCACAAAATAGAGCATTAGTATTATCTATTTTTACCACTATTTTACCTCTAAGGGGAACCCTTGGACTCTGTGCATGCTATTCCTTACTTTGAAATAGCACATACAGAGCCAACTTCCTACAGTGATCTGTTGTAGTTACCTGTGGTGGTGACCTGTGGTGAAATGGTGCATGCATCTTTTCACGCAGGCTGCAACGGCAGGTCTGCAGACACATTTTGCATGGCCTCCCATGGGTGGCATAATACATGAAGCAGCCCATGGGGGACCCCTGTGCCCCAAAGCCCTGGGTACCATACAATAGGGACTTAAGGGGACACCAGTATGCCAATTGTGGAGTGCACAAAGGTCCAAGGTAATCAAAGTCGGAGGGAGACAGCACTTTCACTGGGGTCCTGGTTAGCAGGATCCCAGTGAAAACAGACTAAGCACACTCATAGCAGACAAAAAGGGAGGGTAACCACGCCAAAAAGAGGGTACTTTCCTACAGTACAAAATTTACCATGTCTCTATCTGCTAAATGGTGTCTATTGAGCATGTGGGAAGCAACTGACCTAAACAGGATGGCTCAGACCTGGATGACATTGGGTGTGGTGGTAGCTTAACAGGAACTGCCATGAAACAACGAGAGGACTTCAGACTGCCAAACCCAGAAGTTGGACAGTACCACTGTATCCGTGCCACCTAGCCACAGATGAAGTGAGGCAACTGTAATAGCGTGGTCCCCAGTCCCTCTAGAGATGAAGTCCATCAACGGTCTCCCCACTGCAACCTTCACAGAGACACATGCAGCCTCTGAGTAGCCCCGCCACACCTCTTTACCACAACCGCCTCCAGTGACGGAGACCCAATGGTCCAATGCACCTCTGCAATAGTCTGCACCAGACCAAGGAGAATAGGACCACAGGCATCACTACGTCCCCGAGCAACACAAGAACTGAACTCAATCCAGTCCCTACCTGCAGCACCTTTTTGACAGTACCAATCCCCAACAACTTCAAATGAGCACCGGATGCTGAACTGCTCCACTGCACCCGGCTGCCCCAGTGCCGCTCGAGGTGACCTGTTTGTGTGACCTAGAACCCTAATACATATTCACCTTAAGTACAGAAGACTGGTTCCGTAAGTTGCTGTGGAGTAACTGTTTGCCGTATATGTTTTCTCTCTCTCCCACAGGGTAACACTGCAGCTTCAGAAAACTGCACTGTCAACTTTTCAAAACTGTAACGATTTCTCTGGCAAAACAAACTTACTGGTTGTATAGATTCTGGTGCCTAAATATAAATAAAGAAACCTGTTTTTTTAAAATAAAATCGGTATGGATCTCCCTATTGAGCCTTATTGATCAACTAATCCTGCTGTACCATATTGACTGCGTAACCCTAACACACTAGGCTGCGCCCTGGAGGGCGGCTTTCTTTTGTGTGATCTCAGTATGAGGGACTGGTGTTTTACAGAGATTGTGGTCAGCTCATGGCAGTTTCAAGTGGAATGAAAAAGGTGGGAAAGGGGTCACTAAACAGAAGGTGGCCAAAGAAGGGCAACTAGATACCCCCTCCAAGAGGGACGGCATACGTGATTAAGATGTAGCTTAACACGTGAACTAGCTTCCTGAGCATCAGGTGCCACCTGACCAGTATTTTAGGGCCTGGCTGAGTTTTATAGTTTTACATTTAGACATGTCACAACAACGAATATATGCATAAACCAGACCAGGTCTATTGGCTTTGCCAGTCCTTATTAGCAGTATTAGATTAACAATAACCATATTGGTGTGGTGAATATTTAGAATTGAAAATGTTTCAGAGCTGCAAATAAGGGGCTGTTAAGTACATACCGACGATTTTCCATTTCATTTGAAATAAACAGATTAGTGACTCTTGCCTTTCTAGCCGCTGTGCCGCCGTGTATTGTGTGACAAATTTCCCTGATTACTCAGCCTTCTTTGCTGGTGGTTGAAAAACTGTTTGTATTGTACACTTCTACACATACAGATTTAGGTGAACACAAATAAACGCGGAAGAACTAGATGCATCTCTAGTCTCTGCTGAGATGGACGGAGGTTTTCTTGTCGCGGGAGTGTACACTCTGCTGGTTTTGGTAGGCAGAGGACAAGGAGCTCTAAAACTTGCCCCCGGTTTTGTCACCTTTAGCCCCTCAGACTAACCCCCTCTCCCCCGAGGGCCCAGGTTTGAGTCACTGCGTCAGCTCAACATCATCACCTAATCTCCCTGTGCATACAAAAAAATTAATATGACCTTAAGTAATGTACCTGGTACTCATGCAAAGCCTCAGTAAAGCCTTTAAAGTTAAAACAGGTAATTGAATAAACAAGCGGACCTCTGCCTTCACTCCCACCACTGGAGACCGCAGGCAGGCACACCCGGCTCCACGAAGAGAAAACTTGACCAAGATAACAACCTGATTTACAACCTTGCTGACAGCAGGAATGCTCTGCAGGAAACAAAAAAAAATCCCTAACAGAAGAGATAAACAGGACAAAGTGTAATTACACAGTAGTTGGTCCCTGCTTCAAAAGAGAAAAAGGAGGGGCAGAGATGACTGACCACTAGCAAGGAAGAATTTTTTAATGACACTGAAATGAGCAAAATTCAATGGCACTAAGCTCAAAGTAAGTACACTAAAAGTATACAAGACGCTGTGCGCTTATGCTCAACCTAAAAATTATGTACCTGAAGAGCACCCTGGGGAAAATACTTAAACAGAGAAGCACCCTAAACCAGCTCTGAAGTACGAGACATGCGATCCATACCCAGTCTGGAAAATGTACATAGAAGTGTAGTTCAAACACGCCCACTGTGTTCCAGTCACAAGTTCATGTTGACCAAGGAAGGGAGTGACCTACAGAGCACTTTAATAGCTTGTGTTACCAACACAAGGGTTCTGCATATTAGTCAGTCTCCCAGGGATGAGGGACATCACCTAAATTCAGCACTTTTTGCAGCAGGAGCAAAGGGTCTGTCTTGCATATAGAGGTATGCTCGTTGAAAGAGGAAAGTAGTGAGCCTGGCCTTGCAACAAGAGACTGTAAAGGAGTAGAAGCACAGCATTTTACAACTGTGTAGAGCATAGAGAAGGCAGATGCCAGAGAGTGAAGCCATCGGCGATCTGAATCTCAAGGGAGCCCCCGATCTCTTGGTCAGTTCTAAGGAGACTTATCCAAGCAGGCTTGGTCTTTCAACCATGAAAATGCACAACCTACTCTGCACCTTGTCGTGGGTCTGACTGTCTTGAAAGGCCATGCTGGCACCATTCAGCGGAGAATCTGACTGCCGGAAGATGCCTTCTGCCAGTAGGGCCATGTTGGACTTCATCCAACAAAATCGACAAAGTGGGCAGACTGCATTTGGCTTATCACCCAAACTCTGACAACCACCATGCAGACATCACAAGGCTTTCCCTAAAACCGGAGCGCACAGACTGAGAAGTACTCTTAGGAAGACAACAGCACAGAGTTGCTACCCAAGTCAGCTAAAGGTGAGTGTGACACTTATGTGGGTGACTGTGATAACGTACACCTGTGAATAATTTGTGCCACTGCCAACATATACCGAGCAGTGTAGTGCCTAGATTCACCCAGGTCAGGAGGAGAACATTAGTGAGTGTAACACTACCTGAAGAACAAACAGGATTCAACACTATTTCATTAACATAATTGGATTGTGTGTTTTTTTAAATTTATTTTGTTGTGTAATTATTTGGTTTTACAAGAAAGAAGCAGTGGAACTGGGCTGGACATTATATTGCTGTGTCTGCTGTTGACTTAAGTTCTGAGTTCTTGCTGAACACACTACTGAGGGCATGATTATGACCTTGGCGGATAGGATACTTCGTCACAAACGTGAGGGATATCCCGCCCGCTGTTTTACAAGTTCCATAGGATATAATGGAACTTTTAATCCGGCGAATGGGATATCCGTCACGTTTGTGACAGAGTATACCATCTGCCAAGGTCACAATCAGGCCCTAGGAGTCATGTGCAGAGGATGTTGTACATGGTGCAGTTTGCACAGTCATAGTAGGACAAACCCCAGGACACCAGTGGGATCCGATCTCAGCCACTACAGTTGAGCCCAGAATCCCCAGTCTCCCCTTACGGTAGGTAGCACTAGCACAGTGAAGTGTGTATTGGCTGCACCAGGATGACATCACTGATCCTAAATCAGTAATCTAGGAAAGACAAAGGGGTATGACTGGCCTAGAAACACACACACCCACCCCAAAGTGGGTGTGACATGGTCTGATGTGTCCAACCAACACTGCCAACTGCTTTCAAATCTGTATGCCAGAGAGAGATGGCACACATTTTTTATTTTATTTTCTGTGGTGAGCAGACCTACTGCTCAAGCTCCAGAAAATTGGACTGGGTCTGGTTTTCCAAATGTACCATCAATTTTGAAGTTGGAATCATGTTATTTATCTATAACATGCAACTGATTCAAGGTCATCACTCCATACGATGGTGCATTTATACCTCTATGATGTGTTTGAACTCTACTGGAGTACTTGCATTATCCAGCTCTTCTGTAATTTTTCTAGTTTTACTATAAACTAGTATTGATCAATTTCACCCTATTTATTGAATAATCAGTCTGATTTTTTTATTTATGTTTTTTTTTTTTTAACAAAAAGAACAGGTTACTTCGCTTCGGTAACGCTTTTTCTGGTGGATACAATAGCTACCTGTGGATTCCTCACCTTATGAATTCGTCCTTGGACCAGCATCCGACAGAAAGTCTTCTTCCTAGCTGTCTACGTCGACGAGGACGTCATAATGGCACGGCTCCACGTGACTCCGTCTGACGTCACCGTGCCAATAAGAGGTCCTCGTCGGCGTGCTGACGTCCGTTTCACCCCATTTTTTTACGCGCCTTTGAGGCGAACAGGTGAGAACCGACCCATAAAAAACTTAAAAAATACATATACACAAGAACACTTCCCATAATTGCATATATTCACATGAAATATAAATATCAAATTATACACTGTAGGAAGTTGGCTCTGTATGCACTATTTCAGAGTAAGGAATAGTAAACACAGAGTCCAAGAGTTCCCCTTAGAGGTAAGATAGTGGCAAAAAGAGATAATTCCAATGCTCTATTTTGTGGTAGTGTGGTCGAGCAGTAGGCTTATCAGAGGGTAGTGTTAAGCATTTGTTGTACACACACAGGCAAGAAATGAGGAACACACACAAAGACAATTCCAGGCCAATAGGTTTTTGTATAGAAAAATATATTTTCTTAGTTTATTTTAAGAACCAAAGGTTCAAGATTTACAAACAATACTTTAAATGAAAGGTATTTCACTTAGGAACTTTGAATTAGCAAAATAGCATATACAGTTTTCACACAAATGGCAATAAGCTATTTTAAAACTAGACAGTGCAATTTTCAACAGTTCCTGGGGGAGGTAAGTGTTTGTTAGTTTTGCAGGTAAGTAAACTACCTACAGGGTCCAAAGTTGGGTCCAAGGTAGCCCACCGTTGGGGGTTAAGAGCTTCTTTGTTGCAAAGTTGCAGTCTTTGGGGAACAGAGCCGCTGTCCTCGGGAATTTTTGGTCCTTTTAGATGCAGGGTAGTCCTCTGAGGCTTCAGAGGTTGCTGGA
This sequence comes from Pleurodeles waltl, assembly GCF_031143425.1. Taxonomy (NCBI): domain Eukaryota; kingdom Metazoa; phylum Chordata; class Amphibia; order Caudata; family Salamandridae; genus Pleurodeles; species Pleurodeles waltl. The sequence goes on along the minus strand of NC_090440.1, from coordinate 970,152,622 downwards.
CCCTGGGAAGGCGTCGCTGGAGAAGTGTCTTTAGAAGTGGGGAGACCGGCCAGTAGAGCTGGGGCCAAAGCAGTTGGTGTCTCCGTCTTCTCTGCAGGGTTTTTCAGCTCAGCAGTCCTCTTCTTCTTAGGTTGCAGGAATCTATCTTGCTAGGTTCTGGGAGCCCCTAAATACTCAATTTAGGGGTGTGTTTAGGTCTGGGGGTTAGTAGCCAATGGCTACTAGCCCGGAGGGTGGCTACACCCTCTTTGTCTCTCCTCCCTGAGGGGAGGGGGGCACATCCCTATCCCTATTGAGGGAAATCCCAATCTGCAAGATGGAGGATTTCTAAAAGTTAGAGTCACCTCAGCTCAGGTTGCCTTAGGGGCTGTCCTGACTGGCCAGTGACTCCTCCTTGTTTTTCTCATTATCTCCTCCGGCCTTGCCACCAAAAGTGGGGCGGTGGCCGGAGGGGACGGGCAACTCCACTAGCTGGAGTGCCCTGTGGTGCTGTAACAAAGGGGGTGAGCCTTTGAGGCTCATCGCCAGGTGTTACAGTTCCTGCAGGGGGAGGTGAGAAGCACCTCCACCCAGTGCAGGCTTTGTTACTAGCCACAGAATGACAAAGGCACTCTCCCCATGTGGCCAGCAACATGTCTGGTGTGTGGCAGGCTGCTAAAACTAGTCAGCCTACACGGGTAGTCGGTTAAGGTTTCAGGGGGCACCTCTAAGGTGCCCTCTGGGGTGTATGTTACCATAAAATGTACACTGGTATCAGTGTGCATTTATTGTGCGGAGAAGTTTGATACCAAACTTCACAGTTTTCAGTGTAGCCACTATGGTGCTGTGGAGTTCGTACATGACAGACTCCCAGACCATATACTCTTATGGCTACCGTGCACTTACAATGTCTAAGGTTTTGCTTAGACACTGTAGGGGCATAGTGCTCATGCACTTATGCCCTCACCTATGGTATAGTGCACCCTGCCTTAGGGCTGTAAGGCCTGCTGGAGGGGTGACTTTTCTATACCTATAGGCAGTGTGAGGTTGGCATGGCACCCTGAGGGGAGTGCCATGTCGACAGTCTTTTTATCCCCACTAGCACACACAAGCTGGCAAGCAGTGTGTCTGTGCTGAGTGAGGGGTCCCCAGGGTGGCATAAGACATGCTGCAGCCCTTGGAGACCTTTCCTGGCATCAGGGCCCTTGGTACCAGGGGTACCAGTTACAAGGGACTTACCTGCATGCCAGGGTGCGCCAATTGTGGAAACAAAGGTAAAGGTTAGGGAAAGAACACTGGTGCTGGGGCCTGGTTAGCAGGCCTCAGCACACTTTCAAATCATAACTTGGCATCAGCAAAGGCAAAAAGTCAGGGGGTAACCATGCCAAGGAGGCATTTCCTTACACCAATCTATAATTACATACAGAATCACAGCAAGTGCAAAGTTGGTAAATGGCCCTACAAGGCCTTATTTTAAAGTTGTGTAAATATTAGATGGTCCCTCTCAAAGCCCCCTACCCTGAGTGAGGGTATAAATTACCAACGTTATTCACAGAAAAAGCAGAAAGAAAATGTCAGAATGTGCAGCTGTTCAACTTCTAGGCTTAGTAAGCCAAGTTCTCCTCTCAATATGGATAGTCCCAAGGTAGTCAACAAAATAGATTCAATGCGAACCAACAAGTTTACCTTTGAATTCAAAAGAAACCATCAGATTCCCTGTTCAGCACAATTAGTCTTCATATTCAACATATTAACCGATGAACAGCCATATGATTTTATCTTTTTGCAAGATAAGAGAGGAGCTTTCCCCACTTGATACACATTTTATGCAATTCTCCTTTCAGAGGAGGAGCAAATTCAGTCTCTCTTCAAAGAGCCTGGGTAAGTCTTGTTCTGATTATTACTCTCTGCTCTTCCATGTCAAGCAAGTTCACAATTTGGAAATATTCATACATCAACTAAGTCAACATTTAAACTGCACCAATCACCCATTCTTAACCTAAAGGTTAAATATTTTTGAATGGTAAATACCAATGACAGGATGGACTTTGGGTGAGATCACATCAAATTAAGTAGCTGCTATTTGCCCCTCAAAACGCAACGCTTTGCCGGTAGTTACTAATGAAACATTGAGCAGATTGTTTACACAGGCTATGAAGAAGGGGCTGTGTGAGAAGAAGAACAATGCCTCGAGGGAGACAATATGGGCTCAGCACTGCAGTAACAGATTGGTTTAGTCACTCAGACAAACAATACCTGCGATAAGAGCTAGGGCAGTAAGTGCTAGAGCAGTTCCATTCATGAGGAAAATACTCCAGATATTTATTGAAGAGAAACCTAAGCAACACAAGAACCCAAGTCAAATCACAACCTCTTTCTGTGAGCATGATTATAAGCACCTTCCTTTAGCCCTGGAACAAGGATAAACCAGCTCCCTGCAGAAAAATGGGTTACAGGCCTTATTTTCCACATTCCTGAGCTTAAACAGACTTAACCTTTAACTGGGTTTAACTACGGACTGAGTAAATGTGGGTTGCTTAGCACTGTATCATTTCAGCAAGCTGAACTCACTTTGACCAAGGCCCAGAATCTGGAAAAGATAACACATAAAAACACACAAGCGCAGTTTCACAAGTAAGCCGGGTAGAGATGACATGTTAAGACAGGCATGTGGGAACTACACAAGCATATAAAACATAATTGGGTCAATGCTGATCCTAGGATATCAAACTGGAGAATAAATACAGCACCCGATACCCTCCGGGATGAGAAGTTGTGCTTTACAAGTCCCTTAATTGATTGAGTGACAGTAAAGGAACTGATGAGGAGAGGTCGTTTGGAGGAAGGTACTTAGAAAAATACCGCACTACACAGCCCAGTACTAACCCCTCACACTTTGCTCTCCCCTTTATCTGCCTTAACAACTTCCCTTTTCCTCAGTTATAAATTCAACACGGTCATCTTACAGGTCAGAACAAATGGTTGCATTCCCTTTAAATCAATGCTACTGCAAAAAAGTATCTCACACTTATGATTTTATTTCCCTACACACCCACTTGCTGACTACATTGGCACCTTTTGGGTCTGTTTCTGGTGGTCTTCTTGGGTGGGCAGGTCTGCCAGGTATCGCTCCAGTGTCTCGATTCTCTGCTGCTTCTCACGGTTCTGCTCATTTTCCTTCTGGCATTTCTTCTTCAAGTTGTTAATGTGTTTGTCTCTTCCCTTCACCTGTAATAAATTAAAAGGGCTTTCTTAGCGTAAGGTTCCTTCTGCTCTGTAACTCACGGGGCCTTTATCCAGACTTGTGGGAGTCATATAGATGTCATCCCTCTCAGTCAAATGCCCATGCCTTCTGTAAAAGGTACAGAATTCCGGGCAGACTCCCATCTACCTTCCAAACTCCATTCTACTACGTTGTCTCATGCTGTGTGCTTAACTGTTTCTAAGACCAGGTATGATGGATGCCGCCCCTCCACCCCTGCCCTTCCATCCCTCTTTTGTGAAGGAGTCGGTGCCTAAAGATATATAGTTCCATACAATTCCGTTTTAATCCTGAGCGTCCCACTCGCAAGGGTGCATTGTGCACAATATTTTTCCAGTTTCAGGGCAAGATCTACATTCCAAAGCACTTAACCTGTACAGCCCCCCCCAAAAAAATTCAAAGATACGTTTCATACCCGCTCTTCTTGCTTCTTTAGCTCCTGTTCATGCTTGTGGGTGGCGGCCTGAAGGGAATCATTGAATGATTTGCTATTTGCCTCTACTGCAGCCAGCTTCTGCTCCAGCTCCACCTTCTCCTTCTTGAAAGATTCATACTGCTCAGCAAACTGTGCTCTCAGAAATGTGTTCTCTCGCTGCATTTCCTGAAAACACACAAGCACACAATGAGATACATTAGGCTTTGCAATCAGAGTATTACCCAGCAGGCCAATATCAAATACTACTACTTCATATGTCATGAAAGTGCAAGACAAGACATTTTCAAGCTAGGGTACCAGCTTGTAAACAGTTCCTGCAGAAGGTCGTGCACTACTGGGTTAATTTTATTGTGGCAATGTAGATTAGCCTCACTTGTTTGATTTATACACGGAGCATGGACCAAAGGAATGAAGAAAACAGGGAAACTAAGTCACCTCGCTCTAGCTAGAACAGCAGGGATCTGCATGAAAAGAGAAGGATCTGAATTGGTAAGTAGAACTACCAGAATTTTCTGTAAATCAATTTCCAGTAAAGGCATTCATCCTCTGTAAGCTGCTGTCACAGTACTAGTAACTTGCATCAACATCTATGCTGCAAATGGCTTCATTGTCCTTTTAACATATAAAAACGACTCCAGCGTGATCCTAAACATCCTTGTGATCTTTTTGCTACACTGGAGAATGCCAAAGTTACACAAGCAGGTGGGTGGTTGTAGGAAGTTGGCTCTGTATGCACTATTTCAAAGTAAGGAATAGTATGCACAGAGTCCAAGGGTTCCCCTTAGAGGGGAGATAGTGGCAAAAAGAGATAATTCTAATGCTCTATTTTGTGGTAGTGTGGTCGAGCAGTGGGCTTATCAGAGGAGTAGTGTTAAGCATTTGTTGTGTACACACAAGCAATAAATGAGGAACACACACTCAGAGACAATTCCAGGCCAATAGGTTTTTGTATAGAAAAATATATTTTCTTAATTTATTTTAAGAACCACAGGTTCAAGATTTACAAACAATACTTTAAATGAAAGGAACTTCACTTAGGAACTTTGAATTAGCAAAATAGCATATACAGTTTTCACACAAATGACATAGCTATTTTAAAACTAGACAGTGCAATTTTCAACAGTTCCTGGGGGAGGTAAGTGTTTGTTAGTTTTGCAGGCAAGTAAACCACCTACAGGGTTCAAAGTTGGGTCCAAGGTAGCCCACCGTTGGGGGTTCAGGGCAACCCCAAAGTTACCACACCAGCAGCTCAGGGCCGGTCAGGTGCAGAGGTCAAAGTGCAGCCCAAAATGCATAGGCTTCAATGGTGAAGGGGGTGCCCCGATTCCAGTCTGCCAGCAGGTAAGTACCCGTGTCTTCGGAGGTCAGACCAGGGGGGGTTTTGTAGGGCACCGGGGGGGGAGGGGTGGCAGGGGGGGGACACAAGTCAGCACAGAAAGTACACCCTCAGTGGCACGCGGGCGGCCGGGTGCAGTGTGCAAACAAGCGTCGGGTTTGCAATAGAAATCAATGGGAGACCAAGGGGTCTCTTCAGGGATGCAGGCAGGCAAGGGGGGTGCTCCTCGGGGTAGCCACCAACTGGGCAAGGGAGAGGGCCACCTGGGGGTCGCTCCTGCACTGGAGGTCGGATCCTTCCGGTCCTAGGGGATGCGGGTGCTGAGTCTTTACCAGGCGTCGGGTCTTTGAAGCAGGCAGTCGCGGTCAGGGGGAGCCTCGGGATTCCCTCTGCAGGCATCGCTGTGGGTGCTCAGGGGGGTCAACTGGCTACGCACGGTCTCGTGGTCGCCAGGGAGTCCTCCCTGTGGTGTTTCTTCTCCAGAAGTCGAGCCGGGGGCTTCGGGTGCAGAGTGCAAAGTCTCACGCTTCCGGCGGGAAACATGTGTTGTTTCAAAGTTGCTTCTTTGTTGCAAAGTTGCAGTCTTTTGGGAACAGAGCCGCTGTCCTCAGGAGTTCTTGGTCCTTCTAGATGCAGGGTAGTCCTCAGAGGCTTCAGAGGTTGCTGGACCCTGTGGAACGCGTCGCTGGAGCAGCGTCTTTAGAAGTGGGGAGACAAGCCGGTAGAGCTGGGGCCAAAGCAGTTGGTGTCTCCATCTTCTCTGCAGGTTTTCAGCTCAGCAGTCCTCTTCTTCTTAGGTTGCAGGAATCTAGTTTCCTAGGTTCTGGGAGACCCTAAAAACTGAATTTAGGGGTGTGTTTAGGTCTGGGAGGGCAGTAGCCAATGGCTACTGTCCTTGAGGGTGGCTACACCCTCTTTGTGCCTCCTCCCTGAGGGGAGGGGAGCACATCCCTATCCCTATAGGGGGAATCCTCCATCCGCAAGATGGAGGATTTCTAAATGTCAGAGTCACCTCAGCTCAGGACACCTTAGGGGCTGTCCTGACTGGCCAGTGACTCCTCCTTGTTTTTCTCATTATCTCCCCTGGACTTGCTGCCAAAAGTGGGGGCTGTGTCCAGGGGGCGGGCATCTCCACTAGCTGGAGTGCCCTGGGGCATTGTAACACGAAGCCTGAGCCTTTGAGGCTCACTGCTAGGTGTAACAGTTCCTGCAGGGGGGAGGTGTGAAGCACCTCCACCCAGAGCAGGCTTTTGTTTGTCCTTAGAGAGCACAAAGGCCCTCAACCACATGGGGTCAGAAACTCGTCTCTCAGCAGCAGGCTGGCACAGACCAGTCAGTCCTGCACTGAACAATTGGGTAAAATACAGGGAGCATCTCTAAGATGCACTCTGTGTGCATTTTGTTTTATAAATCCAACACTGGCATCAGTGTGGGTTTATTATTCTGAGAAGTTTGATACCAAACTTCCCAGTATTCAGTGTAGCCATTATGGAGCTGTGGAGTTCGTTTTTGACAGACTCCCAGACCATATATTCTTATGGCTACCCTGCACTTACAATGTCTAAGGTTTTGCTTAGACACTGTAGAGGCATAGTGCTCATGCACCTATGCCCTCACCTGTGGTATAGTGCACCCTGCCTTAGGGCTGTAAGGCCTGCTAGAGGGGTGACTTACCTATGCCACAGGCAGTGTGAGGTTGGCATGGCACCCTGAGGGGAGTGCCATGTCGACTGAGTCATTTTCTCCCCACCAGCACACACAAGCTGGCAAGCAGTGTGTCTGTGCTGAGTGAGGGGTCCATAGGATGGCATAAGACATGCTGCAGCCCTTAGAGACCTTCCCTGGCATCAGGGCCCTTGGTACCAGTTACAAGGGACTTACCTGGGTGCCAGGGTTGTGCCAATTGTGGAAACAATGGTACATTTTAGGTGAAAGAACACTGGTGCTGGGGCCTGGTTAGCAGGGTCCCAGCACACTTCTCAGTCAAGTCAGCATCAGTATCAGGCAAAAAGTGGGGGGTAACTGCAACAGGGAGCCATTTCCTTACAGTGGTGGTATCCAGACACAAAGGGAAGAGTTTTAGATTAACTTCTCAGTTATATTTGCATAAACTCCCCACCCCCAGTCCTCCAAGTTCAGCGGGTGTTGTGGAAGCAGTAAAATGAAATAAGCTGCTATTAATTTCTCTTGAGCGGGCCAGGCAATTCTGGTTCAAAGAGAATCGGTCATTAGAAATGCTGACCCAGTGAAAATCAGACGCAATGGTTTCTTATCTGTATTCTTATTCCATCTTCAAAGGAATTTCCATTGTATTCATATGCACTGAGTAGTCCTGCCCACAAGCGCAGACCCAGGAGCACTTTTTACAGAGCCACATTTTGTGCATCTTCACCTTAATTCGTAAAGTCCAGGAAGCACATGTGACAAAAATTGAAAATGTCACTTACCCAGTGTACATCTGTTCGTGGCATCAGTCGCAGTAGATTCGCATGTTCTGCAATAGCTCGCCATCTGGTGTTGGGCCGGAGTGTTACAAGTTGTTTTTCTTCGAAGAAGTCTTTCGAGTCACGGGACCGAGTGACTCCTCCTTTTGTCTCCATTGCGCATGGGCGTCGACTCCATCCTCGATTGTTTTTCCCCGCAGAGGGTGAGGTAGGAGTTGAATTGTAGTAATAGTGCCCATGCAATGGAGTGACTAAGTATGCACTTATTTAAGGTTGAGATGATACATATATAAATAATTGAAGGTAACTTCCAAACTGCTACAGGCTCCCGGGGAGGCGGGTGGGCACATGCGAATCTACTGCGACTGATGCCACGAACAGATGTACACTGGGTAAGTGACATTTTCAGTTCGATGGCATCTGTCGCTGTAGATACGCATGTTCTGCAATAGACTAGTAAGCAGTTATTTCCCCAAAAGCGGTGGATCAGCCTGTAGGAGTGGAAGTAGTCTGAAATAATGTCCTTAATACAGCTTGACCTACTGTGGCTTGTTGTGCGGATAACACGTCTACACAGTAGTGCTTGGTGAATGTGTGAGGCGTAGACCATGTGGCTGCCTTACATATTTCTTGCATTGGGATGTTTCCTAGAAAGGCCATGGTAGCACCTTTCTTTCTGGTTGAGTGTGCCCTTGGTGTAATGGGCAGCTGTTGTTTAGCTTTAAGGTAGCAGATTTGGATGCATTTAACTATCCATCTGGCTATACCTTGTTTTGAAATTGGGTTTCCTGCATGAGGTTTTTGAAATGCAATAAAGAGTTGTTTAGTCTTTCTGATGTTCTTTGTTCTGTCAATGTAATACATTAATGCTCTTTTGACATCTAATGTATGTAGTGCCCTTTCAGCTACGGTATCTGGCTGTGGAAAGAACACCGGAAGTTCCACTGTTTGATTTAGATGGAACGGTGAAATAACCTTTGGCAAAAATTTAGGATTGGTCCTTAGGACGACTTTATTTTTGTGTAGTTGTATAAAAGGTTCCTGTATAGTAAACGCCTGAATCTCGCTTACTCTTCTCAGGGAAGTAATGGCGATGAGAAATGCCACCTTCCAGGTTAGGAACTGTATGTCGCAGGAGTGCATGGGTTCAAAAGGTGGACCCATAAGTCTAGTTAGGACAACATTTAGGTTCCATGAAGGAACAGGTAGTGTTCTTGGTGGTATAATTCTCCTAAGGCCCTCCATGAATGCTTTAATGACTGGTATTTTATATAGGGAAGTTGAATAGGTAGTCTGCAGGTATGCAGATATTGCTGCAAGGTGAATCTTAATGGAAGAGAAAGCTAGGTTAGATTTTTGTAAGTGAAGCAAGTAACCCACTACATGTTCTGGAGTTGTGTGTAATGGTTGTATTTGATTAATATGGCAGTAGCAAACAAACCTCTTCCATTTACTTGCATAGCAGTGCCTGGTGGATGGCCTTCTTGCTTGTTTTATGACTTCCATACATTCTTGGGTAAGTTGTAAGTGCCCGAATTCTAGGATTTCAGGAGCCAGATTGCTAGATTCAGCGATGCTGGATCTGGGTGTCTGATCCTTTGGTTGTGCTGTGTCAACAGATCTGGCCTGTTGGGCAATTTGATGCAGGGTACCACTGATAGGTCTAGCAGCGTTGTGTACCAGGGTTGCCTTGCCCAAGTTGGTGCTATCAATATGAGTTTGAGTTTGCTTTGAGTGAGTTTGTTTACCAGGTAAGGAAGGAGAGGGAGAGGAGGAAAAGCGTAAGCAAATATCCCTGACCAGTTCATCCATAGGGCATTGCCTTGGGATTGTTTGTGTGGGTATCTGGATGCGAAGTTTTGGCATTTTGAGTTCTCCCTTGTCGCAAACAAGTCTATCTGAGGTGTTCCCCAGAGTTTGAAATAAGTGTTCAGTATTTGGGGGTGAATTTCCCATTCGTGGACCTGTTGGTGATCTCGAGAGAGATTGTCTGCGAGTTGATTTTGTATCCCTGGTATAAACTGTGCAATTAGGCGAATTTGGTTGTGAATTGCCCAATGCCAAATTTTTTGTGCTAACATGCTTAACTGCGTGGAGTGCGTCCCTCCCTGCTTGTTTAGATAATACATTGTTGTCATGTTGTCTGTTTTGACGAGAATGTATTTGTGAACTATTATTGGTTGGAAAGCTTTTAGTGCTTGAAAAACTGCAAGAAGTTCTAGGTGATTGATATGCAGTTTTGTTTGATGTACGTTCCATTGTCCTTGTATGCTGTGTTGATCGAGGTGTGCTCCCCACCCTGTCATGGAAGCATCTGTTGTTATTACGTATTGTGGCACTGGGTCTTGGAAAGGCCGCCCCTTGTTTAAATTTATGTTGTTCCACCACAGAAGCGAGAGGTAAGTTTGGCGGTCTATTAACACCAGATCTAGAAGGTGACCCTGTGCTTGAGACCACTGTGATGCTAGGCATTGTTGTAAGGGCCTCATGTGCAGTCTTGCGTTTGGGACAATGGCTATGCATGATGACATCATGCCTAGGAGTTGTAATACCATCTTTGCTTGTATCTTTTGTGTTGGATACATGCGTTGTATGATGGTGTTGAAATTTTGAATTCTTTGTGGACTTGGAGTGGCTACTCCTTTTGATGTGTCTATTATGGCTCCCAGGTATTGTTGTACCTTGCGTGGCCGAATTTTGGATTTTGTGAAATTGACGGTGAACCCTAGTTTGAAGAGGGTTTGTATGATATGATTTGTGTGATTTGAGCACTCTATTAACGAATGGGCCTTGATTAGCCAGTCGTCTAGATATGGGAACACATGTATTTGCTGCCTTCTGATGTGTGCAGCGACTACCGCTAGACATTTGGTAAAGACTCTTGGTGCGGTTGTTAATCCGAAAGGCAGTACCTTGAATTGGTAATGTATTCCTTTGAATACAAACCTTAGGTATTTCCTGTGCGATGGGTGAATTGGTATATGGAAATAAGCATCCTTGAGGTCTAAAGTTGCCATGTAGTCGTGCAGCTTTAGCAATGGCAATACTTCTTGTAGTGTGACCATGTGGAAGTGGTCTGATTTGATGAAAGTGTTGACTACTCTGAGGTCTAGGATTGGTCTCAGTGTTTTGTCCTTCTTTGGTATCAGAAAGTACAGTGAGTAAACTCCTGTGTTTATTTGTGTGTTTGGCACTAATTCGATTGCATTCTTTTGCAATAGTGCCTGCACTTCTATCTCTAGGAGATTGGAATGGTGTGTTGTTAAATTTTGTGCTTTTGGTGGTATGTTTGGAGGGAACTGTAGAAATTCTATGCAGTAACCATGTTGGATAATTGCTAGAACCCAAGTGTCTGTAGTGATTTTCTCCCATGCTCTGTAATAATGACCTATTCGTCCCCCCACTGGTGTTGTGTGGAGGGGGTGAGTGACATGTGAGTCACTGTTTAGTAGTAGGGGTTTTGGGGCTTTGGAATCTTCCTCTATTTCTAGGGAATTGCCCTCCTCTATATTGTCCCCGAAAACCTCCTCTATACTGTCCTTGGTAACTGGACGGTGTGGCTTGTGAGGTGCTGGCTTGTGTGCTTTGACCCCGAAACCCCCCTCGAAAGGGCGTTTTACGGAATGAGCTGTAATTCCCTCTGCTCTGCGGGGAGTAGAGTGCGCCCATGGCTTTGGCAGTGTCCGTATCTTTTTTGAGTTTCTCAATCGCTGTGTCCACTTCTGGACCGAACAGTTCTTTTTCATTAAAAGGCATATTGAGAACTGCTTGTTGAATCTCTGGTTTAAATCCAGACGTTCGGAGCCATGCATGCCTTCTGATAGTTACAGATGTATTAATTGTCCGTGCAGCTGTATCTGCAGCGTCCATGGAGGAGCGGATCTGGTTGTTGGAGATGGCCTGTCCCTCCTCAACCACTTGTTTTGCCCTATTTTGGAAGTCTTTGGGCAGATGTTCAATGAGATGTTGCATCTCGTCCCAGTGGGCTCTGTCATAGCGCGCAAGTAGTGCCTGGGAGTTCGCGATGCGCCACTGGTTTGCAGCTTGTGCTGCGACTCTTTTACCAGCTGCATCAAACTTGCGGCTTTCTTTATCTGGGGGTGGTGCATCTCCAGATGTGTGAGAGTTGGCCCTTTTCCTAGCTGCTCCTACAACAACAGAGTCTGGTGGCAGCTGTGTTGTGATGAAAGCCGGGTCTGTAGGAGGCGGCTTATACTTTTTTTCCACCCTTGGTGTGATTGCCCTACTTTTGACCGGGTCCTTAAATATGTCTTTTGCGTGCCGGAGCATACCAGGGAGCATAGGCAGGCTTTGGTAGGAGCTGTGGGTGGAGGAGAGTGTGTTGAACAAGAAATCATCCTCGACCTGTTCTGAGTGGAGGCTTACGTTGTGAAATTGTGCTGCTCTAGCCACCACCTGAGAGTACGCGGTGCTGTCTTCTGGTGGAGATGGTTTTGTAGGGTATGCCTCTGGGCTGTTATCTGACACTGGGGCGTCGTATAGGTCCCATGCGTCCTGGTCTTGGTCACCCTGGCTCATGGTGGTGTGAGCTGGGGAGTGTGATGGCGTTTGTGCTGGTGAAACGTTAATCACGGGCGGAGGAGAGGGTGGTGGTGTAACTCTTTTCACCACTTTTGGTTGTGGTGCTTGTTCCGTCTGGAACTCCAACCTTCTCTTTCTCCTAATGGGGGGAAGGGTGCTTATTTTTCCTGTCCCCTGCTGAATGAAGATACGCTTTTGCGTATGGTCCGCATCAGTTGCTTGTAGCTCTTCCTCAAACCTATGCTTCTGCATTTGGGAGGTTAGCGAGTGCTCTTCTGTATAAGAGCCTGAAGCTGGGTCGCTTGCAGTTTGTTTCGGCGTCGAAACTTTGTCTGCGTGTTTTTTCGGCTCCGAGGTGACTTTTTTCCTTTTCGGGGCCGAAACCTCTCGGCGTCGATCTGTTTCGGTGCCGCTGTCTCGGCGTCGAGCCGTGTCCACACCGGCATCTCGGTGTCGAGGCTTGTCTCCAGCACTTTCTCGGTCCCGAGAAGGCTGCGTGCCGGTGTCTCGACCGGAGTCGGACGATCTCGGCACTGTTTGGGCCTTTTTCGGTGCCGACGGTCGGTCACCGATTTTATGGGTTGAGCCATGGCCTGGTGGCAGTGGCGTCCCCTGGGCCTTGTAAATGTTTCTTTGTGTGGTTTTCGACGTCTTACTCACGGTTTGTGTATCGTCGAATCCTTCGGAGTCTGAGTCTTGGATCGAGAAGGTACCTTCCTCTTCCTGTTCCTCGAACTCCCGTCGGGCTGTCGGTGCGGACGCCATTTGAAGTCTTCTGGCTCGACGGTCTCGGAGTGTTTTTCGGGACCGGAACGCACGACAGGCCTCGCAGGTGTCTTCGCTGTGCTCAGGTGACAGGCACAGGTTGCAGACCAAGTGTTGGTCTGTGTAGGGGTATTTATTGTGGCATTTGGGGCAGAAACGGAACGGGGTCCGTTCCATCGGCGTTCTTCAGCACGCGGTCGGGCCGACCAGGCCCCGACGGAGGATCGAAAAATTACCCCGAAGGGCACCGGAGCTCTTCGATCTTCGATGCGGTGTTGAATGTAAGTATGCCGATCCCGAACGCAACAATACCGACGAAAATCTTCCGAAATTAACTATTTTTTCTGTTCCGAAACTCGGAGCGACAGGAACACGTCCGAACCCGATGGCGGAAAAAAAACAATCGAGGATGGAGTCGACGCCCATGCGCAATGGAGACAAAAGGAGGAGTCACTCGGTCCCGTGACTCGAAAGACTTCTTCGAAGAAAAACAACTTGTAACACTCCGGCCCAACACCAGATGGCGAGCTATTGCAGAACATGCGTATCTACAGCGACAGATGCCATCGAACGTATAATTTAGCAGCCCAAAAAAAAACAACATTGCCAATTCCATTGATTTACTGTGAAAGATGGAAGAAATTATATAAAGTCTTAAAATTTCACTAAAAAAGGAAAAGTGATATTTTAAACATCACTCACAAACCCTTTTAATTATTTTTAAAAAAAATGATTGGCCAATGTAACTGTATAGGTTGCAGTTATGTTAAAATGATAATGGAATACTGCACCTTTAAGAGCACTCTGAACTCCAGTGTCCCATCATACCCTAAAGGTGGCAATTAACTTGGTTCTTTTTTTTCTGGCTCCTGCTGAACTGGGCTTAAAGAGTTTTCTTTGGAAAACTCTTCAGAACCTTTTTAAAACGGGTTCACCCGCATCCCCTTTAGTACCAAGTTTTTTTTCCCTGACTCTGAGTGTGTGTGTGTTTATAATATATACCCAGTGTACATTTGTTCGTGGCATGTTCTGCTGCAGATTCACATGCTGTGCATTAGTCCACCATCTAGTGTTGGGCTCGGAGTGTTACAAGTTGTTTTTCTTCAAAAAAGTGTTTGAGTCACAGGATCAAGTGACTCCTCCTCTTCGGTTCCATTGCACATGGGCATCCTGCAGAGAGTAAAGGAAGGAGTGATAGAGTATATAGTTATAATATAAGAGAGGACCATGCAAATGTAAATGTATACATATGTACAAATGTTTGTAACTTACAGGCTTCCGGGGAGGAGGGAGGCTGCATGTGAATCTGCAGAACATGCCACGAACAGATGTACACTGGATAAATGACATTTTCCGTTCGATGGCACGTGTAGCTGCAGACACACATGCTGTGCATAGACTATAAAGCAGTTTGTCCTCCCATAAATTAGCGGTCGTCAGCCTGTAGGCTTGTTGTCGTGATAATACGTCTACACAGTAGTGTTTAGTGAATGTATGTGGTGTTGACCATGTAGCTACTTTACATATTTCTGCCATTGGTATATTCCCTAAAAAGCCATTGTTGCACCTTTTTTCCTTGTAGAATGTGCTTTGGGAGTAACTAAAAGCTGGCTTTTTGCTTTAATATAGCATGTTTGGATGCACCTTACAATCCATCGTGCTAAACCAGGTTTTTATATAGGATTGCCAGTATGTGGTTTTGGGAAAGCTACAAATAGTTGTTTAATCTTTCTAAACGGTTTAGTTCAATCTATATAGTACATTAAAGCTCTTTTGATGTCTAATGTATGTAGAGCTCTTTCTGCCACAGAATCTGGCTGTGGGAAGAAGACTGGCAGTTCCACTGTTTGATTTATATGAAATTGTGATACAACTTTTGGTAGAAAATTTGGATTGGTTCTTAGTACAACCATGTTTGTGCAGTTGGAAAAAAGGTTCTTCAAGAGTAAAGGCTTGGATGTCACTTACTCTTCTTGAAAAAGTAATTGCCACTAGGAAAGCAACTTTCCATGTTACAAATTGAACTTGGCATGAGTGCACAGGCTCCAATGGTGGTCCCATAAGTCTTGTAAGCACTATATTTAGATTCTAAAAAGGAACTGGTGGTGTTCTGGGTGGAATGATGCTGTAAGGAAATGCCTCCTTGGCATGGTTACCCCCTGACTTTTTGCCTTTGCTGATGCTAAGTTTTGATTTGAAAGTGTGCTGAGGCCTGCTAACCAGGCCCTAGCACCAGTGCTCTTTCCCTAACCTGTACTTTTGTTTCCACAATTGGCACACCCTGGCATCCAGTAAGTCCCTTGTAACTGAAACCCTTGGTACCAAGGGCCCGGATGCCAGGGAAGGTCTCTAAGGGATGCAGCATGTCTTATGCCACCCTGGGGACCCCTCACTCAGCAGAGACACTGCTTGCCAGCTTCTGTGTGCTGGTCAGGACAAAACGAGTAAGTCGACATGGCACTTCCCTCAGGGTGCCATGCCACCCTCACACGGCCTATGAAGTATAGATAAGTCACCCCCTAGCAGGCCTTACAGCCCTAAGGCAGGGTGCACTATACCATAGGCGAGGGCACCAGTGCATGAGCACTGTGCCCCTACAGTGTCTAAGCAAAACCTTAGACATTGTAAGTGCAGGGTAGCCATAAGAGTATATGGTCTGGGAGTCTGTCATACACGAACTCCACAGCACCATAATGGCTACACTGAAAACTGGGAAGTTTGGTATCAAACTTCTCAGCACAATAAATGCACACTGATGCCAGTGTACATTTTATTGTAACATACACCCCAGAGGGCACCTTAGAGGTGCCCCTTGAAACCTTGACCAACTACCCGTGTAGGCTGACTGGTTTTAGCAGCCTGCCACACTAGAGACATGTTGCTAGCCACATGGGGAGAGTGCCTTTGTCACTCTGTGGCTAGTACCAAAGCCTGTACTGGGTGGAGGTGCTTCACACCTCCCCCTGCAGGAACTGTAACACCTGGCGGTGAGCCTCAAAGGCTCACCCCCTTTGTTACAGCACCACAGGGCACTCCAGCTAGTGGAGTTGCCCGTCCCCTCCGGCCACGGCCCCACTTTTGGCAGCAAGGCCGGAGGAGATAATGAGAAAAACAAGGAGGAGTCACTGGCCAGTCAGGACAGCCCCTAAGGTGTCCTGAGCTGAGGTGACTGACTTTTAGAAATCCTCAATCTTGCAGATGGAGGATTCCCCCAATAGGGATAGGAATGTGACCCCCTCCCCTTGGGAGGAGGCACAAAGAGGGTGTAGCCACCCTCCGGGCTAGTAGCCATTGGCTACTAACCCCCCAGACCTAAACACGCCCTTAAATTTAGTATTTAAGGGCTCCCCAGAACCTAGGAACTCAGATTCCTGCAACCTAAGAAGAAGAGTACTGCTAAGCTGCAAAACCCTGCAGAGAAGACGGAGACACCAACTGCTTTGGCCCCAGCTCTACCGGCCTGTCTCCCCACTTCTAAAGACACTGCTCCAGCGATGCATTCCCCAGGGACCAGCGACCTCTGAATCCTCAGAGGACTGCCCTGCTCTAGAAGGACCAAGAACTCACGAGGACAGCGGCTCTGTTCACCCAAGACTGCAACTTTGTAACGAAGGAGCAACTTTAAAACAACTTGTGTTGTGAGACTTGCTCTTCTGCACCCGACACCCCCGGCTCGACTTGTGGAGAACAAACACTTCAGGGAGGACTCCCCGGCGACTGCGAAACCGTGAGTAGCCAGAGTTGCCCCCCCCTGAGCCCCCACAGAGACGCCTGCAGAGGGAATCCAGAGGCTACCCCTGACCGCGACTGCCTGCTCCTCAGATCCCGACACCTGGTAAAGACTCTGCACCCGCAGCCCCCAGGACCTGAAGGATCCGAACTCCAGTGCAGGAGTGACCCCAGGAGGCCCTCTCCCTTGCCCAGGTGGTGGCTACCCCGAGGAGCCCCCCCCTTGCCTGCATCGCTGAAGAGACCCCTTGGTCTCCCATTGAAACCTATTGGAAACCCGACGCGTGTTTGCACACTGCACCCGGCCGCCCCCGTGCTGCTGAGGGTGTACTTTCTGTGTGGACTTGTGTCCCACCCGGTGCCCTACAAAACCCCCTGGTCTGCCCTCCGAGGATGCGGGTACTTACCTGCTGGCAGACTGGAACCGGGCCACCCCCTTCTCCATTGAAGCCTATGCGTTTTGGGCA
Organism: Pleurodeles waltl; assembly: GCF_031143425.1. Classification (NCBI taxonomy): domain Eukaryota; kingdom Metazoa; phylum Chordata; class Amphibia; order Caudata; family Salamandridae; genus Pleurodeles; species Pleurodeles waltl. The sequence goes on along the minus strand of NC_090440.1, from coordinate 970,135,662 downwards.
CCACTTTGACCTCTGCACCTAACCGGCCCTGAGCTGCTGGTGTGGTAACTTTGGGGTTGCTCTGAACCCCCAACGGTGGGCTACCTTAAACCCAAACTTGAACCCCGTAGGTGGTTTATTTACCTGCTCTACTCTTACTCCCCCCAGGAACTGTTGAAAATTGCACTGTCTAGTTTTAAAATAGCTATATGTGATTTATGTGAAAACTGTGTATGCTATTTCGATTATTCAAAGTTCCTAAAGTACCTACCTGCAATACCTTTCATTTGAAGTATTACATGTAAATCTTGAACCTGTGGTTCTTAAAATAAACTAAGAAAATATTTTTTTCTATACAAAAATCTATTGTCCTGGAATTATCGGAGTGTGTGTTCCTCATTTATTGCCTTGGTGTGTACAACAAATGCTTAACACTACTCCTTTGATAAGCCTACTGCTCGACCACACTACCACAAAATAGAGCATTAGTACTATCTCTTTTTGCCACTACCTTACCTCTAAGGGGAACCCTTGGACTCTGTGCATACTATTCCTTACATTGAAATAGTGCATACAGAGCCAACTTCCTACATTGGTGGATCAGCGGTGGGGTACAAGACTTTGCATTTGTGGGACTACTCAGCCAATACCTGATCACACAACTAAATTCCAAAAATTGTCATTAGAAACTGATTTTTGAAATTTGAGCTATTTTTCAAAATTTATAAAAGTCTTGCTAGGGCCTTGTGTTAGTTCTTGTTAGCATTTGTTTTAGAGTTTAAAAGGTTTGTGAAAGTTTGAATTAAGTTCTCGAAATAGTTTTAGATTCTTAAAAAGTATTCCAACTTTTAGAAACATAGGGGATTATTACAACTTTGGAGGAGGTGTTAATCCGTCCCAAAAGTGACGGATATACCACCAGCTGTATTACGAGTTCCATAGGATATAATGGACTCTTAATACGGCTGGTGGTATATCCGTCACTTTACCGTCACTTTTGGGACGGATTAACACCACCTCCAAAGTTGTAATAACCCCCATAATGTCTAGTGCAGAAGAGAATGTGATGGAACTCGACCTCACACCTTACCTCCATCTTAAGATGAGGGAGCTAAGGTCTCTCTGCAAAATAAAGAAAATCCCAGTTGGCATAAGACCCTCCAAACTACAGTTCCAGGAGCTGCTGGCAGAGTTTGAAAAAGCCAACCCCTCTGAGGATGACCTCCCAGAGGATGAAGCTAGTGACTTGGAGGAGAATTCCCCGCCTCCAGTCCTACATAGGGAGATCAGGGCCCCTCAAGCCCAGACTCCAACTGTGATAGACAGAGATGCTGCTTCCCTCACAGGAGGGTCCAGCACCTCTGCAATCACGGAGGATAGCCTCAGTGAAGATGACCTCCTGTTAGCCAGGATGGCCAAAAGATTGGCTTGGAAGAGACAGCTCCTAGCCATAGAAAGGGAAAGACAAGAGATGGGTTTTGGTCCAATGGGGTCTTTGGATGACAGTCAGGTTACCCCCTGTTCAAGCAAGGACCCTCACTCTAGTCAGGGTAAAAGAGAATCACCCTCAGCTAACCCCTGCTTACCCCCTTGGTAGCTTGGCAGAGCAGTAGGCTTAACCTCAGAGTGCTAGGTGTAAAGTATTTGTACTAACACACACAGTAACTTAATGAAAACACTACAAAATGACACACCGGTTTAGAAAAATAGGAAATATTTATCTAAACAAAACAAGACCAAAAACGACAAAAATCCAACATACCCAAGTCAAGTTATGAATTTTTAAAGATTAAACTCAAAAATAGCGCTTAGAAACAAAAATGCTTCAATGAGATGTTAACACGGCGTTGTGACGGAGTCGTTCCCAACAAGCCGACACCAGCAGCGCCGGACACGGAGTCGTGTAGACCCCCAAGTACAGTAACTTTGGTGAAGAGTGAAAACAAGCCGAGGCGCGAAGTCAGGAATCTCGGCGTCTGTGCGAAACGTTGAATCCGTGCACTTCAAGCGGCGTCGGTCACGATGTGGTGCGGCGACTTCCACGGAGTCGCGGACTTCAGCGGGGCTGCTGCGGCGACGGGCCTGCGAAGAGTGTCGCGTTCCAGCGAAGGTCACGGTGTCAGGTGCCGGCGGCGTTACCGGATTCAGCAGCGGCGTCGGTCCAGAGTCGTCCGAAGTCGATTTCCTTGGATTTCCACCAGCTTTCCTTTCAAGGGCCCAGGGACTGGATAGGGCACCACTTGTCAGAGCAGGAGTCTCTCCAGAGACTCCAGGTGCTGGCAGAGAGAAGTCTTTGCTGTCCCTGAGACTTCAAACAACAGGAGGCAAGCTCTAAATCAAGCCCTTGGAGATTTCTTCACAAGATGGAAGGCACACAAAGTCCAGTCTTTGCCCTCTTACTCTGGCAGAAGCAGCACTGCAGGAAAGCTCCACAAAGCACAGTCACAGGCAGGGCAGCACGTCTTCCTCAGCTATCAGCCTTTCTCCAGGCAGAGGTTCCTCTTGGTTCCAGAAGTGTTTCTGAAGTCTGTAGATTTGGGTGCCCTTCTTATACCCATTTTAGTCTTTGAAGTCACCTTTCTTCAAAGGGGACTCACACCTACTTGTGAAATCCTGCCTTGCCCAGGCAAGTCATCAGACACACAGCAGGGGGTTGGAGCCGGCATTGTCAGAGGCAGGCACAGTCCTTTCAGATGAGAGTGACCACTCCACCCCTCCCTCCTAGCAGAAATGGCTAATCAGGAAATGCAGGTTACACCCCAGCCCCCTTTGTGTCACTGTCTGGTGTGAGGTGAAAAACAACCCGACTGTCAAACTGACCCAGACAGGGAATCCACAAACACGGCAGAGTCACAGAATGGTTTAAGCAAGAAAATGCTCACTTTCTAAAAGTGGCATTTTCAAACGCACAATCTTAAAATCAACTTTACTAAAAGATGTATTTTTAAATTGTGAGTTCAGGGACCCCAAACGCCACATGTCCATCTACTCTCTAGGGGAATCTACACTTAAATCATATTTAAAGGTAGCCCCCATGTTATCCTATGAGAGAGACAGGCATTGCAACAGTGAAAAACGAAGTTGGCAGTATTTCACTGTCAGGACATATAAACCACATTACTATATGTCCTACCTTATCCATACACAGCACCCTGCCCTTGGGGCTACCTAGGGCCTACCTTAGGGGTGCCTTACATGTAAGAAAAGGGAAGGTTTAGGCCTGGCAAGTGGGTACACTTGCCAAGTCGAATTTACAGAGTAAAAATACACACACACAGACACTGCAGTGGCAGGTGTGAGACATGATTACAGAGCTACTTATGTGGGTGGCACAACCAGTGCTGCAGGCCCACTAGTAGCATTTGATTTACAGGCCCTGGCACCTCTAGTGCACCTTACTAGGGACTTACTAGTAAATCAAATATGCCAATCATGGATAAACCAATTACATACAATTTACACGGAGAGCCTATGCACTTTAGCACTGGTTAGCAGTGGTAAAGTGCTCAGAGTTGAAAAGCCAACAGCAACAGGTCAGAAAAAAATAGGAGGCAGGAGGCAAAAAGACTGGGGATGACCCTGCATAAGCAAAAGTCCAACACGACCCCCTACCAGCCTAAAGCCAGGGGAGAACAATCAATACCTTGATGTACTTCCCTGATTGGGGCGATAGAACAAGGACCCAGGCCTACAACAGCAGGGGCATGTTCCAGTTCTACGCCTTCCTGACTCCAGTTGGATCCCTCTGTCCATACTCTCAGGGCCCACTAAGCTAACCCATGGGGAACCCTTCTCCACATCTACAGACACCATCTGTGCAGCATCTAACTTTACTTTGCTCACAGATGTATTGCAATGGGCAGATAGTACCACCAGGGCCAACACAGTGGTGTTGCCCACTCCACCCCCGGGGTGTGACTCTCGTTCCCCCCCCCCCCCCCCCCAGGGGCAACTCTGTCCACCAGGACAGCAAGCCACGGTGGCCCCGGACAACTGTCAGGGATGAGAGCCCGACCTCAGGCCTCTCCAACCACTGTGACTGCGGAGAGTGGGGGGCGGTAGCCCCAGGTGCCAGGCACCCTTTGACCACTCTCTCTTCCACCAGGTCAGGGATGACAACCCGACCCTGGTCCTCCCCTCTGGGGCTCTGTATCCTACCTGCAGAAGCGGCACCCCCAGAGTCAAAAACTGTCAGGGTGCTTGTAGAAGCAGTCCTGCACAATTCTTCCACCAGTGCAGGACTGTTAACCTTGCAACTGGTCCGCCAACCTGGGGTCTGTACCTTCAGGTTGGACCAGGGCCAAGGGTGAGGCTTCCCTCCCCCTGCCCTCCCTTCTGGGGTCCTGCACCCCCCAACTAGGAGTGGCCCCCTCAGAAGACAACATGGGATGGGCACTGTTAGCAGTAGCCCCTTCCTCCAGGTCAGGGGGGACACCCTGAACCTGGCCTTCCAATCCAGGGTCTGTACCCTTAGATTGCACTGGGGCCAGGGGTGAGGCTCTTTCTCCCCTGTCCCTACTCTCAGGGTTCTGCACCCCCCCTCAGGGAGAGTACCCCTTGAAATCACACCAGGGGGGGGTGATTGGGCAAACCGCCCATCCCTTCAGGTCAGGGTTTACCCCCTGCACCTGATCCTCCAGTCCAGGGTCTGTACCCACAGACTGGACCACTGCCTGGCAACCCAGGACTTCCTGGGGGGCATACCTACCCCCCACCAGGTCAGAGTTTACCCTCTGAACCTGGTCATCCAACCCAGGGTCACCACCCTGCGGTTGAACCACTGCCTGGCGCACCAGGACTTCCTTGGGAGCACACTTACCCCCCCCATCAGGTCAGAGTTTACCCCCTGAATCTGATCATTCAACCCAGAGTCACCACCCTGCAGTTGAACCACTGCCTGGCACACCAGGACTTCCAGGGGGGCACACTTACCCCCCTCAAGGGACACACTGTCCCCAAGGGCCACACAAGAGTCTGGCTGGCGCAGGTCTCCTGACCTCTGCCCATCTGACAGAGTCAGGATTCCCCCCAACCCAGAAATGGTCTCACCAAGGTAATTACTGGGGGGCTCTGCTCTCAGAGCTGACCCCTGACCCTCCAGGTTCTCCACTGGGGTCCGCAACCCCCCCCTCAACCCTCTGTCTGGACTTCTGCACCCCCTCACTAGGAGTGGTACTGCCAGACACCAGAACTGGTGGGACGCTGGGTACAGCCGCCCCCCCAAGTTCTCCTGACACTGTGGGGTCTCCCTCAACAGATGGCCCTATGGTACAGGCTAGGCTCCCCTCCTGGTGGTCCCTCATGGAACCCTCCAGGACCTGGGACCGGATCTCAGGCACCTTGGGCCTCAACCCATCCCCTCTCCTCTGAGACTGGACATGGGGTCCCTCACCCATCCCACTACACTGGGACCTACCTGGGACACTACAATCCTTCCCTACCTCACCTGGTTGGGAACTACCTAGACCACTCCTCTCAGGAGCACCCCCAAATGCCTCTTCAGACTCTCTGGTACTCACCCAGAAGTCTGCCTCCATTGCAAGCTCCCTGGGGTCAGAGAACTCACACTCCACCTGGTGTTGGCATAGCTCTGGAAAATAAGGACTAGACATATGCTCTCCAGCAATTACATCACTCAGCCCCTTACATGAATTAACCAAAGTACCCTTCACCCAACCATCCAGTGACTCTGCTTTGGAAAAGCACCCCACATCACCCTCCTGAGACTGGTGAGACAATAACTGACTGTCCCTGACACTCAACCCACACTCTTCTGGGATGTCTTCACACTCCATAACCAGGACTTCTACCTGGGGGGAACCCCTCTCCCTGTCACTCTCACCTAGAGTCAGTAGAGTGTCCCTCCCACCAGTAGGAATATGACTCCCCATGCCAGTTCCCCAATCCACCTCAGGGACCCTGTGCATCACTGGAGCTACCTCATACCCCTGAACCTCCTGGTGTGTGTTAACTCCCTCCTTCAAGTAGGGCACCACATCTCTGGGCATGTGCACTTCTTCAGCAGCACTAGATAACAAATTGTTGCTGCCACCATTCCAGCTGGATTCAGCCCTCATGACTTCCAGCTCCTTCATTTTGAGCTCATAAGCCCAAATCCTCTTTTTGATCTCTAAGTCCCTCCTCCTTTCTTCCAAATCCTTCTCCCTTTGCATCCTCAACTCCTTGAACCGGCGAGCCCTCTCTGCCTGTCTGTCCTGTAACTCTTCAGGAGTCAGACCCTTGGATGACACCCTGCTACCCCTCCTGGGGACCCTCCCCCAGGCGTAACAGGTACCTCCACTACACCACTGTGTATCCTCTGCACTTCCCCACCCACATTCTCCTCCTCTGTGTGCCCTCCAGCCTTCTTGATTGTCACCCAGGCCCTCTGTGCCTTTTGCAGCTCCCCCTCCCTGGTGGAGCTCTCAGTGGGACAGTCAAGATCTTTAAGGAACTGTTTCAATTGAGCAACTGAGTACTCCTTCAGTTTCTCCATTTCAAACACAGCTCCAGCTGTTGCATCTCCAGATTGAGACATGATGGTCACAAGTGCAAAGTTCCAAAGGCAGAAAATAAGTTCCCAATGAAGTAAAAAGAATCAGTCAAGGGATCAGCAAAATCATGGAAGTAAAACAAAAAGGAGGAGTCCTTAAGAGAAAAAGCAAAAGATCACCAAACAAGTAGTATGTGGTCACGTAGTGGTCTGAACTCAAACAGTAGTGTACACTTAATCACTGTATGTCAAGTACAAATACAAGTCCAAATCCCAACCGCTGATCACCAATGTTAGAAATGGGGTCTTTGGTTGACAGTCAGGTTACCCACTTTTCAAGCAAGGACCCTCACTCTAGTCAGGGTAAAAGAGAATCACCCTCAGCTAACCCCTGCTTACCCCCTTGGTAGCTTGGCAGAGCAGTAGGCTTAACCTCAGAGTGCTAGGTGTAAAGTATTTGTACCAACACACACAGTAACTTAATGAAAACACTACAAAATGACAACACCGGTTTAGAAAAATAGGAAATATTTATCTAAACAAAACAAGACCGAAACTACAAACATCCGACATACCCTAGTCAAGTTATGAATTTTTAAAGATTAAACTCAAAAATAGCGCTTAGAAACAAAAATGCTTCAATGAGAGGTTAACACGGCGTTGTGACGGAGTCGTTCCCAACAAGCCGACACCAGCGTCGCCGGACACTGAGTCGTGTAGACCCCCAAGTACAGTACCTTTGGTGAAGAGTGAAAACAAGCCGAGGCGCGAAGTCAGGAATCGCGGCGTCTGTGCGAAACGTTGAATCCGTGCACTTCAAGCAGCGTCGGTCACGACGTGGTGCGGCGACTTCCACGGAGTCGCGGACTTCAGCGGGGCTGCTGCGGCGACGGGCCTGCGAAGAGTGTCGCGTTCCAGCGAAGGTCACGGTGTCAGGTGCAGGCGGCGTTACCGGATTCAGCAGCGGCGTCGGTCCAGAGTCGTCCGAAGTCGATTTCCTTGGATTTCCACCAGCTTTCCTTTCAAGGGCCCAGGGACTGGATAGGGCACCACTTGTCAGAGCAGGAGTCTCTCCAGAGACTCCAGGTGCTGGCAGAGAGAAGTCTTTGCTGTCCCTGAGACTTCAAACAACAGGAGGCAAGCTCTAAATCAAGCCCTTGGAGATTTCTTCACAAGATGGAAGGCACACAAAGTCCAGTCTTTGACCTCTTACTCTGGCAGAAGCAGCACTGCAGGAAAGCTCCACAAAGCACAGTCACAGGCAGGGCAGCACGTCTTCCTCAGCTATCAGCTCTTCTCCAGGCAGAGGTTCCTCTTGGTTCCAGAAGTGTTTCTGAAGTCTGTAGATTTGGGTGCCCTTCTTATACCCATTTTAGTCTTTGAAGTCACCTTTCTTCAAAGGGGACTCTCACCTACTTGTGAAATCCTGCCTTGCCCAGGCAAGTCATCAGACACACAGCAGGGGGTTGGAGCCGGCATTGTCAGAGGCAGGCACAGTCCTTTCAGATGAGAGTGACCACTCCACCCCTCCCTCCTAGCAGAGATGGCTAATCAGGAAATGCAGGTTACACCCCAGCCCCCTTTGTGTCACTGTCTGGTGTGAGGTGAAAAACAACCCGACTGTCAAACTGACCCAGACAGGGAATCAACAAACACGGCAGAGTCACAGAATGGTTTAAGCAAGAAAATGCTCACTTCCTAAAAGTGGCATTTTCAAACGCACAATCTTAAAATCAACTTTACTAAAAGATGTATTTTTAAATTGTGAGTTCAGGGACCCCAAACTCCACATGTCCATCTACTCTCTAGGGGAATCTACACTTAAATCATATTTAAAGGTAGCCCCCATGTTATCCTATGAGAGAGACAGGCATTGCAACAGTGAAAAACGAAGTTGGCAGTATTTCACTGTCAGGACATATAAACCACATTTCTATATGTCCTACCTTATCCATACACTGCACCCTGCCCTTGGGGCTACCTAGGGCCTACCTTAGGGGTGCCTTACATGTAAGAAAAGGGAATGTTTAGGCCTGGCAAGTGGGTACACTTGCCAAGTCGAATTTACAGAGTAAAAATACACACACACACACACACAGACACTGCAGTGGCAGGTGTGAGACATGATTACAGAGCTACTTATGTGGGTGGCACAACCAGTGCTGCAGGCCCACTAGTAGCATTTGATTTACAGGCCCTGGCACCTCTAGTGCACCTTACTAGGGACTTACTAGTAAATCAAATATGCCAATCATGGATAAACCAATTACATACAATTTACACGGAGAGCATATGCACTTTAGCACTGGTTAGCAGTGGTAAAGTGCTCAGAGTTGAAAAGCCAACAGCAACAGGTCAGAAAAAAATAGGAGGCAGGAGGCAAAAAGACTGGGGATGACCCTGCATAAGCAAAAGTCCAACAGTCCCATCCATGGTGGCAGCAACATAAATAGGGTCAGAGATTATCCTGACATGTTGAAAATCCCTAAAGGGATTGTAACTAAATATGAAGATGGTGATGACATCACCAAGTGGTTCACAGCTTTTGAGAGGGCTTGTGCAACCAGAAAATTAAACAGATCTCACTGGGGTGCTCTCCTTTGGGAATTGTTCACTGGAAAGTGTAGGGATAGACTCCTCACACTCTCTGGAAAAGATGCAGAATCTTATAACCACATGAAGGGTACCCCGATTGAGGGCTTTGGATTCTCCACTGAGGAGTATAGAATTGGATTCAGGTGGGCTCAAAAAACCTCGAGCCAGACCTGGGTTGATTTTGTGGACTACTCAGTGAAAACACTGGATGGTTGGTTTCAAGGCAGTGGTGTTAATGATTATGATGGGCTGTACAATTTATTTGTGAAAGAACACCTATTGAGTAATTGTTCAAATGATAAACTGCATCAGCATCCGGTAGACCAAGGACCAATTTCTCCCCAAGAATTGGGAAAGGCGGCGGACCATTGGGTCAAGACTAGGGTGACCAAGACTTCCGCAGGGGGTGACCAAAAGAAAGGGGTCACAAAGCCTCCCCAGGGGAAGAGTGTTGAGACATCCAAAAATAAAATTAGTAAAGAGTCTTCTACAGGCCCCCAAAAACCTGCACAGGAGGGTGGGCCCAGAGCCTCTCCACAATCCAATTTTAGGTACAAGGGTAAAAACTTTGATCCCAAAAAGGCCTGGTGTCGTAGCTGTAATCAGCCTGGACACCAAACTGGAGACAAGGCCTGTCCCAAGAAAAGTATCACTTCTAACTCCACTCCAGCTAACACTGGAATGGCTAGTCTCCAAGTGGGATCAACAGTGTTCCCAGAGCAAATCAGGTGTCACACTGAAGCTACATTAGTCTCTGAGGGTGGGGTGGATTTAGCCACATTGGCTGCCTGGCCTCCTAACATGCAAAAATACAGGCAGCAGCTCTTAATTAATGGGACAAGTGTAGAAGGCCTGAGGGATACAGGTGCCAGTGTCACCATGGTGACAGGGAAACTGGTTTCCCCTGGTCAATACCTGGCTGGACAAACTTATCTAGTCACCAACGCTGACAATCAAACTAAAGTACATCCCATGGCTATGGTAACTTTAGAGTGGGGAGGGGTCAATAGCCTGAAACAGGTGGTGGTCTCCTCAAATATCCCAGCAGACTGTTTGCTTGGAAATGACCTGGAGTCCTCAGCATGGGCTGAGGTAGAATTGAAAACCCATGCAGCCATGCTGGGTATCCCTGAACTGGTGTGTGTCAAGACAAGGGCACAGTGCAAGGCTCAGGGTGAAAAAGTAGAGTTGGAGACTCGAAAAAGGGCACAGCCTACCAAGAGGAAAGGAAAGACAACTGGGAAACCAGCTGCAACACAGCAACAAAAAGAGAACCTCTCTTCCCAGGAAGAAGTTCTGCCCTCTGAGGGAACGGAGCCTCTGGAGTTAGAACCTTATCAGGTTGAGTTCTTAGGCCCAAGGGGACCCTCAAGGGAACAGTTGTGTAAGGGGCAAGAATCCTGTCCCTCTCGAGGGCCTTAGGCAGCAAGCTGCTGAAGAGTCCAATGGCAAGAAAACTGGAACACATAGGGTCTATTGGGAAGATGGACTCCTTTACACTGAGGCAAGAGATCCCAAACCTGGTGCCACTAGGAGAGTGGTAGTGCCTCAGGAGTTTAGGGAGTGCATACTGACCTTAGCCCATGATATTCCTCTTGCTGGGCATTTGGGACAAACCAAGATGTGGAAGAGACTAGTCAACCACTTCTATTGGTCCAACATGTCCCAGAAGGTCAAGGAGTTTTGTGTCTCCTGTACCACCTGCCAAGCCAGTGGTAAGACAGGTGGACACCCAAAGGCCCCCCTCATTCCACTTCCAGTGGTGGAGGTCCCCTTTGAAAGAGTGGGTGTGGACATAGTGGGTCCACTTGAACCTCCCACAGCCTCAGGGAACATGTACATACTAGTAGTAGTGGATCATGCTACTAGATACCCTGAAGCAATTCCCCTTAGGTCGACTACTGCCCCTGCAGTAGCCAAGGCCCTCATTGGTATTTTTACCAGAGTGGGTTTCCCTAAGGAGGTGGTGTCTGACAGAGGTACCAACGTTTTGTAAGCATACCTGAAACACATGTGGAATGACTTATAAATTCACTACAACATACCATCCACAAACTAATGGCCTTATTGAGAGATTCAACAAGACATTAAAAGGAATGATCATGGGGCTCCCTGAAAACTCAAAAGGAGATGGGATGTCCTCTTGCCATGTCTGCTTTTCACTTACAGAGAGGTGCCTCAGAAGGGAGTAGGGTTCTCACCCTTTGAAATTCTTTTTGGACACCCTGTAAGGGGACCACTAGCTCTTGTGAAAGAAGGCTGGGAGAGACCTCTTCATGAGCCTAAACAAGACATAGTGGACTATGTACTTGGCCTATGTTCAAGGATGGCAGAGTACATGGAAAAGGCAAGTAAAAAACTTGAGGCCAGCCAACAGCTCCAGAAGTTTTGGTATGACCAAAAGGTTGCAATGGCTGAATTTTAACCAGGGCAGAAAGTCTGGGTTCTGGAGCCTGTGGCTCCCAGGGCACTTCAGGACAAATGGAGTGGCCCTTACCCAGTGCTAGAAAAGAAGAGTCAGGTCACCTACCTGGTGGACCGAGGCACTAGCAGGAGCCCCAAGAGGGTGATCCATGTGAACCGCCTTAAGCTCTTCCATGACAGGGCTGATGTGAATCTGTTGATGGTAACAGATGAGGACCAGGAAGCTGAGAGTGAACCTCTCCCTGATCTCCTCTCCACAAACCCTAAAGATGGCTCAGTTGATGGAGTGATCTACTCAGACACCCTCTCTAGCCAACAGCAATCTGATTGTAGGAAAGTCCTGCAACAGTTTGCTGAGCTCTTTTCCCTAACCCCTGGTCAGACACCTGTGTACCCATGATGTGGACACAGGAGACAGCATGCCTGTCAAAAACAAAATATTCAGACAGTCGGACCAAGTTAAGGAAAGCATCAAAGTGGAAGTCCACAAGATCCTGGAATTGGGAGTAATTGAGCACTCTGACAGCCCCTGGGCTAGCCCAGTGGTCTTAGTCCCCAAACCTCACACCAAAGATGGAAAGAGAGAGATGAGGTTTTGTGTGGACTACAGAGGACTTAATTCTGTCACCAAGACAGATGCCCATCCCATTCCAAGGGCTGATGAACTGATTGATAAATTAGGTGCTGCCAAATGCTTAAGTACCTTTGACTTAACAGCAGGGTACTGGCAAATCAAAATGGCACCAGGAGCAAAAGAAAAGAATGCTTTCTCCACACCTGATGGGCATTATCAGTTTACGGTTATGCCCTTTGGTTTAAAGAATGCCCCTGCCACCTTCCAAAGGTTGGTGAATCAAGTCCTTGCTGGCTTGGAGTCCTTTAGTGCAGCTTATCTTGACGATATTGCTGTCTTTAGCTCCAGCTGGCAGGATCACCTGGTCCACCTGAAGAAGGTTTTGAAGGCTCTGCAATCAGCAGGCCTCTCTATCAAAGCATCCAAATGCCAGATAGGGCAGGGAACTGTGGTTTACTTGGGACACCTTGGAGGTGGAGGCCAAGTTCAGCCACTCCAGCCTAAGATCCAGACTATTCTGGACTGGGCAGGTCCAAAAACCCAGACTCAAGTCAGGGCATTCCTTGGCTTGACTGGGTATTACAGGAGGTTTGTGAAGGGATATGGATCCATAGTGACAGCCCTCACAGAACTTACCTCCAAGAAAATGCCCAGGAAAGTAAACTGGACTGAAGAATGCCAACAGGCCTTTGACACCCTGAAACAAGCAATGTGCACAGCACAAGTTCTAAAAGCTCCAGATTACTCCAAGCAGTTCATTGTGCAGACAGATGCCTCTTAACATGGGATAGGGGCAGTTTTGTCCCAAACAAATGCAAATGGCCTTTCCAGGTTCTTCCACTTAGAAAATGAAGACTGTCTTGGGAAAGGTTAGTCTCATTCTCTTTCGTTTGGGGGGGGGGGGGAAGGGGGGTTGTGTAAGGAAATGCCTCCTTGGCATGGTTACCCCCTGACTTTTTGCCTTTGCTGATGCTAAGTTTTGATTTGAAAGTGTGCTGAGGCCTGCTAACCAGGCCCCAGCACCAGTGTTCTTTCCCTAACCTGTACTTTTGTTTCCACAATTGGCACACCCTGGCATCCAGGTACGTCCCTTGTAACTGGTACCCCTGGTACCAAGGGCCCTGATGCCAGGGAAGGTCTCTAAGGGATGCAGCATGTCTTATGCCACCCTAGGGACCCCTCACTCAGCACAGACACACTGCTGGCCAGCTTGTGTGTGCTGGTCAGGACAAAACGAGTAAGTCGACATGGCACTCCCCTCAGGGTGCCATGCCAACCTCACACTGCCTATGCAGTATAGATAAGTCACCCCTCTAGCAGGCCTTACAGCCCTAAGGCAGGGTGCACTATACCATAGGTGAGGGCACCAGTGCATGAACACTGTGCCCCTACAGTGTCTAAGCAAAACCTTAGACATTGTAAGTGCAGGGTAGCCATAAGAGTATATGGTCTGGGAGTCTGTCATACACGAACTCCACAGCACCATAATGGCTACACTGAAAACTGGGAAGTTTGTTATCAAACTTCTCAGCACAATAAATGCACACTGATGCCAGTGCACATTTTATTGTAACATACACCCCAGAGGGCACCTTAGAGGTGCCCCCTGAAACCTTAACCAACTACCCGTGTAGGCTGACTGGTTTTAGCAACCTGCCACACTAGAGACATGTTGCTGGCCACATGGGGAGAGTGCCTTTGTCACTCTGTGGCTAGTAACAAATCCTGTACTGGGTGGAGGTGCTTCACACCTCCCCCTGCAGGAACTGTAACACCTGGCGGTGAGCCTCAAAGGCTCACCCCCTTTGTTACAGCACCACAGGGCACTCCAGCTAGTGGAGTTGCCCGCCCCCTCCAGCCACAGCCCCACTTTTGTCGGCAAGGCCGGAGGAGATAATGAGAAAAACGAGGAGGAGTCACTGGCCAGTCAGGACAGCCCCTAAGGTGTTCTGAGCTGAGGTGACTGACTTTTAGAAATCCTCAATCTTGCAGATGGAGGATTCCCCCAATAGGGATAGGAATGTGACCCCCTCCCCTTGGGAGGAGGCACAAAGAGGGTGTACCCACCCTCCGGGCTAGTAGCCATTGGCTACTAACCCCCCAGACCTAAACACGCCCTTAAATTTAGTATTTAAGGGCTCCCCAGAACCTAGGAACTCAGATTCCTGCAACCTAAGAAGAAGAGGACTGCTAAGCTGAAAAACCCTGCAGAGAAGACGGAGACACCAACTGCTTTGGCCCCAGCTCTACCGGCCTGTCTCCCCACTTCTAAAGACACTGCTCCAGCGATGCTTTCCCCAGGGACCAGCGACCTCTGAATCCTCAGAGGACTGCCCTGCTCTAGAAGGACCAAGAACTCCAGAGGACAGCGGCTCTGTTCACCAAAGACTGCAACTTTGTAACGAAGGAGCAACTTTAAAACAACTTGCATTTCCCGCCAGAAGCGTGAGACTTGCTACTCTGCACCCGACACCCCCGGCTCGACTTGTGGAGAACAAACACTTCAGGGAGGACTCCCCGGCGACTGCGAGACCGAGAGTAGCCAGAGTTGCCCCCCCTGACCCCCCACAGCGACGTCTGCAGAGGGAATCCAGAGGCTCCCCCTGACCGCGACTGCCTGCTCCTCAGATCCCGATGCCTGGTAAAGACTCTGCACCAGCAGCCCCCAGGACCTGAAGGATCTGAACTCCAGTGCAGGAGTGACCCACAGGAGGCCCTCTCCCTTGCCCAGGTGGTGGCTACCCCGAGGAGCCCCCCCCCCCCCCTGCATCGCTGAAGAGACCCCTTGGTCTCCCATTGACACCTATTGGAAACCCGACGCGTGTTTGCACACTGGACCCAGCCGCCCCGTGCTGCTGAGGGTGTACTTTGTGTGGACTTGTGTCCCCCCCCCCCCCCCGGTGCCCTACAAAACCCCCCTGGTCTGCCCTCAGAGGACGCAGGTACTTACCTGCTGGCAGACTGGAACCGGGGCACCCCCTTCTCTATTGAAGCCTATGCGTTTTGGGCAGCACTTTGACCTCTGCACCTGACCGGCCCTGAGCTGCTGGTGTGGTAACTTTGGGGTTGCTCTGAACCCCCAACGGTGGGCTACCTTGGACCCAAACTTGAACCCCGTATGTGGTTTAATTACCTGCAAAAACTAACAAACTCTTACTCCCCCCAGGAACTGTTGAAAATTGCACTGTGTCTAGTTTTAAAATTGCTATATGTGATTTATGTGAAAACTGTGAATGCTACTTTGATTATTCAAAGTTTCTAAAGTAAGTACCTACCTGCAATACCTTTAATTTGAAGTATTACATGTAAATCTTGAACCTGTGGTTCTTAAAATAAACTAAGAAATGAAAATGTCACTTACCCAGTGTACATCTGTTCGTGGCATCAGTCGCAGTAGATTCGCATGTTCTGCAATAGCTCGCCATCTGGTGTTGGGCCGGAGTGTTACAAGTTGTTTTTCTTCGAAGAAGTCTTTCGAGTCACGGGACCGAGTGACTCCTCCTTTTGTCTCCATTGCGCATGGGCGTCGACTCCATCCTCGATTGTTTTTCCCCGCAGAGGGTGAGGTAGGAGTTGAATTGTAGTAATAGTGCCCATGCAATGGAGTGACTAAGTATGCACTTATTTAAGGTTGAGATGATACATATATAAATAATTGAAGGTAACTTCCAAACTGCTACAGGCTCCCGGGGAGGCGGGTGGGCACATGCGAATCTACTGCGACTGATGCCACGAACAGATGTACACTGGGTAAGTGACATTTTCAGTTCGATGGCATCTGTCGCTGTAGATACGCATGTTCTGCAATAGACTAGTAAGCAGTTATTTCCCCAAAAGCGGTGGATCAGCCTGTAGGAGTGGAAGTAGTCTGAAATAATGTCCTTAATACAGCTTGACCTACTGTGGCTTGTTGTGCGGATAACACGTCTACACAGTAGTGCTTGGTGAATGTGTGAGGCGTAGACCATGTGGCTGCCTTACATATTTCTTGCATTGGGATGTTTCCTAGAAAGGCCATGGTAGCACCTTTCTTTCTGGTTGAGTGTGCCCTTGGTGTAATGGGCAGCTGTTGTTTAGCTTTAAGGTAGCAGATTTGGATGCATTTAACTATCCATCTGGCTATACCTTGTTTTGAAATTGGGTTTCCTGCATGAGGTTTTTGAAATGCAATAAAGAGTTGTTTAGTCTTTCTGATGTTCTTTGTTCTGTCAATGTAATACATTAATGCTCTTTTGACATCTAATGTATGTAGTGCCCTTTCAGCTACGGTATCTGGCTGTGGAAAGAACACCGGAAGTTCCACTGTTTGATTTAGATGGAACGGTGAAATAACCTTTGGCAAAAATTTAGGATTGGTCCTTAGGACGACTTTATTTTTGTGTAGTTGTATAAAAGGTTCCTGTATAGTAAACGCCTGAATCTCGCTTACTCTTCTCAGGGAAGTAATGGCGATGAGAAATGCCACCTTCCAGGTTAGGAACTGTATGTCGCAGGAGTGCATGGGTTCAAAAGGTGGACCCATAAGTCTAGTTAGGACAACATTTAGGTTCCATGAAGGAACAGGTAGTGTTCTTGGTGGTATAATTCTCCTAAGGCCCTCCATGAATGCTTTAATGACTGGTATTTTATATAGGGAAGTTGAATAGGTAGTCTGCAGGTATGCAGATATTGCTGCAAGGTGAATCTTAATGGAAGAGAAAGCTAGGTTAGATTTTTGTAAGTGAAGCAAGTAACCCACTACATGTTCTGGAGTTGTGTGTAATGGTTGTATTTGATTAATATGGCAGTAGCAAACAAACCTCTTCCATTTACTTGCATAGCAGTGCCTGGTGGATGGCCTTCTTGCTTGTTTTATGACTTCCATACATTCTTGGGTAAGTTGTAAGTGCCCGAATTCTAGGATTTCAGGAGCCAGATTGCTAGATTCAGCGATGCTGGATCTGGGTGTCTGATCCTTTGGTTGTGCTGTGTCAACAGATCTGGCCTGTTGGGCAATTTGATGCAGGGTACCACTGATAGGTCTAGCAGCGTTGTGTACCAGGGTTGCCTTGCCCAAGTTGGTGCTATCAATATGAGTTTGAGTTTGCTTTGAGTGAGTTTGTTTACCAGGTAAGGAAGGAGAGGGAGAGGAGGAAAAGCGTAAGCAAATATCCCTGACCAGTTCATCCATAGGGCATTGCCTTGGGATTGTTTGTGTGGGTATCTGGATGCGAAGTTTTGGCATTTTGCGTTCTCCCTTGTCGCAAACAAGTCTATCTGAGGTGTTCCCCAGAGTTTGAAATAAGTGTTCAGTATTTGGGGGTGAATTTCCCATTCGTGGACCTGTTGGTGATCTCGAGAGAGATTGTCTGCGAGTTGATTTTGTATCCCTGGTATAAACTGTGCAATTAGGCGAATTTGGTTGTGAATTGCCCAATGCCAAATTTTTTGTGCTAACATGCTTAACTGCGTGGAGTGCGTCCCTCCCTGCTTGTTTAGATAATACATTGTTGTCATGTTGTCTGTTTTGACGAGAATGTATTTGTGAACTATTATTGGTTGGAAAGCTTTTAGTGCTTGAAAAACTGCAAGAAGTTCTAGGTGATTGATATGCAGTTTTGTTTGATGTACGTTCCATTGTCCTTGTATGCTGTGTTGATCGAGGTGTGCTCCCCACCCTGTCATGGAAGCATCTGTTGTTATTACGTATTGTGGCACTGGGTCTTGGAAAGGCCGCCCCTTGTTTAAATTTATGTTGTTCCACCACAGAAGCGAGAGGTAAGTTTGGCGGTCTATTAACACCAGATCTAGAAGGTGACCCTGTGCTTGAGACCACTGTGATGCTAGGCATTGTTGTAAGGGCCTCATGTGCAGTCTTGCGTTTGGGACAATGGCTATGCATGATGACATCATGCCTAGGAGTTGTAATACCATCTTTGCTTGTATCTTTTGTGTTGGATACATGCGTTGTATGATGGTGTTGAAATTTTGAATTCTTTGTGGACTTGGAGTGGCTACTCCTTTTGATGTGTCTATTATGGCTCCCAGGTATTGTTGTACCTTGCGTGGCCGAATTTTGGATTTTGTGAAATTGACGGTGAACCCTAGTTTGAAGAGGGTTTGTACGATATGATTTGTGTGATTTGAGCACTCTATTAACGAATGGGCCTTGATTAGCCAGTCGTCTAGATATGGGAACACATGTATTTGCTGCCTTCTGATGTGTGCAGCGACTACCGCTAGACATTTGGTAAAGACTCTTGGTGCGGTTGTTAATCCGAAAGGCAGTACCTTGAATTGGTAATGTATTCCTTTGAATACAAACCTTAGGTATTTCCTGTGCGATGGGTGAATTGGTATATGGAAATAAGCATCCTTGAGGTCTAAAGTTGCCATGTAGTCGTGCAGCTTTAGCAATGGCAATACTTCTTGTAGTGTGACCATGTGGAAGTGGTCTGATTTGATGAAAGTGTTGACTACTCTGAGGTCTAGGATTGGTCTCAGTGTTTTGTCCTTCTTTGGTATCAGAAAGTACAGTGAGTAAACTCCTGTGTTTATTTGTGTGTTTGGCACTAATTCGATTGCATTCTTTTGCAATAGTGCCTGCACTTCTATCTCTAGGAGATTGGAATGGTGTGTTGTTAAATTTTGTGCTTTTGGTGGTATGTTTGGAGGGAACTGTAGAAATTCTATGCAGTAACCATGTTGGATAATTGCTAGAACCCAAGTGTCTGTAGTGATTTTCTCCCATGCTCTGTAATAATGACCTATTCGTCCCCCCACTGGTGTTGTGTGGAGGGGGTGAGTGACATGTGAGTCACTGTTTAGTAGTAGGGGTTTTGGGGCTTTGGAATCTTCCTCTATTTCTAGGGAATTGCCCTCCTCTATATTGTCCCCGAAAACCTCCTCTATACTGTCCTTGGTAACTGGACGGTGTGGCTTGTGAGGTGCTGGCTTGTGTGCTTTGACCCCGAAACCCCCCTCGAAAGGGCGTTTTACGGAATGAGCTGTAATTCCCTCTGCTCTGCGGGGAGTAGAGTGCGCCCATGGCTTTGGCAGTGTCCGTATCTTTTTTGAGTTTCTCAATCGCTGTGTCCACTTCTGGACCGAACAGTTCTTTTTCATTAAAAGGCATATTGAGAACTGCTTGTTGAATCTCTGGTTTAAATCCAGACGTTCGGAGCCATGCATGCCTTCTGATAGTTACAGATGTATTAATTGTCCGTGCAGCTGTATCTGCAGCGTCCATGGAGGAGCGGATCTGGTTGTTGGAGATGGCCTGTCCCTCCTCAACCACTTGTTTTGCCCTATTTTGGAAGTCTTTGGGCAGATGTTCAATGAGATGTTGCATCTCGTCCCAGTGGGCTCTGTCATAGCGCGCAAGTAGTGCCTGGGAGTTCGCGATGCGCCACTGGTTTGCAGCTTGTGCTGCGACTCTTTTACCAGCTGCATCAAACTTGCGGCTTTCTTTATCTGGGGGTGGTGCATCTCCAGATGTGTGAGAGTTGGCCCTTTTCCTAGCTGCTCCTACAACAACAGAGTCTGGTGGCAGCTGTGTTGTGATGAAAGCCGGGTCTGTAGGAGGCGGCTTATACTTTTTTTCCACCCTTGGTGTGATTGCCCTACTTTTGACCGGGTCCTTAAATATGTCTTTTGCGTGCCGGAGCATACCAGGGAGCATAGGCAGGCTTTGGTAGGAGCTGTGGGTGGAGGAGAGTGTGTTGAACAAGAAATCATCCTCGACCTGTTCTGAGTGGAGGCTTACGTTGTGAAATTGTGCTGCTCTAGCCACCACCTGAGAGTACGCGGTGCTGTCTTCTGGTGGAGATGGTTTTGTAGGGTATGCCTCTGGGCTGTTATCTGACACTGGGGCGTCGTATAGGTCCCATGCGTCCTGGTCTTGGTCACCCTGGCTCATGGTGGTGTGAGCTGGGGAGTGTGATGGCGTTTGTGCTGGTGAAACGTTAATCACGGGCGGAGGAGAGGGTGGTGGTGTAACTCTTTTCACCACTTTTGGTTGTGGTGCTTGTTCCGTCTGGAACTCCAACCTTCTCTTTCTCCTAATGGGGGGAAGGGTGCTTATTTTTCCTGTCCCCTGCTGAATGAAGATACGCTTTTGCGTATGGTCCGCATCAGTTGCTTGTAGCTCTTCCTCAAACCTATGCTTCTGCATTTGGGAGGTTAGCGAGTGCTCTTCTGTATAAGAGCCTGAAGCTGGGTCGCTTGCAGTTTGTTTCGGCGTCGAAACTTTGTCTGCGTGTTTTTTCGGCTCCGAGGTGACTTTTTTCCTTTTCGGGGCCGAAACCTCTCGGCGTCGATCTGTTTCGGTGCCGCTGTCTCGGCGTCGAGCCGTGTCCACACCGGCATCTCGGTGTCGAGGCTTGTCTCCAGCACTTTCTCGGTCCCGAGAAGGCTGCGTGCCGGTGTCTCGACCGGAGTCGGACGATCTCGGCACTGTTTGGGCCTTTTTCGGTGCCGACGGTCGGTCACCGATTTTATGGGTTGAGCCATGGCCTGGTGGCAGTGGCGTGCCCTGGGCCTTGTAAATGTTTCTTTGTGTGGTTTTCGACGTCTTACTCACGGTTTGTGTATCGTCGAATCCTTCGGAGTCTGAGTCTTGGATCGAGAAGGTACCTTCCTCTTCCTGTTCCTCGAACTCCCGTCGGGCTGTCGGTGCGGACGCCATTTGAAGTCTTCTGGCTCGACGGTCTCGGAGTGTTTTTCGGGACCGGAACGCACGACAGGCCTCGCAGGTGTCTTCGCTGTGCTCAGGTGACAGGCACAGGTTGCAGACCAAGTGTTGGTCTGTGTAGGGGTATTTATTGTGGCATTTGGGGCAGAAACGGAACGGGGTCCGTTCCATCGGCGTTCTTCAGCACGCGGTCGGGCCGACCAGGCCCCGACGGAGGATCGAAAAATTACCCCGAAGGGCACCGGAGCTCTTCGATCTTCGATGCGGTGTTGAATGTAAGTATGCCGATCCCGAACGCAACAATACCGACGAAAATCTTCCGAAATTAACTATTTTTTCTGTTCCGAAACTCGGAGCGACAGGAACACGTCCGAACCCGATGGCGGAAAAAAAACAATCGAGGATGGAGTCGACGCCCATGCGCAATGGAGACAAAAGGAGGAGTCACTCGGTCCCGTGACTCGAAAGACTTCTTCGAAGAAAAACAACTTGTAACACTCCGGCCCAACACCAGATGGCGAGCTATTGCAGAACATGCGTATCTACAGCGACAGATGCCATCGAACATATATTTTTCTATACAAAAACCTATTGGCCTGGAATTGTCTTTGAGTGTGTGTTCCCCATTTATTGCCTGGGTGTGTACAACAAATGCTTAACACTACTCCTTTGATGAGCCTACTGCTCGACCACACTACCACAAAATAGAGCATTAGTATTATCTCTTTTTCCCCACTATCTTACCTCTAAGGGGAACCCTTGGTTTCTGTGCATATAATTCCTTACTTTGAAATAGTGCATACAGAGCCAACTTCCTACAGATGCGTTTTAAACCTTCCATGAAAGCTTTTATGACAGGAACTCTAAATAAAGAGCTATGTTGTATATTTTGTAAATATGCTGAAATTGCAGTAAGATTTTTTTTTTTATTGACGAGAATTCTAAATTTGATGTTTGTAAATGAAGTAAATAACATACACTATCTTGTGTTGATGCTGTAAGAGGGTCTATATTTTTGGATTGACAACAAAATACAAATATTTTCCATTTGTTTGCATAGCATTGTCTAGTAGGGGGTTTTCTTGCTTGCCTAATAACTTCTACACATTATGATGGAAGTTGTAAATATCCAAACTCTATGACCTCAGGAGCCAAATTGCTAGATTGAGTGTTTTGGGATTTGAATGCCTGATTTGACCTCTGTTTTGTGTTAACAGAGCTGGTCTGGATGGGAGTTTGGTACTACCGACAGATCGAACAATGTTGTGTACCACGACTGAAGTGCCCATGTTAGTGCTATGAGTATCATGTTGAGTGAAGTTTGACGCAACTTGTTGACTAGAAACGGAAGGAGTGGGAGAGGGGGAAAAGCGTAAGCAAATATCCCTGACCAATTGATCCATAGAGCATTGCCCTTGGATAGGGGATGTGGGTGCCTGGATGCAAAGTTTTGGCATTTTGCGTTTTCGCTTGTTGGGAACAGGTCTAGGTTTGGTGTCCCCCACTTTTGAAAGTATTTTTGAAGTAATTGGAGGATGAATCTCCCATTTGTGAGTTTGTTGGTGATTTCTGCTGAGGATATCTGCCAACTGATTGTCTATTCCTAGAATTTATTGTGCTAATCGATGAATCTGGTTGTGGACTGCCCATTTCCAAATTTCATGGTTAGAAGGGACAGTTGGGATGAATGTGTCCCTCCCTGTTTGTTGAGATAATACATGGTTGTCTGTTTTGATAAGAACATTCTTCTGTGTGAGAAGAGGTTGAAAAGCTTTGAGTGCTAGAAAAACAGCTAATAACTCAAAGTGGTTTATGTGTAGCTGTTTGTGTTTGACATCCCATTGCCCTTGAATGTTGTGATTGTTTAGGTGAGCTCCCCAACCATTGATGCATCTGTTGGAATTATGGTCTGAGGCACAGGGTCTTGAAATGGCTGCCTTTTTTTAGATTTGTGGAATTCCACCACTGAAGTACATGTATGTTTGGTGGTCTATCAACACTAGATCTTGGAGTTGACTGTATGCCTGTGACCATTGTTGTAAGGGCCACATGTTTAGTATTGCGTGTGGAACAATTGCAATACATGATGCCATCATTTCTAAAATTGTCATGACAAATCTGACAGTGTATTGTTGATTTGTTCGAATTTGTGATTAGATTTTGGAAAGCTTGTATCCTTTGTGTATTTGGATATGCCAGAGCTTTTAAAGTATTCAATATATTGCACCCGAATACTGTTGCATTTGTGCTGGTTGAAGGTGTGATTTTTGGTAGTTTATTGAGAAGCCTACTGTGTGTAAGGTTTAGATTACATAATGCGTATGATTTTGTGCATGACTGCTTGATTTTATTAGCCAATCGTCTAGATATGGAAAGACACGTATATGTTGTCTTCTCAGGTATGCTGTCAGGCACTTTGTGAATACCCTTGGCGCTGTTGTTATTCCAAAGGGTAACACTTTGAATTGGTAGTATTTTACCTGAATGACAAACCGGAGGTATTTTCTGTGTGCAGGATGGATGGGTATGAAAATACGCATCTTTGAGGTCTAAGGCTGTCATGAAAGGGGCCGACATCCTGTAAAGTTACCATGTGAAAATGTTCTGACAGGATGTAAAGATTGAGGGGCCTGAGGTCTAATATTGGCCTGAGGGTGCCATTTTTTGGGTAATTAGAAAGTATAGTGAATAAACTCCTGTTCCTATCTGAGACTGTGGAACCAATTCTATTGCTTGTTTGAGTAGTAGAGATTGGACCTCTTCTTGTAAAAGAATTGTGTTTTCGTTGGATAATTTATGTAACTTTGGTTGAATATTTGGAGCAGTGTTTAGCACTTCTAGGCAATAGCCATTGCGGATAATTGATAGCACCCAGTTGTCTGTGGTAATATTATGCCAATTTGTGTGGAACTGTTGTAGTCTTCCCCCCACAGGAGAGGTGTGGAGTGGAAGGGAATGAGGGAAGTCACTGTTTTGGGTGCTGTGGAGGCTGCTTAGAGGCATGGGATTTCCCTCTATTTTGGGGGTATTGTCCTCGTTGGTATTACAGTTGGCTTTGTCTGAGAGGTTGATGCCTCTGTGGGCTGTGCTCTGAAACCACCTCAAAACTGAGGTTTACAAAAGGACCCCCTATATGGTGCAGAGTAGAGTGCACCCATTGCCTTTGCTGTGTCAGAGTCTTTTCGCAATTTTTTGATAGCAGTGTCTACTTCTGGCCCAAAAAGATGTTTTTTTGTCGAACGGCATGTTCAACACAGCCTGCTGTATTTTTTGGTTTGAATCCAGAAGATCGGAGCCATGCATTCCTACGTATAGTGTGACTGCAGTGTTGACACTCCTAGCAGCGGTATCTGCTGCATCTAGGGCAGATCTTATCTGGTTGTTTGTAATGGCTTGCCCATCCTCCACTACCTGTTGTGCCCTTTTCTGGTGTTCTTTGGGGAGATGCTGTATTATGTCCTGCATCTCGTCCCAATGGGCTCTGTCATAGTGAGCTAATAGTTCTCGCGAGTTGGCTATCCTCCACTGATTTGCTGCCTGGTACGCATCTCTTTTCCCTGCATCATCAAATTCTCTGCTTTCTTTATCAGGCGGGGATGCATCTCATGATGATTGACTATTTGCCCTCTTCCTGGCAGCGCCAACTACAACAGAATCTGGAGGTACCTGATGGGTAAGAGGTAAGGGTGAGAGGGTGCAGGTTTATATTACTTCTCTATTCTAGGTGTTATGATGCGTGCCTTTACTGGTTCGTTAAATACCTGTTCTGCATGTTTTATCATGCCTGGGAGCATTAGGAGGCATTGGTACCTAGAATGAGTTGAGGATAGAGTGTTGAATAAAATATCCTCTTCTAGTGGCTCTGTATGCATGGTAACACCATGATCTGCTGCAGCCCTAGCTATCACCTGGTTAGAGAGAGTGGATTGTTTAGAGGGATTGCTGTCTAGATCATTACTTGGAATGGGACCAGGGTCATAAAGATCCCATGGATCAATATTGTCCTGTTGTGAATCATATGAATGAGTGGGTGAATGCATTGGTGTAGGGTTGGTAGGAGGATAGGTAGGTGGGGAGAATGAGGAGGAGAGTGAGGAGGAGGAGAAGAAGACTGAGGAGGTTGTGGTGGTTTCTCCATCTGCTTTGGCACTTTAGCTGGAGGCTCCATAGTGTCCAATTCCTCCTGAAAAGCTAGCTTCCGCTTTGTTTTTAAAGGAGGTGCTGTAAGAATTCTTCCTGTTTCTTTATGGATGTGGATCCTGGATTGCCTTTCATCAATAATTTCAAGAATTGATTCTACCTCTAACTCCTCTTCAGAGGTTTTGTGGCTTTCTTTAAGTCTTTTTGAAAGTCCATGCTCCTCTGTGTATGTTGGTCTTTTGGGCTCCGAAGCGTGCTTTTTCGGGATCGAAAAAGATGAGGACGAAGGTTTCGGCTCCGAAACTGGCTCTCTTATTTTTCGACTCCGAAAACTGATGTCTACTGGAGTCGGAAAGGGAGCTTTTTGTTGTCTGAGGTTTTCAGAGGTGTGACCTTTTTCGGTGCTTATCTGGGAGGTAGGTCACAGACAGTCTTTTTTCGGGCCAAGCCATGGCCTTCTGGCAGTGGCGTACCCTAGGCCTTTTGTTTTTCCTTTTGTGAGGGTGCAGGGGCAGACGTACTCACATGTTGTCCTGCTGTGACTGGTCTGTCTTCCTCCGATTACAAATCCCGAACTGAGACTGCTGTCTGCATCAATTCTTCCTCTTCAACGTCAAGATGTTTCCCGCTCTTTGACGCCATTTGGAGCCTTCTTGCTCTCTAGTCTCTAAGAGTCTTTTTCGATCAGTAGGATCGACAGGCCTCGCAGTTCGTCCCAATGGTCTGGGGAAAGGCAGAGGTTGCAAACCAGATGCTGGTCTGTGGAATCAGATCCATGAGGCTTTCCACGCGGTAGGCCCAAGTTAGGCACGCGCGCCCCGAAGGGCGAACAAAGTTGTTTTCCAGACGGTACTGCTGTGTCGATGGAAGAAGATGAACCTGATCGATACAATACCGACGAGAAGAGAGTTTTACAAAGTTTTCCGAATCGAAATCTCGGAGCGAGAGGAAACACGTCCGAACCCAATGGCTGAAAGAAAAATCTAACAATGGAGTCAATGTCCATGCGCAATGGAACCGGAGAGGAGCCACTCGATCCAGTGACTCGATAACACTTCTTCGAAGAAAAACAACTTGTAACACTCAGAGCCAAACACTAGATGGTGGACTAATGCACAGCATGTGCATCTGCAGCTACACATGCCGTCAAACATACACACACACACACACTTTTTTCTACTACAAAATTGAATTCTTTTTGACTCCAGCTCAAAATGTGGCAGAAAAATGGCTAAAACTAGACACTCATCTGATCTGTATCCTGTGTGTGCCAGGCTCTCATGACCCTAGAAGATGCCATCACTGCAGCTCCCAAGGTTTACCCTGAGAGAGAGTGAAATAATTTGCCTACATGGACAAGACAGACAAAAAGGCAGGAATCCTTTGCAGAAGACTCCTCTGAGGGAAGGACGCACCCTTTACCAGTTCCCCTATCCCAGCCCGAGGACTCTCACAAAGGGCGTTTAAAAAAAGAAAAAAAGGCAAAGTGAGAAACGACATCCTCATTCAATGGAGAGAGATTGCTACACTGTGGAAAAGGAGACACCACAGTGGGTTAAGAGGATGAAAGCACTCAAGCTTCCCTCAAATTCCGACAGAGTTCACCAGGGATTACTCATAGTCTAGACCAGCTTCTTCAGTTTTCATTCCGAATTCACCATCATTCACCCTGCCTCCTTACCTACTTTCTCAGCTAATGAATTTGGCTCTGCCTCGAGGTCCTACCACGTGTTCACTTTCACTGAAATATACTCACCTAAGCTTAGAGTATCCTCAAGTGACAATACCACCAGTGGATGATAATACCTTATAGGAGGTACTTATAAGAGGTGCCAACAAATTAAACATCACACATTCAGCGTCTACAGTCTCAACCTCTAATTGTTGAGACACAGGGTCAATGATCCGACTCAAGATATTTTTTCCCAATTCTTTAAAGAAGGTAGGGAAATTACCATAGTTACAACCTATATTTTAAATAAGAAGATCATAGGTCCTACACCCAACAGTATAGATGGCATTATTATTCAATTAGAGTACATCTGACAGCCATATCCACCCTCCTAGAGCTCCCAGGACACCATCCCCATAATCAGATGGGCAGTTAAGGAATGTATGTAAGGTCGGGTCCACACTTTGTTCCCCACTACCAAAGAACCGAAAAACATGTGAACTTAATACTGATGCAAGAGTGCTAATCAAAGAAACCTTTCTGAAGCTAGTCCTAAGGCATCTCTACAAATGCTCTCATGGAAGACTGATTTCTTATTTGCAATAACATCCGCGTAAGATGCATCAGCAAATTAGCCATTTTTTTATACAACTCCTCCTTATCTAAAAATGTATACAACCGATGTCCCTTTGTCTAGGACCTCCACATTTATACCTATGGTACCAACTTCAATCTACCTCAGTGATGCAATTCACCTCAACCATAATGACTGCAGAAAGCTCAGTCTTAAATCTTACATGGATAGAAAAAAGTACTTTTGCA
This sequence comes from Pleurodeles waltl, assembly GCF_031143425.1. Lineage (NCBI taxonomy): Eukaryota > Metazoa > Chordata > Amphibia > Caudata > Salamandridae > Pleurodeles > Pleurodeles waltl. The sequence goes on along the minus strand of NC_090440.1, from coordinate 970,108,292 downwards.
AAACATATCAACTGTTCTTCTCCTATGGGAAGTCTAAAAGGATGCACTTTGTTGAAGAACATTAGTTACAAGGAGGCAACTTTTTCTGCCTCTTGAAGTGTTAAAGTATCAGTTGATAGATTACAAAAACATTTAATGAAAAAGCGAAATCCAGATGCAGCTTAAACTCCTGAGAATCTATGCAAATACCGGAGAATAGCTTACCTGAGACCTCCTTGCTCAGAAGAATAAGTGTGCTAGTCGAGAACTGGGAGGAAGGGGTGGGGCAATTAAACTAGGCAAAACAAAAGGAGGTTGGAACACAAATTGATCACTTCAAAGAAAAAAGAATCCCGATAACTTAGGATTTGTACAAACTCTGTCAAAGGTCAAGTAAAGCACATTAAAATGCTGGCGGGCTGAATGGTTGTAGGCCTACCCATCTAGTAGGGCAGAAGCCTGCAGGATGGCCCACCCAGGCGCCAACGTGTACGATTTCGCTTGCCATGGTATGGGCTGGGTTGCAACGTCACTAAGGTCCAAAAAGCATGTAAAAGTAGACAAAACTGCTTTGATCAATTAAATAGATCAAAACAGTACTAGAAGGGTGCCCTAAATTAATCAAATTAAAAGGATGACTTAGTAGCAATGCACACATTATATACCCAAAAATACAGTGTATGTATTAAGTCAATGGCTGTTCAAATAAGCCTTCTGGTGACCACCAAGCGCCTGGATTCTCTATGAGGGTATCAGCAGCACTATATAAATCAAGTATGATTGATTTCATGCATGGCATACACAGACTTTCTTTTTTTATTTACATAGCATAGGGCAAAAGGAGGAGATAAGCAAGGATTTTGTTTTAGTTCTTACTGTTTGTGTCAAAGGTATACTCTAGTCAATAATGAATTGCCTTGCTATGGTATCCTCACTGATGAAGCATACACAAATGTTTCCCTCAACATTTTACCATTTCAAGAAACATCAGCTACACTCCTATTCAACAAGTGTCCTTTAGAATCACTGTGCCCATAACATTACTCACCTTTGGTAACAAAATTTGAGGTGTCCACTAGATGTTGCTGCAGATTCCTCACCTTATGAATACCAAAGAAATACCTTCACAGTAGTGGGACTGAGTAGAGCTGATTAATAAGGCAGTCAAGCAACAAAGCCCCAGAACAGTATCAGTGTGTGCTTCTCCACTTTCAATGAGTGCAGCTACTACTCCACAACCCCTCCCTCCAGCCGAGGCATATTGGATCACGCCCCCCTGCTCCTGGAAATTGGACCCTCTCAAGGGTTTTTACGACCCATGTGGCTCCTTAATGCCTGGTAACTTGTGCATCAGGTATGTGCCCACTTCCTGGAAGAGGAAATTAGGTCCATTCTTTGAACTGCACTGCAGCACGGTTCCCTCTGCTGTAACCCTATGGGTGTTCAGCCAACCTACCCTTTGAGGCTTGGTTAAAGGATATCTAGGGCAAGGAGACTCTTCTAATTAGCGCAGGCGACCAACCTGGAGGACCAGATACTTACACTGGAATGGCTGGCACATCGTAGACCATCAACCAATCTGGATTGCATATTTCCTTATAGCAGGTCAAACAATGCCGGAGGGCATCAATCCAACGAGTATACAAACATGGAGATGAATCTAGCAAGCTCCTTCACTGGTTGGCAACCAAGGACATAATGTCCGGGATCCTACCGTCCATCTGTGATGCGTGGATGGGACAATTCCGCCTATTGGGCAGAGCTATACCTCCTGGGTCTGGATGGTCACTGTAAGGAAATGCCTCCTTGGCATGGTTGCCCCCTGACTTTTTGCCTTTGCTGATGCTATGTTTACAATTGAAAGTGTGCTGAGGCCTGCTAACCAGGCCCCAGCACCAGTGTTCTTTCCCTAACCTGTACTTTTGTATCCACAATTGGCAGACCCTGGCATCCAGATAAGTCCCTTGTAACTGGTACTTCTAGTACCAAGGGCCCTGATGCCAAGGAAGGTCTCTAAGGGCTGCAGCATGTCTTATGCCACCCTGGAGACCTCTCACTCAGCACAGACACACTGCTTGCCAGCTTGTGTGTGCTAGTGAGGACAAAACGAGTAAGTCGACATGGCACTCCCCTCATGGTGCCATGCCAGCCTCTCACTGCCTATGCAGTATAGGTAAGCCACCCCTCTAGCAGGCCTTACAGCCCTAAGGCAGGGTGCACTATACCATAGGTGAGGGTACCAGTGCATGAGCATGGTACCCCTACAGTGTCTAAACAAAACCTTAGACATTGTAAGTGCAGGGTAGCCATAAGAGTATATGGTCTGGGAGTCTGTCAAACACGAACTCCACAGCACCATAATGGCTACACTGAAAACTGGGAAGTTTGGTATCAAACTTCTCAGCACAATAAATGCACACTGATGCCAGTGTACATTTTATTGCAAAATACACCCAAGAGGGCACCTTAGAGGTGCCCCCTGAAACTTAACCGACTGTCTGTGTAGGCTGACTAGTTCCAGCAGCCTGCCACACCAGAGACATGTTGCTGGCCCCATGGGGAGAGTGCCTTTGTCACTCTGAGGCCAGTAACAAAGCCTGCACTGGGTGGAGATGCTAACACCTCCCCCAGGCAGGAGCTGTGACACCTGGCGGTGAGCCTCAAAGGCTCACCCCTTTGTCACAGCCCAGCAGGGCACTCCAGCTTAGTGGAGTTGCCCGCCCCCTCCGGCCACGGCCCCCACTTTTGGCGGCAAGGCTGGAGGGAACAAAGAAAGCAACAAGGAGGAGTCACTGACCAGTCAGGACAGCCCCTAAGGTGTCCTGAGCTGAGGTGACTCTGACTTTTAGAAATCCTCCAGTTGCAGATGGAGGGTTCCCCCAATAGGGTTAGGATTGTGACCCCCTCCCCTTGGGAGGAGGCACAAAGAGGGTGTACCCACCCTCAGGGCTAGTAGCCATTGGCTACTAACCCCCCAGACCTAAACACGCCCTTAAATTTAGTATTTAAGGGCTACCCTGAACCCTAGAAAATTAGATTCCTGCAACTACAAGAAGAAGGACTGCCTAGCTGAAAACCCCTGCAGAGGAAGACCAGAAGACGACAACTGCCTTGGCTCCAGAAACTCACCGGCCTGTCTCCTGCCTTCCAAAGATCCTGCTCCAGCGACGCCTTCCAAAGGGACCAGCGACCTCGACATCCTCTGAGGACTGCCCCTGCTTCAAAAAGACAAGAAACTCCCGAGGACAGCGGACCTGCTCCAAGAAAAGCTGCAACTTTGTTTCCAGCAGCTTTAAAGAACCCTGCAAGCTCCCCGCAAAAGGCGTGAGACTTGCAACACTGCACCCGGCGACCCTGACTCGGCTGGTGGCGGTCCAACACCTCAGGAGGGACCCCAGGACTACTCTAAGACCGTGAGTACAAAAACCTGTCCCCCCTGAGCCCCCACAGCGCCGCCTGCAGAGGGAATCCCGAGGCTTCCCCTGACCGCGACTCTTTGAATCCTAAGTCCCGACACCTGGGAGAGACCCTGCACCCGCAGCCCCCAGGACCTGAAGGACCGGACTTTCACTGGAGGAGTGACCCCCAGGAGTCCCTCTCCCTTGACCAAGTGGAGGTTTCCCCGAGGAACCCCCCCCTTGCCTGCCTGCAGCGCTGAAGAGATCCCTAGATCTCCCATTGACTTCCATTACAAACCCGACGCTTGTTTCTACACTGCACCCGGCCGCCCCCGCGCTGCTGAGGGTGAAATTTCTGTGTGGGCTTGTGTCCCCCCCGGTGCCCTACAAAACCCCCCTGGTCTGCCCTCCGAAGACGCGGGTACTTACCTGCAAGCAGACCGGAACCGGGGCACCCCCTTCTCTCCATTCTAGCCTATGTGTTTTGGGCACCACTTTGAACTCTGCACCTGACCGGCCCTGAGCTGCTGGTGTGGTGACTTTGGGGTTGCTCTGAACCCCCAACGGTGGGCTACCTTGGACCAAGAACTAAGCCCTGTAAGTGTCTTACTTACCTGGTTAACCTAACAAATACTTACCTCCCCTAGGAACTGTGAAAATTGCACTAAGTGTCCACTTTTAAAACAGCTATTTGTGAATAACTTGAAAAGTATACATGCAATTTTGATGATTTGAAGTTCCTAAAGTACTTACCTGCAATACCTTTCGAATGAGATATTACATGTAGAATTTGAACCTGTGGTTCTTAAAATAAACTAAGAAAAGATATTTTTCTATATAAAAACCTATTGGCTGGATTTGTCTCTGAGTGTGTGTACCTCATTTATTGTCTATGTGTATGTACAACAAATGCTTAACACTACTCCTTGGATAAGCCTATTGCTCGACCACACTACCACAAAATAGAGCATTAGTATTATCTATTTTTACCACTATTTTACCTCTAAGGGGAACCCTTGGACTCTGTGCATGCTATTCCTTACTTTGAAATAGCACATACAGAGCCAACTTCCTACAGTCACTTAGGCCTGCTTAATGGAACCCAGCCCTCTAATCGCTCCCCAGTTAAACCCGAGCAACCCTGCTTTGCTGAAGGGTGGCACTGATTTATCAAACAAGGCTGCAAAACTCACTGGCATGCCCCCGCTAATGCAGGGAAAGAGGTTACAACATGTGGCTGGCTTACAGGGCTTTACACACTGGGATAAAACAGGGCTTACGTATCTGGGAGAGGTTTGGTGGGGTGACACCCTGAAGTCATTCCAGGACGTAAAGGAACAATCCCAACTTTCCAATACAAAATATTACTGATATCTGCAACTACGCCATGCCCTGTCAGCACACATCCCTGCACAGACACATCCCAGACTTCAACCCCCTGAAACCCAAGATCTTTCTTGGGTGGCTTGTCAAGGGAGTCATATCTACTGTCAATCAGTTTCAATGTCTCAGATTGCTTTCCTGACTTGCACCAAAGTTGGGAGGAGAGGATGGGGGAACCTGAGGATAATTGGTGCGGGGCTCATCTGGCCCCTAGAGAACTGCCTATCCCTGCACTCCTCCGTATAGTCCAAATGAAGTACTTAAGCATCTGGGAATCAGTTAAGCAATAGTTAAGTAATGCTGGCAGAGCAACCCCCCTCCACCCCCCTTGACCTTACCTCCAGGGTTACACTATTGGTGTTACCAGATGGACTTAGGTGGTGAAGGAAAGGACCTTTATTAGTGTTCCCACATTGTTGGCAAAGCGAGACACTGCCCACAAGTTTGAGCCTCCCCACCTCACTGGCAGTGTGGAAGAGGGGTGTACTGGGACAAAACCAAGGAGATCCGATTTACAAAGCACAAAGATACCCTCAGAAACATGATAAGATCTGGGGCAAGTGGTGGGAGTACCACAGGTTGGATGTTGAATCTTAATTCATGTACACTGCTTTTGTACTAGATGCCAAGACATGTGAAACCAATTAACTGTGCGTTATTACCTCCAAAAAAAAAAAAATGATAAGGGAGTAGTTCCAAAGTTTGGACGCCAGGAAGTGCAAAGGTAGTCTTCCCTGTCTGGTTTTCAAGAGCCTAGGTACCCAGGAAAATTAGCAGTTAGAAGACCAAAAAGCTCCTGCAGGGTTTCATCAGTTATCCAAGAAAGATTGGGTCCGTATTGGCAAAAATTCAAAAGGCAAGACAAACTGTCTTCAATTTAATGCACTTTCTAATATGCGGTCAATGGAGCTCGGCAAGACAATTGGAAACAGACTGAGGTTTGGAAATTGCATAGTAGCAAAAGTGCAACTGCATTTTGAACAATCTGCAGTTGTTTTAATAAGTTTTGGGTTACATCCAAGTAAAGAACAATGCTGTAGGTCCGGTGAGATGAGATAATGGTCTGAACCTTAGTTTTTGAGCAAAAAGAGGAAAGGTCCATCATCATATCCTAAGAGTCCTCAGAAGGACGAAGCCAGAAGCAAATATCTTCCTGATATGAGGCTCAAAGGATAGTTTGTCATCAAACCAGATATCATTATTATTTACTATCAACTTTGAATTAGGGGCAGGGCAAAGATCACATACTAAAGGCCCGAATCCAAAATTGTGGATTATTACCTACCACTGTAGCTGTAGTCTTCCTACCATTCAGCTTGAGGCAGTTATAACCCATCAAACCAGTCAAAGACAAGAGATACTTCCTTAGCCATCTAGATTTATTAGCCTGATCGGACTATAATGATATAACCCGGTGAATGCCATCTGCATAAGAGAGCACAATAACGGCAAAAGACTTCACAGTATTAGCCAACTGGTGAATATTATATATATATATATACATATATATCTCTGACTCAGAGGAGGGGTTGTGGAATGCTCATGGACATGTTTATGGGCGAGTAACCAGTGTAAACGGGATTGCCATCTACAAGAACCTGATCATATGCAATATTTCCAAGTACAACACGTTTATGCAACCTGGGTACATGGAGGCAGCATGTAGAGCTCTGTCAAAAGAAGGGAGTTCCTTTGTTGTGGTATAGGCTGCAACAATCTTTTTCTAATATCTATGCAGCTCACTGACGAGAACCCCCGAAAATGGCTACAGGGAGTGCAGAATTATTAGGCAAATGAGTATTTTGACCACATCATCCTCTTTATGCATGTTGTCTTACTCCAAGCTGTATAGGCTCGAAAGCCTACTACCAATTAAGCATATTAGGTGATGTGCATCTCTGTAATGAGAAGGGGTGTGGTCTAATGACATCAACACCCTATATCAGGTGTGCATAATTATTAGGCAACTTCCTTTCCTTTGGCAAAATGGGTCAAAAGAAGGACTTGACAGGCTCAGAAAAGTCAAAAATAGTGAGATATCTTGCAGAGGGATGCAGCACTCTTAAAATTGCAAAGCTTCTGAAGCGTGATCATCGAACAATCAAGCGTTTCATTCAAAATAGTCAACAGGGTCGCAAGAAGCGTGTGGAAAAACCAAGGCGCAAAATAACTGCCCATGAACTGAGAAAAGTCAAGCGTGCAGCTGCCACTTGCCACCAGTTTGGCCATATTTCAGAGCTGCAACATCACTGGAGTGCCCAAAAGCACAAGGTGTGCAATACTCAGAGACATGGCCAAGATAAGAAAGGCTGAAAGACGACCACCACTGAACAAGACACACAAGCTGAAACGTCAAGACTGGGCCAAGAAATATCTCAAGACTGATTTTTCTAAGGTTTTATGGACTGATGAAATGAGAGTGAGTCTTGATGGGCCAGATGGATGGGCCCGTGGCTGGATTGGTAAAGGGCAGAGAGCTCCAGTCCGACTCAGACGCCAGCAAGGTGGAGGTGGAGTACTGGTTTGGGCTGGTATCATCAAAGATGAGCTTGTGGGGCCTTTTCGGGTTGAGGATGGAGTCAAGCTCAACTCCCAGTCCTACTGCCAGTTCCTGGAAGACACCTTCTTCAAGCAGTGGTACAGGAAGAAGTCTGCATCCTTCAAGAAAAACATGATTTTCATGCAGGACAATGCTCCATCACACGCGTCCAAGTACTCCACAGCGTGGCTGGCAAGAAAGGGTATAAAAGAAGGAAATCTAATGACATGGCCTCCTTGTTCACCTGATCTGAACCCCATTGAGAACCTGTGGTCCATCATCAAATGTGAGATTTACAAGGAGGGAAAACAGTACACCTCTCTGAACAGTGTCTGGGAGGCTGTGGTTGCTGCTGCACGCAATGTTGATGGTGAACAGATCAAAACACTGACAGAATCCATGGATGGCAGGCTTTTGAGTGTCCTTGCAAAGAAAGGTGGCTATATTGGTCACTGATTTGTTTTTGTTTTGTTTTTGAATGTCAGAAATGTATATTTGTGAATGTTGAGATGTTATATTGGTTTCACTGGTAATAATTAATAATTGAAATGGGTATATATATATTTTTTGTTAAGTTGCCTAATAATTATGCACAGTAATAGTCACCTGCACACACAAACATCCCCCTAACATAGCTAAAACTAAAAACAAACTACAAACTACTTCCAAAAATATTCAGCTTTGATATTAATGAGCTTTTTGGGTTCATTGAGAACATGGTTGTTGTTCAATAATAAAATTAATCCTCAAAAATACTACTTGCCTAATAATTCTGCACTCCCTGTATACATGAAACAAAGGCAGCATGCACTGAACAGCTATATCACAGAATGTCAATGGCAACAATGGTCGATGGATAAACCATATTAAGAGTGTAGAGAACAGAATCTATGTATAAGAATTACGTTATGGCATCGCACCCCCGTAAAAGTGAAGTGAAGTGTATGCACAGCAGTGGTCATGCCAGAAATTAAGATATTTTGAAAAAAGTTCCAAGTTGTATTAAAGGGAGTACTTGATCCACGCTGACCCTGCTACTGGGAATTCAGCACCCCAGATTAAAACCCTTCTTGTAGGAGATAGGAGAATAAATAAGCGCTGTACTGGCCACCAAACAGCTGATTTTCCACACACGAAAATCAATGACCATAGCAACAATACAAGAGTGGGTTATTAAATTATGGACAATGTTAGTGATAAAAAACTTAACATGGGAACTGAATGACATGGGGAGTAAATATGCCATAGGGTGCCGACTCGTAAACTACCTGGAGGAGGGAAGTCGTTTTTTTTGTTTTGTTTTTTTAAATGTCCCTAATCACCGCGATCCCCAAGGCTAACCGGCAAGTAGAATTTTGATTTGTCACAAGATATAGCAACGCCTAAGTTAGTAGCTTTATTAAGCATAAGAAGTTAAACTGTAATTGGAATTCTCAATTAGAAATCTCAACGTCAAGTGTTTCACTCATTGTTGAGGTGGGGAGGGGGGTTGGGATGTTATTGTTATATGTGCATATTTGGTATATCAATAAAGCATTTTGAAAAGAAAAACAATTTGTTTAAAGAGGATACCTACGGACACACGCAAGCCAAAAGAGAGGTTGAAAAGAAGGGTATTGAAACTGCGCGCAACCCCCCCCCCCCACCCAAAACCTTTTTAACTAGTTTTTGTTGGCATTAGGACTTGCCCACCATGTGTGCAAAGCCCAAATACACTGCATGTCTTATATGTAAAGTCAGGCCTTAAGAGCCCTAAGGCAGGTGCATTCTAATACATATGAGGGCATATCTGCAGGAGCAGATATGGCTCTGTGATGGCTAGCTCCATTACTAGACATTGCAAGTGAACAGGGAAGCCATCTTGGGGTATCTAGTGAGCATTGGTCATTACGAGTTACCCAGCTACATAACAGCTTCACTGAAACCTATGGTGTGGGGTATCAAACGCCTCATCTTGATAAATCCATTCCGAAGCCAGTATTGGATTTATTATGACATGCACCCAGAGGGCACCTTAGAGGTGCCCCCTGGAAAACTACTAGGCCTCTAGTGTGCTGGCTGACTAGTATCGACCAGCCTGCCATCACAGCCAACCGTCATCCCCCGCTGACCCCTGTCCACCCCCTGCCCCCTCCGCCACCACCCCACCCTCACCTGGAGAATGCCACCTCGTGCCCAGAGGTCCATTTGACACCAGAACAGGTGGGAAATGAGCAATGCAGTAGCTGTGTTTCACCTCCAGGCTAGTTACACCCCCAAGGTGGGCTGTCTGATGTGTTCCACGAAAGAAGGGCTCGACCATCTTTTTTTGGTGGAATTACGAAACTCTGGAATAGGGCTATGCCCACTCCCCGCGGGAAGTGGTCATATGGGGGTGTCATGACCCCAGGACTAAGTAGCCTATTGGCTACTACCCTTCACGCCCCTAAATGCTCTTAATTGTAGAATTTAGTTGACCCCCCTCACACACTCAACATGAACTCAGCTTCGTCTTCCTGTGAAAAGAAGGGGGACAAAAGAAGCGCAGTCACCGCAAGAACTTAGGACTGACCACAAACTCAGCGCAAAACCCTGACTAACTGCTGGAACCTAGACAACTGCAAAGACACAGCTCGTCCGAAAGCTGTGCACACTCTCCAACGCTTGGAGGACTGCCCAGCACTTCAATAACCAGGTCCCTTGGGGTGGAGGAGCCATCCCCCTACAGCTGCAGACTCCAAGAGCATCTGCCAGGTCTAACTGTATTGCTGGCTTTCTGGCCGAACAAAGAAGCAGGACTCCAGAAAGAGGACTTTGTTGCTGTAGGTTAGATCCATCTACCTGCCAATTTTAGAGACGCCAGGACCTCAAGGAGCCGCCCAGCGCCCAATACCTGGAGTATCGGAGCATTACCAGCAACCAAGGCTTGTTACGTGTCCACCCCAGACATCAACATCACCAAGACAGATCTACCAACACAGGACGTAAGCATCAAAGAGGGCATCGTCGAGAGTGGCCCTGTTATCCTGTTTTGTCCCCATCTCCAGGATAACCTAAAGAGTGAGAGCCTCCAATGCAAACTAACTGCTGGACAAAACCTCTCTGCACCCGAACCCACCAGCCAGAGTCCAAGCCTACAGACAGTGCACCCTTGCTCCAAAGTCCACCTTTTGGTTCTGCCAGACTGGTCTCCCAGTCACCACTTGCAGCTTTTTTTTTTTGTTTTTTTTGTAAACAGGTACTTTTTTTCCGCCCAGACTTCAGCGTGTAGCGTCTGAGACTACCACCGCTGGAAGAATCTCTGCACCCAGGTACACCAGTGCAGGTAAACTTCAACTGTTAATTCTTCCAAGGACCTTGGTCCCTACTTGCCTCAAGTCCAGAAGAACAGTCCGGTAACCCATTTGCAATTATTTTCTCCATTTTTAAATATCACCAAATCAAAAAGTACTTGCCCGAGCCGGAAGATCCTGGTGTCTAAATTAATTTAAAAATCTGTTATTTTTCTAAATTGGTGTCTTATTTCCCTATTTGTGTGTGTGTCCGATTTGACTGTTTGTGCAACAAATGCCTAACACTCCCCTTTGATAAGCCTAAGGGTGTTTGACAACACTACCACAAATAGAGCACCTTGAGATTGTTAAGGAAATCCCCTGTATACTAGTGGGGATATCTAGACTCTATGCAGAGTGTAGCTAATTTTGGGTCACTATACAGAGAGACCGCTTTCTGCACCCAGGCCTAGAAATTAAATGCTACTAGTAGGCCTGCAGCACTTACTGTGCCACCCACTTAAGTAGCACTTCATAACATGCCTTGGGTCGGTCATTGCAGCCTGTATTGCAGTTTTAAAATGGTCATTTTGATCTAGCAGAATAAACATTTTGCCAGGCCTAAAGCTTCCTTTTTAATACAGATATCAGCCTTAAACGTAGGCCCTAAACATGGCCTGGTAGTTAAAAAAAAAAAAAAAAAAAAAAAAAAAAAAAAAAAAAAAAAAAAAAAAAAAAAAAATTCTTCTAAATTTGTTTTTCACTACTGTGAAGCCCATCTCTTCCACTGGAACATTGGGTTACCTTATTAGAAGTGCTAACTTTTGATTTGGGGCAGCTAGTAAGTTAAGACACAAATTAATTGTGATTTGAAATCCTTTTTAAATGTTAAATTGTGATTGTACGTCACAGTTCTGATAATGCCACTTTTAGAAAGCATTTTCTTGTCCTACCCATCTGGTGCCTGTTGCCAGGGTCCTGGGTCAGCAGACTGTAAATGGCTCTGCTGCGGAGGCTGTATATTACTGCCAGTCAGTGAGACAGAGAGGAATGGACGTAGGCAGGATGAGCCATCCTGCCAGGATGGTTACGGGCAGAGCCGTTCCCTCCCCCACTTAAATTTTAAGGGGCTCACACCTTCAGCCACATAAAGGAACCCAAAACTAGAATTATGTTATCCCAGACTTCTTGGAGCCTTGGCAGGTCAGTTAGCTGACCTCTTGTTCTGAACTACAGGGACACAAGCTCCAGGGGCCTCCCTGCAAATGTCCAGGTGACCAGCTGCAACTGGACCTGCGCATGCCCTGCTGGCCTCTGCTAGAGAACCCCTGATCCCAGGTCCTGGACCATTGGCTGGCCTCAGAGTGCACTCCACTTCAAGAAAAGGTCAAATCCTTAAGTTTTGGGATCTTAATGTTTGCGGACGGGTCAGTTCGAGCAGAGCACTCAGTTGAACCCAACTCTTCATGCTACAGCGACAAGATCTGCACTTCGCACTACAACAACAAGAACCTGTGATGACCATCAATGCAAAGCTTTGGCACAGACATCCTGTGAAGACTAACAGATCTTCACGCTACAGTGATCATCCACAATGCTCTCCCTGCACCTTGCAACCTCCTCCACCGCAAACTGGAATCTTTGCGCCAGACTTTGAGAAGGTAACTTTCCGCAGGTCTAACCTTGTGCCTTCATCCGGCCCACTGTCAGCCTGCATGTGTGACTTTCCCCCAGTCTAGCATGACCAGATGACCACGAGGGCGCTTGGCTATACTTTCTTAAATCTTTGAAATTCAGTATCTCCTGTTCTAGTGATTTGATTTTTGTCATTTGTCTTATTTCAATTGCTAAATTAGTGCTCCCTAGAGGTAGCTGTGGATGAGCACCTAAGACTTATCTAGGATACTTGCAAAGCGTATGCAATACTACTATAGTCACACTCACACAGAACTTACACACATGAAAGAACCTCACAGTGTTACAAAAATAAAGGTACTTTATTATAGTAACACAAATACTAGAATACTGAATAGGCAATTACCCAACTGGAGGTAACTTTGCACAAGGACTGTGCAAGACCCAACCAAGTCTGGAAAAACCCAAAGGTGGATCCTGACAAAAGAGGACCTGCAAAGGAAAGGGACCAAGTCCAGTTCGTGATGGAGTCCAGTTGTGGCAGGAGCCACTACCCACCCTTCTGTGGCTGAAGAATGTCAGCAGTGCAGCACAGGAGCTGAAGAGGAGTCCCAGGAGTGATGCAGGTGATGTCCCACGTAGGCCGTCGCGATGCAGTCGGTTAGTGGTGCTGTGTAGAAAAGTATCTTCTTTCTTGGCATGGTTACCCCCATTTTTCTGCCTGTAGTCTGTATGTTTGACTGTGTTCACTGGGATCCTGCTAATCAGGATCCCAGTGATTATACTCTCTCCCTTCTAACTTGTACCATTTCCATCCCACATTTGGCATACTGGTGTCCCCATGTAAGTCCCTAGTATATGGTAGCCAGGTACCAAGAGCATTGGTGTACCAAGGGATCCCTCATGGGCTGCAGCATGTATTGGGTCACCCATGGGTAGCCCATGCAGAGTGTTCTGCAGGCCTGCCATTGCAGCCAGCGTGAGAAAGGTGCATGCACCCTTTTTACTACAGGCCACTGTAAGTCACCCCTATGGCAGGCCCTCCTAACCCAGCGGGCAGGGTGCAAGTAGCTGTGTACGAGGGCACCCCCGCACTAGCAGAGGTGCCCCCACAAACTCCACTTCCTTTTTCCTGGACTTGGTGAGTGCGGGGATGCCATTTTATGTGTGTACTGGACATAGGTCACTACCTATATCCAGCTACATAATGGTATCTCCGAACCTAGGTATGTTTGGTATCAAACATGTTGGAATCATACTCTAATACTGTTGCCAGTATTGGAAGTATGATTCCGTGCACTCTGGGGGCTCCTTTATGGAACCCCAGCATTGCTCCTACCAGCCTTCTGGGGATTTCCGGGCAGCCCAGGTTGCTGCCACCCCTCGAACAGGTTTCTGCCCCCCTACTGCTAGAACAGCTCAAGCCTAGAAAGCCAGAACAAAAAGATTTCCTTTGGGACATGGGAATTGGGTGGGGGGGAAGGACCATCCTCTCCCTTTGGAAATGTGTTACACGGCTTGGGAGGGGTAGCCTCCCCAAGCCACTGGTATGCTTTGAAAGACATTTGGTGCCCTCCGTGCATAAACCAGTCTACAATGGTTCAGGCGCAAACCTGAATAAAGGAAAATGGTGTGACCACTCCACTGTCCCTCACCGCCCTAAGTATGGTGGTCAGATCTCCTCTAGTGGGTCCCAGGGTTCTGCCATCTTGTATCCAAGGTCGAGCATCCGAGTGGCCAGGCCAGGCAGGTGACGTCAGAGCCCCCTCCTGATAGGTGGTCACCTGGCTAGGTGACCAATTTCCCTTTCAGGGCTAATGAGCACCTGAAAGGGTCCATGGAGTGCCCATAGATAGCCCATCCAGATGCAGTACTAGTTTGTTCATCTGGTAGGATAGGTCATTGGGTGGCCCAAAGTTCCAGCTGTTGATAGTGGACAACTGTGATGCCCATTAGTACTTCTGGACTCCCGGCAAAACCACTCCATCTTTGTACCAACCCCTGGTTAGTTTATGTTGTGCAATTACCGCTGGGCTGCCATCCCACAATAGTGTTCTGATCTCACCCTCTATGGCTTTAAAGTATGATCTGTGAACTGGGTAGTTTGTGTTTTGCAAAGTATGTAGAAAATAGGGGAGGGACATCATTTTAAATAAGGCAGCCCTGCCCATGAGCGTCAGTGGAAGGGATTTCCAATGTGGACATCCTGCTTTATTCTTTCCAGAGGAGAGACCAGGTTTTTGTAAAAAAATGGCATCTACTTCATTGTGACAGAGCCATAAGTAGCGGAAGCCCTCAGCAACCAGTTCCACAGCGCAACCGGGCAGCAATCGTGGTGGCCACCCTTGAAGGTCTCCAGAAAGTAAAAAAGGAGGGAACACGGGGTCCACAATGTGCCTGCTTAAAGAGCAGGATAATTAAGGCTCTAAAAAGTCAGGCATGAACAAGGGAACTCTCAGACAGCAGTGGGCATATTCCTCCTGATATGATGTGCACACAGATGAAGATGGCCCCCTTAGTCTCTGGAGGGTCGGGGGACCACGCTGGCACGTTGGCCCACTTCAACGATGGCTAGGGCGCACGGATCCAGTGGTCCTTTCCCCTGTCTGGTTTTGGCAGTCCGGAAACCTTGCAGTTGTTCTGGGGTGCCTGTAGGATGCAGATGAGCAGCTCTGCTACTCTACAGGAGTTCCTGGGTCGTGGATGAAGGCTGGCAGTCCTCCCATGTTTTTCGAGGCACAGGCAGTTGCAGAACAAGTAGTCTTTGGCGCAGCTGTTGAGGACAGCAAGCAGGCTGGCGGGGCTGAGGCCAAGACACTTGCAACTCTTCAGGGTCGGTCTTCCTAATTCAGGCTGACATGATCCGATTTTTCTGGGGCTAGGGGCTCCCCTAAATACTGGATTTAGGGGGTGGTAAGGAAGTGTGCAGTAGCAGCCAATGGACTATTTATCTTTTCAGTCACTATGCGCCCTATATGACCATTTCCTGTGGGAAGTGGGCATAACCCGGTCCCAGAGTTCCTAGTTCCACCATCTCCAAGATTGCAGATTTCAACATTTCATGCCCACATCAGGTAGCTCATCTTAGGGCAGAAATTGGCCTGAGGGCGGATACACTTGTCTCACTACTAATTTTCCCACCTGTCCAGGCGCCAAATGGGCCCGAGTAGGCATCTTCTCACCTCTGAGGGAAGCCAGATTTGCATACCGAAGGCAGTGGGCTCTTTGAAGCCCCCTGCCCTGGAACACAAATGTACAGGTCATCCTGTTAGGGAGGGGTGCATAGATCCCCTGCCATAGCTGGCTTTGTTTCTGACCATCCAAGAGTGGAGGCTCTCACCCCTGGAGGTCAGAAACTGGTCTGCTGGTGGCAGGCTGGTTTAGACCAGTAAGCCAGCACACTGGTTTTTGGTAGGTTTTTCAGGGGTCACCTCTAAAGTGCCCTCTGGGTACACGTATTAATAAATCCATCACTGGAATAAGTGTGGGTTTATTAATATGATACTAAACATCCCTAGTTACAGTGAAGCCATCATGTAGCTGGGGAACTCGCACTGACCAGTGTCCAGCACCATGTACTTAAAATCCCTTCCCTAATCACCTACTAAGTCAAAGTATCAACAAAGACGTAGCAGGGGCATATATGCTCTGGCAGCTATGTAATATAATGCACCCTGCCTTAGGACTGAAAGGACTTCTGTAGGGGTGACTTACATACACTGCGGGCAGCATTAGGGGTATGGCACACAGGCTGAGTGCCATGTCGAGTTTTCCCTTCTAGCTGACCAAGACACGCAGCCTGCAAAGGCAGTATGCATGAGCTAGCTGAGGGGTCACCGAGGGTGGCACAATACATGATGCAGTCTTTGGGCCCCTATTTGGTACCCATACCCTAGGTACCTGGGGTACCATTTACTAGGGGAAAGACAGTGCAGTTTTGGGGAAAGAACAGTGGCACTGGGGGCCTGGATGGCAGGAACTCAGTGCACTTCATTTCCAGTGATGAATTTATTAATACATGCACTGAGAGTACATTAGAGGTGCCCCCTGAAAAACCCTACCACTACAGGTGTGCTGGCATACTAGCCTAAATCAGTCTGCCACCAGACATGTTTCGGACTCTCCCCCTCCCTCTTCCTCTGCTCTCGAGCAGTCGGGAACAAAGCCTTCTCTGGCAGGGGTGTTAATACCCCACTCCCCCCCACCCCTAACAGGATGGCCTGCATTCCAAGGCAGGGGCTTCAAAGAGCACACAGGCCCTTGGCATGCAGATCTGGCTTCCCTCAGGTGAGGAGATACTGAACTGAACCCCTTGGTTCCCTCGGACTGCTCCCCAGTCCCTACCTGCAGCACCTTTCTTACAAGAACGATTCCCATAGACTTCAACAGGGCGCCTGACACTGACCTGCACCGGGCCGCCCCAGTGCTGTCCGAGGTGACTGGTTGGTGTGGCCTCAGACCCTGTCCTATACTCACCTTAAGTTTGGAAGATTGGTACCATAAAGTTGCTGTGGAGTACCTGTTTGCCGTACATGTTTCTCTCATATTGCAATTTTCTGAAGCTGCAATGTTACCCCAAGTGTTGACTTTCAAACCTGTGTTGATTCTGGTGTGTGTGTATATAGATATAGATAGAGAGAGATAGAGATCTTGTCTGTGGGGCCGTAGGATTCGCAGGGGGGGGGGGGGCAGCTGAGGGGGGTGAATGTGGAAATATGCTTTGTAGTGCAGCACAACCATCCAGTCTCCAGAGCAGATAGGACCAGAGTTAAGAGCATTTTTAACTTTCCCCTTTTCAGGGAGAAGTTATAACACAAGCGTATGATAGGACAAAGGCCTCAATCCTTTCTGGGAACGAGAAATTAGCAGGAATAGCAATCGCAACCTACTTCTGATGCCCTCACCCTCTCGATGACTCCTTTGGTCAGAAACAGCCAACATTTCCTGACAGAGCAAGAAAAGATGGTCTTGCGTCAGCTAGTCGTAGATGGGGGCAGGGGAGGGGGATTTTCACAAAGGGGATGGAGTAGCCCCTTTGGACGATTTGCAAAACCCACTAGTCTGATGTTATAGACTTCCAATGAGGCAGGTAATGGTAAATCCTGCCCACTACTGGGTGCTCATGGTGGGATAAGAGCAAACTAAACTGGTTCAGAGGCTGCCGTGGAGTGTGGGAGCAGGGGTTGTGGGAGAACTGGCAAGACCTCTGGCTGGTGGTCCCACATGAACTGTGGAAACAACATCCTTGAAAAAGCTGTGAACACTGTCTGCCTTGGCTGTTAGGCAAGAAAGGATGCACTTGGTAGCCCCTACTGCTGTAGCCACAGAAGGCAGGGAAAGGCGGACTGGGGTTGACAAGGGGCCATGGATAGGCCTGAGAACCTGGCCGTAGCCTTGTTATCCTTAAAGCATCCAGTCTGCCTTCTCACCAAAGAGGTGAAAGCCATCAAAGGACACGTCCATGAGCAAAGCATGGACATCCCCCAAAAAGGAAGTTTTTCTCAGCCTGGGGTGGCAATGCCACAGATGAAATCGCCTGCCTTGCGGGTCGGTCATGCCAAGCCCACATCTGATGAAGTCTGCTGCATGACAAAACTGGGGTCACCAGCAGCAGGGTGACGGCAGCAGGCAATTGCCCTGTGCACAAAAGCCCCTGTGCAGGGCATGGACCAGGCCTCAAGGAGGACATCTGTAAGGGCTTCATTAACGTGAGTAAAGGTTCAAGGGGGCTGACTCCCAGCTGAAGCACCTGTCAAGACATTCATCCTGACTGTCACTGTGGGCAACTGGAGGCCCCACTTACCCCCTCCCAACTGTCACCCTCTTCAGGCCTGACCAAAGAAAGAGGCTCAGGCTCCGGCTTGGAAGGCATGACACCGACCAGGGGAAGCACATACAGCTCTGTGTTGGACTCCGATAGAACAATGGGGCCAGTGCTGTGGGGGCGGGGACAGTACTGACACTGAGGGAGATTGCCGTTTTGTGGGCAGTATAGCATATACAACAATGGATGCAAGTGGCCACACTGGAGCCGAGGGCAAACTCGTCGGCAGTGAAACAGTAGTGGGGTCCCTCCCCCATCTGTGGGCCCCAAACGTACTCCGGAGGGTTCGGGCCTCCAAATACGAGATGCATAGCATCAAAACTCCTACAATTGGCCAAGGGTTGGTCCAGAAAACTCAGCGAGGCAGTGGAGTTGACGCCAACAAAGGCTCAAACGTGGAGCGAGGCCTAGAATGGCAACGCACCTGCACCAGGTCCGATGACTTAGACCTGTGCAGAGATGCTGAAGAATGTTTTAACTTAATTTTCTTGTGTGATGTACTCAACAACCAGTATCGAGCAGAGACTGGCTCTGCAAGCGGTCCCTGTGCCTTGAGTGTGCCCAGGATTGAGAGTATTGCGGGGGTCGTATGACCACTCATTCCGTGCCTCAAGATTCACAGCACAGCAGTCTTTGCAGGTCTCGGAGTCGTGGTGCCGCTTTAAGCGCCAGAGGCAAACCAAATGAGATATCGCAGACATCTGCATGTGACAGGCACCACATGGTTTCAAGTTTGTTTGCTTCTTAAGGGACGTCCCCAGCACACTAGGAGATGCAACCTTGAAAAGAACCGACATCAGTGTGCATGGATGGCACCTATGTAGGCACTGCACATGTCACTTCCGGCACAGACAACACCGACCTGAACGACAACCTACCAGCGCACAGGGGTACTGCTTGAACATTTCTGCATCCACTGACGCCTGGGTATTATTCTAGGGTAAGGGATCTGCAGCTAAAAGTCTATCATATGTGCGAGTGCTAAGCCGATTTCTAAAACCAGTAAAACAGAGGAATTAACATGTGGGTAAGCTGCGAAGTGTCTCAAATGGGGAATTGTTTAATATGCTTCCCTTGTAGGAAGCTAAGGCTTACCTGCAACCTTAGAATATAAATGTCTCCATATGGTGCTGGTCGGCCAAGAAGGGCACTGTGCACTTGCAGCTCACTCTCACGCATCTTCTGCTCCAGCTGAGCGATATGTTGCCTCTGCCTGTAGAATAATATCATTGCAGTCAGTTTAACAGTATCTTCAAGTGACCAGATATACTGGACCACAGGATCAAGCTTGTCACATAACGAACATCATAAAAAACTCATGTTAACTACCCTAACCACACCAGCATTTATATTTTTCATAACTGTACAGCTGACCCTTCAGTCAGATCGAAGAACAAGTTACATACCTGCGGTAACGCTTTTCTGGTGGATACAGTAGCTACCTGTGAATTCCTCACCTTATGAATTCTCTGGATGCGCCAGCATTCGTCGGAAACTTTTTTTCTAGCTCTCCACGTCGACGAGGATGTCATAATAGCACAGCTCTGTACGTGACTCCATCTGACATCATCAGAACCATAAGAAGTTCTCGCCAGCAGGGTGGCGTTGGTTCAGACCCACTTTTTTACCGTGCCTTCGAGGCTAGAGGGTGAATACCGACATCACAAGCACAACATGTGCAATATATATATATATATATATATATATATATATATATATATATATATATATATATTAAAACACACACACACACACACACACACACAATCTAATAAGCATTCTCTTATAAAAATAAAATTTGTACAAGTATTTTCTATAATACAAGAATAATACAACCTAAACTAGTGTTGTTATGACCAGACAGGCAATGGGGAGGAGGATGGGACTGTGAGGAATCCACAAGTAGCTACTGTATCCACCAAAAAAAAGCATTACTGAAGGTAAGTAACTTGCATTCCTGATGGATACAACTACTGGTTGATTCCTCACCTTATGAGGAAAATACTAAAGCAGTCCTGCACTCTGAGGTGGGTGCCTGACTGGTCAAACCATGAAGTCATGGAGAACAGAAAGGGCAAAACGGCCATCCCTCTTCACTTCCGACTCTAAACTATGTTTCGCAAAGGTGTGAAGGGAAGCACAACTAGCCGCCTTGCAAACGTCAACAACAGGCACCCTCCTGGCTAAAGCAGAAGTGGCCGACTTGGCCCGGGTTGAATAAGCCCTAATGCCCTCAGGAGGATCCTTCCTTGCCAGCCAGTAACTAATCTTTATGCAAAGAATGCATTGCTGGTTGCTCCATCTCCACTGAAACGTGTCTCCCAATGCCCCCTGCATCGGATACTAGAGGGTGCAGAACAATGGGCAGTGCTTGTTCGCTTGAGTAGCGAACAGGTCTATCCAAGGCGTTTCCCACAACTAGAAGATGTGGCGAACTACCTACGGTTGAAGACGCCACTGGTGATTGGCCGAAAAGCGCCGACAGACTGTCCGCACATATGCTCAGAACTCAGGCCAAATGGTTTGCCAGTACGCAAACCCGATGGTCCTGAGCCCAAGATCACAGCTGCAGAGCCTCCCTGCAGAGAAGTTAAAACCCTATTCCTTCAAGTTTGTTGATATACCACATCCAAGTAGTGTGGTCTATCGAGACTTGCATCAACTGACCACAAATAGACGGGAGAAAGGCCTTGAGAGCCAGACGTATCGCCCGCAACTCCAACAGATTGATGTGAAACATCTGTTCTACTGGAGACCAAAAGGCCCTTGATCTCCAGGTCCCTCAGATAAGCTCCCCACCCTAGAGTGGAAGCATCCGTTAAGACTGTGGTCACTGGAGGTGGAAAAGAAAACAGCCTCCCTTGAGACAGGTTGCCCTGTATACGCCTCCATCACAGATCCACTGCAGTGTCTTTGGAGATAGTCATTAACTTCTTGAGATCCCCTTAGAGTTGAAACCACTGCTTGCGGAGGCACCACTGGAGAGCCCTCATGTGCCAAAGTGCGTGAGCGACCAACAGAATGCAGGAAGCAAACAGACCAAGCAGGCGTAGGATCTTTAGGACTGGAACAGCCGCTCCATTTTGAAACATTGGAATCATTGCCTGTACGTCCTGAATCCTTTGGGGAGGAGGATAGACCTGATTCAATGTTGTGTCCAGTACTGTCCCCTATGAACAGGAGGCACAGAGGGCTCCAGGTGAGATTTGGGCACTTTCAAAGAAAAGTCCTTGTTGAACAACAACTGGGTTGTCACCTGCAAATGGTGCACCAATAATTCGGGCGACTTGGCTTTGATCAGCTAATTGCCCAGTTAAGACAATACTGATATTCCCTTCCTTCTGAGATGCGCTGCCACCACTGCCATCATCTTTGTGAAGACTCAAGGAGCAGAAGTAAGACCAAAAGGAAGGACCACAAACTGGTAGTGTTGCGACCCTACCACAAACCGGAGATACTTCCTGTGCGACATCAGAATGGGGGTGTGGAAATACGCATCCTGCAAGTCAACAGACACCATCCAGTCTTCCTTTTCCAACGCAAGAAGCACATGTGCCAGGGTCAGCATTTTGAACTTTACCTGTTTGAGGAACCAGTTCAAAATCGTCCGGTCCAGGATAGGCCTCAAACGATCATCCTTCTTGGGAAGGGCATAACCTTTTCTCATAATACTTAACACCCATGAGTCCAATGTTATTGACTCCCCTTCCTTGAGAAAATGGGACAACCTTCACCCCACAGGCAACTCATGCTGGAGGAAAGGGAAAACTAGGGTTCACTGCAGAGGATGAAGAGGGGGAGGAAGGCTGTTGGACGGCACCTCACGATCTAATCTTTCCACAACATCTATAGGCTCTGTAGAGGGGATTGGAAGGCTTCTGGACCTGAAACTGCTGTCTTCCACGAAAGGATGAGCCACGACCAAACCCTCCAACTCTCTGAAATGGCCTATAAGATGAAGAGGACGATGACTGAAGGCTCAAAGTATTTGCAGTGGCTCTGCTATCTTTAAATCTCTCCAGGGCCAGAGCAGCCTTTGCCCCAAACAGCCTGGCACCATCAAAAGCAAGGCCCATTACTGTTGCTTGCACATCAGATGAAAAGCCAGAACCTCTAAACCACACATGCCTCCTGGTGGCAATTGATGTCCCCATGGCTCTTGAGACAGTCTGCAGTGTCCAGGCCTGACTGGAATACTTGCTTGGCTGCCGCTTGACTAGACTATCCTGCAAAAGTTCTTGAAAATATCCTTGAACAGAGGGGACTATTGCCTTAATGCTATGTTCAGCATATTCAATAAGGAACAAGAATGGATCCGTGCCCGGAGCCAGAAAGGTAGGATGGCCCTGTTCCTCTTGTGGAGGTTGGGTCAGCTCCAACTCCTTAACCTCAAACTCCTGATGCAAGGATGTCGGAGAAAATTGAGCCACCGGGCTCATAGGGGATGCCAAAATCTCTACCAGCGACGGTGACGTCTCAGTTGACTTCGGCTGGGGAGATAACTTGGGACCGACTTCCCTCACCAATGGCGTTGTGATCTCGAAGGTGATCTAGGACTGTCTCTAGATGAACGGTGTTGTGTTTCATGACGACGCTTCTTGCAGGGCTTTGAAGATCTATGTGATGAAGTTTTTGACCTACAACATGCTCTTTTCTCCTTCTTAGCTTTAGAAAGAAAGAGCCTTGCTTCCCTCTCCTTCAGAGCCTTTGGATTCATGCTCTGACAGGACGAGCAACCCACGACCTCATGATCTGAACTCAGAAACCACAAACAGTTTTTGTGCGGATCCGTCACAGACATGCGACCTCCGCACTCGCTACAAGGTTTAAAACCAGATTAACTCAGCAGAGACATAGTAACAAGAAATTCACTTGATCGCTGAAGAAAGCTACGGAGAGCTAGAAACCTGCAGTGTCGAAGGCATGGAAAAAAGGGAACTGATGTCACCACGCTGGTGACGACTTCAATGACGTCAAATGGAGCTGCGTGAGGAGCCGTGCTAGTAGGACGTCCTCGTTGACGTGGAGAGCTGGAAAGAAAAAGGTTTCTGATGAATGCTGATGCACTTGGAGAATTAAGGTGAGGAATCCACAGGTAGTTGTATCCATCAGAAAGGCGAGAACTGCATTAAAGGGCACTGGAGCAGGTACTGGTACACCACACTTCCTAAAACTTGGACCATTTCATCCAGTAGCAAATAAGCATACTATTGCAACTACAAAGTTGAAGAGGTAAACAGTGGATGGTATGGCTAAGGGATTGCAGCAAAAAAATACCCACAAAAAAAAAAGGGGTAATATAATTTGCACATTAGCCTTCATCTGGTCTGCAATCCCAAACATTAGAACTAATGGAGATGCAGAGAACGACGTCAAGTAAAACAAAATCATCTTTAAAAAAAACTGGGAATTATTAAATGAGCCGATATCATAAGCAGAGCTGTAAAGTATTTAGCGGATCTCAGATAGCACACTTACAGATTAATGCCAAGGATCATACGACTTCAAGGCACTAATGCTCAAGGTTATATAACCCTCGCCAGAGTTAAGTCAACCTAGCCCATAAAAGGAAAAAATAAAAAAATAAACACATTGCATCTCCCACAACCAAGATTGCCCACACTGCCAGCCCATAACAAGGATGCCAAAAAATAAAATAAAATGTCATGCCTTTCTGCACAAGCTAGTAAAGCTTCTGTCTAAACTAACAAACAGCCACCATAGTAGTTCACTTTAGCATACGAAACAATACAAAAATATATTTGAAGTCAAATATATGCAGAATAAAAATTCTGCTAGAAAAAAAAATAAAAAAAAATAATCACCCAATGCTCAAAGTCTTACAAATTGTATAATATACAGCATGTACGGAGTAACACATTTCTTTTAAATAGGTTAATTAATACCACAAAGAATCATTTACACAACTGAAAGTTCAAGTCACTCAAAAAAAGAAAAAAAAGAAAAAAGAAAAATAGAAAACCACTGCAATCTGCACTGCATTAGGCCAACTGGTGATTGAAATCTACTAGCTATTCAGCAAACAGCCCCTGGTCAGGCAGGCCTTATTAAAGTGTAAAAGTATCCACTGTGTGATTAATAGAGGTGGGGGTTTTGAAGAGTATTTGGAGTCCCTTCCTTTTTGACACACCCTCCCAAGCTTGGATATAAGTGACAAAACACGTTATTGGTAGCCCATTACAGAGGGCTTTACTCCTGCTTATTATTTTTCACCTTAAAATAAAGCAGTTATTAGCAGAATGCTTCTTTTGGCACCTCCTCTGGGAGCACTTGAGGCCGTCCCTCGATAGGCCCACACTCCCAGTTTGAAGAACTCTGCTCTAAGCACCCTAACGATATGAATCCTCATACAGCAGTGGTCTCTTCTACCTCAACATAATTGACAAAATCCCTGCTACAGTATAATTGTTTATCTGCCTCAAAAAGCCAACACTGCTCTGTGCATATTCAACACAACACTATTACCTGCAAACATTAATGTCAACTCAACTAAAGAGCTTTGAGCCGAAAACAATCTGCAGGAGACAGATTACGAGTGGCAGCAGTACAGAAACAAGCAAACTGCTTACACATGATGCAGTACAAGCAACTGCAAGGATTGCCTTTTTATTTAACTTACCTGGTGCAGCATTCAACCTGGAAGATCAAGAAAACTTAAAAAGCATCATAAAGATAGGCATAGCCTTTTTTTTTTTTGCAGGATCCTTAACCCCTTCCCGCCACGGACGTAATGGTTACGTCCATGGCAGCGCCCGTGTGGCGCCATGGACGTAACCATTACGTCCGCAATGCTGCCCTCGGGAGAAGCGCTAGCGCTCCTCCCGAGGGCCGCCCCCCCACCCACCCTAGGTCAGGGCTGACCGGGGAATCCCTTCCCCTTCAACCCCTGACCCCTCCCACCCCCCCCTGTGACGTCAGCACGCGAGCGCGCGCTGACAATGCGCGATCGAAAGAGAAATGCTCAGCATTTCTCTTTCGATCACGTGGGGGAGGCCCGGAGGGGCTTCAAAGGGAAGGAAATGTATTTCCTTCCCTTTGAAGTCTCTCCCAGGGTTTCAAAAGCCGGATTGCTTGCAATCCGGCTTTTGAAACCCCACTAGACACCAGGGATTTTTTTTTTTTTTAGATGAAATTGACAGAAGGGAGCGACCCCTTGGGCAAGGGTCGCTCCCAGGGGGTAATTTTTTTTTAAGGCCTTTTCTGCCCCCCCTGGGGGCAGATCGGCATAATAATAGGCCGATCTGCCCACCGGGGGGGCAGAAACCTCAAGACACCAGGGATACTTTTTTTTTTTTTTTGATTTGTTTTCTTTTGTGTTTTAGGTGTGGGATGCGACCCCTTAGGCAAGGGTCGCTCCCATAGGGGGGAAATTATATTTAGGCCATTTCTGCCCCCTTTGGGGGCAGATTGGCTTATTTTTATGAGGCCAATCTGCCCCCAAGGGGGGCAGAAACCACTAGACACCAGGGAGTTTTTTTTGTTTGTTTTTCACGTAAGGGGAGCGACCCCTTAGGCAAGGGTCGTTCCCATGGGGGGCAAATTTATTTTAGGCCATTTCTGCCCCCCATGGGGGCAGATCAGCCTATTTTTATTAGGCCGATCTGCCCCCACGGGGGGCAGAAACCACTAGGCACCAGGGATTTTTGTTGTTGTTGTGTTTTACAGATGGGGAGCGTCCACTTAGGCAAGGGTCGCTCCCCTGGAGGGGCAAATTGTATTTAGGCCATTTCTCAAATACATTTTAGGCCATTTCTGCCCCCCCTGGGGGCAGATCGGCCTATTAGTATTAGGCCGATCTGCCCACAGGGGGGGGCAGAAACCTCTAGGCGCCTGGGCAAATAGTTTTCTTGTGTTTTTTTTTTGTTTGTTTGTTTTTTTAGAGATGGGGAGCGACGCATTAGGCAAGGGTCGCTCCCCTGGGGGGCAAATTGTATTTAGACCATTTCTGCCCCCTTTGGGGGCAGATTGGCCGATTGTAGGTCAATCTGCCCCCAAGGGGGGCAGAAACCACTAGGCACCAGGGATCTTTTTTTTGCGCCGTCACGCAAGGGCAGCGACCTTGCAGGCAAGGGTCGCTCCCCGGGAGGGGTGGGGGGGCAAATTTATTTTAGGCCATTTCTGCCCCCCTGGGGGCAGATCGGCCTATTGGTATTAGGCCGATCTGCCCCCGGGGGGGGGGGGCAGAAACCTTTAGGCGCCAGGGCAATTTTTTTTTTGTGTGGGTTTTGTTTGTTTGTTTTTTTTTTTAGAGATGGGGAGCGACGCATTAGGCAAGGGTCGCTCCTCTGGGGGGCAAATTGTATTTAGACCATTTCTGCCCCCCTTGGGGGCAGATTGGCCGATGGTAGGTCAATCTGCCCCCAAGGGGGGCAGAAACCACTAGGCACCAGGGATCTTTTTTTTGCGCCGTCACGCAAGGGGAGCGACCTTGCAGGCAAGGGTCGCTCCCCTGGGGGGTTGGGGGGTCAAATTTTAGGCCATTTCTGCCCCCCCTGGGCCCGGCTGAGCTAGAGGCCAAAATCCACAGGTAGGCACTGTTTTCTATGAAAAAATGTGATGTGTCCACGTTGTGTTTTGGGCCATTTCCTGTCGCGGGCGCTAGGCCTACCCACACCAGTGAGGTATCATTTTTATCAGGAGAGTTGGGGGAACGCTAGGTGGAAGGAAATTTGTGGCTCCTCTCAGATTCCAGAACTTTCTGTCACTGAAATGTGAGGAAAACATGTTTTTTTAGCCAAAATTTGAGGTTTGCAAAGGATTCTGGGTAACAGAACCTGGTCAGAGCCCCACAATTCACCCCATCTTGGATTCCCCTGGGTTTCTAGTTTTAAAAAATGCGCTGGTTTGCTAGGTTTCCCCAGGTGCCGGCTGAGCTAGAGGCCAAAATCCACAGGTAGGCCCTGTTTTCTATGAAAAAATGTGATGTGTCCAGGTTGTGTTTTGGGCCATTTCCTGTCGCGGGCGCTAGGCCTACCCACACAAGTGAGGTATCATTTTTATCGGGAGACTTGGGGGAACGCTGGGTGGAAGGAAATTTGTAGCTCCTCTCAGATTCCAGAACTTTCTGCCACAGAAATGTGAGGAACATGTGTTTTTTTAGCCAAATTTTGAGCTTTGCAAAGGATTCTGGGTAACAGAACCTGGTCCGAGCCCCGCAAGTCACCCCTCCTTGGATTCCCCTAGGTCTCTAGTTTTCAGAAATGCACAGGTTTGGTAGGTTTCCCTAGGTGCCGGCTGAGCTAGAGGCCAAAATCTACAGGTAGGCACTTCGCAAAAAACACCTGTTTTTTCCCAAAATTTAGGATGTGTCCACGTTGCGCTTTGGGGTGTTTCCCGTCACCGGCGCTAGGCCTACCCACGCAAGTGAGGTATCATTTTTATCGGGAGACTTGGGGGAACGCTGGGTGGAAGGAAATTTGTAGCTCCTCTCAGATTCCAGAACTTTCTGCCACAGAAATGTGAGGAACATGTGTTTTTTTAGCCAAATTTTGAGGTTTGCAAAGGATTCTGGGTAACAGAACCTGGTCCGAGCCCCGCAAGTCACCCCTCCTTGGATTCCCCTAGGTCTCTAGTTTTCAGAAATGCACAGGTTTGGTAGGTTTCCCTAGGTGCCGGCTGAGCTAGAGGCCAAAATCTACAGGTAGGCACTTCGCAAAAAACACCTCTGTTTTTTTCCAAAATTTAGGATGTGTCCACGTTGCGCTTTGGGGTGTTTCCTGTCGCCGGCACTAGGCCTACCCACACAAGTGAGGTATCATTTTTATCGGGAGACTTGGGGGAACATAGATTAGCAAAACAAGTGCTATTGCCCCTTGTCTTTCTCTACATTTTTTCCTTCCAAATATAGGAGAGTGTGTAAAAAAGACATCTATTTGAGAAATTCCCTATAATTCACATGCTTGTATGGTCACCCCGGAATTCAGAGATGTGCAAATAACCACTGCTCCTCAGCACCTTATCTTGTGCCCTTTTTGGAAATGCAAAGGTTTTCTTGATAGCAATTTTTTACTCTTTATATTTCAGCAAATGAATTGCTGTATACCCGGTATAGAATGAAAACGCACGTCAGGGTGCAGCTCATTTATTGGCTCTGGGTTCCTTGGGTTCTTGATGAACCTACAAGCCCTATATATCCCCGCAACCAGAGGAGTCCAGCAGACGTAACGGTATATTGCTTTCGATAATCTGACATTGCAGGGAAAAGTTACAGAGTAAAACGTAGAGAAACATTTATGTTTTTTTCACCTCAATTTCAATATTTTTCTTTTTCAGTTGTTATTTTCTGTAGGAAACCCTTGTAGGATCTACACAAATGACGCCTAGCTGAATTCAGAATTTTGTCTACTTTTCAGAAATGGTTAGGTTTCTGGGATCCAGCATCGGTTTCATGCCCATTCCTGTCACTGACTGGAAGGAGGCTGAAAGCACAAAAAATTGCAAAAATGGGGTATGCCCCAGTAAAATGCCAAAATTGTGTTGAAAAATTGGGTTTTCTGATTCAAGTCTGCCTGTTCCTGAAAGCTAGGAAGCTGCTGAGTTTAGCACTGCAAACCCTTTGTTGATGCCATTTTCAGGGGGAAATCCACAAGCCTTCTTCTGCAGCCACTTTTTCCAATTTTTTTGAAAAAAAAACGAAATTTTCACTGTATTTTGGCCAATTTCTTGGCCTCCTTCAAGGGAACCCACAAAGTCTGGGTACCTCTAGAATCCCTAGGATGTTGGAAAAAAAGGACGCAAATTTGGCTTGGTTAGCTTATGTGGACAAAAAGTTATGAGGGCCTAAGCGCGAACTGCCCCAAATAGGCAAAAAAAGGCCTGGCACAGGAGGGGGAAAAGGCCTGGCAGCGAAGTGGTTAAATGGTTTGTCTCATTCCAATGCTCCTAGTTCTACAAAATAAATTACTCCGTTTTGCCTGTACTAATGGCACAACTCCCGTGCATTTTCGTTATAACAGGAAACCCATGGTACCATGGCCAGACTGGCTAGGAACTCGAAAAGTTATTAGGTGGACAATATGCAGCTCACTGCAGGGGAATAAAAAATAAAATAAAAGTTTGAGTATGGAGTTTTAAAGGACACGGGAATTGATAGAGTGAAATTAGAAGTTTTTATATTGTATAGATTTAAAAATCACCATATTTTGATAGTTGAAATTAATCATCATTTTTATTATATTCATGCATCTTCCTAGCATGCACTTAAATTACATTTCCCGAAACAGGGGTGCAGACTACAAACTTATTTTAAGAGAAATAAAACACACCTGGGTAAACCAGTCTGCAACAGGACCACTAAATATAAACATTGAAAGCAACTTGACACCACCCCATGCTCCTCGGCCAAAAAACTGATTGGAAAAATATATGAACATCTTAATGACTCAAATTAATCTAATCCACTCTAAAGACAGGTGGTTCTGAGTTTACCAGGATATTAATTCCGACCCAATAAAGTTACAGGATAGATTCTATCCAACAGAAATATTTCCCATAAGAAACATTCATTGGGCTGTCTTGTCTATGTGCCAGGGAGCAGCTCTGGGGATATGATGGGATGTACACCTGTGCTGATTTTAGGATGAACCATTACAAGACACTGCTATTTTCTGCTCTACCATGCGACATTCAGTAAGAGCTGGTGTCATGATAAATGCTGCTTTTTAATAAGATTCCCTTCATGAGTTAATTCTCTTCTTTGTTAATCATGTATTTTACTTTGTGTAATCTGCAGTTGTAGGAAGCTGGCTCTTTATATAAAGGTGCTCTCTTAAGGGATAGTGTGGTCGAGCAGCCTTAGACTTATCAGAGAGTGGTGTTAGACATTTACCATAGGCACATAGTCAATAAATGAGACACACGACTCAAGGAGATCCACACCAATTTAAAAAGATAGCCAGTATCTTTATGTATGTTTATGCACCGGAATCAATACGATCAGGTACGTATGAAATAGAAATTATACCAGGTTTGAGAAGTCTACATTTAGTGCTATTTTCTAAAGCTGCAACGTTACCCTATTGGAAAGAAAACATGCAGCAAACAGGTACTCCACAGCAACTTGCAGGACCAATCTTCTGGACTTAAAGGAGACTGTGGGCAGGGTCCTAGGGCACACTAAAAGGTCATCTCGGGTTGCTCTGGGGTGGCCAGGGGCTGTTCAGCGGCAGGTGCCCTGTTTAAAGTCAATGAGGATCGATCTGGGCAAAAAGATGCTGCAGGTGAAGACTGGGGGACCAGTCAGGGTGAACCACCAAGTGGATTCCGTTCTTGCGATGCTCACGGACATAGAGTCACCAATGGTCCTCTTCTCCTTGGTCTGGGATGACTGGTTTGCAGAGGGTTCTTGGACATCGGGTTTCCTTCACAGGTGGCGGTGGCCCTCAAACAGGCTGCAGGCGTGGACTGGGGGACTAATCCGGCTGAACCAACAAGTGGGCTCAGATCTCACGAGCCTCGGGAATGTAGGGACACCAGTCCGGTCCTCTTCTACTCAGTCCGGGGCATACGGGTTCTGAGGTGTAGTGGACTGTCGTGTTGCAGTCATCGGAAATGGTCACAGTTGAGGGGGGCCTGCACAAAGAGGCTGCACATGTTGGTGTGAAGGTCACAGTGGGGAAACCCACAATGGACTTTGCCTCTAGGGAGACAGGGGACCACGCTGACACAGTTGGCCCACCAACTCTGGCTATGAAGCATGGGTGCAATAGTGCTATCTGGCATCGGGTTTTGACAGTTGAGTCCTCTTCAGTGTTTCTTGGGTGCCTCCAAGGATGCAGGGGAGCAGCTCCACTACTCCATGGGAGTTCCATGTGCTGGGGTTAATGCTGGCAGTCTTCCCAGGCTTTTGGAAGTGTCTGCAGCTGGAGGACGAGGCTTCTTTCTTGCAACGGTCGAAGTCAGCAGGCAGACTGGCAGGGTTGGCGCCGAGTCAGTCACAGGTTTTCAGTTCTTGCGGCTCTGGAGTGCCCTTCAGGTCGGCAGGATCGGATTCTGGTGCCAGGGCTCCCCTAAATACTGAATTTGGGGGCCATGCGGGGAGTGCTGGGTGGTAGCCAATGGGCTATTTACCCCTGTGGGAAGTGTTTATAACTCTGTCCCAGAGTTCCTAATTCAGCCATCACCAAGATGGTAGATTTCTAAATGTTGTATCCCCATCAGGCAGCTCACCTCAATGGTGGGACTGACCCCTGCCTTGGAATGCAAATTTGCAGGTCATCCTGTGAGGGGGTGTTCGCTTGAGAGGCTCTCACCCCCAGGAGTCAGAAACCAGTCTGTTGGCGGCAGGAGAGTAGAAACTAATCAGCCAGCACACCGGTAGATGGTAGGTCTTTCAGGGGGGCCTCTAAGGTGCCCTCTGGGTGATTGTATTCATAAATCCATGACTAGAATCAGTGAGGGCTTAATAAAACAAGATGTTAGATACCAGACATCCCTATTTTCAGTGAAGAAACATGTAGCTGGGGGGGGGAACTTGTTTTGACTAGTGTCCAGCACATGCACTTAAAAATCGCTTCCCTGTCCAATCACTATGTCTAAGAATCAACAAGACATAGCAGATCAGGCAGATATGTACTCACATGTAACATAATGCACCCCCCTTAGGGCTGTAAAGTAGGACATAGGGGAGACTTACATTGCACGCAGTGGTCAGGGGACATGGCACACAGGATGTGCGTTTGTTGCGTTTTTCACTTTTACCTTTACCAGTTTTAGGGAAAAAGATCTGGCACAGAAGACCTGGACAGCAGAAACCCAGTGCACTTTCAGTCAAAACTGCATCAATTACCAGGGAAAACTTCCTAAACTTTTCATACATTGTACCGTGATGTGGCCAACGTTATTCAGGGGAATTAGATTTGTCCCCAACATGTCATCCATAGCATTGTCTGAATCAAGATGGGTTTGGGCGCGCCAGTGCTTGGATGACCATTCTTGGATGAATGATTCACTCTGCAAAGCAGGGGCAGCTCGTGCCAGGGAATTTTAGTTTTGCGCATCAAGAAACAAAAAGGAAGACTAGAGATGTGGCACTGGCGTTTCATGGTAATAAGTCACCCAAATAAATATCAAACCAAAATAACTCTGCGAAACCAAGAATTTTCAGGAAAGTATGTTAACTTAAAGAATTTCTCATATTACAGTTCTACCGAAATAACTTTTTTTTAATACACGGGATAACAGAAAGACTAGCATGGAGCCACATGGTAGTTCAGCTTTTGGGCAGTGGTGGGATCCAATTTAAGGAGTAGGTGCCATTTTGCTTTTGTTCAGAGTTTAAGAACTATGAATATAGTACACTAACACTATACATGCATAAAAAGCAAGCTTCCTAACTATAGCGACTGATCAACACTAGTATCTAATCGGGAATCAGTGCATTGCTTAGGCTTTTAAGGTCGTGCCAACCAGACCGAAAAAAAACTGTCTGGTTGTGAACAAGACCTCTTAACTTACAGTGGGGCTTAGCGCCTCCTCACTCCTTAGCATTGGTTGGCTTCAATGTCACTCTTATTTGCTTGCTTCTTGTTCACTACAGTGTGGGCTTTCCTTACTCCTCTTGCGTGTCCCTACCTCACTTTCCAGGCACTAATTTGTTCTTTTCAGTTAAACACTTCATAAGAGTGTACATGTTGTCCAGCTGTCTCCATCATATACTTATTTTCCCCCATGCAACGCTGTGTGTTGCTCTCTCACCTGTGTACTTTTCTTCCAGCCTCTCCATGTTGCTTGCCACAGAGTGCTTGCCACACCCCCACCCGGTGTTGCTTTCTCACACATGTGCCACTTTCCCTTTCACCAAGCAAACCCCCACGGTTATCCCTCCCATGTTTTTTTGTGGCAGCGGACCTGGCAGCGTAGCGTTGCCAACTTATCCATGACCATAATTTTTTATTTTATTTTTAAATAAAGCAAAACCTCCCCTCTCTCCAGCCCCCCCCCCAAAAAAAACACCCACACACTTGCACTACCTCACTTTTTAGGTCAAGCACGCAAGCACTTACTTCCAACAGTTCGCATTATGGGCTTTTAACCATGCCCACCCTCACGGTCATCACTTTCACTCGTTCATGGGCTTGCCTTCCAAAATTTCCTTGATGTCATTGGTAAATGCTTTATGTTTGTCCTGCCTTGGGGAGGTTTTGTTGCCGCCTTGCAGGCTGATCCTGTTACATGGATTATTGCACGATTGCTTATGTGTTTTACTGTGAGCAAACTATTGTTTTCCTTTTGTGTCCCTCCTCCGCGCTAATGCTCATGGTAGTCGTGGTGCTTTGAATCACTCACACTGCCGTCCCCCTGCTCCTGTCGCCCATCCAGAATTTCCCCACTTGTGTCTGGCCATTATCAGTCCCACGTCGTTGCTTGTTTACAGTCTTTTCTGTGTTCCCGACATAGAATGTCTACTTGCAGGTATCTGGAGTTGAAAAGAAGTTGAGAAAGCTTCACGGTGTGTCCTAAAATTCTTTGCTAGTCAGTCTCGGTCTTTGGAAAAGCAGTCTGACCCCCCCCCCCCCCCCCGCACCCCAATCTCATTTTACATGCATTCTCACTTTCGAAAATTGAAAAGTTTATTAGAGAGTGTCCAAGATTGATTGTTCCTGCGGGTGGCAGTTCATGTAGGAGACAGCAAGTGGCGCAACTGTGCTGTGTCAGCAACAGATCCCCAGTGCCTTACATCCACCCCGGGGGACCTACCCTTGTAATGCAGCGTCGTGCGGCAAAGCGGTGATCACTGAGGGAGGCGCAGACAACAGCTCCTCACCGGCAGCCAGGACCGCACTGCAGGAAGCCTTCGGACACCAGATGAGAACAGGTAAGTTAGCAGAATTTTTTGCAGATGTTCTCCATATCACCCAGCTTCCTCTGGTTAGGAAAGGGATAATCACTTTTTTGTGTGAATGAAAATGGCAAAGTTGTATTTCCCTTTGGTATAGAATTAATCAGTTTTGCACGTTTCACTGCTGGTTGTTGGCGATTGCCTTTCGTGTATCATAGGTGATGCTTAATAGCAAGTAAGGATTCATGAAAAATGTAAAATAGGGGAGCTGTGAGAAGTTGGCCTGGTTTGTAGTGGGTACCAGAGGTACTTACACCTTATACCAGGTCCAGTGATCCACCTCAGTGAAACGTAGGCAATGTCTAACAGCTTAGGCTGTCTAGAGGTATTTGTAGCACAGCAGCCAAGGCTGAACTAGGAGACATGCAAAGCTCTTGCAATACCAATACAGTCACAGAACTTACACACAAGAAAGACAAATACTCAGTCTTACCAAAAATAAAGGTACTTTATTTTAGTGACACAAGGCCAAAAATATCTTAGAGGCTATACTCCTTTTAGAGCTAAGTATTATATACAATATATACATACGAGTAACCAAAATCACATAAGTAAACAGTCATAAAATAGTGCAAACAGTACACAATAGGTTGCAATGGGACTAGGGGCAACACAAACCATATACTAAAATAGTGGAAATGCGAATGTATTTTCCCCCCAGGCAATTGTAGTGTGTAGAGGTGCACTGGGAGTGTAAGAAAACACTAAAAGGTAAGTAAAATACCCCACCCCAGAAAAACAGGAGTGAAGTACAGCAAGTTTCCTCAGAACACACTAGAAGTCATGGCAAAGGATTATGCAAAAACCAAGCAAGACTGCAAGATACCAACTATGGATTCCTGGACCTGAAGACCTGTGGAGAGAGGAAACCGAGTCCAGAAGTTGATGAAGGGTCCAGGAAGAATAGAAGCCCCTGCTAACCTGTTGCACAAGTGGATTATCCGGTTTGGAAGAAAAGTCAGAAATGGACCAAAGAAGGCAGCTGCGGGTTCCTGGTTGGTGCATGAGATGTCCCACGTCGAGTAGAAGAATGCAGGCTGGTTTTCATCGTTGGATCACATCCAACAAGCCTTGGCTCATGCAGATGTCGTGGTTGGTGGGAAAAGGCGAGACCTGGGTGTTTCAACTCAGACTGAGGAGACAGAGGGGGCTCTCAGCATTTTAGAGAGCCCTCAGAAGACCAGGGAGCACCCACGGGAGTCCCAGAACATGGGGAAAAAGAAGTTACAAAAGGCGGTCGTTGCAGCACTGCACAAAAGGATCCCACGCCGCCAGATAACAATTCCAGGAGTTAAGCATAGCAGGATAGAGTGCTGGGGACCCGAGCTACACTGTGCACAAAGGATTCTTGGAAGAAGTGCACAGAAGCCCGAGGAGCAGCAGAACACGCATTGCACAGGAGTACTGTCTGGCACAGGGAGGAAAGCGCTTACCTCCACCAAATTTGGACAGCTGGACCTCTGGACAGTCAGGGTCACTTAGGTCCACCACCCGTGTTCCAGGATCACGCTCATCAAGATGAGGAGACCCAGAGTACAGGTCGTTGCTGCAGAAAGGTGCCTGCTGAAGCACGGAAGTGACTCAGTCACTCCACAGGAGATTCCTTCGGTCCTTCTGGTGCAGAATGAAGACAGGCAGTCCTCAGAGCATGCAAAACCTGGAAACTGTTGCAGTTGCGGGCTGAAGCTGAAGTTGCAGGGTCACATTAGCCTTCTTGGATACTTTGTTGCAGTTAGAGTTCTTGGAGCACTCTGTGGTTGATCAGATGGTCAGAAGCAGAGGAGTTCTGGTGGAGTCTTGCAAACCGAATCGGAGGAAACACCCAGAGGAGAGACCCTTAATAGCCCTGAGAGGGGGACTGACTACCTAACCAGGTATGCACCTACAAGGAGGGGGTCTGACGTCACCTGTTGACACTGGCCACTCAGATGATCCCAGAGGGTCCCCACACCTTGGAACCCAAGATGGTTACGCCAGGGACACTCTGGAGGAGCTCTGGGCACCACCCCTGGGGTGGTGATGGACAGGGGAGTGGTCACTCCCTTTTCCTTTGTCCAGTTTCGCACCAGAGCAGGGACTGGGGGGGTCCCTGAACCAGTGTAGACTGGATTATGCAAGGAGGGCACAGTTTGTGCCATTCAAAGTATTTCCAGAGGCTCTGGGAGGCTACCCTTCCCATTCCTGTAACACCTATTTTCAATGGGAGAGGGTGTAACACCCCTCTCCTAAAGGAAATGCATTGTTCTGACTTCCTGAGATTGAGCTGCTCAATCCCAGGAGGGCAGAAAGCTGTCGGAGGTGGCAGCACCTGGGGCTGCAGTGGAAACCTCAGAGCTGGTTTGGCAGTACTGGGGGTCCATAGTGGAGCTCCCAGGGTGCATAGAATGCCCCTCTCCTCCCCCCCCCCTCCCCCCCCCCCCATTACCAGAATTGGATTGGGGTACAATTTCACAATCATAGACACCTCCCATGGCCATAGTCGGGGTTACCATTGTGAAGCTACATATGTGTAATGACATTTATGGTGTGCACACTTATAATGGTGTCCCTGCACTCACGAAGTCCGGGAAATTGGTCCTGGACAACGTGGGGGCACCTTTGCTAGTGCAAGGGTGCCCTCACACACAGTAACTTCGCACCTAGCCTTCAGGGACTGAAGGTTAGACATATAGGTGACTTATACATTACCTGGTGCAGTGAAAATGGCAGTGAAAATATTGTTTGCACTATTTCGGTCAGGCTGCAGTGACAGTCCTGAAGAAAGGTTTGTATGAGCTCCTTATGGGTGGCAAAAGAAATGCTACAGCCCATAAGGATCTCCTGGAACCCCAATGCCCTGGGTACCATATACCTGGGACTTATGAAGGGGGGTCCGGTGTGCCAATTGGAATTGGTAAAGGAAGTCCCTAAACTATAGTGACTAACTTGGAAGCAGAGAGAGCATAAGCACCGACGTTCTGGTTAGCTGAACTTCAGTGACACAGTAAAGCACTAGTGACAACGCACACATTAGGCCATAAAGTATGAGCACTCGGGTCCCGACAAGCAGGATCCCAGTGAAACAGTAAAAACACACTGACAAACAGCCAGAAATTGGGGGTAACGTGCCAATAAAGATGGTACTTTCCTACAGGAGCACGGGCATAAATTCACTAAAGAGGCACTGAAAGTAGCATTTCTTTATACAGTGTGGCACCTTAGTTTTAATAGTTGTACACAGGAGCTCAAAAATCATATGTGCGCTAAGGAGCTGTTGAATTAGTAGCAAGGAGTGACTGAGGGTGTCCAGTATGACAGGCGACACTCAGTAGCTAGAAAAGCAGACATGCAGTCTTCTGGATGCTTCAGAGATTCATTGACAGGTTTCAAGCAGAGGTGCAAGTAGTGGGGGTCGCCAGAGGTAAAAATCGATATATCTTCAAAACATTTATGGTTCTGCTTTTTAGGGACTACTGTTTTTGGAGCAACCCTTCAACCGATGAATGGTTTAATAAGTTAAGGTAACCAAAGGGGGCCCTCCTGGCGCTTTATTTCAGTTCAGGTTTTCCTTCTGTTGCAGAGACCTCTTTGCTTCCTTACTCCATGCGTCAGTGACACAGTCTAGTATACCCCCTCACCTATTGGGACATTTAGTTGTGTGTCCAATTAGAACATCAAGATTACAAGGCCCAGAATGCAAAAAACAAAAACCTGGACTGGATGAGTAAATTGGGAAACTTAGCGTTCTGCTACATACTACTGTCTTTTGGAACCTTAAGCACCCAGTGCTGCAACT
Organism: Pleurodeles waltl; assembly: GCF_031143425.1. NCBI lineage: Eukaryota > Metazoa > Chordata > Amphibia > Caudata > Salamandridae > Pleurodeles > Pleurodeles waltl. The sequence continues at coordinate 970,070,649 of NC_090440.1, read as the reverse complement.
CCCAAAAGTCTTTGTGTTGTCAAAGGCCAGGGACCGACAAAAGTGCCTTTAATATCCTAGAGTAATCTTGAGATAACCTTTAATTGACTAACTGTGTTTAAAATGCTTTCCTGTTTACGACCACATTTTGTTTATTTTAGCATATTTTCTGTTCACAATAATTTAGTTTACAAAAAGGACAGCAAGAAACCACCTATGTTGCGTATAGCAGTAAGGTAAATTGCCATCACGGAGGATCAGCGCCTGGTTGCATGTCTGAGGATCATTGTACCCTCCCCACCAGCAGCAGCTGCAAACCTTTTATTAAACAATAATAAACGGAGTTTATTGTTTTGTAGTAAAAGGGGCGGGGCCACAGACTATGACAGGGAAGGAGGGGGGATTGCTCAGACCGTTTGAGAGCGCAGGTAAAGGCTCCCAGTCTGCCTGCCTTACTGGGCACTCCGACTAAACCGCTGAGAGCCTGTGGCTGCAGCAGAGGAGCAGCGCAGTGGTGGCAGCAGCGGCAATACAGATTTTTTTATTAATTCTCCCTCGCCCCTCCACCCCTACAAAGCATCACAAGCCGCTCCTGCATGCAAGGGAACGGTTGAATAAAGCATACTTTTCCACATGAGATTTGCCCTCTCTTAGAAACATGCATAATGAAAGAGAAAGGCCTGGGAATGATATCTGATTATATATATATATATATATATATATATATATATATATTTTTTTTTTTTATAGGTAACTGCCTATTGTTTCTTACAAATGCAATTTTTATTGTAGTGTCCTTTAGGGGATGTTCTGAGCATTACAGTACAGTGCCAAAAGTTGTCGTCTGATAAAGGTTTTTATTCGGTTTACATGATAATTGAATGTTTTATCAATCTCTCCTTATTGCAATTATGACCATGATTCAGGCCAATTTAACATCCTTATTACACTATGACGGTGTGAACACTCTTGATGTGTGGGTGTCTCTTCTAGTTTATTTCGCTTGTTATTTGCCAGTGGCCGTCTTGTGTCTTGGGAATTGTGTTAGCCAGCCACCAACTCTGATGGTGGGGTGGTGAATGTGGTATTCTACTGAAATTAGCATGGCAGATTTAAATAAGGAAGCTAAATGGCAACATTTTCATTCTGGCTGCAAATAGAGGAAGAAGGTGAATGTAAGTGCTTTAGTTATACACAGGGCCACTGGAATTGACTGGCAGGGAGCAACCAAATTATGGGGCAGTGTTGACCAATTTATGTGGCAAAAAAGTCCAGTTATGAATTTACACCACCAGTAGCTCTAACTCAAGCAAGAGAGACCCATTGCATTGCAAATGCTTGTTCTTTTTAGGTATTGGCTAGACAGCACTTGCATGGTCTCTTGAGACATACTGTATATACTTTATGGGCTTTAGCCCATCTACAGGCTTCCCATTTGCTAGCTCTATTGTCCTCTCCTATTTGCTCTTCATTTGTCCCTTGCATGCATTTGTCTTGTCTCTTGCTTTGTTTAGCCCTCCCCAAGAGCAGGGACCAACTACTATACACGTGTTCAGGAACTACTTGTTTCTTTAAATCGGGAGCACTTGAGACAAGTGCTTGTGGTTTACAGAGCTCTACTGTACACAGGGCTGTAAATCTTTTTATCTGATCACATTTGCTGTGCATTCAAAGACTGAAATCAAATGTCAGATGTTTTTTTCTCCAAGAGTGTGTGTTTACTTACTGTCCAGGTGCTGCTGGTTTTTCATGTGCCGATGGTTTGATGACAAACAGTAGCACTGGTTGCCCTGTGGCTGGAAATTAATCCCATTCCCTTCTTCACTGCAGAGTCCCCCAGGAGGAAGGCGCAGCTCGCCTCTACTTTCAGCTCTACGCATGACCAGGAAACTCACACGGAGAAGACAGACACCGAGCCACTACCACCCACCAGCTCCAAAAGAGAAGAGAAAACAGGATACAAGGTCGTACGGCACGAGGGAACACAGTGAGGTGCTTGCAGCTGCAGTCGGAGTGTGAGAAAGGAAGAGTGGAAGCAGATTAAGAACTGAAAATGTATAAACACATGCACCATAACACTCCATCAGTAGGGCTCGTAGGGGTGGGGAGGAAGAATAGAGTGCCTTAGACTACGTCTCCTCTACAGAAGGGCTAAATAGCACGTAGGGTGCAGTACCCTTGTGGTGTGGCACTCAATAGAAAAGTGTGGATTCCACAAAACTAGAAATGGCCCAGAAACTGAAACACTACTTAAGACAAAAAGTCCTTGGTGGTCTGGCAAGGCACTGTGATGCCTGATTAGAGATACTATGCTGGTCTTACACAGTCAGACAACAGCCCATGCGAAGAGTCAGAAACTGGAGCTTGTGACCCCTACCCTCATGCACGTCATATTCACTGCGCAACCAGCTCTATCTGAAAACAAAGGAGGGGAACCTGGGAGGTTAGTGGTCCAGTGCACAGTCTCCCATAAACAGTAGTGAAAAAAGAAAGGTGCACTGTTCCAAATAATAACTAAGTGGGATGTATTTTCTACAGGAGCGAGAACCCTCAAGCATCACATTGAATGTAAGATTTCATCATTGGGATAGCTCCTCGTTAGGCCGGTGCTGCAATGCCTAACGGGCTCCGCTGAGGGGGCTCTTAACCGTATATGCTCTACTGATAGTTAGAGGTAATAATCAGTCTGGAGGGGTATCAGAGATTACCCACGCAATATAGGAGAGATAACAAAAATAAAATTGGTTATCCGTCTACATTAGATAATCATGGTTTTAATCAACATTACTGTGACGGAGACCAAGGTTAAAAACAAAAAGAGGGAGTAAAGTTGAGGTATAATGCTCATCTACTCACACAAGTTATGAATTTTGAGAAAAAGACCCAAAAGTGGCTTCTCAAAAAGGGGTCTACATGTTTGGCGTCTGGTGGTCCATACGGATCCCTCGACACTTCTTCATGACCGTAAAAAAAACTTCTCCAAAAAATCAAAAGTCCAATTAAGAACAAAAATTAATCAAGGGAAACACAGTCACTTACTGTGGAGTTGTTATATGTCAGTCAAAGTCGCCCATCCCCGGTCTGTGGATAAAGCCCCATGGGAATCAGATATCAGTAACTGGAACCAGCTGGTTACTTCCGGGTCCTCAAGACGTATTTGAGGACCGCAGAGACACCCGTCGATGTCGGCACGGGGACTCTATCAGTAGGGTAGGTGCTAGATGCCCTACATACCTCTTACAGAAATTGTCTGTTCCGGTTACTGATATCTGATTCCCATGGGGCTTTATCCACAGACCGGGGATGGGCGACTGACTGACATATAACAACTCCACAGTAAAGGACTGTGTTTCCCTTGATTAATTTTTGTTCTTAATTGGACTTTTGATTTTTTGGAGAAGTTTTTTTACGGTCCTGAAGAAGCGTCGAGGGATCCGTATGGACCACCAGACGCAAAACATGTAGACCCCTTTTTGAGAAGCCACTTTTGGGTCTTTTTCTCAAAATTCATAACTTGTGTGAGAGTAGATGAGCATTATACCTCAACTTTACTCCCTCTTTTTGTTTTTAACCTTGGTCTCCGTCACAGTAATGTTGATTAAAACCATGATTATCTAATGTAGACGGATAACCAATTTTATTTTTGTTATCTCTCCTATATTGCTTGGGTAATCTCGGATACCCCTCCAGACGGATTATTACCTCTATCTATCAGTAGAGCATATACGGTTAAGAGCCCCCTCAGCGGAGCCAGTTAGGCATTGCAGCACCGGCCTAACGAGGAGCTATCCCAATGATGAAATCTTACATCCAATGTGATGCTTGAGGGTTCTCGCTCCTGTAGAAAATACATCCCACTTAGTTATTATTTGGAACAGTGCACCTTTCTTTTTTCACAACCAGCTCTATCACCAGCCCTTTTCTCCAGACTGTTTTTCACCCCCCCACCCCCAAATAGGTCTGCTGGACGTGGGGGTAATGCAAGGTATACCCAGGCACACTAACCAAAATATGGAAAACGTACAATTGGTGGTGAAATCCTCTGTGCAAAACATATCCAATCTCTCATAACAGTGGCCATTCTCTTCAGTGGACATGTAGTGTGTGGTGTATCAGGATTGGTGTCAACTGTTAAGCTATGACACACAATTGGGTCCAATGCCTGCTTCACAATTCACATGAAATGTTTTGCTATTCTTAATCTTACACCTATGTTACATTTGAGATGTGTGTTCACGAATTGTTATTTTTAACATGTATGTTTGCCCAATGTAACATTAACACGGGGTATCAACAGATAAATCACGCTTTAAGCATGTAGTGTATTGCTTCATGGAGATTTCAGTGCCTGATTTCAGATACTCTTTTACTGAGCCTTCTACTATAATTTAACATGTAGCACCGCCAAGACAGCACAATGTACCTTGTTGCGGTGATTGAAATGTAGTTTATATCAGTGTTGTCACGATGTGACCATGTACCAATACATTTCATAAACTGCACTTCGTGTGAACCACCATTGGATTTTCCTTTCCAATTTATTTTAATTAGGAATAGTTGCTATAAAAAAAAAATTTTAAACACAAAAAAAAAAAAAAGTTTAGAAGCATTTTACAACAGCGGTTCCCAACTTTATTTTTACTGGAACCCGTGGATCCCCACTGAATCATTATTGGAATCGCACCCCCTCCCCCCAAAAAAAAGAGCCACTACTGAAAGCTTGAGACCTTATCTGTTAATTTTCCAAGCAGTTGTGGACCCCCTGAGGAGGCTTCACGGACCCCCAGACATCCCTGGACCACAGTGTTCTAGCCAATTGTTTTACTTTCTCAGCTACAATCAAGAATCACTTTAAATCTTTCAGTAGTTACAGTAATTCTCCCAGTTGACTGTGGCAGGGGACAATTAACACACAAGCAGCTGCTCAGCATCTCCATAACATGCTTCTTAACGGAGGTGGTCGCTTTACCAACCTTGAAGGGGTGGATGCCCGTGTTGGCTTCGGCAGTGTTAAACCAGATAAGGGTTTCAGACAGCCAAGAATACCTTGCGTTTGTTGTGTTCAACTTGACAAGAGGATGCATAAAAGCTAATGAAAAGGGATTGATTATGAAGAGATATTGTAAAAGGTATGAAGAGGTAAACTATCGGCAGTAAAGGTGCAGTTTTAACTGGTGTAGCAGTAGCTTGTGGCTCAGATAGCCCTTTGTACGACAACCTGCTCACACAGCTGGCCATTTTTAACTAGAAGTTCAGCAGCTCTCACCTAAACAAAGTTGCCAATTCCGATGTGTTGATCCTTTGTGGTTCCCCTAGCAGGACTGACACTGCATAGCATACATACAGTGTTGCAGTTTTATAAACTGTGAATTTAGCCTAAAGTCATTAGTGGAATACCGGATTAGATTTGTAAAGGTTTTTTTTTTTTTTTTTTTTGACAGAGCCAGATTTGGTGATTTCAGATTTGACCAGGATTGCAGGATGTTGAGCGACGCTAGACTCTACCCTGATTCCATAGTTCGGCAGCTCTGGTAATTAAGCAACACCTCCACCCCTCTCAGAGTGCACGTGAAATATCTTGTATCCGAGTAATCACTGTTCACCACTCATTATTTCAGCTTTAAGGAACGGATGGCTGTAGACAGAGGGTTTCTGCAGAGAAATTCAAATGCCTCCTGTGCGATACTACCTTATAGAGAAACCGAGGAACTGGTAGATCCATTTCTACTGAAAGTTCACACAACAGGTGGGATGGCTATTGAGGATGTGCTCTGCAACAACTGCGTCTGTGTCTTTGTTCCTGTACCTACCAACGGTAACACACACACACAAAAAAAAAATTAAAAAAATAAACAAAAAAAAAAAAAAATCAACACACACACACACACAAGCCATCCATGAATGCAAATAAATGGTAAGCGGAAAACACAGCTGACATTCTTTTCTGTGGCTTAAGGCTAAACCGCGTTTACTGGCAGCCTTATGCATGCATTTTGAAGTGCTATTTTTATTTATTTTTTAGGTACGACTGGGTCATTCTTACACCCAACTGTTTTGAAATTAGTATTATTATTTTACCCCTTCGCTGCCAGGCATTTTTTTGGCTATTTGGGGCAGTTCGCACTAAGGCCCTCATAACTTTTTATCCACATAAGCTACCCATGGCAAATCTGTGTCCTCCCCATCCTCCTCCCCCCCCCCCCCCCACCATCCTCCTCCCCCCCCCCCCCCACATCATCCTCCTACCCCCCCCCCCCCCCCCCAACATCCTAGGGATTCGAGAGGTACCCAGAGTTTGTGGGTTCCCCTGAAGGAGACCAAGAAAGTAGTCAAAATACAGCAAAAAGTAATTTTTTTTTTTTTTTTTTTTTTTTAAACAAAAAGGGAAAATGGGCTGCAGAAGGAGGCTTGTGGTTTTTCCCCTAAAATGGCATCAAAGGGTTTGCAGTGCTAAAATCACCATCTTCCCAGCTTTCAGGATCAGGCAGACTTGAATCAGAAAACCCAATTTTTTCAACACAATTTTGTCATTTCACTGGGACATACCCCATTTTTTAAAAAAAATTGTGTGCTTTCAGCCTCCCTCCAGTTAGTGACAGAAATGGGTGTGAAACCAATGCTGGATCACAGAATGCTAAACATTTCTGAAAAGTAGACATAATTCTGAATTCAGCAAGGGGTAATTTGCCTACAGAAAATAACAGCTGAAATAAAACGATATTGAAATGGAGGTGAAAAAAAACCCAGCCATTTTTCTCCACGTTTTACTCTAACTTTTTCCTGCGATGTCAGATTTTTTTTTAAGGCAATATACCGTTATGTCTGGTTGCGGGGATATATAGGGCTTGTAGGTTCATCAAGAACCCTAGCTACCCAGAGCCAATAAATGAGCTGCACCTTGCAATGGGTTTTCATTCTATACCAGGTAAACACCAATTCATTTGCCAAAATATAAAGAGTGAAAAATAGATTAAGAAAACCTTTGTATTTCTAAAATGGCACAAGATATGGTGTTGATAAGCAGTGGCTATTTGCACATCTCTGAATTCCGGGGTGCCCATACCAGCATGTGAATTACAGGGCATTTCTCAAATAGACGTCTTTTTTACTCACTGTCTTACATTTGGAAGGAAAAAATGTAGAGAAAGACAAGGGGCAATAACACTTGTGCTATTCTGTATTCCCCAGAGTCTCTCGATAAAAGTGGCACCTCACTTGCGTGGGTAGGCCTAGTGCCCACAACAGGAAATGCCCCAAAACACAACGTGGACACATCACATTTTCCCCAAAGAAAGCAGAGCTTTTTTTTTTTTTTTTTTTTTTACAAAGTGCCAAGCTGTGGATTTTGGCCTCTAGCTCAACAGGCACCTAAGCAAACCTACCAAACCTGTGCACTTTTTAAAAACTAGACACCTAGGGGAATCAGAACCTGGTGCGAGCCCCACAAGTCAACCAATCTCGGTTTCCCACAATCCTTTGCAAACCAAAAAAAGAACACACACACCACACACAACACATTTTTCCCACATTTGTGTGTGGGATCACCGCACCAGGACAGATTTCCCCTCAGTCTCCTGGTAAAAATGATACCTCACTTGTGTAGGTGGGCCAAGTGCCTGTGACAGGGAAGAGCCAAAAACATGTCGAAATTGAGGAGGAAACAAAGAGGGTCCAAATGGGGCAGTTTGAAATAAAAAATAAAATTGTTAGGCTGACAAGAGGGGCAGATTTTTTTCGGTATAGATGAGACAATCCTGGGTGGTAGGAATTGTGTGGAAGGTTTCATCACAAAAATGTGTGATTGCCAGCAAAGTTGGAGGTTTGCAGGGCAATGTGGGTAAGAAAATGGTGCGGGGTACATGTGAAGCACACCACCCTGGACTCACCCAGATGTTTAGTTTTCAGATGTGTCTAGGTCTTGTGGATTTTTCTACATGGCAGAGTCCCAAAGTCTAAAAAGAGCAGCCCTCACCATTCCAAGTGGGATGATTGAGTGTTAGCCAAGCTCTCATTACCCAAATGTAAAACGGGGAAAAAAAAAAAAAAAAAAAAAAAAAAAAGACTAAAAATGTCCTCTTGCTTGCCATGGGATAAGAGGTTTTAGTGTGTAGGGAGAGAGCTGAAAGACTGTTACCCCCTTCAGTTGGGGTGGGGGCATAACCATGCCTATACTGGTTGGTAGCCACCACCACACAATTTGTGTTTTAATTCCCTGGCATCTAGTAGACTTTCTGCCCCCCCCCAACACCACCCCCAGCTTGTGGGTCGGCAGTAATTGCCCTGTAAGGAAATGCCTCCTTGGCATGGTTGCCCCCTGACTTTTTGCCTTTGCTGATGCTATGTTTACAATTGAAAGTGTGCTGAGGCCTGCTAACCAGGCCCCAGCACCAGTGTTCTTTCCCTAACCTGTACTTTTGTATCCACAATTGGCAGACCCTGGCATCCAGATAAGTCCCTTGTAACTGGTACTTCTAGTACCAAGGGCCCTGATGCCAAGGAAGGTCTCTAAGGGCTGCAGCATGTCTTATGCCACCCTGGAGACCTCTCACTCAGCACAGACACACTGCTTGCCAGCTTGTGTGTGCTAGTGAGGACAAAACGAGTAAGTCGACATGGCACTCCCCTCAGGGTGCCATGCCAGCCTCTCACTGCCTATGCAGTATAGGTAAGACACCCCTCTAGCAGGCCTTACAGCCCTAAGGCAGGGTGCACTATACCATAGGTGAGGGTACCAGTGCATGAGCATGGTACCCCTACAGTGTCTAAACAAAACCTTAGACATTGTAAGTGCAGGGTAGCCATAAGAGTATATGGTCTGGGAGTCTGTCAAACACGAACTCCACAGCACCATAATGGCTACACTGAAAACTGGGAAGTTTGGTATCAAACTTCTCAGCACAATAAATGCACACTGATGCCAGTGTACATTTTATTGTAAAATACACCACAGAGGGCACCTTAGAGGTGCCCCCTGAAACTTAACCGACTATCTGTGTAGGCTGACTAGTTTTAGCAGCCTGCCACAAACCGAGACATGTTGCTGGCCCCATGGGGAGAGTGCCTTTGTCACTCTGAGGCCAGTAACAAAGCCTGCACTGGGTGGAGATGCTAACACCTTCCCCAGGCAGGAATTGTCACACCTGGCGGTGAGCCTCAAAGGCTCACCTCCTTTGTGCCAACCCAGCAGGACACTCCAGCTAGTGGAGTTGCCCGCCCCCTCCGGCCAGGCCCCACTTTTGGCGGCAAGGCCGGAGAAAATAATGAGAAAAACAAGGAGGAGTCACTGACCAGTCAGGACAGCCCCTAAGGTGTCCTGAGCTGAAGTGACTCTAACTTTTAGAAATCCTCCATCTTGCAGATGGAGGATTCCCCCAATAGGGTTAGGATTGTGACCCCCTCCCCTTGGGAGGAGGCACAAAGAGGGTGTACCCACCCTCAGGGCTAGTAGCCATTGGCTACTAACCCCCCAGACCTAAACACGCCCTTAAATTTAGTATTTAAGGGCTACCCTGAACCCTAGAAAATTAGATTCCTGCAACTACAAGAAGAAGGACTGCCTAGCTGAAAACCCCTGCAGAGGAAGACCAGAAGACGACAACTGCCTTGGCTCCAGAAACTCACCGGCCTGTCTCCTGCCTTCCAAAGATCCTGCTCCAGCGACGCCTTCCAAAGGGACCAGCGACCTCGACATCCTCGGAGGACTGCCCCTGCTTCGAAAAGACAAGAAACTCCCGAGGACAGCGGACCTGCTCCAAGAAAAGCTGCAACTTTGTTTCCAGCAGCTTTAAAGAACCCTGCAAGCTCCCCGCAAGAAGCGTGAGACTTGCAACACTGCACCCGGCGACCCCGACTCGGCTGGTGGCGATCCAACACTTCAGGAGGGACCCCAGGACTACTCTAAGACTGTGAGTACAAAAACCTGTCCCCCCTGAGCCCCCACAGCGCCGCCTGCAGAGGGAATCCCGAGGCTTCCCCTGACCGCGACTCTTTGAATCCTAAGTCCCGACGCCTGGGAGAGACCCTGCACCCGCAGCCCCCAGGACCTGAAGGACCGGACTTTCACTGGAGGAGTGACCCCCAGGAGTCCCTCTCCCTCGACCAAGTGGAGGTTTCCCCGAGGAACCCCCCCCTTGCCTGCCTGCAGCGCTGAAGAGATCCCTAGATCTCCCATTGACTTCCATTACAAACCCGACGCTTGTTTCTACACTGCACCCGGCCGCCCCCGCGCTGCTGAGGGTGAAATTTCTGTGTGGGCTTGTGTCCCCCCCGGTGCCCTACAAAACCCACCTGGTCTGCCCTCCGAAGACGCGGGTACTTACCTGCAAGCAGACCGGAACCGGGGCACCCCCTTCTCTCCATTCTAGCCTATGTGTTTTGGGCACCACTTTGAACTCTGCACCTGACCGGCCCTGAGCTGCTGGTGTGGTGACTTTGGGGTTGCTCTGAACCCCCAACGGTGGGCTACCTTGGACCAAGAACTGAACCCTGTAAGTGTCTTACTTACCTGGTAAAACTAACAAAAACTTACCTCCCCCAGGAACTGTGAAAATTGCACTAAGTGTCCACTTTTAAAACAGCTATTTGTCAATAACTTGTAAAGTATACATGCAATTTTTATGATTTGAAGTTCCTAAAGTACTTACCTGCAATACCTTTCGAATGAGATATTACATGTAGAATTTGAACCTGTGGTTCTTAAAATAAACTAAGAAAAGATATTTTTCTATATAAAAACCTATTGGCTGGATTTGTCTCTGAGTGTGTGTACCTCATTTATTGTCTATGTGTATGTACAACAAATGCTTAACACTACTCCTTGGATAAGCCTACTGCTCGACCACACTACCACAAAATAGAGCATTAGTATTATCTCTTTTTGCCACTATCTTACCTCTAAGGGGAACCCTTGGACTCTGTGCATACTATTCCTCACTTTGAAATAGTGCATACAGAGCCAACTTCCTACATGCCCCATCTGCCTTTTTTTTTATTTTCTTCAAATCAATCTTCCCTGGTCTCTGGTGAGCTTTCTGCCCCCATAGGGGTCAGATGGGCCTTCCAAAAATAGGCCATTTGCCCCCAAGGGAGGCAGATATGGCCAACAGTAATGTCCCCCCCCCCCCCAATGGGGAGCAACCCTTTCCCAAGGGGCCACACACACACACACACACACACCTACACAAATCCTTGGTGCCCAAGTGGCTTCTGTCCCCCCCTCCCCCCATCCCTCTTGGAGGGGATCTGTCTCATAGAAATAAGCCGATCTGCCCCCAAGGGGAGCAGAAATGGCCTAAAATAAATCCACCCCCCCCCCCCCCACACACACAGCGACCCTTGCCTAAGGGGTCTCTCCCTTTGCGTGAAATTGAAGCAACAAAAATAAAATTCCCTGGTGTCTAGTGGTTTGTGCCTACTGGCCTAATAAAAATAGGCCGATCCGCCCCCACCCAGAAAGTAATGATTCCCTGGGTTAGGCTGCCAATGTAATGGTGCACACCCTATGCGTTATCCAAATATGCAGCTTACATGGCTGCTGAGTTAGCAGATGTACACCTAGTCATGCAGCCCTACTATGGGCAGGCTATTTACTCCATTAATGATACTGAACTGGCCCAGAAACATTTAGAAAGGAATCTTCTTTTTTGAGAAATTGTTTTTGTGCAGCATATACTTCTCCACATAAGAGATACACACACACACACACACAGGTTCATAGACCCAAACATCCGACCATTCATTGTAAAAGCCCAATGAATGGTCGGATGTTCGAGTCTATGAACCTGTATACTCAGGCATTTGATAGCCCGATTCAATCATCATACAAGAATGTGTTTTAAGGCTTTAGATTTACACTTTATGTACTACTGTCAGCAACCAGGTAGGGAATTATTTATTATTTGATTTGGTATGCCATGTCAATGTGCCAAAAAAATAATAATAATTTTTTACACATGTATATATCTCAATCAAGCATTTCCTTATAGTAAAAGGAAAGGTCAGGACACTTCCAGCCAGTTGTAAGAAGGATTACTATTACACAGAAGGTTCCTCCCAACGCGTTTCGCCCATAGCCTTTTTCACGGATGGGGGAAAAGAGCACATCAGTCACTAAAACACCTTGATCCATTAACACAAAAAACAGACTACTTGAATAAACCCAAACAAATTACTCAAAAAAGCGGTGGCCATATTGAAATGGTGTTTGGTATCCATTTAACTCAAAAACACAAAATCATAGTTAGAGAGCTTTTAAACTTATTGTGCTTTTTTCTAGCAACTTATTATAAGGACTCTTTATAAATAATTCCAATAATTACCACTATCAATCTGCATAAATAGCATTCTTCATATATTCTTTAGAGATACATATAATACTTAAGCAGAGCCCTGCACATATCAAAATTCCCAAAAAAGCACCTTGTTATTTACACTCCATTAGGTATACTCCACACCTTCATACCACTGCCATAGAGGCTATGTTTAAATCTGCCCAATAAGACCCCACACGCAGTGCTAACTATTTCAAAGTAACAAATATTTACACAATAAAACATATAGTGTCTATAGCATCACCAAACACATGTACCTCAAATGATACCCAGAATTACTGTCCAAGATGACTACTCATTTCCTCACTGGAGTTTAAACCCCCAGGAGAGAGGGTCATAAATCTAATGTATATGGATTCCAAAATATGTAATGTTTTTTGTCCATCACCACCCCGCATGTCAGATCTAACTTGATCACAGACCAAATAGCTGAGCAATTTTTCATTGCCTTGATGCTCTTCTTGAAAATGTCTTGCCACAGGGTAATTGCGGTCGTTGTTACGACTAGCTCTTATATGTTCCAGGACTCTCTTTTTTACTTTATGTATAGTGCTCCCCACATATTTTATTGCATGGGCACTTATAAACAATATATACAAAATTCCGTATTACAATTGAAATGGCACAAAATCCTGTACCTGTTCTGTCCATTGCCCCAAATAACATCCGGGCAATTCACACTAAACCTGCAGGCCTTACATTGCTAACAACAGTAGAACCCTGAAAGAAACACTTGAACTATCCTGTTATTCGAACTGACCACCACATTGTGGCTCAAGCTATCACGCATGGATCTCCCTCTCCGAAAAGTCATAGATGGTAGATCATGGACAAAATTCGTCAGATGGGGCTGTGTCTGTAGGTTATGCCAGCTTTTATTCAGAATCTGTCTCAACCTAAAAGCTTGACTTGGAAAAAGTCGAAATAAATTTCATTTTCTGATCATTAATGTTGGGTTTATGTGAGGAATACAGTAAGTCTGCTCTAGGTCGACCCTCTACCTTCTTCCTAGCTGGATTAATAATTTGCTCACTGTAACCATTTTCTGCAAAATGTTTGCACATTAGCGTGCATTCCTGTTGGTAATTCTCATTAGTACTACAGATTCGTTTAGCACGCAATAGTTCACCATATGGGATGCTTCTGATCAAATTTGGAGGATGGGCACTCCTAGCATTTAACAGACTGTTACCAGCTGTTGCCTTTCTATACAATTTAGTTATTACACAGTCATTTTCAATACTCACTTCAACATCTAAAAACTGTATTGATGTCTTACTATGTTGTTCACTCAATTGCAAATTATACTCATTTGCATTCAAGGCTGCTACAAATTTCATTGCTGAATTTACATCACCTTTCTATGTTACAAAGATGTTGCCGATATACTGACACCACAATACAACCTTATCCTCATAGTCTGTAATACTAAGGGATATCTGCTCCTCCCACAAGCCCATAAACAGATTTGCGTAGCTGGGAGCGAAGCATGTACCCATAGCTGTCCCTTGTAGCGGTTTGTAAATTTGGTTGTCAAAGAGAAAAACATCGTTAGTGAGACAATACCATATCATATCACAAATCATTTCTGTATGCTCAAAGTATGAGATAGATCTGGCTCTCATAAAATGTCTAACCGCCCTAAGACCTAACTCATGTTGGATGCAAGTATATAAACTCGTAACATCCTTAGTTAAGAGCAAAAATTCATCTTCCCAACATAGACCATACACTAGTTTTAAAAACTGTGTAGTGTCCTTCACATAAGAAGGTAAACTTTCTACAAATGGACGCAAGAAGTAATCAATGTATCTTGAAGTGTTTTCAAGTAACTAACCCATTGCGGACACAATCCGTCTACCTGGAGGGTTCCGACTATCTTTATGAAGCTTAGGTAAGAGGTACAAAATTGGTATCCTGGGATGATCACACTTGAGAAATGTATATTCTTCCCACTCAATTAGACCCCTCTCTTTCCATTACATTAGCAATTCATGGTACTTAAAAGTGGATGATTTTAAATCTGACTGCTCAGCTGTAACGTAGCACTGACACTCTTAACTGTCTTTTACCCTCTTGCAAACATTGGTTCTTATCTAAGACAACAACATTGCCACCTTTATCTGATTCACGAATTACAAAATTAGGATCCTTGGCTAGTTTATCCAACGCCAGTCGTTGTATAGGTGAAAAGTTGTCAAATATTCTTCTCCCTGTATCAAATCTCATTTTCTTGAGTTAATTAATCACATCCCTCTCAAAGACCTCTATGGCATCATTCTGAACAGCTGGTAAGAAAGTAGATTTAGGCTTGAATGGACTTGGGCATGCAAAGTCTGTTTCCAGACCCAAAACCTCCAGATTCATAATTGGATCACTATGTGCCTGTATACCCTCATCCAAAATGGATAAAGTATGCAACATATCAATATCTGAAATTAATAGCCACTCCTTTGGGCTTTTTCCACAGCAACCGGTTGTGTTGTTACTTTAGTTTGAAACCATTTCTTTAATTTCAGTTTTCTCACAAAATGGAAATGATCTATTCGTGTCTGTACATAATCTAAACCCTTAGTGGGACAAAAGGATAGACCCAAAGCTAATAGGCTATTCTCCTCAGCCGTCAATGTCCTACTCGAGAGATTGACTACAGTTCTTATGTTACTGTCTGTGCCCTTGTAGTCATTCCTGTTGGTGTAGAGCCTTCTCTTCCTTCTTCGTGTCTTCGCTGCATGGTTCCTCTTCCTCGCGACCTGCATCCCCTGCCCCTTGTTTGAAATGTATCTTGCTTTTGGTTGGTCCTTCCTTGGTTGAGCAATCGGAATTGTTTTAAAAAAATTAGCTCTGTTGGTGTTTTTATCAGACCCCATATTTTTTTTAAGGTAAATATCTGAAGTGTCCAATAGATTACTTGTCCAAGACATCACTCTCTTCAGATTCACGCAAGTCAGCACCAGAGTAACCCCCTGCGACCAGAGGTATTGGTTCCTTATAATCTTCGGAATACATATAATCATATACTTGCGGTGGAAAGTCAAAATTCTTCGATTGGTAATCCTTAAAGTCTCGTGTAAATATTCAGTTTTTTTAGCTGTAATTGTGCTTTTACCTCATCAAAAGTAGCTTGTGTTCCCATCGTCAAAATTTCTGTGGTTAACTTATCTCTTCAAGGATCTTAACCCCATCTTTCAACGCATATTTGATCAAAGTCATAATATTGAGAGCTTACTTTTGCATTCTCAGCCCACTCCTTCAATAACTCTAGATCCGGATCCTCATACGATGGAATTGTATAGATACGTAGGGAACACGCTCAACCTCAATGTACTGTTGTAATGATTCAATCTCCCACCATTTGGAAAGTTCTCTTCTAAGTAGTTTTTCCAATTTGTCATTAAGTAGTTGCAATTTTAATGCAGATCCCGCTGTAGGTATACCCTGACGTTCACCTGGATCATTCTGGGTAAAAACAAAAAAAAACACACAAAAAAAAGAGTTTGCTGGATTTCTTCTTCCTGCGAGCTTCTAATGAGGAAGCCATCTCTGTGTAAAAAAAAAATTCAATCAAACAAAATAGCTGGAAATGGGCATCCAAAATATATCAACTTATAGCTGTTCTAGCCCACTCCACATCGCAAGTTGTTGGGGTTGGTGTTTGGAGCTTAACTACTTGTGATTGTTAAGTATTTTCATTGTTAATATTGTTCTATTTTAATAAATATATATATATATATATATATATATATACACATACATACACACACACACATATTATATATATATATATAAATAAATAAATAAAGATTTCTGCCACTTCATTTGAAAGCAGAAAAGAAAGTCGCACCCAACGTACCTACTTCTCAAGCACAAGGCTTTGAGATTACAATTCAAAAAGCAATCTGATTCAAAGAAAAGGGTATCCACTGCTAAGATGGCAACGCGTTTCAACACTAAAGTGTCATCATGGCCAAATTGAAAAAACCTGTGCACTTTCCCCTCTGACCTTATATACCCCTTGTTAACAGGCAAAGAAAATACTACCTTATACAGGATAATTCCAAATACACAATAAGGGGCAATAAATGAAATGATCAGAATAAATTAAAATAAAACTAAAAAAACTATTCAAAACATTTGGTATATTACTTAAATGGTAGTTCCAGCATCACTACCACTTATAATTAATCATGTCATGTATCCCAAATGAAGTCATCAAATAACAAAATGAGTTGCACTTTATAATGTTATATAAAAGAGAGAAAACATTTCACCTATATTTATATTAATTATACGTGGATAAGTTCACCAAACCATATTCTATTATTAATGTAATATAACTGCAAATTCACTGTAGAAAGTTCAATTTAAGCCAAATGGCCACTATGCAAATGTCTTCATGCCAGAAAATAAAACTGTAAACTAATAAAAGCTAGTAGTAAGGGAATGCCACAAGTTATAAACGTTACCTAAAAGTGAAAAGTCACAAGAGCGCCTATTTGGGGAGATCTAGGAAGGAAAGAATATACGTATACATTTCATTGTCACATTTGTCCAACATGCACATAAGGTCTTTGTTAACCTCTTGCTCGCAATCTCTTCACCACCCTACTCTCCTCCTCTTTATACAGTTCTAAAGTACTACAATTTCTTCTAACTCTAATCAATTCACAGTAAGGAATACTGCTTTTCAATTTATTAGGATGATGAATGGCAGCATGTAAGATACTATTACCCGCTGTATCTTTACGATATAGCCTTGTCTGCAATTTGGTATCCTCAATTTCCAATAAAACATTTTAAAAAATCCATTTTTGTTGGAAGTATTTTTCTAGTAAATCCCAAATTAAGGGTATTTTGGGAAATATGATCCAGAAATTCTTCCAAATCCTGATGCGTTCCCTTCCAGATCAAAAAAAGATCATCAATATACCGTGTCCAAATCAAAATATACCAGGTCCATTTGTCATTCTCCTCCACCCATACCTGAGTGGCCTCCCACCAACCCATAAAGATTCCAGTATAACTTGGAGCAAAGCAACTTCCCATCGCTGTCCCAACCAACTGACGATACCAAGTATCCTTAAACAAAAAGAAATTGCTATTCCAACAGAATTCCAACATATCTAATAACATCATTGAATAATCGTATTTGCTGAGTGGTCTGTCGCGAAAGAAATATCTACATGCTTGGATCCCCAAGTCATGCTGGATACAAGTGTATAAGGATTCCACATCTAAAGTAACCAACAAAAAATGTGGTTCCCAAGGGATACCCTCAATCTTGTAAATAAAATCCATGGTGTCCCTGCGATAAGAGGGTAAAGCCAACACATATGGTAGAAGGAAGAAATCTAAGTACATAGACGTACGTTCCAAAAGACGGCTATTTGCAAAG
Organism: Pleurodeles waltl; assembly: GCF_031143425.1. Classification (NCBI taxonomy): domain Eukaryota; kingdom Metazoa; phylum Chordata; class Amphibia; order Caudata; family Salamandridae; genus Pleurodeles; species Pleurodeles waltl. The sequence continues at coordinate 970,052,946 of NC_090440.1, read as the reverse complement.
ATTATAGGTCTACCAGGTGGATTGTTGTAATTCTTATGAAGTTTTGGTAACATATAGAACAGTTGGCTTTTTAACCAAAATAAACTGATATTCATCTGTATTAAGTAGCCACCTGTCTCTCCAATCAAACAATTTACTGTGATACTGATCAATCGATTGTAATTATGTATAGTTATCTCATAATTCCCTGTATTACTAAGTTGTCTTTATGCTTCTTTACAATATTGGTTAACATCCCAAAGAACTACATTGTCGCCATTATCTGAGGGTTTTATCACAATACTATGGTCATCATTTAAACTCTTCAAGGCTATTTTTGTTCATGATTGAGGTTCGAAACACATTCACTCTGTTTGATAGTATACCACATTTGAAACAAATCTCGAATAACAGCTTCAGGGAAAGTATCAATAGAATCATGAATAGTAGACTGATTGAACCTAGATTTTAACTTGAAAGGTGTGACCTCCGGTCTGTCCAATTCCACATCCATAAACTCAAGAAATTCACTTTCACTCATACCAGAGGTGTCCATTTCTCCTAAATCGGCCAGAGCCAATAAGCCATCCAGATCACTCAATGTTAACTCAGTGGTCACAGAGGTAGTAATAGGTGAAATAACACCCAAATCATCAAGACCCTTCTTATTTTATTGCTGTAAAAAAAAATAACTTCCTCAGTTTCAGTTCGCGTACAAAAAGAAATAGGTCAATCCTAGCTCTACAAAAGGAAAAATCAGCAGTGGGGCAAAAAGATAGGCCAAGCTCCAAAAGGGATTGTTCAGCCGAAGTAAGTTGGTGTTCAGACAAATTTATAACCGTTGGGAAACCTTCCCCCATCATTTATTTTTGGTTTGCCTTGTAGATCTGCCTCAAGTCATCATGCCTTTGACCCCTCCAATTGCCCCTCTGTATCCTTGTTCTCCTTCGCTGTTCCCTCCTCTTCCTCTTGGTGGCCGGCCCGACCTGTCTGATTTCTCTGTAAAAAACGATACTCTTCCAATGAAGTTAAATGAACAGAATCTTTACCAGATATTGCCTGAGCTTCATCAGAGTCTGATGAATATTTGCCAGAACTAGATTCAGACGCTACCAGTTCTTGTTTCCTCAAAGAGCCGATCTGTTTGTATTGTTTAACGACTTCATCAAATCTACCCCCAAAAGTCAAAATTCTCCCTTGGGCATAGTCCTGCTTATCTCTCAAACACTTTAGTTTCTCTGTTTAATTTTCTCCTCATACTTTTCCAACCTCTTGTAGGATGCTGGCCTGGCTTATAGTGGGTACCCTGTGGTACTTACACCTTGTGCCAGGTCCAGTTATCCCTTATTAGTAGATTAGAAGTGTTCTAGCAGCTTAGGCTGAACTAGGAGACATGCAAAGCTCCTACTATACCACTCAGCACTATATCATAAGAAAACACAATACTCCGAGTTACTAAAAATGAAAGTACTTTACTTTAGTGACAATATGCCAAAAGTATCTCAGAGGATATACTCCCTTAGGAGGTAAGTAATACACACACAAACCCAAATCAGGTAAGTAACAGTTAGAAAAGTAGTGCAAACACTGTAGGACTCAATAGAATGCAATAGGAGACAATAGGCCTAGGGGCAACACAAACCATATACTCCAAAAGTGGAATGCGAACCATGAATGGACCCCAGGCCTAGTGTAGTGTGTCGAGGGTCACTGGGAGTGTAAGAAAACACTAAGGGTGTCCAAGATACCCCACCCCAAGACCCTGAAAAGTAGGAGTAAAGTTACCCTACTACCCCAGAAAGACAGACAGTCAAGTCAAGATAAGGGTATTTCCAAAGGGAGAGGGTGTAACACCCTCTCTCAGGGGAAATCCTTTGTTCTGCCTTCCTGGGACTGGGCTGCCCAAGCCCCAGGGGGGCGGAAACCTGTCCAAGGGTTGGCAGCAGCAGTAGCTGCAGAGGAAACCCCGGAAAGTTTGTTTGGCAGTACCCGGGCTCTATGCTGGAGACCTGGGGATGCATGGAATTGTCCCCCCAATACCAGAATGGTATGGGGTGACAATTCCACGATTCTAGACAGGTTTCATGGCCATGTTCGGAGTTACCATGGTGACGCTACATATAGGTATTGACCTATATGTAGTGCACACGTGTAATGGTGTCCCTGCACTCACAAAGTCCAGGGAAATTGCCCTGACCAATGCGGGGGCACCTTGGCCAAGTAACTTTGCACCTAACCTTCACTAAGTGAGGGTTAGACATAGAGGTGACTTGTAAGTTACCTAAGTGCAGTGTAAAATGGCTGTGAAATAATGTGGACGTTATTTCACTTAGGCTGCAGTGGCAGTCCTGTGTAAGAATTGTTTGAGCGCCCTATGGGTGGCAAAAGAACTGCTGCAGCCCATAGGGATCTCCTGGAACCCCAATACCCTGGGTATCATACACTAGGGAATTATAAGGGTGTTCCAGAGTGCCGATCAGAACTGGTAAGATTAGTCACTAGCCCGCAGTGACAATTTCAAAAGCAGAGAGAGCATAAACACGGAGGTTCTGATTAGCAGAGCCTCAGTGATACAGTTAGGCACCACACAGGGAACACATACAGGGCACATTTTATGAGCACTGAGGTCCTGGCTAGCAGGATTCCAGTGACACCGGCAAAAACAAACATATATAAAGTAAAAATGGGGGTAACATGCCAGGCAAGATCGTACTTTCCTACACCTCTTATCCATCAATGTAAAAAAAATCTTTAGAAATTCTTTTTCTGTATGGTTATCCAAAATTTCCTTCATTTTAACTAATTCTTCAGTTACCTGTTCCAAATCCAGGGCAGCATATTTGACCAACAACTTTAACATAGACTTGCAGGTCTCTGCCATTAATTTAGACCAATCCTCTAACAATTTAGGATTTGGGTTTTGGTATGTAGGGGTAATAAGGATCCTCGGGCCCCTTGGAACCCTGCCTACTTCAAGGTAGTTTTCCAAGGAGATCACTTCCCAACATTTCCTTATTTCCTTTTTCAATAATTTTTCATAAGTTGTCAATTGTTGTTTAATTGTCTTGACCAGTGGTTCATCCCCCATAGTTGAAGTCCCCAAACCACTTTGGATAGTATCATTAATCTCTTGCAGCTTCCAATTGCTTCTAACGAGTGCCACTCATTGTAAGAAATCCACACTAACTAAAACAATTTATTCTAAGGTGCTCTCGAAAGAGAAATAACCAGATTGCAAAACAAGAAAAAAAAGAAACAAAAAGTAGAGAAGTTAAAAAGACGCGCTTCACCACTAATATTATCAAAAGCAGTGACGCCTCTGACATTTTCTAGCACCAAACATTCACTGGATGCCAAGTTTAAAGTGCCGAATATGTGGACCATTAATCTCCCTGTTAACTCCAAAAACGTGGAAAGAGAAATCAAACCTTAATTGTGTCTTAAAAAACAAAACAAAAAAATGACATAATAGAATGTGCATAAATGTTTTCTCACCACAGGTCTTGACGGTTCCGTTACGAACTTCAGATGGTAAAGCAGCTGTGCTGAATGATCCAAAAGCCTCTGGCCCAACCGAGCATGAAACCAACAATGTTCCGTATTCACGCTCGTGTCAGAGCAACAATCACCTCCTCAAACGGGTCTCTCCCAGAGAAGAGCACAGACTCATCTACACTCAACTCCCGAGAGGCGTCATAACAGCGTGAATCGATGTCTCCAAAGAGCGAAATCAAAAACGCTCATTAGTACGCCGCTCTCAGTAAAAGAAAGTGTAACGTAAGATCCATATTTTAGGCGATAATAATCCAACGGGAAATAATGGCTCCACAAAAAAGAAAATAAATCAAAAATAATAACGGCACAATTTTATACGGCGGAAGCCGGGAATAGTATGTTAACAAATAAAAGTTCCCCCTCTCAGCCGGCTACATCCACCAAACGAGGCTGTTGCAAACAAACATTCATGGCATCCTTTACAAATGAAAAGGAGATTTCTGTCACTTAATTTGAAAGCACAAAAAGAAAGGTCGCACCCAACGTGTCTACTTCAAGCACAAGGCTTTATTTGAAGTGACAATTCAAAAAGCAATCTGATTCAAAGAAAAGGGTATCCACTCCTAAGATGGCAATGCATTTCAACACTAAAGTGTCTTCATCATGGCCAAATTGAAAAAACCTGTGCACTTTGCCCTCTGACCTTATATACCCCTTGTTAATAGACAAAGAAAATACTACCTTATACAGGATAATTCCATAATACACAATAAGGGGCAATAAATTAAATGATCAGAATAAATTAAACTATAACAAAAAAAAACAATTTAGAACATTTGGTATATTACTTAAATAGTATTTCCAGCATCGCTACCACTTATAATTAAATCAAGTCATGTATCCCAAATGAAGTCAAACAACAAAATTAATTTCACTTTATAATGTTATATAAAAAAGAAAAGAGAAAACATTTCACCTATATTTATATTAATTATACGTGGATAAGTTCACCAAACCATACTCCATTATTAAATGTAATATAACTGCAAATTCATTGTAGAAAGTTCAATTTAGACCAAATGGCCACTATGCAAATGTCTTCATGCCAGAAAATAAAACACCATCATGTCCAAACTGTAAACTAATAAAAGCTAGTAGTATGGGAATGCCACAAGTTCTAATCATTACCTAAAAGTGAAAACTCACAAGAGCGCCTATTTGGGGAGATCTAGGAAGGAGAGAATATACGTATACATTATTGCATTGTCACATTTGTCCAACATGCACATAAAGTGTATATATATATATATATATATATATACACATACATATACACATACATACACACACAAACAAACACAGCTTTCCTTCAGAGCCATAAAGGAGCGCTCGCCAGGTTTGCAGCTAAGTTCATTTCCCCAGCATGACGTGTTTCGGCTAAATGCCAGTAAAATAAAAACTTGTATTTAGCTGTTTAAATAGTTTCCCTTCATTGTTAGTTTTGATTATAGTTAAAATGCAATCTAACCAGATTATTTCAACCAAAAATGTTTACATCAGACTTTGAATTTCAATAGCCAGTTTGATTTCGGTCCATTGATCCAAGTGGGAATGCCAGGCATATCTAGCACCATATCCTGCGTTTGCCTCAATGAAGCCAACACATCCATCAAGCAAGGATCAAATGCAAAATTCTTGATGGTCTCTATTTGCAGAAAAATACTATGCTTTAAGGCTGAGCGAAATATGTTGATGCTGCTCCTGAAAAACACAGAGCTGGCCTGCCCTGCACACTAACAGCTACATTATCCACCCCCCATTTCACCCCCACAGCCCAAGCCCAGTACAAGAGACATTGAGCATTTTTCCCTAAACATTATAATAAAGTTGTATCTTTATTTAAAAAAAAAAAATAAAAAAAAAATAAAAAGTAAGAGTGCCTGGACATGACACTTACTTGTGAGAACCAAGTTATTTACTTTCTATAATGCTCTTTCTGGCAGATAGTCTACCTAAGTGCAAATTGTTCACCTTGTGAATGTCCACATGTGCCAGACTAGATCCAGTGATATTCCTCAGCATTGCTCCTGCACGCCAATATGCACCGTTGTGCAGCTTTGCCTGGACCCACCCACAAGTGACACTGGAGTCACATATAAGCCCTTACCCTGCTCTTATGTCAGTTTATTTAAGGACTGTCTGCACCATCACACAAATCACCGGACGTGAAAAAGTGTGCAGCTCTCTAAAGTAGAATCTTTTTACATTTAGATAAGAGTCCATTCCACGGAACAGTTTAGACAGAGTAGCCACCAGAAAGAGTGTAACCAAAAGTCAAGTACATTTCCAGATCACAGGCAATCATCTGTTGCTTTTCAATCTCCATACATGGATGTGCAGAACGGGTACAGGATCCTTCCCTGCTGCTTCAACAGCAGATCCTTCTGAAGCTCTTTTGGGCCAGTCCAGTATCACTAGGATGACTCTGGCCTGGTTATTCCTGATCACATTTAGGAGAGGCAGTCAGGCAAAAGCATACAGAAGTCTCAATCTCCACTCTAAGCAAAATGCACCTCTGAAAGTGCATCTTTTTATGAATTCCAGTGTGCACAAGTTTCTACATTGCAGTTATTAGCAGGGAAGAAATCGAGTCATGGTTCCACCCACTGCTGGAAGACACCATGCACCACCTCCAGATGTACCCATTCGCAATCTGCTAGACATAGTCAGCCGAGTTCATCCATCACGGCATTTAAAGATCGTGCCAGGTGGCTCACAACCAAGGAGATGCCCCGTCGACTTAGCCAGTTCCAGAGGTGCAAGGCCTCCTAGCACAGGACCCAGGGCACCACTCTGTTTCTGCCTGTTGCAGTGCCACATGGCTGTGGTGTTGTCCGTGAGAACCTGGACCAGCCTCCCTCTGATAGACTGTAGAAAGGCCATCAATGACAAATTAATGGTCCGCAACTCCATAAAGATGATGTGGAGGCGGGCCTTTGTTAGAGACTATGCCCTCTGACATCTTCCTCTCCTACATGGCCTCACTGGTTTAACAGCATCACGTCTGTCACTGCATTTATGTCTATGTGGGTTATGGAGAGGAGTCAATCGCGAGTCAACTGTGGTGGATCAGCAAGGGCGGCTCCTCTGCAGTAGCAGGGGAGTGTCTCCCACTTGGCTGAGCCAGCAGATGAAAAATAAAACTGTAGCTTGCCGTATACACACCTTGGCTGGAGAAAAAGCACAGACTCCAGTTATGTGTGCCACTCAGACCAATCCTGACGGTGCTTACATGCTAACATAGCATGTAAGAAGTGCCAGGATTGCTGGGGAGCCTGTGCTGGTGTCCCAGCGAATGCTGTGACACCACAAGAGGAGCGAGGCGGCGGGGAGGCGCAAGGCTATTTCTTTATTTTAAAAATAAATAAAAAAGTCCCCCCCCCCCCCTCTTCCCACCTGACCAGTATGTTTAGCATCATGTGTTTCCATTTTTAAAAAGGTAACAGAACTTAACTGCAATGTTTAAATAAGTGCAGAGATATTTAAACATAGCCAATTTATAAGAATTGTGAAAAATTCAGAGGGGGGCCTGGATGATTTTTTCCCCACTGGGGGTGGGGGGAGTGCACCTTTAAGAAGTTTGAAAAACACTGCTCTTTAGCTATTTTGTCCAAAAGAGCCTGGATGTCCTGCAGCAAAATGAACAAACAATCCTTAGACAGTCACACTGAATTTTTCACAGGTGGAGTATGGGGTGGGTTGGTGAGGAATGATGGGGCATATCCTTGTTGGAGTATCCGAACAATCCGTCAGATGCCCTTCCACCCATAGAAATAATACCTTATCCTACCTCCAAAGGGAAGTCCCTGTGCAGCTAAGGGCAGGTCTACGTTGTCTGGTGGTGGTGGTGGTAGTAGAGAGATCAGGGTCTGAGAAGTGCGGAAGGCCTGGACATTGTGAACTGCATCCCCAACCCTGGCATCGAAACTACTGCAGGGGCTGCTACTGTGGAGGTGGACTTTGGTGTGGTCTTTAAGCCATGCCCCTTCAGAAGCCTCAAAAAGGTGAAGCTGGTGGGGATATTGCAGCACTGGCACTGAAACTCTGTGGTCATGCTTTCTTTGAAGCAAATCTAAAAACGAGTCTGCCTCATCTCAGAAGAGACGGGTGCCATCAAATGGCAGGTTCTTTAAGGATACCTGAAGATCACCCGAGAAGCCGGTGGATCTCATCCAAGCATAGTGCTAAAGCTCCATGTTGGCTGTAACTGCTCTTCACAAGCAGTCAGTTGTGTCCAACCCAGAGATAAAGGTTTTGTCTTGTGGGAGTAAGCAGTGGTGGGGGCCAGGTGCATGGGGTTGAACATGCATGGCTTTGTTTGAGGTAGTGGTGGATTCAGTTCAGAGTTGGCCAGAGCTATGGCCTCAATGGTCTAACTCCAGCATCAAACCAGAAAGAACCTGCATGGATCGTGGCACCAGGAGTGGAATTAACTCCACTGCCTAAGCTGGACCCACAGTGGGCTCAGAGGGTATAGCCAGTGCCTAGAGAGAGTCTGCTGGTAAAAAACCAGGACGGAGGCCCTTACAATTCTGTGGGGCCTGAAAGCACACCGGAAGAAACCAGTGAGGTGCCCAAGATGCGAAGCATGACATCCTTATATACCTCATTTTGTTGTGGCGTCACTGGCAGACCTGGAAACTCAGAATGCATTGGAATCAGTTTAGAAACAGGCTCCTCAGCAGAGGGCCGGGAGAGACCCCGCGTGGCACCTCACTGTCCTCATGCCTATTCAAGAGAGTAGAGAGGCTCGCTTGGACTTCTTGTATTTCTGCTTTGATTTGGACTTATTTGAATACTAAGTACAAAGAGGACCTGTCACAGGACTGGTCCTGGGAACAGGTCTGTCTGGCCTGTATGTGATTTCAGACTAGGTTTGATTATGTACAGCTTGGCTTCGTGGTCCAAGATCGCCTTCGGATTAATGAGGGCACACTCCTCTGCATGACTGGAGCCATGCCGGCCCTAGACACTATAGGCACACCTTGTGGGAATACGTCACAGACATCTGTTTGCGATACTCCCTCCAAGGTTTAAAGCTTTTGGTTTACGGTGCTGACATTTCCCTTGCACGCTGTAGAAGCTAGGTCCCCATCCACATCAGAAGACCGAGAAAGGAAATGACGTCCGTGCACAGGAGTGGCACTTACATGCGGCTCCGGCTTCACTTCCAGGGTGGGATGGAGTTAATGCAGAGCCACACAGCAACACCTGCTGACACGAAGAAGCAATGCTGAGAAAAATCTCAGGATTCAATCTGACACCTAGCTGTATTCACAGGGTGAGAAATCTGTGGTTGTGGTCTAAACCAAATTTTATGCTCTGTCCCCACTCCAAGCATATTTCTTTATTGTTCACCTTTACTAACTCTGGAAAGTCAAAGACTAAAGACAAGATACTCTGTAATTCAATGAGACTGCAGTATATCTGGTGCCAAAGTTTTCAATAAGCGCATCAATACTGGTCACCAGGATGTCTCAACTGCCATTAGGTCACACAAGCCCTATAAAACTGGTGAGTTTCTGTAATCCGAGTGTTAAATCAAATAATTCCAATCCTATGTAAAGCACTGCTCCACTTCCTGGTGCTAGGCAGGACCCTTATAAATACACCAGCAAGGTAATAAATAACAGATTTTCTTTTAAATGAATTGAAGCGGACAGGATTTCCTCCTTGAGAGAAGAACCACTTATTTGTTAATAAGGTTTTATTAGCGGGTGCACCCAATGGCCGTTAAGGAAAGCTTCAACAGTTAGTATGCCAAAAGCAAAAAGCACCCAAGACTATGCCTTGCATCAGTCTGTAAGCCGAACAGATAAACCAGCTAGAGCCTTCCATTAAATCACATTACACAGGTGCCTAAAGGACCTAGAATTTCACCTAATTTCACTCTGCATTCACTGCAGTACAGCTTGTATGGGAAAGTTTTAAAGGATTTAAAAGATGTGAAGAGCATTCTGAGGTGTGTAGAAGCTATGTGCTTACTGATCAGGCTAATAGTATGAAGTGTTGGGTGTACCTCTCAACAAGTAGGTCCTTGTCCTTTAACAGGGTCTCCGTGGACTTTACAATGTTTTCCCACAGGCTGGGTTCTGAAGAATGGGCTGGTATGCCGTAGACTGGGGCCTGCGAGCAGGTGGCGCTATTCATGCCCTACAGGGGAAAAAAAATAAAAAAAACATTAATAAAAGCAAGGTTCAAATATACTGCTCAACATAATCTTAGATGCTGGGGGCTGGATGCTACTTGGGGAACATGCGTGTATTATCAAGGGACAAAGCAGGACATTGGTTGAATGCAGTTTGGGGAGCAAAGGGGTAGGGAGGTTAGAGAAAGGTGAGGTATCAGATGAGTCCCACATAGCGGGGTTAAAAATGTTTTTAAAAAACTCACTCCTCTCTTTATCAGATCATAGGAGGGTAACTGCTCTTTGTACAAGAAGTAGAGGTACTGCTCAAAGGATATGATCCGCATGCAGTAGCAAGCAGGATTAACACAGGATAGAGGCTGCATTGATTAATACATTAAGTGAAGCAGTTTAAATCATCAAGTAGAGGACCCTGGTTGGCGTGTTAAAACATTGCCATTTATGGTGTTGAGGCAAGATGGCTTCAGTTATCTCTGAAGGTGGTGCAGGATGCACTACAGGAAAGAGCAACAGCTACTTTAAATATGATGCAAATGTACTATGCTTTTACGAGACATCTCTCAAAGTAACGGAGAGGCTACTGCTAGGGCGATGGGGCTGCTTGGGTGTCTTCATAAGCACACTATGCTCAAATCCTTGTTCTGTGTACCTAGCCCCTTGTTCTAGCACTGGCCTTTTACAGGGACTTTGTTCCGTTTGTGTCTCATGCTAGAGGGGCCTCCATTAGCTCCCTATTCTATGTACACTGCATTGACACTGGGCAGCAACCCAGAGTTATTCATTCAGTTGAAGGCTCTTCATATTTAGTACAATGATTTATTCATATCCCGCTATACTTGGTTCAACAGAACAATGGCCCTCTACACAGAACATTCCCCTCCTGGCCCTCTACACTGGATAGAATGCTGCACCTATTGCCCTTGAACAGAGGTGTACCAATGTTCCTCTACAGTGGCTATGGTACGGTCCCAAGGCTTTCTACACTGGGTTCATTTGTTCTAAGCTGCTCTGTCCTTCGGGAGGCTTGCTATAAGTCAGTACATTATGCCCTCTATGATGAAGTTCACATGACTCCCGACACAGAGGATAATACTGCACCCAAGGACTTATAAACTGGATACAGTGGAATGGGTACAATGATACACCTGTGACTCTTTGTATAATGTGGTACTCTAGGCCTTCTATATTCTTTTAATTGCTGTACTGAAGCCCAAACTACTGTTGAAGAATTTCAGTAACACCCCTGACAAGAGGGAAACAAGCCTTAATGCAAACTAACATTCTGAAAGAGCGAATACAGGTTGAGAGGCAGGCACTACAGGGAGGAAGCCAACATATACACATAGCAAAAATACCTGCAACTGCTGCATTTGCATCTTCTCCAGTTGATGCTGCCAGGCAGCCCCATCCAACTGCTGAGTATAAGGCTGCTGTCGCCACACCTGTGTAAGGGGAGATAATGGTTTGGAATAAGCCTGGTTCTGCTGGAGGCTCACTGGTGTGGGCTTGGTGGGCTGGGAAGAGCCATCCAGGCAGCTGCGTGAAGGAGACTTACTGCTAGGTAGCGTCCCGTACAGTTCCTTGCTGATTTCTGCAGGTAAGGGCCCCTGATTAAACATCTGGATGCGGAGACGTGCATCACTGGAAAAGGTGTCCAGAAAAGTGGATTGATTGAGGGTAGGCTCAATATTGGGGATCTCAAACTTCCTTACATCATCTCTGCCAGGATCTCCCCATGGGGAGAGAGAGTTCTCAAAGCCATAATCAACCATCTTCAGAGCAGCAAGGGCTTCCAGAGGCAACGTTTCTGAAAATGGAGCAGAAGTCTCAGATTTACTACTAGGGAATTTAGTCTGGCTGGGTTCGGATACAGCTGAGGAGGTGCCAAATGAACCAGGGCTGCGACCACTTGTTGCATGTTGGTTACCAAGAGGAGTAACATGGTTCCCCTGGGTAGATGGCATCACATGGGCAGTAGGAATTGTAACATGTGTTCTGATTGGTTGAAAAGAAGAGGTTCCACTGGCAGTGCCGAAAACTGGGGAAAGAACAACAAGATTAAGTTATAGGTGCTCGAGAGACTAGTAGAGGGTTCTTAGCAGAACATGCATAAGAAAAGACCCCATCGGCAAAGTACGTACATACAAGCGACAGATCTTTAGCAGACCACCACAAAGGTCAGATTTCAGAACCATAAGCTAACACCCTCCTTCTGTTAACTACTTTTGTGAGGAAGTCACATAGGCCACCAAACTATGCTTAACAGTTAACATTGTTTACAAGTCTACACCTAAACAAGCATTTGCATGACTTTCAATCTCCAACGACTGTGATAAGACACTGTGAGGAGTATTCAGAATCCTGGGAAACAATGGCATGTGTAACTGGAACGCAAAACACTATTGGAGGCCACCACTGCAAGCTCTCCAGAAAAAAAGATTTTAGTCAACACTGAGCTTCAGCCAAAACCAATCTTTCCTGATTCTCTGCAATATTCATAAAGTTGTGCATTTACAGAAGAAACTCTGCTTTGATGGGGAATTCGCAGGAGAAGAGGCACAGCACCAGTGACCTAGGAAATCTCCAGATTCAATAAAAGAATCTGTTGGGCAATCTTTAGACCCCTAAACTAGGACAAACCACACTTCAAGAACTAAGACTTGGCCCATCACTCATGCCATTTTGCTAAAACCTGAAGGCTCACCATTTATTAAAAAAATCTGTCCATTAACACAGTAATTCCCATTCCTTACAGTTACTATTAAGTTTCTATCTTCTGCTCTTTGTAGTGCTCTATGATGCCACTCTGCATGTAAACTTCATAACAAGATCTGCCTTTTAGTCATGCCTTATTTCCATCTTCACATTTCTGAGAACCAAGCCCTACACTCCGCCTCTCAATTATCTCAGTCTAAAACGTTCTCTGCACCACAAAGCTACTTCATTCTAGAGCTGCCTTTAAAAGTGCACTTTGCTGTATACTGCCAGGGTCTGATTCATGGGCTTTCTTCACCATTCTCTCTCATCATAGCAACTACCAAATCAGGAACACAGACTACCACAGGCCCCCTCCATAATTATATTATTTAGGTTTTACACACATCAGGCAATCAAACAAGATTAAGAAGATCAGAGTGGAAAAAATATAGAAACTAATAAAAATATTTTGTGATTAAGCTTCTGGGAAATTCCTCACAAAGGATATAGTCTTTGAACTAGGTCCACAACCAAGACAACATGTGGGAGGAGCATTCACTAGATGCTAGAGGATCTCAAAATGTATTTGTGGTGTAGCTCAAGGAAGGACAGGCTTGACCAAATACATATAAGATGGAAGAAAAAAAAAAAAAAAAAAGTGGGAAGATATTTCGAGATGGATAGGAGAAGAAGCACGCTGGGCACAGACATGAATACTTCTAAGCACCTTGGCAGATAGAACATTTAAGCTAGCATAAAGACAAGATGACACAGGAAAGAAAACAAAGATAAGTCGGAAAAATAAAAATCCCATTTACTTCATAAATTTGAAGTGTGCCGTTTAAATATACTACAGATTACTTTGTAGATCTTGGGTGCTACATTGCCACCCAATTGCACAGGTCTGAGAAGAGAAAAAAATATATATTTGCTAGAGGACTTAATTTAGAGATCCTTGTTTTTATTTTCAAGAAGCTATAGACCTCAAAGTTGGAAAGTGTAATACTTTTTAGAGAACAGATTTGGCACCAGAGTAGGAGAGGCAGGAAATTAAAGTTTGTCCCATAGAGGACTGAAGTAGGATTTAGTAATGCTGGTATCTGTGAAAATTGTGTTGGAATGTGTAAAAGTAAGTAATGTTCACCACTAGAGGGAATGGATTGGTAATAGGACGTTCAATCTAGAGCCATGCTGGCCTATCTGTAGAGATTGAGTTTAACCATCAGGAACCTTGTGCCACCAAAAACAACGTCTAGTAGTTGAACGAGTGTGGCAGGTTACATGCACCTTCTCCTACTGGTGACCTAAGATTTTTAAGACTCATTCTGGGTTTCTTATTACTCCAGAGGAAATGTGACACAATCTTATCTAATGTTACCAACAAAATGTGGACGTGGGGATAGGGAGCATGCTTGATAGGAAATTGACCAGGAGGGAGAAGGGGGGGTCACCATCCTCTTTAGAGTTTCTAGTCTGTCTAACCATGAAATATTTTGGGAGACCATGCCGTTAAAAAGTTTACATTTTAGCAAGTGTTTTGAGTTCATACAGCGATATACAATCTGCCAAGTTATTAAAGAACCAACATCCTAAGAATTTGATTAATTTAGATTGCCAATGGAAAACTGAGTTCCCTACTCAGGAAGGGTTATAAATGTACACTGAGAGGTAGGACTTATGTTTTATCCCTGTTCAAGGATTAGCCAGAAATAATTTATTAATGATGTTTACAAATGCACGTGTGGCTACTTCAGGGGTTTCCATAAATATTAGGCTGTCGTCCAGGTAAACCGATGGTTTAAAAATCAAATGCCCAAATGTTAGACTATCATGGTTATTAGAATCATTTATCAATAGTAATAAGGGCTCAATGACCAGAAGCGTAATTGAAGCACACAACACAGTTTACTCTGATTTTCGCAGCAGGTTTAGCATAAAGGACATGACCAGTTTAATATAAGGCTAACCCAGATTGTATCTGCACAATGAAAATTCCAAATAAGGCCAGGATACTCTGTTGAAGGCTCATTCCACACACAACACCATTGCTGCTGCGGTGGGGGAAATGAGGGAAAGATGCCTTTTTGGTGATATGAAGAAAATACAATTATTATCAGTTGCTAGCCCGCCCTTGAGGAAACTGGTTTTGGTTAAGAAGGACTAACTTGGTAATCACTGGAGTCACATGATTGGCAGAAATGTTGGCACAGATTTGTTTTCATGCGGATTAAGAAGATTGGCCCGATTCTTCCTCTTTTGGGATGACCACAATTACAGCTTTCATGGCTGTAACCAAAATCTCCCCAGTGGAGGTAAAGTAGTTAACAAATAAAAATAAAAAAATTAAAAGGGGTCCATTAGTGTGAAATAAAAGGTCTATAAAGTAAAGGCAGGTTATCTGGGGCCAGGGCTTTACCCACTGGTATATGCTTAATTACATTTTGACTCTCCCTACAATCAGCAGACTTGTTTAACTTCAGAGAATTTGAAGCTGAAAAACGGTCTTCATTGACAGAGTCTGGAGGAAATTTAAAGAAATTATTTTCAGCGTAGAGATCGAATGAGTATGTACATAAACACATACCTAAATATATGTATTTCTTTGTACAAATCTGCGTAACAACTATAGTTTTTAAAATATATAGATACTCTTCAGGTCTGCTTAACAAATGCAGGGGTGTGGAATTTATTAAAATATCTACTTGTCCAGGGGACAGGTTGCTTCTCAAATCTACTTGTCCTGTAAAAAGATCTACTTGTCCCTTTGGTGCCATGTAGTGTGGCGACAAATTATGGCAGCAATTAATAGCCTCTCTGATTATGCCAGGGCTACTACCATAGTAGGGCTTGAATACGGAGTTTCAATCCCTACTGTAGAAATTTCCTTATTTTGCCACCTTTCTGCAGATCTGCATACTGGCGCTGGAGGAAGCAGTAAGCAATAGTTCCAGGGCTGGAATGCCTTTGAGTCTGCAAACCTACTAACCTGCATGTTTTAAAGATTTTTACCAGCTTCTCTCTAATATTTTCCCATAATAAGAAAGGTTGGACATTTACTCCTGACAATGGCAGAATTAGAACTTCTTCCAGGGTTGGGAAGAAAGTGGCTGGAGGGAAAATGAACTTGCAAATGCTCAATAGATTTTCACATGAGCAAATCTACACATCGTATTTACCCACGCTAAAATACAGTTCACAAATATTTTATAGGGGTACGACATATACCATGGGTGCACTTTTGTGACTTTCTTTAAGAATTTGGGGCCACAAGTAGGTAGGTTCAGATTTGTGACCTGCAAATTGAGAGTCGCAAATCCGAATGTAGGATGGTGTCCTTGACACCATCTGTGATTCGCAAGGGCTTCGCAAATGCCCACATCATGAATAATCATGAGGTGGGTCGCAATTTGCGACCCCCTCACGAATGGTGGCCTGCTGGAGACAGCAGACCACCATGTCTGTGACTGCTTTTCAATAAAGCAGTTTTTTTTGTAATGCAGCCCGTTTTCCTTAAAGGAAAACGAGATGCATAACAAAAACGAAAAATTAAACGTTTTCGTTTCATTTTTTCAGAGCAGGCAGTGGTCCACAGGACACTGCTTGCTCTGAATTTTTTTTTACAGTGACATTCACAATGGGAAAGGGGTCCCATGGGGATCCCTTCCCTTTTGCGAAAGTGTTAGCACCCATTTGAAATGGGTGCAAACTGCGATTGGTTTGCGCCCGCGTTCACAAAACAATCCTACATTGCACTGCGAGTTGCAATTAGGAAGGGAACACCTCTTACTAATTGCGAGTCGCAAACCCGTTTTGTGATTCGGTAACCAGGTTACTGAATCGCAAAACTGGGTTTGTGCATCGCAATGTGCTTTTTGCACGTCGCAAACAGCGAAAGTCGCTGTTTGCGACATGCAAAAAGCTACCTACATGTGGGTCTTGGTCCCTAATTAGGTCTTGTGTTAACAAAGACATTTTGTTTTTATTAAACTTCTATTTCTCTCTCTTTTGGCTGGCTTTACTGTGAGTGATCGCATTCTGCTCTTCCACAAGGAGCATATTGCCACACAAAGTAGTTTTGTTCAGTGTCAGGAACTACAGTGGCAATCAGTGACGTAACGAAACTGGAGGGTGCCCCTTTGCAAAGAACATGGAGGAGCACCCTCTCCAGACTCACTCAGGGCAGGTGCTGTGCTGACGGGGCCCCCTGGAGGGCAGCTGCGGGGCCTTTGTTATGCCGCTGGTGGCAACGTGTGCTTTAAGAGTTCAAAAACTTTTTGGGGGGGTTTTGCCAATGTTTGTTACAATGTTGAGGGCCTGGTAGCTGCCACAACAATAAAGTGTTACAAAAGCCATGTCAAAACAAGACACGCATTGATAAAACTAAAAGACTTATAAAAATATGTCAGATCAGTTGGCTTTGTCAGTGTTTGTTTATTTTCATGCTTCCCATAATAGTGTTGAAAATGGTTACACTGATTTTCCATTAGAAATATTTTTGGGAAATACTAGCATGCATCAACACATTTTACTAAATGACACTTCATTTGCATATAATCAGAGAGCATTCTGGGAGCATTATACTTAGCCTCTTAGCCTAAACTTTTCAAACATGTGTGTACACGTTTTATTTTTTTGTACTGGAACCAACGTCAGTAGTGAAGTGTGACCTTAAAACATTTATTTACAGCACGCACCCTAATAATGAAGGCTTTCAAATAATGAACCATAAATACAAGTTCGAACAGCATTATCCTTTGGAAACACATTATCTCAACTGCAGAGAGTTCAACTCTCTGTAAACAGGCAGCCAAAGGGTTTGTGCTGCAGGGGGTTGGGCCTACTTGTCCCAAGGACAAAGTAAACATAAAAACTTGTTGCCCTTGACCCCAAACAAGATGTCCCGGGCGATAGGAATTCCACATCCCTGATTTAATGTATATATTACTACTACTTAAATAGAACTATTCTAGGCTTTTAATTATCTTCCTTATACATATATACTCTATGTACCTACATATTTACTTTACTCCTACTGGAGAAAAGGAAGAGACAAAAAAAATGCCACTCTCTCCAATGCATTGTCTCACACTATACCTCTCTCAATCTCAGCTGTATCTCCACACTGACTCATCCCAAACCTCACTCTACTACTATGATCTCCAAATTAACCCTTCAAGAGACTTTTCCCTCTGCTATCCCGCCTGGCTCACCCCAAACCTCATTTTACTACTATGATCTTCCAAGCAACCCATCTAAAATATTCAACAATGTCTCTCATTCAGCTCATCCCAGATCTCATTTTACTATTAGGATCTCCCTAAACCCTTTCTACAGACACTTACCTCCTCCAGCTCTCTCCTTCTACTCATCCCAAACCTCATCTTACTACTATGATCTCCCAGTTAACCCTTCCTAGATTCTTCCCTCTTCTATCCCTCCGTTATTTTATTTAGTCCATCTAATGGACTTATGTCCACCCTCAAACTCATATTTCCCTATATGAATCACCACTAATCCTTTTGGGCTCCGGAGCACTGTGCTACTCACCGAAAAGCACTTTGACACCTCGTCAAGGGTAGTGAGTGCTGTATTAATACAATTACAATACAAATCAGAAAGATGAAAGGCATAGCTGGAAATGAACTGTAGACGGAGCGAGTAAATATAAAGGGGAGAGAAATGAGTAAGAAAGAAGAAGAAATCAAGATGTAAAGACAGGAGAATGGACATGAGTATTAGAACAGAGCAAAGTCAGATAGCTAGTAATCTGAGACAGACTGCCATTGTATAACTTACGGACAGATGTTGTAGTTAGAGGGCAGGGACTTCATACAAGATCCTAGAGCCACTGAGGGAGGAGGCAAGTTCTCTATTGCAACATACGCCCGTAGGTTACAGTTACCCAAGTAAGATCCTGTCAGGTCTCCTTCCCCTCCAACTGTACCCATCTCCTAGCTTCCACTAAACGGAACACACCCTCATTCCATTACATTGTTCACTCCAAGCATCCCAGACAGTAGCTCAGATACACATGGAATGGGTACGTCTCCCATTATTACAAACACCACAAAGAAAAAAATCTCTGGCATATAAAGCACAGGAATAATCATTCACAATCACTCAAACTCCAACATAGCATACATATTCACTCAATAACAAGCTGTTAAATTCCCAAATACCTATGCAGACACAAAAAAACAACAAGTAGTCCCAGATTAACCGAGATGGGTAGAGACATGAGGCTCTTCACACCTAAAGCCAAACAAAGAAATGGGTTAAAAGCTGGGTTGTGATTACCAGTGCACAATGGTCCAAGACATGCAATGCAGGTCGTGTCCTCGTCAGACAGGAGGTGCTGCCACCACATTTTGTGCATTCCCAATGACACCACACAACATTTTGCAGGACATGTAGTCACTGACGCTCAGTAATGTAAAAGCCATGGCACTGAACTCACCAGCTTCGACAATGGGTTTCTGCATGATCACCAAGCCTACATTTTCAAGTCACTAACAAAAACAGAAAGTTTAACCATACAACACCTCAACATTCACTTGACTACACTCCAACTCAAAACCGGTCATCACAACTACACAAGGTCTCCAGACATCCAACTCATATTACTAAACTAAGCAGGTGACCAACAACACACTTTCACCATCTTCCACAAGCAACAGCCAACCCAGAAGGGCAACACCCTGCACAAAATTGCAGCCCAGCCAGGGATGTGAAATTCCTATCGCCCGACGCCCAGGACATCTTGTTTGGGGTCAAGGGCAACAAGTTTTTATGTTTACTTTGTCCTTGGGACAAGTAGGCCCAACCCCCTGCAGCACAAACCCTTTGGCTGCCTGTTTACAGAGAGCTGAACTCTCTGCAGTTGAGGTAATGTGTTTCCAAAAGATAATACTGTTCGAACTTGTATTTATGGTTCATTATTTGAAAGCCTTCATTATTAGGGTGCGTGCTGTAAATAAATGTTTTAAGGTCACACTTCACTACTGACGTTGGTTCCAGTACAAAAAAAAAAACGTGTACACACATGTTTGAAAAGTTTAGGCTAAGAGGCTAAGTATAATGCTCCCAGAATGCTCTCTGATTATATGCAAATGAAGTGTCATTTAGTAAAATGTGTTGATGCATGCTAGCATTTCCCAAAAATATTTCTAATGGAAAATCAGTGTAACCATTTTCAACATGATTATGGGAAGCATGAAAATAAACAAACACTGACAAAGCCAACTGATCTGACATATTTTTATAAGTCTTTTAGTTTCATCAATGCGTGTCTTGTTTTGACATGGCTTTTGTAACACTTTATTGTTGTGGGAGCTACCAGGCCCTCAACATTGTAACAAACATTGGCAAAACCCCCCCAAAAAGTTTTTGAACTCTTAAAGCACACGTTGCCACCAGCGGCATAACAAAGGCCCCGCAGCCGCCCTCCAGGGGGCCCCGTCAGCACAGCACCTGCCCTGAGTGAGTCTGGAGAGGGGGCTCCTCCATGTTCTTTGCAAAGGGGCACCCTCCAGTTTCGTTACGTCACTGATTGCCACTGTCGTTCCTGACACTGAACAAAACTACTTTGTGTGGCAATATGCTCCTTGTGGAAGAGCAGAATGCGATCACTCACCGTAAAGCCAGCCGAAAGAGAGAGAAATAGAAGTTTAATAAAAACAAAATGTCTTTAACACCAGACCTAATAGGGGACCAAGACCCACATGTAGGTAGCTTTTTGCATGTCGCAAACAGCGACTTTCGCTGTTTGCGACATGCAAAAAGCACATTGCGATGCAAAACCCAGTTTTGCGATTCAGTAACCTGGTTACCGAATCACAAAACAGGTTTGCGACTCGCAATTAGTAAGGGGTGTTCCCTTCCGAATTGCAACTCGCAGTGCAATGTAGGATTGTTTTGTGACCGCGGGCGCAAACCAATCGCAGTTTGCACCCATTTCAAATGGGTGCTAACACTTTCGCAAAAGGGAAGGGATCCCCATGGGACCCCTTCCCCATTGTGAATGTCACTGTAAACATTTTTTCAGAGGAGGCAGTGGTCCTGCTCCTAAAAAATGAAACTAAAACGTTTCATTTTTCGTTTTTTGTTATGCATCTCGTTTTCCTTTAAGGAAAACGGGCTGCATTACAAAAAAAATAAAAAAAACCTGCTTTATTGAAAAGCAGTCACAGACATGGTGGTCTGCGGTCTCCAGCAGGCCACCATTCGTGAGGGGGTCGCAAATTGCGACCCACCTCATGATTATTCATGATGTGGGCATTTGCGAAGCCCTTGCGAATCACAGATGGTGTCAAGGACACCATCCTACATTCGGATTTGCGACTCGCAATTTGCAGGTCTCAAATCTGAACCTACCTACTTGTGGCCCCAAATTCTTAAAGAAAGTCACAAAAGTGCACCCATGGTATATGTCGTACCCCTATAAAATATTTGTGAACTGTATTTTAGCGTGGGTAAATACGATGTGTAGATTTGCTCATGTGAAAATCTATTGAGCATCTGCAAGTTCATTTTCCCTCCAGCAACTTTCTTCCCAACCCTGGAAGAAGTTCTAATTCTGCCATTGTCAGGAGTAAATGTCCAACCTTTCTTATTATGGGAAAATATTAGAGAGAAGCTGGTAAAAATCTTTAAAACATGCAGGTTAGTAGGTTTGCAGACTCAAAGGCATTCCAGCCCTGGAACTATTGCTTACTGCTTCCTCCAGCCCCAGTATGCAGATCTGCAGAAAGGTGGCAAAATAAGGAAATTGCTACAGTAGGGATTGAAACTCCAAGTATTCAAGCCCTACTATGGTAGTAGCCCTGGCATAATCAGAGAGGCTATTAATTGCTGCCATAATTTGTCGCCACACTACATGGCACCAAAGGGACAAGTAGATCTTTTTACAGGACAAGTAGATTTGAGAAGCAACCTGTCCCCTGGACAAGTAGATATTTTAATAAATTCCACACCCCTGCCAGCACTCCAATACACTCCTCACCAAGTCATGCTTCCTGACCAAATGAACATGCACAAGTGCCAGGCCAAAGGTTGTACTTAATCTGCATGCAGTATTACAACAGCTGAAACATGCACCAGAAAAAGTCAGAACGTCTTCTGAATACAAAGAGGATAGTCTCAAGTAGACGCACATGGCAAAATTGACAATACAACAATCAAATGCTAGAGCAGTCCAGCAATACCACCATTGACACCAGACGTCTTCAGTAGGTAAAGAGTACTCCTCTATAACACAGCAGATTAAGTACTGCTATTCAAACACGGACAGTGAGTTACCAGCACACTGAATAAAAGTTAGCACAAAACATCACAAACGTACTCAACCTACTGTACAACACACCAGTCAAATCTTCCATGTGTATAGAATGACGACTCGGGCAAAAGTTGTGGCTATCACCCACAACATAATGGGGTACAATATTTCCCAAACATTAATTCCATGGTTTAAGTCCCCTTGCAAACTTCTCAACATGAACTCTGCTTTTCTTATGTTGCACCCAATAGGTACCGCCCCCCCCCATAAAACTTCTCACAATACGGTATAACTACTCCTACTTCGCATAACCCAGGGTACTCCCCTATGCAAGTTCTAGTGACAGGGTACCGTTTCCACTCCCCAAGCTCCTACCAACACACACATGTATTACACTCATCTCACAACAGTAACTACTCTTCACGACACAAACATGCACAACCAGCAAGTATCTACACAATAAAATGCAGATGGAACTACATTATTTTCCTCAAACTGCTAGACTCCATGTGGAGTCGAAAGTAAATGCTCACACAGATTAAAAAGGTGTTGTCATGTCTAAAAGTCAACCTACATGCAATCAAATTTAAATAAGACGGGAAAGCGATAAGGAGGATAAAAACTTGTGAATGACAATCAATACTGGCATGTAAAAAGGGTAAGAAAATTGGGGAAACTGGCGCAGCATTTTAGGATCAAAGCCACTGAATAGCTCATCGTAGAACGAAGAAAGCATAAAGGTTAATATTGAATCAGAAGGGTATTGATCAAAAAAAAGTAATGGACAGCCAAGGTTTAAGTAATTGAGTAAAAAAAAAAAAAAAAAAAACCATTAAGAACTAAGAAGTTCTGGGTCCTGGCACAAAATGGAACAGGAAAGGAACGGGTAAAACTGAGGTGTCTGGTAGGGGAAGATTCAAGGATATTGTTTCTGAAGGAATTATATAACAGAGGGGCTGCAAATAGCCTGCATCCAGCCGTATTCTTTATAGATGAAGCAACAAGAAGGCAGTTTTCCATGTGGATTATAAAAGAAACTAAAAAATAAAAATGGACAAAAGCTGCAGCCTCAGACAATCCACCTGCGGTTATTGTCAAGGTGAATATTGATTGATCTTTCAGTCTGTTTTACTTATTATTTCAACGAGTTATAAGGACAGGCATTTTCCCCAAGGGTGCCGTTATCAAATCAGTATTTAAGAAGGGGGAAGCTTCCTTACCAAAAACATAAAGGCATGTTAACTCATTAGATGTGGGCGGGAAATAATTTTCAAAACTTTTGCTGGGGCTTTTAAGAGAGTGGGTTGAAAACTCCAAAATAGCAGGGTGGGGTCTCTAAGGAGACACATTCGACCTTTTGACCATTGTTTTAACTAGTGAGCTATAGCTCAAAAATCTCTGGAGCAAAGAGGAAGTCTTTACTGCTGTTTTGTGGACCATGGGCAGCATTTGACTCGGCTGACTGCAAACTATTATGGGAAGCTCAAATAAATTACAAAATACCAGAGGGCCTACTCGTGATTCTAAAAGAAACGTAAAGAGGAACATTGGCACAAGTGGAAATAGCTACCCAAGGATCACTCTCAAGAAAAATGAACATCATGAATGGCTAACGACAATATTTTGCTCTAATTCTCATCATTTTTAGCAGATTTAGCCAGTCTATTAGGAACAGAAAATGGGTTTAGCCCTAAGATTAACAGCACTCGTATTATTTGTCTTTATGATAACGATCTGGTATTTCTTAGATCCGATAGAAATAGGCTTGCAGAGTTAATTATTTTTTTCCCTCCAAAAATTGTAAAAAAGTAAAAAGCTGACTGTCAATTTGGAAAACATGATGTCATTCAGGGGGAAAAAAAAAAAACCTTCAAGTTTAAGTGGTTCCTTGACAACGCAGAAGTAGAAGTTGCCAAAAGATGTAAATACCTGGGGATGTAGTTTGGGGACAAATTGTGATGGAAAAACAATACTGACGTTTTACAGGTAAAGGCCCTATCGACCACAAGCAGGGTCGATAAATTTGGAGGAGAGTATGGAGTGGGGCCCTTCTCAGACCCGTTTTCGGCAGCTTATCAAGCTATAATTGGGTCGCAATTTCACTAAATTGGAGCTTCTCTGTTTAAGTGGTAAAAATCAATTGGGATCAAGAGGAGGGGAGGTGTTTGAAAATACTTTTATTGTTGCCATCCTCAGTTATGATTCAGGCCTTAAGGACGGAAACAGGTCTAACAGCTAGGTGTTACCTAGCTTTCGCCCATGGTAATTAGATTCTGGAAACTGTTACAGTAGGATTACCCGCCTAAAATCTCCACTTTATGTCAAATCGCGATCCAGAAGAGTAAATTAAAATGGGCAGTATTGATAAGGAAAAGGATCATTAGGATATGTGATAAGATGTCTTTAACACATATCTTGCATCAACAATTGAGAATCAGCAAAGTGATCTTCGTACGCTAGCAAAAAAATGTCATGGGAAAATTAGATACTTGGATAATAATCTGTATGTCAGTGAAGATTGGATAGAGGAAGAATAATTTCTATATTTAAAAAATAAATTTTAAAAAAACACACAACACTAAAGAAAGAGTTATTTCCATATTTAGAACATCTACCTAATGGATCATTAAGACTGACACTTAAAATTCAGATGTGGTGTAAACCCAATCTTAACTTTGTTTTAAGAGTCCCAGCCTCCACCACTGCAAGGGAACAATATCTGTAAGTGTGGTATGAATGTGAAATGTGATTCCAAACACATTTTATTAGATTGTTTGTGGTTTTTTAGAGTATCAGAAATTATGGTTAAGACCTATTTTATGCAAATACGAGGTTACGGATAGGGGACAAGCTGCCTCCCTCTGGTTGGAAATGAGACATTTGGCTGTAACATGAGCACTAGGGAGATATTGGTTATCTGGTGAAGGAATCATTGATACTGGACTGATTTGTGAGCCTGCACACCCAGTGGAAGGATAAATGAACTCCAGCCCGAAACATCTACTCTCCTACTCACTATGGACAGTTAGATTTTATCAGGTTGCGCTATTTTTAGCATCCACTCAGACATTCTGCCAAGTTAACTTAAGCTAGAAGGACCAGGTCTTCTGTTCATTCAGAAAGTGAATGAGCTATAAGGAAGGCTTTAAATCTGGACACAATTATTGTCTGTTCAAGAACAGAGGTAAAATGTCAGTTTGTCTTTTCACTAATTGTCATCTTATCCTCATTACAGTTAGAGGCTTTTGTCAAGTAAGCAGTATGACAAAAGGCTGTAAGAGGTCAGGATTTTTTCCCCTAACAACATTTAAACAGCTTGTAAATTAATAGTACAAGTATTTCAAAATATATAACGAACTACGAAAGAAAATTTTGTTTGTAATTCAGAAGTGTGATGCAAACAAAGATCTAAATAAGAGCAAAACAAATCAGAACACTTAACTTGGTGATGTGCAAACGACGTTTGCAGAAACCTGAATTTCAAACATTACACACTATATAGTTTTATCAAGCATGATGGAGAAACATTCCTCCCACCCCCCCCCCCCATGACAATGCGGTTAATTAACTAACAGGCAAGCCTGCAGTCATGTGTATCCTATTTGTGGCTAGATTTGTATTATATGTAGAGTATACGTTTCGTCTATTAAATCAAACACTGCTTTTGTACAGCAGACGTACTGAACTCACGTATGTGAAGGTGCTCTAATATGTGAATATGTGACAAAGAAGAAAATGGTGGTTCAATGGATTAAAATATTCGCCCAGGATCACATAATTTGAAACCAGTGCGTGAGTCAAGAGCATTATAATCAGGTCAAGTAGATTATTTAAGTCACTAGACCTGCAGGTCTAGCAACATTTTTATGATTTTTTGAGTTCTAAAACTAGAATTGTTTTAATATTAGATATTACGTGTTTTAACTTGAATGCACACTTTATAATGTCTATAGCAATATTTATTGAAATATGTTTTATGTTTGAATTGGTTAAGGACTAAGGATAAAATAAAAATAATAATAAATTGAGAGAAATGCTCACACAGTACTACATAGAAGTAGATTTAAACTTCCCGATAGGTCTTGAAGCACTGAACATTCAGCACTCCACGACAAACTGCAATTCCCAAAAACAACAGAAATCAACTTATACAGAAATGTACTAACTCAACACGTGCATTACCATGCATGAACTGCCCAACTCCGAGGCAGAAAATAGGAGTGACAAAGCCAGTGAACAGCAAGCAATGGGCAGGCTCCAAGCCCCTTTCATTAATTTCTCGCAAGCAATAGCACATGCGCTGTCGCAAGGGAGACCTAAAATGAAGCTTCTGGCACAGATCTGAAGGAGGTGAGAGCAGATTTCGGCAAGATACCAGGTATTGACATTTAGTTTTTCTAATTACCATGTGACATGGCTCTCAATCATCACAGATGACAGGCAATTTGATTGGAAGACATTTAATCACATCTTATTATACTTGGTGAGCCTACGTCACTAATCTCATCTCTGGAGTACTAAACGCCACACAAATGATGGTGATTGGTAATCCCAGAGTACCACAGAAGTTGTGGAGCTCATTCAACTCCTTTCTTTAACACTCATCGAATATCTCATACAGTACGACTTATAGTCGCTTTGAACTCTTTTCTAGATTCATATGGTGTTTCCGTTTTTTCTGATTTACTCTTCTTCATTTTTTTGTTTTGTCTAACTCCATCTTTTTTTTTTTTTTTTTAAGAGAGTGGTCTTAGCTGCTCACATGACATGCCTCGCACTACTTGCCATCTTATCACGCACAGTTGGATATACAGTTTGGGTATACATATGTTGTCTCGACATGAGGCACTTTTACGTTTAAGGACCTCTGCTGTATTGACGACGAGGCGCCACTATGGCTGTTCAACATGATAATTCACGTATATTTCTTACCTCTCTGGTTTATCATTTACTACTCCATAACCTTATGAAAATCTCTCAATAAAATGTTCTGAAATTATAATTCACAGGTGACGCACGAATCGCTACCGAGAATGAACAACTCGTAGAAGATGCCGCCATTCCGTCCACAGCTACCACAATCGGAGGTGCTCATGTTGCTCACCTTCTGTGTGGTCTGCTCCGGATGCTCCAGGTGTTGGGTTACCACTCCCTGCCATGCCCGGTTCATAAACAAACCGAGATTTAAACTTTGCCGATAATACGGGGGTCTGCCAGTTGGTTTCAGGGATGCCATTTGGACGCCCGGTGTCGGTGCCTGAAAGAAAACGAAGAGTTGGTGACCTGGGGAAAACGAGGAGCGAAAAAGACCAGCAGTGAAGAGGCGATTCGGATCTTCTTACCTGTCCGATACGTCTGGTGCTGTCTTTCAAAAGCAGCCATCGGGGGAACAAGATAGCCTGATTTATGCTATTTGCTGGACACCTATAGAATGGACACACAAATATCTCAGGTTTCCACGGTCCAGACTCACCTAAGCCACGCTTTATTTCAATCCTGGAACTTACAGCCCTAACTTTATAAGTGAATCAGCAGGTTTCATTTCCCAAGCTGCAGAGTGAAAAAAATCGGACTGTTTAAATTACAACCGCATGGAGATGTTAAACGTGAAAGTGTTTAATCATTCCCTCCACTTTTTCGCTAATGACAATAACAAGTACAGTTTGCAGCGTTAATGTTGCTAAAAGCTTTTTTTTAAAAATGCCATTTTAGTAAAGCTCCAAAACTTGAAAAGGAGTATATAGATTATTTAACTACAGTGGCGATAAACAGATTAATTGAACAGCCACATTTAAAATATGCAAACTGATTCCCTCAAGGTATTAAGTAGCCCAGCCACTCTGGAAAACTATCCTTAAAACTGCCACCGACCGAACGCACAATCAAGGAACATTAGCTACAACAGACACTAAGAAAGAAAGGACCAAGACAACCTGGCAAAGATTACATGACCGCCTCTTCCCCACTAACAAGAGAAGCAGGTCAATGGCACCCTAACTACCGTTGTCCGTTATTTGTATTTTAACGGCTAGTTGCCCGTAATATCACTACTTCCGGGTCGCATTGCAGCCAATCACGTGTCTGAACCCATTCTGATACTTGTCGGTGGAGGGGGGGGGATAAAGAGGAACTCGTGTAAAATGAACTAGAATTGCAGGCTTGGCGGCCCCTTAGCCAATAATAGTGCGCGGCACAGAATCCCGACGAGCGCATTGGTTGCGCAGGTGGCGCACCCGCCTCTGGTCTGGGCAGGCTGTTTGGAGCACGATGTGCTTTGCTGGTGCCTGGTTTGTGGCGATCAATGTGCTAGGCACGGACCGGTCATTGAACTTGAGCTGTGCGGTGTCAGCAGTGCTCTTACCGCGTGTGCCCCTCTGTCTGCGCAGCGTATGCCTCTTGGAAGTGGATGAGAACTACTGCCTAAATGTTACACTTGTTACTCATCCTCCTTTCTGTGCTTGCCCTAAATTCAACGTCATGCATGTCTAGGAATGTCAGTGAGATACGGTTCATTTGAAACATATATTCCCAGTGATAAGTCTGTATTATCTCTTTTCCTAGAGATAAACGTGGCGTTGAAATATTGTATTAACTTTGTGTTAAACTCCTTCGGACCGCCCTGAAGCTGATTATCGGCAAAAAATGTAAGTGCGTGTTTCTACAACGGAAATGTTTGTCATTTGCAGCAGAGAAACAATCATTAGCAAAGCCAACAGATCTCGCCTATGTAAGTGCTATTGTCTTTTCCTATGTGTTATAGCCATGTTGTACACCAGGGTGGCTGCTTGTTAGCATGGCTAAAAGTTAGTGGCGTAGGGGAGATTGTCAGAGTGGAGCAGTGTGGAGAGTAGTGTTGTGGAATGCCATAGAGTGGCATAGAGTGTCCTCGAGTAGGTTGTTGTGGCATAGAACAGGGTAAATTGTTGCAGAGTGGATTGAAGTGTCGTGGAGTGGTGTAGAGTGGTGTGACATGGTTTATAATGGCGTAGAGTGGAGGAGCGTAAAGTAGAGGTCAGTAAAGGACAGAGTGGAGGGGAGTGACGTGGAGTGGGATAGAGAAGAGTGCCAGAGAGGAGAGCATTTATGGCCTGATTACGACCATGGCGGTCTGACCGCCAGGGTACTGCCGTCTCTGCTGGGATTGGTGATGCTGACGGTGGCATAGATCAGAATCAACCAGGGCGGCGCTGATTGCTGTGCAGCCCTGCTGATTACGACCTGGTTCTCCACCAGGCTTTTCATGGCAGGTTCAGTGGGGCCCCTGCACTGGCCATACACTTGGTTTCTGCCAATCAGCCCAGCGAGAAGGTTGAAATGGGCCCGGCAGGGAGGTAGCCAGTATGGCTGCAACCTCCCGTCGGTAGTTCAGTGGATGGGTCATCCCGTCCGCCGAACTCTTAATCAGGCCCATAGTATTGTGGAGTGTCATAGAGTGGCATGAAGAAAATTGTCATGGGGGGGGGCGTAGAGTGGAATGGTTTAAAGTGTGATGGAGTTGTGTAGAGTGGAGTGGCATACAGTGGAGGGCTGTAGAGTAGGGGGTGTAGGGTAAAGGGCACAGCGTGGAATAAAAAGTGTGGTGGAGTAAAGTTGAATGGAGTGGCACAGAATGTTGTGGAGTGGCATAGAGAGGAGTTAAGTAAAGTAGCCTAGAGTTAAGTGGCGTGGAGCAGCTTGGAGTGTTGTAGAGTGGAGTAAAGTGTGATAGAGTGGCATGTCGGAGAGTGGAGTAAGGTGGCATGGAATGTAGTGGAGTGGTGTAGGAGTGAAGTGACTGAGTGGAGGGGCGTAGAGTGGCGCCCACTGGAGTAGAGTGGAGTGGCCTAGAGTGGAGTCAAATGTGGTGTGACACAGCATGAAGTGTTGTAGATTGGAGTAAAGAGGAATGTAGTAAATTGGAGTGGTGAAAAATGTTGTGGAGTGTAGTAGATTAAAATGTTGTAGAGTGTAGTAGCAGAGAGTGGAGTAAAGTGGAGTTCAGTGTAGTAGAGTGAAATGGCATAGAGTGTTGTGGAATCAAATCAAATCAAATCAAATCATTAACATTTATAAAGCGCGCTACTCACCCGTGCGGGTCTCAAGGCGCTAGGGGGGAAAGGGGAGGTTATCGCTGCTCGAACAGCCAAGTCTTTAGGAGTCTCCGGAAAGCGGAGTGGTCCTGGGTGGTCCTGAGGCTGGTGGGGAGGGAGTTCCAGGTCTTGGCCGCCAGGAAGGAGAAAGATCTCCCACCCGCCGTGGAGCGGCGGGTGCGAGGGACGGCAGCAAGTGCGAGGCCAGCGGAGCGGAGGGGGCGGGTGGGGACGTAGAAGCTGAGGCGTCTGTTGAGGTATTCCGGTCCCTTGTTGTGGAGGGCTTTGTGTGCGTGGGTGAGAAGACGGAAGGTGATCCTTTTGCTGACTGGGAGCCAATGCAGGTGTCTCAGGTGTGCGGAGATGTGGCTGTTGCGGGGTACGTCGAGGATGAGGCGGGCCGAGGCGTTTTGGATGCGTTGCAGGCGGTTTTGGAGTTTGGCTGTGGTCCCGGCGTAGAGGGTGTTGCTGTAGTCCAGGCGGCTCGTGACGAGGGCGTGGGTCACGGTTTTTCTGGTGTCGGCGGGGATCCAGCGGAAGATCTTACAGAGCATGCGGAGAGTGAGGAAGCAGGCGGAGGACACGGCGTTGACTTGCTTGGTCATGGTGAGAAGAGGGTCCAAGATGAAGCCGAGGTTGCGGGCGTGGTCTGCGGGGGTCGGTGCGGTGCCGAGGGCCGTGGGCCACCAGGAGTCGTCCCAGGCGGACGGGGTGTTGCCGAGGATGAGGACTTCAGTTTTTTCAGAGTTCAGCTTTAGGCGGCTGAGCCTCATCCAATCTGCGACGTCCTTCATACCCTCTTGTAGGTTGGTCTTGGCGCTGGCGGGGTCCTTGGTGAGGGAGAGTACAAGTTGGGTGTCGTCGGCGTAGGAGGTGATGATGATGTCGTGCTTGCGTACGATGTCGGCGAGGGGGCTCATGTAGACATTGAAGAGTGTCGGGCTGAGCGATGAGCCTTGAGGTACGCCGCAGATGATCTTGGTGGGTTCTGAGCGAAACGGAGGGAGGTAAACTCTTTGGGAGCGGTTAGCGAGGAAGGAGGCGATCCAGTCCAGGGCCTGGCCTTGGATCCCGGTGGAGCGTAGGCGGGTGATTAGGGTGCGGTGACAGACGGTGTCAAAGGCAGCCGAGAGGTCGAGGAGAATGAGGGCGACTGTTTCACCGTTGTCCATCAGGGTTCTGATGTCGTCTGTGACTGAGATGAGGGCGGTTTCCGTGCTGTGGTTGGTTCGGAATCCGGTTTGTGAAGGGTCGAGCAGGTTGTTGTCTTCCAGGAAGGTGGTCAGCTGTTTGTTGACGGTCTTTTCTATTACCTTGGCTGGGAAAGGTAGAAGAGAGATGGGGCGGAAGTTTTTCAGGTCGCTTGGGTCAGCCGTAGGTTTCTTTAGTAGGGCGTTGACTTCAGCGTGCTTCCAGCATTCGGGGAAGGTAGCAGAAGAAAAAGAAGAGTTGATGACGGTCTGGAGGTGCGGGGCGATGATGTCGTCGGCTTTGTTAAAGATGAAGTGCGGGCAGGGGTCCGAAGGGGCGCCGGAGTGGATAGAGTTCATGATGGATTTGGTTTCTTCCGTGTTGATGTGGGTCCAGTTGTTGAGGGTGATGTCCGGGGAAGCGGGTTTAGTGGTGTATGGTTGGGTCTGGTGTCCGAAGCTGTCGTGGAGGTCGCTGATCTTGCGATGGAAGAAAGTGGCGAGGGATTCGCACAAATCCTGTGAGGGCGTGACGGCGTTGGCGCTGGCGCTGGGGTTGGAGAACTCTTTGACGATGCTGAAGAGTTCTCTGCTGTTGTGGCTGTTTTTGTCTAGTCTGTCGGTGAAAAAGTTCCTTTTGGCAGTGCGGATCAGGTGGTGGTGTTCGCGTGTAGCGTTCTTGAGGGCGGTCATGTTGTCAGCGGTGTGGTCCTTGCGCCAGGCCTTCTCAAGGGCACGACAAGTTTTCTTTGATTCTTTGAGGGTGTCAGAGAACCAGAGAGGTTTTTTGGTGTTGGTCTGTCGATGCGTGCGTTTGAGGGGAGCAAGGTTGTCAGCGCAGTTGGAGATCCAGTTTGTGAGGTTGAGAGCTGCGTCGTTGGGGTCGGTGGTGAGGGTGGGTTGGTTGGCGGCGAGAGCGGAGAAGAGTTGCTCTTCAGGGATCTTGTTCCACTGTCGATGAGGGATGGGTTGAGTGCGGAGGTGGGAGGTCTCGCGTCGGAATGTGAAGTGGACGCAGCTGTGGTCGGTCCAGTGTAGGGCAGAGGTGTGGCTGAAGAAGACGTGTTTGCTGGCGGAGAAGATAGGGTCGAGCGTGTGTCCGGCGATGTGGGTGGCGGTGTTCACCAGTTGTTTGAGGCCGAGGTTGGCGAGGTTGTCGAGCAGGGTGGTGGTGTTGGGGTCGTTGTTTTGTTCCAGATGGAAGTTGAGGTCGCCTAGGAGGATGTAGTCCGGTGAGGCGAGGGCGTGCGGGGAGATGAAGTCGGCGATGGCGTCGCTGAAAGAGGCGCGAGGTCCGGGAGGACGGTAGACGAGGGATCCTCTGAGGGTGGTCCTTGGGTCGGTGCGAATCTGAAAATGCAGGTGTTCAGCGGCGAGGGGGGGGTCTTCGGTGGAGGTGGTGACGCTGATGGAGTCTTTGAAGATGATGGCGACACCTCCTCCTACTTGGTTGGTGCGGTCTTTTCTGGAGATCTTGTAGCCTTCGGGGATGGCGGGTAGCGATGTCTGGAGCAGAGGAGGCGTTCATCCATGTCTCCGTGATGAAGGCGACGTCCGGGGCTGTGGAGTCCAGGAGGTCCCAAAGTTCAACGGCGTGCTTGTGGACGGAACGAGCGTTGATCAGGATGCACTTGAGGTGGTTGATGGCGCGTGGGCTTGTGGTCGTGGTAGTTGCGTGGTGGAAGATGCGTTTGCAGGAGTTGCAGGCGAAGGGTCCATGGGTGCGTTTGGGGTGAGCTAGGAAGCAGGTTTTGGAGCGCCCTGGGTTGAGGGCGTGGAGGGTGGTGGGGTCGTAGCGGATCAGCGGGGCTTGGGGGAGCTGGGGACCAGGGGTCGTGGCGCTGGGCGCGGGCCAGGCGCAGACGGGCGCAGACGGGCTTGCCTCTGGCGCGCCTCCGGCGCGCCAGCGGCGTGCCCGCTGCGCGCGCCCGCTGCGCAGTCGCGCAGCGGCCGCCATAAGAGGTAGGGGGGGGAGGGGTCAGCTGGGGGCGAATGGGAGCTGGGGGGCGGGGGCGTGCAGGAGGTCGCGGCGGGAAAGCGCGAGGGAGGGGGGGGACAGGTAGAGTGAGAGGAGCTGGGGGAGGGGGTTTAGGGTGGAGGAGGGTGAGTGTTAGGAGGTTTGGAGATTAGGGAGAGAGATAGGAGTAGGGTTGTGAAGATAGGGGAGGGGGGGTTGTAGAGGTGGGTGAGGGAGAGAGGTAGAGTGAGAGGATAGGGAGATAGGTAGTAGAGGGGGGTGGCGGGAGGGGGGGAGAGATAGAGAAATAGATAGAGAAAATAGATAGAGAAGTCGATAGATAGGGAAATAGATAGATAGACAGATAGGTAGGTAGGAGGAGGTGGAGAGTGGGGGAGTTAGATAGTGAGATAGGGAGCTAGAGAGATAGGAAGATAGGAGGAGTGAGGGAGGTAGATAGCGAACGGGTTAGCTAGGGGTGAGAGAGGGGGAGGCGAGTGAGGGAGGGGGATGAGGAAGGAGCAGGAGGGCAGGCTCGGGGGAAGAAGACGGAGGAGGTAGAAGAGCCGAAGACAGGAGAACAGAAGACAGAAGAACAGAAGACCGGAAGAGCAGAAGACAGAAGAACAGAAGAACAGAAGAACAGAGAAGAACAGAGAAGAACCGAGAAGAAGAACACAGAAGCACCGAGAAGAACAGAGAAGAAGAACACAGAAGACCGGAAGAACACAGAAGAACAGAAGGGAAGAACAGAAGAACAGAAGAGAAGAACAGAAGAACACAGAAGAAGATTGCAGAGGGGGGGCGAGGAGGAAGAGACAGAGAGGAGGAAAAGAAGCAGGAGCAGGAGAGAAGGTGAGTGGCGCGGGGCAGGGCGAGGGGCTGGGAGGAGGGGGGTACTTACAGTTAGGTGGGTCTCAGGAACACAGGAACTCGGGAACTTGGAGGAGCTGCAGCGGCAGCGACCTACCCTTGGGTCAAGGGTCGCTACCACTGTCGCGCAGCGGCCGCCATAAGAGGTAGGAGGGGGGGGGAGGGGTCAGCTGGGGGCGAATGGGAGCTGGGGGGCAGGGGCGTGCAGGAGGTCGCGGCGGGAAAGCGCGAGGGAGGGGGGGGGACAGGTAGAGTGAGAGGAGCTGGGGGAGGGGGTTTAGGGTGGAGGAGGGTGAGTGTTAGGAGGTTTGGAGATTAGGGAGAGAGATAGGAGTAGGGTTGTGAAGATAGGGGAGGGGGGGTTGTAGAGGTGGGTGAGGGAGAGAGGTAGAGTGAGAGGATAGGGAGATAGGTAGTAGAGGGGGTGGCGGGAGGGGGGGAGAGATAGAGAAAATAGATAGAGAAGTCGATAGATAGGGAAATAGATAGATAGACAGATAGGTAGGTAGGAGGAGGTGGAGAGTGGGGGAGTTAGATAGTGAGATAGGGAGCTAGAGAGATAGGAAGATAGGAGGAGTGAGGGAGGTAGATAGCGAACGGGTTAGCTAGGGGTGAGAGAGGGGGAGGCGAGTGAGGGAGGGGGATGAGGAAGGAGCAGGAGGGCAGGCTCGGGGGAAGAAGACGGAGGAGGTAGAAGAGCCGAAGACAGGAGAACAGAAGACAGAAGAACAGAAGACCGGAAGAGCAGAAGACAGAAGAACAGAAGAACAGAAGACAGAAGCACAGAAGATCGGAAGAGCAGAAGAACGGAGAAGAACAGAGAAGAACACAGAAGAACCGAGAAGAAGAACACAGAAGCACCGAGAAGAACAGAGAAGAAGAACACAGAAGACCGGAAGAACACAGAAGAACAGAAGGGAAGAACAGAAGAACACAGAAGAAGATTGCAGAGGGGGGGCGAGGAGGAAGAGACAGAGAGGAGGAAAAGAAGCAGGAGCAGGAGAGAAGGTGAGTGGCGCTGGGCAGGGCGAGGGGCTGGGAGGTACTTACAGTTAGGTGGGTCTCAGGAACACAGGAACTCGGGAACTTGGAGGAGCTGCAGCGGCAGGGGGAGCGACCTACCCTTGGGTCCAGGGTCGCTACCACTGTCGCGCAGCGGCCGCCATAAGAGGTGGGGGGGGGGGGAGGGGTCAGCTGGGGGCGAATGGGAGCTGGGGGGCGGGGGCGTGCAGGAGGTCGCGGCGGGAAAGCGCGAGGGAGGGGGGGGGGACAGGTAGAGTGAGAGGAGCTGGGGGAGGGGGTTTAGGGTGGAGGAGGGTGAGTGTTAGGAGGTTTGGAGATTAGGGAGAGAGATAGGAGTAGGGTTGTGAAGATAGGGGAGGGGGGGTTGTAGAGGTGGGTGAGGGAGAGAGGTAGAGTGAGAGGATAGGGAGATAGGTAGTAGAGGGGGTGGCGGGAGGGGGGGAGAGATAGAGAAATAGATAGAGAAAATAGATAGAGAAGTCGATAGATAGGGAAATAGATAGATAGACAGATAGGTAGGTAGGAGGAGGTGGAGAGTGGGGGAGTTAGATAGTGAGATAGGGAGCTAGAGAGATAGGAAGATAGGAGGAGTGAGGGAGGTAGATAGCGAACGGGTTAGCTAGGGGTGAGAGAGGGGGAGGCGAGTGAGGGAGGGGGATGAGGAAGGAGCAGGAGGGCAGGCTCGGGGGAAGAAGACGGAGGAGGTAGAAGAGCCGAAGACAGGAGAACAGAAGACAGAAGAACAGAAGACAGAAGAACAGAAGAGCAGAAGACAGAAGAACAGAAGAACAGAAGAACAGAGAAGAACAGAGAAGAACAGAGAAGAACCGAGAAGAAGAACACAGAAGCACTGAGAAGAACAGAGAAGAAGAACACAGAAGACCGGAAGAACACAGAAGAACAGAAGGGAAGAACAGAAGAACAGAAGAGAAGAACAGAAGAACACAGAAGAAGATTGCAGAGGGGGGGCGAGGAGGAAGAGACAGAGAGGAGGAAAAGAAGCAGGAGCAGGAGAGAAGGTGAGTGGCGCGGGGCAGGGCGAGGGGCTGGGAGGAGGGGGGTACTTACAGTTAGGTGGGTCTCAGGAACACAGGAACTCGGGAACTTGGAGGAGCTGCAGCGGCAGCGACCTACCCTTGGGTCAAGGGTCGCTACCACTGTCGCGCAGCGGCCGCCATAAGAGGTAGGAGGGGGGGGGAGGGGTCAGCTGGGGGCGAATGGGAGCTGGGGGGCAGGGGCGTGCAGGAGGTCGCGGCGGGAAAGCGCGAGGGAGGGGGGGGGACAGGTAGAGTGAGAGGAGCTGGGGGAGGGGGTTTAGGGTGGAGGAGGGTGAGTGTTAGGAGGTTTGGAGATTAGGGAGAGAGATAGGAGTAGGGTTGTGAAGATAGGGGAGGGGGGGTTGTAGAGGTGGGTGAGGGAGAGAGGTAGAGTGAGAGAATAGGGAGATAGGTAGTAGAGGGGGTGGCGGGAGGGGGGGAGAGATAGAGAAATAGATAGAGAAAATAGATAGAGAAGTCGATAGATAGGGAAATAGATAGATAGACAGATAGGTAGGTAGGAGGAGGTGGAGAGTGGGGGAGTTAGATAGTGAGATAGGGAGCTAGAGAGATAGGAAGATAGGAGGAGTGAGGGAGGTAGATAGCGAACGGGTTAGCTAGGGGTGAGAGAGGGGGAGGCGAGTGAGGGAGGGGGATGAGGAAGGAGCAGAAGGGCAGGCTCGGGGGAAGAAGACGGAGGAGGTAGAAGAGCCGAAGACAGGAGAACAGAAGACAGAAGACAGAAGAACAGAAGACAGAAGAACGGAAGACCGGAAGAGCAGAAGACAGAAGAACAGAAGAACAGAAGAACAGAAGACAGAAGCACAGAAGATCGGAAGAGCAGAAGAACAGAGAAGAACACAGAAGAACACAGAAGAACCGAGAAGAAGAACACAGAAGCACCGAGAAGAACAGAGAAGAAGAACACAGAAGACCGGAAGAACACAGAAGAACAGAAGGGAAGAACAGAAGAACACAGAAGAAGATTGCAGAGGGGGGGCGAGGAGGAAGAGACAGAGAGGAGGAAAAGAAGCAGGAGCAGGAGAGAAGGTGAGTGGCGCTGGGCAGGGCGAGGGGCTGGGAGGAGGGGGGTACTTACAGTTAGGTGGGTCTCAGGAACACAGGAACTCGGGAACTTGGAGGAGCTGCAGCGGCAGGGGGAGCGACCTACCCTTGGGTCCAGGGTCGCTACCACTGTCGCGCAGCGGCCGCCATAAGAGGTAGGGGGGGGGGGGGAGGGGTCAGCTGGGGGCGAATGGGAGCTGGGGGGCGGGGGCGTGCAGGAGGTCGCGGCGGGAAAGCGCGAGGGAGGGGGGGGACAGGTAGAGTGAGAGGAGCTGGGGGAGGGGGTTTAGGGTGGAGGAGGGTGAGTGTTAGGAGGTTTGGAGATTAGGGAGAGAGATAGGAGTAGGGTTGTGAAGATAGGGGAGGGGGGGTTGTAGAGGTGGGTGAGGGAGAGAGGTAGAGTGAGAGGATAGGGAGATAGGTAGTAGAGGGGGTGGCGGGAGGGGGGGAGAGATAGAGAAATAGATAGAGAAAATAGATAGAGAAGTCGATAGATAGGGAAATAGATAGATAGACAGATAGGTAGGTAGGAGGAGGTGGAGAGTGGGGGAGTTAGATAGTGAGATAGGGAGCTAGAGAGATAGGAAGATAGGAGGAGTGAGGGAGGTAGATAGCGAACGGGTTAGCTAGGGGTGAGAGAGGGGGAGGCGAGTGAGGGAGGGGGATGAGGAAGGAGCAGGAGGGCAGGCTCGGGGGAAGAAGACGGAGGAGGTAGAAGAGCCGAAGACAGGAGAACAGAAGACAGAAGAACAGAAGACAGAAGAACAGAAGACCGGAAGAGCAGAAGACAGAAGAACAGAAGAACAGAGAAGAACAGAGAAGAACCGAGAAGAAGAACACAGAAGCACCGAGAAGAACAGAGAAGAAGAACACAGAAGACCGGAAGAACACAGAAGAACAGAAGGGAAGAACAGAAGAACAGAAGAGAAGAACAGAAGAACACAGAAGAAGATTGCAGAGGGGGGGCGAGGAGGAAGAGACAGAGAGGAGGAAAAGAAGCAGGAGCAGGAGAGAAGGTGAGTGGCGCGGGGCAGGGCGAGGGGCTGGGAGGAGGGGGGTACTTACAGTTAGGTGGGTCTCAGGAACACAGGAACTCGGGAACTTGGAGGAGCTGCAGCGGCAGGGGGAGCGACCTACCCTTGGGTCAAGGGTCGCTACCACTGTCGCGCAGCGGCCGCCATAAGAGGTAGGAGGGGGGGGGAGGGGTCAGCTGGGGGCGAATGGGAGCTGGGGGGCGGGGGCGTGCAGGAGGTCGCGGCGGGAAAGCGCGAGGGAGGGGGGGGGGACAGGTAGAGTGAGAGGAGCTGGGGGAGGGGGTTTAGGGTGGAGGAGGGTGAGTGTTAGGAGGTTTGGAGATTAGGGAGAGAGATAGGAGTAGGGTTGTGAAGATAGGGGAGGGGGGGTTGTAGAGGTGGGTGAGGGAGAGAGGTAGAGTGAGAGGATAGGGAGATAGGTAGTAGAGGGGGTGGCGGGAGGGGGGGAGAGATAGAGAAATAGATAGAGAAAATAGATAGAGAAGTCGATAGATAGGGAAATAGATAGATAGACAGATAGGTAGGTAGGAGGAGGTGGAGAGTGGGGGAGTTAGATAGTGAGATAGGGAGCTAGAGAGATAGGAAGATAGGAGGAGTGAGGGAGGTAGATAGCGAACGGGTTAGCTAGGGGTGAGAGAGGGGGAGGCGAGTGAGGGAGGGGGATGAGGAAGGAGCAGGAGGGCAGGCTCGGGGGAAGAAGACGGAGGAGGTAGAAGAGCCGAAGACAGGAGAACAGAAGACAGAAGAACAGAAGACAGAAGAACAGAAGACCGGAAGAGCAGAAGACAGAAGAACAGAAGAACAGAAGAACAGAAGACAGAAGCACAGAAGATCGGAAGAGCAGAAGAACAGAGAAGAACAGAGAAGAACACAGAAGAACCGAGAAGAAGAACACAGAAGCACCGAGAAGAACAGAGAAGAAGAACACAGAAGACCGGAAGAACACAGAAGAACAGAAGGGAAGAACAGAAGAACAGAAGAACACAGAAGAAGATTGCAGAGGGGGGGCGAGGAGGAAGAGACAGAGAGGAGGAAAAGAAGCAGGAGCAGGAGAGAAGGTGAGTGGCGCGGGGCAGGGCGAGGGGCTGGGAGGAGGGGGGTACTTACAGTTAGGTGGGTCTCAGGAACACAGGAACTCGGGAACTTGGAGGAGCTGCAGCGGCAGGGGGAGCGACCTACCCTTGGGTCATGTCAGTAGGGTGGTGTAAAGTGATGTGGAGGGGCGTAGAGTGGAACAAAGTATCATAGAGCGGAGTGGCCTACAGTGGAGTAGAGTGTCAGAGTGGAGTAAAGTGATGTGGAGTGTATTACGCTGGAGTGGTATAGAGTGTTGTAGAGTGATGTAAAGTGCTGTAGGGTGTCATAGAGTGGAGTGATGTGGAGGGTCGCAGAGTAGCATAGACTGGAGTGGGGTGGAGTAGAGTGGAGTAAACTGCTGTGACTAAAGTGTGGAGTGTAGTAGATTAGAGTGGAAGAGGATGGAGCGGCATAGAGTGTTGTAAAGTTGAGTGGGAGGAGTTAAGTGGCATTGAGTGTAGTAGAGGGGAGTGGCACAGGGTCATAGACTTAAGTGATATGGAGTGGTGTAAAGTGGAATGTCTTAGAATGGAGTAGAGTGTCATGGAAAGGTGTAGAGTGGAGTGGCATAGAGTGGAATGTCGTAGAATGGAGAAAAGTGTTGTAAAGTAGAGAGAAGTGGTGAAAAGTGGAGTAGAATGTTGTGATGTAGAGCGGTATAGAGTGTCGTAGACTGGAGGGGCATAGAGTAGAGTTTTGCAGAGTTGTATGGAGTATGCATGGTGCGGTGTTGCATTGTTCTACTGATA
Organism: Pleurodeles waltl; assembly: GCF_031143425.1. Taxonomy (NCBI): domain Eukaryota; kingdom Metazoa; phylum Chordata; class Amphibia; order Caudata; family Salamandridae; genus Pleurodeles; species Pleurodeles waltl. The sequence continues at coordinate 970,013,219 of NC_090440.1, read as the reverse complement.
CAGCTCACAAACGCTAATGCTTGGAAATGGCATTACCTAGTGTCTTGATTTGTTTCACTCGTATCCAGCACACTTCAGAGTTTAAAAAAAAGTGCTTCATTTGAGCTTTCCTATTTCTAATATATTCTGAAATACTTGCACATTTCAAATTTGAGACATGCATATGTTTTTATGTGCTAGAACACCTCCCCCCGATTGTCAGATAAATCTATTGACTTTGAAGTCAGAGAAAGAAAAATAAATACCAAGCTCCCTCGGAAGACAGAGACTGACATTTGACCACTGTCTTTGAATGCACAGCAGAGGTGACAAGATAAGAATGAAATATACAGGCCAGTTTACAGAATGGGAGTACTTGTGAAAGAATACATGAAAGAGGCTGTACTCTATTGAGGGACAAAGACATGGTGAACAGACTGAAACAAATAAAGCCAGCACATAGAAAACAAGCAACTGTGCAAAGGCAATGTTAAGCAATGGTCAGAATGTATGCCCAGGAAAGCTTTCAGAATGTCCCCAAGAAGTCTTTAGCAAACCAGACTGTCTGGTAGGCTTCAACCTGAAAATAGCGTTGCAGTGAAGAACTCCCCAATACTGATTTCAATCATATATCCTTTAATTTCATTATTCTGTTAATGTACTGCCTATTAAAGCTTACACTGTACCCCACTTAAAAGCACAGGGCACTTTATTTTTTCTGTTTTCTCTGTATATGTTATATTGTAACCTTTGTAAATGTGAGGCCCCCTTATGCACTATGGGGCTTTGTTCTCAGTTATAGAAAACCTTCCCAACAAAATAAATGAATAATGTATTATTTTAACTTGGATACATGAAGGCTTGTGTTTATATTACAAGTAAAACAGCGATAACTGTGCACTCGCCGACTAAGGTTGCCACCCTTTTCAGATAAAATGATGGCATTTTGTGTACCATTTGCTATTCTGGATTGTCCAGGAGGAGGTAGGTGAAAAATAATTTCCGTAAAATTATTCCTATTCTTTTTTAACACTGCAGTTAATCTCTCTATTTGCTTTAATACTAATTTAGAAATAATTTAGATCGCGCTCAGATACATTTAAGTGATCGTTTTGTTGGTTTGCTGTTTTATGTTTATATTACAAAAGGGGAAAAAAAACAGTTTTCGTTGCTATTCCCAATGTTTTTTTTTGTTTTTTTTTAACTGCCATAAGTATGAAAATGCAGACAGCCCAGTAGGTCATGAGTTTGTATCTGGTATGGTAGTCATGTAGCGGTTAAATTGAATATCATTAAATTGGATAGCAGAAACATATGTATTGGTCCTATTCAGCGCTAATCATTTGTGGCAAATGATAGCCGGAAGTCTGTTTCTACCCCCTATCATGTGCCAAAATGACTTATTTCCTATTGCTTTTCGGCTTTCTGTTCCAGTCCCACATTGGAACCGATTTGCTATTTCTTGCCTTCAGTGCTTAATTTGAAATGGAAAAGGTGCTGGTGCTCAAAGCCCTGCTCAGAAGCCCCTGACAGGATCAATTAAACGTCAGCGTGCCAAATACCAAGGCAGAGTAGTTGTAAATCCACTTCATGCCTTTTTAATCCACTACAAGACAGTCCCTGTCAGTTTATCTTACTCTTGCAGGTCCCTGTTTGCCGGTTGTTGGAAATGGCCTTTCTGCAGGGTCACCCCTAAACTTCTCTTTTTCTGACCTCATTTTTGCTGGCTTTAGGACTATGGGCACTTTACCACTGCTAATCAGTGCTAAAGTGCATATGCCCTCTCCCTAAAACATGGTGACATTGGCTCATACCCAATTGGCTTATTTAATTTACTTGTAAGTCCCTAGTCAAGTGCACTACATGTGCACAGGGCCTGTAAATTACATGCTACTAGTGGGCCTGCAGCACTGAATGTTCCACCTACTTAAGTTGCCCCTTAACCATGTCTCAGGCCTGCCATTGTAAGGCCTGTGACATATGTCACCCTAAGGTAGGCCCTAGGTAACCCATAAGGCTTGGCGCTACCTGTGTAGCTAACATCTCCTGGTAGTGTAAAACTCCTAAATTCGTTTAACACTGCTGTGAGGCCTGCTCCTTTCATAGGCTAACATTAGGGCTACCATCATATATTGTTTGAGTGGTAGCTTCTGAGCTGAAAGGAGTAACAAGGTCATATTTAGTATGGCCAGAATGGTAATACAAAATCATCCTGCTGACTGGTGAAGCTGGATTTTATATTACTATTTTAGAAATGCTACTTTTAGAAAGTGAGCATTTCTCTATACTTAAATCCCTCTGTGCCTTCCAATCCACGTCTAGCTAGGTTTAGTTGACAGCTCCCTTGTGCATTCACTCAGACAACCCCAAACACAGGATGCTCAGTCACACTTGCATATATCTGCATATTGAATAGGTCTTCCTGGGCTGGGAGGATGGAGGGCCTGACACTTACATGTCAAAGGACAGTGGCCTGCCCTCACACAATGGACTGCCAAACCCCCTACTGGGACCCTGGCAGACAGGATGGAACTGAAAGGGGACCTTGTGCACTTATAAGCCACTCTTTGAAGTCTCCCCCACTTCAAAGGCACATTTGGGTATTCAAGCAGGGCCTCTGACCCTACCAACTTAGACACTTCTGAGGTAGACACTCTTCTTCATCAAGACACTTCCTGGAGAAGGACCTGAACCAGAACCTGCAGCCTAACAAGAAGAACTGCCTGGCTGCCCAAAGGACTCACCTGACTGCTTTCTGAGAAGGACTGCTGCCTTACTGTTGACCTGCTGCCTTGCTGCTCTCTGGCTGTGCTGAAGAAGTGCTCGCCAAGGGCTTGGATAGAGCTTGCCTCCTGTTCCCTGAAGTCTCAGGACCAAAAATACTTCATTCCTGCAAGAAGAACTCCCTGTGTGGCGAAAATTGACGCATCGCCTACCAGAAACGATGCAGAGTCTGCATTGCGGTGAGAAACTCACTGCACGGCAAACCGGATCGACGCAGCCCGACTTCGCAAGGAGAACATCGACGCAGCGCCAGCGCAGCGCAGCAACCGTAAATTCAACGCGTGGTCCACCGGATCAACGCAAAGCTGAGCCTGAACGACACAGCCCGACTTCCTGAGAGGAATCAACGCAGTGCCTGCTGTGCGTTAGAAATTTCCAAACAACGCCCATCGGATCAACGCAGCCCCTGTGACTTCGTCCTGCAAGCGTCGGATTTCAACGCTTCGTCCCCGGGGCGCCCGAAAACCCCGCAGCCCGAAGAGGATCCAAGTCCACACGCCAGAAATCGATACAAAGCCTTCCCTCCATGAAAAAAAAAAACGATGCATTGCCGTGTGCGGCCAGAGAAATTGATGCACACTTCCCTGTTTTCCACGCATCTCCTCCTCTGTGGTTCCTTGCAGAGATTTTGAACTCAAACTAGGTACTTTGTGCTTGCAAGTGACATTTGTTGCTTTTAAGAGAATAAAAACACTTCATATCATTTTTACTGTGATATTTCAATATATACTTATTGCATCCTAATCGTTTTGACCTGCATCTTACCAGATAAATATTATATAGTTTTCTAAACTCTCTATGGTGTATTTTTGTTGTGTTCTACTGTGTTATTGCATGCTTTATTGCACAAATACTTTACACATTGCCTTCTAAGTTAAGCCTGACTGCTCAGTGCCAAGCTGCCAGATGGTGGGCACAGGATAATTTGGATTGTGTGTGACTTACCCTGACTAGAGTGATGGTCCTTGCTTGGAAAGGGGGTAACCTGACTGCCAACCAAAGACCCCATTTCTAACACCGGTTATTTTGTTTTCCTTTCCCTCTGTCTTTCATATCTGTGTGTTTTCCCTCTCCTGCGCTTGGAAAACATCTGATGTGGAAAAATAAGTCCCGGAGCCCCCCACCAGCAACCACCCACTCAAATTAAACACTGATTGCCCTGCTCTTTGTATGTAAAAATTGCAAATGATTGAGAGCTACGAAGCATCCCGAAAGAGAAAAATGTGGTCATAGGAGGGATATATCTGTGCAATCTCATTTGATAAAACTGAATTCTGATTCTACTGTGACGGAGACAAGCAGTGTACAAGAAAATGTAGAAATGTCTACCATAATGGAAACAAACAGTGTACAAGAAAAAAATTACAAGTCATGGCTTGATAACATACCGGTAATTTTCATTATTGCAAGTTCTGGTGTTCTTTATCATAGTCCTTTTGTACGTATGGTTACACCACACCTAAATCCGCGCACCCAAGGTTTACCACCATGAGAATAACTTTTCTGGTAAACCTATCTGATCCAGTGATAGTTCCTCTTATCTTTCCATAGTCCTAGCTTCACTTCCCAAAACCCTTCTCCCCCCAGCCTGTTCTCCAAGCCACAGCCATAAAAAGTCAGGAGTTCACCATAAGGAGGGCTTGTGGGGGCTTGGACTGTGACAAGGAAGACCAAGACTTGGCGTAAAGAAGATTGTTGGTAAGGAGTGCTTCAGTCACCCCCATACCTGTCTTCCTTGCCATATGCTCTTGATAGACGAGGATGTACCATGCACCGGACAAAGGTGAAAAGGTGGCATCCAAATCACTGTAATTTCAATCTTTCATGGTAATAGTGGGAAATGGAGGTGAGGGATACAGGAGCGTGGCGGATGGCGGGAGCAGACGTGCATGCGTTATTGTTCTGCTGTATACACAAGCATGCAATGATGTGTGTATGTAAAAGCAGCTGTGAAAGTTGCAGTTTTCACATACCATTCCCATTACAGCCCCCCCAAAAGAAACAGCAGAGGAGAGGTGTCATGCGATAGATGCCGCAGCTATGACAAAAGACAGAGGGGGTCATTACAACCTCGGCAGTCTTGCAAGAAGACCGCTGAGGCTGCGGGAGACAGAATACCGCCATTGCCGGTGGTATTCCTGGCTCCCTATTATGACATTTCCGCTGGGCCAGCGGACGGTAACAGTGTTACCGTCCGCTGGCCCAGCGGAAATGTCACATCAACATTGCTGCCGGCTCGTAATAGAGCCGGCGGCAATGCTGATGTGCAGCAGGTGCAGTAGCACCCGTCGCGCATTTCACTGCCCGAAATTCGGGCAGTGAAATGCGCGACGGGGCTATGCCTGGGGGCCCCTGCTCTGCCCATGCCAAGTGCATGGGCAGTGCAGGGGCACCCCAAGTCCCTTTACCACCAGCCTTTCCATTGCAGTGTTTACTGCCACGGACAGGCTGGCGGTCGGGGACTCATAATCCCCAGGGCAGCGGTGCTTGCTCCTGCCCTGAGGATTATGACCGCCAGGCAGAAACCTGGCGGTAAATTGGAGGGGCCGGCGGTATGGCCGTGGCTTTTGCGCCATGGTCATAATTGCTGGCGGTGTTACCGCCACCTTACCGCCGGCCGCCAGGGTCGTAATGACCCCCAGAGTAATTATACAACAGAGAAAGAAATGGGAAAATATCTGGCAACTAGTTTGCCATCGGAAAAAAAGTAATTTGAAGTGTTATGAAATTAGAACATAAGATTTAGTAGTGGTTTATTTTATTTCCTAGTGCTTCACAACCTTCCAGAGCTTGCAGCCTTATTTATTTGAAAACGAAAGAAGGAAATGTTATTTTGACATTTGTTTAAAAAATATTAGTCGTTCTATTTAACATTTCATACCAAGTTTCTGACTTTTCTAAGTGCTGGAAATAGCAAGTGCGACTAATATACAGTTTAATGGGCCTCAATTTACCTGCCTCAGAAGGATCGATGGCTAGCCTGCCTTGCAGAAATTAACCCTGTGAATGGACAATCACATTAGTTTTAGCAGAAAGCATTCAACTACATGTAATTTCAGTCATTATTTTACTTAATGCACATGATAAGCATGTGGTTATGTGTATGCATACGTTTATGTTTCTGGGTAGGTATATGTGCCAATACTGTACCATCTGCTGGGATTTATATGCAGTCTCCAGCATACAGTTTGAATTCCAGCAGGGCGTCTCAGCCTTTCATTTTTCTGACTCTTAACAAAATAGGTGTCACCTAGTTGACTATGGGGCACTTGGGAACTACAGTGAATCCTGAAGCAAGTGGTATGTATAATACAAGGTACTATATATAAAATTAAAAAAGGCGCAAATGAAAGTTAAGGTGACAATGGATACAAAGGGACACCTAAAAACAAATAAAGTGCTCAAACACTTCAGGTGAGGTGATTTCTGTAGCACTATACAAATCTAAACTTCCTGGAACAATACATATAGGCCCTCATTCTGACCTTGGCGGTCTTTTCGCGAGACCGCCGAGTTACCGCCGCGGTGAAGACCGCCGACCGCGGCGGTATGCCGCTGTGCGCATTCCGACCGCTGGGAGCGTTCCGCCGGGAAACCGCCAGCAGCCACACTGGCGGTCGGCGGAAAAGTGGAGACTGGTCAACCTCCAGCGCCACGCCAGCAGAACCCCGCCCACAGAATTACGACCCACATATCTGTGTGGCGGTCTTCTGTTGGCGGTGTTCTTTTGGCGGTCACCTCCCCATGGCTCCCGTCGCCTCCCGGAGGACCAACGCACAAGGTAAGTTGACCGTCTGTGAGGGGAGGGGGATGGGGGGTGTTGTGTGATGTGGGCGTGCATGGGGGTGTGCGTGTGAGTGTGTAGAGGGGGTGTGTGAGTGCGTGTATGCGGGCGGGGGGTGCTGCTGTGTCTATGGGTAATGTGTGCTGTTCGGCAGGTGCGCATGTCTGCATGTATGTGTGCGGGTATGTGTCCCCGTTGTGTATGTGTGTGTAGGGGGTGTGTATATGTGCATGTTGGGGGTGTGTGCATGTCGGGGTGCATGTATGTGCATGTCGGGGTGGGGGTGGGGAGGGGGTTCGTACCACCTCTGGGGGGTGGCAGGGGGGTGGAGGGTGTGGGGGGAGGACTCGGGTGGGTAGTGGGGGGTGGGGGAGACCCCTATCAGTGCCAGGGAAGGAATTCCCTGGCCCCGATAGTGCTTACCGCCATGGTTCGCATGGCGGTTCCCGACTGCCAGAAACCGCGGCGGTAGGCAGGGTCATGATACCGTTGGCGGTCTTGGGACGACCGCCGGGCCGGAGTGCGCAAACTCCAGCCCGGCGGTCATGACCGCCGTGGCGGTCGGAGTGGGGAAGTGGCGGTCGATCGCGGCGGTGACCGCCGCGGTCAGAATGCCATTTTTCTGACCGCCGGTCTGTTCGCGGTCCGACCGCCGCCTCTCCGCCGACCGCCAAGGTCAGAATGAGGGCCATAGTCATGTGGTGCGTTGTGGGGGTATTTGTGGTATTTCTGAACTAGAAAAGGGTTTTGAATAAAACTATAATCGGTGTTGGTGAAACACATTGTCACTGTTATACAGTTGCCTTATTGTGCCACAGCCCAAGGCAGCACACTGCCACATTGAAGCTGGGAGCTGTACATGTGTCACTTTTACTTGGGGCAAGGGCAGACAGACAGAAATACATATTTTTTTGTCCATGGCGCTCGTTATCATTGCACAATTCCTGCCTGCACCCATTTCACCCTTATTTCTCTTTAGAAATTTCATAGCATGTTGTTTTTGAGGGTTTTTAAAATCTGTTTTTTTTTTTTAATTTCCACCAACCTGAAAAAACAACAAGTAACAGTATTTGTGTTAGGTTACATAGTATTTTCAGTGAACCATCATTTCAGACGTATCAGAAAAAAAGTTGCTATCAGCCTCATCAATCCCATTGTAAACTGTGCAGGGAATGTCTCCCATCTACTTGCGTTCTGTACTTCTTCCTTCACCCACTCAATTTCTAGTGGACACATTCTCAAAGTGATGCAGCAGCTTTATTATTCTTTCCTCTACAGTCCTTGTCTTTCTTTCCATCATTCCTAGATCATTGCAAATTTCTTCAGGTAATCCTGCCATCCTAAAACAACCCTTTGGACCCTCATTGACCAGTCCATGTTTTCACACCGAGAATCAAATTCTGACACTACCTGTGCACTCTATGGCAACACAATATTGCTTCTCGATACCACCAGCCCCATTTTCATGCGTTTGTTCTCCATATTTTGGTGGGATGTTATCACTCCAGATGCCAGTAATACAAGTCATGTCATCAGATCCACTGAACTATCAGTCGCCTTAGATAGGTATTCCCCAACTCTATGTCAAAATGCATTAACCTGAGGTAATTCCTAAATTGCTTATAGGATGGTTCAGTCACTCAGTGTGATCTTAGCAAAAAATATAAGTTGTATGCTTGTTAATGAGACATGATGCAGGATTTTTAATTGGACGAGTTTGAACACCTCTTGTATTGCTACAGCTGAGGGAACTTTACATGCTTCCTCCCAATCCACATCTTCCAGCACACCAGCATCATTGTCCCATCTGTTTCTCAGGCTCCCTGCAGTGAAATGTCAAAGTAATCTGACAGTCAACATGATAGACATGTCTCCAGTGACTGAACAGGAGCAACAAACCATCCACGAAGAAGGCAAACCATACTAGTATTTCAACCAAAGTGCCATTGCCAAATGCCCTACCAAGGAAATTCCTAGTAACCTTACAGGTTTCCTTAAACAAGTGCACTGTTGCAAGCCCCACCAGGAATGTTTCATTGAGAATGGTTGGGCAAAGGGATCAAAGACTGAACATTCCTTAATTTCTAGTATTGTTTTTGCCTACTTCTATGCTCAGACCATCATGTGGCAGATGATAGAGAAAGAGAGAGAAACCCAGCAAGACATCTAAATCCAAGAAAGAGAGAGATACAAAGAAAGCAGCAGCACTTTAAAATGTAAACATGTTTTCCTAAGAAGTTTGATCCTTATTTGAATAGCTGTTTTTTTAAGTCACCACAAGGTCATATGAAAGAATTGAAGAGGCAGGAAAGCTGGAGGAGAGGACCAGGAGAAAGAAAATGAGTCTAAAAAAAAGGAGTGCGGAAGGAGCTGTTTTCAATGAATGATCTTTATGAAGAACCTGAAAGTCACTGCATAGTGTAACCATTCTTTATGGGCTTCTGGCATTTAGCATCTGACCAAGAGGCACTAAAGGAACGCAGAAACCAGCAGGAGAGAACAAGTGAGAGAAAGATGAAGCTAGAAGCGGCAGTTTACAGTGGTAAGAATAACAGAGATTTATGAATAAAGTTCTAAGTGTGCTCATACAGGCCAGAAAGAGCAAATGGGAGACAACAGGCTACCTATGTACTCCATGGTGTCTACAGTCTGGCCTCACATAAGAGTTGTGTTAAAATGTAGATTTAGTTGTATGCCCACATCTGCAAATGGGGAACGGTGGGAAAGGACCTCTAGGAAGACAATCACAATCAGGCTTATGCCTTTATCCAAGGCATAAGAAGATGGGAAGGAAAGGGTTTGTTTAGAATTGGAAATTATCAAGCGTATGTTTTGCTTTATTGCACTTCCAACTTCCTTTCAAAAGATCAAGTACTCTGCATCAGATAATCAAATGAGGATGGGTTTAGGATTGCATGCCTTCTACAGAACAGCAGATGAAAGAATATTCACAAATAACTATTTACTCCTGATTAAAATTATCCCTGATTGGCCAAAATCTTTTAAAATGTTATTTCTATTTAGCTCCATCACTCCTGCTAGTTGACAGATTCATGCACTTACAATTCTTTCTAGGGGAGCTTTGTTTTTCTACTACTTTGCCTCACAAAAAATCCACAGAAAAGCCCTAGAATTTCATAGTCTTATATTGAGATTTGTTTTTAGCACAGTTTTCCAAATAATTTCATAGAAAATAGTACTAACATTCTTCTGGGCCTCATTACGATCTTGGTGGTCTTTAGGCAATACCGCCGTGGTGGCTGCCGCCAAAAGCGCGCCATGTTGGCGGTCATCCCACCTCCATATTACGACCCACACCGTGAAGATTGCCAAAAAACAGCCAAATATGCGAAATGGCCAGGACACTTGCATGCGGAAAAGAGGCGGTCACACCACCAGCACCGCCAGCCCAACACAAATTGGCCCACCAGATTATAATCCACAAATCAGCACCGTGGTACTTCGATAGCGTTACAACATGGGCGGTGCGAACCACGTGGTCAGAAACCACCGCTGGCAGAAGACAAAGCCACATTGGACAGTTTGAATACCGCACACCTGACACACAGCCGACACAACTACACACTGCACTATATAACACACCTCACACAACCCACAATCCTTTGCTACTAAAATGCCATACAGAGACACTGAGAGCAGGCACATTCACACAGAGCACCCTGATGCTATAGGCCCACACATCACATGCATCAGACAGCTAATAGACAAACACAACATACACATAACCACCACACACATTCCGCTACAACCATCCATCCTGCACAACGCACCACCCATACCCCATCATTCACCCAACTCTGCGCCCTTTCATACACAACACCCCCGACACCATAAACACAATCTTAAACATGTCCCCACAAAAGCACCCAAGATTCACAGACGATGAGTTGATGGTCATGGTGGATGAAATTGTCAGGGTAGAGCCACAACTGTTTGGAGCACAGATCCAGCTAACATCAGTTACCAGGAAAATTGAGTTATGGCAAAGAATAGTCAACAGGGTCAATTCAGTGGGCAGCCAACCACGCACAAGGGATGATATCAAGAAGAGGTGGAACGACCTACGGGGGAAGGCGCGTTCCTTGGCATGGAGACACCAAATAACTGTGCACAATACTCCCACCTCCTCCCCCACAGATCACATCTTGGGGGGAGAAGATCTTGGAGATACTGCATCCTGAGGGCCTGACTGGAATACCTGGGGGACAGGAGTCTGGTAAGTACCCACAAAATCAATGTAACACAATTGCCGTGTCCTGCATGCTTCCTCACCACCCAGATACCCCATAATTCACTGATTTCCACAGCACCTACCTGCCAATCACCCAGTGGCCCTCTCCTGCATGCCACCACCCCACTCAGCCCTACTGCTCAAACATCCCTTGGCAAGGGCAGGGATAGCACAGCCTAATCCTATCACTACGACTCCCACAATGCACCAAACCATTAATGCTAAAATCTGCAGGTCACATTTCATGCTTGTATGACTATTGTACAACCTAAATCTAGAATGTACGACTGAGGACCAGCACATGGCAATGACAGCAATGTGATGGCACACCACAATGGCAAGAAAGGCAAAACACAGGAACAGCCCTGCAACTATTAAAATTGTAAACTGATCCATATCCCCAAGTTAAAATTGTAAACTGATCCATATCCCCAAGCCTGTAATGGACTGACCATGGTTTGGAAAGTAGGATGCCAGACTCCATGCACACAAACAAAATTCCAAAGACAGGAGTATTAGCCTTGCATACCCACATACTCTGTTCCCTATGGGATATCATGGAGCAATGTTCAGCCATACTGTGGGACTACTACCAAGGCTGACTACACAGAGGTACCAGAGTCTGTTTGTGATGTCAAGTATCAAATTGTTGCAAAAACTTATCAACAGTGCCATATGTACTAAACATTGATGGCAGCACACAGAGTATGGCACTCCTGTCACAGACTCCTATGTACCACCAAGGCATGCTGTGCAGCAACTGTCATTGTCCTTGCTGGGAATAATGCTAAGCCATTTTCTGTGTTACACAAAAAGGGTGTACCAAACACACTTTATAAACTGTACTCTGTGTCACACTCCATCCCCAGGTAACCCTGCCATTGCCACCATGGGGAGGATACCAGACACTGCCAGCCCTCCTCACGATGAAGGCCCCGGTGAGGACAACGGGCCTGGATGTCTGGGCAGTGACGACCTACCTGGCCCATCCGGGACCTCTGGTCAGTCGACGACTCCCAGCCTCACCCTGCCCACATCATTTCCCACCACCCCAGTTGCTCATACATCACAGCAAAGCAAGTGGCCCCAAACCTGTGTCCCAAGGACTGTTCAATCTGTTGTGTGCCCCACATTAAAAGGTCCTGAGTCTGACCTTGACAACAGCAGACAATGATGGCCACACCGTGCCAGGGGCACAGGCACCTGGAGCAGGTGGCGTATGAGGGATGCTGTGGGACAGAGGATGGGGCAGCCAAGGGGCTCCACTGACCAGGATACTATCTCCCAAGTCCTGGGAGCATACCAATCTTTCCAGGTCAGGATGGGCCAGATCATCACCATGTTGGGGGAAAATCAAAGGCTGTAGAGCGAATACCACCAGGAGGCCATACAGCAGTGGCAGGCACACAGTGCCACCATGGCCTCCATAGCAGGGGTGCTGAGGGACATCAACACCACCCTGCGTGATATAGCTACCCACCATCAGGCCCCTTCCACTAGTAATGTTACATCTGCCCCCTCTACATCAGCGGAATCTTGTGGAATGGAGGCCATGCCAGGGGAACTCTAAGCCTCAGACAACTCTCCCTCTGTAGCAGAAGAACCCCCCACCAGCAAATGTTGACATCCATCCAGATATCTGGCTGCCGCAGATGCCAAGATCAAGCCCACCACCAGGAAGAGAACCTCTACTGATTTGTCACCCTTGTGTGCCTCTGAGACACCCTGTTGACTGTTCTGAATCCTAACACAATTTTCCCATGAGATCAGAATACAGGACCTGTGTGACCAAATGTTGTAGCATCTACTCTGATCAATCTATCTCCCATGACTCCACTCATCACCTGTTTGTTATGTTGTACAATTTGATTTGACAACACACAAAACGTATATGCACATTAAATCACTTATGGACACAGCTACTGTACATGTGTGTTTAATAATACAACAACATATGTCCTTTAACACAAATTGGGTCTGGCAATGGCCCCCTGATTCCAACTGGCAATGTAATGGCCATCAGACAGAGGCCTCCTCAGAAGGGTGCAGGTAATCAATTGTGTGCCTATTGTAGTATGACTCCAAATCATGGGCATCTAGATAGGACCTATACAGTACAAGGTACAGGGCCTTCCTGATATCATTTTAACAAGCTATCTGTCCTGTGCACCACTCAGAACTGTACTTTTTAACCACTGACAACTGACTATGTATAACTCAAGCCCTAGGTAGCAGACTCAGAGATGATATCCATATCCTGTGGGTGGGAGGAGCTAGCAATAGGAGAATACATGAAAATCAGCTCCAAAATGGTCAGTCCAAGAAAGAAGTGAATGTTTGAATCAGTTGCTACTATACATGTTAGGGCAGAACCACTAATACTGTATAACCCACATTCCTTCTGTCTGCAACAACAACTCACACGCAGGCACTGGACATCATAGGACCATCACATTTGCCAAAGGTCAGGAGTTGTAATGTCAGCTATCCACTTCTGAGTGTGCATTGACTAGACATGAAAGGGTCCACCTCACATACCTGTATGTCATTGAAAGTACTGATTGATGAGCTCAGTCCTACAGTCAGCAGCTCCTTCGTCCTCTGCCTCTTCATCACTTTCCGTATGACCATTTGCAGGCACAGGTACCGCTGCATCACCCTCATCAGCTTGCTATCCGATGCCTCAGGGCTAGATTGTGGAGCATGCAGCAGGCAACGATTCTTTGGCAAACCCTGTGGGGCGAGTAGAGGAGGGCACCTCCAGATAGGTCTAGGCACCTGAATCTTGCCTTCAGGGGGCCGATCGTAAGCTCTGTTACACGCCTTGTCCTCCTGTGGGCCTCGTTGAAATGGAGTTCCCCTGGCGTGGCTAAGTACCTCACAGGTGTCAACATCCAAGGAAGGTTTGGATAGCCAGAGTCACCTGTGAACACAATGGTAGATAAAAACCCAGTGAGTTAGTGCTATTGAACAGATTGTGATAACAGGTCCCAATACATTTAAAAACATAACAATGCATACTCACCAACCAGCCAGACCCTATCTCTGTGTAGTTGTGCCATCATGGTTGGGATATAACTTTTCCACATAATGTAGGAGTCATGCACTGATTCAGGAAACATGGCAGTCACTTGAGAGATATACTAGTCTGCCAGACACACCACCTGAACGTTGATTGAGTTGTAATTCTCTCTGTTCCTATACACCTGTTCATTGACAGTGGGACTGACCAGGGATACATGGGTGCCATCAATGGCCCCTACCGCATGAGAAATCAGTCCTGTCTGATAAAAGTCACCCTCCACATTGGCTATATGCACTCTTTGAGGATTTTTGATGTAGCTGTCCAGGTGTTGCAAGAAAGCACACAGTAAATCCCTCATAACCTGACTGAACATAGGCTGAGACATCCGTGCTGTTAAGGTGACAGTATGCTGGAATAAGCCAGTGGCAAGGAAGTGTAGCACTGACAATACTTGAACGATGGGAGGTATGCAATAAGGATTGCGATTGAATGGCATCAGATCTGGCTCCAACTGTTTACATAGATCAATGATGGTCTGGTGGTTCAGACAGTAGGTCTGGATGACATGCCTGTCCTCCATGGTTGCCAGGTCTACCAGTGGACGGTACACTGGTGGTTGCCTCATTTCCCTCATGGCAGCATATATAATCTGAGAGGAGAAAATGTACAATAAGTCATGCAGTTGGCACATGACAGCAGCACTTTGTATACTTGCAGACACCTACACATGTGTAGGGGATGCGGAGCAGTGCAGACATAAACATTACACACCATAGAAATGCACATCAGACACTGTCATTGCATCACATTGGCTGGAATGTCAGTGGGATAGGAGATATGACATGTATGTGAACATGTGTGGGTGACTGTGTAGTCCTGCACTGATGACACATATGTAACTAAATTAACCGATTAGATGCCTATGTACCTCAGAGTAGCTACACAGACCTATGCACATAGGTACAGGCTAAACACGTCATTTCTTCATGTTTGTCACATTATGTAGCACTATCATGAAGTCCCTACAGTGGGTGACATAGATTTCTGGTCGATCAGGTATCTGACGCACTTATTTAAGAACATTCATCGAGAACATGTGCCCAAAATGGCAGGCACCTGACCTACTGTTCTGGACAGTTGGAAGTGACCTACGTCCGCTGGCGGAAGTTGTCATGGCTGTAGGCGGTCGCAAATGCCGTGTAACTTGTTATAGGTTAACATTGCTGCCTATGGCGGACTTGGGTCAATGGCGATGACCGCTGGCGGTAACGGTTCTGTACGTGGCGGCCGTGACTGCCATTTTCTGCAGTCTTGCTCAGTTGACTCCTGGCACTGTCGCTAGCAAGACCTCCACTATGTGAGCTGCTGTGTACTGCCTCTCGGAGCCATCATGCTACGTCCTGCAGGTAATAGGGCCCCTGCCTTTACACAGAAAGAGCTGGAAAAGCTGGTGGAGGAGGTCCTGCCTCTGTATGGACAGTTATATGGGGCGCCAGAGGAACATGTGAGTCCAGTGCCCCAGCCATGTATGATTGGTGTTGTGTGTGACAGTGAGTTGGCCATGTGAACTGTTGTTGGTGTGGATGCATACATGTGGCATACTGTACAGGCATGTGGGCAGGGAGGATGAGTATGTGTGCTCACATGCAGTTACAGTTGTGTTGTATCAACTACTGTTGGTATGGTGCATGTGTACATGACTTTCTCCTTTTATCTGTGTCATCCATGCAGGTGAACGCCCATCAGAAGAAAGGGATCTGGTGTGCCATTGCCAAGCATGTGCAGACCCTGGGGGTCAACAGCCAGCGGAGCACACATTATCATAAGCAGAGGGATGCCCATCCGACCCTGACCCCCCTAATGGCCAGCATTTTGGCAGTGGCCTCCTCTGAGGTGAATGGGCATTTGAGGGCAGCATAGCAGCCACCACAAGGGGGTAAGTACTGACTGTTACCTAGTACTTGGCTCTGGTTGAATGCTGTTTGCTGTCTCCCTGTACCGTCAGTGACGATGTAGTAGCTGACAAATGTTTCTAGACTAGTGGTAATCAGTTGGTACCACCTTGCCAGTGTATGAGATGTGGAGCAGCCATCATGGTTTGTTATGTGTAAGTTTTGGATTCATGTATCAAGACACCCTTCTGACTGCATGTGGAAATGTCCTAATTGCAATGCACATGTGTTCCATTTGCTGCCATTCCTATGCATGTGAGCTGTTGTTTCACCATACCCTTTGAGCCTATCCCGGACCATCCCTCTGCATAAGTCTGTCAGTAGCTCTAAGGTGTCTGACCACTCCCATCTGTGCTGATCACCTGTTGTAGCAACAGGTTAAGTCCCTTATTTGGTCCGAACATTATTTTTTACTGGTACAGGTCTGGACTCCAGGAGAGGCTGCCATCTCATGTACAACACAGATATGGCCTGTCTAGGCCAGTACATATCTGTATTTGCCGTTGTAACTCCATTTTCCGTTTATCTCCATTCAATGGGGTATTTGAAGATAGCAACAAGGGGACATTCTACTTTGGGGGTCTGCTTAGGGTATTCGTAATACAATTGCTTTTCCATGTGATTGACATGTGGGCATTTCATTTCTCTCCCAGTGGGTGGGTAATAGAGAATGTTTGTGGTTTGCCAGAGCCAGCCTTATAAAATATGTGATGTCAATGGTATGTGTGCAAATGGCCTACCAATTCCTATTCCTTTGTAACCTTGGTAATATGCTGCCTACATCATGTCTCAATGGTTAATTGGGGCACACCATGTGGAGTAGGACAGTCTATGTTACCCTTTGCCTAGCTGATTTGTCCAGTCACTTGAGGAATATGTATTGCCTCACTTATGTGGCCATGAAGTAATGGCCTGGTTCTACCACTATGTCGAAAACAGGTATGTGTTGTAATGGAAGATGTTTTTAATGCACTGGTAGTCGTGTTGGGCCATGTGTAAATCATGTGTACATGTCATTTCTGTGTGACATTTGTGTAGTCTTGAGTTAGGTACGTGTAATCACATGTCAGGTATGGTGTGAGTGATGTAGGTGTACTCATGTTGCCAAGTCCTGGAACTTTGACTGCATGTCAGGTGGAATGGTAGGTGACCTATGATGTCTACATGCACTCAGTGATTGGCAATGATAGTGTAATGGGTGATATGTAGGCCATTGTAGCTGGAGATGCAATAATGAAATGATGTGGTGTATCTGTGTTTACTACACATCAGTTGTCACCTATATGTGAGTGCCAGCTGATGTGGCCTGATTAGTTCAGGTACCCCTGTTGGCATATATTTATGGTGGGCAACCAGCAATGTGACATGCATGGCATGTGCTGTGTGGGATGTGACTTGGGTAGTCTACACTTTCATGGGATATTAGTAATTGAGATGGACTGGTCAGATGTAGTTCTAGGACATGCATGAGGTGTTGGTATTACTCACCTGCTCTTTCAATTAATTGGTGATTGGAGTATGGAGGGATAGGATCAAGAATATGCATGATATATCTAATTCTGCAAGGGCATGACTGGCATGTAGATATGACTTTACAGGTGTACAGATGGATGAATCCAGTCGTGCTAACTTACTGAAAATTTGATGTGGGTCAGAGGGATGACCTGAAGGGGTGGATGGTGTTAACATGATGTGACATGATGTAGGAAATGTGTAATGCCAACGGAGATAGCCTAGCCTGGACCTGTGCACCTGCAGTACTGCATGTTTCCATGTATGTATGTTAGGGATGTGATAACCCTTTCTCACCCTCTCTGTCTCTCCATCCCTCTCTCTCTATTTGTGTGCATCAGCATCGGCATGCGAAGGAGACAGGGCATAGGCGAGTGGGAATTCTGCTGGCCATGGGATCCAGAGTGCTGTGACCTTTGACAGCGAGGGACCCAGTGGCCCAGAGGACGAGGGGAGTGCCAAGGGGGAGACCAGAACATCATCATCATCTTCCGAATCCTCCTCTGGTTGACACTCCCTGGCGGTGGAGGACCCATCTGGGACCACCCCAGCACCATCCTTGTCCGCCACCCCCCTTACTATCAGCACCCTCTCTGTAGCTCCACACCGAGTTGTCCGTGCCTGCTCACCCAGGAGGGTGGGTGTCTCCTTCGCCGCAGGCACCTCTGCCCCTGTCAGCCCTGCTGCCCTCCGTGAGGAGGCTATTGACCTCCTGAGGTCGATCTCTGCCGGTCAGTCGACCATCGTGAATGCCATCCAGGGACTTGCAACTCAAGTCCAACAGAGAAACGCGTTCCTGGAGGGCATTCACAGTGCACTGACTGGCCTACAGAGATCCTTTCAGGCTCTGTCCACTGCACCAACGGCATCCAGTCACCCTTTGTCTTCTGTCCCCCCCCTCCATCTTCCTCTACCCAATCCCATACCCCTTTTCCCTATCCCAGCCAGAGCACACAGACAGACAAGCATACATCCACCTCAACAGACAAGGATACTGCAGTCAAACACAAGCACCACAAGACCCACCACCGACATGCACACAGACAACACCACCAACAGCCACTACCTGCACAGACTCCCCCATCACCCCCACCTTCACATACACTACACCTGACACACCAGCAGACACCACACCAACATTCACAGATCCATCCACAGCTCCAGTCTTGCCCACAGTCAGCACAATAGCAGACCCGTAGACATCCACCCCAGTCACCACATCCGCAGCCACCACAACCACTGACACCCCCACGGTCAGCACATCCACCATACCTGCAGTCACCACCCCAACACACACTCACCCATTCAGCACGGCATCTCCCAGCTCCTCCACCCCCCTCCTCCCCAGACACATAAACATCCACACTCACCCACCCAACAGACACCCAGCACACCCAAGCATTCCTCACACACACCTGCACAAGCACTCCTTAATGCTTTTGCCATGACCGTCCCTGTGTGTCTAAGAAGTTTCTCCTCTCAGAGTTAAACATTTTCCCTACTCCTCTCCCATCCCGTGTGACCCCCCCAAAAGATCTGTTTCCCTCCCCAAGTCCAGCCCTACCACCTCCAAATCCTCCCCGCCCCCCTGCAAGTACCCATGCCCCTCCCCGCCAACAAGTCGACCCCTGCTAAGTATTCCCAGCCCTCCCCTAAGCCACGTCCTAAGCCCCCACCTCCCAAGCCCAAAGAGCCCCCTCCCAAACCTAGTAAGTTGTGTTGTATATATGTATTGTTAGGTGGAGGTGTGAGTTGTGGCATATTGACAGTGCATTTGAGGGGTTGCGGTTGTTGTGTAGTTGTGTAGTTTGCAGGTGTTGTGTGTTGTAATGTTTGACAGTGCCATGCTGTCTGTGGCTCGGTATGTGTTTTGGTGGTGTGTGTTGGCCGTGGTGTGTGTCCTGAGTTTGTGCGTGTGTGTATATGGCTGTGTGTGAATGTGTGTCAATGTAGGATTACATATATGTGTCGTCCTTGCCACCCGTTCCGGATGTGTATGTTGTGTGTGCGTCACAAACTTGCGATTGTGCAACAGTGACAGATAAGCGTGTGTACTCGCGGTTGCTGCCATTGTTGTCGTCACTGGTTCCGGAGTTGTTGGGTGAGCAGGAGCAGCAGGAAGAGATGTAGTTCAGGTTCCATGGCGGCTCCAGGCAGGTGTGGCTTCCTGATGGTGGGTGTCTCCATTTATACTGTTGGTTTCAACCAGAGTTTTTATGGTGGTGTGACCGTGGCTGAATCCTTGGCAGTGTGCAACTTGGTAATATGTCCAGCGGTAACATGGTCTCCGCCGGCCTGAAGGTGTCTCCCTCTGTCCGTGGCGATGTGACGTGGCGGTCCCTGCGACAGCTGTGGATTGGCAGTATTCTGTTGGGAATACCACTGTGGTCATAATTTGGCAATCTTCTCCGCCAGCCTGTTGGCAGTACGACCACCACTACCAACATGGTGGTCATGGAACCGCCAACATTGTAATGACCTCCTCTGTCTTAAAATACAGTAACAGTAGTGTATGCTGGTAAATTTAGTATGAACCAAATGTATTAAAAATGTGCTTAACTAGCATCATTTGCCACCACTTTTCCAAAATTTATTTGGGGCAAGGGTAAACAAATATCTCATAATGTTGTTTTTATTAAGTCCTTTTAAGTTGAGATCTATGCAATGATTCTAGTGTGTTTTAGAATGCAAAAGGTTGCCCCAGTAGCTAAAACTCCAAATCATAATTGATCTGCAGGTCCACAATATCTTAGAATGCAACGCTTATATTGCCTTCTGCTAACAATTTCATGAGCAAGAATCGTAAATCCACTCTAAAAGTTGTTTGTTACACTGTAAACCATATAATTGGTTTACTGTACTTCAAGATTCAATAAATTCTACACACTGCCCAGAAAAAATATGTGCTATATTAAGCATTATACAAGAACAGTGAAGGGAACATCACAAAAACAAATTTTACTTGGGCTCTGAAGATGGTTCGACCCTTACTTTTCAAAGTGTTAGTCCCCCTCTCTCCCACCCTCCAAAGTTTGGGTCTAGTCGCGCCCCTGGATGGGAAGTACCAGGCATCCTCCACTCCCCGACCTATAAGACTGTCCCAGGCGGGATAGATGAATCACCATTTTATAGGGAAACAAATCAGTCTAATCAAGACTGACCGAACCATTGCATTATTGCCTGATAAATGGAAGACACTGTCTCTTCCCATTATGAGGAATTGCGGAAGCAGCTGCATGCCTGGCCCCTCGCTTCATGCTCACAGCACTATCTTGTTGGCTGTTCAAATATCGAACATCTGCAATGAAGAATTTATATGAATACATGAACTGAAACTAAGTTTTCTAATAAAAAGAAGACCTGGCAACACAAGACAGATTGGTCTGAAAGAGTTGTATTCTGGACTTCATGCTAAATGTTCAGGACACGGAGAGTGCTATGGTTGTAATGTTTTGAACTATCTTGGTCTTATCTGTTCCCTTCCCTGAGTTTGAGTTCCTGGCTTCCTATGGCGTTCTTCTCCCATTTTCTGCCTCTGCCTTTCCCTTCGAAGCAGAGGCAGAAGCAGCCTGTATGTTCCTTGGCCTAAGCAGTGCCATGGCTTAACTTGCCAGTGCTGCCAGAGTTCACGGTCTGATTCTGCCGTTAAGGAGGGGGCAGACCGCTGGTCCTGCCATTCCTGAGGCTCGAGTACCTAGGTACTCAGTTCAGGTGGGTTATTGGTCTTCCCTGCCCTCAACTCTTCTGTTTAAATCAGCTTATTGTGTTCTGAAAGCAAGGGATGTAGTAAGATGATCTGTGGGTAGACCGTGGTTGACAAGGACCTGAGTAAAGAGAGTTGAGCCTAGGAGAAACTACAGCATACTGTTCGGCGAGGAGAGGGGTTTTGAGTCTATCAGCTGGAACTTTTGCAGTGGGCAAGGAGGTATCAGTGCAGCATGCTGCGTCCTGTTGATTAGAGTAGGGAACGTTAAATATTCCCCTTTTAGAGAGGCACTCAATAGTTAGCTATTATGTAGTTTCTATCAAGCTATAAAATAATTTTACTCACCCCAGAGCTGGGTTCATTGTTTGACACAACCCGCTATTTTTAAGCAATGGTTCCAATTTTTGTGTGCTTTCTATTAACCCTTTGTATGCGGGCACACTACCTCCCTGGTGCGGGTCACGACCAGTGGCTGACACCACGGAGGGGGTTAATAAATCCTCGGGTGCGTCGGAAGCTTTTCCCCGCCCCCCCCCACCCACCCTGCGGCGCGCTGACGTCACCTTGTTGATTTCCCCATCGGAGCAGGAAGCGGCCACAAGGCCGCTTCCTGCTCCGATGGGGAAAACGGCCCCAAACGGCCTTCCCCACGTTCGGGAAGGCCTCGTAAGAAAGTGGAGAATCTCCCCTTTCTTACAAGGCCTTCCTGAAAGTGTTTCCTGGCCCCTGATTCCAGCACAGCTGCGATCGGGGGCCAGGAAACACCACTAGACACCAGGGATTTCACTTGGGGGGGTCGGCCCCCTCGGAAAACGGGCCACCTCCCCCGACCCCCCCCCCCGGGTATATTTAAAAAAAAAAAAGGTAGGTGTCCCCTGGGGGGGGGGGGGCACAATCGCTCGCGATCGCGCCCCCCCAGGGGCAAAATTGTATTAAAAAATAAATAAATAAATAAAAAACAAAAAGAATAAAAAGAAATGGACAGGGGATCGTCCGTGGGCAGCGCGACCCCCTGTGGGTGGCAATACTTTTTTTTAGTTGTTGTGGGGTTTCCCTGGGGGCCATTTTGGCCCCCAAGGAAACCATACAACTACTAAAAAAAAATATATATATATATATATATATATATATATAGATCTATCTATAGATATATCGATGTAGATAGATATATATAGAGATAGATCTATATATATATGTGTGTATATATATATATATATATATCACTTTTGTCAATACATGTGTGGTTTCCCTGGGGGCTGCGATCGGCCCTCAGGAAAACCAGACCCACATATAAAAGTGATATATATATATATATATATATATTTGCCACCAGTTGTCTTGCAGTTGCAGCTTGCGTCTTCAAAGCAATGCACATACTTCAACTGACGCATTTCAACTGTAGCTTTTAGGCAGCAATAAAAAAGTCAAGTAAATATTGTGATTATGTTTCTGCTACAAAAGGATCAGACTTTTGTCTAGTGGCAGTTTTAGTGCCATAAAGAAGCGCAGAAGGTTTATATGCCTACTGCAAAGAGCAAATCTGTATTTTATGTAAATAGCTGAGTACATTAGTAAAGTCAGCCATTACCTGCACTATAATACAAATGAAATGTATGTGCAGGGTGGGGGGCGGCTATGGAGAGATTAAGGGCACTTTTGCTGGGTGGTAATGAGGGAATCCGAGGAGGAAGGAGTGGGAGCACCAATAATGATTGTTGGACTGGGTGCAGGAGGTGCTAAAGACTGTGACGAATGGTATGTGACAAGGTGTTTTTTGAGTGTCTTGAAAGAACGTGCTGATTGAGGGAAGAAGCGCAGGTAAGGTGGCCTCTACTGTTGCACTTATCTCACACACACCATCGATTTTGTGACTGTCTACGTAGGCTAGTGTTTTAGAGCAACAGTTTAGCCAATAGCAGAGATGGCATCTTGATGGATGACTGCTGCCGTCACTTGAGTTATAGAGGACAGCTCTGAAATAGGATCAGAGACTAAGACATCAGATAGTGAGACAGCATCTGAGGGATAGGACAATGGCGCAGACTCTGGGAGTGATTTTTCAGTCGTCGGAGTCCCATTCGATAACTCCTCTTCCAGTAAATTATGAGGGAGGTGATGAGGACAGTCCTGCGGGTAATAGTGGGTTAGCCCAACCCAGAGAGCAGGTGAATGTGTCGGCAAGCAGAGAGAGAGAGTGCTCTCTTGGGAGCTCCCCAATTTAGTTCAGCCCCAAATTCCACCACCCAAATCGTATTGTGGAGACATCAAAATTATCTATCACAAAACAAACTGGTTTTGTAAGGCAGGCACCTGTGTTTTTGGTCCTGGGTTCGGCGGCCATATAGAGAAACATACTAAACCCAAACATTTCTGGAAACTAGACATTGAGGGGAGTCCACAGAGGTGTGACTTGTGTGGATTCCCCAAAGTTTTCTTACCCAGAATACCCTGCAAAGCTGAAATGTTGAATAAAAACTCTATTTTTCTCGCATTTCTGTCACACAAACTACAGTAATATGCTGGGATCCACAAAATTCCTACCACCCAGTGATTCCTCACCTGTCCTGATAAAAACACTACCCCACTTGAGTGCCTATACCTAGTGCCTGTGTCAGGAATGGATCACCCCAGGGTCAACAGCTGCCTCATGTAAGGACCAATGTTGACCGTTGTGTGATCTATTCCTGTCATGGGCACCAGGCCTACCCACACAAGTGAGGTATCATTTGTATCGGGAGACTTGGGGGAACACTGGGTGGAAGGAAATTTGTGTCTCCTCTCAGATTCCAGAACTTTCTGTCACCGAAATGTGAGGCAAAAAATTTTTTTTAGCCACATTTTGAGGTTTGCAAAGGATTCTGGGTAACAGAACCTGGTCAGAGCCCCACAAGTCACCCCATGGATTCCCCTAGGTCTCTAGTTTTCAAAAATGCACAGGTTTGGTAGGTTTCCCTAGGAGCCGGCTGAGCTAGAGGCCAAAATCTACAGGAAGGCACTTTGCAAAAAGCACCTCTGTTTTCTGTCAAAAAATGGGATGTGTCCACGTTGTGTTTAGGGGCATTTCCTGTCGCTGGCGCTAGGCCTACCCACACAAGTGAGGTATCAATTTTATCGGGAGACTCGGGGGAACGCTGGGTCGAAGGACATTTGTGGCTCCTCTCAGATTCCAGAACTTTCTGTCACCGAAATGTGAGGAAAATATGTCTTTTTAGCCAAATTTTGAGGTTTGCAAAGGATTCTGGGTAACAGAACCTGGTCAGAGCCCCACAAGTCACCCCATCTTGGATTCCCCTAGGTGTCTAGTTTTCAAAAATGCCAAGGTTTGCTAGGCTTCCTGTAGGAAGTTGGCTCTGTATGCACTATTTCAAAGTAAGGAATAGTATGCACAGAGTCCAAGGGTTCCCCTTAGAGGTAAGATAGTGGCAAAAAGAGATAATACTAATGCTCTATTTTGTGGTAGTGTGGTCGAGCAGTAGGCTTATCAAAGGAGTAGTGTTAAGCATTTGTTGTACATACACACAGGCAATAAATGAGGAACACACACTCAGAGACAAATCCAGGCCAATAGGTTTTGTTATAGAAAAATATATTTTCTTAGTTTATTTTAAGAACCACAGGTTCAAATTCTACATGTAATATCTCATTTGAAAGGTATTGCAGGTAAGTACTCTAGGAACTTTGAATAATCACAATAGCATATATACTTTTTACATAAAACACATTTAGCTGTTTTAAAAGTGGACACTGCAATTTTCACAGTTCATGGGGGAGGTAAAGTAATGTTAGTTCTTGCAGGTAAGTAAACCACCTACGGGGTTCAAATTGGGGTCCAAGGTAGCCCACCGTTGGGGGTTCAGAGCAACCCCAAAGTCACCACACCAGCAGCTCAGGGCCGGTCAGGTGCAGAGTTCAAAGTGGTGCCCAAAACACATAGGCTTCAAAGGAGAAGGGAGTGCCCCGGTTCCAGTCTGCCAGCAGGTAAGTACCGGCGTCTTCGGAGGGCAGACCAGGGGGGTTTTGTAGGGCACCGGGGGGGACACAAGTCCACACAGAAAGTACACCCTCAGCAGCGCGGGGGCGGCCGGGTGCAGTGTGCAAACAAGCGTCGGGTTTGCAATAGGATTCAATGGGAGACCAAGGGGTCTCTTCAGCGGTGCAGGCAGGCAAGGGGGGGGGGCTCCTCGGGGTAGCCACCACCTGGGCAAGGGAGAGGGCCTCCTGGGGGTCACTCCTGCACTGGAGTTCCGATCCTTCAGGTGCTGGGGGCTGCGGGTGCAGGGTCTTTTCCAGCCGTCGGGATTTTACAGTCAGGCAGTCGCGGTCAGGGGGAGCCTCGGGATTCCCTCTGCAGGTGTCGCTGTGGGGGCTCAGGGGGGCCAACTTTGGTTACTCACAGTCTCGGAGTCGCCGGAGGGTCCTCCCTGAGGTGTTGTTTCTCCACCAGTCGAGTCAGGGTCGCCGGGTGCAGTGTTGCAAGTCTCACGCTTCTTGCGGGGATTGCAGGGGTCTTTAAATCTGCTCTCTGGATACAAAGTTGCAGTCTTTGTTGAACAGAGCCGCTGTTCTCGGGAGTTTCTTGGTCTCTTGGAAGCAGGGCAGTCCTCTGAGGATTCAGAGGTCGCTGGTCCCAGGGAAAGCGTCGCTGGAGCACGTTTCTTCTGAAGGAGGGAGACAGGCCGGTAGGGCTGGGGCCAAAGCTGTTGGTGTCTTCTTCTTCTCTGCAGGGTTTTTCAGCTCAGCAGTCCTCTTCTTCTGTAAGTTGCAGGAATCTAAATTCTTAGGTTCAGGGAAGCCCTTAAATACTAAATTTAAGGGCGTGTTTAGGTCTGGGGGGTTAGTAGCCAATGGCTACTAGCCCTGAGGGTGGGTACACCCTCTTTGTGCCTCCTCCCAAGGGGAGGGGGTCACATTTCTATCCCTATTGGGGGAATCCTCCATCTGCAAGATGGAGGATTTCTAAAAGTTACAGTCACTTCAGTTCAGGACACCTTAGGGGCTGTCCTGACTGGCCAGTGACTCCTCCTTGTTATTCTCATTATCTCCTCTGGCCTTGACGCCAAAAGTGGGGCCGTGGCTGAAGGGGGCGGGCAACTCCACTAGCTGGAGTGCCCTGTGGCGCTGGAACAAAGGGGGTGAGCCTTTGAGGCTCACCGCCAGGTGTTACAGCTCCTGCCTGTGGGAGGTGATAGCATCTCCACCCAGTGCAGGCTTTGTTACTGGCCACAGAGTGACAAAGGCACTCTCCCCATGTGGCCAGCAACATGTCTCGAGTGTGGCAGGCTGCTAGAACCAATCAGCCTACACGGGTAGTTGGTTTAGGTTTCAGGGGGCACCTCTAAGGTGCCCTCTGGGGTGTAGTTTACAATAAAATGTACAGTGGCATCAGTGTGCATTTATTGTGCTGAGAAGTTTGATACCAAACTTCCCAGTTTTCAGTGTAGCCATTATGGTGCTGTGGAGTCCGTGTTTGACAGACTCCCAGACCATATACTCTTATGGCTACCCTGCACTTACAATGTCTAAGGTTTGGCTTAGACACTGTAGGGGCACAGTGCTCATGCACTGGTGCCCTCACCTATGGTATAGTGCACCCTGCCTTAGGGCTGTAAGGCCTACTAGAGGGGTGACTTATCTATACTGCATAGGCAGGGTGAGGTTGGCATGGCACCCTGAGGGGAGTGCCATGTCGACTTACTCGTTTTGTCCTCACCAGCACACACAAGCTGGCAAGCAGTGTGACTGTGCTGAGTGAGGGGTCCCCAGGGTGGCATAAGATATGCTGCAGCCCTTAGAGACCTTCCCTGGCATCAGGGCCCTTGGTACCAGGGGTACCAGTTACAAGGGACTTACCTGGATGCCAGGATGTGCCAATTGTGGAATCAAAAGTACAGGTTAGGGAAAGAACACTGGTGCTGGGGCCTGGTTAGCAGGCCTCAGCACACTTTCAATTCAAAACATAGCATCAGCAAAGGCAAAAAGTCAGGGGGTAACCATGCCAAGGAGGCATTTCCTTACACTTCCCTAGGTGCCGGCTGAGTTAGAGGCCAAAATGTACAGCTAGGCACTTTGCAAAAAACACGTCAGATTTCAATGTAAAAATGTGATGTGTCCATGTTGCGTTTCCTGTCGCGAGCATTAGGCCTACCCACGCAAGTGAGGTACCATTTTTATCTGGAGACTTGGGGGAACACAGAATAGCAAAACAAGTGTTATTGCCCCTTGTCTTTCTCTACATTTTTTCCCTTCCAAATGTAAGACAGTGTGTAAAAAGACGTCTATTTGAGAAATGGTCTGTAATTCACATGTTAGTATGGGCACCCCGGAATTCAGAGATGTGCAAATAGCCACTGCTTCTCAACACCTTATCTTATGCCCATTTTGGAAATACAAAGGTTTTCTTGATACCTATTTTTCGCTCTTTATATTTCAGCAAATGAATTGCTGTATACCCGGTATAGAATAAAAACCCATTGCAAGGTGCACCTCATTTATTGGCTCTGGGTACCTAGGGATCTTGATGAACCTACAAGCCCTATATATCCTTGCAACCGGAAGAGTCCAGCACACGTAATGGTATATTGCTTTAAGAAATCTGACATTGCAGGAAAAAGTTGCAGAGTAAAACGTGGAGAAAAATTGCTGTTTTTTTCAGCTCACTTTCAATATTTTTTTATTTTAGCTGTTATTTTCTGTAGGAAAACCTTGTAGGATCTACACAAATGACCTCTTACTGAATTCAGAATTTTATCTACTTTTCAGAAATGTTTAGCTTTCCGGGATCCAGCATTGGTTTCACACCATTCCTGTCACTAACTGGAAGGAGGCTGAAAGCACCAAAAATAGTAAAACTGGGGTATGTCCCAGTAAAATGCCAAAATTGTGTTGAAAAATGTGGTTTTCTGATTCAAGTCTGCCCGTTCCTGAAAGGTGGGAAGATGATGATTTTAGCACCAGAAACCCTTTGTTGAAGCCATTTTCAGGGAAAAAAACACAAGGCTTCTTCGGCAGCCGTTTTTTCCCATTTTTTTTAAAAAAAAACGAAATTTTCACTGTATTTTGGCTAATTTCTTGGTCTCCTCTAGGGGAAACCACAAACTCTGGGTACCATTAGAATCCCTAGGATGTTGGAAAAAAAGGACGCAAATTTGGCATGGATAGCTTATGTGGACAGAAAAGATATGAAGGCCTAAGCGCAAACTACCCCAAATAGCCAAAAAAGGGCTCAGCACTGGGGGGGGGGGGGGGAGGGGGGGGGGGGGGGAGAAGGCCCAGCAGCTAAGAGGTTAAGCACATTTTTAACCTTTCAAATTTTATGTGTTTATTTAGGTATGGTCTGCTTGTGAACTGCCTCCTTTACTTATTCTGATCCTTTTTCATGTTATACAAATAGTATATGGTGGTTGGATGGAGGAGGCTTCAACTAGATTTCCGCTTCCACCATCCATTTTCCTCACCAATGAGTTTAATTAATTTACTTAACCAACAGCCTTTCTCTGTAGTTTGATAGGCTGTAATTTGCTGATAGGAACTATAACCAAATATTTTATTTTCTATTTCCCCGAAGGAAACTATTTGATTTATTAATTATAGATCTGCCTCTATCAAAAAGCAGATCACTAAGGCACAGAGTAATCATTTATGATCCTCCATAAACCAACAGTGAGGCAAGCCATGCCTCGTCTATTTGCATAACGTTAAGTCCATTGCTGGTCAAAGAGGGACAGGTGCTTTCCAAAGGAAAAGAATGGATCATCTGTTTTTTAAATTAAAAAAAACGTTCTTTATTAATTTTAATGAACAGAAATGACATACCAGAGTGCACATCAAACATGTTCCTACAGTATGAAGGTCCACCAAGTCACAGACAGAACAATCCTTATTGATTATACGGGCCCCCCAATCCCTCCATCACAAACCCGACACAAAGCATCAGCATCCTCAGTGGATTACAAGTCAACTTCCGGAGCAACGTCTGTTCCCCTCTTATTATCAGCAACATCTGGAGGAGTTGACGTGTGTCCACTATTCAGAGATTTCCTTCCACTAGGGAGACCCATTGCTCCCTCCTACCCACTTATGAAGCTGTCTAGTAGTTCCACCCATGCTTACAGGTCCTCTTGCACCTTCTCACCATGTCTGTTTAACTTAATAAACTTCTCATCTGCTAGGGCCCATTCCTTAACATCTCAGGACCATAATGGAACTTGGAGGCGCCTGGTACTCAACCAACAGATCTCAACCCTTCTACAAGCTAATAGGAGTGCTAGGTTCAATAATTTATGATGCTTCTTTTTCCCTTTTTTCTTAGGAATCACTCCCAGGATGCCCTACAACAGGCCAGGATCCAGTGGTATGCCAGTTACTGCCTCCAACGTAGAAAGGATAAACTTTCAATAATGTCTCACCAGGGGGGCAATCCCAGGCTAAATGAAAAAATGGTGCTTTCTCTGCCTGGTACCTGGGACAGGCGGTGCTCTTCCCTTTATAGATTTAATGAAGGACCACCAGCGTAAGGTATGTGTGATGCAAGGAGTTGAATTGTATCAGCTGAAATCTTACTTTGCTCAAGACTGCTTGCGCCTGTACACATGCCTTGTCACACCTCGTCTGTCAACTGGACTACTAAATCAGCCATCCATTCCAACTTCCCCCTTGACTGTTTGCAGGGGTTATCACCCTTTGAGGCTCTGCACATATGTGCTCTGGTGCCTAATTGGAGGATACCTTCCAGTGTCCGCAGGAGGGGGACTGCCCAGTGGGAAGCTGGTCCATATCTCCCTGGCTGTACTGGCATCTGTACTGTCATGGCAATTGGCTGGTATGAGGAGGGGTCCAGTTCCCTCCCTCTCCCCGGTTTTAGGATCATACAAATTAACCCTTCCCTCATAGTGGGTGGCAGAATCCCTCTGTAAGTACCTCCTGAAAGGTCTCTTGTAGGGGTTCAAAATGGACCATTTTAGATTGTTGTCATGGCTCTCACTTGACAGGCAATATTACAATGCACAACTTTGGTTCCATTTTCGGGATCTATCCAGATAACATTCAGTCTCACAATATAGTTGATAACTCTGAAGTCACCGTGGTTCTAAAGTCATCCAATGACCAACAAACTAATCTAAACACAAGCATTTCTTTAGCTATGATGAAATATGTACTTCTACAAATGGAAAAGGAATTACTGCCATCCCCTGTGTCAAACATAACCCAAACTGATATTCCTGAACCTCCAGTTTCAACAATGATTGACTCTATACAAAGTGTTCTAGCCTCCGTGGTAAGCTTTTAGCTAAACACTTTACCCAGGACCATTCACTAGAAATTCTAATTACTGTTAATAAAGTTCTGACTAATAGATCAGATCCGACTGATCAATCAAACAGGCAAGTAGATGTATCCCATGGCACTTCGACAGAAGATAAATCCTTAAAAAAAAAAAAAAACGAAATCAGAAAACAGGTATTTTTACAGTGTTGGCAGTTTCCATAGAAGAACTAAAGGTGGACAAGAAAGTATGTCTGTTATGTACATAGTAAGCTTGTGGATTTGCCTATTAAACTATTAAACGTCTTTATGCACTTACGATCTAAAATTATATGAACATCTTGATAATCTTGAAAATGTATGTACCTATGATTTTCCTCAACAATAGGTCCATACTACCATTTAATATATATGTTCCCCTTGGTAGAACTTCCGAGATGATGGCTACTGTATATAATCTAGTGATCATGTATCGGAATCTCCCATTCACCAAAGTGGTTGATCTTAATGGTCACATTTAACAAGTTCTATATACTACCCTTACCAGAGGCAGGTACTATCTGGAAAGATTTTTAAATGCCTGGGTCATAAAGCTGAATTTGACAGGTACGAATGGTTTTATACTGTGTGATGCACCGGGTGTCCCCAAAAGTAGTAGTTTATAAAAATCTAACAGATGATGTTCTTGCATTTTATGGTATCACATACTGTGTTCTTGCATTTTATAGTATCACCTACACAGTGGCACAGTTAAAGTACTAAGGCCCTCATTCCAACCCTGGCGGTCTCTGACCGCCAGGGCGGAGGGCAGCGGAAGCACCGCCAACAGGCTGGCGGTGCTTCCTGGGCTATTCTTACCGCCGCGGTCAGAAAAGGGGAACCGACGGTTTCCCGCCGGTTTTCCCCTGGCCCAGGGAATCCTCCATGGCGGCGCTGCTTGCAGCGCCGCCATGGGGATTCCGACCCCCTTCCCGCCAGCCTGTTTCTGGCGGTTTTCACCGCCAGAACCAGGATGGCGGTAATGGGTGTCGTGGGGCCCCTGGGGGCCCCTGCACTGACCATGCCACTGGCATGGGCAGTGCAGGGGCCCCCTAACAGGGCTCCATTAGGATTTTCACTGTCTGCTTTGCAGACAGTGAAAATCGCGACGGGTGCTACTGCACCCGTTGCACCCCTGCAACTCCGCCGGCTCCATTCGGAGCCGGCTTCATTGTTGCAGGGTCTTTCCCGCTGGGCCGGCGGGCGCCCTTTTGGCAGTCGCCGGCCGGCCCAGCGGGAAAGTCTAAATGACCCCCGCGGTCTTTCGACGGGGGAACTTTGGCGGGCGGCCTCTGCCGCCCGCCAAAGTTGGAATGACCCCCTAAGTGATCATGACTGAATCATTTTAGCCCTTCATACGTTTATCCCTCCAGCTTAAACAACTGGCTGGTGAATTTATCACCCAAAAAATCATATTCCTGAAGTGCAATAATCACTCCAGAAATAAATTGGGCCAATTGCCAAAAGCTCTTTGAAAACTAAATGTGTGGAATGGTGCGTTAGCTAGTTATCGATCTGTGTTCAATATGGTATCAGATACTATCCATTTCTCATATGCTAAATGCGAACACATACTGAGAATTTATGGTAGTGGCATTAGAAAACCATCAAAAAGCCATGCATCTCCTCCTAAATCTAGATATAATAGAAAGTTGAAAACTACCTATGCATGGTACAGTATCCACAAGTACCTAATTTGCATTATTGACCCAAAATACATTATGACAATAGATGACCAGACCTGATGTATATCCTCTCAAGATGTATTTCAAGTTAGGTAAAACAATTCAGAAATAGAATACATAAAACAATCCCAATCAAGATCATAGCCAGGGCTTTTTTAGTTCAATAAAGATACCATTATTAGATGTATTCAGTCACTTATGGGCTACCAGGCAGAAGGTCCTGAAAGGGGTACCAAGAGCTATTTATCAAACATTCACTTTTTAAACATTGAATTGACACCCTCATGGACAGGCTCACTTATACTACCTATGTATACAAAGGGCAGTAGAGACCTACAACACAACTACCAACTCAAAACTCTGGTTAGGTGCAGCTGGGAAACTATTTGTGAAGATCATACTGGTGGGGAGAGAAAAAAAATCCTTCGAACAGTCACGTTTCAGTTTGGAAGATCCACTGTAGAAAATATCCTCGCGCTAACCACAATAAAAGAAAAATGCACTATCCAGAAGAAAACAAATCTTTATGTTTCCTTCACAGATCTATCCTCTGCATTTGGTAGGTGGGTTGGGTAAAACTAATGATAAAATTAAGACAATAGGATATTCCACCGACCATTCTAATAACATTCAAGCAGTTGCCCACTGATATGTGTATAATGGTTTTCCTTGGTTCTTTGTGAAATGTGTGGATGTTCAGCTACCTTGATTTGTGAGTCATCTTGCTTCAGTGTAAAATGTGTGATACAGTGAGTGTTCGATGGGTTTGTCTGTTCTGCTGACAGGGGGAGAGAAGGGAAGTATTCACTGCCTCTGGTGGCACATACTATGTAGGTCTACATGTAACTTAAAGTGTCTGGGGTAAAACGTTCCAAAGAAACCTGCTAAACTTCAGTCATCTTTATATGCTTGCACCTCATTCGGTCATAACTTTAATTTAGTCATATGCAGTGTTTTGTGTATGAATTTCTATTGCATACTGCTAAAATGTTTACCTGTTTCCAAAGCACAGAGTTGTAGTATGTGTTGTGTGTGAGGATGCGGCACCGCAAGGAATGAATTAATTGATAAATCTATTATTAGACAAGTAAAGCCAAGCTCTGGTTCTGCATCACCTCATCTCTCTTCTTCAACAGAGTGTGGATGTAATTAGAGCTTCGAAAAGAGAACTGTGAAGGAGAGTTGTGCATGTTCACAGGGAGCACTGCTCATAGCTAAAGTCTATTGATTGTAATGCATCGAGCTCATTTGGAGCAAAAGTAATGCTGATGCTGGCTGGAGTAACTGTGGTTGAATGTGTGCAGGGAGCTTCCTGGGATGTAGTGATGTATTTTGTTGTAAAGGTATTTTGGATACCCGTTGGGCTGCATCTAGGCACGCAAGTCAGGGGCAAACTTGAACGTTATGGCCAATCACAATGAAGTGCAGTTCGGAATTATATGAAGTGGATTGGGCCCAGTCTCCAATAACCTATGGACGTAGAAGAATTTTTGAAGAAAAATATCTTAGAAGGTAAAGTTCAGTGGGGCAAGATAGAGGAGGTGTCGTCCTCAGGGAGTCTCTGGATGAAGTTGCGGCGAAGATTCAGAATTAGTCTCTTTTATGGAAGTTGGAAATCCTTACTGGGACGAAGCTGCAGACTGTAGCGGATGAGGGCTCCACGAGGCCAGATACCCCTTCTGCCAGAAGCCTCTGAACTGGATTTGCTGATGCATAGAAGAATGTAACGGGAGCTGCCCAGAAGTCAGGCCGACTAGTGATGCAACTTGGGCAGATTGGCGAGGAGGTAGGTCCCAGTCTCCTGTCCGTTCTCGGAGCACTTCTTGGCAGAAAATGTTTTAACACCCAAGTTTTGGATTTGGGCTATCTGGCACATTTCTATTCACTTCCAAGGGTCCAGGACTGGAGGGGCACCACTTGTACAGTCAAGACTCAGGCTAGGTCCAGGTGCGGGTTCAAGATGGTTGGAATCTTTTCTGTCCCTGAGGCTCTGATCAGGAGGCCAGCCAACTAGCCCTTGGAGTCAAGTCAATATGGAAGTTGTGGGTTCAAGCAGGAAAGCAGATCTCAAGCAGGAGGGTATTCCTCTGACGACACAAGGCAGGATTCAGGCAGCATGGCAGTTCCCTTGGTGCAGCAGAGCAGTCCTCTGAAGTACAGAGCAGGCTACAGGCAGCAAGGCAGTCCTCTCAGAGTTCTTCTGCATGTCCAGAAGTAAACTGAAGAGTGGGTCTGAGAGTCTTATTTGTATGCTAGGTGCCAGCTTTGCAGTGGAAGAACAGTCTGGAGTTTCACAGCCAGTGTCTCCAGAAGGGTTTGTAATTTTCTGCCTCCCTTCCCAAGTTCCAGGTTGTCAGCAGTTGCAATGGGCTATAGTGAAGCTTGTTTTGTCAGCTGAGGTAGTCTCTTTGTAGTGCAAGTAGTACTGTACACAGCCCCCCCATCCTGCTTGGATGGCCAGTCTTGCCAAAACCCACTCCCTCTATAGTGTGGCTGTCTAGGAGGGCTACAACTGCAAACTACACCTAGTCATATGACACAGGAAATTGGCTTCAGGCACAAAATAATTAGGACAAGAAAATCTCAACTTTCTAAAAGTGTCATTTTCAAAACATTGACTTATAGTTTGACTTTACCATTACAGAGCATTTTAAATTACAATTCCTCAGACACCATACATGATATTTCACTATGTTTCCAAACAAAGGTTATCACTTAATAAATGTAATACACTATACATTGTTCTCCTATGGGAAAGGTAGGCCTCACAGTTCTGAAAAATGATTTTGTGAGTTTTTCACTGCTAGGCTATGTAAAACTTACTTTTTTAAATACAATGCACCCTACCCTACAGGCTGTATAGGGCCTACCTTAAAGATAACTTATATGTACTAAAGAACGAGTTTTAGGTCTGGAAGAGGTTTATTTAGTCAGATCAAACTGCCAGTTTAGAACTGCATATAGGCTGCAATGGCAAGCCTGAGACATGCCCTAAAGCCAACAAAAATAAATTCAGCAGAACAGGAGGGTAAAAGGCAAAAAGGTTTCAGGGAAGACAACCCTAAGGCTGACAGGTCTAACACAGGTCAACAATGCAAAGGTTCCAGTGTTTGGCAGCCAGAATAGATAAGGAAGAAATTCTCAGCCAGCGACCCATTCTGGGATGACGAAACCAGGGTACAGTGAGTAACTTAATTCCTGAAGATCTTAAAGACCTCACTAGACTGTACACCTGCATTAACCTATAAAAGTATTGAGGAAATGTTCGGTTATTGGCCCTGCTGAAAGGCAGGTCTCAAAAAGCAGTCTATTATGAATGGGGAGCCAGTATAGGTCCCGTAGATGACTCGGAACAGAAAGACAGCTCCGTAGTTTGAAGACTAAGGCCCTCATTTCAACCTCAGCAGTCTTTTTCTAAGACCGCCGAGGTTCCTCCGGGCTGAAGACCACCAGTGGTGGCGGTCTTCTACCAACCGTATCATGACTGCTGTCAGCCCTCCGCTCTTTTTCGGACGGAGAGCTGCCAGCAGCCATACTGGCGGTCGGCGGTGAAGTGGAGGCTGCTCCTCCGTCACCGCCACGTCATCAGAACACCACCCACTGGATTTCGTCCCAGTATTCGGCGTGGCGGTGTTCTGGTGATGGGGTGCTGGTGGCGGAGCAGCCCCCATGGACCCCGTTCCCTCCTGGAGGATCACCGGAATAGGTAAGGTGATCGTCTGTTAGGGGAGGGGGGTAAGGGGGTGTTGTGTGGTGTGTGCGTGCATGGGGGTGTGCGTGTGTAGAGGGGTTGTGTGAGTGCGTGTATGCATGCGGGGGTGTATTGTGTGTATGGGAAATGTGACGTATATGTCTGTGTGCATGTGTGCATGTATGTATGCGTGTATGTGTGCGTGTATGTGTATGAGTGGTGTGAGCGTGCGTGTAGGGGGTGTGGGTGTGTGTGTGAGGGTTTCTGTGGGTTTGGGGGCGGAGAGCAGGGGTGGGGAGGGGGTCCTACCACCTTTTGGGGTGGTAGGGAGGTCGTGGGTGTTGGGGGGAGGACTCAGGGGAAGGGGAGACCCCAATCAGTGTCAGGGAACGAATTCCCTGGCACTGATAGTGTCTACCG
The DNA here is from genome assembly GCF_031143425.1 of Pleurodeles waltl. NCBI lineage: Eukaryota > Metazoa > Chordata > Amphibia > Caudata > Salamandridae > Pleurodeles > Pleurodeles waltl. The sequence continues at coordinate 969,977,129 of NC_090440.1, read as the reverse complement.
TCATGGATTTCGTGGCGGTACAAAACCCCACGAAATCCATGGCGGTATGCGGGGTCCTGATAGCGCCAGCGGTCTAGTGACAGCCGCTGGACTGGAGACCGAAGTCTCCAGCCCAGCGGTCGTTACCACCCTGGCGGTCGGTGTGTAAAAGTGGTGGTTTTGCATGCTGGTAACCGCCATGGTCGTACTTCCATTTTTTTTCTGCTGGCCTGTTGGTGGTATTACCGACGCTTTTACACCGACCGCCAGGGTTGTAATGAGGGCCTAAGTGAGCTGCATCATTCTGTACTGTCTGCATTTGTAGAATGACATACCAATTGGTACCACAAATGGGACCAAATGGAGTCAGGCTTACCAAAATCTAGAACATCACTTTTTTAGGAATTGAATGGGATATAGCTCTTTTGCATCCATTTGGCAATTGACACATTGGGCCTCATTTCAACCTCGGCGGTATTTTTCCAAGACCACCGAGGTACCGATGTGCTAAAGACCGCCAGTGCAGGCGGTTTCCGCACAGCGCATCATGACTGATGGCAGCCCTCCGTTCTTTTTCAGATGGAGAGCCGCCAGCAGCCATACTGGCAGTTGGCGGGGAAGTGGAGGCTGCTCCACCTCCACCGCCCCGTCATCAGAACACCGCCCACCGAATCCCAACCCAGGATTCGGTGTGGCGGTATTCTGGTGACGGGGAGCTGGCGGCGGAGCAGCCCCCATGGATCCTGTTACCTCCCGGAGGATCACTAGACAAGGTAAGGTGATCGTCCGTTAGGGGAGAGGTTGTGTTGTGTGCGTGCATGGGGGCGTGCATGTGAGTATGTAGAGTGGGTGTGTGAGTGTGTGTATGCATGCGGGGGTGTGTTGTGTGTCAGGAAAATGTGTGCAGGTCGGTCTGTTTGCATTTCTGTTTGTATGTGTGTGGGTATGTGTTGTAGTGTATGTGTGTAGGGGGTGTGTGTGTTGTAGTGTATGTGTGCATGTAGGAGGTGTGTGTGTTAATGTTGGGGGTAGGGGTGGGGATGGTGGTCCTGCCACCTTTGGGGGATGGTAGAGGGGTCAGGGGTGTTGGGGGAGGATTCGTGGGTGGGGAGACCCCTATCAGTGCCAGGGAAGGAATTCCCTGGCACTGATAGTGCCTACCACCATAGATTTTGTGGCGGTTCCAAACCACCTGAAATCCATGGCGGTATGCAGGGTCCTGATACCGCCGGCGGTCTGGTGACGGCCACTGGGCTGGAGACCGAAGTCTCCAGCCCAGCGGTCGTCACCACCCTGGCGGTCGGAGTGGAGAAGTGGCGGATGACCATGGCGGTAACCGCCATGGTCATAATTCCATTTTGTTTCCGCTGGCCTGTTGGCGGTATTACCGCCACTTCTCCCCCATCCGCCAGGGTCGTAATGAGGGCCACTGTCTTTAAAGAGCTCCTGAGTGTAAGCAGTGTGATCAGATATAGACAGAGTAAACTGCATATCGTCAGCATAGGACACACCTGAGAAATCAAAGTTTTGGGATGGAAAGTTCTCCTGCATGGTGAAGGATGTGCACCCCTGCCCTGTGTACCCCAGCTGCACCGATATATATATCCCTGGTACTGATTTTTGTTCATGAGGGAAGACAGATCATGTTTGTGCGCCATGACCTAGGCATGCCTCCCTGTACTGCGGTTTACTTAGACAGGGAGGGGCAAAACTAATGCTACCCTGATGAAGGCAGTGGGCTAATTCCCTTACCTGCAGCTATGTGATACGTGCACTGTGGTGACATCATATCCATATTTGTTTTCAGTAGAATCAGGAATGTGAACAGGCCTTTATACCAGTGTCACTGGAGTAGGGCCTACTGGCTCACTTGTGTAAAGTTCTGTAACTATATATTTAATTCACCCTTAGCCTGCATGGAATGCATGTAACACTGGACAGCTTGTGAAACGTGTGCGTGCTGGATTGCATTATGTGCCCCAGGATGGTACTTACCATGGAGGGCAGTGGGTTCCATTTTGGATGCCCAGCGACTGCAGAGGCTGTAGAGGTCTGGGCTACAAACCCCCAGACAGGAGATGTGTATTTTTGACATTCCTGAGGACTATGGTAGGACATACATACTGAAGGAGAGGAGAAGAGCATCCTCTGTGCACATCAATGGGCTGTTTAATTCTAGGAAGAGTTACTGGTCAGGAGGGCCTGGGTTTATTGTCAGGGACGTGATGAGACTGTTAAGGTTGACCCTACTATGGAAACTGGTAGAGAGAAAGGCTTAGTCCTTTCAACCTTCATAGGTTATAGTTCATTGGAGGCTGACAGCCAGGTGACAGCTCTGGTTACTCCCTTGGCCTTTTTGTGGGACACTCAGAATTGGAGCCACTCCTCATCTGGCTGACTGCCTCTTTGGCAAAGGGCAGTGCAGAGGAGAGAACACCTCAAAGGAGGTGACACTCCCAACACAAATGTAAAAGGGCAGGCACTAAATCATAAGTGTCTGTTATATTATGTGGATTTGTAGAGCCTGGCTAATCGTCTGTACCAAAACACAACATGCCTAAGTAGGGCAGGCCTGAGATGAGAGGAGGAGATCATGCTTGTTTCATCTAGAAGAGCCATATCTTGAGGTTCCTTTGGAAGTCCATGAGGGAGGGGAGGTTCTGAAGTTTGCTGGAGGTCATTCCAGTTCTTGACTGAGAAGTGTGAGAAGGAGTATCCTCTGCTTCTGGCCTTCTTGATGTGAGGAAGATGTGCCCTTGCCTGGGACGCAGATTGAAGGTGTCTGGTGGGTTGGCAGAAGTTGAGGTGGTGGTTGAGGTACGTTGGGCTGGTGTTGTGGAGAGCTTTGTAGGTGTGGGTGAGTAGCTTGAACTTATATATTTCCTTGACGGGGAGCCAGTAGAGATTGTTGAGATGTGGAGAGACGTGGTTATTTCATGGGATGTTCAAGATGAGTCTGATGGCGGTATTCTGGGTGGCTTGGAGTCAGCATAGAACATGGGCTGGGATTCCGAAGTAGAGGGCATTTCAGTAGTCAATTCTACTTGTGATAAGAGCCTGGGTGACAGTTCGCCTATTGCTAAAGTGGGAACCACTTGAAAATGTTGCGTAGCATTCGGAGGATGTGGAAGCATGATGAGGCAATGGCGTTTATCTTTCTGCTCATAGAGATGGTGGTGGCTAGGATGATCGCAAGGTTCTCGGCATGGGGTCTGTCAATTTTGGAAGAGCCACCATAAAGCTTCCTGAGGGAGTGGTTGTTGCTGAAGAAAGGGACTTCGATTTTGTCTGTGTTGAGCTGAAGGCAGTTGTTTTTCATCCAGGCAGCGACATTGCTCATGCAGTTGGCAAAGTTTGCTTTGGTGGTGCTGGTTAAGTCTGTAAGGGAGAGGATGGGTTGTGTGTTGTCAGCATAGGATAGTATGTTGATGCTGTGGGCTCCGACTATGTCTGTGTGGCGCATCATGTAGACTTTGAAGAGTGTTTGGCTGAGCAGCAATCCTTGAGGGACTCCCAGATGAGTTTCTTGGGTTCTGAGATGTAGAGGGGAAGTCTAACTCAATGAGTTCTGTCCGTGAGGAAGGAGGATATCCACTTGAGGGTTGGTCTGCAGATACCAAAGTGCTGAAGCTTTCTTATGAGTGTGTCGTGGGAGACCGTATCAACAGCTGCAGAGAGGTCGAGGAGGATGAGTGCGTCTGTTTCCCCCTCAGTGGAGGATGCTTCTGATGTCATCAGTGGCTGCAATGAAGGCTGTGTCTGTGCTGTGGTTGGTGTAAAAGCCAGATTAAGAGCTGTGGAGGAGTTGATGGATTTCTAGGTGGTCTGAGATTTGGGTATTGATGGCTTTCTCCATGACTTTAGTTGGAAAAGGCAGGAGTGAGATTGGTCTGTAGCTACTGGGGGTGTTGGGGTCTGCTAATGGTTTTTTCAATAGGGCTGATTTGTAAGGGAATATCACTAAGACGTCTTTCCTGCTGGAACCAAGACTGTGGACTAAGGCCTGCCAGTCACCCATCTGGATGAGGGGCTATTACCCCGTAGCCATGAACGTTTGTCCTGTGCTGGGAGCACCAGCAGTGACCTCTGAGGAAGAGGAGAGCACTTAGAGGCCACAGACCAGGGGATGCTGTGAGGAAGAGAAGATATCTGGAAGAAAATGAGGTCCAGCCGGGGTCCCGGTGAGCAGAGTGCAAGGCATCCGGTTCAATAAAAGTAGGTAACCCCGTGGGGTAGCTGTGAATTTGTGGGGCGTCACCTTGTGTCACTGATCTCTTTAGAGTTGTTGACAGTGCCCATGTGTCAAAAGAGGGCCACCAAAGACTGCCAGGGTCATTGCCTGTTGCTATTGTGACTGTGTGGGCCTTCACCTGGTGTAATTCCATCTTCCATGTCTTTGACCACCCCGTGTTCCAGGAAGGAGCCACTGAAGACTGTATGGGCCATTGCTTGGAGGATTTAGTCAGATAGGGACTGTTGCCCGTACCTCTGACCCCTAAAAGGAGGTCACTAATACTCTTTCGGGTCATTGCAGTGTCAAAGAAGTCCCTGCAACCCGCGGAGGGACCCAGAAACAAGACCAAAATCTGTCTTGTTGAAGGCCCTGCTTTGCCCAATTACCTAGGAGGACTGCAAATAAGGAGCTGCTGCACCCCAAGACCACTGTTGCATGAGACAGTATCGTAAACGCTGCCCTTCTTAGCACGGTTCACCCTGCTTGCTGTGGGAGCACAGGGGGAGAAGCACCCACCTTCTGGACACTTCAGAGATTGTGGTAAAAAAAGACTGAAACAGAGCTGCAAGCCTTTTGTGGGGACTTATGCTAGCTTATCACTGTTTTGCCCAAGAGCTGACAGTTAAAGCCAAAGCTAGACTTTGATGCACACGCTATTGTGTGCTGCACCTAGGTCTCCTTCCAAGTTACACCTGGTGCTGCAGAGTCAGAGTGGAGAGAAGGGAAGAAGAGAAGGGACATGCAGGTGGGGAACACGGCCTGGTTCAGTGTTAGGTTGCTAGCCTTTAAAGGAGACTTTATACTAAGATCAGTATTGGTCTGGACAATCACGTTATTGGGGACCACACCTTGCACACACCACCACTGAAAAGCCCTGGACAACCACTGAGAGTGAAGTGCTGAAGGGAGGTAGTACTTGGCCCTTAGTTACTCAGAGCCCATAGAAGGCCCAATCCAGTTCGGGCCCTAGTACACCAGGAATAAAGGGCCACCCCTCCCCCACATTTGGGCCCAGTAGCTCCTGCTTGACCCATGGCCCTCTGAAAGGGGTTGTGACATAAAGGATTGAACAATTTGGGCTAATCAACACATGATGTAAGCAATGGCTATTCATCTGCGTGTTATGGCCAGGAATAAACCTGCATTGATCTGTAAGTACCAACTGAGCAACCACTGGGAGTATTCTATCCGCTAAAGTTTCAGCTAATATTTTTCTGTCGTTTTATATTCTATATTTTATTTACTTAAATCATAGATAAGGGATTTTAGGACCCTGGGACCTGGGGATTTCCGTCAGTTTCGGTATCTTAATTATTACAGTCTCTCATAAAATCTGGCAATCTTCTGTGACTCCTGGCCTCCTCAAACACTTCTAGAAGCCTCCCTATCAGCTCCTCACAAAACAGCCAATAAACCTCGCCGGGAGTCCACAATTCCTGGGGGCTTCCCCGCTGTGATATCATCAAGCTCTGACATGAGCTCAACTTTAGAGAGCTGCTTGCTCCACTGTGAAGGGCGGAATAGCAAGTTTATTTGAGAAATCCTTTCTACATATTGCACAAAGGTGTAGTTAATAGCCAGCTGTGGAAGGGCCAGAGTACCTTCCGGTTTGTCAAGTGATAATATAACAGAGGGAGGTCTTTCCATTTTTAGCAATTCACTACAGCTATCGCTTGTATGGGTAACTGTCGATATTCTCTACCAGTAATCCTATCCAGTGAGTCCCAGGCGGCTCCCACTTCTGCTTCCACTCTAGCTAGTCCCCCAAGAGGATCACTTCAGGTCGAGTACTGGAGCCTGAAAAATCCACTTTCTGCTCGGCTCAGGTCATGCTGCAACTGCTGTTTTATGCCGTATATCTGAGACATGCATTCTCCTCTCAGACCAACTTTTAGCTCGCCCTATTCCATGGCCTGGGTTGTGGTGGTTCCCCTGTTATTTTCAAAGAACATAGAGATGGATGCTCCAATCGACAACTTAAGTCTCAGGTCCTGCTAAGCCTGCGGGGACAAGCGCCATATATGGATCATTGGTCTAGCAATCATCTTGTCATAGTGCATGAGGAGTGGAAAGTGATCTGAAAGGAAACCGCACAGATATTTTGCAGAAGTAATTTGAGCAGCAAGGTTATGCGTTTCTAATAGATAGATCGACCTACCATATGCATTCTATAGTGATGAGTGATATATCTATGTATTCTACATTATGCACAATCTCAGTCATTGTATCGACCATTCTTGGTTTCGTGTGGGTCTTAAACGGATCTGTATTTAGAGTCTAATCCAATGTACAATTAAAGTCGCCGACAAAATCAGAGGGACCTCTACATACGAAGAGCCAGTTTCAACTAGAGATAATAAAACAATCTCTGTCATCCACATTTGTGGCACAGTTACTCAGTAAGCAAATTTACACCTCATCCAGCAGACCACACACCATAATATATCGGCCCTCTATACCTGCTCTGAAGTAATGGTGGCGAAACAGAACCCCCTGCGCATTCCATGTTAGCTCTCCCCTGGTGTGGGAAAAATGTTTTGCCGAATACAACTGACTCCTCCTTTTTCTAAAGTTTAAGTACTTCTTCTTCCATTAGCTGTGTCTCTGGAAGAAATGCAATTTGGACTGAATACCTCTTTAGGAATTTCTGCAACCCTATTTACTCATAATATAGCTGTTTTTATAGGTGTACCCATTTCAGCTATTCTAAGGTGTTCCTATTGCGTCATGTCTTTGGTAGTGATAGGGCATGGCAGTGTACATGTGTAGCGTCCAAGCGTGTAACGCTACAGAAATGTCAGCTACATAATGTGAGCAGTAGTCTGGTGCTTAACATGTGAACTCTTTGCATTGTTTAATCTCAACCTCAAATCCCTCGCTCTCTGGGAATACGCATATCCCAACCAACAATTTATGTGTCTCCATTGACTTCCTCTGCAGCATTTCAAGGAACTTCCTGTGTAATACATGCAACAATAGCAGTTCCCAAACAGGAAATATTCAAACGTAACGATTAAGCCTGATGGGTATAATGCTAGATGGCCACCGGGCTCTCTAGGAGGCCCCATAGTCCTTACTGACTCCAGTTCCTCAGCAGCCCCAATTAAAAGAGGAGAGGCATGAAACTAGCCCACTGAGCAAAAAGTGCCATGCTCATTATAAAGCAGAGCAATTCACAATCAATTAAGAATAGGTCTATTTTGCATTAAGTGTTATCCACCCAAACCATTGTTCATATACCCTTAGAATGGAACAGGAAACAGCATCGGTATTCAAGCATTCAGATGTCTCTCTTGCTCAGGTCTCCTGCCCACAGGTGCATATACTTGGCATGTTGTCACAGATCCTGTGCGTCATCCTGGGGTGTAACTGCATCCGTCTGTATTTCTTTTTCCAGAGTTCCATTCTCAGATACCACCACTCTGCCTCCAGGGAGAAGGGACACCCCTGCTTGTATACCTGACCCTCGATTAATCAGTCGCCATCCCTTTTGCAGGCTTGGGAGCCTGCCGGTAACCAACCTGTGCCCAGACACGACTCCCCATTTCCAGCGACTCCCAAATTTCCTCCCGAAACAATGAGAGCGTCTTTCAGGTATCACTCTACGTTTGGATGAACACAGCAACACATACTACAGATTCATGGACCTTAGTCTTTGCTTAACAACAGTGTGTTATTTTCTCATTCTCTGGTCATTTGAGTGTAATACAGAAAGATCCTGATGAAGTGACCTTCATGTCTCACTTCTCCTCAGCATCTGGCACTCTACAGGTTGACGTCTCTGTTCCTGTAGTTTAGGATGTTGGCGATTAGGGCATGTGGTGGGGCTCCCAGAGGTGGAGCAGGCACAGGCTCCCTTTGGGTTCTTTCAATTATAAACACCAGTAAGAGGCTCATTGGATGTAGGACTTCTCAAACCTATTTCGCCTGGAAGCTCTCAGGGACGTTCCCATTCATATGTTCAGAGGAAACCATGAAGCACAGATTATTACAACATGATCATCTCTTTACTTCCTCCTGATGCACCTCCAGGAGCTGAATGACTTCTGTTAGCGAACGTATCTTAGGTTTTATCTCATTGATGTCCATTTTTAAAATGTCTGCTGCTTTTTCCATTCCGATGTCTGTTCACTTAGTTTGCCTAGGTCAACTCTCAGCAAATTCACCTCCATGGAGATGGTATCAATTAAGCTTTCAAGACCCTGCCTAGACTGCATAATTGCAGCCAGGATCTGGGCCCCCGCTGGGGCCAGCTGAGGTGTGGCTTCAGCAGACCCCACCCTCCCCCCACTTTTCACCCTGTCTACCAGTAGCACATTCATTTATTTTCGTCTGTTGGGATGCCCTAGTTGGCTTATCTTTACCCATAGTTGCAGCAGTGCTGTACTTGGCTCTTACCCAAAGCGACAGCTCCCCACTAAAACACTTCAGTGGGACACTGACACTTCTTTCAATCAATCATATTCACTCCCCAGGTTCGTGTACCACATACAGTGCCCCAGGCTTGAATTCTATCCTCAGTACCAAGTACATAAACTCAGGCACATATGGGATGTTATCAAGAAGTTGCTCTTCTCGCATGGTCCACAACTTCTCTAACCAGAAGTGACTAGTCCTCTAGAAACCCTTTTAGTATGTAGGTGCTGCTTAATTCCAATGATTCCCAAGGTATTTATGCTAAGTTCAATCACCCAGCAGTCTGGCTTGATATTCAAGGATTTTGTTGTTCACTAGATGCTGATCCTTATTCACTGTCAAAGCGCAGCAGAAAATCTCTTCTAGTTCTGCCTGCACCACTCTTCAGCACCGAGCTCTCCCTGAACCAACCATCCAGGGTCAATCACCCTCATTCAGGTGCTGACCCAAACAGAGAAAGGTCAATTTATCCCCTCTTTGTATCTGCATCTCTCTCTGCTCAGTGTGGCCAACTTTAGCCCTCCTGGACCTCAGGGCAAGGCTCCGCCATATAGGGCAGTCTGGTTGTGTGCACCATGTCTGGCTTTCACCAGCCGCGGCCTCCAGGTCTCTTGGGTTTCCCAACACTAGAACCTGCCCTTCTTTGGCGCTCCAGTCACTTTGGAGGCCGCTCTCACCTCTGAAGCACCATTTGACAGTGGAGGGTATGTGAAGAAAATATTGGATTATAAATATCGAGCTACGGAAATATCGAGTTTTTAATACTGTGACGCATAAGTATCATGATGCAGAAATAATTATTATTGACAAAAATATAAATTTTTAGGTACGTAATATAATTTTCAAGAATATCTATGTTGTTAATATCGTTTTCAATAATATTGATTTTTTTAAAGATCCTTATGTATTTTATTTCATATTTTTTATTGTATGTTTCATTTTATTTGTATAATTGTTGTTAATATTTTTTTTAACTTGTTTATTTATGCATATGATAAACACATACAACTGTGTACTACATTATTACATAGTGCTTTCAGGAGGGGGGAAGAGCCGACCAATCACACCTTTTATGTTCATAACATTTTGAAGAGTTCAGATCCAGGTCCACTTAACTGTTCTGACTGAGCGCGCATAGGAAGATAAGGCATCCGTGTTGTTAGATCAGGGAACCCAACCAATATGACTTCCACAGCGGCCCAACAGAGCAGATTGTTGCTAATATTTTTAAATGTAGTTTGTAATTTTAAGATATGTGTAATTTTTAATTTAATTGCGAATTATAATTCATAGCATCGTAGCAGTGTAGCAGGTTGTGAGGTTTGCAGGGGTACAGGGTGGAAGTTAGTTAAGTATAATTAATTACTAATTCATTTTTTATTTATTATTACTTATTTATTGATAATTATGTAAATTGTGTAATTCATATAATTTTTAAGTCGGGTTTGTAGAGGTATAGGGTGGGAAGTTAATTAAGTAACGATTAACAATTCATTATTAGTTGTTATTAAAATATGTAATTGAATCATAATTATGCAACTTTTTAATAATTATGTTCTTTTGTTACATATTGGTGCTGGTCGTGTTTGTAGGGAAACAGGTTGGGAAGTTATTTAAGTAATAATTAACAATGAATTAATCATTTATTAATAACTATTTTATTGATTACTTAATATGTTAATTGTGTTATACTTTTTTATTTTAATTGTGGGCAGCTAGGTATGTGGGATTATAGTGTGGGAATTTTATTAAATAATCAACATTTGTATTTGATCTTAATTATAACAACATGTAATTATTATGTAAATTGTTTACTTGTTTTTAAATGTGTATATATAATATTTATATGAAGAGTTGTATATAGTTAGTCAATTAGTAGAGTTATTAAAATATATTATGTGTTAGAAGTGAATTACATTCTCTACTGCTGCACAGAGTGGAGTGGTAATAGTAAATATTATCTCACTGGAGTCCAACACTTTCCCTACTGTTGCACATATGGAGTGTGTATAGTAAATTTAACCCCTCTGATGTCCAACACTTTTCCTCCTGTTGCAAAGGCTGGAGTGGGAAGTCTAAATTTTGCCCTACCGGAGTCCAGAGATTTCCCTACTGTTGCACAGACTGGAGTGGGAATAGTAAATTTGACTCTTCTGGAGTCCAAATCTTTTCCTACTGCTGTACACATTTGAGTGAAAATAATATATGTATTTTTCACAGACTTTATTACTTTTTTAATGTTGTTTAAATTATGTAAAATTATCATTATTTGTTTAATTTTATATTATCTTTCTATATGTATATATTTTTTATTTTGTATGTAATATTTGTAGGACAGTTATTTTTTATTTGTTAATTTAATATTTTGCATTTGATTTTTTTAAATGTTTTATGTAGGTATATTCATTTATACATTTATAAACATATATGTATATATGTGCTTTTTCTAGCAGTAAATTAAAAAAAAAAGTTATATATTGTAAAATATATTTCTAAATAATAGTGTTATGTTTTATATATGTATATATGAGCAAACACACATTTATGTGTGTATGTTTATATAAGTATATATTTATATATATTATTAAATGTTACTTAAATTCATTTAGTTTACATTATATCAATGTTATATATTAAAATATTTAAGATTGACTATTTTAAACTATACATATATCAAAGATCGATATTTATGTATGTTTTTAACAATATCAGTGCAAAGCAATATTTTTTTCTTTGTATTTACCTTTCTAAGTATAGGGAAACGATATTTTTGACACAATATTTATGTGTCACAATATTTTTGTGATTGATATTATGTCACTGATCTCGCCAGAGTTCCTGGGACCAGCTGCAGGCAGGTCGCCACCTCTCGAGTGGCCTCCTATGATGGGAGAAGGCCGTCTCTCTGCCACAGTAATTGCGGGCTAAGGACAGCTCACATGTGGCAATCGGTGCCAACCAACGGGCTCACAAGTGTAAATCAGGTCACATGCATGCCTCGATTACCCCAGTTCCTTCAGAATTACTGCCTTTTTGCTGCCTAAGGCCCACGAACAAAAGACCACAATGTCATGTCGGACATCTCGCCATGACACTCCCTGTGAAAAACGAAAATGGGTACAGAGTCCTGGGGTGCAGTACACCAGGGCTCCAAAAATAGAAATATCAACTTTGAAAATAAAAAATGTGGCTGATCTCAGATTATATACTTTGATGAGATTATTCAAATATTGGGCTTTGAAAATGCTTGCTAGGTCACTGCCTGACCGTGAGGGGTGGTCCTGATTTAATATGGAGTTGTCTGGGGTGGGGGTAGGACAACACAATATCAGGCATAGAGGCATCTCTAATTAAAGTTTCAGTCAGAAACATAATATCAAGCTATTGTGGGATGATAAAGTCATATATTTCCCTGTTGTGTTTGGATAGGAACCCAGTGTTTAATAAACACGCTTGAAGGGTTTTACTGTTAAAAGGCATAGTCTTTGCAGGGTGAATATCTTCCCAAACGCCACCACTGCTGAGCATACATCCTACAGGAAAAACAGCTGGTGGACCCTTCCAATACTCTGGCCTGTTCAGCTTAACTACTTTTCCAGTATCAGGCCATTAGTTCTTGGGTTGCATATGAAATGTGTGTGTTAGTGTGTGGCAGTGCATGGCAAGGAGTTCTGGCGCTAGGAGCAGTCCAGGCACACAGGCCAGTCAGATGATCATGGTTGTAATTGGAGTGGTTACTGCAATTCTGGGCTAGCTTGGGAACAACTTACAATTCCTGTGGATGGGGCGCAGCTTTCTAAAATAAGAAACAAGATCCTAAAAGGCAAGAATCATAAGTGATTATTTCGATGAGTAGAATGAAGATGTACATTCATGGGCACAGACTACTGAGCTGCTGCAGGTTCAGATAGCTGTCATCATGCTACTTGGGCACAGTGAGGACATGTAACCTTATTTCCATTAGAAACTAGGGCACTCTTGTTGTGCCACTTAATTCTGCTGTGGCTGAGACAGATTCTTGGGAGAGCTTCTAGGTGTGTCCAGTAAACCTAGCAGAGAGCAGCACCAAGGTCTACCTAGCAAAGATAACTCTGATTGCCATTCATGAGCCACATGATGATGAGCTGCTCGGTTCAGCCTAGAACCAGGTGCCTGTTTTCTTTTTTTTTTTTTTTTGCTTCTGAGGCATCTAAAGTTCATACATCTAAACTGGAACTTTTCTGAGTTAATGCATGAACTTTAGACAGAACAAGTAGTAAACAGAGAGGCAATTTCTGTTCACCGTTTCCAACCTATTAACTCTGAGAAGTTCTGAGTTGTGTGTATGAACTTTAGAATCCTCAGATGCAAAAAAAACATTTGGCTCTGCACTGAGGCAGTGTACTTGTCATGCATGATATGGCACCTAAAGTCCCTTCTCCTTAACTTCTCCAATTTCCTCCTCTATCAGAAATGGAACCCAGCCACATTTGTCTTGTGACACTAGAACTGATATTCTTTTTCTTGCTAGTATTCTCGACATGTTATGCCCATGAAAAGCACAACAAACAACTGTAAGACTTTTCTAGAAATCAATTTATGAATATACTTTCAGATAGCTGCTATTGATGAGTCTAACCAGCTTATTAGAAGTTTGGCACCCCTCCGCAGGATCACCAAACTCACGAGGAGGACGCCTCCGCCATGGCAGTGACGTCCCCACCGTGCATATTACAATGTTCACACTAGGCTGACTGGCACAAACATTGTAATGAGCATTCCCACCGGGCTGACTGCCGGGAACAGCAAAGCAGACAGTGAGCATTCTGACAGTGCTGGGCGGGGGGCCCGCACTTCCTTTCCACTAGCTTTTTCATGGCGGGCCCCCCGTTATGAAAAGGCTGGCAGAAATAGGGGTTGTAACCAGCCAGGTGGCACTGTGTTCAGCGCCGGCATGGCTGGTTGTAAGCCCGACTGCTGTCATGTCATCGGGAACCATGTTCCCGGCTGGGACGGCCGTCATTTGGGGGTCCGACCACCGAAGTCGTAAATTGGCCTTTGGACCACCAAGGCCATGGCAGTCCGACCGCCACCAAGAGTTTGCCAGTCTCATGACCGCCAAATTCATAATGAAGCTCTAAATTTTACAATTTTTAGGTCTTAACTGAAACAGCGCATGCGCTGTCGCTACCAACATCTTTTGTTATTTAAAAAAATTACTAAAAAAGGCCTAGAGCATGCCCATTGCTTACCCATGGTTGACTTAATCGTTACTCTCATTTCCTTGCTTTTTATTGGCCAGCGGCTGCCAATTTCACTTACTTTTTCATGTGTTTGCCCTCTTGATGGAGCATGGACCAAGTACTGATTAATGTCTTTAATGGTGTCCTTCCCCCGCCCCAAGCTGGAATCAGAGCCTCACGCTCTCCTAGACTATTTGCTTTCACAGGGATATACATGCACTTCGAAGGTCTCCAGGTGCCTGCCTGAATCTGCATTTATTTCTTAAGCATTGCTTTAAGCTCTCAGAAAAGAGTTAGGGCCTGATTTAAGAAAAGTGGCGCTGCATCCAATGCAGCGCCATTTTTCATGCACCCCTTAGTGCCCCCCTACCGCCACCATGTATGTGCTGTATTTAATATACTGTGCACCATGGTGCAGGGTAGGGGCAATACTGTTAAAATTTTTGACGCTATTGATGTACTGTGTACGATTGGTGCCAAAATGTTGCCACTAATCCTGCACACTACATAGGGGCCCATTGAAAGCAATGGTGTGTCCCCTTTCAAATGCCTGCACTGTGCAGGTGTTAAAAGAAGCTGCGAAACACCCCCCTTGCATACATTATGCCTGGCGCAGGCATAATGTGGAGCAAGGCGTTACAAAGTGGTGCAATGCATGCATTGCACCACTTTGTGAATACGGTGCAGCGTTTTTGGCCTCGTTAGACCACATTAGCGTAAAATAAAAAATAACGGTAATGTGGCGCAAGGAGGCGATAGGGCCTCTCAAATCTGGGCCTTAGTGTTAGTGAATGCCGAAACAGAACAACATCGCACTCAGTGAACACGACTTCATTTTTAATTAGTAAGTATACTTTGACTGTCAATGAAAGTGAAACAACTCACTCTCTTCTAAACTGTTCAGCTCACATCACTTTGCCCAGTCCCCTCCAGCCTAACTTCTGGTCTGCTTCAACACCTGCCTAGTGGTGTCAAGTACTGCATTACTGCAGTGCTCTATGGTAACCACCAGGCACTCGGGCGTAGCTTGGCCAGTAAGACTGTGGGGTGTGAATCTCAGCTTCCCCAACAATCACGCTAGTATATCATGTTAATCATCAAGGGCCAGATGTACCAAAGGATTTTACCCATTCTGTGTCTATGGGAAAATGCTTTAGTACATATGGCCCCAAATGAGAAGCAAGACATGAGGGGAGCTTACGGGGCAATAGAAAGGAACAGCAGTGCAGATTGTTAGCGGTACTTAAAACATTTTGTAAAATAGTAAACATTTTTTTAAAATAAATTATAAACAGAGGGAAGAGTGTGTGTTTTTTGTTTTAGTCTGTGTGTGCATGTTAAACTCCTAGGTGAAATCCGACAGACACCTCACCATACCCGACTGAAAGAACCTGTTCCCAAATTTCTATTACATAATACATTTGTTAGGGTACGTAACGCCTCAAACACCCCCCACCCGTTCCCCGCCGAAGCTATGCCCCCGATTGTCATGGAATAGACTGAGGCAGTGCCGATACAATGCCTCTCTGTCATGCCCAGCATCTCCCCACCTACATTAGTGGGTACTCTGCTGTGGAACTGACTGCAAGGAGAAAGAGTTAACATTGTTAAATTGATGTTTATTACATTATTCCCTCAAACTCCTCCCCTGTATTTAAATTGTTTGAATCTAAACGTAAGGCAGCTTAACGCTCTGTAGAGGCAGGTCCTTCTTGTCATTTGGTAGTTCCTGTTGATTGGAGTTGGGAAGCTGAAGATAGAGCCCCCTCTTCCCTTAGTGTCCTGGCTCAGCTTTACCAGTGCTTGCTCTGCTAATGATGTCTTCATACTCTGGAGGCAAATGCATACTTTTTTCACTCTTTACTATATCCTTACCATATGGCATTTTTTCACTCTTTTCTTTTTTTCTCATCTTCTTCCCCTTAATTGTTTCAACCTTTAGTTTTTCTTCCATTTGTTTCTTTCCTATATTTCATGTGCTTTCTTCCTGTATAGGTCTCCTAGATATGCCTTCTTCTCCTATACCCTTTCCCTTTCTACTTTTCATTCTTTCTTGTTCTCATCACTTCCTCTCTCATTACTGTTATGTCCCATACTCCATTGCGGTTGCACAATGTGTGTACTACAACTATATGTGCCTCTGTTGTATGTCTGTTTTTATATATATATATATATAGGTCTTAACTTATAGGTCTGTCTCTGTGTTGCTTGTTTCTTTGTTTGTGCATGCACCAAAACTAATATGTTTATCTTTAATTTTGTAATGCATGCAGTCACTAACATGTGCAATTCTGTTTCTTTGCACTACAACATTAAGCACAGATCTATTGGTATTGTCAGTAATTTTTGCTGTTCTTTTTCTTTTTGCTAATGCTGTTCTGCATTGGCAACAAGAAATTGCAAATATAAAAGAGCGGCTAACAAAAGTGAGACCTGTTGGCTTTGCCAATGCTTGTTCTTGGTATGGATGCTGCCATAGCTGAAGCCATGTTAACTCCAAGCTGGACGATTACTAATGAAGATATCAAAGTTTTGACATACAGTTACTAAACTAGCCTAGAATGGGAGTGAAAATAGCATATTTACCCAGTCCTAAGATGTGTGGGGAGAGAGTTTGCTGGATTTAGGAATTTCCAACAGGTTGATATTTTTGTAGCGAGATCTTTATCCATAGTCAATGTTTAGGCAGCCTGTACTTGAGTTTTTTGTCTTTATAGTCCATGGAACCATTGCATGTTGTTTTACCAAACCTACCAACTTAAGTCGAGACTTTCTCGGAAGCCCAGCTACCTACTGATTTCCGACTGTAATTCTAAATTTTGTTAAGGGGCCAGAGCAGCCAATTCACCTCTCGGCCCCTGCCGCAGTGAAATCAATAAAACATTTAAAACAATACTGTTTGCAGGCAGCCAGTGGCTAAACTCAGAATGCATCTCAGGAAAAGGACTAGATGTGTATTTGCCAGGGAGGTGACAGGACAACCAGAGCTTCCAAGGGACAGTCGACCAGCTAAGTCCCCTCCCTCGTTTTGCCCCTAGGGATCACATGCAGAATCTGAAAGTTTTTGAAGGACTGCAGCCTATTCAGTCTTCTGAAGTTAGGACACTTCCATCATGAACAGGAGGTTGCCTTAGGCTCCTCAGCTGTAGAATAAAATGATTTGAGTGCGCTGCCCCCCACCACGCCCACCACCTTGCACTAGTGAGACTGGAGTCTTCCACTACTTTTCTGATTCCTTGTGGTACCTGCAGGACAATTTTTAAATGTTGCCATTTTAAGAATTTCTCTTTTGGACTCAATCAAACTATATTGACAAATGTAAGCCCTCACATCTCCCCTCCTAGTCCCACCACCTCTAGACACAGCAGAGAGCACTGACTAACTCTTCTTTTAGCATTCGGTGCCGATTACTATCATAGGCTCGTGACTGGTAACAAGGTCCCTGCCACTTTTGGAGCCTGAGGCCTCCCACAAGTTAATAATTTGAATCCTTGGCAACCATGCAGCACGTGGCGGCAAGACCAGTCTGCCATGTTTACTACAAGGAGCATCCACATGCCTCCTTTGCCACCAAAAACCAAAATTGACACATTGATTATGGTGGAGCTTTCGTTTGGAGCACAGTATCCCTCACTGATAGTGAGTTTCGCAAATTAGAGTACACCCTTGCTCACTAAATGTGTGCATCACACCATGAAACACAATGTCATTCAGAGTGCTTGGAGCTTTATTCAGTGAAATAAAGTCTCATTGTTCTGTAGAGTCTCACAAAGTGTTTTCGAGTCTTTAGAGCCCCATCCCAAATCGTGAAACAATGTCTCACTGCAAGCACAGGCTCATATATTGTTTTTAAGTCTGCGACTGAGCAGCCCGTTTACATAATTGAACATAGGTCTTGCATATCGGGGTGGAAGCTTCATTTTTTTATTGTGGGTCTAGCAATGTGGGACATAAACTCACTCACTGAGTGTGAGCTTCACAGAGCAAAGCCTTCATCGTGGAACATGGCTCTCATACCTTGGAGCTCTTTTCTTAACTGTTTTGTGGCCTTGTATTCCAGACCACAGTTTTTCTCCCTCCATGCAGCTCTGTACACAGACCAACCACGTGCAAATCAGTTTTGGTCCTACTCCAATAATTCCAGTCCAGCATGAAAGGCCATGCTGTGCCCCTCCAGACAGGACCCCAAGCAATTCCCAACTGCTTTAGACCTACTTAGGCCTTATCAGTAATGTATGTCTTGTTTCCTGTGGCAGAGTGAGCGTGGGACATGCATCTGGGCATACCCATCTCACCTTGCGTGTCTTCAGCAAAAACAAAAAGTGACAAGTGTGAATGTTGTTTCCTCTGTTATGCTTCTAAAATTGCTAACGTAACAGAAGATGTACTGTTTTCCATCTTGAAATGAGGCTAAACCACACCACGTGATCATAGTTGTTGCTATTTCTTGGCTCTAACTACAGTATTACAAGTTTCATACTAAAAGACGGCTAGCGCTCCCAGAGGTTTCTCGCCGTGCTGTTCATACAATGTGTCCATTATAATGCTGGAATAACTAGTGAGAACTCAATGCAATAGTATAATGAGAGAATCCTCAAATGTGTTCTGTAGCAAAATGTTTCCTCTTGCTTGTTCCTCTTTGGTGCATATCCTGAGAACCGTGTACATGCTTAATGATGTATGAAATCCTTTGACTGAAACCCTATAACATGACATACTTTTCCTCTGTAACAAGGCACTCCTATTTCCCATTCTCACAAGGCAAATCTATGCTAGATTTTCTATTGAACTTTACTGAGTTCTTGATGCTTATGATTTGTATGCTTTGCTGCTAACTATCGATGGCATAGTTAATGTATTTTGCCTAATAATTCATTGTACATATCTTCAGAATACTGACCCATGTCTGTCATTCGTATTGGGAATGTTACAGTTCTGATAGTTGATTTTAAACCAACATGAACTAGGGACAGGTCCAGTTGGGGAGCATTAAAGTCTGTGTAGACATTACACCACTGCTGGTTTGAGCCGCTGGTGTGCTGTTGGTAAGATTATGAATGACACGTTTGCACACCGACAGAAGGAATGCTGGAATAAATCTCAGCCACGGCCGATCGCTCAGGCCACAATCCAGACCATCACTTTTTACTCACTGTTACGTTGTCGGTATCAGGCCTCAAGTGATGTCATTTCTGGAGACGTAACCATTATACTAATTGGTGGCTTTGAAACCGGAAGAAAATTACTTGTCGTGTTTCCTGGAAGTCGAGATTTGCCTTGATATGAGATAGACATGTCCCATGCACTGCGGCCTCAGATGCGAGCAGTTTCCCCATCTCCCTCCTTCTGGCCAACTCTCTTTAAGTTTTCATGTATTGATAGAAAATTCCTCTTTTCAACCAATATCCTCCTAATTTCCCACTAGCTGATCTGTGCTTTATAGCCACATCTTCAACTGTTAAGATCCGACTCCTTGTCTAATAACAATCCAGTCTGTAGTGTTCGTTACATCAAATCGATAAAACAAAATAAGAGCTTTAGCAGGTCCTATGACGTAGAACTACATAATAATCAAAGTAGGTTGATATAATATGTCAATTATTCTTAGCTTTGAAGCCTTGGAAGACAGTTACAAATTCTGGCTCTTAAGGGCTGTAATATAGACATAGATTTATGATTCAAGTTTTAATTTCAGTTTGCTATTCTTTAGAAGATTTTTTTGACAATTTAGTCAGACACTTAGCATTTCAAGATATATTTGTATTAAAAAAACATCATAAATATTAACTTTTGCAAAAATAAAATGTATTAAAGTAATCAAGCATAAAGTGAATTTGTTCCAAAGATTTATCTGACTTCTACATAAGGCACCGGAAATGTCTGACATATATGAGGGAGCAGGTAGAAAAAGACTAGGTTTCAGGCCAGGAATAAGCACAGGTTTAAGGAATTTGTCATACGGCAGAAATGGTGTTGGGGCAACCGACAACCACTAAACCCAAGTGTCATAAATTAGAGAGATCTACAAAAGCCATCACAGCTATCAAACCATGATAGAGTGACAAAAGACACTGAGGAGGAATATGGGCATGAATGAGCATGATAAATGTGCAAGTGAACCTCAGCCATAGGTGAGCCATCCCACTCTACCTCAGAGCCAAAGGAGATTCAGGGGGTTCTGGAATTTATGGCTGTGGCACTAGATCATGGTCCCTGATCATATATTGATAGAGATGAGGATGGAGGCTGGTAAATGACTGTGCAGAAGGGCGGGGGAGTGGTGGGGCAGACTTTGCATGACTAAGTAGCCACGAGGAACGGAGGAGAGAGAGGCTCCACATTACCAATGATAAATGGAAGCAGCTGGATAAGGTGTAACCAGGAATCATGGGGAACAGTGGAGGACAGAACCGGCGTCTCCAAATGTCAGTAAGGGATGGAAAAGACAGACCCATCATGATGGGGAATCATAGAGAACAGACCTAATGACTGTTAGCCAGTCATATTCCAGGGTACATATAATCCAGGCCTTCCACGCGCTCCTCTTTCACACCGATCAGGTTGGTGTCCCAGTAGTGATGGAGGGCCATCCCTGCAGAAGGCATTGCTTTAAAGAAGCATTTGGAGGCTTGTTTTTCTATCATCATGAGGAAAGTCTGGACTGTCTTTGGAGCTCAGTATCTGGATTAGTAGTTAGAAGTTCCAGCAGAAGCTGCATGAAAAGAAGAGACAGTCATAAATGAATGCATGGTTTCTCCATATCTGCAGCACCTATTTGTTCAGGTTTACTTAATTACTGCCACTTACCAAAGGGTATGTCCCTGGTCACAGATACCCAACTTCACTAGCACCAAGCCACATGTTCAAGGCTACCAAAACGACTGGTGCTCTTGCTCAGATTTGTCTGTGCGGATGGCCAGGATGGAGAAAAGGGCTTATGTGCAAAAGGCTTTCAGATGACAGGCTTCCTTTGGTATGTGTTCTACTGCCTAGCCTTGTAATGGTTGCCACTGTCCCTGATGGGCCTGTATTGTGGAAGGTAAATATCCTGGCAAATGTGTGCACCAGCACTAGTCTGAGTGGGCATGATTAGCTTCGTAACAGAGGCCTACACTTTCACTCCCCTCAGTTATATGAATGGCTATCTACAGAGGAAGCATCATTTGCTCTCTTGATATGTACAAGTGTTTGACGACACAGATGGGCACTAGTCCCTTTGGCATTGTATGTAATGACCTGACAAAGGGACGTCCACTAGAACCTTTCTATGCTTCCGACAAACATGTTATGTAGCGCATTTCCATGTACAATTACAAGACTATAGACTTGCCTACTGTGTGGGTTAGTGGCTCAGCTATTGGTTATGAGACAATACAGCAGGAACGTGTACAAACACAGGGGTTGTCTGTTCCAAGCATATCTGTGTTATCACAGGTATTGCTTTTAACTGTTCTCATGGCACCATGTCTGGCATTATGGACACGTGCAATGTGAACCCCAGCATATGCCATTACATAGCCCACAGGCTTGTTCATCAGTGGTCATCAGAGATAGGGTTTGGAGAATAGTGCAACCAGTATAGTTTGGCATGTCTTGGTTATGGGACTAACCCATGAAGCTTGCCACATCAAAGAGTTCTAGGCTACATCTAAGAGGCTAGATTTATGTTTCTAAGAGGACAGATGTTTGATGCGACTGAGTTGGACTAGTGAGCATATGGACGGAGAACCTAAATGCTGCAGGTGGTCAGCAGTCAGAAGGAGACTGATAGGCACTGATCAGGCCTGATCCATTTTTTGTTGTGGACTGTTTGGTGCTGGGAAGGGACTAGGTCAGGGCTGAGATGCATTTTATTGGAATCAGAGATGGGAAACTGTGTGTTAGGATCTGCTCAGGGTGAGATGCTGTATGTTGGTAGAGAGCTGCTCACGGCTGTTTGGGGCTTAACTGCTGTGAGTAGGGTTTACTCAGGTCTGAGACACTGGGTGTTGGCATCTGGTGAGGCTAACATGTTGGCTATTCATGCCTGGTCACAGCAAGGCACCATATGTTCGGAGTTTGCAGGAGTCGGCTAAATGTATGGCTGAGAAACTATGCATTGGGCCTGGTCAGGACTGAGAAAGTGCATGCTGGATACATTTTATGTTGTGTACTGGCCAGTGCTGAGCAGCTGTATACGTGGACTAAGAATCAGAGCTGAGACACTGTTTGTTGCAAGCTGTTCGAGACTCAGATGCAGTATGCTGGGATCTAGACAGGGCTGAGATGATGTATGTTTATACTTTCACAGGTCCAAAATGCTGTATATGGGAGCTGCTCTGTGGTGAGGCGCTGTATTTACATACCAGAAAATGTCTGAGATGCATTAAGATGGGAGTTGGTCAGGACTGAAAAGCCAGATGAGGTGCTGCAATATGGCAAGTTGTTGTGTGCTGGAAGTTGGTCAGGGCTTATACAATGTATGTTGGTAGCTGGTCATGGCTAATAAGTTGATTGTTGAGGTTAGTCTGGGCTATGTCACTGTATGTTGAGTCTGGTCAGGACTGAGATGGTGTATGTGTGTAGGTTGTTAGGGCTGAGATGCTGTATGTTTGATGTGGTCAGTGAAGAGATACTGTATGTTGGGGGGTACTGAGATTAAGATGATGGACGTAGGAAGCTGGTTCGGGTTGATATGCTATATGTTGGGAGGTAGTCTGGATGAGATGCTGTATATTGAGAGGTGGTAAGCACTGATAAGCTTAATGTTGGGGTGTTGACAGAGCTGAGATACTGTTTCTTTGGAAGTTGTTAGCTTTGAGATGCTATATGTTGGGTGGTGGTCAGGAGTCATGCTGGATGTTGGGAGGTGGTCAGGGATGAGATGTTATATGCTGGGAGGTGAACAGGACGAAGTTGACATTTGGTAGGAGGTGGTCAGGACGTAGGTGTTGGATATTGTGGGTTGGTTAGGGTTGGTATAAGGTACTTTTGGTGGCGGGTAAGGCTCAGATGCTGTATGTTGGGAGGTGGTTAGGATGAGATACTGTATGTTGGGAAGTTTTAATGGCTATCAAGTTGCAGTGCAGGTTCTAATCATCACCCCTCAGCACCATATTTGTGTTTGAGTCTACAGGATACTTGATTCAACAGATGAGTCCCAGAAATATATTAAAGCTTCCCATACCTGCTGGATCTCTGTAGCTCTAGGTCTTAACATTCCATTCTCATTGAACCAGGTGCCACGTGTCAATGTGGGTGAGGTAGATGAGACCTAAATCCAAAACAATTGATTAGAACACTCCAGATTATCAGCTTGTACTATGATGGCCTACACTTGTTACTCTGAGGGGTGGCAGTGCCACTGGAAGCCTTCAGACCTCTATGGGACAATCCAGAACATTTATAATTGAGCATTTTACGCTAGTTTAGCTGGTGAGCTTGGAGTAATTCATTAAATCTAAATAACACAAGGTTTAGAATGGACTCTTTCTTTGCTCTAGAACATCTTTCAGCAGCAGAAGACTCAACATGGACCTGCTGAGTACAATGCGTGTAGAAATGGTCTGCAACTGTGTCTGGTTCTTTAAGGTTTGGTGCCATCACCATGTTTGTTCAAAATGTACGTCATGTGCGGCCGCTGGATGATCATATTGATAAGGACCATCTGGTGTGTTGTCAGTCATCTCACAACACACTGAAATATATCCTCATCATCTCAACCACTGAGACAGCACTCACATTTTTATATGACTGCCAGGCTGCGGTGGCCAGTCATGGAGGTCCTCTAGGGGTCACTAGGGGCAGTAGCTGCCCTGACATCTTCTTTGGTGCTTCTTTCGCTATCCCTGCTACCACTGACCTCTGTGTATTGATGCATTCCCAAAGCTAGTTCAAAGACTAAATGCTGTGAGAAATCTAAGGTATGCAGGAAACGCAGCATTCAAAAAGGATATTTTTTTGTTTTTTACATCCATAAAAACTATCCAACGTGTTGTGCACAATGTATTTGTTAGTATGTCAGACGATATGTTGGATTAGCCCTTTTGTTTTGTTTCCCATCTTCTTTATAAACTGCCATTTTATTGTCTGGCAAACTGTCCAACTTTAGTCGTGAGTCTAAAAGCTGGGGATTGTATAAAATGTTGTAAATAATTGATTTAACGGAGGAAGAAAAATTGGTTTGTTTTTCGAGTATGAAAAATGATAAAGTTTGTTTTTTTGTATAATGAAATAAAGTATGTGTGAAAAAACTTTTAAAGTAGTGTCCAATATATGAGGAGTGTTGCTTTTCATCTTGACTGTATGTGTGCCAGCTCCCCCCTTGCAGTCTCTCCAGGACTCCTCTGATACCTGCTGAGCTACCTGTTGAGCTGGGGTGCTAGTCCCGGCATCACCTCTGCCTGCTAATGCGGGGCCCAGTTAGCCTTGCTGTCCTGCTTTCCTCCAGCCTGGTGCCCTTGCCTTTTTTGTGCCTGTTTTGTGTGCCATCTCAGCCTTAGTCCATTCCAGCTTACTCTTTGCCGCCTGTTATTCTGCTGCCTTGCTGGGCTTTTTTCCCGCCTTTTTCCTCCTCCTGCCTCCTGCCACCTAGCGCCCCTCCCTCCCCAGGACCTACTTGCCAGAGGCTGAAGTGCGGCCAAGCAGTGGACGTGCCACTGGAACACAGAAGGAGTGCCAAAGGCAAGCCCGTCTGCACTCGTCTGTGCCTGGACCCCACCTATTGCCGGGAACTCTGGACTTCCAACCAACCACTGATACTCCTCTACCGAGCTCTGGACCCTGAACCCTAAACTTCACAACAACAATTGTTCCAACACATCTCTCGATCCACGGAAGGTCCCTTCATGTGCCGCCGCTTTCTTAGCAATGCAAAACTGCCCGTCTGCACAGGATCCCTCACCACACCTAACCGAGAGACCACAAACGCCCCGGAACTGCTCAAGTGTATTCTGCTCAATGTCTGGTCCCTATGCATCATGCCACAGAAATCTGAGTTACCATCACTTTCCTCCCAGTGATCTTCATCACCAAGACCTGGATAAACCCTTCTTCAATCTCCACAGCAATGCCCCACAGCTACAAAATGATACACCAGGACTGCGCCAACAAACATGGATGAGGCATTGCCACAAAGAAACCATTCGACTCCCCACCACTGAAGATGACACCACATCATTCATGGAACACCTCAATTTCCAACTCCAAACCAATGCCAGACAACAGTCATAGACACCCTTGCCTACAGACCTCCGGGACCGCGTCAACATCCTGCAATGTAATCTCTGACTTCATCACCCTTCTAGCCATCGACTCCAGGCACTAAATACTACTCAATGACCTCAACTTTCACCTCAACTACCCCAAAACGCAAATTCTACCAATCTCCTGGAAAGCTTGAGCACCATTGGCATCACCCAACTCGTCACCGACCCCACACACAGCGCAGGACACACACTTGACTCTATCTTCACATCCAGTGACAAGGTCAAGTGCAGCCACATCACCGAACTCACTTGGACTTACCACGCCATCGTCCACTTCACCATCACAGGTTCCCCATGCACCACCACCAAGCCCCTGAGCTCCTCCCACTGCAGCCTGAACAAAGTGACTCAGACACAGTTGTCAGAGGCCCTCAACAACAGCCTCCCCAATGCTGCACAGAACCTAGAACAGGCCATTTGGAATTTCTCTGACTGGATCACCAATTGCACCAACAAAGTCACCCTCATCAGGCCAGCCAAAACAGCAGATAACCAAGACAAGCCAGCTGGTACACTCCTGAACTCAGAACCATCATGTGCAATTGCAAATGACTGGAAAACCAATAGCTTACCCCAAAAGACCCCACCAACTGAACCACCTTCAAATTAGCCCAAAACAAGTAGCACCAATGCATCAAGGACACAAAACAAGATACCATCACAGACTTAATCAAAACAAGCACAAACCACACTAAGGAATTCTCAAAAATTGTTAGAAGGTTCTCCTGTCCGTCAGCCACTGAGAACATGATTCACACATACCAAGAACTCTGCAATGCCCTGTCGGAATACTTCTACAGCAAGATAACCTCCATCTGCAACAACTTCAACTCCCACCCTAAAGATGTGGGACTCCCACCCACGGACACTCACCACTCAATCTCCACATGGAAACCACTCACCACGCAGATCACTGCTACCATCATGTTCTCTGTCCACTCCAGAGCTCCCACGGACCCTTGCCCCCACCAACTTTTCAACCTCGGAAACCAAGAAATCTGCACGGAACTTACCAACGTTCTCAATACCTCCATCACCACTGTGACCTTCCCCGACAGATGGAAACATGCTTAGGTTAGACCCCTCCTGAAAAAACCCTCTGCCGACCCAAGCAAACTCAAAAATTACCACCCTATCTTGCTTCTTCCATTCCCCACCAAATTTCTCAAGAAGGCCACCAGCTCACTGAACACCTAGAAAAAACAAATGACTCCCAAACTGGCTTCCGCGCCAAACAAAGCACTGAAACCACCCTGATAGCTGCCACTGACAACATCAGATTCTTCCTCAGCATGGGTGAAATAGCAGCCCTGATCCTCCTCGACCTCTCAGTGGCATTTAACACTGTATCCCACCACACCCTCATCAACAGACTAACCCACACTGGCGTTGGGGGAATTCCCTCAAATGAATATAATCTTTCCTCACAGGATGAATGCAAAGAGTCTGCCTACCACCCTTCACCTCGGAACCCAAGAGTATCATCTGCGGCGTACCCCAATGATTGTCCCTAAGCCCCATCTGATTTAACACCTCCATGACGCCCCTGGCCAACATCGTCAGGTCCCACGGACTAAATATCATATCCTACGCTGACGATACCCAACTCATCTTCTCTCTCACTGAAGACTCCAGCACCTACAGAGCAAACTTCCACGATGCCATGACCAGTTTCGCTGACTGGATGAGAACCAACTACCTGAAACTCAACTCAGACAAGACTGAAGTGCTGCTTTTCTGGAAAAACACCTCTCCATGGGTCAACACCTCGGCTCCACACCCTCAGCAACAGACCATGCGTGCAACCTCGGCATCATCTTGACAGAAAACTCACCACGAAGCACCACATCAATGCAATAGCATCCTCAGGCTTCCACACCTTCGGCATGCTCCATAAAATCTTCAGATGGTTCCTCTTTAATGCCAGAAAGACCGTCACTCAGGCCCTCATCACCTGACTGCTAGGTTACAGAAATGTGCTCAACACAGGCATCACCACACAACCCCTCAAGAGACTGTAGATCATCCAGAACGTTGTGACCCGTCTCATCCTCGACCTACTCAAATGGACCCACGTCACCCCCTACCTCAGGAACCTCCAATGGCTCCCTGTCCACAAGAGATGCCAGTTCAAAATAATAACACACCTACAAGACCCTACACAACCAGGGACCTGCGAACATCAACCACCACCTGACTTTCCACCAACCCACCAGAAGCCTGCGCTCAACCTCCTTGGCCCTTGCCCACATCCCCCGCATACGCCGAAGCCACAGCAGAGGATTTTCCTTCTCCTACTTCACCGCCAAAGCCTGTAATAAGTAACCCGCCACATAGAAACATCACCCTCCCTGGCGGAATTCAGAAGGGGACTCAAGACCTGGCTATTCGACTGAGACCAGCTTATCCTCACTGCCTGGATACCCATAGGGGTGAAGAGCAGTGCTCTACAAGGGGTTGATTGATAAGATATTTATGTTGATGAAAAATAAGTTCTGATTAACTGGTGAAATGGTTAGTGTTTTCTTTTCTTTTAACCCTTAACATATGAGTCCAGACAAGAGAAGCTTTTTCAGTCTAAGAGCGAACAGGGGATATGAACCAATGTAATAAACATATGCCCTTTTAATGCTTGTTTGGACTTCAGAAGCACGCTATAAGGAGAGCTTCCACCATGTGTACACTGCATGCTGCAGCCTTTGTAGAAAGAGACTGAGTTCATGCTGCGTAGCATGGGCATTGACGACTTTGACAATGATTTGTGGCCATGCTGTATAGCAGTGTGGCTCCTGTACACCATGGCTACAAGTAATAATAAAATGGACTATGATGCATCCAGGGCTAAAGCTCTTTGAAAAACAAAAAAACACATGGGCACTGGCTGCGTCAAAGCACTTTTTAAAATAAGTTGTAGCCATAATGCAAAGCATTCATACTGCTGTACGCCATGGCCACAAAACATTGTGAGAACTATTGGCTTTGCCAGTGGTTGTTGGATTTTACATGTATCTATCGTGTTCAAACATGCACTATCTCACATTGACTGACTGGCTCTCATGCACTCTTTGACATTCTTACTCATCCCATCATTCTCAATTCTTTTAGGATTCTGTATGGTTTACACCAGTGGTTCTTAACCTGTGGTCTAGGGAGCCCTAGGAGTCTCCAACGCCTACTCACGGGGTCCACAACTGCTTAGAAAAGTAAATAATATTTACAGATTAATAACTTGTTTATGACTAAAGAAGCAAAGTGTAATACTGAAAAACATTAAAACATTCTATAAATGTGAAGGAATTTTAAATTTGAGCATAAAAATTCAGTTATTATCCCTAGATTGATTTGGGGGACCAGTAAATCAGAATATATTATGGATGATGGAGAGCCTCAACTGAATTCAAATGCGCTCCAATTTTACCATTAAAGTTGAAAAAAAAATATTTTATAATTGTGAGTTAAAAAAATATTTAATTATTTATGTATTTTTTTGATGAATGCTTTTTTCCATATTTTTGAGTATTGTTCTGTGATTGAAATCATCACAATGCTTAGGCTAGAGTCCCCGGATTCCACTAATGACGTAGTGAGGGTCCCCATGTTCCAATAACGATTCAGTCAGTGTCTGCGGATTCCAGTAACGATTAAGTGGGGCCCACAGAAGTCAAAAGGTTAAGAACCTCTGTGTTGGCTCACGATATTGTTATATATAAATATTGCTTATGAAAGCAATGCTTGGACACATCTGTAGGTCGTGAGTACCATGCATTTTGTAAAGTTATCTTTGAATTAATTCATAGCAACTATATTAGCATTTGTGTAGGGGTGATTAACCCTGTGAAAAAGATATTGCCGTGTGGAACCCTGAAACTTCCGAGCTACACCAGAATAATTTGTAGCCACATATTCTAAAACCTGAAACGTTTAACACACTCTCCCTGTTTTTCTGCACTGTTTCCATTCCTACGTGTAAGAGGAATTGCAACTGTGTGGCTATGGTGAACTGCCAAGTTGCTGCCAGGCTTAATACGTTGAGCCAGTCTTGAATTTTTCTAATCATCATCATGTTGCATTCTCGGACTGATAGTTTTGCTTTTTATGACATTGCAAGAATAGAAGCAAATTACCCAGTATGCAAACTGCAGAGTGCTAAAAAGCCAGGATTGGCGAAAGCTGACAGACATGGCTATGGACAACCTGCTAGCTATGAAAATTGGTATTGTTCTGTCTTGTAATGTAGAAAGTCCTGTGTATGCTTTCATACTCTTTTAAAAGGCACCACATACAAAATTAATTTTAAGTTTACCGTGGCGTAATGAAACTTGAGCCCGCCCCCTGCTAAATATATGACGGGGCACGCGGGCCGGCTTTAGCACTGGTGGTTCCTAATGCATCAGTCTTTCTTAGGACCACCCTCCCCCATGACCTCCTTCTACACAAATTCCCTCTCTACCACCCCAGTGCCCCTAATCTCTCCATAGCCCGTCTCTGACACACATTTCTTTTTCTTTTTTGAAGTGCTACTCGTAGTTCACTCAGAGGTTTGTGATCTGCATGGTACAGATTCTCCGCAGCAGGCACAGTATCCCTGTGCACTACTTAATGAGTAAAAACTGCCACTAGAAAAAATGTGGATCTCTCACCAGCAGTAATAGTAATCACCAGAGTTATATTGACATTTTTATTGTTGCCTGAAAACAGCTGGATGCACAAGCAAGTTTAGTGCTTCTAAACCCATAAGTTATTTTTAAACAAAGCGCCCACACCAAAGTCAGTGCACCGGTTTTACCGCTCTAAAGCCGGTCCTGCGTCCACGCTCTGAACCCAGTCAGGAGCCCTTAGGCCAGTGCACAGTGCCTGGGGGGGCGGGGGGAGTCTGGAGCTCAGGGGCACCCCTGCACCGCAGGGGCTATTGTTACGCCTCTGTTACTGACTTTTGAGTAAGGATGCTTGAGAACCAGGTATTTTAACAATCAGTGACAGAATAAAAACACAAAAAATAAATGAAATCTGATTTTAACTCTTCCGTGTTCTCTACAATATAAAAATGAGTGAATCATATTTGAAAACATGCTTGTTAATCCTATATTGCTACATCAAGTACCCAAAAGTGGAAAAAACAAAAAAGAAAAAGAAACAACATTTTATTGACATCGGTAAATAAAAAAAATGCAAGCAGAGTACCGTAGACTAGTCTTCATTATTAATGTCTTCTTTAAAAACAAGCATTTGCAATGCAGAAGTTCTCGCATTGACTTGAGTTAGAGCTATTGGCGTTGTAAATTGATAACCGGAATTTTCTCACCACATAAATTGGTCAACCCTGCCTCATAATTTAGTCTTTTCCACATGACTCCAATGGCCCTGCATATATATAAAGCACTTCCATTTACCTTTGAGGTGGGTGCCGCAAAAGCCTTGGAGGTAGCGGCCGCCATTACAACAGGTCAGAAAAGCAGCGCTTGCGCGCTGCTATGCTCAACCTAAAAACGAAACCTAAACGTGTTGGTATGTCACCTAGGGCCAGATGTAGCAAACATTTTGCATGGTATTTGCAACTCGCATCGCTATGCTAAATTACTTTGTGACCGCGAATGCGGTCGCAAAGCAATTCACAGTTACCACCAGTGTCACACTGGTGGTAACCCATTTGCAAAAGGGAAGGGGTCCCCATGGGACCCCTTCCCCTTTGTGAATGTTGGCAAAAAGGGGTTTTCAGAGCAGGCAGTGGTCCAAAGGACCACTGCCTACTCTGAAAAACCGAAACCAAATGGTTTCGTTATTTTATTTATTTTGCAACTCGTTTTCCTTTAAGGAAAACGGGCTGCAAAATAAATAACATAGGGCCAGATGTAGGAAGGAAGCAATTTGCGAGTTGCAAATTGCGAGTCCTTCCGACTCGCAATTTGCGACTCGCAAATTGCTATGCAGTACGGTGTCTCAGACACCGACTGCAACTCGCTATGGGGTCGCAATGACCCACCTCATGAATATTCATGAGGTGGGTCGCAAATTGCGGCCCCATAGCGAGTATAGGCACTCGCTAACATGGAGGCCTGCTGTAGTCAGCAGGCCTCCATGTTAGCGACCTGCTTTTCAATAAAGCAGTTTTTTTTTTTTTTAAATGTAGCCCGTTTTCCCTAAGGGAAAACGAGCTGCATTTCAAAAATTCCGAAACCTTTTGTTTCGGTTTTTTCAGGGCAGGGAGTGGTCCCTTGGACCACTCCCTGCCCTGAAAAAATATTTTGGGGTCCATTCACAAAGGGGAAGGGGTCCCATGGGGACCCCTTCCCGTTTGCGAATGGGTTACCATCCACTTCAAGTGGATGGTAACTGCGACTCCATTTGCGACCGCATAAGCGGTCACAAATGGAATTGCATACCATTGCGAATCGCAAATAGGAAGGGAACACCCCTTCCTATTTGCGATTCGGAAATGCATTTTGCGAGTCGGTAACGACTCGCAAAATGCATTTCTGCATAGGAAACACGCATTTGCGAGTCGCAAACGGCAAATTTTGCCGTTTGCGACTCGCAAAGTGCTTCCTACATCTGGCCCATAAACTGCTTTATTTAAAAAGCAGTCACAGACATGGAGGTCTGCTGACTTCAGCAGGCCACCATCCCTGTGAGTGCAGGGACTCGCTATGGGGTTGCAAAATGCGACCCACCTCATTAATATTAATGAGGTGGGTCTTTGCGACCCCATAGCGACTCGCAGTCGGTGTCTGAGACACCGTACTGCATCCGATTTTGGGAATCGGAAATTGCGAGTCACACCGACTCGCAATTTCCGATTCGCAAAATCGGAAAATGCTACATCTGGCCCTTAATGGCTTGAATAACTGCTTGAATAACTGCTCGGAGACTGAATTTTCTTTTGCATGTGAGCAGCGTTATTTGGAATCATTGCACATGACCTCCCTGGTTTATTTACATTCTATACCATGAACTAACTTTACTTTATTATCCATTTAAAAGTGGCATGTGTTGAATTCCCTCTCATTTAATAATGTGCAATGTTTAATACCATGTCGGTCACATTATGATGAACTTTTTTTGTTCTTGACTGCTCATGGCAACCTTTCCCATCATGGTGGTTGTGTCCTTGAGGTGTTCCCGGAAAGTTTAGGCAGAGGCATCCTTTATTTATACATATCTGCAAAACGACTTCTACTGTCTGCGGGTGTAATTTGTATAGCAGCCAGAAGAGGGTGCACGAGTGTCACTGAAAGCATTCTTCCAAACCCGTGCGGGGTCATGCCTGATTGAGAGTGTGCCCCTTCCAAAACTATTGGAATGGGGATTCCATGTGCATTTGGTGGCTAGAGGTGAATGGCTGTGTGTAGGTCGCCAGCGGTGCCTAGGTTTGCCCAGGTTGAGTGCTCTACAACTGGGTTCGGTAGGTACGTACGAGCCAAAATATTGAATGTAGTGTACTCAGAATAGCTATCAGTGCTTCAGATTTATTCAGATATTTACACACACTACTTTTACTCTGCCCATGGAAATAAAAAGCAACACTTAACATTGGCCAGTTTTGTTTAAGATGTATTTTGTCAGAGAGCTTGCTCAGTCTCACAAAAATGCACAGGAGTTCAACGTTCTAACATATGAATGTGAGAGATACGTCATTATAAAAACACAAGGGTTTCTGTTTTAAACACATACACACACAGACTGCAAACAAAACAAGTTAGCGCTGTATGAAACTTCAACGCGGCATGGCTGCCACGGAGCACCAAGGAGAGACAAAAGAAACAATGTGATGTAACTGGTAGTTGTAGGAGGCTGACCTGGCTTATAGTGGGTACCTTGTGGTACTTACACCCTGTGCCTGGTCCAGTTATCCCTTATTAGTAGAATAGAGGTGTTTCTAGCAGCTTAGACTGATAGAAGGTAGCTATGGCAAAGCAGCTTAGGCTGGACTCGGAGACATGCAAAGCTCCTACTATACCACTTATATCATATAGCAAAATATCATTAAAAAACACAATACTCAGAGTTACTAAAAATAAAGGTACTTTATTTTAGTGACAATATGCCAAAAGCATCACAGAGGATACCCTCACTTAGGAGGTAAGTAATATACACAAATTATATGTACACAAACCAAAATCAGGTAAGTAACAGTAAGAAAAGTAGTGCAAACAATGTAGAATCACAATAGGATGCAATAGGTAGACATAGGTCTAGGGGCAACACAAACCGTATACTCCAAAAGTGGAATGCGAATCACGAATGGACCCCAGGCCTATGGGAGATTGTAGAGGGTCGCTGGGACTGTGAGAAAACAGTAAGGGTGTCCAAAATACCCCACCCCAAGACCCTGAAAAGTAGGAGTAAAGTTACCCTACTGCCCCAGAAAGACAGTATAGTCGAGATAGGGGATTCTGCAAGAACCACAACTGCTACCAAAGCACTGAAGATGGATTCCTGGACCTGAGGACCTGTAAAAGAAGAGGACCAAGTCCAAGAGTCACGCAAGTGTCCAGGGGGGGCAGGAGCCCACTAAACCCCAGATGAAGGTGCAAAAGGGCTGCCTCTGGGTGGAAGAAACCAAAGATTCTGCAACAACGGAAGGTGCCAGGAACTTCTCCTTGTGTCAGAAAACGTCCCACGGTGTGCTGGAGGATGCAGGATTGTTTCCATGCAGAAATACCACAAACAAGCCTTGCTAGCTGCAAGAGTCGCATTGAGGATTTTGGGTGCTGCTAGGGACCAGGAAGAACCAGGATTTCGCCCCTTGGAAGAGGAGACAGAGGTGGCACTCAGCAACTCAGAGAGCCCCCGCAGAAGCAGGCAGCATAAGCAGAAGTACCAGAACAGGCACTTAGAAGATCTGAGGACAGCGGTCAACTCAGAGTCACAAAGGAGGGTCCCACGACGTCAGAGTCCAACTCAGCGAGTTGGGCAATGCAGGACGGAGTGCTGGGGACCCTGGCTAGGCTGTGCACATAGGAATCCTTGGAAAAGTGCACAGAAGCCGGAGCAGCTGCAAATCAGGCAGTACACAGGTTTGCTGTCTGGCATGGGGAGGCAAGGACTTACCTCCACCAAATTTGGACCGAAGGGCCACTGGACTATGGGAGACACTTGGACTGAGCTCCTGTGTTCCAGGGACCACGCTCGTCAGGATGAGAGGGGACCCATTGGACCCGTGATGCAGAAGTTTGGTGCCTGTGTTGGCAGGGGGAAG
This sequence comes from Pleurodeles waltl, assembly GCF_031143425.1. Lineage (NCBI taxonomy): Eukaryota > Metazoa > Chordata > Amphibia > Caudata > Salamandridae > Pleurodeles > Pleurodeles waltl. The sequence continues at coordinate 969,942,836 of NC_090440.1, read as the reverse complement.
ATTCCTTTGACCCACGGGAGATTTCTTCTTAGCTTCCAGTGCAGGGTGAAGGCAAACAGCCCTCAGAGCATGCACCACCGGGAAACAGTCGAGAAAGCCGGCAGGATGATGCGCTACAATGTTGCTGGTAGTCGTCTTGCTACTTTGTTGCGGTTTTGCAGGGGTCCTGGGGAAGTCAGCGGTCGATTCTTGGCAGAAGTCAAAGAGGGAAGTGCAGAGGAACTCTGGTGAGCTCTTGCATTCGTTATCTGAGGAATAGCCCAGAGGAGAGACCCTAAATAGCCAAAAAAGGAGGTTTGGCTACTGAGAAAGGAGGTTTGGCTACTGAAAGAGGTAAGCACCTATCAGCCACTCAGAGCTGTCCATTGTGCCCCAGCACCTCTGAATCCAAGATGGCAGAGGTCTGGGACACACTGGAGGAGCTCTGGACACCTCCCCTGGGAGGTGCTGGTCAGGGGAGTGGTCACTCCCCTTTCCTTTGTCCAGTTTCGTGCCAGAGCAGGGCTGGGGGATCCCTGAACCGGTGCAGACTGGCTTATGCAAAGATGGGCACCATCTGTGCCCATCAAAGCATTTCCAGAGGCTGGGGGAGGCTACTCCTCCCCAGCCCTTCACACCTATTTCCAAAGGGAGAGGGTGTAACACCCTCTCTCAGAGGAAATCCTTTGTTCTGCCTTCCTGGGTCTGAGGGGTTGGCAGCAGCAGCAACTGCAGTGGAGACCCCGGAAAGCAGGTTTGGCAGTACCCAGGTTCTGTGCTAGAGAACCGGGGATGCATGGAATTGTCCCCCCAATACCAGAATGGTATTGGGGTGACAATTCCATGATCCTAGACATGTTACATGGCCATGTTCGGAGTTACCATGGTGACGCTACATATAGGTATTGACCTATATGTAGTGCACGCGTGTCATGGTGTCCCCACACTCACAAAGTCTGGGGAATTTGTCCTGAACAATTTGGGGGCACCTTGGCTAGTGCCAGGGTGCCCACACACTAAGTAACTTGGCACCTAACCTTCATCAAGTGAGGATTAGACATATAGGTGACTTATAAGTTACTTATGTGCAGTGAAAATGGCTGTGAAATAACGTGGACGTTATTTCACTCAGGCTGCAGTGGCATTCCTGTGTAAGAATTGTCTGAGCTCCCTATGGTTGGCAAAAGAAATGCTGCAGCCCATAGGGATCTCCTGGAACCCCAATACCCTGGGTACCTAGGTACCATATACAAGGGAATTATAAGGGTGTTCCAGTGTGCCAATGAGAATTGGTAAAATTAGTCACTATCCTGCTGTGACAATTTTAAAGCAGAGAGAGCATAAACACTGAGGTTCTGGTTAGCAAAGCCTCAGTGATACAGTTAGGCACCACACAGGGAACACATACAGGGCATACATTATGAGCACTGGGGTCCTGCCTGGCAGGATCCCAGTGACATATAGGCAAAAACAAACATACATACAGTGAAAATGGGGGTAACATGCCAGGCAAGATGGTACTCTCCTACAGTAGTCATGCAAAGCACTCCAATATCGCTGATCGAATTTGCACTATATGAAACTTCAAAGCACCATGGCTGCCGTGAGCACGGAGGAGAGAGACAAAAGAAAAAAGTAGTTTGTCTACAGTAAAACATATCCACAATCGTGCAATAATCCATGCAACAGGGTCAGTCTGCAAGGCGGTACCAAAACCGCTCCAAGGCGGGACAAACGTTAAGCACTTACCAATGACATCAAGGGGTTTTTGAAAGTTAGGCCCACAAACAAGTGAAAGTGATGGGCGTGGTCAAAAGCCCACAGAATACTTACAAAAAACGCACTTTGTCGTAACCCCTTCAGCAAGAAATGAAAAAAAAAAAAGAAACATTTTCACTCACTTAAATTTAATGCAGTGGCATTTTAATTTGTGGTAGTACTAGAAAATGTGTGCTTATCGGGGATTTTCTTGCCTAACCTCAGAAGGGCCATTTTCATTTCAGTGTGGTTTTACCAGTATTGATCGGTTTAAGTACAGACTAGGAAAATCTAGGTAGAAGCTGGTCCTTTTTTCCCCCTATCAATGGGACGTTCAGGACATAGGTATTGCAAGCCCATTTAATCTTTCAAAAATTTATGGATACAAGCCATGATTCTGGGAGTACATTCATCGAATGTACAGAAGGATTTTACATTCGACTACTGAGCAGTATTAATACTCAGCATCCCTAAGCTTAGGGAGGCTGCTGTATGGCGTGCCGTGTTTGCAACAACCTCCTGTGATCAGGCACTCTCGGGGTCTCCAATTGTACCAACAGGTTGCAAGATTCATTTCACTGAGCAACTAATGAGGAATGCTTATAACACCTCTTTGCCTAGTAGGTTTGTAGCTCCTGCTTTAACCCAAATCTGCCACATGGAATGCTGTCATAGCGTGTTTTTGTCACATTAATGACTCATGCTTTAAATTAGTAACATTAAAACGTGTTTGCTTGTCACCATTGATAGCAGAATGTCATACTAGCTCCCCCAAATGGCTTTTTAATTTTTTTTCAGGAAGATAAATCTGCAGTGAAAACCATCCATAAACAACTGATTTACAAATACTTTTGTGCACCTGAATATTATTTAGGTGCAGTGAATACTGAATCTGCAGTTGGAATTTAGGAAGACTACATTCAGGAAAAACAATTTCGGGATATTTCCTTCTGCAAAATTCCACTTACTACTCTGGACAATCCTCTATGGTGGTAAAGCTTCTACAGTGGTGTAGAGTTAGGGATAGAAGCTCGGGTGGCCGGGAGTACGGCAGGAGAAATGATGAAGAAAGGTCCCCTTCATAGATCATGCTCCTCCACCTTCAGGAAGTCCCCATACAAGCTGCAGTATTTATTAACCCTACCACATCACACACAATGATTATGCTCTCGTGCTGAGGCCTTTCCATGATACAGCGTGAGACCTGTAGTGGGTCTCTGCGGCTGAAAGGGCACACCCGGCTACTGCCTTGTCATCAGCTGTAGAGTACCGACTGTGGTGTCAGCGAAGTGATTACATTTGCAGGACAGGCCTTTTTTCCTTGCTAAGGGTTTGCAAAAGCAACCTACTAGCCTCTCCAGGGGGTTTTCAACTTGTCATATCATTCTCCAATAAGCAGGTTCTTCACCCATCACTGCAAGGTATAGATGTTGTGTGGGCTACTTGTCTGTAGATAATGCATGCACATGCAATGCTTGTGTGAACTTGATGTGTGTGAAGAGCGAAGTGGTACATGTGGCTGAAGCCATAGTGGGTTCCATGATGCATGGAGTATATGTTGGTGGACTTAAGATAAAGGCATAGGCGAGAGCCATTGAGCAAATGTATATTTCAGGACCCTCCCATCCCCAGACCATTGCAGGGGTCCTTTTTCAGTGGGTTACAAATGGAGACAGAGAGTCCCTTTGAAGATAGTTTCCCCATGCACCCTCTCGGGCTATTGTTCGATGTGAGAGGCTACATCCCAGTTTGACAAGTACTTATGTGGGGCAGCTTCACTTGCCTTTGGGTTCTTGTTTTGGGTTGCTCCAGTGAGAAGACCCCTGCCTTCCTGCTCATAGCTATAAAAAACCAGGACTGGATAAGTGCATGGAAATCACAAAAGTGCACAGCTGCCCAGAAGTGATCACAGAAATGAACTGTGGGAATACACATGGACTGTCTGCAGCCTGAGTATAAAGATGAGACAGAACAATCCAGTCAATGTGCCAAGATTTCCTGACCATAAGCCTGGGGTCACACACCAATGGTGACCGGGAGATTCTTTTGTCTTCCAGGGTTGGGATACTGAAAGACAACTCCCCCTCCCAAGTTTGAGACCAGTAATCTACGGAAGAGTTGATTAGCCTGCTAGGAGGGTCTGCCTACAACCTACTTCGAGGGAAATAGCTGGCTGACAGTGGAGGAGAGGCACTAGATGTTCCCATTCTCGAAGAAGACGCTGCTCAGTAGAAGCAAAGGCTGCTAGGAACTGAGACGAGACAAAGCAGTGCCATTACTGCGACACGGGGTGCATCCTGTACCGAGATACTGCGAGGAAGTTCTGAAGACCTGGACATTTCTCCCCAGGAGACTTGGCACTGACACTTACAGTTAGCGGTGTCCTGGAAATTGACAGGATGTACATTAAATTCTGTGATGTACGACGTAGGTGTGCTGAAATGCTACAAAAGCCTCGACCTTCACATGCTGGTTGACTTACAGAAAAAGCTCTTACATGCCAGGAGCAGCCCAAGGTCGTCAGAAGGCGTGTCATCACTGCAACCTAGGGTGAAAGCCTGCTTGTTTTGGAGGGGGTGTTTGTGATTGGGCTCGAAAAAGATCTTCACAGAAAGATCTCTGTGATACTCAATGCACCTCTGACAATCGTGCTGGCACTGCCTTGCCTTATCTAAGGTTGCTAGTGCTTCTTATGTGAAGATACTGTCAGCTGAGCCAGAGTCGGGCCCACACTGTCCTCCCACAGCAGACTGCATGCAACACACCACTAGGAACAGGCACACTCAAACTGATAGCGGTGCATGCATCGACTGCCTGCACAGAAATTCTTCACAAACTCACTATCAGAGAACAGAAAGGTACAGTGGTGCTGCGCCCAAGACTGACAGGAAGACTGCACCTATTTGGGGTGACCATGACTGTAACCATCCCACAAGATTCACCCCAGTAGTCTCAAATTGGATTTCTCCCACTGGGCAGAAGCCATTGCTCATTGTCATTTGAGTGTCCCCAGATCTTTGAAGGGACTCTTTCCCATCAGAACCTCTAGCAAAAGCCCTATCTGTATTATGTACAGTATTTTTCAAGTGTATGTGCAGTAGTAAAGTACTCCAAAGTACTTTTTCCTTAAACTCAAATATTGGCTGGATTGTTTCTTAAATTATATTGAGCACTGAGGCCCTCACAACGAGGCTGGCGGTCTTAAGACCGCTAGCCTCGTGATGACTGTGGGACCGCCGCAGACAGGGGGGTCCGACCGCCCCATTATGGCCCTGGCTGATCCGCCACGGTCATACCGCCGACACCGCCAGGCTGCAGCCAGCCTGCAGCCAGCTTGCAGCCTGGCAGTCCCGGCGGTTGCAACCGCCAGCCTTTCCATGGCGGTAAACACCGCCATGGAAAGGCTGGCGGAACGAGGGCATCGGGGGCCCCTGCACAGCCAATGCACTTGGCATTGGCAGTGCAGGGGCCCCATGCACACCCCCATTGCGCATTTCACTGCGACAGGTTCTACTGCACCTGACGCACCTCAACATTGCCGCCGGCTCGATTACGCGGGGCCAGCAGGCGGAAATGCTGTTTTCGTTCACTGACCCAGCGGAAAACTCCTAATAGGGTGGTAATTATACCACCAGCACTGGCAGTATGATGGCGCCAAAGACTGCCGAAGTCGTAATGAGGGCTGAGTCTCTAAGATGACAGCAGCTCAGGCAGTAATGTTTGGACGGCTCAACTTCACTAACTTAAGATGTGTGTGCAGCTTGTATAACTGCTGATCAGTTTGGGGACCAAAATTAGGGTTAAGTCCCAGGACACCAGTGGTAAATGGCACAGATTCACATGAATGGAGGCCAGTGGTCACTTATTGTTCCCAGACCCCTGAAAAAGTTGCCACTATAGGCCTAAAAGTACATTTGAAAAATTCTTAAAACACTCACAAATATTCTTAAATTAAAGTCTCTGCTCGCCTTTTAAATGGAGGGTTAGCATTAAACGATAACCCTGATACCAAAACCATTGACTATGTAAGTTATAACAGGAGGATCAGAAAGTACCTGTGCTGATGATTAAGGTAACCAGAGGAGCCCCTGCTATTCCTCCAGCTGCAAAAGAAACATTTTGGGTCACTTTATGTGGCTGATTATAGACATGCAATAGAATGTGACATAACACATATGTGTCAGAGAGTGTGTCTGGTGTGGACATGGCAGAGGGCGTAGTTGATTGGCATGTCAATAAGTGTTGTTAAATATGTCAGTGATTGTGGTTGAAAATAGACCTGCATGCAAGTGTGACTGTACAAGGGCACATCAGTGATTGTGGCTGAAGCAATACATGTCTGTTTAAATGGCTTAATGTGGACAAGTCAGTGAGTAGGTGCTAACTGGTGTCAGTGTGTATGACTGTTGGGCAAGTGAGTTAGTATGACTCTAAGACATGTTAGTGTGTGTGACTGGATATGGACATGTCAGAGAGTGTGACTGGAAAATAACATTTCAGTGGGTGCAGTTGGACTTGGGCATGCCAGTCAGAGTGGCTGGTGATGAATATACAATTGTGGGTGTATCTGCAAATGGGTATGTCAGTGTCACTATTAAGGCACATATCAATTGAGTGTAGCTGAAGACAGATATTTTAGCAGGTCTCAGTGGAGTTAGATTAGCCAATGAGTGTGTCTGGACCTGCACATGTCAGTGAAAGTATCTGAAGCTGAGCACGCCTGGAGCTCAACATGTCAGTCACTGTAGCTGGATGCGGTCATGTCAGGAAGTGAGGCTGACGCTCGTCGTACCAATGAACTAGTTAGAGTGAGTGTGGTTGGATGTGGACGTGTCAGTGAGTGTCTTTGGAGCTGAACATGTCAGTAGGTATGGCTGGATATGGGGATGTCGGGAGTGTGGATGGAGTTGGGAACATCAGCTAAGCCTGTCAGTGAGTGTGTCTGGAGCTGAACACGTCAGTGAGCGTGGCTGGAGCTGAACATATCAGTAACTGGGGCTGAACATGGGCATGTCAGTCAGTGGGGCTTGACATGGAAATGGCAGTGAGTGTGTCTGGGATCGGCATGTCTGTGAACATGGTCATGGATGGACAAGTCAGTGAGTTCATCTGCAGCTGGACTCGTTATTGACTGCTGGAGATCACCATGTCAGTGAGTTGATTTGGATATGGATTGGGTGTTCACTGCACTGTGAAATACAGGCTGAGGCTGCCTCTTAACCCATACCCTGATCACATCGCTTTAAATCTGGTCCTGGGATGCAGGGTTAGACTCACCTGAGTTGGGTCTAGGGACCGACGCAGTAGTTGTAGGAGCTGCAAAACAAAGTATATTATCTGAGAAAGTGTGGATCAATCAAGACAGTCAGCCAGAAAAAGAAATGCAAGTGTGCAAAATCACAACATTGTCAGGTGAGACAGGTGGGTCGGTGACTGTAGTTGGTCAGAGTCTGAGGACCCACTGGGGTTGTGGAACAATGGATTGGGATATTTCCATCTTGTCAATAATGTTCTGTAAATCTCATGGGTATTCTGACTTCAGATACAAAATTAAAAGGAACTGTAAGCAAGTGAATATGCAAACAGTTAGGGCAATGTGTACTGTAGATAGAATAGATCAGGGAGCATGGACCACTGTCCCTTCAGATCTCTCTGAACTTTGATTTATTTTCTTTACTTTGTAGATAGCAAATCATTGCATAAAACACCATGCACTGGCAAGCACTTGTTGGGCTGCATGGAATGTGAATATGGGAATCATAGACAGAGGTGCCACCAAAATTCTTTGTCTAAGCTGTTCCACTGGCTGTAACACTATTGGGTTTGTAATCCCCCCACCCCCCCATGAAGAGATGTAACCTACACGAGGAGGCAAAAAAAGGGCGTTATTGAAAGTTTAGCAGACAGGAAACTCATTCAATATGTGGAGGATATCCTGTTTGCCCTATTACAAGAGCCATAGGCTATAAAACACTTCTAATACAGCAGACAGGACATCTGCCATGTTTGTGACAAAGTATCTCAGCCCATCAACTCCATATAAGGCCTTTAGTCAACATTCTACTCCGGATCCCACAGTAATCAACAGTATGTCTCTTCTTCAAAGCCCAACAGTGAAGCCCTTTTCCCTGCCAGTGACGGTTAAGAACTGATGGGACAGCAAACTAAAAGAAAGGGGCATTTCATGCTTATGTGAGTACAGTTTCATAGCATAGGACAGACTCCCATATCTGCTCATAGATATGTATATGTGAGTGCAGATGAAGTGTAAGTTCCAGGTTATTGATGGTGGCAACTTAATGCTAAGTATAGAGCAAATTCATTTTTTATGCATGACTATCTAGTGCATTGGATTAGTTGCTTGTGGCTTGTGGAGTCTATTTCATTATTATACTATGGGTAATGTTATGACTATTAGGGGGATTTCTGAAGAGCCATTAGGAAAGTGCATGCTCATAGTAGTGAACTTTTTTATAATCATTATCAAGGTAACATTTGAGTCAATAACTATCAAGTTCATATTTTGGGTGCCATTTTGTTTTTGTGGGGAGCTTTTATTTTTGGGGTCTGATATTTTGTTTTAACACCACAGCTGTGTGCAATTTCATCCTGGCTGCAAAGAAATATGAAGATGTGAAAATAATTTGAAACTTTTATGGATACAATTTCAGACATACATTTTGGCAGGTGCATGGCTCGTGTGGGAAATGTGGTAGTGTGGCTTGTTTGTTCCGGTCACAATGTTCACTTTCTCAGAGTGGAACATGGCAGTGGCAGAATGTTAGCATTCAAGTGGAAGGGCAGGGTTATGTGTGGCATGTGTAGTGCTGTTATGCACTCCTTGGGAACCCTTTGTGAACCTTTCTATTCTGAATAAATACCTAGGATATCAAAGCTCCACACTGTCTCATCCTTCCATGGCAACACTGGCAGCAAGCATCTGATCACAAAGTAGCAGTGAGGTTGGTGCCAACAACTGACAAGGAGCACCTACTCACACCCTAATCCCTGGGATTTCCCCTTGTTACCTTAATGGACATCACAGAAGCCAGAGTTTGTTGGCAACATGTCAGCATTAACAGCTCGCAGGTTATGCTACAGTATCTGGATACAGGTTGGCTATTTGGAGACATATTACTTTGGGCATCTAATGCACTACATCATTTAACTTCCATGGTGTCAGGAGCCAGTATGTTATGAGGAAACATGCATCATCATAAGGGTTTACCAACGATCATGTGGAGATATTTCTTACTGGAATGTGCATTCCTGAAACCCTACGGCGCACACTGTCCTGGATTTGTTACCAGTATGATCGGAAGTGGTAAGGTGACATTTTAGATGTATGTTTGCCCACTGGGGTTTTAAAGTGCCAGAATATTGTGGCAGTTAAGGGGGGGGTGGGGTTAGTTTTTGGTAATCGTTTTCCTATGAGTGACTCTCCATACTGATCACGTGTTCATCTGTTGTTGTTTCAGAAATGAATTTACTATGAAACTTTAAGCACCACCTGACTACAGTCACCAGTTTTATTATTTTAGTTCTTCAGATCCAGCATGGTTTGTCCACCTCCTTAATGCAAAATATTTGTGAATAACACATGGACTGGGATATGTATGGTACAATGTGTTCTCAGCTTATGTTGAGGTGTTGGATGGTAATGAGCGTACACCTCTAAGAGAATTATCCTTACTCAAACACTGTTTGGGAGTTTTGGGATTCAAACGATTTTAGAAATTGGCTGCATTGGTGACTCCAGAAACTACTGATGTGTTTTCATGTTCTAATAAGCAGCAGGAGTTATGGTATGGGAAAAATGTTAATTCAGAGATGGAGAGGTGTTGTCAAAGAGAAGAAAGAATCTGAAATAAGGAAGTCCACACCTACCACATGTTGGGAATTTCAAGTGTTGCTCTTCAATGAGTGATGTGCAAGAAGAGGGACATTTTGGAAGAGCCTGTGAAAATGTATGGATAGTCAACTTTATGACTGAAGAGACGGATATTGATTCCCAGTGCATTAACCGCATTGTTGTGCTGAGGTTAATTTACAATCATAACAAGCATAAGGTTTTGCCAACAGGCGTAGCCAACATTGATAGAAAGATTTCTATTATGATTGACTTATATGCATGGTATAAAGTTTAGAGAATCCTCTTGTGGATGCATTGTGGAAAGGGAAAAGGTTACGTAAAGGTAATGTATTGCCTGGAGGCTACACTGGACACAGGAATAATCTGTTATGGTATTCTTGACCAGATATTAATTATGAAGGCAGGCATTTCAAGGGGAACATTTAGTAGACCATGGAAAGCAATCATAGGCACCTTAGGAGAAGGTGGAAATAAAGCTGGACCTAAAAGTCAATCCTCCAGTTTAAACCATCCTGTCCAAAGAACGACCTTGTAGTGGAGGGTGAATAGTGAAGAACTAAAATGAAGGTGTGTCAGATAAATATGTTTGTAAGCTCACTGTAAAACATCAAGACATTTTAGTGGGAGATATGATAAAATATTAGGGTTTTAAACATACCTTATTTTGATAGTGGGTAGTGTCCCCAATAGTAAGAGTGAGAAATGCCATTGTACTTACACAAAGAAGTTAAAGGATATTTTTTGTGGATCTATTTAGAAAAAAAATAATTGAAGCAATTCCCCAGTGGTAATTATGTTAAGGAGCTCTGGGTAATTGAGGCTTTGCATAGACCTGCTAAAGTATACAAAAAGTGATAGCTGCAATGTTTGAATTAATCTCAGCCACTCGTAATTACTTGGGCTACATCCCAGACCATCGCTGTTTTGCACACCATACCAGCTCAGTTTGGACCCGGCCATATGCAAATCAGTCTAGCATTCCATCCATCACATTTTTGTATTCTTTAGTGTGTTGCCCTAAGTGGGACAGGTGTCAGGAATAAGGCAAGGCGCTGTCCAGGTCTCGCCCGAAACTCCGCTGCGTGACTCTGCGGCGCTTTATGCGCACCACTTGCCATCCCCTCATGTTCCACAGGTGACCATCAGCATCGTCTTCCCTGTGGCAAAGCTCATAGAGCTGCAGGTTCAGGACATTGGTGGACAAGATGCACTTATCAGTGCTATTCTATGAAGGGACTACAATTCCCATGTTTTTAGAGGCAGCAGCCATCTTGGGGTGTGGCAGGCCTATAAAGCCCAGCCACACCCAAGCACGTTGCTCACTATTTTGAAGACTTCGATGCAGCCAGACCTCGTGGGGGTTTCTCTGGAGAAGAGCTGAGTTCCTGAATGGCAGAGTGTCGTCCAACCAAAGTATCCTTGTTTCCATGGTGCATTCAAAAAACGAGTAGGTCGTACTCGTAGCAGTAAGGCCTTGCTGAATCCAAGTTTGGAGGAAGTCATTACTTCCAAAAGGTAAAGCGCCCCTTCGCATAACGAGCAAAGCGTTTTCAGTTTCTAGAGTACAGCGGCCTTGGCGCAACGATCAAAGGCATTTCAGAGCACAGATGTAAAGTGCTCTTTTGCACAGCAATTCAAAGGGTTTCAGTTCACAGATGTAAAGCGCTTTTGTACACAGCAATTCAAAGTGTTTCCGTTCACAGATGTAAAGTGCTCTTTTGCACAGCAATTCAAAGTGTTTCAGTTCACAGATGTAAGACGCTTTTGTACACAGCAATTCAAAGTGTTTCCGTTCACAGTTGTAAAGCGCTCTTTTGCACAACAATTCAAAGCGTTTCGTTCACAGATGTAAAGCGCTCTTGGCACGACAATTCAGACGCTTCAGTTCATAGATGTAAAGCGCTCTTGGCACGGCAATTCAAGTACTTCAGTTCACAGATGCAAAGCGTTCTTGCCACAGCAATTAAAGCGCTTCAGTCCACAAAGATAAATCGCTCTTGGCACGACAATTCAGGCGCTTCAGTTCACAGATGTAAAGCGCTCTTGGCACGACAATTCAGGCGCTTCAGTTCACAGATGTAAGGCGCTCTTGGCACAGCAATTAAAGCACTTCAGTCCTCAGGTTTAAAGCGCTCTTGGCACGACAATCAAAGCGCTTCAATTCACAGGAGTAAAAGGTTCTTGGCACAACAATCTAAGTGATTCAGGCTACTTGAGTAAAAGCGCTTCCTGGTATTATTAAGTAAAGCGCTTCAAGTTCAATGAGTAAAACTTTTTGGCATTCATTGTTGTGAATGTGAAAGTATTTCTGGAGATATGCAAAGCATAGTTTTCATGGTTCTTTGAAAAGCTTAAGATGTGAAAAGCATATTTAATTCTTTGAGATTTTCTAAGTCATGATCAAAGGTTTATGTTGTGAAGGCATAGATGTTACAGGATGGATATTCTGAGTATAATCGTAGTCCAAAGTTCTTGCCATCTCTTGATTCTGAGGTCGTAGTTTACCCTTGTTCCATGTTTCAAAGATGGGGCTCTGCCCTCATTTCAAAAGGGGTCTCCATCTGATATCTCGGAGACGCATTTAGTCAAGAGTCTATTGATGAGTTACATTTCTATGAATGAGTAAATGCATATTTGTTCTAACCTTTACTTTTCAGATCTCTCTCCCTGCTGTTCCCTACCCTAATTCCCTTCCCCCGACTGGCTTCATCATAACTTTGTGCTATAATAGCTTTCTGAGTTGGTGATGCCGGAAGGTGTTTTTGTTCAGCGACGTGCAGATCCTGAGGAAAGGACACTGTGACAACAGGTATACCCAGATTTGGGTTCCGTGCACACTGTGTCACTGGAACCAAGCTATGCCTGGCTGATGAGCCCTAACTAGGGTGAAACCGGTCCTGGGTTTCTTGTGTTCTGTTTCAGGGAGGACCTTGCCTGGCAGTTTGGGCTGGACTTTTCCCATTGAAGCAGGGTCAAGACTGATTCGCACATGGCTGAATCCAAACTGAGGTGGCATGGTGTGCAAAATAACAAAGGACGTGGGTGCTGCCCCGAGTAATTACCAGTGGTTAAGATTAATTAATTAATTCCAAACATCCGCTTTTGTATACTTTTACATATCAGAACAGTTTGAATAGGACAATTTAGACAGGTTTGAATCCTTTACCAAATATGCATGAGATAGTTTTGACACTAGTAGGTGGTAAAGTATTTTCAACTCGGGACCTTTCCAGTGTCTACAATCAGCTAGTTTTAGCAAGTGAGTCCAAATACCTGACAGTTTTGACACTAGTAGGTGGTAAAGTATTTTCAACTCAGGACCTTTCCAGTGTCTGCAATCAGCTAGTTTTAGCAAGTGAGTCCAAATACCTGACAGTTTTTGTCATCTCTAATGGAAAGTATCAATATGGATTTATGGATTTTTGATGAAAAGTAACATGAAGAACTTGGCTCTGATGAATTATCTCTGTCCAACCATTCTTGACAATTTTTTATTTCTTGAATGGTTTTCACCAAGCTGATAAAACCAACCTGATGAAAACCTCTCATGAAGAAACATTTATGTTATGTTATGTTATGTTAAAATGTTTTATATAGCACCATACTGCCCGGAGGCTTCGTAGCGCTAAGAAGGACCTGACATTAAAACAAGCTGGAGAAATAATGCAACATCAAAAAAGAATAAATTAGAATAAATGCTAAATTGGGATTAAAATAGCCATGTTTTAATGGCCTTCCGAAATTCCAACTCCTGTCTCATCACACGGATATTGAGCGGGAGTGAATTCCACAGTTTGGCTCCCTGATATTTCAAAGATCTACCACCCCAACTTGCCCCTTTTACTTTGGGGAGCACAACTAAGGCTTTGGAAGAGGATCTTAAAGCTCTCGTAGGAGCATAGAATGAGGCTAAGGTTTTCAGTCGATGAGGACCTCTATTATATAAAGCTTTATGAAAAATACATAAAGACTTGAACTTAATTCTCTTCCCTACTGGAAGCCAGTGCAAAGTGGTCAGAGCTTGCTTAGCCAATGTAAATTTAGGCATATTATACAGTAACCGAGCAGCCACATTTTGTACGGTTTGTAGTTTCTTGATCACATACTCTGGTGAACCCAAGAGAAGACTATTACCATAGTCCAGCCTAGATAGAATGAGGGCCTGTACCGTAAGTCTTTTGGCCAGGGGAGGAAGCAAACCGATAACCTTTCGAAGTAATCCAAAACAGGTAGCGGAAAGTATCCTAGCCTGATAATCTAAAGTTAATCTGGAATCTAACTAAATTCCTAATGCTTTGATGTGATCCCTCGGAGGAGGTAAATGTTCCAGCTGTATTGCCGGCAGAATATTCTTTGCCAGACTGGAAAGCTTTCCCAGGGACATTATGGGGGTTATTACAACTTTGGAGGAGGTGGTAATCCATCCCAAAAGTGACAGTAAAGTGACGGATATACCACCAGACGTATCACGAGTCCATTATATCCTATGGAACTCGTAATACGGCTGGTGGTATATCCGTCACATTTGGGATGGATTAACACCTCCTCCAAAGTTGTAATAACCCCCATGTCTGTCTTTTCTTCGTTGAGTTGGAGCCTACTATCAGTCATCCAATTCGAAACAGCTTGCAAGCAGGCTGGTAGCACTGAATTATCTGTGGCCTTGACCGAAGAAAAAGAGACGACCAACTGAGTGTCGTCGGCATAAGATATCAGGGACAAACCAAAAGGTTCCACTACATCTGCTAAGGGGGCCATATAAATATTGAAAAGAGTCGGGCTCAATGACGAGCCCTGGGGTACTCCACATTGAAATCTGAACTGATCTGAAAAAAAAGAATGATCTAAAACCTGAAAAGATCTATTTTGAAGAAAAGATCTCATCCATTTGAGAGCCTGGCCTTTAATACCAACTTTTTCCATTCTTTGGATCAATAGTCGATGATTAACTGTATTGAATGCAGCACTTAGGTCCAGCATTATGACAGCTGTCACCAGACCCTGATCCATCCGTTTTCTGGCTTCTTCCGTAACAGCTATCATAGCTGATTCAGTGCTGTGGGCTGGTCTAAAGCCCATTTGCTTGGGATGCAGAATATTATATTCTTCCAGAAATCCGGACTTTGTGTGTTGACATGTTTGTCAATTAATTTTGCCATGGTTGGAAGAAGAGAAATCGGCCTATAGTTCTTAAATTCGCCTCCACATAGGTTAGGTTTTTCTAGCAGGGGTTTAACCAGTGCATGCTTCCATGATTTAGGTACACTGCCACTTTATGAGGAGCTATTCAACAGCCCCGTTATCACCGATATTGTGGCAGATCCTCCCTGCATAAGTATATGAGGAGGTGCAGGATCTAAAGGGGAACCAGATTTCAGTTTACTAAGAAGCAGGGAGGTGCTTTCTTCCGAAATAGGGGAGAAACACTGTAAACTGGTGTTACACTCCTTATTCTCACTGGGCTGATCAAACATTGTCACTTCTCCTGGGAAATTCTTATAGATTTCCTCGATCTTCTGTAAGAAGAATGAGGCAAAATTATTGCTGTGTTCCACTAATGCTACTGTTGCTTCAGGACAAATAGGAGAATAAAGCAACTCCTTCAAAACCCGAAAGATTTCTTTCGGGGATCCCGAAGCCTTTTTAATCTTGTCCCCATAGTGGGTTGCTTGAGCTAGCCTTATCTCTCTATGATAAAGCCTAATTGATTGTCTATACTCTTCCCTGTCTACCTGATTTGAAGATTTCCTCCATTTCCTTTCTAGCCTCCTACAATTCCTCTTCAGAGTTATCAAATGAGGGGAGAACCACTGGGACTTGTCACCTCTCCTCTGCCCAGAAAGATCCTTATAGAGAAGCAGCGTATCAAGGCAACTGGTAATCCAATCATTAAAGAGGGTGGTGTCCATCTGGTTATCCCTCACAAAATCTTTTTTACTCTTGATTAACAGTTTAACCCATTCTTCCAAGTTAAGGCTATGCCATTTCCTTGCCTTCTTACATATGGGCTGATGAAAACGTGGTTCATTGGGCAACTTGATTTTTAATGTAATTAAAAAATGATCAGACCATGCTACTGGGGCGGGAGGCAGAGCGCTCAATGAAGGAAGATTGCTGAATACCAAATCTATTGTGTGTCCTCTCTCCTGTGTTGGACCACAAATTAATTGTTGTAGTCCTAGCGCTTCCAAATCACTCAACAGACGCTTGGATGCAGTATGTTCTAAATTGTCCACTTGGATATTAAAATCTCCTAACACTGTTAAATTAGGTTTCATGCAAATTAATTCCGCTATCTGATCAGGTAGAGTGTTAAGGAATTCTTCATAGGGCCCTGGTGGCCGATACAATAGAACTCCCATAAATGTGAAAGTCTAATTAAAAGCTAAAGAAAAGCTCATACCTTCACACCCTGATAGTTCCAATGGGGAAAAACTAAAAAGAAAATCCTGTTTAAAAATGACTGCTATACCCCCTCCTTTACCCTTTGCTCTATCTAGTCTTGAAATAACATACCCTTTGGGTCGAGCGAGGGCTATCTCCGGACCTGAGCCCTCATGGAGCCAAGTCTCCGTAAGAAAGAGGACGGCCGGTGACCGCTCACTCAAAAGAAGATTTATATCTAACTTGTGTGCAGGCAGGGAGCGGCAGTTTATCAATTGAAGGACTAAGCTATGTCTATGGTGCCATATATCAGAACATCCTGGTCCTTGCAGAGCCCATTTGCAGGAAGGACAGGCCCAAGCCCTATTTGCTTAATTGGGACAGAGCCGGCAGCCATCCCCCGGGCTGTACCTAAGATCCCTAAGTTCCGCTGAGGTGTATGAGATATAAGAACTCACCATTTTCCTTGAGATGTAAAGGGGGTGGCCCCTGGCCCCGTCTAGGTGCGGATGGGGGCTGACGGGGTTTGCCTTCGGCGTGCTGAGGGCGCGCCCGCTGCACGCGTCCGCCATGCGGACGCCGGGTCCGGATTTAACCCGTCTAGGTTGCGGTCAACTAGACCAGCACCAACCCAAGATGGCGGACCCCGATGGGTCGATCGTGAGTGGAAAAAATGGCTACTCCCCTCACTACAAAAACCAAAGTAAAACTCTAAAGTTAGTTAAAAATATAGGCTGACCCTAAAACAACGCAGGTCCAGCCAAAGGTGAATAAAATACCCTCCATACTGTAGTCCTAAACTGTAGACACGGGCACGCCTGCTCAACTCGGCTAGCCACCTTCCCCTCCTAGTAGAACTTCAAAGCAATTCTTGATTCGATTTGAGCCCTCCCCCACCTTAAAACCTTTAAAAGCTTTCAAAAACCTTTAAAACCACATTTTTAAACAAAAAACTGAAATACAAATTTTGTCCTAACTTGTTTTGAGCAGTCCGCTACGCGGACGCCGGGTCCGGATTTAACCCGTCTTGGTTGTGGTCAACTAGACCGGCACCAACCCAAGATGGCGGACCCCGATGGGTCCATCGTGAGTGGAAAAAATGGCTGCTCCCCTCACTACAAAAACCAAAGTAAAACTCTAAAGTTAGTTAAAAATATAGGCTGACCCTAAAACAACGCGGGTCCAGCCAAAGGTGAATAAAATACCCTCCACACTGTAGTCCTAAACTGTAGCCACGGGCTCGCCTGCTCAACTCGGCTAGCCATCTCCCCCTCCTAGTAGAACTTCAAAGCAATTCTTGATTCGATTTGCGCCCTCCCCCGCCTTAAAACCTTTAAAAGCTTTCAAAAACCTTTAAAACCACATTTTTACACAAAAAAACAGAAATACAAATTTCGTCCTAACTTGCTTTTAGCAGTTCTTTACTTCTTCATATTAGTCTTGGCTCCATGTTTTTTAAGGAGAGGTTCCCTCCCCCCTTAACTCCCTTGTCTTTTCTTTTTCTTTTTAAGGTTAACTCAGCCCTGTTTCCTCTTCCCAGATTCACATTCCCATCTATTTCCAACACCCCAAGTGCTGCTCACCCTCTTGCTTTAGGCCTCTAGTTTCCTTCTACTTTGTTCCTCCTAACAACTTCCTTCAACCCGTCTACGCCACTTTTATCCTCAATACCCATCATCTTTTCCCTTCTTTTTTATCTCTTTTCCACAAAAACAGATTTTTGTGGACAGGGCATTTCATCACTTTCACATTTCTCCAAAATGAAGTTTTGTCAGCCTGTTTCATCGGGTTGACTTTCTTCACTTTGGAAATTCATAAAAATGGCGGAATTCCATCAGTACTGTAATATGCCGTGCAGTTGTGCCAGTGCAGTGTCTGTGTTTACACAACTGATGAAGGAGACTCTCTGTGGGTTGCATGGAGTTGTGGCTTGTCAGGGTTACGGTTTAAGGAAGGAAGGGGTGTGCAGGGCCTCTTTACAAGTGGATTAGGAACTGAGCATGGGAAAAGGAGAGGACAGTTGAGGTACATGATTTTGTGTTGAGTTAGAACTCTAAATCTGTTATCTACTATATCAGATAGTTACTGTTCCTGCGTTTCCTGAGTCATTATTTTAATTCAATTCGTTATCATTTCTTTCTTGTTTTATGTTTTGTGTTAGGGAGTAAGGACCGCGCTCGTGTGAATTGTGTGTTGAGGTCAAATGGTCCATTGTGTTAGAGTGGAAGGTGGTGGTGTAGAATTATTTTGATTAGGGTGGGAGGTAAATTGGGCAATGGCAGGTGAACGTGTTGGTATACACTCTTTCAGCTCCCACTGTGAACCCTTATTTTGTGACTAAACACAGTGTAAATTTCTGAGCATGTGTTTCTCGTCTTTCCATTGCAACAGGATGTACTTTTATGAGCCATTTAGTCACTTAGAATTTGCTGGTAGGGTTGCAGATTCCACCCCACGTATATGGTGGACTTCAAACTTTAAAGATGTTTGCCCAGCTGATAGACATGTCTCAATTGAGGTACGTTCTGTGTCCACTGTAGGTGACATTTTTGAGGAAATAAAAGTGAGACAGCATATCCACTAATGCTTGTGAGACTGTCAGACATCTCAACACTTTTATTCCAGAGATAACCCCCAAAAAGCAAGATCTTTCTTCAAGAAAAACATTAACTATTTTCCCCAATCCTGAGTGCTTAGGGGGTGATTCTGCTTTGTTTCTGTCTGGGACCATACGTATGATACAGCAATCTCAAACAGAATGGATCCAAGTGGAAAAGGCGTTGGAGGGGTCACCATAAATATGGTTTCCCTCCAATGTTACTGCCACTTGAATCTAGCCACTACACATGGTTTCCTAAGGATGGGCCCATCTCCGACATAGAGAAAAATGCATTGTCCTGGCCCCTAAATGAGGTAGGGCAACCACGAGGTGACAGGCAGTACATCAGCTATTTTATGGAACGTGTCCCATTTCTGTCTTGCTCTAACTTACTTACCAGGTTTCTACGAGAAAAATGTTTTTAAAAAAACACTAATTTGCTAGTTTTGTACAATTCATTTCATGTGGAACCCTCATACCGAGTTTTTATTTTCGATTACATAAACATACTTTATATTGACAAAACATCTAGATCACGAAATTTAAATAACGCATCATTTGTTTTTTGGGGGGAACTTATTTTATGACAAAATAACAACACTGTCTTTCACAAGTAGACCCCAAACCCCTTTTTGTTGTGTTCTATGTATTGTCCCTGTTGGATTTCAAATTTCTCTTCCTCCCTCACCAATCCACCAAAGTGTGTTCATAGTACGGAGTCTGTGATGCTCTGTTCGATTCCTGGTTCTTTCGCCTACATGCTGGGTGTCATTGTGCACGTTTATTGTAGGTATTGCCTTTGCTGAGGCATAAAGAAATAACCTATAGCTATATGAAACCTAAGACTGCTAGTCTCCGATTTATTCCATTAAGAACACCTTTCCCTTTTACAACTCATAGGGTACCTTACCTTATACTTTCAAGAAAACCACACTACAATTAATTTAGAAAAGGCCAGCAACATCAACCAGTTGAAACCATGTGTTCACTGCTGTGCCCTTTAGTGTGCCTGTTCTGTGTGGCCGGAAACTTGAACTGCTTCATCCTCTACTGCGCCTGTTTCTGCAAATAAAGTTGCTCTGTTGATGCCCATGCCAATGACCTTCCGATGACCAACAAGTCAATTTGACAAAAAATGAATTGATTTTTGTGGATTTTTTTATCAGCCTCTTCGTGACGTATTTAACATGTATATATTACAGCACCCACTACTGCCAATTTCAAATCTAAATAAATAAAACCACTGTGGGTGTATGTGTACCAATCATTTGTACCTACAATTCCAATATACTCTTCCAATCCTTAATTCAATACATCAGGCAGCAATGGCAGGCCATTAATATATCTCACCAGACCTAGGGCGTGCCATTGCAGTTCTAATTTCCTTTATGCCAGCCAGTTTTGTCCTCCCACTTGCCCAGGCACAGGCTGGCAGTAGAGGGCCCAGCTCTCACCTTTGCAGCACTTGGTGGCGGTGTCGAACAGGTAGCTGTTAGCGCAGCAGGTCGCAGGAGTAGTTCCACAATTGATGTCGTTGATGCAGGAGTCTCCAGGTCCGCCGCCGCCGCCGCTGCCCCCGCTTCCCTCTGTGCTGCACAGGCAGGAGCCGCCATTGCACTGAAAGCCACTGGCGCAGTCAGAGCACAGCGAGCCTGTGTCAAGGGAATGAACAGCAAGCGTTAGCACCACGCAGCTGCAGCCGCCTGTCCCGCATAGTCCCACATATCAGCAGTATCTGAGAAAGCACCCCTCCTCCCACCACCTCGGCACTGCGGCTCCTGGGGCTGCTTCACAAGCCCCACAACTGTGGTAACGCACTCAGGCCTATGGTCTCTCATTCCCCTGTGGGAGGATAGTTCAGCCTATGCTGTGGTCTCTCGGGGAGTGTCCAAGATCCTCACTGGCCTTTCCGCGTGGTCAGTCAAGCCTATGCTGCAGGGGCGAAATGCTTGGGATGCTTCTGGTTTAGCTCCTAAGCTGCAAGCACTGTCACAGCAGGCGCTAGGAAGTGCTGTAAAGTAAATTGACCCCCTCCGCCCAGCAAATTATTAAAGAGGGGCCCTGGGATCTCCCATATCTCACAGAAATTCACTGGCCTTGACCGGCCCCCACCTTGAAGGGTAAATCCTACCGACCACAGGCCCCTGCAGTAGGGCTATAGGAGCCTGCGTTACATCACTAGTTGTCAGCTCTGAAGGCAGGTCTTTGTTATGCCTTCGAACGTTTGTATTGCACGACACTGCTACATCTGCCCCTGAATGCTCAATAACCCTCTAATGTACCTTTCCTCACACTTTCATCCAGTCAGCACTGGCTAATCTAACTAGCCCTTATCTCTGAGAACTGCCCGAGGCCTCCATAATAATGTACCGCCTTTCGGGTACCAAATACTACATGACGACACGTTGTGTTTTAGTTCCGGTCTCTGCTAAACTCATGCACAATCTGGCCAAATCAGGGAACGTGTCTAATGTATCTCTCCGTCACTGGCACTGTGCAATGACGTCTCTATGTTCTAAATCACCCTCGTTTCCATTCCGCTATCTTTGCACTTTAAAATACACGAATAAATAATAAGATAAAATGAATGGGGTCAACGAGATTGGCACAATTTGCTTTCGTGTAAATATGTGATATCTTGGGAAAATTACTCATAACTACATGCAAAGCAAAACCGGTATTTTTAGAGTGAAATGTACCCTTGTAGGGTGTCTAAGACTAAGAAACAGCCAGCACGTGGAGCCGCGAGACCAGAACGGATATGGCAAATCGATGCAGCCACACTGAATTCTGGCCCCAGTGATCCGCAGTTTCAGACCATCCCGAGCAAGCTCGAAAATCAGCTACACTGCTTGCGCGACGATAGAATTCGTCTTTAAGAACTACCTCAAGTAAAATATACGGACTCACCTTTTGGATTCACTGTAGGAAAGGAGAGAAAAGATTGAGGTTGCGTGAATAACTTACGAAAAAAGAGGGTAGTCTATATTACATGTACATGTTTTTGTAGAAATCTTAACGCCCGTATTATTTGCACAGGTGACATTATAAAGTACTTAACCTACATTGCCTGCACACCCTCTCGATTATAAGTACGTGGTATGCACTACTTTACCATCATAGCTCGCATTACTTGCATGAACAGGCCCCCAGTATTAAGAACATTCCTTCTTTTTACCTGCACAGGCTCCGCGTGTGAAACTCACAGGTGCGCTATCTGCCCAGGCCCCGGTATAAAGCACATAACCACCAGGGGGCATTTGTGCCCTTAGAATGTATGTATCAATGTCTCTTTTGTTTTGCAATCTCAGTGTGGTGTGTATATAAGTGAAAGTGGTTATTTGTGATCATTCGTTAAACTGCTAGTAATTTTCTCTTACACCATTAGGTGTCACTATTGCATTGATTTTGGTCACTGGGAGTGTGTCACATCTTGTTTGGGAAGGGTGGGCATTTTTAGGAAGACAAGCTGGAATTGCCCACAACGCACGTGGTGAGTTCCTTCTCCTTGGCCCGAACCGTGTCCTCGTTGGCTGCGTCACCCACTTCATATGGGTCAAATCACTGGCGGGCCCAGATGGGCAGCACCAGCAACATGTGCTGCACCGGAACAACCTAGATTTGGTCTAGAGCTGTTATGTAGGGACCCGTGGAGAGCAGACGCAGTCTAGTCTCTCCACGGGGGCATTCGGGACAGGGGAAGTGACGCTTCAGGACAGGGATTGGCTGGGGATTAGGTTGGGGAGGGTCTAAGGGTGGGACTATATAGGGGGAAGGGGTTAGGGGAACTGCCTCTTCCGAGACAGCCTGCCATGCTGCTAAGAAGTTAGCTGTGGGGGGCGGCTTTAATGTTGGAAGGTAGGGGGTGGGTTGCTGGGTTTGGGGAACTCGCTGGAGTGCCGGCCGTGCCTCGCGATGTCGGCGTGGTTGGGCAAGCAGATTTGCCCAGGTCCGTTGCGCGAGACCGAGCCTCGGGGGGCAGGGTGCGCCAGAGACATTTGTGCGGCGCAAGGCAAAGAGACAGCTGCGGCCGCATGCAGGCTGCCGCGAATGTGCGGTGAACGGATGATTTTTGGGGGGGGTTTGCAATGTCCACCCCCCCACCTGGTTTTTCACAAATACGGCCCCCGCAGAGGGCGGCACGCTGCATGTTCGTTTTTCCTTTTTCCTGGCCAAGCATGCTGGCCTGGGCAGGGTTTTTTTCCACGGCTGGGATAGCACACACCGGCTGTGAGGGGCCCAGATGGTGGGAGCAGAGGAGGGGAGGGGAGAGCTGGGGGGGGCTCTGCCCAGTTTCAAAATTTTTGCTGGTGGGGGGGGGGGTGCGGAGGGGAGAGGTTACACGTTAGTATACATGTTATAAGGGCATGGGGCAGGCAGGGAGGAGAGGCATGGTGGGGGTTGGGAGCCCCCAAAAGTGTAGCAAAACAATGGGGTTCAGGTGCGCATCTGTGCAGGGCTTCCCCGGGCTGAGCATGTCAACGGCTGGGGGGAGAGCGCCGGTGGGGTGGACAGCAGCAACTGGGGTGCTTAGGCCCCATGCGGTGGGGCAAAAGCAATGATTGGCGGAGCTGTTAGGGGACATAGGAGACTGTAGGGAGGTGGGCCCAGATAGACGGGGGCAACAGGGGGCAAGTGGTCAGGTCGGGAAACGGGGGCAAAGGTGCGTCCCGGTCAAGAGGGCCTGAGTCTAGTCAGTAGTAGGTGGGGGTGCCGCAAGAGTATCTCGAGAAGTGGCAGGAGGCTGGAGCGGCCTAGGGGGCAGTCAGAGCACGGGGAGTGCATGGCGCACACGGCCAAGCAAATCGCGGAGAGTCGAAGTCAGCAGTGGAGGCTGGCAGAAAGGTAGTGAAACCAACGGGGCGCAATACGGCCCTTGGACGTTGGCCCGAAGCACTAGAGGGGTCTCCGGCGGCCTTCTCTACAACGTGGGAACGTGGTTACCACACATATGGCACACACCATGAGGGGTAAGGAGCTGAGAAGGGCGTGATGTGATGTTTTCTGAAGGTGCTAAGGACGCATGTGGTGGAAGACGAGGATGGGGCAATTTCAATTAGAAGGTGGTTTTGGATGTTGTGAGGAAAGGGAGAGCCACGAGCACGTGGTGATTTGGAAGCGGGAAGGGGAAGGGGCGCAGGTGTGGCGTGCCCCCCCCTTTTCATTTAAGGTGTTGCAGAATTTCAAGATGGAAACAGGGAATTTTCGCAAGAGAATCGCGGTCCCAAGTCCATGGTGGACGCAGGAGCATGCGCACAGTGGTGCCAGGTATTAGTGATTTAGTGGTCCAGTGTGATATTTTACTGGGTGGCTACGGTGCCATGGCATATTCTTGGGTTGGGGGATTACTCCATACATGGAGTGCCCGGTACAGGTGCAACACAGGCAGAGCGCAAGGAGGTGGGTAGTGGATCAAGAGTCAAAAGGTCTGAGTGGGGAGAGACGATATAGATATGGGAGACCAAGGGTAAGGAGACAGAGAGGGGGTCACAGGTTGAAGCCATGCGCATGGGTTGGACAAGGCTTTTTGGTTTTTCATGTGCGGAGTAAACTAAAAAGGATGTGGGGAAGCAGGAAGGCGTCGACTTTCAGGCTGCTTCCTGGGGGAAAAAAAAAAATATATATATATATATAAAATGATTAAATTGCTACATGGGTATGGTCCCGGCGCACTAGCTCAGGAGGGGGTTATCAACATCAGTTCAGTGTGGGACAATAAGGGCCGCGTATGTGGCGCTGGGCTGACAATTTGCGGTCTGCACCAGAACTGGCAGGTTCGCATGATGGAGTGTACAAGGTAGTGTCAAGGGGCAAACTTCGGGATCATGCAAGGTGTGGCAGTGGGGTTGTGTTGATTCCCTCACGGAAAAGTGGTATTTTACCTTTGAATGCACCCGTCATAGATGGGGAAGGCGGTGGTGAATGACAATCATGTGGGAGGAGACGCAAGTGGTATATGCGTTAGCGGATGAGGCTAATTAGCTCATTCAGGGGGGGTAGGGGGGGGAAGAGACGTTGAAATGGCCAAAGGCGACAGTTGAAGCGACGGTCGATTTGATTATTTAGATGGAGATACTGTTGCAGTGCTGAGAATTGCTATCGGGAGGGCAGTATAGGTGGCAGGAGTGCCCACGGAGTGTGCAATCCACTGTGCTTTCTCAGCAGCTTTCGGTACATGTCTGCTGTGGGTTTATCTCATGAAGGGAGTGGGCACCGGACGGTGCTGCACAGGTTAGATGATTTCTTTTGAGGACGACACGGTTTCAGGGTAGTGGGGTAGAGACTTGCAGGTTTTTTCGAGCAGCTCGCAAAGGGGGATTGGTGTTCTGTTGGCGCCGTTGCAGACAGAGGGTACCAGTGGGTACTGATAATTAAGAATCGAGCTGGACACAGTAGCCTTCACGGCAAGACGGCCACGAGGCATAGGCGGGGATTTCTGGGCACTATGCGGTGGAAGGAATTACTGCGATCAGGTTGTTGGCCCATGGGGGCACAGGGTACGTGGCAGCCGGATGGGATTTGTTGAGATACCGGGTGCATACTTCTCACTTCCCAGGGGGCCGGAAGATGGGTATGCGGGTGTGGAACATGTTTCTAGCATGGTTTTACACAGGGTATCCAGGGTTTTTGGGGGAAAGTAGGTACTGTATGGCAGGTGTGGATATTGTCGGGTGTGACAGGGGCCGCTGGGGGTTTTGGCCATTTTGGGGATGGCCGGTACAGCGCGGCAAGTCGGCTGGAGCAAGTTTGTTAAGGCAGGAGTATTGTTTTATAGAGGTTTTTCCACGGATCATGGCTTGGACAGTGTGGGGAGAGAGGTTGGCCACTCGAACCATCAGTTTTCACATGTGTGCAATCTGAAGGTAAGGGGCTTTGTTGAACAGACAGAGGGCAAGGGATTTTAGGGCTGCATCTGCTGTAGGTTTTTTGCATGTTTCAGTGCTTAGCTCCGCAGAGATATTCAAGGCAGCACGCGTTCAGCTGCAGATGCCCAGGATCGTTGGCAGTGCCAGTATTTGTTGCAGCTTGGCTCAAGCAGGGACGAAGGCAGGTCAGGGTTTCTGGAGGAATTTTATTTTGGGAGTGGGGGCGTGATGGTCATTAAGCGGGCCGAGGGGTCGTTAGCCGCACCCACGTAGATATTTTTTCCGCTTGCCATGGTTGGTTTTCCAGATTTTGTGGGTTCGTGACAGGACAATTTTGGTTGCTGGTGAGCTGTATCTTGGAGATGGAAGTTTTATGTGGTTTTGTTTTGGGGATGGATGAGCTTTTCCCGCCCGTCACAATGGTGGACAAGTGTGCAGGTGAGTTTCCTAGCGGCAGATTGTTTAAAATGCTATCTCGTTAAGAATGATATTGTGGAAAGGTTGATGGGGTTGGGGGGGGGAAGGGGACCTGGAGTAGGGCTCAGCGGTGAACAAGGTTATTGTTTTTGTCCGCCGGCTTGAAATCGCACGTGTTGCCAGTATGCGGGTTGGATGCACTTGAAGTGGCACGGTCAGCTTCTGCACGGTAGATAGGGCTGGGGCTATCTGGGCGTTTTAGGAGTTGACGTTTGGAGAGAAGTTTGTTAGCAGGTGAGGGGGGGTCAGTTACGTGGCGGTTATCGGGCCACTTGGTTTTTCGGTGTGTATGTGTGTGTGTATGGATGTATATATATGTATGTATATATATATGTGTGTATATGTGTATATATATATCTATGTGTGGGTATATATGTATATATATAGATAAAAAAAAATTAAAAAACTATATAAATGGGGGGCCAGGGAAGCGGGCATGGTGGAGCACAGGGGGATTTTGCGGCAGTCTGTCCGGTATGTGAATGGGGGACAGTTTCGGGACACATAGGGTGACTGGAGGGAAGGAAGTAGTTTTGTCAGGCAAAAGGGAAATATCTTACGCATTTTCATTTGATGGCGGTCTCGAGGGTGACATTGTCTGGGGTTAGGCGGTAGGCCAATGGCTTGCGTGTTTTCATTTATTTTGGGGCAGCCACGGTGGAAGATAGTTTAGGAGGATCGGGTTTCCTTTTTTTGTGTTGGGGGTGGCGGTAAATGCAGTGACCGTCGGGTGAGGGCATGAGCTGAGAGAGAAGGGGCAAGAGGTATAAGGGCATGGTAGCTGAAACAGGGGGGGAGGGGTTGTGATAGTCTGCCATTAAACCATTGTTTTCTTTGCAGGTTGCATAAGTGGCCCTGTGTAAGCGAACGTGGTCCCATTGTGTTTTGAGCATCATCAGTCATGCGTGAGAGGGGACATATGCAGAGGGGCAACTTTACAGATGTTTGCTGGACCCGACGGGGTGGACATCACAAAAACTTTTGTCGGGGAAAAGCTCAGCATGGGGTGGGGTAACTTGCATTTCTTTTGATGCCTACAAGGCCAACATGGGGCTGCAAGGGCAATTGGTTTGACCTGGGGAGAATGGCCTGGTACGGCTCCCTGGTGCTCACCCTACGGCAACACATGCAACAGGATCATGGCGTCTGTTGCCCAGAACAGGCATGGAAATTGTGTTGTGTGGTATAATCGGTGCTCAAAAGAAGATGGTGAGGGGCAATGAAACATAGTCCTTGAAAGGGGCTTGGAGAAGGATCAATCGGGCTACAAAGGTTTTTTCTTTGGTTGAGATTTTTTACATAAGTGATGGAATGCGAGGGCATTATGGAGGAAGAAGCTGTGCACTTCAAGGATGACGGAGTGCATTTTTTCTGAGATGGGTGATGCATATTACATTGCGGTACGGTTGGAGGAAAAGGGGATGAGCGGAATTTGCATAAGGTTGCAGTGTTGCTGTGGGTTCGCTGGTGGGGCAGCAAAACGCCCAAGAGGGGTTTGTGCTGGGTGGCAGTAGATGGGGGAGGGTGGAGAGCCAGATGCGGGCCTGGCCACCCTTCCAGGGGGAGAAGAAGAAACAGGTGAAGGATGACAGAGTGGGGGATGCCCGAGGCAGGCAGGGGACGGAAGGAAAAGAGGGATTTGTGGGGGAATGTATGTGGATGCTGGAACGAAGGCAAGATTGGAGGAATTAAGTAAAAGGAAGAATGGGGAGAGTTCAAAGGGGGAGGTTGAAAGGTCGATAAGTTGAAGTTACAGTGTATATTAATGTTATGTTATGTTTGCAATCCTGTCCTAATAAATGGCCTTTTACACTAATAAGTGAGTGTCGACTATTATGTCCCGATGTAGGGACCCGTGGAGAGCAGACACAGTCTAGTCTCTCCACGGGGGCATTCGGGACAGGGGAAGTGACGCTTCAGGACAGGGATTGGCTGGGGACTAGTTTGGGGAGGGTCTAAGGGTGGGACTATCTAGGGGGAAGGGATTAGGGGAACTGCCTCTTCCGAGACAGCCTGCCGCGCTGCTAAGAAGTTGGCCACCCACCCGCCCTACATAGGGAATAAGATAAAGGGAATTGGTTCTAGGGTAATGGGGCAAGAGCAAAGGGGGGAGGATGCCAGAGTTGGGGCAGGTTTGCACAGTAGTAGCAGTAGATGGGGGAGGGTGGAGAGCCAGATGCGGGCCTGGCCACCCTTCTAGGGGGAGAAGAAGAAACAGGTGAAGGATGACAGAGTGGGGGATGCCCGAGGCAGGCAGGGGACGGAAGGAAAAGAGGGATTTGTGGGGGAATGTATGTGGATGCTGGAACGGAGGCAAGATTGGAGGAATTAAGTAAAAGGAAGAATGGGGAGAGTTCAAAGGGGGAGGTTGAAAGGTCGATAAGTTGAAGTTACAGTGTATATCAATGTTATGTTATGTTTGCAATCCTGTCCTAATAAATGGCCTTTTACACTAATAAGTGAGTGTCGACTATTATGTCCCGATAGGGAGTTTGAGCCACCCCTCACTCGTTGGCCTGCTGTGTCACATACATTTTTCTTCCTCTCACTACAGCATATATCGTGGGGCAATGGGTCACCCCACTTCAGTCGTTGGTTGGTTTCACTGTGAATGACGACTTTCTGTTCGTTCTGGAGCACATTGACAAAGTAGTTTCCTTTATGGTGGCTACAATGACAGCACACTCTTTTTGAGAAAAAAATATTTGTGCGCGGGTAACGCACTGAAATGATTACAGGACACCAGGTTGGATTCCGACTGCTGGCGCGAAAACCGGAGTCCACCTTTATTTCCTCGTCCCTTACGTCAGGGGCACACCAGTTGTACTACGGCAGGCAGGGGGAAACATGGCATGGACTAGGGAGGATCCCCTACTAGTTGGACCAGTCCATGCTGCAACATGACATTCCTCCTTTACCCCAAACAGAAATGAAGAAAAATAAAACCCACAACCATTATGCAAAATAGAACCAAACACCTGCAACAAACCCAACATATGAAACATGTTTTCACAAAATCCCCTGCACATCCATGTCCCTGCAAAAAAAAGGTTCTGCACACTACCTCATTAAGTCAGTATGAAATCTAGTAGCTTACTAGACGGTAATGGTCTGGGCCTAAGATGGTATCTCTCAGCCCCAGCCCACAGATGAACACTCATCACAGTCTCTGCAGTACCATCTAGCCCTGGTATCTCTGGCTGGCAACCACCCTCACGTCCATCAGATGTGACACCTTGAGAGCCCACATTGTTTTCTAGATAGTCACCTCGAGGTGTAGTGATCTCCAGCTCCGGGGTGCTGAGGCAATTATCCCCCGACTCCAGATCATCAAAGTCAGTGGGTGGTGCTAAAGCATCAGTAGCTATAGGGGCAGTGCCAGATCGGTATTGTTTGATGTTAGAAATGGGGTCTCTAGTTGGCAGTCGGTTTGCACCCTGTCCAAGTAGGGACTCTCACTCTAGTCAGGATAAGGGAGATACCCGCTCAGATAAACCCTGCTCACCCCCTTGGTAGCTTGGCACGAGCAGTCAGGCTTATCTCAGAAGCAATGTGTAAAGCATTTGCACACAACACACAGTAATAAGTGAAAACACTACAAAAGGACACCACACCAGTTTTAGAAAAATAGCCAATATTTATCTATATAAAACAAGACCAAATACGATAAGAATTCAACATACAGTAAGAAAAATATGAATTGTGCAAGATTTACTCAAAACTACAGTTTCTTGAAGTCAATAGCTCCACCTGGGGCTATCACGGCGTCGTGATCAACAAGACCAACAGTTCAGGCCGGCCGCGGCGTTGTGGGCCAGCTACGGTGTCGGGAAGACCCAAAAACAGTACCTTGGATTTTCAGGGCATCTGGATCCTCGCGGTGAGCTCCGGAGGGCAGCGTCACTGACGAAGCGGTGTCGGTTCAGGAGTTGTCGGCCCTTGAGGTCACACGCGTTGCAGATCGAACTCCAGGCTGATGAAGTCAGGTGTGCCGGCATGGATTGCGTTGGGGCTACGGTGCGAAGTAGGATGATGCAACGTGCGGTGCCCACAGGTCACGGTGCAGGCAGCGGCTCGGTGATGGTGTCCAGTGGCGTCGGTGAGACCAGGGCTGCGGTGTGAAGCGGGGCGGTGCGACGTACGGTGTCCACAGGTCACGGTGCAGGCAGCGTCGTCGTCGTTGCTGAAGAGCTGTTGTTGTTAGGCCCAAGCCAGCGGTGCGGGACGGGACTGTGCTTCGTGACCCTCACGAGCGGTGTCCACACGCCACGGTGCAGGCAGGATGCCTGGGGATGACACAGGAGTTGATGGTGCTGGCGTCGGTGGACCAGGGGTGCGGCACGGGACGGGACAGTGCTTCGTGTACCTCACAAGCGGTGTCCACAGGCCACGGTGCAGGCAGCGGTGCCGGTGTCAGCAGGAGCGTCGTCGGGGATGCCCAGGCTGTGGTGTGAGCAGGCGATGCCGGAGTGCGGGGCCCACAGGTCGCAGTGCGAGCAGCAGCTCGGTGACGTCGTCCGACGACGGCGTCGGTGAGACCACGGTCGCGGTGCAAAGAGGGGCAATGCGACTCCGTGTGGCGTCGGCAGGTCATGGTGCAGGCCAGCGGTGTCGTTGGCGGCATCGCTGTGGTTTCTTCTCTTGAACAGCACAAAACACACAGTTCCCAGTGCTGCAGGTCGAGGACACTGAAGTCTTTGGTGTCCCTGAGACTTCCAACCGGAGGCAAGCTCGGCTCCAAGCCCTTGGAGTATTTTCTCAAGCAGGACACACAGCAAAGTTCCCCCTTTGTACTCTTTTCAGGCAGAAGCAGCAACTGCAGGCAAGTCCAGCAAAGCAACACAGCAAAGGGACAGTACTCCTCGTTCAGCTCTTCAGCTCTTCTCCTGGGCAGAGGTTCCTCTTGATTCCAGAAAGATTCTAAAAGTCTGGGGTTTTGGGTCTTCTTCTTATACCCAGTTCTGCCTTTGAAGTGGGTAAACTTCCAAGCAAAGTCTCAAGTGTTTGCAAGATCCTTCCTTGTTCAGGCCAGGCCCCAGACGCACACCAGGGGCATTTGATTCACAGGCCCTGGGCACCTCTAGGGAACGTTACCAGGGACTTATTAGTAAGTCAAATATGCCAATTATGGATAAACCAATCCACAGTACAATTTCTATAGGGAGCAGTTGCACTTTAGCACTGATTAGCAGTGGTAAAGTGCGCAGAGACAATAAACCAGCAAAAACAGACCTGAAAAAATAGGAGGAAGAAGGCAAAAAGTTTTGGGATAATCCTGCAAAAAGGGCCATTTCCAACATTTGAAAAACAATATATTGCGAGTCACAGACTCTTGGCCCTTTTTGGCAATGACCAGGGTACCTCTGATCCTCACAACAGTCCATAGCGTCATCTCAAACGGGAGTCTAAACTTCCCACCTGGATGTCTATTCCTGACCAACACCTGGTCACCCACTTGAAGAGGCACCGTTCTCGCTTGTCTCCTTTTTGACTCTCGGTCATTAGCGGCTTTACGCTGGCGCAATCTTTCAATTGCTTGCTCCTGCAGAGCCGTGGGTACCTCGCATTGCGGAATGGTGTCTTCTACCTGTCTGTTCATACACAGAGCACTTGGTGATATCTTTGTGGTAGTATGAGGGGTGAGTCTAATCTCTCTTAGGAATGTGTACAAGGCACAGTCAATATTGTGGTCGTTGGTCACTGCTATCCTCAATACTTTATTCAGGGTTCTCATGAAGTGTTCAGCCTCACCATTGGCTTGAGGGCAGCATGGTGTGATTTTCCGATGGACAACACCATGCCTCGCGAGGTACTCTGCGAACACTTGACTAGAAAATGGCGGGCCATTGTACGTTCTGAGTTCCTGAATGAGAACATAAGTGGCCATGATTTTTTCCAAACGAGGAATGACCGTGGTCGTGTCCAGTATCTCCATGTCAGGATATTTGGAAAAAACATCAATGACCACTAGCATGTGGCGGCCGTCAGGAAAGCACCCAAGTGAGCACTGGCCCACTTCCAAGGGCCTGGATGGAATCGGTTCAGTGATTATAGGTGCTGGAGGCTCGGATGGCCCCACAACCTGACAGATGTGACAAAGGCGCACCACTCTCTTCACTTGGTGATCCAGTCCTGGGAACAACACTTTACAGCAAGCTCCTGCCGGACATGATGTAGGACAGCCAGGGTGTGTCCGGCGTCCTCAGTCCTTCTTGATAGATTGTGTATCATTTTATGCTACCTCCCTGTGTGAATGCCTCTTATGGCAAGTTGGAGACATTCATCCTCTTGGGCGACCTCCCTGAACTCCTGCATTGACACTGGTCCTCCTCCTGTGCTGAAGCCGGTCTGGCATGCCTCGACAGATAGTCTGCAGGGTTTTGGGTTCCTGGTTGATAAAGCAACGTGAATTGATAGTCTTGTAGTTGGAGAATCCACTTTTCCATCCGAGGAGGAGAAGTGGAAGTGGACCTGTTGAAAAGTGGACAAGGGGTTTGTGGTCTGTCACCACTGTGTGGCAGGTGGCTCTCCGCTCCGGCGGAGAGTGTTACAGCCCCCCTGGCAGCAGCTTCGCCTTGTCCGCGGGGCAGAGGGAGATTCGACCGCCTCCGCGCCCTCCCCCGGCAACATGGGCTGTACCGCCGTATAGATAGAGGTGAAAATGGCGACTACCCCATTAGACCGCGATGGCCTCTTTCTCAATGTGTGAATATCTTTGTTCCGTCTCCGTTAGGGCTCGCTGGCGTAGGCCACCGGGGCCCACTCCCCTTGTTCACCACGTTGAGACAGAATGGCGCTCAGTCCCACCGGGCCCACATCCACCGCCAGTTCAGACTCTTTGGCCGGATCGAAGTACCTCAACATAGTATGAGCTGAAAGCGCGTTCTTGGTGGCACAGAGGGTACTTTCCTGGACGGATCCTCACTCCCAGGGGGTGTTGGTCTTTGTCAGTTCTTGGAGAGGAGCAGTGAGAGATGCCAGATTCTGAATGAACCTGCCACAGGACGTGACCATACCAAGAAGGCTACGGACACCGGTGACCGAGGTGGGGGCAGATACCATCTGATTATCATGTACCTTCTCCGGATCAGGCATTACATCTTTATCAGAAAAATGGTATCCAAAGAAAGCAATGTGATTCTGAAGAAACTCACATTTTTCTCTGTGCAGCGTTAGAGCATGCTCTTGGAGTCACTTGAATGTGGCTTGCAGTCTGTCAAGATGTCCTTCCAGGGTAGAGGCGTGTATCAGTATGTCATCACTTACATTAATGACACCGCCCAGTCCTGCTAGTACCCCTCTGATAGTGTCCTGAGAAACCTCTGCAGCACTGGAGATTCCAAAACAGAGGCGGGTGTACCTCCGGAGCCCCACGTGGGTTGAAAATGTGGTTATTGCTCGGGACTCAGGGTCAAGCATGAGTTGATGGTAGCCTTCCCTCAGGTCCATCTTTGAGAACCACCCTGATCCACTCACTTCGGCAACAATATCTTCAATGGTTGGTGTTAGGTGGCATTCACGACGGATAGCCGCGTTGGGTAGCCTCATATCTACGCAAATCCTCACCTCCCCAGTCAGTTTGGGCTTCCGGGTGACAACAATCTGCGAGACCCATGGGGTGGGTCCCACCACTCTCTCAATGATGCCAGTTGTTTCCAGTTTTCGCAACTCCTCCTCCACTTTGGTGCATAGTTGGAAAGCAACCCTGTGATGTTTCAGGGCCACTGGCTGTATGGATTTGTCAATGTGAAGATGTATTAGTCTTTCTTTCAGACACCCAATTCCATTGAACAGCTCGGAGTATTCAGCTATCAACCCTTCAATGCTTTCTTGATGCACACTGAATGCAAACGACACCAGACCCAGCTGCTCTGCTGTCCGGCAGCTGAACAGCATGCCTGACCCGGTCTTGGTGACGTAGATGTGGGTGCTAACCATCTGAGCCTTGTGTGTGATGCCAGTTTTGATAACTCCTGCTAGAGGAAGTGGAATGGATGACCCAAACGTAAACACTTTTGTGGTGGTGGTGCGAAGTATCGGTTTAAGTTGGAGGTTCTTCATCACCTGGAGAGCCATGATGTTGATAGAGGCTCCTGTGTCTATTAGTGCCACCACTGGCTTGCCTCCCACCAGTATGTTGCATTTAGGGATGCGTTTCCTAGGACGGCTTCCTGGTTGCATGGCATGTATTACACGCATGGTGCCTTCTGATTCATCGTCATCCATATCTCCATCACCTTCGTCTAATATGTGGATCTGTGCGGCCTGCACTGTCTTGGGTTGGTTTGACTTCTTGGAGGAAGCGGATCTGCACACCTTGGCGAAGTGGTTTGATTTGTTACAATCTGTACACCATTTCCCCTGAGCAGGGCACTGTCCTTGATGGGGGTAAGACCGTCCGCACATATAGCAGGCTCGTGTTGCTGCACTAGACTTGTGCGTGATTTCTTTCGATCTGCCAGGGCCATGGTAACCACGTTCACTGGTTCAGTTTTTACCAGTTTTTGCAGGGCTGACTCCATTTGAGCTGCGTGTGCCTTTAGTAACTCCTTGGATCTCCCCAGTGTGAGCATTTTAACCATGGACATTCCCAGAACTTGGAAAATGTTCTGCCTCAGCTTAACCTAGTGACAGCCTTGTATAAATTGAGCCCGAATCTTGTCCTCCGCATCCGGCAGGGTGCAGGTGCTCACCAGTTCTCAAAGTCTTGCGTAGAAGGTATCCATTGACTTCTCAGGGAGTTGTCAAATCTTACGTAGGAGGAACCTTTCATAATCTGGGTTGGCTAGCGGCTCAAAATAGGCTGTGAGGGCTCTCTTTAGCGATTGGTACGTGAAAGGTGGCCCCTCTTCTGTGATGGACTTACTGATCTTGTCGATGGCCGCCCCTCCTAGATGTAAGAGCATCGGGGGACGTCGGTCATTGTCCAAGACGACAGCTGCAAAGTAAGTTTCCAGTCTCTCACCCATTCTTTCCACTTAGCCACCTGGGCTGATGGTGGGCCGTCAATTAAGAAGGGTTCCACCTTTGGTATGAACAACATTACGCAGCATAGGCGATGACAGCGCCCCTCCTAGTGACCTGACCTGCGACGAGCGTTCTGCGCACCCATGAAGTGATGTACTTGTGTGCTGCCATTGATGTACAGGTACCTTCTTGTTGACCGACGGGAGGGTAAATGGTAGATGGTATTGACTGGAGGAAGTGCATTCTATAGTTCAACAAATAACAGTTCTATTGACTGTTAGTGTGCTTCACTCACTTGTTGCCTGGTGGAGAAGCAGCAGCTCAGCATGTGCCTGTCCTCTGACAGACTGGCGACCTCCGGCAAAAAGGCATCAAACTCCAGCCCACGAGGCTGCCGTAGCCAGGGCAGGCCATATTCAGGCCTTGGAATAGCTCCTTGCAACACGTGGAGCACAATGGGGGCGGGCCACCAATCCTTCAGCTGGGCGTGCCCAGCCCCACGGCTGATCATGCTGCCCCCAGGCCAACAAGCACAGAGGCCGAGGACATGCTGGAAAAGCGTCCAGCAGGTCAGAGCACAGCGCCGCGACACGGCTTCCGCGAGGCGTGTAGACGTGTACACCCTTGCAGCCGTGATAGCTACGAGGACACACCGTGCAATGATGAAGAGTGGGAACGCCCACCCTCGTCGCCAATTTGTTGTGTTGCCTGCCCGATTGTAGGGGCGGGTAACGCACTGAAATGATTACAGGACACCAGGTTGGATTCCGACTGTCAGCGCAAAAACCGGAGTCCACCTTTATTTCCTCACCCCTTACATCAGGGGCATACCACTTATACTACGCTAGGCGGTGGGAAACGTGGCATGGACCGGAGAGGATCCCCCTCCTAGTTTGACGAGTCTATGCTGCAACATAACACTTTGAAGCAATTTAATTTACATCTTGGCAAGGGCCTGGCAGTTCTCCGAGCAGTAAAGGTTTACCAAAGCAATGACGAATCAAAACAAGCACTGTTAAAACCAAAAGGCTGGTAGCCAACAACACATGTATTGGCTTCCATCTTCGGTGAGAAATCTTTCTACAATATTATCACTGCCACTGTTGGTGGACTGGGCCTGTATGGTGTCTGTTTCTGTAAGCTCTGTAAGTGAGCAGTATCATTCCCGTATGAGCCTGTCTGATGTCAGTGGCGTAACGGAAC
The DNA here is from genome assembly GCF_031143425.1 of Pleurodeles waltl. Lineage (NCBI taxonomy): Eukaryota > Metazoa > Chordata > Amphibia > Caudata > Salamandridae > Pleurodeles > Pleurodeles waltl. Next base: position 969,906,730 of record NC_090440.1, on the reverse strand, counting down.
TTGAGGGCACCCTCCCTGCAAAGTATATGTAAGGTACCTCCCCCCTTCACCCAGTCAGGAGCTCTGAGGCCAGGGGCCTGCCTGCTATGCACAGTGTACTGTGCTGAAAAGGCCCCCTGGAGCTCAAGAAATCCTCACTCAGCGAGGCTGCTGGGGCTAATGTTACGCTACTGTATGATTTGTCTCTGTAAATGTCTTAGGCCTTCAATGATTGTGAGATTTGTATAATTTTTCTTCCCTGCTGTTTTGAAGCTGAAACTCATTCATCACACATGAATGATACTTTACACTGAAAATTGAAGTGAAGAAAGGTGCTATATACATTTTGATGAATGATTGATAGGCCATGTGAACTTGCATGTTCAGATTTGTTTAAACATGTAGCCCTTTAGCAAATTTGCTACAGTTTTTTACAGGCCTCTTCGGGAGGTTAAACCACAATAACCCTTGGAGAAAGTAACGCTTGTATAGCACACAGGGTTGTCAACTTTCTCAGGGAACACTATCAGACATCTGCTCATGTTTTAAGATCATGCAAATGCTCAGACATGATTGCTATGTAGAACTTTACAAGAAATCGTCTGTATTCTTTTTTTAAATAGTGTTTCTGTCTTTGTTTACATCAATTATCAGCCAGGGGTCATAAGGCAGCCATAGATCACATTCTAAAGTGTTTACTTCTAACGTTTACTGTTTAAACTATTTACTGATTAAGAAAAAAAACAAAAAAAAACAACTTTATGTAATTTTTCGAATTTTTGTACCAGCCGGCAACCCTAGTAGCACATCACTGAAGTTTTGAAATGTTTCCTTAGTTCCACTTTATAATGTCTGGACATTCAATCTACAATGTAAAAACTGTGCTATAAAACGATTTGGCGCTGTGTGCTTTTTCAACATTTTCTCACCCAATGGATGCCATTTAGGGATCACCAGAGCCCACAGGTGCGAGCCTTGGCTAATCCCCTTACTACCTCTGGCACTGCTCTTGCCTCTCCTGGCCTCTGTGCCCAAAAAGCATCTCCACGGAAAAGAGAAGCCTGTTTCCAGACTGGAAATTGTGCTTTTAAAATAAAGCTATCTGAGGGAAGTCCTCCCAGAGACTATCAGTTTCAGTTTGAAACGTTTAGAGTTTGTCCAGCCACCAAGCAGCTCACCTTCAGCTTCCAGGAAGCTTCGCCTTTCTTTGACAGAAGATTTGGGGCCACATGCACATGCTTTTTGTGGCGGCAAACTGACCTATTCACAGAATCTGCCTGTTTTACCTGTGCAAAGCCTTAGTTGTGATTTGGTAACCTATTACTGGATTGCAAATTGGGTTTGCGATTCGGTATCAGTAAGGGGCATGTGTAGGGTAACCCTTCCTAATACTGAATCACAGTGAAATGTGTGAATGATTTGTGACCACAATGCAGTCGCAAAACATTCACATTTTACGCCTACTTCAAGTAGGTAGTAACCCATTTGCAAATGGGGAGGGGTCCCCTAGGTCCCTTTGTGAATGTTTGTAAAAAACATTTTTTAAGAGCAGGCAGTGGACCCAGGGGACCACTGTCTACTCTTAAAAAATGAAAAGAAAACTTTTAATTTTTTTCTTTAAATGCACCCCATTTTCCTTTAAGGAAAACGGGCTGCATTAAAAAAAAAAATTGCTTTATTTAAAAGCAATCACAGACATGGTGGTCTTCGGACCCCAGCAGGTCACCATCCCTGTAATTTTCCAATAGGTCTCAAACCGATACCTAGCTCATTAATATTCATGAGCTAGGTCTCTTTGTTACCCACTGGGAATCGCAAAATGTGTCAAAGTCATGTTTTCACATTGGTGTTTGTGATTACTAAATAGTGTATCACAAAAATGTTCTCTTTAGTATTCGCAAACTATTACCCTTGTAATTGTGGCCTTTGGTCTGACACAGTGTGCTAAGTTCATTGGACGAATCAGAAGTGATGCAGTATTATAGCACAGGACTGTTAAAAGCCTTTTTTAGCATGGAGAATTAGGCCCTCATTCTGACCTTGGCGGGCGGCGGAGGCCGCCCGCCAAAGTCCCGCCGTCAGGTTACCGTTCCGCGGTCGAAAGACCGCAGCGGTAATTCTGACTTTCCAGCTGGGCTGGCGGGCGGTCGCCTTCAGACCGCCAGCCAGCCCAGCGGGAAAGAGGCTTCCACGATGAAGCCGGCTCGGAATCGAGCCGGCGGAGTGAAAGCTGTGCGACGGGTGCAGTTGCACCCGTCGCGTATTTCACTGTCTGCGCAGCAGACAGTGAAATACATGTAGGGGCCCTCTTACGGGGGCCCCTGCAATGCCCATGCCAGTGGCATGGGCACTGCAGGGGCCCCCAGGGGCCCCGCGACCCCCCCTACCGCCATCCGGATCTCGGCGGTCCGACCGCCGGGATCTGGATGGCGGTAGGGGGGGTCGGAATCCCCGCGGCGGTGCAGCAAGCTGCGCCGCCGCGGAGGATTCAATGGGGCCGCGGTACACTGGCGGGACCCCGCCAGTGGTGCCGGTCCGACCGCGGCTTTACCGCCGCGGTCGGAATCCCCATTGGAGCACCGCCGGCCTGTCGGCGGTGCTCCCGCGGTCCTCCGCCCTGGCGGTCAAAGACCGCCAGGGTCAGAATGACCACCTTAGTCTGTTTAGAGAGCCGATATATTTAAAGTCTATCTATGTCTTTGCTGGCCTGTGCTTTAGTTTTAAACAACAACACACAGCTCATACTCTTGCTCACAGAAGACCCCCCACCACCAGAACAAGCTTTGGCGACCAACATAGCCACCTGGATGAGAGCCAACTGCCTCAAACTAAACTCCGATAAAACTGAAGTACTGATCTTTGGGAGAAACACATCTATTTGGGACCACAGCTGGTGGCCAGTCGAACTCAGACCCACCCCCACACCAACAGACCACACACGCAGCCTCGGCATCATCCTCGACAGCGAACTGACCATGAAGCGGCAAATCAACGGAGTTGCCTTCTCCTGCTTCCAGATTCTACGCATGCTCTGCGGAATCTTCAGATGGATCCCTGTCAAAACCAGAAAAAAGTCACCCCGGCCCTCATCACAGCAACGCACTCTACTTCAAATCCTCAAGAGACTCCAGACCATACAGCGCGTGGTAGCTAAACTCGTCCTGGACCTCCCCAGATGAGCTCACATCACCCCCCACCTCAGAATCCTCCACTGGCTCTCCATCTACAAAAGATACCAGTTCAAGATCCTCATGCACACCTACAAAGCCTTACATGATCAAGGACCGGCTTACACGAACCAATGACTGAACGTCCACCAACCAACCAGACACCTGCGCTTCTGCTCTCTTGCCCTTGCACACACACACCGAATCCACCCTAGTAGTGGCCGCTCCTTCTCCTTCATAGCCGCCAAGACCTGGAACGATCTGCCTCTTCACCTGAGAAAGTCACCCTCCCTTGCAGTCTTCAGAAAGAAATTTAAGACCTGGCTCTTTGACGGAGAGCTCGCACCCCAGCGCCCAGATACCCCCAGGGGTGTCAATGACAGGCTCTACAAATACTGATTGATTGATTGACTAGTCTTACTATTGAATGCACATGTCCTAATATTTCATTGCAGTCTTTCACATTCATAGTACCACATGCTAACTGAAACTTACTCCACGTACTTGCAATTTTCAATCTCTAAAACCATCACCTGGCTTAAAGATGGGGAATCAGGAAATCTCATTTTCGGGAGGGCCCAATCTGAAGAGAGGGCCACATGGCTTCTGATTCAGGTGGTGGCATGAAAATACATGTAATTGCACAAATTAGTGGCCTTTGTGTACTGTGGACAGTTTTAACTCTAATTAATAAATCTATTCATCACAAAACATACTTGTGCAGTGAAGTGATGCTAATAACTCGAGCAGGACTGCCTAGTTTTCAGTCTCATTATGTGTGACATTTTCATATCCTTTGTGTGACACCTCAAGTGACATTTTATAGCAACTGCCATTACTGACCTTAAAACAGATAAACGGCACTTGCAGTGTTAAGTATCTTCCAGTAATACATGTAATTTAACACAAGCACTTCTGCAGACAGTACCAGAAATATACCCATCAGGAAGATGACAGCTGAGATGATGGTACGGGGCTATCAGACTTCTCCAGATCTCTCAAGTTTCCCACTCTGAAGCTACTTTCTTTCTTGGCATTCTGGCACCTGCAGTCCCGTATACATTAAATAAACTACCTAAATGCAAAATAAAAAGAAAATCTGTATTCGATGCACTACTTGTGCATGAAACTTGAGAGCCCTGTTGCTATTGCTTTGGAACTATCAGAGTTGTCGTAACTGGCCACAGTACTTCTTTCAGCACCAGACTTTTGACAATCATAAGTTCGATTGCCAGTGGTGTGGCCAACTTATCTTTTATAATTACTGTGCTGATAAAAATGCCATTAAATAGTTGGCCCTGGCAAGAAATGCATGGTCAGCTCAGATTCTAGCTGTTCTGAGGGCGAAAAACGTAGTGCCTCTAAACTGGATAATTACACCCACCTGTGATTTACATCGTCTAGAAGGAAAACCTGCTTAATTAAGTGCTAAATAAAAAAAACCAACAACATAAAAAACACGTTGTTGCAAATAAATACGCAGCCTTGCCAACATGGAGTACCTTTGAACTGCTTGAAGGAACCTAGGAAAGTTTATGAAGTTAGAAAATAAGCCAGGCTGGCATGTTTAAAAAACTCAGAGACGGGGCCTGTAAGTAAGCTTTTACAATTATAACGCTTAAGGATGCAAATTAAGGGTTTCAGACTAAGAAAGATAATTATAATGTTGTTTACTTAATAAACAGATATTGATAATCCGATATTGTGACTTTGCCACAGGAGTACAAGTGCCGAAAAAAGAATAATGCACGCATGGCAACTTAAGTAATCACGAAAGAGAGGGTGGCTGGTAGAATATAAAATGAGAATTTGGTTTGGACTGGGCAGTAAAGTTGTGAAGAACAATATTTTAATGTACCACAGCAAGAGAGAAAGAGCTTCAACTATTATCTTATGTCCTCCTTAAAACTAATAATAAATCACACGAAGAATGTGATAAAATACAGAATCAATGGGTATATTGCAACAAAATGAGCCTGACAGAAACAAAACCCTTAAAGTGGATGAGGAAGCCTCACCCACAATTTTGTGGCATGCTTCATCATAGGAAACCTCATCCCACCCTGAAAATATGATACTATCAGGGTTGTCTCAACCTCAGTGAGAAAGAGTTCAAGATAAGTAGCTGGATAAAATAGGGATCCAGACTGTTATATGAAACTACCTGTAACGCCTATAGTAAGCATGCAGCCTACTGCTGGGGAGCTCATCTTTATCATCTGTACCTTTCAAGATCCTTTTCAAGATTCTGACCTTGATTGCCCTTTGTCCCTGTACTCCCTGTTCTCCCATTTTTTTAGGGTTGAGTGCGCAAGCTCTCTGGCCCCTGTTGTAATCTCTCAGTGGGCTTTCAACCACACCCTTGTCATGTGCATCACTTTCCTTGGTTCGTGGGCTTGCCTTTTAAAATTCGCTTGATTTCATTAGTGTAAGGCACACATATGTCATGCCTTTTCTGGTGTTTAGCCCTCCTCGAGCGCACCGGCAAACTACCGAAAACATACGAGGCTCCATGTTTTCCGTACGGTTACTGGACTACTTTTTCATATTTCGTACGCAGCGCGATCTCGCTGGGCAGTAATTGAGCTCTTTTCATGAATACCATTTTAATTCTATTGTTTATCCTAGCGCTCCTTTGTGAATTCAAAGCTTTACACAGCGCGATCGCGCTCGTTTTTAAAAATTACTTCTTTGTAATTTTTTTGCAATTTTTCCCTGTCCCTATCCCCACCCCTGCCCGCCCCTCCTCTTGGTTTTCTTGTGTGTTACAAGGCGTATTTCAAAACTGCCACACTTACTTACTTGGTAGGACTTCCAGCACCATACTGGGAACCAAAAACAACCCTAGCAAACATGTTAAAACCAGGTCCCATCCCTCTTTCTCTTTCCAAACATCCATTTTCTAGCTTCTTCCACTGCCCTTCCCTAGCTCCTGTTTCTCCTTTCTTTTTGTATTCTTATGTGCCGGCTTCAATAAAGCCCAGGGAGCTGAAAAAAGTGCCAGTGGCGCTATCTGCCGCCATGGGCATGCAAAACCAGCCTCCACTGGCTGTAGGGGCGCCCTTCCCTCAATAGGGAAATGCCCGATGAGATAAATGACCAGACCGCCCTGTCGGGTGCCCATTGCCATGCAAAGGTATGTGTGCTAAGTAGCTAACAATGTCTTTTAACAATGTCTTTTATTATAATTGCAATTGCAATAATTACTTTTAATGACTAAGGGACTGAGTTACCCGAGTATGGCATTTTAGAGTAACATGATGTGAACTCCAAAGTGAAATCTATCTTTGCCTGACAATGTTCAAAACAGCTCTTTCAGGAGAGAAGTGCTGGTTTGCCTTAGCAGAACAGAGGGTGAGGCTCACCAAGAACATAGCCTTCACTTACTGTAACTCGCCTCGTGCCTCAGTGAGTGACTGTGAGCTTCCCTTGGCGATCAATTGAGTTGTGGGGTCTTTCTAAGCATTACGAGTAGAGGCATGTGTGACTCAGAAGAATAAGCGTAGTCACAGAAAAGGTGATTTCCTGGCCCTGCTGCAGTAGTTGCTGTACCTGCTGCATTGGGTTTGCATGTTTTTTTGTTTGTTTCTTTTTACTTTGATTTTCTTCATTCGATTTTTAAACACAATAGTTGATCAATATTCTGTAATCCCGGAAGTAAATCATTCTCACTTGAGGTTTTGCCGAGTCAGCTAGTCAAACGTATAGTTGAAAAATTCCATTTATTTGCTCCTGAAATAATACCTGTCATTGAATACACCTGTACCATTGCACATGCTGATGCCTAAATGAAGGCAGCCAATATGTGTTTTTTTTCCTTGCTTCGAGAATAACTAAACAGACAGTTTATGGATAATATGATGATAATGTTGCTGCATGTGTAGAAATATAATCCGATAGTTTTACTCTAACTTTCCTATTGAACTGCTCCCTAAATTTGATTCAAACCAACCTCATCTTATAGAGTGCAGCTTGGGGTGTCATCAGGCCTTTTAAATAGGGCTTGCCCTGCTAGCACTCAGCAACATTAGTAATTAAAACAGCCATTTAATGAGGTCCCTGTCGGACCCTATATTCTTGTCCTTAACTTTAGAAGTAAAACTTTCCAGAAGATGTGGTCATGAACCCTTATGGTAATCCAAGTCATTGATACAGTCCCTGTTACATTGCTATAATTTATGTTGCATGTCTGTATTTCCTAGCACTATTTTATTTCCCCAGATAGGTTTCTTTAGTTCTGTTCTTCATGCAAGGTGCAAGCTTCAGTCTTAGAGGCTGTAGGTGTTCGGTGAGTTGAGAGTATGAATGGGTGGCGCTGAAGGGTACGATTGGTAGCTCCAGAGTTGTTGATGTTAAGAGCAGTATGGTTTTTAGGGCGAGGATAGCTTTTCCGTGTTTTTATCTATCTGAGCTTTTAACCACGCACCTCCTCACGCCCATCACTTTTACTCATTCGTAGGCTTGCCTTTCAAAAACCCTTTATTATCATTGGTAAATGCTTTACGTTTGTCCCTCCTTGGGACGGTTTGGTTACCGCCTTGGACATCAACCCTGTTACATGGCTATTTGCACTTTTGGCGATACGTTTAACTGCGAACGAACTTCTTTTTCCTTTTGTGTGTCTCCTTCACGCTCATGGTGGCCGTCGGCTCGCTTATGTGAAACTTTTCATTTTCAATTTATGTGGGAAAAAAAGTTGGTTAGGAGTTTACAACGCTAAAAGCTCTAACTAAAGCAAAAGCGAGACCGATTGCATTGCAAATGCTTGCTTGTTTAGTGTCCCATGAAGCACAGTAGTGCTTTGACAAATCCTGGCACTCCTACTAATGGACACTAAATGTGTCCATTGGTGTCTTGGTGTGAAAGGTGTGAAAGGTCTTGGTGTGAAAGGTGCCGTATCTCATGTTCTATCTTTTTACCCAAATCTAGAGAGCTCAAGCTCGAAGCCAGGATGGATTTGGAAAAGAAACCAGTGCTTAATTTGTGAAAAAAAGAGTGCTGGTGCTCTAAGCTCTGCTCAGAGTCCGACGACCGGTGCAATTAAACATTGGTGCCCCTGGTGACACCCTCTGCCCAATTTTCTCACTCCTGCAGGTCCCTGATTTCTCCATTTGTAACAGTTTTGCTGTCTTGCTGATCCTACTCATTTCCTAGTTGTGTGTTTTCCCTCCCTTGCACTCAGGAAATATGCGGAAAACAAGTGGTGGTACCAAAAATAAGTGCCCCCAACCCCTGGCATCCACCAGTTCAAATTAAGCATTGGAGAGAACAATTAAAAAACGTTTTTCAAAAATTCGCAGGAGGAGGATGGGGTAGGTTCTATGCAACTTTTCTTCACCCAGAGAGATGTGCATGTAAGTGGGAACAGTGCCACATAGAGAATATCTCAATCAAAATGTGTTGGCATCTTAATGCTCAGGTTTGTACCTGGGGTCTCAGACCTCAGGTCTCACTTACAGAGTGTAGGTGCTATTATACAATACTGTCTCGTTTATGAACCGTCTCAATGGCAAATTTACTTAATGACAGCACCTTACACAGTCTAGGAGCAGCCCATACCCATAAATAAGCATCCCACACTCGCCATCACAGGGACCAAGGTCATATCTGGGTTCCGAACGAGGTCTCCTGCCAAGTGCACTCTTGCTCTCAAGAGCCTCCTTTGTAGCCACCTATGATACTTGTAAAGCAGCAGTACAGTTTTTGTTAATGTTGCTGTCCTGTTTTGCAGTCAGGAGATCTGCAATCTTTTTCAGAATATGCCCTAGTACCCCATGTGTGCTTGTTGCATTTTTTCAACTATGCTCTTGCAAGTACCCTTCATTTATTCTTTATGACCTGATACAAAAGGATAGATTTCCTTTTTTGGCCTTTATCACCTAACAATCCTTTACATTACTCCCTTTGCATGTTTTACCATGGCATGGCACTGCTTGCTCAGTCCTGGTTGTTTATTTAACTAATCAGTGCCATCTGGGGGTTATAGCCTTCGCTGGGTCCATTCCAGCCTTTTGGACTGGCATAACTGATATCAATAATTTGGAAAAGAAAAGCGAGATGGAAAAAGTGAATTTTAGCGATTTTCTGTGCACTGGGCATGTGAAACTCAACCCAAGCAAATGAGGGGTTGTGGGGGGGGTGGGGGAGGGGGTACGCTGGCCAGTAGAGACTGAACAGAGACTAAACCTGGGCATTGGGAGAATTTAGTGGGGTTTTGATGCTAAACCTGCTCTGGGTGTGCTGGACATTTGAAGCTATTAGTATGTACAGGGAAACTACACTGAGTATGTGACACTAAACCAGTACATGTGTGGCTGTAATGTGTTTTTCATGCTACATCTATATGTATTTGCTGCACTCAGCAGTCAAAGATATGATTATTCATGCAGCGGCTGCGTTAGGCATGAATAACCATGAACTACTGAAGGACAAAAACTTTGAAACGTGTCTAGAGATACACAGCACTGGCTGCACCAATAATGGTGAATCCTAAAGACTTTCAACTGAAGTGAGGGTTAACATGCAGTGAATTTACCACAGTGCTTCTGGGCTAATTGCATGCTGGCATGCCAGGCAGTGTGCCTCCTCCTCTTTTTTTATCTCATATTCACCTTTTGGTTTCAAGAAGATCTGTACTACTGCTCAGCGAAAGGCTGAGACCAGAAGGGTAATCTAGCTGCCTTCCTCGAAGAAGCAGGGAATATACTACAGAACTGATGAAAATACATTGTTTCAGCTGCAAACAGAAAGGAGAAGGAGGTAGACTGTTGGTGTTTAGAGAACATGGCTTAATTTTACCCACAGCCTCACTTCCTCCAGCTTTAACTTACTCAGTAGTACTAGAGGCTTGTGAAAGCTTGTGCCTACTGCCCAGTCTGGCTCAAGGTCACATTTTTGGACACCATGGTGTGAGTGGATCAGTTTAAACACCATTGGGCATACCACAAACAAGAAGCCGCCTTTCTGTTGTTTTATTAACTATCTGGGTCTCTTTCAGCAACATGTGTGTTCCCAGTAGAGTGCAACACCTTGGTGTGCTCCCATCATGAGATCCAAAACTACTCTGTCCAACCCGTCTAACTGTCCCTCACACTGACTCTGTTCTTCTACATCTCCTGCCGGTGATGACTCAACCTACCTGAGCCAGGGCTTCCCAAAGCAGCACACTGGTACAGTGATGTTCTGATAGAGACTTCAAACTGCAGATTCCTTACCCTTTGAATAGTTCCCAGGCATCAGACTGGATCTGTGAATATTCATCAGTATACGTCTGCTGGTAGGTTGCGCCATGTGGCTCCGCACGGCCTTTCAGCTCCAGAAATGATGTGCGGAGCTTATATAGCCACCACTCCAGCATGTTGATTCTAGTTCCTTTCTTTCCGTGCCTCAGAGGTGGATCCAGAACTACCTCTTGTCTCTTTTGTGACCCTTACCTTGATTTAAGATTGTTTTTCAGTGTCCAATGGCCATGTCACCTCCCAAAACAACAGATTGTAAGCCCTGTAAGGACTGTCACAAACAAATGCCTGTGACGGATCCTCATTACATTTGCCTGAGGTGTCTGGGGTTAAGCCATGACTTTAAGGCCTTCAGTGACTGTGAGTTGATGAGCTCGAAGGCCATACTAGGCCATAAGGGGAAACTCTACATTGTGAAGCACCATATGACTCGCGAAGAGACCGGTCCAAGTCGAAATCTCATTCCAGTTCGAACTCCAGTTGTCAGTGGAGTTGTTCCGGAGGTCAGTCATCATCTTGTTTAAAGTCTTTGGGTAAGTCGAAGAAAATGAACAAGAAATCTAAGCGGGACTTGGACCCTTCTCACCACTCACACTCCCCTGAGAAGGTGATCAGATGGTGCCATACGCTCCCAAAGTCATTTGACTTCAGAGCCAATCCCACAACTTGTTCCAGAACAACCTGAGTTTCCGGGGTGGTGCTCCACTCCTAAATACTCCTTATTCCGCGACGCCATTTTCCAACTCCTTGGATCCTCGGTGGCATACTCTAGTGTGCCTGCGAGCGCCACAGAGCTGAGAAATTCTCCAACTGGATTATCACCAAGGGGTTCTTGATGGTGGTAGTATTAGTGGGGTGTGGTATTGGTGGTGATGTGGTGTTGGTAATTGTGTGGTTTTGGTGTGGGTGGTGCAGCTGGTGGTATTGATGGTGGTATTATTGATGTTGTTGTGCCTATTGTTTTGTGTGGTATTGGTTGCTTTGATGGTTGAGATGATATCAGTGATGTTAGGGTTTTAGTAGTTGTGTTGTATTGATGGTGGTGTGCTTGTGTAGTGGTATTGTGGTGGTATTGGGAAGGTAATGGGGTGGTAGTGGTGGTGTGGTATCGGGTTAGTGCAATACTGGTAGTTATGATCAAGTACAAACATGTTCACATGTGTTTATCTAGTATACAATGCCTAATTACTTCATGTTTATCATATGTGGAAGGCTTGACCACAAGGTATTCCTCTGATATGTCAATCATAAAGCACTTACTTGTTAGGGTCAGGCGTGCGCTAAGGTCATGAGAAAACATAAAAAAATGTGTGTTGCACTAAAAAATTGATTACTCTATACAATGCATGTATGAAAGGAAAACATGAATGTGACAAAAAGTGTGATGGTTGAGGGCACTTTTTAGAAGGGATACAATGCAATGGGTACACTCTATAGAAAGAGGAATCATACATCAAAACATCAATAGCATGAGGTAAAGGACACCAGTAGCATGAGGTAAGGGACAAGAAGTACTCCTCTGGGCTGATCAAAGATATGATTGCATCATGACAGTTTCTGAAAGAAGCTGCTCCAAATCAGCCAGTAGTTGAAGGGGGCTGTCTCAAAGACTAACTTATGGTCTCAATTGTGAGTTCTTCCTAATTGTATTGCTATCACACCTAATCCATAACAGTACCCTGGGATCCATTTTTTATTTGGTTGGATAAATAATAGCAATTATGACTTTTTTCCTAAAAATAGGGCATAGCGTGAATTTTAGCAAATATTAACTTAGCTCTGAAAATTAGGTATAACATGCATATTTTAGTGATTACCACACCAAAATCCTCATTCACAAATGCATAATTCCGACACCAGTGCAAAGAGTGATTTATGAGGCACTCGTAATCAAGACCTGTGTATACTCTAAGAAGTAGGGGCCAGATTTATCAAATTCTCACACAGCGCAGCAGCCAAAAATGCTGTGCTGTGTGAGAAGTAGAGAGCAGGAGAGCTCCATATCTACATAGATATAGCTCTCTCCTCCCCTCTCCGTAGCGCCGGTGCAAAATGTTACTGCCGAGCGCCGCACCAGAGTGCAAGGGTGATTGCGTGAGTCTAGCATAGTTTTTGTACTGCAAGGTTGCCTTCCAACTTTTAAAAAGTTTTCTACTCAGATGCTTGCTGTACAGTGCAGCACAAATGCCGTCAGAAAAGAAAGGAGAAATTAAAATATTTCTCCTTTTTAATATCTGCTTTCAAATGGCATTCATTTTTGATGCAAAATCCTGCCTCAAATTTTTGGTAGAAAGGGTTTTGTGTCTAAAAGCATGGGTGGTTGCATGGGGAACACCCATGTACCACCTGTGTAACACCCCCTTTATTCTAAGTAATGCAAAGTAGTGCTTGCACTGCGTTGTGTTACTTTTGGACAACTTTCCAGTACAAAACAAGTTTTGCACTGAAATAAATAACAACAATAATTTTGTGTTGATTTGCGTCACTTTTAATACGCAAACCAAGCACAAAATGTTAGTAAATCCACTCCTAGATTTTGTATGTATCTGCGCCCTCAACAAAGATCTAAAAATTGTAGTGCAAGACCTAAGACCTAAAAAACGCTAAGCTCGGGAAGATAAGGTTCTGTAGCCAGTCTGCCTGCGAAAAAATAGCACGTCTAAATTACAAAGATATCAGAGAAAATAACACTGAAAATCTCAGCCCAGGAAAAATATTTGCCAAAAAAAATCCGAAAGCTCAAAGGAAGGAAATCCATGCGCCACTACGGGGGAACGCAGTCACACACAGGTGGCACTTGAAGGCTGAAGGTACTTTTCTTCTACAGCACTCAGAAAGTCATGTTTTTTTTTTCAGAAGCGGTGGAAGGTTCAAAACGAGGCCGAGCAACTGTCACACCTGCTGACAGCTTGAATTAGGGGACGGTGACACTGGTGACAACGAGATATTTTACAACAAAACCTCTTTTAAAAAAAAAGAAGAAAAAAGACAAAGAAAAAGAAGAACCTTAGGTCATAGGTTACACAGATTGCACTGACGTAGATGCTATTATTCACTGTCAACCATTTGCACTGGGCGTTGGTTGCAATGATTTGCAATTGCATTTATTTAAAAATGCTAGTATTTCTATTAATGGTAAGTTATATAGGGGCAGTCGACAGCCCTCATTACAAGTTCTGCAGATCCTTGTGTGAGCTGGATTCTGCAAAAGAATCAGAAGTGTGAGGTGCAGTGCTTAATTTAATTTATTGTCAACACCAGCCCTTATCACAGTCTACCACATGGTGTACTGTCTGTCTAATTTAGAAATGAACAATACATTTATTAATTAACTTTACATTAAAAACGACAAATACCTGCTGCCCAAGTCATCTCTATAGTGCTAGGCACTGGAATAGTGGGAATTGTCACACTTCTAGGACCGTGGTCATTAGCAGTATTGGCAGGGACAATGGGTGGTCCACGACACGCCCATGCACTTATATTTTTTACAAATTAAGCACTGGTGAGATGCGTGATAAATATCGTGCCCCAGCAATTTTCCCTCTGAGGCCTGATGAGGAGTATCCTCGAGAAACTGCTGTCTACGCAGGGATCACAATTATAAGTGTTGTAATGTTTATCCTAACCATGCTACATTGTGGCAGGCCAAACCCAGCAGAATTTAACATGGGGGAAAAAGGCTCGGGACATGCAGATTTTGTTGAGGTAAACACCAAAGTCTGCATATTATTCCAGCAAAAGTCGGAATACGCAATGCTTGTGTGTGTTATGGCTGATTTCCAAGTTGAAAACTCAAAATAGAGGGCATTTGCCACACCATAAAAATACTTCAATCCCGGGGTAATTGTGATTTCACCCGCCCCATCCTCGCTCCCAGCAACTCCATTAACAAATGCAATTAATGTAAAAAGCAAGATAATCTGTGCACTTACCTTGAGGGGCTAAGGAAGGAATGAAATATACAATTAGTGGGTGAGAAATGGAAAGGCATCCATTCGTTTTTTTTTTGGGGGGGGGGGCAATGAGACAGAGACGGGAGGGGGAGAGTGACGATGATGGACAGAGGGGCATGGTAGGGGGGGGGGGGTGAGAGCAATAGAGAGATTGAGAGGGAGGATAGAGAAGGAAAAAGACAGGAAATAGACCCATGAGATTAATAGAGGGAGATGAAGAGTGAGTGGATAGAGCAGAGGTCTTCAAACTGGGGGGTGGGCCCCCCAAGGGGGGCCTCAAGTGGTGCCAGGGGGGACGCCAGACTATGGCCAAAAGAAGCATTATACAGATAACAAGCCTTTGTTTTAAGCAGAAGCTTGTTATTGCATTTTTAAAAAGATAACAGCACTTAACTGCAATGTTTAAATAGGTCTAGACATATTTAAACATTGCCACCTTTATAAAATAATTGTAAAAAATTCTGAAGGGGGGGCAATGATTTTTATTTTTCAACTGGGGGGCGCAGCTTTAAAAAGTTTGGAGACCACTGGGATAGAGAGTAGTGAGAGAGAGTGAGTAGGAGGGGTATAAGATTGGGAGATCAGGGAATCGGAGAAAGGGGGAGGAGACAAAAAGACAGTTATGAATTAGAGACGGAGAGAGAAGAGATGGACAGACATGAAGAGGGTAAGAGAGAAGGGAATTTCAGGGGGGAGTATCACTCAAGAGTGAGGGTACGAGAGAAGGACAAAGGGTGATAGGAGAGAGAAAAATGGAGCCAGGACGGAAGGAGAGGGGAATAAGAGAAAAAGAGGAGAGGGCTCGAAGGTAGAGGAGAGCTGGAGGCACAGGTGTAGAATGAGGAGAGATACGCAGAGGCAAGAGAGGGGGGAGAGGATAATTTACCACCCCACCTCACCAGTCCCAAATCCCAAATATATACCACCTTTTCCATCTGACCCACTCAGCACATAACACATCATGCCAACGATTCCCACTCCATCGCTCTTACGGCAATCCCACTCGACCCCACCGCCGGGCCTCACTCACCCCACCCTACACCACTGCACCCTGCCCTCTCATCCTCAACCCCACTACTGCCAGGACACTTTAGATAGGAGATCCCTCAAAGCCCTCCGCCCGGTCCACCGTTCACCCCAATCACCCTTAGGCCGCTCTCCTCTACCTCACCATTCACTGTCCCCAGGGCCGTGGCTACCACTGGTGCAGCAGGTGCAGTGGAACCGGGGCCAAGAGCCCTCAGGGGCCCACTGAATCCTGATAATTTATGTATTGTACTACCCCAAAGGGGCCATTTCCCTTGCTTGCATCGGGGCCCATGACGTCCTTGCCACACTATGACTGCTCCACCACTACCTCTGGGGTAACATTGCTTGACTGCTCTTAAACCACGCCCCCTCAAGCAACTCTTACCACCCACTTGAGATCTTCACGCATTCTACCCTTCAGCCCCTCCCCCTCCCCATTTTCTAGTCTCCCTAATTGAATATAACATTGGTACCTGTGCAAGCCGCCAGACCTGTAGGGAGAAAGAGGAGGGGCGTTAGTACCTTCACACCAGTAGCAGAGGCCACGCCTACTATTAAATGCCATCAAAGCTATAGGCCAGTCACCTACAGCACCCCCCCGTCACACGATCACAGACCGGAAGCTTATAACCCCCCCGCAGACTAGATACCAATAGCACTTACCTACCAGAAACCTATGGCACCGAGAGTCCCGAAACTTATGACATCCCATAAATTTGAAATCTACACCTTTCCGAGCTCTACACCCTATAACCTTGACAGAGCCTAACCATTTAGCACCACATATTTGAAACATTAAGAACCTGGCAGACCTAAAACCTGTAGCAAAACAGTCCTGAAACATACAACACCTACATACCTCAAAAGTATTGAACCTCATAGGCCACATATAAAACCCCACCGACATGAAAACTAGTGTCCTTGACCTGAAACCTATAATACTCCACAGACCTGAAACATAGCGCACTCATACTGCCAACCTATAACACACACACCAAATAGCCATTCACACCCTAATCAATCCTACAAA
The DNA here is from genome assembly GCF_031143425.1 of Pleurodeles waltl. Taxonomy (NCBI): domain Eukaryota; kingdom Metazoa; phylum Chordata; class Amphibia; order Caudata; family Salamandridae; genus Pleurodeles; species Pleurodeles waltl. The sequence goes on along the minus strand of NC_090440.1, from coordinate 969,890,331 downwards.
ACACCCATATGCCCACCCTATAACACAGCACTGTATATCTCCATCTTGCAACCCATATCCCAAATATCCACCATGTAACCCACACCCCATCTCTCCATCTTACAACCCACCACAAATCTCCACCTCATCTCTCTGCCCTATCACTCTTCATCTCATAACTCCGTTTTATAACTCTACAGCATATCGTCAACCTACAACGCAAACCCCATCGCTGATCCAATAGTCCAAGCCACATATTTCCATACTATAATAACGCCACACCCCACATCACCTCACCCCATACCCCCATCATTTAACACTACACGGATATCTCCATCCTCTAACACCACACCCCATATCCTATTACCCATACCATGTAAGTCCCTCTGCGTCTCTTCAAAATATATCCGAATATTATTCCAGTTCTGCGGCTTTGTGCCTGTTTCATAACTAGAGGTCACGAACGTCATGAATTTTCAATAAAGTGTACATTGCGGGGCGTAGAATGAATGACCCATCAACTTTGCAGGGCCCCTGACTCAGGAAATTGTGGGGCCGGTTCCCAAGACCCCGGTGATTGAGGGCTGGAAGAGATTCAGGGAACCACTGGGAATAAGGGGCCCGTGGGAGGGGATGGAGCGACCCACTGAATCATAGAGCGGGGGCCCTTGGGAGCGAAATGAATGCCCATGAGAGAAGAATGCGGGGCCCTTTGGACGGGAGTTAGGGGCACATGGACATATTGAACGGGCGTGAGGGCCCATAGCTCGAGGGTGAGGGACCCATTGGTGCGGGATAAAGGTCCCACGAGAGGGCGAGCAGGAGAACCACTGGACCGGAGTGACAGCTCATGGGAAGGAGTGAGGGGCGCCTGGGAGGTGGACTGACAGCCATGGAAGAGGACAAAGGGCACATGACAGAAGACGAGGGGCTATTGGGGGAGACATGAGGGTCCTATTTGGGGTAGAGAGACCATTGGAGGTCATTGAGGCGCCCATGGGAGGAGGGGCAGAGGGATCTATGCGAGGAAAGTGAGGGGTCCATCGGAGGGGAAGTGAAAACCTGTGGAAGGGCATCGAGAGGCCCATGGGTGAGGAGTGGGCGCCTTATTTGAGGTGAGAGCTACTTTGGCTTCTCACCCCAAATAGAGTCCGTCAGAAGGGAGGACCTATGCGAGGAAAGTGATGGGGCCATAGGCGGAGGAGTGGGAGCCTATGGAAGAATACCGAGGGACCATGGAGGAGAGGCGAGGGACCCATGGGAATGAGAGGCTATCTGGATGTGATTAAAGGGCTCATGGGAGCCAAGGGTTTTAAGACCTATTGGAGGAGAGGGAGGTACTTATAGGGGAGGGTGGGGCGGGGTGGAAGTCCATGGAAGAGGATCAAGGGATGGGAGAGGAGAGTCCTGTGATAGGGGGCAGTGGGACAATTGGCCGTGATGAGGGACTGGGGGCAAGGAATGGAGGGATGAGGGACCCGTTAGAGGAGAATAAAATGCCCAGGGAAAGGTGCGAGGGACCAATTGGGGGGGGGGGGAAGTGCACTGAGTGATTAAAGTCTTTGGAGGGAATGGTAAAGGACCTATGAGGGGAGAGCGAGGGGCGCGTGGAACGAGAGTGTCTGGCCCATTGGAGGACGGCGTCACGGCCTGGACTCTTGGGGGCCCGGGTGGGACGATGGCACCGGTACCTGTGGTGAACAAGCAGCAGGTGAGCAGGGCACCGAGCAGGGGCTTCATCTTCAGGAGGCTCTGGGGTGACGTGGTGTCACGAGCTCTCCTCGCAAGGAAAATGGTAGACGCTCGGGCCATACATGCCTTTTATAGCCTTGCCCCAGGCTTAGAGGCAGGTATTGTGTGGGACCAATGAAACCTGAGCGAGATGCGCCCGTCGCAGCAGGAGCAGGTGACTTCTGTATCCTAGAGCAACTATTCAGTTTGTTGTTGGGACGTCTACATCTGGCATGAGCAGGGCAGTAATTTAACTAAACACCCAGGGCTCGTTCTTGGAAGGTGGCCTGAGTCATGCAGGCCCCCGTCAGCGCTCTGCCTTTTAACGCAGCAGCCGTCTGTAGCTCCCGTGGACACCCGCTTGTCATCAGCACGGAGGATGAGGGAGTCTTATAGTAAGATCCTCATAGTACGTGTGTTTTTCAAAGGCGTTTATTGTTTGGACCGTTTATTTTTGTACACACCTAAAAACGCAGGTTTTTCGGACCTCGCAGTTCTCTTCCTTTCGCTGCCTCCATTTGCTAGATTTTTGCAAGATTTTTGCATTAGTTAAAGAGACCCTTACACGGGCGTGGCAGGGACAGAGGGGGAATGCACAGCACTCCCCCTCAGTGCGCATGTATGTTTGGCTGACCGTCTCAGGCTGGCCAAACATACATGCGCAGTAGGCTCTGCCCAACTCAGCAACGCAGTGCTAGATTGGAGAGAGCAGGCAGAGGCTCCCACTCTACCTTGAAGCGCCCTGGCTTGGCGCTTCGTCCAATCCTACTGCTGCTTTCATGCTGCCAGCAGCAGGAAAGCAGCGTTATGATTGGACGCAGGGTAGGCTGGGAACCTGTGCCTGCAACGACAGAGCAGAGAGGATAGAGTGGCACGGAAAACAGGTAAGTTTTATTTTTTTCATTATTATATATTTTTTGGGGTTCCCCCACCCTCCCCGCCACGCGCTGTGCCGTCCCGCCCCTTTTCCTCCTGCGAACCGCACCTGATGGCATCTAAATCATGCAACAAACCTCTTTTGAAAATACAATAGTCTCTTTAACCCCTTGGGTGCCGAGGACGATGTGGTTACGTCCGGTGGAGCGGCGCTCAGGCACCACGGACGTAACCTCCTGGACCCGGCTCACCCACCTCCCATGGGCAGGGATGGAAGGGGAATCGCTTCCCCTTCCACCTGACCTCCCCGCCCCGTGATGTCGGATGACTCAGCGTGCAATAGCGCGCTGACCTCATCAGAGGTCACCTCCCATCGCACTGGAAGCATGTTTCCAGCGCGATCCGAGGAGAAACAGATTAGTTTCTTCTCGGTATTTGGGGCAGGTGAGGCAGAGAGGCATGAAAAGGGAAGGAAAGGCTTTTCCTTCCCTTTTCATGTCTCTGAGCATTCCTGCAGCACGATCGCTATATGTCCACTAGACACCAGGGATTTTGTTTACTTTAGGTAAACAAAGAAGGGGAGCGGCCCCTTGGGCCCCTTGGGCAAGGGTCGCTCCCCAAGGGGGGCATTTTTATCTAAGGCCATTTCTGCCTCCACTGGGGGCAGATTGGCCTATATTGATTAGGCCGATCTGCCCCCGGGGGGGCAGAAGCCACTAGACACCAAGGATTGTTTTTTTTGTTTTATAAGGTGAGCGCGACCCCTTAGGCATGGGACACTCCGCAATCATTTTATTAGGCCGGCCAAAAAGGGTCACTCCCCTGGGGGGCAAATTTATTTTAGGCCTTTCCCTATTTTTGTAAGGCTCATCTACCCCCCAGGAGGGCAGAAACCCCACCAGACACCAGAGAAGAATTATTTAAAAAAAATGAGGGTGGGGGTATGACCCTACCCCAACCCCAACCCCAAATAAATGGGGACAAAGTTGTTCCACCCACCGGTGGGCAGATGGGGCAATTACCCCTGATCCACTCCACTAATTATCTGGGTGAGTCCAGGGTGGTGTGCTTCACATGCACCCCGCACCATTTTGTTACCCACAATGCCCTGCAAACCTCCAATTTTGCTGGAAATCACACATTTTTCCCACATTTGTGTGATGGAACCTTCCGGAATCTGAAGGAATCCACAACATTCCTACCACCAGCATTGTTGCATCTATACCGATACATTTTTTGCCCCACTTGTCAGCCTAAAATTTTTTTTTTCCAAACTGCCCTTTTGGATCCGCTTTGGTTCCCCCACAATTTTGACATGTTTTTGGCTCTTCCGTGCCACAGGCACTAGGCCCACCTACACAAGTGAGGTATCATTTTAACGGAAGGCTGAGGGGAAAGTTGGGTGGTAGGAAATTTTTCCTGGTGCAGTGATCCCACACAGAAATGTGGGGAAAATGTGATTTTATTTTTTTAGCTAAATTTGAGGTTTGCTGAGGATTCTGGGTAAGAAAACACTGGGGGATGCACACAAGTCACACCTCCATGGACTCCCTCGGGTATCTAGTTTTCAGAAATGTTTGGGTTTGGTAGGTTTCCCTAGGTGGCTGCTGAGCCCAAGACCAAAAACGCAGGTGCCCCCGCAAAAACAGGTAGTTTTGTATTTGATAATTTTGATGTGTCCAGATAGTGTTTTGGGGCATTTCCTTTCGCAGGCACTAGGCCTACCCACACAAGTAAGGTACCATTTTTATCAGGAGACTTGGGGGTACGCTGTGTGGAAGGAAATTTGTGGCTCCTCTCAGATTCCAGAACTTTCTGTCACTGAAATGTGAGGAAAAAGCGTTTTTTTGGCCACATTTTGAGGTTCGCAAAGGATTCTGGGTAACAGAAGCTGGTGAGAGCCCCACAAGTCACCCCAACTTGGATTCCCCTAGGTGTCTAGTTTTAAAAAATGCACAGGTTTGGTAGGTTTCTCTAGGTGCTTGCTGAGATAGAGGCCAAAATCCACAGCTAGGCACGTTGTAAAAAACAGGTTAGTTTTCTTTGGGAAAATGTGATGTGTTCATGTTGTGTTTTGGGGCATTTCCTGTCGCGGGCACTAGGCCTACCCACACAAGTGAGGCCACATTTTGAGGTTTGCAAAGGATTCTGGGTAATAGAACATTGTGAAAGCCCCACAAGTCACCATCTTAGATTCCCCTAGGTGTCTAGTTTTCAAAAATGCATAGGTTTGGCAGGTTTCCCTAGGTGGCGGCTGAGCTAGAGGCCAAAATCCACAGCTAGGCACTGCAAAAAACAGCTCTGTTTTCTTTAGGAAAATGTAATGTGTCCACGTTGTGTTTTGGGGCATTTCCTGTCGCGGGCACTAGGCCTACCCACACAAGTGAGGTACCATTTTTATCAGGAGTCTTGGGGGAATGCTGGTTGGAAGGAAATGTGTGGCTCCTCTCAGAATCCAGAACTTTCTGTCACCGAAATGTGAGGAAAAAGCATCTTTTTGGCCAAATGTTGAGGTTCGCAAAGGATTCTGGGTAACAGAAGCTGGTGAGAGCCCCACAAGTCACCCCAACTTGGATTCCCCTAGGTGTCTAGTTTTAAAAAATGCACAGGTTTGGTAGGTTTCTCTAGGTGCTTGCTGAGATAGAGGCCAAAATCCACAGCTAGGCACTTTGTAAAAAACAGGTTAGTTTTCTTTGGGAAAATGTGATGTGTTCATGTTGTGTTTTGGGGCATTTCCTGTCGCGGGCACTAGGCCTACCCACACAAGTGAGGTACCATTTTTATCAGGAGACTTGGAGGAACGCTGGGTGGAAGGACATTTGGGGCTCCTCTCAGATTCCAGAACTTTGTGTCACCAAAATGTGAGGAAAAAGTTTTTTGCTAAATTTTGAAGTTTGCAAAGGATTCTGGGTAACAGAACCTGGTGAGAGCCCCACAAGTCACCCGATCTTGGATTCCCCTAGGTGTCTAGTTTTTAAAAATGCACAGGTTTGGTAGGTTTCCTTAGGTGCCGGCTGAGCTAGAGGCCAAAATCCACAGCAAGGCACTTTGGGGAAAATTTGATGTGTCCACATTGTGTTTTGGGGCATTTCCTGTCGCGGGCACTAGGCCTACCCACAAAAGTGAGGTACCATTTTTATATAGGTTTTCCTAGGTACTGGCTGAGCTAGAGATCAAAATCCACAGGTAGGCACTTTCCAAAAAACACGTCAGTTTTCAATGTAAAAATGTGATGTGTCCATGGTGCGTTTCCTGTCGCGGGCATTAGGCCTACCCACGCAAGTGAGGAACCATTTTTATCGGGAGACTTGGGAGAACAAAGAATAGCAGAACAAGTGTTATTGCCCCTTGTCTTTCTCAAATTTTTTTCCCTCCAAATGTAAGACAGTTTGTAAAAAAGACATCTACTTGAGAAATGCTCTGTAATTCACATGCTAGTATGGACACCCCGGAATTCAGAGATGTGCAAATAACCACTGCTTCTCAATACCTTATCTTGTGCCCATTTTGTAAATACAAAGGTTTTCTTGATACCTATTTTTCACTCTTTATATTTCTGCAAATGAATTGCTGTATACCCTGTATAGAATGAAAACCCATTGCAAGGTGCAGCTCATTTATTGGCTCTGGGTACCTAGGGTTCTTGATGAACCTACAAGCCCTATATATCCCCGCAACCAGAAGAGTCCAGCAGACATAACGGTATATTGCTTTAAAAAATCTGACATCACAAAAAATAGTTACAGAGTAAAACGTGGAGAAAAATGGCTGGTTTTTTCACCTCAATTTAAATATTTTTTTCATTTCAGCTGTTATTTTCTGTAGGAAAGCCTTGTAGGATCTACACAAATGACCCCTTGCTGAGTTCAGAATTTTGTCTACTATTCAGAAATATTTAGCTTTCCAGGCTCCAGCATTGGTTTCACACCCATTTCTGTCACTAACTGGAAGGAGGCTGAAAGCACACAAAATAGTATGTCCCAGTAAAATGCCAAAATTGTGTTGAAAAATGTGGTTTTCTGATTCAAGTCTGCCTGTGCCTGAAAGCTGGGAAGATGGTGATTTTAGCACCTCAAACGCTTTGTTAATGCCATTTTTCAGGGAAAAAAACACAAGACTTCTTCTGCAGCCCTTTTTTCCCATTTTAAAAAAAACAAAAACAACATTTTTGCTGTATTTTGGCTTATTTATTGGTCTCCTTCAGGGGAACCCACAAACTCTGTGTACCTCTAGAATCCCTAGGATGTTGGGGGAAAAGGACGCAAATTTGGCGTGGATAGTTTACGTGGACAAAAGTTATGAGGGCCTAAGCGTGGACAGCCCCAAATAGCCAAAAAAAAGGCTGGCACCTGAGGGGGAAAAGGCCTGGCAGCGAAGGGGTTAAAATTGAAAAGGATACCTTTAAAAAATGCAAAAGTGTTTCACCTTAATACATCCGATTTTTTGTTGTACAGCACACAGTGATAACGAAGAAAAAGGAGGTTCTGTAAAATACAATATTTGCCTAGGATCACACAGTTTGGTCAAGCTGGGAAGTCAGTATTGGTCTCAGGTTATCTGGTTTCACATTATGCAATTCACCCAGTAGATGGGCAGAGCGTTCTTTACTTTTGAATGTTTTTAAAACCAAAGTTTATTTATTTGTATATATAATGCTAGAGCGTGGGTGGCAGGCAGCAGCCGTATAAAAACCTGGCTCGTTTGAGCCAGGCCTCTGGCTCGAGCCTTAAATGGATTGCCCATCCCTATAATGAAACTTGAGCCACCCCTCTCCCCCTCCCCCAAGATATGCTGATGGGGTCCCACAACAGTGACACAAATAATTTTCTTCACTTAGACAAGGAAAAAACTGCAGTAGTGGGTACTATAGAGAAAACTAGTTGCTTCTGCTATTACTAGATTGATTTACAAAGGGGTCCCAGTTAGGAGGCTCGTTGCATATCCCTGACTTCACAGGAAAGTGCAGGCCAAAAGCAAAGTTGATGTTTTTTTGATCAGAAAGTTCAACTATATGTTTTTAAAAAAAAATTAGATCCGAACAAAGAGGGCAGTAAATAGCAAACAGCGTAATTTGCTGCCTCTAGGGCAGTAAAACGCATGCCAATGCTGCATTACCAGACAGGGAGTGAATGGTTAGTAAGTCATAGGTGCATCAGCATGGTTATCCCACTGCACTCTGTCTCTAGCCCTAACAGCCTTTTGAAATCTCCTTATTGTCACAGTGAAGTTCAAAATCTCCTTGAATGAGGAATCTAAGCAGATTCATGACTAGTAGGGAATCTTAGGCCCTCATTCTGACCTTGGCGGGCGGCGGAGGCCGCCCGCCAAAGTCCCGCCGTCAGGTTACCGTTCCGCGGTCGAAAGACCGCGGCGGTAATTCTGACTTTCCCGCTGGGCTGGCGGGCGGTCTCGTTCAGACCGCCAGCCAGCCCAGCGGGAAAGACGCTTCCACGATGAAGCCGGCTCGGAATCGAGCCGGCGGAGTGGAAGCTGTGCGACGGGTGCAGTTGCACCCGTCGCGTATTTCACTGTCTGCGCAGCAGACAGTGAAATACATGTAGGGGCCCTCTTACGGGGGCCCCTGCAATGCCCATGCCAGTGGCATGGGCACTGCAGGGGCCCCCAGGGGCCCCGCGACCCCCCCTACCGCCATCCGGATCTCGGCGGTCCGACCGCCGGGATCTGGATGGCGGTAGGGGGGGTCAGAATCCCCGCGGCGGTGCAGCAAGCTGCGCCGCCGCGGAGGATTCAATGGGGCCGCGGTACACTGGCGGGACCCCGCCAGTGGTGCCGGTCCGACCGCGGCTTTACCGCCGCGGTCGGAATCCCCATTGAAGCACCGCCGGCTTGTCGGCGGTGCTCCCGCGGTCCTCCGCCCTGGCGGTCAAAGACCGCCAGGGTCAGAATGAGGGCCTTAATGTGATTTCACAATATTGCTCTTTAGCACCAATAAATGAAAACTACTTGAGTGGGGCTTTTCAAGAAGAATCCACATGGAATAGCAGGAAGTAGATGGATCTATCGTATGTTTTTCCTTTGCCAGAGGGGAGCTTTTCTTGCAGAGTATGCTTAGTGGAGGTCAGCATGGTGCAATGGAGATACACTGATCACCTCTATTCAAAGGGCTACTTCTCCATCATGGAACAGTTGCAGGACTGTCATTCATCGTGTGACATAGGGGGACCACTCTTAAGGATTTTTTCTTTTCTGTCGACCACTAAGTGTGATACCATCTGGCCTAGCCCATGACGAGGCTCCCCATTAAGGAAAATATGAGGGGCTGCTGGGAGCCCTGCAATGTCATTTGTCAGCATTATTGTGTTTCCTCCCGTATCACCACTTTTTGCAAAAATACCACAAAATGATTAGTTGACAGTAAAGTTCGGAAGCGCATTTGCATTTTTCTGTAGGATGCCAGAGCGAATTTATAAAACACTTTGTTCTAATAACATTACTCTAAACAAGATAGGACTTAAATTCGATTTAGAGGAAGCTGAGGATTTCTCCCGGGGAGTACTTGGCAGTTACCACATACCAAGAAATAGGTATTTCTCATTTTCAATCTTTTATCTGCTCTTTCTCTCATTTTCCCACAGACGGACTTCACACATGCTCACATTCAAACACGTTGATTTACACTAACGTCCAGTTACACAAATGCTCACTGGCCTCCCATAAAGCTTACTCATACACCCTCGTTCACTTTTACATGCTTTCGCACACTGCAAAACAATTTCTGCCTGTTTCTCGCTAACACACAGAGGCACTGTCACAGTTTCCAAAAATGTAATATTTCTTGCCCCATCTCATGCGTGTGCACATGTACGCGCGCACACACACACACACACACACACACACACACACACACACAACACTACACTACACTTTCGGCAAAGCTGCCATTTATCATATGATCATTAAGGCACATGACATCACACAAAGTGGCCCAGGGTTGACAGGTACATATTTCCAAAATACATAGAAAGTTGACCTTTAGAACCTGAGCTGTTCATGCCAAACATGTCTACATTATGCCTTGTAGTAGCATCAAAACGTGTTACTGGAAATGTATTTAACTGTAGAAGCTAGAGTTTATATAAATGTGTGTTCTAATGTTTAATTTTAACACGAAGATTTGTAGTTCTCATTCACATTTATACTTGTATTTTGAAATATTGCATTTAATGAAAGCACACTGCACATGTAATCGTGAATTCATTTATTCATGTCCTGCATTTATTCGGACATTTTGCTTATACATATAGGGCCTGATTCCAACTTCGGAGGACGGTGTTAAACCGTCCCAAAAGTGGCGGATATACCACCTACCGTATTACGAGTCCATTATATCCTATGGAACTCGTAATACGGTAGGTGGTATATCCGCCACTTTTGGGACGGTTTAACACCGTCCTCCAAAGTTGGAATCAGGCCCATAATTGTGTATTAGAAGCCCACACTGACAAAGATTTATTAAGTTAGCCTAAATAAGCCTCTAGATTTCAGCATGAAATGCATTTTTTCTGTTCTCTGCATGTTTTCCTTTTGCAGGTGCACATTTGTGATTTCTTACTTAGAGAAAGGAGTATTGTGTATTAGAGCTAGTAAGGACTGAGAAGAGAAGACTTGGCACAAACTGGACACAGAAGGATCCGCCTATTTATTGCCTATCTGAGATGAAGATGTTCAAGGTTAACCTGGTCGTTCAAGTTCTGTGTGATGGGAGATTTGACCAGTGTTGCAAAAGTACCCTGTGAGAAAGAGAACTAATTGGGTTTCTGGTGACGTGTTTAGAGATATGGATGCTCCTGGAACTTTCCACTTTAAGTTAATGTTCATCCTGTTAGAGGAACATCAGATGCCTTTAGACTTGGAGAGGTGCACACTTATCCATACCCTGTTGTCCTTACAGTGCGTAGCTTGATGCTAACACTGATTTCATACCTTTGAAGACTTCTACTGGAGTCTTTTGATGCTAAGACCTACCTTACTTTATTCCTGACTCCCCAGAGACCTTTTAGCTTGTAATTCCCTTTAGTTAGAACCCGAGTTATATGACCTTAAACCAGTTTATGTTTAGGAGGAGCAATCCAAATTCCTTTAAGGAATGCCAATTCTTGTTTCTTAGTATCTTTGTATCTGTATTGCTGTGACTGCAATTTCTGTATGCCTTTTACTCCTGTGATTGAATTTATTTCAGCATTTCAGTTTGCTGGTTCTGATTTTGTACCTTTACAATTTGATTTGATATGCACATATGTGGGAGTGATTACTAATTTGAAATAAACCCTCTAAACTGTGATTTTGGATCTTTGTCCTCATTGTGTGGCCAATGAGCTTGACAGATTGAAATGATAAATTGTTGCCAACTCGTTTCAGTCTACTACAAGATCCACAATATGGAGACCACCATCCGCTTCCATGCACGCTCTTGCAGCCTGAGTCTCCTATGTGCAGTCTCCTACTTCAACCATACACTTTAGAAACACTGCATTTTCAATCCTCTCCGTGACAGTAAAAGAAAACTATGAAGGCCGATAGACTGATGTATGCAACTCTGCAGGAAAACATCTACTGCAAAATTGTGTGGCTTGCAGAGGTCCATGAAATGATCCACTGTCTACAATGGAGTAAAGAAGCACTGGTTCTAATCATTGGTGTATCGGGAAACATATTTGCGGAAACAGAGAACAATGATCTCTCAATGCTAGTGATTTAGAGTAACCCCTACTAAGTTAAATAAACTGTGCTAGAGTCATATCCAGCACACTCCGACATCAGCACTCCCCACCTCTCTCACACACACACACACAAACACACATGACCAGTTGAAATGCATGGTAGAGAAACAGAGTTAGAAGGTATAGAAGCCAGGTGCAGTAGAGTGTCAAGAAGAGAGGAGGGAGAGGACACTTGAGGATGGATAATGACAAAAATGAGAAGGCAGTCAAAGAGATGGAGTAACAGCAGGTAAAAATGAATGGCTGAAGAGAATACACAGACAAAAATAAACGTAGAAGAAAAAATCAATGAGGAGGAAGGGAGACAAAGAAATATGTCCAGTGAGAGTGAAAGACAGCAGCAAGCAGGGTTGACGAGATAGAAAATAAATGTCAGTTGTAAACATTGAGAGAAATATAAGAAGCATGAGACAGATTAAGAGAACTGACCAAGGAAATAAACATGAAAGATCATGTGAAAAATGACAGACAAGAGGAAGCAGAGAGAGTGAAAGAGAGGGATTAGTAACTTTCAAAGTGAGAGCAAAGGAGGAGAAAAACTGGTCATTGATGGATTGAGGGAGGGAGGGAGAGGAGACCCTCTCAAAGGAAAGGTGCGAGCCAGCAGGAAAAAAAAGAGGTCAGTTATGAGAGCAGTGTGTCACTTGAGGAAAGGGAGGCATCTGGAAGAAACGTGCTGAAATAAGGGTGCAGGGAATTCTGCAGCACCACCAAACAACCTTGCCGAAGTACAGAAGGTGAATGAGCAATAAAGATGCCTTTTAATTTGGTTTTTATTGTGTCACATTTGCTATGTGTGGAAAATTGGCTAACTGCTTGAGGAGAATTAAGCCCCATTCTAGCAGCAACCACAATTCTTGTCAGGGTGAAACACAAGCAAACCCCAAATCAACCTGTTCTTAACCCTCTGGTAGCTTGGTACAAAAGCAGTCAGAGGCAGTGTGTAAAATATGAATGCAGCACTTCAAACAGTAATAAAGTGAAAACACAACGTAGGAAAAATCCCACACCAATTTAGAAAAACTGAATATATTTTAATACATTATTTGACACCAAAACAACAAAAATCCAATTCGTAGAACCAGAGAAATGCAATTTTAAAGGTTTTATAGAAATCAAGCGCAGGAAGCAAAAAGCGCCAACTGCGGTTATCTGTTTCCGGGAGAAACAAGTTCAGGCTGACTGCCATGGAGTGCGGGCCAGATACAGGACTGAGTTCAGTCCACTGCAAATACTGCATAGGCTGGACATTGAAATGTGAAGCCCTTGGATCAAGCTGTGTGGGCCGGTGTCGAGGGATCGTCGACAAGGAGCTGCGATGAGAGGTCTGGCATAGAGATGCATTGCACAGTGAAATAGTCAATGACTATTGAGGAGGCTTGCCAAGTGTAGTCATCGAGGAAGCAGGTGGGCTAGTGGAGACTTGCTCTGCGATGTGTCGGCTCATGGATGAGATGCATCGTTCTGGGCACGAGTCGGCTTTGGGCTGCGTCGGCATCGGAGAAGCTGCTGGGAGTTGCATGCACTTGTGATGAGAAGTGCTGCCATCGAGGACTAGCTATGTTGCGCTGGTGCGGGGTCAATGATGGGCTGTGTTGTGCTTCGTCGAGATTCAAGGAGTTGCATCAATGTCGAAGGAGGCTGTTATGTCTCTGTAGCTTTAAACAACGGCCCAGCCAACTGGCCATTGGACATTTCTTGGAATCCTGGGTCCACGTAGGCAGGCTGGATTCAACAGGTGAACTCACAACAATAAAAGAGTCCTGGTGCAGCAACAGCAGGCCTTGAGCAGCAGAGCAGTCCTTGGTCAGCAAGCAGGTCAACAGGGTAGACTTCACAGCTGGGCAGTCCTTCCTGGAGGAATCCACAGGTTCCAAAGTGATCTGAACAGTTGGGTCTGAGGGCCCACTATTTATACCTGGTATGCACACAGTGGGAAAAGCCTCCAGATTCCCCCCCGCCACAGAGGTGTCTGGAATTCCCTTCTTTCTTGCCCTGAACCTTACTTGTCCGGGGGCACAAAAGACTAGTGTGGAAACCCTTTGTGAATGTGTTGAGTCTTTGTAATGAGCAAGTGTAGTAGGTGAAAGCTCACACCCTCATCCTGACAGAGATGGCCCATCCTGCCAACACCTACTTCCAGTTGTCTCACTGACTGAGAGCAGTACACAAAGACCAACTGTCAACTACACCTAGTCTTGTGACCTAGGGCACAGGCTGTAGGCATCAAATGGTTAGGGCAGACTTTCTAAAAGTGGCATTTTCAGAATTGTGACTTAAAATCAGACTTTAATGTTAAAGAGGGTTTTAAATTACAATTCTTTGGAGACCAAGCTCAACTTTCCTACCTGTCCCAATTGAATGTTATCACTTAGTAAATGTAATATGGTAACCCAATGTTATCCAATTGGAGAGGCAGGCCTTGCAGTAGTGGAAAATGAATTTTAGAGTTTTTCACTACCTGGACATGTAAATTTTAAAAGTACATGTCCAACTTTTTAAATATATGGCACCCTGTTGTATGGGCTGTCTAGGGCCTACCATAGGAGCTAATTATATGTATTAAAATGGAAATATTTGGCCTTGAAAAAGGTTTATTTTGCCATGTCGAAATGGCAGTTTATTGCTGCACCCACAGGCTGCAATGGCAGGACTGAGGCATGTTTAAAGGGCTACTTAAGTGGGTGGCACAACCAGTGCTGCAGGCCCACTAGTAGCATTTAATTTACTGGCCCAGGGCACATGTAGTACCACTTTAATAGGGACTTACACTTAAATTTAATGTGCCAATTAGGTGTAAGCCAATTTCACCATGCTTAAATGAGAGCACAGAAGTACTTGAGCACTGGTTAGCAGTGGTAAAGTGCATAGAGAGGATGGGAGATGGTGTAGCGCAGAGGTCAGAGCGACCACCTCGGGTGCTGGAGACCCAGGTTCAAGCCTTGGCATCAGCGCAATGTCCTGTGATTTTGGGCAAACCACTTAATCTCCCTGTGCCCATGAACAGTTCCTCGAGACCCTCACGGGTGATAAGCCGTGCTATATAAATCTACATTTCATTTCCTAGAGCCCTAAAAGCAAACTAAAACAGATTCAGAAAAAGGTGAAGGCAAAACGTTTAGGGATGCCCTTGCAGAGAGGGCCAAGTCTAACTGTGCTTTCAAAGACAGAGGTCAAATGTCTTCTAATAAATTGCTGCTTATTCCTTTAACATGGAGATTGGTGTTTACTTTTCCTTCTCTGACTGTAAAGTGGGAGAATTTTATAAAGTGAGCTATGTGGCAATCATGCTACAGTAGATGGACTGTGAAAGGAAAGGCTTTAGGATGTCATTTTCTTCTAAAACACAAGAACATTTAAATACCTATAAATCAACTGTACAAATATTTCAAATATATCAGCAGTTAGAAAAATACACAAATTAAGCAGTTTTAATTACTAAGTGTGATAGAAACAAAGGTTTTAATAGGATCAGAACAAATCAAGACACTTTACCTAGTGAGGTGCAAATGATAAATACTGTCTGAAACCCATTTTTCACACATTATTAATTGTAAATGATAGTGCACTACCACACTATGGTGTAAGAATATGTGACAGTGTGCTACACAATTCACCATCTACTACATACTACACCCTTACCACTCTCCTGCTGAATGGGCGTGGCTCATTTGTTACACTTGTGTCCCTGTCACTATTCCTATGACTTCAGTGATGTAGCATTGATGGCAGCACCCGCACTCCGAAAATTGTTCCAGCATCACTGAGAAACACACTACATCGAGCCACATTTATGCGAATATGTATGTTTTGATTACTGCTACAGAACTCCTAGATATGTCACGTGCAAGTTCTCAGTGCTCTGCTGCTGGAATAAAAACATATATTTTAAAGCCCACTCCCATACCGGCCACTCAACCCACCTCCAGTAGTATAGCAAGGACAGAGAGGCTGCCAATGCAAACAAGAAACAAAGAAACACCAAAATTGGTTTGCAGTGGGATGGTCACACCCAGTGGGCCCTGGCGGCTCTGCATCTGCTGCACAAATTATTGTAATGTCCTTGGCCCTCCTTGCCTTGGGAGGGTTTTGTTACACACCCACTCTACCCGTCACAAACTTACCCCTAGCCTTGTCATAAACTGAAAGTCTTATTTTCTGTCACCTCCCAGCAGTGATTACTTCTGGTCCCATCGCTAGAGCTGCACATATCCCCCTGCTCGCATTGGTGACCCAATTATCTGTGTTCCCTCTTTCTTTCTGGATGGTAATCTTTTTATTAGGGGTGCTCCCTCTCTCTAAAGCCTTCTCCCTAAATCACAACCAGGATCTGCCTGACAGAGAAAGCAAAAGGTTTTATTTTGTATGTCTTCAGGCTTGGGTCAGCGCTGAAGCAGCTTAGAACATGCTACAAAGCCATTTAAATGCAGCTTGTGTTATTATACTTTCAATCAAATTCAACCCCTGAGGCCTACAATTCAGTGTGGAGAGGATATCTCCACTGCGCACCATGAGGTTAGTGGGCATGTGTTTTATGCCTCTGTTCCCACCCCCCAACTTGAGAAATGCCATCTGACCATGTGCTGTGAATCACCTCACCAGAATTCAATAAATCATCTGAACTCGTATTTATGCCTGTCCAGTTGCTGGTGCTGAGAGCCATGCATGGGATGCTTCAATTGCTTTATGCCACTGGGCATTGCTTGGGGCACCATTCCAGACCACCATTTTTCACAGAACATTCCACTCTAGACAGAAACCTACCATGTACTAATCAGCCTTGGTCCTGCTCCAGTGGGAACTGTCCAGCCCGGCTGTCAGCCTAGATCCTTTCCAGATGGGAACACAAGCAGTCCCAAACTGGTTTCAACTGACTTAGGCCCTCATTCTGACCCTGGCGGTCTTTGACCGCCAGGGCGGAGGACCGCGGGAGCACCGCCGACAAGCCGGCGGTGCTCCAATGGGGATTCCGACCGCGGCGGTAAAGCCGCGGTCGGACCGGCACCACTGGCGGGGTCCCGCCAGTGTACCGCGGCCCCATTGAATCCTCCGCGGCGGCGCAGCTTGCTGCACCGCCGCGGGGATTCTGACCCCCCCTACCGCCATCCAGATCCCGGCGGTCGGACCGCCGAGATCCGGATGGCGGTAGGGGGGGTCGCGGGGCCCCTGGGGGCCCCTGCAGTGCCCATGCCACTGGCATGGGCATTGCAGGGGCCCCCGTAAGAGGGCCCCTACATGTATTTCACTGTCTGCTGCGCAGACAGTGAAATACGCGACGGGTGCAACTGCACCCGTCGCACAGCTTCCACTCCGCCGGCTCGATTCCGAGCCGGCTTCATCGTGGAAGCCTCTTTCCCGCTGGGCTGGCTGGCGGTCTGAAGGAGACCGCCCGCCAGCCCAGCGGGAAAGTCAGAATTACCGCCGCGGTCTTTCGACCGCGGAACGGTAACCTGACGGCGGGACTTTGGCGGGCGGCCTCCGCCGCCCGCCAAGGTCAGAATGAGGGCCTTAGTGTTCTTTAATACAATGAGCACGGGTCTTATTTATTGACATACTCTTCACACTGAGGGTGTCTATTTCAGCAACAGTAAAGTGATGATAGGAATTAATGAATGAATCTCAGCCACAGGTGATCATTCGGGCAGCATTCCAAACTGTTCGGCGTTGCTTGTGTTCACATGTGGAAGGTAACCTGTATGGTATTTTGGGCTCGACTATTCATTTAGGAGCAGTACAAGGCTGATCTATATATATCTCAGCCCTCTAGAGTACCATAGTGAGCAGAAAACCTATGGACTGGAATACTACCAGAATAATTACCAGTAACTTATATTAATTCAATGTTCCACTCGTCACCATGTTGGTTTCTTCAGTGCGATGCCCTGAGTGTGACAGGTTTGCGCAGATGTGGATCCAGTGCTCACTGTGCTGTAGGACTCAAGCTCTACCTCACTGAAGAGGACTCAATAAACATAAACCAGTCTATGGTTGCTTGTGTTCCCATCTGAGTGGGACCTGGTATGGTAGTCTGAGTTGTACTGTTCCTCCAGTAGCAGGATTGAAGCTGATTTGCATATAGCTGGTCCTTGTCTAGAGTGGCATAGAGAGCAAAACATTACAGAGTGAATGCAGCTTAACTAATTGCCAGTGGCTGAGATAAACCGAAGAACATTCCATCCATCACCTTTTTGTTTTCTGCAGTTCATCTGTCACCTGTGGCAGAGAGGACAGTATAGGCGCCCTACCACTTTGACAACTGCAGTTCTAGGCAGAATTTACTGCAGTGTGCCATGCAGGATCAAAATAGAATGGCTTCAAGGTCGAGTTATATTGGTGCTTCTGGGCAACACTTGAACCTTGCTGCCCATCATGAACATGGGCATTTTTGCAGTTGTGTTTTGGTGGTTTATAGTTCTATCTTCTGGGTAGAAGATGGAATGCAGGGTAGCCACATCAATTACGCCTTTCATGACCTGTAAAAGAAGTACAGCCCCACTATCTCTCTCCATATCAGACATGGAAGGTGGTGCAGTAGTGGCTGATGCTAGGTTGGCACCTTACTAGTTGTTTCTGCTATGGACTCACTGCTTCTGCATCAGTACTGGCTGCTGGTTGGTGGTGGCATGTCCTCAGTGTTCCCTTGCCTATTTTGCTACACCTCCACCAGTTTGTGGTCACTTACAGTACAAATGGAGGTTTTTGTTCTCCTGCCAGTCCAGCTCCCATATGAAAGGCACCAGTTTGCCCGACTCATCACCCCACTACAAGCCCATATCGTAAAGAGGATCCATTCAATACCTATTTAGTCCTTCTTCCAACCTCTCTGTGCCCCCTACATAGGTGGTCAAAATAAGAAAAGGGCGTAACACCATGGAGATCCCCAAAAACATGTTGCAGGCTGGTTAGTTTTCCACTAACTGCTGTGGGGGCCAGCCAACCAGTCTTTGTTGCTGGAAAATGATTGTTCCCTGAACTTGTACAGCATTGCTCAATCTCTTGTTGGCTCTATAATGGACAGCATACTTCTCTTTACCCTCACAGAGACAGACTCTCCTTCAAGGCCCATTGCAATATCTTCAATAACCACTTTACCTGTTAAGCCTTCGTATGCAAATCTTTCCAACTTCACGTACACAGGAAGCAGCTTTCCTTCAGGAGGTTGCCACAGATGTACACAGTCTGTTTGTTGGCTCCACTGCCATATGCAGATGAGAGATCGGTCTTCCCTTCCTATCTTCCTCTACTGAGCTCCCATCTGTGAACCTGAGCTTTCCCTGGGGCTGGCACTGGGGGATGGTGGCAGGTGGGAGGTGGTAGGAGCAACTCTTCTCTGGGGTCTCGTTTTAAGGGTTGCCTCTGCATTTGTTGTCATCAAGAGCATGGGTACGGTCCTAGGCTTTTTTGGTTAGAATACATTAATATGTACCTTGGTAGAGTGGTTCAACTGAAGCTAACCCAGTCTACAAATTGCAGAATATATTAGGTTATAAAGTGAAAAGGCAGGGCTGAAAACATGGTATCTTGACATGGTGCAAGATGGCAACCTTGCTGAAAGTGGGAACCTGGCCTAAACATTTTATTTTTGGCGGGGGCACGCGGCACCCCTCCCTGGGATGATCTCAGCCCCAGTGACCCCATCCCCTGTGCCTTGCCTAAACATTTTATTTTTTGGGAGGGGGGGTGCGCAGTCCCCCTCCTGAGGCCAATCTCGTCCTTGAGGACCCCATCCACGGGGCCCAGCTATGTCACCTGGGTGCCCCCCCTGAAGGCCCCACGGTCCCAGCCGGCTCTCTGCCTCCTGCGGGAGCCAGCATTGCTGTCACAGACAGGGAGCTGCTAAAGATGCAGCTCCCTCCCTGTGAGAGCAATAGTTTTCTCTGTTTTCCTCCCTCCATCTCTGCAGGCAGGAGAACAGAGGAAACCTTCGCTTTCAGCAAGTGAGAGCTGTTTGACAGCTCTCAATTGCTGGAACCGGAGTGTCTGCTCTGACTTGATTTAAGTCTATGTTAGCCCCATGGAGGTGGCGTATCCTGGGGCTGCAGGGGAGCTGGGTGGCCCATCCCGCAATTAATACTATCTTTGGCCCCACAGCAGTGTCAGTCCCTGGGGCTGCAGGGGGACAGGTGTCCCACCCGCATGTCTTTGTATGTTGGCCTTGGGGAGGTATTGGTCCCTGGGGCTTCTGTAAGCCCATGAGGGAGACCCTGTGCACCCCCTCCTTATTTTTAACATGCTCCTGGGACCTGGCCCACCCGGGGGCTTCATTTAAACACGTGCAGGAGCCCACGCTTAGTTTAAAAAAAAATATTCCGGTGGATCAGCCACAGAACCAGAGCTAAGGGGACGGGGTGTCCCTACCCTGGCCCCTTTTCTTTTTTTTTAAATCATTCTTTTGGCTGCAACACTTCCTTGTTGAAGTGTTGGCAGCCAATCAGAGCCCAGCACAAGATTAGGAGGGTTTGCAGAGTCTTTGTGTCCCCATATATAAAAATTAAGTTGTTCGTTAAGTTCTCAAAAACTACTGAATGGATTTACACTCAAAAACAAAAAGGTTACTTTCTGGACCAAGAGCTACCTATCTGCCAAATTTGGTGTAATTCCGTCCAGTGGTTCGGGAGCTATTCCTGCTCAAAATTCCTGTGGAATAATGCATGAGGAAAAAGTGTTTTGGGACTCCCCCTTTTTCTTGGCTCCCGCTTGATTGATCACCCTGAAATTTTCCAAACAGAGCGTTGAATTCTTTTGGAAACTTTCATGAAGATTTATCAAACGGTGCCAAAGTTACTAGCAAAACAAAAAACGCTTTTTCTATAGAAACTAGGTCATAACTATAACTACCTGGTGACTCTCACTAGGGAGCCCCAACATGGCACCCACAACTTCCTGGTTGAAGTGTTGGCAGCCAATCAGATCTCAGCACGAGATTGGGAGGGTTTGTGAAGCCTTTGTTTTCCTATATATACAAATTTGGAATTTCTTTAATGTTTCAAAAACTACTAAATGGATTTATACCAAATAACAAAAAGGGCACTTTCTTGACCAAGAGCTACCGTTCTGCCAAATGTGGTGTAAATCTGTCAAGTGGTTCTGGTGCTATTCCTGTTCAAAATCCCTATGGAAAATTACATGGAGAAAAAGCGCTTTGCCTCCCCCTTTTTCTCACCCCCCGTTAGACGGATCACGCTGACACTTTCCAGACAGATGCTGAAGTGAGCACCGTATTTTCTTGGAAAATTTTGTGAAGACTCATCAAACGGTGCCAAACTTCTTAGCAAAACAAAAAATGCTTTTTCTATAGAAACTAGGCCCTAACTATAACTACCTAGTGGCGGTTACCACTAGGTAATTATAGTTAGGACAATTTTTTTCATAGATGGAGAGTTTTTTGTTTTGCCAATAACTTTGGCGCTGCTTGATGAATGTTCATGAAATTTTCAAAACGTATACTTTAGTCAGTTCAGCTTCTGTCTTGAAAGTTTCGGGATGATGCGTGATGCTGGTGCGGAAATAAAGGAGGGGTCCTAAAACACTTTTTGTCCATTCTGTGACTATGTGGAGTTTGCATTCTTTAGACATGCCTACAACCTGAACCACTGAACGGACTCACACTAAGTTTGGCACAAAGCTAGATTCTGTTCTGCAGATTGCGCTTTTTGTGGTTTGGTGTAAATTGGTTCAGTAGTTTTGAAGTAATTTACGGCCAAAAAATATAGATAGATAGCCCCGCTGATTCTCGGGGGATTCCCCGCAGATCGATCCACAGATCCACACACCACAGGGAGAACCTGATTGGCTGGCTGCAACCTGACAGGAATGTTGCGGTCGCCATTTTATTTCATCGGGAAATCTTGGCTGAATGTAGATGATGGGGTCAGGGTAGAGGTTCCCTGACCACATGGGTGCAATATACCTGTGATAAATAAGTAGAAAATGGTCTTCAAATGCCTTAAAATGTATTTTTTTTACAGTTTCCGAAATCCGCTGATCCATCCGCAGGGCTCAGCATGCCCCCCCGGGTGTAAATCAGCAGGTAGATCTGCGGATTTTGCAGAACGTAGAAAAAAGATATAAATTCATACACCTATTCAAACATATATACATATATGTATATATATATATATTTTTTACCTACTGGTGGTCCCCAGTAGGTAGTTATAGTTAGAACCATGTTTCCATAGGAAAAGCGTTTTGACTTGCCTATATTTTTGGCACCGTTTGACGAATCTTCACAAAATTTTCCCAAAAAAGTGTTGTGGTGAATCTTGTTGCGCATAGAAAGTTTTGTTCCGTCAAGCAGGGGCAGAGGAAAAGGGGGCTCAAAAAAGGTTGAGTTTCCCACGTTAATTTCTATAGGAATCATTAGACACGACTACAGGCTTCAAATTACACCAAATTTGGCAGAAAGCTAGCTGTCGGTACACAGATTACGTTTTCACTTATTTGGTGTGAATTCGTTCAGAGGTTTTTGAGAAATTTAGGGAAATTCAAATTTGTATATCTCTGGCCGCGAAGTATTCACGAACAAAGATGAGCTTGTGCAGGGAAATGCACAGCTCTGATTGGCTGCCAACACTTAAATCCATGAAGTGTTGGCAGCCATCTTGAAACTTGGCTTCAGCCGAGTCCCAGAAAAAACAGTAAAAATAAAATAAAAGGGGCCAGGGTAGAGGCACCCTGACCCCTTAGCACGGGGGGGGGGTCCCCAAAGGGACAGCCCCAGATAAAAAAAAAATTATAATTATTATTTTTTTGCCACACCTTCGCAATATTCGCAAATTCACGGCAAAAAAATAGAAAAACAAACGCAGACTTCCCGCTTGTTGTTTTATAGGCCCCTGAGTGGGCCAGGTCACAGTGACATTAAAAATGTCCTTCCAGCCCCCCGCTGCCCTGAGAACCGCCACATCACCATGGCTTTTATTTTTAAATATGCGGGTGGCCTGCGCCCCCGCTGCCCCGGGACCGCCACCTCACCAGGTCTTTCCTCTATGAATATGCGGGGGCCATGGCCCCCCCACTACCCTGGGGACCACCACCTCCCCAGGGCTTTCCATCAAAATATGTGGGGGGCGCAGTCCCCCCGGCTGCCCTGGGGACCGTCACCTCCCTATGGCTTTCTTATAAAATATGCGGCGGGCCTGCGCCCCTGCTGCCCTGGGGACTGCCAGTTCCCCAGGGCTTCCAGTTAAGTATATGCGGGGTTAGGCAAGTCCCCTCGTGCCCCAGGGACCACCACCGCCCGTGGCAAAGTTTAAAAAGAAGAAAGGGCGTCCCTTTAGGATCACTATGCCCCGGGGTCCACCACATCTCCGGGGCTAAGTCTTTGTTCGGGGGGGGTGCACCCCCCTCATGGAGCCTCTGATGGCCCTGGGTACCGCCAACCCCCAGGGCCTGCTCCTGCTATGTCCTGGGGTGCCCACCCCCAGGACATAGCTGTTTGCTGTGGCTTGGCTGCAGCCAAGCCACAGCAATCACTCAGCCGTTTGACAGGGGGACCTGTAAAGCAGGTCCTGCTGTCAAAC
Source organism: Pleurodeles waltl (assembly GCF_031143425.1). NCBI lineage: Eukaryota > Metazoa > Chordata > Amphibia > Caudata > Salamandridae > Pleurodeles > Pleurodeles waltl. The sequence continues at coordinate 969,867,482 of NC_090440.1, read as the reverse complement.
AACAGAGCTTTCATCTATGTCCTCTGCACGCATGTAGGGGACAAATTTGAAATGTTTCAGCAAGCACGGAGCTGCTGTCAAAGCCTTAAGGCTTCCCCTGCAGTGCCAGGTAGACCATAAGAGCATTTTATTATGACATTTTTCTAAATAAAAAAATAAATAAGGAGGGACCACAGGGGAGCCCTTAAGGGCTCCCTTTGTGGTTCTAGATAGCCCATAAAGGGTTAAAAAAATAAACCTAGAAAAAACACTGTAGCTCAGTATGAAGGACACAGACCTTCACAATGAGTTTTAGGTATTCGAGTCCAGCTGGACTTATTTCAAATTTTTTTTGTTAATAAAAGAAATTATTTTATTAAAAAAAAATATATCATTTTTTATTTTAAATTGAAAACTTTCTAAGTATATCAGACATTAAAGACTACAAAACACTCTATCTCTCTCTCTCTCACTTTCTTTTGCTCTCTCTGTCTCTCTTTCAACCAATTCTCACACTCAAACACCCACTCAGACACTTATGCACCTATGCACAGTCCCTCTCAGACACTCACGCATCCACTCAGAGACTCACTCGGACACTCATGCACCCACTCACAGACCCACTCAGACCCTCATGCACTCACTCAGAGCCTCAGTCAGACCCTCACACACCCACTCAGACGCAGTCAGATAGATACGCACCCACTCACACCCACTCAGACCATAACACACCCACTCACTGACCCACTGACAGCCTGATGCACCCACTCACAGACCCACACACATACTGACGCACCCACTAAAATACTGATGTATGCAGTCTCACACCCAGACAGACACTCTGACAGCCACTCTTACCACCAGATACAGCCTCTCACACATATTCTCACACCCAGAGAGGCCGCAGACAACTTCTGCAGTGCATGCACAAAGAGCCACGCACAGAATCGGGTTGGGTGGTTAAGGGGGTTGGCAGCAGGGACTGGCTGCAGGCCAGCCGCTGTGGACAACCTCTTCTGTGCATGGGAGAAGGCCGTGCACTGTGCAAGGTTGGGTGCTTATAGGGGGTTGGCCTTAGGGCCTGGCTGCAGGTATCTGATCAATAATTTTACTGCAGGTGTTACAGTGACTTCAACAATGATGTTATTAAAGACATCATGAGTGCTGTAACTTGTGGGGTAATTAGCAGTACATGGTGGGGGTGCGAGTTATAGCTACCTTAGGGCATGAGTTATAGTTACTTTAGATAACTAACAAAAATAGGTGAATTTCTATGGTTTTGTACGAGTAAATTCAGAACCTAACTATAACATTCCTGTAACCTTTGGTTTCTTCAGCAAATATGAATATATATATATATATATATATATATATATATATATATATATATATATATATATATACATGCGCACACACACACACACACACAGACCATTGCATCCAAACACTGCAGTCACCAGTTTTAATCAATATACTTCCAATGCGTTTTGCCCTTCATATTAAGCGATACTGCCAAAATCAGTTAGTATCTCTTAATGCACAATGGTGCACAATCAGCAAGAGGAAGTGTAAATACACCCTCTCACATCCCTTGTTCACCGCAACTCTCAATTTAAACTGCGGTAAATCCTTGTCTTTCTTCAGTGGAGGTGGGCGCGTCAGGCTCCCATCCTGAATCCTAGAACAAACTTTCTCTGTTTATGAGAGCCCCAGACCCTCCTGGCAGGGCCACCTCGGCAATACGGCAATGGAGCTTCCTGTTAGTCATGCATCAAAGAAGTATACAGACGCTTGATTTCAAGGAATACAAGGGGGTTTATTCAACAATAAAGCCGGCAGTACGCTCTCCATTCTGACTTGGTTCGTCTCTCGTAATGAGCCTTGATCACAGATGAGCAGTCTCTCCGATACAAAGTGACTGTTGGGTTGCGCAGCATGGGGTTTCCAAGCACGTTGCCCATAAAGCATACACCAACACTTCTGTTACGTTTGTGGCCACGAGGGTAATTACCCCAGCCTTTCTATTAAATTCCCTGCCCACGTCATGGGCATTCCCATCATGTCCTGACTGGCAGGGCATACCCCAACAATTCCCCTTTTACAGTGTGACAGGTGGGTCAGTCCATCACCAACACAACATTCCTCCTTTTCCCAGGAGAAAATAACAAACACATTTGCAAAACAGTGACCACGTGCTTTTAAAGACAGACTACCATGTAATTCCATAGTCTACAAGTCATTCATTTCCCAGAGTGCACATTGAAAATCCATTAAAAGTTTATTCATTCAGCAGTGCAATATGTAAATCACAGTCCATTGCACCCAAACACTGCAGTCACCACTTTTAATGAATATGCTTCCAATATGCTGAAATCAATTAGTCTGTAAATGCGCATCCACCCAAAATCAGCGAGAGGAAGTGTAATTACCCCTCTCGCATCCTTTGCTCACCTCCACTCAATATAAATTGGGGTAAATCCTATTCTTTCTTTAATGGAGGGGGCAGGTCAGGCTCCCATACTGCATACCAGAACAAAACATCTCCGTTTATGAGAGCCCCAGACCCTGGCAGGGTGGCCTCAGCAATACGGGAATGGAGCTTCCCATTAGTCATGCATCAAAGAAGTATGCCAACACTCAATTTCAAAGAATACTACCAGGCACTTTATTCAACAATAAAGCCAGCATTTCGCTTTCCATTCTGACGCGTTTCGGCTCTCCAAAACTAGTCTGCCACTCATTTCATCTGCTGTCTTGAAAGATTTGAGGTGATTCATCAAGTGGGGGCTAAGAAAAAGGGAGAGTCCCAAAAGGTGTTTTCCCGAATCAATTTCCCATAGGGATTTTGAACACGACTGCAGCCCGAACCACTCAAAGGTATCAAACCAAATTTGGCAGAAAGACAGATCTTGGTCCAGAAAGATCTTTTTTGGTTACTTGGTGTAAAGCCATTCAGTAGTTTTTGAGGTATTTGGGGAAAAGAAAAATAAAGGTATCCAGAGACGCACATCCTCTGCGGATCCAGCAGTCCCATGCTGATATCTGATTGGTTACCAACACTTCAAATAGGAAGTGTTGGCAGCCATTTTGAAACTCAGACTCAGCTGAGTCCTTCAAAAAAAGTTAAAAAAAGAGAAGGGGGCAGGTTAGGAATAATAGCCTGACCCCTAGTCCGGGTGGTGGGGTTTCCCAGACACCCAACCAGGGCCAAAAAGCAGTTTTTAAAACATTTTTGATGCAATTTCACAAAGGATCCATGAATTTGTGGCAAATATTTTTTGTAGGGACACCCTGACCCCTTAGCTCTGGTGGTGGGGTCCAAGAGGGACCGCGCCAGGGCTAAAAAGCATTTTTATTTTATTTTGCGGACAGAGTTGCGGTGGATCCATGGATCCGCCATAAAATAAAAATAAAAAAACACATGCTTTGTTACTATAATGCCCTCGGGTGGGTCAAGTCCGGGCACTTTTGTATGGGGCTTATGATTTATATGCGGTGGGCAGCATGCCCCCGCTGCCTTACGGAACACCACTTCCCCTGGGCAAATCTTAAATATGCGGGGGCTGCCTGCTCCCCCCCTGCTGCCCCGTGGACCACCAGCCCCAGGACTACACTACATTTTGAGCCAGGGGGGCCCCCTGCACCCCAATGACCACCCCCCGTCCAGGGCTATACTGTATTTTGAGCGGGGGCCTGTTGCCCCCCGAGCCCCAGGGACCACCACCCCCTGGGGTAAATATTCAAAAAAAGAAAGGGGGTCCCTTTGGGACCTCCAAGCCCTGGGGACCACTACCTCCCTGGGGCTTTGTGCACAGTTGGAGGGGGGCCACATGGCCCCCCACTTGGAGCCACTGATGACCCTGGGGACTGCCACCACCCAGGGCCGGTTCCTGCTATGTCCCATGGGTGCCCACGTTATAGTTAGGCTCACATTTTAAGCATACAAAACCATAGAAATTCACCAGTTATAGTTCAAGTTACCTCAAGTAACTATAACTCGTGCCCTAAGGTAACTATATCTCAAGCCCTCGCCATGCACGGCTAATTACCCCACAAATTACGGCACTCATGCCATCTTTCAAAACATCATTGATAATACCAATGTAATATTTGCAGTAAAATTTTTGACAAAAAAACTGTGCATGGCAGGGGCGCAAGTTATAGTTACCATAGGGCATGAGTTAAAGTTACTTGTGGTAACTCTAACTATAACTGGTGAATATCTATGGTTTTGTAAGTTTAAAACGAGCCTAACTATAACGTTCCTGTAACATTTTTTTTTTAAGTGAATTTCTAAGTTTTATTAAAATTCTATTTCCCAACTATAACGTCCCTGCACCCTTTGGTTCTTTCAGTGAATAAATATATATATATATATATATATATATATATATATATATATATATATATATATATATATAATGGTACCATATTAAGATATGAATAAGGTGTAGGGCGTAACTTATCCCATTATAATATATATAAAATATAATTACCTTACCTACAAAGTTGTGTTGTAAAAAGGTACAAGTAGTGGCTCTCGATGTAGTGGCTGCACGTCATGCAACTGTTACAAAGTCTCTTCCAGAACCAATTGTGTTTTATAACGTTTTTGCTCCTTTTAAGAGGGCCTTTGCACACTTTCAAATGCACCTGCAGTCCCTAGTGCTACTGAAGACATCCCTCTCTGTGGAGTGGTGCACGCCCTCTTGCACATTTTCAAATGCACCTGTATCTCACGTGCTACTGATTTTACTCTTATCAGTGGAGGTCTACACGCCCTCTTGCACATTTTCAAATGCACCTTTAGGGCGGGTCCTTCACAATGGTGAAGGAGCGTTGCCCCACAGGCTGAGCCAGCAGCTGAAAAATAAAAAGATTTTTTAATATTGTTTTATTTTTCAGCTGCTGGCTCAGCCAGCATCTGCAGGGAGGGGTAGGTCTCGTCCATGGGAGGCGGGAGGAGTGGTAGTGGAGTCAGTGTGCACTAAGTGCACATGTCAGTTTGGCTGACTGTCTTAGGCCGGCCAAACTGACATACGCACTTAGGTTTCAGCTAGGTTGGAGAAACTGCAGAGACCCCAGCGCACTGTCTGAGAGGCAGAACAAGCTGCTCAGACCAATCCTGTTGCTGTTTTCATGCTAGGTATAGCATGAGAGCAGCACCAGGATTTCTGGGGAGCCTGTACTGATGTCCCAGGGAATGCTGGGACACCAACACAATCACAGGGAGAGGATTGAGGTGGACGTCAGCAGCAGGTACTTTTTTTTAAGTGTTATTTTATTTCTCCCTGTACCCCCTACCCCCTGACTCTCCCCTTGAGATTTGCAGCAGCCGCCGGTGTGCATCTGCAATCCCTAGTGCTAATGATGTCACTATCCCAATGAAGTGCTACTCGCCCACGGATGGGTGGAACTTGCAGAGTTTCACTCTGCGGAGTTACATGAAATCTCTGCGAGGTTCCATGGTGCTCCGCGAATGGGTGAAAATAGGCATGTCACGCTGATTTTTAGCCCCGGAAGCTCATTCCACACTGAAAAATCAGCGTGAATGGCATAACCTGGCGCAGCAGTGGCCGCTGCTTCTTGAGTTGATTTTGCTACCGTTCGAGTAGATTTTGTACTCGAGCAGCAGCTTTCTGATCACGAATGGTCATGACTGCCAGCAAGTGCCCGCTTTGCAGAAATCTCGCTGGATGCCCTCCTATCGACCAAAAAACACAGAATCATCAAAATTTCTCTAACTCCGCTGGTGGAGCAGAATTTATCGCCCACTCCTATAACACACCCTTTTACACATTATTAAATGCATTTCTAATCTCTTGCGCTAAAGATGTTACTCTTCAGTGGAGTTCTAAACACCATCTTGCACATTTTAAAACGCACTTCTAATCTCAAATGCAACAGATGTTACTCTTCTTATGGAGTTCAACATGCCCTTTTGAACATTTTCAAATGCACCTGGAATCTTTACTGCTACAACTGTCCCAATTGCCTGTAGAATTTACTTTCGTAAGGATTTACAATGCCTTTTGCTTATTTTCCCCACACCGCCCTCCTCTTTTTTTCTGTTTAGGAAGTGACTAATGTCAGTGTTGTTTAGCGCGGACTCTTGACTTTACACTCCTAATCTGTAATGTGAGGGATGTCACTACTTTCAGTGTTGTTTTAAACGACTTCTTCGACCTTTCTAACAGACCAGCGATCTTTGTTTCTAGAAATGTCATCACCCTGCATGAAACTATACACTACCTCTTGCACAGTTTCACAAATACCTTGGTCGCTTGGTCATGCTTTATATCTTTAGGAAAGTCACAGGGCCGTATCATGAATGTATGCGTTCTTGCAGGGAACAGCTATGCACGCGTTTTCATACAAGTGCACTTTCTAAAGTATGTACATTTAACTGTGAATTTTCTGAATTTGTGAATGCACTGCAGACTGCACATCAAGAAGCCTGCAGTGCATGCTCTTACGAAGAAATTCCAAGTTAAGGGCCAATATACAAGCCCTTTTACATTCATAAACCGCGATTTCCCAAATCACAGGGTTCATTTCTTAATGTGCATTAGCCCGTTTATAAGTCGAAAATGCATTTCAGACTCTTTTTGCAATGCTTTCTGAATAGCAATTAAATGGGGGGCATGAAAGGGGTGACCCCTCCTATTTGTCATTTGGAAAGGAAGCTATCAAATGGTTTGTGACTGTAACGCTGGTTGATAAGGATTCCTGAGTGGCTCCTCCATTAGGGCAGAGGTGCGTCGCCTCCCTGCCAGCAACGGCAGCTGCAAATCGTTTACTAAAAAACAATAATAAACTATGTTTATTATTGTTTTTTAGTAAAAGCGGCGGGCCACGGGGGTGACGAGCAGTGAGGGGGAGTGCACAACACTCCCCCAAAGTGTGTATGTATGTTTGGCTGGCCGTCTTGGGCCGGCCAAACACACATGCGCAGTAGGCTTTCTCCAGCTCAGCAACACAATTGCCAGGCTGCAGACAGCATGCACAGGATCCCAGTCTGCCTGGGTGCGCCCTGGCTGGGTGCTCCCAGCCAATCCAAAAGCTGCTCTGAGCAGCGTCAGAATTGGCCACAGGGCAGGCTAGGAGCCTGTACCTGCAGCAGAGAAACGGATGGAGCGGTGCGGTGGCGGTGAAGAGGTAAGTATTTTTTATTAATTTAATTTTTATTTCCACAAACACCACCCACCCCACCCCGCCCCTTCTGCGCGCCACGAGCCGTGGTGGTAACAGATTGTAAAACATGTCAACAACGTTCTGGGTCGGAGTGGGGTGTAAGAGGAGAGCAGGCAGTATCCATAGGGCCACAGCTTGCTCCTCTCTATGTCTTCCCAAATTGGGAACACTTTCGTTTTTAGGTCGAGCATAGCAGTGCGCAAGTGCTGCTTTGACGACGTGTTGGTATGTATCTGGGCTTTTAACAATGCCCACCTCACGCCCATCACTACTACTCGTTTGTGGGCTTGCCCTTCAAAAATCCTTTAATGACATTGGTAAATGGTTTACGTTTGTCCCTCCTTGGGGAGGTTTTGTTACCGCGTTGGCCATCGACCCTGTTACCTGGCTAACTGCACTTTTGCCGATAAGTTTGACTGCAAGCGAACTTCTTTTTACTTTTGTGTGTCTCTTCACGCTGATGCTCATGACTGCCGTGGCACTGTGAATCAGTTCGCTTATGTGAAATGTTTTACTTTTCATTTCAATTTATGTGGCAAGAAAAGTCCGGTTAGGACATTACAACGCTAATAGCTCTAAGTCGAGCAAATGCGAGACCCATTGCATTGCAAATGCTTGTTTTTAAAAGCAGCGCTTATGCCTTTATTGGACACGGGCTACTTAAAAAAATAAGTTTTCAGTTTCAGCAAGCAAATGCAGGGACGAAGGTCGGCTATCCCTGAGAGGCATCCATCCCTGCATTGGCAGCCACACCCCTAGTGGGATGGAATGGGAAGCATGAGGGCAGTTTAGAGGAAGTCACAAATTGCCACCTGACTAATTAAATTCAATTGGCAAGACGTTTTGTGACCCTCTACAAAGAGACACTTTGTGATTTGACCTACTGTGACCCTCTACAAGAAGACACTTTATGATGTGACCTATCAGTACATAAGTGGATTGCAATTTGCATTCCCAGGTCCAAATAAGTTGGGGCCAGATGTAGGAAAAAATCAAATTGCGACTTGCAATTTGCGAGTCTGTGCGACTCGCAAATTGCAAGTCGCAATTTGACATGCAGAAAGGTGTCTCAGACACCTTCTGCAACTCGCAATGGGGTCGCAAAGACCCACCTCATAAATATTTATGAGGTGGGTCGCAGTTTGCGACCCCATTGCGAGTATAGGCACTCGCTAACATGGAGGCCTGCTGACGTCAGCAGGCCTCCATGTTAGCGACCTGCCTTTTAAATAAAGGTTTTTTTTTTTTTGAAGTGCAGCCCGTTTTCCTCACAGGAAAACGAGCTGCATTTCAAAAAATTCCGAAACCTTTAGTTTTGGAATTTTCAGGGCAGGGAGTGGTCCCTTGGACCACTCCCTGCCCTGAAAAAATAATATGGGGTCCATTCACAAAGGGGAAGGGGTCCCATGGGGACCCCTTCCCGTTTGCGAATGGGTTACCATCCACTTCAAGTGGATGGTAACTGCGACTCCATTTGCGACCGCATACGCGGTCGCAAATGGAATTGCATACCATTGCGAATCGCAAATAGGAAGGGAACACCCCTTACTATTTGCGATTCGGAAATGCATTTTGCGAGTCAGTCCCGACTCGCAAAATGCATTTCTGCATAGGAATCACGCATTTGCGAGTCGCAAACGGCAAATATTGCCGTTTGCGACTCGCAAAGTGCTTCCTACATCTGGCCCTTGGTGCGGAAATTGCACATCCCTGTTTTGCGAGTGGGAGTGACACATCATGCATGCGTTTAAGAAAGTGCAGTCACATTTTCATCATACGGCCCCTGATTACTCTCACTGGAGTGCTCTGTGAAAAGAGGCTTTTTGGGAGGGGGCTTAATGGGACCCCAATGCGTTTCCTACGAACACAGCAAGTCTGGGAACACGCCGAGGGCCCCTGTCCCTTCACAGAGGATGTGTAGGGTAGAATGAGGCGTCCAATAATGGAATGTGTGCCCCAATATGTGCTGAAGTGATGAGATCTAGGGGGGCCTGCGGTATGTGTTCAGCCCGCATAGTGGCTGCTATCAAACTAACATCGGTAGTCAAGGTCACTGTGGGTTGTTCCAAACACACCCTGACATTTCAATGATCGTGTGTATTGTTCGACGGTCTTCTGCTCATCTGCCAATTACTGCCATTGTGTGGTACTCGCTGTGGGCACAGAGCCGGGGCGTTGCATCAGAAGGCATGCCTTCCTGGTCCTCCAGGCCATCAATGAAGAACACGTATAACAATGCCCAGCTCATGGCCTCAGGGCCCTCCTGCTCTTATGGCCTTCTGGGACTTTCCCCTCACTCTTCTCCACACAGGTTGTGTCCATAACAGCCAGACACCGACAACATAAACATTAAAAGTGGAAGAATAGAATATTCCTCTGAACTGAGCACCAGAAGTATAGGTATATATCTATATTCAGATTATAATTTTATATATAGCTATATTACACGTTTTTCTTACAAGAGTATATAGAACACAAGTAGAGGTAAACATACATTTTGTAAAATAAATAGCATGCCAAAGAATGAATTAAAAGAAAACGTGGCAACCAAATGCGTAGCAGCAGGAGAGAAAATGCGCTTTGAACTTTTTGGGGAAAGAGTGTGGGTTTGGGAGTATCTGGATACAAGACCGAATCGCACCCAGAAACTTGTGACACCTGACTTAAAGAGTCGACCGCACCAAAGAGCCACCGAGAAGCTTGGAAGCAGACACAGGATGCCAGCCTTAATTCTTTCTGGACAATGGAATCCTGGCCTTACCAAGTAATCGATTATCCCCTATTGAAGGGATTTATGCATGAAATATCAATTTTATTTTGGCAAAACCATCAGCAACATATTGGATTATTTCATAGAACCTGCAATGTCCTTTTCTGAAAGGAAGTTAAAGTACGTGAGTAATGATGGTTCGGATCCCTGATTTAAAAAAAAAATATCGAATCTGGGAGGATTGGCGGCAGGGTAACAGTTGTGGTACCTAATTGAATAAGCTAAGATTTCATCTTAACCGACTGTCGTAAAACACTAAAACAAGGGAGGCAAACAAGAGTCATTCATACCGCCTAGTCCTTAAACATTGAGATTGGGTAAATATACATAACGCTTAGGGAGCACACAGTAACCCTGGCATTAGCAATCGTGGTCTCTGTACCCAGCAAACAAATACTCTGCTTTGTTCCTATTCTGGCAGAGCCGCAGATGGATATGGGCCTCTGGATAGCCCGAGGGCAGCAGGTCAGTGTGTGACTGGTGTCTGGTACCCTAAATCTGGGATAGAGATGAGCATCATCTGCACACCAGCTGCATGACTGATCAACAATATCTGTCAACACTTCCCCTGGGCCAGTGTATTCCATGAAGAGTGAAGGGGGGGGGGGTGAAGATGAACTGCGGGGGCTCCACATCAGAACATGTGAACAACCTTTTGAATCGAGATGCAAGAAATGTGGACAAAAACAAATCCTGTCCTCAAATCTGCGTCAGACCAGTCACGTGTTAAGGCCCATATTTATACTTTTTGACGCACAACTGCGCCAACGCAGTTGTGCGTCAAAAACTTTAACGCCGGCTAACGCCATTCCAAAGCGCCATGCGGGCGCCTTATTTATTGAATGACGTTAGCCGGCGCTGCGGACTGGTGTGCGTTAAAAAAAATGACTCACACCAGGCAGCGCCGGCGTAGGGGAAAATGGAGTTTGGGCGTCAAAAAATGGGGCAAGTCAGGTCTGAGGCAAAAAATCTGCCTCAACCCGATTTGCTCCATTTTTTTTTACTCCCACCCTCCATTGACATGACTCCTGTCTTAGCAAAGACAGGAGTCATACCCCCTTGCCCAATGGCCATGCCCAGGGGACTTATGTCCCCTGGGCATGGTCATTGGGCATAGTGGCATGTAGGGGGGCCCAAATCTGGCCCCCCTATGCCACAAAAAAAAAAAAAATTACTTACCTCAACGTCCCTGGGATGGGTCCCTCCATCATTGGGTGTCTTCCTGGGGTGGGCAAGGGTGGCAGGGGGTGTCCCTGGGGGCATGGGAGGGCACCTCTGGGCTCCTTCTGAGCCCACAGGTCCCTTAACGCCTGCCCGACCTAGGTGTTCAAAAACGGCGTCCATCAGGCTGGGAGCCGTTTTTTAAGGCCTGCCCCCTCCTGTGCGTCAAAATGACATCACAGTATAAATATGGGGCACAGGCCTTAAAGTCATTTTTTAGAAGGGAACGCCTACCTTGCATATAATTAACGCAAGGCTGGTTCACCCTTCTAAAAAATGGCGCACATGGTGGAACTTTGAGGCCCGCTGCGTCGGACGTCAAAGTATAAATATGGGGCAGTGTTTGCGCCGAATGTGCGTAAAATTTTTTGACGCACATTCGGCGCAAACAGAGTATAAATATACCCCTAAGTCTTTTGTTTACAGTCAGTGCCTCATCTCTTTTAATATATACAGTCCAGAACTCAGGGCATTGAGTGGGCCTGCAGGTACTCTTACAGGGAGCCTATTCTATGGAGTAGCCGCTCCTACGCCAAACGAGAACCTGTCCAATGATAAGCGTACTCACTGGTTAAGGCAATCCACAAAGGCCTGCGCCAGAGAAAAAATGCAAGTTGCAGCTTTACACTCAGCTTTGGCCTGAAAGGGCATTCCTGCAAAGGCCTCTGGTTATTTAAACGTCTGTTCTCAGTGTTGACTTACTTTGGACCCCAGTAGCCTTGGGGGTTTAGAAATGAGAAGATGTACACTTATGACAGTTTCTCTGGATGCTCAACTCCTCCACAGAGTCAGCTTTTCACATTTCAGGTGAAAGTTCAAGGGTGATGACATGAACGCTGATCAACCAGATTTCAGCACAGCCAAAGAGCTTGAAGATTTCCAGCACAGGTTCACCTACCCCCAGTGTGCAACTCCCTCCTGTCTCTGAAATGGGGGAGTTCCTTTACTGACTGGTAGAGACTCCTGACAGCTGTGAGGAACTGCGTACTCTCACCCCCGCTGCTTCTCGCCAGCCTGCCTCCAACTCTCACTTTCTATTCAGCCCTGAAACGGATTCCATACTGTATAAATGGCTCAAAATGTGCAACACCTCAATCCAAAATGGAAGTTTATGCTTGACCGTAAATGTAAAATTAAAATAACTGATTCGACTTGCATATTGTGATCTGCCCTACTGTGTACAGTACAAAAAGAACAGTTGATGGACGGAATGCAGAACAAATCAAACATTCACCCCCAGTCACAGATCTGGGTTTAATCCATCAGTTTTTTTGCTCACCATGCCATTCCAGTCTGGACCCAACCATATGCAAATCAGGCTTGACCCTGTTCCCCATGGGAACAGTCCAGCCCAAACTGCCAAACCAGGTCCTCCCTGGACCAGAAACGAGCATCCTGGGACCGGTTTTGGGGTATCACACCTCTTCAGCCCCGCTAGCTTGAATCTGGTGGCATTGTGAGCACGGGACCCACATCTGGGCATACCCTTCCCACTTGGGGTGACAAATACAAAAAGATCAGTTGATGGACAGAATGCAGAACGAATCAAACATTCATCCCCCAGTCACAGATCTGGGTTTAATCCATCAGTTTTTTTGTTTACCATGCCATTCCAGTTTGGACCCAGCCATATGCAAATCATTCTTGACCCTGTTCCCCATGGGAACAGTCCAGCCCGAACTACCAAACCAGGTCCTTCCTGCACCAGAAACAAGCATCCTGGGACCGGTTTCGGGGTATCACCTCTCTTCAGCCAGGCTAGCTTGAATCTGGTGGCATAGTGAGCACAGGACCCACGTCTGGGCATACCCTTCTCACTTAGGGTGACAAATACAAAAAGAACAGTTGATGGACGGAATGCAGAACAAATCAAACATTCACCCCTAGTCACAGATCTGGGTTTAATCCATCTGTTTATTTGCTCGCCATGCCATTCCAGTTTGGACCCAGCCATGTGCAAATCAGTCTTGACCCTGTTCCCCATGGGAACAGTCCAGCCCGAATTGCCAAACCAGGTTCTCCCTGGACCAGAAACGAGCATCCTGGGACTGGTTTCGGGGTATCACTCCTCTTCAGCCAGACTAGCTTGAATCCAGTGGCATAGTGAGCCGGGGACCCACATCTGGGCATACCCACGCACTTAGGGCAACAAAAGCAAAAAAACACAAATGATGAATGTAATGTGGAACCAATCAAACATTCATTCCCAGTCATAGATCTGGGTTTAATCCATAAATTCTTTTGCTCAACATGACACCCCAGTTTGCAATTTGCAATTGTTGCCCTAAGATGGACAGGTATGCCCAGACGTTCGTTCCGTGCTCCCCATGCCACTGGAGTCAAGCTAGACTGCTGAGAATGGCTGATACCCTGAAACCAATTCCAGGATGCTTGACTGGAGTCAAGATAGACTGGCTGAGAAGGGGTGATACCCGGAACCGGTCCAAGGATGCTTGTTTCCAGCCCAGGAAAGACCCGGCATGGCAGTTCAAGCAGGATCAAGACTGATTTGCATATGGCTGGGTCCAGACTGGAATGGCATGGGTAGCAAAAAAATGATGGATTTAGGCCCTGATCTCTGTACTGGGGGTGAACGTTTGACATTGTTCAGCATTCTGTCCATCACTTGTTCTTTTTGCAGTTGTTGCCCTAAGTTGGACAGGTATGCCCAGATGTCGGTCCCGTGCTCCCCTTGCCATTAGAGTCAAGCTAGCCTGGCTGAGGACGGGTGATACTCTGATATTGGGCCCAGGATGCTTACTTCCAGCCCAGGTAAGATTTGGCCTGGTAGTTTGGGCTGGGCTGGTCCCAAGAGGAACACTGTCAAGGCTGATTTGCATATGGGTGGGTCCAAACTGGAATAGCATGGGTAACAACAAAATGATGGAGTTAGGCACAGATCTCAGTAGTGGGGGTGAATGTTTGACATTGTTCAGCATTCTGTCCATCACTTGTTCTTTATGCAATTGTTGTTCTAAGTGGGATGGGTATGCCCAGACATGGGTCCCGTGCTCCCCAGGCCACTGGAGTCAAGCTAGCCTGACTAAGAAGGGGTGATACCCGAAAATTGTTCCCAGGGTGCTTGTTTACAGTTCAGTGAATACCTGGCCTAGCAGTTTGTGCTGGACTGTTCTCATGAGAAGCAGGGTCAAGACTGATTTGCATACGGCTGGCTCCAAACTGGAATGGCATGGGTAGCAAATAAACTATGGTTTTAAGCCCAGTTCTCTGTACTGGGGATGATTGTTTGCATTATTCAGCATTCCGTCCATCACATGTTCTTTTTGCAATTGTTGCCCTAAGTGGGACGGGTATTCCCAGATGTGGGTCCTGTGCTCCCCCATGCCACTGGAGTCAAGCTAGCCTGGCTGAGAAAGGGTGATACCGCGAACTGGTCCTAGGATGCTTGTTCCAGTCCAAGGAAGACCTGTCTTGCCAGTTTGGGTTGGGCTGTTCCCATGGGGCACAGGGTCAAGACTGATTTTCATATGGCTGGGTCCAAACTGGAATGACAGGGCTAGCTAAAAAACAATGGATTTAGGCCCAGATCTCTGTACTGGGGTGAATGTTTGACATTGTTCAGCATTCCGTCCATCACTTGCTCTTTTTGCAATTGTTGTACTAAGTGGGATGGGTATGCTCAGACGTGGGACCCATGCCCCCCATGCCATTGGAGTCAAGATAGCGTGGGCGAGAAGGGGTGACACCCCAACACTGGTCCCAGGATGTTTGTTTCAAGTCCAGGGAAGTCCTGGCCTGGCAGTTTGGGCTGGACTGTTCCTATGGGGATCAGGGTCAACACTGATTTGCATATGGCTGGTTCCAAACTAGAATAGCATGAGTAGCAAGAAATGATGGATTTAGGCCCAGATCTCTGTACTGGGGGGTGAATGTTTGATATTGTTCAGCATTCCATCCATCACTTGTTGTTTTTTGCAATTGTCGCCCTAAGTGGGACGGGTATGCCCAGACGTGGGTCCCATGCAGCCCCACCACCCCCCCTGCCACTCGAGTCAAGCTAGCCTGGCTGAGAAGGGGTGATACCCCAAAACGAGTCACAGGATACTTGTTTCCAGTCCAAGGAAGATCTGGCCTGGCAGTTTGGGCTGGACTGTTCCCAGGGGGAACAGGGTCAAGACTGATTTGCATATGGTTGGGTCCAAACTGGAACAGCATGGGTAGCAAAAAAAGATGGATTTAGGCCCAAATCTCTGTACTGGGGGTGAATGTTTGACATTGTTCAGCATTCCGTCCATCACTTGTTCTTCTCTCATATTAGGCATCATAGCTTCTGTTTCCTTACTGGTCAGGGAGGAGTATGTTCAGTTCCACATAATCTTGAGGTGTCTCACCACCAACCCCTCCCAAACCAGCTGGTGAGTTCTCAATAGATGCACAGATTTTAGAGCTCTTGCTCTTGATGAACTCAAGGAAATTTTCACAATGTCCTTGGAATAATCTCGGGTAATCTTTTAGATTGTCTAGGTAGGACTGTTTCATGGAAATATTGAATATTTCCTTCCTCCATTTCATGAACTAGTGTTTTCTGGCTTTCAGTTCGTCTCGCCTGTGTTTCTTACAGAGGATTTTCTCCTTTTCAGTCTGACACATGCTATTAGCATTTCAGGTTTTGGATGTTGTGTTTCAGCTAAGCAAGTTTCCCATTCAGCCACTCTTTGGTGGGTTTGAGACTCTGATTGACTTTCTTGCTTTGGTGAAACCTAGAATGACTATACCAGAATACATGGTGTGGCAGAGATTGTCAACCAATGTTCTGGGTGAGTCAATGTGGTAGATTATTTTTGTTGTTGACTTGAAGATCTCTCTGTCTGTTTCTCAGGAGTTGATTCAGTGTCTTGTGGAATTTTAGGCTAGATTAAAAAGGTTGAGTGAGACGAATGGGTGATCCACCAATGTCTAGAGCTTTGTTTACTGTGCCACTTTTTGCCTGTTTGATGGGTTTGGGCATATCTTATGAAACAATCTGTTATCATTAGAATATTCTCAATCTTCTTTCTGTTCATTTCTAGTGAATGAAAGTCATTGCAAACTAAATCCACTTCTCCATTTCAGTGTGTCTCACTAGAGCTGCTCATTAAGGCCCGTATTTATACTTCGTTTGCGCCGAATTTGCGTCGTTTTTTTCGACGCAAATTCGGCGCAAAACTAACGCCATATTTATATTAGAGGGCCCCACAAAGAATTTCAGTGTCTGCTTTGCAGACACAGAAATTCGCGACGGGTGCAACAGCACCCGTCGCACCTTCCCACTCCGCCGGCTCCATTCTGAGCCGGCGTCCTCGTGGGAAGGGTGTTTCCCGCTGGGCTGGCGGGCGGACTTTTGGCGGTCACCCGCCAGCCCAGTGGGAAAGCCAGAATGACCGCCACGGTCTTTCGGCGGGAACCGCTTGGCGGGCGGCGACCGCCGCCCGCTGCGGTCAGAATGACCCCCTTAGTCATATGAAAATGGTATGCAACTTAGCTCCAAATCATCAATACTGCAAACGTCAAATGGGCTAATGAGATGAATGAATGGTCAACAGTCATTCATACCATATGGCCTTACATTCGCCCACTGCTGCAGGTTTGCCAGGATATGATAAAAATACTCCATGGATACAGTAGCTATTCTGGATGGTCAAATCCTAGGGTGCTGGGGGCCTAACTCCACCTCTACCACCCCCAAAACATACAGGAATCATGTACTTGTGAACTAAACACATGCATAAGGCACATGTGTGGCCTCCATGTCACAAGTCCTACACAAATATGAAACACAAAATCATAATGGGACATGGTCAGCCCCATAAAAACTGAAAGTGACTCTCCCACTCCCTGTTAGGACTACAGATAAAAGCATCCCCATCATAAAGGTGGGGACATTTTGGAGACGGAATACATAATGGTATCAAAAACCTCATTTCAAAATAGCCATCAGCAATTACACCAAATATGTTGTCAAATATGGTCAATACATTAGTTAACGTATCGCAAACATCACAGTGTGAAGGCCGTCTATACATAAAAGTACGGACATTTGTCATATACAAACACAAATGTGTCTCACATCGCACCGTTTTACCATGACAAATCACCTTTCCAAAGCTAAACACATGAAGACATTTGGATAAATTAGCTCCATATTCTACGCATACAGCATGGCCGTCATAATTTGTTCATGTACATGAGTGCACACAATGCAGAGTCAGATACAAATGTATCCAAAAGTGTCTTGATATTTCACCTTCAAATTATTATTTACATCCACAATATTTTTGACTCTGCATCATGTGCACTACTGTACGTGTAATAAAAACCACGCCCATGATGTATGCGTCGTGAAATTGACGCTATATGCACAATATATTGCTCATTTCATGTACAGTATTAATTATTAATATTCATACCATTTTTTTTCACTCCGCATCATGTGCACCACTGTACGTGTAAAATAAATGACGCACATGATGTATGCGTGGTCAAAATGACGCTACATGGACAATATGTTGGTCATTTCATGTACAGTATTAATTATTAATATTCATATCATATTTTTTGACTCCGCATCATGTGCACCACTGTACGTGTAATAAAAACCACGCCCATGATGTATGCGTGGTCAAAATGACGCTACATGGACAATATGTTGGTCATTTCATGTACAGTATTAATTATTAATATTCATATAATATTTTTTCACTCCGCCTCATGTGCACCACTGTACGTGTAAAAAAAATGACGCCCATGATGTATGCGTGGTAAAAATGACGCTACATGGACAATATGTTGGTCATCTCATGTACAGTATTAATTATTAATATTCATATCATATTTTTTGACTCCGCATCATGTGCACCACTGTACGTGTAAAAAAAATGACGCCCATGATGTATGCGTGGTCAAAATGACGCTACATGGACAATATGTTGGTCATTTCATGTACAGTATTAATTATTAATATTCATATCATATTTTTTCACTCCGCATCATGTGCACCAGTGTACGTGTAAAAAAAATGACGCCCATGATGTATGCGTGGTAAAAATGACGCTACATGGACAATATGTTGGTCATCTCATGTACAGTATTAATTATTAATATTCATATCATATTTTTTGACTCCGCATCATGTGCACCACTGTACATGTAAAAAAAACGACGCCCATGATGTATGCGTGGTGAAATTGACGCTACATGCACAATATGTTGGTCATCTCATGTACAATTTGAAATATTAATATTCATAGCATATTTTTACACTCCGCATCATGTGCACTGTAATGCGTCAAAAAAATATGACGCACATCTGTGTATGCGTGAAAATATGACGCATTACGCGAAAATAAAAACGGCGGCCATTTTATGCAGGAAGTGATGTAATAGGATATCCTGTTTACCAAATCTGTACTGGGAGTTGACTTTCACTTTCACTTTGCAGTCTCAGAGTTATCTAGACTGTGTGGTTGTGTGAAAGGTGTTGTCCTGTGTTTTACTGCTTTAGTGTCCTGTGTGCCTTGTATTTTGTCTTTGTGTCAATCTTTTATTGTTGTCAAACATTGTCTCAGTCTGTTTAGTGTTGTTTTGTCTATACCTGTGATAGTTTGTATTGTCTGTGGGAGTCTGTTGTGGGTAGCATAGTTTGGGGGGTTAGTTGGGCTATTTTTCTCCTTCTTCTTTTTCTTTCACACCTCTACCTTTCCCCATTTCCCACTTTTTCTTTCATTTTTCTTTTGTACTTTTTTACACCTCTCATCATTTCAGGTAGGCCTCGCCTGTCCAGGATGGGTGAGGACGAATTGGGGGGCTTCATATGGCTCGTAAGCCATTTCCTCCCACTGATGCTGGAGGCTGGGGGCCGTGTGATACAGGGGTATCACACGGAGGCGAGGAAAATCCGTTGGGAGAAGGTGCGCCATCACCTGGTCCGGGTCTACGGGAGTCTGAGGAATATCCATCAACTCAAGCACCGCTGGGCAGATCTGATCAGCAGGGAACAGGACCTGCTGGACCACCTGGGACTCCGGATTGGTGGCTATGTTGGTGAGTAATAATCAATTACATGGGAATAATAGGAATGTGTGCGTGAACATGTGATGATTGGTAGCCAATCTGCAAAATAAGTAGCTGACTGCGTGTTATACTAGGGAAACCTAGGCCCATGGGCATACACATAAATCCCCATTTTTGCTACACATGTACACCCAATAACAGCAGTAAAATGCAACATCTATTTGTATTTTGCTAAGTAGCCCCCTCTCTGCGTCACAAAATGATGCAAATGCTGCGCTACAAAGGTATACATATGTGTCCAAATGTGTATTTGTTGCCGGGTGTGTATGAAGACCTATGCTACCAGGCCGATGCCTCATTTTTGCAACACATACCAGATGGCTGTAGCTGCATGGAATGTACTGTTGCATTTGTGTCTGAAAAGCAACACGTGAACTGCTCTATTTGTACTCTACTGGTCATAATGGCCAGTGAGTACGTCATGTAGAAACAACATACCTACATATGTAGACGCCATAGCTAGACCGAAAATTGCAAACACATGATGATGCAACACCTGTGTGTTGCCTTCACGTCACATGAAGTTAGTCATGTTGTCCACACATATGTCACATGTGTGTCTGGTTGCTGTGTGTTGAACCTGTCCACATAGCCTGTTTGATTGTGAGTGGTCATGCAGTCCTCATGGAACCAGTTGTGGAATGTTTCTCTCTGGGATGCACATGCTGAGATGTATGGATCACATGATTGTTCGGGCCTACTAATGGAGGATTAACTTGGACGACACATGACTGTCCTGGCCACTGCATGAGTGTAGTAGGGTGTGTCACTGGAGCAGGAGACTCATCCAATGATAATCTAGAATACAAAGTCAGCCAGGCAGGATGAGCATGTGTGAAAGTGTATCATTACCATGTAATATTCACACACTGTCATTGTAACAGAAATTATTTGTCTGTTCACCCAGTCTGAGTATAATCTTCCTTTCATGCTTTACAGGTGGACCAGCCCCGTACACCGTTGGTGAGGTAGCCCATATTGACGACCCCGATACCTACAGTGAGTGTTGCCTAAGTGCTATTTACATTGTTTGGAAATGAAGCATGATGGATTACTGTGTGTTCAGGATAATTCATGATTTGATGTGCTGGCCGTTCATTGGCTTTGTTGTTTTGGTGTGATATCAAATTGGAATAATGTTTCGGTAAAGCAATACCTAGTCATCTCTCAGATTGAGGGGCAGTAGGTCATTCAATTAGTGCGACAATTGGGAATAGCATGACTCATTTTGAATACACTGGTCAATGTTAGACTTGGTCAGGAACTTGCCATTAACTGAGTCAGCATATCAGACTGACAGTCTCCCAGATAGCTTAGGCACATGGCTTCGATGACAAGTGCTTCTTCCTAGTTGAGGATGGACTGTGTACACTGTAGGTCGGATCTTCCGGGGGCATGTACTTCCACAAGGTGACCTCGAAGTGTGTGTGACTTGAGTGCAATGGCCTAGGTGTTCTGTTGAATCATGTGAATGGGTGTTCTACCTCCTCTGTGTGTGTTGTAAAACATGCCTCACTAATAGTATGTTATGTTTGGCTAAGTCATATCATTTTGACATGTGTGGACCTGGGATGTGACAAGGTTGGGCTGACTCCAACGTGTTGCTAGCCCTTCATAGGTGTTGTGTGTGAAGGCACATGCTTGTTGAACTTTCTGTACACTCCTGGTTGTGCATTGATCATGGGATTGTTGTTTGTTCTTCCCACACCACCCACAAAGACTGGGATGTTACTGTGAAACAGGGTACCTAGGACTGTAGCAACCAGTATGTTACACGTACTTAACACCTTTTGTGACTTGAGTTTGTACCTAGGTCCAGATGTAGCAAAATGTCTCCACATTGCAAATAGCATAATTTGATGTTAGTGAGTTGCAAACGTCTGTTTCCTAATCCGAAATGTTTTTGGTGGTCATGTACATATTCGCAAAATGCTTTTCTAAATGAAATAAATAAAGGAGTTTACCAGCCCTACTTGCAAATCACAGTGTTAGGCAATCCCATTTGCTAACGAGTACGTGGTTGCAAAGTGAGTAGCTGTTATCATCCACTTGAAGTGGATGCTAACCAACTTGCTGACTGGAAGGGGTCCTCATTGTGAACCTTCACCTTTGTGAGTGGACCAAAATACTCCTGCACAAAACAGCCAGTGGTCTAGGGGAGCAATAATTATTGTGTAAATTACGAACAATCAATTGTTGTGAATTTAAACAAATCGCAGCTCATTTTCCTTTCAGATAAAGGGCCTACACTTGGTGAAAAATAACTTGCTTCATTTAAAAGCAGTCACGTCTATGGAGTTCTGCTGTTCCCAGCAGGCCTCCATCCCCGTGAGTGCCCATAGTTGCTAAGGTGGTGCAAGTTGGAACCCACATCATTGATGTTCATGAGGTGGGATTTAGGGACCCCATAGTGACTCGCAGACGGTGTCAGAGACACCGTTCAGCTTTGCAATTTGCTAGTTGATTTCCCATCAATTCCTACATCTGGCCCATAGTGTCGACATGTGATTCATGGCCAGGGGTTCAATCTTAGCACACAACTATTTCGAAATGCCATTGAGTGAGGAGTGTGATTCTTATCACATAGAATGACATATGTAGTGAAGTCAGTATGCGGACGAGCTGGTGCCATAATGTATAATGGCTTAGGTATGAATTGTATGAGTAGTTTAGGGTGATGTCATCCATCATGTAGAGACATGGATATGCTATATGTGATATGCCCTTCAGTATGCATGATTCACATGTACTTCCTCTGAGCCTTCCCGTGAAATATGTTGTAACAATTGCTGCAACCAATACATTGCTAGTAATGGACAAATTACCCATTGTGGTATTCAACCCACTGTAAATTCTATGCTCAATATTTGCCTTTTCCCTTCACAGCTGCAAACCTGAGTGCCGCAGCTCGCAACCAGTTTGAGCGCCGGGCAATGAGGTACAGCCACATCCTGCAGGTGCAGTGTGGGTATCGGAGGATGGCCCGCAGATACAATTCGGAACGGGCCTCCGGGGCGTGGTATGCCACACCACAGGCTCCCCCAACAACCCCCGCCACTACATCCACCAGGTCTGGCCAAGTGGACCCAGCAACGGACCAGGCATCCTCATCCCGACCTGGACTCAGCCGTGTGGTGGGAGCAGGGCAGTCCCGTGCCCACACCACTCCACCAACACAATCCACCTCCACCGGCACCCAGACCTGCACTGACCCTCCGATCAACCCAGCGGACTTCCACGCATTGTCAAGGAAATTGGACAGGTTGATTGCAAAAGTTGACACCCTGACGGAGGACATGGCTGAGGTGAAGAAGAAGGTGCGCTCCATCCGGCGAACAGTACGGAGGCCAAATCAGTAGACATTTTGCCCTCCAGAACTTTTACCCCTCCCCTCTCACCTCTTTCCTATATCATACTGTTAGTTGGGTTTGGGGGGTTAGTTATAGGATAAGTGTAGGAAATTAGCTTAGTTAGTGTTAGGTAAGAGGGTGGGGGGTCCTTCTTCTTTATATCTTATCTTTTTGTGTGGGTGGGTGGGTGGGGGGCAATGTTGGGATTCCTGTTTAAAAAAAAAAATATATATATAAAAACAAAAAAAATACAAAAAAATATATGTTTGTTTAGGATAGTGTAGTATGTGTGTAGGTTAGTAAGTGTTGTCCTGCATGTGTCTTGTCTCATAATGGTGGGTGGGGGTTGATGTTTAGATCGTTTCGTTACATGTGTAGAGTAAGTTTAGCTTAGGTTAGTTAGGGACAGTTGTGGGTTAGTAGTAGTCAGGTTAGATTAGTGTAGGTTTATCTTTCCCTTAGTTGCCTCTTTTATTACTTATTGGAAATAAAAAATTTGTTAACCCTTTACCTGATGCGTTAGGTGCTACCTTTTCATGGCCTTGACATCAGTGTAGCAGAAAGTTTTAGTATGACATTTGTGTCCTATGCTCGCTATCCCCAGGCTATTGAGGTTTAACATGCCAGCTACCCGTGTGCTAACTTGGTAAGTATCCACCATGTGGGAGAGCCACCATTGGTAGTGTGCATAGATCATCAAGATTTGGGGTTGGTATGTATCCTACTTCACAAAGAGTGCTTCCTGAGTTGATTTTGTAGGTAAATAGATAGGTCGGACAGCATTGTGAAGTTCAGGGAGAGCTTTGTAGATGAGTATTTGTTCACACTCTTGTCTTGTTGCTGTCATTGCTGACCTACATCATGTGTGTACTGCTTGAGCATGACTTTCCTTCATGGTAGTATACGCTGTAAGGGTGATTGATGCAGTGTAATTTGGTTATCAGTCCTTTCATTTTACAGCATAATGTATTGTTTTAGTATTGGAAGGTGCCTACATTTCTCAGCCACCATTAGTTGTCTAGAATAGCTATGGATGGGGCCTCATTCTGTCCAACACAGCATGATTGTGTGTGCTTAGTCCCTACATCAGTTATTTTCCTCAGTCTAGTAAAGCTATGATGCAATCCTGGCCACTGCACAGATGTTTCAGTATACATGAAATCAGGACAGTAGTATAGAGAATCGACATGGTTGCCACACAGCCACTTTGGAGTTATGTACTGCACAGTTGAAGTGTGAAATGACACAGAGACACAATAGGTGTGCAAGTGATATTTATTTTTAGGTGGAGTAGTGCAAAAAGTCCATTAACAATGTTAGGCGAGTCCGTTCTGGTGCATTCTTAAATGGTGATCCTATTTACAGGGTGTGGATGATGCTCCTGACATGCTGGGGTGATGTCACAGACGGTGCAGAGGAACAGGAATTGCCAAATGGTAGGAGAGAAACATTTACAGCCAATGTGGACAAGTTAAACAGTAGATTGCCGAACAGTCATTGAGGGTAGTTGGAGTGAGGCTGGCATGTGTCAAAACGTAGGACCTTGGTCAGAGTAGGGCATGGTGCAGGGACTAGGGCTTCCGGGTACTCTTGCGAGTGAATGTTATCTGTTCCATGTCTTCTTCTTCTGATGTGTGTGTTGCCTGGTGTGTCCTTGTTGTTGTTGATTTTGAAGGGGCAACACACACCTCAGTGTCAGAAGACATGGAGGCAGACATCCCGGGGGCTGATCCCTGTCCAGTTATGAAGGGCAGTACTGCAGCAAGGAGAGCGTGCTGGTTTTTCAGAATGGCAGCCACATCCCGATGGTAGGCAGCCAGGTCTGCCCTGAGGGGTTCGATGTTGCATTCGTGCACACGCTGACTGGCTTGCTGTTGGAGTTGTTTGGTCAACTGGATGACAGCTGTGCAGATTGCCTTCTGTGTTACTAAAAGTTCCTCCAACAGCGATGTTCTGGCTTGCATTGCAGCTGCCTGATCAGCAGTTGACAGCATGCACGAACGCACCCCCTCAAGGCTGGCTGCCATAGTTTGCATCCCCACCCGCACCTCCTTGGCCAGCTCCCGCTGGACCCCAACGACTGTTCTTTCGAAGCTGGTGCCAGTGTCGTCAGAGTCCTCAGCTGTGTTGGAGCTGGCAGGTCTTACAATTGGGGTGGCGGGTGGTTCTACTGTGGTGGCTGCTTCTTCTTGGCTCCTCCTTGTTACTGAAGGGGGGGTTTGGAGGCTTTCGAGGACCATGTCAATGGTCTCTTGTGTGAGGTTGATGGTCTCGTCATCCATGTCATCAGGGAACTCATGGACAGGCATATCGGCAGGAGATCCGTGTTCCTCTGCAAAGAAACAGGGTACAATTAGTGTGTCTGTGTTGAGATCATTTAGCACTAAGATACAAGCCTTTGGATGCCTTAACTTTGTACTCTGATTTTGTCTTGGTATCTGCTGTCCGTCATAGGGCATTGTTGTAGGCCTATGGCCCACCTGTGTGTCACATATATGATATGGAGCTATCAGACATGCCTGCCAGGTCATCTCTAGGTGTTGATTTGTAATTATTTCGGAATATGCATTTTTTTGTCCTACTCCTCCCTCGGTGTTTCACTATTGTTATGGAGGGACATTTGTTTGGGTGGGCTCTCATTATCCTACATGTGATTCTTGGCTTTCTAGGCAGCAGGATAGCTAATGGTGTGGGGGACTAAGTTTGACCCACTTGTAAATAACTCGGTCACCCAGATATTCTATTTAGCTCAGACAGACTAGCAGTGCCTCTGGTCTCCCACAACAGAGGAATGTTTAGAAGTCCAAGCCCATGACATCTTTGGGACTTCTCAGGGAAGTGGTGGTCACTCAGGTCCTACACATTTCTATCTTTTCCGGTATGTTCCCATACACAAATGACACAGACAGGATTTGTTTGATATGAAGTTTCATTGTACAACTGACTTGTAGGAATTTAGGTGTGAGCCCCAATAACCAAAACAATACACACATTTAGAACTGAAATAGTCCACAGGAGAGTAATACATTGGTACACAGCTATCATGGTGCCTAACAGTTTCTACTCTGCCTCTGCTTGTTCTATATATAGCACTGCATGTTAAGTTTGGAGCTTGGCTGTCTGAATCACAGGGGAGACATCATCCCTCATATCAGAGGAATGGGCTGGGATCTGGTTGTGCATCAGCAGCAAGGCAGGCAGCATCTAGATGTGATTTTCTGTTTGTAAACTCCCCCATGCGTGTCTTGGGACGAGGAAGTGAATTTAAAAGACATATGTCATTGTGATAACAAAGTTTCCCTACGCAGGAATGGCAAACCTTAACCCCTGCCACATCTATCATCAACGAACCAGACGGTATCCTTGACTGGGGCACAGAGTGAATATGTTCTGGCAAACTCCAGTGCAGAAGTAGGCAAAACAGGGTGATTTGACTAATTGCCAACACCTTAGGACTGACTATTTGCTACATTAACTGATAGGAAGGGCAATGAGATTCATTTAGTGCAAAGTGCTCTGAGGCACTTAGATGTGAGCAAATGAGTATAAGTACATTCAGGGTAAGATGCACAAAGGCCTCCAGCCTGAGGCTATTGCGCAAAGTATACGTTTCACTTGCCACGCTACACTTTGACTGACTGTGGGTGTTGTGACTGCCCTGCCAGCACACTTGCCTCACAGGCCCTGCACCATACACTTTTTATTCACATTGCATGATCTGTACATGTTAGGTGGCATGAGCTATGTATGTCAATGTTAGGATGTGGTATGGATGTAAACATTGTTGATGTTTTTATCTGATGGGGTCTCATGTGTGTCTTACTGGATTGGCCTGTTTATCGTATGAATGTCCTATTTTTTGGTTAGACTGTGCAGATGTGTTTCATTGACCAGTTGCCTGTGTCCCCTCGTCAATGTTGTTGTCTGAGCAGTATGACATTTGTGATGTAGCATTGTTAGGCAGGCACGTGAGGGACCCTGACGTATGCAGCATGTGTGTGTCGTTAGTGCTGTGTGGCTCCTATTGCTGTTTACTTAGGTTTATGTATGTGTCAGTTATGGACATTCGGCATTTAAGTGTACTGGTACCTTTGTCTTATTTCTAGGAGTAGTTGCAGATGTCATCCTCACCCCCTAATTTAGGAATGTATGTTCCAGGGTGGGGTTCCTGCCATTTGGTACTATAGCTGCCCAGAGATGAGAGGTGTTATTGTCAACTGTGGTGGCAGTTAAGTTGCAGTTGTTGTATTTGCTACTGCATTACAGGTAGGGACCTAGTTGATGGGGAATAGTTTGTGCAAAACAAGTGCCTGGATGTGGATTCAGGGTAGTGTCCTTCCCACCTGTCACTGGTTTCCCTTGGCTCTCTTGTTGTAATTACAGGATGTCCCCGTGGGACTGTAGTGGTGGCAGTATTTTGTCGTGCCCCGGCTATGGGCAGTACTGGGCATTCCCCCCTGCCGTGCCCCTTTCCCCATGCCACTTCATATATGTGCTAAGTTACATGCATTGTGTAGTAGGTATCCCCCCCCTGCTTACAGTCCCCATTATTGCATTGTAATTCCCCATGCGACTTACCCTGCATGTGCGTAGTGTCGTGGTAGTCTGCGCTGTCCAGTCCTTGTATCCCTGTGACGATCTCCTCCGGGATGACGGCTGCGACCATCTCCTCCATGTGGTCCAGGGCCTCCTGTTGTGCTGGACTCCCCCCTCCAGTCTGCATTGCTGCCTTCCTGTTCCTGGCCATTTTCTCTTTGGTCCTACGTTTACAGTCATGCCAGCGTTTCTTACACTCGGTGACTGTCCGGCGTTCTTCAGCCACACTGTTTATCTTGTCCACAATTTCTTTCCAGATGGCCTCTCTCCTACTGAGTGGCAATTTTGAGGATATGAAAAGTTGGTGCTGGTGTTCCGTCACCTCTTTCACCAGGATTTCCTGCTCCTCTGCACTGAAGCGACACTTTCTTTTTTTCTTTAACATGTCCTGGTTCCTGTATGCTTCCTCCTGGCTGGGTCCTGGTCTGCTCTCATCCTCCTGGGGTCTGTTGGGGCATCTGGGATCCATTTTGGGTCTCCTCTCCTGTAAGTGCAGTTTTCGCGCAAAAATGTCACGCAATAGCGTGAAAAAAACCGGCGTTTTCACGATTGCGCTGTCGGAAATCGACCCACAGTGATTTGCGTCCCTTTTACGTGGGTTTCCCTTACGACAGACCGACGCTGTTTGCGTCACGAAATAATGACTCCCACCTGTTGGTTGCGCCGCCGTACGTCAAAGTATAAATTTGACGCCCGAATGGCGCATCCAAATGGCGTTAGACGGCGCACATTTTTTTGACGCAAAACTGCGATAGCGCAGTTTTGCGTCAAAAAGTATAAATATGGGCCTCAGGCCCGTATTTATACTTCGTTTGCGCCGAATTTGCGTCGTTTTTTTCGACGCAAATTCGGCGCAAAACTAACGCCATATTTATACTTTGGCGTTAGACGCGTCTAGCGCCAAAGTATGGGCAAATAGCGTCATTTTTTGGCGTGAACGCCTTCCTTGCGTTAATGAGATGCAAGGAAGGCGTTCCCGTCTAAAAACAGACGCACATAGCGGTGCGTGGTATTTATGCTCCAGGGCAAAAATCACTCCCGCGCGGCAGGCGGCGCAAAAAAATGGTGCAAAGCACGAATAGCATGAAATTTTAACGCCTGGGTCAGGGCAGGCGTTAAAATGGGGCAAACACACCTGTACTTAATCAGAACACACAGAACAAACAACAGAGCAGCAGAGCAGCAGAGCAGCAACAGGGAGACATGGAGGTGCTTTTTCTTCAACGTGCACGTAGACGCAGAGCCCTGCAGCAACAACAGCAGCCACAACAACAACAGCAGGGACCCCAAAGACAGCGCAGAAGGCAGGAGAGGATATTCCGCCCAAGAACAACCCTGCATGGCCTCAGGGAACGAGACATCATCCAGAGGTACCGGTTGAACTGGCAGGCCATTCAGCAGCTGCTGACAAATATTGAACAGCAATTGGCCCCCATTTTAGTGACTCCACGCACTATCCCAACAGAAACAAAGCTGCTTGCCGTACTTCACCTGCTGGCAAGTGGCTCCTTTCAGACAACTGGTGCCCTGGTTGGTGGAATCTCACAACCATCTTTCTCCGCATTCCTGCCTAAAGTACTGGATGACATCATTGGACTGACACCCCGCCACATCTGCTTCCCTAACACACTGCAGAAGCAGCAGGAAACAAAACAGGGGTTCTACGCCATCAGTGGCTTTCCGCACGTCCTTGGTGCAATTGACTGCACACACGTACGCCTTGTGCCACCTGCTGCGAGTGAACACCTCTACCGCAACAGGAAGCACACACATTCCATCAACGTGCAGGCCATAGTCGATCACCAAGGACTGATCAGCAACATTGTGGCTAAATATCCTGGGAGTGTACATGACGCATTAATCTTCCGTCACTGCACCATCAACCAACACTTCCAGGATGGACGGTATGGCAATGGACTACTTGTTGGTAAGGACAAAAATCTACTTATATACTCACTGCACAGAAACCCTCTAGGATAAACAACACATACACCACAATAGCAACACCTAGACAGGGACACTCTGAGGTACTCACATCACTAGCCATGTGTCACAAGTCACCATTGAACCTCTCACACATTTGAATTTACTCCACAGCTTAGTGTGAAGACATTCATGACTGTGGTTGCCTAAATGTCACCTTGCAAATTGGAAGTCTCACAATAACCTGTACACTAATACAATGCATAACTTTTAAGGGATGGGATGGCCTGGCTATGTTCATATGAACGTTTCTAATACCCTTTCATGTTTCAACTCTGCATGGAACTATCATCACACCCCCAGTGAGGACACACGGACACCTGTGTCACAAGTCACAATGCAAGGGAGGGCACACTGTACTTGAGAAACCAATACATCCTGCTGACAAGCAGTTAGACAACAAACACTTGCTCAGCCAAGGAAAAAAAACAATGCCAAAGTTTCCACCAACAACCATAGGTTGTCACATTAGTACACAAAATAGTCACAGACAACACAACACAACTACTGCCATCAAAGATACGTACAACAGTGCCTCCTACATCTAATTGATACCATTCTGTGTTTCTCTTTCAGCTGATCAGGGGTATGGCATCCAGCCTTGGATAATGACACCATATGGGAACCCAAATACTGCTGCTGAGCGGGCATACAATGACGCCCACAAGAGGACACGCAGCATTGTGGAGAGGACCTTTGGGATCCTAAAGTCAAGGTTCCGCTGCCTTGACATCACTGGCGGAAGCCTACTATACTCCCCAGAGATGGTATGCAAAATCATACTCACTTGTGCCATATTACACAATATTTGTGTACAAAGGAACATTCCCCTCCTTGAACCGGACCCAGACATGCCTGAGGATGATGATGAGGAGGATGCTGGCCTGCAACAGGAGGGGGAACAACCTAACACCGCAGCAGGAGTGCGTAGGCGCCAACAGCTTGTGAACAATTTTTTTACTTAAGTCATTATAATCACTTGTATTCCACACTTGTAAATAAACACAGATCACAAACACCACATCATGCTTTGGCCTATTCATTTCTGACCACCTTTAGTTTGAAATAGCTGAAGATGAATGTCGTCTCATTGATCAAGAATGCCATTAAAATTCATCACACCAAAAATAAACATCACAACTGTATGCACAGAGGGTAGGATGTGACATGTTACATTACCATACACAGAGCCCAACAAGAGTACAAATGTGACAATTAGACATGCCGGATCCAAACAACTGAAACAGTCTCTCATCCAGCCCAAAATTGGAGATCATTTGAAAGTCACATCACACGTGTTCAGAGACAGGGTGGGACCATCCATGTGTACGTGAACATGTCATCAATGGCTTCTCTCAAGTGTATGATGTGAGCAATACACAATTGCAACAACATCAGCTGCCACTAACTCAGGAGGAGACCTTGAAGTTACAGTGACAACATACACACAGACAGGTCATACTGGATCCACATTCCCACACACATGTACACATATGTCATACAACCAACCTAATATTTGAAAGTAGACCATCACAGTTGTGTCCCAGTTTGAACCTAGCAGGAAGATTGTAACATGACACTAAACCAGTTTATGCAGAAAGGGACACAGACAAGCAAAACAATCTTCGCATTATCACATCGTGAACGCTGAGAGTCTTGCAAACTTAGGGGGTCATTCTGACCCTGGCGGTAATTACCGCCATGGCGGAGGTCGGCGGTAGCACCGCCAACAGGCTGGCGGTGCACCGATGGGCATTCTGACCGCAGCGGTTCAGCCGCGGCCAGAAACGGACTTCCCGCTGCCCTTGAGAATCCGCCATGGCGGCGGAGCGCGCTCCGCCGCCATGGGGATTCTGACACCCCCTACCGCCATCCTGTTCCTGGCGGGTCTTCCGCCAGGAACAGGATGGCGGTAGGGGGTGCCGCGGGGCCCCTGGTGGCCCCTGTAGTGCCCATGCCAATGGCATGGGCACTGCAGGGGCCCCCGTAAGAGGGCCCCACAAAGAATTTCAGTGTCTGCTTTGCAGACACAGAAATTCGCGACGGGTGCAACTGCACCCGTCGCACCTTCCCACTCCGCCGGCTCCATTCTGAGCCGGCGTCCTCGTGGGAAGGGTGTTTCCCGCTGGGCTGGCGGGCGGACTTTTGGCGGTCGCCCGCCAGCCCAGTGGGAAAGCCAGAATGAGCGCCGCGGTCTTTCGGCGGGAACCGCTTGGCGGGCGGCGACCGCCGCCCGCTGCGGTCAGAATGACCCCCTTAGTCATATGAAAATGGTATGCAACTTAGCTCCAAATCATCAATACTGCAAACGTCAAATGGGCTAATGAGATGAATGAATGGTCAACAGTCATTCATACCATATGGCCTTACATTCGCCCGCTGCTGCAGGTTTGCCAGGATATGATAAAAATACTCCATGGATACAGTAGCTATTCTGGATGGTCAAATCCTAGGGTGCTGGGGGCCTAACTCCACCTCTACCACCCCCAAAACATACAGGAATCATGTACTTGTGAACTAAACACATGCATAAGGCACATGTGTGGCCTCCATGTCACAAGTCCTACACAAATATGAAACACAAAATCATAATGGGACATGGTCAGCCCCATAAAAACTGAAAGTGACTCTCCCACTCCCTGTTAGGACTACAGATAAAAGCATCCCCATCATAAAGGTGGGGACATTTTGGAGACGGAATACATAATGGTATCAAAAACCTCATTTCAAAATAGCCATCAGCAATTACACCAAATATGTTGTCAAATATGGTCAATACATTAGTTAACGTATCGCAAACATCACAGTGTGAAGGCTGTCTATACATAAAAGTACGGACATTTGTCATATACAAACACAAATGTGTCTCACATCGCACCGTTTTACCATGACAAATCACCTTTCCAAAGCTAAACACATGAAGACATTTGGATAAATTAGCTCCATATTCTACGCATACAGCATGGCCGTCATAATTTGTTCATGTACATGAGTGCACACAATGCAGAGTCAGATACAAATGTATCCAAAAGTGTCTTGATATTTCACCTTCAAATTATTATTTACATCCACAATATTTTTGACTCTGCATCATGTGCACTACTGTACGTGTAATAAAAACCACGCCCATGATGTATGCGTCGTGAAATTGACGCTATATGCACAATATATTGCTCATTTCATGTACAGTATTAATTATTAATATTCATACCATTTTTTTTCACTCCGCATCATGTGCACCACTGTACGTGTAAAAAAAATGACGCACATGATGTATGCGTGGTCAAAATGACGCTACATGGACAATATGTTGGTCATTTCATGTACAGTATTAATTATTAATATTCATATCATATTTTTTGACTCCGCATCATGTGCACCACTGTACGTGTAATAAAAACCACGCCCATGATGTATGCGTGGTCAAAATGACGCTACATGGACAATATGTTGGTCATTTCATGTACAGTATTAATTATTAATATTCATATCATATTTTTTCACTCCGCATCATGTGCACCACTGTACGTGTAAAAAAAATGACGCCCATGATGTATGCGTGGTAAAAATGACGCTACATGGACAATATGTTGGTCATCTCATGTACAGTATTAATTATTAATATTCATATCATATTTTTTGACTCCGCATCATGTGCACCACTGTACGTGTAAAAAAAATGACGCCCATGATGTATGCGTGGTCAAAATGACGCTACATGGACAATATGTTGGTCATTTCATGTACAGTATTAATTATTAATATTCATATCATATTTTTTCACTCCGCATCATGTGCACCACTGTACGTGTAAAAAAAATGACGCCCATGATGTATGCGTGGTAAAAATGACGCTACATGGACAATATGTTGGTCATCTCATGTACAGTATTAATTATTAATATTCATATCATATTTTTTGACTCCGCATCATGTGCACCACTGTACGTGTAAAAAAAACGACGCCCATGATGTATGCGTGGTGAAATTGACGCTACATGCACAATATGTTGGTCATCTCATGTACAATTTGAAATATTAATATTCATAGCATATTTTTACACTCCGCATCACGTGCACTGTAATGCGTCAAAAAAATATGACGCACATCTGTGTATGCGTGAAAATATGACGCATTACGCGAAAATAAAAACGGCGGCCATTTTATGCAGGAAGTGATGTAATAGGATATCCTGTTTACCAAATCTGTACTGGGAGTTGACTTTCACTTTCACTTTGCAGTCTCAGAGTTATCTAGACTGTGTGGTTGTGTGAAAGGTGTTGTCCTGTGTTTTACTGCTTTAGTGTCCTGTGTGCCTTGTATTTTGTCTTTGTGTCAATCTTTTATTGTTGTCAAACATTGTCTCAGTCTGTTTAGTGTTGTTTTGTCTATACCTGTGATAGTTTGTATTGTCTGTGGGAGTCTGTTGTGGGTAGCATAGTTTGGGGGGTTAGTTGGGCTATTTTTCTCCTTCTTCTTTTTCTTTCACACCTCTACCTTTCCCCATTTCCCACTTTTTCTTTCATTTTTCTTTTGTACTTTTTTACACCTCTCATCATGTCAGGTAGGCCTCGCCTGTCCAGGATGGGTGAGGACGAATTGGGGGGCTTCATATGGCTCGTAAGCCATTTCCTCCCACTGATGCTGGAGGCTGGGGGCCGTGTGATACAGGGGTATCACACGGAGGCGAGGAAAATCCGTTGGGAGAAGGTGCGCCATCACCTGGTCCGGGTCTACGGGAGTCTGAGGAATATCCATCAACTCAAGCACCGCTGGGCAGATCTGATCAGCAGGGAACAGGACCTGCTGGACCACCTGGGACTCCGGATTGGTGGCTATGTTGGTGAGTAATAATCAATTACATGGGAATAATAATAATAATAATAATGTGTGCGTGAACATGTGATGATTGGTAGCCAATCTGCAAAATAAGTAGCTGACTGCGTGTTATACTAGGGAAACCTAGGCCCATGGGCATACACATAAATCCCCATTTTTGCTACACATTTACACCCAATAACAGCAGTAAAATGCAACATCTATTTGTATTTTGCTAAGTAGCCCCCTCTCTGCGTCACAAAATGATGCAAATGCTGCGCTACAAAGGTATACATATGTGTCCAAATGTGTATTTGTTGCCGGGTGTGTATGAAGACCTATGGTACCAGGCCGATGCCTCATTTTTGCAACACATACCAGATGGTTGTAGCTGCATGGAATGTACTGTTGCATTTGTGTCTGAAAAGCAACACGTGAACTGCTCTATTTGTACTCTACTGGTCATAATGGCCAGTGAGTACGTCATGTAGAAACAACATACCTACATATGTAGACGCCATAGCTAGACCGAAAATTGCAAACACATGATGATGCAACACCTGTGTGTTGCCTTCACGTCACATGAAGTTAGTCATGTTGTCCACACATATGTCACATGTGTGTCTGGTTGCTGTGTGTTGAACCTGTCCACATAGCCTGTTTGATTGTGAGTGGTCATGCAGTCCTCATGGAACCAGTTGTGGAATGTTTCTCTCTGGGATGCACATGCTTAGATGTATGGATCACATGATTGTTCGGGCCTACTAATGGAGGATTAACTTGGACGACACATGACTGTCCTGGCCACTGCATGAGTGTAGTAGGGTGTGTCACTGGAGCAGGAGACTCATCCAATTATAATCTAGAATACAAAGTTAGCCAGGCAGGATGAGCATGTGTGAAAGTGTATCATTACCATGTAATATTCACACACTGTCATTGTAACAGAAATTATTTGTCTGTTCACCCAGTCTGAGTATAATCTTCCTTTCATGCTTTACAGGTGGACCAGCCCCGTACACCGTTGGTGAGGTAGCCCATTTTGACGACCCCGATACCTACAGTGAGTGTTGCCTAAGTGCTATTTACATTGTTTGGAAATGAAGCATGATGGATTACTGTGTGTTCAGGATAATTCATGATTTGATGTGCTGGCCGTTCATTGGCTTTGTTGTTTTGGTGTGATATCAAATTGGAATAATGTTTCGGTAAAGCAATACCTAGTCATCTCTCAGATTGAGGGGCAGTAGGTCATTCAATTAGTGCGACAATTGGGAATAGCATGACTCATTTTGAATACACTGGTCAATGTTGGACTTGGTCAGGAACTTGCCATTAACTGAGTCAGCATATCAGACTGACAGTCTCCCAGATAGCTTAGGCACATGGCTTCGATGACAAGTGCTTCTTCCTAGTTGAGGATGGACTGTGTACACTGTAGGTCGGATCTTCCGGGGGCATGTACTTCCACAAGGTGACCTCGAAGTGTGTGTGACTTGAGTGCAATGGCCTAGGTGTTCTGTTGAATCATGTGAATGGGTGTTCTACCTCCTCTGTGTGTGTTGTAAAACATGCCTCACTAATAGTATGTTATGTTTGGCTAAGTCATATCATTTTGACATGTGTGGACCTGGGATGTGACAAGGTTGGGCTGACTCCAACGTGTTGCTAGCCCTTCATAGGTGTTGTGTGTGAAGGCACATGCTTGTTGAACTTTCTGTACACTCCTGGTTGTGCATTGATCATGGGATTGTTGTTTGTTCTTCCCACACCACCCACAAAGACTGGGATGTTACTGTGAAACAGGGTACCTAGGACTGTAGCAACCAGTATGTTACACGTACTTAACACCTTTTGTGACTTGAGTTTGTACCTAGGTCCAGATGTAGCAAAATGTCTCCACATTGCAAATAGCATAATTTGATGTTAGTGAGTTGCAAACGTCTGTTTCCTAATCCGAAATGTTTTTGGTGGTCATGTACATATTCGCAAAATGCTTTTCTAAATGAAATAAATAAAGGAGTTTACCAGCCCTACTTGCAAATCACAGTGTTAGGCAATCCCATTTGCTAACGAGTACGTGGTTGCAAAGTGAGTAGCTGTTATCATCCACTTGAAGTGGATGCTAACCAACTTGCTGACTGGAAGGGGTCCTCATTGTGAACCTTCACCTTTGTGAGTGGACCAAAATACTCCTGCACAAAACAGCCAGTGGTCTAGGGGAGCAATAATTATTGTGTAAATTACGAACAATCAATTGTTGTGAATTTAAACAAATCGCAGCTCATTTTCCTTTCAGATAAAGGGCCTACACTTGGTGAAAAATAACTTGCTTCATTTAAAAGCAGTCACGTCTATGGAGTTCTGCTGTTCCCAGCAGGCCTCCATCCCCGTGAGTGCCCATAGTTGCTAAGGTGGTGCAAGTTGGAACCCACATCATTGATGTTCATGAGGTATGATTCATGGCCAGGGGTTCAATCTTAGCACACAACTATTTCGAAATGCCATTGAGTGAGGAGTGTGATTCTTATCACATAGAATGACATATGTAGTGAAGTCAGTATGCGGACGAGCTGGTGCCATAATGTATAATGGCTTAGGTATGAATTGTATGAGTAGTTTAGGGTGATGTCATCCATCATGTAGAGACATGGATATGCTATATGTGATATGCCCTTCAGTATGCATGATTCACATGTACTTCCTCTGAGCCTTCCCGTGAAATATGTTGTAACAATTGCTGCAACCAATACATTGCTAGTAATGGACAAATTACCCATTGTGGTATTCAACCCACTGTAAATTCTATGCTCAATATTTGCCTTTTCCCTTCACAGCTGCAAACCTGAGTGCCGCAGCTCGCAACCAGTTTGAGCGCCGGGCAATGAGGTACAGCCACATCCTGCAGGTGCAGTGTGGGTATCGGAGGATGGCCCGCAGATACAATTCGGAACGGGCCTCCGGGGCGTGGTATGCCACACCACAGGCTCCCCCAACGGTGCCCCCAACAACCCCCGCCACTACATCCACCAGGTCTGGCCAAGTGGACCCAGCAATGGACCAGGCATCCTCATCCCGACCTGGACCCAGCCGTGTGGTGGGAGCAGGGCAGTCCCGTGCCCACACCACTCCACCAACACAATCCACCTCCACCGGCACCCAGACCTGCACTGACCCTCCGATCAACCCAGCGGACTTCCACGCATTGTGAAGGAAATTGGACAGGTTGATTGCAAAAGTTGACACCCTGACGGAGGACATGGCTGAGGTGAAGAAGAAGGTGCGCTCCATCCGGCGAACAGTACGGAGGCCAAATCAGTAGACATTTTGCCCTCCAGAA
This sequence comes from Pleurodeles waltl, assembly GCF_031143425.1. Classification (NCBI taxonomy): domain Eukaryota; kingdom Metazoa; phylum Chordata; class Amphibia; order Caudata; family Salamandridae; genus Pleurodeles; species Pleurodeles waltl. Next base: position 969,830,160 of record NC_090440.1, on the reverse strand, counting down.
CTTTTACCCCTCCCCTCTCACCTCTTTCCTATTTCATACTGTTAGTTGGGTTTGGGGGGTTAGTTATAGGATAAGTGTAGGAAATTAGCTTAGTTAGTGTTAGGTAAGAGGGTGGGGGGTCTTTCTTCTTTATATCTTATCTTTTTGTGTGGGTGGGTGGGTGGGGGGCAATGTTGGGATTCCTGTTTAAAAAAATAAATTAAAAAAAAAAAAAATATATAAAAAAAAAAAAATACAAAAAAATATATGTTTGTTTAGGATAGTGTAATATGTGTGTAGGTTAGTAAGTGTTGTCCTGCATGTGTCTTGTCTCATAATGGTGGGTGGGGGGTTGATGTTTAGATCGTTTCGTTACATGTGTAGAGTAAGTTTAGCTTAGGTTAGTTAGGGACAGTTGTGGGTTAGTAGTAGTCAGGTTAGATTAGTGTAGGTTTATCTTTCCCTTAGTTGCCTCTTTTATTACTTATTGGAAATAAAAAATGTGTTAACCCTTTACCTGATGCGTTAGGTGCTACCTTTTCATGGCCTTGACATCAGTGTAGCAGAAAGTTTTAGTATGACATTTGTGTCCTATGCTCGCTATCCCCAGGCTATTGAGGTTTAACATGCCAGCTACCCGTGTGCTAACTTGGTAAGTATCCACCATGTGGGAGAGCCACCATTGGTAGTGTGCATAGATCATCAAGATTTGGGGTTGGTATGTATCCTACTTCACAAAGAGTGCTTCCTGAGTTGATTTTGTAGGTAAATAGATAGGTCGGACAGCATTGTGAAGTTCAGGGAGAGCTTTGTAGATGAGTATTTGTTCACACTCTTGTCTTGTTGCTGTCATTGCTGACCTACATCATGTGTGTACTGCTTGAGCATGACTTTCCTTCATGGTAGTATACGCTGTAAGGGTGATTGATGCAGTGTAATTTGGTTATCAGTCCTTTCATTTTACAGCATAATGTATTGTTTTAGTATTGGAAGGTGCCTACATTTCTCAGCCACCATTAGTTGTCTAGAATAGCTATGGATGGGGCCTCATTCTGTCCAACACAGCATGATTGTGTGTGCTTAGTCCCTACATCAGTTATTTTCCTCAGTCTAGTAAAGCTATGATGCAATCCTGGCCACTGCACAGATGTTTCAGTATACATGAAATCAGGACAGTAGTATAGAGAATCGACATGGTTGCCACACAGCCACTTTGGAGTTATGTACTGCACAGTTGAAGTGTGAAATGACACAGAGACACAATAGGTGTGCAAGTGATATTTATTTTTAGGTGGAGTAGTGCAAAAAGTCCATTAACAATGTTAGGTGAGTCCGTTCTGGTGCATTCTTAAATGGTGATCCTATTTACAGGGTGTGGATGATGCTCCTGACATGCTGGGGTGATGTCACAGACGGTGCAGAGGAACAGGAATTGCCAAATGGTAGGAGAGAAACATTTACAGCCAATGTGGACAAGTTAAACAGTAGATTGCCGAACAGTCATTGAGGGTAGTTGGAGTGAGGCTGGCATGTGTCAAAACGTAGGACCTTGTTCAGAGTAGGGCATGGTGCAGGGACTAGGGCTTCCGGGTACTCTTGCGAGTGAATGTTATCTGTTCCATGTCTTCTTCTTCTGATGTGTGTGTTGCCTGGTGTGTCCTTGTTGTTGTTGGTTTTGAAGGGGCAACACACACCTCAGTGTCAGAAGACATGGAGGCAGACATCCCAGGGGCTGATCCCTGTCCAGTTATGAAGGGCAGTACTGCAGCAAGGAGAGCGTGCTGGTTTTTCAGAATGGCAGCCACATCCCGATGGTAGGCAGCCAGGTCTGCCCTGAGGGGTTCGATGTTGCATTCGTGCACACGCTGACTGGCTTGCTGTTGGAGTTGTTTGGTCAACTGGATGACAGCTGTGCAGATTGCCTTCTGTGTTACTAAAAGTTCCTCCAACAGCGATGTTCTGGCTTGCATTGCAGCTGCCTGATCAGCAGTTGACAGCATGCACGAACGCACCCCCTCAAGGCTGGCTGCCATAGTTTGCATCCCCACCCGCACCTCCTTGGCCAGCTCCCGCTGGACCCCAACGACTGTTCTTTCGAAGCTGGTGCCAGTGTCGTCAGAGTCCTCAGCTGTGTTGGAGCTGGCAGGTCTTACAATTGGGGTGGCGGGTGGTTCTACTGTGGTGGCTGCTTCTTCTTGGCTCTTCCTTGTTACTGAAGGGGGGGTTTGGAGGCTTTCGAGGACCATGTCAATGGTCTCTTGTGTGAGGTTGATGGTCTCGTCATCCATGTCATCAGGGAACTCATGGACAGGCATATCGGCAGGAGATCCGTGTTCCTCTGCAAAGAAACAGGGTACAATTAGTGTGTCTGTGTTGAGATCATTTAGCACTAAGATACAAGCCTTTGGATGCCTTAACTTTGTACTCTGATTTTGTCTTGGTATCTGCTGTCCGTCATAGGGCATTGTTGTAGGCCTATGGCCTACCTGTGTGTCACATATATGATATGGAGCTATCAGACATGCCTGCCAGGTCATCTCTAGGTGTTGATTTGTAATTATTTCGGAATATGCATTTTTTTGTCCTACTCCTCCCTCGGTGTTTCACTATTGTTATGGAGGGACATTTGTTTGGGTGGGCTCTCATTATCCTACATGTGATTCTTGGCTTTCTAGGCAGCAGGATAGCTAATGGTGTGGGGGACTAAGTTTGACCCACTTGTAAATAACTCGGTCACCCAGATATTCTATTTAGCTCAGACAGACTAGCAGTGCCTCTGGTCTCCCACAACAGAGGAATGTTTAGAAGTCCAAGCCCATGACATCTTTGGGACTTCTCAGGGAAGTGGTGGTCACTCAGGTCCTACACATTTCTATCTTTTCCGGTATGTTCCCATACACAAATGACACAGACAGGATTTGTTTGATATGAAGTTTCATTGTACAACTGACTTGTAGGAATTTAGGTGTGAGCCCCAATAACCAAAACAATACACACAGTTAGAACTGAAATAGTCCACAGGAGAGTAATACATTGGTACACAGCTATCATGGTGCCTAACAGTTTCTACTCTGCCTCTGCTTGTTCTATATATAGCACTGCATGTTAAGTTTGGAGCTTGGCTGTCTGAATCACAGGGGAGACATCATCCCTCATATCAGAGGAATGGGCTGGGATCTGGTTGTGCATCAGCAGCAAGGCAGGCAGCATCTAGATGTGATTTTCTGTTTGTAAACTCCCCCATGCGTGTCTTGGGACGAGGAAGTGAATTTAAAAGACATATGTCATTGTGATGACAAAGTTTCCCTACGCAGGAATGGCAAACCTTAACCCCTGCCACATCTATCATCAACGAACCAGACGGTATCCTTGACTGGGGCACAGAGTGAATATGTTCTGGCAAACTTCAGTGCAGAAGTAGGCAAAACAGGGTGATTTGACTAATTGCCAACACCTTAGGACTGACTATTTGCTACATTAACTGATAGGAAGGGCAATGAGATTCATTTAGTGCAAAGTGCTCTGAGGCACTTAGATGTGAGCAAATGAGTATAAGTACATTCAGGGTAAGATGCACAAAGGCCTCCAGCCTGAGGCTATTGCGCAAAGTATACGTTTCACTTGCCACGCTACACTTTGACTGACTGTGGGTGTTGTGACTGCCCTGCCAGCACACTTGCCTCACAGGCCCTGCACCATACACTTTTTATTCACATTGCATGATCTGTACATGTTAGGTGGCATGAGCTATGTATGTCAATGTTAGGATGTGGTATGGATGTAAACATTGTTGATGTTTGTATCTGATGGGGTCTCATGTGTGTCTTACTGGATTGGCCTGTTTATCGTATGAATGTCCTATTTTTTGGTTAGACTGTGCAGATGTGTTTCATTGACCAGTTGCCTGTGTCCCCTCGTCAATGTTGTTGTCTGAGCAGTATGACATTTGTGATGTAGCATTGTTAGGCAGGCACGTGAGGGACCCTGACGTATGCAGCATGTGTGTGTCGTTAGTGCTGTGTGGCTCCTATTGCTGTTTACTTAGGCTTATGTATGTGTCAGTTATGGACATTCGGCATTTAAGTGTACTGGTACCTTTGTCTTATTTCTAGGAGTAGTTGCAGATGTCATCCTCACCCCCTAATTTAGGAATGTATGTTCCAGGGTGGGGTTCCTGCCATTTGGTACTATAGCTGCCCAGAGATGAGAGGTGTTATTGTCAACTGTGGTGGCAGTTAAGTTGCAGTTGTTGTATTTGCTACTGCATTACAGGTAGGGACCTAGTTGATGGGGAATAGTTTGTGGAAAACAAGTGCCTGGATGTGGATTCAGGGTAGTGTCCTTCCCACCTGTCACTGGTTTCCCTTGGCTCTCTTGTTGTAATTACAGGATGTCCCCGTGGGACTGTAGTGGTGGCAGTATTTTGTCGTGCCCCGGCTATGGGCAGTACTGGGCATTCCCCCCTGCCGTGCCCCTTTCCCCATGCCACTTCATATATGTGCTAAGTTACATGCATTGTGTAGTAGGTATCCCCCCCCTGCTTACAGTCCCCATTATTGCATTGTAATTCCCCATGCGACTTACCCTGCATGTGCGTAGTGTCGTGGTAGTCTGCGCTGTCCAGTCCTTGTATCCCTGTGACGATCTCCTCCGGGATGACGGCTGCGACCATCTCCTCCATGTGGTCCAGGGCCTCCTGTTGTGCTGGACTCCCCCCTCCAGTCTGCATTGCTGCCTTCCTGTTCCTGGCCATTTTCTCTTTGGTCCTACGTTTACAGTCATGCCAGCGTTTCTTACACTCGGTGACTGTCCGGCGTTCTTCAGCCACACTGTTTATCTTGTCCACAATTTCTTTCCAGATGGCCTCTCTCCTACTGAGTGGCAATTTTGAGGATATGAAAAGTTGGTGCTGGTGTTCCGTCACCTCTTTCACCAGGATTTCCTGCTCCTCTGCACTGAAGCGACACTTTCTTTTTTTCTTTAACATGTCCTGGTTCCTGTATGCTTCCTCCTGGCTGGGTCCTGGTCTGCTCTCATCCTCCTGGGGTCTGTTGGGGCATCTGGGATCCATTTTGGGTCTCCTCTCCTGTAAGTGCAGTTTTCGCGCAAAAATGTCACGCAATAGCGTGAAAAAAACCGGCGTTTTCACGATTGCGCTGTCGGAAATCGACCCACAGTGATTTGCGTCCCTTTTACGTGGGTTTCCCTTACGACAGACCGACGCTGTTTGCGTCACGAAATAATGACTCCCACCTGTTGGTTGCGCCGCCGTACGTCAAAGTATAAATTTGACGCCCGAATGGCGCATCCAAATGGCGTTAGACGGCGCACATTTTTTTGACGCAAAACTGCGATAGCGCAGTTTTGCGTCAAAAAGTATAAATATGGGCCTCAGGCCCGTATTTATACTTCGTTTGCGCCGAATTTGCGTCGTTTTTTTCGACGCAAATTCGGCGCAAAACTAACGCCATATTTATACTTTGGCGTTAGACGCGTCTAGCGCCAAAGTATGGGCAAATAGCGTCATTTTTTGGCGTGAACGCCTTCCTTGCGTTAATGAGATGCAAGGAAGGCGTTCCCGTCTAAAAACAGACGCACATAGCGGTGCGTGGTATTTATGCTCCAGGGCAAAAATCACTCCCGCGCGGCAGGCGGCGCAAAAAAATGGTGCAAAGCACGAATAGCGTGAAATTTTAACGCCTGGGTCAGGGCAGGCGTTAAAATGGGGCAAACACACCTGTACTTAATCAGAACACACAGAACAAACAACAGAGCAGCAGAGCAGCAGAGCAGCAACAGGGAGACATGGAGGTGCTTTTTCTTCAACGTGCACGTAGACGCAGAGCCCTGCAGCAACAACAGCAGCCACAACAACAACAGCAGGGACCCCAAAGACAGCGCAGAAGGCAGGAGAGGATATTCCGCCCAAGAACAACCCTGCATGGCCTCAGGGAACGAGACATCATCCAGAGGTACCGGTTGAACTGGCAGGCCATTCAGCAGCTGCTGACAAATATTGAACGGCAATTGGCCCCCACTTTAGTGACTCCACGCACTATCCCAACAGAAACAAAGCTGCTTGCCGTACTTCACCTGCTGGCAAGTGGCTCCTTTCAGACAACTGGTGCCCTGGTTGGTGGAATCTCACAACCATCTTTCTCCGCATTCCTGCCTAAAGTACTGGATGACATCATTGGACTGACACCCCGCCACATCTGCTTCCCTAACACACTGCAGAAGCAGCAGGAAACAAAACAGGGGTTCTACGCCATCAGTGGCTTTCCGCACGTCCTTGGTGCAATTGACTGCACACACGTACGCCTTGTGCCACCTGCTGCGAGTGAACACCTCTACCGCAACAGGAAGCACACACATTCCATCAACGTGCAGGCCATAGTCGATCACCAAGGACTGATCAGCAACATTGTGGCTAAATATCCTGGGAGTGTACATGACGCATTCATCTTCCGTCACTGCACCATCAACCAACACTTCCAGGATGGACGGTATGGCAATGGACTACTTGTTGGTAAGGACAAAAATCTACTTATATACTCACTGCACAGAAACCCTCTAGGATAAACAACACATACACCACAATAGCAACACCTAGACAGGGACACTCTGAGGTACTCACATCACTAGCCATGTGTCACAAGTCACCATTGAACCTCTCACACATTTGAATTTACTCCACAGCTTAGTGTGAAGACATTCATGACTGTGGTTGCCTAAATGTCACCTTGCAAATTGGAAGTCTCACAATAACCTGTACACTAATACAATGCATAACTTTTAAGGGATGGGATGGCCTGGCTGTGTTCATATGAACGTTTCTAATACCCTTTCATGTTTCAACTCTGCATGGAACTATCATCACACCCCCAGTGAGGACACACGGACACCTGTGTCACAAGTCACAATGCAAGGGAGGGCACACTGTACTTGAGAAACCAAAACATCCTGCTGACAAACAGTTAGACAACAAACACTTGCTCAGCCAAGGAAAAAAAACAATGCCAAAGTTTCCACCAACAACCATAGGTTGTCACATTAGTACACAAAATAGTCACAGACAACACAACACAACTACTGCCATCAAAGATACGTACAACAGTGCCTCCTTCATCTAATTGATACCATTCTGTGTTTCTCTTTCAGCTGATCAGGGGTATGGCATCCAGCCTTGGATAATGACACCATATGGGAACCCAAATACTGCTGCTGAGCGGGCATACAATGACGCCCACAAGAGGACACGCAGCATTGTGGAGAGGACCTTTGGGATCCTAAAGTCAAGGTTCCGCTGCCTTGACATCACTGGCGGAAGCCTACTATACTCCCCAGAGATGGTATGCAAAATCATACTCACTTGTGCCATATTACACAATATTTGTGTACAAAGGAACATTCCCCTCCTTGAACCGGACCCAGACATGCCTGAGGATGATGATGAGGAGGATGCTGGCCTGCAACAGGAGGGGGAACAACCTAACACCGCAGCAGGAGTGCGTAGGCGCCAACAGCTTGTGAACAATTTTTTTACTTAAGTCATTATAATCACTTGTATTCCACATTTGTAAATAAACACAGATCACAAACACCACATCATGCTTTGGCCTATTCATTTCTGACCACCTTTAGTTTGAAATAGCTGAAGATGAATGTCGTCTCATTGATCAAGAATGCCATTAAAATTCATCACACCAAAAATAAACATCACAACTGTATGCACAGAGGGTAGGATGTGACATGTTACATTACCATACACAGAGCCCAACAAGAGTACAAATGTGACAATTAGACATGCCGGATCCAAACAACTGAAACAGTCTCTCATCCAGCCCAAAATTGGAGATCATTTGAAAGTCACATCACACGTGTTCAGAGACAGGGTGGGACCATCCATGTGTACGTGAACATGTCATCAATGGCTTCTCTCAAGTGTATGATGTGAGCAATACACAATTGCAACAACATCAGCTGCCACTAACTCAGGAGGAGACCTTGAAGTTACAGTGACAACATACACACAGACAGGTCATACTGGATCCACATTCCCACACACATGTACACATATGTCATACAACCAACCTAATATTTGAAAGTAGACCATTACAGTTGTGTCCCAGTTTGAACCTAGCAGGAAGATTGTAACATGACACTAAACCAGTTTATGCAGAAAGGGACACAGACAAGCAAAACAATCTTCGCATTATCACATCGTGAACGCTGAGAGTCTTGCAAACTTAGGGGGTCATTCTGACCCTGGCGGTAATTACCGCCATGGCGGAGGTCGGCGGTAGCACCGCCAACAGGCTGGCGGTGCACCGATGGGCATTCTGACCGCGGCGGTTCAGCCGCGGCCAGAAACGGACTTCCCGCTGCCCTTGAGAATCCGCCATGGCGGCGGAGCGCGCTCCGCCGCCATGGGGATTCTGACACCCCCTACCGACATCCTGTTCCTGGCGGGTCTTCCGCCAGGAACAGGATGGCGGTAGGGGGTGCCGCGGGGCCCCTGGGGGCCCCTGCAGTGCCCATGCCAATGGCATGGGCACTGCAGGGGCCCCCGTAAGAGGGCCCCACAAAGAATTTCAGTGTCTGCTTTGCAGACACAGAAATTCGCGACGGGTGCAACTGCACCCGTCGCACCTTCCCACTCCGCCGGCTCCATTCTGAGCCGGCGTCCTCGTGGGAAGGGTGTTTCCCGCTGGGCTGGCGGGCGGACTTTTGGCGGTCGCCCGCCAGCCCAGTGGGAAAGCCAGAATGAGCGCCGCGGTCTTTCGGCGGGAACCGCTTGGCGGGCGGCGACCGCCGCCCGCTGCGGTCAGAATGACCCCCTTAGTCATATGAAAATGGTATGCAACTTAGCTCCAAATCATCAATACTGCAAACGTCAAATGGGCTAATGAGATGAATGAATGGTCAACAGTCATTCATACCATATGGCCTTACATTCGCCCGCTGCTGCAGGTTTGCCAGGATATGATAAAAATACTCCATGGATACAGTAGCTATTCTGGATGGTCAAATCCTAGGGTGCTGGGGGCCTAACTCCACCTCTACCACCCCCAAAACATACAGGAATCATGTACTTGTGAACTAAACACATGCATAAGGCACATGTGTGGCCTCCATGTCACAAGTCCTACACAAATATGAAACACAAAATCATAATGGGACATGGACAGCCCCATAAAAACTGAAAGTGACTCTCCCACTCCCTGTTAGGACTACAGATAAAAGCATCCCCATCATAAAGGTGGGGACATTTTGGAGACGGAATACATAATGGTATCAAAAACCTCATTTCAAAATAGCCATCAGCAATTACACCAAATATGTTGTCAAATATGGTCAATACATTAGTTAACGTATCGCAAACATCACAGTGTGAAGGCCGTCTATACATAAAAGTACGGACATTTGTCATATACAAACACAAATGTGTCTCACATCGCACCGTTTTACCATGACAAATCACCTTTCCAAAGCTAAACACATGAAGACATTTGGATAAATTAGCTCCATATTCTACGCATACAGCATGGCCGTCATAATTTGTTCATGTACATGAGTGCACACAATGCAGAGTCAGATACAAATGTATCCAAAAGTGTCTTGATATTTCACCTTCAAATTATTATTTACATCCACAATATTTTTGACTCTGCATCATGTGCACTACTGTACGTGTAATAAAAACCACGCCCATGATGTATGCGTCGTGAAATTGACGCTATATGCACAATATATTGCTCATTTCATGTACAGTATTAATTATTAATATTCATACCATTTTTTTTCACTCCGCATCATGTGCACCACTGTACGTGTAAAAAAAATGACGCACATGATGTATGCGTGGTCAAAATGACGCTACATGGACAATATGTTGGTCATTTCATGTAAAGTATTAATTATTAATATTCATATCATATTTTTTGACTCCGCATCATGTGCACCACTGTACGTGTAATAAAAACCACGCCCATGATGTATGCGTGGTCAAAATGACGCTACATGGACAATATGTTGGTCATTTCATGTACAGTATTAATTATTAATATTCATATCATATTTTTTGACTCCGCATCATGTGCACCACTGTACTTGTAAAAAAAATGACGCCCATGATGTATGCGTGGTCAAAATGACGCTACATGGACAATATGTTGGTCATTTCATGTACAGTATTAATTATTAATATTCATATCATATTTTTTCACTCCGCATCATGTGCACCACTGTACGTGTAAAAAAAATGACGCCCATGATGTATGCGTGGTAAAAATGACGCTACATGGACAATATGTTGGTCATCTCATGTACAGTATTAATTATTAATATTCATATCATATTTTTTGACTCTGCATCATGTGCACCACTGTACGTGTAAAAAAAACGACGCCCATGATGTATGCGTGGTGAAATTGACGCTACATGCACAATATGTTGGTCATCTCATGTACAATTTGAAATATTAATATTCATAGCATATTTTTACACTCCGCATCATGTGCACTGTAATGCGTCAAAAAAATATGACGCACATCTGTGTATGCGTGAAAATATGACGCATTACGCGAAAATAAAAACGGCGGCCATTTTATGCAGGAAGTGATGTAATAGGATATCCTGTTTACCAAATCTGTACTGGGAGTTGACTTTCACTTTCACTTTGCAGTCTCAGAGTTATCTAGACTGTGTGGTTGTGTGAAAGGTGTTGTCCTGTGTTTTACTGCTTTAGTGTCCTGTGTGCCTTGTATTTTGTCTTTGTGTCAATCTTTTATTGTTGTCAAACATTGTCTCAGTCTGTTTAGTGTTGTTTTGTCTATACCTGTGATAGTTTGTATTGTCTGTGGGAGTCTGTTGTGGGTAGCATAGTTTGGGGGGTTAGTTGGGCTATTTTTCTCCTTCTTCTTTTTCTTTCACACCTCTACCTTTCCCCATTTCCCACTTTTTCTTTCATTTTTCTTTTGTACTTTTTTACACCTCTCATCATGTCAGGTAGGCCTCGCCTGTCCAGGATGGGTGAGGACGAATTGGGGGGCTTCATATGGCTCGTAAGCCATTTCCTCCCACTGATGCTGGAGGCTGGGGGCCGTGTGATACAGGGGTATCACACGGAGGCGAGGAAAATCCGTTGGGAGAAGGTGCGCCATCACCTGGTCCGGGTCTACGGGAGTCTGAGGAATATCCATCAACTCAAGCACCGCTGGGCAGATCTGATCAGCAGGGAACAGGACCTGCTGGACCACCTGGGACTCCGGATTGGTGGCTATGTTGGTGAGTAATAATCAATTACATGGGAATAATAGGAATGTGTGCGTGAACATGTGATGATTGGTAGCCAATCTGCAAAATAAGTAGCTGACTGCGTGTTATACTAGGGAAACCTAGGCCCATGGGCATACACATAAATCCCCATTTTTGCTACACATGTACACCCAATAACAGCAGTAAAATGCAACATCTATTTGTATTTTGCTAAGTAGCCCCCTCTCTGCGTCACAAAATGATGCAAATGCTGCGCTACAAAGGTATACATATGTGTCCAAATGTGTATTTGTTGCCGGGTGTGTATGAAGACCTATGGTACCAGGCCGATGCCTCATTTTTGCAACACATACCAGATGGTTGTAGCTGCATGGAATGTACTGTTGCATTTGTGTCTGAAAAGCAACACGTGAACTGCTCTATTTGTACTCTACTGGTCATAATGGCCAGTGAGTACGTCATTTAGAAACAACATACCTACATATGTAGACGCCATAGCTAGACCGAAAATTGCAAACACATGATGATGCAACACCTGTGTGTTGCCTTCACGTCACATGAAGTTAGTCATGTTGTCCACACATATGTCACATGTGTGTCTGGTTGCTGTGTGTTGAACCTGTCCACATAGCCTGTTTGATTGTGAGTGGTCATGCAGTCCTCATGGAACCAGTTGTGGAATGTTTCTCTCTGGGATGCACATGCTGAGATGTATGGATCACATGATTGTTCGGGCCTACTAATGGAGGATTAACTTGGACGACACATGACTGTCCTGGCCACTGCATGAGTGTAGTAGGGTGTGTCACTGGAGCAGGAGACTCATCCAATGATAATCTAGAATACAAAGTCAGCCAGGCAGGATGAGCATGTGTGAAAGTGTATCATTACCATGTAATATTCACACACTGTCATTGTAACAGAAATTATTTGTCTGTTCACCCAGTCTGAGTATAATCTTCCTTTCATGCTTTACAGGTGGACCAGCCCCGTACACCGTTGGTGAGGTAGCCCATTTTGACGACCTCGATACCTACAGTGAGTGTTGCCTAAGTGCTATTTACATTGTTTGGAAATGAAGCATGATGGATTACTGTGTGTTCAGGATAATTCATGATTTGATGTGCTGGCCGTTCATTGGCTTTGTTGTTTTGGTGTGATATCAAATTGGAATAATGTTTCGGTAAAGCAATACCTAGTCATCTCTCAGATTGAGGGGCAGTAGGTCATTCAATTAGTGCGACAATTGGGAATAGCATGACTCATTTTGAATACACTGGTCAATGTTAGACTTGGTCAGGAACTTGCCATTAACTGAGTCAGCATATCAGACTGACAGTCTCCCAGATAGCTTAGGCACATGGCTTCGATGACAAGTGCTTCTTCCTAGTTGAGGATGGACTGTGTACACTGTAGGTCGGATCTTCCGGGGGCATGTACTTCCACAAGGTGACCTCGAAGTGTGTGTGACTTGAGTGCAATGGCCTAGGTGTTCTGTTGAATCATGTGAATGGGTGTTCTACCTCCTCTGTGTGTGTTGTAAAACATGCCTCACTAATAGTATGTTATGTTTGGCTAAGTCATATCATTTTGACATGTGTGGACCTGGGATGTGACAAGGTTGGGCTGACTCCAACGTGTTGCTAGCCCTTCATAGGTGTTGTGTGTGAAGGCACATGCTTGTTGAACTTTCTGTACACTCCTGGTTGTGCATTGATCATGGGATTGTTGTTTGTTCTTCCCACACCACCCACAAAGACTGGGATGTTACTGTGAAACAGGGTACCTAGGACTGTAGCAACCAGTATGTTACACGTACTTAACACCTTTTGTGACTTGAGTTTGTACCTAGGTCCAGATGTAGCAAAATGTCTCCACATTGCAAATAGCATAATTTGATGTTAGTGAGTTGCAAACGTCTGTTTCCTAATCCGAAATGTTTTTGGTGGTCATGTACATATTCGCAAAATGCTTTTCTAAATGAAATAAATAAAGGAGTTTACCAGCCCTACTTGCAAATCACAGTGTTAGGCAATCCCATTTGCTAACGAGTACGTGGTTGCAAAGTGAGTAGCTGTTATCATCCACTTGAAGTGGATGCTAACCAACTTGCTGACTGGAAGGGGTCCTCATTGTGAACCTTCACCTTTGTGAGTGGACCAAAATACTCCTGCACAAAACAGCCAGTGGTCTAGGTTAGCAATAATTATTGTGTAAATTACGAACAATCAATTGTTGTGAATTTAAACAAATCGCAGCTCATTTTCCTTTCAGATAAAGGGCCTACACTTGGTGAAAAATAACTTGCTTCATTTAAAAGCAGTCACGTCTATGGAGTTCTGCTGTTCCCAGCAGGCCTCCATCCCCGTGAGTGCCCATAGTTGCTAAGGTGGTGCAAGTTGGAACCCACATCATTGATGTTCATGAGGTGGGATTTAGGGACCCCATAGTGACTAGCAGACGGTGTCAGAGACACCGTTCAGCTTTGCAATTTGCTAGTTGATTTCCCATCAATTCCTACATCTGGCCCATAGTGTCGACATATGATTCATGGCCAGGGGTTCAATCTTAGCACACAACTATTTCGAAATGCCATTGAGTGAGGAGTGTGATTCTTATCACATAGAATGACATATGTAGTGAAGTCAGTATGCGGACGAGCTGGTGCCATAATGTATAATGGCTTAGGTATGAATTGTATGAGTAGTTTAGGGTGATGTCATCCATCATGTAGAGACATGGATATGCTATATGTGATATGCCCTTCAGTATGAATGATTCACATGTACTTCCTCTGAGCCTTCCCGTGAAATATGTTGTAACAATTGCTGCAACCAATACATTGCTAGTAATGGACAAATTACCCATTGTGGTATTCAACCCACTGTAAATTCTATGCTCAATATTTGCCTTTTCCCTTCACAGCTGCAAACCTGAGTGCCGCAGCTCGCAACCAGTTTGAGCGCCGGGCAATGAGGTACAGCCACATCCTGCAGGTGCAGTGTGGGTATCGGAGGATGGCCCGCAGATACAATTCGGAACGGGCCTCCGGGGCGTGGTATGCCACACCACAGGCTCCCCCAACGTTGCCCCCAACAACCCCCGCCACTACATCCACCAGGTCTGGCCAAGTGGACCCAGCAACGGACCAGGCATCCTCATCCCGACCTGGACCCAGCCGTGTGGTGGGAGCAGGGCAGTCCCGTGCCCACACCACTCCACCAACACAATCCACCTCCACCGGCACCCAGACCTGCACTGACCCTCCGATCAACCCAGCGGACTTCCACGCATTGTGAAGGAAATTGGACAGGTTGATTGCAAAAGTTGACACCCTGACGGAGGACATGGCTGAGGTGAAGAAGAAGGTGCGCTCCATCCGGCGAACAGTACGGAGGCCAAATCAGTAGACATTTTGCCCTCCAGAACTTTTACCCCTCCCCTCTCACCTCTTTCCTATTTCATACTGTTAGTTGGGTTTGGGGGGTTAGTTATAGGATAAGTGTAGGAAATTAGCTTAGTTAGTGTTAGGTAAGAGGGTGGGGGGTCCTTCTTCTTTATATCTTATCTTTTTGTGTGGGTGGGTGGGTGGGGGGCAATGTTGGGATTCCTGTTTAAAAAAATATATATATATATATATGTTTGTTTAGGATAGTGTAATATGTGTGTAGGTTAGTAAGTGTTGTCCTGCATGTGTCTTGTCTCATAATGGTGGGTGGGGGGTTGATGTTTAGATCGTTTCGTTACATGTGTAGAGTAAGTTTAGCTTAGGTTAGTTAGGGACAGTTGTGGGTTAGTAGTAGTCAGGTTAGATTAGTGTAGGTTTATCTTTCCCTTAGTTGCCTCTTTTATTACTTATTGGAAATAAAAAAATTGTTAACCCTTTACCTGATGCGTTAGGTGCTACCTTTTCATGGCCTTGACATCAGTGTAGCAGAAAGTTTTAGTATGACATTTGTGTCCTATGCTCGCTATCCCCAGGCTATTGAGGTTTAACATGCCAGCTACCCGTGTGCTAACTTGGTAAGTATCCACCATGTGGGAGAGCCACCATTGGTAGTGTGCATAGATCATCAAGATTTGGGGTTGGTATGTATCCTACTTCACAAAGAGTGCTTCCTGAGTTGATTTTGTAGGTAAATAGATAGGTCGGACAGCATTGTGAAGTTCAGGGAGAGCTTTGTAGATGAGTATTTGTTCACACTCTTGTCTTGTTGCTGTCATTGCTGACCTACATCATGTGTGTACTGCTTGAGCATGACTTTCCTTCATGGTAGTATACGCTGTAAGGGTGATTGATGCAGTGTAATTTGGTTATCAGTCCTTTCATTTTACAGCATAATGTATTGTTTTAGTATTGGAAGGTGCCTACATTTCTCAGCCACCATTAGTTGTCTAGAATAGCTATGGATGGGGCCTCATTCTGTCCAACACAGCATGATTGTGTGTGCTTAGTCCCTACATCAGTTATTTTCCTCAGTCTAGTAAAGCTATGATGCAATCCTGGCCACTGCACAGATGTTTCAGTATACATGAAATCAGGACAGTAGTATAGAGAATCGACATGGTTGCCACACAGCCACTTTGGAGTTATGTACTGCACAGTTGAAGTGTGAAATGACACAGAGACACAATAGGTGTGCAAGTGATATTTATTTTTAGGTGGAGTAGTGCAAAAAGTCCATTAACAATGTTAGGTGAGTCCGTTCTGGTGCATTCTTAAATGGTGATCCTATTTACAGGGTGTGGATGATGCTCCTGACATGCTGGGGTGATGTCACAGACGGTGCAGAGGAACAGGAATTGCCAAATGGTAGGAGAGAAACATTTACAGCCAATGTGGACAAGTTAAACAGTAGATTGCCGAACAGTCATTGAGGGTAGTTGGAGTGAGGCTGGCATGTGTCAAAACGTAGGACCTTGGTCAGAGTAGGGCATGGTGCAGGGACTAGGGCTTCCGGGTACTCTTGCGAGTGAATGTTATCTGTTCCATGTCTTCTTCTTCTGATGTGTGTGTTGCCTGGTGTGTCCTTGTTGTTGTTGGTTTTGAAGGGGCAACACACACCTCAGTGTCAGAAGACATGGAGGCAGACATCCCAGGGGCTGATCCCTGTCCAGTTATGAAGGGCAGTACTGCAGCAAGGAGAGCGTGCTGGTTTTTCAGAATGGCAGCCACATCCCGATGGTAGGCAGCCAGGTCTGCCCTGAGGGGTTCGATGTTGCATTCGTGCACACGCTGACTGGCTTGCTGTTGGAGTTGTTTGGTCAACTGGATGACAGCTGTGCAGATTGCCTTCTGTGTTACTAAAAGTTCCTCCAACAGCGATGTTCTGGCTTGCATTGCAGCTGCCTGATCAGCAGTTGACAGCATGCACGAACGCACCCCCTCAAGGCTGGCTGCCATAGTTTGCATCCCCACCCGCACCTCCTTGGCCAGCTCCCGCTGGACCCCAACGACTGTTCTTTCGAAGCTGGTGCCAGTGTCGTCAGAGTCCTCAGCTGTGTTGGAGCTGGCAGGTCTTACAATTGGGGTGGCGGGTGGTTCTACTGTGGTGGCTGCTTCTTCTTGGCTCCTCCTTGTTACTGAAGGGGGGGTTTGGAGGCTTTCGAGGACCATGTCAATGGTCTCTTGTGTGAGGTTGATGGTCTCGTCATCCATGTCATCAGGGAACTCATGGACAGGCATATCGGCAGGAGATCCGTGTTCCTCTGCAAAGAAACAGGGTACAATTAGTGTGTCTGTGTTGAGATCATTTAGCACTAAGATACAAGCCTTTGGATGCCTTAACTTTGTACTCTGATTTTGTCTTGGTATCTGCTGTCCGTCATAGGGCATTGTTGTAGGCCTATGGCCCACCTGTGTGTCACATATATGATATGGAGCTATCAGACATGCCTGCCAGGTCATCTCTAGGTGTTGATTTGTAATTATTTCGGAATATGCATTTTTTTGTCCTACTCCTCCCTCGGTGTTTCACTATTGTTATGGAGGGACATTTGTTTGGGTGGGCTCTCATTATCCTACATGTGATTCTTGGCTTTCTAGGCAGCAGGATAGCTAATGGTGTGGGGGACTAAGTTTGACCCACTTGTAAATAACTCGGTCACCCAGATATTCTATTTAGCTCAGACAGACTAGCAGTGCCTCTGGTCTCCCACAACAGAGGAATGTTTAGAAGTCCAAGCCCATGATATCTTTGGGACTTCTCAGGGAAGTGGTGGTCACTCAGGTCCTACACATTTCTATCTTTTTCGGTATGTTCCCATACACAAATGACACAGACAGGATTTGTTTGATATGAAGTTTCATTGTACAACTGACTAGTAGGAATTTAGGTGTGAGCCCCAATAACCAAAACAATACACACAGTTAGAACTGAAATAGTCCGCAGGAGAGTAATACATTGGTACACAGCTATCATGGTGCCTAACAGTTTCTACTCTCCCTCTGCTTGTTCTATATATAGCACTGCATGTTAAGTTTGGAGCTTGGCTGTCTGAATCACAGGGGAGACATCATCCCTCATATCAGAGGAATGGGCTGGGATCTGGTTGTGCATCAGCAGCAAGGCAGGCAGCATCTAGATGTGATTTTCTGTTTGTAAACTCCCCCATGCGTGTCTTGGGACGAGGAAGTGAATTTAAAAGACATATGTCATTGTGATGACAAAGTTTCCCTACGCAGGAATGGCAAACCTTAACCCCTGCCACATCTATCATCAACGAACCAGACGGTATCCTTGACTGGGGCACAGAGTGAATATGTTCTGGCAAACTCCAGTGCAGAAGTAGGCAAAACAGGGTGATTTGACTAATTGCCAACACCTTAGGACTGACTATTTGCTACATTAACTGATAGGAAGGGCAATGAGATTCGTTTAGTGCAAAGTGCTCTGAGGCACTTAGATGTGAGCAAATGAGTATAAGTACATTCAGGGTAAGATGCACAAAGGCCTCCAGCCTGAGGCTATTGCGCAAAGTATACGTTTCACTTGCCACGCTACACTTTGACTGACTGTGGGTGTTGTGACTGCCCTGCCAGCACACGTGCCTCACAGGCCCTGCACCATACACTTTTTATTCACATTGCATGATCTGTACATGTTAGGTGGCATGAGCTATGTATGTCAATGTTAGGATGTGGTATGGATGTAAACATTGTTGATGTTTGTATCTGATGGGGTCTCATGTGTGTCTTACTGGATTGGCCTGTTTATCGTATGAATGTCCTATTTTTTGGTTAGACTGTGCAGATGTGTTTCATAGACCAGTTGCCTGTGTCCCCTCGTCAATGTTGTTGTCTGAGCAGTATGACATTTGTGATGTAGCATTGTTAGGCAGGCACGTGAGGGACACTGACGTATGCAGCATGTGTGTGTCGTTAGTGCTGTGTGGCTCCTATTGCTGTTTACTTAGGCTTATGTATGTGTCAGTTATGGACATTCGGCATTTAAGTGTACTGGTACCTTTGTCTTATTTCTAGGAGTAGTTGCAGATGTCATCCTCACCCCCTAATTTAGGAATGTATGTTCCAGGGTGGGGTTCCTGCCATTTGGTACTATAGCTGCCCAGAGATGAGAGGTGTTATTGTCAACTGTGGTGGCAGTTAAGTTGCAGTTGTTGTATTTGCTACTGCATTACAGGTAGGGACCTAGTTGATGGGGAATAGTTTGTGCAAAACAAGTGCCTGGATGTGGATTCAGGGTAGTGTCCTTCCCACCTGTCACTGGTTTCCCTTGGCTCTCTTGTTGTAATTACAGGATGTCCCCGTGGGACTGTAGTGTTGGCAGTATTTTGTCGTGCCCCGGCTATGGTCAGTACTGGGCATTCCCCCCTGCCGTGCCCCTTTCCCCATGCCACTTCATATATGTGCTAAGTTACATGCATTGTGTAGTAGGTATCCCCCCCTGCTTACAGTCCCCATTATTGCATTGTAATTCCCCATGCGACTTACCCTGCATGTGCGTAGTGTCGTGGTAGTCTGCGCTGTCCAGTCCTTGTATCCCTGTGACGATCTCCTCCAGGATGACGGCTGCGACCATCTCCTCCATGTGGTCCAGGGCCTCCTGTTGTGCTGGACTCCCCCCTCCAGTCTGCATTGCTGCCTTCCTGTTCCTGGCCATTTTCTCTTTGGTCCTACGTTTACAGTCATGCCAGCGTTTCTTACACTCGGTGACTGTCCGGCGTTCTTCAGCCACACTGTTTATCTTGTCCACAATTTCTTTCCAGATGGCCTCTCTCCTACTGAGTGGCAATTTTGAGGATATGAAAAGTTGGTGCTGGTGTTCCGTCACCTCTTTCACCAGGATTTCCTGCTCCTCTGCACTGAAGCGACACTTTCTTTTTTTCTTTAACATGTCCTGGTTCCTGTATGCTTCCTCCTGGCTGGGTCCTGGTCTGCTCTCATCCTCCTGGGGTCTGTTGGGGCATCTGGGATCCATTTTGGGTCTCCTCTCCTGTAAGTGCAGTTTTCGCGCAAAAATGTCACGCAATAGCGTGAAAAAAAACGGCGTTTTCACGATTGCGCTGTCGTAAATCGACCCACAGTGATTTGCGTCCCTTTTACGTGGGTTTCCCTTACGACAGACCGACGCTGTTTGCGTCACAAAATAATGACTCCCACCTGTTGGTTGCGCCGCCGTACGTCAAAGTATAAATTTGACGCCCGAATGGCGCATCCAAATGGCGTTAGACGGCGCAAATTTTTTTGACGCAAAACTGCGATAGCGCAGTTTTGCGTCAAAAAGTATAAATATGGGCCTAAATCTTCGTCTTTTTGGCACTTTATCTCATAAAGGGTTGTACATAAGCCCCGCATTTCAGACAAGACATGGCCAATAAAACATTTTGCAAATTAGCTTGATGATTATTTAAATCTCTGAAATGCCCCCTCAGTCATGAGTGGTGGTGAGTAATCCCTATGTTGACTTGATTAGTTGAATTTGAATGCGCACTTCTAAAATGTTGAGAAAATAATGCTAAAATAGTGTGAAAACGAATGTTATGTAAAACGTGTTTTGAAATGCAAAATTGTAGTAGGAAACTATACTTAAACGTACTAGGCCTGAAATGCTAAGATTCTACCATATTATAGTTAACTAAATGAAAAGAGTTGTATAATCAGCACAAGGCTTGATCTTGACCTTTGAAAAAGACTTGTCTTTCACAATGAATAGTTGTGCAAAATGTTTTCTTTCCGTTTCTGCAGATGTTTCTACTTCTAAAGATTACTGGTAGCTAATGAAGAGATTTGTTATTTAGAAAGATTGATATGGAGGTTCACACACGGAGATGCGGTCAAGAACAGGAGAATGAATCATGAGAAACTTGATGAAATAGTTACACAAGACTTGTTTGCGGACTTAGAAATTGCTGTCTGAAGACTATTGTGTTCCTGTGTGAAGACGGGCAGTGAACGGGTTCCCATAGATGCATCAAAAGCTGATGGTTCAACTATAGAAAGAAGAGCAACAAGTTTAGCAACATTGAATTTGTGTGTCTATAATAGTGCATGTTCCTAGAGTAGGGAAAGAGCTGTTGAGCTGAGAACTGAGCCAAACCCATTTCTTTTCATCTTGCCCACGTTTGCTCGCCCATTGCCATTTGCCATGCTAGAGACTCTACCGAGTTTCTTGAACCTCTGTTAATGAGAAGTTGTACTTTGATCGATTTTTTAGCTATTGAGCTGACCTTTGATAATGAAGCTTTATGCTTATCCTTAATTTCTCTCCAAACAAAGCTCTCTATGGGTTTCTGAAACTGACATATTTTATCCTAATTACTAGAATAGGGATTCTTTCCCTTATGGAACAAACTTATTGCATTTTCATTGTGGTTTATTGATTATTGATATTTCTAACTATATTCTAATGATTGAGATTACTAAGCTTTATATTTTGATCTTAATAAATATAGACTACTATAAAAGTTGAAGAATAAAACCCTTTAACTCATGCCAAACTCTCTTTATTGACTGAAATAGAATTTAGAAATTATTTTAAACCTAATGTGATGCACAGCTCCTGATTAATTTCCATCAATGTCAAAGACCCATTGACCTGACTTAAAGGCAGCAGTGATGAGTGATTTGATTTTCCATAAACCAGATTTTAACTGAGATCCCAACTCTAGCAAGTCTGATTAGAGTATAGTATGTTATCTTTTATGTTTCCTTATTTTTTGTTGTCAATATATTTTTCAGTCTCCTAGAAGCAAACAAGCACCTTGGTGGCCACACTATAAATTAGTATTTGATTTAAATTGTACCTTGGCTTTTACTATTATTTTACTATACATTATGGGTTGTGAAGGCACCAGCTATGACTCCAGTGGCATGGTTGGATGCTGATGCTGTGGAGGACCGTTTCTACTGACCCCATCTTTGCGTGTATTTTTAAAATAAGTGTGCTGTGTTTGGTGGGTCATCTGCATTCGTGTTGGCCTAGCCAGGGTAGTATAGCAGGACCCGCTGGCAAAAGGATACTAATGGTATCAAATAGCTTTGATCATCATTGATTCCAATACATACATAAACCATTTATCAATGATGATCAAATCTATTGGATACCATTAGTATCTTTTTCGCTGTGAATGAAGAGCTATATAAAATAGTAATGTAATGCCTCTGTTATTGTCCATTTTCAGCAGATTCGGTAGTGGTTGTTTCATCCCCAGAACTGATAATCCTTTACTTGCAAAAGCTGTGGACCTGATCTCGGATCATTACACCTGGTTGATCACTCTCTCACACTCCCTTCAGCTTATTGGTGTACAATTCCAGTGCCTACATAATGTGGTGAAAATCCTATTTGATCTGGACAAATTTGAATTTCCGCCAGAATTTTCAGTTCCAAAGTGGCTCCTCTCATAGTCAGGCAAGCCACATTGGTAGGGAACCCTCCAGTGCAATGAAGGAAACTATCTGCCATGGATTTGCCACTGCCAGTGTGTCAGAGAGTTGATCCTGCCACAGTGACAACTTGAAAATTCAGTAACCAAATCAGCTCCATAGGACTTCGAGTGTTTCAATCTTTAAATGTTGAAAACAGAATTGTTATTATATTATACTGATTGAGATCCTATCCAAAAGGACTCTGGTTTCTTATCCTTCAAAATGAATGTGGAAATTGATTTAGGGCCCTAGTAGGCCAGTCATCAGACATGCTCTGTCTTTTCAAAACCATACTCTTATCTGAGGCATTTGCTTGAACTTTGACTATGTGCTCTGAGCCTCTTTTTACTGGTCATTTTTTCTCTTGAGCTTGCTTGGTTGGGGATTCAGGACCTCATGTACAAAAATTCAAAATAATAAATTGTGAATTGTGACTAATAATGATTCACGATTTGTGATTCCTTATTTGGAATGTACTGAAAAGAATTTGGAAAAACTGGTAGCAATTTGCACACTGACATGTATTAAAATTAAAATGAATTGGTATTTTGCAAAATGACCTGTGTGCTAAGAGGTCAGTTCGCACACTACAGAATTGTAGTCAGTCGAAATTTGACTTACCTCGTCAGCGAGGTAAGTTGCAAATTGCAACCCACTATGAATGGCTAAATCACAGGGATGGTGGCATGCTGGGGTCAGCAGACTGTCATGCATGGGACTGCTTTAAAATTAAGCAATCTTTTTCTCTTTTAAATGCCACCTGATTTCTTTGAAGGAAAATTGGATGCATTCAAAAACAAGAAAAGTTACTCAAATCTTTTTTTAGGAATAAGCAGTCGTCCTATGTTTCGTCAACATTCACAAAGGAGAAAGGGTTATTTAGGGCCCCCTTCCTGTTTAGAATGGCTGACCACTTACTTTCAGTTAGTGATACAATATTGATGTTTTGTGACCGGATTTCGGTCACAAAACATTAATAGAAACCATAAGGAATCAGTATTTGGAAGGGATGCCCTTCACACCTTCCCATCCTGTTGCCAAAATTGTAGTGGAGGCTTCACAGCAAACACCGTAGTAAATCCCCCAAAAGATATATTGCCACACAGCACTTTTACAAGCAATGTACTTAAAGAGCACAGGGTGCACATCCGGGCCTCAATTGCTTCTCTGGCTGTCTCCTTGTCCGTTCCCTTTTAGAACACACATATGTCACTCAAGAACACTCTCTATGCCACCAACCTAGCAAGGTAACAATAAACGCCACATATAACCCTACAACACACACAAACACTTATACCACAACACCCCCTCCAAATAGCGATTCCTAATGGTTCCCTAAACCCATTTATCGATTCAGAAAACCTTTTCCGAATCTTTAAATAGGTTTAGAATATAGATAGTCAGTACAAGAAGTATGAGGCTAAGAAGCATAAGGAACATTATTACCAGAAACATGTTGCCTCACAACTGTGGAATCCATTTTGTTTCAGGTTCCATTTTGCTTCATTCACTAGCTTGCAGTGTCTGAAAGGCCTGCTGACCTGTACTGATCAATCGCAATAAGCTCAACGCCTTAAGAAATAAGGAACCCATGCCTGTACGTGGCAAATGGCTGCTTTACCTCTCATGTTGATTTATTAAGTCAATATCCATATATAGACAAATGTTTAATGCTGATAAATGATTGACAGATTATTATGAAATACGATGAATCGTATGAAATACGATTTACTTGTGTGTGCACCATTAGCTGTGCATTTTAAGTAGGATTGTTGCAAGACAATATTCATGAACAGACGCCGGCATGTAAATAAAAGGTTTATTTGTAGAATAAATAATGAGACACAAGAGCCCACAGCTACATCTCTCGCATCATTGGAGCCTCTGTGAAGTGGCAAGCCCTTCCATAGAAAAATAAGAACGGAAGGACCAGAACTCAAGGCTGACATACAATCTGTGTCCCCTGATAAGTCATGGAACACCATAAGTGTAGACAAGTAAACAACAACGAAGACCAATACAACAACGGTCTATTGAAACATTTGAAAATGCAAGTATTGTTCTGAGAGATCAGTGCGACATGCCACTGACTCCATGCTGCTGTGTGTGATACAGTTCAGTTTGATCCTTTCTGTGTATTTGTTTTATGGATCTCAGGCTTCAACATAATTTTCTTAAATGTGTGGCTCCCGCAGGTGTTACTTCATTCACTGTTTTGGGTTCCCGCACATTTGTTGCTTTTTTCCTCTTCCTTTCTCCGTGTGCTTTCCTTCTCCCCTCATCCTCCAAATCTTCAATATTTATTCAGCTCGCATCCCAACATACTTGACCAGCAAATCATCCAGCCTGATAACTACTTGGCTTCCTCTACTGTGATGGTCCGAAAGTCCTACGCTTCATATAGTGTTCCCTGTATATCCTTGGGCCGTTAACCTCTCTAAGCATCAGAGCATCAGGTACCCTATGGCGGACTGAGAAGGTGGGTGTTCAAGATTCAGGGGCATATTTATAGTGCCCTAGCGCCACCTTGCGCCACATTAACGTCATTATTTTTTACATTAATGTGGCCCAACAAGGCCGAAATCCCCACGCCGTATTTACAGAGTGGCGCAATGCATGCATTACGCCACTCTGTAACCCTTTGCGCGACATTATGCCTGCCCCAGGCATAATGTGTGCAAAGGGGGCGTTCCCCCGTTAGGGCTCCGACTAAATGGCACAAGGAAATCTATGAGATTTCCTTGCACCATTTTTTACAGCACTTTTAATGCCTGCTCAAGAGCAGGCGTTAAAAAGGGGCTTCCATTATCTTAAATGGGCCCCTATGTACTCTGCAGTAGAAGCGCCAATATTTTGGCACTACTCCTGCAGAGTACATCAATTGCATCATGAGAAATTATGCTGCTGCCCCGTACCCTGCACCATGGTGCCTCGTATTTTAAACACGGCGCACACATGGTGCGGTAGGGGGGTGCTAAGGGGCGCAGGGAAAGTGGCTCTGCACTCGGTGCAGTGCCACTCTCCATACATCTGCCCCTCAGACTATTCCACGGCCTGCGCTCATATGGTTATTCTTCCTATATTCCTCACAGAGAAACACCCGCACAAATACAACCGCAGTGTGATCTATTCCACGGCCGACGTACGAGGCCTGTGAAAGATGAGCTGAGTCTCCCTTGTTTCTCTCTCCTTCCAAATATCCCAGTTCTCCATTTTGCCCAGGAGAGATTGTGTGACTGTGGTGTTTATTGTCCCTCACCTCAGTGGTGAGGAGGATTGGAGGATTATCGTTAGAATTTCTCTCACCTCATTCCCTAACAATTCATAATTGTGACAATATTGGACCTTGCTGACATTTCCCAACTGCTGCATTTTCTTCTCTTCTAGAAGTATGTATCTTTCTGCTGCTTTGCAACAAATCTGGGTATCTTTGAAGTCTTTGGCATGTTAGTTATCTCCATGTATATGCCAAAACTGCCACAGAGGTATCTTCTTAAGTGTTTTGCATGGCCGATTGCTCCCTTGGCTCCTATGTCCTTCTGAATGGTTGATATTCCTGGCATCTCCAATAATGGTTTGATTCTCTTCATCTTTTTTGCCTATCACAGGTGAAATATTTCCTATGAGAGCTCAACAAAATTATTGTATTTCTTGCTTTACACGCACTGTTCTAGCAGGCACATTTGTTGAAGTCTCATGTTTCTTCAAACAAGCAGGAAATGGCCACAGAAAACATATTTTAATTCTCTTTCAGTACCCTTCAGTACGCAAATGTTTTGCAACTGGTTATTGAAGGAGGTGGCCGTCACTCTGTTCATTCAACATCAGCTGTTTTATCATCAAAGGGGTACACCATGGGCCAGATGTATCAAGGTTTTTTGCATTCGCAAATGGTGAGAATGCCCGTTTGCGAATGCAAAAAGCCAGTTCAGAATGCATGAAAGACATTCTGAATGCAATTTTAAGGAATCGCTAAAATAGCGATTCCTTAAAATTGCGACTCTCTGAATAAGAAATCGCAAATAAGGAATCCTTATTTGCAATTTCTTAGCACATGTATGAAGCCATTCCGAAATGCGATTTGGGCATTTAGGAAACGCTATTTACCACCAGATTGAACCTGGTTGTAACCATGTGCAAAATTAAAAAATGCATTTAAAATGCATTTTTAAAATGTACCTGTAAAGCACACACGCCCTTTTGGCATAAGTGCACCTTACATGTCCCCAAAAAGTTTTTTGGGGTGCAGCCGAGGGGGCCTTAGGCCCCAACAACCCTGGGGTTTTGCATTTCCAAAATTGCGATTTCTGGTTTTAGAAATCGCAATTTTGGAAATGCAAAAAATTCGCAGATATGGGCCAACAGGCCCATAGGTGCGAATGGGGCCGGTATCGCAATTTGCGATTCAGTAATAGCATTTGCGATTTTTAAGAAATTGCTATTACCGATTCGCAAATGTGATACATGGCATTTTGCGAGTCGAAAAATAGGGATTTCTTAAAAATCGCTATTCCGAATTGCAAAAGGCCTTGATGATACATCTGGCCCCATGTTCTTCACAGCATTCAAGCTTATCTATGAGCCAGTTTGCTCACCGTACACTGGTTTTAATTGTAACGAGTAATATCTCTTCCCGCATGTGACGTAGTTTGTTTACTTGTCTTCTTTTCTCAGTTCTATACAGGTCGTATTGCTAAATTCCTTCAGCATTATACATTCCTTAGAGTGTGGTCAGTTTCTTTCTTTCAGTTAAACATCTTCTTCAGTGCTGCTTAAACTGTGTAATGTTAACAGCTCACCTTGGTTATTATTTACCCAAGGATCTACCTCTGTCAGGTTCGTAGTGTGCAGCCTCACCTGGGGCCAAATGTACAAAGCTATTTTGCAGTCAAAAAGTGTGAAATTCGCATTTTGCGACTGCAAAATCGCCTTGTTGCATGTACAATCCCTATTTTGAGAGAAGGCATCCTGTTGCTGATTCGCAAAATATGGATTGCGACTCGCAATTAGGAAGGGGTGTGCCAAGGGCGTCCCTTCCTAACTGCGACTCACAGGCCCATGTATTATTGTTTTGCGACCGTGAATGCTGTTGCAAAGTAATCGCAGTTACCACCAATTTCAAATTTGTGGTAACCCATTCTCTAACAGGAAGGGGTCCCCAAGAGACCCCCTTCCCCTTTGTGACTGGGGGTCACCAACATTTTTTCAAGCAGGCATTGGTCCCACGGATCTCTCCCTACTCTGAAAAAATGAAAAGGTAACTTTTCATTTTTGTTTTTTATCCCCTTAGCTGCCAGGCCTTTTCCCTCACAGGTGCCAAGCCTTTTTTTGGCTGTTTGGGGCAGTTCGCGCTTTGGCCCTCAGAACTTTTTCCTGCGATGTCAAATTTTTGAAAGAAATATACTGTTACATCTGCTGGACTCTTCTGGTTGGGGGATATATAGGGCTTGTAGATTCATCAAGAACCCTAGGTACCCAGAGCCAATAAATGAGCTGCACCTTGCAATGGGTTTTCATTCTATACTGGGTATACAGCAATTTATTTGCTGAAATATAAAGAGTGAAAAATAGGTATCAAGAAAACCTTTGTATTTCCAAAATGGGCACAAGATAACGTGTTGAGAAGCAGTGGTTATTTGTACATCTCTGAATTCCGGGGTGCCCATATTAGCATGTGAATTACAGGGCATTTCTCAAATAAACGTCTTTTTTACACACTGTCTTAAATTTGGAAGGAAACAATGTAGAGAAAGACAAAGGGCAAGAACACTTGTTTTGCTATTCTGTGTTCCCCCATGTCTCCTGATAAAAATGGTACCTCACTTGCGTGGGAAGGCCTAATGCTCACGACAGGAAATGCAACATGGCACATCACATTTTTACATTGAAATCTGATGTGTTTTTTGAAAAGTGCCTAGCTGTAGATTTTGGCTTCCAGCTCAGCCGGCACCTAGGGAAACCTACCAAACCTTCGCATTTTTGAAAACTAGACACCTAGGGGAATCCAAGATGGGGTGACTTGTGGGGCTCTCACCAGATTCTGTTACCCAGAATCCTTTGCAAACCTCAAAATTTGGCCAACAAAAACACTTTTTCCTCACATTTCGGTGACAGAAAGTTCTGGAATCAGAGAGGACCCACAAATTTCCTTCCACCCAGCATTCCCCCCCAGTCACCTGATAAAAATGGTATCACACTTGTGTGGGTAGGCCTGGCACCGCGACAGGAAATGCCCCAAAACACAACATAGACACATCACATTTTCCCAAAGAAAACAGAGCTGTTTTTTGCAAAGTGCCTAGCTGTGGATTTTGGCCTCTAGCTCAGCCGGCACATAGGAAAACAAACCAAACCTGTGCATTTTTTATAACTAGACACCTAGGGGAATCCAAGATGGGATGGCTTGTGGGGTTCTCACCAGGTTCTGTTACCCAGAATCCTTTGCAAACCTCAACATGTGGCTAAAAAAACACCCTTTCCTCGCATTTCGGTGCAGCAAAATGCTGGAACCTGAGGGGAGTCACAAACCTCCTTCCACCCAGCATTTCCCCAAGTCTCCTGATAAAAATGATGGTTCAGTAGATCAAATTTAATTTTATTAACAAGAGATTTCACAAAAATGAAATTCACTGTTAATAACTGAAAGGCCAAAAAACAGAACCAGTGACTCACAGCTCGTGAGCTGTAAAGTCATGTCATGGCACCAACCGCTTTACAGTCCATTCACACACCTTTTATACGT
Source organism: Pleurodeles waltl (assembly GCF_031143425.1). Classification (NCBI taxonomy): domain Eukaryota; kingdom Metazoa; phylum Chordata; class Amphibia; order Caudata; family Salamandridae; genus Pleurodeles; species Pleurodeles waltl. The sequence continues at coordinate 969,801,268 of NC_090440.1, read as the reverse complement.
GACATGCACAAGACCATTCACGCCGCCAGACGCGGGCCCAGCACATTACAACACTTACATCAACAGACAGCGCCATTCATGGGCCCATCACTTTCATACGTCCACATGCTTGATACAGCAATCACACCAGCTTGCGGGAGTCTGTGGACTGGTGTTTGGCTAGCAGTGTGTTTTAGTGGCCAACAGCAAGTCACTATTGACACCGCTAGCCAAGTGCCACTCCACACACACCACCAGCCTAGTGCCACTACATGCACACAGCCAGCCAAGCGCCACTCCACGCACACCACCAGCCAAGCGCCACTCATGCAGACCGCCATCACTTTTTCTTTTTTAAACAACAAAGAAACCACTAACTAATTATAAATAAGTACAAAACTACAAACACAAAAGCTCTATCTAAATACATGACAGTAATGCCAACCGTGAAACTGAACAAAAAATATAAAACAACACATAACAGGCAGTTTACGCTCACAGTAGTTCCCAATAATTCTTTTGGGTGTGGTAACTTCTAAAACATCAGACCACACAAAGCCCAGCCTTAGAAGGACAATGGGGGCAGTACATCCTAGTCTCCCTCTGGATACCTCTTCGGGTACAGACCCTACATTTCTTAGCAGGAAAGTCTTTTTTGGGAGTGGGAGGAATGTGATCAGGAAAGTGGCGATCTTTCAATCTAGCTACATCCTCCACCACTGCTTCTCTAGGAACTCTTGCCTGTTCCACCACAATAAGGCTCTCTATGACAGACTCCTGAAATTTCACAAATGTCATCCTTGACTCTGGAGAACGATTCTTGAACACAACAAAAGCATTACATGTTGCCAAATGATGAATAGCTAACTTCTTATACCAAATGTATGACTTACGAATAGCAGTGTAAGGTCCCAACCTCTGATCAACTCCATCCACACCACCCATGTGCTTATTATAATCTAAAATTCACACAGGTTTACGCACGGAAATTAATCTCCTAACATCCCCATTAGAATGGACGGATCACTTTCTCCTGACATTTAAATTTTTGGTCAGGCAGCAGCCGTCGATATCTACTCCCCAGAACAAATGGTTGAGACCATGGAAAAATATTAAATCAGAACCTTTAGCAATCACATTAAGGCACAATTGGAATGACCCTAAGGTATCCACTCTACCCCCTCTTGCTAGATTTAATCAGGGCATCATTCAGGCAATGGACTCGCTAGCTCCGGCGAGGGCTGTGGCTCCTCGCGCTACAAAAAAACTTAATCAACCTTGGTTCTCTAAAGAGCTTAAAATATTACAAAGAAAATATCGGCAGAAAGAGCGCTGCTGGAAACTTAACCCTCGGGATGAAGAGAGAGCGAAACTTAAATCAGCTCTAAAAATTTACAAAGAAGCTTGTTTGACAGCTAAATCGGATTATTTCACACTTAAAATTAGTGAGGCGGCCAATTCCTCTAAGGAACTATTTAAAACTATCACTGCCCTCACCACCCCCCTAGATACTTCTAAAGGTGAAAATTCCCAAGACTTTTGCAACAAAGTGGCCAATTTTTTCGAACGTAAAATTCATAACATCTACTCTAGTTTTGAATCGGACGATGAATATGTTAACCTATCTTTACGGTCAATTGTGCCCCCATGCCAGGGATTGACACCCCATGGGTCGCTGGATGAGCCTCATTTATTATCTAGGTTTAAATTGCCATCTAAAGAGGACATGTACAAGCTTTTACTTGAATGCAAATCTGGCTCCCCTACGGATCCTTGTCCTCCTGCTATCCTGCGACTTGTACCCGACTTAGTGGTACCTATGTTGACCCCTATTTTTCAGGAAGTTCTTATAACAGGTGTGTACCCCAAGGCATGGAAAGAAACTACGATCCTTCCTTTAAAAAAGAAGGAAACTGGCAAACCTGACGATTTGAGTAATCTACGCCCTATAGCCCTTCTTCCCTTTGCGGCTAAAATGTTAGAAAAACATCTCAATAAAGGATTAGTTGATTTCCTGTCAGCCACTAAGGGCTTAGACAGTGCGCAACATGGTTTTCGGAAATTGCATAGCACGGAATCGGCTCTCATTGCATCTTCCGACACCATACGCAGATTGGTTGATGAGGGCCAAGGGGTCTTTTTGGTTTTGCTAGATTTGTCTGCAGCATTCGATACCATCGCCCCCCATATTCTATTAGATCGTCTGCACCAGGCTGGTGTAAGAGATCAAGCTCTCAAACTGATTGAATCCTTTCTGTCCGACAGGTGGGCTACGGTTAGTAGTGGTGATTTCAGATCCCCAGCTTATCTGCTGCCGTGTGGGGTCCCTCAGGGCTCGTCACTCAGCCCTACGCTGTTTAATGTGTACGTGGCACCGCTGGCAGAATTAATTCGTACTTTCGGCTTCATTCCCACCTTGTATTCTGATGACACTCAGATCATCATCCCCATCGATAATGATTTGGAGAAAGTGGCTACCCGCTTTAATGCTTGTATGATTGCAGTAAACAATTGGATGAGAGCCAATTGGCTAAAACTCAATTGTGAAAAAACGGAAATCCTGTGTTTCGGGGTGAAAAGGGATCTCTGGTCTTCCATGTGGTGGCCGAAAGAATGCGGCACCCTCCCGGAGCCAGGATCCACCTCGAAAAACTTAGGGTTACTGTTTGATGACCAACTGTCATTTAAACCACAGGTTAATCTGATAGTTAAGTCCTGTATGTGGATGCTGAAGAAATTAAAGAAAGTTTTCCCTTTTATTCCACCCTCCTGCAAAATTGCCGCTACTCTGGCTCTAGTCATTTCTAGACTGGACTATGGAAATGCGCTGCTGCTTAACCTGGATAAAGCATCCCTCAACAAGTTACAGGTGATGCAGAACACCGCGGCTAGGCTTGTATTGAAGTTACCTCGTGGGGCCTCTGCTAAGAGCTCCCTCAGAAGCCTTCATTGGCTTCCGGTAGCCCAGCGGCTTTCCTTCAAGGCACTCTGCATCACTCATAAAGCTGTCCATGGGATTGGGCCCAACGCTTTGACCTCCAAGCTACAATTCTATAGGCCTAATAGGCCGCTGCGATCTGCTTCTGCCTATCGAATTCAAACCTTCCGTACTAAGAAGGCGAAATGGGGAGATAAAGCGTTTACCATTGCGGCCGCCAAGATCTGGAATTCACTCCTGTTGAATTTGAGGCAAGAACATAACCATTTAAGATTTAGGAGATTGGTTAAAACGTGGCTCTTCCCGCAATAACTGGGGAGTCCCTTGGTACATGGATTCTGCCCCACCTCAGTCAGCGCTTCGATGCCCACGGGTTGGAATGCGCTTTATAAATACGCAATACATACATACATACTTCCGCAAACTGACCCCAAACAGCCACAGGGGAAGTACGCTCATCATGTGTGGTAGTCAGCATGTATACATTCCTCCTATCTGCAAATTTCAGAGCTAGCAGCTCATCATTCCGCAAGGCACTGCACTTTCCCCTCTCAAGTGTTTTTACAGACAAGATCTCTTGGATAGCCCTTCTGGTTAGAGCGGATTGTGCCACTAGCAACAGTGTCTACGCTGAACAATTCCTTGAACAACTGCACTCCAGAGTAGAAGTTATCTACATACAAATGGTGACCTTTGTTAAACAGTTGTCTACCAAGTTCCCACACAATTTTCTCACTAACTCCAAAAGTAGACAGACAACTAGCGGGGCCAATACTGGAATCCCTACCAGTGTAGACCCGGAAATTATAAACATATCCTGTACTACTTTCAGACAGCATATACAGTTTAATTCCATACCATGCCCTCTTGCTAGGAATGTATTACCTAAAAACAACCCTTGAACAGGACCGAAGGCTCATCTTTAGCTATTTCTTTGCCTGGAACATAGACCTCTGAAAACCAATCTACAAAATGATCAAGGACTGACCTAATCTTAAAAAGACGGTCAGAATCAGGGTGGTCTTGTGGCAAGGCCAAAGCATTATCCACAAAATGTATCATCAGAAGAAGTAAATACCGATTACGACACATGGTTGCAGGAAATATAGCTGTTGCCATCAAGGGACTAGAAGGCCAATACGAAGGAATGGGTGGCTTCCTTATCAAACCCATCAAAAATGTTAAACCCAAGAACTTCTTTAACTCTTCCAGCTTTGTGGAAATCCACTGGGTGGCTCTAGAGTGTGGCCTAAGTCTAGCACTGTTGTCCCTCAAGTACTGCTCAGCATAGAAATTAGTCTGCTCAACAATCTCTTCCAAAAATACATAATCTATAAACAACTGAAAGAAATTGGTAGGCAAAATTTTTCCGTATTCACTCTACACCTCGGAAGACCAGTAAAAACAGGCAGCTCCGGCTGCTCCATGTTTGGGGCAACCCAGAGGTCAGGTCGTCCAATAGGAAGCCTTTCAGCCGCTGCACTATTGGCACATCAGTGTCCTCCTCTAAAACAGGCACTTCATCAGCACTGAGAGTGGCTTCATCATCAGATGATTACCCTCTGACAGAAAATTCACTTCCAGAATTTTGCACTTCCTCCTCTGCCTCAGATGCAGAGTCAGTCTCATAATCATGGTCAGAAGACGACTCTAAAAGCATACCAACAACCTGCTGAGTGGTCATCCTGCGGCTAGCCATGATCCTTCCTATGAAAAGTAACTTGACAAAAGCACCACCAACAACCAGCACTGTGTAAGAGAAATAGTAAACAAAGTGTGGCTTTATCACAAAAAGTTATAAACTCAAAAACTATACCCCCTATTTGCCTAAAATACCTAGACTCACCACCAACTACGCTGCAAAAAAACAGCTATCACCAACGATATCCCACTAAAAAGGAAAAAGAAAAGATAGTTACACATATATCATTGTGCACAAATCTAAGGACAATTTCACACACAACCCTGCATTTAGTACACCAGTTACAAAAAAAGTCATTCATGCATGCCAATACAATTGATTTGAAGTAAATTGTTTTTTTCTTACCTAAAACATGCAACGACGCAAATTGCAGGTCCACCACTGCCAAAACTGCAAGGAGTCACAGGAACGGAAGCAAGAGCTTTGAGCTAGAACAAAAAGGAGAAACAAACCAATACAATCACAAATGCAAATACTTCGCAAGTTGACAAACACCATGCCACCAAACATTTAGAAATGTTCCCTGGCGCCTTAGTGGCTTCTTAACAATAGGCCGATCTGCACCCAATAGGGGCAGAAATGGCCATCAGTTGTGTACCCCCTTTGGGGGTGACCCTTGCCCAAGGGGGCTGCCCCCCCCACACAAAAAACAGAAACAAAAACAATTCCTGGCACCTGAGAGAATTCTGTTTCCCTTGGGGGCAGATGGGCCTAAATAAAATAGGCATATCTGCCCCCAAGGTGCAGAAAGGGTCAACAGTTGTGTACCTCCTAGGGGGAGCGACCATTGCCCAAGGGGTCACACCCCTCACAAAAAAAAAAAAAAAAAAAACCTGGGGTCTTTGTGGCTTCTTCCCCCCTTGAGGACAGATGGGCCTAAAGCAAATAGGGCAATCTGCCCCAAAGGGAGACAGAAAGGACCAACAGTTGTGTACCCCTTTTGGGGAACGACCCTTGCCCAAGGGGTCACCTCCCTCACAAAAAAACAAACAAACAAAAACCCCGGCATCTTCGTGGCTTATGTCCCCCTTGGGTGCAGATGGGATTAAAAATAATAGGGGATCTGCCCCCAAGGGGAGGCAGAAATGACCAACAGTCATGTGCATAATCACTAAAGGTGTGGGGTAGTAGGAACTGAAGGTAGGACTAGGTCAGTCTTTATTCAGTGCCTGGTATTAGTTAGGTCGCTTTAGATCCTAAGGCAGGGAAGTCATGGTTGGAAAATGTCCAAGCAAGGGGGTGCTGTGTTGTCCTGCAGGGGGAGGGGGGATTTCCCTTACGGACTAGGTGGTCTCACACACATAATAGTGTCTTGCTTCATCATATGACCACCTAGCCCCACCCAAGTAAGATGGTACTACTTGGGCGGACTCAACCTCTTGGTTAAAAGAACCCGAGGGAGTGCTGAAATTAAACTGACTGGATAGTTACATAGATCCAAAAGGGGTGAATAATAAAATTACCAAACATGTCACCAGTAGCTACTGCTAGTTTTAATGAAGGTGCGTGCTGGTAAGACTAAAAACAAGGGGGAGAGGCTCGTTAGAGAGTAATGTCTCTTGGAGTCTAAAAAGAAAAACGGATGACCAACATGTTTCTGCCCTCACTAGGTGCTGGTAGGTCAGGGGCATTCGTCAGGGTCGGAGCACACGCAGTAAGTGGGGTGCTCAAGGTGAATAATGTATGGCCTACCTGAACGAGTAGTTCACGGTGGGGTAGGTCTGTGATAAATAATAAATAAATAAACCACAATTTATTCAGAATATATTCAGAGTGAAAAAAAACGTGGCAAAGCACTGCAAAGCACACAGCAATAGGTGAAAAAATGTAAAAGGCACTCACACACGCATGCAAATGTGACTTACGCCGGGGTAGGGGGCGATTTGCCTCTGGTCTGGCTAGTGCCGGGGGGGGGGTTTCCCTTGTAGTCACACTCTGAGGAGATTAAGGGTTTAGCAGGGAAAAGAAAGGGGGGGAAGAAAAATAGAATAAGGGCGCACAGAGCCTTAAGGAAGGAGGGAGACCAAGGCAGGGAAGGAGAGAGAGACAAGGGGACCAAGCTTAGAACTGATGGAAGAAAAAAGGAAAGAAGAAAAAAGAAAGAAGAAAGAAGAAAGAAGAGAGAAGAGAAGGGTGAAGAAAGGAAAAAAGGTGGAAGCCAGGCCAAAGGGGAGCTCAAGGCTACAGAGGGGAGGGGAAACAGAGATTAAAAGAAGAATCCAAAGGGCCGAAGAGGCCCACACTTACCACTCCAAAGGGAATACCATGGGGGGTACCTACATGCCGGAGCCAGGCCGCTCTGGTACTGGCTGGAGGGCTGGTCTGATATTTATGTCGACCAACAGCCAATCGGCAAGAGGCTGGGGAGGCTGGGGGCGGAATCCCATGAAAAGATTGTCAGGTGTGTCGGGTGTCTTAATTTGGAAACTCCCGAGTCATGGAGAGTATTGCTGCCACGCCCAGAATCCGGCCGCGCCCCCTCGGGGGCTGCGCCGGTACGGAAGCCTGGAATGCTCCCAGGCCCTGGTGGAGCGCGGCAGTCCGTGGTCATCCCGCGGGACCTCTGTAGGACAGAGGCCCGCGGGGTGGATCGCGCTTGAAAGTGATGTCATGCAGCAGGGCGCTACCTCCGCGGCGCGGCTGGCGAGCGCGGAGAGCGTCCTGCAATGACGCGTCGCGGGAAGCGTGGCGCGTCATGCGAGCCCACGGGACTATGGGAAATTGAGTCCCGTGGAACGCGCCTAGTCGTCCGACTAGGACGACTAGGTGAAGGTGAAGCGGGGGGGGGGGGAAAGAGGGGGGGGAAGAGAAGGGAAAAAAGGAATGGAAAGGGGGGACAAAAAGGAGGGCAAGCAGAAAAAGAAGGGCAAGCTCAGTCTATACCTTCCTCTCCCCATGAACTCATTCCAGCTGCCCTGCATCCTGATCCCCTCTTTGTGCTCATGTGCCCCCCCCCCCCACCCTCTGTAGCCTTTAGCTCCCCTTTGGCCTAGCTTCCACCTTTTTTCCTTTCTTCACCCTTCTCTTCTCTCTTCTCTCTTCTTTCTTCTTTCTTTTTTATTTTTTATTTTTTCTTCTTTCCTTTTTTCTTCCCTCAGTTCTAAGCTTGGTCCCCTTGTCTCTCTCTCCTTCCCTGCCTTGGTCTCCCTCCTTCCTTAAGGCTCTGTGCGCCCTTATTCTATTTTTCTTCCCCCCCTTTCTTTTCCCTGCTAAACCCTTAATCTCCTCAGAGTGTGACTACAAGGGAAAACCCCACCCCGGCACTAGCCAGACCAGAGGCAAATCGCCCCCTACCCCGGCGTAAGTCACATTTGCATGCGTGTGTGAGTGCCTTTTACATTTTTTCACCTATTGCTGTGTGCTTTGCAGTGCTTTGCCACGGTTTTTTTCACTCTGAATATATTCTGAACAAATTGTGGTTTATTTATTTATTATTTATCACAGACCTACCCCACCGTGAACTACTCGTTCAGGTAGGCCATACATTATTCACCTTGAGCACCCCACTTACTGCGTGTGCTCCGACCCTGACGAATGCCCCTGACCTACCAGCACCTAGTGAGGGCAGAAACATGTTGGTCATCCGTTTTTCTTTTTAGACTCCAAGAGACATTACTCTCTAACGAGCCTCTCCCCCTTGTTTTTAGTCTTACCAGCACGCACCTTCATTAAAACTAGCAGTAGCTACTGGTGACATGTTTGGTAATTTTATTATTCACCCCTTCTGGATCTATGTAACTATCCAGTCAGTTTAATTTCAGCACTCCCTCGGGTTCTTTTAACCAAGAGGTTGAGTCCGCCCAAGTAGTACCATCTTACTTGGGTGGGGCTTGGTGGTCATATGATGAAGCAAGACACTATTATGTGTGTGAGACCACCTAGTCCGTAAGGGAAATCCCCCCTCCCCCTGCAGGACAACACAGCACCCCCTTGCTTGGACATTTTCCAACCATGACTTCCCTGCCTTAGGATCTAAAGCGACCTAACTAATACCGGGCACTGAATAAAGACTGACCTAGTCCTACCTTCACTTCCTACTACCCCACACCTTTAGTGATTATACAGATTTCTTTAGGGAGGCGGTGTGGGCTAGCAACACTCCCAGTGCTCTCCTTTTGTGTACCAACAGTCATGTGCCCCTTTCGGGGGGTGACCAAGAAACAAAAAACACCCAATCACACACAACAATCCCTGGGGCCTAGTGGGTTTCGATATCGCCCCCCCCATCCCAGGCTAGATTGGCCGAAAAAATGGCCAATCTAGCCCCTGGGGGGCCGAAACATTGAAAATTTTTAATAACATCACACAAGTTCCTGTCACAACTGGATACACACAAGGGCAATACCATTGTTGATAAGCCCTGCCTTTAACAACCATACATAGCATTAGACATCCTGGGAGTGACTTCTTCATTTCTCCCATTTTAATTCATCCACTATTTCAGAAACTGTTTGCCTCATAGAGTGTGAAAAGCCGTCAACACCTGACGCGGGACTCACCCTTACAAGATATGTCACATAGTAGTAGCCCTGTTATCTACAGCCTGAAAATATCGGTTGAGACACAGACCCAAATATTGGAGGTAAGCTAACAAATCACATATTTTTTGTTTCGTCACACCAAAATCTCAAGGATTAGTTGTTGTGCATTTGCAGTGATCACAAGATGTTTGACATTCCATCTATACTTAAATATTGCTTGTTACCTACTCTATGTTTGGAACATGGGAGAGAAGACTCATTGAATCCCCTCCACGCTAATCTCTCTCTCTGCTGCTTTTATTGATCTTTTTCAGGTGTCGACGAAGGTGGATCCGTCCGCTGAGTTCCCGAAGCTCGGTTGTATTTTTTTGTCTTGTTCATAATCTTCACCATTAGTTGTTGGCAGAGTGACTGCAAATAGATACTGACGAATGCCTCCACACCTATCAAAGGGTAACAAATAGGCAGAAACATGTTGATCCCTCTCCTGCAATTGGATTGAAGATGCCCCCTTTTGTTTTTATCCTATCCCTTGTGGACACAATGCATTTGATTTAACTCCACAAAGAGGTAGATTCATCTTATATTCCATTTTGTTTGCACTCTACACCATCATCAACACCTTTATACCACAAAGTGGTCACTCATCTCACAAAATGGTCACTTATCCGAAAGTGGTCACTCATCCATCCTTGGAGTGTGTAGCCCACACTGTAAGCTTTGGCTACTGGTATGAAAAGAAACCCTATGAGGAAGCTTTCCACCTTAGGATGGGTGAGGGTGTCCTCCCTAAACAGACATATGCATTTAAAGTAACAGAGATATACAATTAATGGTGAGGTAGGCACAGGTTTGCCACCTTTGATATACACTACAGTGGCGGCCGGCAGCTTTAGGAGGGAGGAGGGCGGGCGGGATACACACACACACACACACTCATTCTTTCACACACAGACACGCACGCACGCACATCCATTAACAACACTCATACCATTCAAACATGCACGCACGCACCAAACATTCATTTTAAAAGATCGCACACACTCATTCTTTCACACACACCCACACGTACGCACGAACATCCATTAACAACACTCATAACACTCAAACATGCATGTGCGCACCAAACATTCAATTTAAAACATCACACACATACACACACACACACACTTACCTTCAGCCGCCAGGTCCCAGGAGGGTTGGGAAGGCAGCAGTCACAGCCTCGTCATAGAGTGGGATGGGGTCAGTGAGACTGATGACCCCACCCCACTCTGTGACGAAGTGTCACTGATTGACACTCGCCCTGGGCACTTCAGGGCTTAAACTGAAGCGCCCAGGCAGAGTGTCAATTGGTGACGCTTTCCTCGTCACCCAGGGGAGGGCCTCGAGGCACCTTTGCTGAGCCGAGGAGGTCACGCCCATAGGAGCTGTGACCTCATCGCTCCTTTCTTGCTGAAGACATCCAGAAGATCCGTATAGAGTGGTGGTATAGGAGGATCTTCATTTACTCCTTCCTTTTTAGATGCAGAAGATGAAGAGCAAAGCAGGATAATAACTGTGTATTATGCTTAGTTTAATACTGGAAACAATGTGTCACACAATGAGAAGATATAGTCTGAGTTTCTTAAACATTATGAGGATTGTGCTGCCTCAGCCATGTTCTTCCCAAGACAATGGGAAAAGGATGACCATCATTAGGATCAAATCACAGCTGTTTTATGTAACCAGTTAGCATTGCCGTCAAAACTGGTAATGTGTCCTTTCCAGAAGTTGACACTCCTCCATCAAATCCCCGAATTACCTCAAGGTTAGACATCTTAGTAATGGGAATTTCTCCCTTAGTCAGGGATATATCATCTATGATGTCATAGAGTCAACTGATGCAAAACCTGAAATTGGACATTGTGGTGGGTTCATGAGCGCTTCTAAATGCAATGTGGGCTCCATCCAAAATGGATGATTCAGTTATCTTATTGTTCGTCCCTTGTCCGTTACTCTAGGAGAAGCTAGTCTGCATCCCGACAGCTGTGGATTGAAATGAAAAAACTTTCGGCAGCAAAGGCAGGATCCCACCCTGCTCCATCAGTCTTTCTCTTCTGTGGTAATATACTTTCATGCTCTCCCCCAACCTGCATCATTTCAACCTGAATAGTCAGGGTCTTGGTGGTTTCCAATGTATTAGGAATAGAGGATTGCTGAGTATAACCTCTCCTGTCTGCTCCGTGAGACCTCTGTTGAGTTGAACATCTATCTCGAGTGCTATATCTATTAGAGGTGTGGAGGTAGTAGGTCAATTGATTACTTGAGACAAGGTATCCTTTAAGTTTTCCTGAAGACCTTGGTAGAACACAGCTGCAGCTAAGGGGAGTAGCCAGAAAATTAAAATATCCCCCAATTAGAACCAAAGCTCTTATGGCAACAAGTAAACAAAGCAAGTTCTCTTATCTCTTCCATCCAAGCATCTATTCATTCATCCTTTCATCCACCTAGTGGTATCCACAGTTTCATCTTTACATTCTGTCATCCATTCCTTCTTTCATCCATCATCCAGTCTTTCACCATACCGTCCATACACCCATCCATATCCAAACGTATCCATCCATCTCCAAACATATCCATCATACCATATATCTGTTCATCCATTCACCCTTTCACTCCATCCATCTATCCATCCACCCTTTCACCCGTCCATCCATCTTCCTATTCACTCATTCATCCATCCACTCTTTCACTCATCCTTCCACTCATCCATCCATCCATCATCTACCCTTTCACTCATCCATCCATCCACTCACTCATCCATTCACTCACACATCCATCTATGCTTTCACTCACCTGCCCATCCATTCACTCTCTATTTAACTAATTCCTCCATTATTTCACTCATCACCTCCATCCACCCCTTCATCCATCTATCCATCTACCCTCCATTTCACTCATCCATCCATTCTATCACTCATCCATCCATTATGTCACTCATCCATCCTGCCGTCCATGTTTTCAGTCATCGATCCATCCATCCATGCTTTTGTTCATCCATCCTTTCAGTCATCTATCTATCTATCTATCTATCTATCTATCTATCTATCTATCTATCTATCTATCTATCTATCTATCTATCTATCTATCTATCTATCTATCTATCCACCTTATCACTCATTCTTCCATTCACAGTTTGACTCCATCCATTATTTGACTCTATCCTTCCTTCCATCCTCCCTTTCATAATCGCATTCATCCATCCACCATCCCTTTCACTCAGTCATCCATCTTTTCACTCACTCATCCGTCCATCCCCTGATCATCCATCCATCCAACCTCCCTTTCGCTCAGCCATCCAGTCTTTCACTCACTCACTCACTCACTCATCCATCCTTTCTCTCATCACCCATCCACCCTTTCACTCACCCATCCATCCTTTCATCCACTCAATGACACCCTCTTATCACTCATCCATCCATACTTTCATTCATCCATCCTTCCTATCATCCATCCATCTATCCACCATCCCTTTCACTTATTCATTCATTCTTTCATTTATCCATTCTGACATCCACCCTTTCATTCATTCGGCATCCCCTCACCTGTCCATCTACCCTTTCATTTACACATCCACCCATCCTTTCATTCACTCATTCAATACTGTCTGCCAAGTTGTAGACTGAAGAGGCCCATCAAGAACTCCAACACCCCTGTAGTCGGTAACACCCAGCTCCATCCTTTCACTCATCCCTTTCATTCTGTCTATCCATCCACCCTTTCACTCCATCCATCCATCCACTGTTTCAACCATTCATCCACACTCCTTTTCATTCATCCATTCATTTTTTCACTTATCCATTAATAAAACGCGGCTACTCACCTGTGAGGGTCTCAAGGCGCTCCATCCACCCTTTCATCCATCAACTCTTCCTTTCAATAATCCATCCATTCCTTCAGTCATCCATCCTTACATCCATCCTTTCACTCATCCTTTCACTCGCCCATCCACCCTCTCACGCACCTATCCATCCGTCCTGCCACTCACTCAACCCTTTCATGTTATTTATGAGTCTTTGTCTGCCAGTTGCAGACAGACAAGCCCGTTAAGAACTCCACACTCCGCTGTAGCTGCTAAAGTAGGGGGTCGAGGTTTGAGGATGCCCCAGGGCTGCAGCGCCTCTTGGGTTCAGGCTGTCGCTGAGACTAACTGTTGAAAGTGGCTAATATATATAACTGACAAGTTCCTTGATACTTCATTTTATCATCAACAGTTGGGCAATGCATGTCCCAAATGGGTTGGGTGTCTGTTACGAAAGATTGGCTAAAACTGTGTGACAAATTGATTGCAGATACATACCTAAAGGCTTTGATTTAAAATTAGAGATGTAGCACATGCAAGCGCGTCTTTGGTAAAATATGCTAGTATAAAGGCTGCTTCTGAAATATATTCAACAACATAGCATGGTCCAACTAAAAAATGCAGCGGCCTTGTGCCGGAAAACGTTGAAATTGATGAGAGTCCCTCCTGATTTCTCAGAGGATACCCAAACTAGGGTATTAGGTGGTAGAATATGTGCCTGTTTCTCTTTTTCTGCTCTTTTCATTGAAGTTATATTGCCTGCAGAAATGATTTCCGAAGTTTTGGAGGATGTACAGTGTTAATGTGAATGGATATCATCTGATTAATTCAGTTTAGAAAAAAACGCCCTCTCCTGATGGGCAATATCTAAATCTTCATGTATCTTGGCAATTGGCCTAAGCCATTGCTTGAATGGAGTTTTCATGCAGGCCTATGGCTGGCCTCCCAAACTGGTAGGTTGCTGCAGAGCACACCTGCTGAAGGTCCCTGCCATCTCTGAACATCTTTACAGATATGAAAGATGGTTTACACATCTGTGGAGGGAATCAGAGAAAAAACAGGAAAAGATAGTGGGAGAGAAACAGAGAACTGGATTTCACCATCAAAGGGGATTCATCAAAGGTGTTGAATGGCACAGACCTTCAGTGCTTGAGGAATGAATGGCCACTGAACCAGTTGTAGGGTAAACAGTGAGCTACATGTAAAAATGGAGGTACTTGCCAGAGAGAACCCAGAAGACATACGTGATGCAAGCTTACCAGTTTCTTCAGTAGATGTTGCTATGTGGAGCTCAAAACAGACCGAGATACCAAACGAGGACCCTGGGACACCACAAACCAGGCTAGTCAGGAGCCTTGAACACCATAAAGCGAACAATAGGGAAAGGAGAACTACAGGGAAACCTAACTCAAGGAAACCGGTAAAAAAGCAAACAACAAACCTGAGGGGTGAATAACAGGTGCAAAATGGTACGAAACAAAGAGCCGCAATAACTTGCACCATGTTGCCAGGCTAAAGCTCTAGGTCAGATTAGGCTTAAAAACAGGCTCCTCCCATTACGCCTTAGAATAACCAGGAAGTGAGTGCATCAGTGGGTTAGGGGCTGATTCACATGTTGGCGGTAAAGATACTGTTTCAACAGCGACAGAGTATCCCTTTCCCCAACATAATTGCCTTCTCACCTGGTTTGGATGCAGGGGGACCATAAGGTTTGGCTACAGTGGTGACTACTCTGTCACTGCCATTGCCAAACCTCTCCCATGGCCTGACAGAGCAAGGGCTGTCAGAGAAATGGCTTTATGTCTGCCCACCAAATCAGGATGGGCTGACACATAGCCGTTTTACTGTTTGTCAAAGCCAGACAAACCCTGGCAGTGAGGGACAGTAAAATGCTAATAATGCCTCTCTCACCATGGGAGATGACTCCAAAGGTGAGGGGGCATTATCACTATTTTTATTTTCAAAAAGAAAATCCCATTTCGAGATTTTCTTTTTAAAAATATAAAAAGAAAACCATTTTGTGCAGCGCTGCGTCAGTCTTGCAGCCCTGCAACAAACAGGGAAATGCACTGGCAGGAACCGCTGTGATGGCTGTTCCTGCCAAAACATTATGAATGCCCGCCTGCTTTGCGGTCATTTATAAATGTGGTAGGCGGTCCTTCTACCAGGGGAACAAAGTAATTTACTCTGCCCCCCTGGTGGAACTATGTGCTGTCCGCTAACTTATAAATGAGGCCCTTAGTCACTTAGCAGTCTAGACTTCCAAATCTCATTTGACTGAATGTCATCTTCTCCAAATTAACCAGACTCTGTTAGCCCTTTGCTTCATGAAATGTCTGTGCAGAGCCTGATCCCTGACAACCTCACATCCTGCTGAAATTCTACTGAGGAAGGGAACTTCGGTCACTGAAATCCATTTGCAGTTTAGGAATCTGGGATGTTGATCAGGATAAGGCAAGGAGATGACTTGAGGAACTCTCTAAAATGAATTACCCCAGGAGCTACCTGTATGGAGGCTCCTATCTGTGGCTCTGCTACTGACACCCCACCCGATTCCTTTGTCTGAGGTTATCTCGGAGGGGCAGGATGCATGACTTGTTCCTGGCAGGGGTGTGAAAGGGACACTGCGCTACAAGCATAATCTTACCCTGTAGTGGCCAGCCGCTGGTGCAGCAGTCTGCCTGCTCATCCCTATCAATGGAGGTTCCCATGTGAGAGACGTCTTTGGCGTCTCCATTCTGGAAAGCCATTTTCACCCCAGAGTTCCTTGTTAAGGAACTCTGGGTCAGATACTAAACCCATTCCAAGATGGCTGCCACCCAGTATATTGTTATGGGGATATTCCTAATCCAACATGATGACTCTAGATGTTTCCTTTTTTGGGCTATATAAGGGGGAAGTTTCATTATTCATTGCTTCGCAATGCTTCAATCTCCCCAGTCATAGTATTCATCGTTCCTGACTTCTCTTTTGTTTTCAAGTTCAGCCAGTTCCTTCTTCCTGTTTCCTAATTTTCCAAATGCCTCTGTGTTCCTGAAGAGCCTGGCCCTCCATCAAACATTTTCTTTGTCATCATCTGAAGTCTCACTGACACCTTGGAGGTTTTTTGTCCACTGGCTTTTTCCACCTTTAGGGGTTTCTTCTGGAAGGCACCTTCTGCTTAGACACTTTCAAGCATCAGCAGCAATGTGGCTACTAGAATGGGTCACCCATACCTCTGGCAGACCAAGACAGTCAAAGCTTGGAATTTCACATCAATCCACAGCCAGAGATCCTTGACTAGGCATGCGACCTGTGGCACTACCAGATTTCTCTGCCTTAACTTATGGCTCCCAGCTCTCACCCCTGCTTGGGTCAACTCTTGACTCTTATTTTTTTCTCCATATCTCAACTTTCTTATGTACAATAGTTCACACACAAAACCTGTCACAGAGAAACATAAACAGAAAGAAACCCTTAGCAATGCAGCTCCTAAACTTTGAACAAATGAATGCAGCTTTGAAGGCTGGCTAGACTAAATAAAACGTAACCTGTAAGTACTGTGTTAGCAATGTACCTGCTAAAACAACCACTCTAATGCAGGCACTCGATTTGTCATCCTCATAGGTAGTACACATACATACAAAACATGAACAATGGACTCAACTGGACTTTTTCAAGGTGGCAAAGTAGTTTCACTTACAAAGGTTGCTTCTTTGTCAGCCTATTGCTCCAGGCCCGGCTTTAGGACAGTGCAACAATGGGTATGGAGCTCTAGGGGAGCTGCATTTTTAAATACCTAACAGGATTAAAAGCATATGCTAAAGAGTTTCTTGTGTGCCCCGCAATTTTCAGGCAGATAATTCTGGTGATTAATGCACTTGCTGGAAAGCTCTGGATTTTGCCTAGTGTAAGTTTTGATTCATCATAAAATAGTGCAGAGGACTGCGAAGCACATGTAACATGCAGACCATAGAATGCTATTGTATGTAGATAGTTCAGTGGGTTACTGTTTCTGTCACAGAGATCCTTTTGTTACTTACACTTTTATTAATTACACGCATCCTAATATAAAACAGTGAGCTGTGAACTTGCCTCAAAGATCTGCTTGCAAACTGCAAGGAATAGGTTTAGAACCTTGTGTTTTTCCCCAATTGTTCATTGCTAAAAAGGTTTTGTTTGAATAGAAATAACATTTTATTAGTACAGCCAACCCCAATCCCTGTATTATGTTTTTTTAATCTTGAGTTTGCGCTTTTCCCGACTAAGCACTCTTGAAATATACTCCCGCCAAACATGTGATTCCAACGCCTTGCAGTAGTAACATTTCTTTCACAATGATTTACACACTTGTATGATTAATTTTCCTTGTATAATGTGTGTGGGATATCAAATGCTTTCCCACCCTACATTGATATAAATTGTGCTATAAAAGAAATGAAATACCTTTGAGAGATGAGCTATGGAGAGTTGAGGAGCACTGTAGAAGGGTGGTAGTAAGGGAATCAATGGAGGAGGCTACTGCGGGGCACCAACAAAGTTTGTTGCACTGGGCACCACCAGTGCTAAAGCCGGCCCAAGTTGCACCACTGGCACAACTGGTGTTGTTGAATCTGTAACTCCAGAAGTGGCAACTAAGGACCTGATTTAGATCTCGGCAGATGGGATATCCTTCACAAATGTGACGGATATCCCGTCCACCATATTATGATGTTCATAGGATATAATGGGATCGCTATATGGCAGACAGTATATCTGTCATGTTAGTGACGGAGTAATCCCCTTCCCCAAGATCTACATCAGGCCCTTAATTGTTTCTTGACGTTCTACCATAGAGTTCTAGTGACAGACCTTTTGAAGAGCTTATGTCTTTCCACAAAATTGTATCTATGTAAACACGGCAAGATGTTTTAACATACCAAGTCGTTTTTAAGGGATTGGATACAATTGAAGACATTATTATTAACAGCACATTTTTAGGATTCTGCAGTACCCCATGAAGTTGATGGATGCACAGAAGCAGAATTTATGGATTGGTAGCCCAGGGAACATTGGTGAAGTTAAAAAGTGGATGTATTTGATTGAAGGAGCCACCAGCCAATTGCTGCGTATTTTTGTTTTTTAATTCGAGGTCCAGCTTGAATGCTTGTGGGGGGAAGGTCTAATGTGTGCTTTTTAATCAAACTCCCAGAAGTTTACTTTTTAAAACCTAATGTGAGTAAAGCCATCACCTAAACAGCAGTTAAGCAGTGCTTAACAGAAAGAAGCAATGAGTTTGTATACTTAAACGTCCCTTGTGCTTGTATTTAATGTTCACGTATTTCTCCTCGATGTCCGAGAATTTCAAACCCAGGACGTCAAGCCCTTGAAGTATCATGCAAGTTGCAGATCCTTAAAAATCTTTAGGACATTTTTATTATTTGTTGGATATGCAGCTAAAAACAATGTGTTTTTGTTGAAATTGCAAATTATGCACCAGTTGATAAATTATGTGGCAAATGTGGCCAACCTCTGAGGCCGCAGAAGCTCATTATACCTTTGGGCCTGATTATGGTGGAAGACAGAATGGATGGAAGCAAAAAGTCACTCTCAGACTTTTTTTATCTGGAATGTTTAGCAACGTGAGTTTCTTCCTTTAGGGACCAGTGAGCCTAGGTCTGGCCACTTTGTTTACTGACGGTAAACAAAACACAAAATCATAGACTGTTTTACGCATTTGACCATCCCAACTGAATGGGTCGTATTTTTAGAACCACACTACTCTCCTCTTATCCATTAATTGTGCATATTAATGAGAGAATCCTGGTGCACATTACAATTTTCCAATTAGGATAAAACATCAGCCTCATTTTGTCTTGAAAAAGTCCTGGGCGTATAGCTGTTAAAGGGCAAAAACACGTATGGCATGAACTACCGAGATGAAAAATCGGCTTTCATGAAACCGGCAACAAGATAAATACAAGATTTCTATGTGACTAAGTGAATAAGACTAATAAAACTCAACAAAAACTGATGCTGTATCTCATGATGGTTTGATATATATGTCTCATAAAAATTATTTATGATTTTCACTATGTCTTTTGGTAGCCTACACTCTCAGGATAAAAGTGCATTGTAAGAGCTCAGGGAATGGTTGAGTATTAGGATAGCAGTGCTAGGAACTGGTTAAAAGAGCATTTTGAGAGTTTGGTGCACGTTCTAGCTGAAGTTTAGCAGTGTATGGGACAGGGAATGAAACAAGTACTTTGTGAGAACTCCTTTCACGTCCCAGTGCCATGCGTTCAAGTGTATTGTCAGACTATGGGGGGCATTATGACCCCGGCGGTGAGTGGTAATGTGGCGGCAGTACCGACAACAGGCTGGCGGTACATACTGCCACATTATGAGAATGGTGGGTTAACTGCAGCCAATCCGCCACTTCTCCACTCAGACCGTCATGGCGGTAGCAGCCGCCGGGCCTGAAATGTCAATCTCCAGCCCGGCGGCTGCAAAGTACCGCCAGCGGCCTTTTGAGCCAGCCTACCACCATGGTTCTCGTGGCAAACCGTGGCGGGAGGCCCTACCAGTGACAGGGAATTCCTTCCCTGTCACTGGTAGGCAGCTCCCCACCCCTCTCCATCCAAACTCCCCCCCACCGATCCTTTCAGCTCCCCCAATACACGCACACACCCGCAGACACGCACCACGGATACACCCACTCACTCACACTGGCATACACACATTCATACATGCATACATCCAGTCATGCTTGCACACATTTGTACACACATTCACACTGACATGCAGACAGGCACTCACATTACCATTCTTACACGCATTCACACACATGCATACACCGACACAAACAACACTACACACACAGACGCATTCACGAACACACTCACAAATTCATGCATACAACCACACACACAACACACGCCACCCCCCTCCCCTATCGGAAGCCCAACTTACCTTCTTCCAGGTGGTCATCCGGCAGGGAACGGGAAGGGGCGCTGCTACCACCAGCAGCGCCCGCCAGCAGAACACCGCCAGGCCGTGTCACAGGTCATGATACAGCTGGCGGCGTTCAACTGGCGTGGCGGTGCTCGTGATAGCTGCGCCAGCTTACCACCATCCGCCAGTATGATCACTGCCGGATTTCTGCCCTTCTTGTGGCGGAAGTCCGGCAGTGATCATAGTATGGCAGACGGATGGTAGCCGTGGTGACGGTATTTTGGCAGCCATCACCGCGGTGGTAGGCGGCTTTACCGCCAATTACATAATGAGGGCCTAAGTTGACATACCAGGACTTGAACAGCGGTGCATGGAGTACGGCAGGATACAAGCACATTGTGAGACCTTAGTGCACATTCCAGTGTCATGTAGCTGTGCATGGAGCATGGCTGGACACAAGTGTATTTAGAGAGCTTAGTGCACATCCCAGGGCTAGGCAAGCTTTAAATGGCCCACACTAAATGCAAGGTGATGGCTCTGGAGATGCCTGAATTTTTTTAGCCTTTTTCCCTACCAGATTCAGCATCATTTAAACACGTACACAAAACTTCTCTCTCAGTTCTCCAACTTGTGTCTCGTCCTTCACTTTTATCCATCATGCTTTCATCCGGGATTCATTCCATTCTGAAATAAGAGCAAGATTCTGCTACGATTCTGCTTTTTAAAATGAAAGAAAATTAATCTGAAACTTAGAGTGACACGATTTTTAAAATAAAAAACCGGGACATTTTGCAAAAAATAGAAAAAGGATTACAATTTTACATTAACTCAGGGACGCAGTATAATTAAAGTGACAGCGGTCATCAACATAGAAACATAGAGAACAATGGCATTAAGGGAATACATTAAATGCTACTTTCAAACCCAGTATCTCACGCGTTAATTAAATTACTTTCTGACATTAGCTGCTAACTAGTCCTTCCTTAGTACACATAAAATCGCCTCGCTCCTTTTTCAGTCGATCCTCTCTAAAAACCGTGAAGTGCAATACATTTCCAGAAATCTGTCGGGACAGCTGTTGAAAACAAGCATTTGGAATGCCATGGGTCCCGTGTTTGCTCGAGTTAAAGCTATTAACGTTTTACATTCCTAACTGGACTTTTCTTGCCACATAAATTGAAAATGCAAAGTAAAACATTTGACATAAGCAAAAGGATTCAAAGCCCCATGGCCAACATGAGCGTGATCTCGAAGGGGAGAGACAAAAGGAAAAAGAAGTTCCCTCGCAGTCAAATGTACCTGCAAACATGCAATTATCCATGTAACAGGGTCGATGGCCAAGGTGATAACAAAACTGCCCCAAGGCGGGACAAACGTAAAGCATTTACCAATGATAACAAAGGATTTTTGAAAAGCAAGGCCACTAACTAGTGATAGTGATGGGCGAGTGGTGGGCGTGGTTAAAAGCCCACAGATAGATTACAACAGGTCAGAGCACTTGCTCGCTCGATCTAAAAAGGAGCTGACCTGAAAAGATATGAGCTGCTGCCTGTGAATCAGAACTCTGCTGCAAAACCACCCCCTCAGGTCCTGTGTGCTGCACGGCCCTGACTACTGCGATGTGAGATCAGTGGTTTACTTCTCCCTACTTAGCCAGTGAGCGCAGCAGTCAGGCAGTGCAGATCAGCACAAAGGTCACAGCGCTTCTGGGTGGACTATTTCCTTTTTTACCTAGCACAAAATTGATTTGTTAGTAGTTAGGACTGCTCAGTATTGGTAAGCGGTATTAGCAAAAAAAAAAAAAAAAAACAGTAACGGCTGTTTGCGATCCACATAACAGTGGAGTAGCAGATCAGGAAGAGCCAGTGCTTAATTTGAGCCGGTGGCTTCCGGTGCAGGGCACCGACACTTATTTTTCTCCCTCAAGCATTTACGGTGCGCAAAAGACATATGGAAAATACGGCGAAGGAGAAAACTAAAAAAGCGTCACAAATGCAGAAAGCTGCTAGAGTGAGTTGAAGGTGCGAGAGTGGCTATAAATGGATTAAAGAGGCCCGATATGGTTTCGAGATTACACTGCCTCAGTATTCCCTGCTCGCACATTTAAACTGCAACTTTATTTACAAATTAAGCACTGGGAAGAGCGGATGTTTTTACATGACCTAGATGCAGACAGCACGTTTTAAAGCAGGCTTCAGTTGACACAGGACTGGTATAAATTTACATTGCGGTTCATCGCTGTATGTGTTCCTTCTTGTCAATAAATGAGTCTGAGGAATATTTGTAATGCCAGCCACCTTAGTGATGTGTGGGGTGACTGAGTACTTGTTGAGGGGTGTGCTGTCATAATACCCGTTTATGATGAGGTACTACAGTAATTTGAACCCCTGCTGCGGAGAGTAGCTCACAAACTGGAGGTGTTGGTTTGAAAGCCGGATAGGGCCTACTCTGCCTTTTATCCATCAGAGGTCAATAAAACAGGCTCCATAGCTATATTTTTAATTTATTTTACGAGAGCGAGATGGAGGTGTACGTTATAGGGGTAGATAAAGAAGGGACAAAGGACAAGCCCCTGAAATAGCTATGAAGCAGGCTTGTGTATAATTTATAAATCGCTTTCGGTCAATCTTTGCTTTTCTGTCATGCATACTTTGCATTGTGAGCCTTTTAAAGGCAGTTTGTAAGCCATCATTGCCCTAATGGAGGTAGTTGCCAAAAAGGGTAATTTCTGTAATCTTTCTCATTACTCGCAGATAGATGTTTTTACCTGCTCGTGATGAACCCTCGCCCTATGTGTCACTCATAAAGCAATTACATGTCACACATAAGCGCCCTAAAAATATTGAAATGTCACACATATGCAAACGAAACGCGGCAGCTACGCACCAACCGCTGAAAATTAATTCACAAGACGCTGAAGATCAGTCTTTTCAGCTAACTCAAAATCTGTGCCACGCAGAAGCGACAGTTCTTTCGAGCAGTATCAAAAAATAGAAGTTATTTCGCAGTTCACATCCTTATTGAAATCAACCATGCTTCACAGCAAGTTATCTGGACACGTGTTTCAATCCTTCGAATTAGCTTTTCCTCAGGGTCAATGGGGCCTGCCATTTTACCTAAAATAGGATCAGACAGTATCAGCGTTTCCCCAAATCTTTTAACATCTCCAGCCCCAGACAGATAGAGTCACATGGTTAGATAAACAAATTACAGCTCTTAACGGTTAACCAACCAGATTTCACCGTTCCCAATTTCAATTTTTGTACACCACAGTCCTTTGTGTTCATTCAATCGCTCTTAAAATTAATCACAGATAATTTGCCACTTAGATTAGCGAAAAAGCACGAGCCGCCCCCTGTATTCCTAACTCACACACAAACTGTATATTAGCGCGCAGCGCCATCTCCTGACTAAAACATATAACACCATCTCCTGACTAAAACATATAACACCTCATTTCGACATTCTTGAATTGCATTGACTTTTCTTGCCACATAAACTGAAAATGAAAAGATAAACAGTTTAACATAAGGAAGCCCACGGCCGCCATGAGCGCGAAGCAAACACACAAAAGTCAACAGACATTAGCTCGCAGGGAAAGGTATTGGCAAAAGTGCAATTATCCATGTTACTGGCAAAAGTGCAATTATCTATGTAACAGGATCCATGTCATGCAAAGCGCGGGACTACTGCCCAGCCCACAAACCAACCAAAGGGATGGGCATGGTTTCAATCCCACAGAGAGATAACAACAGGGACAGAGCGCTTTGCGCGCTCAACCCTAAACAGCTGATGAAAAAATGGACTGTCCCAGCAAATCCGGCACGCCTGGTCACCCTATGTAAAGCAGGAAGGCCAAATGCACCTGCCTTGTGTCATCCTTGCCGGGTTCTAGAGGGTGGGTCAGATGGGCAGGGCCCTCCCAAGGTAGCCCTCGGTACTCCCAATGAGCAGTCACAAGTAGAAAAACATATTTTCTTCTTTTCCTTCTATCACCTGTGGATTCCAGGTAAAGTGTAATTTTTCGACTGTTGTTTAAATTTTCCCAGTCCTTACATGCAAGTGTCACTCTTGAACACTTTGGCTCCTTATAGAATGTTCCAGCTTTTCCACAATGTTCTGGCTCTTTCCACCAGTGCTGATCTGTCAAATCCTGTGACTCCATCATCTCTACAGTCTCCAAGCCCAGCCAACAGTCAGCCTGTATCTTGACTATAAGAATTGTGACAGTGACCCGGTGATATTGGATCCCCGGAAAGCATGAACTCTAGGATTCCTTGAACCACCTACAATAAATTTCATAAACACTTGTCAGACCAATATTTACAAGGCTAAGACCTCACAGAACATGAGATTTAAGCTCCTGCAGCTCAACTATTTGCATCACACCTACCTTACCCTTAAGAGCCTATACAAGATATTCCCAGTGGTACCTCACTCCTGGACCAGGAGGAGGTGTATTTGTGCTATTTGTGCTGGGCTGGAGGTTTTCTAGGTTGGCATTTCAAATACTATAACCTCAGTAACAGGCAAACACACCCTCCTCAAGCCTAACATATGTCTACTAGATCTCATGATACAATCCAAAGGGGTACTCTCTTCTTACTACTGCAAAGAGACTAAGGGGGTTATTCTAACTTTGGAGGAGTGTTAATCCGTTCTAAAAGTGACGGTAAAGTGACGGATATACCACCAGCCGTATTGCGAGTTCCATAGGATATAATGGACTCGTAATACGGCTGGTGGTAAATCCGTCACTTTTCCGTCACTTTTGGGACGGATTAACACCTCCTCCAAAGTTAGAATAACCCCCTAAATATAATGAATTGACAGTCTGTGTAGGTCCCTAGGCTTTCACAGATGAGCGATGGTTGAAAATAAGTAAATCAGAACCCATTTAGCAACTGATTTTCAGTGGTCGTGATGAGGAGCAGTTATAGACAACAAAGTGGATTAAAGACCTTAGACTGATGACTGGATTTAACGTTTTGTTCTTTTTGTGGGTCAAGAAAATTATGCTAAAATACAAAGGGATTGAACTGAGTCACCTTCATAACATCTTTTCGAAGGAGATAGTGGGATTCCAGGAATACAGGGGGCCTTGTTCCTCTGAACAATGCAGAGGAGTTAGGAGCTTTACCTGAAAAGGAGGACTAGAAAGTTCTATGGAATTTCCCAGAACCGTACTTAGAAACCAAGTGTTTTCAAAGCAGGAAAAAAATGGGCTTGACGATCCTGTATGAGGGCCAGGAGGGGAAAGACTCAACTGTGGTTTGGGTGCCTCGTTGTTAATGGGAGTCACAGTTTCTGAATCCTCTTCCTCTTTGTATGAAGAGCTGTGTCTTGAAATCCTGGTTATGGTAGAAGAAACCTCTGAATTGTGAGAGTCGTCTTGCAAGATGTCAGCTGGAAAAGTGGTTCGGTCCTCTGCTGGTCCGCCAAAAACATGAGATCAAAAAATGATTATAAGAGAGAATTGTGACTTGTTGTGGGAAGAAAAGTCAGGACATATTTGCTGAGTTCCTTAATGAAGTTATCTCCAAACAGCATGCTGTTGCATTTGAGTCTGAATAATTAGTTGCCATATTTCCACCCTGGCAACTATGATGGCTAGTATTACCATAATAATATTAGCCAAGAGGGACAGAGACATTCAGAGCAAAGTCTTCCATGAGTTTATTTGTTGAGTGCCTGTCTTAACTGGCAAGTATTACAATTATCAACGTGGTCAGCAGATACTCACTCTGTAGAGTTTGGGTGATAAATAGATGTGGATTCAAACATTGGCTTGACAGCTGCGTCCATAACAGATTTTATGCCTCTTCCCAGGAGGCCCAAACCTGAATGAATAATCTGCATCACCATTATCATAATTTTCACCATCTGTCTTATAGGCATGTACTATGTTGCTGAACTACAAACCTCTGCTTTTGGATAAAGGGGGTTGGTTGATACCCATCTGAGAGTCGAAGAGCTCCTCAAAGAGGAAGTTCTTTTATCTATTTTGGGACAGATGTAAAGACCCGCTAAACAAATTATCCAGGGCAATAATAGTGTCTTTCTTGATTTTATTGGACTGAGGCTCTGGACCTTGATGGTATTTTCTATTTTGGTCGAAAGAAGGATCATTAGAGAATTTCTTAGATAAAAGTTTAGTTAGAGATGCCTCAAATGTTTTTGGAAATATTAATTTTTTTTAATTTCCCTTACATCCCTGCATGTCTAATTTTCCAGCACCAACACTCCTCTTTCTAGCAGTCCAGTCTCACATCATGTCCAGGTGCTCGGTTTTATGTTATTTTAACACAGTGTCCACCGTCCTATTCTGTGTCTTGAGATACCAAGAAAGATCTGGTCTAATAAATGTGGCATTCTAAGCCTACTCCTCCTCTACATAGTACTAGAGAAGAAGGCTGCTGAGGAATTAATGTGCCTCAGCAGCTCAGAAGTTATAGGTTCTTTGGTGACAGCAAACTCTTCTGCTGTGTAAAGAAGCAGCTGAGGTAGAGAAATGTAATGGCCTGCAGAATGCCTTGCCTGTGCTATTGATATCATGAATGAAGTTTATTTTATGTATTGGGCCAACTCATTGAAAGTCAGTACAAGGACTGATAAGAATTGCTGATTCAAAAACAAGTTACGACCTGTGCTCCTTCCTTCATTCGCTGTTCTAATGCATTTTCAGTCTCGGTGAAAAGAACAAGCACATCTCTATTATTACATTAATACGTTGCTGTAATTTGTAGAGATGAGTTTGTCAAGTGTCAGCCATTGTTTTTGCACCACAGGTTCCAAGCTTCATTTTGACATGGAGGCAATAGGAATGAATTTGAACATGGCAGATCAGTTTCAGCAAAACCGGAGCATAGGGCTCTTCTGGTCCTCAGCATGGTTTCTGAACTTGTTCATGATATGACCTTTGTCTTTCCTTATATGAAGATATTGCTGCTAAAGGTATGCTTTTTAAATAAACACCATACAAAACTGTGAACAGGAGTACTGTGTACAGAACATTGATTCTAGAGGCATTTATATGCACAGTGATCTTTACTGCCACAATCTTGAAACCTGAGCTTTCTGAAATCAAATCTTAATACCACTGTCAGTGAAGGAGAGTGAAACAAAGCTTTGCTTGCCCTTCCTGATACCCTGTTCAGAATTCAACTATGAATCTGCTGGCCACTACACTGCAAGATGCATTGAACAGTGAGCTGAAGCCATACGATTTGAGCCATGCTCACAAACGAGTGGAAGTAGGCTCCAGGGACTTTGCAGATGATTGAAAGAGCCTATTAGGTGGCATACCATTGGCTCAGTGGGTCATACTAGGAGGATCCATCAGAGAAAATTTCTTATATATAGAGGCTGCACTTACAGTTTTATATACACACTGTACCAAAGCAATACAAGTGGAGCAAAATCTGGTGCTTTCCAGTTTCTACTGAAAAGGAAATGTTTCCTTTGGTGGTGCTTTGTCAGTATATATGTATAGACATACACATATGCATATGGTTGAATGGCTGACTCACTATTGAAAGTTGTACTAAGTCTCATGTCGTGGGCCCCATGCGGCCAGGCCCTTTAGGCTGTGCATGGTGGGGTTGGCCGCAGGGTCTGGCTGCAGGCCAGGCCCTGGGGCTTACCGCTGTGCATGGGGAGGGTTGCCCGTAGGATCTGACTTGTGGCCAGGCTCTGTGGCCTACTCCCTATGTGCACCCAACCTCGCACCATGCACGGCGGCCACAGACCAGGCCCTGCAGATTACCCCTAAAAACAACCAACACCACGCACAGCCTTTGGCGTAGCACAGCAGAGGTTGGCCGCAGTGATTGGTCACGGCCCAAAGTTGTGAGTGGCACATGGTTGGATGCTTGTAATGGGTAGACAGCTGGGCCTGGCCACAGGTTTTATGGCCACCTCAAGCCATGCCAATCAGATATCAGCATGAGGAATGTTGGTTCTGCGAAGGATCCATATTCCTATATATCTATATTTCTTTTTCCTTTTATATCTCTAAAATTACTGAACAGATTTACACCAAATCACAGAAAGCACACTTTCTGGACCAAGAGCTAGCTTTCTGCCAAATTTGGTGTAATTCCGACCAGCAGTTTGGGCTGTAGTTGTGTTCAAAATGCCTAAGAGAATTAACATGGGGAAAACACGTTTTGGGGCCTCCTCTTTTTCTCGGCCCCTGCTTGATAGATCACCGAGAAAGTTTTAAGACAGCAGCTGAATGACTGTTGTATGAGTTTTGAAAATTTTGTGAAGCTTCGTTAAATGGCCCCAAAGTTACTAGCACAACAAAAAACACCTTTCCTATGGAAACTAGGTACTAACCTAGGTTCTACTGGTGATCACCAGTAGGTTATATACATAAATATATATGCAGAAACGAAACCCGGCAAAACCTGACTGTGTCCACCACTATGGTCGGTGCGCGTTGTGGATGCTGGACCAGCTGTCAATATCCACAAACAGTGTCCAACTCTTAAGACACAGAAAGCTCAGACTCCAGAACCGGGTTCATAATATTTTAAGGGCTATATATATTCACTGAAAAGACCAAAGATTACAGTGACGTTATAGTTAGGTTCTTAATTTACTTGTACAAAACCATGGAAATTCAGCAGTTATAGTTATATTAACTCGTGCCCTAAGGTAACTATAACTCGCACCCTCGCCATGCACTGCTAGTCACCCCACATATTACATCACTCACGACATCATCTATGACATCATTGATAATATTACTGCAACATTCGCACTGAAATTATTGATGAGAAAACTATGCCCGGTGGAAATGCGAGTTATAATTATTAAAGATAACTATTACTGCTGAATTTTTATGGTTTTGGGTGTGGAAAATCTGAACCTAACTATAACGTCCCTGAAACCTTTGTTTATTTCAGTGAATTTCTAAGGGTTTGTAACTGCTATTTCCTAACTATAATGGCCCAGGTGTCTTTGTTTTTTTCAGTGAATATTTATGCAAAAAAGAAGCAGAAAACTCGGGGTAGTTCCTACATTTAAATGGAGAGCAGTTCTTTTCTATGGAGCAATCTACAATACCACAGACACTCTGAATCTGCTCACCTCAAATTCTGTTGCCCTGGCAGCGTTTGCAAACATAAGATTAGCACAGTGTCACCCATGCCAAGCTAGAAAGGGGCAAAGTTGTTTGCCATTTTTACAGCAAAGTCTTTCAGCATAGTATTAGCAAGTGCCCTCCATGCTGAGTTGAAAAATGACAAATGCCTTTTACCACTCCACTGCTTCTATATATTCACTGAAATACTCAAAGGTTAAAGTAACATTATAGTTAGGTGAAAATTTCAGTTACAGCATAATTTTTTTAACTCAGAAACACTGAAGTTAATTACTTAAAGTTAGCTCAAGTAACTATGAGTTATGCCTTAAAGTAATTATAACTTGTGCCCCCACCCTGCACAGTCATGTCATCAATTATGTAATTTCAGATGTTGCAATGATGTTATCAGTGATGCCATAGATCATGTCATGAGTGATATAATATGTGGGGTAATTAGCAGTGCATGGTTAAAAACGATGGGTTACAGGTTGGTCAAGTTTCTTATTAATTATTTCTGAATTGGGATCCCTGAATCATGTACAGAGTGTAGGAGGCTGGCCCTCTGTGTAGTGTGCAAAGCTAGGCATACTGTACAGGGGGTCCACGCAACCATACGTTAGTTTCCACAGGTAAAAAACTAGATCACCCAATTACCCTATTTTTGAGGTAGCTTGGTCGAGCAGAACTCTGACCTGTTTCAGGTCCTGAGCTCGCCCCCCACGACCGCAGCACCAACCTGCTGCCTTCTGCCTCTGTCCCACGAGCACGCTGCCGTTTGCGTGTTCGAGGCCCTCCTCCACCCGCAGGCATCCTCCTGCGCCTCATCCCTGGTGGCTAGTGGGCTCACTTGACCCGTGTGCCGCTTCCGCCGTCCTGTAAGTGTTTTTTGGCTTTTTCGTTTTTTCAGCGCCTCGCCGCCGGCGCTTCTGCCCCCTTTGTGCCCCCCTGATTGCTGTCTCCCGATCGTGTATTGTGCCATTTTTGTATTTCTGATTGTATTTCTGATTGTATTTTCTCATTGTAACTGCTTGTAGTTTTGCTCGTTTTCAGTGTTTTTTGCCCCTTGTGCGCTACCCGTTCCCTGCCGCTGCCTCCCTGCGGCCCCGCCCCCCTCGTGCCCCCATTTGCCGCTCCCTCCCGCCTCCCGCCTCCCAGCTGCTCCTCCCTCCCCCCTCCCTTCTTAATGGCTGGCGCTGCGCGTCGCGAGTGAGCGAACTCTGACCTGTTTCAGGTCCTGAGCTCGCCCCCCACGACCGCAGCAACAACCTGCTGCCTTCTGCCTCTGTCCCACGAGCACGCTGCCGTTTGCGTGTTCGAGGCCCTCCTCCACCCGCAGGCATCCTCCTGCGCCTCATCCCTGGTGGCTAGTGGGCTCACTTGACCCGTGTGCCGCTTCCGCCGTCCTGTAAGTGTTTTTTGGCTTTTTCATTTTTTCAGCGCCTCGCCGCCGGCGCTTCTGCCCCCTTTGTGCCCCCCTGATTGCTGTCTCCCCGATCGTGTATTGTGCCATTATTGTATTTCTGATTGTATTTCTGATTGTATTTTCTCATTGTAACTGCTTGTAGTTTTGCTCGTTTTCAGTGTTTTTTGCCCCTTGTGCGCTCCCCGTTCCCTGCCGCTGCCTCCCTGCGGCCCCGCCCCCCTCGCGCCCCCATTTGCCGCTCCCTCCCGCCTCCCAGCTGCTCCTCCCTCCCCCCTCCCTTCTTAATGGCTGGCGCTGCGCGTCGCGAGTGAGCGAACTCTGACCTGTTTCAGGTCCTGAGCTCGCCCCCCACGACCGCAGCACCAACCTGCTGCCTTCTGCCTCTGTCCCACGAGCACGCTGCCGTTTGCGTGTTCGAGGCCCTCCTCCACCCGCAGGCATCCTCCTGCGCCTCATCCCTGGTGGCTAGTGGGCTCACTTGACCCGTGTGCCGCTTCCGCCGTCCTGTAAGTGTTTTTTGGCTTTTTCGTTTTTTCAGCGCCTCGCCGCCGGCGCTTCTGCCCCCTTTGTGCCCCCCTGATTGCTGTCTCCCCGATCGTGTATTGTGCCATTATTGTATTTCTGATTGTATTTCTGATTGTATTTTCTCATTGTAACTGCTTGTAGTTTTGCTCGTTTTCAGTGTTTTTTGCCCCTTGTGCGCTCCCCGTTCCCTGCCGCTGCCTCCCTGCGGCCCGCCCCCCTCGCGCCCCCATTTGCCGCTCCCTCCCGCCTCCCAGCTGCTCCTCCCTCCCCCCTCCCTTCTTAATGGCTGGAGGCGCGCCAGAGGCAAGCCCGTCTGCGCCCGTCCGCGCCTGGACCGCGGCCAGCGCCACACCCCCTGGCCCTCGCGCCCCCCGCATCCGCTACTCGATCGACGAACTCCGCGCCTTCAACCCCGGCCCCTCCACTGAATGCTGCCGGGCATCCCCGAAGCACACTGAAGGACCTTTTTCCTGCCGTACCTGCAACTTCTCCTGCATCAGAACGACCAATCCAACTACTGAAACATTCAACCCCAACCACCTGAACTGCATCCTCATCAACACCCGCTCCGCACGAAAACACGCCATCGAGCTCTGGGATTTGCTCGACACCACTGCTCCTGACGTGGCTTTCCTGACCGAAACCTGGTGGAACGACTCCTCGTCTCCGGACATCGCCATCGCCATACCGGACGGCTACAAAATCACCAGAAGAGATCGAACCAACGGAATCGGCGGCGGAATAGCCATCGCTCACAAAGCTACCCTCAAAATCCACACCCACTCGGACGACACCCTCAGGACAGCCGAACACCTCCACTTCCAGATCCACACGGACCCCAACACGACCCTCAGAGGAACCCTCATATACCGCCCTCCAGGACCAAGAGCCCCCTTCAGCGACACCATCGCCGACCTTGCAAGCACCCACGCCCTCGCTTCCCCGGATTACATCCTCCTGGGAGATCTGAACTACCATCTGGAAAATGCCAACGACGTCAACACCGCATCACTGACCTCCAACCTCCTCAACCTCGGACTCCGCCAGCTAGTCAACACGCCCACCCACATCGCTGGACACACCCTTGACCCCCTCTTCACCTCAAGCAACCACGTTTCCTTCAGCCACACCTCCGAACTCCACTGGACCGACCATCACTGCGTCCATTTCACCTATAAGAAAACCACAGAGCAACACCGCATCCAGCTACCTCCCCACCGCCGCTGGGGCAAAGTCACCCAAGACCAACTGACCAGCACCCTCATCAACAACCTTCCACCCGACGCAACCGACCCGAGCACAGCCGCCATCAACCTCCATCAATGGATCCTCGACTGCGCCAACACCCTTGCCCCTCTCAAGAAACCCACCGCCATCCAAGGAAAGAAAAAACCAGCCTGGTTCACAGACGATCTAACCACCTCCAAAAGCATCTGCCAGAAGCTAAAAAAAAAAGGATCCAAGAACGCACACCCGACAACCTCGTCGCCCTCAAATACGCCAACCGCGAACACCACCAACGGATCTGCATCGCCAAGCGCGCCCACTTCACCGAACGCATCAACAACAACGCCCACGACTGCAAAGAACTCTTCGGCATCGTGAAGGAACTCTCCAATCCAAAAGCCAACTCCAACGACATCCCGCCCTCCCAGAAACTCTGCGACGACCTCTCCACCTTCTTCCACCAGAAAATCGCTACCATCCACGACAGCTTCAACACCGGTCCACCGCCAGACCCCACCCCCGACGTCTCCTCCCGCGACTGCCGCCTCACCGCCTGGACCCACGTGGACGAGGCAGAAACCATAACAACCATGAACACCATCCACTCAGGCTCCCCCACGGACCCCTGCCCCCATCATGTTTTCAACTCAGCCAACGCCACCATCGCCCCCGAACTCCACAAGATCATCAACCTCTCCTTCACTTCTGCCACCTTCCCGGACAGCTGGAAACACGCAGAAATCCAACCCCTCCTCAAAAAACCCAAGGCCGACCCCAACGATCTCAAAAACTTCCGTCCGATCTCTCTCCTCCCTTTTCCAGCGAAAGTCATCGAGAAGATCGTCAACACTCAGCTCACCCACTTCCTCGAAGACAATTCCATCCTGGACCCCTCACAATCCGGATTCAGACGAAACCACAGCACTGAGACTGCTCTCCTCGCCGCCACAGATGACATCAGACATCAAATGGACAACGGCGAAACCTCAGCCCTCATCCTCCTCGACCTATCAACCGCCTTTGACACCGTCTGCCACCGCACCCTACTGACCCGCCTCCAGGAAGCCGGCATCCAAGACAAAGCCCTCCACTGGATCTCATCCTTCCTCTCCGACAGAACGCAGAGAGTCCGTCTCTCCCCTTTCCGCTCCAAAGCCACCAACCTCATCTGCGGCGTCCCCCAAGGATCCTCCCTCAGCCCTACGTTGTTCACCGTCTACATGGCCCCCGTCGCTCAACTGGCCCGCCAACATCATCTCAGCATCATCTCCTACGCCGACGACACCCAGCTCGTCCTCTCCCTGACCAAAGACCCGCTCACCGCCAAAACAAACCTCCACGAGGGACTAAAATCCATTGCCGATTGGATGAACAACAGTCGCCTGAAACTCAACTCCGACAAGACGGAAGTCCTCATCCTCGGGCGCACTCCCTCGGCCTGGAACGACTCATGGTGGCCCTCCGTCCTCGGACCCCCGCCCACCCCTGCCAGCCACGCAAGAAACCTCGGCTTCATCCTGGACTCTGCCCTCACCATGTCCAAACAGGTCAGCGCCGTCTCCTCCTCCTGTTTCAACACCCTTCGAATGCTCCGCAGAATCTTCAAGTGGATTCCAACAGAAACCAGAAAGACGGTGACCCAGGCCCTCGTCAGCAGCAGACTTGACTAAGGCAACGCACTCTACACAGGCATCCCAACCAAAGACATCAAACGACTCCAACGTATCCAAAATGCCTCCGCCCGACTGATCCTCGACATACCCCGCCGAAGTCACATCTCCCCTCACCTAAAGGAACTCCACTGGCTCCCGGTAGACAAGAGGATCACCTTTAAACTCCTGACCCACGCTCACAAGGCACTTCACAACACCGGACCCTCCTACCTCAACACCAGACTTAACTTCTACACTCCAACACGTCAACTCCGATCCGCCAACCTCGCCCTCGCCATCGTACCCCGAATCCAGCGCAAGACATCCGGCGGCAGATCCTTCTCCTTCCTCGCCGCCAAGACCTGGAACTCTCTCCCCACATCTCTTCGCCAGACCCAGGACCTCCTCGCATTCAGAAGGCTCCTCAAGACCTGGCTCTTCGACCGCTAAATCAGCAGCGCTCCCCACCCCCCCTCAGCGCCTCGAAACCCTGACGGGTACATAGCGCGCTTTATAAATACTATGATTGATTGATTGATTGAGTTAGGATAAACATGAAGAAGTGAAAATCATTTGTTGTGCTCACAGTATCAATCATACAACTCACACATTCAAAGGAATAACTCGAGACTAATTTATAAAAATACTTCAGATATTTATATCAATTTTAAGACCAAGATTATCAAAATTGGTTAAATCCTTTTTAAGATATGGATTTCTGAAGTTTTAATAAATGCAATCTTTCTGTGCGTAATTACGGACCATAAGAATCAATAGGAAGACACCTTTAAAAATTCACAGTAAATCACACAGCTGCTTTACCAAGTTCTGCTTTTGCAGGTTGATTGAGGTCATAGGTGGGCACGCTGTGCCAGCTGGAGGAGTTCGGGCGGCTCCCGGGGGGAACAGTGGGGAAAATTCTTTTGGAGCTGGTGCAGGGCCACTGAGGGGGAACACTTGGAAAAGGTCTGCTCTGGTCAGGTTAAAGGTAGTTCCTTGGGGTTCCCTTGGATTGTTGAGGTTGCAAGGGTTGAGGGGCCCTTACGGAACAGCTGGTTCTTTATTCTAGGGCACAGGACGGCTGGGTGCAGAGTGAATCAGTGAGACAGAGATTGTGCACAAAGGAGCCCTTTAGATCTGGAGGTAGGTCTCTTTGTCGATTGCTTTCAGGGCAACAGGGGTACTCTGGCGGGAGGTCTGGGGTGTTCCCGAAGTCCCTTGACGAGGCCTTCCTCCTGGTCCTTTTTCAGCACTGGCAAGCAGGTTTTCCTGGTGTCCAACATCAGCTGACCAGTACCCAGGGTATTAGTACGGTCCGGTCCCTAGAGGATGCAGTGCCGCCAACCTTGGCACACTTGCAGGGTTTGTCCTTGTGGTCATTGGTGTGTCATCGGATCCGGCTGCAACTTCCGGTTCAGGAGATATCAGCCAGTCAGTGAAATGACCCTCGCTGGGATGCTGGTTCTTGGTTTGTTGCAGAGTGGTACATCCACTCTGGAGGGAGGTCTTGGGGGATTGGTGAAGTCTGGAGGTCCTCTTGGTTCCTTGAGGTCAGTCCAGTCACCAGATTCTCTGTAGCAGCGTTTGTTGGGTCCTTGGTGCAGCAGGCAGGGTTTGGCACCCTTTCTTTGTGCAGCAGGTCCACAGTTCTCTTGCCTTTGATTATCTTGGTGCTGGTCTTCTTTGTGGCCTTCAAATATTATTTCTTGGTCTAGGGGGTGCCCACTAAATACTGAATTTAGTGGGCATTTTAGGGTGAATGTGGTAGTGTCCAGTGAGACACTTACCTTTTGGGTGGCTACACCCACTATAGTGACCACTTCCTGTGGGAAGGGTCACTTCCCTAAATGTAATTGGCTATTTTCCTTCCATCTAAGATGGAGGAAAATTAAATGGAGGGTCTACCTCGCAGGACACACCTTAGGGGTGGTGCATGCCAGAGGCAAACCGCCTTATCCTTCGGGGTAAGTTTCCCTACCCCGCAATGCATGTTTGCGTGTGTGTTCATTTTCTACACTGCATTTTATTACCCTGTGTGCTGTGTTGTGTGCTGTGTTTTATGACACTTATTCACCACCTTTATTATAATTACCATTTTATTCTTTCTACAGACCTACCTTAATATGAAGAAACAGTTCAGGTAGGCTTATTATTCTACTCTTTACCACACACTTAGCATGCTACAAAGCATTCATCCCTAGGGGATCCATGACCCCGACGAATGGCCCTGACCTTCCAGCACGTAGAGAGGGCAGAAACATGTTGGTCCTTGTTTTTTTTAGACTCTGTGAGTCATTAATCTCAACTGAGTCCCAAACATAAATTTTAACCTTACCTACATACACCTCTATTAAAGTACCCTACTAACCGGGATAGGTGACGTGTAAGGTAATTTTATTCACACCCCTTCTGGATCCCTGTGAAATATCCAGTTAGATTTATTTCAGCACTCCCTCTGTAGTTCCTTTAACAACGAGGTTGAGTCCGCCCAGGTAGTGCTATCTTACAGGTGTGGGGCTAGGTGGTCAAATGATGAAGCATGACACTATTATGTGTGTGAGGCCACCTAGTCTGTAAAAGGAACTCCCTCTTGTAGATACAGCCACTACCATAGACATTCTACACACAGCCCTCTATCCAGCAATTACACGCTGAGGCAGAGCGTCTAGTCTAGGGTTCACTAATCCAGTTTACCCTCACTTTATCACCCCACACTTCCAGTGGTATATGCATGCCAGGTGGGACCACTCCTCCTACCATTTGTGGGGTTTCCCCCCTTTGCTCCTGACAAACGTGGAGGTTTGCAAAGGGGGAGGCCATCTGCTGCTAGCAGCAGGACTGGGGGTCGAGTTTCAGGGACGGTAGCCCTTTGAAGCTCATTGCCAACGCAGTGCACATTCCGGAGGGAGGGGATATTAGCTCCTCAACCCAGGAAGGGCATTGTTTTACAAACCACAGAGACAGGGCTCTCCCCCTTGGTTTGTATATTGGCTGTCGGGAGGTGGCAGCCTGGCTAGAACCAGTCAGCAAACATGCCAGGTTTGTGGGGCACCTCTAAGGTGAATCCTGGGTACATTTTATAATAAATCCATTACTGGCAATGTTGGATTTATCATTCTGAGTTGTTTGATACCAAACAGCCCAGGGTTTAGAGTACCCATCATGTAGCTGGGAAACTCAAGTTGTATTGAAATGGCTGCTCTGCTCACTCAGTATGCCCGAGTTTTGGCAAGGACACAGTGGGGGCATATTGCTCATGCAGCTATGCTCTTATGTATGTAATGGAGCACCCTGCCTTAGGGCTGTAAGGCCTGCCAGAGGGGTGTCTTACCCATAGTAAATGCAGTGTATGGTGGACAGGGCACACTGGCACTGTGCCATGTTGAGTTTGTGCTTTTGGTTTGCACCATGGTTTGGTTTGGATGGCAGGGCTGGGTTGCATCTGGATGCATGGCCCTAGAGGGTGGCACAATCAATGCTGCTTCCCTCTGGAGTCTACCCTTAGTACCCCATGCCCTGGGTACTTAAGTACCTTTTTTCTAGGGACTAGTGGTAGCTAAAGGTGTTTCCCATTACCTTTGCAATTTTCAGGGAAATAACACTGGCACTGGGAACCTGGTTAGCAGGATCCCAGTGGACTCCAGTCCAAGTTGCATTCAGAAACCAGGCAAAAAGTGTGTGTATGGGGGAGGAGGGTACAGCAACAAGGTGCCACTTTCCCACACAGAGGTCATTCACTTTATGGCCAACGTATTGTTTTTTTACAGCTTTGGGGCTGACACTGAAACACATAAATAAAGCATGCTGATCGACACGTAGGATACTGTCTTATGACAAAGGTTTTTCTTGTAATAGAACTTGTTTATAAAAGCTAATCACATGTGATATACCTTATAAAACCATTGCACTAAACCTTTGCATTTTTAAATCTTGCTCTCACAAAAGAGCTTGTATATTGGGTGCTCCTAGATAAGCAATGACTGAGGCTTTTGCAAGAGCCTTCTGTAATTTTTTGCAAGTCGGTGGATAATAAGGGAATTGTTATTTGAAATATATTTTTGTACTTCGGAGCAGATAGATGATGGATGATAGTCAACCACAAATGGGATTCTGGCACCAAGAAAAATAATAATTATTAATGCGCTGCAGTTACACAGTTACAATAAATGCAGTTTAAAAACAAGGAATATTATATTTGCTGCCAGAGAGCCTCAAAGCCTTGATACTTAAATCAATAATGTGGAAAAGCATTCTTATAGTAAAGTGGGCTTTGTGAAGAGCAAACCAATTTTCTTGAAGAATGGTGGCAGAGCTTCCAAGCAAAGCTGTGTTAACATGGCCAGAGCATCTATTCAGTAGACGATGGTTGTGTCACAGAAGGACAGGAGCAGCCTGACAGATGCAAACCATGTCAGAGTGGCCTGCCTCTTCAAGGACAGAAGGAGAAGGCAAAGTCTGCACCCTGTTCATAAGAGAGAAGCAGATGGTAGGTGTTGTGAAATGCTTCCAGCTATGTTATTGAGAAACAAGAGTATATGTGGTTGAGCCCAAAGTGTGACTGATGCCACAGCTCAGATTAAAGGACAAGAGTCCGAGCAAGATAAAAGGTTGCAACTAGATTAACACACAGGTGGCACAATACAGTTTAGCAAAAAATACCAAACCCTAAGAAAATATGTAAATACAATTATTTAAGAAGACCAATGATAAGAATGTGGGAAATAATACTTATCTTGACTCATGAAACAAGAAAAGAGGACTTGTTGCTCTCAGTCAGTGCTATTGATAGGCTACCTGCATGCTGAAAGGCATACTAGTGTTTTGTTTTGTTTTCGTTGGTTGTTTGTCTCACTAAAAAGGGAAATGTATTTGTTTGTATATTGGTTGCTGTTTGATTAAAGCAAAAAAAATGTAAGCATAATAGGAGCTTTTGGTCTTGTAATAAAATCAGAATATACCAATGGGTAAGGGAATGCGATGGTGTGTGGGGAATTGTGACAGTGTGATAGTATATGCTGGTGAATCAGAATATGACAGTGGGTAAGGAATTGTGAGTGTTTGCATTTATCAATGCTAGAATGCAGTGGCTTGGTGAAAACCCATTTAAGTGGTTTAAGCAGGATCTGCCACTGGGCTTGATGAGGTGGTCAACTGAATCCCTCTAAAGCCAGAATTAGTGGTTTATAGGTCTCTTCTGTCTGCATCTCTGCAGACAAAAAAACTCACAAATAACACTGTTAAGGAATACCATGTCAAAGGGATGTGCGAGGTGGGATGATATATACAGCAAAGGAAACTGAGAAAAACACATGATGACATGATGCAAATAGGATAAAAACAGAGTGGGACCGATGGAAAAAGTAAGCGTGAGAGAGAATAAGTAAGAAAAAGTTTAAGGATGAGACAAAAGAAGGGTAAAAAGCAGTGGCAGCTGCTGCAGATCTCAAGGAGAGGGGTGGGCAAGGGGGAGGGATGAGGGAATAAAAAAATAATAACATTTAAAAAAGTACCTCTTCCTGTCCCCGCTGTCCCATGCCACCTCACACTTAGCAGCTCTTCTTCTGGTGTCCCATCATTCACTGAGACACCAGCATAGGCTCCCCAGCAATCCTGGCACTGCTTTCATGCTAAACCTAGCATGAAAGCAGCATCAGGATTGGTCTGAATGGCTTTTTCTGCCACTCAGACGCAACCCTGGGGTCTGTGCCTGAGATGGATGGCCAAACACACATGGGCACTTAGGTGCACTCTTGCCTCATCCCCACTCCCACCTCCCGTGGCCTAGCCCACCCCTCCCTGAACATGCTGCTGGCTGTGCCAGCAGGTGAAAAATAAAATGATAAAGAAATATAGTTTTTTCTTTCAGCTCCTGGCTTAACCGGGGGGGGGGGGGGTGACGCTCCTTCACCATTACGAAGGAGCCACCCCTGGTAAAAAGGAAGAGAAAAGAAAGAGTGGAAAGGTGAAAGAAAAAAAGAAAACTTGAAATGAGGAAGAAAATGTAAAAGGGGTGGAACGGTGAAGGGAAGAAAGTGTGAAAGAATGAATGGATAGAAGGGTGAAAGGATGAATGGATAGATAGATGGAAGGGTGAAAGGATGGCTGGAAGAGTCAATGGATTAACAGGTAAAAGGGTGAATGAATTGGAAGGACAAGAGGATGGATAGATGTGAAAAAATTAGAGGATTGCTAGGTGAAAGGATGGACAAATAAATATATTGATTGGTGAAAGAATGGATGTATATGTGAAAGGATGGCTGGAAGTGGGGTTCAATGCATGGAAATGCAAAATGGATGAACAAATGAATGGATAAACACATGGAACAGTGAAATGATGGATAGATCGAAGGAGGATGAAGGGGAAAGGGAGATCTTATAATGAGTTTTGGGATGGCTTGCTTCACTTGCTCAACGTGATTCGAGGTATGAATTCAGTAGAGGGTATTTTAATTTTCTGGTTACTCTCTTGCAGAAAAGTAATGGTGTCTGAGTAATTGTGGCAGATGTGTGAATTAACCATAAGTGGGTGTGACAAACATTGATGAAACATAAGGGAATGTGATGTATGGAAAAGTGATATTTGTGTAAATTCAAATGTTACTGAGAGAACATGATCTGTGAGTACAGATAGGGGTGACATGGCATTTCAGAGACAATAGAAGCTAAGAGGCAGACTGGTTATGTTGTTATAGGTATTTGTAGAGCACAGAGAGTGTATACTGGTGCTGAAAAGTAGAGGTGGTGTTGGCTGAGGCAGGGCTGAGGCTAGGTGAAGAGCCATGTCTTCCGTTCCTTGTGAAATTCAAGAACTGAGGAGTCAACTCTAATGTACAAAAGTAGGTTTCTCTAGGCTTTGGAAGCAAGGCAGGACAAGGTATGGCTGCTGGATCTAGGTCTGCGTATGTGAGGGCTGTATGTGAGTGGGACTGCCTAATTGGAGTTGTTTGGTAGTAATGTGGTAGTTAATATGATTGTTGAGGTAGGTGGGGTGATGTTGTGCAAGGCTTTGTTTGTATTTGCGATGAGTTTGAAGAGTGCCCGTTGCGGATGGGAAATCAGTGGAGGTCTTTGAGATGTGCGGTGATGTAGGAGTGGGGAAGGCTGAGAGTGAGTCTGGTAGCTGAGTTCTGTGTGGTGTGTAGTCTTAAGGTCAGCTGAGTGTTGACTCCTACGTAGACTGCGTTGCTGTAGTCCA
This sequence comes from Pleurodeles waltl, assembly GCF_031143425.1. Lineage (NCBI taxonomy): Eukaryota > Metazoa > Chordata > Amphibia > Caudata > Salamandridae > Pleurodeles > Pleurodeles waltl. The sequence goes on along the minus strand of NC_090440.1, from coordinate 969,760,302 downwards.
ACTGGCTGGTTGTGAGGACCTGGGTGATGCTTCTGTGGATGCTGAATGAAAACCACTTGAATATCTTCTTGAACATCTTGAGTGTGTGGAAACATGAGGCATAAACAGCATTCACTTGACCTGTCATAGTGAAGTGGTTGTCAACTGCTATTCTGAGGTTCTTTGCATAAATGGTTGTGTTGGATGTGTGTTGATAAGGAAAAGTAGGGCAGGAGAAGAAAAATTGCAGGACATAGCTTTACGGGCTTCCCTAGGCACCCGGCTGTGGAGCCTGACACATGACTGACTTAGCTCTCCAGAATACTGTGCTAGGTCCCAAACATTTGCAATGCTTCCTTCTCCCCTGCGGTACTGAAATACATTGTAATGTTAATGTATGACAGTGATGAAAATGATGATGATGATGAGTGAGAGATGCAGATAGAGGATTTCAGAACGATGAGAGGAGAACAAGGTTGTAAGTATCTTGAAGAGTGAGACACCGTAGTGGAAAGTTGAGGGAAGTTGTGTCAAGGGTGGTGGGAAACATTTGAGACACTCTGAACACCACTAGCTTTTACATAGATTTTTGTAGTTGTCAATTCAATGTTTTATATGTTAAGAGCTGGAAAATGTTCACTTTGAATTATTCACAACATTATCATTGTTGTTACTTTTTTAGCTGATAAGGCTAAGAAGCATTGGCAAAGCCAAGACTCTAATTTGTTTTAGGTGTATGCTTGTTGGGGAACATGTCTGGTTGCAATACCAGAAACTCAGAAAGGTGCTCAAATACTATTCAGAAGACATGCTGTGTGAAGCACAGTGTTCTAGTTCACATCTTTTAAGCCATACTCTAAATCATATAGGCCAAGTCTCGTGGAAAGTATTCATGCTGCCATGCCCCTTTCAGACACCCCCACCTCTTAAAGTACTGGGTATATTAGCTTTTCAACAAACTGATCAGGATATGTGCCTTTATGACTGCAATCAGAAGCCTTCTCACATTACCACTTTAAGCCAATGCACCTAAAAGAAGAGTCCAAACTCCTTATGAAACACGAAATGGAATGGGTACACAAAGCGCATCAGCTATTTATCCCATTTTCTCTGGTGACCTGGTGCAACCCTCACTATCCCTGGTCTCAGGAGTCATAAAGCTAGCAGTACAAAAAGAAAGCAAACATGTTTCTTAGTGATCTGCTAACTTTCTATAGTATCCACTCCTGATCCCTAATTATCCTAGTGACTCAACAGTGACCTGCTGAGGGACTAACTATCAAACAAGGGGTGAATCCTGTGATGCACCCTGGGTTAAAGGGTGTGAAAGCTGAATTTATTACTAATGATTTTCATGTATTTTGGATTAAGGGTTTGCATAAAATTTGACTAACATATAGAAAATAATGTGCGACTTAGAAAAGGTGCCCACTTGAGTGGCTGTCATTAATTATGAAGTGTCTTTATTAAATGAAAAATACAATTAATTGAAGTGCCTTTAGAAATTTTAGCAGTGTGTCATATTAGTGATTTTACATTATGGTGGTCATTCTGACCCTGGCGGTCTTTGACCGCCAGGGCGGAGGACCGCGGGAGCACCGCCGACAGGCCGGCGGTGCTCCAATGGGGATTCCGACCGCGGCGGTAAAGCCGCGGTCGGACCGGCACCACTGGCGGGGTCCCGCCAGTGTACCGCGGCCCCATTGAATCCTCCGCGGCGGCGCAGCTTGCTGCACCGCCGCGGGGATTCCGACCCCCCCTACCGCCATCCAGATCCCGGCGGTCGGACCGCCGAGATCCGGATGGCGGTAGGGGGGGGTCGCGGGGCCCCTGGGGGCCCCTGCAGTGCCCATGCCACTGGCATGGGCATTGCAGGGGCCCCCGTAAGAGGGCCCCTACATGTATTTCACTGTCTGCTGCGCAGACAGTGAAATACGCGACGGGTGCAACTGCACCCGTCGCACAGCTTCCACTCCGCCGGCTCGATTCCGAGCCGGCTTCATCGTGGAAGCCTCTTTCCCGCTGGGCTGGCTGGCGGTCTGAAGGCGACCGCCCGCCAGCCCAGCGGGAAAGTCAGAATTACCGCCGCGGTCTTTTGACCGCGGAACGGTAACCTGACGGCGGGACTTTGGCGGGCGGCCTCCGCCGCCCGCCAAGGTCAGAATGAGGGCCTATGTATTTTGCTTTATTAGTTATAGGCCATAAATTGGCGAGGCGTGGGCCTAGTCTGCACAGCCTCAAATTAAGCTGCACTGTTTAATAAAATCGTGGAAATGTATGTCCAGAGAAATCAATTAATGTATTGTTCACACTGTGTTGACCAAACGTTAGCAGATATCTTTAACTTTCTCATGAGAACTGCCTGCTAGATTGCATCGTAGTATAAATTGTTATTTTGTATAGTTTGATGCGTGAGACAGCGATGTTCCCAGGAGCTAACAATGGATGCACTGACTGGAGTACGGATGGATACAAAAAGGATATCTGACAAGCTTGACGATGGGAACAGGAAAACAGGAGCCAATCATTGCCATGTGAAAGACAGTTTAGTTGTATATTAGATTTGGGGTTTAATCCTTATTGGACTAATTGTAAACATACGATTCTCTGACCAATGGCAGCGTGGGAAGTTGGATAGGTGATTCTAACTTAGCCAGACTGCACAGAGAGGGAACACGTTTTTTACTTCTTTGATTTCCTCTGTAAAAGGCTCATTCTATTACATCTGAGGAGCTGAATAGTTCCTGATGACTTTATTCCTATCTTTAACTTTATTGCTTAAGTTTCTAATGCTGAATGCTGATCCCTTAGACTTTGCTTCTTAAATGGTTCAGATAGTTTAGAGTCCCCTGTGTCTGAACCATCTCCTTTCACCGCCTGTTGCTGAAGCTGATCGAACAGATGTCCAACTGACGAAGATAATCTCAGCTCGCTGATCCATATGAAGAGAGGTATAACAAATGTTACTATTCTTGTTGTAAGTTTGTTCCTTGTTTCTAGGTACCAACCGCTATTTTGTTAGAGCCATAGCTAGATGTTTTTCCAAATCAACTGCGACTAAAGTTGTTTTGCATTAAGCCCAGACATGATATTCTAATCTAGATGTATGCTATTTCTATTGCACAGTTGTTCTTGCTCTTAATTTGTACTGTGACTCTTGAATGCCTATTTTTTAACGCATTTGCTAATTTGAGATTCTTTTGAAGATGTGGTCAACCATTGTTGTTTATTTTTGTATACCATTTGGTTTTGAGATTAATTTATGTGACGTTAGCATTGTTAATATAGGGAAATAAACTTTCTAAATTTTACATAAAGGTGTGGTTATTCATGAATAAATAGGTCATAGTGTGTGAAGATTACTGACTCCAAAGATTATCTAATGATGCTTGTTGATTATGATGATGTAAGTGTATTGTATTTGGGATTTATGGTAGAATCACTCTAAGCATAGTCAAAAGGTCTATCGAACCTCCAACGCATCCCCTTATAAATTAACAATAAGAGACCAAATAAGGACAGACGCTCTAACAGAAATGGTAGCAGAGGATGGTTAGTCTCCCTTAGAGGCCATCATAAAGTCCTTTTTCTTAGAAATAGGTACAAGAGTTGCATGGTTAGTCTCCTTAAGAGGCCACCATAAACATTCCCCTAAAGATAGGTAAAAGAGGTGCATGGTTTCCCTCCTTAAGAGGCCACCAAAGAGTTTGAGTCATTTTTTGTACGTGAAAACCTACCTTGCGCTAATGACATACAAGGTAGGCGTTCCCATGCAAAAACTGACTCTAAGGCATGGGCGCCTTATTTATCCTCTGGCGTCAAAATGACGCAGAGGAGAAGGGGGGCCTTAAAACAAGGCACCCAGATGGATTTGCGCCGTTTTTTAACACCTGGGTCAGGGCAGGCGTTAAGGGAACTGTGGGCTCATTTCCATGGTGGGAGACCATGGAAGCAGTCCACAGGTGCCCTTCCCTGCACCCAGGGACACCCCCTGCCACCCTCGCCCACCCCTGGAGGACACCCATGGATGGGGGAACCATCCATGGTGAGTGCAGGTAAGTATAATTTTTGTTTTTATTAATTGGCATAGGGGGGTCTAACTTGGCCCCCCCTACATGCCACTGTGCCCAATGGCCATTGGGCAGGAGAGCATGACTCCTGTCTTTGCTAAGACAGGAGTCATTTCCATGGGGGTTGTGTGTCAATGAATGGCGCTAGTCAGGTTAGAGCCAATATTTTTGACTCTAACCTGACTTGCACCATTCTTTGGCGCACAACCCCCAGCCTTCCCTTTGCCTCCACTGCCCGGTTACCGTCATTTATTTTGACGCTAACCAGGCCGAAGCTCCAACTAACGTCATTCTATAAGTAAGGCGCCCGGCTGGGGCATTGAAATGGCGTTAGCTGGCGGTAAACGTTTTGACGCAAATCTGTGCTAGCGCTGATTTGCGTGAAAAAGTATAAATATGGGCCAAAGTGTCCCCAGCTAATTTATAGTACTGTCAGAAAGAAGTGAAAGATTTGGGTCACCTAAATGTGAAAAGAATTAGGAAAATTTCTAGAGAAAGGGTCACAGCCATTTTGCAGATGAATCCCGCAGCAACACAGAGAGTTGTCAGGATGTTCCTGGGAACGGTGAGCTATTGTCATCAATGGATTCCCAACTTTTCTGTCATTTCAAAGCCGTTGCAGAAACTGACTCACAAAGAAGTTACTGATCCCTTGGTGTTAGATCAAGCCTGTATGAAAGCCTTTACTGGATTGAGAGAGAGAGTCTGTGCAAAGCCCCGGCTTTAGGAATGCCTGACTACACAAAACCCTTTAAGTTGATTTGTCATGAGCGTGATGCATGTTCTTTGTCTGTTTTGACACAAGTCCATGGTGGTGTAAACCGCCCAGTACCATATTTTTCAGCTACTTTGTGCCCAGTTGCAGCAGCTTTAACCTGCTATTTACGCACAGTTGCAGCGGTTGGACTAAGCCTTACTCAGAGTGGGAGAAGTGTGATGGGACGTCCTTAAACTGTTATAGTCCCTCACTCCATAGACGTTTTGCTTATCCGTTCTAAGACACAGTACCTGACTAAAGCAAGGCTGATGAAGTATGAAACTGTCATCCTGGGTTCCTCGTGTGTGTCGTTGAAAAGGCGTACCGTGCTTAACCCACCAACTTTGCTTTCAAAAAAGAATATTGAGGTTGACAAATTGAAAGAAGTTGAACATGACTGTCTGAAGGTTACTGATTTGTGAACAAAACCGAGACCTGATATTTGAGATGCCTGAATGGAGGAAAATGACCAAATTATTTTTGTTGATGGTTCCTGTTTAAGAGATAACATAGGAACATTGAGAGCAGGATATGCTGTGTGCACAATTTCTGGTATACTCGAAGCACCCTGGCTTCAAGGAGTGTATTCTGCACAAGTGGCTGAATTGGTAGCCCTTACGAGAGCATGCCATGTTTCTGCACAACTTAAAGTCACTATTTATACAGACAGCCAGTACGGATTTGGAATAGTCCATGACTTTGGCCAGCTATGGTCACAGAGAGGTTTCCTGACCTCTTCTGGTTCACCAGTTAGAAATGGTGAAAGAATCCATGACTTGGTACAAGCCATTCAAATGCCTGAAAAGATTGCTGTGGTGTAATGCAGTGAACATCTGAAATCACAAGATTTTGTGTCCATGGGAAATGGATATGCGGATCAAGTTGCAAGGTTTTGCACATTGAACTGTATATCACTCAAAGATTAATGGGAATTATTACCTGAAGAGGAAATGTGCCCAAATTATGCACTGCATGTTATTGATACATTGGAAGAACTAAAAGCGCTTCAGGTTAATGTTGAGAAAGATGAAAAGAAAAATTGGTTATTGTGAGGATGCTGTATAGGTGTCCTAGGAGGGACAAGTGGTCTTGCCGAATAGTTTGTTGTTCCAAATGGCTAGGTATTATCATGGTCAAGCACATGTTGGGAGAGATGCCATGGTTAGTATGTTTAAGCAATTCTGGTTCAATCCAAAGTTTAGACAGGTTGCTGAAGCAATTTGCATTGATGCATCATCCGTCAGCAGATGAACGTGGGTAAAGGGACTGTGGTCACATTGGAAGAGTGTGAGGTCCATTTAGCAGAATGTACATGGATTGAATTGAAATGCCTGTGTGTGGAGGATTGAGATACGTGTTGGTGATTGTATCTTTAGCCACTGGATTGAAGCTTACCCTACACGAACAAATGACAGCCTTACAGTAGAAAAGTTATTGCTTGGGGAACTGAACCCCTCGTTTAGGTTTTCCGGTCTCTTTAGAATCAGACAGAGGAAGTCACTTCAACAATGAAGTAATTAAATTGCTATGTTCAGCTTTAAACATAGAGAAGAAGTTGCATTGTAGCTACCGCCCAGAAGCCTCAGGACTTGTTGAGCATATGAATAGTACCTTGAAGTCAAGAGTTGCAAAGATGTGTGCATCCACAAATCTAAAATGGCCCGATGCAGTGCCTTTAGTTCTGATGAGTATGAGAAACACACCGACAGGAAAATTGGACTGTCGATGCATGACATCCTTATGGGCAGAGCAAGGAGGTTGCCAGCGGTTCCTGCCAATGCTCTTGTGAGCATGACAGATGATATGGTGTTAGATTACTGCAAAGGTATGGTTGATGTGGTTTGCTCTTTCTCCCATCAGGTGGAAGCTACCACACTGCAAATGTCTCAAGATCACAGTCACAACCTTAGAGTGGGAGATTGGGTTGCGATCAGAAGGCACGTGAGGAAGACTTTTTTGGAGCCTCGGTGGAAAGTCCCTTACCAAGTAGTACTGGTTACTACTACTGCTGTGAAGTGCACTGGAGTTCCGAAGTGGATCCACGCAAGCCATACTCAGAAAGTACCCTGTCCGTTGGACAACAAAGAAGAGTTGTTGAGAGTACAGACAACTTCCAGACAAAACCCAGGCTCAGAGAAGGAAACGGGAGAATCAGAGACTGAAACTGAGCAAACTGTAAGCGGCTCAAACACTCCTGTGAGAGACGAAGTGGAAGACCTACAGGAGAGTGATAGTGAACCAACCCCAACTGAGGTAGCAGGAGAGTCTAGTCAGCGGAGGGCTCTCCCAGAAGCAGAAGATCCTGAAGGAGAAACAGAACACACTGCAGACCCCAAATGGCAAGGAGTTGAGGTGGATCAAAGCCAAAATTATCTGACTCCTCCTTAACCAGTTGCAGGTACGTCTAGAGAAAATCCTGCAGAACAAAGAGAAGTTACAAGTCCAGCACTGAAAAGAGCATTGACAAGAGGCCCACTGAAAGGATATAAGTGGCCGAAATCACAAGCAAAGAGGAAAGAAGCAATTACAGTGACAACAATTGAAGAAGAAATAGACACAACAAGAAGAGAATTTTTGAGTGATGGAGAGTTAAATGGATATAAAAGATTGAAAAGAAAGAGACTTGCAAATAGAAGATACGCAGGTCCTGAATGGGCGTATGCAACAACAAGTGAATTTTTGTCTTTTTGTTTTGATCGAAACATCCCTGGTCAATATTTTGGCACGTGAAGAAGATCAATAAACTGAACTTTGTAAAATTGTGAAACTAAGAAAAGTGGAATGGAGACTGTTGAAAGTAACCGGAAGAGACTTTGGAAATAACCTGATTTGACAAGCTGCTAAACCGATTTTGACAAGCTACCTATTTTTGGCAAAAGGTCCTGGAAGAAAGACTGAAAGTTGTAAATAACTGCTAAGGAAGATTGATGATTTTTGTTTTGTTTTGCTGCATGGTTATAATTTTCCTCTTCTACTTTCTGATTCTTTACATAGCCAACAGATTAGGAAGAATAGGTGCTGTAAATACAGTATTGGTTTGGCAATTGTATGTATGATATTGTGTCTGGTGTTGATTGTGAGCATGACTCTTCTTGAGAACATTCTGGCCAACCATACCCCTGCTTTAGAGACAGCTACTGCGCTCATAGAATTAGATGGTTTTAGAATAGATGAGAAATATTTGCAGGTAGACAGTAACCAAGGAGAACTTTCTTCTAATGTTTTCTATCGCTTATTGCGTGAGTCTGTTGAGACAATGGATGCAAGGGATTATTACATCTGTACGCACATTCCGTCATCAGTGGAGAAAGGAGTTACTTACCATAGTTCTTATGGAATACGTTGTAGTCTTTTACTAACAAGATTTTATAACCAGGAGTACCTTAAGTACTTCTACTCAAACCACAATGTAGTATTTTCATTTGTTCTGATAATTAAGTACCAGAGTAGAGTAGCTAAGGAAAACACCTTAGAATTAGTGAAAGACTTCTTTGAATCTACATTGACATTTGGCATGGCTGACGCTTACACACATAATCCCACATGCTTGCTCACACCTGTAAAAAGAGTTTCTTAGATCATATTGATGATAGGAGAAAGGTATTGTCTCAGGATGGCCGGTAACAATCACACAGGACTAGTTGAGTCTATAGGTAAGTAGATTTTATTTGAGGTACATAACACTTTCTGGTGATGTAAGTTTTTAATATTAGGCTTATGTTCCTCAGACTTCTCCTCCAGACATGGTTTACTGATCTCTTCTTCTTCTTTCTGATTTCTTCATAGGCCTCTCGGGAAGCATGTGTGGACAGAGGAAGAAGAATAGGCACGGTAAGTGATTATGCAAGTATTTTCCCCTCTTCTCTTTTCTTTCTCTGTCTCTGTCTTTCCCTTTTCTCTTCTGGCCTTATCCCTATTCTTTAGAGGAGGGTGGAAAACAAAACAAAACAAAAAAAAATTATTGATCATTGTTTCTTCTCTTTCCCTCTTCTCCTGTTTTCTGCTTTACTCAGGTCTGTCCGGTCGTCGTTGATTATGGCTTTTCTTTGTTTTCTTTCCTGTATGCTCTCTCTCTCTTTCTTTCTCTTGAGTCTCCTTTCCTTATCGTTGTAGTTTCTTTCTTCTTACTTTCCTGTCTGTAACTGAAACCTGTTCTTTTATTGTTAATATCTTCCTGTGTCTTCTGTGCTCTCAATTCCCGTTTCCCCAACCGTGTGCCCAATCCTTTCGTGCTTGCCCTTTTATGTTTTTACTCCCGCCTCTTGTGAACGTGTAACCCCGAAGTATAACCTCCCTCCCGTCCTCCCTAACCCTGCCCGTCCACAGCCCCGTACCTGACTTGGCCACGCTTCTCCTGAAGCGTGGCGGGTCTTAAGGTTCTGCTTCCCGGGGCCGGCTTCCTTCGTCCCTGGTTGGGACCGCGGTGATTCCGTTCTCCACTCCTGCACGGCACTCGAAGGGTGCCAATAGTCCCAGGGGTCTCCTTGATTCCTGGGTCCTCACAAGTCTTCTGGATTCGTCTTCGGTGTCCTTCCTTCCGACTCCCCTCTAATCATCTGCCGTTCTCCCTTCCAGCTCCGCGACCTGGCCTTTTGACCTCCCAGGTTCCCGTGGAGAGAGTCTCGAGCCTACAGGATTGGTTGACCCCAGAGGCAAATCCGGGTCAACCCAGGAAGCGTCAGCACCAGTTGAGATATTGTGTGGGTCGGCCCGGTCCGACCCATCACAGACACTCCCCCTAGAGAGCGGCAGTCGATGACGCTCAGGAGTAGGATAGCGAGACAAGAAATCTGCATTCAACATGTGGCGGCCCGGAGAGTGCAGAATCTGGAAGGAGAAGGGTTGCAAAGAGAGAAACCACCTTAGAACACGAACGTTAGAGTCTTTGTTGCAAGAAAGCCAGGTGAGGGGTGCATGATCCGTAAGAAGTGTAAAAGTTCACCCAGTGAGATAATAGCGCAATGCCTCAATAGCCCACTTAATAGCCAAACATTCTTTCTCAAAAGTGGGATAGTGAGGAGTTTTCTACTAATGTACAGTACTGGGTGGATGGACCCATCCGTCTGGGTTTGTGATAACACCGCCCCAAGTCCTACATCAGATGCGTCCGTTTGTAAAAGAAATGGTCTTTGGAAATCCGGACAGCATAACACAGGGTTGGTGGATAGGGCATTTTTCAGGCGGTCAAAGCTGTGGCGTGCAGCTTCGGGAAGCGAAGATAGAGTGTTGGGAGTAGATTTCTTGAGCAGGTTGGTGACAGGTTCTGCTACTGTTGAGAATTGCGGAATAAACCGCCGGTAGTACCCAACAAGACCGAGGAAAGCACGTACATCTTTCTTTGTCCTTGGTAGGGGTATCTGTTGGATGGCATCTACTTTCTCTATCTGGGGATGAACCAGTCCTTCCCCTAACACGTAGCCAAGATATCTGATATTCGTAAACCCTAACTTACATTTCTCAGGGTTTGCAGTTAAATGGGCTTCCCGTAAAGCCTGTAAGACCGCCCCCAAGTGTTCTAGATGTTCTGTCCAGGTATTGCTATATATCACTATATCGTCTAGATACGCAGCTGCATATGGCTGATGAGGACGTGATACCTTATCCATGAGTCTTTGAAACGTGGCCGGGGCCCCATGGAGCCCAAAAGGGAGAACTGTGAATTGGTAAAGACCTGATGGGGCTGCAAATGTGTTTTTTTCCTTATCTGCTATTCTCAATGGGATTTGACAATATCCTTTTGTGAGATCAAGAGTGGACATAAATGTGTCTTGACCCAATTTTTCAAGGAGTTCGTCAATGCGTGGCAAAGAGTAAGCATCAAAATAGGTTATCTCATTGACTCGTCTATAATCCACGCAAAACCGAGTACTCCCATCCGGTTTTGGGACCAATACTACCAGAGAACACCAGGGGCTGTTGGAGGGTTCTATGATACCCGCTTCCAACATTGTTTGGACCTCTTGTTCCATTACTGTTCTTTTGGCTTCTGGGATATGATAGGGTTTTTGTCGGGATATGGACTCATTTTTGGTTCGAATCAGGTGTTCGGCTAACTGGGTACGTCCGGGTTGTTTGGAAAAAACATCCCTATACAACTCAATAATGTCTACGAGGGGAACAAGCTATGTATCTGGAAGGGTGGCATTGGTTTGGGGCCTAGACTCCTCAGGACAGTGTGTCAAGGGAAGGGATAGGAATGGGATGTCCTCGGTGCTTGTATTTGTGACATACCGGACTGGTTGGGCACTGATGGGCTCTAGCAATTTATTTAGGATGTTTATATGATATATTTGTTCCCTACCGTGGCCGTGGGGTAGAGCCAGTTTATAGGTAGTGGGCTTAACTTGTTCGAGCACCTCGTATGGACCTTGCCACAGAGCCAATAGTTTGTTCTCACTACTGGGAAGGAGTACTAAGGCCGTGTCCCCTACATTTAGACTACGGAGCACACTCCTAGCGTCATACCCTTTTTTTTGCTTCTCTTGGGATTCGCGTAAGCCATTGTGGGCTTTTTCCCATACGGAATGTAGGGTATCCCTCAACTCCCTGGTGTATGTTAGGAGGTATTTAACCTCCTCATCTGACTCTTCCCATTGTTCAGCTAGCATCTCGAGAAGGGTTCGGGGTGGTCGCCCAATCAACAATTCGAAAGGACTATGGCCTAAAGAAGACTGAACGTGTGTGCGAATCGCATACAATACAAGGGGCAATTTATTTTCCCAATCTCTACCATCTTCGGTAATACTCTTTCTGAGCAAAGACTTAATAGTCTGGTTATATCTTTCCACAAGACTGTCAGTTTGTGGATGATATACTGATGTTCTGATCTGTTTTACTCCTAAGGTCTTGCTTACTTCAGCCATGAGTCTGGACATAAAGGGTGTGCCTTGGTCGGTTAAGATTTCCTTAGGGAACCCTACCCTGGAAAAAAAATCAATCATGGCTTGGGCAATTACTTTAGTATGCATGCTAGAGAGGGGAATAGCTTCGGGATACCGGGTGGCATAATCTACCAACACCAAGACATATTGCCGTCCCTTACTGGATGGGTTGAGGGGGCCAATAATATCCATGCCCACGCGTGAAAATGGGGTCTCTATGATTGGTAAGGGTTGTAGTGGAGCGGGTGGGTGTGGAGCAGGATTATATAATTGACATTTCGGGCAATCCGAACAATGTCTACGGATGTCCCCGAAGACTCCGGGCCAATAAAACCTCCTGAACACGGCCTCCTCTGTTTTCTCCCTACCCATGAGCAAGATGCAGGACCTATTGCCTGTGACTACTAGGTACTATCAATTGTTTTTGCCTTCCGTCTTCTGAATGTGGGTTTCTATATAAGAGTTGGTTCTGTATGAGGAATTTCGGACCTACCACATGTTCCTCGTGATTCAAGGCTTGCTGCCCCACGTTCTTTAAGGAGGGATCGTCACTCCCGGGTTCAGCCTGGTTGTTCCATTGGGTTTTTGTGCATATTGTTGTCGTTGTATCCTTTTCTGCCGTTTGCTTAGATGGTCTCTAGGATTTCGTCTCACTCCCTCCCCTGCTTCATATGGAACTTCCCTCCACCACATTTTCAGAGTGTGCTCCTGTCCTGCTTCTGTCAACAAAAGTGGAAAGGCTACATAGTCAGTTCCGATAATAATGTCCTCATCCAGGTGAGGTAACACTCCCACCTTAAGAGTTTCTTTTTCTTCTCTCCACTGGAAGTTGATTATAGCCACCGGATAATATCTTTGGTCCCCGTGGACACAGGCGATCAACACTTGTGCCTGGGGTAACCCTTGACCTGGTTCAATCAATTCCTGGCAGATGACGCTCTGGCTGCAGCCGGAGTCAATCAGTGCTACCCTCTGCACTCCATTGAGAAGGATAGGGAGTGTGTAGGTGGGTTTATCTCCCCCGGCCCAAAAAACCCTTCCCTCTGCAACTCCATTCTCCATCGGTTCTTCCATGTCCTTTTTCTGGGGGCAATATCGGGCTATATGACCCCACTAAGAACAGTTACAACACTGAGGACCCGTATTGGGATAGGTTGTTTGAGGGGGATGGTGTATCCGTATACGCTCCTGGTCTTGAGTCCCCATTGGTCTTGGGGTTGCTCCTCTCCCTATGGTGGGGCACACAGGGGAAAGGACTGGGGTTCTGCTAGAGGTAGCTCTGAAGTCCGGACTCCTGTGAAAGGCACAGGCAAGGTCGATGGCTGTTTCATTGGTCAACCCTGGGTGCTGTCGAACACAATTTCGGGTAGTGTTAGGTAGGGCATCTAAAAATTGCTCCAAGACGATGATGTCAAACATCTCTTCTCGGGTCTTTTCGGTGGGATGCAACCATTGTCCGGCAGCATGTTGGACCCTGTAGTACAGGGTGCGAGGGTTTTCCTGTGATTGCCACTTAGTTTGGCAAAATTTTGACCGGTAACGTTCACTGTCAAGCCCTACCCTTTCTAAGATGGTCTTCTTGATTTCTTTATAGGGGAGAGTACCACTAGGATTGATTGCTTGGTATGTAGCTTGTAGATGCCCCGTCATTAGAGGGGCGATATACTGTCCCCACTTGTCCTCTGGCCAACTAGCAGTGCTTGCCACTCTATCAAAATTGAGGAAAAAGGAATCCGGATCTTCCTGGTCCTGATATCTTTGTAAGACGCTGCTTGGTACATTGGGATGCACCTTCGTGTGGGCTATGGTGTCGGTAAGCTTTCCTAGGGCGGTTTCATGGACCAGTTGGTTGTTTGCCATGATTGTGGCTTGGCTCTTAAGGGCAGTGTGTAGGACCTTGCGTTCTTCTCTTGCTTCCTTCATTTGTTGCTCCCACATTAGTTTTAGGTGATGTTGTCCCTCCGCTAACTGTGCAATAACGTCCGCCATGGTGGGTTTGTCCTCCATTATGGAGTTTTTCCAGTTATCCCACTTCTGACACCACTTTGTCGCAGGATGGCCAGTAACAATCACACAGGACTAGTTGAGTCTATAGGTAAGTAGATTTTATTTGAGGTACATAACACGTTCTGGTGATGTAAGTCTTTAATATTAGGCTTCTGTTCCTCAGACTTCTCCTCCAGACATGATTTACTGATCTCTTCTTCTTCTTTCTGATTTCTTCATAGGCCTCTCGGGAAGCATGTCTGGACAGAAGAAGAAGAATAGGCACAGTAAGTGATTATGCAAGTATTTTCCCTTCTTCTCTTTTCTTTCTCTGTCTCTGTCTTTCCCTTTTCTCTTCTGGCCTTATCCCTATTCTTTAGAGGAGGGTGGAAAACAAAACAAACAAAAAAAAAATTATTGATCATTGTTTCTTCTCTTTCCCTCTTCTCCTGTTTTCTGCTTTACTCAGGTCTGTCCGGTCGTCGTTGATTATGGCTTTTCTTTGTTTTCTTTCCTGTATGCTCTCTCTCTCTTTCTTTCTCTATTTTCTCTTGATTCTCCTTTCCTTATCGTTGTAGTTTCTTTCTCCTTACTTTCCTGTCTGTAACTGAAACCTGTTCTTTTATTGTTAATATCTTCCTGTGTCTTCTGTGCTCTCAATTCCCGTTTCCCCAACCGTGCGCCCAATCCTTTCGTGCTTGCCCTTTTATGTTTTTACTCCTGCCTCTTGTGAACGTGTAACCCCGAAGTATAACCTCCCTCCCGTCCTCCCTAACCCTGCCCGTCCACAGCCCCGTACCTGACTTGGCCATGCTACTCCTGAAGCGTGGCGGTCTTAAGGTTCTGCTTCCCGGGGCCGGCTTCCTTCGTCCATGGTTGGGACCACGGTGATTCCGTTCTCCGCTCCTGCACCGCACTCGAGGGGTGCCGATAGTCCTAGGGGTCTCCTCGATTCCTGGGTCCTCACGAGTCTTCTGGATTCATCTTCGGTGTCCTTCCTTCCGACTCCCCTCCGATCATCCGCCGTTCTCCCTTCCAGCTCCGCGACCTGGCCTTTTGACCTCCCAGGTTCCCGCGGAGAGAGTCTCGAGCCTACAGGATTGGTTGACCCCGGAGGCAAATCCGGGTCAACACAGGAAGCGTCAGCACCAGTCGAGATATTGTGCGGGTCGGCCCGGTCCGACCCGTCACAGGCTTTGAAGGAGAGATTAGAAAAGGGCTTAGAGAAAAGGAGATTTAGAAATGATCATGTATTTAGTGACACAAAAACACAAGGGAAATTAGCTTCAGATGCATAACATGTAGGAAAGCTTTGTGTATATGGGCCTAAATCTAGAACTAATACGTTGTTTGCGGGAACGAGTGAATGTAGACATGTGTTTTTGTTTCAGAGTAAATCGACATTCACGTTGAATGGGCAAGACCCAGTAATTCCAGGAGTTTATTATATCTTTTGGCCAAATACATATTACTGTCTTCCTAAAGGATGGTACAGCACATGATACTTGGGGATAGTTTTCCCAAAGATCTATCAACTTGAGAACCTTAATAAAATACCTAAAGTGACTGAATTACATCATGTTAGACAAAAGCGAGAATCTTATTCTGACATAGTTAGAGACATATTTGGAGCAATAATTCCTTCAGTGGGAGTTGTTCTAATTTCTTTGAAAATTTGAAAGTTGTCTACTATTGTGGACAACATGCTGAGAAATGTTTCAGGAGCCATGATTCTAATGGATACAGAAATGGTTGCTGTAATATCTATGACTCTTCAGAACCCCCTTGCGTTACACATCCTTTTAGAAAGGAGGGCAGAGTTTGTAAAATGCTGAACTCGCAGCATTGTCGCTCATACATACCTAACAACAGTAAAGAAATTAGAAGCCTAATTAACAATTTGCCTAATGATAGTGCTGACTTTAAAGAACTGAAGGAACCAGGAGTTTGGGAAAATGATGGCAAAGGTTTTGCTTCTGTGGGAAATTGGCTTGGTAACCTAGGGAAAGGGATGATTTTGGAAATAAGACTGATAATGTTGATTATTGTGACTTGTATAATTGGAGCATGGGGAATTTATAAACTGTATCATGTGATTAAAATTAGAAAATTGAAAAATTATTAGAGGACGGAAGAAATTAAAATGGAAAATTTGAAAAGGGAAAGAAATAAAAGTTACAGGAAAGTATATTTTAACCGAATAAAAATTTGTAAGAAATGATATAAAGTGTGATGACATATTTAGTCATCAGAGGAGGGATTGTGAAAGCTGAATTTATTACTAATGATTTTCATGTATTTTGGATTATGGGTTTGAATAAAATTTGACTAATATAGAAAATAATGTTTGACTTGGCAAATGTGCCCATGTGAGTGGCTGTTATTAATTACGAAGTGTCTTTATTAAATGAAGAATAATATTAATTGAAGTGCCTGCATTTAGAAATTGTAGTAGTGTGTCATATTAGTGATTTTACATTATGTATTTGCTTTATTAACTATAGGCCTTAAGTTAGCGAGGTTTGGGCCTAGTCTGCACAGCCTCATGTTAAGCTGCACTGTTATGGGAATGTATGTCCAGAGAAATCTATTCATGTATTGTTCATACTGTGTTGACCAAACGTTAGCAGATGTCTTTAACTTTCTCATGAGAACTGCCTGCTAGATTGCCTCGTAGTAGAAATTGTTATTTTGTATAGTTTGATGCGTGAGACAGCGATGTTCCCAGAAGCTAAAATGGATGCACTGACTGGAGTACAGATGGATACATGAAGGATACCTAACGATGGGAACAGGAGAAGAGGAGCCAATCATCGACATGTGAAAGACAGTTTAGTTATATCTTAGATTTGAGGTTTAATCTTTAATGGACTAATTATAAATGTATGATTCTCTGACCAATGGCAACTTGGGAAGTTCTATAGGTGATTCTAACTTAGCCCGATAGCACAGTGGGAGCGCGATTTTTCCTACTTTGATTTCCTCCGTAGAGGGCTCATTCTATTCTGTCTGAGGAGCTGAATAGTTCCTGATGACTTTATTCCTATCTTTAACTTTATTGCTTCAGTTTTTAATGCTGAATACTGATCCCTTAGACTTTGCTTCTTAAATGGTTCAGATAGTTTAGAGTCCCCCGTGTCTGAACCATCTCCGTTCACCGTTCGTTGCTGAAGCTAACTGAACAAATGTTCAACTGATGAAGATAATCGCAGATTGCTGATCCATATGAGGAGAGGTATAACAAATGCTATTGTGCTTGTTGTAAGTCTGTTCCTTGTTTCTAGGTACCAACCACTATTTTTTTAAAGCCATAGCTAGATGTTTTTCCAAATTAACTGAGACTAAAATTGTTTTGCATGAAGCCCAAACATGCAATTCTAATCAGAAGATTAGTTAGGGAGACCCAGAAATGTTAACAAATTGCTATTAACAAAGAGTTGATGTTGTTCATTTGCTGAATCTAGATATATGCTATTTCTATTACGCAGTTGTTCTTGCTCCTTATTTGTACTGTGGCTCTTGAATGCTTATTTGTCAATGCATTAGCTAAATTGAGATTCTTTAGAAGATTTGGTTAACCGGTGTTGTTTATGTATGTGTACCATTTCGTTTTGAGACTAATTTACGTGACGTTAGCATTGTTAATATAGGGAAATAAACGTGCTAACTTTTACAAAAAGGTGTGGTTATTCCTGACCAAATGGGTCATGGTGTGTGAAGATTACTGACTCCAAAGAATATCTAATGATGTTTATTGATTATGATGATGTAATTGTATTGTATTTGGGATTTATGGTGGAATCACAGTAAGTGTAGTCAAAAGGTTTATCGAACCTTTAACTCATCCCCTTATAAATGAACAATAAGAGACCAAATAAGGACAGACGCACTAACAATGGTAAATGATCTCACATTTGCTGCCACTGGCAATTCGGCAAATCAATGCTGTTTTTCCATGTAGGTTTGGTATGTACTGGTGTGCAGGGAGATCAGCTGGTACAAATGAGTAGTGTGAGAAGTGTTCACTGATGTGCATCTTGAGGAACCCACATTGCTCTAGAGGGAGCCGGGGCCCTATACATTTAACGCGGTTCCTTTCACCAGTGCCAGAACTACAAGATTCTTGAATTAAAGGATCAGTGTGCAACCTGCAGTTTATTTGAAATTCAGAAGGACTGACTTAGCCTTTCATTTGGGAAGGTCCATGCAATAATTATCACGTGATAATTATTTAATACAACTTTTTACAGTGCTTTGAAAATGTGGCCATATGGTTTTCTAAAATACAAGACTTCATTGTTATTTGAACACGTTCTATGAAAAGGCTTGCAGGTTGTTTGGCCAGTAGAAAAGCTGGTGTCAATTGACAATATCTACAAGTGAGTAGCCAGGGCAGAAATATAAGTTTAGAAGTAGAGCTTTTCTTAGCTAATGGAGAAATTCATGTTAGTAGGCATTGAGAAAAAGGCAGGGTAGAAGTATTTCCTCCCAGGAGGAGCAGAGAATGGTATATTCCCTGATCATTTACAGTATTGCAGTGATCACATTAACACCCAGTGACAGTGGGGTACCCATTGCACTAAGGTATTCTTGATACACTGACACATACCCCAAATTTATTTATCTAAAAGTGTGTCGGCTAGGTACTACGAAAAGAGCATGTGCGTGCATTTTATCCTAATCCAACCCTGGCAATTGAAGAGTGTTTTAAACAGTGTTCAACTTTGTTAATACCAGGAAAAATAGCCCTTTGCCCAGTTGGATCTAATCCAGTTTGACTGGAATGTCCTGCACTCTTGTGTCGCCCTGGCACTGCCAGATGAGCCGGGTTGAAAAGGTCAGTGTGTCTGGCATTTTTAAAAAATTGTCACAGGACCAAAAAAACTGCCCCACATACTAGCCCTTTCAAGCTGACTTATGAGGCAATGCTAGAGTGACAAATTGCCCGATAGGCCAGTCCGGCTCTCAGTAGATCCCTCAGTGGGACCCATGCATTTAGTCAAGGGCTAGATATAGGTATTTTGTTGATGTGCACAATATACTTCTTCATAGCTCACATATTTTAATGGCTATTTGGATGAGGCCTCTGATTGTGCCAAATGCATTCACACACAGGAATGTGACCCAATTCACTATGTGTTCAATTTATTTATATTAATGTGTCGGTTGTGCTTTTGTGTCACGTCTGATGTGGTTTAAGTTAAAATAACATCCTGTTTCGCGTTCACAAATGTCTCTACTTCAGAATAAAGGAAGCCTGCTGAATGAGGGCTCGCTCCTCGGTGCCCCGTATTGATCATCCAAGAACTGTGTACCCATAATGCTTGCACTTGCTGGATCCCCTGCCACACATATATATTATTGTATAGTCTGTGGGTCAACATGACTGCTTGCTATTAGGAACATGTTTTTTATTTTCAATTTCCCAGCATGTTCTCCGATTTCAGTATCTGTTCTTTCCTTCCCTTGAAAAAATAGAAGGACAGGGCGAGATTTTTAATCTACCACAAAGATGATGACCTTGTACCGGAGAGAGTTGCCAAAGTGTGGTCTGTTTGGGTTCAGGATAGACATCCTTTTACGACCCAATATCTCAGGACCCTACGGGGAGACTACAATGTACGATACGGACTATGATTCATGAAGCTGAGTCTAATGCATGGATAACTCACAAAGAGGCCGAATTCCTAGACACCCACCACCCTTGCGTACCATACTTCTATTGCGTCCCCAAAATTCATAAGGTAAATTCAGCCACCACCAGGCCGCCCAATGATCTCGGGCATAGGTTCTGTCCTTGAACATCTTTCCACCTTTTGTGATCATTTTCTTCAACCTATTGTGAGGCAGACTCCCACTGTCCTGAAAAATACTAAAGATGTTCTTAATCTCATCAATTCCATTAATGCTACTGAGCAAGTTAATGCCCTGATCAGTCTTGATGTTGAAGCCCTTTACACTAATATGCCTCAAGAAGCAACACTTCGGGTTGTTGAGGATTTGCTAACAGCTAGCAATTGGACGTCCCCTATTCCTATTCATTTTACTATGCAGTGTGCCTCTTTAGCCCTCACTGAAAAATGTTTTCAGTTTGAGGACCAACTTTATCCTTAACTACGCGGGACAGCTATGAGAAGTACCTTTGCTCCCAGCCTAGCTTGTCTGTACATGTTCCATTTTGAACAACAATTTATCCTAAGTAGCTCCAATCCGTTTTTTGAAAACATCAAACTTTGGCGTTGCAATATTGATTACATTCTGTTCATATGGCACGGAAATCTACAGAGGATTGGTACCTTTGCTACTTGGATCAATAGTTTGGACCCCTTCCTTAAGTTTTCTTTGACCACTTCAGCCAGCCAGATTTCATTCTTGGATCTGACAATTTCCATCAATCAGGGCAAATTAGAGACCAGCACTTACCATAAGACTACTGACGTAACAGCTTGCTCTTTTATGATTGTCGTCAACCCATGCTTTACCGGATAACCACCCTTAGAGACAATTTCTCAGACTTCATTGGAATTGCAGTGTTATTTCCACCTTTGAGATTCAAGCAGATAACTTTACACAGAAATTACGTGACCGACATTATCCACGACAGATCCTTAATTCAGCTCGTAAACGGGCACAGAATAACCACAGAGACACCCTACTGGCCACCCAATCCAAACCACTTGATACGCGATTGACCTGTGTCTCAACATACACCTCTCTGTCAAACACCATCAAAAAGATTGTCAATAAACGATGGTCTATACTTAGAAGTGGGGGTGAAGAAATACCCAAAACCTTGTTCGCCTTTAAGCGTACTAGGAACATCAAGGATTTGATTGTCCATACCTGCCCTAAAATGATCTCTCCTGAACCCAAACAGACTACACTTTGGCAACTCCCTCCTGTACAAGGTCATCATCCTTGTAGTAACTGCAGCGTCTGCCCACTGACCAGATGAGTCGATTCCCTTGATCTTGAACATATAGGGAAGTGGCTACTTAAAAAACATACTAACTGCAATTGTCGCAACTGCATCTACATGATTATATGCCCGTGTAACTTACGCTACATAGGGATGACTTCTAGACCCGTGAAAACTAGGATCAATTAACCCCATAGCAATATCAGGTGTGGTCGTTCCACAACCAAATTGAGTGTACATTTTATTGAAAAACAACACACGCCAGATGACTTATGGTGGGTGATTCTTGAGGCACCCTATCACCTGGCAGCAAACCCAAAAAGCCTTTTAGAGAGGGAACAACAATTGGTGCTTAAGCGTAAGATCCATATTATTGGACTAAATTATGAACTTTCAGCCTTGAAGCACTTAATGATATGTGGGGACATCACTGCACTTAGTGTTTCATCATACCAGGTTGTTTAACCACATTTGTATAAATAGTAGAACTAATTTTCCCCTATTCACCATAGAGCATCTCACTGATTCTTGCTCACCTTTCGACATTCTGTACAGCCTACTATTTTTAAGAATATGTCTCTTTGTCACTAACCATGACATCTTATTTCTTGATTAATGATCATTTTTTAAAAAATTAGACTGGAATTATTACCACTTCAATGTCATCAACTTATCTCCTATTACCATCACATCATATCTCTGTTGTGACACCCTTTAGTTGTTCTGCGTATTTTGATCATAGAATTTCCCTCTTCCCCTCTACCTATAAGTATAGGCTCTAGCCAGTTGCTGCACTAGCTGTGAATTACCTTTTGAAGTCCTATCTTTATTCTTTTCTCAAACTTGTTTCCGCCCTCGGCCCCATGAGCTATTGACGATTCCGTAGGTCTCGGGAGGTGGATCCTACGGACAGACGTGAGTACTCTGTTCTGATTATCCCGCTCACGTGATCTCTCTAACCCGGCCCGCTTTCACACATGTTAACCACGCTGACCCTCAAGCAGTGTATCTTCTATGTGTCGGAATCGCCTTCTGTGCACTTCTCTCTGTGACTAGCACTGCCAAATTAGACATTTTTACATGCAGCGATTGATTTAGTTATGACTACCCTGTTGGCAGGACTTGCTTAATCAGGCTTTCTTAAACGTATTATAACCGCGCTGTCTCCGGAGCGATTAACATTTGATGTGTGGAAACCTCCATTACTGCACTTCTCGCTGAAATTAATGCCTTCACTTTTGACTATTCCCGCAACCCGTTCTACTTCTGGTTTGACGGTCTTCTTGATTCCACGCTATGCCAAACCAGTAACCATTTTGGTTATCAAATTTTTGCTTAACCTGGGATTTCATGCCTTGAGCATCTGTCCCAGTGACAATGTCTTCTTTTTATAATGAGTTCATACCTACGGTGGCCCACACGTCTTCCTTTTGACGTGATATCTCCAGACCCTCGGTATCTGTTCCCTGTGGGCAATGTACCAGCTATTTAGTTCCCTTTCCTCCTTTTGATCTGCAGTAGGATTCCACTTCCCATATACCTACCCTATGGGTTTGCTAATAATACTGAGTTAACTCCCCTCTCAATGATGCCATTGCCTGCCCTAACCTCCGACCTGCCCACCTAGTTATCTGTCCGCTCTATTTTGGTGACATCAACATAATAACCTATTACTTTTTAAATTATGAGATTATTTACCTCCTTGACGTAAGCTTCTGCAGCTCCCTAATTTGGATGACAGATGTTGTTAATTGTATTAAATATATGGGGAGGTAACTTATTTCCTTCTTCACCTTGTGTTTGAATCCAAGATAAGCCACATTAGCACACATTATGACATGTACTAGTGTTATGTCTAATTGCAGGGCCACAGTAGTCCCACAGGCTCCCATTTTTCCAAGGGGCACTTTCCCTAATATAGGACGGTAAGAAATTCTGTTGTTTTATTATTTTGAGTGACTCATGGTGATTCACATATGGGGTTGGCGGGATCATGCTAAGTCAGGACACATTTTGTTATGCTCCATAGCATGTGTGCATGCAACCATGAGTATCATTGCACTATTTGTATGTTGAAGCATAAACATTATTAATTGTGTATGTATTTCTTTCTCCCCTTGCTTCCACAGGTCATAAACAAGTGTATTTTTCTATGTAGTTCTTTATGTAAGTTACATTCTTTTCACCTACCTCTTACTTAATTCAAGTTTTTTAGTGAAGCTTAGGAATTCACTTTTTGTGTTTTCGGTCCTGAAGAAACACCAATAGATCCGTTAGAGACTTCATAGATGTGAAACATGTCGACCATCATTCAGGGTTGTCGGATCAATTCCTTTTTCCCTATTTTCTCTGTAGAATGCAGGAGCATTATACCCCTGACCACTCCCTGTGTTTTTAATCTTGACCTAGACCCTCTCTGAGGAATTAATAAATTGACGTTAGGGTTTACAGCCAATTTTAATCCTCTGACTCCAGCTTTTCACTTCTCCTTGTAGGTCTGAATCTACCCCTGCATACAACAATGGCACTTTTTCACAAAAGATCTCTGGCAAAGAGCCCCCTTGAGGGGCCCGTCGGACATTGCAGCCAGCCCGATGAGGAGCAGGCCCTATGATGAAGCATGACACCCATTGGGTGTGTGAGGGCTCTGTCTTCTATTTTTAATAGTGCCCTTTTGACCTGCGATGTCCCAGTGGAACAGTGCACCTTACTTATTTATGTTCTTTCTTTCCTTCAGTGTCCCTTAGCTACTTCTCTCTTTGTCCTGAGTGGGTCTTAGACTTGTGTTTTTTGTGCCTTCCTCTCACTAATTTGTATTTTTCCTCATCTCTTTTCGATGTCTTCACTGGTTCCATCATCTCCATTGTTTCTCTTTCTTGTACCAGTCTCTTAAAAGGCAGAAGTTCAGGTCAATCTCTGTGTAGTGTCTATCTCCTGCCCATATTTCTACTCAACCTCTCACCAATAACTGCTTTATTTTGGTCTCCTTACCTCTCCAGTTCCTCTCTCCTCAACTTCCCCTCTTCAATGTTTCTCTTCCTCCTCCACTGTCTTGCTCCTCTAACCAGTGTCCCTCCTCTAACCAGTGTCTCTTCCTCACCCTGTTCTCTAATGTTCCTCTTACTCCTCGTGTCTCCATTATATCTCTTTTTCCATGATTTCTCCAACATTACCCATCTTTGTCTCCTATTCCTTGTGTCATTCCCTCTGTTTCTCTGGCCTAATCCCTACTATTCCAACATTGAGACCTCACAAATAAGCACTGCTGATAGACTTATTTGTAGCACCAATCATTTTGGAACATATCCTCCACAATCTCCTCTGATAGACCTCAGTTTTGGGTTGCATCTTCCTTGCTATTGGAGAAGAGAGTCACTTTATGTACAGTTTTCCTTTGTCTTATCGCCATGAGAGAGTCAAGAGTTCACTCTTATATATATACTCCAAATATCTAAATCCTTTCACACAAGGTACTTGAGTGTATATTAGTTATGTCCCATTAGTCTTGAATTGGTAAGGAAACAATCGTACTGGGTCATAAAATAGATATTTGAGAAGTCACTTCACCCACAACTTATCATGGCATGCTACATCATAGGCAACCTCTCACACTGGGGTAGGATAGTACCATTCCAGCGGACTCAACCAAGCAGATTAGACTGGGGAGTTCTTAATAAACTGTTTCAAGACAATGTCATTGGTTCAGTTGGAATTGTATCAAAAACGTAAAATACTTTGGAGTATCCCCAAAGGCATTACCTTTGGCAATCCTAAATTTATTGCAGAGTACCTCTGATATTTACTGAATTGCAGGGGTTGTGTATATATGATTTTCTGAATCGCAGGGTTTGTAAGTAGAAACTGCATTTGTACATCTGGCCATGGATGTGTAAGTTGGTGGTCAGACTCTGTTTCTCATGACTTCATTGCTTGAGACTCCACCCTTTTTTCTGCTACCTCCAATTTATGGGATCCTGGAGTTAAATTTTTCCATTTCCAGCACTGCGCTGTACCTCAAATGCATTGTTTTTTCTTTATTTTTTTTTATTTTTTATTTTTTTTATTTTAATATGTCGGAGGGAGGGGGTTACATAAGAAGAAGAAAAAAAAAAGAAGAAGACATAATATATCTGTGCGAAGAAAGCAGAGTAAACAAAACAACGGGAGAAAGAAGACCTTTAAAAATACAACAGTTATATATATCACATATCGAAACAATTAGCTTTTTTTTTTTTTTTTTTTTTTTTTTTTTAAACTGTGTCTTGATATTCCAACCATCTAGTCATTGGTGCCCACATTCGTTCTCCTCTATGTCTCTTCTTATGACCCTTTAACTTATAAAGACTTAATTCAGTATTATAGATGGTAAGTAATCTAGAGCGCCAACTCTCAAACGTGGGGGGTTCTTTTTTGAGCCAATCTGTAGCAATACATAAGCGGTATATTGCCATGGACAAAAATAAAAATCGTCTTATTTTATACAGTGCAGGTTCCATACTTTCAGGTGAGTCCACGACTCCCAATACTACCAGCATAACAGTAACCCGAATATTGCAATGCGTGATCTTCTTAAGGAATACCTCTATCTCGTTTAGTATTCCCTGCAACATTGGGCATACAAAAAACATATGCGTTATCTCAGCTTCAACTTCCCCACATCGATTGCAGCTTCCAGAGGATATCCCCCACTTTTTCAGTTTTGCTGGAGTATAATATAAGTCCATCAGTGTTTTGTAATGCTGGGTTTTCAAATTAGCTGATAGAAATGTTGTCTCAGCCATGGCTAAGGATTGGTCCACCCACTCTCCAGCCACCCCAAATCGTGCAATCCATCGCTCATTCTGTTGTGCCATATCATCTACTTGTAACTCTGTTAGTAGCTTATATAACTTGCCAATCTTTGCCCCATTTATAACAGCCTCAACTACCGGGATCTCCGACAACTGTACCCTACCGTACTTCTGAGACTGTAAAAAATTTCGTATTTGCAAAAATTTTAAAAAATGGGTCTTAGGTAAGCCAAATTGAGACTGCAAATCCGTAAATGATTTACAACCGGATTTACAATACAAGTCTCCAACTTTATTTATTCCCCTAGAACGCCAAAAATCTAATATAGGATCCCTAAAGATATGATTTGGGATAGCTGAGAATTTCACTGGTGTATAAGCCGTAATCTTTCCCAGTCCCATACTCCGTTTTATCTGAGCCCAAACCTTGAAGGCGGACAAAAAAGGCTTAAATCTTACTTTTTTAAAGTAACTTGGTTCCTCAAATTTTGATAACCAACCACTTGCCTCCCCACCCGCCATCATAGTATAAATAGGGGTTGATTTTACTTCTTCATTACCCTTAAAACTTCCCCTTATAAGTTCATCCATATGTTGAAGACAACAGGCGTAGTAATACAGTGTAAAATTAGGGACTGACCACCCGCCTCGATCTTTGGGAAGTGTCATATACTTCATTGCCCTTCTCGTTTTAGCATATCCCCATAAAAAATTATTCCCCATCTTTTCCAATCTTTTAAGCCATTTTTTATCAACCTCAAGGGGAATAGCCCGAAATAAATATAGGATTTTTGGCAGAACCATCATTTTCAATACATTGCAGCGACCCTCTAGCGATAAGTGCAAATTATGCATTCGGTCTAAATCCCTCTTTATTCTATTTAATAGTGGGATAAAATTGATTTCCACCAACCGATTAACCACTGATGTAATCTTCACCCCCAAATACACTGCTTCAGATACCAATCGTCTATCTACTAGTGAAACGTGCCCAGAACATACTATTTGTGTTTTATCTGAGTTCAGCTTATATCCGGAGTATCTTCCAAACTCTCTTGCCTCTATTTCTATTGCCTTAATAGCTTCCTCCGTGTTACTTGTCACTATAGCTACATCATCAGCATATGCAAACACCTTATATGTTTCTCCATGATATAATAGAGGTTGAATATTTTTGCATTCTTCTAATCTCAGCAAGAAAGAGTCAATATATAAAGCAAAGAGCAGGGGGGAACATGGACACCCCTGTCTAGTCCCCCTAGAGATTAAGATAATATCTGATTCCAAACCAGCAATGCAAATTCTAGCTTTTGGGGCTACATATAAAGTTTTTATAGCTGTAATATATCCACTCCCTATACCTTTCCAGCGCATGACTTCCCATAGAAACTTCCACGATACACGATCAAATGCCTTCTCGGCATCCAAAAGTAATAATCCTAAATTTGTTTGATATAGTTCTGCAAGATCAAACATGGCTATTATTCTTCTTATATGATCTATTGTATCTCTACCCGGAATAAACCCATGTTGTTGTTTTCTAACCAACCTGACTATCACATTTGCCAATCTACTGGCCAAAATCTTTGCATAAATCTTTCCATCTACGTTTAACAAAGATATGGGTCTATATGAACTGGGGAGCTCTGTTGATTTATCCTTTTTTTTTAGCACTATAATACTTGCACATTCCCACGATAAAGGTGCCTGACCTGCCTGCGCTATACAAAAAATGCTATGCATATCCTTTTTAATATCTGTCAGGAAGGTCTTATAAAATTCAAGTGGTATTGCATCCGGCCCAGCAGCTTTCCCTGTTGCCAGGGAGCTTACTGCCTCAATTATCTCATCAATACAAATTGGTGCATCTAATGTAATTTGTTCCTCAGAAGAGAGCCTTGTACTTTTTAATCCCCCCAGAAATTCACTAACCTTTTTTTGTAGCTGTTCAGAATACACTATATCTTCACTATACAACTCCTGATAGTAACCCTTAAAAACCTCTAGAATTTCTTCTAGCTCTGTATGTTTCCGCCCATTACCATCAATTATATTCAAAACATTCCGTTTAACTGCCTTTTGTCTGACCCGTCTAGCTAGGACTTTTCCTGTGGATTCACCATACTCATAACACTCCAATCGGTGACTTTGATAGACGGCTGCCACTGTTTTATTCAAGTAAGCATTTATTTTAGCCTTAAGAATCGCCATTTGGGTCTGAGTGAGAGTAATGTCTTCTCTACTAGTAATTTTACTAGCTAATTCCCTCTCTTTTGTTATTATTCTTTCTTGAAGTTCTACAATTTCCTCCCCCCTAATTTTCTGTATTCCCAAACTATATCTAAGAGTTTCACCTCTCACTGCAGCTTTAAATGAGTCCCATACCATCCCCGGATCTGCCGTATTCCTATTGATATCAAAAAAGTGGTGAATCCACTCTTTCATATGGGATATATATCCTGGGTCAACCAACAATTTCCTATCAAATGTCCATACACAACGCGGATTAGATGGTCCCTTAATTGTTATGGACAATATTAATGGATTATGATCTGATAAGAATCTGGGTTTGCATTCTATTTCAGCCCCATGGATTAAGTTTTGTGATACAAAAAAATAATCCAACCTTACCAATTTAGCATGTGGGAACGAGTAATAGGTATACCCTGGATCTAAAGTTTTGATATTTTCCCAGACATCTCTCAACCCATGTTCCTTTACTAACCTCCTTAGAGCTTTCCATACTTTAGGCTTTCGTCCCTGATATAAACTCTGGGTGCCCATGCTCCTGCTACCTACCTCTAAATGAATATTTAAGTCGCCACAAATAATTATTGGTAAGGGCCATCCAACTAGTTCCATGTTCAACGTATCCAGAGGCTCAGCCTCGTCCAAAACTGATCCATATATAGTGCAGAGGGTAAATTTAAATGTATTCACGGATAATTCTAAGAGAGCCCACCGCCCATCATTACTTGCTCGAGATCTACAAACTTGTACATTGTTATTTCTGGCAAGTATCGTCACCCCACGTGCCGAAACCTCCTGTCTGGTACAAACAAGAGGCGTCAACCCAAGCTCTCGTATGAGCTCTCCCTTACTCCATGCAATGTGTGTTTCCTGCAAGCAATATAGATCTGATTTAATTAGTTTAAGACCAGCTGCCACTCTTTTCCTTTTCTGGGGGCTATTTAGACCGCAAATATTCAATGTACAAATCCTTAATCTATTTGCCATATCACTCAGTTTGATGTACCAATCTCACGTCAATACTTTCTCCCTTAAAGAAACCAACTTGTTGATATTGAATCCTATACATCCTCTTCTTTTGATATGTCTTCCTTAAATTGTTCTGAACGTTTCTGCCTATATTAGTGCCCCCCCACTCCCCATCACCCCTCTCCCCCCTCTCCCATCCTCCCACCCCTTGTACCCCAACCCTGCTACCAACCACCCCCCCCACCCCCCTGCACCCCTTACCCCTACCCTTACACCCAATTTATGGAGAGTATGGGATCTCACTGTCCCTAATGACGGTAAAGCTTCCGCTCCGACCGTCCCTACCCAGTGCATGATTTTATTTTTATTTTTCCTTTTCTCCCTTTCTTTGTCTTTATCTCTCTCTATCTACCCCTGTTTCAGCCAAAGAAATATATATATATTTTTTCCTTTTTTCCTAAAGGGGGGATTAATCCTAAGAGGCTTCTCTCTTACCCCCGGCTCGACTTCTCAGGGCTTAACTCCTAACCCTCTCTACTTTACCCTCTACTTTACCCCCACCCCTATGTCCCAATCCAGAAAATCTATCTTAGGAAACCGGACCGTTAAGTCCACCCAAAAAAGCCCTTGCCTTCTCCTCTGTCGTGAAGAAGTGAGTCCTATTATCCATTACTACTTTCAGTTTAGCCGGATTTAATAAAAAAACCTGTGCCCCCTTACTTTGAAGTGGCTGAATTAGCTGCCGGAGCCTCCACCTTTTTTCAACAGTACTATGGCAATAGTCTGGTCTCACAAAAAACTCACATCCCTTAGCCTTACTTCTAGCATTGGGTCGAGCTCGGTCGTATATAGCCTGCCTTGCCTGATAATTAAGCAAATAGATTAATATTACTCTAGGTCTACCACTTCCTCCTTCTGAGTTTGGTCCTATTTTGCTAAAAGGAAATCGATGGGCTCTTTGAACCTCTTTGTCCCAATCCCACTGGTGTAAATCCGGAAAAGCTTCCTTAAAAAGTGCGACCATAAAACTATGTATGTCTGATCCTTCAAGTCCTTCTGGTACACCCAGGACGCGCAGATTATTCCTCCTCATTCTGTCCTCTAAATCTGTCAATTTCCACTGAGTGTCCTCAAGTTGTTTCTCCATCATTTCTCGAGATGACTGGCGAGCTCCAGCCTCATCCTCCAGACGCGAGATCCGAGTCTCTGCTTCTTCATGCGTGTAGTAAACTCTGAACATGTCTTGGCTACTCGACGAATTTGGATTTGCATCTTGCGGCAAGCCATTTGAGTCCTACGGCTCTCTAATTTAGATTCCTCTCGGTGTTCCATAATGCTTTGATATATGGTTTCCAGTGACACAGGATTAGGCTGTTTTTCACCATTATCATATAGAGTTAAATCATCCTTGGAATACTCCCACTGAAACCCATGAAGACCCTTAGTGTCCAATGGGTTAGTGGAGTGCTTATTAGGTCCTACTTGCTCACTTCTCTTCCTCTGTTTTTTCCTAACAGTGGCACTCCTGCTACTCTCCTGTAATTCCTTTCCCAGTGCCAAGGAGGATACCTCAGATTCAAATTCAGAAGAAGTTTTATCCGCCTCCAAATCCAGCTGCTCGTTACTTGACCAACTTGAATGATCTGATAGTGAAAAAAACTTGTCTCCTTGTATTGTCTCATTATCACGTAATTCCACCGGCCTCCGCTCCACCTGTGATAATGTCCTAGCGCTTTGTGCGCCCTCCCTCTGCTCCCTCTGCTCCATCTGACTCCCGGTAGCTTGTTTTTGTAAAGTTGCCACATCTACGACATCACTCTGCCCATCTTCATGCGGGGGGGGCCCATCTATAGCCGCCATCTCCTCGGTTACTAGAGGATCGGCCTCCTCCACGGCGGCGGGGGGGGGGTTTCTGTGCCCCCCACCAGTATGTCCTTCCCTTTCTCAAAATACCTGTTCAGTGAAGCGCTCTTGTTTTTGGAGACAACCTTCTCACCTAAGCCTTGTTTTATATCCGTACCACCCCCCTGCCGTGCTGACAAGCTTACTCTTACTGGCTTGCCTCGTCCAGACAGAGTCACATTTTTCACTCCCTTAGGTGGCATTTTTACTTTTTTTTGCTTTTTGATGCAAAATGCGTTATTATAATATACGCCCAGTGTCAAATACTTGTAATAGAATAAAGAAACTCTGACCGTTTTTTTAGTCCACAGCGAAAATTGCCCCCAATTGGCACCCGTGAGCACAGACCTGTAGTTGTCTTCAGGTAGGAACAGGAGCAGTCCAGACCGCATCCCGGGGAGGCACTTTGCAATCCTTTTAGCCTCCGTCAACAAATCCACGTAGTTTGCTTCTCCCAGAGGAAAAAAAAAAGGGCCCGCAAAAACCAGGAGCCAAGTAGCCTAAAACAATCCTCACATGAAAAGCAGTCCTTCAAAAAATGATATCATCCGCAATATTTCCCCTGTGCCGCCCCTCCTGACAGCCCTGGGACAGTCATCCCCAAAAAAAGAGGGAGCAGGTAAAGCAACGCGAGTCAACACAATGCTGCTACAATGCCGCTACATTGTTTCCTGTGAGCGCGGCTGCCGAAGGAGGCTCCGACCCACGGGAGAGCTGCCGCAGCACTGGGAGGTTTCCTTGGTCGGAGCAGACGCTTCACAGCTGCGTTACGCGGCCGCCATCTTGCTCTCCGTTCAGCGCATTGTTTTTTCTAGTGATGCAGAAAGTTCAGGGCCTGCATTAGCTTCAAGAACCCAAAATACGAAAAGTGACATGATGTGCCCTTTGAACCCTGGTGACTGAAGATTTGATTTCTTGCTCCTTTATTTGATGCTGAGGGGCTAGAAGTTACAGCAAGTAAAAACGAAAGTATCAGAACCCGTTTTACGTTCGGTTTCTCCTGCTGCCTTCATAACTCCAGAAAACTGGCACAGCAAATTAATTGCCCAGCAGTACTCAAATTGAGCCAGTGGTTGCAGGTGGAGTCCACCCATGCTTATTTTTGGGGACTAGCACTTATCTATCCTAAACTGCAGTGCTTCAACTGGTCAGGTATTGTCTGGTACTGAGTACCTGCACTTCTTTAATTTGAAAGGGAGAGTACCTGTACTTCTCATCATACCTCTAATACACTTATTCAATCAATCAGGAATTTGTAAAGCGCACTACTCACCTGTGAGGGTCTCAAGGTGCTGAGGAGAGGAGGGGGAGAAGGGGATGGAGAGGTCCTGCTACTGCTCGAACAGCCAGGTCTTGAGAAGTTTCCTGAAGGTAAGGAGGTCTTTGGTCCGGCGCAGGTGGATGAGAAGAGTGTTCCACATTTTGGCGGCGAGGTGCGAGAATGATCTACCTTATTTCTTAATAAACTGTTTCAAGACAATGTCATTGGTTCAGTTGGAATTGTAACACATTTTGGCGACGAGGTGCGAGAATGATCTACCGCCAGTTGTAGTTCTGCTGACGCGTGGGACTGTTGCGAGGTCGGCACATCGGAGATGCCAGTTCGGGGTGTCGAAGACGCGTCGTCTGTTGAGGTATTCTAGTCCGGTGTTGTGCAGTGCTTTGTGAGCGTGGGTGAGGAGTTTGAAGGTGATTCTCTTGTTGACTGGGAGCCAGTGCAGGTTTTTCAGGTGGTCTGTGATGTGGCAGTGGTGGGGATGTCCAGGATGAGGCGTGCGAGGCGTGCGGAAGTGTTCTGGATGTGTTGCAGCCTCTTCTGGAGTTTGGCCGTAGTTCCTGGGTAGAGGGCATTGCCGTAGTCCAGCTTGATGCTTACGAGGGCTTGGGTGACTGTTCTTCTGGTTTCAGTGGGTATCCATTTGTAGATCTTTCGGAGCATGCGGAGGGAGTTGAAGTAGGAGGCGGAGATGGCGTTGACTTGCTGGGTAATGGATAGTGAGGGGTCCAAGATGAATCCTAGGTTGCGTGCGTTGTCGGTGGGAGTCGGAGTGGTTCCGAGAGTGGAGTCATCCCATGCGGAGGGGGTGGAGCCAAAGATGAGCACTTCCGTCTTGTCGGAATTGAGTTTGAGGCAGCTGCTCTTCATCCATTCGGTGATGATCTTCATTCCGTTGTGGAGGTAGGTCTTGGCGGAGTCCTTGGTGAGGAAGAGGATCAGCTGGGTGTCATTGGCGTATGAAATGATGTTGAGGTTGTGGGATCGGGAGATTTAGTGAGCGGGCCATGTAGACTTTGAAGCGGGTCCGGCTGAGGGATGAACCCTGGGGTACGCCGCAGATGATTTCGGTGGCCTCCGAGCGGAATGGGGGGAGGCGGACTCTCTGGGTTCTGCCAGTGAGAAAGGAGATGACCCAGTCCAGGGCTCTGTCGCGGATTCCAGCATTGCTGAGGCGTGAGCGTATGGTGGCAGACAGTGTCGAGCGCATCTGAGAGGTTCAGGAGGATGAGGGCTGCGGTTTTTCCGCTGTCCACTATGGTTCTGATGTTGTCGGTGGTGGCGATGAGGTTGGTTTGGTGCTGTGGTTGCTGCGGAATCCGGATTGGGAAGGGTAGAGGGTGCGGTTCTCCTTGAGGAAGCGGGTTAGTTGTCTGTTGAGAGCCTTCTCTATGACTTTGGCCGGGAAGGGGAGCAGGGAGATAGGCCGGAAGCTCTTGACGTCCTTTGGGTCCGCCTTGGGTTTTTTGAGGAGGGTGTTAATCTCGGCGTGTTTCGCGCACTCCGGGAAGGTGGTGGACTCGAAGGAGTTGTTGATGATCTTCCGTAGTTGGGGTGCGATGATGGAGCTGGCTTTGTTGAGGATGTGGTGAGGGCAGGAGTCAGATGGAGAGCTGGAGGGGATAGTGTTCATGATTTCAATGGTGTCGTTGTTGTTGACGGGGGTCCAGAAGAGAAGGAGGTTGGTTGGAGGTGAATCTGTGGTGTTGGTGGTTGCGGGGGGTTCTGGGTGCTGAAGCTCTCGCGGATGTCTGCAATCTTGTGGTGGAAGTAGGAGGCTATTTAATGGGAGAGAACTAGCACTTCTCAGGAGCAAACAGGTACTCTAAGTAGTAAATACTTGCATGTGTGTTTCAATTTAAAACACTGCTCAACATGCTTTCATCCAGAATAAGAGACTGAATAATAAACAAGCATTTCCAATGCAACTGGTCTCGCGTTTGCTCATGTTAGAGCTGATCGCGTTGTAAACTCCTAACCCGACTTTTCACCTATCGGGCAAAAGTGCGTTTATGTACATAACCCGAAAAAGTGAAATTAACTATGTAAAGCGCTCGACTTCTGCCAAGCGAGATCGTGCTCGTAAATTAGAGAAAAAGAAGTCCACAAGCCTGATGGAAAACAGCGAGCCTCGAATGTTTTCTGTACTTGGTCGCTGCGCTCGAGGTGGGCTAGCCACCGGAACAGGCATGATGTATGCGTGCCTTCGACTAATGAAAGCAAGCAGATTTTATTAGGCAAGCCCACGAACCAATAAAAAACACTGACGTGACGTTGACAGAGCTCCGAGCCCTTTTCTGAACACTAAAGAGTCTCGCTGCGATATGCACGCGCGAGCGCATGCAACGCAAGCTTGGCCCTAAAAAGGGGAAAGAAGAAAAAACAGTAACAAAGAAAGAAAGCAAGGATTTAAAAGAACCTGGGAGGGTGAGATAAAGGGGTTGGGAGAGTCTGGTGTGGATAAAAGAGACATGAGGTAGAATCAGGGATATGTGGCCTTGGGAAGCCTGCACCCCCGATATTCGTAGCACCGACCATGGGTTCCTGAGTAAAACTTTAGGGACTAGCACTTATTCTTTCACAAACTAAGCACTGTTACTAGGAATACCGGGGGCATAGTGGTAGCTGTCTGAGTCAGACTGGCCTGCAGAGGAATCTGCCAGTGCCTGAATGGTTCATCTGGTTGGCCAATGTGTGCCTATTTGCTCTTTGTGGGCCTTTGTTATGGTCTGGTGGGCTGGTTTTTAGGTTGAGCGTAAGCATATGGCCTCTTGTATACTTTTAGTATACTTACTTCTGTGGGCTTAAAGCCGTTTCATTTGTTTGCTTCAGTGCCATTTAAAAACCCTTGCTTGCTGGGGGTCAGTCATGCATCTTTGTCCCTCCTTTTTCTCTTTGGGAGCAGGGACTAACTACTGTATAATTATGCTTTGTCGTGTTTATCTGTTCTTTGGGGGACTTTTTGTTCTTGGTTTCCTGCTCCTGTGAGTCAATGTGCTTACAATGCTGAGCTTGGGGGCACTGTACATGCAGCCTATTGCTTTGTCCATAGTGCTTAAATCGAACTCCTCCATGCAGTATTCTTGCTTGTCCCGCCACTCAGTCATCCTCTGCCTGCTGTCGCTGGTTAACTCCTGTACCACCATGGCTCCTTGCTCCATACCCTCTTGTTTTCTTTTGCTCATGGCGGAATGTTGTTTCTTCATCTTCCTTGGTTTTGGGGATCTTGCTGTTTCTTTGTGATGTCAGCAAGGCCTTTTTAATTATTTGTTTTGCCGCTTTATGTAGAGCAAACTCAACACAAAGGTACTGGAGCTCTCTATTTATTTTGTTTTTGCAGTTTTATATAGCGCAAACTCAATACAAAGACATTACAGTGCTTTATGTGAGCACCGGTTACATTACACAAGAACACATTCATTTTTGGTAGCAATGAGAGATTAAGTGACTTGCCCAGAATCACAGGATGTTGATCCAGCACCGAGACTCAAACTGTGTTCCCCAGCTCCAAAGTCGGTAGCTCTGGCCCTTATACCACATACTCTCCGCTAGGTTTTTTTGTCTGGTGCGCGTTGGGGCCGCCTGGGAATAACTCGTTTTTTTTTATATAGTGCTTGGCAATACAGGTTCTACCATTTTATAGCGCTGCAAAGCAGGTGCCATTTTTAACAAAATCGCTATAATACATTCTCATTCAGTCAAGACCTCTGCAGTGGGTGCATTAACCAATTGACTTGAGTAGAGCTCATCACTAGGTGGTAGCACGTGGTCTTGATAACCTCCAGAGGGTCACCAACCAAGCACATAGGTTAGTCCGAGGCAAAAAGATGGCAAAAGGTGTTGTCTCCAAAATGGAGGAAAAGGAGTCATGACTCCAGACCCAAGCACTTCACTGCCTCAAGCTTGATAGCAAAAATCATCTAAATTGGGCCTTTCAAATAGTTAAGTTAGTAGAAGCAGCCATTTTCCTAACCCTGTAGTGCAAAGAAGCTAACACAAGAGTGTCACAGTGAGAAGAACAGCGTATCAAAGGGCACAAAAGTGGAGCAAACTCCATCCCTTCCTCCTCTCAGAAATTATTGGTGACAGTTGCCTAACACCTACCGCGACCTTGCAGATGCCACTTCCAGAAGCACTGCCTAAAACAGTGCTCGAATAGCACTGCTTCCTGTTTGAAGAGGCACCACCTCAAATACGCCACACATTCGCAGTTACAGGCACAGAGCGCTTCCCCATCACCCTCTGGACTCCTGTGTATAATGATCCATGCATCCTCTTCCACAGTCCAGTAATGTTTAACCTACTCTCCTCTCTTCCAACCCCAGGCTTCATGCAACCACTCCACTAAGTTCCCCTGCATCATTTGATGTAAACTCTATGCATTATTTCTGATTGTCGTGGTTACCAAGTACATGGAAAATCAATGTCAACAAAATATCTTTCTGACACTTTCAAGTGGCCCTTTTCTCACTCCTGATTCTAGTGGTGTTCCTCTCACTGCTTTACTAAGCCTTCCTGTGTATATAGGAATATACGTGTATTTGTTTATATGTGTACACACCCCAAGAACTACATCTCAAAGTCAATCCTGGACAATAACAGTATAGATTCCATGAGCTGAACAGGGGATATTTTAAACAGGATAACTGTTGTTTCACAAGCTGTGGCCACCAGGACAAGCCACTACTAATACTTATGTAACCCAAATGTGTTGTTGTGACTGAAGTATTTTTTTGTATAAGACAACAAACTGACGGGGTCCATACCGGGCTTGCAGGGTAACCACTGAGTAAATAAATTCCATATAAATTATTTCTGCATAATTTATCTTATGTGGGTATGAAGAAACTCGGAGATAGTTCTGGACCTACCTTGGATTCCCAAAAAAACACATGTGAATTCTTTTAATAGAACAAAAAATGCAAATGAGCCAGCCCTGTAGGAGCCTCACTGGGCACCACTGGTCTAGGTGAAAAAACCCTCTATAGTCCAAACCAAGGCTTCCTGCTCTACTCTGAGGGGTCCAGATGTCAAGGCCAAGACTTCAAATTTTGAGTAGCCACCCCACCAGAGATAATTCTGCCTTCAAAACCATCATCCAGTGCTCAGATGTATGCACCAAAAAGGCACCGTCAAGGCCCAAGAGATTTAGGTACATATATCTGTTCTACAGAGTCCAGTCCTGATCCGAGGGCTGTCATAAGACTATTAACCCAAGGCAGTGTTTTAAATGAGTACAGACTACCAGCCATTCTATATTTGTATTTAAAACACTGATCCAAGGTCACAGATGTTGCACATCTGTAACCTATCCTGTCTGCCTATCTATCACTGAAGCTCTGTTTCACCACTCACACATTTGAAGCCTCCTGTTCAGTTAAGCTGCCCCTTATGTTATTCTCTTTGAATACAGTCAATGTTTTTAAAAGTTAGGCTAGTATTGTCAGTGTAGAGGACTAAGGGCCAGATGTATCAAAGCTTTTTGCATTCGCAAACAGTGCGAATGCCCGTTTGCGAATGCAAAAAGCCATTTCAGAATGTATCAAAGACATTCTGAATGCAATTTTAAGGAATCGCTAAAATAGCGATTCCTTAAAATTGCGTCCCTGTTTAGAGAGTCGCAAATTGGAACTCTCTAAATAAGAAATCACAAATAAAGAATCCTTATTTGCGATTTCCAAAGCACATGTAACAAGCAATTCCTCAATGCGAATTGGGCATTAAGGAATCGCTATTTCCACCAAGTTGAACTTGGTGGTAACCATGTGCAAA
Organism: Pleurodeles waltl; assembly: GCF_031143425.1. NCBI lineage: Eukaryota > Metazoa > Chordata > Amphibia > Caudata > Salamandridae > Pleurodeles > Pleurodeles waltl. The sequence continues at coordinate 969,722,751 of NC_090440.1, read as the reverse complement.
TTTTTAAAATGCATTTAAAATGCATTTTTAAAATTTACATGTAAAGCACACATGCCCTTTTGGCATGTGTGCACCTTACATGTTGTAAAAAAATATTTTGGGGTGCAGCAGAGGGGACCTCAGGCCCCCAGCACCCTGGACTTTGCATTTCCAAAAATTGCGAATTCCAGGTAGGAATTCGCAATTTTGGAAATGCAAAAAATTCACAAATATGGGCCTACAGCCCCATAGGTGCGAATGGGGGCCGGTATCGCAATCTGCGATTCGGTAATAGCATTTGCGATTTTTAAGAAATCGATATTACCGTATCGCAAATGTGATACATTGCATTTTGCAAATCAGAAATAGCGATTTCTTAAAAATCGCTATTTCCGATTCGCAAAAGGCCTTTTTCATACATCTGGCCCTAATTCCTTTAGATTTAACACAGAAATATATTACTTTCCCTTTTTCTTTGCTCCTAACTCTTTTGAAACCCTCATTCCCTGGGTTAAATGCCACAAAGGTGCCTCTTTGTGCCTTGTTTGGTGCTATAAAAGTTTAGGTAAACACACTAAAAGGGTTGCATCTCTAGGGTATACAGCCAGTCTGTAGGAAAGAGGCAAAACCACTCCCAAGATGGCAGCCTTGTTGTGTCCTCTCTCCTGCAACGACAGGCTTGGGAGGGTGGCGTGGCACCTGGCATACATGCACTACACTCCAAACCAAAGATAAAGGACATTGGGCCAGATGTAGCAATCAGTTTTGCCCATTCTGTGTCTATGGGAAAATGTGTTTGTACATATGGCCCATTGTCATTTACAAAGCCAATAGCTCTAACTCTTACAAATACGAGCTCTACTGCATTACAAATGCTTGTTACTGGTGATTTCTCTGATATTGCTATACATATTGCCTGCAACAAGCACACATGAAAGCAAAGTCCCATACCTTGTAAAGCACCCTATAGAGAGTGACTTTAAAAGTTTAAAACTACATTAAGTTGCGAATGTGGACCACTTATTAATTGTATGATTTGCTAATAAGAGGCCACTTTTATTTTCGTTCCCTGGCCTATTTTCTGTCCCAGTATGACAATGACAGCTGGCTCTTTCGACCCCTCTAATGCACTTATCAAGTGGCCTTACAAAAAGCAGTGCGGGTGGGGGGGCCTCCGGCGTTGCAGCACGGGCGGCAGGCCCCTGACTGAAAGCTCCTGACTGGGTCCTTTCATATATCTTGTAAGGTGGAGCCCTCATGTTTTGTTACGCCACTGACGTTACCGAGGATCTGTTGCTATTTCAAAGAAGTACTGCAATTAGCTTTGTAGTGTGCGAGCTCACATCACGGAAACGGCCCGAATACCTTCAAGGCATGATTCACGTACCTATGAACTTGACTTTGAATCTGTTGTCCAACAACTCTGAATCGCCATGGCCTCCAGGAACGAAAGCACTTGCCAAAAGGTCGCCTCAGCGCTGAATCAATGCACAGTAACCTTATCGTGTGGAGACGTACTATAGCAATTAACTTCTGGCAGAACCGTTGTTTCCAATAGTGTTGATGACAACCCCATTCAAACAATAAGGTGTAGTTCAGTGCCGGCGGCCCAGGCATCCGAGCTTTCATTACACCTCAGCAGCATGTGATCTACCGGTCTCTCAGACCCCCAGGTCCAGATCTTACCATTTATGTATAACTTGTGCGTGTCTACGAGTTCCTAATGGAGGGTAGGGAGCAGGTGTCTATGTGGGGTTTTGGAACCTGTGCTGCACTGTCTTGTCTCCATGGAAGTGTATTCCTCATGGCTTCCCTTCGCTGAGCATGACCTAAACATTAGAAACACTCAAGTGCAATTTTGACAAGAGACTAGGGGATATATTTACAAGCCCAAAGTGCCACCTTGCGCCGCCGTAGTGTCATTTGTTTTACGCTAAGGAGGCCTTCTCTCGCGCCATATTTACAAAGCTAGCCACATTATGCCTGCGGTAGTTGCATTTCCTATGTTAATTCCCATTGGACATTTAGACACGACTAATGCCAGAACCGCTGGATGGAATTACACTAAATTTGGCAGACAACTAGCTTTTGGCTACACAGATTATGCTTTCGCTTATTTGTTGTAAATCCGTTCAGTAATTTTTGAGATGTTAAAGGGAAAACAAATTTGTATATCTCTGGCTGCAATGACTGTGGAAAGATTAAGAGCTTGTGCATGGCAAATACACTGCTCTAATTGGCTGCCAAAACTTCAAACCAGGAAGTTTTGGCAGCCATCTTGCTGAGTCCCACAAAAAAATGTAAAAAAAAGGAAGAGGGGCCAGGTTAGGGACACCCTGACCTCTTAGGTCTGGTGGTAGGGTTCCAGAGGGAACCCCACCCTCTCCATGGCTAAAAAGCATTTTTTTACAATTTTCTGCCAGGAATTCACAACATTTGTGGCAATATGTTTTGAAAAAAAAAAAAAAACCAAGTGCAGGCTCCCGCGCTTGTTTCTGTGAGGACCCAGAGTGGGCCAGGTCCTGGGGGCATTCACATTTTCAATACGGTGGGGCCTCCAGACCCCCGCTACCCGGGGGACCGCAGTTTCCCTAGGGGGATCCATCAAATTGTACGTAAGATGGGCAGCATGGCCCACCCGCAGCCCAGGGGACCACCACCTCCCTGGGACATCTCTCTAAATATGTGCAGGGGCCCGTGTTGAACCCACCCTGCAGTGCAGCCTCTGGGACCACCACCTCCCCCGGGCATTTCTGTGAATATGTGCAGGACAAATATTAAGAAAATGAAAAGGGGGTCTGTTTTGGATCCTTGCAGCCCCGGGAACCACCACCTTCCAGGGGCTAAGTAGATTGTTGGAGGGGGGCCACGCAGCCCCCCTCAAGGAGCCAATGAGGGCCCTGGGGACCGCCATCTCCCAGGGCTGGCTCCTACTATGTCCTGGGGTGCCCACCGCCGGAACATAGCTGTTTGCTGTGGCTTGGCTGCAGTTTTGACAGCTGCTGCCAAGTCACAGCAAACACTCTGCCCACAGTGAGGGAGAGCCGTCAAACAGCTCTCCCTCGCTGCAAGCAGCGGTTTCCTCTGTCTATCCCTGCCCATGGAGATGCAGGCAGGGAGACAGAGGAATGTGCTCTCACAGAGAGGGAGCTGCTTTCTCAGCTCCCTCTCTGTAACAGCAAAGCGGGCTCCAGCAGGAGGCGGAAGCCAGCTAGAACCATGAGGGCCCTCAGGCTTCCTCCACGGTTCCCAACTTTGTGACTGGGTGCCCTGGGGGTCATCCAGGTCACAAGGAGAGGCCCCAGGGGATGGGGACCCAGGGTAGAGATCGACCATTAGGATGGGGGCCATGTGCTCCCCCCAAAAAACAAGTAATTAGGCTGGGTCCTGGGAGATGGGGTCCCCGCGGCTGAGATCTGCCTGTAGTGTCCGCTGTGTGTCCCCACTCCCTCCCAAAAAAGTAAATAATTAGGCCACACCCCCGGTGGATGGGGTCCCCGGGGCCGAGAACAGTCTGTGGAGGGGGGCTGCACAGCCCTCTCTTCCCCCAAAAAATAAATGATCAGTCCAGGCCCCTGGGATGGGATCCCAGGGGCTGGGATCAGCCTGGTGGGGGCAGTGGCTCCCCTCCCCCTTAAAAAAATTAAAGATTTATGCTGGGCCCCAGGGATGGGGTCCCAGGACCGAGAGCATCCTGGGCAGGAGGAGCCATGCGGGGTTGGGTTGTTATAGGTTTTGGGCGGTTATGTGAGTGGGCCACAGGTCCGAAGGCCGTGCACAGTTTTGGGTGCCAGTTTTGCGACCAGTCACTGCGGCCAACCCCAGCTGCGCATGGCCAAGGCCGTGCACTGTGGTGGTTGGATTACCGTATAGTAATGAAAATTACTTTACGTTAAAAAAATAATAGAAATTCACTGAAAAAAACAAAGGTTACAGGGACGTTACAGTTAGGAAATAGAATTTTTTTTAAACTTAGAAATTCACTCAAAACTAAAGGTTACAGGGATGCTATAGTTGGGCTTACATTTTAAATGTAGAAAACCATAGAAATTAACCTGTTATAGTTAGAATGATCTCAAATAACCGTAACTCGTGCCCTAAGGTAACTCGCGCCCCCACCATGCACTGCTAATATCAATGTAATATTTGTAGTAAATTTTTTGACAAACTGTGCCTGGCAGGGGCGCAAGTTATAATTCTTGAGATAACTCTAACTATAACAGGTGACTTTCTATGGTTTTGTACGTTTAACATTTGAGCTTAACTATAACATCCATGTAACCTTTGTTTTTTATGTGTATATATGTATATATTAGGGTTTAGGGTGGGTAAGGGTATTTGGGTGGCAAGAGTATTTTTAGGGTTTAGGATGGATAAGGATATTTAGGTGGCAATGGTATTTCAGGGTTTAGGGTGGATAAGGGTATATGGGTGGTAAAGCTATTTTTAGGGTTTAGGGTGCGTAAGGGTATTTGGGTGGCTGGGGCCTTTTTATTGTTATGGATAATTAAGGGTATTTGGGCGGTAAGGGTATTTTTTAAGGTTTAGGGTGGGTGAGGGTATTTGGGTGGTAAGGGTATTTTGAGGGTTTAGGGTGGGTAAGGATTTTTGGGTGGCTAGGACATTTTTAGGGTGGGCGAGGGTAATTGAATGGTAAGAGTATTTTTAGGTTTTAGGGTGGGTGAGTGTATTTCGGTGGAAAGGGTACTTTTAGAATTTAGGGTGAGTAAGGGTATTTGGGTGGCAAGGGTATTTTGAGGGTTTAAGGGTAGTTGAGTTTAAGGGTTGGAGTTAAAAAGGTTATATATATATAACCTACTGGCAGTCGCCAGTGGGGTGTTATAGTTAGGACCTAGTCTCCATAGAAAAAAAAACATTTATTGACTTGCCTATGCCTTTGGCACCGTTTGACGGATCTTCGTGAAAGTTACCAAAAAAAGTGTGCCAGTGGTTCTTTTGGCGCACAGAAAGTTTCAAGGTGAACCGTCACACAGGGACCTAAAACAGGGGGGGGGGGGGGCGGGTAAAAAAATATGCATTTCCCATGTTAATTCCTATGGGAGTTTTGAACATGACTACCGCACAAACTGCTGGATGGAATTGCACCAAATTTGACAGAAAGGTAGGTTTCGGTACGCATATTACGCTTTGTTAATATTTGCTGTAAATCCATTTAATAGTTCTCTAGAAATTAAAGGGGAAATACATTTGTATATCTGTGGTTGTGGATTAGTTGCAATGTTTTTGGAGTGATCGCGGCGAATATGCAAAACACAGGAATGTTGTGATAGGCTGGCTGCAACGTGACTAGAAATTGCAGCTGCCATTTTATGTTCGGGAGAGGGTCCCCGGGGCTGAAAATATAAATGATAAGTGGTCAGGGTGGAGATAACCTAACCCCATGGGTGTGATATAGGTGTCTATGACTCAGTTATTACCTTAAAATGATTTTTTTTTCACAACGCTTGATATTCGCAAATATATTGCAACCCTCAGCATGACTCCCCGTGTAGGATCACAACGAATTTGTGAATATCGCCAAAAATGTTTAAAAAAAAAAAAACATTCATTCATACACTAAATCATTTACTCATAGAAGCACTCAGACACTCATGCACCCACTCACAGACCCACTCACAGACCCACTCAGAGTCATAACCCACTGTCACACCCACTCAGACACTCAAGCACCCACTTGTAGACCCACTTAGTCACTCACGCACCCAATCACAGACCTTCTCAGAGATTCACACACTCACTCACAGACCCACTCAGAGATTCACACACCCATTCACAGACCCACTCAGATACCCACTCAAAGACCCACGCATAGACTCATGCACTCCTTAACAGACTCACTTAGACACTTATCCACCCACTCACAGACCCACCCAGATATTCACGCACCCATTCACAGATCCACTCAGACTCTCACACACCCACTCACAGACCCACACAGACACTCTTACACTCACTCTCACATCCAGAGACTCCCTTTCACATTACTCTCAAACCTAGACAGACTCTGTCACACCTACGCTCACACCCACATAGACCCACTCACACCCAGGCAGACACTGTCACACCCTCTTTCACACACAGGGACAACTTCTCACACCTATTCTCACACCCAGAAAGACAGACCATGTGCAGCACAGGATTGGGTGGTTATAGGTGGTTTGCCGCAGGCCCTGCGCCCAACCCTCGCCAGGCACGCCCGAAGGCCCTGCTCAGTGGTGGTTGTATTAACGTGTAGCAATTAAAATTACTTTACGTTAAAAAAACATAGAAATTCACTGAAAAAAACAAACATTACAAGGATGTTATAGTTAGGAAATAGAATTTGAAAAAAACATAGCAATTCACTGAAAAAATTAAAGGTAACACGGGCATTATAATCAGGTTCTGAATTTACTTGTACAAAACCTTAGAAATTCAGCAGTTGTAGTTAGAGTTATTTTAAGTAATTATAACTTGCGCCCTAGGGTAACTATAACTTGCACCCATGCCATGCGCTGCTAACTACCCCAGATATTACAGCACTCGTGACAACTTCTATAACAATTATTATTAAAAATATAAATGAAGCATTAGCAGTCAAATTAATGAAGAACAAACAGTGCATGGCAGGGGCAAGAGCTATAGTTATCTTAGGGCACAAGTTATAGTTACTTGAGATAACTCTAACTATAACAGGTGACTTTTGTATGGTTTTGTACATTTAACATTTGAGCTTAACTATAACATCCCTGTAACCTTTGTTTTTTATGTGTATTTATGTATATATTAGGGTTTAGGGTGGGTGAGGGTATTTGGATGGCAAGAGTATTTTTAGTGTTTAGGATGGATAAGGATATTTAGGTGGCAATGGTATTTCAGGGTTTAGGGTGGATAAGGGTATATAGGTGGTAAAGGTATTTTTAGGGTTTAGGGTGCGTAAGGGTATTCGGGTGGCTGGGGCCTTTTTATTGTTATGGGTAATTAAGGGTATTTGGGTGGTAAGGGTATTTTTTAAGGTTTAGGGTGGGTGAGGGTATTTGGGTGGTAAGGGTATTTTGAGGGTTTAGGGTGGGTAAGGATTTTTGGGTATCTGGGACATTTTTATGGTGGGTGAGGGTGATTGAATGGTAAGAGTATTTTTAGGTTGTACAGTGGGTGAGTGTATTTGGGTGGAAAGGGTACTTTTAGAATTTAGGGTGGGTATGGGTATTTGGGTGGCAAGGGTATTTTGAGGGTTTAAGGGTGGGTGAGTTTAACGGGTTGGCGTTAAAAAGGTTATATATATATAACCTACTGGCAGTCGCCAGTGGGGTGTTATAGTTAGGACCTAGTCTCCATAGAAAAAAAACATTTATTGACTTGCCTATGCCTTTGGCACTATTTGACGGATCTTCGTGAAAGTTACCAAAAAAAGTGTGCCAGTGATTCTTTTGGCGCACGGAAAGTTTCAAGGTGAACCGTTACGCAGGGACCAAAAAAAGGGGGGGGGGCAAAAAACATGCATTTCTCATGTTAATTCCTATGGGAGTTTTGAACATGACTACCGCACAAACTGCTGGATGGAATTGCACCAAATTTGACAGAAAGGTAGGTTTCGGTACACACGTTACGCTTTGTTAATATTTGCTGTAAATCCATTTAATAGTTCTCGAGAAATTAAAGGGGAAATAAATTTGTATATCTGTGGTTGTGGATTAGTTGCAATGTTTTTTGGGCGATCGCAGTGAATTTGCAAAACACAGGAATGTTGTGATTGGCAGGCCGCAACGTGACTAGAAATTGCAGCTGCCATTTTATGTTACGGGAGAGGGTCCCTGGGGCTCAAAATATAAATGATAAGTGGTCAGGGTGGAGATAACCTGACCCCATGAGTGTGATATAGGTGTCTCTGACTCAGTTATTACCTTAAAATGATTTTTTTTTTAAACGCTTGATATTCGCGAATATATCGCAACCCTCAGCATGACTCCCCCGTGTAGCATCACAACGAATTTGTGAATATCGCCAAAACGTTTTAAAAAAAAAACATTCATTCATACACTTAATCATTCACTAATAGAAGCACTCAGACACTCATGCACCCACTCACAGACCCACTCACAGACCCACTCGCAGACCCACTTAGAGTCATAACCCACTATCACACCCACTCAGACACTTAGGCACCCACTTGTAGACCCACTTAGTCACTCACGCACCCATTCACAGACCTTCTCAGAGACTCACACACTCACTCACTGATTCACACACCCATTCACAGACCCTCTCAGATACCCTCTCATAGACCCATGCATAGACTCATGCACTCCTTAACAGACCCACTTAGACACTTATGCACCCACTCACAGACCCACCCAGACATTCACGCACCCATTCACAGATCCACTCAGACTCTCACGCACCCACTCACAGACCCACACAGACACTCTTACACCCACTCTCACATCCAGAGACTCCCTCTCACATTACTCTCAAACCTAGACAGACTCTGTCACACCTACTCTCACACCCACATAGACCCACTCACACCCAGGCAGACACTGTCACACCCTCATTCACACCCAGGGACAACTTCTCACACCTATTCTCACACCCAGAGAGACAGACCATGTGCAGCACAGGGTTGGGTGGTTATAGGGGCTTTGCCGCAGGCCCTGTGTCCAACCCTCGCCACCCACGCCCGAAGGCCCTGCTCAGGGGTGGTTGTATTAACGTATAGCAACTAAAATTACTTTACGTTAAAAAAACATAGAAATTCACTGAAAAAACAAAGGTTACAAGGATGTTATAGTTAGGAAATAGAATTTGAAAAAACATAGCAATTCACTGAAAAAAACAAAGGTAACACGGGCATTATAATCAGGTTCTGAATTTACTTGTACAGAACCTTAGAAATTCAGCAGTTGTAGTTAGAGTTATTTTAAGTAATTATAACTTGCGCCCTAGGGTAACTATAACTTGCACCCATGCCATGCGCTGCTAACTATCCCAGATATTACAGCACTCGTGACAACTTCTATAACAATTATTATTAAAAATATAAATGAAGCACTAGCAGTCAAATTAATGAAGAACAAACAGTGCATGGCAGGGGCAAGAGCTATAGTTATCTTAGGGCACAAGTTATAGTTACTTGAGATAACTCTAACTATAACAGGTGACTTTCTATGGTTTTGTACATTTAACATTTGAGCTTAACTATAACATCCCTGTAACCTTTGTTTTTTATGTGTATATATGTATATATTAGGGTTTAGGGTGGGTGAGGGTATTTGGATGGCAAGAGTATTTTTAGTGTTTAGGATGGATAAGGATATTTAGGTGGCAATGGTATTTCAGGGTTTAGGGTGGATAAGGGTATATAGGTGGTAAAGCTATTTTTAGGGTTTAGGATGCGTAAGGGTATTTGGGTGGCTGGGGCCTCTTTATTGTTATGGGTAATTAAGGGTATTTGGGTGGTAAGGGTATTTTTTAAGGTTTAGGGTGGGTGAGGGTATTTGGGTGGTAAGGGTATTTTTAGGGTTTAGGGTGGGTAAGGATTTTTGGGTAGCTGGGACATTTTTATGGTGGATGAGGGTGATTAAATGTAAGAGTATTTTTAGGTTGTACGGTGGGTGAGTGTATTTGGGTGGAAAGGGTACTTTTAGAATTTAGGGTGGGTATGGGTATTTGGGTGGCAAGGGTATTTTGAGGGTTTAAGGGTGGTTGAGTTTAACGGGTTGGCGTTAAAAAGGTTATATATATATAACCTACTGGCAGTCGCCAGTGGGGTGTTATAGTTAGGACCTAGTCTCCATAGAAAAAAACATTTATTGACTTGCCTATGCCTTTGGCACCATTTGACGGATCTTCGTGAAAGTTACCAAAAAAAGTGTGCCAGTAATTCTTTTGGCGCACGGAAAGTTTCAAGGTGAACCGTTACGCAGGGACCAAAAAAAGGGGGGGGGGGCAAAAAACATGCATTTCTCATGTTAATTCCTATGGGAGTTTTGAACATGACTACCGCACAAACTGCTGGATGGAATTGCACCAAATTTGACAGAAAGGTAGGTTTCGGTACACACGTTACGCTTTGTTAATATTTGCTGTAAATCCATTTAATAGTTCTCGAGAAATTAAAGGGGAAATAAATTTGTATATCTGTGGTTGTGGATTAGTTGCAATGTTTTTTGGGCGATCGCAGCGAATTTGCAAAACACAGGAATGTTGTGATTGGCAGGCCGCAACGTGACTAGAAATTGCAGCTGCCATTTTATGTTACGGGAGAGGGTCCCTGGGGCTGAAAATATAAATGATAAGTGGTCAGGGTGGAGATAACCTGACCCCATGAGTGTGATATAGGTGTCTCTGACTCAGTTATTACCTTAAAATGATTTTTTTTCAAAACGCTTGATATTCGCAAATATATCGCAACCCTCAGCATGACTCCCCCGTGTAGCATCACAACGAATTTGTGAATATCGCCAAAACGTTTAAAAAAAAAAGCATTCATTCATACACTAAATCATTCACTAATAGAAGCACTCAGACACTCATGCAACCACTCACAGACCCACTTGCAGACCCACTTAGAGTCATAACCCACTATCACACCCACTCAGACACTTAGGCACCCACTTGTAGACCCACTTAGTCACTCACGCACCCATTCACAGACCTTCTCAGAGACTCACACACTCACTCACTGATTCACACACCCATTCACAGACCCTCTCAGATACCCTCTCATAGACCCAGGCATAGACTCATGCACTCCTTAACAGACCCACTTAGACACTTATGCACCCGCTCACAGACCCACCCAGACATTCACGCACCCATTCACAGATCCACTCAGACTCTCACGCACCCACTCACAGACCCACACAGACACTCTTACACCCACTCTCACATCCAGAGACTCCCTCTCACATTACTCTCAAACCTAGACAGACTCTGTCACACCTACTCTCACACCCACATAGACCCACTCACACCCAGGCAGACACTGTCACACCCTCATTCACACCCAGGGACAACTTCTCACACCTATTCTCACACCCAGAGAGACAGACCATGTGCAGCACAGGGTTGGGTGGTTATAGGGGCTTTGCCGCAGGCCCTGCGTCCAACCCTCGCCACGCACGCCCGAAGGCCCTGCTCAGGGGTGGTTGTATTAACGTATAGCAATTAAAATTACTTTACGTTAAAAAAACATAGAAATTCACTGAAAAAACAAAGGTTACAAGGATGTTATAGTTAGGAAATAGAATTTGAAAAAACATAGCAGTTCACTGAAAAAAACAAAGGTAACACGGGCATTATAATCAGGTTCTGAATTTACTTGTACAGAACCTTAGAAATTCAGCAGTTGTAGTTAGAGTTATTTTAAGTAATTATAACTTGCGCCCTAGGGTAACTATAACTTGCACCCATGCCATGCGCTGCTAACTACCCCAGATATTACAGCACTCGTGACAACTTCTATAACAATTATTATTAAAAATATAAATGAAGCATTAGCAGTCAAATTAATGAAGAACAAACAGTGCAAGCAGGGGCAAGAGCTATAGTTATCTTAGGGCACAAGTTATAGTTACTTGAGATAACTCTAACTATAGCAGGTGACTTTCTAGGGTTTTGTACATTTAACATTTGAGCTTAACTATAACATCCCTGTAACCTTTGTTTTTTATGTGTATATATGTATATATTAGGGTTTAGGGTGGGTGAGGGTGTTTGGATGGCAAGAGTATTTTTAGTGTTTAGGATGAATAAGGATATTTAGGTGGCAATGGTATTTCAGGGTTTAGGGTGGATAAGGGTATATAGGTGGTAAAGCTATTTTTAGGGGTTTAGGGTGCGTAAGGGTATTTGGGTGGCTGGGGCCTTTTTTATTGTTATGGGTAATTAAGGGTATTTGGGTGGTAAGGGTATTTTTTAAGGTTTAGGGTGGGTGAGGGTATTTGGGTGGTAAGGGTATTTTGAGGGTTTAGGGTGGGTAAGGATTTTTGGGTAGCTGGGACATTTTTATGGTGGGTGAGGGTGATTGAATGGTAAGAGTATTTTTAGGTTGTACGGTGGGTGAGTGTATTTGGGTGGAAAGGGTACTTTTAGAATTTAGGGTGGGTATGGGTATTTGGGTGGCAAGGGTATTTTGAGGGTTTAAGGGTGGTTGAGTTTAACGGGTTGGCGTTAAAAAGGTTATATATATATAACCAACTGGCAGTCGCCAGTGGGGTGTTATAGTTAGGACCTAGTCTCCATAGAAAAAAACATTTATTGACTTGCCTATGCCTTTGGCACCATTTTACGGATCTTCGTGAAAGTTACCAAAAAAAGTGTGCCAGTGATTCTTTTGGCGCACGGAAAGTTTCAAGGTGAACCGTTACGCAGGGACCAAAAAAAGGGCGGGGGGGTCAAAAAACATGGATTTCTCATGTTAATTCCTATGGGAGTTTTGAACATGACTACCGCACAAACTGCTGGATGGAATTGCACCAAATTTGACAGAAAGGTAGGTTTCGGTTCACACGTTACGCTTTGTTAATATTTGCTGTAAATCCATTTAATAGTTCTCGAGAAATTAAAGGGGAAATAAATTTGTATATCTGTGGTTGTGGATTAGTTGCAATGTTTTTTGGGCAATCGCAGCGAATTTGCAAAACACAGGAATGTTGTGATTGGCAGGCCGCAACGTGACTAGAAATTGCAGCTGCCATTTTATGTTACGGGAGAGGGTCCCTGGGGCTGAAAATATAAATGATAAGTGGTCAGGGTGGAGATAACCTGACCCCAGTAGTGTGATATAGGTGTCTCTGACTCAGTTATTACCTTAAAATGATTTTTTTTCAAAACGCTTGATATTCTCGAATATATCGCAACCCTCAGCATGACTCAACGTGTAGCATCACAACGAATTTGTGAATATCGCCAAAATGTTAAAAAAAAAAAAACATTCATTCATACAGTAAATCATTCACTCATAGAAGCACTCAGACACTCATGCACCCACTCACAGACCCACTCGCAGACCCACTCGCAGACCCACTCAGAGTCATAACCCACTATCACACCCACTCAGACACTTAGGCACCCACTTGTAGACCCACTTAGTCACTCACGCGCCCATTCACAGACCTTCTCAGAGACTCACACACTCACTCACTGATTCACACACCCATTCACAGACCCTCTCAGATACCCTCTCATAGACCCATGCATAGACTCATGCACTCCTTAACAGACCCACTTAGACACTTATGCACCCACTCACAGACCCACCCAGACATTCACGCACCCATTCACAGATCCACTCAGACTCTCACGCACCCACTCACAGACCCACACAGACACTCTTACACCCACTCTCACATCCAGAGACTCCCTCTCACATTACTCTCAAACCTAGACAGACTCTGTCACACCTACTCTCACACCCACATAGACCCACTCACACCCAGGCAGACACTGTCACACCCTCATTCACACCCAGGGACAACTTCTCACACCTATTCTCACACCCAGAGAGACAGACCATATGCAGCACAGGGTTGGGTGGTTATAGGGGATTTGCCGCAGGCCCTGCGTCCAACCCTCGCCACCCACGCCCGAAGGCCCTGCTCAGGGGTGGTTGTATTAACATATAGCAATTAAAATTACTTTACGTTAAAAAAACATAGAAATTCACTGAAAAAACAAAGGTTACAATGATGTTATAGTTAGGAAATAGAATTTGAAAAAACATAGCAGTTCACTGAAAAAAACAAAGGTAACACGGGCATTATAATCAGGTTCTGAATTTACTTGTACAGAACCTTAGAAATTCAGCAGTTGTAGTTAGAGTTATTTTAAGTGATTATAACTTGCGCCCTAGGGTAACTATAACTTGCACCCATGCCATGCGCTGCTAACTACCCCAGATATTACAGCACTCGTGACAACTTCTATAACAATTATTATTAAAAATATAAATGAAGCATTAGCAGTCAAATTAATGAAGAACAAACAGTGCAAGCAGGGGCAAGAGCTATAGTTATCTTAGGGCACAAGTTATAGTTACTTGAGATAACTCTAACTATAGCAGGTGACTTTCTAGGGTTTTGTACATTTAACATTTGAGCTTAACTATAACATCCCTGTAACCTTTGTTTTTTATGTGTATATATGTATATATTAGGGTTTAGGGTGGGTGAGGGTGTTTGGATGGCAAGAGTATTTTTAGTGTTTAGGATGAATAAGGATATTTAGGTGGCAATGGTATTTCAGGGTTTAGGGTGGATAAGGGTATATAGGTGGTAAAGCTATTTTTAGGGGTTTAGGGTGCGTAAGGGTATTTGGGTGGCTGGGGCCTTTTTATTGTTATGGGTAATTAAGGGTATTTGGGTGGTAAGGGTATTTTTTAAGGTTTAGGGTGGGTGAGGGTATTTGGGTGGTAAGGGTATTTTGAGGGTTTAGGGTGGGTAAGGATTTTTGGGTAGCTGGGACATTTTTATGGTGGGTGAGGGTGATTGAATGGTAAGAGTATTTTTAGGTTGTACGGTGGGTGAGTGTATTTGGGTGGAAAGGGTACTTTTAGAATTTAGGGTGGGTATGGGTATTTGGGTGGCAAGGGTATTTTGAGGGTTTAAGGGTGGTTGAGTTTAACGGGTTGGCGTTAAAAAGGTTATATATATATAACCAACTGGCAGTCGCCAGTGGGGTGTTATAGTTAGGACCTAGTCTCCATAGAAAAAAACATTTATTGACTTGCCTATGCCTTTGGCACCATTTTACGGATCTTCGTGAAAGTTACCAAAAAAAGTGTGCCAGTGATTCTTTTGGCGCACGGAAAGTTTCAAGGTGAACCGTTACGCAGGGACCAAAAAAAGGGCGGGGGGGTCAAAAAACATGGATTTCTCATGTTAATTCCTATGGGAGTTTTGAACATGACTACCTCACAAACTGCTGGATGGAATTGCACCAAATTTGACAGAAAGGTAGGTTTCGGTTCACACGTTACGCTTTGTTAATATTTGCTGTAAATCCATTTAATAGTTCTCGAGAAATTAAAGGGGAAATAAATTTGTATATCTGTGGTTGTGGATTAGTTGCAATGTTTTTTGGGCAATCGCAGCGAATTTGCAAAACACAGGAATGTTGTGATTGGCAGGCCGCAACGTGACTAGAAATTGCAGCTGCCATTTTATGTTACGGGAGAGGGTCCCTGGGGCTGAAAATATAAATGATAAGTGGTCAGGGTGGAGATAACCTGACCCCAGTAGTGTGATATAGGTGTCTCTGACTCAGTTATTACCTTAAAATGATTTTTTTTCAAAACGCTTGATATTCGCGAATATATCGCAACCCTCAGCATGACTCAACGTGTAGCATCACAACGAATTTGTGAATATCGCCAAAATGTTTTAAAAAAAAAAACATTCATTCATACAGTAAATCATTCACTCATAGAAGCACTCAGACACTCATGCACCCACTCACAGACCCACTCGCAGACCCACTCGCAGACCCACTCGCAGACCCACTCAGAGTCATAACCCACTATCACACCCACTCAGACACTTAGGCACCCACTTGTAGACCCACTTAGTCACTCACGCGCCCATTCACAGACCTTCTCAGAGACTCACACACTCACTCACTGATTCACACACCCATTCACAGACCCTCTCAGATACCCTCTCATAGACCCATGCATAGACTCATGCACTCCTTAACAGACCCACTTAGACACTTATGCACCCACTCACAGACCCACCCAGACATTCACGCACCCATTCACAGATCCACTCAGACTCTCACGCACCCACTCACAGACCCACACAGACACTCTTACACCCACTCTCACATCCAGAGACTCCCTCTCACATTACTCTCAAACCTAGACAGACTCTGTCACACCTACTCTCACACCCACATCGACCCACTCACACCCAGGCAGACACTGTCACACCCTCATTCACACCCAGGGACAACTTCTCACACCTATTCTCACACCCAGAGAGACAGACCATATGCAGCACAGGGTTGGGTGGTTATAGGGGATTTGCCGCAGGCCCTGCGTCCAACCCTCGCCACCCACGCCCGAAGGCCCTGCCCAGGGGTGGTTGTATTAACATATAGCAATTAAAATTACTTTACGTTAAAAAAACATAGAAATTCACTGAAAAAACAAAGGTTACAAGGATGTTATAGTTAGGAAATAGAATTTGAAAAAACATAGCAATTCACTGAAAAAAACAAAGGTTACACGAGCGTTATAATCAGGTTCTGAATTTACTTGTACAAAACCTTAGAAATTCAGCAGTTGTAGTTAGAGTTATTTTAAGTAATTATAACTTGCGCCCTAAGGTAACTATAACTTGCACCCATGCCATGCGCTTCTAACTACCCTAGATATTACAGCACTCGTGACAACTTCTATAACAATTATTATTAAAAATATAGCAGTCAAATTAATGAAGAAAAAACGGTGCATGACAGGGGCAAGACCTATAGTTATCGTAGGGCACAAGTTATAGTTACTTGAGATAACTCTAACTATAATAGGTGTAGGGGGTATAGTCAGCAACATGGCCGGCAGGACGCACTCCTAAGAAGCTCCGCTAGCTGACCTCCATATCCTGCATTATCCTCCAGATATCAGCACTGTGACAGCTTGGAGTGCACTCTTAAGTCCTTCCTGACAACGCAGCGGGGGCTGACCCTTGCTCGCGACCTGACGTTCGGCTGCTGGTGGGGACTCAGCCATCTGCAGTGGATCGGGCCCGTAGACCTGAGGCAAAGAAGACCATGGATCCTGCCAACAGATAAGGCAGCTACTGGATCCTGTCCGTGGCTGTTGAGGGAAGCGGAAACTTGCTGAAGCCTTCCTAGGTGGTCACGGCCCATCTGATTCTGGGGCCTGGTGGAGTGTGCAGCGGGCCTCCTCTCCAGTGGCCAGGGGATGGAGTTGGAAGGCCTGCCGGAGGAGACGCGGCCAGAGCTGGAGGGTCGACAGCCCTGAGGCAGTGGAGGGCATGCCCTGACAAGTGAGCAGGAGCGGCGGGCCCGTAGACTGGAGGCGAAGGCCATGGAACCTGCCATTCGAGAGGCTGACTGGTGATAAGACGGTTACTAGATCCTGCACCAGGCTGTTGAGAGAAGCGGAGACTTGCTGGTGCCTTGCTGGGCGGTCGCAGCCTGGCTGGCCATTTCCATCCCTTACGTTGGGCTCTGGGGCCTGGTGGAGCGCTGAGCGAGCCTCCTCTCCGGTGGCCTGGGGACAAAGTTGTAGGACCTACTGGAGAAGTTGCGGCCAGAAACGGGGGACCCACAGCCCTGAGGCGGTGGAGGACGTGCCCTGACAAGTGAGCAGGAGTGGCGGGAGGGCAGTGCGAGGCCCGAAGCCAGTAAAGGAGACTGGGCCTGGTAATTTTTCCTGAGGGCCGGCTGTGCACCCAGGGAGCATACAGTGCGGGTCACTTGAGGACAGGGGGCACGCTGTTGGAGAACCACCGCTGAGCAGTCGCAACCTTTCTCAGACAGAGGAGCCCGTTAATTGCCTGCTGGGTTTGGAGAGTCCTGTCGGTTGACTTTGCATTGGACCCTGCCGACTGCAGTGAATACTAGGCCAGTGGAGAATAGCCTAGCGTGCAGTAATGTAGGCGGGTGCAGTGGTATTTCACAACAGCCACGCCATAGACTGCCTGGCGCTGTCCAGGTGCAGAAAGGGATGATTTGCTGACTACTGGAGTTGCCCTGGGCATATAATCCTAGTGGGACACTGGGTCAACTAAAGGGCCTAAGCGCTTGCATGGCTAGGCAACACATGGACACTGAAGCACCTTCGGAGGGACACATTTACCACAGCTACCACTGAAGGTGTATCAGAGAGCTTTGTAGCCTAGATCAGCCTGAGTTGCGACAGTGAGTAACTTAGAGGCCTCCTAATGCGGTGCTAACCAACTTGGACTGTCCCTTACGACAGGAATGAAGTGAGGTCTGGGAAAAAGATCAGGCACAATGGCATCCTCAGGGCTACATGATCACTCAATATACAACACCGCGACAGGCCACGTAGTGACTCACGAGGCAGGTGACTCTTCAGTTCCGTCATTAGATGAGCAGGAAGAACCCTCGAGGGCAGCTCTAATTGAGGCAATACAGGGATCTCCTGTGGCCCTGGAGGGGCGGATAGCCAGTGTCTCCATAGAGGTTTATCTACTCCTAGCAGACCTGCGCAAGGTAACCGATAAGGTGCTGCAAGTGGAGACAAATATAACAAACTGAAGTAAAGCAACAGATGACTGTAGGAGGCTGGACTGGCTTGTAGTGAGTACCAAGGGGTACTTACACCTTGCACCAGGCCCAGTTATCCCTTATTAGTGTATAGGGTGTCTAGCAGCATAGGCTGATAGATAATGGTAGCTTAGCAGAGCAGCTTAGGCTGAACTAGGAGACGAGTGAAGCTCCTACAGTACCACTAGTATCACTTGCACAATATCATAAGAAAACACAATACACAGATATACTAAAAATAAAGGTACTTTATTTTTATGACAATATGCCAAAGTATCTCAGAGTGTACCCTCAGTGAGAGGATAGCAAATATACACAAGATATCTGTACACAATACCAAAAATATGCAGTATAGTCTTAGAAAACAGTGCAAACAATGTATAGTTACAATAGGATGCAATGGGGACACATAGGGATAGGGGCAACACAAACCATATACTCCAAAAGTGGAATGCGAACCACGAATGGACCCCAAACCTATGTGACCTTGTAGAGGGTCGCTGGGACTATTAGAAAATAGTAAGTGTTAGAAAAATAGCCCACCCCAAGACCCTGAAAAGTGAGTGCAAAGTGCACTAAAGTTCCCCAAAGGACATAGAAGTCATGATAGGGGAATTCTGCAGGAAAGACACAAACCAGCAATGTGTGGAACAAGGGGACCAAGTCCAAAAGCCTCAAGCAAGTCGGAGATGGGCAGATGCCCAGGAAATGCCAGCTGTGGGTGCAAAGAAGCTGCTACTGGACAGTAGAAGCTGAGGATTCTGCAAGAACGACAAGGGCTAGAGACTTCCCCTTTGGAGGATGGATCCCCCACGCCGTGGAGAGTTATGCAGAAGTGTTTTCCCGCCGAAAGACTGCCAACAAGCCTTGCTAGCTGCAATCATGCGGTTAGGATTTTTGGATGCTGCTGTGGCCCAGGAGGGACCAGGATATCGCCAATTGCTTCTGGGGACAGAGGGGGCGTCGAGCAAGTCAAGGAGCCCTCTCAGAAGCAGGCAGCACCCGCAGAAGTGCCGGAACAGGCACTACAAAGAAGAGTGAAATGGTGCTCACCCGAAGTTGCACAAAGGAGTCCCACGTCGCCGGAGACCAACTTAGAAAGTCGTGCAATGCAGGTTAGAGTGCCGTGGACCCAGGCTTGGCTGTGCACAAAGGATTTCCGCCGGAAGTGCACAGAGGCCGGAGTAGCTGCAAAAGTCGCGGTTCCCAGCAATGCAGTCTGGCGTGGGGAGGCAAGGACTTACCTCCACCAAACTTGGACTGAAGAGTCACTGGACTGTGGGAGTCACTTGGACACAGTTGCTGGATTCAAGTGACCTCGCTCGTCGTGCTGAGAGGAGACCCAGGGGACCGGTGATGCAGTTCTTTGGTGCCTGCGGTTGCAGGGAGAAGATTCCGTCGACCCACGGGAGATTTCTTCGGAGCTTCTAGTGCAGAGAGGAGGCAGACTACCCCCACAGCATGCACCACCAGGAAAACAGTCGAGAAGGCGGCAGGATCAGCGTTACAGAGTTGCAGTAGTCGTCTTTGCTACTTTGTTGCAGTTTTGCAGGCTTCCAGCACGGTCAGCAGTCGATTCCTTGGCAGAAGGTGAAGAGAGAGATGCAGAGGAACTCTGATGAGCTCTTGCATTCATTATCTAAGGAATCCCAAAAGACAGAGACCCTAAATAGCCAGAAAAGAGGGTTTGGCTACCTAGGAGAGAGGATAGGCTAGCAACACCTGAAGGAGCCTATCAGAAGGAGTCTCTGACGTCACCTGGTGGCACTGGCCCCTCAGAGCAGTCCAGTGTGCCATCAGCACCTCTGTTTCCAAGATGGCAGAGGTCTGGAGCACACTGGAGGAGCTCTGGACACCTCCTAGGGGAGGTGCAGGTCAGGGGAGTGGTCACTCCCCTTTCCTTTGTCCAGTTTCGCGCCAGAGCAGGGCTAAGGGGTCCCTGAACCGGTGTAGACTGGCTTATGCAGAAATGGGCACCATGTGTGCCCATGAAAGCATTTCCAGAGGCTGGGGGAGGCTACTCCTCCCCTGCCTTCACACCATTTTCCAAAGGGAGAGGGTGTAACACCCTCTCTCAGAGGAAGTTCTTTGTTCTGCCATCCTGGGCCAAGCCTGGCTGGACCCCAGGAGGGCAGAAACCTGTCTGAGGGGTTGGCAGCAGCAGCAGCTGCAGTGAAACCCCCGGAAAGGCAGTTTGGCAGTACCAGGGTCTGTGCTACAGACCACTGGGATCATGGGATTGTGCCAACTATGCCAGGATGGCATAGAGGGGGCAATTCCATGATCATAGACATGTTACATGGCCATATTCAGAGTTACCATTGTGAAGCTACATATAGGTAGTGACCTATATGTAGTGCACGCGTGTAATGGTGTCCCCGCACTCACAAAGTCCAGGGAATTTGCCCTGAACAATGTGGGGGCACCTTGGCTAGTGCCAGGGTGCCCTCACACTAAGTAACTTTGCACCTAACCTTTACCAGGTAAAGGTTAGACATATAGGTGACTTATAAGTTACTTAAGTGCAGTGGTAAATGGCTGTGAAATAACGTGGACGTTATTTCACTCAGGCTGCAGTGGCAGGCCTGTGTAAGAATTGTCAGAGCTCCCTATGAGTGGCAAAAGAAATGCTGCAGCCCATAGGGATCTCCTGGAACTCCAATACCCTGGGTACCTCAGTACCATATACTAGGGAATTATAAGGGTGTTCCAGTAAGCCAATGTAAATTGGTAAAATTGGTCACTAGCCTGTTAGTGACAATTTGGAAAGAAATGAGAGAGCATAACCACTGAGGTTCTGGTTAGCAGAGCCTCAGTGAGACAGTTAGTCACTACACAGGTAACACATTCAGGCACACTTATGAGCACTGGGGCCCTGGCTGGCAGGGTCCCAGTGACACATACAACTAAAACAACATATATACAGTGAAAAATGGGGGTAACATGCCAGGCAAGATGGTACTTTCCTACACAACCCCCCCCCCCCCCCCAAAACGAAGGACAATAAGACTAGCCCTGACCTGATGAGTCTTCATTGTCTAAGTGGAAATATCTGGAGAGTCCATCTGCATTGGAGTGGCTACTCCCAGGTCTATGTTCCACTGTATAGTCCATTCCCTGTAGGGATATGGACCACCTCAACAATTTAGGATTTTCACCTTTCATTTGTTTTAGCCAAAGTAGAGGTTTGTGGTCTGTCTGAACAATGAAGTGAGTGCCAAACAGGTATGGCCTCAACTTCTTCAGTGCCCAGACCACAGCAAAGGCCTCCCTCTCTATGGCAGACCAACGCTTTTCTCTAGGTGTCAACCTCCTACTAATAAAAGCAACAGGTTGATCCTGGCCCTCAGAATTAAGTTGTGATAGGACTGCCCCTACTACTAATTCAGATGCATCAGTTTGGACATAGAATTTTTTAGAGTAACAAGGGCTTTTCAGGACAGGTGCAGAGCACATGGCCTGCTTCAGCTCCTCAAAAGCTTTCTGACAGTTTGCAGTCCATAATACCTTTTTAGGCATTTTCTTGGATGTGAGGTCATTAAGAGGGGCTGCAATGGAGCCATAGTTCTTAATGAACCTCCTGTAATACCCAGTCAGGCCTAGGAAGGCTCTCACCTGAGTCTGAGTAGTAGGGGGAACCCAATCTATAATAGTTTGGATTTTCCCCTGAAGTGGTGCAATCTGTTCCCCACCAACAAGGTGTCCCAGATAAACTACCTTACCCTGCCCTATCTGGCACTTTGAAGCCTTGATAGTGAGGCCTGCCTTTTGCAGGGCCTCTAAAACTTTCCATAGGTGGACCAGGTGATCATCCCAGCTGGAGCTAAAGACAGCTATATCGTCCAAATATGCTGCACTGAAAGCTTCCAGCCCTTGCAGGACTGTGTTCACCAACCTCTGAAAAGTGGCAGGTGCATTTTTCAATCCAAAAGGCATTACTGTGAACTGGTAATGGCCTCCAATGGTTGAAAATGCAGTTTTAGGTTTAGCATCTTCTGATAATGTGATCTGCCAATACCCTGCAGTCAAATCAAAAGTGCTTAGATACTTGGCAGATGCCAGTGTATCTATGAGCTCATCTGCCCTGGGTATAGGGTGAGTATCAGTTTTGGTTACCTGGTTGAGACCTCTGTAGTCTACACAAAACCGCATTTCCTTCTTTCCATCCTTGGAATGAGGTTTTGGTACAAGTACCACAGGAGAGGCCCATGGACTTTCAGAGTGCTTAGCCACTCCCAGTTCTAACATTTTCTGCACCTCTTGCTTTATGCAGTCCCTGACATGGTCAGGCTGCCTATAGATCTTACTTTTGACAGGCAAGCTGTCTCCAGTATCTATAGTGTGCTCACACCAAGAAGTGGTACCTGGCACAGTAGAGAAGAGTTCAGAAAACTGACCCAGGAGATTTATGCAATGGTCTTTCTGCTCAGCAGTAAGACAATCAGCCAAAACTACACCTTCCACTAGAGCATCTTGTTCTGTGGAAGAGAAGAGATCAGGAAGAGGATCACTGTCTTCTTCCTGTCCCTCATCAGTTGCCATGAGCAGGGTGAGATCAGCCCTGTCATAGTAGGGTTTCAGGCGATTGACATGGAGCACCCTAAGGGGACTCCTGACAGTGCCTAAGTCAACTAAATAGGTGACTTCACCCTTTTTTTCAACAATTGTGTGGGGTCCACTCCATTTATCTTGGAGTGCTCTTGGGGCCACAGGCTCCAAGACCCACACTTTCTGCCCTGGTTGGTACTGAACCAAAACAGCCTTCTGGTCATGCCATTGCTTCTGGAGCTCTTGGCTGGCCTGAAGGTTTTTACTGGCCTTTTTCATGTACTCAGCCATCCTTGATCTGAGGCCAAGTACATAATCCACAATATCTTGTTTTGGAGCTTTTAAAGGTTGTTCCCAACCCTCCTTGACAAGTGTTAGTGGACCACTAACAGGGTGTCCAAAGAGGAGTTCAAAGGGGCTGAAGCCCACTCCTTTCTGGGGTACCTCCCTGTAGGCAAAAGGGAGGCATGGTAACAGGATATCCCATCTCCTGCGGAGTTTTTCAGGGAGACCCATAATCATGCCTTTGAGAGTTTTATTAAATCTCTCCACCAGTCCATTTGTTTGTGGATGATAGGGTGTGGTGAACTTGTATGTCACCCCACACTCCTTCCACATGGCCTTCAAGTAAGCAGACATGAAATTGCTTCCTCTGTCTGAAACTACCTCTTTTGGGAAGCCCACCCTGGAAAAGATTCCCAGGAGGGCTTTTGCCACTGCAGGAGCTGTAGTGGTCCTTAGAGGAATTGCTTCAGGATATCTTGTGGCATGGTCCACTACCACCAAGATAAACCTATTGCCTGAAGCAGTAGGAGGGTCAAGGGGGCCAACTATGTCAACCCCTACCCTTTCAAAGGGAACCCCAACCACAGGCAGTGGAATAAGGGGTGCCTTTGGAGTGCCACCTGTCTTGCCACTGGCTTGACAGGTTTCACAGGACTTACAAAATTATTTTGTGTCCTCAGACATACTAGGCCAATGAAACAAGGGAACAAGCCTGTCCCAAGTTTTCATTTGCCCCAAATGTCCAGCTAGGGGAATGTCGTGAGCAAGAGTTAGGAGGAACTTTCTGTACTCCTGAGGAATCACTAATCTCCTGGCAGCTCCAGGTTTAGGATCCCTTGCCTCAGTGTACTAGAGGTTGTCCTCCCAGTAACCTCTGTGAGAGTCATTGACATCCCCATTAGCTTGTTTGACAGCTTGCTGTCTTAGACCCTCTAGTGTGGGACAGGTCTGCTGTGCCACACTCAGCTCCTCCCTGGCAGGCCCCCCTTCACCCAAAAGCTCAGCAGTGTCTGCTTCCAGCTCCTCTGGTGTAGGTTCTGCACAGGGTGGAAATTCTTCTTCCTCAGAAGTTGAATCCACTGTAGAGGGATAGTAGGAAGTGCTTTACTTCTACTAGGCCTAGCTTTAGGGAGCACTTGGTCCATTGTTCCAGGATCCAAGTTTCCCTGTCCTTTTTGCTTTTTGGCCTGAGCCCTTGTCAAAGCAAAAATATGCCCTGGAATGCCCAGCATTGCTGCATGGGCCTCCAACTCCACATCTGACCAAGCTGATGTCTCCAAATCATTTCCTAGTAGACAGTCTACAGGTAAATCTGAGGCTACCACAACTTTCTTTGGACCAGTAACCCCCCCCCCTCCAGTTGAGATTTACAACAGCCATGGGGTGGCTAAGTGTGTTGTTGTGAGCATCGGTTACTTGGTACTGGTGACCAAGTAGGTGTTGTTCAGGGTGGACCAGTTTCTCTATCACCATTGTGACACTGGCACCTGTGTCCCTGTAGGCCTGAACCTCAACACCATTTATTAGGGGTAGTTGCTTGTACTTATCCATGTTAAGGGGACAAGCAACCAAGGTGGCTAAATCAATAGCCCCCTCAGAGACTAACACAGCCTCTGTGGTCTCCCTAATCAGACCAACCCCACCTAAGTTACCAAAAGTGAGCCCAGCTACTCCCTTGGATTGGCTATTAGTAGGTTTGCTCCCACCACCACTGCTATTAGTAGGGACACTAGGTGTAGCAGTAGGGGTTGTAGTGGTAGGAGGCTTGGTGTTTTTCTTTGGACAACTGGGATCTGTTGTCCAATGGCCTTTTATTTTACATAAATAGCACCATGGTTTCTTTTCTTTGTTTTGATTAGAAGAGGATTTGGGCCCACCACCCCCACCAGAGTGTTTTTGTGGGCCTGATGAAGACTCATTTTTAGATTTGTCCCCAACCTCGTGAGAAGACTTACCATCCTTCTTCTTGTTGCCATCTTTGTCACCCCCTGTATGAACTTTTCTGTTCACCCTTGTTCTGACCCATTTGTCTGCCTTCTTTCCCAATTCTTGGGGAGAGGTCAGATCAGAGTCCACCAAGTACTGGTGCAACAAATCAGACACACAATTATTAAGAATATGCTCTCTCAGGATCAAGTTATACAGGCTGTCATAATCAGTGACTTTACTGCCATGTAACCACCCCTCCAAGGCCTTCACTGAATGGTCAATGAAATCAACCCAGTCTTGTGAAGACTCCTTTTTGGTCTCTCTGAACTTTATCCTGTATTGTTCAGTGGTTAAGCCATAACCATCCAGGAGTGCATTCTTAAGAACTTTGTAATCATTGGCTTCATTTTCTTTCACAGTAAGGAGCCTATCCTTACCTTTTCCACTAAATGATAGCCCTCTCAAGTGCAGCAAACCACTTGTTAATGTCATCCCCTTCCTTATAAGGGGGAACTATCTTGTGCAGATTCCTGGAATCATGCTCTTTTGCAGGATGAATATGGGGAATACTGCTGCTGCCACCATGGGTTTCTAAACCCAACTTCTGTCTTTCCTTCTCTACTTCTAAGGTCTGTCTATCCAAATCCAGCTGTTGCTTCTTGAGTTTCAGTCTGGTTTGTTCCACTCTCAATCTATTGAGCTCCCTTTCTAACATTCTGTCATCAGGATGGGTGGGAGGGACATGCCTTGAAACAGAAGTATGGTGAGAATGGACAGAAGGAGACCTGTCCCTTACAGAAGGCACCCTAACAGCTTGGTTAACAGAAACATCACTTCTACTGAGGTGAGAAGGAATACTCTTGCTATGATGTGAGACACCACCATCTGTATGGTGTGACTCCACATCAGTACCAACTATGCTAGACTGTCTAGTAATGGGCAGGCTAGGAAGTTTCTTTCCTGAATCTTTTCCTGGGGGAGTCCCTGGATCAGATTGGGAACCATTAGCTACTTTTTCAACAGATGGGGCCCTTTTGGCCTTATCTTGTTCTCTAAGCATGTTAAGCAACAATTCCAAAGAAGGATTCTTCCCTACACTCAAACCTCTTTCTACACAGAGACTCCTTGCTCCTTTCCAGCTAAGGTGGTCATATGCAAGTTTGGACAGATCAACATTTTGGCCTGTGCCAGACATTTTAGAAAGAGTTTAAGTGATAAAAAAAGTGAAAAAAAGTTTTTCAGAAGTTTTAGAAAGACAGAAAAAAAACTTTTAAAACTTTTTAGAACTTTTTAGCAAGTTAGAAGTACTTTTCAGCACTTAGAAAAGAGTGAAAAGAGGAAATGCAAAACTTTTTAGCTATGTGTACACACACTGAACTTGTTTTGTATATTTTTCTCTTATGAAAAGTACAATGACAAGAGTGGTAAGTAGTCTCAAAGCACTTATCCCACCGCTGCACAACCAATGTAGGAGGCTGGACTGGCTTGTAGTGAGAACCAAGGGGTACTTACACCTTGCACCAGGCCCAGTTATCCCTTATTAGTGTATAGGGTGTCTAGCAGCATAGGCTGATAGATAATGGTAGCTTAGCAGAGCAGCTTAGGCTGAACTAGGAGACGAGTGAAGCTCCTACAGTACCACTAGTATCACTTGCACAATATCATAAGAAAACACAATACACAGATATACTAAAAATAAAGGTACTTTATTTTTATGACAATATGCCAAAGTATCTCAGAGTGTACCCTCAGTATGAGGATAGCAAATATACACAAGATATATGTACACAATACCAAAAATATGCAGTATAGTCTTAGAAAACAGTGCAAACAATGTATAGTTACAATAGGATGCAATGGGGACACATAGGGATAGGGGCAACACAAACCATATACTCCAAAAGTGGAATGCGAACCACGAATGGACCCCAAACCTATGTGACCTTGTAGAGGGTCGCTGGGACTATTAGAAAATAGTAAGGGTTAGAAAAATAGCCCACCCCAAGACCCTGAAAAGTGATTGCAAAGTGCACTAAAGTTCCCCAAAGGACATAGAAGTCGTGATAGGGGAATTCTGCAGGAAAGACACAAACCAGCAATGCAACAACGATGGATTTCCAGTCGAGGGTACCTGTGGAACAAGGGGACCAAGTCCAAAAGTCACAAGCAAGTCGGAGATGGGCAGATGCCCAGGAAATGGCAGCTGTGGGTGCAAAGAAGCTGCTACTGGACAGTAGAAGCTGAGGATTCTGCAGAAACGACAAGGGCTAGAGACTTCCCCTTTGGAGGACGGATCCGTCACGCCGTGGAGAGTCGTGCAGAAGTGTTTTCCCGCCGAAAGACCACCAACAAGCCTTGCTAGCTGCAAATCGTGCGGTTAAGGTTTTTGGATGCTGCTGTAGCCCAGGAGGGACCAGGATGTCGCCAATTGCGTCTGGGGACAGAGGGGGCGTCGAGCAAGTCAATGAGCCCTCTCAGAAGCAGGCAGCACCCGCAGAAGTGCCAGAACAGGCACTACAAAGAAGAGTGAAATGGTGCTCACCCGAAGTTGCACAAAGGAGTTCCACGTCGCCGGAGACCAACTTAGAAAGTCGTGCAATGCAGGTTAGAGTGCCGTGAACCCAGGCTTGGCTGTGCACAAAGGATTTCCGCCGGAAGTGCACAGAGGCCGGAGTAGCTGCAAAAGTCGCGGTTCCCAGCAATGCAGTCTGGCGTGGGGAGGCAAGGACTTACCTCCACCAAACTTGGACTGAAGAGTCACTGGACTGTGGGAGTCACTTGGACACAGTTGCTGGATTCAAGGGACCTCGCTCGTTGTACTGAGAGGAGACCCAGGGGACCGGTGATGCAGTTCTTTGGTGCCTGCGGTTGCAGGGGGAAGATTCCGTCGCCCCACGGGAGATTTCTTCGGAGCTTCTAGTGCAGAGAGGAGGCAGACTACCCCCACAGCATGCACCACCAGGAAAACAGTCGAGAAGGCGGCAGGATCAGCGTTACAGAGTTGCAGTAGTCATCTTTGCTACTTTGTTGCAGTTTTGCAGGCTTCCAGCGCGGTCAGCAGTCGATTCCTTGGCAGAAGGTGAAGAGAGAGATGCAGAGGAACTCTGATGAGCTCTTGCATTCGTTATCTAAGGAATCCCAAGAGACAGAGACCCTAAATAGCCAGAAAAGAGGGTTTGGCTACCTAGGAGAGAGGATAGGCTAGCAACACCTGAAGGAGCCTATCAGAAGGAGTCTCTGATGTCACCTGGTGGCACTGGCCCCTCAGAGCAGTCCAGTGTGCCAGCAGCACCTCTGTTTCCAAGATGGCAGAGGTCTGGAGCACACTGGAGGAGTTCTGGACACCTCCCAGGGGAGGTGCAGGTCAGGGGAGTGGTCACTCCCCTTTCCTTTGTCCAGTTTCGCGCCAGAGCAGGGCTAAGGGGTACCTGAACCAGTGTAGACTGGCTTATGCAGAAATGGGCACCATGTGTGCCCATGAAAGCATTTCCAGAGGCTGGGGGAGGCTACTCCTCCCCTGCCTTCACACCATTTTCCAAAGGGAGAGGGTGTAACACCCTCTCTCAGAGGAAGTCCTTTGTTCTGCCATCCTGGGCCAAGCCTGGCTGGACCCCAGGAGGGCAGAAACCTGTCTGAGGGGTTGGCAGCAGCAGCAGCTGCAGTGAAACCCCGGGAAAGGCAGTTTGGCAGTACCAGGGTCTGTGCTACAGACCACTAGGATCATGGGATTGTGCCAACTATGCCAGGATGGCATAGAGGGGTAGTTCCATGATCATAGACATGTTACATGGCCATATTCAGAGTTACCATTGTGAAGCTACATATAGGTAGTGACCTATATGTAGTGCACGCGTGTAATGGTGTCCCTGCACTCACAAAGTCCGGGGAATTAGCCATTAACAATGTGGGGGCACCTTGGCTAGTGCCAGGGTGCCCTCACACTAAGTAACTTTGCACCTAACCTTTACCAGGTAAAGGTTAGACATATAGGTGACTTATAAGTTACTTAAGTGCAGTGGTAAATGGCTGTGAAATAACGTGGACGTTATTTCACTCAGGCTGCAGTGGCAGGTGTAGGAAAGTACCATCTTGCCTGGCATGTTACCCCCATTTTTCACTGTATACATGTTGTTTTAGTTGTATGTGTCACTGGGACCCTGTCATCCAGGGCCCCAGTGCTCATAAGTGTGCCTGAATGTGTTACCTGTGTAGTGACTAACTGTCTCACTGAGGCTCTGCTAATCAGAACCTCAGTGGTTATGCTCTCTCATTTCTTTCAAATTGTCACTAACAGGCTAGTGACCAATTTTACCAATTTACATTGGCTTACTGGAACACCCTTATAATTCCCTAGTATATGGTACTGAGGTACCCAGGGTATTGGGGTTCCAGGAGATCCCTATGGGCTGCAGCATTTCTTTTGCCACCCATAGGGAGCTCTGACAATTCTTACACAGGCCTGCCACTGCAGCCTGAGTGAAATAACGTCCACGTTATTTCACAGCCATTTTACACTGCACTTAAGTAACTTATAAGTCACCTATATGTCTAACCTTTACCTGGTAAAGGTTAGGTGCAAAGTTACTTAGTGTGAGGGCACCCTGGCACTAGCCAAGGTGCCCCCACATTGTTCAGGGCCAATTCCCCGGACTTTGTGAGTGCGGGGACACCATTACACGCGTGCACTACATATAGGTCACTACCTATATGTAGCTTCACAATGGTAACTCCGAATATGGCCATGTAACATGTCTATGATTATGGAATTGCCCCCTCTATGCCATCCTGGCATAGTTGGCACAATCCCATGATCCCAGTGGTCTGTAGCACAGACCCTGGTACTGCCAAACTACCTTTCCTGGGGTTTCACTGCAGCTGCTGCTGCTGCCAACCCCTCAGACAGGTTTCTGCCCTCCTGGGGTCAAGCCAGGCTTGTCCCAGGATGGCAGAACAAAGGACTTCCTCTGAGAGAGGGTGTTACACCCTCTCCCTTTGGAAAATGGTGTGAAGGCAGGGGAGGAGTAGCCTCCCCCAGCCTCTGGAAATGCTTTCATGGGCACAGATGTGCCCATTTCTGCATAAGCCAGTCTACACCGGTTCAGGGACCCCTTAGCCCTGCTCTGGCGCGAAACTGGACAAAGGAAAGGGGAGTGACCACTCCCCTGACCTGAACCTCCCCTGGGAGGTGTCCAGAGCTCCTCCAGTGTGCTCCAGACCTCTGCCATCTTGGAAACAGAGGTGCTGCTGGCACACTGGACTGCTCTGAGTGGCCAGTGCCACCAGGTGACGTCAGAAACTCCTTCTGATAGGCTCCTTCAGGTGTTGCTAGCCTATCCTCTCTCCTAGGTAGCCAAACCCTCTTTTCTGGCTATTTAGGGTCTCTGTCTCTTGGGATTCCTTAGATAACGAATGCAAGAGCTCATCAGAGTTCCTCTGCATCTCTCTCTTCACCTTCTGCCAAGGAATCGACTGCTGACCGCGCTGGAAGCCTGCAAAACTGCAACAAAGTAGCAAAGACGACTACTGCAACTCTGTAACGCTGATCCTGCCGCCTTCTCGACTGTTTTCCTGGTGGTGCATGCTGTGGGGGTAGTCTGCCTCCTCTCTGCACTAGAAGCTCCGAAGAAATCTCCCATGGGTCGACGGAATCTTCCCCCTGCAACCGCAGGCACCAAAGAACTGCATCACCGGTTCCTTGGGTCTCCTCTCAGCACGACGAGCGAGGTCCCTCGAATCCAGCAACTGTGTCCAAGTGACCCCCACAGTCCAGTGACTCTTCAGTCCAAGTTTGGTGGAGGTAAGTCCTTGCCTCCCCATGCCAGACTGCATTGCTGGGAACCGTGACTTTTGCAGCTACTCCGGCCTCTGTGCACTTCCGGCGGAAATCCTTTGTGCACAGCCAAGCCTGGGTCCACGGCACTCTAACCTGTATTGCACGACTTTCTAAGATGGTCTCCGGCGACGTGGGACTCCTTTGTGCAACTTCGGGTGAGCACCGTTTTACGCATCCTCGTAGTGCCTGTTTCTGGCACTTCTCTGGATGCTACCTGCTGCTGAGAGGGCTCCTTGTCTTGCTCGACGTCCCCTCTGTCTCCTGACTCAATTTGCGACATCCTGGTCCCTCCTGGGCCACAGCAGCATCCAAAAACACTAACCGCACGATTTGCAGCTAGCAAGGCTTGTTGGCGGTCTTTCTTCTGCACGACTCTCCACGGCGTGACGGATCCGTCTCTAGCCCTTGTCGTTTCTGCAGAAACCTAAGCTTCTACTGTCCAGTAGCAGCTTCTTTGCACCCACAGCTGGCATTTCCTGGGCATCTGCCCATCTCCGACTTGCTTGTGACTTTTGGACTTGGTCCCCTTGTTCCACAGGTACCCTCGACTGGAAATCCATCGTTGTTGCATTGCTGGTTTGTGTCTTTGCTGCAGAATTCCCCATCACGACTTCTATGTCCTTTGGGGAACTTTAGTGCACTTTGCACTCACTTTTCAGGGTCTTGGGGTGGGCTATTTTTCTAACCCTTACTATTTTCTAATAGTCCCAGCGACCCTCTACAAGGTCACATAGGTTTGGGGTCCATTCGTGGTTCGCATTCCACTTTTGGAGTATATGGTTTGTGTTGCCCCTATCCCTATGTGTCCCCATTGCATCCTATTGTAACTATACATTGTTTGCACTGTTTTCTAAGACTATACTGCATATTTTTGGTATTGTGTACATATATCTTGTGTATATTTCCTATCCTCTAACTGAGGGTACACTCTGAGATACTTTGGCATATTGTCATAAAAATAAAGTACCTTTATTTTTAGTATAACTGTGTATTGTGTTTTCTTATGATATTGTGCAAGTGACACTAGTGGTACTGTAGGAGCTTCACTCGTCTCCTAGTTCAGCCTAAGCTGCTCTTCTAAGCTACCATTATCTATCAGCCTATGCTGCTAGACACCCTATACACTAATAAGGGATAACTGGGCCTGGTGCAAGGTGCAAGTACCCCTTGGTACTCACTACAAGCCAGTCCAGCCTCCTACATTGGTTGTGCAGCGGTGGGATAAGTGCTTTGAGACTACTTACCACTCTTGTCATTGTACTTTTCATAAGAGAAAAATATACAAAACAAGTTCAGTGTGTGTACACATAGCTAAAAAGTTTTGCATTTCCTCTTTTCACTCTTTTCTAAGTGCTGAAAAGTACTTCTAAACTTGCTAAAAAGTTCTAAAAAGTTGTAAAAGTTTTTTTCTGTCTTTCTAAAAGTTCTGAAAAACTTTTCTTCACTTTTTCTGTCACTTAAACTCTTTCTAAAATGTCTGGCACAGGCCAAAATGTTGATCTGTCCAAACTTGCATATGACCACCTTAGCTGGAAAGGAGCAAGGAGTCTCTGTATAGAAAGAGGTTTGAGTGTAGGGAAGAATCCCTCCTTGGAATTGTTGCTTAACATGCTTAGAGAACAAGATAAGGCCAAAAGTGCCCCATCTGTTGAAAAAGTAGCTAATGGTTCCCAATCTGATCCTGGGACTCCCCAAGGAAAAGATTCAGGAGAGAAACGTCCTAGCCTGCCCATTACTAGACAGTCTAGCATAGATGGTACTGAAGTTGAGTCACACCATACAGATAGTGTTGTCTCACATCATAGCAAGAGCATTCATTCTCATCACAGTAGAAATGATGTTTCTGTTAGCCAAGCTGTTAGGGTGCCCTCTGTAAGGGACAGGTCTCCTTCTGTCCATTCTCACCATACTTCTGTTTCAAAGCATGTCCCTCCCACCCACCCTGAAGACAGATTGTTAGAAAGGGAGCTCAATAGATTGAGAGTGGAACAAACCAGACTGAAGCTCAAGAAGCAACAGCTGGATTTGGAGAGACAGACTTTAGAGGTAGAGAAGGAAAGACAGAAACTGGGTTTAGAAACCCATGGTGGCAGCAGCAGTATTCCCAATAGTCATCCTGCAAAAGAGCATGATTCTAGGAATCTGCACAAGATAGTTCCCCCTTATAAGGAGGGGGACGACATTAACAAGTGGTTTGCTGCACCTGAGAGGGCCTGTGCTGTACAGGATGTCCCTCAAAGGCAGTGGGCTGCTATCCTATGGCTATCATTTAGTGGAAAAGGTAGGGATAGGCTCCTTACTGTGAAAGAAAATGAAGCCAATGATTACAAAGTTCTTAAGAATGCACTCCTAGATGGTTATGGCTTAACCACTGAACAATACAGGATAAAGTTCAGAGAGACCAAAAAGGAGTCTTCACAAGACTGGGTTGATTTCATTGACCATTCAGTGAAGGCCTTGGAGGGGTGGTTACATGGCAGTAAAGTTACTGATTATGACAGCCTGTATAACTTGATCCTGAGAGAGCATATTCTTAATAATTGTGTGTCTGATTTGTTGCACCAGTACTTGGTGGACTCTGATCTGACCTCTCCCCAAGAATTGGGAAAGAAGGCAGACAAATGGGTCAGAACAAGGGTGGACAGAAAAGTTCATACAGGGGGTGACAAAGATGGCAACAAGAAGAAGGATGGTAAGTCTTCTGACAAGGGTGGGTACAAATCTAAAAATGAGTCTTCATCAGGCCCACAAAAACACTCTGGTGGGGGTGGTGGGCCCAAATCCTCTTCTAATCAAAACAAGGAAAAGAAACCATGGTGCTATTTATGTAAAATAAAAGGCCATTGGACAACAGATCCCAGTTGTCCAAAGAAAAGCACCAAGCCTCCTACCACTACAACCCCTACTGCTACACCTAGTGTCCCTACTAATAGCAGTGGTGGTGGGAGCAAACCTACTAATAGCCAATCCAAGGGAGTAGCTGGGCTCACTTTTGTTAACTTAGTTAGGGTTGGTCTTGTTAGGGAGACCACAGAGGCTGTGTTAGTCTCTGAGGGGGCTATTGATTTAGCCACCTTAGTTGCTTGTCCCCTTAATATGGATAAGTACAAGCAGCTTCCCCTAATAAATGGTGTTGAGGTTCAGGCCTACAGGGACACTGGTGCCAGTGTGACTATGGTCATAGAGAAACTGGTCCACCCTGAACAACACCTACTTGGTCACCAGTACCAAGTAACCGATGCTCACAACAACACACTTAGCCACCCCATGGCTGTTGTAAATCTCAACTGGGGGGGGGTTACTGGTCCAAAGAAAGTTGTGGTAGCCTCAGATTTACCTGTAGACTGTCTACTAGGAAATGATTTGGAGACATCAGCTTGGTCAGATGTGGAGTTGGAGGCCCATGCAGCAATGCTGGGCATCCCAGGGCATATTTTTGCTTTAACCAGGGCTCAGGCCAAAAAGCAAAAAGGACAGGGAAGCTTGGATCCTGGAACAATGGACCAAGTGCTCCCTAAAGCTAGGCCTAGTAGAAGTAAAGCACTTCCTACTATCCCTCTACAGTGGATTCAACTTCTGAGGAAGAAGAATTTCCACCCTGTGCAGAACCTACACCAGAGGAGCTGGAAGCAGACACTGCTGAGCTTTTGGGTGAAGGGGGGCCTGCCAGGGAGGAGCTGAGTGTGGCACAGCAAACCTGTCCCACACTAGAGGGTCTAAGACAGCAAGCTGTCAGGCTAATGGGGATGTCAGTGACTCTCACAGAGTTTACTGGGAAGACAACCTCTTGTACACTGAAGCAAGGGATCCTAAACCTGGAACTGCCAGGAGGTTAGTGATTCCTCAGGAGTACAGAAAGTTCCTCCTAACTCTAGCCCACGACATTCCCCTAGCTGGACATCTGGGACAAATGAAAACTTGGGACAGGCTTGTTCCCTTGTTTCATTGGCCTAGAATGTCTGAGGACACAAAAGAGTTTTGTAAGTCCTGTGAAACCTGTCAAGCCAGTGGCAAGACAGGTGGCACTCCAAAGGCACCCCTTATCCCACTGCCTGTGGTTGGGGTTCCCTTTGAAAGGGTAGGGGTTGACATAGTTGGCCCCCTTGACCCTCCTACTGCTTCAGGCAATAGGTTTATCTTGGTGGTAGTGGACCATGCCACAAGATATCCTGAAGCAATTCCTTTAAGGACCACTACAGCACCTGCAGTGGCAAAGGCCCTCCTGGGAATATTTTCCTGGGTGGGCTTCGCAAAGGAAGTTGTATCAGACAGGGGAAGCAATTTCATGTCTGCATACTTAAAGGCCATGTGGAAGGAGTGTGGTGTAACTTACAAGTTTACTACACCCTATCATCCACAAACAAATGGACTGGTGGAGAGATTTAACAAAACTCTCAAAGGCATGATTATGGGTCTCCCTGAAAAACTCCGCAGGAGATGGGATATCCTGTTACCATGCCTCCTTTTTGCCTACAGGGAGGTACCCCAGAAAGGAGTGGGCTTCAGCCCCTTTGAACTCCTCTTTGGACACCCTGTTAGGGGTCCACTAACACTT
Organism: Pleurodeles waltl; assembly: GCF_031143425.1. Taxonomy (NCBI): domain Eukaryota; kingdom Metazoa; phylum Chordata; class Amphibia; order Caudata; family Salamandridae; genus Pleurodeles; species Pleurodeles waltl. The sequence goes on along the minus strand of NC_090440.1, from coordinate 969,687,364 downwards.
GTCAAGGAGGGTTGGGAACAACCTTTAAAAGCTCCAAAACAAGATATTATGGATTATGTACTTGGCCTCAGATCAAGGATGGCTGAGTATATGAAAAAGGCCAGTAAAAACCTTCAGGCCAGCCAAGAGCTCCAGAAGCAATGGCATGACCAGAAGGCTGTTTTGGTTCAGTACCAACCAGGGCAGAAAGTGTGGGTCTTGGAGCCTGTGGCCCCAAGAGCACTCCAAGATAAATGGAGTGGACCCCACACAATTGTTGAGAAAAAGGGTGAAGTCACCTATTTAGTTGACTTAGGCATTGCCAGGAGTCCCCTTAGGGTGCTCCATGTCAATCGCCTGAAACCCTACTATGACAGGGCTGATCTCACCCTGCTCATGGCAACTGATGAGGGACAAGAAGAAGGCAGTGATCCTCTTCCTGATCTCTTCTCTTCCACAGAACAAGATGCTCTGGTGGAAGGGGTAGTTTTGGCTGATTGTCTTACTGCTGAGCAGAAAGACCATTGCATAAATCTCCTGGGTCAGTTTTCTGAACTCTTCTCTACTGTGCCAGGTACCACTTCTTGGTGTGAGCACACTATAGATACTGGAGACAGCTTGCCTGTCAAAAGTAAGATCTATAGGCAGCCTGACCATGTCAGAGACTGCATAAAGCAAGAGGTGCAGAAAATGTTAGAACTGGGAGTGGTTGAGCACTCTGAAAGTCCATGGGCTTCTCCTGTGGTACTTGTACGAAAACCCCATTCCAAAGATGGAAAGAAGGAAATGCGGTTTTGTGTTGACTACAGAGGTCTCAACCAGGTAACCAAAACTGATGCTCACCCTATACCCAGGGCAGATGAGCTCATAGATACACTGGCATCTGCCAAGTATCTAAGCACTTTTGATTTGACTGCAGGGTATTGGCAGATCAAATTATCAGAAGATGCTAAACCTAAAACTGCATTTTCAACCATTGGAGGCCATTATCAGTTCACAGTAATGCCTTTTGGATTGAAAAATGCACCTGCCACTTTTCAGAGGTTGGTGAACACAGTCCTGCAAGGGCTGGAAGGTTTCAGTGCAGCATATTTGGACGATATAGCTGTCTTTAGCTCCAGCTGGGATGATCACCTGGTCCACCTATGGAAAGTTTTGGAGGCCCTGCAAAAGGCAGGCCTCACTATCAAGGCTTCAAAGTGCCAGATAGGGCAGGGAAAGGTGGTTTATCTGGGACACCTTGTTGGTGGGGAACAGATTGCACCACTACAGGGGAAAATCCAAACAATTATTGATTGGGTTCCCCCTACCACACAGATTCAGGTGAGAGCCTTCCTAGGCCTCACTGGGTATTACAGGAGGTTCATTAAGAACTATGGCTCCATTGCAGCCCCTCTTAATGACCTCACATCCAAGAAAATGCCTAAAAAGGTATTATGGACAGCAAACTGTCAGAAAGCTTTTGAGGAGCTGAAGCAGGCCATGTGCTCTGCACCTGTCCTGAAAAGCCCTAGTTACTCTAAAAAATTATATGTCCAGACTGATGCATCTGAATTAGGAGTAGGGGCAGTCCTATCACAACTTAATTCTGAGGGCCAGGATCAACCTGTTGCTTTTATTAGTAGGAGGTTGACCCCTAGAGAAAAGCGTTGGTCTGCCATTGAGAGGGAGGCCTTTGCTGTGGTCTGGGCACTGAAGAAGTTGAGGCCATACCTGTTTGGCACTCACTTCATTGTTCAGACAGACCACAAACCTCTACTTTGGCTAAAACAAATGAAAGGTGAAAATCCTAAATTATTGAGGTGGTCCATATCCCTACAGGGAATGGACTATACAGTGGAACATAGACCTGGGAGTAGCCACTCCAATGCAGATGGACTCTCCAGATATTTCCACTTAGACAATGAAGACTCATCAGGTCATGGCTAGTCATATTGTCCTTCGTTTGGGGGGGGGGTTGTGTAGGAAAGTACCATCTTGCCTGGCATGTTACCCCCATTTTTCACTGTATATATGTTGTTTTAGTTATATGTGTCACTGGGACCCTGTCATTCAGGGCCCCAGTGCTCATAAGTGTGCCTGAATGTGTTACCTGTGTAGTGACTAACTGTCTCACTGAGGCTCTGCTAATCAGAACCTCAGTGGTTATGCTCTCTCATTTCTTTCAAATTGTCACTAACAGGCTAGTGACCAATTTTACCAATTTACATTGGCTTACTGGAACACCCTTATAATTCCCTATTATATAGTACTGAGGTACCCAGGGTATTGGGGTTCCAGGAGATCCCTATGGGCTGCAGCATTTCTTTTGCCACCCATAGGGAGGTCTGACAATTATTACACAGGCCTGCCACTGCAGCCTGAGTGAAATAATGTCCACGTTATTTCACAGCCATTTTACACTGCACTTAAGTAACTTATAAGTCACCTATATGTCTAACCTTTACCTGGTAAAGGTTAGATGCAAAGTTACTTAGTGTGAGGGCACCCTGGCACTAGCCAAGGTGCCCCCACATTGTCCAGGGCCAATTCCCTGGACTTTGTGAGTGCGGGGACACCATTACACGCGTGCACTACATATAGGTCACTACCTATATGTAGCTTCACAATGGTAACTCCGAATATGGCCATGTAACATGTCTATGATTATGGAATTGCCCCCTCTATGCCATCCTGGCATAGTTGGCACAATCCCATGATCCCAGTGGTCTGTAGCACAGACCCTGGTACTGCCAAACTGCCTTTCCTGGGGTTTCACTGCAGCTGCTGCTGCTGCCAACCCCTCAGACAGGTTTCTGCCCTCCTGGGGTCAAGCCAGGCTTGTCCCAGGATGGCAGAACAAAGGACTTCCTCTGAGAGAGGGTGTTACACCCTCTCCCTTTGGAAAATGGTGTGAAGGCAGGGGAGGAGTAGCCTCCCCCAGCCTCTGGAAATGCTTTCATGGGCACAGATGTGCCCATTTCTGCATAAGCCAGTCTACACCGGTTCAGGGACCCCTTAGCCCTGCTCTGGCGCAAAACTGGACAAAGGAAAGGGGAGTGACCACTCCCCTGACCTGCACCTCCCCTGGGAGGTGTCCAGAGCTCCTCCAGTGTGCTCCAGACCTCTTCCATCTTGGAAACAGAGGTGCTGCTGGCACACTGGACTGCTCTGAGTGGCCAGTGCCACCCGGTGACGTCAGAGACTCCTTCTGATAGGCTCCTTCAGGTGTTGCTAGCCTATCCTCTCTCCTAGGTAGCCAAACCCTCTTTTCTGGCTATTTAGGGTCACTGTCTCTGAGGAAACTTTAGATAACGAATGCAAGAGCTCATCCGAGTTCCTCTGCATCTCTCTCTTCACCTTCTGCGAAGGAATCGACTGCTGACCGCGCTGGAAGCCTGCAAAACTGCAACATAGTTGCAAAGACGACTACTGCAACTCTGTAACGCTGATCCTGCCGCCTTCTCGACTGTTTTCCTGGTGGTGCATGCTGTGGGGGTAGTCTGCCTCCTCTCTGCACTAGAAGCTCCGAAGAAATCTCCCGTGGGTCGACGGAATCTTCCCCCTGCAACCGCAGGCACCAAAGAACTGCATCACCGGTCCCTTGGGTCTCCTCTCAGCACGACAAGCGAGGTCCCTCGAATCCAGCAACTGTGTCCAAGTGACCCCCACAGTCCAGTGACTCTTCAGTCCAAGTTTGGTGGAGGTAAGTCCTTGCCTCCCCACGCCAGACTGCATTGCTGGGAACCGCGACTTTTGCAGCTACTCCGGCCTCTGTGCACTTCCAGCGGAAATCCTTTGTGCACAGCCAAGCCTGGGACCACGGCACTCTAACCTGCATTGCACGACTTTCTAAGTTGGTCTCCGGCGACGTGGGACTCCTTTGTGCAACTTCGGGTGAGCACTGTTTCACGCATCCTCGTAGTGCCTGTTTCTGGAACTTCTTCGGGTGCTACCTGCTGCTGAGAGGGCTCCTTTTCTTGCTCGACGTCCCCTCTGTCTCCTGACGCAATTTGCGACATCCTGGTCCCCCCTGGGCCACAGCAGCATCCAAAAATACCAACCGCACGATTTGCAGCTAGCAAGGCTTGTTGGCGGTCTTTCGGCGGGAAAACACTTCTGCACAACTCTCCACGGCGTGAGGGATCCGTCTTCCAAAGGGGAAGTCTCCAGCCCTTGTCGTTGCTGCAGAAACCTAAGCTTCTACTGTCCAGTAGCAGCTTCTTTGCACCCACAGCTGGCATTTCCTGGGCATCTGCCCATCTCCGACTTGCTTGTAACTTTTGGACTTGGTCCCCTTGTTCCACAGGTACCCTCGACTGGAAATCCATTGTTGTTGCATTGCTGGTTGGTGTCTTTCCTGCAGAATTCCCCTATCACGACTTCTATGTCCTTTGGGGAACTTTAGTGCACTTTGCACTCACTTTTCAGGGTCTTGGGGTGGGCTATTTTTCTAACCCTTACTATTTTCTAATAGTCCCAGCGACCCTCTACAAGGTCACATAGGTTTGGGGTCCATTCGTGGTTCGCATTCCACTTTTGGAGTATATGGTTTGTGTTGCCCCTATCCCTATGTGTCCCCATTGCATCCTATTGTAACTATACATTGTTTGCACTGTTTTCTAAGACTATACTGCATATTTTTGGTATTGTGTACATATATCTTGTGTATATTTCCTATCCTCTCACTGAGGGTACACTCTGAGATACTTTGGCATATTGTCATAAAAATAAAGTACCTTTATTTTTAGTATAACTGTGTATTGTGTTTTCTTATGATATTGTGCAAGTGACACTAGTGGTACTGTAGGAGCTTCACTCGTCTCCTAGTTCAGCCTAAACTGCTCTGCTAAGCTACCATTATCTATCAGCCTATGCTGCTAGACACCCTATACACTAATAAGGGATAACTGGGCCTGGTGCAAGGTGCAAGTACCCCTTGGTACTCACTACAAGCCAGTCCAGCCTCCTACAGCAGGCCTGTGTAAGAATTGTCAGAACTCCCTATGGGTGGCAAAAGAAATGCTGCAGCCCATAGGGATCTCCTGGAACCCCAATACCCTGGGTACCTCAGTACCATATACTAGGGATTTATAAGGGTGTTCCAGTAAGCCAATGTAAATTGGTAAAATTGGTCACTAGCCTGTTAGTGACAATTTGGAAAGAAATGAGAGAGCATAACCACTGAGGTTCTGGTTAGCAGAGCCTCAGTGAGACAGTTAGTCACTACACAGGTAACACATTCTGGCACACTTATGAGCACTGGGGCCCTGGCTGGCAGGGTCCCAGTGACACATACAACTAAAACAACATATATATAGTGAAAAATGGGGGTAACATGCCAGGCAAGATGGTACTTTCCTACAATGACACAAATGACTACAGCGACGGCAGAGTTGGAAAATAGAGCAGAAGATGCTGAAGGGTGCTCCAGGTGGAACAACGTCTGCCTCCTGGGATCTCCTGAGGGGCGGAAGGGCAATCAACTGAACAGTTCCTTGAGGCCTGGGTGCGAGCGGAGCTGAAACCACTGGGGTCCTCTGCACAATTTGTGATAGAGAGGGTGCATAGGGCATTGGATGCCAGTCTTCCGCCGGGGGCCCCTCCGCGGGCTTCATAGCCAGACTCCTAAATTATAAAGATAGAGATGCCATCCTCAGAGTGGCTAGAGACAATCCTACTCCACAATATGAAGGGAACAATATTGCAATTTACCCAGATTATACATGTACTGTCCAAGAACACTGCAAAACCTTCATAGAGGTAAAAAAAATGACTTTGGACCATGAATGTACTGCGTTACCCAGCCAAACTGAAAATATTATAGCAGGTAAGATGCACTTCATTGAACAGTCTGATGAGGTATGGTTGTGGCTTGATATGATTGCTCCAGAGCAGGGGCTTCTGCGAACATACCAGAACAGACTGGCAGGAGTGCGGGAGGTCAGAGGTCCTGGCGGTACCTTCCAGTGCACCAGGTTCTGGCTGAGTGGGTTTCAAGAGGATGACATGATGGCTACCACACCAGAAGATCGGCACAAGACCCTGGAGTCGGAGGGGGAGGCCTCTGCCAGAGAGGTAGAGAACACTCCTATACACTCAAAGCGGGCTGTAAGGGCTCCTGGGACAGCAAATGGTGGCAGAGACACTCACTGCGTTCAGGACTAAAGATATGGGAACTGTATGTCGATTTATAGTCAGGCAGGGTTATTCCACTAGAGGGGGTCTCACTGATGTGTTGTGTTTTGTAAACTGATATCCTGTAAGAAATAAGCAACGTTCTGGTTTGGGGGTACATGCAGGAATGATTGACAAAGAATTGAATAGGAGATGGGGCGAATGGCTGACGGAGAAGCATTTAATGAGTTAGCGACATCCGTAGGTACCTGGCAGGGGAGTATATTTGCTGGTTGCAGTATTGATGACTGTTAATTTCCTGACAAGATAACTGAGAACTATCTGCTGTGAGCATACTCGATGTGCCCTTACTAATAACACTGTACCTTGCAGGGCAGAGTGGGATGTAATGACTCTTAGTACAATGATTTAAATATTGACAGTAGTGGGGTTGGAGCAGCGGAGCCATCACTGGTAGGTTATTGGGGTGTTTGGGGAAGGTGCACATCATGGCACATCTAGATATGTGAGCGAGAATGCAAAACTGGTTAACACTTTTTTGTCCAGGGAGGGTGGGAGGGGGGCAATGTTTTGTTGAAACGTTTTTCAAGTTAATGTTTTGGCATTGCTGCTACACTGATATGATAGCATTTGTACATGTGGACCACACAGACAAACAACGCACTGACTATGCATATCCTGAATAAGTGGAAACTCCTCACCTGGGATGTCCGGGACTGGTATCCTCTCAGAAGCTGTATAGAGTGCTCTCAATGCTTAAATGGCAGGGCATAGGCATAGCATGTTTACAGGAGACACATCTTACTGACAAAGAAGCACAAAAACGTGCTACAAAATGGAGGGGTCAAGTATATTATGCTAACTACTCTTCCTATTCTTGTGGAGTATTAATGTGGTTCACCCCAGGGGTGCCATTCGCACTGACGTACATGGAAGCTTATCTCGATGGTCGATACTTGTTCTTGCAGGGTAGACTAGACAGAATAGACGTGGCCTTTGTAAACTCATATGGGCCGAAGGTGGATGATGGCTCCTATGTAATGGATGGGGACCTGGATTGCCATCCTCCATGGCAAATTACTAAACCTAGGATGACAACACAATTAAGGGAAGTGATGGCACAACTGAGAATGAGAGACACAAGGGGAGAGGAACTCCTCGGGTGGAGGGAATACACATGTCACTCGCGGACATACAGCACATATAGCAGATTTGATTGTATATTGATATCAGAAAATATGATCACAGGGGCTATAACTGTGACACATCTTTGCTCGATATTTGTTTGACCATGCTCCAGTGGAATGCGTATTTGACTGGGGTGTTGGTGACGAGTTCTCAAACACATGGAGGTTCCCAACCGACATACTATAAGACGCACATGGGAGGGAAACATTGGCCGAAACATTGCAACATTATTTTGTGGAAAGCTGGTTGGGCACACAAAATCGGGCCAATGATTGGGAAGCATGGGAAGATTTGAGGGACTAGTGTGCAGTCTGCGTAAGGCTCTACAGGCTGAACTCCTTCGCGAAGAGGGGGAATTGGCAGAATGTTAACGGCTACCACCTGAAGATAAGAAGGGGATGGAGGCAGAAACTGCTTTACAGGGAAAGGTGCTGTCTGTGAGGGAGAGACTTGAGCGGTGGATGTTGAAATTCTACACCCAGTTATTGAACAGACAGGGAGATAGCTTGGGTCACCTATTGGCTTGGATATTGCGCCGAGAGATACCACGCCCCCCCTCCCCATTATGCATCTTATGACTCCTACTGGGGCTGATGCCTACACGCAAGCTGCTCCAGTAGACTTAATTCAAACCCACTTGAAACTAGTTTATTCTAAACCCAATGAGAGGAACCCTGGTAGGGTGTCAGAGTTTTTGAAGTCCCTTGCGCTACCGCAAGTTGGAGAGTAGGTAGCACAGGAATTGGATGCCGATATCATGCTTGAGGAAGTTAGGTACACAATTGCAATACTGCCTGGAGGGAAGCACCGGGTAGTGATGGCTTCTCAGCCAAGTTCTATCGTACCTATACAGCGGACATCAGCCGATGGCTATTAGAGGTCTACCTAGAGGCATAATTGACAGGGATTCTACCACCCACATTTAGAGAAGGATGTATCACCATGATATTAAAGCAAGGCTCAGAACCTTCAGATCCCTCTTCATACCGACCCGTTACAATGATTAATGCAGATATGAAGATACTTTGCAAATTGCTAGCACTATGACTAAGGATGGTGGTTACTCAATTGGTACATGTTGACCAATGCAGATTCATACCGGGCAGGAGCACCACCCTGAATCTGTGCCGCCTGATGCACATGATGCATGAGATGGGCGACTCTCTAGAATAGATAGCAGTGGTGTCCGTGGATATTGCTAAAGCCTTTGACACCGTAGGTTGGCAGTACCTTATGGGAGTGGTAGCAGCAATGGGGTTTGGCCCTCAGTTTCAGGCATGGATACATCTACTGAATACTGAACCAATTGCTAAAGTGAGAGTGGGATGATTGTGCTCAACTCCTTGGATTGTGGGCAGGGGGACGCAGCAGGGGTGTCCACTATCACCTCTGCTTTTTGCACTGGCCTTGGAACCGCTTGCGATCCAAATTAGACAGGCTTTAATGGCATGGGGAATGAGGTGGGAGACACAGCACATCTGGTGACGTTGTATGCAGATGACACACTTTCTTTCACCTTAAATCCCCTAGAGAATTGCTACCTTTACTATTGCAATACTTGGATGTCTTTGGGGAAATCACTGGCCTTCGAATCAATGTAGATAAGTCCCTGGGATTTCCACTGGGTGGGTTGGTGAGTATGGAGCAGAGGGTGCTGCCACCCTCCCACTGTGCTGAGAAATGGATACATTCCAGTACTTAGGAGGGATGATAGCGAGCACATGACAGAAACAACTACTACACAACATAGATAGAGTTATAGAGGAACTTAGAGCCTCAATACAATTCTGGAACACACTCACACTATCAATGACTGGACAAATTGCTGTGAGAAAAATTGTCTTTTTGCCGCACTGCTTATACATGATTCAACATTCGTTTGATACTCTCCTTAGGGCAACATTCAGGCGATTTGATTAATTGCTTACCACACTTATTTGGAAGGGCCGTAGATGCAGGATTGTGAGGGAATACCTACACCTGCCTACATGGGGGGGTGGTCTATCCCTACTGAACTTGGAGATGAAATACGTTACTGCAGTTGTTACACTCTGGCAGCAGGACCACAGCTGGGGTGCCCTATCACACACACGGCAACTCTGCGGGAAAGCACTGTGAAAGTGATGTTGAGGAGAGTGCCATTTGCAAGAGAACTCCCCATCTTGGATTTACCCGCTTTCCGTACCCTAGTGGATGCTGTTAATATTACGGCGTGGAGGGTGGGGGATGCAAAACACTAGGAGACTTTTACCTCGCAGATAATTATATCTCCTTTGAAGCAGTGCAATACAGGTTCACCATGGGGTAGGGTCAGTACCCACTACACACAAGTATAGAAAATATAATTAAAGGGATCTGGCCAAATACCTGAATACTGTATCAACATCGCTCCTACCCTACTTCAGACGTTACTGGAGTTGGGAAGGGCACGTCACTTGATCACTTATATGTATAAGGCTCTGTTCGCAGATAGGCCAAAACTTCAGCTTAGATGAAAAACTGCATGGTAAGAAGAGCTGGGGATACAGATTGATGACTCACACGGTCATTGAATGTGTTCACTGGTTCATACAGTGTTGTGTAATGCTAGGTCTAAATTGGCCCACTTTAATTATTTACATCATACCTATGTTACACCATTGTTACTTCATAAGATGGACCCCTTGAAATCAGAAGGGTGTCACAAAGGCCCAGAGAGCACAGCAACCTTTCTACGTCTGGCATGGTGTTGTCCGCAGGTTAAGATACACTGGGGAGCAGTGATAACATACCTAGAGTAATCGTTTGGGATCCACATAGACTGTGACCCCATGGATGGACTCCTAGGACATATAACATTGCAAAAACCGAAGACGAAGGAGTATAACTTTACCCAGTTGACACTTAGCCAAACGCAGGTTAGCTATCATTTGGCTGGGCCAACGAGGGCCAAGTGTGGAGCAGTGGTGGAGGGACGTACTGGAGTCAGCAGTGGCGGAGGAGGTGCACCTTAAACGAGTGTGAACAGATGATATGGCAGACGAAGACATACAAACCTGAGACACATTTGGAAATATCTTTGAAGCAGGAGATAGTCAATTATTGAGTGACATAACAGATGAGGAGAATTAGGACAGGCTATTCAGGACTGATGTAATGACTGTAGAAGAATATGTATCAAGTTGGAAATTATATGTGTGGCTTAATGACATGGACAATAGTGATGTATATGTTATGTGATTGTCTGTAGCAATGATCTCTTTTGTTAAATTGTTGGTATATGTTCTTTAAGCACCAGGATCGGCTGGTTGTACACTTTAAAAATGCTAATAAAAACAGATTCTACAAAAAAAGGCAACTATAACAGGTGAATTTCTATGGTTTTGTGCGCTTGAAATATGAGCCTAACTATAACGTCCCTGTAACCTTTGTTTTTTTTAAGTGAATTTCTATGTTTTTTAAAATTCTATTTCCAAACTATAACACACCTGTAATCTTGTTTTTTTTTCAGTGAATTTCAAAGTTTTTTTTAACGTAAAATAATTTTCATTACTATAGATCAATATAACTGCCGCCGCCCACAGCCTCAGGCCTTGAGCGGCTTTGGTTGGCCGCAGGGCCTGCAGCCAACCCCATATAACAACTCAAACATGTGACCACACGGCCTTTGGCCAGGCACAGTGGGGTTGGCTGCAGAGCCTGGCCTGCGTCCACAACAACCCTAACCACCCAATCCTGGGGATAGCCTTCTAAAATGTGTTTTTATGGGGGGAGGAGGGCAATGTGGCCCCCCCTGGCCCATTTTGGCCACAGGATCGCATCCCCGGGGCCCAGCGTTAATATATGTATTTTTGAGGGGGGGAGCGTGTGGTCCTTCTCCCAGGGCTGATCTTGGGCCCAGGGACCTCATCCCCGAGGGCATGGCCTTCTAAAAATTATTTTGGGGTAGGGGCACGATTTCAGCCCCTGGAACCCCATCCCTCGGGGCCCGGATTAATACATTTGTTTTGTGGACTGGGGCTGTGTGGCCCCCCTGCTTGGGCCAATCTCGGCCCAGGGGACCCCATTCCCTAAGGCCCAGCCTAAACATTTTATGCAATTATTTTGGGGAGGGGACCACACTGCTCCCCTCCCCAGGCCATCCGTGGGGTGCCCATCCCTTGGAGCCCGGCCTAAACATTTGCTATTTTTTGGGGAGGGGGAGGTAGGCTGCGCATCCCCCCCTATCCAGGCCGATCTCGGTCCCGGGGACCCCATCCCGTGGGGCCCAGCCATATCACCTGGGTGCCCATCAGGGCACCCACTCCCTACCATTGGAGATCGCGGGGGGAGCCTGAAGGCCCCCATGGCCCCAGCTGTTCAAAATCCCTATGGAAAAATGCATGGGGAAAAAAGCATTTTGTGATCCCCCCTTTTTCTCGGCCCCTGCTTGATGGATCACTTCAAAACTTTCCAGACAGCAGCTGAAGTGAGCTTCATTTATTTGGGAAAATTTTGTGAAGATTGATCAAACAGGGCCAACTTTGTTAGCAGAACAAAAAACCCTTTTTCTATAGAAACTAGGCCCTAACTATAACTACCTAGCGGCGACCGCCACTAGGTAATACTTTTTTTTTTCCATAAAAAAATTAAAGGTTACAGGGACGCTATAAATTAGGTACAGATTTTACAATCACAAAATCATAGAAATTCAGCTGTTAGAGTTATTTCAAGTAACTATAACACATGCCCTAAGGTAACTATGGGCCTGATTCTTACCTTGGCGGTCGGCGGAGAGGCGGCGGTCGGACCGCGAACAGACCGGCGGTCCGAAAAATGGCATTCTGACCGCGGCGGTCACCGCCGCGATCGACCGCCACTTCCCCACTCCGACCGCCACGGCGGTCATGACCGACGGGCTGGAGTTCGCACACTCCGGCCCGGCGGTCGACCCAAGACCGCCAACCGTATCATGACCCTGCTTACCGCCGCGGTTTTTGGCGGTCGGGAACCGCCATGCGAACCATGGCGGTAGGCACTATCGGGGCCAGGGAATTCCTTCCCTGGCACTGATAGGGGTCTCCCCCACCCCCCCACTGCCCCCCACGAGTCCTCCCCCCACCCCCTCCACCCCCCTGCCACCCCCCAGAGGTGGTACGAACCCCCTGCCCCCCCCCACCCCGACATGCACATACACGCACCCCGACATGCACGCACCCCCAACATGCACATATGCACACCCCCTACACACACACATACACAACGGGGGCACATACCCGCACACATACATGCCGACATGCGCACCCGCCGAACTATACACATTGCCCAAAGGCACAGCAGCACCCCCCGCCCGCATGCACGCACTCACACACCCCCTCTACACACCCCCATGCACGCACACATCACACAACACCCCCCCCACCCCCTCCCCTCACGGACGATCAACTTACCTTGTGCGTTGGTCCTCCGGGAGGCGACGGGAGCCATAGGGACGTGACCGCCAACAGAAGACCGCCAACAGAAGACCGCCACACAGAAATGTGGGTCGTAATTCTGGGGGCGGTGTTCTGCTGGCGTGGCGGTGGAGGTTGACCAGTCTCCACTTTCCCGCCGACCGCCAGTGTGGCTGCTGGCGGTATTCCGGCGGAACGCTCCCAGCGGTCGGAATACGCGCAGCGGCATACCGCCGCGGTCGGCGGTCTTTACCGCGGCGGTAACTCGGCGGTCTTGCGAAAAGACCGCCAATGTCAGAATCATGCCCTATAACTCTTGCCCTCGCCATGCACAGTTTCTCATCAATAATTTTTCTGCAAATGTTACAGTGATATTATCAATAATGTCAGAGAAGATGTCACGAGTGATGTAAAATCTGGGGTAATTAGCAGTTCATGGCAAGGGTACGAGTTATAGTTATTTAAGAGCACGAGTTGTAGTTACTTGAATAACTCTATAACTGCTGAATTTCCATGGTTTTCTGCATGTAAAATCTTAACCTAACTATAACGTCCCTGTAACCTTTGTTTTTATTAGTGAATTTTAATTTAAAAAAAATTCTATTTACTAACTATAATGTCCCTTTAAACTTTGTTTTTTTCAGCGAATTTCTAGGGTTTTATTAACGTTAAGTAAGATGCTCACCGCAATGAAGGGTGGGCGGTGGGTTGGTTGCAGGGCCTGGGCTAGCATTGTGCTGCCTTATACCCTCAAATTTGCAGCTCTTGACCCCTCCTCTTTGCCATCCATGTCCAAAGTCCATGCCCCTGCTCCCTCATTACAATTCTGTGTGGCTGTTGTTCTGCCACTGCCCTTCCCGCTGGCATGAACAGTTAGCTTGCTGGCTCATCCACCTCCTCCCTACCTCTATTGACCGAGTACATGCACCAGCTCCCTCCCTCCTGCCCTGCATGGTCCAGTGGGCTGCCATTGCCCTCCATCTAGCTTCACATCCCTGCCCACTCCTCTTTCCCTTGGTTGCCCAATTCTATGCCCCATCGTTGCCCTCCTGCTTAGCCTCTGTGCTTAGCTTGCTGCCTCTACCCTCCTTCCCCCTGACCTCCATTGTCTGTGTGCATGCCCCTGCTCACGCCTTTTTGCCCACCATGTTCTATGGACCTGCCACTGCCGTTCCTATCTACTCAGAGTGTCCTGTTGAACTGCCACTGATGCTCCCACATGTCTGGCATGTTCAGATGGCTGCCGCCTGTCCCTGCTGTCTCCACCCTGCCTGTACGAGTTCCATGCCCCTATCCCCTCCCTCCTGTCCTCCATGGTCCATTTTGCTGCCACTCCCTTATGCCCTTCATGCTCTGTTGAGCTGCAAGTGCTCCTCCTGCCTACCTGCATGGTCTGTTGTGGAGCCCCTTCCACTGCCCTCTCTTGTCTGTGTTCAGCCCTGCCCCTTCCTTCTGTCCTCCATGGTCCTTTGTGCATGCCCCAGGCCTCTCTCTCTTGCTCACCATGGCCGTTGTGCTGTCACTAACCCTTCTGCTTGCCATGCATGGCCTTCTGTGCTACCACAGCTCCTCCCAGCTGCCCTGTGTGGTCAGCTTGCTGTCCCTTACCCCCTCCAACCTTCCTTCCGTTGTCTTTGTGTGCAGCATTATAGTCTCACTGTTGACCTCCATGGTGTGTTGTACTTTAAGTGCCCATCCCCCCTGCCCTCCTTGGTTAGCTTGCTGCTCTTGCCCTGCACCCTTGCCCTCTTGCCCCCTCTCCTCCTGTATTCCATGTGCAGGCCGCTATCCCCTCCTTATGCCTTGTGTGGTCCGTTGTCGTACTGCTGCCCCCTCCATCCAGCCCTTAAGGGTCTGCTATGCTGCAACTGTCCCTCCTGCCTGTCCGTTATGGTCAGCTTGCTGCCCTTGCCTCTTTCCCCTCTCTGCTCTCTCTTGTCCAAGATCAATGCCCTGTCACCACCTTATTGCTTTCCATGGTCTGTTGTGATGCACCACCGTCCCGTTTGCTTTGTGTGGTGTATTGTGCTGTTGCAAACCCTGACGCCTGCCCTGTAAGGTGAGTTTGGTTCCCCCTGCTTATTTCCCTCCTGCCTTTATCCGAGTCAATGTCCCTACCCCATTCCTTCTGCCCTCTGTGATCCAATGTACCACACCTGCCAACATTTTGAACTTGGTAAGAGGGGGATTTTGAAAAAAAAACTTGGGGAATTGATTTTCACTATTGACTTACCTTGCAAAAGAGGAGATTTTAGGCAGGAGAAAGAAAAAATTAAGACCTTTTGAGCTTAAAAACTTCAGGAGCCCCCTGCCTGAATCTGGTCTGTTGGCATGTATATTTATACTGCCACTGTCTCTTCCTTGTGCCTTCAATGGTCTGTTACATTGCCATTGCCACAATCTCTCTTGCCTGCCCTGCATGGTCGGTTTGTTGTCCCTGACCTGCTTTCTCCTGCCCTCCATGGTCCATTGTGCTGCTACTGCCCATCCCGCCTGTCCAGCGTGTTCAACTTGTTGCCTCTGCACCCTCCTCCCTGCCCTCAATTATCTGAGTCCACACCCTTGACTTCTGCCTACCCATATTCTGATGAACCAATAGACTGCTAACATTCTATGGGCCAGATTTACAGGGCCCTAGCGCCACTGTAGCGTCACTTTCAATGATGCTCTGTTGGCTCTTTCACTGCACCATATTTACAAGGAGGCGTTAAGTCACTTTTTGTGGCTTAAGGCCTCCTTGCAAATATGGCCCCTGTGACGCGGTTTTCTGTGTCAGAGGGCTGTGCAGTGGGTGTTGCTATGGGTGTTCCACTGCAACACCCATTGCTTTGACGCTGCTCCAGATTTAGAAGAAGGCGTAAATCAGGGGTGGCGTTAGCATGGCACAACGAGGGGGAATACTTTTATTCCTCCTCATTTTTTGCTCTTTCTATTTGTGCTGCATTTTGCAGCACACATAGAAGGAGCAAAAGTTCATGAATGATTGTTTATGTGCAGGAAGGTGTCCCTCCCTGCACATGAAAAATCATTCCAAAATTACGCTTTGGTACTTCTACGTGTGCTGCATTTTGCAACATACACAGAAGTACCAAATTGCCATTGTAGTTTTTTCATGTGCAGGAAGGGCACCATGTTGCGCCACTGTAATAAATATGGGCCTATATTTGTTGCAAAATTTTTGGCATGCCTGACGTCATCAAAAATGTAACATTTTTCCTTTAGAAATGATAAAAATGAGAGGGTCTTGGATTTCCATAGTAATGATGGTTAGTGCTCTAAAAAAATTAAATGAGGGCATATTTTCTGAGTTCTCAAATAGTGACAGAGCACTTTTAAATTATTTAATATCTTTATTTCTTTTTATCAGGTTGATCACTTGATTATATGTTGCACTTAGGGGGGAGGATGTGGTGTTACAGCCAGAACTGCAGACTTTGCAACTAGGGAACCAGGTTTGAGTTTTGGCATCAGCATGACATCCTGTGATTCTAGTCAAATCACTTACTCTACGCATGCCTAAAACCACTATGAATGTGTTCTTGTGAAATGTAACTGATGCTCATCTAAAGCACTCCAATGCTTTCGGGTCAAGTCCGAACTATATAAAATTGCAAAAAGACAAAAAAATATGTGTTACATTTTGCTATATTTGGGTGATATTCGTGCTACATTTGGGCTCTTTTTTCTCTAATGGCCATTTTGGGAGACATATTTGTTATGAAGAGCCCTAATTACCTCATTTACTGCAGTATACTCAGTAGAAAATGCTTTCACTTTTCCACTTCGACTCCATCAAGATAGCATTCAGATGTGCATCACTTTTGGCATAAATTCAGAATGTTAGCACTCTAATTGCTCTTTGAAACACTCTATTAAAACTGCTGATCACCAGGGAGTTACCTGGCAGTCTGATGCTGGTGTGGAAAGTGCATGTTTCACTCTGCATGTCAGAATGTTTTAATGAAATAGAAGAGGAAGATATTTGAGAACTCACTTAAGACATGTACTAATTTTTCTTTCTACAGCACTAATCATAATTTATGAACACTCTGGGAAGCTGCAGTAGAACACGGGAATCAACTGACAGGCTGCTCCTGTTGCTAGTACATGTTTTACTGAGAATCCCAGACTTCATTCTCATTTGGCTGAGAAATATAGTGTGAATTTACAGAAAATATGGTCTCATTTTAGCTTCTGGAACACCTTACCTAACCTCTATGAGGAAATCATGAGAAAATAGTTTTCTCTCAAAATGATTCATGAACTCTCAATGGAAGGCTTTTTCACAGGGTAAAATCACCTTAGAACACACCACAATTCCTACAATTAGCATGGTTCCATCAATAAATGATTTATATTGTAACTAAAATCTGTTTTCACCCTTTATAATCCCCGCCATGAAAAGGCTGGTGGAAACTGGACTTGTGATCAGCAAGGTGGTGCAGAAGTCAGCACCGCCATGGCTGACCACGACTCCGACCGCCGCCATCCTGCCGGGAACCATATTCCTGGCAGTGGCTTCGGTCCACTGGCGGTCCGACTGCGAGGGTCATACTTTAGCAATCGGAAAACCTGGAGTGAGCGGTCCGACTGCCAATGTGAAGCCCTGTATTTCTTTTTTCCTTTAATAACTCCAAAATTGCTGAACGAATAACATAAGCATGATCTGCGCACCAAGATCTAGCTTCCTGCCAAATTTGGTGTAATTCCATTCAGCAGTTTGGGCTGTAGTTTTGACCCTATTGGAAAATACATGAGGAAAAGGTGTTTTGGGGCCTCCCTTTCTTTCAACCCCACTTGAATGATCACCCCGGAACATTCAACACAGCAGCTGAACTGACTGTCATATTAGTTAAAAATTTTTAGTAAAGATTTGTTAAACAGCTCTAAAGTTATCGGCAAAACAAAAAACGCTTTTCCTAAGGAACCTGGGTCCTAACTATATGTACCTACTAGGGACTGCCAGACTGCCAGTTAGTAGTTATTCACTAAAAACTCAAAGGTTGCAGTGATGTTATAAATAACACACTTTACACACTCAAACCAGAGAAATTCAGTAGTCAGAGTTATTTCAAGTAACTATAACTTGTGGCCTAAGGTACCTACGATTTGTGCCCCTGCCATTGCCACTGCTGAATTTCTCTGGTTTTGTGCGAGTAAATTCTGATCCTAACTATAACATCCCTGTAACCTTTTTTTTAAGTGAATTTCTATGTTTTTTTTATTCTATATTCTAATTCCTAATTATGATGTCCCTTTAACATTTGTTTTTTTCAGTGAATTTCTTTTTTTTTAACTTAAAGTAATTTTCATTACTATATGTTAATCCAACCACCACCTTGCATGGCCTTTGGCCGTGCATGGCTGGGGTTGGCCACAGGGCCTGGCCTGCAGCCAGGCCTTGTGGCCAATCCCCCTATAACCACCCAACTCTGCTTCCGCGCATGGCCTTTGGCCATGCGTGACAGGGGTTGGCTCCCTAAACACCCAACAGCATGCTATGCACAGCTTTTGGCCGTCTGTGGCGGGAGTTGGCCTCAAGGCCTGTCTCTCTGGGTGTGGTAATAGGTAAGAGAGGGTGTCTCTGGGTGTGAGAGTATGTGGGCCTGAGTGCGTGTGAGAGGGTCTATGTGGATGTGAGTGTTGGTGTGAGAGTGTCTCTCTGGTTGTGAGAGTAGGTGTATGAGAGTGTGTGGTATGACAGTGGATGTCTCGGTGAGTGGGTATGTGAGTATCTCTGTAGGTCTGTGAGTGGGTGTCTGAGTGGCTCTGTGAGATGGTTTGGGACTCTGAGTGGGTCTGTGAGTGGGTTAATGAGTGTCTGAGTTCATCTGTGAGTGGGTGGGTGAGTGTCTGTGTGGGGGTGTCAGTAGTTGTGTGAGTGACGCTGCAACAAAGGAACCTCACCTGCCCTTTTATCCAACAAGAGTCCAAGGCTTTGCATGAAATATCTACTCAAGTGGAGTTCTTTCTGCCTCCTTGGGTAAATGTTCAGTGTGCATTCTACACTGTGGCTTTGTAATGGAGCAGAAGGAC
The DNA here is from genome assembly GCF_031143425.1 of Pleurodeles waltl. Lineage (NCBI taxonomy): Eukaryota > Metazoa > Chordata > Amphibia > Caudata > Salamandridae > Pleurodeles > Pleurodeles waltl. The sequence goes on along the minus strand of NC_090440.1, from coordinate 969,668,633 downwards.
ATGTCACCAGTGAGCTTGTGTGTGTTTGGCATTGCGATTGTTCCTCGTGCAGCTTTCCTCCAAGGCTACAAAGGCGTAAATCTTCACCAAATCAGAGTTGTGCTTCTTTGTTTTGTGGAGATGTCCTCATATTCCTTGGCATCAAGAACGTGCCACCAAAATCCACAGGAAACTCACTGGGAGGAGGCATTTGGTAAGCTGTCCATCATCCTGGCAGAAGGGGGGAAGACATATGCATACTACTAAGGTAGATGGTGCAGGGCCAAGCCGGCGCAGCTTCCAGGTGGTTTGCACATTTGCGTATTCTTAGCAATTGAAAGGAAGAACCATGGGGGAGGGGGGCAGTGCTGCCCCCCCTCCTTGGCCAATTCCAGCTCCGGGCACCCCGTCCCCCAAGGCCCATCAATTTTCAATGGGGAGGGGGCAGCGCGGCCGCCCTCCCCTGGTCGATTTAAACTCCGGGGACCCTATCTCCTGGGGCCCATCTCTATTAAATGGAGGAGGGGGCCATGGTGCCCCCCTCCCCAGGCTGATCTTGGCCCAGGCACCACTATCCCCAGGACACGACCTGGCCCCTCTCCCTTGGCTGATCTCAGCCCTACGGCCCCTTCCCAGGGGCCTGGCCTTCACTAAATGGAGGAGGAAGGCCACGCGGCTCCCCTCTCCTGGCTTTGGCCTACCTCCAGAGCCCAGCCTTAAGATATCTTAAATTTTATTGAGGAAGGTGCCATACACTCCTCATCCCCGGGCTGATTTTGGCCGGTCCCCATCCCCCAGGGGCCCAGCCATCTTTTCAGGCCACCATGTATGGAATGGGACCGTGGGGGGAGCCTCAAGGTCCCCATAGTCTCAGCCAGCTCCTCACCTCCTGTGGTCCTGTGGACCCCGGCATTGCTATCACAGACAGGGAGCTGCTAAACATGCCTGTCTGTAGGAACAAAAGTTCCCTCTGTTTCCCTGCCCGCATTTTTGCGAGCAGGGAAACAGAGGAAACCTCCACTCCTAGCAAGCGAGAGCTGTTGACAGCTCTCACTTGCTGGAACAGGAGTGTTTGCTGTGACTTGAGGGGAGCTGTCAAACCTCCCACCAAATCAGAGCAAACAGATATGTCCTGGAGTGGGCACACCATGACATAGCAGAAGCTGGCCCTGGGGTGTGGCGGTTCCCAGGGCCAAGTATGGCTCTACAGGGGGGACACAGCGTTGCCCTCTTCCATATTAAACACACCTAAGGAGGTGGTGGTCCCTGGGGCCGGGGGTCCCCCTTCATTCTTACAATTCACCCCCAGGGAGGTGGCGGGAGTACCGCGCAGCCCTCCCTTATTGTAATACATTTTCCCTGGGGAAGTGGTGCTCCCTGGGGCTGTGGTGGGGCCGCACAGCGCCCCCACAATCTTTTTAATGTAAGCCCCGGGGAGATGGCGCTCTCCGGCGCCCCCTTTTATTAATAAGGCATTTTGACCCAGAGAGGTGGCAGTCCCCGGGGCATAAATAAGCCCTAAGAGGGGGGCCTCGGGACCTGGCCCATCTGGGGGCTTTCTTAAAACAAGCATAGGAGACTGCACTTGTTTTGTTTTGCAGTGGATTTGCAACCCCATAGCAAATTGCCAATTTTTTTTTTTTTATTGCTTTTTTGACCGGAGGGGTCCCTACCCTGCCCCAGTTTCTTTTTTTAATGTTTTTTTCTGGGACCTGACCCAAGTCAGGTTGGGTCGCAGTTGAGGCAAGCCGGCTAGAGTTGCCACGGCAGGTCGGTCCCTCTATGAAGCTTTTTCCAAACTTCTGTATCTTCTTTCAGAAGGTCTTTTAAGGTCTTGTAGGAGTCCACAGCTCACCCCAAGGTTCCTGAAGCTCTGAGTTGCCTCTTGAGGGTGGGGACTACAACTCCCCGAATGCACCTGGCTCAAGCTCCAACACGGCCACTGGACAGTGTTCAGCTAGTCAGTTTCTTCAGCATCTGAGGCAGGGGCCTCTGGTTAGCAATTTTTCAACTGTAGCAAACAGGGAGTCCCTCCAGATGAAGCCAGGCAAAGTTCTTCTTGTGGTGAAGCCCAAATGTGCAGCTGGTGCAGTCCTTCAGAGTGCAGTGTCCAGGTGTAGATCAGAGGTCCAACAGGGCAGTCCTTCTTCTCTTGGTGTTTTTCCTTGTAGGGATCTGAGGTGTGGGTGTAGCTCTGCAATTTATATCCTTGCTCCTGGGTGAAAAACTGGTGGGTCCTGGTTCTTCAATCAGATGCAGGGTCCTTCCCCCTGTAATGACCACTTTCTGGGAGCTAAGTTCTTTAAAAATCCATCATGCCTGAAACTGAATTTTGAAGGTTCCATCTGGCTGAGCCCACCCACTGGTGTGGCTGAAAATCTCAAACACACCCCTCTCCTGCCCTCTCCTAATCTAATCAAGAGAGCACCTAATTGTTTTGGGATGCAGGATGTGAGGGAGATGCTGGGTTGCTCCAAATGTCCGTCCCTGCCTTTGAAGACCAGTTTGGCAGCCCTCCCTCTTCCTGCTTCCTCATCTGCTGAGGTACTTCTCCTCCCCCCCAGGCACATCCTTTGTGTTCAGCCCAGGCCACTTCACGCGCCATCAACGCAGCCTGGCCAGGCTGCCAGAGGCTGGCCAATCAGAGAAGGGCGCAACATACCTGAAGTTGGCAACTTTTTAGGTAGAGTTTAAAACTCTTTACCTGAACTAGTTATATTAAATCCCACAACTGTAAGTTGTGGGATTTATTATAACAATTATTTGATACCAAACTCGAGGTATCTGACACTTAAGGGGACTTTGTAAATTAAAATAAAGTCTCCCCATTTTAGCCTATGGAGGCCATTCACTAAAGTGAGGGGAAATGAATTTGGCTGTTTTACCTCATCAGGGCTTATAAAACTATTTTTGTAAGGTCTAGCTTATAGTTACATGGCACCAAACCCTAAGGGCACATAGGGCACACCTTAGGGGTGACGTATATGTAACAATAAGGTAGTTTAAGACTTTGGAGGTACTTTTAATTCCAAAGTCATATTTGTATTTAACTTTAATTTAAAAGCAGCCAGCAAGGCAGTCCTGCCGCCTTCAAAATGACCCTGGGCACCTCAGCAGTGTACCTGTGGATGAACTACCTATGCTGGGGTCCCTAAACCTACATGCCCTACCATATACTAGGGACTTATAGGTAGGTTGACATAGCCAATTATAATTAGCCTAATTTGCATACTTATTTTGTAGAGAGCACAGGCCCTGGGACTAGTTAGCAGTTCCCAGGGCACCATCAGAGTCAGGAAAGCACCAGCACAATGTGGAAAATGGGGGCAAAAAGTTAGGGGGGCTCTGCAATCAGCCCTGTTTTCTCAAACATGCACTCAAAGCAGCATTGCAGAGATCAGTTTTATTTAGCAAAACTTCTTTTTAATCCCCAATTCATCTTCAGTTCAAGGTCAGCAGAAAGAAAACCACCCTATGTGTTTCGGCGCTTCTGGCGCCTTGATCATGGGTGAAAGTCCCTCTTCTTTCTCCTTCGATATAAAGTGTAAAACCCACCATACCACAGGGAGCAATAAAAAAGGACTACTAAATAGAATGCAAAGGACTTGTAAAATAGCGGCCATTGTCTACGATCTGTTGGATCTGTCAATAGATAGCCCCCACAGTGTATTCATAATTGCTATTAATCACATCCACAAACCATTGTTAATCAGTAACGTATACACTTACAAACTTATTACTCCAAAATTAATTTTCAAAAGGTGAACAATACATGATTGATGAAACTCATGGGATGAGGATCTTATCAAAATATTCCTAATATATATCTCTAGGAGATAGATGAAATTATATATTAGATCAATAAATATTCATATTGTACTCGAAACATGTCTAATTTTTTCATTTTTCATAATTTCATTATAATATATAAACATCTCCTACCTACAATCAGTTCAATCTACTACTACATCATAATGCCCAAGTGGGTATACTATCCCATCCCTCAATAACCCCAGTTATGGCACTAACTGATATAGCACATTTCTCATAAAAATCGGAAATCCATAATCACCATCAAAAACACAAAAAACATCACCATCGCATTCTATAGCCCTGAAAGAAAGGAAAAAAAAAAACACTATTAAAAACAAACCCCAGTGAGACCCAAAGAAAAAAACATAAGGACGATTAAAATATCACCAACTCAACAGAGACTCAAAAAGCCCTATTTAAACTAATACTTGAATCATATAATACTTTGCAGTACCTAAATAGAACTACAGTGCAAACGGTGAAACATAACCTTTTTATCCCAAATGGATATGTAATTCTTCATCATATTTAATACATTTGGGATACTGGTATCTGATAGCTTTCATATCTTCTAACACATGCCTTTTAGTGGGATGAATCGTACTACCCACATACTTCAAACCACAGGGACATATCAGCACATAGACCGCAAAATTTGTTGCACAATGTAAAGTATTGATTAATTTTTCTCATCATATTGGTCAGTGAAGATATATAACTTGTAAACTCCTTACTGTATCTACATGCCTTGCATTTAAGACATGGAAAGAATCCTTCAATGGCCTGTAACCAATTAGTGGGCCTGTCTGAGATGTCACTATGACTACGTTTATCTCTAAAAGTGGGTCCCCTTCTAAATGTAACACTGGGATGAACATCAATGAATTTCTATAAATGTCCTAAAGTTGACAGGGTAGGCCAGTGTCTCCTGAGAAATGTCTTCACTTCCTCTTTATTTTTTGCTATATGTGGGCAAAAATCTTATTCTGCCACCTGTACCTTTCTTTGTCTGTTTATCAAGGACAAGCAGATCTTCTCTCTTCACTTGCTGAGCCTTAAATAAGGCTGCTTGTAAGATTGCCATACTGTACCCTCTCTGTCTAAATATTTCTATCATGACTTCACTTCCTGTTTGAAGGCCTGAGTCATACTGCAATTCCTCCGAGGTCTTAAAAGCTCACCATAAGGTATACTTTCAATAAGTGCTTTGGGATGAGCACTTATTGCATGCAGAAGCGCGTTACCTGCAGTTTCCTTCCTGTGCAATCTGGTTGTTAGCTTGTTTCCTTTCCCGGCCACTTTAAAGTCCAAAAATTCAATGTTACTTTTTCCCATTTGAGGTATCAATTTGATATTCAGGGAATTCTCATTCAATGTTCTCACAAAGTTTTCAGCCTCTACAGTAGTGCCTTTCCAAATAATAAATAGGTCGTCAATTAAACGAATACACATGATGACGCATGTCTGAAATTCCTCAAGATTCTCTACCACCTGGTGTTCCCAACCTCCCATAAAGAGGCCTGCAAAACATGGGGCATAACTAGCCCCCATAGCTATGCCCTGTTTCCTGTCTGAATACTATGGGGGTCATTACAACCCTGGCGGGCTGTTTTGACAGAAGCACCGTCAACAGGCTGGCGGCGCTTCCTAGGGAATTATGACCGCGGCGGAAGCGCCGCGGTCGCACCGCCGGGACCGGCGGTTTTCCTCCACTTTAGTCCCAGCGGTTTCCCGCAACTTTAGTCCTGGCGGTTTCCTGCTCAGGGGATTATGAGTCCCCCTCCCGCCAGCCTTTTGAAAAGGCTGGCGGAAAGGGGAGTCGATGGGCCCCTGGGGGCCCCATGCAGCTTTTCACTGTCTGCATAGCAGACAGTGAAAAGCGCGACGGGTGCAACGGTTGCTGCCCGCCAAGGTTGAAATGAGGGCGTATATTCTCAAAAGATATATATATATATATATATATATATATATATATATATATATATATATATATATATATATGGGGAGAGAGAGAGAGAAAGAGATCTTAAAAGGGTTTTCACTTACCTACAGTATGCTTACATTTCCGTTGTAAAGATATGCTTTGTAAAGGCATATGCGCTGTAATGGCTTAGGTGGTAAAAGCATGCTTGGTAAAGACTTGTGCATGTTAATGGGTGAGTGGTAAATGCATGTGTTGTGATGGCATGTGTTGTTCCATCATACATCCATTGTTCGGCATAGAAGAGCCAATGCAACGCCTCAGCGTTCTCTACTTTACTCATAGTATTGGATCACTCTAGAATATCTAGGACCTTCAAATCATTTCAATCGCTGGTTATGTGCACAGAGTGAAAGTCAGTCATGGAGTGACAATGCTGGCACATTCATGTTTTAAAAGTATTAACTTAAATTAGGGACAAAGGTTAGTTCTTGCCATTTACTCTCTGTGTGCATTATTGTTTGAGGCTCGACCTGTTGGTCAGATGAGGACAATTCTACAGGAATTCTAAACTTTCCACTAATCAGAAACAATACTCATTTCTGGATTCTGATATACTTTTTAATTAAAAGTCATGAAATAAAAATAATTACCTACATTTTGCTGCTAATGTTTGATGTTCTTTAAGCATTAGTGGCCTGATTATGAGTTTGATAGATGGAGTTCCATCCTTCAGGTTGGTGGAGGTATAAACTACCAGCCCAGCAGTCACATCTGTACAGGGTCAGCGCAGTGGGACAGCATCCAAGAACACGGGATGACATCAGGAAGAGGAGGAACGACCTACGGGGGAAGGTGCGTTCCGTGGTCTCAAGACACCACATCGTGGTTCAGAGGACTGGCGGCGGACCCCCACCTCCTCCCCCACAACTAACAACATGGGAGGAGCAGGTCTTGGCGATTCTGCATCCTGAGGGCCTCGGAGGAGTAGCTGGAGGAATGGACTCGGGTAAGTCAAATCTTAACTATTACATCCCCCACCCTACCTGCATGCTATCACATACCCCCACCCTCGTCCTCACCCCCATCCCTCCAACTCCTCACAGATGTCCCACTATCACAAAGCACACATCCCAACACCAGGCCCTGCATGCAACAACAAAGCATGGACACCCATCACCAAAGCATGGCCACTACACATACCCACACATACCCCTAGACAATTAGCACACAAGGTCCTACACATGAATGGAAGCACTGGGGTACAGGGTCACCCACCCATTGCACACCATGGCACACACAGATGCAATAATCATGCCTTTACACCCCAGCAGGACCCCTACCCAACGTCACCGGACAGGAAGTTCCAGACATGTCCACTCCACCCACAGAAGAGGCCCACAGTGATGACAGCAGCTCTGTCCAACTGGATCAAGATGACCAGCCCGGCCCATCTGGGACCTCAGGACAGTCGGTTCCCCTCACACTGGCACAGGCCACCACAGAGCCTCCCCCCTCAGGAAACACCAGCACAGCACCCACCCAGCGGGCCCATACCTCTGTCCCCAGGACACATCAAGCAGCAGTGTGTCCACCACTACAGGGAACCCAGGCTAACCCACCACCCCAACAACAGCAGGGACCTGGGGGCAGTGGTAGTGGGCACACGGTTCAGGGGACAGAGGCCGAGGAAAACAGGGGAACTGGGAGGGCTGCTGTGCGACAGGGGGAGGACAGGCCCAGGGAACACACTCTCCACGAGGCCCTCTCCAACATCATGGAAGCCTACCATCATTCCCAGGAGACGATGGCAACGGAAGTGGCCAAGTTTCAGGAGACCCAGCGGCTGCAGGAGGAACAGTATTTGGGGTTCAGGGAGGAACTCAAATCCATCAATACCACCCTGGGCACCATTGTAGGGGAGCTGAAGGAACTCGTGAACACCAGGAGGGACACTGTGGCACTACAAGGGGCCCCTGACACTAGCCTGGACGATGAACTGCCCACCACCTCTGCTGGCGCTAGTGGACAGGAGGCACCGCCACAGGACCACGACACCAGCACTCCACCCCCTGCAGATGGAGAACCACCCCACAAGCGGTCCCTGAGATCCAGGACAAAGACAGAGAACAATGCCAAGACCCCTGCCAAGAAAAGAGACCACCCTGATTGTCATCCTTCTGTCCCACTTTGTCACCCTGTCCATCCTTAAACTGCCCCAGCTCCACTTCCTATGCCCCTTTGGACAATGCACCTGTGAGACTAATAGACTGGACTCTGCCATGGACATTCCTCCACCATCACCCCTGACCATTTTACAACACCCTCCACTAATTAGCACTTAAATAAACACCCTTAAATAACAAAACAATCTGGAGTCAGTCTGTGCTTTCACCAATGTGTATTTGCAATAACTGAGGGAAACAGCAATGTCCATTGTATTGTCAACATACCTATGTCACACAGCTCTAGTCCATGAGGAAACATAGCAGAGGTCACACAGTGGCACCCACATCTGTGAAATCGATAGGGAAAGAGACAAATCAGAGTCCGTACACTGGGTGTACGTGACAGACAGATGAGAGGTAGAAAAAGTGTATCAGATGTAGGAGGCAGTGATGTCTTCTTACCTGTGTCTCACTGGAAGTATTGATGGATCACGGTGTTTCTGTTGTATGTGTCCTCTTCTTCTGCCTCCTCTTCTTCACTGTCCACAGGCACCACAGCTGCCACAACACCTCCTTCAGGACCATCCTCCTGCAGGAAAGGCACCTGTCGTAGCAAAGCCAAGTTGTGCAGCATACAGCAGGCCACGATGATCTGGCACACCTTCTTTGGTGAGTAGTATAGGAAACCACCTGTCATATGGAGGCACCAGAACCTGGCCTTCAGGAGGCCGAAGGTCCTCTCTATAACCCTCCTAGTTCACCCATGTGCCTCATTGTAGCGTTCCTCTGCCCTTGTCCTGGGATTCCTCACTGGGGTCAGTAGCCATGACAGGTTGGGGTAGCCAGAGTCACCTGCAAATGTCGAGGGACAACTGTTAGACACACACTAACCCTTAGGGACAACCCCAGACAACTATTCACACTGTTTAGGGTCCATGTCCATGTTCACTCCAAGGCCACATGTGTCCCATCAATGGCACCTATGATGTTGGGGATATGTCCCAGAGCATAGAAAGCACCTTTCACTGTAGGCAAATCCTCCACCTGAGGGAACACGATGTAGCTGAGCATGTGTTTCAGCAGGGCAGACAACACTCTGGACAACACCTTTGAGAACATAGGCTGGGACATCCCTGATGCTATGGCCACTGTAGTTTGAAAAGACCCACTTGCCAGGAAATGGAGTACTGACAGGATCTGCACTAGAGGGGGGATACCTGTGGGATGGCGGATAGCTGACATCAGGTCTGGCTCCAACTGGGCACACTGTTCCTGGATTGAGGCACGATCAGGTCTGTAGGTCACTATTACATGTTGCTCTTCCATTGTCGACAGGTCCACCAGCGGTCTGTACACCGGAGGATGCCGCCATCTCCTCACCTGCCCCAGTGGACGTGCTCTTTGGAGGAGAACAGCGAGCAGAGGGTCAGCCAACACTGAGGTACGAAAACACAACTTTATTGCACACATTTGTCAATCCGCTATGTGCCTAGCTTAGTGTGTATGCAAGGCCTAGATATGTGTGACGCATTTAAAATTAATGCCATGTGGCCCCCTGAAATGGCGGCTGCCTGACCTGTAAGGTGGGACAATGGGATATGAGGTAACTGTGCTGGCGTTGTACACTGTCGCTGTAGGCGGTCGAAGACCGCGGCGCAATCCTGCATTGGTTAACATTGGACCCTATGGGTCCCAGGAGCCAATAACAATGTACACCAGCGGTGACGGTACGCACCGCCGCGGACGTGACCGCCATTTTCTGTCTCTTCACTCACTTGATACCTGATCTTCGACAGGAGAGGACCTACACTGCAAGTGCTGCTGTGACCTCAGTCTGGAAGCGACAATGGCTACAGTGTCTGGGGAAACAGCCCCTGTCTTCACATCGGAGGAGTTGGACAAAGTAGTGGATGGGGTCCTCCCCCAATACACGCTACTCTACGGTCCTCCAGCAAACAGGTGAGTACACTGTTAGCATGCTGTATGGGCAATGCCTGTTTGGAGTGGTGTGGATGGCAAATGGGGGGAATGAGGCGTACATGAAACGACGGTGAGTGTATGTGCGTCAGGGCAAGGGTGGGAACGTGGGCCAATGACTATGACAGTCTGCATGGTTATATTTTCTCCTTTTCCCCTGTACTATTCCTGTAGGTCAGGGCCCACCAGAAGAAAGATATTTGGCGTGCCAGACCCTGGGGGTCCTCCACAGACGGAGCACCCACTGCCGTAAAAGATGGGAGGACATTCGCTGCTGGAGCAAGAAGACGGCGGAGGCCCAGCTGGGGATGGCCTCCCAACGTGGGAGGGGGGCCCGTCGCACCATTACCCCCCTGATGTTCCGGATCCTGGCGGTGGCGTATCCGGAGTTGGATGGGCGCTGGAGGGCATCACAGCTGCCACAAGGGGGTGAGTACACTCTCATTCAACTGATTCAGCGCGCATGGAAGGTGTCCGGGTGGGGGAGGTGGGCAGTGGGTTACCCTAGGCCAGGGCGAGTTTTGCAGGCAAGGTCCCTTCGTGAGGCAGGCTATGTGGCATCCCACCCCACCAGTGTTAAGAGCCATCTACCCCTAGTCAGGCTCCTGTGACTTCCATGTGTGCAGCAATCGGGCATAGGCCTTGTACCCCATGGCCCTGTGATTAATTAGGGAACTCTAAGTGCATGGCGTAGTGCAGAGGGCTCTGTGTTTGTAGTGTCCGCCAACGGTAGCGGTACTGCATGCACTGAACATGTCTTTCTACTTTCTTTCTCCCCCCTTTTTGTGATCTCACTGTTCTTGTGTGCATTAGCATCATCACGCGGAGGAGCAGTGCCTCCGGAACAGGAGGGAGCTGCATCCCACATGGCCCTGGAGGGCGAGACTACGGACTCCGAATTCACCAGTGGGACAGAGGGCGAGGGGAGCTCCACGGCGGGGACAGGAGCTGAGACCAGCGACACCGACTCCTCTTCTGATGGGAGCTCCATTGCGGTGGCGGGCCCCTCTGTGCCCACCGCATCTACAGGTACAGCCGCCACCCCCCCTACCAGCACCACCCTCCCAGCAGCCCCTCAGCATGTGTCCCGTGGCCACTCACCCAGGAGGGTGAGCATCTCCTTCGCCCCAGGCACCTCAGCCCCTGTCCGTGTCAGCCCTGCTGCCCTCAGTGAGGAGGCCATTGACCTCCTCAGATCCCTCACTCTTGGGCTGTCTACCATTATGAATGCCATCCAGGGTGTAGAGAGGCAATTGCAGCGGACAAATGCATATCTGGAGGGCATTCATTCTGGTCAGGCAGCCCAACAGACTCTGGCCTCAGCACTGATGGCAGCCATTGTCCCTGTGTCCAGCCTCCCCCTACAACTTCCTCCACCCAGACCCAATCCCCAGTACCTCAGCCTATCCTAAGCACACCATCAGACCAGCATGCACATAACTCAACACACAAGGGTAGCTCTGGCAAACATAAGCACCACACATCCCACAGGCAGTCACACAAGCATCATACCCATGCAGACATACCAACAGCCACTGCCTCCACTGTGTCCCCCTCCTCCACGTCTCCCTCCTCCCTCCCTGAAAGGTCTCCACTCACACCTGCATGCACTACATCTTCAGCCACTACGTCCATCACCAGCACGCCCATCACCACACACCGCTCACGTGCACTCACCACCCCCACTACCATTCACACATCCCCTGTGTCCTCTCCCAGCGTGTCTGTGAGCCCACCTCCCAAACTACACAAACACAGTCACACACCCACCCAACAGCCATCCACCTCACGACAGCCTCCAGCCCATGCACCTTCACCCACAGTCAGCAAACGAACACCTCCTACAACCACCACCTCTTCCTCCACTCCCAAACCCCCTCCATCTACCCTTCCCAGTGTGTCTAAAAAAACTTTTCCTGTCAAACCTTGACCTCTTCCCTACACCTACCCACCCCTTCCGTCCCCTAGGGTCCGCCTTTCCAGGTCCCAACCCAGCACCCCTGCCACCACATCACCGGGAACAGTGGTGCCAGCAGTAACCGGCTTCTGGAGTGAGCCAAGCAGCAGGGCAGCCAGTGTGCCAAGGAGCCAGGCCCAAGACATTCCCCCACCTCAAAAACTAAAGAAGTTGGCCACAGCCTGGAGGGAGAAGGCCAAAACACCTGCCACCAAGGGCTCTCCCAGGACTACAGTTGTGAGTGGCAAGACAGCTGCGCCACCGTCCAAGGTGGGGAAGGGCCAAAGAAAGAAAGGGAAGTCGCCGCCAACCTGCACGGCGGACAAGACCGGCACCGCCACATGCACCGCCGCCATGGGCACCGCTGCCCAGGACACCGCCGCCAGCAGCACGCTCACTGAGCCACCCACCAGCACCGCTACCCAGGACACCACCGCCAGCAGCACGCTCACTGAACCAACCACCAGCACCGCTGCCCAGGACACTGCCGCCAACAGCACACTCAGTGAGCCACCCAGCAGCACCACTGCTCAGGACACCGCCGCCAGCAGCACGCTCACCGAGCCACCCACCAGCACCGCTGCCCAGGACACCGCCGCCAGCAACATGCTCACTGAGCCACCCACCAGCACCGCTGACCAATGAGCGCCGCAAGCACCGCCGCTACTGAGGCCGCCGCCAGCACCGCCAGCGGCCATGCCACATCCTGTGCCAGGGGCACCACCGCACACATGGCTGCCATCCCCAGTGGTCAGTCGTACGTGGCTGGTGGTCAGTTCCAGGGGCCTGGACAGCTTCCATGTTGACCCACCATCAGTGGAGTATTAGATCCACTACCTCAGTCCTTGGCAGGATGAAGCACTCTGGGGACAATGCCCCCTCCAGAACCAGTGGAGAGATACATCCACTACCTCAGTCCTTGGCAGGATGAAGCACTCTGGGCACAAAGCCCCCTCCAGAACCAGTGGAGTATCACATCCACTTCCTCAGTCCTTGGCAGGATGAAGCACTCTGGGCTCAAAGCCCCCTCCAGAACCAGTGGAGAGATACATCCACTACCTCAGTCCTTGGCAGGATGAAGCACTCTGGGCACAAAGCCCCCTCCAGAACCAGTGGAGTATCACATCCACTACCTCAGTCCTTGGCAGGGTGAAGCACTCTGGGCACAAAGCCCCCTCCAGAACCAGCGGAGTATCACATCCACTACCTCAGTCCTTGGCAGAATGAAGCACTCTGGGCGCAAAGCCCCCTCCAGAACCAGTGGAGTATCACATCCACTACCTCAGTCCTTGGCAGAATGAAGCACTCTGGGCACAAAGCCCCCTCCAGAACCAGTGGAGACTGTTATCCACTTGAGAGACTGTGGATTTGCACTCCCCAGGATAAAGCAGTGGGCAAACCACCCACTTGAGAGACTTGAGAGACTGTGGGTTTACACTCCCCAGGATAAAGCAGTGGGCAAACCACCCACTTGAGAGACTTGAGAGACTGTGGCTTTGCACTCCCCAGGATGAAGCAGTGGGCAAACCACCCACTGGAGAGACTTGAGAGACCGTGGCTTTGCACTCCCCAGGATACAGCAGTGGGCAAACCACCCACTGGAAAGACTTGAGAGACTGTGGCTTTGCACTCCCCAGGATACAGCAGTGGGCAATCCACCCACTGGAGACACTTGAGAGACTGTGGCTTTGCACTCCCCAGGATACAGCAGGGGGCAACCCACCCACTGGAAAGACTTGAGAGATTGTGGCTTTGCACTCCCCAGGATAAAGCAGTGGGCAAACCACCCACTGGAAAGACTTGAGAGACTGTGGCTTTGCACTCCCCAGGATACAGCAGTGGGCAAACCACCCACTGGAGAGACTTGAGAGACTGTGGCTTGCACTCCCCAGGATACATCAATGGGCATGGAGCCCCCTCGTGGAGCTGGCGTCATGCACTCATCTGGCTAAGATGCCCCCCTTTCCCTTCCCCCTGAGGTGCCTGTTTTATTTCGATCTGAAGCCCCTGCAGTGTTCTCTCCGTTTGGATCGGGTATTGAGTGTGGGCCTCGCCCATGCATTTTGGGCCCAGTGGTCCACGGACTATGTAGGTGCAGTACATGGACTTGAAATCTTGGTGTACATATTCGTTAATAGTGTATATATATTTTTGACTAATGGATTTTTCCTGATTACAATCGTTCAAATCATTTCCTTTTGTCCTTGCGTTCTTCCAGGGGGGGTAGGGGGGTGTAAATGTAATGTTTCAACATGTATTTGTGGATATGTTGTTGTGGGTAAGCGTTGGGGTGGGGGTTTTGCATGTGTGTGTCACTCTCTTTTCCCTCCCCCCTCCCCTGTGTCGTAGGTGCAGTACTCACCGTGGTGGTCACCGCCGTCAGTCGTGCTCCTGGTAGAGGAGCAGGAAGACAATGGCAGGTAGAATTTGGAGTTCCGGCTCCATGGCGTCCTGGTTCCTCGTGGGGTGTGTAGAGGTGAGCGTTTTCCCTTCCAAATCCTGTTTCCGCCGTGTTTTTTGTCCGTGTTGAATCCGCCCGGGAAAAGGTGGCGGATTGGCCTCTCATAATGGTGTGGGCGGTACATTGTCTTCCGCCTGTCTGTTGGTGGTGACCACCATCCTGTATGTTTGTACCGCTGTGGCGGTCGGAGTGTTAAAGTGGCTGTCTATGTTGGCGGTTTCCGCCGCGGTCATAATTCAATTTTTTTACCGCCAGCCAGTTGGCGGTCCTACCGCCGCTTTACCACCGACCGCCAGGGTTGTAATGAGGGCCTTAATGTCTGACCATCTTTGAATGGGGCGGAAGGACCTAAGGTTTGGAGCACAAAGTACTCTTTTGCTTTTTCGAAGGAGTACCCGGTCCCCCAAACTCTCATCAGGCCATAAATCGCATATTAACATTTGAACAATGTAGAAATTTCCAGCTTTTCTAAATTGTAACATTGGTTGTTTGGTTAAAGACATCATACAGATAAATCCATTGGCCTGATTATGTTTGATCTGTTAAATTACGATCTCTCCGCAAACAGTTGTGTGTGCAGGGATCTCATAAGTAATATGATGTTTATCACACTTTGTTATTACTAGAGGTCAAACCTGCCAGAATTTAACGGGTGAAAAAAGGGAGCAGTAAATATCTTCATTAACACTTTTTTGGTTTATCAAGTGACATAAAAAGATACATTTCGTGGCATACACACCATGTATTCTTACCTGGTCAGGTTGATCAATGTTTCAATCAGAAGGTCGCACAATACCAAAACGCTGCATTTGAATTGTTTCTAGCCAGCCATTATCTGTGAGGGTGATTCATAGCTAAAAACTGTCATTTACAGCTAACAACCGAAATAAATGCAGTTACAGCTACAATCCACATATTATTAGCCTTCTTCCTACAAAACATCTTGGTGAAGATGACTAACAACGAGCAAAAGTTTTGACCACGCTAATTGGGAACATGCTGAAAAACAGCTCTAAAATCTTTCATATTTCTCTGCAGCAGGCTGAATGTATAGATAAACAAGCATTGACATAGCCAATAGGTCTCGCCTTTGGGACCATGCAAATATTTAGCTATGTAGCACATTATCCTAAGTGCTACAACATCTACTAATACTTCACATGCCACTAGTGAACAGGGGAGCGAGAGCCACCAATCAAGCCAGTAGGGGTTTGTACTGGCCACAAGAAAATGAAATCAGTGCCAACATACTGGCTCAGTCAATGCTTTCTATTGGCTCTAAAATGCCCGTCAGGCGTGTTGGAACAGAAATTAAATAAAAATAAAAATGGCCGCCAGTGCCTGCGGCATTGATATCAGTTGTGATGCGTTTCAAAATACAGTTGCGTAAAGAAGCGGAAACGTGCAACTGGTAAAAATTAATATACAATAGTGCACTGAATCTAAAATACTATTTTTATACTGTGTATTACATTTGAACTCCTATGACATGGAAAGGAAACATCATCTTTTTATTTGAAAACAAAATACACAGATATCAAGTATGCAGGTGTTTATGTAATGTTCACCAAGAGGGCACCCGGGCAGTGCATGATGGCCAGAGCATACAGAACAAATCAGATTTGTGCACAAAAGGGTGGGATGATGGGAGAGCCAACATGGCCTTGCACCTAGAATATTAGCAAGGTTTAAGATTTTATTGGAATTGCTCGATTTGGTAAAATTGCGCATAGAAAAAGAACATTGTAAGCAGCCCCAAACAGTGAGTGAAAATGTTTCAATGCTAACACTTAGAACAGATACACACACTCTTTGGAAAAGGTTAAAATATGCTTGCAGCAAGAGTGGTGTAACGAAAAAAAACAGTGTGCAAACACAATCTTTGATCTTCCGTTCTGGCCAAAAGGTTGGCGGTGAGAACCAGTGGGAGCTGGGCATTCAAACAAAGCCCTGGTCAATGGCAAACAGTTGTAAAATTCATCTGGTTTTTGTGTGAAAGGGTGCGAATGGCAAAGGGGCAGGGTGGCAAGAAGGGAAAAGAGAGCGCGGGACGAGAGGGCGTGGGGCAAGGAGAGGCAGCAGTATGCAGTGGGAGGAAGAAAGAGTTTAAGAGGAGAAGGGGAGCTGGACGAATAAAACAATTCCTTCTGCAGGCAGCGCAGTCTTGACAAGAGAAAGAGTTCCTGCCAGCTGTGCAAGACATTGAACAGCGAGGCAACTGTGTTTAAAAAGATAAGCCGTCTGCAGGAGCGTCGTATGGCTACTACTGTGCTCAGGCTGGCACTAGCCAGGCTGCCTGCCCCTCTGTAAACTGACCCCGCATGCATTAGTTATTAAGCAGCTTTTATCGGAGATTGGCTCCTCTGGTGAGCTCACTGCTCTAATGGCCCAGAGAGCCTCCCTTCATCCTTGCACAGTGGTCACTCTGAGCTTTGGTTGTGCTCAGTGACAAGAGTCAGACTGGGTCACACACACAAGGCTTTGTGTAATGTAACTGGTGCTCATGTGAAGCTCTCCAATACCTTTGGGTCAAGTTGGCACTATACAAAATTACAAATGAAATGGGGTGTGTTAACTCAGTAGCGACTGAAAACACAAGTTCTCATGTTATTGCCACAAAGAATAAATAAATAGGAACGGAGGGACTGAAAACACGAACACCTATGTTATGGCCACAAAACGATAAATAAACAGGAACGGAGTGACTAAAAACACGAGCGCTTGTGTTACAGTCTAGAAGCTAACAAAACAAATAGTGTGTTGAAAGTAATATAAATGGGCAGACATGAAAAGATACATGTAACAGGGCCAGTGCCCATGGGATGGAACAACACAACAAAAAGAGGGAGAAATGGCAACGAATCACCACTGAAATGAATGGAAGTTCTAAAGGCACACCAAGTAATGAATAGAAAGCGGTGGACGTACTAAAAGTCCACAGAGTAAATACAGCATGTCTCGAAGAAACAGTGCATGCGCTGCCTTGGCAAGACCTAAAATTGATCCTTGTTGCCTTACCTCTGTACTAGGATAGCTTTGCTTCTGACAGGTCAGCACAGAAGTGCATTATGAGAGCTCAGTGGATGTATTGGTACTAGGGCAGCTTAGCTGAGGTGATGGAAATGTCCCTTGAATGTTGACAGATGTGCACCCCTGCCCTGAGTGCCCCAGATACATGGAGGATGTCTGGATTCCCTGGTACATATTTTTTATCATGGGTGAACATGGATCACACATGTACACCATGACTTAGGCCTGTTTCATGGCATTGTGGACTTGTTGCACACCAATCGCTACTCTCATAGTAGTAAGCTACTGCCCTTACCTGGAGTTAAGTGACATATGTTTTCAGTGGTGGCAGCATACCTGTTTCATGGTTAGCAGAGATCAGTAGTGTGAACAGGCCTTTTCCACTGTGTCATGGGGGTGGAGTCTACCGGCCCACTCATAAAAAGTTCAGTTGCTCTGCACATAACGTACACCTGGCTTACATGATGATTGAATGTAGAGATGGACAGTGCATGATACTTGAGTGTGCATTGTGAGATGTATGTGTGCCTCTGCATGGTACATAACATGGAGGCCTATGGGTTCTATTTTGGAAGCGCAGGGCCTGGAAAGACTAATGGATGTGAGGACCCCAACCCCCAGACAGGAGATGTGGGTTTCTGGCTTACCAGAGGACTGGCATGGAAACATACATTGAAGGAAGAGGAGCAGAAGATTCTCTGTGCACATCAAGGGTCTCTTTGACTTCAAGAAGAGTTACTGCCTTTTTACCTTTATATGGCATATTTAAGTGGAGGCTGACAGCCAGGAGAGATCTCCTATTCTCTCTTGACCTGTGTTGTGGGCCAGTCAGATTTGGAGCCTCTCCTGCTGACTGCTCCTTGGCAGACTGTTCCTTTGATAAAGGACGTTGCAGAGGAGAGGGCACTGTAAAGGAGTCAACAACCACAAATGCAAAGGACCAAACACTAAATCACACCTGTGTCTGGGTTTGGACTATAAAAGTGAGAGCATGAATCCCAATTTTTGTTTTTACAGCACTGGTCATCTGGGGAAATGGCCAGATCTTTGAACTGCTGTAACCAAGACTGGGGACTGATGTCTGCCAGTCTCTCAGCTGGGTTAGGAGCCTTCACCCAAGAAGCCAAAAACACTTACTCTGTGCTTGGAGGTCCAGCCTTTTGCCTGCCTGCCAAGACCATTTTGCCCAGTGAGGAGGAGGAGAGAGCCTGGAGGGAACGTGGCCCAGCAGGGGTCCAAGCATGTTGATCCTGTGAGAAGGCTGTGAGGTGCCTAGAACAGTTGGGAGCAGAATTTGATAGCCCCCGTCAAGACTGCTGTGAAGTTGCAGCTGTCAGCCGGTACAACTGACATTTCTGGGGCCATCACCAGTGGCTGTGACCCCGTATGCCAGGAAGGGTGTGGTAGGATTGTTGGGGCCATTGCTCAGTACAACTGACTTCGTTGGGGGCCGTTATCCATGTCTGAGACCCGCATATGTTAGGAGGAGTCCACTAGGACAGTTTAGGCTGTCACCCATGTTTGAGGAGTACCCGTGACTAGCGCAGGGACTCGAGGTCAAGATCACTTTAAAAGCTATGGTTGTCTTGGTAGCAGGACAGCATTGCCTGGAGCAGAGCAGCTGGACATGTCAGCACCAGGACAGATTCACTTTGCATGACGCAGGAGTGATGCACTATTAGATCACAGGTTGTCATAGTTTTAGGACAGCTTTGCATGCGGCAGAGCTGGTGGATGTCTCTGTACTAGGACACATTTAAACATGATAGCGCAGGTGTTTTTTTATTTTTAAATTGCTCTTTATTTGGTTTTTAAATATTGTTGTGATACATTCCTTTTAGTTTTTTTCAATAGGGTCCCCATATCCACCTGGGGACTCTTCAGGTGTTGTGTTGAGCTATTACCTTTAACAGTAACAACATGTAAACATTTCCAGATTCACTGACGAATAATCCTGTGCTAGGTCAGCCATGCACGGAGCAAATCAAAAGGCGCCCCTGATGCCTTTCCATTTGAGCAGCTTGCTACCACATTACAAACTGTCAGCAACACACATATAGGGGGTCATTCTGACCCTGGCGGTCAGTGTTAAAGCGGCGGCCAACCCGCCAACAGGCTGGCGGTCAAAAAAATGGAATTCTGACCCTGGCGGGAACTGCCAACACAGGCCGCCGCATTAACACTCCGACCGCCACGGCGGCACAAACAAACAGCGCGGCGGTCACCGCCAACAGGCAGGCGGCAGACAATGTACCGCCCACCCTATCACGACTCACCAATCCGCCACCTTTTCCGGGGCAGGAGCCCCGCCGATAAAAACACGGCGGAAACAGACATTTCCAATGGAAAACGCTCACCTCGACACACTCCACGCGGAATCGAGACAGCATGGAACCGGAACTCCACATCCTCCCAGCCATTGCCTTCCTGCTCTTCTTCCAGGATCACGAACGTCGCCGCAGACGACAACGGTGAGTACTGCACCTACGACACTGGGGAGGGGGGGAGGAGGAAAGGTTACGGGCACACACATACGCGACACACCCACCCCCACCCTCACCCCCACCGAAATACCTACACACCAATGCAGATTAAAAAGTCCCCCAGTGCTGGCATTCCCTTGTGGGAGGAGTTGTGAGGGTGGTTTGTGGGGGGGGGGATGGGTATGTGCAGTGGTCATGCTTAGGTAATGGGTGTCCATGGTTTGTGTTGGCATTCAGGGGTTGGTGTTGGGTTGGGTGGGTTGTGCTGGTGAGACATTAGCAGGGAGGATGTGTGCTGGGGGGTTGGGGTTGAGGGTGGTGGTGTGGGTTGGCATGCTGGTGGTTGGGGGGATGAAGTAGTTGAGATTAGACTTACCAGAGTCCATTCCTCCGCCTACTCCTGCGAGGCCCTCAGGATGCAGGATGTTCAAGACCTCTTGCTCCCATGCTGTGAATTCGGGTGGAGTGGGAGGGGGGGCCGCCGCCAGGCTTCTGAACAGCGATGTTGTGTCTTGACACCATCGTCCGCACCCTCCCCCGTAGGTCGTTCCAGCGCTTTCGGATGTCTTCCCGATTTCTGGGATGCTGTCCCACAGCGTTGACCCTGTTGACGATCCTTTGCCATAGCTCCGCCTTCCTGGCTATTGTGGTGTGCTGCACCTGTGTGCCGAAGAGCTGGGGCTCTACCCTAATTATTTCCTCCACCATGACCCTGAGTTCTTGGTCCGAGAACCTGGGGTGTCTTTGGGGTGCCATGGGGTGGTGTGGATGAGGTGTGGGGTGGTGTTTGTGGTGATGAGTGTGGTGGTGTGTGGTGTTTTGTGCGTAGATGTAGTGTGGGTGATGATGTTGGGTTCCTGTGTGTGTTGTGGTTTGCGTTGCCTGTGCTCTCTCTCTGTGTATTGCGTCTTGTCTCTGAATTTCGATTTGTGGGGGTTTGTGGGTGATGTGGGTGTGTGTTTTATATCGTATTGATTGTGTGGGAGTGGTGTTTGTATGCGTATCAGGTGTGTGTATTTGTAATTGTCCAATGTGGCTGTGTTTTGGAGATGTGTGTGTATTTTGACCGCGGCGGTGTGTACCGCCAATGGAATACCGCGTTTGAAAGACCGCCGCGTGGATTC
This sequence comes from Pleurodeles waltl, assembly GCF_031143425.1. Taxonomy (NCBI): domain Eukaryota; kingdom Metazoa; phylum Chordata; class Amphibia; order Caudata; family Salamandridae; genus Pleurodeles; species Pleurodeles waltl. The sequence goes on along the minus strand of NC_090440.1, from coordinate 969,647,720 downwards.
GTGGGTCGGAATGGCATGGGCGTATTTCTGTTGGCGTGACGGTGGAGGTTTGGTCATCTCCAGTTTATCGCTGACCGCTGATGTGGCGGCCTTCAGTGGAGGTCGGGTTTTTGGCGGTTTGGCAGTTGTGGGTCAGAATGACCGTGGCGGTTTACCGCGACCGTGGCGGTGTTATGGCGGACTTCTGGCCGGCAGTAAGCGACTTTTACCGCCGAGGTCAGAATGACCCCCATAGTGTCTATGCATTTTAAAGCATTTTCACAAACTTTTCCCCAGTTGTCTACATGCACGAGGATTGAACTGTCCTTGTTGCAACTTCTAAGTTGCTCTTTTTTAACCTTTGCTAGCTGGGGTATTTGGGTCTCCACTCTTACATGCAAAGGGTCAGACACCCTTGCTGTGAGAGGCTGGAATAGCTTTGGTTATGGCTCTGCCACAGCCACAACTCTACTAAATTCCCTCCCTCAATTTACACACTCACAATCTTCCCTATCACCCTGTAGAGTGCTAATTGGTGTTAGGATCTTGAACCCCTACATCACATGTCTGGGTTACAGGATGTAACAGCAGGAAAACATTAAAGCGTTAGCCAGTCCCTCCTGCCCCTTTGTCCTCCAGCAGTGCTCTTGGTAGGTTGAGACCTACCCACTCTCCTCATCCTACTGCTGGATCTTGCCCATCTCTTCCTCTTTATACCAATAAAATATTCCCACTTTGCTTCCACAGCTTTGCATTGTCTATTTTTTTATTCCAGTACTGCTTTTCTGTTTCAACTAGTTACCCCTCATCTGTCTGTTGGGTCTTGCCACTCCAGAATGGCTTCTCTCCCCTGACTTTCTCAGCCTTGATCTGCCACAGCTGCTCCCATTTACCTCCATGCTGCTTGTTGGCTCCTGCCTTCACCCTATGTCATTCCACCTGACTGTTGGGCCTTGCTGCCCCCTTGTCCCCAAAGGTCTTTCTCCTTCATCCTGCCAAAAACATTGGGCTTTAAAATGTTTGATCTGACTTTATTGCTATAGAGCAGGGGTGTCCATCGTAGATTCAAGACTGCTCGATCTTTGCCATATTTTCAGGATAATCACTATTGAAATGCATTTCACTCACTTTCCTACAGTATCCTTCAGGGTTCATACCTTAGTCCTACTATCTTTAGTCTATTTTCCACGCCTTTGGCTTATTTCACTTCCAATCTTGAGTCCCTTGGATCAAATTTCCCAAAAATTTGGTTTTTGCAATGAATAACAACAAATCAACCCCGCTACAATGGAGGTGTTCCTCCCATTCAATATTCTTGTGAGTGTACAGTAGTTAATGCAATCAATGTTCTATAGTTGGGACTCGCAGTTTAAATGATCATTCAATTACAGATTTGTTGAGAATGCTGCTGCTCGACTTCTCTTAGTCATGCCCTAAACATTTTCCATCTCAAATCACCAGATTACGTTGGTTTCTGGTCACTAAGAGGATAGTTTTCAAAAGTGTATGTATGCTTTTCAAAGCATTAAAACTTTTGGGTGCAGATTATTCATTCTATACATTTCTGCCAGATCTCTGTGTTCTTTCTCGGCTTCTTTAACTGAAAACTTACAAGGTACTTACTAAAGGGGAGTCCCTCCTTCTTTTACTTTGGTGACAAGCACTGGAATTCAGAAACCAAGCCAAACTAACTTGTTGCCTTTCACAAATTATTTAAAAATTGGCTGTTATCATCCACTTTTTGCTTAGTGTTTTAGCTGTGTGTATCTTAATGACATAAATAAATAAATAAATAAAATAAATTACTTTGAATTCATTTTACTTAAATGTATATTGCTTAGCTATCTGAAAATTGGGAATGGATCCTACACTGTTGGCCCTACACTGGAAACTCCTGTTGTATCGGAATTAAATTCAGTCTGTTGAATCCCAAATTGTTTGTAGAGTCCTTATCTTTGAGGCACAATATTGTTTAAGTGTTATCTATGCAAGCCGTTTGTGTTTCAGATCCATTGGTGAAAACATACAGAGGCCCAGGCCCCAGCAGCTCATCCTGCTGCCAATGCAGTAAAGGATTGTACTACTAAATATACTGAATATTGAGGATATGAGCATTAGTGTATAGGAACATCATGGACAGAACATCAAATAACAAAATATTGAATGGGAAATGAACATAAAGATAGAATAGATTAATATTTCTAACTCCATTTCTACATACCCTGTGCGTGTGTGTGTGTGTGTGTATGCAAATGTACATATTCACTGCAAAAAGAAAGAAACTATAACTCGTGGCCTGAAGTTACTTAGGGTCAGATGTAGGTAGGAAAAAAATAGCGAGTCGGAAATTGCGATTCAATGCGAATCGCAATTTCCGACTCTCAAAAGGGGATCCAAGAAAAAAAAGTGACACCAATTTGTGACTCGCAAATGATGTCGCACCGCATTTTGCGAGTTCGGTTCTAGCGAGGTCGCTTTTTGCGACCTCGCTAAAAGCGAGCTCGCAATTTATGAGTCGGGGTGTCGCAAATTGCGACTGGCCCGCAAATTGCCTGCAGGTGCAGCATAACGGTTGGGAAATACACTTCCTGGCTCTTGCTGATGACATCAGAACCAGGAAGTCATCAAATACACCTGGGAGGAGGGAGGACCACACCCTTTCCAAACTGCAGTGCAACACCCAAGAGAGAGGACCTGCTGCTACTATGGAGGACACAGGCAGTGCAGGGAGAAAAAGAAAACTTAAGTTTTCTGAGAAAGAACTTGAGGTGCTAACTGAGGAATTCTGCCAGCACCATGACAAACTGTTTGGCAAGGCAGCCCTGAGTGTCCCAGACAAAGAGAAAAAGAAGATCTGGCTGCAAATCCAGGACCGGATCAATGCCATTGGGGTGAGCCACCTCACCCTGGATGAAATAAAACAAAGGTGGTATGACCTGTGCTCCAGTACAAAGGAGAGGGTGGCAGAGCGGCTCAGGGAAATGAGGGGCACAGGAGGAGGCCCATCCACCGTCCCACCACCCAGAGCCATGGAAGAAATGGTGGAGCAGACCCTGGAGCCTGAGGCCGTGTCTGGAATGGGAGAATTGGACAGTTCTGCATCCAAAAGTGAGTACCATGAAATATGCATTCACACCTACAAATGCAGTATCCAGACTCTTCCCGTACACAGCAGCAGGCACAACCAGACTAGCTCCATTCCAGTCTAGCAACCACTAGAATGGTGCCTTATGGGCAATGTAGTACAGTAGTCAGCATATAGGCAAATGTTTATTATGAGGCATACAACAGATGTGAGAGACTGACAGTGTATTCCCTATGTCCCACAGGTCTCCCACACGACACCCCCAGCAGCGACAACATCCAGGGAGGAAACAACAGGCCAGAGGCAGTGCAGAAGGCTGCAGCAGATATTCCTGGGCCCAGCACGACACCACCACAGTCCCCTCTGGAACAGGAGCAGGAAATGGTGGAAGCTCACACGACCCCTTGCCCCAGCCCCACAGTAAGTCGTCCAGAGCCAGCAGCTTGACCACACCGCAGACACAGACGCCGAGTTCTGGCGGTGCCCCAGGAGGAGATAGGGGAGGCAGCAATGTCTGGAGTAGAGGCATCCCTCCTTACCGGTCAGCGTCTGCAAACAAGACAATTGCGGTCAATATCAAGTGCTTTGCACAGACTGGAGACCAACATGACCCATGGCCTGGCTGATGTGAACTCGCAGTTCACTAGACTCAATGATAATGTGGGCGAGCTCACCCAGGCCATCTGCCAACTAGTGATGTAACTGGTGGCTGATAGACGCAGCGCAAGGCGCAGGGACCGCCACCTAGTCACACGCTTTGACCGCATGGCAGCGTCCATTGGGCGTCTTGCTACGAACACTACTGGCCTGTCAAGACGGACCGTGAGTCTACAGGTCGAACTTGGCCACTTTGCTGGGTATGTGGCACAGGGACTAGGCCGCATCAGCCACGCAGTGGACTTGTTGAAAGCTAGGCAGGTGGCAAGGGGCACAGGTGAGACCCCTCAGGACAGTGAGGAGGGGTCCACAATAAGCAGTGTATCTGCAAGTGACTCACGTGTGCTGAGGAGTGCAAGTGCACGGCAGGGGTCAGCAGACCCACCTGGGATGAGGAGGGTGTAGGCCGTATGACAGCATGACTCATGAGGCACATGATGTCAATGTGTCCTCATAATGTTTGGACATGTACAGCCCCTTATGGACAGCAGTTTTCTTTCAACATTTAGTTCACAAATAAAAAGGTTTTGTTTGTTCCACTACATAACTGGGCTCTGTGTGACATCAGTGAGTGTGGTGACAGTTGCCACGTACCTGCCAAAGTATTGGGTTGCCATGTGGTTCCGTCTCTGTCTGCCTTGATTTGCAATGCTTCTATCCCCAGGCTGTCGGTGTGGTAGCTCTTGCTTCTCATCCTCCGAATCTGTGTCTTCAGGGGTGAGATGTAGCCCACGTCTGGTGGCAATGTTGTGTAGGATTGCGCATGCGCCAACAATCTTGAATGCTGTTACTGGGGCATACTGGAGCACACCTCCACTTCTGTGGAGGCATCTGAATCTTGCCTTTAACAGTCCAAAGGTCCTCTCGATGACAGTTCTGGTAAGCCGATGTGCACTGTTATATCGCTTCTTATTCTCATTGCCAGGTGTTAGGTACGGGGTAAGTATCCATGGACTTAGCGCATATGAACTGTCACCTGTTTGCCAAAAATAAGCAATGTTAGCAGGGCATGGATGGTTTCTACAGTGACCTGTATGTATGGCTTCAGGGTGTAGTCAGCAATACCTAATAGATATCTGTCTCCAAACTCCTCACGTTCTAGGCGTTGGTGTATCCCACTGTGCCTGAATTTGTATGAGTCATGTGTACTCCCTGGAAATTTAGCTACACTGTCAGTGATAACATTATGGGTGTCCCATACCACCTGGATGTTCAGTGAGTGGGTACATTTCCTATTGCGGAACACATATTCCAGATTTGCAGGAGGGCAGATTTGTATGTGTCCCGTCCACACACCCTATTACATGAGGGAAGTTGGCGATTCTGTAAAATTCCAACTTGGTGCTGTTAATTTCTGCCTCATTCCTGGGTAGGTATATGTATCTGGACATGTGTGTGAGTATGGCATCCAGGAAACATCTGAAGAATTGTGAGAGTGCACTTTGGGATACACCACCTGCCACAGCAATGACCCCCTGATAGCCACCCTAGGCCAAGAGGTGCATTGAGCATAGCACTTGCACATGTGTGGGGATGCGACTGCCGCACATTGTCTGTCGTTGAAGCTGCGGATTGAGTAGTTCAATTAATTCTAATATTGCTGCACTGCTGAGTCTATATTTGTCATAAATCTCCTCAGTTTGTTGGAAAAGTGTCTGCCTGGTTCTGTATATTCTCTCCTGTCTCTGGCTCCTCCTCCTCCAATGCTGGGCGGTGTGGACTCTCTTCCTCCTTGCTATCACATACAGTTCAGCCATTTTGAGTAGCCCAGATGCCTTCTGGGTCTCCTTTTATACTTTGGTTCTGGTTACCACCTGCTCTGACTTAGTGGTAATTTGGGTGTGCAAAATGGGCTTTTTGCGACTAGTCGCAATTTGCGGGTGGCTTTTTCATATGGTTTGCGACTCGCAAATTGCGACTTCCTGATTGCGGGTCGCACAATGAGGTCGCAATTTTTGCAAGTCGGTAATGGCTCGCATCGCAATTTGCACTTTGGAAATGGGATTTTTGCATCCCATTTTGGATTTTGCGAAGTCGCAAATTGCGAATTGGGCCATTTGCGACTCGCAAAACTTTGCTACATCTGGCCCTTAATGCCACGAGTTATTGTTTCTTCAGATAAGTATAACTATAAGTATATCTATAACTGCTTAACTTCCTCGCAGAACCCACACCCACCACCTGCGGAGTGCTCCAAGGAGCCTCCCTCAGCCTCACACTGTTCAACGTCTACATTGCCCTGCTAGCCACCATTGTCAGAAGCTACGGAATAAACATCATCTCCTATGCCGACAACACCCAACTCATCCTCTTCCTCTCCAACGAACCAGACAAGGCCACTCAACTTCCACGAGGGCATGAAAGCAGTCGCCAACTGGATGAAAGTTAGCTGCCTTCAACTCAACACAAACAAGACTGAGGTAAACATCCTGGGTACCCAAACCAACGCATGGAGGGACTCCTGGTGGCCACTCACTCTAGGAAACCCTCCCACCCCCGTCAGCCATGCCCGCAACCTCGGAATCACCCTGGACGCCGACCTTAGCATGAACCATCAGATAAATGCAGTAACCTCCACCTGCTTTTGCACCGTCCGCCTCCTACTCAAGACCTTCAAATGGTTCCCCCTCGAGCAGAGAAAGACCGTAACACACGCCCTTATCACCAGCAGACTGGACTACGGCAACGCACTCTACACAGGAATCAACAAAAAAATCACCTGCAAATTGCAAAACATACAGAACGCCGCGGCCAGATTGATCCTCGACCTACCACGACACTGCCACATCTCACAACATCTATGCACACTGTACGGGCTCCCTATTAAAAAAGAATCCCTTTCAAAATCCTCACCTATGCACATAAAACCCTCCACACCACTGGACCTGCCTATCTTAACCAGCGACTCAACTTCCACATACCCCACAAGACTCTACGCTCAGCCCAGCATCGCAGAAGTACCCCGCATCAGAAAAACCAGAACAGGACGCTCCTTCTCCTACCTCGCCGCCACCACCTGGAACATCATACCCATCAACATCAGACAAACCACCTCCTTCCCCAGCTTCACGAAGGAACTGAAGACATGGCTCTTCTAATCCACCTCCAGTACACGCTACACCCCCCCAGCGCCTTGAGATCTTAACGGGTGAATAGCTGCACTCTATAAACTTCTGATTGATTGATTGAACTGCTGAACATCTATGGTTTTGTATGGGTAAAACGTCCACCTCACTATAATGTCCCGGCTACCTTTTTTTTTTTTTCAGTGAACTTGTCTGCTTTTTTAATGTAAAGTAATATCTAATGCCTGCATGATCATACAACTGCGGGGGTCAGCTGCAGGGCCTGGTCGGTGGGCATGTCCTGAAGCATGCACTATGGCCAACTCCCCCACATGCACCCAACCCAATTGCAGGGGTGATTCATCAAGCAGGGGCTGAGAGAAAGGGGGGTGTTTCAAAACACACTTTCCCCATGCAATTTCCCACAGGGATTTTGAGCACAACTATAGCCCGCAATGTTGAACAGAATGAAACCAAATTTGACAGAAAGCTATATATTGATCCATAAATATCTCTTTTTGTGATTTGGTTTGAATCCCTTCAGTACTTTTTAAGTTATTAATGAAAGAACAATATACATATCTAGGTGTGCAGATCTTGCCACTGCGGCAAATTGCTGATCTGTACGTCACCAGCAATGCTGTGATTGGCTGGGCGCAAGGTGAGTGGATAGTTGTGGCTGCCCTTTTATGTATCACGGCAGGTCCAAGGGAGTGAAATATGAAGTGAAATCTAAAACAAGGGGTCAAGGTATATGTACCCTGAACCCATGGGTGTCATATAAGGGTCTTTTAAGGACCATTGATGGGAAGAAAATTACCCCAATTTATGTTTTTTGATGTGTGCAGATCTGCAGACTTGCTGCGGTGCTCAGAGAAACAGATCTGCGAATTCTGCTGTAAATTAAAAAAACAACAGCCACTCACACACCCACTAACAAAACCAGTCAGGCACTCACATACCACACACCAACTGACAGAACCAGTCAGACACTCACTCACACACACACTCATAGATCCACTCTGACACTCACACACCCACACACAGACCCACTCAGACACACACTCCCATTCACACACCTGCTCAGACACACACTGACACACCCAGTGTCACAGACTTACATTGACACTCACACACCCACTCACAGATGCCTCAGACACTCACACACCCACTCACAGAAACCAGTCAGACACTCACACACCCACTCACTCACACACCCACTGACAAAACCAGCCAGACACACCCACACCCCACTCATAGATGCACTCTGAAACTCATACACCCACTCACAGACACACTCAGACACACACACCCATTCACACACCTGTTCAGACACTCGCACACCCACTTAAACTCACACACCCAGTCACAGACTTACTCTGACACTCACATACCCACTCATAGACCCACTCAGATACTCACACCCACTCACAAAACCAGTCAGACATTCACACACCCACTCACAGACCCACATAGACACTCACACACCCACTCACATACCCACACACGCACTCACACACCCACTGACCAACCCACACCAGCACTCACACACCCACTCACTGACCCAAACAAGCAATCACACACCCACACACACCCAAACAAGGACTCACACACCCACTCACAGTTCCACTCAGACACTCACATGCCCACACACATACCCACATGCACTCAATACAACTAGTCACAGACCCACTCTTACAAACCCACTTACAGAACCAAACACCCCCACACACTCATAGACCCACTCTGATATTCACACACTTGCTCACAGGCCCACTCAGACACTCAAGCACCCACTCAGACACTCATGTTCACTCATACACCCACTTATACTCACACACCTACTCACAGACCCATTCAGGCACTCACACAACCACTCACAAAACCAGTCAGATACTCACACACCCAGTTACAGACCCACAGTGATGCAAACCCACTCATAGACCCACACAAGCACTCACACACCCACTCGCAGACCCAACCAACCACGGCCACACCCACTCACTGACCCAGACAAGCACTCCTATACCCTCTTACACACTCACACAAGTACTCACACACCCACTCACAGACCCACTCAGACACTCACACACCCTCTCAGACACTCACCCACCCACTTACTCTCACCCACCCACTCACAGACCCACTCAGATGTGCACACACCCACTCACTCAGACACTCACATACCTACTCACACACCCACTTACAATCACACACCCAGTCCCAGACCCACTCTGACACTCACACACCCACTGACAGACCCAATCAGACACACAAACAACCACTCACAAAACCAGTCAGACACTCACACACACCCTCACAGGCCTACACAGACACTCAGACACCCACTCACAGACCCAACCAACCACTCACACACACTTACATGCCTGCTCACACACCCACTTACACTCATGCACTCAGTCACAGACCGACTCTGTCACTCATGCACCCACTCACAGACCCACTCAGACACTTACACCCCACTCACAAAACTAGTCAGACACTCACACACTCACTCACAGACTCACACATACACTCACACACCTACTCACTGACCCACACAGTCACCCACACACCCACTCACAGACCCACACAACCACTCCAACACCCAGTCACAGACCCACACAGACCCACACAGGCACTCACAGACTCACTCAGACACACATCCATTCACACACCCACTCAGACACTCATACATCTACTCACACACACACTCACACACCCAGTCACAGACCATCTCTAACACTCATACACCCACTCACAGACCCTCTCAGACACTCAAATACCCACTCTACTAGACCCACAAAGACACTCATACACCCACTCACAGACCCACACAAGCACTCACACACCCACTCACTGACCAACACAAGCACTCACTCACTGAGTCACACACCAATACAAGCACCCACACACCCACTCACAGACTCACTCGGACACCACACCCACTCACACATCCACATAGACACTCACACATCCACTCCCACTCAGGTACTCACACACCCGCTCACAGACCAACTCATACACTCACACACCCACTCACAGACTCACATAGACACTCACACACCCACTCACAGAACCAGTCAGATACTCACACACCCACTCACACACCCAGTCAGACACTCAAACACCCACTTACAGACCCCACTCAGACACTCAAACACCTACAGACCCCACTCAGACACTCAAACACCTACTCATAGAACAAGTCAAACTCACACACTCACTCACACACCCACTCAGACACTTACGCACCCTCTCACAGACCTACACAGATACTCACACAACTACTGACAGGACCATATAGCCACACAGTGACACACCTACTTACATAAGCAGTTACACAATGTCTCACGCCCACACACAACCACTTAGACAGCTATTCAGATACCCATTGACACAGTCACATGTGCATGACAGAGCCAAAGAGCAATTGAGACATCCTCTCACACAGGTAGACAGCCGTCCCACAGTCTGTGATATATGAATGTGGGCAGTTTTATGAGGAAAGCAATAATAACGATTTTGGTATTTTGTATGAATGCTTTGGCTTAGGAATGGATCCTCGATCCCGTCGCAGAGTTGAAATGCATTACTATTTTGTATTGAATGTTTGCTTTGGGTTTGGTATCCGTGTAGGATCAGCGGATCCATGTGACATAATAAAAAAAAGGAGTTTTAACTGAAGTATGAAAATAGATTTGCCTCTGAAAAAAAGCTTTGTGTTTATGATTTGTATATGATTATTGCACATAGAAGTGGATGCAGTTTTTCAAGTTGAGGAACACCATGTTGCTGTGAAATAAACTACATTGTTTCTATATATTCCGTCCATGTAAAACCATAAATTGTATTGGTATATAAAGCCCATGTTGTGGTCTCTGAGGAATGCTGAAACTGTTTTAGTGACATGTTTCATGGATTTGTCTATCTGTGGACAGAATTAGTTTAACCACTTCCACTTCTGTCTTTGGCAAATGATGTAGAATACCACAGCAGTGTATGGGGAAAGTACCATTAATTTACCAAAGGTATCCTTTATTAGGATTTCCAGTCCTATCCCAATAATTGTGCCTAGGTCATTGCCACCACATAACATAATCATGAAATCTGGGTGTTGACAATCCACAATGCTTTCAGCCAAAGGTAGCAATTGATGCCAGTTTAACCCTCTCTGGCCAACCCAATTAATGTCTACATTAGGTAAACCCAAGTCCTTGTCAATGCCACTCTTTCTAGCACTCTCTCTGGCCCAAAGCACAAACTATGACCCACAGTCCACACTCTGACCATTTTGGAGGCAGACAGGAGGAGGCGGCTGCAACTGAATGAGACAGTTTTCAAAATGAAAGGCAATTAAAATGGAGGACAGCACCTAAAATTTAAACATGCAGTTGCTCACCCACACAGCCATTGATATACCTATTCAAAAAACCTCAGAGAAATTCACACACTCAGTGAGAGAGTGACAGAAACACTTAGATATCCAATGAAACAGCCAGACAGGAATGTGTACTCAGCTACTCATACTATGATTTACCTACTGTACAGGCACTGATATAGTGTAGTTTTAAATCGTAAGTTGCTACTGAACAAAACATGTTTCTTATTACTCAGTTGAATGACACTGGTTTTAAACACCTTGAAGGGTTAAAAGGCATAATGAATGGTGTATGATTTAACAGTGTATAGTTTAGTATTGTAATCAAACAGAACCAGTGTGATGGGCCGTGGCACACGACGGCCCCGACGGAGGTTGCGGCTCGGACTGACTCTGCTGTGTCCGACCCGGAAGGGGACGGTCCGCTGACCAATCCCCTTCGACTTCTGGGTCCCAAAGGACAGGGGCAGCAACCGCGCGCCCTTTCACAAATAAAAGAGGTCACTGCCTCGAAGAAGGGGTAGGACATCGGGAAGCTGAAGGATCCCGAGACCGACGTGAGGAAGATGACCAGGAACCGACAACCGAGCCCAGGAGCCGCCGATTTTGAGGAGGACGCCGGACCCAGCATAGGAGAGCACAGAGTGGCACCAGCAGCGAGGGAGGCGCCCAACGCAGATTCCAGACACGCTTCAGGAGAAGCGTGGCCTCTCCAGGTGTGTGTCACTCCGGAAAAGGGGGAAAAGGGGGTTGGTTGGGTGAAAATACCCAGCCCTGACAGTAATAGGAAATATTTTGGGCTGTGAGACTTCGCTGCTTTGTTTTGTGCATTATTGTATTTTTTTTTTTTTGTGTAAAGGAAGGGGTGTGGTGGAGGGAGGAGACACTGTAATTTGGGGTGGGGTGGTGAAAGAAGGGTTCTCCTTAGAGAAGAAGGGAAGAGGTGTACCGGAAAGGACCCAGAAGCAGGGCTAGACAAAAAGCAGTCCAATAAAGGCAGCCAGCATTACTACAGGCAGAACACAAACGAAGGAAGGAAACTCCTACAAACCCAGGAAAGACAGTGAGAAAAAAAGAGAGAGAAAAACCTACAAGAAACGAACAGGCTACCAGCGGTAGAGGAAAAGGGGAACAAGAGAGAGAGAGAGAGAGAGAGAGAGAGAGAGAGAGAGAGAGAGAGAGAGAGAGAGAGAGAGAGAGAGAGAGAGAGAGACTCCCATCACAAAATAAAGAACAAAGGATAAAGAAGGGCACGGAAAAGATAGACAGAAAAGGGAAAAGGAAAACAGAAAAGATGAGGGGAAAAAGATAAAACCTGTATTTAGGATATCCTACTTATCGGTACTTTTATCTTGTGTTTCCTCACATGTGCCTCCCGGGAGCCCTGGAAGAAGAGAATCAAGAAACGGAGAACCTGAGCCACAGCTGTCACAAGAATAGGACACAAAACAGTATTTACATAGATTATATTTTTATCTTTAAAATGACACCAAAACAAATAAAATCGGATAAGGGCAACTGGAGATATGAATTTTTAAAGAATTAGTGTTTTTTAGCACTTAGAAACAAAAAGCTCCAATCTGGTCGCACTTTCGACCGGGGCAAAGTCCAAGTTTAAGGCTGACCGCGATGGAGCCCTGCTTGGCTACAGCAAGCAGGAGGCCTCCGTCAAAAGTTTACCTTCAGACTTAGTCGTTTTCTTGAAGATTTTCTTCAGCGGGAAGAAGTCGCCAGTCTGATCCGACCTATCTGAAGCCCTTCCTTGGATACACGTCGCGGGAGACCTCAGTGAAGATTTCTACGCTCGGACTTAGATGCTTTTTTGAGATGAAAATCCTTCTACCGGGCCGAACCTGAATCTTGATCTGAAGTCCCTGGAGCCCTCTTGGGATACACTGCTTGGGAGATCCTGGTCAACTTTCTACGTTCGGACGTTTCCTTCAGCGGGATGAACCTGCAAGTCAGGTCAGGTTGCAGTTGAGGCAAGCCGGCTGGAGTTGCCGCAGCGGGTCGGTTCCTCTACAGAGCTTTTTCCAAAAAGTTCTACAATCTTCTCCAAACTTCTGGATCTTCTTCCAGAAGGTCTTTTAAGGTTCTTTTGGAGTTCACAGCTCACCCCAAGGTTCCAGAAGCTCTGAGGTGCTCCTTGAGGGTGAGGACTACAACTCCTAGAATGCACCTGGCTCAAACTCCAAAACAGCCACTAGACAGTGGTCAGTTTCTTCAGAATTTGATGCAGGGGACTGTGGTTAGCTATTTCGCACCTGTAGCAAACGGGGAGTCCCTGCTTGAACCAGTTGAAGCTAGGCAAAGTCCTTCTTGTGATGAAGCTCACGTGTGCAGCTGGTGCAGTCCTTCAGAGTGCAGTCTCAAGGTGCAGGTCGGGGGTCCAGTAGGGCAGTCCTTCTTCTCCTGATGTTTTTCTTTGTAGGGAACTGGTAGGGATCTGAGGTGTGGGTGCAGCTCTGTCATGTTTATACTTGCTCCTCTGTGAAAAACATGGAGGTCCTGGTTCTCCAATCAGATGCAGGGTCCTTCCCCCTGTGATGACCACTTCCTGGGAAGTGTGGCAAAAATCAATCCCATCAGTTATGGCTGAAACAGATTTTTAGAGGTTGCATCTGGATGAACCCACCCACTGGTGTGGCAAAAAAAATCCTAAACACATTCCTCTCCTACCCTCTCCTAATCTAATCAAGAGGCACCTAATTGTCTGGGGTTGCAAAATGTGAGGGAGGTGCTGGGTTGCTCCAAATGTCCTTCCCTGCCTTTGAAGACCAGTTTGGCCGCCCTCCCCCATTCATTCTTCCCCATCTGCTGAGGTAGTTCTTCTCCCCCAGGCACATCCTTTGTGTTCAGCCCAGGCCACTTCGAACCTCATCAAGGCAGCCTGGCCAGGCTGCCAGAGGCTGGCCAATCAGAGAAGGGCACTACACAGCTGAAGTTGGCAACGTTTTGGGTAGAGTCTAAAACTCTTCGCCTAAACTAGTTATATTGAATCCAACACTTGTAAGTTGTGGGATGTATCATAACAATTTATTTGATGCCAAACTCAAGGTATCTGACACTTAAGGAGACTTTGTTAATTAAAATAAAGTCTCACCATTTTTGCCTATCGAGACCATTCACTACAGTGAGGGGAAAACGAATTTGGCTGTTTTACCTCACCAGAACTTATAAAACTATTTGTATAAGGTCCCTGCTTATAGTTACATGACACCCAACCCTAGGGGCACATAGGGCACACCTTTGGGGTGAGCTATATGTAAAGATAAGGTAGTTGAAGACTTGGGAAGTACTTTTAATTCCAAAGTTGAATATTTGCATTTAACTTTAATTAAAAAGCAGCCAGCAAGGCAGACCTGCATTTAAAATGACCCTGGGCACTTCAGCAGTGCACCTATAGGTGCACTACCTATGTTGGGGTCCCTAAACCTACATGCCCTACCATATACTAGGGACTTATAGGTAGGTTGACATAGCCAATTATAATTAGCCTAATTTGCATACTTATTTTATATAAAGCACAGGCCCTGGGACTGGTTAGCAATACCTCGGGCATCATCAAAGTCAGGAAAACACCAGCAAAAAGTGAAAAATGGGGGCAAAAAAGTTAGGGGGCCACAGCCTTTGCGTTTCACTTTGCCTTGCCCTTTCCATGCAAGAGGCTGTGAATTAGGACATTGAAATGTTGAGAGCAGCAAGCGCATACTAGCTTATATAGGCTGCTGCTGCTCCATTGTCTTCAATGGAGTTCTCAACATTCCAGTATTATAATTATAGTTAGAGAGCCAGTTAGCAAATGAGATAAACTTTTATATATGTATTCATTTACATAAAGTATTGAATAAAGTAGTTAATAGAAATGTACATGCATTTATGTATTATTTATTTATAAATAATAATTTATAAAATTATTACTTTATTAATTTATTTATTTATTTATGTATTTATGTTTGTATTTCAGATTTTTGTGTTTAAAGAAGAAAATTTATAATGCCAAGCAAAACATTGAAAGTGGAAAAAACACTATTATATATTTGAGACTGAGAGAAAAAAGCACAATATGTGGAGAATTTTCTCAGAAAAAAGAGCTGCTAGTGATAGAGAACTATAGCGTTTGGTAAAACTTTATGTAGGAAAATGCAAAATATAGAAACAGTTTCAAATAAAAAGGCAGCTTTCTGGTCACAATGGAGAAGGGGTAAGTCATACTGAAAGCAGGAAAAGTTCTAAAAAAACGCTAGTTTGACAAGAAGACAATACGAGTGAGAATGTTTAGAAGTAGGGTAATATAGAATTTGTTATGAAATATGAGGGTGAGTAAGAGAAACAGGACAGTATCAAAGCAAAAGCAGCATTTCAAAAGTGTGGTTGACAAAGCATTTGCCCCCAGCGAAAACTATTCATCTTGATACTGAACAGGTTGAGCGCACTGGACAAAACAGTGTTGTGTGTGAAGAGAAAAAGTCAAAAGAAAAGGATAATTAATAAAAGTCATTTTTGAAAAAGGTTTTTAAGAGAATACTGAGGCTTTCTTTAATGAAGAAAGCTACTTACAAGAGAACACATTAGTGCATGCAGTTGAAACAATTAGTCAGTGCTATGAGGTAAAAGGCTGTACTCCCATTCTAAAAGGGGAGATGGTTCCTAGGAATGTAGAGGAAGAGATAGATGAAGAGGTACAAGGAAGGCGTGTACATGCCCCTGTGTATAAATGGGAATGCAGTAGTATTTGTAGTGTTTGGCAGGAATCAATTGATGTAGTAACAACTTTTCTATATGAATTTCCAAGTATGAGTGTGACACAGAAAATGGCAATCTTGCAATTTTAGATCCATGTAAAGTGAGGAAATACACTCATTTACAAGGGCACGTATTGGCACGTTTATCTAAGAAAGTGTACACAAACACCTTTTATCATTTTCACATGTTGACTGTTCATCATTCAAAAATGTGAAATTTAGTTAGAAGACTTTACTTTGTCAACAGTCCTGCATTGTGTTTAGGAGAAATTAACAAAGCCCTGTTGTATGGTACTATATCTGAGGTGGAAAATGTTTGTGAAGATATTCAATTATGTTTCTTTGGTCCTCAAGAGGAGCATAGAGACAATGAGGGTTTGGTTTGTTCAGATGTAAGTGAAGAAAACACAGATATTAATACTGATATGTTTGCATGAGAAATAGCAAAGTTTAATGCAGTTTCTATAGAGAAACCAAGCTATGTTTGGATTTGTTGTAGGTACACACACTACAAACCAAAAAAGATGATGTGTTATGAAAAACTGAACAAGTAAATAGGAATAAGTGGTTAAAATCTGCAGTGTACTTGTTTGTGGAAGCAAATCTGATTTGCCTGTATGCCACATTATGTGTCAGTATTGCTATGACAAATTAGAGTTTCGTGCCGTAAGGGCTCTTGTTTCTCAATGAGACTGCTGGATTTGGGGCAGCAGCACCTCATCTTGTAGGCGACAGAGTCACTCCCACACCAGTTGGCACCTGTCGGCCCAACTCTCACGGCTCTCTAGCAGCACCTCAACCAAACCCAAACGGTAAAAGTGATTTGTAGCAGCTTAGCACATGGAACTCTGAAGACCCCTTAGGGAAATCGTGGTGAACAAGCCTAACCCTTTTCTCTCTAAAATACAAGTCTCTTACACACACACAGGCAAGAAAGGAGATACAGGATAGTTTTTAATACATTTATTGAAAACACTGACATTTATGATGACATTCATGAGCTGCAATGATTAGGATTTTTTTTTTTTTAACATCTTTTTATTGTTATTTATTTAACATTGCACACAGGGGTATACAAAATGAAAAGAAGGGGAAGGGAAAGGAAAAACAAATATCGTTTATAGTGTGAGAATATATAAAGTTACACGATTATGTTTTGCACCAAAGTTGTAGTCCAGTCCTTGTGGTCTGTAGTCTTATCTTCATGCCTATTTTGGTGCGTACTGCTGGTATTCTTAAAGATATTTTAGAATAAAAAGAAGAAGACAGGTGCTAAGAGACAGATGTTTAGTGTGATAAAGAGAAAGTTTGGGGAAGAGGGCGGATGTGGGGAGCCTAGTGGCTCAACTCCAGAAGTATTGGCGGTGTCCTGTTGGTTGCTTTCAATTAATGGGTGTGTGGGGTATGTTTCGTGATTTGTAAAGGTTATACTTTGCTTGTTGTTTTGTTGTTATTTACTTATTCGTTATTTTTGTGCTCAGGGGGGACGCTTGTCGTCTTTACTTTCTAGTGTTGTGACAAAGGAGTTCCAGGTTTCTGCGCCCTTTACTTTGATCCCTCTGTCCTGCAGCGACTGCAGTGTGTATACTTCTGCTTTTGCCCAGCGAAGTAGCTCTGTACGCCATAGTTGTGTCTCTGGTGCGTTGGGGGCCTTCCAGTGCATAGCTATTAGTCGCATATACAAAACTAACGCTAGATCTATGCATTTGTGTATTTGCTTTCTGCCTTTAGGTCTTTCTCTTATGCCCAACAAGCAGAGTTCCGGGTTGGGAGATAGCGGGGTATCTAACCATTCGGATATTTGAAATGTTATGTCACTCCAAGCCTTCAAGATCGGGGGACATTCCCAGGTCATATGAAAGAAGGTGGCTTCAACGGGTCCGCATCTGGGGCATTTCTGAGATGAACGAGGAAACATACGTGCGAGACGGTGTGGTGATAAATATGTCTGATGCAAATAGTTGAACTGTGTATATCGGAGCCTGGGATTACGTGACACAGTGTGTGTCAGTGTTACAGCCTGGTTCCACTTGTGTTGTGAGAGAGTGATGGCTAGAGTCTGGTCCCATCTGTTTTTGGTTTGTTCTTGGCCTTGTGTGTATTGTGTGGTAAGGATTTTATACGTTCCTGAGATATTGATTGGGTTTTGCAAGCAATTTAGTAGTTCGTGTAAGATAGGTGCCACGGTGGGTTCTTTGTTACCACTGTTCCATGTAGCACGTATTAATTGTCGCATCGCGCCAAACGTGATGAAATTGCCGCGCCCCAGGTAATGGACGTCGGCCAGTGCTTCGTACGTTATTATTTGTCCGTCGCTGAATAGG
The DNA here is from genome assembly GCF_031143425.1 of Pleurodeles waltl. NCBI lineage: Eukaryota > Metazoa > Chordata > Amphibia > Caudata > Salamandridae > Pleurodeles > Pleurodeles waltl. The sequence continues at coordinate 969,629,484 of NC_090440.1, read as the reverse complement.
TCGCCCACTGTTTGTATGCCGTTCATCGGCCAAGCTGTTAAGTCTAGTTTACCGGCTATCCTTTCGACTTTGGGTATGTCTAGTAGTGGTATCTTGGGGGAGTATTGTGGTGTCTTGTCGCCGCTCAGCACGTAGCGGTGCCATACCCGCCGTGCATTGTGAAGTAATATATTTTGCGTGCGTCGTGATTCGCCTCTATCCATTAGGTGACGTATTATATTGGTGTGCCCCAGTTCGCTATGTATAATTTGTGCTTCTATGTTGGCAGGATCGCGTATCCATTTAAGCACCCATTGTAATTGGGCGGATGCATAGTATAGTTCGAGTCGCGGCACTCCCATCCCACCGTGTGTGAGTGGTTGGTATATTTTGGTTAGGGCCACTCTGCGGCAGCCGTTGCCCCAAATTAGATCTGTCAATATGCTGGATAGAGTTTTAAAAAGGGAGGCTGGTAGAGTCAGAGGAAGCGCATAGAAAAAATATAGCAGACGCGGCAGGACAACCATCTTTGCTATTGCCACTCTGCCCAGTGGGGAGAGTGGGAGCGAGCACCAAAAGGGTGGAGAGCCACGGAGGGCTCTGATCGTGCGTCCTAGGTTTCCCTCCCTGAGGTCCTGCGGGTCGTGGTAGATGTTTATTCCTAGGTACTTAAATGTGGTATAACACCATTTCAGCTCACTCAGAGAGTGGTCTATGCGGCATGTCTCTGGGATCGCTCTCATTGGGAATACGCAGGATTTCAACCAGTTCACCTTTCAGCCGGATATGGTGCCGAACTGATCTAGCAATTCGAGCATACCAGGGAGGGAGGTTGCGTAATTGCGTAGGAATATTAACACATCATCCGCGTATAGTGAGATTATCCGATGCTGGGGACCATCTTGAATGCCCCACGCGGGCGCATGTGTTCGTAGTCGGGCTGCCATGGGCTCGATGGCGAGAGCGAACAGCAATGGGGATAATGGGCAACCCTGTCCAGTGCCCCTCTCTATTCTAAACTTCTCCGATATGGTTTCACCTGTTTTGACTCTAGCTGTCGGTTCAGAGTATAAGGTCCTGATCCACCTAGTGTATGTCTTGCCGAAACCCATTAGGTCGAGTGTTTCTAGTAGAAAAGGCCATCTCAATGTATTGAAAGCCTTTTCAATGTCCAGTGACACCGCTACTCGTCCGTTTTCATTCTCTGGGGTGTTTGCCATCATACGGATTAGGTTCCATATATGGACAAATGTATTTCGGCCGGGTATGAATCCCGATTGGCCGTGGTGCACCAGTTCTGGCAGTAGTGGGAGCAGGCGGTTTGCTAGTATTTTGCCAAGCAATTTGCAGTCTGAGTTTGTCTAAGATGTTTGGTCCAAACATCTAAGTTTACCTTTGTAAAAAGGGCCTCAAGTTTATACTGTCGTGTTGTTAAAAACGCGCCGGATTTGCTGACCTCCTGCGGAGCCCGAACATATGGGTCGGGGTGGGTCAGGACAGATCCGAAGAACCCTTAAAGAAAAAAAATAATAGTACAATGTTTTTAATGGAGGTAGAAATATAAACATAGCAGGCGCTCCCCTGTTAAACCACAACATCTCTAAATCACAAATTATCATAACTTCTGAGGCTTCACAAAGGCAAAGCGAGTGTATTTTTCTAAAAACTGCTACTTAAAAAACAATCTGAAAACCATGAAGCAGTTGCATGCATCATACATCTATCTATCAGAGCACAGTCTTTCTGTAATAACTATGCCCTCTGAGATATTTCTTCTTCTCTCGTGGTGACAGGAGTGTCTATGGTCCTATATTTAAATTACTGTAGAGTGCAAATGTACAAAACCACTTGCAAGCTCTGCACACAAACACTCACACACCCACTAGTACACCCATGAGATCTCTCACACACCCACTCTCAAACCCATACAGCCACTCACATACCCATTTACACTCACAGCCACTTACTCACACACCCACAAAACCACTCCCACACTCATTTAGCCACTCACACCAAGTCACTGACATATAGCCACTCACACACCCATCCTCTAAATTTACAGGGTAGTTAGAGAATAAAATGTAAAAATTCTTACAAATATACTGAAAAAAACAAAGGTTTCAGAGACGCTATAGTTAGGAAATCGATTTAGAAAAACCATCGAAATTCACTGAAAAAAGCAAAGGTTATATGGACATTATAGTTAGGAAATAGAATTAAAAAAAATTATAAATTCACAAAAACAAAAACCAAAGGCTTTGAGGATGTTATAGTTAGGAAATAGATTTTAAAAAAACCTTAGAAATTCACTGAAAAAACAAAGGTAATAGGGACTTTACAGTTTGGCGCAAATTGTACACACACAAAACCATTGAAATTCAGCAGTTATAGTTACCTGAGATAACCATAACTTAAGCGCTCGCAATGCACTGCTTATAACCTCACATATTACATCACTCATGACATGGTCAGTGACATCACTGATGACCTCCCGAATTACATCATTGATGATAACATCTAGTGATTGTAAGTGTTTCATAAATGTTTATGACACTGAAAGATATATAAAAAGCTACTTCATGAGTTAAATTATTATTTGTTCTTCAATACTAAGAAGTGATATTATTTCTAACATATGTCATCTGAGTGGCTGTGTCACTGTCTGTATCAGTGTGTGAGTGGGTGTCTTAGGGGCTGTATGGATGTGTGACTGGGTATATGAGTGGCTGTATGTGGCTGTAAGTGGGTTTGTGAGTGGCTGTATAGGTCTGTCAGTGGGTGTTTGTGGCGAAAGTGACTACCCTATCTCTCTATTGCTTATTCCTGTTCTATAAATGATGTATGTTATCTTGCATCTAAATGTACCATGCCCAAATGAAATAACTGCATTATCTCTTTCCTTTTCTTTTACCCTCTCTCTTGGTCTCTCTCTCTCTTTTATTGCCTTCGTCTCTCTTTCCTCTTCACATCATATTCTCTAAATTATGAAGCTGTCCCCTTTAAGCCACCTATAAAGTTTAATTGAATTCCATCTTCAGCCTTAAATTATACGCTTATCCAGACGATAAACAACTTATTTTGCATTTGGATGGCAAACTCTCGTCCTACAGTCACAATCAAAAGACTGCCTGTGCTCTGTCACCCACTGGATCACTTCAATTCTTTGTGACCACCGACAATATGAATGTTCTAATTTCTTACATGCTGTCTGCCTGGTCTACTGGCTAGCTGCAATGGGACATTGATCTCATTGGCCCACAACTTAGGCATTATTTTGATTCTCAACAAAGCTTCACTCTTCATATAAACCAAATTTCTTCATGTTTCCTCATTCTGCAGGACATGAAAATAGTGTTAATTCCTTTACATTTCTGGTAAATAGCAGTTCAGTTCCTCAATATTTCGCCCCTGGATTACCGTCCTCAACTCTATGATGTTAGGTCACCTGCCTATTCTCTAGACAGACTCGGGATTCTGCCACACACAATTTCTCTGCAGGAGTTGGTGTTTCTGCAGTTCTTTGCATCTCAGATCTTAACATCCAGAAACGCTCCCTTTTCGAGGTTTTATGCCTTTGTCATAAGGCATTTCATGTCCCATCTACCTCCTATATAAATTCTCCATGCAAATGCTACACTCTTCCCAGAGCAATGCTTTTGAGTACTTCCCACCTACTTGTGGTACTTTGGTTTTCTAATGGCAGGACTGAGAACAATGCTTTCTCTGTGATGGAGATGAAGGCCTAGAGCACCATTCCTCTCCCACCTTTATGCCAGCAACTGCAGCCCTTCATTCCCTAGACTGCAGAGCTCATTCCTTAAACTGATTAAACTGATCTTTTAAATCTATAGTTAGATATTACTTCCTTCACAAAATACTGAATTGTAGTGGGTCACAATTCAACCCACCTCATAAATATTATTATGGTAGGTCGCAAATTGTGAACTATTACGATTGTCTACACTCACAAACATGGTGGCCTGCTCTGGTCAGCAGACCACCATGTCTGTGATCAGTGGCGTAATGAAGCTTAATAGGGCTCCCCTGCAAAGTGCATCGATGGGACACCCCTCTCGACCCCCTGATTCAGTCTGGACCTCTTAGGCCAGAGGCCGCCCGCTGCCCCTGCACAGTGCCGGCCAGTGAGCGATGTGTGACTGCATGCTGCTGAGGGGGCCCACTGGAGCGCTAGGCTTCCCTGCACTGTGAGGGCTGCAGGGGCTATTGTTATTCCAATGTCCGTGATTGATTTTAAACGAAAACAATTTCTTTAAGATACATTCAGTTTTCCTAAAAGGAAAATGCAATGTGTTTAAAAAAAAATGAAAACTTTAGCAAACATTTTTTAAGAGCAGGCAGTGGTTCCATGTGGCTCCTGCCTGCTCCTAAAAATGTTTTGTCCATGTTCACAAAAGTGGGTGGCTCATTTCTGATTTCTCCCCGACTCCCCCACATATCGAAGAGCTAATGTTAAAGACCCACTCTCCTTCTAGCAGCAATATTGTTTACAAAATTGAGCCCAGGATTAAGAGGGTATTAAAGAATCACGAAGACTCGAAAGGAGATTAGATACGTGCAATTAATCCAACCACTAGCAAGTCACTTGGGGTAACATTCCAATCCATCACTTTTTTGCACACCATGCCACCTCAGATGAGGCCCAGCCATATGTAGATCAGCCTTGATCTTCCTTCAATAGGAACAGTCCAGCCCAAACTGTCAAGCCAGGTCCTCTCTGAGCCGGAACACAAAGAATCCAACAATGGTTTCAGCCTTGTTGGGTTCCTTGTTGTGCAGCTTGGTTCTTTTTATTAAGTGTTTTTAAATGTGTATTTGTACTGCCTTTTGTTGTCTTTGTGTACTTGCAGCATATGTCATCTTGCTTTTCTTAATTTGAATTAGGTTATGTAATAAATTGTGATATATTTTTAATATCTGACTATCGAAACTACAATTGGTTATTTCAGTGCATTGAAGATGACATTGTATGGACTATAGCAGTTACCTCTGGAGGTAGGCTGATTGAATCCTAATGTGCTTTATAATAAACAGGGCAAGCATTGCTTTTTAAATCTATGAATATATGTGGTGTCCTCGTTCCAAATATCCAATAATGAGACGGACTGTGAATGTAAGAATAAGCTATTTAATGGTTAAGATCCTAGTTTGCAAGAAACTGGTCTGCTGAGCTCCCGCGTCTCAGCAGCAGTCGTAGAATGCTGGCCATAGAATACTAACATGTCACCAGGCTCCTGCTGTACATAACATTCCTACACAACATTCTTCCTTCATAAGTATACAACATAACAATACGTTCTGCAACAGGCCTTCAAAAGTGTGGGTCCTTGGCTGTAATGTCCACTCTGCCCTTCCACGTTGACAGCCCTCACAGGCCCAGCAGTGCTTTTGACGGCCCCCCAGACCCATGTAAGGCACAGGGGGCAACGGAAATAGCACTGGACAAGACAGAATGGTGTTCAGTGAGGGGCTGCGAACTGTCACGCAAAAACCTAGACGTGGGTGTGTGAGAACACCTGGAACAATGAGGCCAAGGCACCTCTATTTAGTGGGCCTGACTCACAGAGGTACACTTTCACTTTTGTGTAAGTGTACAGTTGTTCGCTTTTCATAAAGTTATTTTACCAGCAGTATCTTTACGACTGCGGAGTTCTCTGCACAAAAAATGGGACTCGTCTATCTTTTTAAAAGCGGAGACTCCGCAGTCATAAAGATACTACTAGTGAAATACTTATGTGAATAGAAATAGTTGTCACCTTACACAAAAGTGTAAGTTCACATTTGTGAATCAGGCCCTGAATTTTAAATAATTCCATCTGTCTGGTCCCTATAATGTCCCCCAGCAACTCCCATATCTGGTTAAAATGTGTTGCCACAGCGCAGGAAATGAGCCCCCTACTGGAAACAAAAGTATGTTGCAGGGAAGCCATCCCCTGAAACACTTGTCATAAATGCTCTGCTCCCCCCTAATTTCCAAAACACACGGGTAATATTTCAAATAATTCTTCAACTATGGAATAGAAGGCCCAGTAAGAAGTTCATTGCTAATAAGGTTCTATCGCAATAAAGGAGCTAGTTTTGTTGTCGTCTCCACCGAGCAGGGTAGAGTTCAGACCATCTGCCATCGCATGGTACCAGCAATTATTAATATTTTTATAGTACTTCTTAATTTATGTCAATGCATTTGACACATCATCACTTTGAATGAACAGTGTACCACAACCAATTTAGGGGGTGATTTAGAGTTGGTGGACAGGGCACTTCATTGCAAGCTCTAAAAGTGACGCTCTGCCCAGAAAGCTTCCACTGACGGCCTGATGGAGTTGGGGACTTCAGAGGAAAGACATTACACCACCTTCCTTATTTAGGGTAAATGTTGCGATGTCCTTTTCTCTCTAAAATATGGGGTTAAATCAGTTGGTTCTCTTATTTAAAATGAAGTTATTATTAAGTGCATTCGTGCCTAACAAATATAAGTTACTCTTCCGAATTTGAGTTTAAAACTTTCAGTAGTCTAGAACCTCTGGTTTTAATTTGACAGCAGTAAAATATGATTATAGATCTTCAAATGTTATGCACAGTTTATCTGCCATGAATGACTTCTCCAAGGCCAGCTACCTGTCATTTTTTCACCAACGCCTAGTTCTTTATAGTAAAATTACGTCTACACATAACCTTTTCACAGGATGCTGACTGATTGTGTCATTTTTTAGCAAAAGTACTAGCACGCTGAGACAAGGGGCCAGATGTATCAAAAAAACGATTTGCGTTTCTTAAATAGCGACTTTAAGAAATCGTTATTTAAGAAATGCAAAATGGTAGGTATGATTTTTGCGATTCGGTAATAGAGATTTCTTAAAATTCGCAAATGCTGTTACCAAATCGCAAATAGAGAATCTGACCCCATTCGTACCTATGGGTCTGTTGAGAATGTTTTTGCATTTCCCAAATTGCGAATTCCAGTTAGGAATTAGCAAATTAGGAAATGCAAATCCCAGGGTGCTCGGGGCCTAAGGCCCCCTCTGCTGCACCCCTAAAATATTTTTACGGACATGTGAAGCACACACATGCTTTAGGGGCATGCGTGCACTACATGTCAATTTTAAAAAAGCATTTATAATGCATTTTTAAAATTTGCACATGGTTACCACCAAACTTTAGTTGTCATCCGAAAAGGGGGAAGGTGTCTGTGTGTGTGGGTGCGTGTATGCGTGTATGCAGAGGGGGGTGTAGTGTGAGTGTGTGTATGTGGAGGGGGGATGGTGATTGCATTCGTGTATGTGATTGAATGTGAATGTTTGTGTGCATGTATGTGCGTGAATGGGGGTGTCTGCATGTCTGCGAGTGAACGGGGGTGTATATCTGCATATATGCGAGTGAGTGGGGGTGTCTGTGTGGATGAATGCATATGCTGAAGGGTGTGTATGTGAATGCATGTGTGCGTGAAGGGGTGGGGATGTTTGTAAGTGTGTGGACGGGTGGAGGTGTGTGTGCGTGTGTGTGGACGTGTGGGGGTGTGTGTGCTGGTGAAAGGAATGGGGATTCCTGTCACCGGGTGCGTATCCGCCAGGGTTTTCATGGGGTTGTGACCACCACAGAAAGCCTGGCGATTAGTAGCCTTGTAATCCGGCCTGCAAGCTGAGGCCAGATGCCAGTTTGGAGGGGCACACCGCCGGCCACGTCGGTGCGCCTGCACCGGTTGGCCGGGCGGTGTTGTGGAGGTTTGGTGTCTGCCAAGCTCCAGAACTCGTAATGCGGCGGTCGGATGAACACCATCGCGAGGCTGCCGGTCTGATGACTGCCAGCCTCGTTATGAGGGCCTTTGTTGCCAACATTCCCACCACTAGCTAAGGATGCTATAAAATGTATACATAAATCCAGTTTTTTATAATTATACAAACACACACCTAATTCAAGGTGTATAACATCTACCCCAGTTCTGCTCTCTAATAACAGGGTATGGCGTGTTGCTAAGCCTTCAAATTTCTTAAAATCCCAAACAGCCTCTATCACTAACCTTGACATCACTTGGGTTAGAACCGGCACAGTTTTGACCGGATAGTCCTTCTCCACTGTAGGCAGGATTTCATGCTGCAAGATGTTCCTCTGTATAAAGTTACATAGGTGGGATATCCTGCAACAGGAATTTTTGTAACATGCAGCACCCTTTCCCTGATCAGATGAAACAATGTGGGCGAGGTTTGGGGTGGGTGCTTCGCAGCTTCCAAGACTGCGTGGGTGAAGGAGCTGCCGCAGGCCTAACATGGACAGCTCTGATAGCAGGTTCTAGGGTGCTGCTTGAAAGCTTGGTTGAGGAAAAAAGCAGCGCACCCTGGAACACGGGCCATCTGCCAAGCCTCACCAGTCCACCTGCTGCCCTGTGCAAGTTTTTTTTCACCTGAGAAGTTGCCTAGTGGGAGGCTTTGCAACGTCTCACGCTTTCATTTTTATGAATTGGCAAGGTGAAGGACCTCATGATTGACATTGTGGAACCTGCTAGCCTTTGTCCTGCTTAATGGAAACAAAGTAATATCAGACTGTGTTCTGATGTCTAAAGCCTGGGAACACAGGGAACAAGGCTGACATGACTGGTTAGTTTATACTCATCCATTTAATTCATCCCCCTTCATAGAGGAATCAATAGTGTTACAGAGCAACTCTAACAATATAAAAAGCCTTAAACCGCGATTGACCAGCTTCCTTTCTTAATTTTTTTTTACTTTTAGAATTTTCAATACGTCTGGGAACCTGGTTAACGTTCTATGAAGCAGAGCAGGTTTTGATAAATACAGTGGCCCCACTATTCACCACTAGCCCTTTACAAACTTCAAGACATTTTTAACGTGCTACACTTTCTGCAACATTTAGCATATATTTCTTCTGGTTACCTTCACCCAGTTCCTTTTGATCAACCAACCTGGTGATTGTTGAGTGCTTGCTTCCATGCCCTAAAGAAGCAGGCACAAAATAAACACCACTAAATGAGTCATGTGTGGTGTGAACGGCCCCACCCATTCCTTGGCGATCCCTGCCACCACGAATTCCATTTGCACAGGTCAGTTGCGAACACTCATTGGCCATTCTGTTGATCCTTTCTACCAGGTTATTTTTCTTAATACGGTACAAAGATATTCTGAAATGTTTATTTGCCTTTTTCTTGAAACAATACATTCATAAGAACTGAAGTTAGCTGAACTCCATTATCTGTAATAATTTCTTAAGGATTACTTTCAACCATGAATACTTCTATCATAATGGCTAATAACTCAGTCATTGTGGATTGAGAAACTACGTTCAAACATTATAAAAATGAACTACCCTTCTACAACTATATCACTGGCTGGCACCATTATATCCAAGGCTACCTTTCCTCAAGGGTCACTGGCAGCAGCAGCTACAGATGGTGGTGTCACATGGAATTGATGTTTTGACATGCTGTCTTATTGTGAGAATCTAATCTTTGCCACCAGTACAATGATATGACCCTGTGGTTTATAAAACTTATTACCAGGGTCTTATTCATTATCTACAACTCCAGTTTTAATTGGCAAGGATGCCTGTGGACTTATCTTCCCGTTTGTGAAGATTTTGTAATTACACATACTCAGTTCATGCCTCATATTTCAAAAGGGATGAAAATTGGAAAGCAATTGGTATCCTTGTGCCAATCTTCACACCTGTACTTTGTCACCACCTTTGAGACTTCATCCTCTGATTCTCCAGCATTCCAGTCATTTTAACAGTCTCACCATTTGGCTATGGCTAAAAGAACTTCCTCACACACTTCAGTACCTTCTGGGGAAGGGATAGGTAACTCAAATAGACAGTCAGTTCCTAGACTTTTCAACCACAATAACTATTCCGTCCAAAACTTGAAAATTCACCTGGATAAACGTGGTGTTGTGTGTTGAGCCCACTTAATGGTGAATGTGAAAACGAAGGGTCTGTCATTTGTGTGTCAGACAAACATTATGCCTTCTGAATAAATCTTAAAATGATGTATCGCCCACAAACATGCTAAAGTCTCCCTGTCTATCAGAGGACAGTTATTTGCTGCGCCTTTTAAAGAACGTGATGCAAAGGCTATTATCATTTCCTTCCCTCCATCAACTTTGATTAGGATTTCTCTGAGATCTTTGCTGGTACCATGCGTATGGTAGAGTCAGATCTTTCGACTGTAGAGGCTGAAGAACTTGTTTCTTTAACTTTTCCAAATGCTTCTTGACAAGCTTCCTGTTAAATCTCTCATCCTTAGAGTGGTCTTCCCCCAAACATTTTGCCTGCCTCCATTTTTGCTGATCTCCTTTTTGCTGGCCTTATGAGTACATGTAGACACTGCTAGCCAGAGCTAAACTGCATGCACTCACTCCTAAAAACATGATAACAATGGTTCATCCCCAGTTTGCAGAATTACTTTACATATATGTCCCTAGTAGAGTGGCACTACATGCGCCCATGGTCTGTAAATTAAATGATACTAGTGGGCATGCAGCACTGATTGTGCCACCAAATTTAGTAGCACCTTAAAAATGTCTCAGGCCTGCCATTGCAGCCTGTGTGTGTAGTTTTTAAACTGCTATGTTGACCTGGCAACATAAACCTTTTACCAGGTTCAAACCTTCTCTTGTTATACAAATAGATCACCCCTAGGATAGGTCCTGGACAGCTCAGATGGCAGGCTGTAGTGTATTTAAAAGGTAGGACATGTACTTTTAAGTTTTGCATGTCCTAGTAGTGAAAAACTATTATATTTGTGTTTTACTATTGCAAGGCCTACCTCTTTCATAGGATAACATTTGCATTACCTTATTGCATTTAATAAACTGTAATTTCAAAATGGGAACACATGTTCATGTTTGTGTGTTTGGAATTGTAATGAAAATTCCTAACTTATGGTGAAGTCGGATTTTAAATTACAATTTTGAAAATTACACTTTTAGAAAGTTAGCATTTTCCTGCCTTAGCCATTTAGTTCCTGTAGTCCGTACCTGGGTAAGATGCCTGGGTGAAGCTGACAGGTGGGCTTTTTGTATTCCTCCTGAACAGCCACAACATATAGGGACCTTAGGTGTGCCTGGGTGGGCCATCACTGACAGGATGGGAGGAAGGAGCTGGGCAGAGCCCCACTTACATCCGCATAGGCTGTGTCCTGCCTCTACCCAAATGGCTGCATACCCACTGCAGTTAGTCTGGAGACAGGGCAGGGAAGGCAGGATGCCTAGGAACTTCAAAGAGAAACCTCTAGATGCTTCTCCCCTACTTCAAAGGCACAATTGGGTAGAAATACAGGACCTCAGATACCACCACTTCAATATACTTTTGGACCTATGGATACTCTCCCAGGAAGAAGGACTGCTGTGCTGCTGAAGTACTACCACTCTGCTGGACTGCTGCCTTGCTGGATTAGTGACTTGCCAGACTGCTGCCTTGCAGTGTTGACCTGCTGCCCTCGTGCCTGGGTGAGAAGGACAGGGCATGTGTCTTTTGAACCCAGAACCCCAGAGTGATTCCAAGGGCTAGTTGGATGAACTGAGTTGAGCCACAGGGACAGAAGGCTCCAAAACCCATGCATCTGCACCTGGACTCTTCCATCTGTGGATCTACCCTGCCAAGCGCTGCTGCTCAAGTTCTGGACACTTGGAAGTGGACCTAAGTGCTCCGCCAACCTCTGTGGATCCAGCGGAAATGAGGCTTCTCTGCTCTGCATGGAGCACAGCTGCCCCAAAGACCCGCATTGCAATACCATCCGTTGCCGCATTGGAACCGCCTCTGCGTGATGCATCTGCAGCGCAGACTTTCACATCACTTTTTGACTGCAGTGTTGACGATGTTGCCACGCTCCACAGCACAACCTGAAAGCTCCTCAGAACCACAGCATTGCCTAGCCTGCATGACACATCCCTGACTCCAGACTTCGCATCGCAAGCCCTTGTCCATAGGATCCTTGACGATAATGGAGAAAGACCTCGCACCGCAGCCACGCCACATCTTGGAACTGACACATCACTTCAGCTATGCGATGCATCTCTGACGCGATCCTTGCAGTGCTCTGCAAACCAGGTTTTAAGGTACACTGTTAAGCGGGCCTAACTGGGTCCCTATTGCTGCCCGTGTTCCATTGCGGTCAGCCTGAACTTGTGACTTTGTCCCAGTCTGGCGCAACAAGATATCCAAATTTGGAAATTACATGTCCCTTTGCACTATTTTCATGAAATCTTTAAAAATGAATATCTCAGGTTCTATTAATTGTGTTTTTTTTTTGTTTTGGTCTTGTTTGATTTATTAAAAATTACTCTATTTTTCTAAACTGATGTGAGATTCTTTTGTGGTGTAGTTTTACTGTGTTACTGTTTAAAGTGTTGCACAAATACTTTACAGATTTCCTCTGAGTTAAGCCGGACTGCTCTGTGCCATGCTCTGTGCATGAGACAAGTTAATTTAGGGTTTGCTTGTGACTTCACCTTGAGGAAAATTGTAGTTGCTGTTAGAGAAGGGGTTCATCTACCTTAACCATCAGTTCTCCACATTTTGAGGCCTATTTACAAAAGCCAGTTTGGAGTACAAAAATAGCACTATTTTTCATACTCCAAAATGCAATTCACAAACCCCCATATGGAAAGCTCTTCCTCTCCTTTCTTTTCTGTGCAGAGAGCTCCACCACGAGTGCAAATACACCCACATATGAATGTATGCAATATTATAGTAAATGCAGGAATGACAAGGGGGAGTGGTTGAAAAATAGGGAGTATGTAAGCCTTAATAGGGTAATGAAAATGAAACATAGGTTTAAGGAAGGACACAAAACAATACCAAATAATCACTCATAAATGAATAAGAGAATTACAAGTCACAAAATACACACCTACATCTACTATAGCTTCCCTACTAATAAAACAGGCTAAAATGTACTGTAGCCAAGCTTTGGAGTAAGTCAAGCACCACATATGGCAAATTACTGGTACAGCGACACATTCGCACGGAAATTATTGGAGGCAGGGAATAATGCCAACAGTATCACCACATAGGAAAAAAGTATTTAATTGATTCTAAATTTATATTACATATTTTAAATGATTTTGTATGAAAGAAATAATTCAGTGCAATTAATGTAAAATGGAATGTGTTTTAGTTTTATGAAAATCCTATACTTAAATGTTAATTTAGTTAATATGTTACTAACTTGATTTAAAAACACAAAATAAATCAATACATGAATAGATTATAACGTAACTTGCAACCAAGCTTCTAACAAATAAAAAAAAGAAAGTTTTAGAGGGCAGAGGAATTTAAATGGGAATTAATGGTATTAAAATATTCATTTAAATAATTCAGTAATTTAAGTAAATTAATTTATGTATAAATCGAATTGTTATTTTTTAGGTGGTGTGTTGTGTCTTAATATATTTGTAGTCATGGGTGAAGAGTAGTTAGGGAAGCTAAATTAATTAAAGTATTTAAAAAAATAATAATAAACTTAATTTGATTTTCCCTACATTTTCTTATAAGGAGATTTCTTACCTCGAGACTGAGATCTCCGCAAGAAGCTGGAAACAGGTGTAAATTCAGTTGGAGGAGTCTTCACCACCTCCTTTTTTTACTTTGAGGTTGCTTGTAGCATGGAGGAGGATAGGTCTGGGGACCAAATTGGCTGTCCACCACATAGAGGGCCAGGACATTGATAGTTTTTCAAAAATTGGAATTTCTGTTTTGCCACTGTTTAAGGTAACATGCATTCAGTGGCAATTAGACAGCATGCAGGAGTAAACGTTATCCTAGGTTTCGGCATAGTTGTCAGAGATTAATAAAATCATGTAAGTATCTTTGACATAGGATATTATGTCAAAGACATAAGATCTGACAGTTTGGCGAGATGTGTAATATAGAAGTTGAAAAGAATAGGTCTTAATGAAGAACCCTGAAAAATACCATGCAGTATGGAGACAGCAGTGGATTAGAAAGAAGGAAGAGTCACTGCCTCATTTCAACTCAAAAAAAGGGAACAGAGGCATTTGATGGCCTGCTTACAAATGCTGATCTCAAAGAAGTGTCACAAAGGGATAATGTGACGCAGATCTAGGATCAGCATAATGTGGCAGCTAAACTGTCTTAGTGCTATGGGAGGCCCAAAATCCTGACTGAGAGAGATCTAAAAGAGAGTTGGCTTCTAAGAAGATGGAGAACTGACTATTTAATGTTTTCTCAAATATTTAAGTAGACAAGGGTAAGAGTAAAATCAGACAGCTGGCTGGGTTTGATAGATTTGCTGTAGGGCTTTTAAACAGAGTGCAAACTCTGATATGTTTCCTTCAGTCAGGTACCAATGCTCAGCCTACTAAATTGTTGCACAAGTCTGTAAGTGCGGGTCCAATAATGTTGATATCAAGAGATGAAAGTAGGAGAGGACAAGGGTCAAGAGGAGAGCCTTATTTGATGGTGGTGGAACTACATCCTCCAGAAAGAGAGGCATAAACTAAGCTAGAGTGGAGCCATTAGGGCAGGTGGATCCACATCTAAAGGGTCAGGCTGTAGAGGCAATGGCTGATTTTTTGCTAAGTCTTATTAATGCTATCTGGAAAGTAGGAGTCTAAAGAAGAGCATAGATCCTGTGGGGACTGTTTGTCATTGCAGTATGCTTTAGATTGCAAAACATCTTTTACACGGAAAATGTTTCTAGTACCATGAGTGAGAGGTGTAGGATTGGTCCTGGGGAGTGGCAGATCTGCTAGTATGCAGAATTGGCCAAAGAAAGGACACCGCAAAGTGGTGTGTTCAGATGAGGAGCATAGGGGCTTGTGTGCCTGTGCTTGCCAGATTAATTAAAAAAAATGATTACAGAAGATGACCCACTAAATGTTTGGGGCCAAGAATGATCTGAGCAAGGCCTGGTGATTTCAGCTTTTCTAAGAGTGCTTTAGAGTCCATGGGGGTTATTACAACTTTGGAGGAGGTGTTAATCCGTCCCAAAAGTGACGGTAAAGTGACGGATATACCACCAGCCGTATTACGAGTTTCATAGGATATAATGGACTCGTAATACGGCTGGTGGTATATCCGTCACTTTACCGTCACTTTTGGGACGGATTAACACCTCCTCCAAAGTTGTAATAACCCCCCATGTCTTCTAAGTTCTTAAGGTGAACATTTAGACCCTCTGTTATGGTGAACTTAGCTGCCTTTAAAATATGAGATGCTAGAAAGTCAGCTAAATGTGAACTAAAACCGCTCAGGCTGGTGGGGTGAAGAGGTATAACAATGTTCCAGAAAAGTGTGCAGAAGCATATACTTTATTGTTAAACATTAGGCATTCAGGTCAGGGGAAGGTAAAGGAGTCAATAATGGTACAATGCAAGCTGGATCCAAAGATTATTGAGGACTCGACTCCGTTAGTTTGGGCAATCAAGAAGCAACAATGTGTAGCCACCCGGAATAGCCAGGACAATATCAGAGCAAGGCTGTACCCAAGTCTGTGTTAGGAAAAGTATTTCAGGAGGATGCTATGAAATAACTAGATGGTGTTTAGGTAACGAGCAAGTGTTTATTAAAGTCAAATGGACTCACTGACAGAGAATTTATTAGGTTGTCTAAACGACTAGAGGGAGTGATATTACTAGGTGAGTTGATGCAGCACCATACACAATTTCAGTCAGTAAAAAAGTAGCCCATTAAGGAATGTGCTACTAAAGTTTGCCAGTAGAAAGATTCATATTAAGGATTTAGCGTATGCAGCAAGTCCGAACTGTAGGTTAGGAGGCGTTTCTGATCACTAGTCTGATGGGCAGATTGTCTGATGGTGCAGTCTAGGAATGTACAGGCTTGCCTTTGCCATAGACACACAACAGCATCTGCTAAATAGGCCACTATGGGAGAGGGCATGGCCAAGACAACTACTACCGTGCTAACCAAAGCAATGTGAAAAATAAGGTAGGTAAACTAAAAAAGAACTGAAGCCTAGCTGCACCTGTACCACCCAGGAAGTTCCCTGCTGAGGAGGTTGCCCTAAAGGTAGAGCCAGGCACCTCCACAAAAGTATACAGGGAAATGACAAGGGTGACTGTTGGGTTTAGCACTGGGGGCAGTTTTGGGGGTAGGCTTCTCTCCTTGCAGTTGATGGGCTGAGTAAGCAGAGGGGAGGCTGCCAAATTTTTCTCTTAAAATCCAGACTAATGACCATAATGAAGTGCTGTATAACCATGAATATTACACTGGTATGATTATTTGCCTTTCTCTACTCTCTCGATGTTCTTTACAATACATTTACAAAGACTTAATCATGGTTATGGTCTACTAACAAAACTCACTTTTGAATGGTTGTTTTGTAGTGCCAGCATTTTTCAAAAATAATTTAAAAATATTTTAAGATATACATTTTTCTCACGGGTGATTTTCAACAGATTATTTTCTTCACGAAATATTTACTAGTCACAACTAGCCAAATATGGACTAGTACTAATTAATGTTCACTATATCTTATCTTCTTCTCATTTCACGGAACCTAAAAAACTATCTTATCCTTACACATCGGTTTAACAGGGATCTCTAATCACTCTTTTTCACTCTAATCATTTTCTTTCTACACATAGTCCAGAAATAAAAAGAATGGATTGGTCACAGCCCTGCATGTTATATTGCATGCACAGACCCTATCTATCATTAAATAACCTGTTTATTCTGAATTGATTACAGCCTTGAGAAAGCCCCAGGTGGAATCACCGTAGGGGGCGAAAGACGTGTCGGCTGCTGCAACTGTCTTACATTCACTTAATCTCTCTGGATATATTTATGCATCAATGACTGTTTCTTTTGGGCTCAATTTCTATCTACTGCACTAGAATGGATTCATGAACTTATAAGTAAAGATTGTGCACACCAAATTTATCTACATGGGTTCTCATTCATTCATACGGTTTGGATATTTGATTGAGGAGGCTATTGAGATATTTTGGGTATATGTGCAGTGCTCCGCTATATAACCTTGATGGCAATACGTTATAATGCCTGGCCTCCACACGCTGTCCTGAACACTTATCATGTTTGAGCACAACATGATAATAGAGATTAGCAACCTATCCAAAACATTACCCTCTTCCAACTTACCAGGGCACCACCTAGGTAAAGGATTGAGGTACAACAGTTCTTGGCAATGTAAGCCGATGTAGCCTGGCTGCACTTCCATGGGCAGTATGGCTGGCGCTAGCAGTGGAGCCGATGAGGACTGGTGCAGACAGGCTTGTCAGCCGCACCCTTGCTGCACATCTGCTGCTTGTCTGTGTTCCTACTTGAATAAGAAGAGTTCATCTGACTCCACGGGCAAGTAGAGCACAAACGTCTCCAAAATGGCACCTTTAGTTAACCACTTTATACCTTTAGTTTACTTTATACCTTTTACATGTCTTTGGACTTCTCTAATATTTATAGCAATAACATATAATTTCCTATCGTTTTCATGACTATCTGTTACTCTGAGTTTATTTATCACTTCTCCAAATGGGTATTTAACCTCTGCCATTACTTAGGCTATAGACCATCACCTAACTATTCTCTCCCATGTTGTTTCAATCAAATCTGCTTTGAGGTACGATCCTCCCCTTTGTTAAATTTGACCCAATTGCCCGTTTTTAGTTGTCTTTTATTGTTTCTTTCCTTGCCTTAACTTTCTTCTTTTTTAATTGAAGCAACATGTAGAATCTTACTAGAACTTTCATTTTTTACTTATACATCTTCTTTCCATAACTATCCGGTTGTCTCGGCTCGTTTTAGTACAGCGCTCGTAATTTCATAATTTTAGAATAGCAACAAGAATTAACTTAATTCCGGCGTAAACGCGTGCTGAGATTTCAACAAAAAGTGCTCGGTCACCCAAGTACTACTGTTTAAATTTTCTCATGTCTTCCGATTATTTCTGATATTATTAACTAATGTAAAGTAATTTTTCCCACAATTTTGGGCTTTTTGGCCCGTCTTGACATGGCGTCAGCTATTTTCACAGAGCTTTAAATCTTAAGGCCAATAAAAGTAAAAAAGGATTTAGCTAGTTAAGGATAGTTGCTTTTAAACGCGCCCACGAGGGTTATAACCTTTCCAAGATGGCGTCGGATTAAGACGCGCATTCGTCAACTCGCTGCTGATTTCTCCGAAAATCATTATTTCGAGGTATTTGGGTGAGTTTTCATTACCCTGAACATAGAAATAGTTATTTTCTGACATTCAGTCTGCCTTCATTCTAATTTTCCCATAATTATAAGGAATCTGGGGTTTAATTAGCCAATTCTCAAATTATCGGGGTAAATGCATAATATCAGTCTAACAGACATCCAACACACTGTTAAATGACCCCTTTAAGTTCAGATTCTACTTTTTCTTTCAATATCCTTTTAATATTATTTGTTGTAATGCTATGTTGGTATTTCTTCATATGTTGTATTTGACAGTAATGCTATGTTGGTATTTCTTCATATGTTGTATTTGACAGTAATGCTATTCGTATTTCTTCATATGTTGTATTTGACAGTAATTTTGGAGACTATCTCTCTTCAAGTCCTAAATTTTCTAAAATTTTTCTCTTAAAATCCAGACTAATGACCATAATGAAGTGCTGTATAACCATGAATATTATACTGGTATGATTATTTGCTTTTCGTTACTCTCTTGGTGTTCTTTACGATATGTTTACTAAGACTTAATCATGGTTATGGTCTACGAACAAAACTCACTTTTGAATGGTTGTTTTGTAGTGCCAGCATTTTTCAAAAATAATTTAAAAATATTTTAAGATATACATTTTTCTCACTGGTGATTTTCAACAGATTATTTTCTTCACGAAAGATTTAATAGTCACAACTAGCCAAATATGGATTAGTACTAATTAATGTTCACTATGGGGGTCATTACAACATTGGCGGTAAAAGCCGCTTACCGCCGTGCAGAAGACCGCCAATACATCGCCGCGGCCGCGGAATTCCGCCACAGCTATTATGACCCACATCTCAGAATCCGCCGAAATTCAGACACCCACACAAGTCCGCCACACCAAAGTTCAGTGTTAAACTGGCGAATACAAATCCTTCACCTCCACGCCAACAGAAACACGCCCATGCTATTACGACCCACAAATCCACGCGGCGGACTTTCAACCGCGGTATTCCATTGGCGGTACACACCGCCGTGCTCAAAATACACACACATCTCCAAAACACCAACACATTGGACAATTCCAAATACATACACCTGATACACATACAAACAACACTCCCACACACCCAGCACAATACAAAACACACACCCACAAACCCCTACGACCATAAATTAGTCACGAAGGCCAGAGAGACAGCAC
Source organism: Pleurodeles waltl (assembly GCF_031143425.1). NCBI lineage: Eukaryota > Metazoa > Chordata > Amphibia > Caudata > Salamandridae > Pleurodeles > Pleurodeles waltl. The sequence goes on along the minus strand of NC_090440.1, from coordinate 969,610,157 downwards.
AGATTAGACAATCCCACCACACAGAGGCACACAACACCATCACCCACACAACATCCACGCACCAAACACCACACACCACTACACATCACCACACTCATCAACACATACACCACCCCACACATCACCCACACCACCCCATGTCACGCCAAAGACACCCCCGCTTTACCGAGGAGGAGCTCAGGGTCATGGTGGAGGAAATCGTACGGGTAGAGCCACAGCTATTTGGATCCCAGGTGCAGCACACATCCATAGCTAGGAAGATGGAGCTATGGCGCAGAATAGTCGACAGGGTCAACGCTGTGGGACAGCACCCAAGAAATCGGGAGGACATCAGGAAGAGGTGGAACGACCTACGGGGGAAGGTGCGTTCAACGGTCTCCAGGCACAACATCGCGGTTCAGCGGACTGGCGGCGGACCCCCACCTCCTCCCCACAACTAACAACATGGGAGGAGCAAGTCTTGACCATCATGCATCCTGAGGGCCTCGGAGGAGTCGGTGGAGGAATGGACACTGGTAAGTCAAATCTTAAATATCATATCCCCCACCCTACCTGCATGCTATCACACACCCCCACCCTCACCCCCTCCCCTATCACTCCAACTCCTCACTAATGTACTCATAACACAAACCACCCATCCCAACACCAAGCCCTGCATGACACAACTAAGCATGGACACCCATCACAAAAGCATGCCCATTGCACATACCCATAACAACCCCCTAACCATCATCACACAAGCCCCCGCACAGGAATGCTTGCACTGGGGTACACGCACACCCACCCATTGCACACCATGACACACACACATGCAATAATCATGCTCTTATGCCCCTGCAGGATCACGAAGGACCGTCACCACACCGGAGGGTCCAGACATCTCCACTCCACCCACAGAAGAGGCCCACAGTGACGATAGTAGCTCTGCCCTACTGGAGCCTGATGACCAGCCCGGACCATCGTGGGCCTCGGGACAGTCGGTTCCCCTTGCACAGGCACAGCCCAACACTGACCTTACACCCTCTGGTAACACCAGTACAGCACCCACCCAGTGGGCCCAAACCTCCGTACCCAGAACAGGTCAATCAGCTGTGTGTCCACCACTACAGGGAACCCAGGATAACCCACCACCCCAACAACAACAGGGACCTGGGGGCAGTGGTAGTGGGCACACGGTCCAGGGGACGGAGGCACAGGAACACAGGGGAACTGGGAGGGCTGCTGTGTGACAGGGGGCAGACAGGCCAAGGGAACCCACTCTCCACAAGGCCCTATCCTCCATCGTGGGAGCATACCACCACACCCAGGAGACGATGGCGACGGTCCTGGTCAAGTTTCAGGAGACCCAGCGCCTGCAGGAGGAACAGTATCAGGGAGGAGCTCAGGACCATCAGCTCCGCCTTGGGCACCATCGTAGGGGTGCTGAAGGACATACAGCAGACCATGAGGGACACCGTGGCACTCCAAGGGGCCCCTGACACTAGCATGGACGATGAACTGCCCACCACCTCCGCGAGCACTAGTGGACAGGATGCACCGCCACAGGACCACCACACCAGCACCCCACCCCCTGCAGACGGACAACCACCCGCAAGCGGTCCCTGAGATCCAGGAACAGGACAGAGCAAGATGGCAGGACCCCCGCCAGGAAATTGAGACCACCCTGATTGTCCCCCCACTGTCCCACTTTGTTACCCTGTCCATACTTAAACTGCCCCAGCTCCACTTCCTATGCCCATATGGGCAATGCACCTGTGAGACCAATAGACTGGACTCTGCCATGGACATTCCTCCACTATCACCCATCCTCATTTTACAACCACCCTCCATTTTTGAGCACTTAAATAAACACCCTTGAACCACAAAACAATTTGGAGTCAGTCTATGATTTGGTAAAATGTATTATCAATGACAGTGTCAAAATGCGTTTCTAGTTGTAAAGGCAACGTACCTATGTCACACATCACAAGTCCTTGAAGGATGCAAGCAGATGACACACGTGTGAAACCGTAATGGAAAGGAACAACTCAGTTACCAAATAATCCCATTAAATTACACCCAGGATAGAGGAAGACGTGTGACAGTGAATGTAATGGTAAAAATGAAAATGTTCTCAACTGTGTGTCACTGGAAATATTGCTGTATGACTGACTCCCTGTTGTCGTTGTCTTCTTCCTCAGCTTCCTCCTCATAACTGTCCACAGGCTCCACAGCTGCCACAACACCGTCATCTGGACCATCCTCCTGCAGAAAAGGCACCTGGTGTCGCAAAGCAAGATTGTGAAGCATCGAGTAGGCGATGATGATCTGGCACACCTTCTTCGGTGAGTACAATAGGGAACCACCTGTCATATGGAGGCACCTGAGCCTGTCCTTAAGGAGGCCGAAGGTGCGTTCGATCACCCTCCTAGTCCGCCCATGGGCCTCATTGTAGCGTTCCTCTGCCCTGGTCCTGGGATTCCTCACTGGGGTCAATAGCCAGGACAGGTTGGGATAACCAGAGTCTCCTAATAGCCACACCCGGTGCCTCTGGAGTTGACCCATCATATCAGGGATGCTGCTATTCCGCAGGATGTAGGCGTCATGCACTGAGCCAGGAAACATAGCATTTACCTGAGAGATGTACTGGTCTGCCAAACATATCATCTGTACATTCATGGAATGAGAACTCCTCCTGTTCCTGTACACCTGTTCACTCCTGTGGGGAGGACCAGAGCTACACGGGTCCCATCAATAGCACCTATGATGTTGGGGATATGTCCAAGGGCATAGAAGTCACCTTTCACTGTAGGCAAATCTTCCACCTCAGGGAAAATGATGTATCTCCTTACGTGTTTCAGCAGGGCAGCCAACATTCTGGACAGCACGTTGGAAAACATAGGCTGGGACATCTCTGATGCCATGGCCACTGTTGTCTGAAAAGACCCACTTGAAAGGAAATGGAGCACTGACAGCACCTGCACGTCAGGGGGGATTCCAATGGGATGGCGGATTGGTGACATCAGGTCTGGCTCCAACTGGGTACATAGTTCCTGGATTGTGGCACGGTCAAACCTGTAGGTGACGATTAAATGTCGCTCCTCCATTGTCAACAGGTCCACCAGCGGTCGGTACACTGGAGGATTCCGCCATCTTCTCAAATGTCCTAGCTGACGGCGCCTAGGAAGGACAACAGTGGCCACCGAGTCAATTTCTTTCAAGGTATGTACCCACAGTTACACAGAAGACGACACCAAACACAAAACCCTTCCTGTATGTGTGTTGAGTGTAGGCCTAGCTATGTGTGATGCAGAAGTAAATGAAGCCATGTGGGCCCCTGAAATGGCGGCTGCCTGACCTCTAAACTGGGACAATGGGAATGTGAGGTCACCGCTGGCGTTGTACCCCGTCGGGGTAAGCGGTCATAGACCGCGGCGCAATGCTGCATTGGTTAACATTGGACCCTATGGGTCCCAGGAGCCAATGAAGAAGTGCGCCGGCGTTGATGAGACACACCGCCGTGGACGTCACCACTGCAGACGTCACCGCCATTTTCTATCTGTTCAATCACTAGATACCTGATCTTCGACAGGAGAGGACCTACATTGTAAGTGCTGCTGTGACCTCGGTCTGGAAGCGACGATGGCTGCTGCGTCTGGGGAAAGGGCCCCTGCCTTCACTGCTCAGGAGTTGGAGAAACTGGTAGACGGGGTCTTCCCCCAGTACACGCTATTCTACGGTCCTCCAGACCAACAGGTTAGTACACAGGTAGCACGTTGTATGGGCTAGGCCTGGGTGGTAAGGGCTGGTTGTAAGAGGGAAGGGGGCAGAGTTCAGGGAACATGAATGGATGTGAATGAATGTGCCACATGGCTAGGGTAGGGAGGGGGGCCACTCACATCGACGGTGCAGTTAGGGGAGGAGGCCTGTGGGTGTACCTAGGCCAGGCAGAAATACGTAGACTAGGCCCCTCCGTAATGCAGGCCATGTGGCACTCTACCCCACCGCAGTAGAGTGCCAAGTACAGGTATAGATGCCCCTGTGGCATCTATGTGTGCAGATGTCCACCATAGCCATGTAGGCCAGATCCCAGAAATTGCATCTGCAGAGGCCAGGAGCACGGCGTAGTGCAGGGGGCTGCTGTGTCTGTATTGTCCGCCAACGGTAGCGGTATGCCATGCATTCAACCTGTCTTTCTTCTGTCTCCCCCACCCTTTTTGTGCTCTCCCTGTTATTTTGTGCATCAGCATCATCAGGCGGAGGTACAGTGGCACCGGAGTACGAGGGAGCTGCATCCCACATGGCCATGGAGGGCCACACCACGGACTCAGAATGCACCAGTGGGACGGAGGGCGAGGGGAGCTTCACGTCAGCCACCGGATCACCAACCAGCAACACAGACTCGTCCGCTGATGGGAGCTCCCTTGTGGTGGCGGCACCATCTGTGCGTCCCACTTCTACAGGTACAGCCGCCACCTCCCCTACCAGCACTGCCCTCCCAGCAGCCCCTCAGCGTTCGCCCGTGCCCGCTCACCCAGGAGGGTGGGCATCACCTTCGCCCCAGGCACCTCAGGCCCTGCCCCTGTCACCCCTGCTGCCCTCAGTGAGGAGGCCATTGACCTCCTCAGGTCATTTACTGTTGGGCAGTCTACCATTGTGAATGCCATCCAGGGTGTTGAAAGGAAGTTGCAACACGGTAATGCATTCCTGGAGGGCATTCATTCTGGTCAGGCTGTCCTTCAGTGAACCCTGCAATCTCTGGCCTCAGCACTGATGGCAGCCATTGTCCCTGTGTCTAGCCTCCCCCCTCCAACCTCCTCCACCCAGACCCAATCCCCTTTACCCCAGCCCATCCCAAGCACACCTACAGACCAGCATGCACACACGTCAACACACAAGGGAAGCTCTGGCAAACATATGCACCACACAACCCACAGGCACACACACAAGCATCACCCACATGCAGACACAGCAACATCCACTGCCTCCACTGTGTCCCCCTCCTCGTCGTCTCCCTCCTCCCTCCCAGTGTTGTCTACACTCTCACCTGCATGCACTAGATCTACAGGCACCAGGAGTCGCACCAGAACACCCAGCACCACACCCCGCTCACCTGCACTCACCACCTCCACTTCCATTTACACGTCCCTGTGTCCTCTCCCAGTGTGTCTGTGACGCCCCCTCCCAAAGTACACAAACGTGGGCACCCACACACCCAACATCTATCCACCTCATGACAGCCTCCAGTACCTGCACCCAAAACACCTAAAGTGACACCTCCTACAACCACCTCCTCTTCCTCCACTCCCAGACCCCCTCCAGCTACCCATCCCAGTCTTCGTCAGAAACTGTCCCTCTGCAAAGTTGACCTTTTTGCCCCCACCCCCCCTCCAATTATTCAGTCCCGTCGTAGCGCCTCAGCCAAAAAGCCTCCAGTACTAGTGGTGCCTGTTCAAGGTGTGTGGAGTGCACCGGCCACCAGGGCAGGCAGTGTGACCCAGAGCCAAGGCACTGGCAGCCCACCTCCTGTAAAGGCTCTGAAATTGGAAAGTGGCCGACGGGACCCTGTGAAGACTCCTGGAGGCAAAACAACTCACAGGGGTCCCAGGGGGATTGCAGAGTCAGCTGTGACTCCTCCAAAGGTGGGGAAGGGCCAGAGGAAGTCTGCACAGCCTGGTGTGAGCATCACAGCGGAGAAGGGAGGCATCCTTTCCAGCGGTCGGGACGCCGCCGCCAGCACAGTCGTCACTGGTCTGGAGACCACCGCCAGAGTCATTGCCCAGGAGGGCCCAAGTATCGTCACTGGTCCGGAAACCACCGCCACCGCCAGAGTCATTGCCCAGGAGGGCCCAAGTCTTGTCACTGGTCCGGAGACCACCGCCAGAGTCATTGCCCAGGAGGGCCCAAGTATCGTCACTGGTCCGGAGACCACCGCCACCGCCGGAGTCAGTGCCCAGGAGGGCCCAAGTATCGTCACTGGTCCGGAGGCCACCGCCAGAGTCATTGCCCAGGAGGGCCCAAGCATCGTCACTGGTCAGGAGACCACCGCCGGAGTCAGTGCCCAGGAGGGTCCAAGTATCGTCACTGGTCCGGAGACCACCGCCGGAGTCAGTGCCCAGGAGGGCCCAAGTATCGTCACTGGTCAGGAGACCACCGCCGGAATCAGTGCCCAGGAGGGCCCCGGCTGCCACAGCCCCGCTGGGCAATGAGGGAACGTCCTGCCACACACCAATGCCCAGTCCAGAGAACTTCATGCCACACACCAATGCCCAGTCCAGAGAACGTCATGCCACACACTAATGCCCAGTCCAGAGACCACCATGGCAAAGCACCGCTGAACAGTCCAGAACCGCCATGGCAAAGCACCGCTGAACAGTCCAGAGACTGCCATGGCAAAGCACCGCTGAACAGTCCAGAACCGCCATGGCAAAGCACAGCTGAACAGTCCAGAGACCGCCATGGCAAAGCACTGCTGAACAGTCCAGAACCGCCATGGCAAACCACCGCTGAACAGTCCAGAACCTCCATGGCAAAGCACCGCTGAACAGTCCAGAGACCGCCATGGCAAAGCACCGCTGAACAGGGCATGCACCGGGGAAGAATGAAAAGGCCGCCACATCAAGCATCGTTATCCCATGTGCAGCTGGGACAGTGATGGGACAGGAACTGTCACGGGGAGACTAATCCAGTCTGGGCACCAGTCCCCCTCCAGAACCAGTGGAGGCTGTTATCTACTTGCGAAACTGTGGCTTTGCAATCCCCAGGATGGTACAGTGGGCAACCCACCCACTGTAGAGACTTGAGAGACTGTGGCTTTGCACTCCCCAGGATGGTACAGTGGGCAAGCCACCCACTGTAGAGACTTGAGAGACTGTGGCTTTGCACTCCCCAGGATGGTACAGTGGGCAAACCACCCACTGTAGAGACTTGAGAGACTGTGGCTTTGCACTCCCCAGGATACATCAATGGGCATGGAGCCCTGTCGTGGATCTGGCTTTGCACTCATCCGGTTGAGGTGCCCCCCCTTCCATTCCCCCTGAGGTGCCTGTAGTATTTCTATCTGATGCCCCAGCAGTGTTCTCTCCGTTTGTGGACAGGTATCTTTTGTGGGCCTCGCCCATGCATTTTTGGACTAGTGGTGCACGGACATTGATATGTGCATATCTGCACTACTTCTCGTAATGTATATACTTTTGAATGATTTTATAATATATCTGTATATTTTTGAGACATGTATATTGAAACATTACAATGTTTGAACTGATTTTGTTTTGTCTTTGCATTCTTCCGGGGGGGTTGTGGGTTGTTACTGTGATTTTTGTGAATGCATTGGTGTGTGTGTTGTAATATGCGAGGGTGGAGGTGGGGGTGGGGGTGTTTCGTGTGTGTCCCCCTAACTTTTGCCTCCCCCCTCCCCTATGTCGTAGGTGCAGTACTCACCGTTGTCTTCGCCGGCGCCGGCGTTGCTCTTCGTAGATGAGTAGGAATACAAGGGCCGGTAGGATTTGTAATTCCGGCTCCATGGAGTCCTCCTTCCTCGTGGGATGTGTTCAGGTGAGCGTTTTCCCATTGCAGTAACTGTTTCCGCCGTGTTTTTATCCACGGTGAATGCGCCCTGGAAAAGGTGGCGGATTGGCGGGTTGTGATACTATGGGCGGTACATTGTCTTCCGCCTGTCTGTTGGCGGTGACCGCCGCGCTGCTTGTCTGTACCGACGTGGCGGGCGGTGTGTTAAAGTGGCTGTCTTTGTTGGCGGTTTCCGGCAGGGTCATGATTACCTTTTTTTCTCCGCCGGACTGTTTGCGGTATTACCACACCTTTACCACCGTCCGCCAGGGTTGTAATGACCCCCTATATCTTATCTTCTTCTTGTTTCACAGAAACTAAAAAACTATCTTATCCTTACACATCGGTTTAACAGGGATCTCTAATCACTCTTTTTCACTCTAATCATTTTCTTTCTACACATAGGGGGTCATTCCAACCCTGGCGGTCATCGACCGCCAGGGTGGAGGACCACGGAAGCACCGCCAACAGGCTGGCGGTGCTTCCCTGCCCATTCTGACCGCGGCGGTAAAGCCGCGGTCAGAAAAGGGGATCCGGCGGTTTCCCGCCGGATTTCCCCTGTCTGGGCTGAATCTCCATGGCGGCGCTGCAAGCAGCGCCGCCATGGAGATTCCGACCCCCTTCCCGCCACCCTGTTTCTGGCGGTTTTTACTGCCAGGAACAGGATGGCGGGAACGGGTGTCATGGGGCCCCTGGGGGCCCCTGCACTGCCCATGCCACTGGCATGGGCAGTGCAGGGGACTCCTAACAGGGCCCCAGCATGATTTTCACTGTCTGCTTAGCAGACAGTGAAAATCGCGATGGGTGCAACTGCACCCGTCGCACCCCTGCAATACCGCCGGCTCCATTCGGAGCCGGCTTCTATGTTGCAGGGCCTTTCCCGCTGGGCCGGCAGGCGCTCCTTTGGCGGGCGCCCGCCGGCCCAGCAGGAAAGCCAGAATGGCCGCCGCAGTCTTTTGACCGCGGAGCGGCCAAATGGCGGTGACCGCATGGCGAGCAGCTACCGCCGCGGTCAGAATGACCGCCATAGTCCGGGAATAAAAAGAATGGATTGGTCACACCCCTGCATGTCATTTTGCATGCACAGACCCTATCTATCATTAAACTATTCTTGATAGGTCTACTAGTGACCTTAATCTGTTCATTCTGAATTGATTTCAGCCTTGAGAAAGCACCAGGTGGAATCACCGTAGGGGGTGAAACACGTGTCGGCTGCTGCAACTGTCTTACATTCACTTAATCTCTCTGGATATATTTATGCATCAATGACTGTTTCTTTTGGGCTCAATTTCTATCTACTGCACTAGAAGGGATTCATGAACTTATAAATAAAGACTGTGCACACCAAATTTATCTACTTGGGTTCTCATTCCTTCATACGGTTTGGATTCTTATACGAAGGGCTTATGGTCGATACCCCTTAAATTTTTGAGTTCCCACATATATAATTTCTCTAAATTGGGCAATCAATCAGGAAGGGAATTTTTGGACCTTTTACATATGATAAGAACTCCTCAATCAAATCTGATTTCACAAATATGACGTAAATTACTTAGCAATTTACAGAGAGTCAATAAAAAAAAGCAAAGCAGCACCACGCATTATGTATGTGTCATATAAGTTTTTATTTCCACATGAGAAATCATTCTAATCAATGGCAATCAATATACATATACAGGTGATGTTTTTGACTCAATGCTGTAAAATGTCCGTATCAGAAAAAATCAGAATGATGCGTTTTGTAAAGGAGTTGTCAGGTGACACCTGTTTTGTCCCTTTCACTGACTTCTTCAAGGCTGATCACATTAGAAGCAATTGTAAATGCAGAAGGAGAAATATTTACAAGATGGAAAAAAGGGGTCATAGGACCTCAACATACACAACACGCAATATCACAATACAAGAAAAGGTAGCTTTACAGCGTCTTAGCTATAACAAGTCCCTCATCATAAAGGAAGCTGACAATGGCAGCAATATCGTTATCATTAATAGATCAGACTATGTAGATGAAATTACAGACAAATGTCCAATAAGAATGCATATATGAAATTGAAAGTTAACCCTATGCAGGAGATCATAATATGTTTAAAAAGTCTATTACAATTATGGCAAGAATTATGTCTTCTCACAGATTTGGAATGCCGAAAAGTTTAATTGCTACACTGACTGCACCATGCATATATGTGCTGCCAAAAATGTGAATACCTTTGCCGGGACTATTATATCAAGTATCGGGTTTCTCACAGAGAAATTGTCAGAGTATATAGATAAAAATCTTCAACTATTCATCAGAAATCTTCTGTCTTTTATGCAAGACACTAAGGATGTTATTAAGAAATTGGAGGATGTACAATGGACAACTGACATGACATCGGTAACATTGGATGTGAACTAGCTCTATACTTGCATACAGAAAGATAGGGATTTGGAAGCAATTCTGCACTTCCTATCAAACAGATCAGCCGCATGCAGATATGATAATAGATATGATTGAGTTTGTTTTGGATAATAATGGCTTTCTTAGTGAGGGGCAATGGTATTGACAGGCTCAAGGTGTTGCTATGATTTTCTCCATCATATGCAAAACTCTACATGGGATTATTTGAATTTAGACGTGTATGGCAAAGTGCCCCCAACATCTTCTTTTGGGGGCACTTTACTGATGACATTCTTTTAATTTAACAGGATCTGAACCCCTTCTTATCAAACTCTAACCATCTCAATAATACCAACGATAACATCCAGAAGGATTTACTGTAAACCTACAGCTTGCAATGCTTTACTGCATGCCACAAGTGCTCACCCACAATCTCAATTGACAGCTATACATTATGGTGAGATGTAATGGGTAAAAAAAACCTGTAGTGAGCCTGAGGTCTGTGACAAAGAACTGGATAATTTAACAAATAGATTTAAACAGTGAGGCTCTCCAGAAACAGTCCCAGCTCAAGCTAGAAGTAAGATATCAGGGATCTCTAGGGCTGATTTGTTAAGGTGACAATGCAAATCCCCTGAAACGGATGGAGTGGGTACTATGATTCCCTTCTGTACACCTTACAGTTGTGACAGTAATGCAATATATAGGATTCTATAGAAACACTGGCACATACTTAGTACTGGCAGAGCACCGGCAAACATTATCTGTCTTAAACCTAGATTGGTTAATAAAAGAGAGGTTACAGTCAGAGATATGGTCTTTAACAGTTTTCTACCACAATCACTGTTTGGCAGGGAAACATGGATGTCCACTCCACCAAAAGGGTTTTTCAAGTGTGGTAATATGTTTAGTATTGCCTAACACAATATGTATGAATTCATCTTTAGTGGCAGTCACACGTATAAGATTGACACATTCATCAATTGTAATACACGATATGGGGTTTACTTACTGGTTTGTATATGTAAGACCATCTATGTGGGCAGCACAATTCTCCCTCTTAAGGAACGCATACAAGAGCACATACACGCCTTACGAACTAATGATTTAACACCCGCATTGATAAAAGAGTCACATGCTAATTCTGAGATTCCTGCTGTTCACTTTGTTGGTAATGACCGGACAAAAGCAAGCCACAGGGGGACAACCGGGAATTAGAACTGAGACAAAAATGAGACACATTGGATCATCAGACTTAGATCTTTAGAATATGAAATGAATCATGATAATGAGATGCATTACTTTTCATAACTTTCTTACATCTATGAAATGTAATATCTATATACAGTATTGTTCATATGCATACCTTTATTTGTCAGTTTTCGACATTACGACTAATACCATCAATGCATTAGTAATGTCTATAGAAGACTTAGGGGGTCATTACAACCCTGGCGGACGGTGTTAAAGGTGCGGTAATACCGCAAACAGGCCGGCGGACAAAAAAAGGGAATCATGACCGTGGCGGAAACCGCCAACATAGACAGCCACTTTAACACTCCGACCGCCACAGCGGTACAGACAAGCAGCGCGGCGGTCACCGCCAACAGACAGGCGGCAGACAATGTACCGCCCACAGTATCACAACCCGCCAATCCGCCACCTTTTCCGGGGCGGATTCACCGTGGATAAAAACAGGGCGGAAACAGCTTTTGCAATGGGAAAACGCTCACCTTCTACACATCCCACGAGGAAGGAGTACACCATGGAGCCGGAATTACAAATCCTACCTGCCCTTGTCTTCCTGCTAATTAATGAACACCAGCAATGGCGGTGGCGAAGACAACGGTGAGTACTGCACCTACGACATAGGGGAGGGGGAGGCAAAAGTCAGGGGGACACACACGAAACACCCCCACCACCACCCTCACCCTCGCACATTATAACACACACCAATGCATGTCAAAACATCACAGTAACAACCCACAACCCCCCCGGAAGAATGCAAAGACCAAAGGAAATCAGTCCAAAAATTGTAAAGTATCAAAATTCAGTTACCAAATATATACAGATATATATATACACATTCAAAAGTATATACATTACGAGAAGCAGTGCAGGTATGCACATATCAATGTCCGTGCACCACTGGTCCAAAAATGCATAGGCGAGGCCCACAATAGATACCTGTCCACAAACGGAGAGAACACTGCTGGGGCATCAGATCGAAATACAACAGGCACCTCAGGGGGAAGGGAAAGGGGGGGCACCTCAGCCGGATTACAGCACCATGCCAGATCCACAACGGAGCTCCATGCCCATTGATGTATCCAAGGGAGTGCAAAGCCACAGTCTCTCAAGTCTCCCAAGTGGGTGGGTTGCCCACTGAACAATCCTGGGGAGTGCAAAGTCACAGTCTCTCAAGTGGATAACAGTCTCCACTGGTTCTGGAGGGGGAATGGTGCCCACACTGCATTAGGCTCCCCGTGATGGTTCCTGTTCCGTCACAGTCACAGCTGTACATGGGATAACGATGCTTGATGTGGCGGTGTTCCCTTGTTCAGCGGTGCTTTGCCATGGCGGTGATTCCCTTGTTCAGCGGTGCTTTGCCCTGTTCAGCGGTCTTCACCATGGCGGTGATTCCCTTGTTCAGCGGTTCTATGCCCTGTTCAGTGGTGCTGTGCCCTGTTCAGCGGTCTTCACCATGGCGGTGATTCCCTTGTTCAGTGGTGCTTTGCCATGGCTGTCTCTGACCTGTGCATTGGTGTGTGGCATGACGGTCCCTCATTGCCCAGCGGGCTGTGGCAGCCGGGGCCCTCCTGGGCAATGACTCTGGCGGTGGTCTCCTGACCAGTGACGATACTCCTGCCCTCCTGGGCAATGACTCCGGCGGTGGTCTCCTGACCAGTGACGATACTCCTGCCCTCCTGGGCAATGACTCCGGTGGTGGTCTCCTGACCAGTGACGACGGTGCTGGCGGTGCCGTCCCGGCCCCCGGGGAGGATGGCGCCCTTCTCCGCCGTGCTACTCTCACCAGACTGTGCAGACTTCTTCTGGCCCTTCACCACCTTTGGAGGAGTCACAGCTGACTCTGCAATCCCCCTGGGACCCTTGTGAGCAGTTTTTCCTGCCAGGAGTCTTCACCCTGTCCCGTCGGCCACTTTCCAACTTGAGATGCTTTACAGGGGGTGGACTGGCAGTGCTTTGGCTCCGTGTCACACTGCCTGCCCTGGTGGCCAGTGCACTCCACACACCTGTAACACGCACCACTGGTACTGGAGTCTTTTTGGCTGAGGCGCTACTACAGGACTTATGAATTGGAGGGGTGGGGATCGGGGCAAAGAGGATAACGTTGCTGAGGGAGAGTTTATGACGAACACTGGGATGGGTAGCTGGAGGGGGTCTGGGAGTGGAGGAAGAGGAGGTGGTTGTTGGAGGTGTCACTTTAGGTGTTTTGGGTGCAGGTGCAGGTACTGGAGGCTGTCGTGAGGTGGATGGATGTTGGGTGTGTGGGTGCCCGTGTTTGTGTACTTTGGGAGGGGGCGTCACAGACACACTGGGAGAGGACACAGGGGACGTGTAAATGGGAGTGGGGGTGGAGAGTGCAGGTGAGCGGGGTGTGGTGCTGGGTGTTCTGGTGCGAGTCCTAGTGGCTGTAGATGTGGTGCATGCAGGTGAGAGTGTAGACGACACTGGGAGGGAGGAGGGAGACGATGAGGAGGGGGACACAGTGGAGGCAGTGGATGTTGCTGTGTCTGTATGTGTGTGATGCTTGTGTGAGGGCCTGTGGGATGTGTGGTGCCTATGTTTGCCTGAGCTACTTTTGTGTGTTGAGGTGTGTGCATGCTTGTCTGATGGTGTGCTTGGGATGGGCTGGGGTACAGGGGATTGGGTCTGGGTGGAGGAAGTTGGAGGGGGGAGGCTAGAGACAGGGACAATGGCTGCCATCAGTGCTGAGGCCAAAGATTGCAGGGTTCGATGAAGGGCAGCCTGACCAGAATGAATGCCCTCCAGGAATGCATTACCGTGTTGCAACTCCCTTTCTACACCCTGGATGGCAGTCACAATGGTAGACTGCCCAACAGTGAGTGACCTGAGGAGGTCAATGGCCTCCTCACTGAGGGCAGCAGGGGTGACAGGGGCAGGGTCTGAGGTGCCTGGGGCGAAGGTGATGCCCACCCTCCTGGATGAGCGGGCATGGGGCGAAGGCTGAGGGGCTGCTGGGAGGGCGGTGCTGGTAGGGGAGGTGGCGGCTGTACCTGTAGAAGTGTGGGGCACAGATGGTGCCACCACCACAAGGGAGCTCCCATCGGCGGGCGAGTCCGTGTCGCTGGTTGGTGATCCGGTGACCGACGTGAAGCTCCCCTCGCCCTCCGTCCCACTGGTGCATTCTGAGTCCGTGGTGTGGCCCTCCATGGCCATGTGGGATGCAGCTCCCTCATGCTCCGGTGCCACTGTACCTCCGCCTGATGATGCTGATGCACAAAAGAACAGGGAGAGCAGAGAAAGGGGGGGGGGGGACGACAGAAGAAAGACAGGTTGAGTGCATGGCTTACCGCTACCGTTGGCGGACAATACAGACACAGCAGCCCCCTGCACTACGCCGTGCTCCTGGCCTCCACAGATGCAATTCCTGGGATATGGCCTACATTGCTATGGTGGACATCTGCACACATGGATGCCACAGGGGCATGTATACCTGTACTTGTCACTCTACTGCGGTGGGGTGGAGTACCACATGGCCTGCATTATGGAGGGGCCTAGCCTATGGAAGTCGCCCTGGCCTAGGGAAACCCACAGCCCTCCTCCCACACCCAGACCCCTCAACTGCGCGCAAAGTCCCCAGAATGAGGGTGTACTCACCCCTTGTGTCTGCTGTGATGCCCTCAAGCGCCCATCCAACTCAGGGTAGGCCACCGCCAGGATCCGGAACATCAGGGGGGTCATGGGGCGACGGGCACCCCTCCCACGTTGGTAGGCCATCCCCAGCTGAGCCTCCGCCGTCTTCTTGCTCCAGCGGCGAATGTCCTCCCATCTTTTCCGGCAGTGGGTGCCCGCCTCTGGTGGACCCCCAGGATCCGTACGTCCTTGGCGATGGCACGCCAAATGTCCTTCTTCTGGTGGCCGCTGACCCACATGACATGCACAGGGGAAGAAGAGAAGTCATTAGCAAGAGCACCGTCGAAGTGAGTGGCCCACATCCCTGCCCTTGTCATGTGGCACATGCATTCACAGTCCTTCATGTTCACTGCACTCTGCCCCCTTCCCTCTTACAACCAGCCCTCTCCACCTAGGCATAGCCCATACAACGTGCTCCCTGTGTACTTACCTGTTGGTCTGGAGGACCGTAGAGTAGCGTGTGCTGGGGGAGGACCCCGTCCACGAGCTTCTCCAACTCCTGAGCAGTGAAGGCAGGGGCCCTTTCCCCAGACGCAGCAGCCATTGTCTCTTCCAGACCGAGGTCACAGCAGCACTTGCAGTGTAGGTCCTCTCCTGTCGAAGATAAGGTATCAAGTGATTGAACAGAGAGAAAATGGCGGTGACGTCCGCGGCGGTGACGTCCGCGGCGGTGCGTATCATCACCGCCGGCGCACTTCATCATTGGCTCCTGGGACCCATAGGGTCCAATGTTAACCAATGCAGCTTTGCGCTGCGGTCTTCGACCGCCTACCACGACGGTGTACAACGCCAGCGCAGTTACCTCACATCCCATTGTCCCACTTTACAGGTCAGGCAGCCGCCATTTCAGGGGCCCACATGGCTTAATTTGCAACTGCGTCACACATACCTAGGCCTACACTCGACACACATACAGGATGATTTTTGTCTTTGCTGTCGTGTTCAGTGTATCTGTGGGTACATACCTGGGATTTTGTTGACTCTGTGGTCGCTGTTGTCCTTCCTAGGCACCGTTAGCTTGGACATTTGAGAAGATGGCGGAATCCTCCGGTGTACCGACCGCTGGTGGACCTGTTGACAATGGAGGAGCGACATTTACTCATCACCTACAGGTTTGATTGTGCCACTATCCAGGAACTATGTACCCAGTTGGAGCCAGACCTGATGTCACCAATCCGCCATCCCACAGGAATCCCCCCTCAAGTGCAGGTGCTGTCAGTGCTCCATTTCCTTGCAAGTGGATCGTTTCAGACAACAGTGGCCATGGCATCAGGGATGTCCCAGCCTATGTTTTCCAACGTGCTGTTCAGAGTGTTGGCTGCCCTGCTGAAACACGTAAGGAGCTACATTGTTTTCCCTCAGGTGGAGGATTTGGTTACAGTGAAAGGTGACTTCTATGCCCTTGGACATATCCCCAACATCATAGGTGCTATTGATGGGACCCATGTAGCTCTGGTCCCCCCCCCACAGGAGTGAACAGGTGTACAGGAACCGGAAGAGTTATCATTCGATGAATGTACAGATTGTATGTTTGGCAGACCAGTACATCTCGCAGGTAAATGCTATGTTCCCTGGCTCTGTGCTTGACGCCTACATCCTGCGCAATAGCAGCATCCCTTATATGATGGGTCAACTCCAGAGGCACCGGGTGTGGCTATTGGGGGACTCTGTTTACCCCAACCTGTCCTGGCTATTGACCCCAGTGAGGAATCCCAGGACTCGGGCAGAGGAACGCTACAATGAGGCCCATGGGCGGACTAGGAGGGGGATCAAACGTACCTTCGGCCTCCTGAAGGCTAGGTTCAGGTGTCTGCATTTGACAGCTGGTTCCCTATTGTACTCACCGAAGAAGGTGTGCCAGATCATCATCGCCTGCTCGATGCTTCACAATCTTGCTTTGCGACGCCAGGTGCCTTTTCTGCAGGAGGATGGTCCAGATGGCGGTGTTGTGGCAGCTGTGGAGCCTGTGGAGCCTGTGGACAGTGATGAGGACGACGCTGAGGAAGAAGACATAGACAACAGGGAGTCAGTCATACAGCAATATTTCCAGTGACACACAGGTGAGAACAGTTTTCTTTTTACCATTAAATTCACTTTCACACTTCTACCTCTATCCTGTCTGTCAGTTCATAGCAGTATTTGGTCACTGAGTTGTACCTTTCCATTACGGTTTCACAGGTGTGGTTAGCAACGTGTGTCATCTGCTTGCATCCTTCAAGGACTTGTGATGTGTGACATAGGTATGTTGGCTTTACAATTGGAAACGCATGTTGACACTGTCATTGATTATACATATTTACCAAATCACAGACTGACTCCAGATTGTTTTGTGGTTCAAGGGTGTTTATTTCAGTGCTCAAAAATGGAGGGGGGTAGTAATATGGTGATGGGGGACGGTGGAGCAATGTCCATGGCAGAGTCCAGTCCATTAGTCACACAGGTGCACTGCCCAGATGGGCATAGGAAGTGGAGCTGGGGCAGTTCCAATCTGGACAGGGTAACAAAGTGAGAAAGTGGGAGGACAATCAGGGTGGTCTCATTTCCTGGCGGGGGTCTTGCCATCTTGCTCTGTCCTGTTCCTGGATCTCAGGGACCGCTTGCTGGTGGTTGTCCGTCTGCAGGGGTTGGGGTGCTGGTGTGGTGGTCCTGTGGCGGGGCGTCCTGTCCACTAGCGCCGGCGGAGGTGGTGGGCAGTTCATCGTCCATGCTAGTGTCAGGGGCCCCTTGGAGTACCACGGTGTCCCTCATGGTTTTTTGCATGTCCTTCAGCACCCCTACGATGGTGCCCAAGGTGGTTCTGATCGTTCTGAGCTCTTCCCTGAACACCAAATACAGTTCGTCCTGCAGGCGCTGGGTCTCCTGAAACTTGGCCAGGACCGTCGCCATCGTCTCCTGGGAGTGGTGGTAGGCTCCCATGATGGAGGAGAGGGCCTCGTGGAGGGTGGGTTCCCTTGGCCTGTCCGCCCACTGTCGCACAGCAGCCCTCCCAGTTCCCCTGTGTTCCTGTGCCTCCGTCCCCTGGACCGTGTGCCCACTACCACTGCCCCCAGGTCCCTGTTGTTGTTGGGGTGGTGGGTTATCCTGGGTTCCCTGTAGTGGTGGACACACAGCTGATTGACGTGTCCTGGGTACGGAGGTATGGGCCCGCTGGGTGGGTGCTGTGCTGGTGTTACCAGAGGGTGTAAGGTCAGTGTTGGGCTGTGCCTGTGCAAGGGGAACCGACTGTCCCGAGGCCCACGATGGTCCGGGCTGGTCATCAGGATCCAGTAGGGCAGAGCTGCTGTCGTCACTGTGGGCCTCTTCTGTGGGTGGAGTGGAGTTGTCTGGACCCTCCGGTGTGGTGACGTCCCGTAGTGGTCCTGCAGGGATATAAGAGCATGATTAGTGCATGTGTGTGTGTAATGGTGTGCAATGGGTGGGTGTTTGTGTACCCCAGTGCAAGCATTCCTGTGTGTGGGTTTGTGTGATGATGGTTAGGGGGTTGTTATGGGTATGTGCAGTGAGCATGCTTTGGTGAGGGGTGACCATGCTTTGTTTTTGCATGCGGGGCTTGGTGTTGGGATGTGTGGTTTGTGTTATGAGTACATTAGTGAGGAGTTGGAGTGATAGGGGAGGGGGTGAGGGTAGGGGTGTGTGATGGCATGCAGGTAGGGCGGGGGATATGATAGTTGAGATTTAACTTACCAGTGTCCATTCCTCCACCAACTCCTCCGAGGCCCTCTGGATGCATGATGGTCAAGACTTGCTCCTCCCATGTTGTTAGTTGTGGGGGAGGAGGTGGGGGTCCGCCGCCAGTCCGCTGTACCGCAATGTTGTGCCTGGAGACCACAGAACGCACCTTCCCCCGTAGGTCTTTACACCTCGTACTGATGTCATACAGATTTCTTGGATGCTGTCCCACAGCGTTGACCCTGTCCACGATTCTTTGCCATAGCTCCATCTTCCTGGCTACGGATGTGTGCTGCACCTGTGAGCCAAATAGCTGTGGCTAGACCCGTAGGATTTCCTCCACCATGACCCTGAGCTCCTCCTCGGAAAACCGGGGGTGTCTTTGGCGTGACATGAGGTGGTGTGGGTGATGTGTGGGGTGGTGTAAGTGTTGATGTGTGTGGTGATGTGTAGTGGTGTGTGGTGTTTTGTGCGTGTAATGTTGTATGGGTGATGGTGTTGTGTGCCTCTGTGTGGTGGGGTTCTCAGTTGCTGTGCTCTCTGTCTATCTGGCCTTCGATAGTGAATTATGGTCGTAGGGGTTTGTGGGTGATGTGGGTGTGTGTTTTATATTGTGTTTGGTGTGTGGGAGTGGTGTTTGTATGTGTATCAGGTGTGTGTATTTTGAATTGTCCAATGTGGTGGTGTTTTGGAGATGTGTGTGTATTTTGAGCGCGGCGGTGTGTACCGCCAATGGAATACCGCGGTTGAAAGACCGCCACGTGGATTCGTGGGTCGTGATAGCATAGGCGTGTTTCTGTTGGCCTGACGGTGGAGGTTTTGTTTTTGCCAGTTTATCACTGACCTTTGGTGTGGCGGTCTTGTGTGGGTGTCTGCATTTCGGCGGATTCCGAGATGTGTGTCATAATAGCTGTGGCGGAATTCCGCGGCCGCGGCGGTGTTTTGGCGGTCCTCTGCACTTCGGTAAGCGCCTTTTACCGCCAATGTTGTAATGAGGGCCTTAATTATATATCTTGCACACATTTGATTTTTCTAATTTATATTTAATGGACTTATTCTCCTTTTTTTTTAGATCAAGGTGGGCAGTCAAAGAGATTAGTTCATTATTGTGGGTATATGTATGATTACCATAGTCAAACATATTTTTTCATGTAGAACTCACTCTTTTAGCTGGTGCATATTCAATTATCATCTTAACCTGTGTTGAATCCACATATTCTGTTTGGATCTCAATTGCATATGCACCTCTCTCTCCTAATTTCTTAAACCCACAAATACTGGTATCTGAAATACTCTTTTTTCATCTTCCGACTCCATCTCTCAATTTGCATGCCATTTCCTTTATATGCCAAGGCCAAACCCTTGATTAGATATTCTGAAAGATTAAAAATAAATAAATTCCCTTAACATAGATTTATTAGAAATAAGGATATTAGATACGTAGACCAAGTATGATTGATGGACCGCCTCGTCTTTGACCTAATGGTAAATAGAATGGACTCTCACTTGTTTGTCTATTCCCAAAGTTCCATCACTATGTTTAGGATTTCAACGTTCTCTCACATACTACGTAGTGCATGTGGCACCACCGACTGATATTGGTTGGCACTCAGCGCAACATTCGAATACTTTTGACCAAGAGACCAGGTAACTTTAGGTGCTGTTCCAGCACCAGTGAGTTATTATTTGGGCTGAGGTGACAGTGTCCATTACGACATAACCACCTACACTTTGTGAACAGTTTTTGAACCAGGATTGCTATGTTTTTTTTTATGACTGCGATGCTCAAATTGCTGTTGCATTGTAAGTGTAGTTTTCCAAACGGTTTTGTAACCGGGATTGCAATAGTATCAGCTTTGTGACGGGGATTTTGAGATTTCTGTTGTATTGTGGGTATAATCTCGAAACTCTTCACCAAATACTTTATTTACTTTTGGACACAGTATAAACACAAGCATGAATATATATGACTTGTTGCTTATATGGTTTTTAGACACATAGCACCATATTGTGCGCCACAATTAGGGTGTCTCATCTGCATTTGTTTTAAATCTGACTCATTAAAACATTTTGGATATTTTGTTTTTGGAAATATTAAACATGCTTTTTAACCTACTTTATTGTTGGGACACCTATACACAGCCCGTCTTTGTACTATGGGTTAGTTTGGGTATGGCCAATATACAATGGATTAAAGCAGTGGTTTCACCAAGACACCATTTAATTAGTCTATTCTGGGTTACCTTTCCTGAGATGTTTGTGAACATCTTTCCACAGCTTGCTCTTTGGACTTATCATGGTCTGAAGAAGGGTGATTACTTACTCGCTGATACTGATTCTTTCTGAATCACAATATTATGGGACAGGCAGCATTTATAGAACAGAGGTGAATGAGGGCATACCTTTACTTAAGGTAGGTGACATCCAGCTTTTCTTGTTGGTCAATAACTCCATTGGCAGACAAGTTGACCACATCTCTCCTCTCCCTCATTTTTTGGGCTATTGTGTTTTTTGGCTATTGTGTTGCATCTTGTTGATCCCTCTTGATCTAGGATATTACAACACTGTTTGCATCAAATGTGTGACTACCCATGAGAGACTACTGAAAGTTAGAAGACCAGTGCTAAACTAGAATGAATTTTATATGAGGTAATCCCTGATCATCCCTCTTCTCCAACCTTTTCCATAATTATGGACTATTTGGTCACTTGTTGAGGTCTCTCTTCACCGGATAAACTTGATACCTCCTATGGATCTTTTATAGAATCAGTTTATTTTTTGGTAGATACCATCGACCACAAGCACATTAGTAATATATCTGTGACTGGATTACGAGTTGCACCTTTGTTTTGGGTGCTCAAATTTCAATACACCACTCACACAATGGCTCTCTTTATAGATGGTGCATGATGAGGATCTATACATCTTTTACCCTTACACATACTTTTCCTTTGGATTAGATGTTATGGACCGGGTGATGGGGTACACGATCTTTGAATAAGTTGAGGTACAAGACATATGACATTTATAATTTCAGTTTTTTTCTGCATCTCCAATCACTTCCAACGTGATCAGCCTTGAGGAAGTCCTGTGAAAGGGACAACACACGTGTTGGCTGACAAATCCCTTACAAAGACCGTCATTCTGAATTTTTGAGATATGAACATTTATTGGCATCGAGCTGAAGACATCTACTGCAACAAACTCTTTATATATATTGATTGTCATTGATTGGAATGACTTCTCATGTGGAAGTAAAAACTTATATGACACATACATAATACGTGGGACTACTTTGCCTTTTTTGACTGACTCTGTACATTGCTAAGTAATTTACAGCATATTTGTGAAGTTGTAATTTATTGAGGAGGCTATTGATGTAACTGTTTTTGATATATGTGCAGTGCTCTACTATATAACCTTGATGACTATTCATGCCTGATCTATGATTTAGTTAATACACGTTTTGGCAACTGGTGTGCAAGTAGCATTTAAAATATAATTGTATGGTAGGTCTACTATTGTTGTCACATGTACAGATGTACAACATGATATCACTTTTGTTGCCTCTGTAAAATTGATTATAACTTATTGCCTCTGGCCTCAGAGATTTCAGATATGTTAATTAATGTCCACTCTCTACATAGGCATGCACTTGACATTGTTGATCCACTTGCTCTGATTCTGAGCTGGATCTTTTTTCATCACTGAAACCTGGCTTAATGATTCAATTGCAATGGCTATTCCTGTAGACTATTGCTTTGTGCACTTGGACAGGGTTTATAGAAGGGGCGGGGTGTGGTAATTGCTTTTAAGCAGTCACTTCACTGGTCTTCCATCCAGCTGCCTGAGTTGCTCTGGCACTTTAACATACAAATAGATAGTCCTACTGATAAAGCAGTGGGTGCCCTGGTAGATAAATCGGCCTCTCAATTTGTCTCAGGTTGTGATTTCCCCTACTCACCGAAGTATTGACCTGATTTTCCCTAATTCTCTGATTGCAGTTAATAAACTGCAGGAGGTGGTCTGGTCTGACCATTTTCTTATCCTGTTTAGGTGGAGGCTATAAGACAATATCCAACAGGTCATGCATGGAAACAAGCAGGCTTTCCGAGCTTGGAACAAAATAAGAGAAAATTATTTTTCTGAGTTCTTGGCTAAGACTGATTCTTCCCTTACTAGTGTGATTGACTTGCATGTTGACCCTGCTCATATCTGGATCGATGCTGCCTCTCAGTTCTTGGCCCTTTGTCAGATGAAAAAGGAGAAGAAGTGTGTTGCCCCGCCCCTTGGTTTTCTTTCACCGTCAATTTGGAAGGGAGTGCTTGAAAGAATCTATAGAGAGAGTGGTGCAAGGACTATTCACTTGTCAGTAGGACCAGGTATCAGGAAGCTTTAAGGTCTTATGTTGCGATGAAATTGGAACAGGCATCTTACTTAAATCTAAAATTAATATGACTTCCAGTAGACCCAGAGAAATGTTTTAGATTGCCAAGTCATTCCTATCCCCTGAGGTTTGCCACACGGCTATTCCTCACTCTTAGGAACTTTGTAATGGGCTTGCTGTTTTCTTTCAGAACAAAATCAGTAATATCCAAAGGAGTCTACTTGTTCTTGTTCTGTAAGGACAGCAATTTCTTTCAGTTCAGCTGCATCTCTTTTGAGAAGTCTGGAGCAGTAATTTGGAGCTGTAAATCTGGTTTCTTTACCAATCCTTACACCATCCATCTTGGAACTGGCAGTGGAGGTAATTAATCCTGTGATAAATAAGGTCATCAATCTCTCACTATCGACTAGCAGTGTACCAGTGCCATGGAAGCTGGCTAAGTGTCTCCCCTTTTTGGAAAAGCTCTTCCTTAGATCCCAGGGTTTTTTCCATCTTTCGCCATCTTTCGGCCTGTCTCGTTTAGATGCTGTAAAAAAATGGTTAACACTCAAACATTTGAATTCTTGGAGCAGTGCAAGCTTTTGCATCCCAGTCAATCGGGGTTTTATCCCCAACATAGTTCTGAGACACTGTTAGTAGAAGTATCAGACCATTTTAAGCTGTCCCAGGGTCATGGGAAGAACTCTGCTTGGATTTTACTCGATCTTTCGGCGAAATTCAATACCATCTGATATGCCATGCTCCTGCAATGTCTTTATAATATGGGGGTTTGTGGCAATGTGTAGGACTGGATCAAATCATTCTTAGACTCCAGGGAGCAGTAGGTCTGGTTGGCACCTTTTTCCATCAGTCATCAAACCCCTCAAGCAGGTTGTGCCAAAGGGCTCTTCTTTGAGCCCTACTCTGTTTAATGTATATATGGCTCTGTTGTCCTCCCTGGTTGATTCTGTTGGATGTAAAATGATCTCCTATGCCAATGGCACACAGCTGCTGCTCTTTTTTGAGAGTGATCTTACATCTGTGGAGAAGCTCTTAAAGCCTGTATGCATGTTATTTGTGAATTGATGCACAGGAGTCAGCTTAAATGCAATTCTTCCAAGACAGAAATTTGTCTTTGTGGGTCAATCAAGCCAGCTGGTGGGAGACAGATTGGCCTACATCTTTAACAGCTCCCCCACCTCCTTTCTTACTGGCATAGAATCTCAGAATAAAATTTGACAACCAACTTCTTTTTCAATTGCAGGTTTTGGCAGTTGTGGATTCCTATTTTTGGCTGCTTTGAACCGGTAAGAAGTTTTTCAGTTTTTGCTGCTTCTTCACTCTAGCAAGATAGTAATCTATGCCTTGATTACCTCTAGACTTGACTATGTTAACGCTCTTTACCTAGGGTTTGTCGGATCTCCTGATTAGCCAGCTGTAGGTAGTCCTGAATGCCACTGACTATCTTATTTTCAGACTTCCTTGGCATTACCTCAAATCTATGAACTCTTCACTGGTTGCCTATTAAGAAGCAGATCTTTTAAAATATTTAGCACTAGTTCATCACACTCTTTTCTTCTCAAGCCCTCAGTATCTTGTGGAATGTTTTATGTCCTACTGTCTATCAAGAGCACTGCACTTGACTAAGGCGGCATTGGTGGTTGTACTGCGGGTTACATGTGTGAGAAAAGGGGTTGCTCTTTTTCTTTTTTTGCTGCTGAGGCTTGGAACCAGCTTTCCCTCGAACTTCAGCCCTTGGGCTTTGAATCTGTATTTGTAGGCGGTAGGAGGCAGGCTTGCTACATAGTGTACAAAATTGACGTTCACTGTGCAGAGTTCAAGCAACCCCACTTTGGTATCTAGAGGTAAAAAGCAGACCACCTAATGCTCTGATTTTGTGGTAGTGTGGGAGAGCAGTTAGGCTTATCTTTGAGATGTGCTAAGCATTTGTTGTACTCACAGTATCAATAAGTGTGGACACACAATCAGAAGAATAACTCGAGACCAATTTACAAAAATACTTCAGAATTTTATGGCATTTTTAAGACCAAGATCATCAATTTACGGTAAATACTTTTTTAGTTATGATTTTTCAAAATTTAGAAAATGTTCTGTTTTGTTCATAATGCACCGTAGGAATCAATAGTAAAATCTTTCAAAAATGCATATAAAGTCAGGAAATGCTCTCACAAGTGCCACCTTCTATTTTTAGGTTGAGATCGTTGAGATGTCCTGTGGGCCAGCCGGAGAAGTTTGGCTGGTTCCTGGTTCAAGTGGGAGCAGCGGCTGAAAGTCTTGGAGCTGGAGTGCAACGGAGAGGGGTCCACTTTGAAACACACTGCACAGATGGACTTAAAGGGAAGCTTGGTGGTCCCCTTGGCGGGTTGAGGTGGCAAAGGGTTAGGGACACCTAGAACACAGCTGGTTTGTTGATGCAGGGGCCAGGGAGGCCCGGCGCAGCGCAGCCAGGAGTCGTGCGTCTTAGAGTCCTTGGAGCCTGGAGCAGGTCACTTGGAGGGTAAATTGCAGGTCAGCAGGACCACTCTGGGGGTGGTTCCTGGGTCTCCTGAAGTCCCTCAACTGGTGCTTGCTTCTGGGCTTTCGAGAGTCCAGAGTGGAATTGCTTCTGGGTGTGCGATGTTGGGGGTCCAGTACCCTGGGTAATGCCACATCCCAGGCCCTAAAAGTCCCATTGCTACCAAACTTGGCACACAGGTAGAATTTGTCCTTCGGGTCTGTTTTGTGGATTTTGGTCAGGCTGCCTAGTCCATTTCATTGGTCAGTGGTCGGTTAGTGAACTGGACTTCACTGGTTCCTTGTCTGCAGGCTGCAGGAGAGGGATACCTTCACTCTGAAGGAGGTTCTTGGTGATTTTCAGAAGGCTGGAGGTGCACTGCACTTTTGTAGAGTCAGTCTGGTTTCCAGGTGATACTTCAGCGGCGATTGTCAAGTCCTTAGAGCACCAAGCAGGGTTTGGTGCCTTTTTCTTTGTGCAGGAGAACTTCTGGTCCTGTGCCTCGGGTCTTCTTTGTTCCTGGTCTTCTTGTGTTTATCAAATCTGTTCTGTTGGTCAAGGGATGCCCACTAAATACTGCATTTAGGGTGCATTAGGGGGAGTACCTGGTAGTGGGCAATGGGCTACCTGCCAAGGGTGGCTACACCCACTGGGTGGCCACTTCCTGTGGGAAGGGGGTCACATCCCTAACCCTGATTGGTTATTTTCCTGCCATCCAAGATGAAGGAACATGAAATGGAGTGGTCACCTCACCTCCCACACCTGAGGGGTGGTGCAGGCTGGGGATGGCCACTTCCCCTATCCTTGCTAGTTTTCCTGCCGGTTTTCCTGCCTAAAGTGGGGCAAATCCATTGGGCAGTCATCTGCTGCTTGCAGCAGAGGGGGGGGGGGGTCAGATTTCAAAGGTGGTAAAGCCTTTGAAGCTGGCTGCTGGTGCAGGGTGTCTGCCTGGGGGAGGATGTGTAACACCTTCACCCAGGAAAGGCTTTGTGTTCTGGCTCCTGAGAGGACAGGCTCTCACACTAGGAGACCAGAATCATGCCTGGTGGTGGCAGGCTGGTTAAGACCAGCCAGCAACCATACCAGGGCTGTTAGGTTTTGTAGGGGGCACCTCTAAGGTGCCTTCTGGGTACACTTTATAATAAATCCAACACTGGCATCAGTGTGGGTTTATCATTCTGAGTTGTTTGATACCAAATATCCCAGGGCTCAGAGAGGCCATCATGTAGCTGGGGAACTTGTATTGACCAGTGTCCAGTACATGCATTTGCTATGGCTCCCCTGTACACTTACTATGTTTTAAGGTTTAGCAATGACACAGTAGGAACATATTTGCTCATGCACACATATACCCTCACATGCATTATAGTGCACCCTGCCTTAGGGCTGTACAGCTTGCGAAGGGACTTACCTATATTGCATGCAGTGTTAGTGGGCATAGCACTCTGGGGGAGTGCCACGTCGAGTTTGCAACTCTAGATTCACCTTGCAATGTCAGTCTGCATGAGGCTGGTGTGGGGTCTCTCAGAGAGGCACAAATGGTGCTGCAGCTCTGAGGGGCCCTCTTCAGTACCTATGCCCTAGGTACCATGTGTACCATTTACTGGGGATTTACAAAGGGGCGGCAAGTCGAAAATAGTACAGCTTTGGGGGAAGAGATCTGGCCTTGGGAACCTGTTTAGCAGGGGCTCAGGGAAATTACAGTTTGAAACCACATCATTTTCCAGGCAAAATGCGGGGGGCTACTATGTCAAAAGAGGCCCTTTCTCACATAGACACTTGAAAACGTGGCTGTTCTTTTCTTGCTAATCAGGTGCAACTGTTGTTTTATTTGCTTCGCCACAGCGCATAGTTCTGGGACACACTTAGGACATGACATTCTTTAATTCCAAGTTTGCAGCAGACCGGAAGGCAGCAACATCTCTTTCTGTGTCTTGTATTATTGAGGCAGTTGCACAGCAGTGTATGCTAAATAGATTGCCATGAAAGGGGGGCAAGGCCCAGACGGTTCATAGAAGCTAACCAAAGTGCAATAGGAAAAATAAAGCAAATAGTTTAAACAAGCACTGGCAAAGCCAATTTATCTTGCCTTTGGGACATACTGGCTTTGCCAGCCCTTTCTTTGCTGATCATAAACTGGATAAACACACAATGTTAAAGTTAAAGCACAATATTAAAGTTAAAGCTCAAAGTTCAGTAAAAGCACAATGCAAAAAAAAAAACAAAAAAAAACAACTAAAAGTTGTGATGATGCATGACCAATGATCTATTCTGGTATAGTTACTATATAAGAATAGTAAGAAGGATTATTAAGGCTTGTACTTTGTTTTAAAATGTGATAAAAAAGTTATCACTGTAAAACACTTTGGATGAAATGTGCTGGTATTACGAGCAAAACATTTTTTAAAAAGAGAATTTTAAAAGAAAATTGTTTTTCAATAAAAGAAAAAATTAAAAGCTTGGAGGTGTACAGGTTAATTAACATGTAGCTAGTTGATAATGGCTAGCACAGACCGTTCACATCTGTAACACATAATACAATCAAATCACTTACAGACAGCTTTTAGTTGTCTGTTGTCAATAGATCTCTTGTGGACCATACCAAAAACATGCAGTGTGCTTACAGCAAGTCCATTACTGCACATTGATTGGCTTTCTTGTCACTCTCCTTTGCTTGCTTCTTAGTTGATGGGTTTCCTTCCTCTTCGTATGTTTGCCCCTCACCCAGCGCATTGCTCTTTTATCATCAAGAAGACTTGTATTCTTACACTGCTTACATTCAGGGAACTACTTTTATCTTTTCTTGTAGCACTACATGAGAATGAATATGCTTTCTTGCTCTTTCCCTTTTATGCTGGTTCACCATTTAAATTTTGCCCCATGCTCTTGATGTTGCTCCTTCCTCCCCCAGTGCTCAGCTTATCCATTTTTTTCCACCAACCCTCTCCACCTCAAACAACTCTGTTGCTCATCCACCCACTCCCCAATCCTTTCTCCCAAACCAAGAACAATTTCTCCTGAGGCACTTCTCCACTGGTCTTTAAAAAAATCTTTTTATCATTTGCTGTAAGGCAGCTCCTTTTTCAAATGTGCTTGTGTGATTTTAATATCAGTTTATTTACTATTCCTAGATTGGCATTTTTGAACTGTAAGGAAATGCCATTTGCCCCCACAGTTTTGGACTGATGCTGCTTGTTTTTCGACTCAGCGTGCACTGAGGTCTGCAAACCAGACCTCAGTGCCAGTGTTCTGACCCTATACAAACTGCATGTCAAATTGGCTACACCCATTTGGGCAAAGGCTGACTTACTTATAAGTCTCTAGTATATAGTATCCAGGGCACGTAAGACAGAGTGTCCCCTCAGGGCTGAAGCACTGCTTGTGCCACCCTGTGTATGACAAAGTATGAAATGGCTCCCAGCCTGCCATTGCAGACTGGAAGGACAGTGTTTACACTACCAGCTCAACATTTCTATTCAAACCAATGGCAAAGTCACCTTTTCCCTTAACAATATATGTAAGTCGCTCCTAAGAAAGGCCTATAGAGCCCTGTGGCAGGGAGCTGCATATTGTTAATTAGGACATATAACTTCCATATGTCTTAACAGCAACACTTCCAAATTATCATTTCACTGTGAATAAGTTAGTACCCCAATTAGCTAACACAGGGTTACCAGTTGGCACCCCAGCCTGGCTAACTTCTGAATAGGACTACCAAACTGGGTCATGTACAATTAATTGTGGCACTAAACCCAGCCTGATTCCAGGTCGAATTTAATACCACAATTACAGTTTGTCAACTTTTAGAAAGTTACACCTCTGTACTTCAGCTAGCCCAGTGGCCTCACAAAGGCCCTGGCACACAGACAAATTTCTGCCAGTCTGGGGAGACATGTGAGTGACTCCCGAGCCCAGGAACAATGGCAGTTGTTGCAGAGTGCGGTGTTACCTCCTCTACCTGGATGGCCATTCAGGGTGTTAGCCCAAAAGGCAGGCTTCACAGGGGAAGCTGCCTTTCTGAGGAATGTAGCAATAACACCACTGAGCAGAATGCCTTTTGTTGCTGCAAATATAGTGGAGACAGGGCCAGAGAGTTAAAACTTGCACCCAAATCAGTTTTTCCATCAACGTGTAGCCTCTGGTAGCCACACCTGTAGAAGGGCTACCAAGCTCTTGGCAACCCAAGAAGGGTCGTTCCATCTTGAAAGGGGAAAGAATGTTGCACTGTTGGACAGCCAGATGCCAAACATCACTAGATAGGAGGGGAACCAGTAGCCAATTGGCTAGAGGCCATGTGGTCCCCTCAAGGTACAGTGGCGTAACTAGAGCCCCCCTCCTTGCAAAAACAATGAAAGGGCCCCCTCTGGACTCCCTCAGGCCAAGTGCTGTGCAGAGGGGGCCCCCTGGAGGCTGGGGCCCCCTGGAGCCCGGCGGCCCCCCGCACTGAGGGGGCTGCAAGACCTTTGTCATGCCAGTGTCAAGGTGTTTTCCTGGGATAAATATGGCACCCCATGCTTCCTGCCCCCTCCAATCACATTGAATTTAGTGAGAGGACTGAAGAAGGACTGCCAAGCTGCCCTTGAAATCACACAAAGAGAATTGTTATAGAATACCAGGGCACATCAACATAGTCCACAAAGTCCATGTAAATAGTAGTGTGTAAGACAAAGGGGGTGATTCTGACCGCGGCGGTCGCCGCCCGCCAAGCGGTTCCCGCCGAAAGACTGCTCCGCGGTCAAAAGACCGCAGCGGTCATACTGGCTTTCCCACGGGGCCGGCGGGCGACCGCCAGAAGACCGCCGGCCGGCCCAGCGGGAAAGCCCCGTCAACAAGGAAGCCGGCTCAGAATTGAGCCGGCGGAGTTGAAGGGGTGCGACGGGTGCAGTGGCACCCGTCGCGATTTTCACTGTCTGCACAGCAGACAGTGAACATTTTTGTGGGGCCCTCTTACGGGGGCCCCTCGACACCCCATACCGCCATCCTGTTCCTGGCGGGCGAACCGCCAGGAACAGGATGGCGGTATGGGGTGTCAGAATCCCCATGGCGGCGCAGCAAGCTGCGCCGCCATGGCGGATTCCCATGGGCAGCGGAAAGTCGGCGGTACACCGCCGGCTTTCCGCTTCTGGCCGCGGCTGTACCGCCGCGGTCAGAATGCCCGGCGGAGCACCGCCAGCCTGTTGGCGGTGCTACCGCCAACCTCCGCCCTGGCGGTAATTACCGCCAGGGTCAGAATGACCCCCAAAGTCCTCAAAGCACATAGTCATCCCCAGATTTAAGAAACCCGCCTGGGTACGCAAATGTTCCACTTTGAGAGCTGCCAAACCTTTGAATTCTTTACCCCTCAGTCTAAAATCTATGCTGGAAGGCCTTAAAAACATAGCTTGTTAATAAGTAGAATGTGGATCTAATTAAACAGCGGAGCTAGCACCAAGACACCCAAGGGTAATCAAGCGCTATACAAGTATCTATAGCATAAAATATCTATAACTAGGATGAAGATGAATTGCTTAAATTGTGCCAGTATTTTGCGATATGCACTCACTTGTTAACACCAGCACTTACCTAAGACAGCCCAGCACGTGGTAGCATTGTCTGTCTATTTCTGCACGAGTACATCTGTTGAACAATTAAATGCTAATCTAAAAACACCATTCTAGATTGTCCAGACAATTGCTACTGCTTTGGATGGTTTGGAATTGGCAAAACTGTTACATTTATAAGAGTGTGATGTTTAGTAGGGAGCTTTTATGCTGACAAGTGGCAGTCATGGGTATTGCAGTCGGTTATGCAATGTGGAGTGGATTCTTGAGCAATAACATGGGCTCTGGCGCTGGTTTAATTACAAATTAAGCACTAGATATTCTAGAAAATGTATTGCAAAATCGGAATGTAAATGATAAATGTAGGCCAGCCTAAATCCCTTTGGAAAATGAAGCCTTTTAGTACCATACAATCTCAAGTAATAATTGAGGAAGTCCCCAGGCCTGCCAAGTGTCACACACTCTCAGCTGCGCAGCCCGGAACTTGTGACTTGAAACACACAAAAGTAATGGGAGGATTTGTCTAACCACCGGCGATCGCTCAGCGTAGGATTACAACACATTGGGGGCCATTACAACATTGGCGGTAAAAGGCGCTTACCGCCGTGCAGAAGACCGCCAATACACCGCCACGGCCGCGGAATTCCACCACAGCTATTATGACACACATCTCGGAATCCGCCGAAATTCAGACACCCACAGAAGTCCGCCACACCAAAGGTCAGTGTTAAACTGGCGAAAACAAAACCTCCACGCCAACAGAAACACGCCCATGCTATTACGACCCACGAATCCACGTGGCGGTCTTTCAACCGCGGTGTTCCATTGGCGGTACACACCGCCGCGCTCAAAATACACACACATCTCCAAAACACCGCCACATTGGACAATTCCAAATACACACACCTGATACACATACAAACACCACTCCCACACACCCAATGCAATATAAAACACACACCCACATCACCCACAAACCTCTACGACCACAATTCATGACCGAAGGCCAGAGAGACAGAGAGCACAGCAACTGAGAACCCCACCACACAGAGGCACACAACACCATCACCCATACAACATTACACTCACAATACACCACACACCACCACACATCAACACTGACACCACCCCACACATCACCCACACCACCCCATGTCACGCCAAAGACACCCCCGGTTTTCCGAGGAGAGGCTCCGGGTCAAGGTGGAGGAAATCCTACGGGTAGAGCCACAGCTATTTGGCTCACAGGTGCAGCACACATCCATAGCCAGGAAGATGGAGCTATGGCGCAGAATAGTGGACAGGGTCAACGCTGTGGGATAGCATCCAAGAAATCGGGAGGACATCAGGAAGAGGTGGAACGACCTACGGGGGGAGGTGCGTTCAGTGGTCTCCAGGCACAACATTGCGGTTCAGCGTACTGGCGGCGGACCCCCACCTCCTCCCCCACAACTAACAACATGGGAGGAGCAAGTCTTGACCATCATGCATCCAGAGGGCCTCGGAGGAGTCGGTGGAGGAATGGACACTGGTAAGTCAAATCTTAACTATCATATCCCCCACCCTACCTGCATGCTATCACATACTCCCACCCTCGCCCCCTCCCCTATCACTCAAACTCCTCACTAATGTACTAATAACACAAACCACCCATCCCAACACCAAGCCCTGCATGACACAACTAAGCATGGTCACCCCTCACTAAAGCATGCTCACTGCACATACCCAGAACAACCCCCTAACCATCATCACACAAACCCACACACAGGAATGCTTGCACTGGCGTACACGGTGAGCCACCCATTGCACACCGTGACACACACACATGCAATAATCATGCTCTTATGCCCCTGTAGGATCATAAAGGACCGTCACCACACCGGAGGGTCCAGACAACTCCACTCCACCCACAGAAGAGGCCCACAGTGATGATAGCAGCTCTGCCCTACTGGATTCTGATGACCAGCCCGGACCATCGTGGGCCTCGGGACAGTCGGTTCCCCTTGCACAGGCACAGCCCAACACTGACCTTACACCCTCTGGTAACACCAGCACAGCACCCACCCAGCGGGCCCATACCTCCGTACCCAGGACACGTCAATCAGCACAGAAACACGCCCATGCTATTACGACCCACAAATCCACGTGGCGGTCTTTCAACCGCGGTGTTCCATTGGCGGTACACACCGCCGCGCTCAAAATACACACACATCTCCAAAACACCGCCACATTGGACAATTCCAAATACACACACCTGATACACATACAAACACCACTCCCACACACCCAATGCAATATAAAACACACACCGACATCACCCACAAACCTCTACGACCACAATTCACGACCGAAGGCCAGAGAGACAGAGAGCACAGCAACTGTGTCCACCACTACAGGGGACCCAGGAGAACCCACCACCCCACGAAAATCAGGGACCTGGGGGCAGTGGTAGTGGGCTCACGGTCCAGGGGACGGAGGCACAGGAACACAGGGAAACTGGGAGGGCTGCTGTGCGACAGGGGGCGGACAGGCCAAGGGAACCCACTCTCCACGAGGGCCTATCCTCCATCATGGGAGCATACCACCACTCCCAGGAGACAATGGCGACGGTACTGGCCAAGTTTCAGGAGACCCAGCGCCTGCAGGAGGAGCAGTATTTGGGGTTCAGGGAGGAGCTCAGGACCATCAGCTCTGCCCTGGGCACCATCGTAGGGGTGCTGAAGGACATACAGCAGACCTTGAGGGACACCGTGGCACTCCAAGGAGCCCCTGACACTAGCCTGGACGATGAACTGCCCACCACCTCCGCCGGCGCTAGTGGACAGGACGCCCCGCCACAGGACCACCACACCAGCACCCCACCCCCTGCAGACGGACAACCACCACGCAAGCGGTCCCTGAGATCCAGGAACAGGACAGAGCAAGATGGCAAGACCCCCGCCAGGAAATGAGACCACCCTGATTGTCCTCCCACTGTCCCACTTTGTTACCCTGTCCATACTTTAACTGCCCCAGCTCCTCTTCCTATGCCCATATGGGCAGTGCACCTGTGTGACCAATGGACTGGACTCTGCCAAGGACATTCCTCCACCGTCCCCCATCACCATATTACAACCCCCCTCCATTTTTGAGCACTTAAATAAACACCCTTGAACCACAAAACAATCTGGAGTCAGTCTGTGATTTGGTAAATATGTATTATCCATTACAGTGTCAAAATGCGTTTCCAATAGTAATGCCAACATACCTATGTCACACATCACAAGTCCTTGATGGATGCAAGCAGATGACACATGTTGGTAACCACACCTGTGAAACCGTAATGGAAAGGTACAACTCAGTGACCAAATACTGCTATGAAATGACACACAGGATAGAGGAAGACGTGTGAAAGTGAATGTAATGGTAAAAATGAAAATGTTCTCACCTGTGTGTCACTGGAAATATTGCTGTATGACTGACTTCCTGTTGTCTATATCTTCTTCCTCAGCTTCCTCCTCATCACTGTCCACAGGGTCCACAGGCTCCACAGCTGCCACAACACCGCCATCTGGTCCATCCTCCTGCACAAAAGGTACCTGGCGTCGCAAAGCAAGATTGTGAAGCATCGAGCAGGCGATGATGATCTGGCACACCTTCTTTGGTGAGTAGAATAGGGAACCACCTGTCATATGGAGGCACCTGAACCTGGCCTTCAGGAGGCCGAAGGTGCGTTCGATCACCCTCCTAGTCCGCCCATGGGCCTCATTGTAGCGTTCCTCTGCCCTGGTCCTGGGATTCCTCACTGGGGTCAATAGCCAGGACAGGTTGGGGTAACCAGAGTCCCCTAATAGCCACACACGGTGCCTCTGGAGTTGACCCATCATATAAGGGATGCTGCTATTCTGCAGGATGTAGGCGTCATGCACAGAGCCAGGGAACATAGCATTTACCTGAGAGATGTACTGGTCTGCCAAACATACCATCTGTACATTCATAGAATGATAACTCTTCTGGTTCCTGTACACCTGTTCACTCCTGTGGGGGGGGACCAGAGCTACATGGGTCCCATCAATAGCACCTATGATGTTGGGGATATGTCCAAGGGCATAGAAGTCACCTTTAACTGTAGCCAAATCTTCCACCTCAGGGAAAATGATGTATCTCCTTACGTGTTTCAGCAGTGCAGCCAACACTCTGGACAACACGTTGGAAAACATAGGCTGGGACATCCCTGAAGCCATGGCCACTGTTGTCTGAAAAGACCCACTAGCAAGGAAATGGAGCACTGACAGCACCTGCACGTCAGGGAGGATTCCAGTGGGATGGCGGATTGGTGACATCAGGTCTGGCTCCAACTGGGTACATAGTTCCTGGATAGTGGCACGGTCAAACCTGTAGGTGACGATTAAATGTCGCTCCTCCATTGTCAACAGGTCCACCAGCGGTCGGTACACCGGAGGATTCCGCCATCTTCTCAATTGTCCCAGCTGACGGTGCCTAGGAAGGACAACAGCGACCACAGAGTCAACTAATTTCCAGGTATGTACCCACAGATATACAGAACACGACAACAAACACAAAATCCTTCCTGTATGTGCGTTGAGTGTAGGCCTAGCTATGTGTGACGCAATAGTAAATGAAGCCATGTGGGCCCCTGAAATGGCGACTGCCTGACCTCTAAACTGGGACAATGGGAATGTGAGGTCACTGCGCTGGCGTTGTACCCCGTTGTGGTAGGCGGTCATAGACCGCGGACGTCACCGCCATTTTCTATCTGTTTAATCACTCGATACCTGATCTTCGACAGGAGAGGACCTACACTGCAAGTGCTGCTGTGACCTCGGTCTAGAAGAGACAATGGCTGCTGCGTCTGGGGAAAGGGCCCCTGCCTTCACTGCTCAGGAGTTGGAGAAACTAGTAGACGGGGGCCTCCCCCAGTACACGCTACTCTACGGTCCTCCAGACCAACAGGTAAGTACACAGGGAGCACGTTGTATGGGCTATGCCTGGGTGGAGAGGGCTGGTTGTAAGAGGGAAGGGGGCAGAGTTCAGGGAACATGAGTGCATGTGAATGCATGTGCCACATGGCAAGGGTAGGGATGGGGGACACTCACATCGACGGTGCAGTTGGTAATGACTTCTCTTCTTCCCTTGTGCATGTCATGTAGGTCAGCGCCCACCAGAAGAAAGACATTTGGCATGCCATCGCCAAGGAAGTCCGGACCCTGGGGGTCCACCAGAGACGGGGCACTCACTGCCGGAAAAGATGGGAGGACATTCACCGCTGGAGCAAGAAGACGGCGGAGGCTCAGCTGGGGATGGCCTCCCAATGTGGGAGGGGTGCCCGTCGCACCATGACCCCCCTGATGTTCCGGATCCTGGCGGTGGCCTACCCGGAGTTGGATGGGCACTTGAGGGCATCACAGCAGACACAAGGGGGTGAGTACAACCTCATTCTGGGTACTTGGCGCGCAGTTGAGGGGTCTGGCTGGGGGAGGAGGGCTGTGGGTGTACCTAAGCCAGGCAGAAATACGTAGGCTAGGCCCCTCCGTAATGCAGGGCATGTGGCACTCCACCCCACCTCAGTAGTGGGCCAAGTACAGATATAGATGCCCCTGTGGCATCCATGTGTGCAGATGTCCACCATAGGCATGTAGGCCATATCCCAGGATTTGCATCTGTAGAGGCCAAGAGCACGGCATAGTGCAGGGGGCTGCTGTGTCTGTATTGTAAGCGGTAAGCCATGCACTCAACCTGTCTTTCTTCTGTCGTCCCCTCCCCCTTTTTCTGCTCTCCCTGTTCTTTTGTGCATCAGCATCATCAGGCGGAGGTACAGTGGCACCGGGGCACGAGGGAGCTGCATCCCACGTGGCCACGGAGGGCCACACCATGGACTCAGAATGCACCAGTGGGACGGAGGGTGAGGGGAGCTTCACGTCGGTCACCGGATCACCAACCAGCGACACGGACTAGTCCGCCGATTGGAGCTCCCTTGTGGTGGCGGCACCATCTGTGCACCCCACTTCTACAGGTACAGCCACCACCTCCCCTACCAGCACTGCCCTCCCAGCAGCCCCTCAGCGTTCGCCCCGTGCCCGCTCACCCAGGAGGGTGGGCATCTCCTTCGCCCCAGGCACCTCAGGCCCTGCCCCAGTCACCCCTGCTGCCCTCAGTGAGGAGACCATTGACCTCCTCAGGTAACTCACTGTTGGGCAGTCTACCATTGTGAATGCCATCCAGGGTGTAGAAAGGGAGTTGCAACACACTAATGCATTCCTGGAGGGCATTCATTCTGGTCAGGCTGCCCATCATCGAACCCTGCAATCTCTGGCCTCAGCACTGATGGCAGCCATTGTCCCTGTCTCTAGCCTCCCCCTTCCAACTTCCTCCACCCAGACCCAATCCCCTGTACCCCAGCCTGTCCCAAGCACACCATCAGACAAGCATGCATACACCTCAACACCCAAAAGTAGCTCAGGCAAACATAGGCCCCACACAACCCACAGGCACTCACACAAGCATCACCCACATGCAGACACAGCAAGATCCACTGCCTCCACTGTGTCCCCCTCCTCGTCGTCTCCCTCCTCCCTCCCAGTCTCGTCTACACTCTCACCTGCATGCACTACATCTACAGGCACCAGGACTTGCACCAGAACACCCAGCACCACACCCGCTCACCTGCACTCACCACCGCCACTCCCATTTACACGTCCCCTGTGTCCTCTCCCAGTGTGTCTGTGACGCCCCCTCCCAAAGTACACAAACGCGGGCACCCACACACCCAACATCCATCCACCTCACGACAGCCTCCAGTACCTACACCTGCACCCAAAACACCTAAAGTGACACCTCCTACAACCACCTCCTCTTCCTCCACTCCCAGACCCCCTCCAGCTACCCATCCCAGTGTTCGTCAGAAACTGTCCCTCTGCAACGTTGACCTGTTTGCCCTCACCCCCTCCCCTCCAATTCATCAGTCCCGTCGTAGCGCCTCAGCCAAAAAGACTCCAGTACCAGTGGTGCGTGTTACAGGTGTGGTAGTGCACCGGCCACCAGGGCAGGCAGTATGACACGGAGCCAAGGCACTGCCAGTCCACCCCCTGTAAAGCATCTGAAGTTGGAAAGTGGCCGACGGGATCGGGTGAAGACTCCTGGAGGCAAAACAACTCACAGGGTTCCCAGGGGGATTGCAGAGTCAGCTGTGACTCCTCCAAAGGTGGTGAAGGGCCAGAAGAAGTCTGCACAGCCTGGTGTGAGCAGCACGGCGGAGAAGGGCGGCATCCTTCCCGGCGGCCTGGACGCTACCACCAGCACCGTCGTCACTGGTCAGGAGACCACCGCCACCGCCGGAGTCATTGCCCAGGAGGGCACAAGTATTGTCACTGGTTAGGAGACCACCGCCAGAGTCATTGCCCAGGAGGGCACAAGTATCGTCACTGGTCAGGAGACCGCCGCCGGAGTCATTGCCCAGGAGGGCACAAGTATCATCACTGGTCAGGAGACCACCGCCATCGCTGGAGTCATTGCCCAGGAGGGCAGAAGTATCGTCACTGGTCAGGAGACCACCACCACTGCCAGAGTCATTGCCCAGGAGGGTACAAGTATCGTCACTGGTCAGGAGACCACCGCCGGAGTCATTGCCCAGGAGGGCACAAGTATCGTCACTGGTCAGGAGACCACCGCCACCGCCGGAGTCATTGCCCAGGAGGGCACAAGTATCGTCACTGGTCAGTAGACCACCGCCGGAGTCATTGCCCAGGAGGGCACAAGTATCGTCACTGGTCAGGAGGCCACCGCAAGAGTCAGTGCCCAGGAGGGCACAAGTATCGTCACTGGTCAGGAGACCACCGCCAGACTCAGTGCCCAGGAGGGCTCCGGCAACCACAGCCCCGCTGGGCAATGAGGGACCGTCATGCCACACACCAATGCACAGGTCAGAGACCGCCATGGCAAAGCACCGCTGAACAGGGCATGCACTGCTGAACAGGGCAAGCACCGCTGAACAGGCCTGAGACCGCCATGGCAAAGCACTGCTGAACAGTAGAGAGACCGCCATGGCAAAGCACCACTGAACAGTCCAGAGACCGCCATGGCAAAGCACCGCTGAACAGGGCAGAGCACCGCTGCAGAAGGAAAAGACTGACACATCAAGCATCGTTATCCCATGTGCAGCTGTGACAGTGACGGGACAGGAACTGTCACGGGGAGACTAATCCAGTCTAGGCACCATTCCCCCTCCAGAACCAGTGGAGAGATCCATCCACTACCTCTGTCCTTCACAGGATGAAGCACTCTGGGCACCAGTCCCCCTCCAGAACCAGTGGAGGCTGTTATCTACTTGAGAGACTGTGGCTTTGCAATCCCCAGAATTGAACAGTGGGCAACCCACCCACTGTAGAGACTTGAGAGACTGTGGCTTTGCACTCCCCAGGATATGGCAGTGGGCAACCCACCCACTGTAGAGACTTGTGAGACTGTGGCTTTGCACTCCCAGGATTGAACAGTGGGGAACCCACCCACTGTAGAGACTTGTGAGACTGTGGCTTTGCACTCCCCAGGATTTGGCAGTGGGCAACCCACCCACTGTAGAGACTTGTGAGACTGTGGCTTTGCACTCCCCAGGATTGAACAGTGGGCAACCCACCGGCTGTAGAGACTTGTGAGACTGTGGCTTTGCACTCCCCAGGAGATGGCAGTGGGCAACCCACCCACTGAAGAGACTTGTGAGACTGTGGCTTTGCACTCCCCAGGATTGAACAGTGGGCAACCCACCCACTGTAGAGACTTGTGAGACGGTGGCTTTGCACTCCCCAGGAGATGGCAATGGACAACCCACCCACTGTAGAGACTTGTGAGACTGTGGCTTTGCACTCCCCAGGATACATCAATGGGCATGGAGCCCCGTCGTGGATGTGGCGTGGTGCTGTAATCCGGCTGAGGTGCCACCCCCTTCCCTTCCCCCTGAGGTGCCTGTTGTATTTCTCTCTGATGCCCCGGCAGTGTTCCCTCCGTTTGTGGACAGGTATCTTGTGTGGGCCTCACTCATGCATTTTTGGCCCAGTGGTGCACGTACATTGAGATGTGCATATCTGCACTACTTCTCGTAATGTATATACTTTTGAATGAGTTTATATATATCTGTATATATTTGAAACATGTATTTTGATACATTACAATGTTTGAACTGATTTCGTTTTGTCTTTGCATTCTTCCGGGGGGTTTGTGGGTTGTGACTGTGATGTTTGGAAATGCATTGGTGTGTGTGTTGTAATGTGCAAGGGTGGGGGTGGGGGTGTTGCGTTTGTGTCCCCCTGACTTTTGCCTCACCCCTCCCATATGTCGTAGGTGCAGTACTCACCGTTGTCTTTGCCGCCGCTGGTCTTCGTAGATGAGTAGGAAGGCAAGGGCAGGTAGGATTTGTAATTCCGGCTCCATGGTGTCCTCCTTCCTCGTGGGATGTGTTAAGGTGAGCGTGTTCCCATTGCAAAAGCTGTTTCCGCCGTGTTTTTATCCACGGTGAATCCGCCCCGGAAAAGGTGGCGGATTGGCGGGTTGTGATACTGTGGGCGGTACATTGTCTTCCGCCTGTCTGTTGGCGGTGACCGCCGCGCTGCTTGTCTGTACCTCCGTGGCGGTC
Source organism: Pleurodeles waltl (assembly GCF_031143425.1). Lineage (NCBI taxonomy): Eukaryota > Metazoa > Chordata > Amphibia > Caudata > Salamandridae > Pleurodeles > Pleurodeles waltl. The sequence continues at coordinate 969,569,624 of NC_090440.1, read as the reverse complement.
GGAGTGTTAAAGTGGCTGTCTATGTTGGCTGTTTCCGCCACGGTCATAATTCCCTTTTTTTGTCCGCCGACCTGTTTGCAGTATTACCGCACCTTTAACACCGTCCGCCAGGGTTGTAATGACCACCATTATCTTTTGCCCATCATACCACTTCAGCTCAGACCCAGTCATATACAAATCAATGGTCAAGCAAGCTTTCTCCAGAGTTAATCCCAAAACGCTGGTACTCAGTCTTTCTATTATGAAAGCTTAGACTATTGAAGGCCACATTCAAAAGCACTCTTAGCAAAGGTGAAAGCTTAGCCTTTGCTGATTCGAAATTGAAAGCCCTATGGGTCAACATCCACCACAACTTAATGTATATGATAAGCTTATCATTATATTGTAGTCATTGTCTGGTCACCCTCTAGCTTGTACTATTTGCTTGTTTCTAAATTCCAGATTACCTTATTTTATTGTTAACTCTGTTTTCTATTGCTGATTTGTCGTGTTTGTTACTCTCTAACAATGATGTGTTGATCGCTGTTTATTGTGATCTTCTGCCTTTTGAAATTTCTTGATTTGTGGTCTTCTTGTAAATGTGAAATTCATGAAATACTTGTGTGGCACCAAGAGGCCCAGGAGTCTGTGCTATATGAAACTGCTGATTTAAAAATTAATAAATATAAATGTTCAGGGTAAGTGTATTAGGTAAACATTTCCATTTCAATATAGGGGTTGACACTAGACAAGTGCATATGTGTTTGTGTGTGTTTTTGGAGGAAGAGGGATCAAAGCATCTAAGATATAAAGCTTTTTAACCACTATTGCTTTACCTTATGTGTATAGATAGTCTAAGAGAGCTTTGGGTTTTCGAACACTCTAATAATATAATATAACATAACGTAACGTAATGTAACATAACATGAAATGATCATCTGCATGGGAAAGTGAGTGGAGTATGCAGTCAAGTCTACAGTTGGATTGAGGTGACTGCAAGTGAATGTTGGTGAAGGCAAGAGTGGCCTATAGTTGCTTTAAGAGGTGTCATGATGGCTCTTGATATGGTTGGTGAAATCCATAGGTGCTTGGAGGCGGCATGGGAAATCTGCAAAGGACTGAGGACAGTACTGTGATCTTTAGACAACAATCCTAGAGAGCACAGGGGATGGCAATGTGATCAAACAGAGGATGAGGGTCTTAGGTTGTGTTGATGGGACAGAGCATGTGCTGTCACTTCAAGACCTTTTGTTTTCCAACAGTTTGCTCAGAGACTTCCCATTATGTACAATTGGTTGGCTTCATTGTCACTCAGGCATGTTTGTTATTGGTCAGATACTGTGGGCTTCCTTCCTCTTCATATGTATGCCTCGCCCCTGCTACATGACTGCTTTACTTGACTCCTTCCATTGCTCATTTTTCTAGGTGCTACTTTTTTCTTTGTGTTTAAGCACTCTACAGGAGTAGCTACCTTGCTCATGCACTTCTCCCCCCTCCACAGTCTGTTTTCTTGCCCACACCTGCCCCCATCCTCCTGTTGTTGCCAGTGTTCAATGACCCCTCTAGCCCACTCCTGCCACCACCTACCCCTCACCTTCCCTCCTTCTATTGTTGCTTGCCCCACCCACCATCCCTTTCTTCTGCCTTCTGTTATTGCTTGCCCTCATCCACCCCTTCCTCCAACCGTTGGGGCTTGCCACCACCCATCATCTCACACTTGCTCCTTCCTTTGCTGTTTGCTACACACCTTCCATTGTTGTCAGTATTGCTTGCCACTCCCATCCATCCACCCTCCTTCTTTTGTCCTGTTGCCCTCCTACTGACCAGAAAGAAGTGCTATGATGCAGACACTTCTGCGCTGCTGTACAACATGGCTAAAACATTGACTAAATTGCATTAGTGATTGCTTTATCCATGAATGGCATATCTGATTTACTAGTAAGTCTCTAGTAGAGTGCACTATGTGTGCCCAGAGTCTGCAACTCAAACGCTACTAGTGGACCTGCAGCACTGATTGTGCCACCCACCTGAGTAGCCCTGCAAATATGTCTCAGACCTCCCACTGCAGTGACTGTGTGTGCAGTTTCAACCTGCTATTTTAACCTGGCAAGTCCATCCACTTGCCAGGCCCAAACCTTCCCTTTTACTAAATGTATGTCACCCCTAACGTAGGCCCAAGGCAGCCCCATGGGCAGAGTGCAGTGTATTTAAAAGGTAAGACATGTACTGGTGTGTTTTACATGTCCTGAAATACCGCTAAATTTGTTTTTCACTATTGCAAGGCCTATCACTTCCATAGGATTACATCAGGATTGCCTTGAAATATCTTTTAATTATAATTTCCTATTGGGAGCAGATAGAAAGATGGAGTTTGGGGGCTCTGGACTCACAATTAAAAAACACATCTTTTGGTAAAGTTAGTTTTTGAACTGTGAGTTTGAAAAGGCCACTTTTAGAAAGTGGGCATTTTCTTGCTTAACTATTTTGTGCCTCTGCCTGTCTGCTGAATACACGTCTGCGTAAGGATGACAGATGGGCTGTGTGTGACATCAGAGCCACCAGCTGCCATTTTGCACCCAGAGGCGTGGTGAAAAGGTCGCTCCATTCCTGTGCTGTGGGACAAACTCTCTGCTTGTTCTGGGGGTGCCCAAACCACAAGTCCCAGACTACCTTTCGGCATCAGAGCTGCCGGCTGCCATTTTGCGCCTGGAGTGCGGTAAAAAGGTTGCTCCAATCCCGCTCTGCGGGATGAACTCTCTGCTAGTTCTGGGGGGGGGGAGACTACCACAAGCCCCAGACTCTTTTGTGGCATCAGTGCCGCCAGCTGCCATTTTGCGGCTGGACGCATGGTGAAAAGGTCACTCCACGGGACGAACTCTCTGCTTGTTCTGGGGGTTGTGGTTGCCTCAGATTTACCTGTAGACTGTCTACTAGGGAACGATTTAGAGACATCAGCTTGGTCAGAAGTGGAGTTGGAGGCTCATGCAGCAATGCTGGGCATTCCTGGGCATATTTTTGCTTTGACAAGGGCTCAGGCCAAAAAGCAAAAATGACAGGGTGACTTGGATCCTGGAAGAATGGACCAAGTGCTCTCTAAAGCTAGGGTTAGTAAAGGTAAAACACTACCTACTATCCCTCCCTCTACAGTGGATTCAACTTCTGAGGAAGAAGAATTCCCACCCTGTGCAGAACCTACACCAGAGGAGCTGGAAGCAGACAGTGCTGAGCTTATGGGTGGAGGGGGGCCTGCCAGGGAGGAGCTGAGTGTGGCACAGCAGACCTGTCCCACACTAGAGGGTCTAAGACAGAAAGCTGTCAAACAGCAAAATGGGGATGTCAGTGACTCTCACAGAGTTTACTGGGAGGACAACCTCTTGTATACTGAAGCAAGGGATCCAAAACCTGGAGCAGCCAGGAGATTGGTGATTCCTCAGCAATACAGAGAGTTCCTCCTAACTCTAGCCCACGACATTCCCTTGGCTGGACATTTAGGGCAAATGAAAACTTGGGACAGGCTTGTCCCCTTGTTTCATTGGCCTAGAATGTCAGAGGACACAAAGGAATTTTGTAAGTCCTGTGAAACCTGTCAAGCCAGTGGCAAAACAGGTGGCACTCCAAAGGCTCCCCTTATTCCACTACCTGTGGTTGGGGTCCCCTTTGAAAGGGTAGCGGTTGACATAGTTGGCCCCTTGACCCTCCTACTGCTTCAGGCAATAGGTTTATCTTGGTGGTAGTGGACCATGCCACCAGATATCCTGAAGCAATTCCTCTAAGGACCACTACAGCTCCTGCAGTGGCAAAGGCCCTCCTGGGAATCTTTTCCAGGGTGGGCTTCCCAAAAGAGGTGGTATCAGACAGGGGAAGCAATTTCATGTCTGCTTACTTAAAGGCCATGTGGAAGGAATGTGGTGTGACATACAAGTTCACCACACCCTAACATCCACAAACAAATGGACTGGTTGAGAGGTTTAATAAAACTCTCGAAGGAATGATAATGGGACTCCCTGAAAAACTCCGGAGGAGATGGGATGTCCTGTTACCTTGCCTCTTTTTTGCTTACAGGGAGGTACCCCAAAAAGGAGTGGGCTTCAGCCCCTTTGAACTCCTATTTGGACACCCTGTGAGAGGTCCTCTAACACTTGTAAAGGAGGGTTGGGAACAACCTTTAAAAGCTCCTAAGCAAGACATAGTGGACTATGTACTTGGCCTAAGATCTAGGATGGCTGAGTACATGAAAAAGGCCAGTAAAAACCTTCAGGCCAGCCAAGAGCTTCAAAAGCAATGGCATGACCAGAAGGCTGTTCTGATTCAGTACCAACCAGGGCAGAAAGTGTGGGTCTTGGAGCCTGTGGCCCCAAGAGCACTCCAAGACAAATGGAGTGGTCCCCACATTATTGTTGAGAAAAAGGGAGATGTCACCTACTTGGTTGACTTAGGCACTGCCAGGAGTCCCCTTAGGGTGCTCCATGTCAATCGCCTGAAACACTACTATGACAGGGCTGATCTCACCCTGCTCATGGCAACATGGCAACAGATGAAGGACAGGAAGAAGAGAGTGACCCTCTCCCTGATCTCTTCTCTTCCACAGAACAAGATGCTCTAGTGGAAGGTGTAGTTTTAGCAGATTGTCTTACTGCTGAGCAGAAAGACCACTGCATAAATCTCCTGGGTCAGTTTTCTGAACTCTTTTCTACTGTGCCAGGCACCACTTCTTGGTGTGAGCACACTATAGATACTGGAGACAGCTTGCCTGTCAAAAGTAAGATCTATAGGCAGCCTGACCATGTCAGGGATTGCATAAAACAAGAGGTTCAGAAAATGCTTGAACTGGGATGGTTGAGCACTCTGAAAGTCCATGGGCCTCTCCTGTGGTACTTGTACCAAAACCTCATTCCTAAAATGGAAAGAAGGAAATGAGATTTTGTGTAGATTACAGAGGTCTCAACCAGGTAACTAAAACCGATGCTCACCCTATACCCAGGGCAGATGAGCTAATAGATACACTGGCATCTGCCAAGTATCTAAGCACCTTTGATTTGACTGCAGGGTATTGGCAGATCAAGTTATCAGAGGATGCTAAAGCAAAAACTGCATTTTCTACCAATGGAGGGCACTACCAATTCACAGTAATGCCTTTTGGGTTGAAAAATGCACCTGCCACTTTTCAGAGGTTGGTGAATACAGTCCTGCGAGGATTGGAGGCTTTTAGTGCAGCATATCTAGATGATATAGCTGTCTTTAGCTCCACCTGGGATGATCACCTGGTCCACCTGTGGAAAGTTTTGGAGGCCCTGCAGAAGGCAGCCCTCACTATCAAGGCTTCAAAGTGCCAGATAGGGCAGGGGAAAGTGGTTTATCTGGGACACCTGGTTGGTGGAGAACAGATTGCACCACTTCAGGGGAAAATCCAAACTATTATAGATTGGGTTCCCCCTACAACTCAGACCCAGGTGAGAGCCTTCTTAGGCCTCACTGGGTATTACAGGAGGTTCATAAAGAACTATGGCTCCATTGCAGCCCCTCTTAATGACCTCACATCTAAGAAAATGCCTAAAAAGGTATTATGGACAGCTAGCTGTCAGAAAGCTTTTGAGGAGCTAAAACCGGCCATGTGCTCTGCACCTGTCCTAAAAAGCCCATGTTACTCCAAAAAATTCATTGTCCAAACTGATGCATCTGAATTAGGGGTAGGGGCAGTCTTATCACAGCTTAATTCTGAGGGCCAGGATCAACCTGTTGCTTTTATCAGCAGGAGGTTGACCCCTAGAGAAAAGCGTTGGTCTGCCATAGAGAGGGAGGCCTTTGCTGTGGTCTGGGCACTGAAGAAGTTGAGGCCATACCTGTTTGGCACTCACTTCATTGTTCAGACAGACCACAAACCTCTACTTTGGCTAAAACAAATGAAAGGTGAAAACCCTAAATTGTTGAGGTGGTCCATATCTCTACAGGGAATGGACTATACAGTGGAACATAGACCTGGGAGTACCCACTCCAATGCAGATGGACTCTCCAGATATTTCCACTTAGACAATGAAGACTCATCAGGTCATGGCTAGTCTTATTGTCCTTCGTTTGGGGGGGGGGTTGTGTAGGAAAGTACCATCTTGCCTGGCATGTTACCCCCATATTTCACTGTATATATGTTGTTTTAGTTGTATGTGTCACTGGGACCCTGCCAGCCAGGGCCCCAGTGCTCATAAGTGTGCCCTGTATGTGTTACCTGTGTGATGACTAACTGTCTCACTGAGGCTCTGCTAACCAGAACCTCAGTGGTTATGCTCTCTCATTTCTTTTCAAATTGTCACTAACAGGCCAGTGACCAATTTCACCAATTTACATTGGCATACTGAAACACCCTTATAATTCCCTAGTATATGGTACTGAGGTACCCAGGGTATTGGGGTTCCAGGAGATCCCTATGGTCTGCAGCATTTCTTCTGCCACCCATAGGGAGCTCTGACAATTCTTACACAGGCCTGCCACTGCAGCCTGAGTGAAATAACGTCCATGTTATTTCACAGCCATTTACCACTGCACTTAAGTAACTTATAAGTCACCTATATGTCTAACCTTTACCTGGTAAAGGTTGGGTGCTAAGTTACTTAGTGTGTGGGCACCCTGGCACTAGCCAAGGTGCCCCCACATTGTTCAGGGCAAATTCCCCGGACTTTGTGCGGGGACACCATTGCACGCGTGCACTATACATATGTCACTACATATGTATAGCGTCACAATGGTAACTCCGAACATGGCCATGTAACATGTCTAAGATCATGAAATTGTCACCCCAATGCCATTCTGGCATTGGGGAGACAATTCCATGATCCCCCGAGTCTCTAGCACAGACCCGGGTACTGCCAAACTACCTTTCCCGGGGTTTCACTGCAACTGCTGCTGCTGCCAACCCCTCAGACAGGTTTCTGCCCTCCTGGGGTCCAGCCAGGCTTGGCCCAGGAAGGCAGAACAAAGGACTTCCTCAGAGAGAGGGTGTTACACCCTCTCCCTTTGGAAAAAGGTGTCAGGGCTGGGGAGGAGTAGCCTCCCCCAGCCTCTGGAAATACTTTGATGGGCACAGATGGTGCCCATCTCTGCATAAGCCAGTCTACACCGGTTCAGGGATCCCCCAGCCCTGCTCTGGCGCAAAACTGGACAAAGGAAAGGGGAGTGACCACTCCCCTGACCTGCACCTCCCCTGGGAGGTGCCCAGAGCTCCTCCAGTGTGCTCCAGACCTCTGCCATCTTGGAAACAGAGGTGCTGCTGGCACACTGGACTGCTCCGAGTGGCCAGGGCCAGCAGGTGACGTCAGAGACTCCTTCTGATAGGCTCTTACCTGTGTTGCTAGCCTATCCTCCTTCCTAAGTAGCCAAACCTCCTTTTCTGGCTATTTAGGGTCTCTGCTTTGGGGAAATCTTTAGATAACGAATGCAAGAGCTCATCAGAGTTCCTCTGCATCTCTCTCTTCACCTTCTGCCAAGGAATCGACCGCTGACTGCTCTGGACGCCTGCAAAACTGCAACAAAGTAGCAAAGACGACTACTGCAACCTTGTAACGCTGATCCAGCCGCCTTCTCGACTGCTTTCCTGGTGGTGCATGCTGTGGGGGTAGTCTGCCTCCTCTCTGCACTAGAAGCTCCGAAGAAATCTCCCGTGGGTCGACGGAATCTTCCCCCTGCAACCGCAGGCACCAAAAGACTGCATCACCGGTCCTCTGGGTCCCCTCTCAGCACGACGAGCGTGGTCCCTGGAACTCAGCAACTCTGCCCAAGTGACTCCCACAGTCTTCCACTTGAATTGGGCATGCGCGACAGCTGAGCCGCGTTTTCCTTTCCGCTGCTCTGGCCCGCTCCAGCCCGTCCGGGCCCCGTACCGTAAACACTGCTCCCTCCTCCCGGATTGCTGCCCTGTACTTGCGCGGTTACGGTTTTCCTGGAGACGTTACGCGTCATTGAACTTCCAGGGCCGAAGCAGTGCTTCATCTCAGTCACACCCGACGGCGTGTGGCACAGAGACAGGACCGAAGCAACTAAGGACAAACAAGACGGACAGTTCTCCAGCGGCAACAACCTGGAAACAGACAGACCTTCTCCCTCTCGGTAAAGTTTGCGGCCGCTTTTATTAATCTACACGTTCGTGTCATTCTCCTGGTTTCCACCAACTGGATTACCGTACAATGCTTCATTACTGTTTCCCGGCTCTGTCCTAACTGTCTTCAGTGCACAACGAGTGAATAGGTTTGGGGTTTCCCATTCTAAAAGGACAACTGAGCACCTAATGTCACCCAGTCTTCAGGTGTGTCAGTCATTACAACCCCTGGCATTACAACCCCTGTTTTTCTTGAAACCCTGTTCAAGACTTTAGCTGACCATCTCCGTCTGTTTATTAGATTACGGGTGGTAACCCGAGGACATATCTTGATGGATTTCCAGGGTAAAGCAAATTGAGTGCCGGGAAGCGCGTTGCTGCCGGGACCTTGCCGGGACCTTCTTTGAAGGGCAGGAGCCCTTTAAATTACTTTCGCGCTCCCGCCGTCGCGGGAAGCGCGTTGCTGCCGGGACCTTGCCGGGACCTTCTTTGAAGGGCAGGAGCCCTTTAAATTACTTTCGCGCTCCCGCTGCGAAGCCCAGGCCAAGGGCGGGCCCGTCCTTGCTCATCATTGCCAGGAAGAGCCAGGGCAGGGCCACCCCCCTGACATCTTGAACTAAGCAGCTTACAAGCGTAAGGCTGCCTGAAGGTACTGTGTTGGGGTTTAACAAAGTAAAATAACTTTACCCTTATTGCGCTATTTTTTCTACCTGGGCTTACCGGCTTCTGGAACATATTAGTCACGGCACTTATATTTTCCCCCTCTTTCTTCTGTTATAACGCACCTGAGGACAATATCCTACCAAGATGGGGAAAAGGAAAGCTACTAGCAATCCTACCGAGCAAGGAAGGGCAAAAAGAGCACCTCAACATGCGGCCGAAAACTGCACGCTTACCCAAATTGATGATCTTATAGAGGAAGTGCAGAGTTTGCTAGCCACTAAGCCATCAAAATCTCGTAGGAAAGATGCTTTTGCCACCTCTAATGATATAAAATCTTTCTTCGCTCCTGTGAATAGAGACTCGCAGATATCTATATCTCAGGGCATCAGCGCAGAACTTAATAAGTCAGGGATTCTTAATAATCCAATAGAGAGCCCTAAATCAAACCTGCCTAGCCAGCAAGATGGTGTATCCCCCCTGCCAAATTGTAATAACCGCATCTTACCCCTTGCTCTATTATCGCCACCTGAATTAGAGAGAATTATGCCAAGGGGAACAGAGGAGCCAGCATCAGTTATAATTACTCAGAAGGAACATCCGGCTGACTCACAGTTAGCGCAGATAAGAGCTGAAATTTTAAGTCTTAGAGAGCATCTTACAACTTTTACCCACATGAAATATGAAAAGTTGGACGGTATATCTGTGGTAATTGGGGACATAAGGAAGTCATCACAAAAATCTGACCCTAACCCCTTGGTAAAGCCAGTTTTAACACCTGAGACACTCATGTCACAGAGGCGTAGAGGCCAAAGGGTTGAAACGGTAACACAGACCACTCATGGGGGCAATAGTGTACTTCCTGTAGCATGTGCTCATAATAAATGTGATACATTCTTGGACATAGGGGCTAACTGGAAGATGCACAGAGAAGGACACTTAGATAAAAGCTACTAACGCCTCTCGGGAAATATCCCCCAAAGTCTGATTAGACATGGCGGCTACGATATTTACATGATAAATGTTCCTAAGCTGAGCAATGGCCAATTCGAGCAAGGGGAATCTCTCAAAAATAAAGTCATCCATTGGATAAGAGGGACAAAGAAGTGTAGGTCCATTATAAGGGAGGACATAGTTTTCATCAGATCTTATAGGGATAAAATTGACCAATCAGAATCTAGCCAAGGGCCTTTTGGCACTCGATGGAAGAGAAAGACCTGGTGCCTCATCCCAAGTGACACTTGTCCATAAACTTCCCCAATCATTGATAAACCTGTTTCCACAAGAGAGAAATAATACCACAATGGCCCAGCATCTTTGTGCCCAGAGAAGGGATCAAAAGCACAGCCCAACTTCAGCCATAGACTGACGCGAAGCCCCCGTGACTGAAGTTGGGACTGATGGCATACTCAGTCTCGATTCCCATATGCCAAAAAACTACTTATTTGACACCCTAGGGGCGGAGTCAAAAGTACATTACAGTGGCTCGCTAAAGGAGAAGGACCAGCGAGCAATACCTTGCTTAAATGAGACTAGGGAGAAACTGCCAGAAAATGGGGATGATTATGACTTACCGATTAAGATTTTATCTTGGAATGTAGCAGGGCTGACCCAGAAGACAGCTAACCCTGATTGGTGCAGATTTATAGATCAACACCATATTATTTTATTACAGGAGACATGGGCTCCATCCGTAGTAAATAGAGAAGGTTTTTGGACCTTCCAGAAGACTGCACTTCCATCATCATCGGGCAGGGCTTCAGGCGGCCTGATAATTTGGTTAAAACACGACCTGTTCCCAAAGGTAAAGGAGATAGTAACCCCTACGAGGGATTCATTAGCTGTTGCGGTCGAAATTAGTACTGCTAGAGGTCCTGTTAGCATAATAATTGTAAATATATACATTAGACCTGGCACCCAAAGGACACAGACTGTTCAGATGAGTACATTAGCAGATTTTTTTAACTGCCTTCCTGACGGGCGGGGCTTAATTGTTGCAGGCGATTTCAATATGCAATTGAACTGCAGAGATGACAGTCAGCAAGAAGGATCTCAGCTTGTTCTCACTCGTGTTGACAGTGACCACCTTGCTTTGAGCACCTCCTTCTCTACTATCTTATTCAGTTCTAAGACATTGACAACATGGACTCTAAATAGTGCCCTCACTAGGACCAATGATTGTAAAAATGTGAAATGGGAACGGGTTGAAGGTGATGTAAATTTCCAGCTATTAATTTATAGAATAGTTGCAACAACACTTTCCCCATTGAAACATACAAATACCATATTGGTAGATTTGGTCCAGCTCCATAGTATCCTGATTACCCGATTAAAACCACATTTCCAGACGGTAAGGAGGCGGACAGAGACTGGGACTAGAACATCAAGGTGGTTTTCCAACCCCTGCCGTCAGGCTAAAATACAGCTATTGGGAGCACTTAAGGAAGGGAACTGTCGAGAGATAAGGAAAAACAGGATTGTATATAAAGATGTACTTAAGAACGCAAAAAAAGAGTGGGCGATTAGGCTTTGGAATAGGATGGTCGAGGCGCTCCAGGAGAAGGATTTCAATTTATTCTGGAAACTAGTGGCAGACAAAAGTAGCTCTCAAGGAACGGAAAACTACCCTGTAATCCAGCCAGAAACTTGGGTGACGCATTTTTCAAATGTATACAGAAAACCACATATTAGTAGTACTATTACATATCTCCTAAAACCTAATGACTTTTTTGCCAATACCTTAATGTGGGGGAGTACAACGCCACCCAAATTTGACCTGGACCTTTTTTCCCTAAAAGAAACAACAGAGGCTCTCCAATCAATACGTAAAGGGAAGGCCCCTGGTCTTGATGGTATTCCAGGGGATTTATATCTCTCCCGAACGATAACATGGTCACTGTATCTAAATGCGCTTAGTAATGAGATACTGAGGGGGGGAGGACTTCCTACTACGTGGCAAGGAGCAATTATAGTCCCTATTTATAAGAAAGGGCCAAGGGAACAACCTATCAACTATAGGCCTATCAGTCTTATTGACGTTAGCCAAAAGATATTCACCAAGCAGCTACTAAATAGATTGCAGACATGGATAGAGGATTCTCAAATTCTCTCCGATTCTCAGGCAGGTTTCAGAAGAGGGTTGAGTACAATAGACCAGGCATTTAGGTTCAACCTTCTTTGCTGGAAATACCTGTCACTTAATAAAAGCCATTTGTATGTAGCTTTTATCGATTTAAAAGCTGCCTTTGATATGGTACCTCGGGATACATTATGGAAAATCATGGAGAGTTATCAACCCAATAATGAACTACTAAGACTGATTAGATATCTACATGAAGGGACTTATGCTCACGTGCGCTGGTCAGAAAGCGGCGATCTAACGGAAGCTATACCTGTCGATAGAGGGGTTAGGCAGGGGTGCATTCTGGCACCCACACTGTTTAACCTTTACATCAACGGTGCTACGGACCAATTGCTACATTGTAATCATGATGCCCCAAGGTTAGCTGGAGCCCCCGTTCCCATTTTAATGTTCGCCGATGACACTTTATTAATTTCAAGAACACCTATGGGCTTACAAAATGAATTGGACACCTTTTATAATTTTAGCTCTAGCAGAGGACTTGAAATTAACCCAACAAAATCAAAGTTCATGGTTTTTAACCCGCATAAACTATTTAGGGGAAAAATGATGATAGCAGGCCAACCAGTGGAGAGAGTTAGCCAATTTGATTATTTGGGGATTAGGCTAAGTGACGACCAACGTTGGTCGGCACAGATCAGGAAGAGTCTGACAGTACTTAGGCAAAGGTCAACAGTGATAGCGAGGAAAATAGCCAATACTTTGGAAGGGGAGATAACACCTGCCATCACCGTTTACAAAGCAGTGGCAGTAGCAGCCTCAATTTATGGCGCTGAGCTTTGGGGACATACTAACTCTAGGTGTCTGACCACGGTTGAAAATCGCTTTATACGAAACTTCCTGAAGTTGCCGATGAGCACCCCTCTCACGCCGCTCAGATTTGACTTAGCCATAAATGAAATACATAATGAAATTGCACTAAGACCACTAATGTATTGGATTCGTCTTTGGACCTCAGAGTATCGGTCCACCCTCCATATAGCATTAGATGAATTTCTCGTAAGTGACAGCGTACTAAAGATCCCTTGGTTCAGACACATTAGAGATACGTGTAAATTCCTTAAGATGGAGGAGGTGTGGAGTGCTCCTCACAATTTGACCAAGGAAACAAAGGAGCGTGTAAAAAGGTGCTATTGGGAGAACATTTTGGCCCAAATTTGGTTAAAAAATCATGGCAGTCTGACTCGACAGTTTTTAGACCATAAATGCAGCCCCAAATTTGAGGCCTATATGGATAATGTAAATCCTCCCTATACTAAAACACTATTCATCAAGTTCAGATTAGGGACTATCCCGCTCAAGACATTTACAGCGCAATGGAGATCGGAGGACTGCAATTCAATATACTGCCATCATTGTCAAAAGACAAAAGAGTCACTCGCGCACTTTATGTTTTTCTGCCCTAGATATCTGGTACCTAGGAAAAAGTGGATTGCTCCGTTATGTAGGGCAGTTGGGATAAGGGAATGGAATACAGCATTACGATTTTTAACAACCGACACAAATGATAAAATAGTTTTTTCTGTTGCGAGATATTTGAGAAGTGCATGGGCCATAAGAACAAGAGAATTATTATAAACATGTATTTTTAACATATTGGTTTTAGATCATATTTATTTTATATAATAGGTCTTAACTGGCTGAAGCTAAAGACATAGGCCCTCATTCTGACCTTGGCGGGCGGCGTCAGGTTACCGTCGAAAGACCGCGGCGGTAATTTTGACTTTCCCGCTGGGCTGGCGGGCGGTCGCCTTCAGACCGCCCGCCAGCCCAGCGGGAAAGAGGCTTCCACGATGAAGCCGGCTCGGATCGAGCCGGCGGAGTGGAAGCTGTGCGATGGGTGCAGTTGCACCCGTCGCGTATTTCACTGTCTGCGCAGCAGACAGTGAAATACATGTAGGGGCCCTCTTACGGGGGCCCCTGCAATGCCCATGCCAGTGGCATGGGCACTGCAGGGGCCCCCAGGGGCCCCGCGACCCCCCCTACCGCCATCCGGATCCCGGCGGTCGGACCGCCGGGATCTGGATGGCGGTAGGGGGGGTCGGAATCCCCGCGGCGGTGCAGCAAGCTGCGCCGCCGTGGAGGATTCAATGGGGCGGCGGTACACTGGCGGGAGCCCGCCAGTGGTGCCGGTCCGACCGCGGCTTTACCGCCGCGGTCGGAATCCCCATTGGAGCACCGCCGGCCTGTCAGCGGTGCTCCCGCGGTCCTCCGCCCTGGCGGTCTTTGACCGCCAGGGTCAGAATGACCGCCATAATGGTTGGGACTTTCAGATTTTAAGAATAATGATGATTTGCTCTGTTTTTTTACAACTTTGTGATCCCATTATTTTTCTAGGGCTCTTAAAGTAAACTATGGAATTTTCTCCCTTTATACCAAACAACTGAGATAAATGATAAAACTGGTTCCTCAGCAGTGAGGTATTTGTAGAACATAGGGAGATATGAACAAGAGAATTGTTATCATCACGTGTTTTTAATAATTTGGTTTTAGATTATATTTATTTTGATAAGTTTAATTGATGGGAGCCAAATTATAACGACCTAATATTTTTATACCTTTTGGGACGTTAAAATTTTAACAATAGCTTATATTCGTGTATCTTTCAGGATTCCCAAAGTAAACTGTGTCATCAATTGACTTGTTGCACAATCATGTTATGTTTTGTATTGTTTACTTTTATGGCTTCCAGCTGAAATAAAGTTATAAATTGGATTGGACTCCCACAGTCCAGTGACTCTTCAGTCCAAGTTTGGTGGAGGTAAGTCCTTGCCTCCCCACGCTAGACTGCATTGCTGGGTACCGCGTGATTTGCAGCTGCTCCGGCTCCTGTGCACTCTTCCAGGATTTCCTTTGTGCACAGCCAAGCCTGGGTCCCCGACACTCTAACCTGCAGTGCACGACCTCCTGAGTTGTCCTCTGGTGTCGTGGGACCTTCTTTTGTGACTTCGGGTGAGCTCCAGTTCACTCTTCTTCGTAGTGCCTGTTCCGGCACTTCTGCAGGTGCTGCTTGCTTCTGAGTGGGCTCCCTGTATTGCTGGGCACCCCCTCTGTCTTCTCACGCAATTGGCGACATCCTGGTCCCTCCTGGGCCACAGCAGCATCCAAAAACCCTGACCGCGACCCTTGCAGCTAGCAAGGCTTGTTTGAGGTCTTTCTGCGTGGAAACACCTCTGCAAGCTTCTTCACGACGTGGGACATCCATCTTCCAAAGGGGAAGTTCCTAGTCCTCTTCGTTCTTGCAGAATCCACAGCTTCTACCATCCGCTGGCAGCTTCTTTGCACCCTCAGCTGGCATTTCTTGGGCATTAACCCACTCACGACTTGAGTGTGACTCTTGGACTTGGTCCCCTTGTTCCACAGGTTCTCTCATCTGGAAATCCATTGTTGTTGCATTGCTGGTGTTGGTCTTCCTTGCAGAATTCCCCTATCACGACTTCTGTGCTCTCTGGGGAACTTAGGTGCACTTTGCACCCACTTTTCAGGGTCTTGGGGTGGGCTATGTTTCTAACCCTCACTGTTTTCTTACAGTCCCAGCGACCCTCTACAAGGTCACATAGGTTTGGGGTCCATTCGTGATTCGCATTCCACTTTTGGAGTATATGGTTTGTGTTGCCCCTATACCTATGTGCTCTCATTGCAATCTATTGTGACTGTACATTGCTTTCTATTGCTATTACTGCATATTTTTCGTATTGTGTACACATATCTTGTGTATATTTGCTATCCTCATACTGAGGGTACTCACTGAGATACTTTTGGCATATTGTCATAAAAATAAAGTACCTTTATTTTTAGTATATCTGTGTATTGTGTTTTCTTATGATATTGTGCATATGACACCAGTGGAATAGTAGGAGCTTCACACGTCTCCTAGTTCAGCCTAAGCTGCTCTGCTAAGCTACCTTTTCTATCAGCCTAAGCTGCTAGACACCTCTTCTACACTAATAAGGGATAACTGGACCTGGTGCAGAGTGTAAGTACCCCTTGGTACCACTACAAACCAGGCCAGCCTCCTACACATAGGAATTGTACTAATCAATTATTATAATAACAAATTTGATGATACTAAAAAAGCAGTGGCATTAACCCTCCAGGATGATTTACATCTATTTCTAAATGATATAATATCCACATATATATTAATATGGGCTGGAGATTTTAACATCGGGACGCGTCAGACAACTACAGAAAAGGTTTGTGGATTTACTGATGATGTTGTTATGATTGAACCACTAAAGATTAAGCCAACTATATTTAGTGATTGACACCTTTTGTCACTTACCCTAGGACTAGCTAAACCCTATAATATAGGAAAACGATTAGCAGCAAGCATAGGAATAAAAAGGGAAAATGGAATTGCCATAAAATGGACTGGTATAAATGAAATAGACCTTATGATAAAAATTGTGACTCGACATAAAGAAGAAATTTTAATGTGCACAGAATTTAATCAAAGTCCATTAGAGATCTTAGTGTCCTTCAATCACCTTAGCAATGCCATATCAGAGAGCCTATAAGTGACATCTGGTAATAAGAAGAGGGTAAAACAGGGATAGTTTGATCGTAATTGCTCACAAGCAAGTCAGGAACTTAAGAGAGCCCTACAGGCTTGACCAAGAAATAGGGAAGGAGTCATTATCAAATGTTCCAGCTATAAAGATGCACTGGAGACTAGGAAGGCACAATTGAGAGCTAGAACATGGGATAATCGTGAGCAAGCAGTGGCATTGAGACATAGTATCCTATTTTGTAAAACCATTAACCAACCATTCCTAAGAAATAGAGATGCACTTGAAATTACTGCACATGTTCCATCAGCGGACTGGCTCTCTCCTTTTGGCATAATATTTAATCCAGACCACTTGGCTATGCATTCATCGAACACTGGAATAATTGAGATCAAGCCACCCTTTCTGAAAATGATTAGCTTTGAAGAAGTTAGATCTGCCCTGGGAAGATGTTCGAAAGGGAAGGCACCGGGCCCCGATGGGGTGCCAGCAGATGCTTACCTGACATACATGGATCTATTGTGCCCTATTTTGACCCAAGTTTTTTTTAGTGTGACAAAGGGATATATTTTAACTTCATGGACAGAAAGTATAATTGTTCCTATTTTTAAAAAGGGAAACAGAGGTGACCCTAAATGCTATCGACCTATATCCCTTTTAGACTCTTCAATCAAATTATTAGGGAGAGTACTCCTAGAAAGATTAGAGTCTTGGGCAACCAATAATCAGATACTTACGGAGGCCCAATTGGGATTTAGACCTGAGGTTTGAACATTGGAACAGTGTACTTAATCTAATAATAAGTAAATACACAATAGCTAAAAAGGATAATGTGTTTCTCTGCTTTGCAGATCTTGGCAGCGCTTTTGATTTAGTGAATCATGCAAAGCTGTGGAAAGTTTTAACAGATCTGGGTGCGCCCCTAGATATAATCAGTTTTTTGGCACAATTGTACAATCATTTAATAGCGTGAGTGCAGTATGGAGGAAATGGTGAATGTACCTCAGGCCTTAGGTTTGGGAGAGGCATACGTCAGGGCTTTGTTTTAGCTCCCCTTCTATTTTCCCTCTATATCAACTGGATAGATGCCCACCTAAAAAATATGGCAATTGATACACCTAAGATAGGGGGATGTCCTGTCCCAGTCCTCCTATATGCATACGATGCGGTCCTGTTGTCACGAACCGCAAATGAGCTGCAGCGGCTGATTGAGGGTTTTGTAGAGTTTAGGGAGGGTAGAGATATGTGCCTTAATTTGAACAAAACAGTTGTAATGACTTGTGGCCTGGGAAAGGCCAGAAAGAAAGCTTATTTTATTAAGGGTCACAAATGTGAAGAGGTAAATAGTTTTACATACCTGGGTGTACAGTATCCTAATACGGGCCACTGGAACCAACATCTAGTAATAACTAAGATGAAGTATATTAGGGCAACAGAGGCCGTCTTTAGATTTTCAAGGAAAATATGACATAAACCTCATAGGGAAACGCTACAAATTTATAGAAGCAAAACAATTATTAGCATCAAGTATGGTTCTGTTCTTTGGGGATCAATGCCAAAGATTCAGTCATAACCAGTATTAAAGAATAAATTCCTCTGTAGACTACTTTCTGTGCCAAATCCAACTTCTGCTTATGTGATACATAGGGAATTAGGCTGTCCCTATGTGGAAGACTCAATATATATTAGTGCTTTATTGGCATGGCACGGCATCTGGTCTAAAGAATGGACCCGATTTACAAAATAGATTATTATTGACTGACTTACATTAGAACATTGGGTCAGAATTTCATAGTTTGTGCACCTAAACAATTTGCTGCAAAGTATAAATCTGTATTCAGATCTAGACGATTGAAGAACCATTCTTAAGTTCAGCAAACAAGAATTGAAAAACCAACTAATGGAACGGAGAGAAAGTGACAGAGCCAACAGAGAATGTAGGAAATCGACAGTAGCACTTTATTTGACTGAAGCCAATGAGACTATTGAAAATTAATTATTAATTGCATCAAATATTCAAGAAAGATTTTATTTCACTCAAATGCGTTTTAGGACATTGCTTTTCTTAGTGGCTTTCCCAAAGATGGGGATATGGAGTAAAAATGAACCGAAGTGTCCCTGTGTGGGACGATTTACACAATCCACAATGCACTTTATTATATCTTGCAGATTTTATCATGATATAAGGAAATGTTTTTTAAAACCTTTATTTGTCATCAACAAATTATTTTGTTGTAGAGACTCGCTCTTATTTATTTATGTAAATTGGATCCTAAAGAGAAATGTCATGCAGTGATAACATTTATTTTAGGTGCTATAGAACAGAGAAAAACACTTATAGAAATCCTCCGCTATGAGAATGAATGAGAATGAATAATGGCCAAACTTGATAAAATGAAGGTTTTTATCTATTTATTATTAATGCATGGAAATATTTTATTGCATGTTATCTTTGTTTTTTGATTTTTTTAAAGGAACTGTATATCTTTTATGGAGTAATATCTGAATAAAGATAGATTTGATTTGATTTAATTTACTGCTTTACCCTTTATTTATAAATGGGTTTCCTGATCCCGCCAGTAGGCGGTAGGGTAAGGTGGGTGTGCAGGCTTACCATACTCATGTTCACCCTGCAAGCAGAGGTGCATCCACCAATTTCAAAGTTCACCAACTGCCACTGCAGGCTCACAGTGACATATGTTGATTGGTGTGACATAGTAACCAGTTATAGATTATTAATAACTGTATACAGAATGGTGCGGAATGCCATCCAGTGACAAGTTAACGAAAGTTGTTGGCTAAGATCTTCAAGAGAGCAACATAAACCACTGCAGTTTTTATGCCAGTGGAGGTTCACAGTACAGGTCTGCTGAGATGATAGAGGAATTAGTGCAGCAGTGAGTTACTTACCAGCTACAGTATGAGGTTGACTGAAGCGTAGGTGGAAGCCACACACAGTGATGTTGTTGTGCCAGCCACTGGACTTTTACAGAATGTCATTGGCTGAGGTTTTGAAGAGAACAACCTACACTGTCGCTGTCAGGATTTCTTTACCTTGTAAATGTGAAAAGCTTAGAAAAAAATGGAGTACCCATCTCACACATTGTCAAGCATGCTCACAGTGGCAAGGGCTGGGGTAATCCACCTACGAAGCTCACAAGGGTAAAGGGTGCATTCAAAAGAGTGTCGCCTCTAAGTGACAGTAAGTAAAGCTTGCCTAGACTGGCCCTGCTAGGTCAGTAATTTCATGGCTTCTCCTAGGTTGTGAGGCTGAATCTTGTTAGCCCTGTGACTTGTTAGGGCTTTCATCCTTGGACGAACCAGTAAGCTCTTCCCTTGTACATGTGTTACATGAGACTATGCATGAGTAGAGGATACAATGGAACTTCCTAAAGTAAAATTCTTTTGGCCTGATTTAGAGTTTGGCAGATTGGTACTCCATCACAAATGTGATCAACATTTCATCCATCTTATTACAAGTGCAATACATCCTCATACCTTCATAATGAGAATGATGGGATATCAGTCACATTTGTGAAGGAGGAGAGCTGGACTTTGTTCAGAGAGCATCTAGGGTATCCTCTTTAATTGTCCATGTATTGGAAATTTGGGAGAAGTAGGAGGAATGTGATAGGAGCAAGATTAAGGAGCACCATGAAAAGAAAAACAAACCAATGCATGCAAGTGTGCCATTAACTGCTAGAAAAAGTGTTTAAACACAATTCTTTGAACCCAGTTCATAGGAAGGCTGTTTCAAGGGCTTCAAGTGCCCCTCTTAAAGTCCCCTCTGAAGGTCACTGCTCTGGCATGGGCCCAGTCCAGACATGCATGTATAGCACAGGTTAAAGGGATGTTAGATTTAGGTGAAAATGTCAGTTAAAACATGCCATTTAGACAAAACCACTGAAATACATCAGTTATAAGTATCTCAAATAGCTTTCAGCCCCTCCATGTGTAGTGTTGTCATCAATTATGTAATTTCATATGTTGCAGTGATGTTATCAATGATGTCACAGAACATGTCATTCATGATGTAATATGTGAGGTAATTAGAAGTGCACGGCGGGGTGCAAGTTATAGCTACTTTAGGGCATGTGTTACTTGAGATAACTGTAACTGGTGAATTTCAGTGATTTTGTTATTTTAAAATGGTATGTTTTAATTGACATTTTCACCTAACTATAACCTTTGTTTTTTTATGTGAATTTATATGTTGTTTTCAATTAAAGTAAAATATAATTACAATTGCTAACCAATCTATCACCTTAACCTTTGTTTTTTTCATCTTCCACGTATCCGAGGTGCCAATATAAGAGAAGTTACAGTTTTAGGAATGAGACAGTGTCTGAGGGACCATCTCTATCAGGCCTAGGGTGGCAAAGTATCTCTACTCTGCACCCCTATATTTTTGTTTAACCTCTTATTGAGGACAAGGGACTGAGTTCTGGAATCCAGAAATGGCTACCATCACATCTTTGTTGATGTGGTGGCAGCCACTCAAATCTTATCTCTAGATCTGTCAGCTCAGCAGATCGTCTGCAGTGTGAAATATCTATATTTTTTCAACCTTAATTTCTCAATAACTACTGAATGGAATTCCATAAAGTCACAAAAAGTACACTTTCTGGACCAAGATCTGCTTCCTGCCAAATTTGGTGTAATTCCATTTAGCAGTTTTTGTGATATCGCTGTTCAGTTTTTCTCTGAAAAAACAAATAGGGGAATATGTACTAGGGCCTCTCTTTTTCTTGGCCCCCCCCTTGATTGATCACCTAAACCTTTCCCGAAAGGAGCTGAGGTGGTGAGACTTTAAAAAAAAGTTTTGTGAAGATTTGGCAAACTTGTAGGAAAGTACCATCTTGCCTGGCATGTTACCCCCATATTTCACTGTATATATGTTGTTTTAGTATATGTGTCACTGGGACCCTGCCAGGCAGGGCCCCTGTGCTCATAAGTATGTGCCCTGTATGTGATGCCTAACTGTCTCACAGAGGCTCTGCTAACCAGAACCTCAGTGGTTATGCTCTCTCTGATTTCCAAATTTGTCACTAACAGGCTAGTGACTAAATTTACCAATTCACATTGGCATACTGGTACACCCATATAATTCCCTAGTATATGGTACTGATGTAACCAGGGTATTGGGGTTCCAGGAGATCCCTATGGGCTGCAGCATTTCTTTTGTCACCCATAGGGAGCTCTTACAATTCTTACACAGGCCTGCCAGTGCAGCCTGAGTGAAATAACGTCTACGTTATTTCACAGCCATTTACCACTGCACTTAAGTAACTTATAAGTCACCTATATGTCTAACCTTCACCTGGTGAAGGTTGGGTGCAAAGTTACTTAGTGTGTGGGCACCCTGGCACTAGCCAAGGTGCCCCCACATCGTTCAGGGCAAATTCACCGGACTTTGTGAGTGCGGGGACACCATTACACGCGTGCACTGCACATAGGTCACTACCTATGTACAGCGTCACAATGGTAACTCCGAACATGGCCATGTAACATGTCTAAGATCATGGAATTGTCACCCCAATGCCATTCTGGCATTGGGGGGACAATTCCATGATCCCCGGGTCTCTAGCACAGAACCCGGGTACTGTCAAACTGCCTTTCTGGGGTCTCCACTGCAGGTGCTGCTGCTGCCAACCCTCAGACATGTTTCTGCCCTCCTGGGGTCCAGGCAGCCCTGGCCCAGGAAGGCAGAACAAAGGATTTCCTCTGAGAGAGGGTGTAACACCCTCTCCCTTTGGAAATAGGTGTGAAGGCTGGGGAGGAGCAGGCTCCCCCAGCCTCTGGAAATGCTTTGATGGGCACAGATGTTGCACATCTCTGCATAAGCCAGTCTACACTGGTTTAGGGATCCCCCAGCCCTGCTCTGGCGCTAAACTGGACAAAGGAAAGGGGAGTAACCACTCCCCTGACCTGCGAGTCCCAGGGGAGGTGCCCAGAGCTCCTCCAGTGTGTCCCAGACCTCTGCCATCTTGGAAACAGAGGTGTATGTGGCACACTGGACTGCTCTGAGTGGCCAGTGCCAGCAGGTGACATCAGAGGCTCCTTCTGATAGGCTATTACCTCTCTTGGTAGCCAATCCTCCTTCCTAGGTAGCCAAACCTCCTTTTCTGGCTATTTAGGGTCTCTGCTTTGGGGAATTCTTCAGATAACTAATGCAAGAGCTCACCAGAGTTCCTCTGCATCTCCCTCTTCACCTTCTGCCAAAGGATCGACCGCTGACTGCTCAGGACGCCTGCAAAACTGCAACAAAGTAGCAAGACGACAACTAGCAACCCTGTATCGCTTCGTCCTGCCGGCTTTCTTGACTGTTTCCAGGTGGTGCATGCTCTGGGGGTAGCCTGCCTTCTCTCTGCACCAGGAGCTCTGAAGAAATCTCCCGTGGGTCGATGGAATCTTCCCCCTGCAACCGAAGGCACCAAAAGACTGCATCACTGGTCCTCTGGGTCCCCTCTCAGCATGACGAGCGTGGTCCCTGGAACTCAGCAACTCTGTCCAAGTGACTCCCACAGTCCACTGACTCTTCAGTCCAAGTTTGGTGGAGGTAAGTCCTTGCCTCCCCATGCTAGACTGCATTGCTGGGTACTGCGTGATTTACAGCAAGCATTTGTTAGAAAGGGAACTCAAAAAGTTGAGAGTGAAAGAGACCAGACTGAAGCTTAAACAGCAACAGCTGGCCTTGGACAGGGAATCCCTAGACCTGGAGAAGGAGAGACAGAGATTGGGGTTTGGACCCCATGGTGGCAGCAACAGCAGTATTCCTGATAGTAATCCTGTTAGAGAGCATGATTCCAGGAATCTGCACAAGATAGTCCCCCCTTACAAGGAGGGGGATGACATCAACAAGTGGTTTGCTGCACTTGAGGGGGCCTGTATGGTACAGGGGGTCCCTCAAAGGCAGTGGGCTGCTATATTATGGCTATCTTTCACTGGAAAGGGTAGGGAAAGGCTCCTTACTGTTAGAGAAAGTGATGCTAACAATTTTGCAGTTTTGAAGGATGCACTCTTGGATGGATTTGGCTTAACCACTGAACAATACAGGATTAAGTTCAGAGACACCAGAAAAGAGTCCTCACAAGACTGGATAGACTTTGTTGACTGTTCAGTGAAGGCCTTGGAGGGGTGGTTACATGGCAGTAAAGTTTCTGACTATGAAAGCCTGTACAATCGTATTCTGAGAGAGCATATTCTGAATAACTGTGTGTCTGACTTGTTACACCAATACCTAGTGGACTCAGATCTGACCTCTCCCCAAGAATTGGGAAAGAAGGCAGACAAATGGGTCAGAACAAGAGTGAACAGAAAAGTTCATACAGGGGGTGACAAGGATGGCAAGAAGAAGATGGCAAGTCTTCTGACAAGGGTGGCGACAAAACTAAAACTGAGTCTTCATCAGGCCCACAAAAATCCTCTGGTGGGGGTGGTGGGTCCAAATCCTCTTCCAATAATCAAGTTAAAAAGCCTTGGTGTTATTTGTGTAAAGTCAAAGGCCATTGGACAACTGATGCCAGTTGTCCAAAGAAAAACACCAAACCTCCCACTACCACAACCCCTACTGCAAATTCTAGTGCCCCTAGTAATAGCAGTGGTGGTGGGAGCAAACCTTCTAATAGCCAATCCAAGGGAGTAGCTGGGCTCACTTTTGGTAATTTAGTTGGGGTTGGTCTTGTTAGGGAGACCACAGAGGCTGTGCTAGTCTGAAGGTGCCATTGATTTGGCCACCTTGGTTGCTTGTCCCCTTAATATGGATAAGTACAAGCAACTTCCCCTAATAAATGGTGTTGAGGTTCAGGCCTACAGGGACACAGGTGCCAGTGTTACCATGGTGATAGAGAAACTGGTACACCCTGAACAACACCTACTTGGTCACCAGTACCAAGTGACAGACGCTCATAACAACACTCTTAGCAACCCCATGGCTGTTGTGAATCTCAATTGGGGGGGGTGGTGACTGGTCCAAAGAAAGTTGTGGTTGCCTCAGATTTACCTGTAGACTGTCTACTAGGGAACGATTTAGAGACATCAGCCTGGGCAGAAGTGGAGTTGGAGGCTCATGCAGCAGTGCTGGGCATTCCTGGGCATATTTTTGCTTTGACAAGGGCTCAGGCCAAAAAGCAAAAAGGACAGGGTAACTTGGATCCTGGAACAATGGACGAAGTGCTCCCTAAAGCTAGGGGTAGCAAGGGTAAATCCCTACCCACTATCCCTCCCTCTACAGATGATTCTCCTTCTGAGGAAGAAGAATTTCCTCCGTGTGCAGAACCTTCACCAGATGAGCTGGCAGCAGACACTGCTGAGCTTTTGGGTGGAGGGGGGCCTGCCAGGGAAGAGCTGAGTGTGGCACAGCAAACCTGTCCCACATTAGAGGGTCTCAGACAGCAAGCTGCCAAACAGCAAAATGGGGATGTCAGTGACTCACATAGAGTTTACTGGGAGGACAACCTCTTGTACACAGAGTCAAGGGACCCAAAACCTGGAGCAGCCATGAGATTGGTCTTTCCCCTGCAGTACAGAGAGTTCCTCCTAACTCTGGCACATGACATTCCTTTGGCTGGGCATTTGGGCCCGATCAAAACATGGGAAAGGCTTGTCCCCCTGTTTCACAGGCCTAGGATGTCAGAGGACACAAAAGATTTTTGTAAGTCTTGTGTGACCTGCCAAGCCAGTGGCAAGACTGGTGGCACACCAAAGGCTTCCCTTATTCCACTACCTGTGGTCCCCTTTGAAAGGGTAGGGGTTGACAAGGTTGGCCCCCTTGACCCTCCTACTGCTTCAGGCAATAGGTTTATCTTGGTGGTTGTGGACCATGCCACAAGATATCCTGAAGCAATTCCTCTAAGGACCACTACAGCACCTGCAGTGGCAAAAGCCCTCCTGGGAATCTTTTCCAGGGTGGGTTTTCCAAAAGAGGTTGTATCAGACAGGGGTAGCAACTTTATGTCTGCATACTTGAAAGCTATGTGGAAGGAATGTGGTGTAACCTACAAATTCACCACACCTTATCATCCACAGACAAATGGACTGGTAGAGAGGTTTAATACAACTCTCAAAGGTATGGTAATGGGACTCCCTGAAAAACTCAGGAGAAGATGGGATGTCCTGTTACCTTGCCTCCTTTTTTCTTACAGGGAGGTACCCAGAAAGGAGTGGGCTTAAGCCCCTTTGAACTCCTATTTGGACACCCTGTAAGAGGTCCACTAACACTTGTGACGGAGGGTTGGGAACAACCTTTAAAAGCTCCCAAACAGGACATAGTGGACTATGTACTTGGCCTAAGATCCAGAATGGCCGAGTACATGAAAAAGGCCCGTAAAAACCTTCAGGCCAGCCAAGAGCTCCAGAAGCAATGGCATGACCAGAAGGGTGTTCTGATCCAGTACCAACCAGGACAGAAGGTGTGGGTATTGGAGCCTGTGGCCCCAAGAGCACTTCAAGACGAATGGAGCGGACCCCATCTAATTGTTGAGAAAAAGGGTGCGGTTACCTATCTGGTAGACCTGGGCACTGCCAGGAGTTCCCTTAGGGTGATTCATGTCAACCGCCTAAAATCCTACTATGACAGGGCTGATCTCACCCTGCTCCTGGCAACAGATGAGGGACAGGAAGAAGAGAGTGACCCTCTCCCTGATCTCTTCTCCTCCACTGAAGAAGATGCTTTAGTGGAGGGAGTAGTTTGGGCAGATTGTCTGACTGCAGAACAGAAAGAAAACTGCATAAATCTCCTTGGACAATTTTCGGAACTCTTTTCAACTGTGCCAGGCACCACATCTTGGTGTGAACACACAATTGATACTGGAGACAGCATGCCTGTCAAAAGTAAAATCAATAGGCAGCCTGACCATGTCAGGGACTGCATAAAACAAGAGGTTCAGAAAATGCTTGATCTAGGAGTGGTTGAACCTTCTGAAAGCCCATGGGCGAGTCCTGTGGTACATGTACCAAAGCCTCACTCAAAAGATGGAAAAAGGGAGATGAGGTTTTGTTTAGACTACAGAGGTCTCAATCAGGTAACTAAAACTGATGCTCACCCTATACCCAGGGCAAATGAGCTCATAGATACACTGGCATCTGCCCAGTATCTAAGCACCTTTGATTTGACTGCAGGGTATTGGCAGATCAAATTGGCTGAGGATGCTAAACCTAAAACTGCTTTTTCAACTATAGGAGGGCACTACCAATTTACAGTGATGCCCTTTGGTTTGAAAAATGCACCTGCCACTTTTCAGAGGTTGGTGAACACAGTCCTGCAAGGGTTGGAGGCTTTTAGTGCAGCATATCTTGATGATATAGCTGTCTTTAGCTCCACCTGGGATGAGCACCTGGTCCACCTTTGGAAGGTTTTGGAGGCCCAGCAAAAGGCAGCCCTCACTATCAAGGCCTCAAAGTGCCAGATAGGGCAGGGAAAGGTGGTTTATCTGGGACACCTGGTAGGTGGAGAACAGATTGCACCACTGCAGGGGAAAATCCAAACAATCATAGATTGGGTTCCCCCTACAACACAGACCCAGGTGAGAGCCTTCTTAGGCCTCACTGGGTATCACAGGAGGTTCATTAAAAACTATGGCTCCATAGCAGCCCCTCTTAATGATCTCACAAGTAAGAAGATGCCTAAAAAGGTATTGTGGACAGCTAGCTGTCAGAAAGCTTTTGAGGAGCTCAAACAGGCCATGTGCTCTGCACCTGTCCTAAAAAGCCCATGTTACTCCAAGAAATTCATTGTTCAAACTGATGCATCTGAATTAGGGGTAGGGGCAGTCTTATCACAACTGAATTCTGAGGGCCAGGATCAACCAGTTGCTTTTATCAGCAGAAGGTTGACCCCTAAAGAAAAGGGTTGGTCTGCCATAGAGAGGGA
Organism: Pleurodeles waltl; assembly: GCF_031143425.1. Classification (NCBI taxonomy): domain Eukaryota; kingdom Metazoa; phylum Chordata; class Amphibia; order Caudata; family Salamandridae; genus Pleurodeles; species Pleurodeles waltl. The sequence goes on along the minus strand of NC_090440.1, from coordinate 969,542,379 downwards.
GGCTTTTGCTGTGGTTTGGGCACTGAAAACGTTGAGGCCATACCTGTTTGGCACTCACTTTATTGTTCAGACAGACCACAGACCTCTACTTTGGCTAAAACAAATGAAAGGTGAAAACCCTAAATTGTTGAGGTGGTCCATATCTCTACAGGGAATGGACTATACAGTGGAACATAGACCTGGGAGTACCCACTCCAATGCAGACGGACTCTCCAGATATTTCCACTTAGACAATGAAGACTCATCAGGTCATGGCCAGTCTTATTGTCCTTCGTTTGGGGGGGTGGGGGCTTGTGTAGGAAAGTACCATCTTGCCTGGCATGTTACCCCCATATTTCACTGTATATATGTTGTTTTAGTCTATGTGTCACTGGGACCCTGCCAGGCAGGGCCCCAGTGCTCATAAGTATGTGCCCTGTATGTGTTCCCTTTGTGATGCTTAACTGTCTCACTGAGGCTCTGCTAACCAGAACCTCAGTGGTTATGCTCTCTCTGCTTTCCCAATTTGTCATTAACAGGCTAGTGTCTAAATTTACCAATTCACATTCGCATACTGGTACACCCATATAATTCCTAGTATATGGTACTGAGGTACCCAGGGTATTGGGGTTCCAGGAGATCCCGATGGGCTGCAGCATTTCTTTTGCCACCCATAGGGAGCTCTGACAATTCTTACACAGGCCTGCCAATGCAGCTTGAGTGAAATAACGTCCACGTTATTTCACAGCCATTTACCACTGCACTTAAGTAACTTATAAGTCACCTATATGTCTAACCTTCACCTGGTGAAGGTTGGGTGCAAAGTTACTTAGTGTGTGGGCACCCTGGCACTAGGCAAGGTGCCCCCACATCGTCCAGCACAAATTCCCAAGACTTTGTGAGTGCGGGGACACCATTACACGGTTGCACTGTACATAGGTCACTACCTATGTACAGCGTCACAATGGTAACTCCGAACATGGCCATGTAACATGTCTAAGATCATGGAATTGTCCCCCCAATGCCATTCTGGCATTGGGGGGACAATTCCATGATCCCCCGGGTCTCTAGCACAGAACCCGGGTACTGTCAAACTGCCTTTCCGGGGTCTCCACTGCAGCTGCTGCTGCCAACCCCTTAGACAGGTTTCTGCCCTCCTGGGGTCCAGGCAGCCCTGGCCCAGGAAGGGAGAACAAAGGATTTCCTCTGAGAGAGGGTGTAACACCCTCTCCCTTTGGAAATAGGTGTGAAGGCTGGGGAGGAGTAGGCTCCCCCAGCCTCTGGAAATGCTTTGATGGGCACAGATGTTGCCCATCTCTGCATAAGCCGGTCTACACCGGTTTAGGGATGCCCCAGCCCTGCTCTGGCGTGAAACTGGACAAAGCAAAGGGGAGTGACCACTCCCCTGTCCTGCACCTCCCAGGGGAGGTGCCCAGAGCTCCTTCAGTGTGTCCCAGACCTCTGCCATCTTGGAAACAGAGGTGTATGTGGCACACTGGACTGCTCTGAGTGGCCAGTGCCAGCAGGTGACGTCAGAGGCTCCTTCTGATAGGCTATTACCTCTCTTGGTAGCCAATCCTCCTTCCTAGGTAGCCAAACCTCTTTTTCTGGCTATTTAGGGTCTCTGCTTTGGGGAATTCTTCAGATACCGAATGCAAGAGCTCACCAGAGTTCCTCTGCATCTCCCTCTTCACCTTCTGCCAAAGGATCGACCGCTGACTGCTCAGGATGCCTGCAAAACCGCAACAAAGTAGCAAGATGACTACTAGCAACCTTGTATCGCTTCATCCTGCCGTCTTTCTCAACTGTTTCCAGGTGGTGCATGCTCTGGGGTAGCCTGCCTCCTCTCTGCACCAGGAGCTCTGAAGAAATCTCCCGTGGGTCAACGGAATCTTCCCCCTGCAACCGAAGGCACCAAAAGACTGCATCACTGGTCCTCTGGGTCCCCTCTCAGCATGACGAGCGTGGTCCCTGGAACTCAGCAACTCTGTCCAAGTGACTCCCACAGTCCAGTGACTCTTCAGTCCAAGTTTGGTGGAGGTAAGTCCTTGCCTCCCCACGCTAGACTGCATTGCTGAGTACTGCGTGATTTGCAGCTGCTCCGGCTCCTGTGCACTCTTCCAGGATTTCTGACACTCCTTCCTGCAGTGCACAACCTTCTTAGTTGTCCTCCGGCTTCGTGGGACTCCCTTTTGTGACTTCGGGTGGACTCTGGTTCACTTTTCCTCTAAGTGCCTGTTCAGGTACTTCTGCGTGTGCTGCCTGCTTCTGTGAGGGCTCCCTTGTCATGCCGCGGCGCTCGCGAGCTCAGGTTGCTGCGGCGCGGCACGTTAATCCTGCCGCGGCCAGCGCCCGGGTCACGGTGGACGCCGCGGCGGACGCCCAGGTCGCGGGGGTTGCCGCGGCTCCCGCAAGAGCCATGGAGGCTCCAGGGAGCCGGTCTGAGGGCCGCGGCGCTCGCCGCTTCCCTTTTTTCAAGTTCTGCCGTAAAGGCAGACGCGGCAGAGCCTGAAACCCCGAGGGGGTTTCAGGCATGGCCGCACACAGCGCATCATGCGCTTACATTCATTTTTCTTGCATGTTATTCCTGCCCACCACTTACCGATGTTCCTAGGGCAAACCGAACCCTTACACTTGGGGCTCTTTATACTTGCCTTTTTCTCTTCCCAGCATGCTTACCACTTCCTCTCTGCCCAGCATGCATTGTTAAACACACATACCTAATTCATTATTGTTTTCTTTTTCCCAATCCAAGATGGTGGTGTTCTACTTCCTGTTTTCTATTTCCTGTCCAGGGGTATATAAGGGAATTCCAACTGCTTGTCCATTGCGTTGCAACACTCCTTGGTGGTAGTCACGCTCCTATTTGATATCCTTCTGCGAATCCTGTCTGTTCCTGATCTGCCTTGTTTTCCTGCCTTCCTGATCTACGGTCCTAATACCCTGGTGTCCTCCTTTTCGTTTCAGGGAGTTCCTGTGGAGGTTTTTTACCCTACTGGGGTTTCTCCTCTGGGACTCCTTCTGGAGGGCACGGACTGTAGTGGTTCGCTCATACCAAACAGCACCGTGGCTACCGGAAGGGGTCGCCCCTACCTCGGCCAGAGCAGAACCCGTCGGAACAAGGACCGTTCCCCTACACCTCTCAGCTACGAGGGTAAGACCATTGAAGACCGCGACAGATTGCAACGCCCAAAATTCCAGTTGCAGTCCGGAACTATGGATAACCCAGTGGCAAACACGGAACCTACTAACCAGGACCTACTGGCGACGATACAACAACAGGCTCAAGAACTCCAGCAATTACGTACTGGGAATACTGTTTATCGACAAGCCTTTGCCTCCAGGACCACAGATGTCCCTGCAGTAGCCGCCGCTACACCTCGATTTTCCGGGGATCCCACCACATTAAAAGAATTCCTGGATGCCTTAACGGTGTACTTTGCCTTTCGCCCCTCGCAATTTGTACAAGATAAGACCAAGGTGGGGTATTTGATTAGTGCCTTATCAGGACCAGCCTTGGCCTGGGCCACACCTCTAGTAACCAGAAACGATCCCTGTCTATCTAATTATTCCACCTTTATCACTACTTTTAAACAGATGTTTGAACGCCCTGGACTCGAGGCGTCAGCAGAAGAGGCTCTTTGCGAAGTCCAACAAGGGAGTCAAGATGTATTACAATACATCACCCGTTTCAGACAATTAGCTGCAGAAACAACCTGGGTGGAACGTACCTTGGTGACACTCTTCCGTAGAGGTCTAAGAGAGGACATCAAAGATGAACTAGTACATTCTGCCAGGATAGAAAACCTCAAAGGGTTGATGGACCAGGCACTAACGATAGAGTATCGGTTGAATGAACGAAGAATGGAGAAAAAGAAGAGTCGTTTGCCTTTTCACTCAGTACCATTTCGTCCCTTCGCCCATCGTTCCGAGGAAGTCCGTCCTGAACCCAAAGGGAATACCGAGGAAGAGCCGATGCAGATTGACACAGCTCGCGGACCTCTATCCGCCAGTGAAAGGGAACATAGACGAAGGAAGGGGCTTTGCCTATATTGTGGTGCAGATGGTCACCTAATTCGCGCCTGCCCCATTCGTCCAACCAAGCCCTTGGGAAACGCCAACTCCCGTCCCCAGTAAGAAGGGTGAGGACAGGATATCGTGATATACCTTCTATTTGCTCTTCCAGGGAGGAAGGAACTGCTCTTTTTCTCTTACCAGTTACCCTCCATTTAACGGATGGCCGTGAAGTAAGAACTTTGGCTTTATTAGACTGCAGAGCCAGTGGCCTCTATTTAGATGAAACCTGGGCCAAAGAACGACAGATAACACAAATACCCAAAGAAATACCAGAACAGGTACATACCGTTGATGGGTCGCTCTTGGCCTCTGGACCTGTACAATACACCACCCCTACCTTCTGTTTACAGTTTGGTAAACATCAGGAAATTCTCTCGTTTGACTTAATCTCATCACCACACCATGTCATGATCCTGGGAATTCCATGGCTTACACGGCACAATCCTTACATCAACTGGGAAACAAAAACCATTTCGTTATCCTCCCGTTTTTGTCAACACCACTGCTATCCGGCCGGGGATTATTGGTCCCCAAAAAGTCTCTCAACCGCACCTTCTCAGGTGGGAGGATCCATTAATGTCCTACAGGGAGTTCCCAGACAGTATCAGGACTATATCGATGTATTCCAGAAGCCAGAAAGACCTGAATTGCCACCCCACAGAGAATACGACTGTGCCATTTCTTTAGAGCCAGACACTGTAGTTCCTTTTGGGCGGATGTACTCCCTCACTGAACCAGAGAAACAAATTTTGAAGTAGTACCTAGATGAGAATCTACAAAGTGGGTTAATAACTCCCTCCTCTTCACCCGCCGGGGCTCCTCTTTTCTTTGTACCAAAGAAAACCAAAGATCTGCGTCCCTGTATCGATTTCAGAGGGTTAAACAGGATCACTATCAAAGACCGGTATCCGTTACCCCTCATCAAAGACATCTTAGAAGCAGTCAGAGGAGCCAAGAAATTCACCAAGCTGGATCTCCGAGGAGCCTATCATCTGCTAAGAATCAGAGAAGGTGATGAGTGGAAGACCGCCTTTAGAACACCTTTTGGTCACTACGAATATAGAGTAATGCCCTTCGGACTCACTAATGCCCCGTCCATCTTTCAAAGATTCATGGATTCTATCTTTTCTGATCTTTTGCAACAAACAGTGGTAGTGTATCTTGACGATATCCTAATTTATTCGGTTCATCCAGAGGAACATTCCAAGCACGTCCGCCAAGTCTTAGAGAGACTCCGACAACATCATTTGTTCTGTAAGCCTGAAAAATGCGAATTTGATCAGATAGAAGTAAAATATTTGGGATACTGTATAGACCAAACCGGAATTGCCATGGACTCAGACAAAGTACAGGCTATATTGAATTGGCCATCTCCTTCTTCTATCAAGGAGAATCAATGCTTTCTGGGACTAGCCAACTTCTACCGACAGTTCATAGCAGACTTTGCCCAGAGAACCAGCTTCATTACTCAAACCCTCAAAAAGGAACACCTATAGAAAGGGTTTTGTTGGACACCAGGCGCTGAGTCAGCTTTTCAGGACTTAAAGAAAGCCTTTATTCAAGCCCCTATTCTTCGACACCCAGACACTAGCAAACAATTCATTGTTGTCACAGACGCCTCAGAAAGAGCCATTGGGGCTGCCTTGTTACAAAAACAAGACGATGATGACCTAGAACACCCTGTATTTTATCTGTCACACATTCTATCTGATTCTGAGCGAAACTATTCCGTGCTAGAACGCGAATTACTCGCCTTAAAGGTTGCGTGCACTGAATGGAGACACTTTTTGATGGGATCAAAGGAGCCCTTCGAAGCCCGGACCGATCACAGAAATCTACAGTGCTTAAGAAATTTCCAGTGCCAAAATAGCCGGCAGGCTCGATGGGCCTTCTTCTTCAGCCAATATGATTTCTATATCACCTACATCCCTGGTTCTCAGAACATCCTGGCGGATGTCCTGTCCCGACGTTATCCTGGGTGCGGTGATTCCGCGGTTCAAAACTTATTTGACAACAGTAAAATCATAGGGGTAGCACAGACCTTTTTAGATCAAGTCAAGTCTGAATATGCCTGTCTACACGAAACAGAACTAAAAAGGTTACGTCCACAGCTGCACATAGATCATGACTACTATTATCATGATAAGGCCCTGTTTTTACCCACTAAAACAGTGCAAATCGAAGCTTTACGCATGTGCCATGATTCCCCTATTGCAGGTCATCGAGGAATGAAAGCGACTCAAGATCTTTTGCTTCGCTCTTTCTGGTGGCCAACTCTCAAGGCTGACACTGAGGCATATGTGTTATCCTGTCCTACATGTGCTCAAGCCAAGACACCCCGAACCAGACCTGTGGGGTTACTCCGCCCATTACCTGTTCCCCCAGGCCCATGGCATACCATATCCACCGATTTTATGTGCGCATTACCTTCCTCAAGGGGAAACCACGTCATAATGGTAACTGTGGACTCCTTCACCAAGATGGCCCACTTCACGGCCTTGAGAAAGTTACCTACGGCAAAGGAGTTAAGTCAGGTCTTTACTCAAGAAATTTTCAGGCTACATGGGCTACCCCAAGTTATTATATCGGACAGGGGTCCTCAATATATCTCCCGTTTCTGGAATCAATTCTGCAAGATCTTGGGGATCCAGGTGGCCTTATCATCCGGGTTTCACCCTCAAACCAATGGACAAACGGAACGACTCAATCAGGGTCTCGAACAGTACTTACGTAGCTTCTGTAACGCTACACAAAGTAATTGGGCTCCCTACTTACCGCTTGCAGAATTCTCCTCTAATAACTCTCTACACAGTGCCTCTAAAGTCTCTCCTATCTATGGCTCTTATGGTTTCCATCCCAGGGCCTTCCCAACTCCCCTGAGAGACAACTCCAATCTTCCCGCCATCTCCTCCTTCGTTCGACAGCTACGGGGTATACAGCGAATTATCCATTCCAACCTTGTGTCCACCAAGTCCCACATGAAGAAGATAGCAGATAGGAGACGCTGTGCGGCTCCTCTATATCAGGTCCATGATAAGGTCTGGCTCTCCTCTAGATTCCTACCCCTCCGACTCACCCAAAACAAATTCAAACCCCGCTTTTATGGTCCCTTTCTCATTCTCAAGAAAATCAACCCAGTATCTATGCGTCTTCGTCTACCTCGGACATGGAAGATCCACCCTGTATTCCATGTCTCGCAACTGAAACCTTACCGTCCTGATCTTTTTCATAGGCAGTTGCCCTGTCCCCCTCCTCTGTTGGTTGACAATGTGCCTGAGTACGAAGCGCAGGAAGTCTGTGACTCTCGGTTTTTCCATGGTCACCTCCAATACCTTATTCATTGGAAGGGTTACCCTTTGAGTGAGTGTTCCTGGGAGGATGCCTCTTCAGTCCATGCTCCTCTTTTGATTCGCTGCTTTTTTCGGCTCTTCCCTCATAAACCAGGGGCCTCGGGGGGGGATACTGTCATGCCGCGGTGCTCACCGCGGCGCTCGCCGCGGCCGCGTGCTCAGGTTGCCGCGGCGCGGCACGTTAATCCTGCCGCGGCCAGCGCCCGGGTCGCGGTGGACGCCGCGGTGGACGCCCAGGTCGCGGGGGTTGCCGCGGCTCCCGCAAGAGCCATGGAGGCTCCAGGGAGCCGGTCTGAGGGCCGCGGCGCTCGCCGCTTCCCATTTTTCAAGTTCTGCCATAAAGGCAGACGCGGCAGAGCCTGAAACCCCAAGGGGGTTTCAGGCATGGCCGCACACAGCGCATCATGCGCTTACATTCATTTTTCTTGCATGTTATTCCTGCCCACCACTTACCGATGTTCCTAGGGCAAACCGAACCCTTACACTTGGGGCTCTTTATACTTGCCTTTTTCTCTTCCCAGCATGCTTACCACTTCCTCTCTGCCCAGCATGCATTGTTAAACACACATACCTAATTCATTATTGTTTTCTTTTTCCCAATCCAAGATGGTGGTGTTCTACTTCCTGTTTTCTATTTCCTGTCCAGGGGTATATAAGGGAATTCCAACTGCTTGTCCATTGCGTTGCAACACTCCTTGGTGGTAGTCACGCTCCTATTTGATATCCTTCTGCGAATCCTGTCTTTTCCTGATCTGCCTTGTTTTCCTGCCTTCCTGATCTTCGGTCCTAATACCCTGGTGTCCTCCTTTTCGTTTCAGGGAGTTCCTGTGGAGGTTTTTTACCCTACTGGGGTTTTTCCTCTGGGACTCCTTCTGGAGGGCACGGACTGTAGTGGTTCGCTCATACCAAACAGCACTGTGGCTACCGGAAGGGGTCGCCCCTACCTCGGCCAGAGCAGAACCCGTCGGAACAAGGACCGTTCCCCTACACCTCTCAGCTACGAGGGTAAGACCATTGAAGACCGCGACATCCCTACGTTGCTGGGCACTTCCTCTGTCTCCTCTTCCAATTGGCAACATCCTGGTCCCTCGTGGGCCACAGCAGCACCCAAAAACCCTAACCACGACCCTTGTAGCTAGCAAGGCTTGTTTGCGGTCTTCTGCGTGGGAACACCTCTGCAAACTTCATCGCGACGTGGGACATCCATCCTCCAAAGGGGAAGCTCCTAGTCCTCTTCTTTTTTTGCAGAACTCCAAGCTTCTTCCAACAGGTGGCAGCTTCCTTGCACCCTCAGCTGGCATTTCCTGGGCTCCTGACCACTCTCGACACTGTCGCGACTATTGGACTTGGTCCCCTTGTCTTACAGGTACTCAGGTCCGGAAATCCACTATTGTTGCATTGCTGGTGTTTGTTCTTCCTGCAGAATCCCCCTATCACGACTTCTGTGCTCTCTGGGGGTAGTAGGTGCACTTTACACCTACCTTTCAGGGTCTTGGGGTGGGATATTTTTCTAACCCTCGCTGTTTTCTTACAGTCCCAGCGACCCTCCACAAGCTCACATAGGTTTGGGGTCCATTCGTGGTTCGCATTCTACTTTTTGAGTATATGGTTTGTGTTTGCCCCTATACCCATGTGCTCCTATTGCAATCTATTGTAACTTTACACTGCTTGCATTACTTTTCTTGCTATTACCTGCATAATTTTGGTTTGTGTAAATATATCTTGTGTATATAACTTATCCTCATACTGAGGGTACTCATTGAGATACTTTTGGCATATTGTCATAAAAATAATGTACCTTTATTTTTAGTACTTCTGTGTATTGTGTTTTCTTACGATATTGTGCATATGACACCAGTGGTATAGTAGGAGCTTTACATGTCTCCTAGTTCAGCCTAAACTGCTTTGCCATAGATACCTTCTATCAGCCTAAGCTGCTAGAAACATCTCTTCTACACTAATAAGGGATAACTGGACCTGGCACAAGGTGTAAGTACCTCTGGTACCCACTACAAGCCAGCCTCCTACAAAACTGCACCAAAGTTTTAAGCAAACCAAAAAAAACTTATCTAACTATAACTACCTAGTAGCGAACGCCTAATCTCAAGATCAGATGTGTTTACCTCTGACTCCACCCTCCACTGGATACCCCTGATGCAGTCATCTGAAGCTAGACAAGAGTCTCAATGTAAAGGTTTGGAATGTACATCAATGTCACATCACTATATCCTCTTCTCTGGTTGCATGGCAGATGCAGAAGTGTCACAGAGTAGCTCATTTTAGAATTGTATTTTTTATTCATTTCCGTTTTATATCATATGCCCGCACAAATCGTACTAGCATGGTTTATGTATGAGAGAGAAATAATTGCAGAAAGAGAGAATATCAGGGCAAACCATAACAAGAAATATAATGTGCAAGTTAGCATAACGCGAGAAAGAGATACAAGCGGGTTTAATGGATTTTAACAGAGGCTGAATCTTTCAGTTGATCAGTCAGTCTTGTCCATAGGGTGTTGGAACTGATACAATTACAGTGTATTCAGTTAGAACGTGTCCAATAAACGACTTGTAAGGCTGGATTTGAATAACATGATGTGAGGCCCACAGTCACTTGCACAGATATTGTATGTCACGCCCTCCTGAACTTTACAGTCATTGACAAATATGTGCTAATCTATGTCAGTGGGGCTTAACCCTTTAACTTCTTTCGACCGCCCCTTAACCATTAGTAGAACCTGGGGACCCTCACTGAATCATTATTGGAATCTGAGGACACACAGTGAGTAATTACTGGAAACTCAGGAGCCCAGGCTAAGCATTTTCGATGATTTGAACCACACTACAATACACCAAATAACATAGAAACAAGCATTCGTCATTTATACAAGTAGTGATTGTATTTTATTTTTTTCACTAATATATAAAAATATCAAAAATTTAATAGGAAGGTTTGAGCTTTTCTAAATTCAATTAAGGCCACCTTTCATCTATACTATATTCTGTCCCGCAAATCATTTTGAGGCTACTTACTTACTCATTTTAACCTTAAATTAAAAATTCCTAGATATTTAAAGAACATTTTAAAAATGTCATTTGTAAATTTTGCCTCTTTTTTTATATATACTTTATTTATCTGTTAATATTATTTAAAGTTCTAATCAGTCACGGACCACCTGAGTAGGCTACCCGGACCCAGGGGACCACAGGTTAAGAACCACTTAGCTATCTCATTGAGCTAATCAAGAACAACCAATGTTTAAGGCCCTTCCTATCACTTTAGATCAGGTCACAGCGCATAAATAAGCTTTTTCAAAATCGTCGATGACTCCCTCCACCTTCTTTTAAACCGGACGTCTTCCTTGCAGGAGCAAGCCAGACGGCCTCAGCAGTGCCTCTTTGTAACCCCTTTATGCCCTGGCTCTGGTCCTGTTGAAACCGAGAAATAGTTGTGCAACAGTGCCATCCAGTGGCCATGTGCACAACCGTTGACGAAGCTGAGAGCAACACTGCAGTCTGCGCACAAAGGCCAGTGATAAATGTCGCTCTGGCTGAGGTCCTAGTGGGAGGAACGAACACTGGTGAGGCGTTTCCAGTAACAGGATAGCTTTGTTAAAGTTCTGAAGGGCGTAGAATGCATTAATGCAGCCACAAACTGGGGAGCGAACACACTGCCTGCCATGCCAGCACACAATTTGCCCAGATTTTTGGTACGTGCAGTGCATAGTAACATCACATTCTACAGAAACCTCAAACCAACGTGAGTGTTATGCACAGCATCTACCACAATGCAGCTTGGTGAGTTGTGTACTGTTATGTCAGACAGTGTGCTCCCTCCCGCCTTTTGAGATTGTCTCGTTTGCTTAATGCAGAAGTGACAACAAATGGCTGGTTACGTGGTTGTGCAGCGGCCAAGACGAGCAGAGCTGGCCTTTGCTCAGAGAGCGTCCTGGGCGAAACCAACTTTAGCGTCCCCTCCTACTCGTCCTCTTTAATTGTCTACATTTTGAGAATTTGGGAGAAGTAGCAAGAAGATGAGGGAAGATATGTGTGTGACGGTGAAAATAAGGGCAAATTATAGAGGGGCTCTGCTATTATGCATACCTATGTAGTTCAAATATATTTTTAAATGAACAAACTTACAAAATGCTGTACTTTTCAAACATCCTGTAATTTTATACCGAGCTGAAAGTCCCCTAATGGTGAATAAGATCCAGTGGGTGAGAGGCTACCGGATAATAATGACATGATCATGGGCTTCAATTACCATAATTCTAGGGGGAGCCTACGTGAGTGCAAGCCCACTTTGACATCACAAGAAGAGACATCACTTGATCCTGATGACACTTCAGGAAGTGACATCACATGGCCTCTGGGTCTGACGATGTGATAGTACAGGAAGTGACCACTGAGCCATTGAAACACATGGCATCGCAGAAAGTAATAACATGACCACGATCGATCAAACCGCATGTTAAATTATTTAAAACCCACATGAAAATATCCCAAATCCAATACCATTAATGCAAATCCTATCAGATTGTCGTCAAATTATGCCAGGTTTGGTGTTCTTACAAAACATGTTTAAGATAAATATATACCTTAAGATAAATGTGAAAAATATGCTGACAAATAATGTTCTAACATGCGAAATATGTGCACATCATGCTACAGCTTGGAACAGCTCGAGGTGGAATTAGAATCAGAGGCACTGCCACTGCTGCTGGGGATCATATAAGAAGATGGCAGCAGTGTTGTGCGGTACACGTTCAGGGTCCCATTTCTACATAGCGCACTGACACTATGCTCAAGTGAAATATAGGAAGGATTAGAATGGGCCATGTCTTTTTGTTTCTCAGGGATGGGATATAGAATGCAACCATATTTGTTTAATGTTCATTCTACTTCTAGTAACAGACATGATTTAAGTTATGGAAGGAAAAGAAGCAGGTCATAAATGAGCTGGAGACTTTCACAGCTTGTGTTTTTGCAGATGCGTCAGGAATACCATAAAAGTGTTACATTTTGAGAAAGTAGTTACTTGTCTGCTATTACTTGACACTGCAAGCCCTTATGGGACATTAGAGTCCATGCTGCCTCTGTGTAGATTCCACAGGAGACAGGGAGGGAATGCTTCAAATAAATCTGCTTCGTTGAACAGGTTGGATGTCAGTGCAAAATCATAGTGTTAACCATGCAGAACTCTTGAAATGCCTTGGGTCCATTCACAAATTACATTGGCCCTCATTTTGACCCTGGCGGTGTTGCACCGCCAGGGCCAACGGGGGCGGGAGCACCGCCGACAGGCCGGCGGTGTTCCCTTGGGCATTCCGACCGCGGCGGTAACACCGCGGTCGGACCGGGAAAACTGGCGGTCTCCCGCCAGTTTCCCGCTGCCCAAACGAATCCTCCAAGGCGGCGCAGCATGCTGCGCCGCCTTGGGGATTCTGACACCCCCTACCGCCATCCTGTTCCTGGCGGTTCGCCCGCCAGGAACAGGATGGCGGTAGGGGGTGTCGCGGGGCATGGGCACTGCAGGGGCCCCCGTAAGAGGGCCCCAAATAGTATTTCACTGTCTGCTTAGCAGACAGTGAAATACGCGACGGGTGCAACTGCACCCGTCGCACCTTCCCACTCCGCCGGCTCGATTCCGAGCCGGCGTCATCGTGGGAAGGGATTTTTCCCCTGGGCTGGCGGGCGGCCTTTTGGCGGCCGCCCGCCAGCCCAGGGGAAAAGTCAAAATACCCGCCGCGGTCTTGCGACCGCGGTACGGTATTTTGACGGCGGGACTTTGGCGGGCGGCCTCCGCCGCCCGCCAAGGTCCGAATGAGGGCCATTGTGTAGTATGTAATGTGGTCCTACAGAAGTACTACTCACATACTACAAAATGCTATTCACAAACCTACCAGTAGAAACCGGCACCTCTTCTGTCTTTTCTGAGCAGCGATCTCTGTACGTGTAGGCATATGTTTCAGAAGTTCGTGTGGGAGGAACAGTGCTAGTGGTGGAAAAATAGTGAACACTTTCTCATAAATGGAAGGGGTTTAGGAAAATTAAAGAGAGGTTTTGAGAGGGCCATGCTTATACAAACACACACCCACCCACAAAGGAGTAAGGCCATTGGTATTCATAACCTATACTTATAATGTTTCTTTAGCCCTCTATAAATCAAAAAAGGCTCAAATGTACTCCAGCACAGCCTTGGAGATCGTCAAGCACCACACATTGCCACTCACAGGTATTGGAAAAGGAACACACTGCAGTAGAAACCAATAGAGGCATGGAAAATAACACCCATAGGAACTACTATAATACATTATTTTGTTATCTATCTATCTATCTATCTATCTATCTATCTATCTATCTATCTATCTATCTATCTATCTATCTATCTATCTATCTATCTATCTATCTATCTATCTGTCTATTTATCCATCTATCTATCTTCTCTGAAAAAATAAGTTTAAAGTAACATTATAATTAGGTGAATTTCTCAGTAACGATGTTAACTTTTTGAACTAAAAATACCACAGAAATTCACCAGTTATAGTTAACTGCGCTAACTGTAAATTGCGCCTCTACCATGCACTGCTTATGGTCTCATATACAACATCACTCATGACATATTCTATGACATCATTTATGAAATCACTGATTATAATATCTGAGCTCTCGTCCTTACTCCTTCCCTCCCCCTGTTCCCTGCGGGGGGATCTATTATCCCTCCCTACAGCCCCTTCTTCCCTTTTGTCTCGTTCCCGGTCTCTTGTTCCTGTTTGGATCTGTAACCTGTGGATCCTTCTTAGTTTCCTTAAAAAAGCTGGTGATCTCATGCCTAGATTGCGTTCTGAAGTCACTGCTACTCAAGTTAGTGCTCGAGGCCTCACTGAAGGTGATATTTTTATCTCAACTTGTACTCTCCTTCTCATTTCTTCTCATGTTTCATCAAACTTTCTAGCATAAGTATATACTCGTCCATATCTGTAAACTCTCTTATCCCTTAAGATTTTTCACGCATGGCCAAGGGCCATGCGTGACATGAGGTTGAATGATTATTGGGGGTTGGCCTCAGGGCCAGACCCTGTGGGCAAACCCCGCTGCGCACAGCTGAAGTGTGGTTATAGATTGGTTATGCGGCCAACACCTGGCGTGCATGGCCTTTGGCTCTCTTCCTCTCTCTCTTCCATTATGGAATGGAAGAAAGCAAGAGAAAGAAAGTGAGAGACTGAGAGAGAGTGCAAGGTGCAAGGTTGGGTGGTCACAGGAAGTTGCAGTGAGTTACAGTTACCTTAGGGCACGTGTTATAGTTACGTGACATAACTCTAACTGTAACAGGTGAATTTTCTATGGTTTTGTATGTTTCAAATGTGAGCCTGACTATAACTTCCCTGTAACCTTCTTTTTTTAGGTGAATTTCTATGTTTGTTTTTTTAAAATTCTATTTCCTAACTATAAAACATCCCTGTAACCTTTCTTTTTTTCCATTCGATTTATATATATAGTTATATATATCTATATCTATATATATATAGATATAATTATATTTCTCTCTCTCTATATATATATATATATGTATAGAGAGAGAGAGAGAGATAGATAGACTGAAAAAAACAAAGGTTAAAGTGTGGTTATAGTTAGATTAAAATTTCACTGACAGTGTAATGTTTTAACATAAAAAAAACACTGAAATTCCCCAGTTATAGTTATGTCAAGTAACTTGTGCTCTAAAACAGTGGTTCCCAACCTTTTAACTTCTGTGGAACCCCACTTTATCATTACTGAAACCCGGGTACCCTTACTGAATCATTATTGGAATCCGGGGACCCCTGACTGAGTCATTATTGAAAGCTGGGGACCTAATCTGTTAATATTTTTTAATTTTCTAAGCAGTCGCGGACCCCCTGAGAAGGCTTTGCGGATCCCTTGGGTCCCCGGACCACAGGTTGGGAATCACTGCTCTAAAATAACCATAACTTACAGTTTTGTCATCAATTATGTAGTTTCAGATGTTGCAGAGATGTTATCAGTGAGGTCATAGATCACATCATGAGTGATATATTTTGTGGGTGTAATTAGCAGTGCATGGAGAGGGCGCAGGTTGTAGTTACTTAAGATGACTATACTTGGTGAATGTCAGTGGTTTTATTAGTTTAAAACGTTATGCTATAACTGAACTTTTCACCTACATCATTTTAACCTTTGTTTTTTCAGTGAATTTTTAAGTTTTTGAGAAATGTAAAGTAACATATTATTGCAATTCCTAACTATAGTGTTACATTAGCCTTTTTTCAGTGAATTTGTAGGGTTTTTAAAAATATAAATTAATATTTTCTTGCTATACTTAAAGCCGATCCCATGCCATGCATGGCGTTTGGTGGTGCACAGTGTGGGATTGGCCACAGGGCATGGGGAAGTGGACGTGCAGCATCCTCCCTGAGCCAACAACGGCCCTGGAGGTGCCATCTCTGGGGCCCACTTACATTAAATGTAGTGCTAGGCGTAACTCATGTAATTCTGTGTAGCATAATGAAGCAGAATTAGCTTAGAATTCTGTGAGATTGTGCGCAATTGCCCAAGTAGAGTAATTTCTCATTTAGCACTGTTGATTAGTTCCAAAATGCCGCCTTATGTCCAAAATGGACACAAGGGTGCATTTAGCTTTAGGAAATAGCGCTAAATGCAACAAGAGTCAATTGAGCACCTGTATTAGAATTGAATGGAACCTTGTATATTTATTCAAGAAGAGTCCAAATGGATTGGGCAAATTTTTATCACATAGTGTGGAACTGCCCATCTCTCACCTCCAACTGGGATACAGTGTTTGGTCTTATAAATGCGCCCACTTACTGCAACCTCGACAAGCCTCCTATGTTCTGATTACTAGGGCTCTTTCCCATACCTCATACCAAGATCATCACTTCTAAATTCACGGACTTGAAACTTCGCCTGTCAACATATTGCCATGTTTTGGAAAGCTCCTACAGGTTCACCACTGCTAGGTTTGAGGCATGAATAGGCTGAATAGGTGGAATGTGAGGGAGCCATCATATCACTTGAAGTGCAGAGAGGGAGGTACAATGCTGAACATATACAAGCATTGGAGCAGATCATGCTTGACTGTCCACTTATAACCTCTGATGGTCGTCTGCTTCTCGACCCAGGATTGGATTCCTATGATGAGGATGACACCAGTACCCCACCCAGCCAAGATCTGGTGCTAACCACATGCATGCATGGAACAGGACTGAACTTATTGTGTTCCTGGTGTACCTCCCCCCTCGCCATCCTGGCTGCTGCACTGCGGTCAAACTGATATCTTATAGTACTCTTCATCTGCTGTACTTGACTTGTAGGATGCCGCATACTGGTAACTGGAAATGTGCTTCCCTTTACAAATGGGAAATGCTAATAAAGTTTGTATTAGAAAAAATAGAGTTTATAGTTTTGCATAAATTATCTACCCAACTGGAGTACTTTCTATTGGTTGATTAGTACGAGCTATCTCGTTGATTGAATGTCTAGTACATAGTCTATGCTTCAGCTGGATGAAGGACCATGAGGTAATGTCACCAGTGACCTTGTGTACATGTAATTTATGCAGGGTGTTCGGTCCTCAAGTGTCTTTAAACAGGAATGTGTGACAAAATTCATCCCCATATAGAGAAGACAGTTGAATCTGCAGCAAAAAAAACGATTTACCTTTAATTAAACAATGTAAGCAATTCTTTGTTTGGTGGAAATTTCCTTTTATTCCGCTACATCAAGAATATCCACCAAACCTTTTGGGAAAATGTGCTTGGGCCGTTTGGTAAGCTGAGCTGTCCATTAGCCTAGAAAATGGCAGAAAGACAGGTGCTTGCTACTAACATCAAAGGGTGGAGCAAAACAGAAAGAGCTTGTAGGTGTTTTGGCACCCTTGCCTAATCTGCAGTACTTAAAAGGGACAACCGTGGGCTCTGCATTCACATCAGGAGAAGGCAAGAAAGAACCCACCCATCTTTGCCATCAACAGCCCTTACAGAAGAGATTGTGCCCTCATAAATCAAAGATGCATGTACCTCAATCGAGGATTTCAGAATATTTTCCGAATTAGGATTGTAGTGAGAACACGATCTGCCTTGGCCAAGAACAAGAGCTTAGGACACTTGACTTTTACAGAGGAGGAGCTTTCACTGGGGCACCTGCTATGATCATATTTGTAAGTGCTTCCTGTTGAGATTTAATGTTTATGAAATGAGCATCTGTGCCAGAATGGAACCATGCCTGTGTATTTAACTAATAACAGTCCACAGTTTTGCATAAAATGTTCACCCAATTGAAGTGCTTTCTATTGGTTGATTAGTAAGTACTATCTCGGGTGAATATCTAGACGAGGGGGGCATGTGGCCCCTGTATCCATGCTAATAGTGGCCCTGGGCAACCCCCTCCTCAGTGGCCTTACATGGGCACCCTTGTGCACATCTGGGGCACACACAGCACACACTTTTGGAGACTGTAGGGGGAGCACCAGGACCCCTGTGGTCCACTGCCTCCCTGGATGAAACCATCTCAGGTGCATCAGGAGCCAGCTTTGATTTTGCCCAGAAGGAACAGCTGTTTTTGCTTGCTTTCTCCAAGCCGGAGCAATGTGAGTTTCCCCTGCCCACAAGAGCATGGGCAGGGAAATACGTGTCTGGTCCCACCCAGGGGGTGCATTTTTAAAGATCCCACCAGGTGGAAGGAGACATGCTTTCCATGCCCGTTCTCCTGCAGGGAATTTACTGTATCACGAGTGTTGGCTCCCTGTGACACAGTGAGTGAGAGGAGGGCTGGGATCCTGGGGCAGTAACAGGCAAGGGAGGGGGCATGGCCGCACTCCCTTTCAATATTTTTTTTGGCCCTAGGGTATGAGGTCTCCTGGGCCTCAATGAGGTTTGGGGAGCTGGGCCGTGCCCCCTCCTGGTTTAAATTGTGCCAAGCCCCTGGGGATGGGGCCCATAGACCTTTAATCATCCCATGGAGTGGGGGCCACAAGCCCCCTCCTTTATTATTATATTTTAGATAAGGTGCCTGGGGCCCAAAGAGGCTTGGGGAAGGGGGGTGTGTGCCCCATCCCCTTTGTGCTACTTGGCAGGCTCTGACCACCATTGTGGTTTTTGTTTTGTCTGTGATCCTGCTGGAGTCTGCTAGTATTGTGGAAAATAACCCTTTCTTTTACATTGTAGCCCGGGGAGGGGGGGGTATCCCTTTGGCAACCCCCATAAAGATTAGGGGGACAGGGTATTTCTACTGTGCCTCCATATAATTTTGTTAAACATAATGAGTATAAGGGACTAAATCCCAGAGTCCTGTAATGACTATTCTTCTCAAGTTGCAGGCAACCAATCAGAGTTCTTGCTCACTCGGGACCCTTACTCACATGGGAATGAGTTGGCCCAATTTAAAAAAAAACCCTAGGCCAATCAGAACACTCTAGTTTTTTAAACTGGGTTTGAGAGACTCTTGTGAGAGTCCTTCAAACCCATCTGTCCAGCCATACAAATGATTTTGATCCTTAATTTCATAAAATATTATTAAACAGATTTACATCAAATCATAAAAAGTACACTTTCTGAAAAATGCTTTTCCTATAGATATGAACACTTAACTTAACCCAGTGGGTAATATAGATATATATTACATTCACTGAAAATATATACACATTCAATGAAAAAAAAACAAAGATCTTTTAGGACTCTGAGCACTTTATCCTTGATAACCAGTGCTAAAGTGCATGTGCTTCTCCCCTACATGGTAACATTTGTGTATCCTCAATTGTCAAATTTATTTAAGTCCCTTGTAAAGTGGAATACAATGTACCTAGGGCCTGTAAATTAAATGCTACTAGTGGGTCTGCAGCACTGATTGTGTCACCCACTCAAGTTGCCCTGTAAACATGTCCCAGGCCTGCCACTGTACACCCTGTGTGTGCAATCTCAATACCACCCCGACTTGGTATTTAAAACCTCTTGCCAAACATTTGATTCCCCTTTTCTTACATATAGGTCACCCATAAGGTAGGCCCTAGGTACGACATAGGGCAAGGTGCCATGTAAGTAAAAGGCAGGACATGTATTCTTACGTTTTTCATGTCCTGGTAATGAAAAACTCCCAAAGTCGTTTTTCATTAATCGAGGCCTGCCCCTCTCACAGGCCAGCATTGGGAATTCCTTAAAATACTTTTGAGTTGTAATTCCTGATCTGAGAGAAGTAGCTGCATCATGTTAAGTATAATTGGAATGGTAATTATAAATCCTCTTTACTGATGAAGTCAGATTCAATAATACTATTCTAGAAATGGCACTTTTAAAAAAGTGGGCATGTCTCTGCTCTCACTGCCCTGTGTCTACAATATACCTCCAATACACGTCTGACCTGGACTAGGTGACAGCTACATGTGTGCATTCCCTCCAGACATCCACAACACAGGATACTCAACTGCATTTGCATTCATCTGCATACTGAAGGGTCTTCATGTCTCCCTTATGGTGATTTGGTTAGCTCACTGCTAGGGCACCTTTTCATTTTGTTGCACAGGGATACATAAGGAAGATGGTTTCTGTTTGTCTTGTTGGGCCACTTTCATTTTGTGAGCCAGAGGGCATGCAAAGAAAACAACTATGTAGATTAAGATGTATTCTATTTGTTATGCTTTTGTTTATAGGTTTCCATTTGCATGTGACCATAAGTGAAGCTTTCAGTTGTCAATGTAGTAAATCTGAAACTTTACATTTGCAGTCTAGTTTATGTTGTCAGCTTCCTTGCTACTATTAGTGGTATTGTGCTGCAAGATATCACTAAGTTGAAAAACATTATTACTTAACATTTACTTTCTCTCTTTACCTGCAGTACTCCACAGAATCATGTGCACCCCCTAATATGTAATACTGCCAAATTTCATAAATCCAGGTGACGGTTTTTGTGCTATGCAAAATACAAAAGTCTATGGAAAATGCATTGGACTTGTAGCAAGTTTTGGGATTCCCTTCTTTTGTTTGCACCCTCTTGACCAAACTCCACACAACTTTTAGTCCTCCCAAATGAAACAGGCGCATCAGGTCTGCAATGCTTCGCAAACATTCGTCAAATAGGTGCAAAGTTCTAAAAGGACAAAAGTCTGAAAAATCCCTACCTTTGGTCACCCTAACTATAAATACACATGTGGCTACCGACACTTTGTAAAATATATACATATATGTATATATGTGAGTGTGTGTGTGTTTGTGTGTGTGTGTATAGTTATTTGGACAAAATATTGAGATACAGAAATACCGTTGACAAGAATATCGATTTTTTCAGGTAAGTTATATCATTTTCAAGGCTATCTGTGTTGTTAGTACTGTTTTTAAAAATATAGTTATAAAAATAGTGTTGTTTTATTATGTGTATGTGTTTTAGTTAATATATTTATTTTATATGATAACTATTGTTGAACCTGGCCCTTTTTGAAGGTTCATCCCCAAGCTTTTTGCCTCCTTCCTCCTATTTTTTCAGGTAAGTTATATAATTTTCAAGGCTATCTGTGTTGTTAGTACTGTTTTTAAAAATATAGTTGTAAAAATAGTGTTGTTTTATTATTTGTATGTGTTTTAGTTAATATATTTATTTTATATGATAACTATTGTTGAACCTGGCCCTTTTTGCAGGTTCATCCCCAAGCTTTTTGCCTCCTTCCTCCTATTTTTTTCTGATAAGTTTTTGTTGGCTTTAGGACTCTGGGCACTTTACCACTGCTAACCAGTGCTAAAGTGCATATGCTGTCTGTGTAACTTGTATTGGTGATTGGTGTAGCCCTGATTGGCATATTTGATTTACTAGTAAGTCCCTAGTAAAGTGCACTAGAGGGGCCCAGGGCCTGTAAATAAAATGCTGCTAGTGGGCCTGCAGCACTGGTTGTGCCACCCACATGAGTAGCCCTATAAACATGGCTCAGACCTACCACTGCAGTGCCTGTGTGTGCAGTTTTAAACTGCCAATTCACTTCCCTTTCTATACATGTAAGGCACCCCTAAGGTAGGCCCTAGGTAGCCCCATTGGCAGGGTGCAGTGTATGTTAAAGGTGGGACATGTGCAGGTGTGTTTTACATGTCCTAACAGTGAAATACTACCAAATTCGGTTTTCACTGTTGCAAGGCCTATATCTCTCATAGGTTAACATGGGAGCTGCCTTTAAATACCGTTTAAGTGTAGTTTCCCTTTGAGAGCAGATTGAAATCTGGAGTTTGGTGTCTCTGAACTCACAATTAAAAAATATATCTTTTAGTGAAGTTGGTTTTTAAATTGTTTGAAAATGGCACTTTTAGAAAGTGGGCATTTTCTTGCTTAATCCATTCCGTGATCTGCCTGCTTGTGTATTCCCTGTCTGAGTCAGACTAACAGTTGGGCTGTTTGTGAATCCCCTCTAGACAGTGACACAAAGGGAGCTGGGGTGTAGCCTACCTATTCTGATGAGCCATCTGAGTTAGAGTGGAGGGAGGAGTGGTCACTTACACCTGAACGGGCTGTGCCTGCCCTCACACAATGCAGTCTCCAACCCCCTATAATGTGTCTGGGGGTAGGTCTGAGCAAGGCAGGATCTTGTGAACAACAGAGGCTTTCCTTTGAAGTCTGCCTACTTCAAAGGCAGAAAGTGGTATATGTAGTGGACCCAAACCCCCGGATTTTTAGATTACTTCTTGAATCAAGAGGAACCTCTGCCAAGGAGAAAAGCTGAAGAGCTGGAGAAGGAGTACTGCTCCTTTTTCTGTGACTGTGCTTTGCAGGGTTGGCCTGCAGTTGCTGCTTCTGCCTGAAAGAGGACAAAGACTGGACTTTGTGGCATATTCCTGCTTGTGAAGAATCTCCAAAGGTTTTGATTGAGCTTGCCTCCTGTTCTGAAGTCTCAGGGCCATTAAATACTTCCTCTGCCAGCTCCTGGAGTCTCTGCTGAGACTCCTGCCCTGCCAAGTGGTGCCCTGTTCAGTCTCTGGGCCCTTGAGTGGTGAAGTTGACAGACCAAGGACTGAAATCCACGCATATAACACCATGCGGGGAAAATGTTGATGCACCACCTGCAATGTGGCTGAAAAATGACACGCCACCCGCTAAGCAGCTAAATTCAACGCTCAACCTACATCGCTGGTGAATCGATACATCACAGCTGGAGAAATGACGCAACACCCGCTTGCTGCTGCTGATAACGACACAAACCCCATGTAGTGCGGTTTTCCAACACTGTGCGACTGGATTTCTCATGCATCGTCACTGGGAACCTGCGTGGATCCGAGTTGCCCCGTCTAGAAATCGGCGCATGGCTCTCTTGCAGGAGAGAAAAACGATGCATCGCCGACAAGACCAGAGAAGAAAGGACACACAGCCTCACTTGTGAGTAAGGAATCAATGCATCACTGACTTTTCTGATGCACGCTCGTCCGTGGGACTTTATTTTTGTGTAAAATCAGCATTTCCATTGTTTTCTATGCAGTAAGACCTATTCTTTTGAAAATTCATATCTTGACTTGTGTATGTTGGATTTGTGTAATTTTGGTCTTATTTGATTTAATTAAATATTGCCAATTTTTCTAAACTGGTGTGCTGTCCATTTTGTAGTGTTTTCACTGTATTACTGTGTGTGTTGGTACAAATTCTTTACATATTGCCTTTGAGATAAGCCTGACTGCTTGTGCCAAGCTACCAAGAGGGTGAGCAGGGGTTATCTTAAGTGAGAGTCCCTGCTTGGACAGAGTGCAAACTGACTGCCAGACAGATACCCCATTTCTAACAACTATTATTTGTATAATTCCTGATAATATTTTTAAATATAGTTTATAATTTTAAGTGATTTATAATTTTTAATGTAATTGCTAATAGTAATTTATAGTGTTGTGACAGGTTGTGAGATTTGTAGCGCTACAGGGTGGGAAGTTAATCAGTATAATTATTAAACAATTAATTGCTAATCTATTATTAATTATGTGATTGTTACTTATGTAAATTTTGTAGTTATCATATTTTAGTAATGTATTACGTGGGGGTTGCTGGATTTGTAGGCCTGTAGGGTGGGAAGTTAATTTAATAATATTTAAAAAATAATTGATTATTAATGTATTATTTATATATTTGAATATTAATTATGTAAATTATGTACCTACTATATTTTTTAAGTTATTTATTATATGTTGGTTGTTGGGTATGTAGGGGTATAGGATGGGAAGTTAGTTGAGAACGAATGGATTAATTATGAATATATTATTAATTAATTAATTGTGTTACTTATATAAATTATGTAATAATTACAATTACATATGTTCATATGTCTTTTTTCATAATTAAGTACTAACTTAATAACATTTTCAGTTCATAGTTATTTCATTTTTTAGTAATCATGTATATTGTGCAATTGTTTTATTTGTATTTTTAGATATATAATTTACCTAATGAGAGTTTTACACTTCTGGTCAAATAGTAGGGTTATTGAAATATTTTATGTGTGAAGTAATTTTCCTACTGATACACACACTGGAGTGGGAATAGTAAATGTTACCCTTCTGGAGTCCAATCCTTTCCCTGTTGTTGCACAGACTAAAGTGAAAACAGTAAATTGAATCCCTCTGAAGTCCAATGCTCTCCCTACTGTTGCACAGACTGGATTGGGATGAATAAATTGAACCCCTTAGAATTTCAATACTTTCCCTATTGTTGCATAGACTGGAGTGGGAATAGTAAATTTAACCCCTCTAAACTCCAACACTTTTCTTACTATGATGAAGACTGGAGTGATAATAGTAACTCCTCCAACGTCCAATCCTTTCCTTACTGTTGCACAGACTGGAGTGGGTATAGTAAATCTAACCCCTCCAAAGTCCAACAGTTTCCCCACTGTTGCAAATATTGGAGTGGGAATAGTAAATGTAACCCTTCAAACTCCTATGTCTTCCCTACTGTTGCACAGACTGGAGTGGGAATAGTAAATTTAACCCCTTCCAAATCAATCAATAAATCAATCAATCAATTATTCATGATTTATAAAGTATGGCTAATCACCAGATAGGATATCCCAGTGCTTGTAGGTCACGGAAGGTTAGTCAAACAGCCAGGTCTTGACGGCCATTCAGAATTGAGGTGATGGTCCAAGGGTGCGTGAGGAGGCCGTTCCAGGTTTTTGCTGCGATGTGAGAGAAGGAGCATCTTTCACTTCTGCTTCAGTAGATATGGGGAGTATGGGCAAGTGAAAGGGAAGCAGAGCATAGTCTTCTCGACAGTTGGTGGAAGTTCAGGTGGTCGTTAAAATATGCTTGGTTGTGTAGAGCCCTCTGTGCATGGATCAGCAGCTTGAATTGGTATCTCTTCTGTACGGGGAGCCAGTGGAGTTGCCTGAGGTGCGGCGTGATGTGGGTTCATCGGGGAAGGCTGAGGATGAGTCTGGCTGTGGCGTTCTGCATGGTCTGTATGGTTCCTACCTAGAGGGTGTTGCTGTAGTCCAGTCAGCTGGTGATGAGGGAACCTGTGTTACAGTTCATCTTGTGTGTAGGGGGAGCCACTTGAAGAGCTTATGTAGCATGCACAAAGTGAGGAAGCAGGCAGAGGAGACGGCGTTGATCTGTGAATTCATGGTGAGCTTGTTGTCAATGATTATTCTGAGGTTTCTGTTATGGTCAGAGGGAGTAGGTGTGGGTCCTAGGTCTGATGGCTACTAGAAGTCGTTCAGAGTGTTGCTGCTATTGCAAAAGATAAGTATGTCCATCTTGTTTGGGTTCAGCTGCAGGTAGTTGTTCTTCATCCAGTCAGTGACACTTGTCATGCATCTGTGGAAGTTGGTTCTGGTGGTGAAGGGGTCGTCGGTGAGTGAGTCTAACACTTTCCCTTCTGAGGTATAGACTGGAATGTGAATAGTAAATGTAACCTTTAAGGAGTCCAACAGTTTCCTTACTGTTGCACAGACTGGAGTGGGAATACTAAATTTAACCCCTCCAAAGTCCAGTACTTTCCCTACTGTTGCACAGACTGGAGTGGGAATAGTAATGTAACCCATCCGAACTCCAACGCTTTCCCTACTATTGCAGAGACTGGAACTACAATAGTAAATTTTACCCCTCTGATGTCCAGTGCATTACCTACTGTTGCCCACACTGAAAGTGGGAATAGTCAATTTTACCGTTCTGAAGTACAACGCTTTTCCTACTGTTGCACAGAGAGGAGTGGGAATAGTAAGTTTTACCCCACCAAATTCCAACACTTTCCCTACTGTTGTACAGACTGGAGTGAGAATAGTAAATTTTACCGCTCCGTAGTCCAATGCTCTCCCTACTGTTGCACAGACTGGAGTGGGAAGAGTACATTTTACTCCTCTGCATTCCAACACTTTCTGTAATGTTTTTAAATCTATTATTTTCTTACTTAAATACTTATTTTTGATATTGTTTAAATAAATACATTATTATTATTTCTTCATTTGTTTAGTTTTATATTATTTATGTGTATACTTTTTTTTTTTTATATATTTTCATTAAGTACATCTTTAATTTGATTGGTTGTTTATATTTTATTAATTTGGTAATTTATTTTAATGTTCTGTACTTGTGTTTAAATATTTGTTTATTTTTCATTTAAATATGTAAACATACATATACATAAATATACATATTAATATAGTTATGCTTTCCATAGTAGTAAATTGAAAAATAATTTACAAAATGTAATATGATTTAAAATATATATTTTTGTATTAATAGTGTTATATTATGTATGTGTGTATATAAACATATACATATGTGTGTTTTAATATAAGTATATATTTAGATATACTTTTAAATATTATTTAAAATTATTTAATTTACATTATTTTAATGGTATTTGTTAAAATATTTAAGATTTAATATTTAAGGTTTAGAGCCTGATTACGAGTTTTGCAGTTCCAACGCTGGACTGCCAAACTTGCAAGAAGGATGCCACCGACATGGCAGTGGCATCCCCCGCCCTATTACAAGTTTTCCACCGCTCTGACCTGGCTGACCGGTGGAAATCTTGAAATAGAGTGTTCCCGCCGGTCTGACCAGCAGGAACAGTGCTAGGAGATGGCACTTGGCTCCCTTAAAGGAGCTGAGAGCTATCTTGTAGCACAGAGGGGACCAAACAGCACCCTCGAAATGCACACTGTCTGTAAAGCAGATAGTGCACATTCTGACAGTTCAAACAGTGCGCATTCGGCAAAGCAGAGAATGCGCATTCTGATGGTGCTGGTCAGGGGGGCCCCTTCACTGCCCATGCCCATCCATAGACAGTGCAGAGCCCCACCAGTGGCCCCATGCACTTGGTCTCCACCAGCCTTTTTATGGTGGTGAAACTGCCATGAAAAGGCTGGCAGAGAACAAGGTTGTAATCAGAGGAATCATAGTTCAGCGCCGCCCCAGCGGATTACAACCAATACCGCCTTCACCCCATCAGGATCATAGATCCTGGCGGAGATGGTGGTCGGTTGGCAGTTCTACTGCCAAACTTGTAATATGGCCATCGGACCACCACAGCTGCGCTGGTCCATTCGCCACCAGGAGTCTGGCAGTCTTGTGACCACCAGACTCATAATCAGGCCCTTATAATTTTATATTATATGTATAATGAAAATTGCTCTAGTTTGTATTTTAACAATATATAATAAAAATCAATATTTTGGCTCCAATATTTGTGTGTCTGGATATTTGTTGTTCTGATATTCTGTCAGGCATCCATCTCAAGAGAGATAGATATATACACACACATATATTAATGAATTCCGAACTTACTGTTGTTGGTGGTACACATCACAGAGGTAAAATACCCTTAACATTTCACAGTATTCCAGTAATCTGCATATGTGGTATAGGCACCACACACACTCCCAAACTGCAGTTGAAAACTTGTGTTTATTAATGGCTGCATATTACATGAACAGGCCTTTCAACCATGATGGCATTGTTCACAGCGAGGACAACCACAGTCTTTCTTCCATTGATACATCAGCATTAGTGCCATGTCATGGAAATTGAAGATTCTTTACACTGTGCAAATCTGCTGTCATATCAAAACAGTGTACATACCACCCTCATTGTCTGTATGAACGTTTCAATAGGGATTTTTTTCCATTTCAGGTCAGACTGCTGGAGAAGAACTTCAAGGTAGTCCTATGCTGTTTTTTCTTTTATTGCTATCAGCACATATGTTGCACTGATGTTATAAATTTCAAAGTGAATATGAAATGAGCTAAAAATGGCTCATTTCACTCTCATTTACATCTGTGCTAGGGGCATATGTCAGCCATGTGAAGAATGATTACAATTTCAGAGCTATCCCTCGAAAGAGAGATTCTCCCCATTCACATGCTATCTTTTATGTAGTGGATTGGATTACTGCTTGGAGATCTATCTCAGAGGGCAATCCCCAAGCAGGGATACACACCACCAGTCCCCACAGTCACAATCAGTCTTTCCGCCTCCCCCCTTCCAAGGTGGCATAACGCCTGCTAGCCAGCAGAGAATTTGATTTAAAACAAAAAAGGGGGACTACACACCCTTGCATGAGGCCATGTTCCCATCTCATAAGGGGGATAGACAGTATCCCCCCCCACCACCACAGCCAGATTTGTGTGTTTGCCCTAATATGTCACCTGGGGATGCGCGGGGAATCCACAAGATATCAGAGATTATTTTTTTTCAAAAGAAGAAAGGGTGAAGGTGTGCCACCATGGCATGGGGCCTTGCTCCCAACCCAGAGGTGGCAATACAGACTTTTTGACCCCCTGGAAGGCAGATTAAGGGGTCTGACCTTGATCTGTTTCTCGGAAGGGGACAGAACTCCCACTAGTTATCAGGCAATTCAAATTAAAACAAAAAAGAAAGAGCTAGTAGCAGCCTATCTTGGGATAGGGTCATGGCCCCATCTCAAAAGGGGTAAATACAGTCTTTCTGCACCTCTCACGAGATATCGGGTGATCTGCCCCAATCTGCTTCCCAGGGGGGTAGAAAACCCACTAGACATCAGGGATTTAAAGAAAAAGGGGTGGGCATGGTCCAACCTAGCATAGGGACATTACTCAACTCTAAAGGGGGCAATATAATCCTTCTACCCCCTGGGAGGCATATTGCAGGTTTTAACCCAAATCTGCCCTCCCTGGGGGGAAGAGGTATAGAAAAGCCCACTAGACATCAATAATTTTACACTGCCCCAATAAAGGGGTGTGAGCAGCCCACCTGGCATGGGCAAAGTCTTTTGCCCTCTTTTGAGGGCAGATAGGAGGTTTGCAGTTAGTGTG
Source organism: Pleurodeles waltl (assembly GCF_031143425.1). Taxonomy (NCBI): domain Eukaryota; kingdom Metazoa; phylum Chordata; class Amphibia; order Caudata; family Salamandridae; genus Pleurodeles; species Pleurodeles waltl. Next base: position 969,513,694 of record NC_090440.1, on the reverse strand, counting down.
TAACCGTTCCGCCTGGGGAGGTAGAAATCTCACTAGACACCAGGGATTTTATACTGGACCAAAACAAGTGATGGAGGCATGTCACACTGGCATTGGGCCACAACCTCACAACAAAAGGGGCAACACAGTCTTTCTGCCCTGGAGTCGGCAGATGTGGGTTTGTCCCAGTTTGTGCCTCTGGGAACAGAAGACCCAAGAGATACTCGAGATTTCAAATAGAGCCAAAGCAAACAAGAAAATGGATGCACTCTTGGAATCAGGTCCTACCCCCACAATAAAGAGTCAATGAATTATTTTTGCCTCCAGAAAGCTCACTAAACACAAGGGAATATACATTTGGGCAAAACAAAGGGGTGAGGGTGTCCCACCTTGGCATTGACCATACTTCCATACTAAAAGGTTCAATAAAGTCTTTATGCCCCGAGGGACAGATGTGTTTTTTCCCAAATTTGCGCTTATGGGGCAGAAAGTCCACTAGACACAAGGGATTCCAAAATGATTTGGATATGTTTCACACCTTTTTCCATCACAAACCCAAGTATTTAGATACCACAAAATGGGAAAACTGGATTAACTATTAGAAAAATTTAAAAACTGTTTTTATACAACTGTACCTGAAAGTTGAGAAGAAGGTGATTCTAGCACAGGAACCTTGTGCTGATGTCATTTAAAAAAAGCAAAAAACATACATTTTCTTGCACAGCACTTGTTTTCAATGTTCTCCAAGGCAAACAAAAGTTAGCTATATTTTGGTTATTTTCTTTGTTCCCTCCAGGAGAATCCACAAACCTGAAGCATGCTTAGAATCCCCATGATGCTGATACAAAGGATGAAAATTTGGCATGGGTACCTTTTGTTGCAAAACAGTTATGAAGGTTTAAACAAACTTCCCCATACATCCAAAAAAGGTCCTAGCACCAAGCAGAAAGCCCTAGCAGTCAAGTGAACAAAAATTAATCTATCTCATCTTATAATTTTTTTAGATCACAAAGTTGAATGCATTGAATTATTATCATGATTCATTATTATAGCCACATCAATTTCCTAGTTGAAGCAGATTGTCCTAATATGAAATGTATAATGCCCAATAATATTGCTCCCGCTACTTTTATACCTCCTTCTCAACTTCTTTTGATTTTTCTGTGGTATAAGTACATTCATACTACTCTTAATTGCTCAAAATAAATCTCCGTTGTTATTACTTGGTCCTTCCTACAAAACAGGCTTTTGATTTCCTCCTTGGCTGTATGCCAACAATCTATAATGTTGTCTTTTTTAAAATGTTTTATCTGTAGTCTGGTTTTCTCATTTATTCTTATTTCTACCTCCTGGTATATTTTAATGTTAACAGAATGATATATAACTATTGTTATTATTTTAAAGGGTAATAATACATTGAATTAAAAAATATAACTTAAATAAGTATTAAAAATAATTTAAACACATAATTGGTAACAAATTTAGCTACAAACTGATTAAGAATAAAAACGATCATCACGGTGCAAATGTTTTTGAATGATCATAGTTTATGCTTGATAAATTATTTATAGATTAAATTAATGTATTTAACTGAGTTCAATTTTTGATACACATTCAATTTGGTGAGTGAATGCACTGTTATGGTATATTTTATCAGTTCTAGGTTAATAATAACTATTTACAATTCAGTTACGTTTATAATATACGGTAAATAGTTTTAACATTTTTTCAAAGAATTATAAACTTTAATAAATTTCCCAGAGTGAAATTTCTGTTCCGTTAGCGGGGATCTTCGCGTAGGTGTAAATCCACACTCGGAAATGGTGAATAGGAACAAAGTGTAGAGTTACACCTAGACATATATACATGCATAAATATACACGTGTGTTTTTACCTTTGCGAATACGCCCATCATTCTTATGGCTATCACCACAGAAAGAATAAATACATTTTATAATGTTACCATTCTATATGCAGCACAAAGGCTGCACAAAATTCACCGTTTCTGTTATTTGCAAGTGAACAACATATGCACACAGCACAAGAGCCACCAAGCTCCGGAGTAAGCAGCTGATGTCTGCTAGCCTTAGAGGGTGCCACACAGTGCTTAATTTGTAAAGAAAAACGTGCCGGTGCCCAAAGCCCTCCACTTAAACACGTGGCTTCTCCAATTAAATGTGAGAAGACGGAATACCGAGGCGGCGTAATCCTGAAGCCACCTCGGGCCTCTTTAATCCATTTAAAGCCAACCCCTGTCCCTTCAGCTCACTCTTGCAGCTTTCTACTTTCTCCCTTTGTGACGCTTTTCCGTTGTTCCCTTCCTCCGTCTTTCCTATATGTGTCTTTTGCTCGCAGCAAATGCTTTATGCAGAAGAATAAGCACCGGCCGTCAAAAATAAGTGCCGGTGCGCAGCACCGGAAACAACAAGCACAAATTAAGCACTGGTGCCACACAACTTTACATTGGAGATCACAGCTCATGGGGAGATGGTGAGACCAGAGTAGAGACCTCTCTGAATTGAGAATATTTAATATGGAAACTGCGCACCCTCATTTCATTCAATATGCGACCACAGTTTCTCCTGGGGTGCCTTAACATGTGTATAGCTTTCTTTGGTGAAAGAAGAGAGGTTAGAAGGAATAAGTGTGGAGAGTCCCAATAAGAGAACTAGTGTTGTGCAAGTATTAGGTCTTTGTGATCTGACGACGAGCAGAAATATTTAATCCTCACTGTACAGAAATCAATCTGAACCAAATGAATGAAAGTAACCTGCCGATCAATCTAAACATATTAAAATGCCCCGGTTTAGGACATATAACATTACCTTTGCCTTCCAAAATAGAACTTTAATTGGTTCAACCAAGAACCATGTTTAAACAGCGGAAATTTCAGTTAGATATCTAGCAGCAAAATAAATGGAGCAATATTAAAACCTCTTTTCTAAGCAGCCTCACCTCTCACTTTAAGTTTATAATCTTGAAGGATGAACCAAAAATATTAGGTTATATATACCTCATACGGAATACAAATGTAGGAAAATAAATGTGACACATTGGCATATAAATTAAAATCTTTATCATATGTGTGCAGTGCCCCATGTCATAAGTGCCATGTTCAGCCAATACTGGTTGTTTAGTCAACACCTCTGTGGATTCTGGGACTGGTAGTTGCACTTTCACCAGAACAAGTTTTGTCTTAAAAATCTCAGTATGCTTGGTGCTATAACACCCACAACCATAAATAGCCAAAGGTGTCACGCCTACCATAGCCTCCTGGGCAACACTTTTTGTTCCTATACCTACTCAAGGACACTTCGATTTGGTACGTCTTTTTTCCAAAACTAGCTCGTCTTTATAATGCAAATTTCTCTTGTGCCGGTAACACCACAGTCTAGAGGACATTGAGCCTATGCATGGCTGGTTCATCGATTAGGTCTGAGGTAAGTAAGAAGGATGCCTCGAACAGGGTGCTGGTGTGGCACTAGATTACAGCTGGAAAGAACCCTGCTCTCGGGGTGGTAGGACTCAAAGAGAGCACACAGACAGTTAAATGCCTCACGGATGTGGCATTTCCTTGAAAAACATGGAAATACTCTGATAACTTACCAGTAATCTTCATTACTCTGATTCTCTCTTCCACGTCCAGTACTTACTCAATAAGGTTTACTTCTTTTACCCCGCTTTCCCACACCTTGACAAGTCTTTTCTCTATTTGCACTCTATCTCCAAACTCTTCCCATAAAACCCTTCCTAATGCCCAGCACTTCCTGAGCCCTACCCAAGCGTAGTTCCAATAAGCCCAGATAAGAAGGCCAGGGGACCAGGGAGGGAGGGAGGGCCGTAAGCCCTGGGATGAGGAAGAGAGAATTGGAGTAATGAAGGTTACCGGTAAGTAATCAGAGCATTACCACCCTCATTCTCTTCCTCATCCAAGCCCTTACTCAATGAGGAAATACCCAAGCAAAGACCTTCTTATCACTACAGATAGACCAAGAAAGAACCAGCACACATAGACATGCAGGTGCCAATCATTTTATTGAAAACAGGATACACCACTGTCCATAACCCCAATAGTAGGACTGCAGGAAAAACCACACCAGATAGAACAACTTAATCAGGAATCTGAGAAGCAGCCTTAGAAAGAACCCCAGAAGCAAACGGAGACTCAGGGCCCAGAGCAAAATTCAGTCTATAGTGGGGCACAAACATAGACGGAGAGCCCAGGTTGCCACAGCACAAATACCCACTATGGATACACCTGCCCATTAAGCCATACCCGAGTAGACCCAGGAAACTCAGAACCAGACTGTTTGTAAGCCAAGGAAATTACAGATTTAAACCATTGCGCAAGGGTGGATCAGGAAGGTTTACCACCTCGATTGGCCTTACCGATATTAACAAACAGGGAATATGACTTCCAAAAGAGGATTTCTGCAAATACACTGCCAAAACCCTCACCACAACCAGAAAAGAAACAGAAGGGTGGAGGAGACATCGTTCAAAGTCAGCAGGACTATGTTGATTCACGTGAAAAGGAGTGTTAACCTTGTGAAGCAAATCAGGACCCAGAGAGAAAACAACTCTGTCCCCAGACAGCTTCAGGTAAGGATAGCGGCATTGAGGAGAACCTAATTCCAGCAGACCCTGGCTGAAGTGATCGCCACAGAGATCCAAGGGATCAAAAGGGGAACCTTGAAGGAAAGAAAGAGCCAAAGGTAAATCCCTCGGAGGAAAAAAGCAACCTGACATTAGGCCAAAGGTGGGAGAAAACTCAAAAGAGCTGAGAGACCATGGAATCAAGATGTTCCAGTTCCCCTCAGGGAGACCTAAAAGCCTTGATAGCTGACCATTGCAGTTTCAAAGTAGAAACCGAAAAATGCTTATCAAAACCCTCCTGAAGGAGATCCAAAATAGTTTCAGGGGCGCAATCCAGGGATGAAAAACCCTTAGACTGACACCACTTAGCAAAAGAGGCCCAATGGTGGTTGTAGGCAGACTCAGTGGATTCCTACTTTGAGGCCTGTTGAGACAAAGAAATAGCCAAGGAGAAACCCTTCTTCCACAGACCCCCTCCTCTCAACCTCCAGGCCAACAGCCGAAGTCAGCCCAGGGATGGAAGCAACATGGTTGGATAATTGGAATGGAGGCTAGAGGAAGAACCCATTCCCGCAAGATTGTCAAGAATTGGGAACCACACCCACCATGGGCAATAAGGGACAATCAGGATCACATCCAACTCCTCCCTCTGGACCCTGAGAAGAACCTTCCCGAAGAGGGCAAAAGGAGGGAAGGCATACATGAGATTCCGAGACCAGGGCTGTAGAAGGTCATCTACCCCCAGGGAATGACTCTCCCGAGTCTGAGAACAAAACTGAAGAAGCTGAGAATTCGACCTATCCACAAACAGATTTATGACGGGTACACCTCATCTGTTGCACAGACTCCCCAAAGACTAGAGGATTGAGGACAAAATCCTGGGAACAGGGGAATAGATGACTCAACATGTCTGCCTGAATGTTGCGACACCCCTGAAAGTGGACTGCCTTGAGAGACAAGAGATTTTCCTCCCACCAAGTCATTATTTGAAGAACCAACTGATTTAGGGACTGACTCCTTTTACCAAACTGACGATTGATGTAAGCCTTTGCTGTGGAGTTGTTTGTCCTGACCACCACTGCCAAACCCCTCAGCTGAGGCTGAAAAAAATGCAAAGCTTCCAGCACCACCTACAGCTCCCTCTAGTTCGAGAAACGCACCCTATCCCTTGCCGACCAAAGACCCTAAGTGGTCAACTCTCCCAGGACAGCTCCCCACCCTGTTTGTTAGCATCCCAGGGGGTGCGGAGGACAAATGAGATACCCTGGTCCAAAGCAGTAGAATGTATCCACCAGCCCAGCTGAGACCTGATCTCTGGAGAGAGTGGAATGAGGCTCTCAAAGTCTTCTGACATGGGTGACCAGTGGCAAAGAATATGTCGAACTACCTGACCCAGACGGAAACGGGCACAGGGAATGATGAAAAACAAGGCTGTCTGCAAAAGGAAAACAAGACAACAGAAACCAATCAATCCACACACTGACCAATAATACAGCACATAACATCAGAAGGGAATGACCAACTTAACATAATTACCATGTCCCCTTGGACTTGAAGCAAGTCCCTCACTGGGGCCCTAGACAGATGCCGGAGGAACTCCACATGGTGCTGCAGCTTTTGTCTCCCTGGCAATGGCAGGAATAATCTTCCCCATCCCTGTTCGCAAGAGAGCCCTTATGCATTCCCACTTCTGAGAAGGAACCAGAACCGACTTGTCCCATCTGATGAAAAATCCAAAGCCCGCCAGACACCTGCAAACTTCAGCTGTATGCAGGAGGGACAGTGATCGAGAACTGGGCTAAATCAGGAGATCCTCCAGGTAAGGGTAGATTCTTATCCCCCTATTGTGAAAGTAATCCATCACAGGAGTCAGGAGTTTTGTGAACACATGGGGTGCCATTTTTATCCCGAATGGAAGGACTAAAAATTGCCAGTGCATTGTCTCTATACAGAATTGGAGAAACTGTTGACTATCCGATGCAATAGGGACATGGAGGTAAGTGTCCTGAAGGTCAGTCTTGGTAAGATAATCCTCCTGAGAGATAAGGGGAATAATGTGCTGGAGTGAACACATTTTTAAATGGACTGTTGGAATGAAAGTGTTCAACAACTTTAAAATCGTTCTGTACTCCCCCAACGGCTTCTGCACAAGGAACACCGAGAATACCAACCTTGGCCCTGTTGGTTTAGCGGGACTGGAATGACAGCCCTCTTCAGAAACAAAGTCCATACACTGTCCAGTAAAGCCGCCCTCTTGGAGACAAGGACCAGAAGATGGGTATATAGGAAATGGGGGCACTGGAGGACTGGTAAAAAGGGAATGGTATAATCTTCTTTGATCACCTGAGGAGCCCACTAGTCCCAAAAGCCCAGGAAAAAAAACCCAGATGACCCTGGCATAGTTAGGAGCGCTGCAAAGGGTTGCCTTGGGAGCTGGAGGACGGTGAGAGACAGAAGAAGTTTGGGATCTAGGCTGGAACCTAGACCTATTAAAAGAAAATTGGGCCTCCTGTCCTTCTGCTTCTTGCCAAAATCCATCTGCCTACATTTAAAAGGCTGCATATGTTTCCATTTTTTCAACAACTTCTTCAGTGCTTCCTCAAGCTCTTCTGCAAATAGATTTTTCCTTGAAAAAGGCACACGAAGAAGACAGTTCTTTTGAGATGAGTCAACCTTCCAACCTCTCAGGTGTAAATGCCATCTGGCAGCCACCACCCTTACTGAAGCCATAGCATAGGCCCTAATGCTGTTAAAGGCCAAATCCAAAAGGAATTTCACCTGGTTCACTATCTGCACCAGAATTTGAGAACAATCCTCACCCTCGAGGATAGCCAAAGATAGGCATTGGAAGTTTTTCAGCAAGGTCTGGGAAGTATAAACAGAATACATTTTGGACCTCATAGAAAGACTCAGACCAGCATGTGCCCACTTCAGAGCCCGCTCTGTCTTTTTGTCCACTGGATTGGACACAATAACATCTTCACTCAACAGGGCATTATGTCCACCAGATGACCCAGCAGGGGATCAACAGAGAGACTATGAAGGAGTTTCAATTCCCCTGGCACTAAAAGATACAGCCTCCCCAAAAACCTGGGAACAGTAATCCTATTCAGATCCCTCCATTCCCTTTGCAACAAACTCTAGACAGATGGAAATACTGGGAGTTTAGGAACAGCAGGCTTCTTAAAATGCCGGAGCAAATCACCACTGAAGGAAAGCTGTTCTGAGTCAGCAGGAAGCTGTAAGTTGGATGACAAATGATCAAGGATGGACTTAATTTCCTCCTTATGAATATACTTTCCCCATGGGACCGAAGAGATATAGAGGAAACAAACATTCTCTTCATCATAATCTGGAGAGATTTAGGATGATACTGATGAAGGAGAGGTCACTGAAAACCAAGAGGAATCAGAAATGGGAGGAGAATGATGAGGGAAGTCCATCCTTCCCCCAACCTATCATAGTCCTCTGATAATAACTTCATCATCTCCTGTAAATTCTTATGTTCAAAATGAGAAGAGCGAGACTTGATCTGAGAAGCCCCCCTGATAGCATGAAGAACATCACGCCCCGTAGAGGGAGAGGTATGCTTCTGCACGTTTGCCCATAGTGACCGTCAGACAGGAGCTCACACAATGGAACATTAATACCCAGCTCCTATATATATATATAAAGGGAGAAAGGACCCCACATACAGGCCACAGAAGAGCCTGATTGGAAGGCTGAAAAAAAAGACCACAGCATATCACCTCCCCACAAAAAAAACCCCCAAAAAAGGACCTTCCATACAACCAACCAGCAATACCTGCAAGTCCAGCTGAAACCATGAATAAAGAAGGATCCAAAACAGACCCCTGTCAACACCTCCCAAACACAGGCAGGGTAAAAGACACCTAAAGAAGCTCATAAAAAAGTGACCGATTGGTGGCTCACTCCTTTTCTACTGTGATGCAACAGACCTAAGCAACATTGACTTGTGACAGCGGAAGAAACAACATGCGTGGCTTTCCTTATGTCGAGAATCACCACACAGGCTCACTCATTTTCTACTGTGATGCAACAGAACTAAGCAACAATGACCTGGGAAAATGAAAGAAACAACATGCGTGGCTTTCCTTATCTCCAGAATCCCCACACAGGCCACCTGTGAGAAAACAGGGCTGATTGCAGAGGCCCTCTGACTTTCTGCCCCTGTCTTTCACTTTTTGCTGGTGTTTGCCTGACTCTAATGGTACTCTGGGCACTGCTAACCAGTCCCAGGGCCTGTGCTCTGTTTAAAATTAGTTTGCAAATTAGGCTAATTATAATTGGCTAAGTCAACCTACCTATAATTCCCTAGTATATGGTAGGGCATGTAGGTTTAGGGACACCAGCATAGGTGGTGCCCCCATAGGTGCACTGCTAAGGTGCCCAGTGTAATTTTAAAGGCAGGCCTGTCTTGCTGGCTGCTTTTAAATTAAAGTTACATGCAAATCCGACTTTGGAATTAAAAGTAGTTCCAAAGACTTATACTACCTTATTTTTACATATAAGTCACCCCTAAGGTGTGCCCTATGTGCCCCTAGGGCTGGGTACCATGTAGCTATAAGCAGAGACTTTATACAAATAGTTTTATAAGCTGTGAGGGGGTAAAGAAACCAAATTTGTCTTTCCCTCATTGTAGTGAATGCCCTTCATAGGCTAGAATGGGGAGACTTTATTTTAATTTAAAAAGTCCCCTTAAGTAACAGATACCACAAGTCTGTATCAAATGAATTGTTATAATAAATCCCACAACTTCCAGTTGTTGGATTTAATATAACTTGTTCAGGTAAGGAGTTTTAAACTTCACCTGAAAAGTTGTCAACTTCAGCCCTGCAGTTTTTCTGCTGCTTTGCTCTGATTAGCCCGCCTCTGGCAGCCTGGCCAGGCTGCCTGGATGAGGTGTGAAGTGGCCTGGCCCAACACAAAGAGATGTGCCCAGGGGAGGAGATCTCCCATTAGCAGATGGGGAAGCAGGAAGGAGGGAGGGCTGCAAAACTGTTCTTCAAAGGCAGGGAAGGATATTTGGAGCAACCCAGCAAAAACCCTCCCTTCCTGCAAACCCAGACAATTAGGTGCCCCCTTGATTAGATTAGGAGAGGGCAGGAGAGGGGTGTGTTTAGGATTTTTAGCCACACCAGTGGGTGGGCTCAGCCAGATGTAACCTCCAAAAATCACTTTCAGCCGTGATGGATTTTTGAGGAATGTTGCTCCCTGGGATTGATTTTTGCCACACTTCCCAGGAAGTGGTCATCACAGGGGGAAGGACCCTGCCCCTGATTGGAGAACCAGGACCCCCCTGTTTTTCACCCAGGAGCAAGGATAAAACTGGCAGACCTGCACCCACATCTCAGATCCCTATCAGATTCCAACAAGGAAGAACTACAGAAGAAGAAGGACTGCCCTGCTGGACCCTTGACCTGCACCTGGACACTGCACTCTGGAGGACTGCACCAGCTGAACACTTGGGCTTCACCGCAAGAAGGACTTTGCCTGGCTTCAACTGGTTCAAGGAGGGACTCCCTGTTTGCTACAGGTGAAAACTTGCTAACCAGAGTCCCCTGCACCAACTGAAGAAACTAACCAGCTGACCACTGCCCAGTAGCCAAAAAGGAGTTTGCGCCGGGTGCATTCTGGGAGTTGTAGACCGCACCCTCAAGGAGCATCTCAGAGCTTCTGGTACCTTGGGGTGAGGTGTGGACCTCAAAAGACCATTAAATTAACATCTGGAAGAAGATCCAGAAGTTTGGAGAACTTTTGGAAAAAAGCTCCATAAAGGGACCGACCCGCCGCAGCAACTGTAACCGGATTGCCTCAACCACGACCCGGCCTAACTTGCAGGTTCGTCCCGGTGAAGAAAATCTCAGAAAAAGTGACTAAGTCCGGACGTAGGAAGTTGACCGGAACCTCCCAGGCAGTGTATCCGAAGAGGGCTCCAAGGACGTCGGATCAAGATTCAGGCTTGCCTCGAAAAAATGACTAAGTCCGAAGGTAAAAATCTCCACCGAAGGCTCCCGCGAAGCGTATCCGAGGAAGAGTTCCAAGAGGTCTGATTGAACTGGCGACTTGGTCCCACTGAAGAAAATCTCCAGAAAAAAGACTAAGGGGGTTATTACAACTTTGGAGGAGGTGTTATTCCGTCCCAAAAGTGACAGTAAAGTGACGGATATACCACCAGCCATATTACGAGTCCATTATATCCTATGGAACTTGTAATACGGCTGCTGGTATATCCGTCACTTTACCGTCACGTTTGGGATGGATTAACACCTCCTCCAAAGTTGTAATAACCCCCTAAGTCCTAAGGTAAAAACTTTTACCGAGGCCTCCCGCGGGCTGTAGTCAAGGCCGGGCTCCATCACGGTCAGCCTTAAACTTTGGCTTTGCCCCAGTCGAGGTGCGACCAGATGACCGGATTGGCACTTTTGTTTCTATGCGCTAGAAAGCATTAATTCTTTAAAAAATCATATCTCCGGTTCCCCTTATCCGATTGTATTTGTTTTTGGTGCTATTTTAAAGATAAAGATATAATCTATTATTATAAATTGGTGTTGGATTTTTATTGTGTTTTATGTTTTACTTGTTTACTGTTTTGTGATTTTTAAATGCTTTACACATATGTCTCCTAAGTTAAGCCTTGTCCCTCGTTGCCAAGCTACCAAGAGTTGAGCTAGGTTTAATTTACAGAGACCTAACTGGACCTAAGTGGAGGTTAGTGACCTATTGCTAAGTGAGGTACTTACCTGCCCTTACCAATAACCCATTTTCAAACAGCACCACACTTTGGAAGACCCAAGACAAGAGGCCCCCACTGGCGGAGACAATTCAGAGTTGTCCCTGTTTCACTCCCACTCTGCAGAGAGACCATAGCATTTCCCCAGACGTTATGGGGAATACAAAAAAAGGAAGTTAGGATGGGCCATAGCACCACAAACACATAAAAAATGGGGTCCCAAAGCAACAATCCCATTATATCTTATGGGGATCGTACTACGGCAGGCGGGATATCTGTCACATTTGTGATGGAGTATTCCCTCCGCTGACATCTAAATCAGACCCTGTGTCTGTTTTACAGGTGAGTTTTGCTGTGTTTGTTAAAGTCTACTGCTTTTGTGTTAGATAACTAAAGCTTTTTCCCATGTCTCTGGCACAACGTTGACACAAAGGTCCTGTCCCCACACAGGGGCACAGCTAACAAATTACCCCATGTCATATGTAACCCTTCAGTCAGTCCTAGCATCAGCAACTTGCATTGGGCCAGAGGGCACAGCATGAACCACTTGTAGCATGAAAAGGCTGCTTTTTTGAAGCAGGGGCACAACAAAAAACACTACCAAGTCCTAGGCAATCTGCCTCACAAAACTAAATACATCACTATACATGAATACCCCTACTGCTTCTCTAACTCCCACCCCTAATTTAATCTCCACAACCCTCTCTCCCAATCTCAACCATCTGTGCCTCCACTGCAGTCTACATTGTGAACTTAATGAACTAACTTTGCTGCTTCCAACTGGAAACCTTTAACTTCCTGCCTTCCAAAGTATAAAGTAACTCAATCCCTTTTCAACTGCTTTCTCCCCCCTCAATAGAAATACAAACTGACCAAAACCATGAACATTTCTTGTCAAACACCACTCACAAAAACTACTTCTGGAGATTTTCTGTCCCCCTACTATTCCATCACCCATTCTGCAGCCCCATTAGCACCTTTCTTTTTACCCTGTTGGACACCATCTGACCCACAGTGAATCCACTACCTCTCTTTATTGTAGCAACAAAAGGTCCATACCCATATGCCATTGTCCCTAAAAAACTGGGCCTCCTCAAATTTCATATCCAGATGAACTACCCTACTTATTCCTTTATCTCTGAAAAAGTCCTCAATTCTCTATCTTCAAACATGCTTTATCAATGGCAGTCAGCCCGTCTGCACTTCACTACTCCCACTGTGGGACTAGCTCCAGCCATAGAATCTAAGTACTTGCTCAACCTTATCTCATTCAAATCCACTTTCCTGGCCTTCAAAATTACTAAACCTTTTCGCTGGAGCAAATCATTTTCTCTGAAGTGAAGCACCAATATGTCTGGGCAACTGCCTGAACCCTTTAGCCTATTTAAAAAAGACATCTACTCACTCCGTAACATTCTCTTTTTCCCTTTCCCCTTCCACAAAACCTTAACCCCATGCTGGGACTAACCAAGCTGTGTGCCAAAACCTCTCTCCTTTGCTTGCCTCTCTATCCACTTTACAAACGAATGACCCACTATCTAGATGCTCATGATCTCACTTTGTGGTGCTGGAACTGAACCTTTAAAAGAAAACAAACATTTCTTATAGAACGGTGACATAAACATGCATACCCTTATTTAATGTACATATGCTTTATAACTATCTGATGACCATCTCCCCAACTTCTTATCTGCTCCATACTCCTTCCCCTTCTGTCTCTCCCAGCTGTTGCCCATATTCAAAATGAATGTGTCCCATAAATACTCAGCTGCAGTTAAACCCAAATGTCTCATTGCCTTGTGAACCTCTACTAATAGTTGAAACACTCTCAATGGTGATCCATCCTGATGTAGAAAAAACAAAACTTGTGTGCACTCCATCCACCCTCATAACTGCTGGCACCAAAAGACTGCACAATACTGCTCTGCCAGGAGATGGACTCAACAACCCGCATGCCCCTTTTGCCCTTTGATCCGTCTTAGACTTTCAAATGTAAACTTGAAACCCCCCCAAATGGCTGCACCTATAACCAACTACTTGGTTGACCCTGAAGGTCCCAAAGCACATGCAACTCATCAAACATATAAAAACCCCTCTCCCCACCACATGTGCATACCACCAGTAACAGTTCCATTACTTCTAAAATTCTGGCCATATCAAGTCTCCTCTTCCGTTCTCTGCCCATTTCTTGGCTCTCTTACCCATCCTTCCAACAGCCTCATACGCAGCTCCCTTCCCAATGGAGCATTAATCTACAGCAGCATTGCAACAAAGGCAATGCCTGAGTGCTTCCTTGCTATTGTTACCTTTGACCAACCTTTCTCTATGATAGACATGATGAAATTCACCCTATCCTCTTGTCTCATCCTTGTCTCGTTCTACAGTCATCTCTCCTGTCCCCCTTACTCCAAAAACTCTCTCCAAGCCTGTCAGTATGCCTGTTTTGTAGATTGCGCCAATGAACCTGCTACCAGTTGTAGCATCCTTTTGTGCCTACTTCCCACAATTTCTCAGGCATTAGTGTTTTGTCCTTATTTACTCCCAGTGCGAGACCACACAATCTTTGCTACTGAAAATGAGACACGTCGTCCTAATGTCATTATCCTGACCCAGTACATGATGTGCCCTGAAACTTATGTTATGCTTCAAACAAGTCAACACAAAACTCTCACCAGCTTCAGCACATGTACATCTGTTACTGGCTGTCCATGCGCCCCCTGTACCACTGCCATATTATCCACATTGAACAACCATTTCTTGTTGGTAAATGAATTGCTCCAATGAATCAATGCAACCAACAGAGGAAACAACTCCAGAAACGCTAAACTCCTTCAGCCCCTCTTACCCCTCAGGCCACTGTTCCACACACCAATGCCAGGCCAAAACCCAGCCCTCCTGCTCCATCAGAAAAAAACTAGATTCTTCTAGTCTGCCTCCTCACCCAACCTTCCAGTGAAATCCCATTGAAATGACTAAAAAATGAGCACCACATCATCAAATCCTCCTTGATCCCTGCCTTCAGCCGCATTCGATGGTGTGGCAAATTCAAACTTGTTAAGGCCAGACCCAATCTCCTCCAAAAAATTCTGCCTGCCTGTAGAACCCTGATTGTGAAGTTCAAATGACCATAGAGGACCTGCACCTTCCTTACCTGCACTTTTTTCTTAACCAGCATAGAATCAATCAACTGTATTTTGTCTTCTTTTTGTTCTCTGGCAGTATCACTTCTCTCTTCACTGTGTCAATTTCTATGTCCAAAAAGGTCAAAACTGTAATTGGACCCACTGTCTTTTTTTCTGACAGGTCCGCGCCCACATCTGCCATGAGCTCCTTAAAACTTAACATCTGTTTGAAGTCCATACAGCCAGGAGGTCCCACAAAGAAGAAATCATCCGAATAGTGTGTCACTGAATTGTAACCAGTCACAAAAGTGAAGAACCACTGCAGAAAATAACTGAATTTCTCGAACAAAGCATTTGAAATTGAAAATCCCATTGAAAAGGGCTTTATCAACGCACCATTTTCCCCTGAAATGTATACCCAACAGCTTAAAATCCTGTTGACATACTGACAGCAGTCTGAATGCCGACTTAATGTCACTTTTAGTCATTTTTGCTCCCTGTCCTGCACCATTCATTATATCTAATGCTACGTCCACTGAGCAATAGGAAACTATAGATAGTTTTTCCAGAATAAAATCAGTTATACAATGCACTTCCAGCCAGGACAGATGCTGTATCAATCTAAACTGCCCTTTCTCCTTCTTTGGCACTACCCCCACCTGATGTATTCTAAATTGTAGTAAAGCCCCTCGTGTCACAAAGGCCATCATAATGTGACAGTTTATGTCTTATGTTAATCAATGTATTAATAGTCAAATGTAGAAGCTGCACTGACATGCAATTTAATTGTGCATTTGCTTGTATTTAGGAATTTGCTTTAGGTGGTATTTAAATAAAATCACATGTAAGAAGGACTAAATTGATATTCTGATGTTAATAAGACTCTAAACTAGTAGTGCTTAACAAAATGATATTGGATTTCTAATGATTAATGAATTTAAAAATACATGCAAAAATGAGAGAAATGCACTTCTCTGCTATATTTAATGGGATGCATTAACAACGCTTTTTTGTTTAAAATTAGATGTATTTTTCATATGAATGAAGTTTTATTAATGTTGAATTTATAAGTTTGCATATTACATGTGTTTTATTAAAAACTTACTAATTGAATATAATGTCATGATTTTTGTCCTAGCATAAGTGAGGCCTACAGAGTTTGCATTTTGTGATCATGTTAGAATGCTGATTCATTTCCTAATGTGAACTTCCTTTTAGGTTATGTTCCTATGAGAAGACTTAGGGGCAGATTTAAGAAAAGTGGCGCTGCACCCAGTGCAGCTCCACTTTCCTTGCGCCCCTTAGCACCCCACTACCGCTACCATGTGTGCGCTGCATTTAAAATACTGTGCACCATAGTGCAGGGTAGGGAGCAATAGCATGAGAATTTTTGACGCTATTGATGCACTGCTCAGAGTTAACACCAAAAGTTTGGAACTAACCCTGAACAGTACATAGGGGCCCATTGTAGGCAATGGTGTGCCCCCTTTTACACCTGCTCTGAGCAGGCATTATAAATGCAGAAAAAAAGATGCAAAGAAATCCTTTAAATTTCTGTGCACTCATTTTGTGGCCCCCCTAACGGAGGGACGCTCCCCTCACATACATTATGCCTGGCACAGGTATAATTTGGCACAAGGGGCTACAAAGTGACGCAATGCATGCATTGCACCACATTGTAAATCTGGTGCGGCGTTTGTGTCATAATATTGCCACATTAGAGTAACAAAAATTATGCTAATGTGGTGATATTTTGGCACAAGGGGCACTTAAATCTGCCCCTCAATTTTGATAATAGACCCAATTGTTTAAGCATAGAGAGAATGTATCTTGTCATCCCGGTAATGGAACATTGTGGAACATGGACTGACTTCATATGCAATTGTTTTAAACTTGCGTGGACTCACACGGATGGAAGATTTTCTCTTGGAAAGCTTGGGAAAGAAAGAACGGTTCAACTTGGAGTTGTGTGATTGATTATTATTGGATGATACACTTTCAACGTGACATGGACTGATACCTTTGGCGAATCAGAATACTTTGTGACATTCAGTATGACAGTGTCCAGTTGGACTTTGCTGAGAGAGAGTGATCCCCAATTCACCAATGCTGTCCTGATGCTTGCATATGCCTTTGCTGATGAAGAGTCCCTGAATACTGAGCCCTGTGGAGAGGTATTTGCCTCTCTGTTTTTTCCTTTTGTGATGTCAATTTGAGACTTAGAAATCTTTTTTTATTCCCTTCAGAAGACTCTTGATCGAGCTTCTGACATGCTGATGCTATCTCTTTTTTCTACGTTTTCTTACCATAGTTAGTAACCAATAGCCTGAGATCTTTTTTTCAAATTATTTTTTATCCTTTCTCTCTTTTGTCTGCATGTGTTTTTCCCATATGTGTATTTCCCTGATTTGGTTAGCTGTAGAGTTTTCATTGGCCAGTCTAAATTATGACTCTGCTAAATTGAAGGGACTGATAATTACTAATTCGGAACAACGTATTATATCTGTATTGCAAATATTTAGTTTAATATTATGTATTGTCCTTCTTGAATGCTTAGTTTTGTTATTGTTAGTTCTCCTAAACTTATTTTGTCACCTTGGACAACCCTTGGTAATTATGTATCTTTATAATTTGGTATTGCAAATAGTCTACCTGACTAGTTTTCTTTCTGTGGCCACATCTGACATGGTATTTAAATTAATTGGGTCTGTATTGAAATTGTGTTGGTGGTTCTGCCACACCACTTACTGGGTGCAAAGATCCATCCATATCGAAGACCATTGATTCCTGCACAGGATGAGAATGCTCCAGCACACCTGTGACACAATCAATATCTCCAAAAGCCAGTCCTCAAAAGAGGCCAGCCATTCTTCCTTTCCTAACTTCCTTGCTCAATTTCTCCTGTACCACTCCTGGGTGTTCTCCCACAGATTTCAGTTTCTCCGCCTATTTCCTTCATGTCCTAGTTGAAGACCATGGTGAAAATCCTCACTCAATAACTTCTCGTCCTCTCGTGTGTCATACCATTGTGGATCACTTATATAGTATTGATCCAACAAATATTAAAACACACAAATATTGGAAATTAAATATTGAGAACAAAATATCAACTCCGTATTTATAACTATAAAAATCACAAATGTCCAGCAATACTGATTTTTACATATATTTATAACAAAAATATTGGATACACAAATATCATTTCTTATAAACATATAACATGCCAAAAATATTGATTACCTTAATATTGACTATAAAACTATTGTCAAAATAACTAATAAATCCATAACCAATACACCAAAAAACAATTTTAACTTAAAACAATTACATGAAATGAACCCTAAACTTATAATAAACATCTATAATTAAAAAATATATAAGAGGGCGTGGGCAGTGGTTCGGCTATTTAGATGTGGGTATGTCACTTTTACGGCGGATGTGGATCCTTCTACCTCAGGTAGAGCCTCGGGTGGACACCCTATCTGGTTGAAACAAGATCTTTTTCTGATAGTGAAGAAAAATTGCAATGGGATTAAGGATTTGCTGGGGGTAGAAGTAGAAGTAAAAACTACCATGGGGGTGCAACACATTGCCATTTTTAATGTATACATTAGATCTGTCCCCCATAATGTGTCCTCTCCTATAGTGGCCCACCTTGTTGATATTTTGCAGAATCTAAAAGGCGACACTCGGAAACATATTGCTGGTGATTGCAACACGAGGCTCGAAAGAGGGCTAGACTGCTCGTCATACCCAACCAGCACACTGGATAGCCATGCGGTGTCTGATCAAATCATTGAAACTTTGAGTGCGGTTGCAACTCAACTGGAAGATCTGATTTTGAGAATGGCTTAAGAATTGCAAACGGCAGCATTAGTTCTGATATCCCTCCTAAACCGACCTTGAAGAGAGGTCTTGTAAAATCCGATATTGATTACCTTTTGCTGGATTAGGATACGTGGGCCTCTCTAGTTGACATGGCTGTTCTCTCGAGAGCAGATAGCAACCATGACGCCTTAAGTGCTGTATTTGCAGTGGCTTTGTTCATAAGCTATAACCTATCTCCACCTTACAATATGGGTCCGGTAGAGGCAGTCAACAATAGGAGGAGTGTCAAATGGGCAGAAGTTATGGATAATAAACCTATCCAAACCCAAATGTATGAGCTATTTGTGGACAACTTAGTTGAGGTAACTAATAGGAGAGAGTGTAATCCTGAAAAGGTTCCTGTGCACTGTCAGTTAATGGAACAACTAAGACCTTTGTTCTTTAAAGACAGGAAAAAAGGACCCTTCATTAAAAAGCCCAAGGGTGGTACATCAAGGAATGCCGGAATGCTAAGACCAAGCCCTTGGAGGCCCTCAAGTCAGGCACCAAAATACAAACAACTTCTGCAAGGAGTCACTATAAGACCATTCCATCTAAAGCAAAAAAGATTTGGGGGATGGATCAATGGGATGAGCTTACTAATGCAGTTAAGAGTAAGAACACAAAGGGGTTTTAGAAATTAGTAGCACCCAGCTCAAAGATAATTGATAATCACCTTGACACAGTTGTGCTGTCAGATGGGTGGCTAGAACACTTCAGGGCCTTGAAGAGAGAGAAGAGGTGGGAACATGCGGGGAACGTATTGGAGGAGCATAATGTGGGGCGTTGCCTCAATGCTCCAGCGGCTCAAATCATCTCTCTACAGAAGGTGGATAACACTGAGACAGTCCTCCTACTTCACCCTAGAAGAAACAAGGACATCAAAAATGCAAATGAAGAAGGAAAAGGCCCTTGGGCTTGATAGTATTCCAGGCGACCTCTTTCTATCTCATCCTGAGGTGTGGTCTCCCTATCCCAATGCTCTTAGCAATACTATTATGAGGGGTGAAGAAATTCTGCCCACTTGGCGAGGAGCGGTTATTGTACCAATCTATAAAAAAGGTAGTAGGGATCTACCCACCAATTACAGCTTGCTGGATAACGCCCAAAGATTTTTTGTAGACAGGTACTGCCGAAGCTACAAACTTGGGTCACAGAAAACCACATTCTTGAAGACACCCAGGCAGGTTTAAGGTGCAACACTAGTACCCTTGACCAGGTATTCCGGTTTAAACTGCTGTGTTGGAATTATATTACCCTGAAGAAAGAACAGTTGTACATTGCCTTTATAGATCTGAGGTCGGCATTTGACTTAGTCCCAAGGGACAGTTTGTGGAAGGTACTTATGTGGTCCAATGCAAACTATTATGGATTTTAAGAGCCCTCCATACAAAAACCTTTGCAAAAGTAAGGTGGAATATGGATGGGGACCTAACGGGCAAGATTCTGATCCATCGGGGGGTAAAACGAGGCTGTGTATCGGCTCCAACATTATTAAGCCTTTAATTAATGGTACAGTTAAATGGCTCTCCCAATGTATGCATGATACCCCTAAGGTAGCTGGAACCGCAATCCTGACATTAATGTTTGCGGATAATTTCCTGCTCATTTCTAGAACACCTATGGGTCTTCAAGCAGAGCTGGACCCTTTTGTGGCCTTCTGCAAGATGAGGAGCCTTGAAATCAACCCCTGAAAACAAAATGTATGGGTATTAACACCCATAAATCATTCAAGGGGAGAGTGGTAATTGAAGGCTCCATAACTGCACAGGTCAAGCATTTTGACTACCTAGGAATTCGGCTGTCCAACAGAATGACTTGGACCCCCAAATAGAGAAGAGTAAAAACGTTCTTAAGCAGAGAATCTAGACAATCAGTAGGAAACAGAAGGTAGCGGGTGGGGGGGGGGTGTCCCCGCTCCTTCAGGTTTATTAAGACGCGGCTTTACCGGCACCCACTTATGAAATCTGGGGATTTGTGGATGCTACGGCCCTCCTAATGGCTGAGAACAATTTCATAAGGGGTTTATTTAAGATGGGCAAGGGCACACCCCTAGTTCCACTGAGGCTGGATTTAACATTTAATCCTATTAACTTGTAGGTAGCTATAAAACCCTTATTGTATTGGGTAAGGCTGTGGTCGAATGAGTAGCTGACAACATATAGGGACTCCCTAAGTGATCTGATCTCCTGTGATTCAAGGGTAGTTACACCATGGCTTAAAAATGTCAAGACGCAGTGCGAGAAGTTGAAAATTACAGACCTTTGGAACTCACGAGCAGTTACCACTAAGGGAGCCAGGCAGAAAGTGAAAAGTGCCTATTGGAATTGTGCCCTGGAAGAAATTTGGTTGAACTATGAAAATGAGAACCTGACCAGGCAATTCCTAAACATAAAATGCTTTCCAGCTTATGAGGAGGTCATGGATAAAATCCTTCCACCCATTGCCATATGGCTTTATCTCCAATTTAGATATGGGTCTTTACCCTTAAAAACCATTACGGGCAAATGGTATAAGCAAGATTCCTCAATGTTCTGTCACTTTTGCCCAACGGATAAAGAAACCGAGGCTCATTTTCTTTTCTTCTGTCCCCAGTGTACACATCCGCACAGAAAATAGTTAATTGCGATCTGTAAGCTTCTGAGTGTTAGGCATCATTGGGAGGCCCAGAGAATCCTTAAGTATGATACAAAGGCTGTGATAGTATTCTCAGCAGCTTAATACCAAGAGCACGCATGGTATATTAGATGGAGGGGGCTGTCCTAACAGAATCTTTAACTAATTGATTGTAAATACTGTATTCTTAGAGTCTTAGAGGCATCTAACCAAGTTGTATATATTATTCATTTAGAATTGTATCGCCGACCCTTGAGAGTTATTTGGACAGATCTTGGCTTGAAGGTGGACAGAACTCTCTGCATCTGTATTTTAAGATTTGACTCTAAGTAGCTCTAAGTAGTATTTTTTGGAGGTGGACTGACCCAATCTGCTATATACACTTGGGTGGCATCTTGGGCCTCCATATATGATATAATGGAAGAAACTATCATTGCACATTGTTAGGCAATTAACATGGATTCGTTGATTCCGTTTTGGGCAGTTGATGATTTACTTGACTAGAATTCTTTTTAAATGTGCACTTGTCCTATTTTGTTTGTATATGTATTTTAACGTTTTTATTCTAAGAAGTCTTAAATCATATATTCTTCTTGCTCTAATTATTACAATTATGCATGCACATTATATGGACTGTTCTATTAATATATATTTTATATATTTATGTATGCTTTTATAGTTGTTACCGAAATAAAGTAATTACTGACTGACAGAAATTAAAATCTATTACATCAATCAAAAATTCACCTAAAAAAGCCATACAACTAAAAAACATACAATAAAAACACCCAAAACAATAAATATTACCCATAAATATTTAACCACTCAGGTGCCTTGGACGAGGTCACCTTGTCCAAGGCACAGGTTCCCGGGTGCCTTGGACGAGGTCACCTCGTCCTACACCCGGGAACCGGGGGGAGCGCTAGCGCTCCCCGCATGTGCACCCCCCCACCCCCCCTTCCAACCCCGCCCCCCCACCCCCCGTGACATCAGCGCGCGAACGTGCGCTGACTTGTCACAGGGCCTCCCCCAAGAGAAATGCTCAGCATTTCTCTTTCGATCACGTGGGGGAGGCCCGGAGAGGCTTCAAAGGGAAGGAAATGTATTTCCTTCCCTTTGAAGTCTCTCCGAGCGTTTCAAAAGCCGGATTGCTTGCAATCCGGCTTTTGAAACGCCCACTAGACACCAGGGATTTGTTTTTTTTTGTTGAAACTGGCATAAGGAAGCGACCCCTTGGGCAAGGGTCGCTCCCAATGGGGGGCATTTTTTTGGAAGGCCTTTTCTGCCCCCCCTGGGGGCAGATCAGCCTATTATTAGGCAGATCTGCCCCAGGCAGAAACCTCTAGGCACCACAGATCATTTTTAAAATTTTTTTTTTTTAGGTGGGGAGCGACCCCTTAGGCAAGGGTCGCTCCCCTAGGGGGCAAATTATATTTAGGCCATTTCTGCCCCCCTGGGGGGTAGATCAGCCTATTTTGATTAGGCCAATCTGCCCCCAACGGGGGCAGAAACCACTAGGCACCGGGGATTTTTTTGTTTTTTTTGTTTTACAGATGGGGAGCGACCCCTTGGACAAGGGTCGCTCCCCTGGAGGGGAAAATTGTATTTAGGCCATTTCTGCCCCTTGGGGGCATATCAGCCGATTTTTGCTACGCCAATCTGCCCCCAAGGGGGGCAGAAACCACTAGGCCCCTCTTGGCGCCAGGGCAATTTTTTTTGTGTTTTTTTTTTTTGTTTGTTTGTTTTTTTAGAGATGGGGAGCGACCCATTAGGCAAGGGTCGCTCCCCTGGGGGGCAAATTGTGTTTAGACCATTTCTGCCCCCCTTGGGGGCAGAAACCACTAGGCACTGGTGATTTTTTTTTTGGCGCCAATGTCACGCAGGGGGAACGACCCTGTAGGCAAGGGTCACTCCCGGGGGGGGGAGGTTGGGGGGGCAAATTTATTTTAGCCCATTTCTGCCCCCCCTGGGGGCAGATCGGCCTATTGGCAGAAACCTCTAGACGCCAGGGCAAAAAAACAAATTGGGTTTTTTTTTTGTTTGTTTTTTTAAAGATGGGGAGTGACCCATTAGGCAAGGGTCGCTCCCCTGGGGGGCAAATTGTATTTAGACCATTTCTGCCCCCCTTGGGGGCAGATTGGCCGATTTTAGGTCAATCTGCCCCCAAAGGGGCATAAACCACTAGGCACCGGGGATTTTTTTTTTGGTGCTAAAGTCACGCAGGGGGAGGGACCCCGTAGGCAAGGGTAGCTCCCGGGGGGTGTTGGGAGGGGTGGGGGGCAAATTTATTTTAGGCCATTTCTGCCCCCCCTGGGGCAGGCTGAGCTAGAGGCCAAAATCCACAGGTAGGCACTGTTTTCTATGAAAAAATGTGATGTGTCCACGTTGTGTTTCGGGCCATTTCCTTTTGTGGGCGCTAGGCCTACCCACACAAGTGAGGTACCATTTTTATTGGAAGACTTGGGGGAACGCTGGGTGGAAGGAAATTTGTGGCTCCTCTCAGATTCCACAACTTTCTGTCACCTAAATGAGTGGAAAACTTGTTTTTTTGGCCAAATTTTGAGGTTTGCAAAGGATTCTGGGTAACAGAACCTGGTCAGAGCCCCACAAGTCACCCCATCTTGGATTCGCCTAGGTCTCTAGTTGTCAAAAATGCACAGGTTTGGTAGGTTTCCCTAGGTGCCGGCTGAGCTAGAGGCCAAAATCTACAGGTAGGCACTTTGCAAAAAACACCTCTGTTTTCTGTCAAAAATTGTGATGTGTCCACATTGTGTTTTGGGGAATTTCCTGTCGCGGGCGCTAGGCCTACCCACACAAGTGAGGTATCATTTTTGTCGGGAGACTTGGGAGAACGCTGGGTGGAAGGACATTTGTGGCTCCTCTCTGATTCCAGAACTTTCTGTCACGAAAATGTGAGGAAAATGTGTTTTTTTAGCCAAATTTTGAGGTTTACAAAGGAGTCTGGGTAACAGAACCTGGTCAGAGCCCCACAAGTCACCCCATCTTGGATTCCCCTAGGTCTCTAGTTTTAAAAAATGCACAGGTTTGGTAGGTTTGCCTAGGTGCCGGCTGAGCTAGAGGCCAAAATCTACAGGTAGGCACTTTGCAAAAAACACCTCTGTTTTCGTTAAAAAAATGTGATGTGTCCACGTTGCGTTTTGGTGCATTTCCTGTCGCGGGCGCTAGGCCTACCCACACAAGTGAGGTATCATTTTTATCGGGAGACTTGGGGGAACGCTGGGTAGAAGGAAATTTGTGGCTCCTCTCTGATTCCAGAACTTTCTGTCACCAAAATGTGAGGAAAATTTGTTTTTTTAGCCAAATTTTGAGGTTTGCAAAGGATTCTGGGTAACAGAACCTAGTCAGAGCCCCACAAGTCACCCCATCTTCGATTCCCCTAGGTCTCTAGTTTTCCAAAATGCACAGGTTTGGTAGGTTTCCCTAGGTGCCGGCTGAGCTAGAGGCCAAAATCTACAGGTAGGCACTTTGCAAAAAACACCTCTGTTTTCTTTAAAAAAATGTGATGTGTCCATGTTGCGTTTTGGGGTGTTTCCTGTTGCGGGCGCTAGGCCTACCCACACAAGTGAGGTATCATTTTTATCGGGAGACTTGGGGGAACGCTGGGTGGAAGGAAATTTGTGGCTCCTCTCTGATTCCAGAACTTTCTGTCACCAAAATGTGAGGAAAATGTGTTTTTTTAGCCAAATTTTGAGGTTTGCAAAGGATTCTGGGTAACAGAACCTGGTCAGAGCCCCACAAGTCACCCCATCTTGGATTCCTCTAGGTCTCTAGTTTTAAAAAATGCACAGGTTTGGTAGTTTTCCCTAGGTGCCGGCTGAGCTAGAGGCCAAAATGTACAAGTAGGCACTTTGCAAAAAACACCTGTTTTCTTTAAAAAAATGTGATGTGTCCACGTCGCGTTTTGGGGCGTTTCCTGTCGCGGACGCTAGGCCTATCCACACAAGTGAGGTATCATTTTTATTGGGAGACTTGTGGGAACATAGATTAGCAAAACAAGTGTTATTGCCCCTTCTCTTTCTCTAATTTTTTTCCTTCCAAATATAAGAGAGTGTGTAAAAAAGACATCTATTTGAGAAATGCCCTGTAATTCACATGCTAGTACGGTCACTCCGGAATTCAGAGATGTGCAAATAACCACTGCTCCTCAACACCTTATCTTGTGCCCATTTTGGAAATACAAAGGTTTTCTTGATAGCTACTTTTCATTCTTTATATTTCAGCAAATAAATATAGAATGAAAACGCACTGCAGGGTGCAGCTCATTTATTGGCTCTGGGTACCTAGGGTTCTTGACGAACCTACAAGCCCTATATATCCCCGCAACCAGAGGAGTCCAGCAGACGTAACGGTATATTGCTTTCGAAAATCTGACATTGCAGGAAAAAGTTACAGAGTAAAATGTAGAGAAAAATTGCTGTTTTTTTCACCTCAATTTCAATATTTTTCTTTTTCAGTTGTTATTTTCTGTAGGAAACCCTTGTAGGATCTACACAAATGACCCCTTGCTGAATTCAGAATTCTGTCTACTGTTCAGAAATGTTTAGGCTTCTGGGATCCAGCATTGGTTTCATGCCCATTTCTGTCACTGACTGGAAGGAGACTGAAAGCACAAAAAATTGTAAAAATGGGGTATGTCCCAGTAAAATGCCATATTTGTGTTGGAAAATTGGGTTTTCTGATTCAAGTCTGCCTGTTCCTGAAAGCTGGGTAGCTGGTGATTTTAGCACCGCAAACCCTTTGTTGATGCCATTTTCAGGGAAGAAACCACAAGCCTTCTTCTGCAGCCACTTTTTTAAAAAAAACGAAAATTTCACTGTATTTTGGCTAATTTCTTGGCCTCCTTCAGGGGATCCCCCGGGCTAGCTTATGTGGACAAAAAGTTATGAGGGCCTAAGCGCAAACTGCCCCAAATAGCTAAAAAAAGGCCTGGCACATGAGGGGTAAAAGGCCTGGCAGCGAAGTGGTTAAACACAAACAAAAATATAAATTAATACATATAAACAAACAAATTCATATACAAATAAAACAAACTATATATACAAAAAATAAAACATAAGTTAGTGTTTACCAAACCAGGACTCAACTGATAAAAAAAATTCAGCTTATACTAGCTTTTACCAAAGAAGGGCTCTGCTGATAACAAATCAAACTATACTATCCCAACCAACAAAACAACACAATAAACTACTTTAACCAATAACGTTACACAAACAATTAAACAAACAATATAAAAAGGCACACTAATTAAAACAAATAAATACTCCAAAAATGATAAACACTGCAAGAGGAGAAAACGCTGATAGATTGTCACAACAAGTCATTTAAAACAAGATACACAACTCTCCAACTACATAATCAAGTAAGTAATGCTTATATTTGATATAAAAATTAACTGTTAATAAACTAAAAAATATAACTCAACAAATAAATAGTAACACACTCAATAGCTTTCACTTTTTTACATAGACTACCCAAACGAAAAAAAAGAACTTCCAAACCAACAAACTTCCCAAAATTATCAACTTTAACAAAGCACCAAGAACAAATAATAAAGTAAGTATATATAAATAATACATTTGAAACTCACCCAAACAGCTACCAAAAATAAACCTAACTCCCTAAACCTCAAGAAACCAGCAACAAAATACCGTTTTAATTTCTCTAACATTATCCTTCTTGTAACAGAAAAGCAAACAGCTGCTCCACATTAGAATGAGCACAAAGGAAAAGCTACAAAACTGTGCAAAACATCTCAACAAAATATACAAGTAAGTAAACAAAATTAAAGTAACTGAATTTTAAAACATTTTAATAACAAACATGTAAAAGTTAAACTATAATACTATTAAAAAGTTAAACTATAATACTATTAAAGTGCTTACAGACCCAAGGGTAGGTCGCTCCCCCTGCCGCTGCAGCTCCTCCAAGTTCCAGAGTTCCTGTGTTCCTGAGACCCACCTAACTGTAAGTACCCCCCCTCCTCCCAGCCCCTCGCCCTGCCCCGCGCCACTCACCTTCTCTCCTGCTCCTGCTTCTTTTCCTCCTCTCTGTCTCTTCCTCCTCGCTCCCCCTCTGCAATCTTCTTCTGTGTTCTTCTGTTCTTCCCTTCTGTTCTTCTGTTCTTCCCTTCTGTTCTTCTGTGTTCTTCCGGTCTTCTGTGTTCTTCTTCTGTGTTCTTCTGTGTTCTTCTGTGTTCTTCTGTGTTCTTCTCTGTTCTTCTGCTCTTCCGATCTTCTGTTCTTCTGTCTTCTGCTCTTCCGGTCTTCTGTTCTTCTGTCTTCTGTTCTTCTGTCTTCTGTTCTTCTGTCTTCTGTTCTCCTGTCTTCGGCTCTTCTACCTCCTCCGTCTTCTTCCCCCGAGCCTGCCCTCCTGCTCCTTCCTCATCCCCCTCCCTCACTCGCCTCCCCCTCTCTCACCCCTAGCTAACCCGTTCGCTATCTACCTCCCTCACTCCTCCTATCTTCCTATCTCTCTAGCTCCCTATCTCACTATCTAACTCCCCCACTCTCCACCTCCTCCTACCTACCTATCTGTCTATCTATCTATTTCCCTATCTATCGACTTCTCTATCTATTTTCTCTATCTATTTCTCTATCTCTCCCCCCCTCCCGCCACCCCCTCTACTACCTATCTCCCTATCCTCTCACTCTACCTCTCTCCCTCACCCACCTCTACAACCCCCCCTCCCCTATCTTCACAACCCTACTCCTATCTCTCTCCCTAATCTCCAAACCTCCTAACACTCACCCTCCTCCACCCTAAACCCCCTCCCCCAGCTCCTCTCACTCTACCTGTCCCCCCCCTCCCTCGCGCTTTCCCGCCGCGACCTCCTGCACGCCCCCGCCCCCCAGCTCCCATTCGCCCCCAGCTGACCCCTCCCCCCCCCTCCTACCTCTTATGGCGGCCGCTGCGCGACAGTGGTAGCGACCCTTGACCCAAGGGTAGGTCGCTCCCCCTGCCGCTGCAGCTCCTCCAAGTTCCCGAGTTCCTGTGTTCCTGAGACCCACCTAACTGTAAGTACCCCCCTCCTCCCAGCCCCTCGCCCTGCCCCGCGCCACTCACCTTCTCTCCTGCTCCTGCTTCTTTTCCTCCTCTCTGTCTCTTCCTCCTCGCTCCCCCTCTGCAATCTTCTTCTGTGTTCTTCTGTTCTTCCCTTCTGTTCTTCTGTTCTTCCCTTCTGTTCTTCTGTGTTCTTCCGGTCTTCTGTGTTCTTCTTCTCTGTTCTTCTCTGTGCTTCTGTGTTCTTCTTCTCGGTTCTTCTGTGTTCTTCTGTGTTCTTCTCTGTTCTTCTCTGTTCTTCTCTGTTCTTCTGCTCTTCCGATCTTCTGTTCTTCTGTCTTCTGCTCTTCCGGTCTTCTGTTCTTCTGTCTTCTGTTCTTCTGTCTTCTGTTCTTCTGTCTTCTGTTCTCCTGTCTTCGGCTCTTCTACCTCCTCCGTCTTCTTCCCCCGAGCCTGCCCTCCTGCTCCTTCCTCATCCCCCTCCCTCACTCGCCTCCCCCTCTCTCACCCCTAGCTAACCCGTTCGCTATCTACCTCCCTCACTCCTCCTATCTTCCTATCTCTCTAGCTCCCTATCTCACTATCTAACTCCCCCACTCTCCACCTCCTCCTACCTACCTATCTGTCTATCTATCTATTTCCCTATCTATCGACTTCTCTATCTATTTTCTCTATCTATTTCTCTATCTCTCCCCCCCTCCCGCCACCCCCTCTACTACCTATCTCCCTATCCTCTCACTCTACCTCTCTCCCTCACCCACCTCTACAACCCCCCCTCCCCTATCTTCACAACCCTACTCCTATCTCTCTCCCTAATCTCCAAACCTCCTAACACTCACCCTCCTCCACCCTAAACCCCCTCCCCCAGCTCCTCTCACTCTACCTGTCCCCCCCCCTCCCTCGCGCTTTCCCGCCGCGACCTCCTGCACGCCCCTGCCCCCCAGCTCCCATTCGCCCCCAGCTGACCCCTCCCCCCCCCTCCTACCTCTTATGGCGGCCGCTGCGCGACAGTGGTAGCGACCCTTGACCCAAGGGTAGGTCGCTCCCCCTGCCGCTGCAGCTCCTCCAAGTTCCCGAGTTCCTGTGTTCCTGAGACCCACCTAACTGTAAGTACCCCCCTCCTCCCAGCCCCTCGCCCTGCCCCGCGCCACTCACCTTCTCTCCTGCTCCTGCTTCTTTTCCTCCTCTCTGTCTCTTCCTCCTCGCTCCCCCTCTGCAATCTTCTTCTGTGTTCTTCTGTTCTTCCCTTCTGTTCTTCTGTTCTTCCCTTCTGTTCTTCTGTGTTCTTCCGGTCTTCTGTGTTCTTCTTCTCTGTTCTTCTCTGTGCTTCTGTGTTCTTCTTCTCGGTTCTTCTGTGTTCTTCTGTGTTCTTCTGTGTTCTTCTCTGTTCTTCTCTGTTCTTCTCTGTTCTTCTGCTCTTCCGATCTTCTGCTCTTCTGTCTTCTGCTCTTCCGGTCTTCTGTTCTTCTGTCTTCTGTTCTTCTGTCTTCTGTTCTTCTGTCTTCTGTTCTCCTGTCTTCGGCTCTTCTACCTCCTCCGTCTTCTTCCCCCGAGCCTGCCCTCCTGCTCCTTCCTCATCCCCCTCCCTCACTCGCCTCCCCCTCTCTCACCCCTAGCTAACCCGTTCGCTATCTACCTCCCTCACTCCTCCTATCTTCCTATCTCTCTAGCTCCCTATCTCACTATCTAACTCCCCCACTCTCCACCTCCTCCTACCTACCTATCTGTCTATCTATCTATTTCCCTATCTATCGACTTCTCTATCTATTTTCTCTATCTATTTCTCTATCTCTCCCCCCCTCCCGCCACCCCCCTCTACTACCTATCTCCCCATCCTCTCACTCTACCTCTCTCCCTCACCCACCTCTACAACCCCCCCTCCCCTATCTTCACAACCCTACTCCTATCTCTCTCCCTAATCTCCAAACCTCCTAACACTCACCCTCCTCCACCCTAAACCCCCTCCCCCAGCTCCTCTCACTCTACCTGTCCCCCCCCCCTCCCTCGCGCTTTCCCGCCGCGACCTCCTGCACGCCCCTGCCCCCCAGCTCCCATTCGCCCCCAGCTGACCCCTCCCCCCCCTCCTACCTCTTATGGCGGCCGCTGCGCGACAGTGGTAGCGACCCTTGACCCAAGGGTAGGTCGCTCCCCCTGCCGCTGCAGCTCCTCCAAGTTCCCGAGTTCCTGTGTTCCTGAGACCCACCTAACTGTAAGTACCCCCCTCCTCCCAGCCCCTCGCCCTGCCCCGCGCCACTCACCTTCTCTCCTGCTCCTGCTTCTTTTCCTCCTCTCTGTCTCTTCCTCCTCGCTCCCCCTCTGCAATCTTCTTCTGTGTTCTTCTGTTCTTCCCTTCTGTTCTTCTGTTCTTCCCTTCTGTTCTTCTGTGTTCTTCCGGTCTTCTGTGTTCTTCTTCTCTGTTCTTCTCTGTGCTTCTGTGTTCTTCTTCTCGGTTCTTCTGTGTTCTTCTGTGTTCTTCTGTGTTCTTCTCTGTTCTTCTCTGTTCTTCTCTGTTCTTCTGCTCTTCCGATCTTCTGCTCTTCTGTCTTCTGCTCTTCCGGTCTTCTGTTCTTCTGTCTTCTGTTCTTCTGTCTTCTGTTCTTCTGTCTTCTGTTCTCCTGTCTTCGGCTCTTCTACCTCCTCCGTCTTCTTCCCCCGAGCCTGCCCTCCTGCTCCTTCCTCATCCCCCTCCCTCACTCGCCTCCCCCTCTCTCACCCCTAGCTAACCCGTTCGCTATCTACCTCCCTCACTCCTCCTATCTTCCTATCTCTCTAGCTCCCTATCTCACTATCTAACTCCCCCACTCTCCACCTCCTCCTACCTACCTATCTGTCTATCTATCTATTTCCCTATCTATCGACTTCTCTATCTATTTTCTCTATCTATTTCTCTATCTCTCCCCCCCTCCCGCCACCCCCTCTACTACCTATCTCCCTATCCTCTCACTCTACCTCTCTCCCTCACCCACCTCTACAACCCCCCCTCCCCTATCTTCACAACCCTACTCCTATCTCTCTCCCTAATCTCCAAACCTCCTAACACTCACCCTCCTCCACCCTAAACCCCCTCCCCAGCTCCTCTCACTCTACCTGTCCCCCCCCTCCCTCGCGCTTTCCCGCCGCGACCTCCTGCACGCCCCCGCCCCCCAGCTCCCATTCGCCCCCAGCTGACCCCTCCCCCCCCCTCCTACCTCTTATGGCGGCCGCTGCGCGACAGTGGTAGCGACCCTTGACCCAAGGGTAGGTCGCTCCCCCTGCCGCTGCAGCTCCTCCAAGTTCCCGAGTTCCTGTGTTCCTGAGACCCACCTAACTGTAAGTACCCCCCTCCTCCCAGCCCCTCGCCCTGCCCCGCGCCACTCACCTTCTCTCCTGCTCCTGCTTCTTTTCCTCCTCTCTGTCTCTTCCTCCTCGCTCCCCCTCTGCAATCTTCTTCTGTGTTCTTCTGTTCTTCCCTTCTGTTCTTCTGTTCTTCCCTTCTGTTCTTCTGTGTTCTTCCGGTCTTCTGTGTTCTTCTTCTCTGTTCTTCTCTGTGCTTCTGTGTTCTTCTTCTCGGTTCTTCTGTGTTCTTCTGTGTTCTTCTGTGTTCTTCTGTGTTCTTCTGTGTTCTTCTCTGTTCTTCTCTGTTCTTCCGATCTTCTGTTCTTCTGTCTTCTGCTCTTCCGGTCTTCTGTTCTTCTGTCTTCTGTTCTTCTGTCTTCTGTTCTTCTGTCTTCTGTTCTCCTGTCTTCGGCTCTTCTACCTCCTCCGTCTTCTTCCCCCGAGCCTGCCCTCCTGCTCCTTCCTCATCCCCCTCCCTCACTCGCCTCCCCCTCTCTCACCCCTAGCTAACCCGTTCGCTATCTACCTCCCTCACTCCTCCTATCTTCCTATCTCTCTAGCTCCCTATCTCACTATCTAACTCCCCCACTCTCCACCTCCTCCTACCTACCTATCTGTCTATCTATCTATTTCCCTATCTATCGACTTCTCTATCTATTTTCTCTATCTATTTCTCTATCTCTCCCCCCCTCCCGCCACCCCCCTCTACTACCTATCTCCCTATCCTCTCACTCTACCTCTCTCCCTCTCCCACCTCTACAACCCCCCCTCCCCTATCTTCACAACCCTACTCCTATCTCTCTCCCTAATCTCCAAACCTC
The DNA here is from genome assembly GCF_031143425.1 of Pleurodeles waltl. NCBI lineage: Eukaryota > Metazoa > Chordata > Amphibia > Caudata > Salamandridae > Pleurodeles > Pleurodeles waltl. The sequence continues at coordinate 969,481,604 of NC_090440.1, read as the reverse complement.
CTAACACTCACCCTCCTCCACCCTAAACCCCCTCCCCCAGCTCCTCTCACTCTACCTGTCCCCCCCCTCCCTCGCGCTTTCCCGCCGCGACCTCCTGCACGCCCCCGCCCCCCAGCTCCCATTCGCCCCCAGCTGACCCCTCCCCCCCCCTCCTACCTCTTATGGCGGCCGCTGCGCGACAGTGGTAGCGACCCTTGACCCAAGGGTAGGTCGCTCCCCCTGCCGCTGCAGCTCCTCCAAGTTCCCGAGTTCCTGTGTTCCTGAGACCCACCTAACTGTAAGTACCCCCCTCCTCCCAGCCCCTCGCCCTGCCCCGCGCCACTCACCTTCTCTCCTGCTCCTGCTTCTTTTCCTCCTCTCTGTCTCTTCCTCCTCGCTCCCCCTCTGCAATCTTCTTCTGTGTTCTTCTGTTCTTCCCTTCTGTTCTTCTGTTCTTCCCTTCTGTTCTTCTGTGTTCTTCCGGTCTTCTGTGTTCTTCTTCTCTGTTCTTCTCTGTGCTTCTGTGTTCTTCTTCTCGGTTCTTCTGTGTTCTTCTGTGTTCTTCTGTGTTCTTCTCTGTTCTTCTCTGTTCTTCTCTGTTCTTCCGATCTTCTGTTCTTCTGTCTTCTGCTCTTCCGGTCTTCTGTTCTTCTGTCTTCTGTTCTTCTGTCTTCTGTTCTTCTGTCTTCTGTTCTCCTGTCTTCGGCTCTTCTACCTCCTCCGTCTTCTTCCCCCGAGCCTGCCCTCCTGCTCCTTCCTCATCCCCCTCCCTCACTCGCCTCCCCCTCTCTCACCCCTAGCTAACCCGTTCGCTATCTACCTCCCTCACTCCTCCTATCTTCCTATCTCTCTAGCTCCCTATCTCACTATCTAACTCCCCCACTCTCCACCTCCTCCTACCTACCTATCTGTCTATCTATCTATTTCCCTATCTATCGACTTCTCTATCTATTTTCTCTATCTATTTCTCTATCTCTCCCCCCCTCCCGCCACCCCCTCTACTACCTATCTCCCTCTCCTCTCACTCTACCTCTCTCCCTCACCCACCTCTACAACCCCCCCTCCCCTATCTTCACAACCCTACTCCTATCTCTCTCCCTAATCTCCAAACCTCCTAACACTCACCCTCCTCCACCCTAAACCCCCTCCCCCAGCTCCTCTCACTCTACCTGTCCCCCCCCCTCCCTCGCGCTTTCCCGCCGCGACCTCCTGCACACCCCCGCCCCCCAGCTCCCATTCGCCCCCAGCTGACCCCTCCCCCCCCCTCCTACCTCTTATGGCGCCCGTCCGCGCCTGGCCCGCGCCCAGCGCCACGACCCCTGGTCCCCAGCTCCCCCAAGCCCCGCTGATCCGCTACGACCCCACCACCCTCCACGCCCTCAACCCAGGGCGCTCCAAAACCTGCTTCCTAGCTCACCCCCAAACGCACCCATGGACCCTTCGCCTGCAACTCCTGCAAACGCATCTTCCACCACGCAACTACCACGACCACAAGCCCACGCGCCATCAACCACCTCAAGTGCATCCTGGTCAACGCTCGTTCCGTCCACAAGCACGCCGTTGAACTTTGGGACCTCCTGGACTCCACAGCCCCGGACGTCGCCTTCATCACGGAGACATGGATGAACGCCTCCTCTGCTCCAGACATCGCTACCCCGCCATCCCCGAAGGCTACAAGATCTCCAGAAAAGACCGCACCAACCAAGTAGGAGGAGGTGTCGCCATCATCTTCAAAGACTCCATCAGCGTCACCACCTCCACCGAAGACCCCCCCCTCGCCGCTGAACACCTGCATTTTCAGATTCGCACCGACCCAAGGACCACCCTCAGAGGATCCCTCGTCTACCGTCCTCCCGGACCTCGCGCCTCTTTCAGCGACGCCATCGCCGACTTCATCTCCCCGCACGCCCTCGCCTCACCGGACTACATCCTCCTAGGCGACCTCAACTTCCATCTGGAACAAAACAACGACCCCAACACCACCACCCTGCTCGACAACCTCGCCAACCTCGGCCTCAAACAACTGGTGAACACCGCCACCCACATCGCCTGACACACGCTCGACCCTATCTTCTCCGCCAGCAAACACGTCTTCTTCAGCCACACCTCTGCCCTACAGTGGACCGACCACAGCTGCGTCCACTTCACATTCCGACGCGAGACCTCCCACCTCCGCACTCAACCCATCCCTCGTCGACAGTGGAACAAGATCCCTGAAGAGCAACTCTTCTCCGCTCTCGCCGCCAACCAACCCACCCTCACCACCGACCCCAACGACGCAGCTCTCAACCTCACAAACTGGATCTCCAACTGCGCTGACAACCTTGCTCCCCTCAAACGCACGCATCGACAGACCAACACCAAAAAACCTCTCTGGTTCTCTGACACCCTCAAAGAATCAAAGAAAACTTGTCGTGCCCTTGAGAAGGCCTGGCGCAAGGACCACACCGCTGACAACATGACCGCCCTCAAGAACGCTACACGCGAACACCACCACCTGATCCGCACTGCCAAAAGGAACTTTTTCACCGACAGACTAGACAAAAACAGCCACAACAGCAGAGAACTCTTCAGCATCGTCAAAGAGTTCTCCAACCCCAGCGCCTGCGCCAACGCCGTCACGCCTTCACAGGATTTGTGCGAATCCCTCGCCACTTTCTTCCATCGCAAGATCAGCGACCTCCACGACAGCTTCGGACACCAGACCCAACCATACACCACTGAACCCGCTTCCCCGGACATCACCCTCAACAACTGGACCCACATCAACACGGAAGAAACCAAATCCATCATGAACTCTATCCACTCCGGCGCCCCTTCGGACCCCTGCCCGCACTTCATCTTTAACAAAGCCGACGACATCATCGCCCCGCACCTCCAGACCGTCATCAACTCTTCTTTTTCTTCTGCTACCTTCCCCGAATGCTGGAAGCACACTGAAGTCAACGCCCTACTAAAGAAACCTACGGCTGACCCAAGCGACCTGAAAAACTTCCGCCCCATCTCTCTTCTACCTTTCCCAGCCAAGGTAATAGAAAAGACCGTCAACAAACAGCTGACCACCTTCCTGGAAGACAACAACCTGCTCGACCCTTCACAAACCGGATTCCGAACCAACCACAGCACGGAAACCGCCCTCATCTCAGTCACAGACGACATCAGAACCCTGATGGACAACGGTGAAACAGTCGCCCTCATTCTCCTCGACCTCTCGGCTGCCTTTGACACCGTCTGTCACCGCACCCTAATCACCCGCCTACGCTCCACCGGGATCCAAGGCCAGGCCCTGGACTGGATCGCCTCCTTCCTCGCTAACCGCTCCCAAAGAGTTTACCTCCCTCCGTTTCGCTCAGAACCCACCAAGATCATCTGCGGCGTACCTCAAGGCTCATCGCTCAGCCCGACACTCTTCAATGTCTACATGAGCCCCCTCGCCGACATCGTACGCAAGCACGACATCATCATCACCTCCTACGCCGACGACACCCAACTTGTACTCTCCCTCACCAAGGACCCCGCCAGCGCCAAGACCAACCTACAAAAGGGTATGAAGGACGTCGCAGATTGGATGAGGCTCAGCCGCCTAAAGCTGAACTCTGAAAAAACGGAAGTCCTCATCCTCGGCAACACCCCGTCCGCCTGGGACGACTCCTGGTGGCCCTCGGCACCGCACCGACCCCCGCAGACCACGCCCGCAACCTCGGCTTCATCTTGGACCCTCTTCTCACCATGACCAAGCAAGTCAACGCTGTGTCCTCCGCCTGCTTCCTCACTCTCCGCATGCTCCGCAAGATCTTCCGCTGGATCCCCGCCGACACCAGAAAAACCGTGACCCACGCCCTTGTCACGAGTCGCCTGGACTACGGCAATACCCTCTACGCCGGGACCACCGCCAAACTCCAAAACCGCCTGCAACGCATCCAAAACGCCTCGGCCCGCCTCATCCTCGACGTACCCCGCAACAGCCACATCTCCGCACACCTGAGACACCTGCATTGGCTCCCAGTCAGCAAAAGGATCACCTTCCGTCTTCTCACCCACGCACACAAAGCCCTCCACAACAAGGGACCGGAATACCTCAACAGACGCCTCAGCTTCTACGTCCCCACCCGCCCCCTCCGCTCCGCAGGCCTCGCACTTGCTGCCGTCCCTCGCACCCGCCGCTCCACGGCGGGTGGGAGATCTTTCTCCTTCCTGGCGGCCAAGACCTGGAACTCCCTCCCCACCAGCCTCAGGACCACCCAGGACCACTCCGCTTTCCGGAGACTCCTAAAGACTTGGCTGTTCGAGCAGCGATAACCCCCCCTTTCCCCCCTAGCGCCTTGAGACCCGCACGGGTGAGTAGCGCGCTTTATAAATGTTAATGATTTGATTTGAATGTCAGAAGGCGCCAAATGTATCAATTCACAAAAAAAAAAACAAGCCACGAAAATACCTCATCGGTGTCAACAACCATGGACAGTTTGGGTATGCTGAATCCTCTGTAATGAAATGGGACCTATGTGCAACTATGAGTCCACTTCATCTGATTTTTTGCAGCAGACATTGCCCACAAACAAAAATGACATATGTGACTTGCCATGCAGCTAGGCCCTCTCTGGGTACAGTTGTGACATCAGCTGGAGGATTGCGCTGTTCCGCATACTGAAGACATCATGGACTGAACCTGGATTACAGGCACAGACCTTTGAAATGTAGAGATCTGCCAAACATACAACTTGGACATTGATGGAATTGAAGTTTATGGTGGTCATTTTGACCTCGGCGGTCTTTTTTGTAGACCGCAGAGGGACCGCCGTACGGAAGACCGCCAGTGCTGGCGGTCTTCCGCACGGGCCATTACGACCGTTGGCAGCGCTCTGCCCGTTTCCGGCCATACTGGCGGCAGGCGGGGAAGTGGAGGTAGCCCCACCTCCACCTCCACGCCAACAGAACACCGCCCAGCGAATCACGACTTGTGATTCGCTGTGGTGGTGTTCTGTTGGCGTGGCGGTGTCGGCGGAGCTGCCCCCATGGGTCCCGTTCCCTCCCGGAGGATCACCGGAACAGGTAAGGTGATCGTCCGTTAGGGAAAGGGGGTGGAGGGGTGTTGTGAGTTGTGTGCGTGCACGTGGGCGTGCGTGTTTGTGTGTATGTTGAGAGTGCGTGCATGGGGGCGTGCGTGTATGTGTGTATGTTGAGAGTGTGTGCATGAATGAGGGGGGGTGTGTGTGTATGTTGAGAGTGCGTGCATGAATGCGGGGGGGCTGTGTACATGTTGGGGATCGGGGTGGGGAGGGGGGTCCTGCAACCTTTTGGGGGTGGCAGGGGTGGTGGGGGGGTAGGGGAGGGAGTTAGGGTGGGGGTGGGGGGTGGGGGAGACCCCTATCAGTGCCAGGGAAGGGATTCCCTGGCACTGATAGTGCTTACCGCCATGGATTTCATGGCGGTCCCAAACCGCATGAAATCCATGGCGGTAAGCCGGGGTCAGGCGGGTCGGAATACCGCCGGCGCCAGGTCTCCAGCCCGGCGGTCGTTACCGCCGTGGCAGTCGGAACGGTGAAGCGGCGGCTGGCCATGGCGGTAACCGCCATGGTCAGAATGTCAGAAAAAAGACCACCAGCCTGTTGCTGGTCTTACCGCCGCTTCACCGCCGACCGCCACGGTCAGAATGACCGCCTATATGTGGGATGTGTGCCAAAACCATAAAACTCAGCCTTCACATGGACAAAATCCTCACATTGAGGAAACTGGATGTAGCTGTCCTGGTGTTTCAACATTGCTGAGAGTCCATCCTTCAAAACAAGACTGAACATAGGCTGGGACATCCCAGCAGATAGGGCCACTGTATTTTGAAAAGACCCAGCGGCCAGGAAGTGTAACACTGCCATAACTTGTGCAATGGGTGGTATGCTATTTGGATGATGAATGGCAGGTAGCAGATCTGGCTCCAACTGACGACATAGATCCATGATTGTTTACCGATTCAGAGGGTAGATCTGGATGATGTGGCATTCTTCTGTGGTCTGAAGGTCTGGCAGTGGACAATACACAGGAGGTTGTCTGTCCCTACCCCTCCCTGGGTACCTATTAATGACAAGAGATGATTTTTGCCATCATTCAATGTGTACCATGCAATATACATGATGCCCTTCAATGACAAACTGTGACAAAGCATGTCATAAGTTGAGGACATGATACACAGTACGCATCACAACTGTTAATCACACAGTAACATTACCCCCTTGCTTTGCAACACATGTACACATCTTCTATCTGGTCATCTACAATTTGTGCATGAAACTTGCCACTCGGACTGTGACTTGATGTCCCAAGCTTTAAAATGACCTTTGTTGTGAGGGGGGGAGTTGTGATACTTTTTTCAGAGCCATATAATACATTTCTGGCCTCTAAAATGGCAGGTGCCTGACCCACTCAATTAGACATTAGGAACCGCCTGCGACCACCGGCAAAAGTCATCATGGTGGTAGGCGGTTGCAACTGAGGCAGACACATCCATTGGCTAATATTGTTGCCAGTACTGTCGCAGGCCAATGGCTCTGCCGGCGCATACGTGACAAACGTGACCGCCATGTCAGCAAAATCCCTCTCTTGACTCCTGACACTGCTGCCAGCAAGACCTCCACTTCCTTAGGTGCTTTGTACCGTCTCTGGGAGTACTCATGCCATATCCAGCAAGTGAAAGTGCCCCTGCCTATTCCCCGGAGGAGCTGGAGAAGCTAGTCAAAGAGATCCTACCCCTGTATGAACAGCTTTATTATGCACCAAAGGAGCAAGTAAATGCCTCATGTTCACATTTCTTTCTCTATACTTCACCATATATTCCCTCCTTACAAGCTAGGTTGTGTCCTGTGTGCCAGAATGTGAAGTCCAGGCCATGGAGGTGCGATCGGTGTGGCATCAATGGAAGAGGTGACATCACAGGCATCATCATACATCTCTTACCACATGGATGTTGTCAATGTGAGACAAAATGTATTTGCATGACAGCATGAGCTGTGTATGCATGGTGTATGTGTGAAGTGTGTTTAAAGTGAGCTATGTGTATGTTGCCACTGAGATTTCAGACCATATCTGGCCTTGCTAAACTGTTGTTTGAACGCATATCCTGGTTCACTCTGCCCTTAAGGTTGCCACATGCACACTACATGCCAAATTGCTGTTGGCTACTTGATGTACTTTCATGCATGGTAGTGATGTGAGTGGAGTTTCATGTAGGTTTTGTCTGCTCAGCCGGCAAAGACCAGAGCCTGTCACATGTATCTCCAAGGTTAGGCTGGTGTTGAGTCACTTTTTGCATGCAGCAGTGGCACTGTGCCCAATCCCTGTATCCCAGTTGATTCTATGTGCCCAAATCTAGGCTCTGTGCTAACATGCAGCTTATTGAGGCACTTTCTCTGAAGAGTATGGAAATGGCTTTAGGGGAGAGTTAGTGATCTCTGACCAATCTGCACTTGGCAACATAGTCAACGTGTGTCTCTGTCCCCTGACAGGTCCCTTACTCACACACCCCTGTTGTCACCTTCACACAGGTCAGATTTGTCCTATGCAGGCTTATTGCATAAATATTAGTCCCAGAGTGTAGACAGTGTGTGGAGTCCTGAGAACTCATGATTTGCGACTCAGTAGCTTGGTCACATAGCAGACAATGGACAATGCATGCCTTTGTTTGTTGGATGCCATCTCTGTAGGATTGACACATATGCCCAAAAGCAAGTTCTGTGGCCCAGGTACATGACAAAGAACACCAACCCCTGAGGTGGCATGAGTATACATTTGTTAGTCCACATGGCCACACATGGACCGGATAGACACTTTCTGTACCCACCATGCCAGTCCCTTCATTGTTAACCATGTGAAATGTTTGCGTTTTTACTCTGGCAATAGCCTACAGAAACTGTAAGTAGGGAATCATTCTCACAGAGTGTGAGTGTTTGATGCATCCATGCCTAAGAAGTCTACCTTTCAAAAGCTACAGAGGTGTTATGTGTGCCATAGTTACTCATATCTGAGTCAGATTGCTAGAGCATTTCCCAAATGATGTCAGTTGACCTACCTAAACAGTGGAGGGCATGAGCAGGGTGGTGTGTTGGTCTGCAAATTGGGACACGTTTGTAGTCATATCCCTGTACTCAAAGGCTAGTATGCACCACACTTGGGCAATTTCGACAAAAAAGAATGTTCTTAGCTTTGTGTACTGACATGTATGTGACTCATCCATTTTGGACGGGAATTGTGAACATAATTTCTTGTGTTGTTTTTTGCATCCATGCTGATCGACACCCATCAGAAGAAAGGGATATGGAGAGACATCACCAAAAACATTTGGACCCTGGGGCTCTACAGCTGGCGGAGCACCCACTGTCACAAGAGGTGGGAAGGCCTGAGACACTGCACCCGAAATATCACAGAGTCCCACTGGGGCTGTCCTCCCAATGTGGGATGGATGCTCTTCGGACCATGACCCCCCTAAAAGCCTGCATTCCGGCAGTGGCCTAACCGGCGCTTGATGGCTGTTTGAGGGCAGCACAGCATCACACATGTGACATCAAGCATGCCTACAGGCACTACCACACAAGTCACTGACACAGACACCACACACATCCTACTCCCAGACACCACCCCAGCAGACCCACAGACATCCACCACAAGCACCACACCTGAATACACAACTACAGACACACATACATCCAGCACATCCACCATACCTGGCCACTACCCCAACAGACACCCACTTACCATGGCATCCCCCAGCACCTCCACCCCCCCCAAGCCCAAGACACATAAACACCCTAACTCACCCACTCAAAAGACACCCACCATACACAAGCATACCTCTCATAGGCACGCACCCTCCACATCCACACCTACACATCAGACAACCACACCTTCAACCTCCAAATCCTGACCCCCATCTGATGACCATCCCTGTGTGTCCCCCTAAACTTTTTTTGTTTGACCTTAACCTTTGCCCTGTTTCCTCCCATTACAGACCCAGAAGGATCCCACCCAGCTCCCACGCCGTCCCTTCCACCTCCAAGGCCTCCCTTGCCCCCCCTGCAGGTAGCCATACCATTCCCCCCACCGAAGAAGCCCACACCGACCAAGCCAACCCCCAATACCAAATCTGATCCCCCTCGCCCCTGGATAATCCCTGAAGTGCCTGCCTGCTCCCTCGATGCCCCTTCCTGTGGAGGTTAAATGGCAGTTGGGAGTCAAGGTTTGGCTCAACACTGCCATTATTGGGCTTTACTATGGACTGGTCAATGGACTTTATTATTATTATGTTTATTAAACCCAAACAGCTGTTTTTTTGGGGTATACATTAGTCCTGCAATTCCTTTTCTAGCTTTATGTTGTTCCTGAGTGAGTTTGGTTGTGTGCCTCCAGATGTATATGTTTGAGCCTGCTTGCTGCTCCATATGCTCCATGCGCTGTGGTTTGCAGTATGTGAGTTTGTGTGCAATGCTGTTCTCCCCCAAGAGAAGGGTATATGTTGTGTGTATAGGTATGTGTGTGTGTAAATGCAATGGTGATATAATAGCATTGTGTACTATTTGGTATGGTGAGCATTTCTTTTTGTGTTGTCCAAAGTGGGCATGTATAGTGTTAGACTTGTCCCCCTGAGATGTCTTATGTACACATGTGATGTATGTCATCTTGAGTTTTGGTTTTGCAGACATGGAGTGTGTTAAATTGTGCTAACTGTGTTTGCATTTCCATGTGCATGTGTCCATGTCCATTTTGGTGTGTGTCCCTTGCAGCTAGTTCCTGTAGAGGTATGTCCCATGCAGTAGGAGTTGTATGTGTGTTGTTGACTTGCCCTTCCCCATTGTGCAGATGAACGTGACATTTGGTTTAGTATCTCCTGGACACATGTAGGGCATGTAGGGCAATTTTCTGTCCACATGCTATTTGAGGGGCCTGTTCAAAGTGTTATATGCCCCAGTGCAGTCTCCTTCCCTGGGTGTCCCAGATGGCCCCATCCGAATTGTGTAGGTATAGTTGTCATGTTGTCCTTGGTCATTTTGTCTCTCTGTGCTTTGTGCATGCCATTGTGCTGTGATGTGTGTGTCCATTGCAGGGTTGCTTACCTGTGGTGTTTTTGTGTTGCATATCACATAGATACATATATGTGTTATATAAGGAAAGTCCCTGGCCAGTGGTGAATATGAGCGTGTGAGCTGTATTTGTATATGTGCTAGAGGTGGGTTGTTGATGTGTGTGACAATGTTGTGTAACCTTCAGTCTCCCTGTGCCTGAGCTGTGGATCTGTGTGTATTTGTGTTGTGTTGCAGTGCAGTGTGCGTATTGTGACTGTGTACATGTCTGTGTTGATGTATGTTTGTGAGTGTGTGTTGTTTGAGACGAGTACCTGCTGCCCGTGGCACACCCCCTATGATGTGTTCACCAGCACTAAAAGCTGTTTTTAAGTTTGGTGATGCAAGTAGATGTGTACACTTACCGGTGTTGGTGTCCACAGCAATGCTGATTTTGTTGTCTATTGATGGGCATCAGAAGCAGCATGACATTTGTGAATGGCTCCATGGCAGCATCAGATGTGTAAGGCTGCCTGCAGGTGAGCATACCCTTTATAGTGTCCGTTTCCACTTTCTGATACATGGTGATTGGACCGCCACGGTCACATTGGTGGTGTGCAACCTTGTAATGTGTCTGGCAGAAACACCGACTCTGACGGCCTGGTTGTGCTTCCTCATGACCTTGGCGGTCTGTGCTGCCTGGCAGTGCGAGTGGACTGCTGGCGGTCTACTGTTGGCATGACTGCCAAACTCATTATACGTCTGTCACATCCGGCAGACTGATGACGGTCGGACCACCCCCGACACCATGTCGGTCCTAGGACCCCCAAACTCGTAATGCGGCCCTAATTATAGAATATTCTACTATCAGCCAATTCACCTTCAAAATCCAAAAAATTATAGCACTAACCTATGTTCCTGTCACAGAGGTACCCAACCACTATAACTTACTAGTAGAAAGCTCTTTCTACTAACAAAATGAAGACAATCTGAGGGCCTCAGTACAACATTGGTGGTCGACCAGCAGACGGCCAGTGCCACAGGGAGGACGTCACCATCATACCAGTGGCGGTCCTCCCACCCTATTGCAATGTCTCCGTCTGGCAGACCAGCAGGAGCATTGCAATAGAGCATTCCCACTGGTCAGTCAGGCACGAATAGTGGTACGATATAGGACTCGGCTCCCTTAAGGGAGCTGAGTCCTCTTCAACAGCACATAGGGGGCCGACCAGCACCCTCGGAAATGCACACTGTCTGAAAATCAGAGAGTGCGCATTCCAGTGGTGCTGGGCGGAGGGGCTGCACTGCCCATACCCTGCCCCCCCATTGCACACCCTTACCACCAGCCTTTTCATGGCGGTCAGACCATCATGGAAACGCTGGCGGTAAGGGGAGTTGTAATCAGCTATGCAGCACTGGGGTTCAGCACTGCCATGGCTGAGTAAAACTCAGACCGCATCATGCCTTCAGGAACCATGGTTTCCCACTGCCAGGGCCATAATGTGGCAGTTGAACTGCAAAAGTTGCAGTGGTCCGACTGTCACCATAAGTGTGGCGGTCCTTGGACCACCACACTCATAATAAGGACCTTAGTCCCCTAATGGGCTGTTTCGAAGACACTTGAGTTGGCAAACTGCATCAGTCAGGACACAGATGGCAAGTCAAATTCCAGATGCCATGGTGGAATGCCTATGACAGCACCCTGACACAGGATGCCGAAACAAACAACGTAGTGGAAGGATGACACAATGCTTTCCATTCTACACTAGGCAGAACTCAGCACCTACATTATACAAATTTATCAAAGCATTACAAAAAGTGCAAAGCTCCAAGAACTAACAATAGAACAATCTGTTACCCAAATTGGCCCTAAACTTAGCAAACAAAATTAAATAATGTGCTACATGCTACAATTTGAAGTCAAACTCGTTATATATAACAAAGGAGTAGACTACTCAGAAATGATAGCCAAATCCATCCCTGAAAATACATATTAATCTACCAAGATCCTCAAAAACTACAAAATATTGTAAACCAAAAAAATAATTTTAAAAAAAAATATTAATATGAAAATTTTATAACATCAATGAAAGAATTATATAAAGTCACACTGATATAATACACATTTAAAAAACATGTAACAATAACCAACTAATCAAATTAAAAACTAATTCAATCAACCACACAAAAAATATACAACACGTAATCCAAACAATTCCACATAATAATAACGAAAACATAATAGAAACAATATAACATCTAAGTTCCCACCCACAACAATAGTAAAACATAAAGCATGCTGCTTTGTAGCTGCAGATCTTTTTCCATCTCCAACAAAAACGTAATTTACAAAAAAATGAAGAAAACAAATACAACACCCCTAAAAGAAGCAAAAATATAAACAAGCCAATCGAAATCGCTCAAAGCAATCTAAAGTTGGTAAATTCCATAAAAAAAGACATTTTATTTTTTTAAAAGAACCACTCCAGGACATTTATGTAAAATCAGTTGGTTTATAATAAACCAAAACTGGTGTCCTTTAAAAAATAAAATTGTAAACTTCAAATTCCTATAGAAATCCTTTGTAGACAAAAACCTGTAATACAAGAAATGTTAAAGACCCACCCGCACAATACACTACATTACAGTCCCTAATATACGCATACATAACATTTAATCAACAAAACATAGTTAACATTACATATTTTAACATTACAGAGTCATACATTAATATACCAATTTTTTTAAAAAGGTGACACAACAAAATAGTGCAAAACACTGACAAAAACACCATGTAAATACTCCAAACACTCTTAAACAACACTATTTCCAAGTTATAAACATGCATTCTAATCCACCCCTACCCTTGAAACCCTTAAAAAGTATTTAAAAAAGGACTTACCTCTTCTGATGAGCAGCAGCACCTAACTTCAACTTGGTTCGTGGAAATAAACCCAAAATAACACCAACATACAACAAAATAGAAAGTAGTGGTAAAAAATGCCTACCAAATGAAACTGTAAAAAGGACTATTTCACTACTGAAATCAATTGGATATTTGGTAAAATGTTTAATAAATGGAAAAAAGATAAAAATGATTACAAATGTTAAACATGCCAAACAATGTTGTAAAAAGTTTCACAAAATTATAAAGTATAAATGTAATATCTGAAAATAATGTTAAAAATGTATTTAGAAACGTTTCAAATTTATAATAAATGAAAAATAACATTTGAAGTGTACATTATTATATAAATATGTATAAAATCTGATTTACTTTAGTTTTTTACAATTAAAAAAAACAAAAATTATTTTAATTACTTCACCTTATAGTCACTTCTATGTCAAAATGTAAAACTGTGCAATAAATCAAAAAATATTTATTATACTAAATTTGGGGAAAATCTTGGACACTAAAAGGGTAACATTTACTATTCCCACTACAATCTAAACCAAGTTTTTAAAGGTGTTGGACACCAGAAGGGTGACATTTACTATTCCCACTCAAATATAAAGAAACTTGGGAAAGGTGTTGGACACTAAAGGGGTGACATTTACTATCCCCACCCCAATTTAAACAATTTGGGGAAGGTGTGGGCACTGAGGGGTGACATTTACTATCATCACTCTAATCTTAACTAACTTGGGGGATGTGTTGGACACTAAAAAGGTGACATTTACCATCCCCAATCCAATTGAAAACAAATTGGGGGAGGTTTTAGAAACTAAGGCCCTGATTTAAGAAATGTGGCGCTGTACCCAGTGCAGCAGCACATTTCTTGAGCCCCTTATTGCCCCCCTAACGCCACCATGTGTGCGTCATATCTAAGAACCGGCACACCATTGCAGTAGTTAAGGAACTAGTGTCAACATTTTTTACTGTAGTTCGGAGCTATGCAGGATTAGCATAAAAAATGTTGACGCTAATCCTGCAAAGCCCAATGAGGCCCATTGAAAACAAATGCCTCCTTTTAATGTCTGCTCTGAGCAGGTGCCGAAAAAAATGACGCAACAAAATCTTTTACATTTCCTTGTGCCCTTTTTTCTGCCCCCCTAACTGTGGAACGCCCCCTTTGCATACATTTTGCCTGGCGCAGGCATATTGTAGCACACAGGGTTACAAAATGGTGCAATGCATGCATTGCACCACTTAGAAAATTTTGTGCAGCAATTTAGGCTTTGCTGGGCCAAATTAGCCTAAAAAAAAGGGTGCTAATGTGGTGCTAAGGGAGTGACATTTACAATCCCCACTACATCTAAACTTACTTGGGGAACGCATTGGACACTAAAGGGGTGACATTTAGTATTTCCACTCGAATCTAAACTAACTTGGTGATAGTGTTGGACACTAAAAGGAGGACGTTTAATGTCCCCACTCTAATCTGAACCACTTGAGTAAAGAGTTGGACAATAAAGGAGTGGCAATTACTATTCCCAGTCCAATCTTGTCAAGTTATTTAGTACTATAACCCTCAATAGGAAGAACTGACCTTGTATTGTCATACCCAGCTGGAGCGATGGTCCGAAAATTAATCCACCAATGCCCATTCGTGCTAACACTGGCGAGTGTTGAAACAATCCATCAAGAGGAAACACTGAGGGGAAAGGAGGGAAGAAAACAAGGTAAGTAAGGGAAGAAAAAACACCCGAACATCTGCTGCGCTCTGCCTGAGTCTGTCCTCCAGGTGTCTTGTTCTTAGGAAACACTGTGTCATGTCTGGGTTTGTGGACTAGTACTCTTGAGTCACTGAATTCCTGGAAGAGAGAGTATTTGTTAATCTGATCTACACCTGATTGTGCTTGCAATAAGACTTCTTACTAATGATTGTGGGTACCGAGTATAGTGGGACGATTACTGTGTAGATTTCTAAGTTCTTTTGTTTTGTAGCATACAAGGGCTGAGCATTGTAAAGGAGCCAAATTAATTGTTGGGATAAGGGTAGGTTGTGGTTGGACACTTTTAATTCAGGGATGAAGTTTAGGTTCACTGATTCTCATTCTCACCTCATTCACACTATGGGCACCCCATTTGCACTGATCGCTCATACATGGATATTGCAGCCCACCAGTCATGCAGATAAAATCTTTTTATTGTATGGGTTGGGCTTGGTTTATACACTTGTGCCTTGGAAGGACCAAACCTTGTACCATTTTCATTCCTGGTATTCAGATGGCCCTAAAACAAGCTGCAACGTATGCTCCGCCAAGCTCTGCATTCAGGCTTGCAGTCTCTATCTGTACCAAGCAGCAATGCCTGCAATCTTTTGTCTCTGCCAAGTAACAATGCTTGCAGTCTTTTATCTGTGCCCGAGAGCAATGCTTGCATCTTTTATCTGTCTTTTCACCTTGTTTTTTATATTCTTGTATTGCGCTGTCTCCAGTGCATGAACGCTTGCTTAATGTGTACTTATCTCTCCCTTCTTTTTCCTATGGGCCAATTGCATCGGGGCCCTGGAGTTACCATTGCTAAAACTGGAGGAGAGATACTGGTGCTGTTCAGGACTTGGATTCACCAATGCACGTAAGTCAGGAGACACTGCTGTGGGAGCTGGAATGTTAATCAAGGTGTAGTCCGAGGTGTGGCTTTTTATAGCCTTGCCATCCAAGATGGTGGCTGAGACTTCCAAGTCTTGTGTGGCTTTGGAACCACCTATTGGGTGGCCCCTTCTCAGGGACTAGTAGGGGTGAAAGAATGAGGCCGTCTTGTGAGTGGGCATGTCTGTAGTGTGCATTGGCATGTCTGCAATGCGAGTGGTTATATCTGTGGTGTCATTGTATGAGCTTGTGTTGTACATATGTCTGGATGTGTCTGTATTGGGAGTGCATGTAAGGAATGTGTGTTTCTCCCTCCTGGCCCCCACAGCTCTAGTCCAAGGGAGGCCATAGGTGGCAGAATGCACTAAGGGGGGCATGTGGGGTTCTGACAGTACCCCCTGCAAGATTTGCCTTTTGGGCTGTGTTTAAGGCTTGGTTGTCACGACTTACACGCTGTTTTAACCTGGAGTCCGCAGAACGAGTGGCGAGGATCTTGATCCTGAATGTTCGGCCTTGGCCCAGGTAGGGGCAACTCTTTCTGGTAGCCATGGTGCTGCAGGCAATGGGAATGCCAAGGGCAGGCCGTGTCCTTCAGAAGTAGTGCCAGAGGGAAAAAAAACCCTGAAAGGGGAAAAAACCTCCAGAAAGGAAAAGTTCCTGACACAGGAGAAAATTAAGTAAGTAAATACAAGAGCAAAAAAGAACAGGAAAAAACACTGGAACAAACGTGAACCAGTACCTGATACGAGGGAGCAGGAGCGAAGACACCATCCAAACAGAAAGTGTTGCAGCACAAGGAGAGAAAGAATCACAGCCCTTAAATTCCAAAAAACAGGAAGCGACCAACAGGAAGTGTAAGGACACCATCTTAGATAGGGAAAAACACATAGAATGTAATGGACTAGGAGCCATAGAGAGTAAGGAACTAAAGCATGCTGGGAAGAGAGGGGTAATATGGGAAAAAAGGAAAAAACATAAAGGGAGGCACAATGAAAATGAAGAAAAAGAAGAAAACAACAAGAACAGGTGAGTGGGGGAGGGTTAGACCTGCCTGGGAGCACGTCGCGTAATGAAGGAACGAGGCCCCATGCCAATTTTGGGGCCTCGTAGTGTGCACAGCAGGCTGGGGGTGCGGCGCGTCTCCATGCTACGCGCCGCAGCCCGATCTGGATGTTTGGCTCGCGCCAACATTGGTCCAGTGAGGGTAATCAAATTTAGCAACTAACCGCGGGCATGAAAGAGGTGAGAGGCAGCTTCCCATGATCGCTTTTCGGGCCATAACCCTTTCTAATCCACCAAATAGTAAAGAAGCCCTTCAGTGAATTTTGAATCTAGAACTTGTTTCACTTTAAATTCCCACTCACCCTCAACAGTGATCGGTGGTAAAAGAAATTGCAGTCTGCTTTTAGGATGACATGATTTTAAAAGGGAGACGTGGAAAACTGGATGGAGTCAGTGGCAGATCTAGTTTGACCATGACAGGGTTTAGGATTTTCATTATTATGAACGGCCCTCTGAATCATGAGGCTAGTTTCTATTTTTCTCAAAGGTTAAGGTGTTTGATTGCTAGCCATAATTGAGCTCCTATTCGATAGCTGGAATTGGGGGAGCATTTCTTGTCAGCATGTCTTTTGGTGGTTTTATTGATCTTCTTTTAAGTGTTTTTTAGCATCTTTCAATATTGTACACAAATGGGTAGGATGCTTTTCTACAGAGGGTAGGTGTGACTTCTGTGGTTGAGTAAAAGGCAATGTGTTTGGGTAAAAGTCCTTTTGGTAATAGAGTGGGAGCAACCTAATGTGGTATGTTCTGTGTTGTTGTGTATGAATTCTGCTGTCCATATCTTTTGTGGCCATTCAACCCCGTGTTGTAAGGCTTTGCCAGGCAGATATTGTCGCAAGGTCTGGTTCAGGCACTCTGCCATATTGTCAGCCTCAGGATGATAACTGGTAGACACGTGGGCAGCAATGTGTAAAGCTTTACATAACTGCTGCCAAAATTGAGAGGTAAACTGGGGGCCTTTGTCAGTTATAAGTACACCAGGGATTCCGTGCAAAAAGATAATGTGTTTTCCAAATGTTTGTGCGAAGTCTAAAGCAGTGGATAGTGTGGGTAAGGCAATAAAATAGCATATTTTGGACAAATGGTCTGTTACCACCAGGATTACCATGTGCCCTTGACTCTGTGGTAACTTGACCACATAATCCATTGAAACTGTATGCCATGGAGCTGCTGGAATGGGAATTGGGCATAGCAAGCTCGCCGTTTCTGAGCACAGATAGGGTAAGGGCACATGTATTGTTTTACATAAGAATGAACGGTAGGCCACCAGATGTTTCTGGTTATGAGGTACGTAGCTTTCTGTGACCCCAGGTGGCCCACCAGATCTGAATCAAGTGCCCGCTGTATGACTTGGAGTTGGAGATCGGTGAACGGTACACAGATAGTGTGGTCATGATGCCATAACACTTTGGTTTCTGAATGAGTCTTATTGGCCTTTAAGCATTCACTCAAGTGTATGTCTTTTAATCATGCTGCAAGGTTTCTCAATAAATCTTTGTTTACCACATCTATCTGGGGTTCTTCTACTTCAAACAATGTGACTTTTTCTTGTAGAATGAGTGGAGGCTGTCTTTCTGATTTCACTTCTTGTGTGTCATAGGACCCTGATAAGGCATCTGCCTTGCCATTTTGTACTCCCTGCCTGGTGGCTATTGTGAAATCAAAATCAGAGAAGAATAAAGACCAGGACAATGGCATAAGAGCATGGACTGATTTCAGGAATTGCAGATTCCTATGATTTGTATATATTTCAATGGTATGTCTAGCCTCATGAGGTAATGATGCCATTCTTCTAAAGCTCATTGTATTTCTACTAATTCCTTGTCAGATATGCTGTGGTTTATCTCACAATCAACTTTTGAGAGAAGTCTGCCTTCAGATGTATCCGTGCTGTCTTGGGATGTCTTTGGGACAATACAGCGCTTAATGGTGAACTGGAAGCATCTGCTTTCCTATATCTGAATGTCGTAGTATTGGTGCCTCCGCAAACTGTGTTTTCAACTCTTCGAAGGCTTGTTGGGTTTCTGGGCGCCACTGAAAAGAGCCCCCTTTAGGAAGCAGCTTAGTTAAGGGATGGACTATGGTGGAAAAATCTTTTATGAATCTTCTGTAGAAATTTGAAAAGCCTACAAAGCTCTGCAAGCTTTTCACAATTGTAGGTGTTGGCACTGGAGAATTACCTGACCCTTGCTGTTATCCCTTTGGGCTTATTATGTAACCCAAAAACTCAATCTTGGGAATGAGAAATAAGCACTTCTCAAGTTTGGTGAACAAATGATGTTGCTGAAGTCTAGTCAAGACCCCCGTACATGTTCTATGTGTTCTTATATTGTGTTTGAATAAATTATGATTTTGTCAGTCAAGATGAGGCAGATAACATCTAGATAGCTTTGTAAAACATTGTCCAAAAACAACTAAGAGGGGGCCGGGGCATTGCAGAATCTGATGGGCATGACCTGCTACTCAAAGAGCCTGAACTTGGTCTGAAACGCAGTCTTCCACTCATCGCTCCGTCAGACTCTCAGTAGATCACACGCTCCCCGGAGATCCAATTTAGTATAAATTACTTCTTTTTTAACCTGATCCAGCATGACAGGTATTACAGGTAATAGGTACCATTTTTGTCTGTTATCTTGTTTATGGTCTGATAGCCAATACAGGTGTGCAAGCCCCCTCCTTTCTTGGGGATGAAACAGAGAGTGGGCTGGTCACTGGGACGGCAGAAAGAATCAGATGCTAGGTTTTCCTCTATAGAGCATTTCAGGTGTTCCATCTCCGGTTCACTGAGCACATAAATGCAACTACATAGGATGCTGTCTTAAGGGATTTAGGGGGTCATTTTGACCTCGGCGGTCTTTTTCCAAGACCGCCGAGGGACCGCCGTGCGGAAGACCGCCAGGGGTGGCGGTTTGCCGATCGGCCTATTATGACCGTTGGCAGCTCTCCGTCCTTTTACAGGCGGAGAGCCGCCAACAGCCATACTGGCGGGCGGCGGGGAAGTGGAGGTTGCTCCACCTCCACCGCCACGCCAAAGGGAACCCCGCCCAGTGAATCACGTCCTGTGATTCGGCGTGGAGGTGTTCTGTTGGCAGTGTGGTGTCGGTGGAGCAGCCCCCATGGCTCCCGTCCCCTCCCGGAGGATCGTCGGACCAGGTAAGTCGATCGTCCGTGAGGGGAGGGGGGTGGGGGTCTGTTGTGTGTTGTGTGCGTGCATGGGGGTGTGCGTGTGTGTATGTAGAGGGGGTGTGTGAGTGCGTGTATGCTTGCAGGGGTGTTGTGTGTTTGGGAATGAGTGCGTGTATGTCTGTAGGTATGTCTGTATGGATGTGTGCATGTATGTTTGAATGTGGATGTGCGTGTCTGACTGTGTGTGTGGATGTTTGCATGTATGTCGGTGTATGTGCGTGTATGTGTGTTGGTGGTGTCTGCGTGCGTGTCATGTGTGTATGAGTGATGTTATGTTGGGCGTCGGGGTGGGGAGGGGGGTCCTGCCACCTTTGGGGGGTGGCTGTAGGGGAGGGATTCGGGGAGGGGTTGTGGGGTGGAGGAGACCCCTATCAGTGCCAGGGAAGGAATTCCCTGGTACTGATAGTGCTTACCGCCATGGATTTCATGGCGGTTTCAAACCGCATGAATTCCATGGCGGTCAGCCGGGTCCAAATACCGCCGGCGGTATAGTGACGGCCTCCTGGCTGGAAACCCTGGTCTGCAGCCTGGCAGTCGTCTCCGCCCTGGTCATAATACTAGAAAAAAAGACCGCCAGCCTGTTGGCGGTCTTACCGCCGCTTCTCCTCCTTCCACCAGGGTCATAATGACCCCCTTTGTATATGTGACAATCATAGCTGTGATGTAGTGGAAGTTGACTGGCTCTATCTGTGTCCAATACTGCCTTATAAGCAATGTAACAATCAGGGAGGGTGCTTATGTACCAAATTTTCAAAGGCATGTTACCATATGATAATAATTAAGCGGTTCCATCTATTCCTCACTTCTGGGAAACTTCAACTGGACGGCAGTGCTGCTTACATTAACCAGATGATAACTCTATTGAGCATGTGGACTAATGCTCCAATGGTTAGTGGAGAGTTATCCATGGCATCCCTAAAATTAATGCAAACTGCGGTGCATCAATGATATCATATTTAATAATTCCAGCATGGGTGGTGCCAATGTTCATAGTTGATTCCTAAATATGGTAGCATATGGGTCCCGAAGTTAGAGCAGAATCATCCATGGAATTCACTGGTTCAGGTATTGTTTTTCCTCCATGAGGAAGTTGCATTTGAGTAGAAAATGTCTGATCTACAAAATTTCCAGTAGCGCCAGAGTCAAGCGATGCCGACATTTGCACATGCCTGTCATTCGATAGTATGAGCTCCACTAAAACATTCAGATGTTCAACTGTGTTGTGCAATGTATTTACCAACTGGGCTGAGGTCTCTACTGTGCTTACTCTCGAGTATGGAACCTCTAGCATACTCAAAGGCTTCCATTTTCCAACTACAGAGTGTTTTAGTTGGTCAGCCATGACCACTGTCTGATTTGCCACTGCAGTCTTCATTTCTGGGGCTATCGCTCTTGACCTACAGTCCATTACAGAATTACCACTATGACCATTGTATAAACATAAATTGAATTTTCTATGTCTCTTCCTTTGTTCTGAAGATAAGGGACCTTGTATTCCCCCTACTTGCATGGCTTCCACACCAGATGCTCTTGAGGTATCTTCAGCAGAAGACTGAATGGGTCGTACGAACAACACTTCCAAGTCTGCCTTGCTTCTGTCACTCTTTCTTTCAGATAAACAGTTGGAAAATGGTCCCATCTAAAGGGTCACCCCGAACTTTTTGCCTTCCTCCTCATTTTTTTATCTCGTTTTTGTTGGCTTTAGGACTCTCGACAATTTGCCAATGCTAAAGTGCATGTGCTCTCTCCTTACAATGTGGTAACACTGGCTTATCCACAATTGTCATATTTAATTTACTTATAAGTCCCTACTAAAGTGCACTATACGTGTCCAGGGCTTGTAAATGAAATGCTACTAGTGGGTCTGCAGCACTGATTGTGCGACCTGTAGAATCCTCCCCAGCCTGAGTACTCTTAAATGAACAAGCCACACATGGAGCTTGGTCTAAGACGTCTTTATTCTTCTGCATGCAGGCGTAAACTCAACATTCTAAACGTGAAATTCAGTCAACACACCGGAACACCTATGTCACAGTTCTATGGAATCCATCAGGAACCAAAAGGGTCCTGTCTTTGCTAACTCACACAACACTACATATTCCCCCTTGTTAAATAAACATATATTTTTTTTTTACAGATATCTATCTATCTATCTATCTATCTATATCGATCTATCTATGTCTATATATATAGCTCACAGCTGAAAGTTCTATGGGAACTATAAATACCAGCATCCTGCTTGTCTATAAAGATGGCAGAAACCACCAGGAAGAAGACGGATGTCGAAACGCGTCGTGGTGCCAGATATAGCCTCAACCAGCATTAAGAGGAATAAATGTGCAGTTGATTGCAATCTCCGGGAGTGCAGCGTTTTCTTCTCCTTGTGTTATATTTAGGGTTTGGTCCTTACCCTAACGCAGCACCGGCAGTTAGGCACATCGTTGTTCCAGGACCGACACTTTGAATTGTTTAAATACAACGATGGTGCCCGGCATATGGTTTTGATTCTGAAGATAGCAAGGAGATACTTATCTCTTGCCTGTGTACATACACTGGAAGATTTTATGACAAAGGAGTCGGACTTCCAAAGTGCCTAGTGCTCTCTTCACTTAAAACATTACCTATTTTGCTGATGTGGCCCTGATTCTCGGGGCCCGGAGACTTTGCTCTTT
The DNA here is from genome assembly GCF_031143425.1 of Pleurodeles waltl. Lineage (NCBI taxonomy): Eukaryota > Metazoa > Chordata > Amphibia > Caudata > Salamandridae > Pleurodeles > Pleurodeles waltl. The sequence continues at coordinate 969,459,130 of NC_090440.1, read as the reverse complement.
CTACAGTTTGTTTACTTTACGAGGCATGGTGAGCACAAGATAATTTGTAGTTCTCATTTTAACTGGGAACATGGAGATTGTGTTTACACGCGAGGATTTGAGATGCACGTTCGGCATTTCCATTTAGAAGAACTGTGAATTCATCCAGGAATGCGCTTAAACATCATATGCTCGACAAATCAGTATATTGTTTTTTTGAATCCGAGGATGTAATATTTTTTAAGAACGTGACACTTTGAGCATGAAGTCAACCCGTATATTTATAACCCAGTATTTCACAGTTTTCATTCAGCAGTAAACATGACGTGCAGCGAAGGAGCACTGCTTCCTTTGGCTTGCAGCAGAAAGTTATCTGGGAGTTACTAACATCGGCAAAGAACTGTGATTTCATTCAGGAATGTGTTGTATTACCACATGCTCTATAAATCAGCACATTGTCTAACTTTGGATCCGAGGATGGCGTATTTTCAAAAACGTGACATTTTGAGCATGTAGCTAATCTGCTGATTTTTGAAACTTTGGATTTCACATACGTTTTCAATTAGCAGTAAAATGAACGTGCGGCGAAGGAGAAGCCTCTCCAATTGGCTCACAGCTGAAAGTTCTATGGGAACTATAAATACCAGCATCCTGCTTGTCTATAAAGATGGCAGAAACCACCAGGAAGAAGACGGATGTCGAAACGCGTCGTGGTGCCAGATATAGCCTCAACCAGCATTAAGAGGAATAAATGTGCAGTTGATTGCAATCTCCGGGAGTGCAGCGTTTTCTTCTCCTTGTGTTATATTTAGGGTTTGGTCCTTACCCTAACGCAGCACCGGCAGTTAGGCACATCGTTGTTCCAGGACCGACACTTTGAACATACATATATATATATAACAATTATTTAGATATATTTATAGATATATGTATGTATATTTATATATTCACTTAAAAATCAGAGGTTACAGGGACATTATACTTAGCCTCACATTTTAAATGTACCAAACCATAGAAATTCACCAGTTAGAGTTATCTCAAGTAACAATAACTTGTGCCTTAAGGTAATTATAAGTCGTGCCCCCGCCATGTACAGTTTTTTTCTAAAAGATTTTACTTGAAATATTACATTGATATTATCAAGTATGCTATCAAAGATGTCATGGGTGTCTAATTTGGCAAGTAATTAGCAGTGCATGTCAAGGGTGTGAGTTATAGTTATGTTAGGGCATGAGTTATAGTTACTTGAGATAACTCTTTAACCTGTGAATTTCTTTGGTTTGGTACGTTTAAAATGTGAGCCGAACTAAATGTACCTGTAACCTTTGCTTTTTTGGGGTGAATTGCTTTGTTTTAAAAAAAATCTATTTCCTAATTACAACTTCCCTGTAACCTTTGTCTTTTTCAGTGAATTTCTATTTTTTTTAACATACAGTAATTTACATTACTATACGTTAATCCAACCACAGTCCCACACAGCTTTGGCTGTGAAGGAAGGAGGTTGGACACAGGGCAGGGCCCTGAGGCCAACTTCCTATAAGCCCCCAACCTTACACAATGCACGGCCTTCGCATATGTTGGCCACAAGACCTGGCCTGCAGCCAGACCCTACGGCCAACCCCCTACCCACCCAGTCCCATGCTGTGAATGGACCTTTGGCCGTGGAATCTCTAGGTGTCAGAGTAGGTGTGAGAAGGTGTATCTGGGGGTGAGAGTGGCTGTGACAGTGTTTCTCTGGGTGTGAGAGTGCATACATCAGTATTTTAGTGGGTGCGTCAGTGTCTGCGCGGGTCTGTGAGTGGGTGTATGAGGCTGTCAGTGGGTCTTTGTGTGGGTGTGTGGGAGTCTGAATGGGTCTGTGAGTGGGTGAATAACTGTCTGAATGGATCTGTGAGTGGGTGAGTGAAGGCCTGAATGGGGCTGTGTGTGTGTGCACGAGGCTCTGAGTGGCTCTATAAGTGGGTGCGTGAGTGAATTGGTCTGTGAGTTGGTACCTAAGGGTCTGAGTGCATGTGTGGTGGGCGAAATTGAATGAAAGAGAAAGAGAGAGCGAAAGAAAGAAAGAAAGTGAGAGAGAGATAGATAGAGAGTTTTTTTAGGTTTTTATGTATGATATACTTAGAATGAGATATTTCTGTACAGTTTCAAAAACAAATGTATCAGGCATTTTTAAAAATGTTATGTACAACAAATAAAAAGGGAAGCAAGTCTGGCTGGACTCGAACCCTGAGTGCTTAGTGTGAAGGTCTGCGACAATCACACTGAGCAATAGCTTTCTTTTTCTGCTTTTTTTTTTAGCCCTGTATGAACTATCTGGGACTGCGAGGGAGCTATCAAGGGCTATCCTGCAGTCGCAACATATTTATTTATTTATTTTTCAATTTCCATAATGCCCTTCATGGGTTATCGGGCACTGCTGGGGAAGCCTTAAAGCTTTCCTCACAGTGCCATTGCTTCAGCAAGCAGGGAGCTACTTTAACAGCTCCCTGCCCACTGAAGCATTTCATCTCTGTTCCCTGCACGCGTGCAGGCAACTGAGATGAAAGCTTCAGTTTTTTGACAATGCGACTTGTTTGACAGGTCCCGCTGTAAAAAAACAAAGGGGGTCATTCTGACCCTGGCGGTCATGGACCGCCAGGGCCAACGACTGCGGAAGCACCGCCAACAGGCTGGCAGTGCTTCTGGGGCCATTCTGACCGCGGCGGTAAAGCCGCGGTCAGAAAAGGGAAACCGGCGGTTTCCCGCCGGTTTTCCCCTGCCCCAAAGAATCCTCCATGGCGGCGCTGCTCGCAGCACCGCCATGGGGATTCCGACCCCCTTCCCGCCATCCTGGTCCTGGTAAAAACCGCCAGGAACAGGATGGCGGGAACGGGTGTCGTGGGGCCCCTGGGGGCCCCTGCACTGCCCATGCCACAGGCATGGGCAGTGCAGGGGCCCCCTAACAGGGCCCCATAATGATTTTCAGTGTCTGCTTTGCAGACACTGAAAATCGCGACGGGTGCCACTGCACCTGTCGCACCCCGTCGACTCCGCCGGCTCCATTCGGAGCCGGCTTCGTCGTAGAAGGGGGTTTCCCGCTGGGCCGGCGGGCGGCCTTCTGGCGGTCGCCCGCCGGCCCAGCGGGAAAGCCAGAATGGCCGCCGCGGTCTTTTGGCCGCCGCGGTCTTTTGACCGCGGTGCGGTCATTCGGCGGTTCCCGCTTGGCGGGCGGCGACCGCTGCCCGCTGAAGTAGGAATGACCCCCAAAGTGTTTTCTGTGGCTTGGCTAGAGCTCCAGAGCTGCATTCAAGGTTAAACCTGCATTAGCAAGTAGTAAACAAACTTGTGTAAGATCTTTATCATGTTCCTTTCGTATGGTCCCCAAAACCAAAAAGTAATCACTGTAATTGAAAGCATTCGTGACGGGCTGTATTATACGTCGAATGACATGTTGAAACAGTTTTGCAGCTGACACACCAAAACATAATCTTTTATGTCTGAACAAACGAATGTGAGTAGAAAGAGTAGTAATGTACCTGCAATTTTCTTCAAGCTCCAACTGATGATATCCTTTATTCAGATCAAGGCGAGGGAAGACTTTGGAACCATTTAACTGTGTAATCATGTCGGCAGTGTGCGGAACAGGATGTCTTTCTCTTTCAATTGCCTTGTTAGATTGACACATATCAACAGAGGCGCATACAGCTCCTTCACTGTACTTTTTGGCTAATACCGCTATGGGTGAAACCCATGGAGTTGGACCAGTAGATTGCTCAATTGTATCATGCTTTAGTAAAGTCTAAAGCTCTTTTTCAATAGTTTCCTGTAAATGAACTGCAATTCGTCTATGACTTTTAGCAAATGAAGAACATCTTCATTGATATGAAGTTTCTCTTTCATGGCCTTTGGTGTTCCTAATTGTAGGAAAGGCCTCCTTTTTGCCCTGGTCACCTCCATACTTTTTGGACATATACTGGTGGTTACTGACTTTGACTGCGCCCGCTAACCAGTCCCAGCGCCAGTGCTCTATCTAGGATGGACTATGAAATTAGGCTAATTATTACTGGCTGTATCAACCTACCTAGAGGTCACTAGTATATGGTAGGGCATGTAGGTTTAGGGACCCCAGCATAGATAGCGCACCCATAGGTGCACTGCTATGGTGCCCTGTGCCATTTTAAAGACAGGCCTGCCTTGCAGGCGGCTTTTAAGTTGAAGTTAACCCCAAATTTGACTTTGGAATCAAAAGTGATTTTAAAGTCTTTAAATATCTTATTTTTACGTATAAGTCACCCTTAAAGTGTGCCCTAGGTGCCCTCAGGGTTGGATGCAATGTAACAGGGACTTTATAAAAGCTGTTTTATAAGCCCTGGTGAAGGAAAAATAGTTGTCTTTCCCATTGTATTGAACGGGCTCTATAAACTAACATGGGGAGACTTTATTTTTAAATAATAAAGTCTTATTTTCCATAGGAAGGATCAACAAATGGTATGTCTAGTATCAAATTAAAAGTGATAATAAATCCAACAAATTGCCACTGTTGAATTTATTATAACTTGCAACTAGAAAGAGTTATAGAACTATTCCTAAAAGTTACCAGTTTCAGATCTGCAGTGCCCGTCTCTCATTGGCCGGCCTAAAGCCTGCCTTGATGAAGTGTGAAGTGGCCTGGGCTGAACACAAAGTAAGTGCCTGGGGTAGAACTGCCTCAGCAGATGGTGAAAGAGGATGGGGGAAGATAGCCAAACTGTACTTCAAAGGATGAAAGAACATTTGGTCCAGCAAGTGGACCTCCCACATTTCCTGCAAAACCAGTCAGGCAGGTGCCCCCTGATTAGATTAGGAGAGGGCTGGAAAGGGGTGTGTTAATGGAAACTTAGCCACACCAGTGGGTGGGCTCAGCCAGACCTAACCTCTGAGCTTGAATTTTGGTCATCTTGGACTTTTGGAGACTGTTGTTCCCTGGGATTGATTTTTGCCACACCTCCTAGGAAGTGGTCACTCAAGAGGATGGTAGCCTGCACATGACTGGACAGAGGTCTCCCTGCTTTACCACCCCCGGAGCAAGGATACAACTGGCGGAGCTGCACCCCACCTCAGATCCCTACAAGGAACAAGACAAAGAAGAAGGAGGACTGCCCTGCTGGACCTTTGACCTGCACTTGGACTCTGAACTCTGAAGGACTGCACCAGCTGCACACTTGGGCTTCACCACTAAATGAACCTTGCGTGTCTTCAGCTTCAAGAAGGGACTCCCTGTTTGTTACAGGTAGAAAATAGAAAATAGCTGACCTGAGTCCCCTGCATCAAGCCCTGAAGAAACTGACCAGCTGATCAGTGACAATTTTTGGTTCTTAGCCAGGTGCATTCTGGGAGTTGGAGTCCTAACCCTCGAGGAAGTAACTGAAAGCTTCTGGGACCTTGAGGTGAGTTGTGGACTCCTAATGGACCTTTAGAGACCTTCTGGAAGAAGATCCCGAAGTTTGGAGAACTTTTTGGCAAAAGCTCCATAGAGGGACTGACTCACCTCTGCTACTCTATCCGGCTTGCCTCAACCGCGACCCGGCTGGACTTGTAGGTTTGTTCCACTGAAGAAAATCTCTGGAAAGTGAATACATCTGAACGCAGAAAGTTGACCGGGACCTCCCAAGCAGTGAATCCGAAGAGAGCTCCAGGGATGTCGGATCAAGATTCAGGTTTGACCCTGTCGAAGGATTTTAATCTTGAAAAAACACTCCACAAGAGGACCAACCCACTGTCATGAGTCAAGCTGGACTATGTCGACTGCGACTCAGCCTGACTTGCAGGTTTGTCCCACTGAAAAGCTCCGGAGCCACAGGCTTCCAGGATTTCACGAGGGGGCTTGTGGAAAGGCAATCTAATGATGTTGACTCAAAATCAGCTTGCTGTGGAGGGTTGTCTGACATCAGAGAGAGAAAGCTCCAAAAAAGTTTCTACGTCCAAACGTAAAAAGTTGACCGAGGCTTCTCACGTAGAGTATCTGAAGGTTTGCTACAGGGAGGTCAGCTTCAACTTCAAGTACATCTCCAATGAAGATTTCCGTTAAGAAAAATCATCTAAGTCCGAACGTAGATTTTTTCACTGAGGTCTCTTGTGATGCACATCCGAAGAGGGATTCAGGGAGGTCAGATCCACTTGAGACTTTGTTCCAGTGAAGAAAATCTTCAAGAAAAAGACAATGTCTGCAGGTAAAACTTTGACTGACACCTGTGTAGGAGGCTGGCCTGGCTTGTAGTGGGTACCAAGGGGTACTTACACTCTGTACCAGGTCCAGTTATCCCTTATTAGTGTAGAAGAGGTGTTTCTAGCAGCTTAGGCTGATAGAAGGTAGCTATAGCAGAGCAGCTTAGGCTGAACTAGGAGACATGCAAAGCTCTCACTATACCACTGGTATCATATGCACAATATCATAAGAAAACACAATACACAGATATACTAAAAATAAAGGTACTTTATTTTTATGACAATATGCCAAAAGTATCTCAGTGGGTACCCTCAGTATGAGGATGCCAAATATACACAAGATATATGTACACAATACCCAAAATATGCAGTAATAGCAAAAGGAAGTAATGCAAGCAATGTAGAATTACAGTAGATTGCAATAGGAGCACATAGGTATAGGGGCAACACAAACCATATACTCCAAAAGTGGAATGCAAATAACGTATGGACCCCAAACCTATGTGAGCTTGTAGAGGGTCGCTGGGACTGTAAGAAAACAGTGAGGGTTAGAAAAATAGCCCACCCCAAGACCCTGAAAAGTAGGTGTAAAGTGCACCTATGTTCCCCAGAGAGCACAGAAGTCGTGATAGGGGAATTCTGCAAGGAAGACTAACACCAGCAATGCAACCAAAGTGGATTTCCGGACGAGAGTACCTGTGGAACAAGGGGACAAAGTCCAAGAGTCGTGACAACGTCGAGATTGGGCAGATACCCAAGAAATGCCAACTGAGGGTGCAAAGAAGCTGCCACTGGATGGTAGAAGCTGTGGATTCTGCAAGAACGAAGTGGGCTAGAAACTTCCCCTTTGTAGGATGGATGTCCCACATCGTGAAGAAGCTTGCAGGTGTGTTCCCATGCAGAAAGACCGCAAACAAGCCTTGCTAGCTGCAAGGGTTGCGGTTAGGGTTTTTGGATGCTGCTGTGGCCCAGGAGGGACCAGGATATCACCACTTGTGTGAGGAGACAGAGGGGGCGCCCAGCAAAACAGGGAGCCCTCACAGAAGCAGGCAGCACCTGCAGAAGTGCCAGAACAGGCACTATGAAGAGGAGTGAACCAGAGCTCACCCAAGTCACAAAAGGAGATCCCACGACACCGGAGGACAACTCAGGAGGTTGTGCACTGCAGGTTAGAGTGTCGGGGACCCAGGCTTGGCTGTGCACAAAGGAAATCCTGGAAGAGTGCACAGGAGCCGGAGCAGCTGCAAATCATGCAGTACCCAGCAATGCAGTCTAGCGTGGGGAGGCAAGGACTTACCTTCACCAAACTTGGACTGAAGAGTCACTGGACTGTGGGAGTCACTTGGACAGAGTTGCTGAGTTCCAGGGACCACGCTCGTCGTGCTGAGAGGGGACCCAGAGGACCGGTGATGCAGTTCTTTTGGTGCCTGCGGTTGCAGGGAGAGGATTCCGTCGTCCCACGGGAGATTTCTTCAGAGCTCCTAGTGCAGAGAGGAGGCAGACTACCCCCAGAGCATGCACCACCAGGAAAACAGTCGAGAAGGCGGCAGGATCAGCAATACAAGGTTGCAGTAGTCGTCTTTGCTACTTTGTTGCGGATTTGCAGGCGTCCTGAGCAGTCAGCGGTCGATCCTTTGGCAGAAGGTGAAGAGAGAGATGCAGAGGAACTCTGATGAGCTCTTGCATTTGTTATCTAAAGAATTCCCCAAAGCAGAGACCCTAAATAGCCAGAAAAGGAGGTTTGGCTACCTAGGAAGGAGGATAGGCTAGCAACACAGGTAAGAGCCTATCAGAAGGAGTCTCTGACGTCACCTGCTGGCACTGGCCACTCAGAGCAGTCCAGTGTGCCAGCAGCACCTCTGTTTCCAAGATGGCAGAGGTCGGGAGCACACTGGAGGAGCTCTGGGCACCTCCCCTGGGAGGTGCAGGTCAGGGGAGTGGTCACCCCCCTTTCCTTTGTCCAGTTTCGCGCCAGAGCAGGGCTGGGGGATCCCTGAACCGGTGTAGACTGGCTTATGCAGAGATGGGCACCATCTGTGCCCATCAAAGCATTTCCAGAGGCTGGGGGAGGCTACTCCTGCCCAGCCCTGACACCTTTTTCCAAAGGGAGAGGGTGTAACACCCTCTCTCTGAGGAAGTCCTTTGTTCTGCCTTCCTGGGCCAAGCCTGGCTGGACCCCAGGAGGGCAGAAACCTGTCTGAGGGGTAGGCAGCAGCAGCAGCTGCAGTGAAACCCCGGGAAAGGCAGTTGGGCAGTACCAGGGTCTGTGCTAGAGACTCGGGGGATCATGGAATTGTCTCCCCAATGCCAGAATGCCATTGGGGTGACAATTCCATGATTTTAGACATGTTACATGGCCATGTTCGGAGTTACCATTGTGACGCTATACATAGGTAGTGACCTATGTATAGTGCACACGTGTAATGGTGTCCCCGCACTCACAAAGTCTGGGGAATTTGCCCTGAACAATGTGGGGGCACCTTGGCTAGTGCCAGGGTGCCCACACACTAAGTAACTTAGCACCCAACCTTTACCAGGTAAAGGTTTGACATATAGGTGACTTATAAGTTACTTAAGTGCAGTGGTAAATGGCTGTGAAATAACGTGGACGTTATTTCACTCAGGCTGCAGTGGCAGGCCTGTGTAAGAATTGTCAGAGCTCCCTATGGGTGGCAAAAGAAATGCTGCAGCCCATAGGGATCTCCTGGAACCCCAATACCCTGGGTACCTCAGTACCATATACTAGGGAATTATAAGGGTGTTCCAGTATGCCAATGTGAATTGGTGAAATTGGTCACTAGCCTGTTTAGAGACAATTTAGAAAGCAGAGAGAGCATAACCACTGAGGTTCTGGTTAGCAGAGCCTCAGTGAGACAGTTAGTCATCACACAGGGAACACATACAGGGCACACTTATGAGCACTGGGGCCCTGGCTGGCAGGGTCTCAGTGACACATACACTAAAACAACATATATACAGTGAAATATGGGGGTAACATGCCAGGCAAGATGGTACTTTCCTACACCCCCCCCCCCAAACGAAGAACAATAAGACTAGCCATGACCTGATGAGTCTTCATTGTCTAAGTGGAAATATCTGGAGAGTCCATCTGCATTGGAGTGGGTACTCCCAGGTCTATGTTCCAGTCCATTCCCTGTAGAGATATGGACCACCTCAACAATTTAGGGTTTTCACCTTTCATTTGTTTTAGCCAAAGTAGAGGTTTGTGGTCTGTCTGAACAATGAAGTGAGTGCCAAACAGGTATGGCCTCAACTTCTTCAGTGCCCAGACCACAGCAAAGGCCTCCCTCTCTATGGCAGACCAACACTTTTCTCTAGCGGTCAACCTCCTGCTGATAAAAGCAACAGGTTGATCCTGGCCCTCAGAATTGAGTTGTGATAAGACTGCCCCTACCCCTAATTCAGATGCATCAGTTTGAACAATTAATTTCTTGGAGTAACATTGGCTTTTTAAGACAGGTGCAGTGCACATGGCCTGTTTCAGCTCCTCAAAAGCTTTCTGACAGCTAGCTGCCCACAATACCTTTTTAGGCATTTTCTTAGAAGTGAGGTCATTAAGAGGGGCTGCTATGGAGCCATAGTTCTTTATGAACCTCCTGTAATACCCAGTGAGGCCTAAGAAGGCTCTCACCTGGGTCTGAGTTGTAGGGGAAACACAATCTATGATAGTTTGGATTTTCCCCTGAAGTGGTGCAATCTGTTCTCCACCTACAAGGTGTCCCAGATAAACCACGTTCCCCTGCCCTATCTGGCACTTTGAAGCCTTGACAGTGAGGCCTGCCTTTTGCAGGGCCTCCAAAACTTTCCATAGGTGGACCAGGTGATCATCCTAGGTGGAGCTGAAGACAGCTAAATCATCTAGATATGCTGCACTAAAAGCCTCCAACCTTTGCAGGACTGTATTCACCAACCTCTGAAAAGTGGCAGGTGCATTTTTCAAACCAAAGGGCATTAAAGTGAATTGGTAGTGCCCTCCAATAGTCGAAAATTCAGTTTTTGCTTTAGCATCCTCTGATAACTTGATCTGCCAATACCCTGCAGTCAAATCAAAGGTGCTTAGATACTTGGCAGATGCCAGTGTATCTATGAGCTCATCTGCCCTGGGTATAGGGTGAGCATCAGTTTTAGTTACCTGGTTGAGACCTCTACCTCCCGCTCACTGCAAGGCTCCATCGCGGTTGGCCTCAAATGTTGATTTTGCCCTGGTCGACTGCAACCAGATGTCCAGATTGCCACTTTTAGTTTCTATGAGCTAAAAAACATTTAGGCCCTCATTATGACATTGGTGGTAATTCCCGCTTACTGCGGAGGTGACGGCTGCCAACACACCACCACGGTGGAGAATATCCGTTCGCCATATTATGACACACACCAATCTGACAGAATACAGCCACATACACATATCTGCTAGCTCAAAGGTTAGTGATAAAGTGGCGGTCCCAACACCAATACCGTTACGCCAACAAAACAACACCCATCACATTATGACCCATGAATCACCACAGCGGACATTCAAGGGTGGTAAACCATTGGTGGTACCTACCGCCGCGCTCAGAATGGGCATCCACATACAAAACACCACTTCATTGGCCAATACTAAAGATGCACACCTGACACTCATGCACACACCACACCCACACACCCACACCACTATAAAACACACACTGACATTACCCACAACCCTTTACAAATACAAATCATTGCCACCACACAGACACCAAGACCACTGCGACAACTAGACGCACACACCACTTACACCCATACATCCCTCACGCACCCCACATCACTCACCCCACCACATTACTCAACACACTCTCACCAACACCCACCACACAACACCCATGTCCCCACAAAGGCACCCCCATTTCACTGATGAGGAATTAAGGGTCATGGTCAATCAGCAGTGTGCCCATCTGTACAGGGACCCCAGGCCACATTTTATACCCCAGACAGTCATGGACCTGGGGTCAGTGGCAGTGGGCATACAGTTCAGGGGACGGCGTCACAAGCCAACAGGGACACTAGGAGGCCTCCTGTGCGCCAGGGGGAGGACAGGACCAGGGAACCGACTCTCCAGGAGGCACTCTCCGAGATCCTGGGAGCCTACCAACATTCCCAGGACACAATGGGCCAGATCCTTGACAACTTCCAGGAGAACAGGTGGCTGCAGGAGAGACAGTATCAGGGGATCAGGGAGGACTTGCAGGCCATTAACACCACCCTGATCTCCAAAGCAGGGGCGCTGGCAGACATGGCCAACATCATGAGGGAGGCAACAGCACACCAGTGGGCCCCTACCATCAGCCAGTCCACTGACCAGCCCTCCACTTCCACTGCAGCTAGTGGACAGGAGTGCCTGCCACAGGAGCCACTAGCCACCAGCACCCCTCCCCCTGCAGAAGGTGTACCACTCCGCAAATGTTTCCTGTGAACCAAACAGAAGCCAGAGACACTTGCCAAGACCACCGCCGGGAAATGAGACTCTCCTGATTGTCCCCCTTGTGTCCCACACTGTCACCTTGTCCACTTTGAACTGCCTTTGCTCCCCTTTCTATGGCCCCTTGGACACTGCACCTGTGCTACAAACAGACTGGTACAATACCCTGGACTTTCCTCCATCGTCACCCCATTCCATTGCACTTTCCCCTCAATTTCTTAGCACTACAATAAACACCCTTGAACACAACTTTACTAGTATTTTATGTATTGAAAATGTGTATTTATCAAAACAGTCACCTCTAGTACAAATGAACTGTACACTGTGAGAGCATAGCAATAATGGCCTGTAGCTGTCTGTAGTCAGCACATCAGTACACAGTTGTTATATCACCAACATCTGTAAAATGACAAACCAAAGGTGACAGTAAGTTGAGATGCAAAGGAAGTTAATGCTATCATGCTACAGCCACACAGAATACACCAATAGTCATAGGAATGTGCAGTTGCACTGTCTCACCTGTGTGTTATTGGAAGTACTGATGGATAACTGATGTTCTGTTGTCCTCATCCTCAGCCTGTTCAGCCTCACTATCCTCAGGGTCTACTGCTGCCACAGGGACATCTCCAGTCTCCTCCTCCTGCAGAAAGGGTACATGCATCTGAGAGCCAGGTTGTGCAACATGCAGCATGCAACTACTCGCAGACCTTTTCGGGTGAGTAGCACAGGGATCCACCTGTCAGATGGAGGCACCTGAACCTGGCCTTCAGGAGGCCGAAGGTCCTCTCGATGATCAGTCTGATTCGCCTATGTGTCTCATTATAACGTTCCTCAGCCCCTGTCCTGGCATTCCTCACAGGGGTCAACAGGCACGATAGGTTTGGGTAGCCAGAGTCACCTGCAAGTATTAAGGGAGCACATTTAGCCTCACACAATCCTGTGGGGTTAACACCAGAAGGCATATACTGACATACAGTGGGTGGTGACCAAAGCTCACCTATTGGCCACACCCTGTGCCTCTGTAGTTGGGCCATCACATTTGGGATGCTGCTATTCCTCAGAACAAAGGCATCATGCACTGACCCAGGATACTTAGCATTGACCTGGGAGATGTACTGGTCCGCCAGGCACACCATCTGCCCATTCAGTGAATAGAAACTCTTACGATTCTTGAACACCTGTTCATTCTGCCGGGGGGAGATTGCATAGAATCTGGCCTTGACAGTGGCCAGTTCTTCCACTTGGGGGAAAGAAATGTAGCTGCACATGTGGTTTACGATGGCAGACAAGACTCTTGCCAGCGTAATTGAGAACATTGGCTTTGACATTCTTGCTGCCTAGCCAACTGTCACTTGGAAAGAATCAGTTGCCAAGAAATGGAGCACTGATAGCACTTGCACAAGAAGTGGGATCCCAGTCGGATGACAGATAGATGAGATCAGGTCAGGCTCCAATTGGGCACACAGCTCTGTGATTGTGGACCTGTCCAGTCTTTAGGTGAGGATAATGTGCCTGTCCTTCAGTGTAGCTAAGTCCACAAGGGGTCTGTACACAGGGGTATGTCTCCACCTCCTATTCATCCACAGCGGTAGGTATGTAAGGGACACAACAGTGAGTAGGCTGTCACAATTGGAACAATGGCTGTCACAAATTGAACAATGGAACCACAACTTCAGTATACTTGGTGTACTCATATAATGGGACAGTGTTAATGGCGAGGTATGTGCCAATCTAATCTGTGACAGAGTTAATGTCAATATGACTGTTACCCCTCCCCCTGAAATGGCGACAGCCTGTCCCGTATGTCGGGACAGGTGGAAGTGAGCAAATTCCACTGACGTTGGGCGTTGTGGCGGAAGGCGTTCTTGCCCCGCTGCGCAATTCCTCATTGGATAATATGGGTCTCTATGGAGTACAGTTGCCAATGGGGATCTGCGCCGGCAGTGACGGTGTACACCGCCGCAGATGTGATCGCCATTTTCTATCTGATTCCTCACTTCTTTTCTGACCTTCAACAGGAGAACACCAGCACTGCGTGTGCTGCTGTGACCTGTGTCTGGAACCCACCATGGCCCGTGTGACCGGGGAAAGGCCCCCTGCCTCCACTTCAGAGGAATTGGAGCGACTGGTGGATGGGGTCCTACCCCAGCACTGACTGTTGAATGGGCCTCCAGACCAACAGGTGAGTACACATTGGGCACGATGCATGTGGGAAGGATGCATGGGGATGTGTGTGCAAGCATTGTGTCAATGGGGGGGATGAGGGGGAATGTCTTGTGGTGGTGTACATGGTGTGCGCCGGGAGATGTGTGTGCCAATGGTGATGGAAACAGATATGGTGGGCCATTTGTGTGACAGGATGGGCTGTTTGTTTAATGGTGTTCTCCTGTCTGTATTGCCTCTGCAGGTCAGTGCCCATCAAAAGAAGGGATTATGGCATGCCATTGCCAAGGATGTGTGGACCCTCGGGGTCTATGGCAGGCAGAGCACCCACTGTCGGAAATGGTGGGAGGACCTGAGACGCTGGGCATGGAAGACCGCGGAGGCCCAGCTGGGGATGGCCTCCCAATGAGGAAGGGGTGCCTGTCGGAACCTGACCCCCCTGATGGCCCATATACTGGCAGTGGCCTACCCTGAGCTGGATGGGCGCTTGAGGGAATCACAGCAGCCACAAGGGGGGTGAGTACAGTGGGTATCATTACAAATTTTGGCAGGTGGGGTGGGATCCGGGTGGTGGATGTGAGTTAGTGGGTGCCCCTAAGGCCAGGCCAGACATTGCAGCTTGGGTCAACTCTAGGGTAATGGGTGTCCATCAAATACAGGTAACCTAGCTTCTTAGCAGCCCATTTCAGGCAGGCCATCGTGGGTCCCAGGAGGAGTGCAGTTGGTGGTGTGTGGCCCTCATCTTGCCTTAGCATCTAGCCATTTCACTCGCCGTGCAATGCATAGTGCTTAAGCGTGTTCCCTGTTTGTGAAGGTGCCGTGTATGCCAACTGTGGTGTTGGTGAGGTCACTGAACCAACGTTTCCTTTGTCTCTCTCCCCCCCTTTTTTGTTCTGTCATCCTGTCCTTGTGTGCATTAGCATCATCTGGCGGAGGAGCAGGGGCACCAGCGACAGAGGGAGCTGCATCCCACAGGATCCAGGAGGCAGAGTCCATGGACGCCGAGGGAACCAGTGGAACGGAGGGCGATGGGAGCACCACAGTGGAGACAGGAGGTGACAACACAGACTCAGATGCCTCCTCCGATGGAAGCTCCCTGGTGGTGGCGGACACCTCTGTGACCACCACAGCTGCAGGTACAGACATCACCCCTGTACCAGCACCGCCCTCCCAGTAACCCCTCAAATCAAATCAAAATCAAATCAAAAGCATTTATAAAGTGCGCTACTCACCCGTGAGGGTCTCAAGGCGCTAGGGGGAGGGGGTTACTGCTGCTCGAAGAGCCAGGTCTTGAGTTGCCTCCGGAATGCGAGGTGGTCCTGGGTGGTCCTGAGGTTGGTGGGGAGGGAATTCCATGTCTTGGCCGCCAGGTAGGAGAAGGATTTCCCACCTGCCGTGGTGCGGCAGATGCGAGGGACGGCGGCGAGTGCGAGGTTGGTGGAGCGAAGTTGACGGGTGGGCGTGTAGAAGCTGAGGCGACGGTTGAGGTATTCAGGTCCCTTGTTGTGGAGGGCTTTGTGTGCGTGGGTGAGGAGCCGGAAGGTGATCCTTTTGTTGACGGGAAGCCAGTGCAGGTGTCTCAGGTGGGCGGAGATGTGGCTGTTGCGGGGTATGTCGAGGAGGAGGCGGGCGGAGGTGTTTTGTATTCGCTGCAGACGTTTCTGGAGTTTAGCGGTAATTCCTGTGCATAGGGTGTTACCGTAGTCCAGGCGGCTCGTGACGAGGGCGTGGGTCACAGTCTTTCTGGTGTTGGCGGGGATCCAACGGAAGATCTTTCGGAGCATGTGGAGGGTGAGGAAGCAGGAGGATGATACGGCGTTGACTTCTTTGGTCATGGTGAGAAGAGGGTCCAGGATGAATCCGAGGTTGCGTGCGTGGTCTGAGGGGGTTGGTGCGGTGCCAAGGGCCGTGGGCCAGCAGGAGTCGTCCCAGGCGGACGGGGTGTTTCCGAGGATGAGGACTTCCGTTTTGTCTGAGTTCAGTTTCAGACGGCTGAGTTTCATCCATTCTGCGACGTCTTTCATTCCATCTTGCAGGTTGGTCTTGGCACTGGTGGGGTCCTTGGTGAGGGAAAGTATCAGCTGAGTGTCGTCGGCGTAGGAGGTAATGTTGATGTTGTGTTTGCGTACGATGTCGGCGAGGGGGCTCATGTAGACATTGAAGAGAGTCGGGCTGAGCGAGGAGCCTTGTGGGACGCCGCAGATGATCTCGGTGGGGTCTGAGTGGAACGGTGGGAGGTAGACTCTTTGGGAGCAGTTGGAGAGGAAGGAGGTGATCCAGTCCAGGGCCTGTCCTTGGATACCAGTGGAGCGGAGGCGGGATATTAGGGTTCGGTGGCAAACGGTGTCGAATGCAGCCGATAGGTCGAGGAGGATGAGGGCGACTGTTTCTCCGTTGTCCATCAGAGTTCTGATGTCATCTGTGACTGAGATGAGGGTGGTTTCTGTGCTGTGATTGGCTCGGAATCCGGACTGAGAGGGGTCGAGTAGGTTGTTGTCTTCAAGGAAGTTGGTAAGTTGCTTTTTGACGGTCTTCTCTATGACTTTGGCAGGAAATGGGAGGAGCGAGATGGGGCTGACGTTCTTCAGGTCACTGGGTCCGCCGTAGATTTCTTCAGTAGGGCGTTGACTTCTGCGTGTTTCCAGCTCTCGGGGAAGGTGGCAGAAGCAAACGATCTGTTGATGATGGTCTGGAGATGCGGGGCGATGATGTCGTCGGCTTTGTTGAAGATGAAGTGAGGGCAGGGGTCCGAGGGGGCACCGGAGTGGTTGGAGTTCATGGTAGCTTTGGTCTCTTCCGTGCTGATGTGAGTCCAGGCGTTGAGGGTGATGGCTGGGGTTGTAGGTTCTGTGGTGGTTGGCTGGGTCTGGTGTCCGAAGCTGTCATGTAGGTCGGTGATTTTACGATGGAAGAAGGTGGCGAGGGAGTTGCAGAGGTCTTGTGAGGGCGTGATGGCGTTGGCGTTGGGATTGGAGAGCTCTTTGACAATGTTGAAGAGTAGTTTGCTGTTGTGAGTGTTCTTGTCCAGTCTGTCTGTGAAGGAAGTTCTTTTGGTGGTATTCGCAGGTGGCGTTTTTGAGGGCAGACATGTTTTCTGCGGTGTGGTCCTTGCGCCAGGCTTTCTCGAGGGTGCAGCAGTTTTTTTTAGATTCCTTGAGGGTGTCTGTGAACCAAAGACGTTTCCTGGTGTTGGTCTGTCTTGGGAGGCGTCTGAGGGGTGCGAGGTTGTATGCGCAGTTGGTGATCCAATGCGTGAGGCGGAGGGCTGCGTCGTTGGGGTCGGTGGAGAAGGTGGGTTGGTTGTCGCTGAGAGTGGAGAGAAGCTGTTCCGCGGGGATTTTGCTCCAATGTCTGCGTGGGACGGATTGTGTGCGGAGGTGGCGAGTCTTGCGTCGGAAGGTGAAGTGGACACATCTGTGGTCGGTCCAGTGTATTATGGAGGAGTGGCTGAAGGATACGTGGTTGCTGGCGGAGAAGATGGGGTTGAGCGTGTGTCCGGCGATGTGGGTGGGGGTGTTCACCAGTTGCTTGAGACCGAGGTTGGCGAGGTTGGCGAGCCGAGCGGTGGTGTTGGGGACGTTGTTCTGTTCCAGGTGGAAGTTGAGGTCACCGAGGAGGATGTAGTCCGGCGAGGCAAGGGCGTGCGGGGAGATGAAGTCAGTGATAGAGTCGCTGAAGAGGGCGCGTGGTCCAGGGGGTCTGTAGATGAGAGTTCCTCTGAGGGTGGTCCTGGGGTCGGTGTGGATCTGGAAGTGCAGGTTGTCGGTGGCGAGGGGGGTGTCATCGGTGGAGGTGGTGACTTTGATGGAGTCCTTGAAGACGATGTTCTGTTTCACGGACAATTCGATTATTTATTAGCTGTTAATATTAATACATTCACCTTCGTGCATTCCTGTTGTCCTTGCATTATTCTGATGTGTATCAGGTGCAAATTGTTTCTCATGTGCAGCTGGACGTGTGTATGGTGTGTGTGTGTGTTTGTCAGGTGTGTGTTGTGCTTGTGTGTGTGTCACTCTCGTTTTCCTCCATCCCACCCTTGTGTGCTAGACGGCTGTACTCACTGTTGTCGTCTTCGTCAGTGTTGGTGTTCCAGGTGGAGCATAACGTAGAAGATCATCGGAAAAACTTGCAGTTCGGTTTCCATGACGGCGTTGTTCTTCCTTGTGTCTCTGATTGTGAGTCTTTTCCTATTCAGTGATGTGTTTCTGCCTGGCTTTTGATGGCATTGCTACCGCCCCGTAAAACATGGAGGATTGTAGGGTCTTAATATGGTAGGTGGTACTATGTCTCCCGCCTGGTTGCTGATAGCAACCGCCGGTGTGCGTGGTGTTTCTGCCCTGGTGGATGGTGTGATACATTGGCTGTCTATGGGAGTTATCACCACCATGGTCATAATTTGGCATTAGTTACCGCCAGCCTGTTGGCGGTATTACCACCACTTTATCACTCACCGCCAGGGTCATAAGGAGGGCCTTAATCTTTAAAAATTCATATCTCTGGTTCCATTTGATGGAATTGTGTTCTTTTAGTGTCCTTTTAAATAGATTTTTTTTGTGTTGTTTGTTTTACTTATTTACTGTTTTGTGATTTTTAAATGTTTTACACACCTGTCTCCTAAATTAAGCCTAACTGCTCATTGCCAAGCTACCAAGAGTTGAGCTGGGATTAATGTATTGAGACCTGATTGTACCTAGTGGGTGTTAGTGGCCTATTGCTAAGTGTAGGTACTTACCTGCCCTTACCAATAATCCACTTTTTTTCAACACTAATCCATAAAACAACGCAGGGAATTGATGCACTATTTCATGATCAGCATTCGTGTTGTATTTGACGGATACCAGTTTCCTGTCAGCAGCAGCACTGAAACAGGCACTTGACTCAGTACCTTGAAGTACATGAATTGGTGCTTGTAGCTTTGTCTTTTGTGTGTTTCTGGGTTGCTACGAATGAACCTTGACTCTTTAATGGCATTGATGCAGCTCATGTATGCACTTCAGTTTTCAATGGTGTAAAACAGGACAATGGAGACAGTTAATTGTATTTCACTTCAGCCATAATGTTTATCAATACACCATTGTCAAAAATCAAAGGTATTGAAAAGCTGTACATCTTTAGTGTCATTTTCAGACAATTTTTGAATTACTTTTGTGATTTTTCTCATCGACTTTTCTTCAACTCGTATTTTTCTTTGGATGGGGCCAGTACGACATGAGCAAGTTTTTCTTAAGTAGCCATTGTGCATCCATCTTCTTCACTGTCACTTGACACTGAAACTGAAGAACTCTTGGTTGAAGATTTAGATGATGACATACTTCATTTAGTGTTAATTTGCCTCAGCTGATGTTGCTGCTTGGCCTTATGGGCCTGCGCAGAATGGCACTTCTGGAACCTTTCGGCATGTGTTTTGTGCTCTCAGTGTGATGCACATAGTTTTTTCTTCACCTTGCAAACGGTTCAAAAATAGCTATCTTTCCTACACCCTTTGCATACTTTTACAATGGCAGGACATTTACCTTCATGTGGAAATGAAAATCTGTATTCACAGCAGTTTCTTTTTTTTTGGAGACATGAACCTGTGTCCTTCAGCCTTGTATTTTTGCTTTCTTTCCATGTTTATGACTGATTCACTATGGGCACCTTTGGCCTCCATTTCAGCAGCTTGTCGATCTGCCCATTCCTCAGCTCTGGCAGCCATGAGTATTCGCTCCAGACTAAGGGAGCTGATTATGATGTTGGTGGTCGGACAGGCAGACTGACAAGTTGGCGGTCCTAACAAGACCACCACACCGGCATTCCTCTAGACCACTGTTTTACGAGTTATACAGGCAGGAATGCTGACCGCCAAGCAAAAAAGGCTGAATGCTAGTAGTGCGGTGACTTGGATGTAGCTGGTCTGACCTTCCTGTGCCATCAGCGCAGATGCCAACTACCGAGCATATTACAGTCACAAAGTTGTTGTGGCAGTGAGCCAATGCGGGTCAACCACCACGGTTCACAGACAGTAAAGAAACAGACAAGTGCTCATTGGATGAATTAAAGAACAACACAGCTGACACACATTGGCCAAGCGGACACACCTGAAAAGGACACTATAAAACATACCCCTTCACAGACTACAATCCTTTGCATTTCCATTGGACTATGAAAAAGACGGACCACCATTTTCTCATTTTGTCATAGATTATGCCCCACTTTTTTCACTATCCCATATAACACCCTGCACACACTTTTGTCCATTCACTCCCTATTGCACGTCCCCTGTTGAGTAAGTCCCTGTCTTTTGGACCACCATGTCAGGTTAAAGAAATCCCCATTTCTCTGAAGATGAGCTGAGAGTCATGGTGGAGGAAGTCATAAGAGAAGAGCCACAATTGTTTGGAGCCCATGTCAGGCACACTACTCTCAGCAGGAAAATTAAAATTTGAGACAAGATCGTCATCAGAATGAATGCTGTAGGCACCACCATGCGCACAAAGGAGGACATTAGGAAGAGGTGGAATGACCTCAGGGGCAAGGTTAGTTTCCTGGTCGCCAGGCACCAGCTGCAGGCCAAGAAGACTGGTGGTGTACCATTAATACTCTTTCCCTAGGAGGAGAAGGTCTTGGCCATCCTGCATCCTGAGGATGTGACAGGAATACCTGCCGGAATGGAGTCTGGTCATTTGCAAAACAAAAAATGTCACAAAAATGCAATGCCATGCATGCTCACAGCTCACCTTTTGCCCCTGTCTTGTTAGTGTACCTCACCAACATTCAATAACCTAGGTATCTGAGATATAACACTGTCAATCTGTATCTTTGGACCCAGGATCATAGTTACCAAGGTCCATCACATGTCATATGTCCAAATGGTGCGTGGAAATCTTACAATAACAAAAACACATTCCAGAATCTAGCTATGTCCCAAAACGTAAATGTATGCTCAAATCTAAATGCAGCCTGCATACAGATATGTAATACCAAACAGTTGTTAAGTGTTGGGGAGAAGAGCTGACTGCAACTCCCCGCAGGCCCTGTTTCTGTAACTCCAACCACCAGCCCAGTATTCACTTGTTCAAAGTCCCCTGTTTGTCCACTCCCAAATTAAGTTTTGTCACCTGGGGAGATACTATTTGTCAAGTATTGGGGAGTAGAGAGAGTAACCAGACTGCAACTCCCAGCAGGCCCTCTTACTGTAATACTAAACACCAGCCCAGTGTTCACCTGTCTAAATACCCCAGTTTGTGAACTACCAGTTAAAGTGTACTCACCTGGGAGTGATCAAGCACAGATCATGCTCAAATCAGAGACTTGTATGTCTACTTAGCTCCATCTTGACTTGCTATGCCAAGATGAAACTACTGAGGACAGGAGTGACACCTTACCCAGTGTGTGCAACATGTATTCCTAAGGCCTCAAGCTGCATCACCAGATTGGTAGCAGCAGCAGACACATTGACATAGCACTGTGCACATGATGACTGCAGTCACATATGCAGAAAAGTCCTGGGTCTGTCTGACCCCCACTCAACTAGGCCTCCAAATGGTCAAAGACATATCTTGCCTCTCCACTGTGATGGCTACACTGGTGGCAAAATGTAATTTTTTTCTCCAAAGTGCAACTGATCTGCACGTCTCATCGGCTGCTTGAGTCAAATTGGGTTATCATGCTTCACACATGTCATGTTAAATCTCCCACTACCCTGGTCACTTGGCGCAATTGGATTAACTACAACTTAAATTTGTCCAAGGTCTCTGCTTACTGTTACACAAAAACTTTGGAAGTAGATGTCACAATACAACCAGTAACAATGTGCATTTTACATCAACAGATGGATCTGCCGCTGGCACACGGAGGCCTCGAAACAGACTACAACTACCCCCGTGGATGAAGCCCTCAGTGATGACAACACTCCTGGACACCTGGAGAACGGTTCTGGCCCATCTGGGCAACCGGATCAAACAGCAACAGGGAGTCTCACTGTACCCACAACATCACTTCCAGCCCTGATGCTTCCACATCACAGGAAACCATTTGCCCCCCAACCTGTGTCCCTAGAACAGTGCCCACCATCTTGTGCCCCCCCCAGTCCTGGATCCTGAGTTGCAGCGCAATAACCCTCTTCCTTGAGGTCCTCATTTGTGTGTTACATATTCACCCTGGACTGATACTGAACCACCTACCATTTCCAATGGGAGGAGTACTCTGGACTTTGGACTCCCAATGGTGTGGCATCTACTCCAATTATTTCATTCATTATGACTCACCCCTTCACATTTCTGTTGGTTCATGTCACGTATATTTTCTGTTAGTCATAGCTTCACAACAAAATCACCCTTCACTGAATAATTGTCTGTTGATTTTGATTTCATATTTAGCCATTAGATATGTCAGCCCATGTGAACCATATGCTGATAATCTAAGGTATTTGTTCATGATGGGATATGTTGCATGTACACTGTGTCTAGCTCAGTATTACAACTTTCCCACATAAACATATGCACATTAGTGCCTGGTTGAACTAAAACACTTATTACAGTGTTCAGCACATAGGCTGTCAATATGTCTGAACTATTGGGAATTATAAATGATAGACATACTGAGTAATGAACATTTTTACAGGTACAGGCCTTCAGACCACAGAAGGAAGGGATTTATCAGACATTGTCCTGTAGACTAGGCAAACATTGAAGTGCTTGATGTCATCAGCTTGAGCCTTATCACATACCACACCAAAGGAACTGCTAACGTGTCCTTTTATGATATTTTATTACACATCAGGACTCGTTTTAGGCCAATGAATCTTTTGACCCAGTTGAGAGACACCATAGGACGAGATAGCTAATCAATATGTCAATCAATACATCAATAATGTCATCAATTTTTATCACGACAATGCATTTCACTTTAGTCAAAGTCATTAATCAATTCAATACTCTACCATGACCTTGCAGCCATGAATAACCACACCAGTTTAGAAGAATTTTTATGAGTTTTAATCCCTATTAGTTACAATCTAAGAGCAGATGCGTTAACCTCAAAACCAAGAAACATAATAGCATAGTCACAATATGGCAACTTTGATAAGATTTCATTAAAGCAAGAATCACAAACATTAGAATATAACATGGCGTGAACATAGATCTAGATTTGCAGAGTGTCAATATTGCGTCACTTCAACAAAGCATAGTCTCGGTCATTTGTCTATTTGCGTCAATTTAGGAGAACACCTGTCCTAACCACTAATTAGCATTAGCATGTTGGGCTTCATGCAAAACAATTTAGAACACCAATTTAGAAAACATTTAGCTAAGATCTCTGTCAAAAGTAAGCAGTTGGTACCTAGAAAGGAAAAGCAAACAGACAAATTACAAATGCATTGTCATAATTACCCTCCAAAGATTAGGTCAGCGCACAGGTTCAGACTTCGTCCTCAGGACATCAGTCAAATCGCCATCAGTCAGAACTCAGCACTGGGACAAAAGGGCACGTCCCTCATAAGGAGGTAAAGTGTAAATGGGCAGTCTAAGGGTGAGGATGGTTTTAATAAAATCTCAAGTCACCAAACAGAGTGACAGAGTTTCTGGATAAAATCAATAGCATTCCCTACCTAATTTTTCCTGACTTCCTGTGACATGGTTTTTATCCCTTTTTCGTAGTACATTCCCCCAAAATTCTATTGGACATTTGCTATACCCCACTATCTTTAACCTATCATATAACACATTAGGTAATCCTAATCTTCACTCCATATTGTTTTACAAGTTTTTGATTGGTCTTCGTAATTGACGTCTTCAGAGGTGACATGTCCGGTGTGACTTCATCCCTTGGTAATTCTTTGCACATCTTTTGGTCAGCAGTTCCATTGTCTTCACCAGTTTGAATGACCTTGTACATTACATTAATCTACACTGTTTCAATTTATTTTAACATTTATTCCATGGGCATAGAAAATATGCTTGAGAAAGGATCTAACATGGTTACATTCATCTTCCAAGTTTGAAGAAAAAGAACAAACAGTGTCATGGCCCCTTGTGAGTCAGCACTCTGGAGAATAGAAAAATGCATTTAATATGAAAGCCAGGCAGCTAAACTCCGGCTCATGCTAACTTAAGGCCTATGAGGTTTCCAGTACAGTTTTAATAACGCAAATGTTAGTATAAGCTTAATTGAACGTAACATAAGCATTTTGGTCATCATTATTATATCGCGTATACATTGGTGGCCACTCATTGTGGTCACAATTCAAGCGCACGTCTAAGCAAAATTGCTATTACTATAGTTTCTATGCGCCATCATCACATCTTAAGTCATAAACATTTCATGTTAATATAGATTATATAAGCTACGCCCTCTCAGTCCCTCCTCTGATGACGTTCGTCATCACACAAACTTTTCCCTTTGACCTTTCACTTTAATTTTTCACCTTACGCATAATGCGCATTTCAACATGTTGTTCCTTGTGTGAACTTTCCCAAATTTCGATGAACATTTTCTCCCTTTCACTTTCTACATTCTTCCTGGTTCTTTTTGTCCAATTTATTTTAATTTTATCATTAATTTTGCATGCTCCCCATAATCCTAATAGACAGGCCATAACGATTAATAGACCCCCTAATATTTTTGCAAGTACCCCATTCCAAATATTGCTAAACCAGCTTCCTACTCTGGCAATTCCCTTTCCAAATTTCTCCCACACTCCAGGTTCCTTCAAGTCCTTCAAATCTGCACTATCCTTAGTTAAGTTAGTAAGCATACCTCTAATCTTTTTACTATTATCTGGTATAAATGAGCAACAATGACGCTCGTTGAGCATCTTGCAGACCCCGCCACTCTTTGCTAAAAGAATGTCTAAAGCAAGCCGATTTTGAAGAGTCATAGCTCTTTCTGCAGCAAGTTCAGTATCCATCAGGAGTATAGCCCCTGTAAAATTTGTCAGCATGTTATCCACAATAGTAGACAACTTTTGAATCTTTATGGAGTTTAAGATAACCACTACTGAAGGAATTATGGCTCCAAATATGTCTCCAACGACAGCAGCCGCCGTCTCTAGTTTTTGTCTAGCATGTTGTAATTCAGACGTTTTAGGTATTTGCTTTAAGTCATCAATCTGGTAAATCTTTGGGAAAACTATTCCCAAATAACATGTCCCATACCATCCCTTAGGAAGACTGTAATAAGCATTAAGGGGGTCATTCTGACCCCGGTGGTCTCTGACCGCCGGGGCCAGGGTCGGCGGGAGCACCGCCGACAGACCGGCGGTGCCCCACAGGGCATTCTGACCGCGGCGGTTCAGCCGCGGTCAGATGCGGGAAACCGGCGGTCTCCCGCCGGTTTCCCGCTGCCCTGCAGAATCCCCCATGGCGGCGGAGCACGCTCCGCCGCCATGGGGATTCTGACACCCCCTACCGCCATCCTGTTCCTGGCGGGTCTCCCGCCAGGAACAGGATGGCGGTAGGGGTGCCGCGGGGCCCCCGTAAGAGGGCCCCAAAAAGAATTTCAGATTCTGCCTAGCAGACACTGAAATTCGCGACGGGTGCTACTGCACCCGTCACACTCCAGCAACTCCGCCGGCTCCATTCGGAGCCGGCTTCATCGTTGCTGGGTCTTTCCCGCTGTGCTGGCGGGCGGCCTTTTGGCGGTCGCCCGCCAGCACAGCGGGAAAGCCAGAATGGCCGCCGCGGTCTTGTGACCGCGGTGCGGTCATTTGGCGGTAACCGAATGGCGGGCGGCGACCGCCGCCCGCCGCGGTTAAAATCAGGCCCTAAGTCCACAAATATAATTGATCCCAGGGATCGCTGGATCCTGTCCATTTAACATAAATGTCCATTTACTCTGAAACAAAAATACATGCCTGCATTCACTCTTTCCCACAAATAAAGTATCTTGCTCAGATTTTGGCCTATATATACAAAGCCTTCCTACATGTAATGCATCTATAGCTAGTTTGCCTTGCATCTTGATTGCGGTGTAAGCATAATGATTTGAATATGTGCGTTTCTCTAACCCCTTTTTTAATCTTTCCTTCACTGCTTTGCATCTATCATCGGTGTAATCTAAGAAGCTTTTCTCTACAGGTGTCAAAAGGCAGCTCAGATTGTTGCGGTGTGCATAAGCTGTCCCAAATGTAAGCGTTGGTTCAAAGAAGCCCCTAACTCATTTTATACTATGCTCTTAAGCTAGTCTGTTCAGAAACTCAATCACAGGCACAAAAAAAAACACAACATCCAAATTTGAATAAAAGTATTGCACATGCTCTTGATTATAGAATCTTTTTAATAGCAAGCTACACCTTATCCCATAAGTTAACGGCAAGTTATGATAGGTAACCCATTCTTGCACTGACGAAGGAATCTTTGTACACACATAACAGTTTTTCGCATCCATGGTCTCAACATACTCATTCAGCAAGCGATAGAAGACATTAGTAGAAAGTTCCCCCTTTGAATTAGTTCCCTCATGCAAGTGTTTTGCATCCTGCTCAAACTTTTCCCACGGTGTTAATGTTGTAGTCTCAGGTTTTGAAGCAGTGTTAGTTGCTTTCTTATCCAACCACGGCATTCCCAAAATCACTCCTACAATTATTATTGCACACACAATACCTAATATAAGACTCACCCAACCACACACCTTACCCTTCTTGTTACTACCTCTATTATAAGTCATGTCTGTAAAGAATCAGATAGCAGAATAACAATCAACTTGAGGACGATATAAAACTCTTTTCTTTTCTCTTTTCTTTTTTTTTTTCTTTCTCTTTTCTTTGATGCAAAAAGTCTCCTTTTCTCTGCGTATATTTACAGTGTTTCACTCACTCCAGGATCCCCTTTTGTCAAATCAGGTTAGCAGCTTGTCATAATCAGGTTTCTCAAAGTCAAATCAGGGTATCAGTGTCTCGTCCGGTAATTTATAAGTCTCTCTTCATAAGTTTTCAGTTTTCAAATTTTTAACAAAGTCTCTTTCTTTGAATCACTTCAGGTACCGTAGTATTGGCCTGGTACTTCTCGATCAAAACAGAACGCTAAGAATTCTTGTTGCCATTCAGACGTTGTTGCGTATGCCCATTCAGGACCTGCGTACCTTCTATTTGCGGTTCTCTTTCTTTTTAGTCTGCGTTCACCTTGCAATTCTCCTTCACTCAGATCTTCTACTCAGGATGTATCAGTCTCTTCTGTTATTGTTTCACCTGGTACGCTTCTTGCTTTTGCAGCCTGTTTCTCTGGCCAGTTATCTCCCTTACGCGTCTTCTTCCGATTTGTCTTTTCAGGACGCTGAGCAGCACCCTTCTCTTGTAATATGGTGTTTTCTCTGCAACTGGCTCAGGGGATGCCGGAGTACTTTGGTCTCTTTCTATTATTTCCCCTTCTTCTTCTTCTGGATCTGTAACGGGTTCAAGTTCTAACCCGTATCTGTCTATTTCTGGTAGAATCTCTCCTTGATTTAGTTCTCCTGCTGCCTCTACTGAGATAGGCACACTGTCACCTCTCTCAAACTCATTTACTGTTTGAGGGACTAGGCTGTTCTCAGTGGGCTCTCCTGCAGTCTCAGTTCTCTCTTGGCTGTTCTCTAGCCCTGAGACTTCCCTCTCTGGAACTGTTGTGCCGAAAACTTCAAGTTCCTCATCAGTTGGACATGTTACCTTTTTTGTGTGACTGGCATGTATTTGGAACACCTGCACATTTCACAGCAGTGGTTGTTGTCAAAATTACTTGATATGGCCCCTTCCAGCATGGCTCCAGACACGACTTTCTCACATGCTTCTTGACAACCACCCAGTCACCGGCCTGTAGGGTGTGACCTGGATCACCGATCGGTGGCAATGTGTTAGCTTCTACCTGGTGAGAGAGAGAAAGAGTGAATCACATCAGCCAAGCCTTTGCAATAGTCCAACACCATATCATCTGTGATATTCACTAGAGCATTTGCAGGTACTGCGGGTAACCTCTTAGCTCTGCCCATGAGGATCTCCTGGGGTGATACTCCTGTCTTCTTATCAGGGGTGTTCCTCATTGACATCAGCACTAAGGGTAATGCATCTGGCCATTTCATATTGGTAGCTGCAAACATCTTTGCCATTTTTGATTTCAAGGTATCATTCATTTGCTCTACTAATCCTGATGCTTCAGGGCGGTAGCTACAGTGCAGCTTCTGTTCAATGTCTAATGCGGCACACAAGAGTTTAATCACCTCATTGCCAAAGTGTCTGCCCCTATCTGATTCTATAGAGACCGGAAACCCGTACCTGGGTATTAGTTTCCTAAGCAGCAGCTTTGCAACTGTGAGACTGTCATTTCTACGTGTGGGGTAAGCTTCAATCCAGTGACTGAAAACACACACAATCACCAACACGTACTTCAATCCTCCGCAAACAGGCATTTCAATGAAATCCATTTGCATCTTGCTAAATGGACCACCAGCTCTCCCTATGTGGCTTAAAGTTACCACAGTCCCTTTTCCGGCATTCATCTGTTGGCAGATGATGCACCTGTGACAGGTAACCTCTGCGGCATGTCTGAACTTTGGGTTAAACCAATCGATTTTGAATGAACTGATCATTGCATCTCTCCCGAGGTGAGCCTGTCCATGGTAGAGCCTAGCGAATTGTGACAGAAGACTGTTTGGCAAAACCAATTTCCCCTCCTCTGAGACCCACAAGTCGTCAGCCCTCTGTACACATTGCATTCTTTGCCAGGAGCGTTTTTCCTCTTTGCTAGCACAACCCTGTAGTGTTTTAGCTCATCTAGAGTATCAACCACCCTTAATGCAAGGTTTAAGCATGTGTCATTTTCAGTTTGCGGCATCAATTCCCACTGATCCTTAAATGATATACAGTTCAATGCGCAAAACCTTGCGACTTGATCTGCATAACCATTTCCCATGGACACAAAGGGGGTCATTACAACTCTGGCGGACGGTGTTAAAGCGGCGGTAAGACCGCCAACAGGCCGGCGGTAAAAATGGCGGAAACCGCCAACAAAGACAGCCACTTTAACACTCCGACCGCCACGGCGGTACAAACAAACAGCGCGGCGGTCACCGCCAACAGACAGGCGGGAGACAATGTACCGCCCACACTATTATGACAGGCCAATCCGCCACCTTTTCCAGGGCAGATTCACCGCGGATAAAAACACGGCGGAAACAGGAATTTCGAAGGAAAAACGCTCACCTCTACACACTCCACGAGGAAGGAGGACACCATGGAGCTGGAACTCCATATTCTCCTTGCGATACTCTTCCTGCTCCTGTACCAGGAGCACCAACGCCGGTGGCAAAGACCACGGTTAGTACTGCACCTGCGACACAGGGGAGGGGGGAGGCAAAAAACAGGGACACACACGCAACACCCCCACCCCCAGCCCCACCCTCACCCACTACAACACACACACCAATGCATATCTAAACATTACAGTTACACCCCCCAAAACCCCGGAAGAATGCAAAGACAAAAGGAAATGAGTGTAACCATTGTAATATATCAAAAATCAGTAAGCAAATATATACATATATACACTATTAACAAAATATACACCAAGATTAGTAGTCCAGGTATTGCACCATTCATAGTCCGTGGACCACTGGGCCCAAAATGCATGGGCGAGGCCCACACACGATACCAGATCAAAACAGAGAGAACACTGCAGGGGCATCAGATAGAATTACAACAGGCACCTCAGGGGGAAGGAAAGGGTGGGCACCTCAGCTGGATGAGTGCACGACGCCAGATCCACGAGGGGGCTCCATGCCCATTGATGTATACTGGGGAGTGCAAAGCCACAGTCACACAAGTCTCCACAGTGGGTGTGTTGCCCACTGCTGCATCCTGGCGAGTGCAAAGCCACAGTTTCTCAAGTCTCTCCAGTGGGTGGGTTGCCCACTGCTGCATCCTGGAGAGTGCAAAGCCACAGTCTCTCAAGTGGATAACAGTCTCCACTGGTTCTGGGGGGTACTGGTGCCCAGAGTGCTTCATCCTGTTAAGGACAGAGGTAGTGGATGCATGTCTCCACTGGTTCTGGAGGGGGACTGGTGCCCAGAGTGCTTCATCCTGTTAAGGACAGAGGCAGTGGATGCATGTCTCCACTGGTTCTAGAGGGGGACTGGTACCCAGAGTGCTTCATCCTGTTAAGGACAGAAGTAGTGGATGCATGTCTCCACTGGTTCTGGAGGGGGACTGGTGCCCAGAGTGCATCACTCACCCCATGACGGTCCCTGTTGCGTCAGTGCCCCTGCCGCCCATGGGCTAGCGGTGCTTGACTTGGCGATCCTTGCCCTGTTCAGCGGTGCTTGACTTGGCGGTCCTTGCCCTGTTCAGCGGTGCTTGCCCTGTCCAGCGGTGCTTGACTTGGCGGTCCTTGCCCTGTTCAGCGGTGCTTGCCCTGTTCAGCGGTGCTTGACTTGGCGGTCCTTGCCCTGTTCAGCAGTGCTTGACTTGGCGGTCCTTGCCCTGTTCAGCGGTGCTTGCCCTGTTCAGCGGTGCTTGACTTGGCGGTCCTTGCCCTGTTCAGCGGTGCTTGCC
The DNA here is from genome assembly GCF_031143425.1 of Pleurodeles waltl. Classification (NCBI taxonomy): domain Eukaryota; kingdom Metazoa; phylum Chordata; class Amphibia; order Caudata; family Salamandridae; genus Pleurodeles; species Pleurodeles waltl. The sequence goes on along the minus strand of NC_090440.1, from coordinate 969,428,852 downwards.
CTGTTCAGCGGTGCTTGACTTGGCGGTCCTTGCCCTGTTCAGCGGTGCTTGACTTGGCGGTCCTTGCCCTGTTCAGCAGTGCTTGACTTGGCGGTCCTTGCCCTGTTCAGCGGTGCTTGCCCTGTTCAGCGGTGCTTGACTTGGCGGTCCTTGCCCTGTTCATCGGTGCTTGCCCTGTTCAGCGGTGCTTGACTTGGCGGTCCTTCATTGCCCAGCTGGGCTGGGGCTGGCGGTACTTCATTGGGCAGCTGGGCTGTGGCTGGCGGGGCCCTCCTGGGCAGCTGGGCTGTGGCTGGTGGGGCCCTCCTGGGCAGCTGGGCTGTGGCTGGCGGGGTCCTCCTGGGCAGCTGGGCTGTGGTTGGCGGGGTCCTCCTGGGCAGCAATGAAGGGGCTGGCGGTGGCCTCCTGGGCAGAGGTGATGGGGCTGGCGGTGGCCTCCTGGGCAGCAACGATGGGGCTGGCGGTGGCCTCCTGGCCAGCGGAGATGATGGTGGTCTTCTCCGCCGTGCTGCTCCTCCCAGACTTGCCGGGTTTCTTCTGGCCCTTCCCCACCTTGGGAGGAGTCACAGCTGAGTCCACACTCCCCCCGGGACCCTTGGGAGCGGCTTGGGTGGCTGGAGTCTTCCCCCTCTCCCGCCGGGCACTGGCCAACTTCTGGTGCTTCACAGGCCGGTGCACTCCACATACCTGTGACAACAGGCACCACTGGTCCTGTAGATTTTGTGGCTGAGGTGCTAGTTTGGGACCTATGAGCTGGACGGTGGGGTGGTGGGAAATAGGTTAAGGGTGGACAGGAAAAGTTGTTTGGAGACACTGGGACGGGTAGCTGGAGGGGGTTTGGGAGTGGAGGAAGAGGTGGTGGTTGTAGGAGGTGTAAGTTTTGTGGTTTTGGGTGCAGGTGCATGCGCTGGAGGCTGTTGTGAGGTGGATGTATGTTGGGTGGGTGTGTGCCTGCGTTTGTGTATCTTCGGAGGGGGCGTCACAGACACACTGGTAGAGGACAGAGGGTACGTGTGAATGTGGTGACTGCACGTGAGCGTGGTGTGCTGGTGGGTGTGCTGGTGCGGGGCATAGTGGCTGTAGAGGTAGTGCATGCAGGTGTGAGTGTAGATGATACTGGGAGGGAGGAGGGAGACGACGAGGAGGGGGACACAGTGGAGGCAGTGGATGTTGGTGTGTCTGTGTGTATGTGTGATGCTTGCGTGAGTGCCTGTGGGATGTGTGGTGCTAATGTTTGCCTGAGCTTCCCTTGTGTGGTGAGGTGTGTGCAGGCTGGTCTGATGGTGTGCTTGGGATAGGCAGAGGTACAGGGGATTGGGTCTGGGTGGAGGAAGTTGGAGGGGGGAGGCTAGACACAGGGACAATTGCTGCTATCAGTGCTGAGGCCAGAATTTGAAAGGTTCGGTGAAGGGCCGCCTAACCAGAATGAATGCCCTCCAGGAATGCATTGGTTTGTTGCAACTCCCTTTCTACACCCTGGATGGCATTCAAAATGGTAGACTGCCCAACAGTGAGTGACCTGAGGAGGTCAATGGCCTCCTCACTGAGGGCAGCAGAGGTGAGAGGGGCAGGGGCTGAGGTGCCTGGGGCGAAGGTGATGGCCACCCTCCTGGGTGAGCGGGCACGGGGCGAAGGCTGAGGGGCTGCTGGGAGGGCGGTGCTGATAGGGGGGGGTGGCGGCTGTACCTGTAGAAGTGGGGGGCACAGATGTTGCCGCCATCACAAGGGAGCTCCCATCGGAGGACGAGTCTGTGTCGCTGGTTTCAGCTCCTGTCACCGCCGTGATGCTCCCCTTGCCCTCCGTTCCACTGGTGTATCCAGAGTCCGTAGTGTGGCCCTCCATTGCCATGTGAGATGCAGCTCCCTCGTGCTCCGGTGCCACTGCTCCTCTGCCTGATGATGCTAATGCACACAAGAACAGGGAGATCGCAAAAAAGGGGGGGGGGGAACAGAAGAAAGACATGTTGAGTGCGTGGCTTACCGCTACCGTTGGCGGACAAGACAGACACAGAAGCCCCCTGCACTGCGTCGCGCTGTTGGGCTCTACAGATGCAATTCCTGGGAAATGGCCTACAAGGCTATGGATGACATATGCACACATAGATGACACAGGTGCATGAATAGCTGTACTTGGCACTCTCCAGAGGTGGGGTGGTGGGCCACAGGGCCATGCCTTACGAAGGGGCCTAGCCTACGGAACTCACCCTGGCCTAGGGAAACCCACAGCCCTCCTCCCCTACCCAGACCCCTCCACTGCGCGCAAAGTCTGCTGAATGAGAGTGTACTCAACCCCTTGTGTCTGCTGTGATGCCCTCAAGCGCCCATCCAACTCCGGGTAGGCCACCACCAGGATCCGGAACATCAGGGGGGTCATGGTTCGACGGGCACACCTCCCACGTTGGGAGGCCATCCCCAGCTGAGCCTCCGCCGTCTTCTTGCTCCAGCGGCGAATGTCCTCCCATCTTTTCCGGCAGTGGGTGCTCCGTCTGTGATGGACCCCCAGGGTCCGGACGTCCTTGGCGATGGCATGCCAAATATCCTTCTTCTGGTGGGCGCTGACCTACATGAAATGTACAGGGGAAGAAGAGAAGTCATTACCAACTGCGCTGTCAAAGTGAGTGGCCCCCATCCCTACCCTTGCCATGTGGCACATGCACCCACCGTCTTTCATGCACTCAGAACTCTGCCCCCTTCCTTCTTACAACCAGCCCTCTCCACACAGGCATAGCCCATACAACATGTTCCATGTGTACTTACCTGTTGGTCTGGAGGACCGTAGAGTAGCGTGTACTGGGGGAGGACCCCATCGACGAGCTTCTCCAACTCCTCCGATGTGAAGGCAGGGGCCCTTTCCCCAGACGCCCAAGCCATTGTTTCTTCCAGACCGAGTTCACAGCAGCACTTGCAGTGTAGGTCCTCTCCTGTCGAAGATCAGGTATCGAATGATTTAACAGATAGAAAATGGCAGTCACGTCCGCGGCGGTCACGTCCGCGGCGGTGCGTACCATCACCGCCGTCGTACATCGTCATTGGCTCCTGGGACCCATAGGGTCCAATGTTATCCAATGCAGCATTGCGCCGCGGTCTTCGACCGGCTACCGCAACGGTGTACAACGCCGCACAGTTACCTCACATCCCATTGTCCCACTTTAGAGGTCAGACAGCCACCATTTCAGGGGCCCACATGGCCTACTTACCAACTGCGTCACACATACCTAGGCCTACTCTCAACACACATACAGGCCACATTTTGAGGGTGATTCTAAGTCTGGCGGGCGGCGGAGGCCACCCGCCAGACTTCCCCCTCCAAAATACCCCTCCGCGGTCGGAAGACCGCTGAGGGTATTCTGGGTTTTGCACTGGGCTGGCGGGCGACCGCCAAAAGGCCGCCTGCCAGCCCAGTGCAAAACTACCTTCCCACGAGGACGCCGGCTCCGAATGGAGCCGGCGGAGTGGGAAGGTGCGACGGGTGCAGTGGCACCCGTCGCGAATTTCACTGTCTGCAATGCAGACAGTGAAATTCTTTGTGGGGCCCTCTTACGGGGGCCCCTGCAGTGCCCATGCCATTGGCATGGCATGGGCACTGCAGGGGCCCCCAGGGGCCCCACGACAACCCATACCGCCATCCTGTTCCTGGCGGGCGAACCGCCAGGAACAGGATGGTGGTATGGGCTGTCAGAATCCCCATGGCGGCGCAGCGAGCTGCGCCGCCATGGAGGATTCAAATGGGCAGCGGAAAACCGGCGGGAGACTGCCGATTTTCCACTTCTGACCGCGGTCAAACCGCCGCGGTCAGAATGCCCAGCGGGGCACCGCCAGCCTGTTGGCGGTGCCCCCGTCATTTTAGCCCTGGCGGTCTTGGACCGCCAGGGTTAGAATGACCCCCTTTGTGTATGAATGGTGTTCTTTGTAGACTGTGGGTACATACCTCTGAGTTGTTTGGCTCTGTGCTCGCTGTTGTCCTTCATAGGCACCGTCCGCTGGGACATGTGAGGAGATGGCGGAATCCTCCGGTGTACCGACCGCTGGTGGACCTCTCGACAATGGAGGAAAGAAATTTGATAATCACCTACAGGTTTGACCGTGCCACAATCCAGGAACTGTGTACACAGTTGGAGCCTGACCTGATGTCAGCAATCCGCCATCCCACAGGAATCCCCCCTCAAGTGCAGGTGCTATCAGTGCTCCATTTCCTTGCTAGTGGGTCTTTTCAAACAACTGTGGCCATGGCATCAGGGATGTCCCAGCCTATGTTTTCAAACGTATAGTCCAGAGTGTTGTCTGCCCTGCTGAAACACATGCGGAGCTACATCGCTTTCCCTCAGGTGGAGGATTTGCCTACAGTGAAAGGTGACTTCTATGCCCTTGGACATATCCCCAACATCATAGGTGCCATTGATGGGACTCATGTGGCTTTGGTCCCCCCCCACAGGAGTGAACAGGTGTACAGAAACCGGAAGAGTTATCATTCCATGAATGTACAGATGGTATGTTTGGCAGACCAGTACATCTCCCATGTGAATGCCATGTTCTCTGGCTCTGTGCATGACGCCTACATCATGCGGAATAGCAGCATCCCTTATGTGATGGGTCAACTCCAGAGGCACCGTGTGTGGCTATTAGGTGACGCTGGTTACCTCAACCTGTCATGGCTACTGACCCCGGTGAGGAATCCAAGGACAAGGGCAGAGGAACGCTACAATGATGCCCATGGGCGAACTAGGAGGGTGATCGAGCGGACCTTCGACCCTTCTGAAGGCCAGGTTCAGGTGCCTCCATATGACAGGTGGATCCCTATTCTACTCACCAAAGAAGGTGTGCCAGATCATCGTGGCCTGCTGTATGCTTCATAACTTGGCTTTGCGACGACAGGTGCCTTTTCTGCAGGAGGATGGTCCAGATGGCGGTGTTGTGGCAGCTGTGGAGCCTGTGGACAGTGATGAGGAGGAAGCAGAGGAAGAAGACATGCCGAACAGGGACTCAGTCATCAAGCAATATTTCCAGTGAAACACAGGTGAGAATACATTCCTGCCTACTACATGTACTTTTACACTTCTACCTCTATCCTGTTTGTCGATTTCTCCCAGTGTATGGTCACTGAGTTGTCACTTTCCCTTACGGTTTCACAGGTGTGGATCCCAACGTGTGTCATCTGCTTAGATTCCTCAGGGACTAGAGCTGTATGACATAGGTATGTTGACATTACTATTTCCTGAACATTTTGTCACTGTAATTGCAAATACACTATTTCGAAATCACAGACAGACTCCTGATATTTTGGTGCTTTAGGTGTGTTTATTTAAATACAAAATATTGGAGGGGGAAGTTAAATGGTGAGAGGTGATGGCGAAGGAGTGTCCTTGGCAGAGTCCAGTCTATTAGTCTCACAGGTGCATTGCCCATATGGGCATAGGAAGTGGAGCTGGGGCAGTTTCAAAATGGACAGGGTGACAAAGTGTGACAGTGGGATGAAAATCAGGGTGGTCTCATTTCTTGGCGGGGGTCTTGGCATCGTGCTCTGTCTTGTTCCTGGATCTCACGGACCGTTAGCGGGGTGGTTCTCCGTCTGCAGGGGGTGGGGTTCTGGTGTGGTGGTGCTGTGGCGGGGCGTCCTGTCCACTAGCGCCGGCGGAGGTGGTGGGCAGTTCATCGTCTATGCTAGTGTCAGGGGCCCCTTGTAGTGCCACAGTGTCCCTCCTGGTGTTGAGTACTTCCTTCAGCACCCCTACGATGGTGCCCAGGGTGGAGCTGATGGTTCTGAGTTCCTCCCTGAACCCCAAATACTGTTCCTCCTGCATGCGCTGGGTCTCCTGAAACTTGGCCAGTACCGTTGCCATCGTCTCCTGGGAGTGGTGGTATGCTCCCATGATGGAGGAGAGGGCCTCGTGGAGAGTGGGTTCCCTTGGCCTGTCCGCCCCCTGTCGCACAGCAGCCCTCCCAGTTCCCCTGTGTTCCTGGGCCTCCATCTCCTGGACCGTGTGCCCACTGCCACTGCCCCCAGGTCCCTGTTGTTGGGGTGGTGGGTTATCCTGGGTTCCCTGTAGTGGTGGACACAAGGCTGATTGACGTGTCCTGGGATGGAGGTATGGGCCCGCTGGGTGGGTGCTGTGCTGGTGTTTCCAGAGGGGGGGAAGGTCTGTGGTGGCCTGTGCCTGTGTGAGGGAAACCGACTGTCCCGAGGCCCACGATGGTCCGGGCTGGTCATCTAGATCCAGGTGGACAGCGGTGCTGTCATCACTGTGGGCCTCTTCTGTGGGTGGAGTGGAGATGCCTGGACCCTCCTGTCTGGTGACGTTGGGTAGTGGTCCTGCAGGGGTGGAAAGGCATGATTATTGCATCTGTGTGTGGCATGGTGTGCAATGGGTGGGTGAGCGTGTCCCCAGTGCTGGCATTCCTGTGTGGGACCTTGTGTGATGATGGTTTAGGGGGGTGTATGGGTATGTGCAGTGGGCATGCTTTAGTGATGGGTTTCTATGCGTTGGTGTTGCATGCAGGGCTTGGTGTTGGGATGGGTGGTTTGTGATATTGGTACATTTGTGAGGAGTTGGAGTGATAGGGGTGGGGGTATGTGATAGCATGCAGGTAGGGTGGGGGATATGGTAGTTAAAGGTTTGACTTACCAGAGTCCATTCCTCCACCGACTCCTGCGAGGCCCTCAGGATGCAGAATCGCCAAGACCTGCTCCTCCCATGTTGTTAGTTGTGGGGGAGGAGGTGGGGGTCCGCCGCCAGTCCGCTGAAACGCCTGGTGGTGACTTGAGACCACGGAATGCACCTTCTCCCGTAGGTCGTTCCACCTCTTCCTGATGTCCTCCCGATTTCTTGGGTGTTGTCCCACTGCGTTGACCCTGTCGACTATTCGTCGCCATAGCTCCATCTTCCTTGCAATTGAGGTGTGCGCACCTGTGATCCAAATAGCTGTGACTCAACCCGGACGATTTCCTCCACCATGACCCTGAGCTCCGAGAACCTGGGGTGCCTTTGCCGTGCCATGGGGTGGTGTAGGTGATGTGTGGGGTGGTGTGTGTGGTGATAAGTGTGGTGATATGTAGTGGTGTGTGGTGTTTTGTGCGTGGAAGTTGTGTGGGTGATGGTGTTGTGTGCCTGTGGATGCTAGTTTGTGGATGGTGGTGTCTCTCTCTGGCCTTCTCTCAATAATAGTGATCGTAGGGGTTTGTGGGTGATGTGGGTGTGTGTTTTATATTGTATTGAGTGTGTGGGAATGGTGTGTGTATGTATATCAGGTGTGTGTATTTGGAATTGTCCAATGTGGCTGTATTTTGTAAAAGTGTGTGTATTTTGAGCGCGGCGGTGTGTACCGCCAATGGAATACCGCGGTTGAAAGACCACCATGTGGATTTGTGTGTCGTGATAGTGTGGGCATATTTCTGTTGCTGTGACGGTGGAGGTTTTTTTTCGCCAGTTTATCACTGGCCTTTGGTGTGGCGGACTTGTGTGGGTGTCTGAATTTTGTCGGATTCCGAGATGTGTGTCATAATAGCTGTGGCTATCGCGCCCCACCTCCGGAAAACAATCAACTGTTCCTTCGAGACAGCAACCTTCCCAGAAAGCTGGAAGCACGCCGAGATCAACGCCCTTCTGAAGAAGCCCAAGGCGGACCCCAAGGACCTCAAGAACTTGAAGATTGTCAACAAACAGCTGACCCGCTACCTCGAAGTCAACAACATCCTGGACCCGTCCCAATCTGGTTTTCGCAGTAACCACAGCTCCGAGACCGCCCTCATCGCCGCCACTGACGACATCGGACCCTGATGGACAAAGGAGAAACAGCCGCCCTCATCCTCCTGGACCTATCAGCAGCCTTTTGACACGGTCTGCCACCGCACCCTATCAGCACGCTTCCATGACGCCGGTATCCAAGAGAAGGCCCTGGCCTGGACCACATCCTTCCTCTCCGGCAGAACTCAGAGCGTCCGCCTCCCACCCTTCCTCTCCAAAACCACCGAGATCATCTGCGGCGTCCCACAGGGATCCTCCCTCAGCCCGACACTGTTCACTATCTACATGGCCCCCCTCGACCACGTGCACTACAACACAACCTCAACATCATCTCCTACACCGACGATACCCAGCTGATCATATCCCTCACCGAAGATCCCCATACCGCCAAAGCTAACCTCCACAGAGGAATGAATCAAATCAAATCAAATCAAATCATTAACATTTATAAAGCGCGCTACTCACCCGTGCGGGTCTCAAGGCGCTAGGGGAAAGAGGGGGTTACTGCTCCTCGAAAAGCCAGGTCTTTAGGAGGCCGTAGCCGACTGGATGAAGGACAGCAGACTGAAGCTGAACTCAGACAAGACGGAGGTCCTCATTCTCGGACCCACCCCATCTGCCTGGGACGACTCTTGGTGGCCCACGTCACTAGGCACAGCCCCGGAACCCACGGACCACGCACGCAACCTGGGGGTCATCCTCGACTCCACTCTCTCCATGACCAGGCAAGTCAACGCCGTCTCCGCGTCCTGCTTCAACACCCTCCGTATGCTCCGCAGGATCTTCAAATGGATCCCCCACGACACGAGAAAAACCGTTACCCAGGCCCTCATCACCAACAGACTCGACTACGGAAACGCCCTCTACTCAGGAACTACAAACAAGCTCCTGAGACGACTCCAACGCATCCAGAACGCCTCGGCTGACTCATCCTCGATGTCCCCCGCCGCAGCCACATCACACTCCACCTGAGAGGCCTGCACTGGCTCCCCATCAACAAAAGGATCACCTTCAAGCTCCTAATCCACACACACAAAGCACTGCACAACACCAGACCCACCTACCTCAACAACCGACTCAGCTTCCACACCCCCACCCGAAGCCTCCGCTCAGCCAACCTTGCGCTCGCCACAGTCCCCGCATCCGAAAAACCACTGCCGGTGGCAGATCCTTCTCCTACCTCGCCGCCAAAACCTGGAACACTCTCCCCACCATCCTACGACAGACCCAGGACCTGCTGGCCTTCAGAAGACTCCTCAAGACCTGGCTCTTCGACCAGTAGCACCCCCCCCTCCCCACCGCCTTGAGACCCTCGCGGGTATGTAGTGCGCTTTACAAATGCATTGATTGATTGATTGATTGGCGGAATTCTGCGGCCGCGGCGGTGTTTTGTCGGTCTTCTGCATGGCGGTAAGCGGCTTTTACCGCCAATGTTGTAATGACCGCCAAAGTCTTGTGACTTAACGTGAGCCTTGCATTTCACCACAGCAATTTCAAGAGGTAACTGAATCGCATGTAACAAATCCTTAATTTGTTCACCATTTTTCACAGGAGAACCAGAAGAGGTCATGAAACCTCTCTGCAACCACAGTTGGCCAAAATCATGTACAATTCCAAATCCGTACCTACTGTCAGTATAGATAGTGACTCTTAGATTTTCAGCTGCATGGCATGCCTTGGTAAGGGCAATTAGCTCTGCCACTTGTGTGGAATATACTCTCTCGAGCCAGGAAGCTTCGATGATACCAGCTATGGTACATACAGCGTAACCAGCTCTCAGCATTCCGACTGAGTCTCTCAAACAGGATCCATCAACAAACATAATACAGTCATTTTCTTTTAACTGTGTATCTTGAATATCAGGTCGTGACTTGGTACATAGTTCTGTTACCTCAAGACAATCATGCTCAACTTCCTCTTAATTATTAACCTCAGTATTCTCAGCAGGAAGTAGAGTTGCCGGGTTCAACACAGTACATCGTTTCAGCGAAACATTAGGTGACCCCAGTATAATTGTCTCATATTTGGTAAGACGAGCATTTGTCATGTGCTGAGTTTTAGTTCGAGTCAACAAAATTTCAACTGAATGCGGAACCATTACTGTTAGGGGATATCCCATTACTATGCCTTCACACTGCGTAAGGCTCTGACCAACTGCTGCAACTGCGCGCAAACAACCCGGTAAGGCTGCTGCGATGGGGTCCAGGGTAGCTGAAAAATATGCTACAGGGCGATTTGCACCTCCATGGACCTGTGTCAAGACAGACAAAGAACAAGCATCACGTTCATGACAAAACAGTAGAAAAGGCTTCGTGTAATCAGGCATACCCAAAGCTGGTGCCCTGCACATGCACTCTCTCAATTCCATGAATGACTCAAGCTCTTCCTTGGACACAGCTATGGTATACGGCTCATCCTTGATCTCTTTGCCTGTCAGCTTTATCAATGGTTTTGAGGTAATTGAGAAGTTGGGTATCCACTGGCGGCAGTAGCCCACCATTCCCAAAAACATCCTGACATCTCTCTTTGTTGTTGGGGGGTTCATTTGCAAAATGGCTGTTATTCTTTCTTTCGATATTCTCCTAGACCCTCTTTCAATTAAGTGTCCTAAGTACTTCACTTCTTTCTGGCAGTACTGCAACTTTTTTGGTGACACTTTATGTCCATTCTTTCCCAAATGATTCAGTAAAGCAATTGTGTCATACCTACAGTCATCCCTTGTCCTGGATGCAATCAGCAAGTCATCAATGTACTGCACTTGAGTCGAGTTAAAAGGCAGTACTAAGGATTCTAAGTCATTTTTCAATATCTGATTGAAGATGGACGGTGACTCCGAAAACCCTTGAGGAATTCTGCACCAACTGTACACCTTATCTAGGAATTTGAAACTGAATAAAAACTGACTGTCCTCGTGAAGAGGTATCGAAAAGAAGGCTTGTGACAGGTCTACAACGGTGAACCACTCAGCATCACATGGGACCTGAAACATGATCACTGCTGGATTGGGTACTATGGGGCAACATTTTACCACAATCTCGTTTATTTTTCTTAAATCCTGCACAATTCGAACCTTCCCACAGGGCTTTTTCAGACCCATTATCGGTTAATTACATGGACTGCTCAACACTTCCTTCAGGACTCCCTGTTTCACAAAGTCTGCAATTATTTGTGACACTTGAATAGGAACATCTTGTGCCATATGATATTGTGGCACCTGGGGAAACACTGCATTTAGTTTCACTTGTACTTTAACTGGTTCTACTCCTTTTATCAATCCCACTTCTTTTCCTGTCAAATTCCACACTTTCTCTGTCACCGTTCCCTGTAACTCGGCAGGTAGGTCAGTCACTGTACGCAACGGGAACAATGTAATCAAGGGGTAATCTTCATTTGCAGTTCCTGTCTCTAACTCTGAGAACTGACCATCGTCCCTTCATCATAACTGTTTGTCTGCACTTCAATTCCGTAATTGGAACATGTAATCGAACATTTTGTCTTGCACAGTAAGTCTCTTCCCAGTAGGGATACCGGACTCGAATCGCAGACTACAAACTTATGCAGTCCCTGGAAGTTGCCGATCTCAACCTGCACTGGATCTGTAATCGGATTTGTTAAGTACTGGTTTGCTACTCCGACCACCCTTATGGTACTCCCTGATGGGGTAATTTCGGAACCTCTGCACTTCTGACTGTAGGGCGTGTAGCTCCAGTATCAACCAAGAATGAAACTTTGTGACCCATTACCTTTCCCTCTACATAGGGTCCCCTCTGATCTACCTCTAGGGATGCTGCAAGCCTGCATTCCTCGCTGTCTGAGCTGTCATCCGACCACTCCTCATTCATTCCATCTTCACCACGCAATGGGAATTGCTGTACTGTATTATTTTGACTCATCACCTGACCTGTGACCTGCTGAGGAAGCATCACCTGTTGCTGTCCCATCGGAGCCATTGGTAATTGCATTTGCTGTCTAGGTACCATGGGAACCTATTGTTGTACTTGCTGCATTTGCGCTGGTTGAACGCGCAGCATTTGCATTTGCTGCATGGGCTGTAACCCTTGCATCTGAATCATGGCATTTTGGAAGTTCGGGTTTTGATTTCTCAGTTTTGGACCTTTCATATTTTTCAATGTACCGGCATTAGTGCTTTGTTGAACGACACCATCCTGCACCACATTTGGGCATTCCCGCTTCCAATGCCCCACACCCCCGCACGCGTGACATGGTGACATCCTTTTCATCCCTTGTACATCATTTTGGACCACAACAGTATTCAAGTCTGGACTGCGATTCACAAAACCTCGACCTCTCGGTTGTGCCTGAAACACACCATTCACTTGCGGTTGCTGCTGTATCATCTGTTGTACTCCATTTCCCTGTATTCCTGCCTGTGCAGCCCTTATCTGCATCACCATCACTTTCTCCTTCAACTTTTTCTGCTTCAGCTCAATTTCGTCACTACAGTATTTTGCATACTGCAACACCTCATCAATCGGCTTCGCTTTCCAACAAATCAAATGATTCTTAATCATCTGGCTAACCTCTGGTCTCAGACCTTCAACAAATCTGAACACAAGATGGTTCATGTCTTTCGGCTCAATGGTCTCAGTACCACTATAATTTTTGAATGCCTTTAACAACCTCTCATAGTAAGCATGTATTGATTCCTTAACCTCCTGTGAGGTCCGGTCAATTTTCTGCCAGTCAGTCACTTTCGGTGACACTTTCTGCTTCAAAAATTAAATCACTTTATGATAGTACTTCATCACCTCCTCAGAGGGAGCTCCGGTCACCTTATCCCTTGCCGGCTCCTTCGTTGGCCAGTCTACCCCTCTCTTGCACTCGAGCCACAAATCAGGTGGAACAATGATCTCAAACAGGGTATTCAAGCCTTCTCAGAGACACTTTGCAAGTTTCACAAACCTATCTGTTTGTTGGTACCACTCAATAGGTTTCTCCCTCAATCTGGGATAATCATTAGTAAAAGATAGGATGTCTTCTCTGGACCACGGCACATGAATTAAGACTCCACCAGCTGTTTCTCTCATGGGTAGTATTTTTACAGTTTCCGTATCGGGTGAAGCTTTAGCCTGACTTGACCCCGGACTGTCACCTTTCTCTTTATCTCTTTTCTTTACTCATCTGCCTTCCCACTTTTCTAACGCTCCCCAGATTTGCGCACTTTGCAGTATTTCTTTTAAATGCGCTTTCATTCCGGCAGACCTCATACGCTCAAAGTCTTTTGAATCAAAGTCTAGCCTGTAAATTCTTTTCAAATGTTTAGTGTTCTCAATATCAATGTTGTACTTATCTGCTAGTTTCGCTAATCTCTGATGTACCTTGCCTACCTCTTTAGTAATCTTAGGACACAGATATCTCAGTTCTGCTTCTGTGTATGATTCCAATCTGTTTACCCCATTGTTCCGTCCACTAGTTCAGCAGCTTCCACCCCAGTCTCACAAAAATTCAGGTACTCATCTCTCCCTATCCTTTCTGGTTCTACTGCAGTCACCATAGTCTTCTGTGAAGCATAGGTCTTCTCTAACCACTCATTCAACTGTTGTACTGTAAAACCTTGCAGTGAAATGTTCCCTGCATGCATCATTGGTGATTGTGAAGCGTTCGTACTTATTGTCTGTGGGGTTAACACCCCTAGCCCTGCCTGTCTCATTGCTTCCAATGGTGCTTCAACTGGGCTAAGGTCTATCAAAGACCTTGGTTTCTCAACCGCTTGTTCTCCTGGGGCCATTAACTGAGGGGGTCCTATGGACCCTCCTCTTAGCACATCTTGGGCCATTACTCCCTGATCACATACACCAGGCTTACCTTGTGCATACAATGGCACCGGTGGACCAACAGTAATTGGCAGTGATATTACAGCTGGTGTCTGACCTGGTCCCAAACCTCGTGGAGCAGCGACTCCAAAGGTTTGATCCAGCGAAGCCGGGGCAGGTATTAACGGAGGTCCAGCTGCTGGGTTATATCCTGGTATCAGTTGTGGCTGCGGCTGGGGCAGCAATTGCGGAGTTGACTCAATCTGCACTAACCTCGATTTTGTATATATCGGGTCTGGCGGCACTATCAGATTTGTAGTAGTCTCTAGTACCGGGACGTCTGGATAGATTCTCTGTATCTGCGGTGGAGGTTGCAACTGTATCTGCATGTCTGGCGCAGTGGGTACACTGACACCATTCTGTATCAAAGCCGTATCACTAGTCTGTGCGTTATCAGTAACTCCCTTCTCCTTCGTCTGGTTCTCAGGACCCATAATAGTGCTCTGGACATTATCACTTGCCGCATAAGGTGGCTGGCGATCATGTAATATTCGATCCATAAACTCTTCATCGTCTGAATCATCTTCTTCTTCCCAAGGTCTCTTAGTTTCTTTCGGCTTACTAGAGTCTTTGTCTGTTTTACAGGTGGCTTTCTTCCCCTGCGTCTCTTCTCCCTGTGTTATTGCTGGGAACAATTTCAGCCCATCAACTATTCCCCATCTCCACATTTTGCTCTCATTATCCCACCTATCTTCTGCATAAGTATTTTCTGCCCTTTTTATTCTTCTTTGGAATTTTTCTTGTCTCTGTTTAAGAGCCATTAGATCCCAAATCGCTAAGGCTTCATACTGAGCTGGCCTCGGAGGAGGTTTCTGTACACTTAACATCCACCTCAAATTCTCTAGCACCCTCGTATTGAATGTCCCATGTTCGGGGAACGCTAAACATCCCTCTTTCTCTGTTAATTTGCGCCACTGTTTCATCCATAAACAAGGCGCGACACCTTTCTCCTCCATAACTATGTAAGCTGGAGTACCCTCAGGTGGTGTAGGCTCCCCTTCACTCGCCATAATGTATGCGTCTCCTTTCAGAGCACTCTTAAAAGCCATAACAAAATTCATTTTTTTGCCTTTTTCTCTTATTTGTATTTAATCAGAAAGTGACCTTAATTCCCAGGACACTCTTCCCCCACCTTTCTCAACCTACTGCCCCTCACAGACGGCAGCCAATCCGTGCGCGACCCTTCTCGACAACTGACCTATCTCAGCGCGGCACCACTGACGTCACACTCACACACTGCAGCTGACAAAGTCTTGCGGATTGTCCGCCCCTCACTGGATTCACACCAAACTAATGCAAACATTTTACTGCAAGCACCTTTAACATCAATCACAAATCTGCCGGTTTACTACAGGATGGGTAACACATTTGCTTCAGAATTTTACAGAGATTTCACTTAAAGCCTCGGCCGCTACTCTCTCCTTCTCAATTCCCGCATACGCAAGCAGAATCCGACCCGCAAATCCTACTCTCGACTTGTCAATGGTTCGTCCTAGTGCACTTTAGAACTTGCCAAATCTCCATCGAAGGTTTCACACATACATTTCGACTCAAACTCAACTTGTCAACCACGCCACATCGACCTATTAAACCGCACAGATTACAAAATAAACCCAAGTGTCTTCTACACTTGTCAATATACTCTGGAGTCTTAGACCACGACGAGTCCGTACATGAACAACCAACCACGTGGATAATTTTTTGAGCACAAAGCGCCACACTCATATGAAGTATGCCTACTTCCCTACTCTCATTCTGTGGAGTACGCCCACTCCTACTAAAACGACATTTACCTGGCCTAAATACACACAGATTTCACAATCACCTGCAAAAAGGCATAAGCTGAGCAAGTGCAAAACCCTATACCACAAACGCTATGATGCCGAGAACATTCCCAACTCACTTAGGCAGGCTCCGAGATCCCGGGAAATTCATGGTGAATTTAGAAACACATCATGCCTCCAATTTGCATTATCTCAGAAAAACAATTTAAACAATGATTCTCCATCCTAGGGCCCCGAAGGGCCAAACCGTCGCTCTGCTACCAGAACTGCTAACGCGTCCTTTTATGATATTATATTACACATCAGGACTCGTTTTAGGCCAATGAATCTTTTGACCCAGTTGAGAGACACCTTAGGACGAGATAGCTAATCAATATGTCAATCAATACATCAATAATGTAATCAATTTGTATCACGACAATGCATTTCACATTAGTCAAAGTCATTAATCAATTCAATACTCTACCATGACCTTGCAGCCATGAATAACCACACCAGTTTAGTAGAATTTTTATGAGTTTTATTCCCTATTAGTTACAATCTAAGAGCAGATGCGTTAACCTCAAAACCAAGAAACATAATAGCATAGTCACAATATGGCAACTTTGATAAGATTTCATTAAAGCAAGAATCACAAACATTAGAATATAACACGGCGTGAACATAGATCTAGATTTGCAGAGTGTCAATATTGCGTCAGTTCAACAAAGCATAGACTCGGTCATTTGTCTATTTGTGTCAATTTAGGTGAACACCTGTCCTAACCACTCATGCTCATTAGCATGTTGGGCTTCATGAAAAACAATTTAGAACACCAATTTGGAAAACGTTTAGCTAAGGTCTCTGTCAAAAGTAAGCAGTTGGTACCTAGAAAGAAAAAGCAAACAGACAAATTACAAATGCATTGTCATAATTACCCTCCAAAGATTAGGTCAGCGCACAGGTTCAGTCTTCGTCCTCAGGACATCAGTCAAATCGCCATCAGTCAGAACTCAGCTCTGGGACAAAAGGGCACTTCCCTCATAAGGAGGTAAAGTGTAAATGGGCAGTCTAAGGGTGAGGATGGTTTTAATAAAATCTCAAGTCACCAAACAGAGTGACAGAGTTTCTGGATAAAATCAATAGCATTCCGTACCTAATTTTTCCTGACTTCCTGTGACATGGTTTTTATCCCTTTTTCGTAGTACATTCCCCCTAAATTCTATTGGACATTTGCTATACCCCACTATCTTTAACCTATCGTATAACACATTAGGTAATCCTAATCTTCACTCCATATTGTTTTACAAGTTGTTGATTGGTCTTCGTAATTGACGTCTTCAGAGGTGACACGTCCGGTGTGACTTCATCCCTTGGTAATTCTTTGCACATCTTTTGGTCAGCAGTTCCATTGTCTTCACCAGTTTGAATGACCTTGTACATTACATTAATCTACACTGTTTCAATTTATTTTAACATTTATTCCATGGGCATAGAAAATATGCTTGAGAACGGATCTAACATGGTTACATTAATCTTCCAAGTTTGAAGAAAAAGAACAAACAGGGTCATGGCCCCTTGTGAGTCAGCACTCTAGACAATGGAAACATGTATTTAATATGAGAGCCAGGCAGCTAAACTCCGGCTCATGCTAACTTAAGGCCTATGAGGTTTCCAGTACAGTTTTAATAACGCAAATGTTAGTATAAGCTTAATTGAACGTAACATAAGCATTTTGGTCATCATTATTATCTCGCGTATACATTGGTGGCCTCTCATCGTGGTCACAATTCAAGCGCATGTCTAAGCAAAATTGCTATTACTATAGTTTCTATGCAGCACCATCACATCTTAAGTCATAAACATTTCATGTTAATATAGATTATATAAACTACGCCCTCTCATAATTAAACATCACATAACCCAAGATACAGACAGATGGCAGTACAACAGTGTCTGACCACATGGCCTTCATAATCCAATGCTCATGCATCTGGTGGTATGACTCAAACATGTTTCAGTGTTGTGGCAAAGGCACTGTGGCCTACAATGACGAAACAAATTTACAGCTAGATACAGGTCGTACAAAAACAGTGTTTAGCTAATCTGAACAGAAAATGACTTGGTTGTAAACTAGGATTACATATCATATGACCACATGATGACAGACATGATGCATTAGGCCCACTACAGCACAAAAACCAAGTCCAATGGGCACTACTGACCTTCCACCCAAACACTGCAAGCTGTCTTGGCACAGGTCTCATATACCCAAACTCTGTGACCTACATTAGCTGGGCCAATCCATGTCCACTTCGTATGTCAGAATGTGGACTCATATTTTTACCTGGTATGGATCCATTTTGTTTTGCTCGGCCCTGTGATACTAAATGATAGCAACGCCTGTTGTTGAAGCACAAGGACCTGATGAACCATTGTTTTTCTCATTTTATGCTTGAAATGCAACATAATGCAAGGCTTGCTCAAGAGACAGCACTCGTGATTTATCATAGCATGCTTGCTCAGCAATAACATTTTACTTATGGGTAGGACACCTGCTATTTGGTTAATGTATTTTTCAATCTTGAACCTGTCTCCATAAGACACATGGGTCATCATTATGTATTTGCTTATCATGCACTATTAATATTTAATTTGATTGGATCTTATATATAGATGTTGTGAAATATTGACTATGATTGTCGAGAAACGATCATATGCTCAAAATGTAATTGGACAGTTGATGGAACCCCTAGTTACGACTTTTGTGGTTTGCAGGAATAAAAGATCATGTTGAAGTTCTGCAATTTGGACTTTGGCTTTTCAAGTTAGCTGTTCCCGTGTCACGTTAAATACATTTCTCTTTTTTCTATACGTAAATGGTTTATTTGTCTTTGAATTGCCTCTAAACTTCTATATTTGATAGAGAATGCTGCCCTAGCTGTGATGTTTGCTTCTGCTGCCCTACACCTTACACTCAAGTCTGAGTTCCTGCTCAGCATCCATCGGTGCTGCCTTCCCTGGGGGAGGAGGTGGGGCTTGGTGCTGCTGTGAGTACACGTCACCTCCTTCGTGGGTTCTCGCTCCCATGCTCTCTGTATCTCTTTTTGATTGTTGGGATTATTTTTTGCATCTTTATCCCGTTGGGGTGTTTGGCCTTTCTCGCCATTGTTGCTTACTGTCTGCTTTGTCAGGGGTGTGGCAACTGTCTAGTCTGTACTATTGGTACAGATTCAGAGGTGGTGGTCCTTGGCAAAATAGCCTCCACGGCAGAGGAAGCTACAGACTGGTGTTAGTGATACACCATCTGTTGGCGTGCGCGGGTGGCGCTCTCTTTGGTTTTCATAGCTGGTGGGGCTGTGGGTGCAGGTTTTGCACTGGTTCTAGTGTTTTCTGGCCAGTTTCGGGGTGGTAGGGGACCGCTCATTTCGGCAGGCAGGTGGTATGCTGTTGGTTTGTCTGTTGCCACCTCTGCTTGGTCTTTCTGTGTCTGGCAGGTGTTTCCCTTCGGTCTGGATCGGTCATAGGTGCTCCGGATACCTAGCACCTGGGGGGCCCTCTGGTTGTACCCAAGGGTGGTGGGCCCTGGGTACAAGAGTGGGTGGCAGTTGGTGTTTTCAGTGTAGTATGTGTATTATGTACATATAGATGTCATATACTACATGTCGTCTTGATAATATTGAAGCATTACTTTTCACATAGTTTGTATCTGATTTCTTGCATCGGTGATCTGTTGCGCTGCACGATGTTGCCTGACTTTTTAGTTCTCCATTTAGACTGCACATTAATACTAGTTTACATCACTGCCCTTATGTGGGTCAACCTCCTCACCACACTGCTAATTGATTGATTTCTCATTTCCTGGGAGTAGATCCCTGGGTACCCCGGAACAGGTAGAATACAAAGGCATAGCTCACGGCTAATTCCCCCAGTCGTTGTATTACATGTGTAGGAGTGTGTAAAGTGTAAAGTGTATGCAGAGTTCATCATTACTTGCATATTCTGAATGTTGCTGACTGTGGATTCAGGCTGAGATACCTTTCAGTGTGGTGTAAGTTCCCTTCTGTACCCCGGGTAGGAGCAGTTAAACAAGTGTACTGACACCTTTCGTGTCCATGTGCTCAGCATAATTGAAATGTCAGTATGTACAACAGGGTGAGTTAGTTCCAAGCCATGGGTAACCCACTGAGCAAAAGTGACCTTGACAGCAGCCAACCAACCCCATCCAAGGACACCTCCTGCCTATCAGGTGGCTATCCGCCAAGGCCTCAGTTCGCTTCTTTACCTCGAAAAATGGCATGCACTGACAGCCTAGAGACCAGACTCACAGCTCCCACTGACTGTCATGGCTAAATTGTCTTACTTGTGGCAGATATTGATTTTGAAGGGAAAGAAAAAGATGAGTCCGCTTGATTGGGAGGCATTCTGGATGTGGGATGTGATGTTGCGAGAGTTGAGATCAACTAGTGATGTAAAGGATAAGATACATAAAGAATTTTTGAAATTGAAAAGAGGAGTTGGGCAGAGGGTGGGAGAGCAAAGGGTTAAATATAATTGGAGGAAAAACCAGCCAGAGGTTGTCAAGGTTTCCCCATCTCTTCCTGTGGCAAGTACACTAGAAGATATATTAATAGGTAGGATGGGGAATACACCAGGGGCCACTACTACAAATGCAAACCACTTGCCCTAAGAGTCCTCCTCACTAGGTGAAGCACAAGAGGCAGAGTGCTTCACCCTGGTATGCTGCCTGGTAAAGGAGGAAGAAACGAAACTAGCGCTCAACCAAGTTTCAGACATCCCCTCCTTGGAAGAAATAGGAAGGGAAGTGGCCCATATTGCTACTAAACTAAACAAACAGTGTGGCAAGCTATTGAAAGAATGCAAAGGCAAGGGCTTAGTGCAATCCCTGTTGAATAAAACAATGTGAGAACAAACGTTTAGTGATAATTTATACAACCATCTCAGGGGTTCTGAGGAAATCTATACAGTGAAATAGAACATGTTTATACACACACACCACACAGCACACAACATTTAGATGCTAACTGAGGAGCTGGAAAACCCAAACACTATACCGGGCAATAGTAGGAGCAGCCTTACTAAAACTAGCTCTAGACAGGCTATCCCACGAAACTCCTCAGGGTTGCAAAGAAAGATGTTTCTTAAAAGTGATAGTTCCAAAACTACACCCTGTTAATAGTCTTAGTGGAGGGCAGGATGCAGCTGCCACACTTTACGACAACATATGGTAGGAAGTTTCAACATGCAGTCCTGTCTTTAGCCCGTGCCAGATTGATAGAAGAAAGCCCTGAGGTTTATTGCTCCTATGCACAGCAGGCCATGACGGTGACTACTAAAACAATATCAGATTCCCCACCCCTACCACCGGCCTATAAATGGGACATATCCAAGTTTAGTTTTACCAATTATGACCTACAGTCCTGGGAAGATGCCAAAGTAGCTGACACATCACAATATGCCATAAGTAAGCTACAGCAGTGGAAAGACTTGCTAAGTTCCCTGAAGTCCATTGAAGTAGCAAACGAGATGAACGCTAGCACATTCCCAGGATTAACAAAGCCAGTACCGACTATGCCCCTATGAGAGGTGCTCAGCGCATCTTCATCACCATGAGAGGACCCAAATGTCCAGACATATGTACATGTCCCATGGACTAGGGCAGACCTTAGGTCATTCGCAAAGGACTTGCCTAAATTACGAGAAAAACCACACAAGTGGTACACAGAATTTAATGGAATACTCGTGACGGAAGGGCTACTTTGGAAGGACCTAGATATTCCTTTTAATATTATAGTGCCAAAGGATTTGTGGGAAGACTGTAAGAAAGTGGTACAGTGGCCTACAAAGCAACCAGACAGGGGAAAAGGGGGGTCCCAGGAGACATGGTTGAGGTAAGGATGAAGGAGGTAGTGAAATATTTAAAGGAAAAGGTACCGAAGGACAAGGTAGATTGGTCAAGGATAATACACACCAAACAGGAAAAGGACAAAAGTGTGAATTCATACTCTGACCATCTTTTGCAGGTCTACCAATAGAGCAGTGGCATGCGAAACCGATTGGGTGAGGCCATGCCGACATTTGTTACTACATTTGTCTATGGGTTGAGATAACCTATTTAAATAAACCTACAGATATCTTTTGTCTGCTGACACAATAGTCTATCGAGAACGTACTGGCAGCAGCCAGATACTGTGCAGACTATCAGGTACATTTATAAGCCATGGAGGCAGAGAAAGCAAAGAAGGAAAAGGAAACATTGATGGTGGCACAGGAGACGTTTTAAAGAGGGGAATAGAATAGAGGTAGGGGAGAGGTCCAGGAAAGGGAGCAAGTGATAGAGCATTCTCCCAACCACCACCCAGAACAACTTGCTTCCAGTGCAATGAGCCTGGGCACTGAAAGGCTGACTTTCTTGCTGAATGACAGGTCAAGGGACTGAAGGCCCCAAAGGCAGCACTCCCATCCGTGAAATGCACCGCCACCTTACACTCTGAACATATTTGAAGCAGTTCCCAATAGACAAGGACCAGAGATCCCAAGGACCACACAACCCCATTCGGTCCAACACAGGCCCCTCAACTACCATCAGCTCCAGGGGGAAACATGGGTCAGTGGCAACCAGAGAGTGACAGGATCGAGGGTTACCTACATTATCCCCTACCACCACCAGAGACATACTTCTAGGGATGCCTGAGAGTGAGGGAATGCCTGAGCAATACCATTGAAACAAAACTGTACTAAACAAGAGTGTCCTTTATCTGGTTGACACTGCAGTGACAAGATCAATGCTGAAGACATCTGGGATGCCGGAGGCACCACTCTCGGATACACAAATAATGGCAGTCTGCATGACAGAACACCCTGTAGATGAGTATTTGACACAACCATTGACACTGTTCAAAATTAATTTATTCTTAGCAGATACTGTCCTGTTAATTTGCTGGGAAGGGATCTATTCTGTAAGTTGCAGTGCACAATCCATTGTTCGCCATTAGGGGTTTTTCTCGAGAGTAAGGTGAACGGATTGATGTTGCAGGCATTCATGAGGTATGCACCTCAGGGGATACCACCAGAACTGCAGGACTCCATCCCAGCTGAAGTTTGGGCACAAGGCTTAAATGATGTGGGGTGGTTGCTGAACTATCCTCTGGTACAAATAAAATTGCTCTCTGGGGCACCACTTCCACGGGTTCCACAGTATCAAATTTACGGAGAAGGAGAGGAAGAAATAGCCCCAGTAATAAAAGACCTCCTGCAGCAGGAAATAACAAGGGAAATACGACACAGTTCCTGTAACACTGCCATACTCCCTGTAAAGAAGGCCTCCAAGGGACCAGATGGGTCCATATATATAGATTCACACAAGACCGCCGCAAACTGAACAAAATAGGGTCCCCATCACTTCTAGTGGTTCCAAACCCAGCCAGGATCCTGTCCAGTATTACGGTTACAGCTATTCACTTCATGGTATTAGACTTGAACTCCGCCTTCGTCTATATCCCACTTCCTCCCGAATCCCAATATCTCTTTGCATTCTCATGTCAAGAGAAAAGATATACTTGGGAAAGATTGGCCCAGGTGTATACGGAGTCACCATCAATTTTTTCCAATGCACTAAACACAGATTTGGCTTCCTTATAATTGCCCGGGGCTCCACCTTGATACAATACATTGATGACCTGTTGCTGGCTTCACCTTCTCAGGAAGCCTGTGTGAAGGACACTGTAGCACTACTGTGCCCCTTAGCAAAGAAGGGATATAAGGTGTCCCCCAAGAAGTTGCAGTTCTCCCTAACAACAGTACAATACCTGGGCCACAAACTTTCCCAGGGGACTCGAATATTGCTACCTGAAAGGATTTCCACCATCACACGGGTCCCTGGACCACACACACAGAAGGAAATTAGGGCTTTCTTAGTAGTGGGGTATTGCAGACAATGAATACCATACTATTCTCTGATTGCATGCCCAGTACTGAACCTCATTCACAAGGAGGTGCCCAATCCAGGACCCTGGTCCCAGGATTGTGAAAGAGCCCTTAAGTCACTGAAATATGAAATTTTGCACAGCACCAGCGCTAGGCCTCCCAGATAACAGCAAGGAGTTTCACCTATTCTGTCATGAGACTGGAGGTTGCTCATTAGGTGTTCTGGCCCAGAAACATTGAGCTTTGTACTTCCCAGTGGCTTACTACTCTGCTACCTTAGACACTGTGGTCGCAGCACTACTGCTGTGCTTGCGGGCAGTAGCTTCTGCAGCCCTGGCAGTAGAATAATCTGAAAATGTAGTATAAGCACATACTTTGGTTCTACATGTTCCCCACACAGTGGGTACATTGCTGACCACAACAAAGACACAACACCTGACCAATGCGCACGTCAAACGGTATGAACTGACATTGTTGGCACCCCACATTATTATCAAATGGTGCACCACCCTCAACCCTGCCTGCTTGATACCGGCTGAGTATTATCAGAATGACCCCTCAACTGACGATGCCTTCCATGATTGTGTACTACCAGTTGACAGACACACCAAGGTGCGACCTGATCTTATGGATATGCCATTCCCAGATGTGAAGGGGGATCTGTTTGTCGATGGCTCACGTATCAGAGATAACACAGGAACACAGCAGGCATCCTATGCGGTGGGCAAAGCAAGGAAGGTGCTGGTGGGGACAAGATTGACAGCAGTTCGAAGTGCCCAAGCAGCAGAACTCGTGGCATTAACAAAGGCATGCAAACTGGCTGAGGAAAAGACCGTAAATATATATACAGACACCCAGTATGCATTTGGGGTGACACACAACTTTGGCCAGCTGTGGGGAATGAGGGGATTTCTCACCTCAGCTGGTCAACAAATACAGCATGCATAACTGATTGCTGATCTCTTGCAGCACTGCTACTGCCTAGGAAAACTGCCATTGTAAAATGTGCAGCACATACTTCTGCCAAACACTATGGCCCTCATTACAACCCTGGCAGTAAATCCCGCTTACCGCCGTGCTGACGGCCGCCAACATGCTGTGGCCGTAGCGGAAATCCGCTACAGGTATTACGACCCACATCTCATAATCCGACACATACATACAGACACCCACACAAGTCCGCCACACCAAAGGTCTGTGATAAACTGGCGATAGCAAAACCTACACCGTCACACCAACAGGAATACGCCCACACGATCACGACCCACGAATCAACGCAGCAGTCATTCAACCGCGGTAATCCATTGGCGGTACACACCGCCGCGCTCAAAATACACACACATTGACAAAACACAACCACATTGAACAAATCCAAATACACACACCTGATACACATACACACACCATACACACACACTCACACCACTATAAAACACACACCCACATTACCCAGAACCCCTTACAGCGACATTGTTTGAAAAATCGGTGTGGCGCTGTCTGTCCGTATTCCTGCCCAAAAGTGCTGTGACACAGTTAGGTGCCCTGCCATGTGCCTCCCTGAAATGGTGGCTGCCTGACCTGTAAGTAGGGAAATGAGGTAACTGCAATGGTGTTGTGCAGCGTCGCGGTAGGCGGACGAAGATCGCTGCGCAATTCAGCATTTGCTAACATTGGGCCCTATGGGTTCCATTAGCCAATGACGATGGACGCCGGTGGTGACGGTACGCACCGCCGCGGACAGGACCATAATTTTCTATCTCTTCACTCACTTGATACCTGACCTTGAACAGTAGAGGACCTACACTGCAAGTGCTGCTGTGACCTGAGTCTGGAAGCGACAATGGCTACAGTGTCTGGGGAAAGGGCCCCTGCCTTCACGTCGGAGGAGTTGGACAACCTGGTGGATAGGGTCCTCCCACAGTACACGCTACTCTACGGTCCTCCAGGCAAACAGGTGAGTACGCTGTGTGCGTGGTGGATGGGACATTAATGTATGGAGTGGCCTGGATGGAAGATACGTGGGGGGGCCTGTGGCCTGCATGTGAGGATGGTCAGTGTGTGTGTTTCAGGGCATGGTTGGGAAGTTGTGGACAATGAGTAAGAAGATCCAGACGGGGAGTAAAATCCATTCTTACTTTACCTTTCCTGTAGGTCAACATACACCAGAAGAAGGGTATTTGGTGTGCCATCGCCAAGCAAGTGCAGACCCTGGGGGTCTATCATAGACGGAGCACCCACTGCGGCAAGAGATGGGAGGACCTGCGCCGCTGGAGCAAGAAGACGGCGGAGGCCCAGCTGGGGAGAGCCTCCCAACGTGGAAGGGGTGCCTGTCGCACCATGACCCCCCTGATGTCCTGGATCCTGGCGGTGGCCTATCCGGAGTTAGATGGGTGCTTGAGGGCATCACAGCAGCCACAAGGGGGTGAGTACAGTCTAATTCAGCTGACTCTGCGCGCTTTACGAGATGTCTGGGTGTGGGATGTGGGCTGTGGGTTCCCCTACTTCAGGGAGAACTTGGTAGTGTAGGTCCCTTGTTAGGCAGGCTCTGTGGCACTCCAACCCCAATGGTGGTAGTGGCCATCTACACCTAATCAGGCTCCTGTGGGTTCCAGGTGTGCAGCAAATGGGGTTAGGCATAGTCCCCCAAGGTGAAGTTCCAAAGAACTGTTAGTGCATAGGCCGCTCCCTGTGTGTTGTGTCCGCAAACTGTGGTGTTGTTGCTGGCATTGACCATGTGTCTCCTCTGTCTTTCCCCCCTTTTTGTTTTGTCCCCCTGTCCTTGTGTGCATTAGCATCATCTGGCGGAGGAGCAGTGGCACCGGAGCAGGAGGGAGCTGCAACCCACATGGCCCAGAAGGGTGAATGTACGGAGTCTGAAGGCACCAGTGGGACGGAGGGCGAGGGGAGCTCCACGATAGGGACATGAGGGGACACCAGCGACTCCTCCTCTGATGGGAGCTCCCTTGCGGTGGCGGGCACCTCTGTGCCCACTGCAACAACAGGTACAGCCGCCACCCCCCTACCATCACCGCCCTCCCAGCAGCCCCTCAGCGTGTTTCCCGTGCCCGCTCACCCAGGAGGGTGGGCATCTACTTTGCCCCAGGCACCTCAGGCCCTGCCCCAGTCAGCCCTGCTGCCCTCAGTGAGGAGGCTATTGACCTCCTGAAATCCCTCACTGTTGGGCAGTCAACCATTCTGAATGCCATCCAGGGTGTCGAGAGCCATTTGCAACAAACAAATGCACACCTGGAGGGCATTCATTCTGGCGTGGCGGCCCAACAGAGAGCATTTCAGGCTCTGGCCTCAGCACTGATGGCAGCCATTGTCCCTGTGTCCAGCCTCCCCCTCCAACCTCCACTACCCAGACCAAATCCCCTCTACCTCAGCCTATCCCAAGCACACCTTCAGACCAGCATGCACACTCATCAACACACAAAAGTGCAAGCACCATGCCCATGCAGACACACCAACATCCACTACCTCCTTTGTGTCCCCCTCCTCCACGTCCTCCACCTCCCTCCCTGTCTCGTCTCCACTCACACCTGCTTGCACTACATCCTCATCCACTACCTCCATCACCAGCACGCCTATCA
Organism: Pleurodeles waltl; assembly: GCF_031143425.1. Lineage (NCBI taxonomy): Eukaryota > Metazoa > Chordata > Amphibia > Caudata > Salamandridae > Pleurodeles > Pleurodeles waltl. Next base: position 969,401,976 of record NC_090440.1, on the reverse strand, counting down.
CCACACACCACTCACGTGCAATCACCACCCCCTGTACCATGCACACATCCCCTGTGTCCTTTCCCAGTGTGTCTGTGAGCCCTCCTCCCAAACTACACAAATGCAGGCACACACCCACTCAACAGCCATCCACCTCACAACAGCCTCCAGCCCATGCACCTTCACCCAAACTCAGCAGATGTACACCTTCTACAACCACTACCTCTTCCTCCACTCTTAAACCCCCTCCATCTTCCCATCAAAGTGTGTCTAAAAAACTTTTCCTAGCTTCCATTGACCTCTTCTCTGCACCTCCCCCCTGTCCTTTCCCTAGGGCCAGAATGTTCAGATCCCAGCCCAGCACCTAAGCCACAAAATCATCGTCCAGTGTGGTCTCTGCAAGTCCGTGAACATCAAAGGCTGCACCCATCAGGGCTGCCAGTGTGCCACCTAGTGAGGCCAAGAACCACCCGATTCCGCCACCTGCCAAGGTAAAGAAGGGGCCCGCATGCCGAAGAGAAAAGCCGCACCAACCACCCAGCAAGGCCTCTTCCCGAACCAAAGAGGACAGTGCCAAGGTCCCAGCTGCGACTTCCAAGGTGGGGAAGGGACACAAGGGCAAAGGGAAGTCAGCTCAGGGCACGGAGCCTCCGGGTGAGGGACTGGTGACACCCCTTCTGCAAGACAGACCAGCAACCTATATGGCGGTGGCCACCACCGAAATGACCGCCACCTGCACCGCCACCTGCACGTCTGCTGCCTCTACTACAGTCACCAGCATCATCCCCAGTGGGCACCCTTCCGAGACTGCAGGAGATGGCCTGGTGTCTCCCTCCACAAATGCAGTCACCTGCACCACCGGCAGCATCTCCGCCACAGACACCGGCGCAGCCACTGCCACCTGCCCCGCGACATGCCCAGCCAGTGCCACTACAGCGGACATCAGCATAATCCCCAGTGGGCAGCTATCTGAGGCTGCAGGAGACGCCCTGGACCCTGCACACACTACATGAGGCACCACAACCAGCACTGGCACTACAAGCAGTTGTCAGGCCAAGTCGCCGCTGGATGGAGTGTGGCTCTGCCTCCATGGAGTATCATGCTACCTGTTCACTGAAAATCTCGTGGCTCAGACACCCAGGTGAGAGAATGGAAACTGCCACACCCCAGGTGCAGCATCACTAGGCACCAAGCCCCCTCCAGAACCAGTGGAGAGATACATCCGCTACCCCAGTACTTGGCAGGATGAAGCCCTCTGGGCACCAAGCCCCCTCCAGAACCAGTGGAGAGATACATCCACTACCCCAGTCCTTGGCAGGATGAAGCACTCTGGGCACAAAGCCCCCTCCAGAACCAGTGGAGAACAGCATCCACTACCCCAGTCCTTGGCAGGATGAAGCAGTCTGGGCACCAAGCCCCCTCCAGAAATAGGGGAGTGATACATCCACTACGCCAGTCCTTGGCAGGACGAAGCACTCTGGGCACAAAGTCCCCATCAGAACCAGTGGAGAACAGAATCCACTACCCCAGTTCTTGGCAGGATGAAGCACTCTGGGTACCAAGCCCCCTCCAGAACCAGTGGAGAACAGCATCCACTACCCAAGTCCTTGGCTGGATGAAGCACCCCGGACACCAAGCCCCCTCCAGAACCAGTGGGCAAACCACCCACTTGAGAGACTGTGGCTTTGTACTCCCCAGGACCAAGCAGTGGGCAAACCACCCACTCGAGAGACTGTGGCTTTGTACTCCCCAGGACCAAGCAGTGCCACCCACTAGAGAGACTGTGGCTTTGCACTCCCCAGGAGCAAGCAGGGGGCAAACCACCCACTTGAGAGACTTGAGAGACTGTGGCTTTGCACTCCCCAGGACCAAGCAGTGGGCATGGAGTCCCCTCGAGAAGCAGTGGCGTCGTCCCATCATCCGGCTGAGGAGCCCCCCCTCCGCTTCCCCCTGAGGTGCCTGTGTTTTTTTCGAGCTGATGCCCCTGCAGTGTTCTGTCCCTTTTGAGGCAGGTGTCATGTGCGGGCCTCACCCATGCTTTTTGGGACCACTGGTCCACGGACATTTAATGGAATAGTATACAGACTTGTGTACTTGCTGTAAATATTTGTATATACTGATGATTTAAAGTTATCTTGGCCCATCTGAATTTTCGATGATTACACTTGATACAATCCTTTCCTTTTATCCTTGCACTCTTCCAGGGGATGACGGGTGTAAATGTAATGTTGATGCATGTGTTGGTGTGTATGCTGTTGTGGGTGAGGGTGGGGAAGTTGCGTATTGCGTGTGTGTGTCACTCTCTTTTTCGTCCCCCGCCCCCCTGTGTACTGGGTGCAGTTCTCACCGTGGTCGTCGCCGCCGTCTTTGAAGTTCCTGGTAGATGAGGAGGTAAACCAACATGGGCAGGACCTGTAACTCGGGCTCCATGGCGTCCTGGTTTGTCATTGGGTGTCGTGAGGTGAGTGGTTTCCGGTCCAAGTACTTATTCCGCTGTGCTTTTGATGGCGTTGGTACTGTCCCGGAAAAGCTGGTGGATTGGTGCCTTGTGATAGTGTGGGCGGCACATTGTATTCCGCCTGTTTGTTGGCGGTTACCGCTGCGGTGTTTGTTGCTACCGCCGTGGCGGTCGGAATGTTAAAGTGGCTGTCTGTGTTGGCGGTTTCGGCCATGGTCGTAATTCCATTTTTTTTACCGCTGCCCTGTTTGCAGTATTACTGCCGCTTTATCACCGACCGCCCAGGTTGTAATGAGGGCCTATGTTTTGAAAGGAAATGCATTTATTGATGAGGAGGCCAAGAGACTAACATTGGCATTGGTTCCACCGGTAAAAGATGATTCCATGTATTTTGATCTCAAGTATATTCAACAACAGGCTGGGTTGGGGGAGAAGGAAGAATGGAGAAAAGGAGGATGCGTCCCGACAGAAGAAGAAGTGTAGACAGGTCCAAATGGTAAGATAAGTTTGCCACGGATGATGCTTTACTCAATGGCCCCTCTCTTCCATGGTCCTTCACATGTGGGACGTGATGGAATGACTCGCTTTTTTTTCCAATGTTGGTACAGAACAACATTTCGCCAATATGCTGAGCATTTGTCTAGGCAATGTACTCTTTGTGCACAATACAATATTGAAAAGGGTGCACCAACTGCACCAGGCCACTTTTGAACACCCCACCTTTTGAGAGTATGCAAATGGATTTCATTAAGATGACTCCCACACACAAATACAGATATGTTTTGGTCATCGTGTGTATGTTTAGCAAATGGCCTGAATCATACCCATCTAGGAACTATGATGCACAAATTGTTGCTAAATGCCTCTTGAAAGAACTTATCCCACGTTTCGGGGTACCAGCCCTGCTGAGCTCTGTCAATGGACTGGGATTCATCATCTGTGTGATTCAGGGAATATGCAGGGGGCTAGGAGTCACACAGAAACTGCATTGTGGCTATCACTCAATAGTGGCTGGAGCTGTTGAGAGGAAAACTTGGGTGTTGAAAAGCAAAATAGGGAAGATTTGTACATCTCCTGAACTCTCCTGGATTGATGCACTACCACTAGCCCTGTTGGCAATGGGGAGTACTCCTGACAGAGTAACAAAACTGAGCCCACATGAAATTTTGTTTGGCCGCCCCATGAACATTCCTGGCCATTTGTCTGTTGCTCCATTGTCAATATCAGATGACTTTCTGTGAGAACACTACAAAAGACGAACAGACATTGAGTTATCTTCATCACTAGGTGCTGAAGGTGCTACCAGAAGCATTTAGGCCACTGGACCATGGACTGAAGCCTGGGGATTGGGTCTGGGTGAAGGTCCACACCACATGACACTGCCTCCAGCCAGGATCGAAGGGACCTTACCAGGTTCTCCTGACAACTGCCACCGCCGTCAAATGTGAAGGCCTGGATTCACAGCTCCCATACAAAAAAGGCAGCAGAACCAGGACATCAGCTGCAAATACCAACGGTACTACAGACCAACCCACCATCACCACAGCGGTACAATCTCCACTCACCAAAAGCAGCAAGTGGGCACGGACATGGCTGCTCGTGCTGCACACCTCCAGAGGGTGCAAGTGGGATCTGTTCCAGCGTTATACTGATAGGGCTACCCGAGCTGCACACCTCCAGAGGCAAGAGGGTACAAGTGGGCCCGGTTCTGATTCTCTCACAAAGTACCCAAGTGAGCATTATGTGCTAGTTAACCTCTGATGCTACATCAGAGGGGTAGAACCGACCAAGGAAATCTGAGTATTAGCCTATCGTACTATTGGTGCAGAGTTGCTGACAATGGGACCTACCAGACAATAACTGCTGCATTTAAGGATCCCCTTGTCTCCGTTGCAGCATGGCTAACTGCAAGGACAATGCCAAGAATGAAGAGAAAAAAGAGAGGAAGTGGCCATGGGTGCTGATAGAAATTTGTACCCCTATTCCAGAGATAGTAGTGACAACAGTGGTAATACTATTCGCTGATCAAATATCTGTACCTTTCTTTAATGGGATACATACCATGACTGAAACTGAAATGTTATACCAAGCACAACCATTGAACTCTTCAGGAATAGACGAAACAGGGGACCTAAGGGAGATGAGAAATGTGGAAAAAGCAGCATGAAATGAATATAAGGAAGAACACAATGGAAATAAGTTTGTGCAAATGGTAAACATGTATGTGGAAATAGCAAATGTATCAGGTTGTTATGTCTGCATACACTTACCAACACATTCCCAGGAGACAATGAGCTACACAGCCATCCCCGGTTGGAAAATATTTAGGGTGTAAGGTGGTCAGTGAAATAATACACACATGTTATGGTATGTCTCCGAAGTCTGTAAAGGGAAGGCATCCTCATAGGGGTGCCTCACCACATCCCATAGAACCCCAGAGTATTAGTTTGCTATGCACCAATTTGCATCCCCACCCCAGAGACCAGCTACTGTTAGATCAATTTAAAATGAACATGCGATGGGAAGTGAATATCGGAAGAGACCCAGTGGCATGATATTCTCTGGGAGAAAAAAGGGCAGAGGCTTTGGGTATACCACATTTGGGGATTCACAACATAATGACTGTGCCATGGTGCATAAAGTACTCCAAGGAGAATGTTTCAGCTGGCACTAACAAGGCAAATGGACCATGCACCATATTAAGACTACTTGCCTCAGAGGGGTCTCTGACTAGTGGAGAACATCCAATAAAGGAAAAACCTAGCACATACATAGGTAGCAGTAGATGACACAGCTATGCAAACTTAGACAGGATAAGGGATGGTCCTATGCAATTATCACAGGAGTTAGTGGGGCCTGAGGGGCTTTTCTTCATATGCGGGAATTCAGCATACTTCAGGCTGCCTTCTGGATGGTATGGTAGCTGTTACCCCTCATTAGTGTTACCATGAATGACCCATGTCAGCAATATGTCACTGATAGGCCACCAAGCTAGCCCAAGGACCCACAAGAGAAGGACACTCATCTGGATAGGTAACACCCTGACAGTTGTGGGTGTTCTGACATCTTCTTTAGGAAAAGCCTATTTAACATCTAGGATATACCAACTGGCAAGGTTAATTGAAAAACTAGCAGCTTCCACAGCAGGAGCCCTATGAAACATAACAGAGGAATTGACTGCTATGAAGGCTGTTATGATCCAGAACCACATTCAGTTAGACAGTCTCCTGGCCAAAGATGGTGGGTTGTGTCATGTAGTGCACCAAACTTGCTGTTCATATATACCGCAAACAGAAATATTATCAATAAGGCCATAGGAAACATAAAAAGGGTCCAAAAGGAGGCGAAGGGAATACATATAGGTGGCATATGGGGAGCATTTCTGCATATGGCTTAGCAACTGGGGGGCGTGGCTGTTGGAAGCACTAATAATAGGAGTGAAAGTGTTGATAACATTGTGTGTGCTTATACGAGTATGTTCCGCATTCATAAAAATGCTCCTTACTGGTTGCTACAGTAGAAGAGGGAGTGATACTTACATACCTGGGGGCAAGAATGAGATATCTCCATTGAAGGAACATGCATAAGCTATCATTCAGTATCGGAGGGCAGAATGTTGACTCCCATTTTTATCTGGTACAAGATCAATTTTGTTTAGCTCAGCCCTGTGATACTCAATGATAGCAATGCCTGTTGTTGAAGCACATGACCCTGATGAACCATTGCTTTATGAAGCAAGGCTTGCTCAAGATACAGCACTCCTGATTTATCATAGCATTCTTGCTCAGCAATAACATCCTATTTATGGATAGTACACCTGCTATTTCGTTAATGTATTTCCCAATCTTGAAAGTCCCCACTGTCACCATAGGACACCTGGGTCATCATTATGTACTTGCTTATCATGCAGTAATAATCTCTAATTTGATTGGACATTATATATATAGATGTGAAATACTGACTGTGATTGCCGAGAAATAATCATATGCTCAAAATGTAATTGGACAAGTGATGGAATGCCTAGTTTGGCCCTTTGTGGTCTGCAGGAATAAAAGTTCTGCAATTTGGACGTTATATGTTCAAGTCAGCTGTCCCTGTGTCAAGTTAAATAGATGTCTCTTTTTTCTTTATGTAGATGGTTTCTTTGTCTTTGAATTGTCTCTAGACTTCTACAAGAGCAGCATCACATACCTGTCAATGTCACAGCTCTGAAAGTCCCACATTAGGAAGTCATGGTGAAGGGACCTGTACAAGGAGCAAAACAAAGAGTATAGGCTTAACCCCTTCACTGCCAGGTCCTTTCCCCCTCCTGTGCCAGGCCTTTTTTTGGCTATTTGGGGCAGTTCGCGCTTAGTCCCTCATAACTTTTTGTCCACATAAGCTAGCCAAGCCAAATTTGCGTCCTTTTTTCCAACATCCTAGGGATTCTAGAGGTACCCAGACTTTGTGAGTTCCCCTGAAGGAGGCCAAGAAATTAGCCAAAATACAGTGAAAATTTCATTTTTTTAAAAAAAATCCAGCGTTCCCCCAAGTCTCCCGATAAAAATGATACCTCACTTGTTGGGTATGCCTAGCGCCCGTGACAGGAAACGCCCCAAAACGCAACGTGGACACATCACATTTTTTTGAAAGAAAACAGAGGTGTTTTTTGCAAATGCCTACCTGTAGATTTTGGCCTCTAGCTCAGCCGGCACCTAGGGAAACCTATCAAACCTGTGCAGTTTTGAAAACTAGAGACCTAGGGGAATCCAAGATGGGGTGACTTGTGGGGCTCTGACTAGGTTCTGTTACCCAGAATCCTTTGCAAACCTCAAACTTTGGCTAAAAAAACACATTTTTTTCACATTTCGGTGACAGAAAGTTGTGGAATCTGAGAGGAGCCACAAATTTCCTTCCACCCAGCGTTCCCCCAAGTCTCCCGATAAAAATGGTACCTCACTTGTGTGGGTAGGCCTAGCGCCCACGAAAGGAAATGCCCCAAAACACAACGTGGACACATCAAATTTTTTCACAGAAAACAGAGGTGTTTTTTGCAAAGTGCCTACCTGTGGATTTTGGCCTCTAGTTCAGCTGGCCCCGGGGGGGGGCAGAAATGGCCTAAAATAAATTTGCTCCCCCGACCCCCCAACCCCCCCGGGAGCGACCCTTGCCTACGGGGTCGCTCCCCCTGCGTGATATTGGCGCCAAAAAAAAAAATCCCCGGTGCCTAGTGGTTTCTGCCCCCTTGGGGGCAGATTGACCTAAAATTGACCTAAAATCGGCCAATCTGCCCCAAGGGGGGCAGAAATGGTCTAAATACAATTTGCCCCCCAGGGGAGCGACCCTTGCCTAATGGGTCGCTCCCCATCTCTAAAAAAACAAACAAACAAACAAAAAAATGTTGCCCTGGCGCCTAAAGGTTTCTGCCCCCCCCTGGGGGCAGATCGTCCTAATAATAGGCCGATCTACCCCCAGGGGGGGCAGAAATGGCCTAAAATAAATTTGCCCCCCCCTGGGAGCGACCCTTGCCTACGGAGGTGACCTCGTCCAAGGCACACGGGAACTGGAGCCTTGGAAGAGGTCACCTCATCCAAGGCACGGAACTGGTTAAAACCATACACACGACACAAATCACATAGAAAGCATCTGGAAAACAAAGTACGTTGCAAGGAAACTGAAAAACAAAGCAACATCATCAAGGTGTGGATGTGTCAAAACTTATCCTATCAATAAGCCTTTGGCTGAATATTGCAGAGTATCAACTCCCTAGCTGTTTCCAAAACACTCAACTCCACACATTCTCACAACTACAGTTCATTGTACAGTCACAGTCATACATCATATGACATACAGTCATGAGAAGTAACGATGTATGAGATCTTCTTGCGAGTGAGCCCCTTCCTCTTCACCACCGTCATCCTCAGTTGGCGTTTCAGCATTCTCACCTGGTGCCACTGCAGACTCCCCCTCCTCCAGGATGTACGGGATATTCCTCCGCAGGGCGATGTTGTGGAGCATGCAGCATGCCACAGTAATCTGACACTTTCTCAGGTGAGTAGAGGAGGGCTCCACCATTCCTGTCCAGACACTGAAATCTGGCCTTCAGGAGCCCAAAAGCCCACTCCACTGCCCGCTGTGTTCTTCCATGGGCCCCATTGAAGCATACTTCCCCTGGCGTAGTTGGATTCCACATCAGCGTCAATAACCAAGGATGGTTTGGATATGCTGAGTCTCCTGGAGTGGGACATAGGAGCAACAATGAGTCACTCACTTCATGACTGTAGCACCTGACATGGCTCACACACAATCAGGCCAATCAGGACAGATGTGACTTACCAACCAGCCAGGCCCTCTTTGGTTGCAGTTGTGACATCAGCTGGGGAATGGTGCTGTTTCGCATTATGAAGGAATCATGTGCTGATCCTGGATAACGGGCACACATGTTTGAGATGTAGAGGTCCGCCAAACAGACAACTTGTATGTTGATGGAATGGAAGTTCTTTCTGTAGCGACAGACTTGTTCAGTGGCCTGCGGTGGCACCAAGCCTCATGTGAGCCATCAAAGGCCCCTACCATACGTGGGATGTGGGCAAAATCATAGAAGCCAGCCTTCACATTGGCTAAATCCTCACGTCGAGGGAACCTGATATAGCTGTCAATGTGTTTCAACATTGCTGAGAGGAAATCCTTCAACACCAGACTGAACATATATTGGGACATACCAGCCACTGTATGTTGGAGGACCCTGTGGCCAGGAAGTGAAATACTGACATGACTTCTACAGAAGATGGTATGCAGTATGGATTACTGTTAGCTGGCATCAGATCTGGCTCCAACTGACAGCATAAGTCCACTATTATTTGCCTACTCAGATGGTATAACTGGATGATGTGGCGTTTTCCCATGGTCTGAAGGTCTGGCAATGGACGGTAGATAGGAGGTTGTCACATTTTCCCTCTTCCTGGGTACCTATGTGTGAAAAGACATGATTTGTGACATTAGTCACTATGTCCTTAGCAACATACATGATGTGTGCCAACAATGTCATGTAACAATGCGGTTCTGACTGGATAGACATGGCGCTAGTACACATCACAGCTGGCAACTACACAAGGGTCAAATATGAGCCCCGTGGTTGTTGTTAGACCTGGCATCCTTGGCGTGGTCTCCCCTGACTTTTTGCCTCTACTTCCCAGGTTATTGCTGTGTGCTGGACTCTGTTTTTGCTGTTTTTGTTACTCTGGGCATTTTACCAATGCTGACTAGTGCTAAAGTGTCAGTGCTCTGTATGTGAAATTGTATGTGTAATTGGCTTCTCCATAATTGGCATATTTGATTTACTAGTAAGTATCTAGTAAATTGCACTAGAGGTGCCTAGGGCCTGTAAATCAAATGCTACTAGTAGACCTGCAGCACTGATTGTGCCACCTACATAAGTAGCCCTGCAGTGTCTGTGTGTGCAGTTTTAAACTGGCAATTCGACTTGGCAAGTGTGCCCACTTGCCAGGCCCGAAACTTCCCTTATTATACTTCTAAGGTACCCCTAATGTAGGCCCTAGGTAGCCCCATGGGCAGGGTGCAGTGTATGTTAAAGGAGGGACATATACTGATATGTTTTGCATGTCCTAACAGTGAAATACTGCCAAATGTGTTTTTCACTGTTGCAAGGACTATCTCTCTCATAGGTTAACATGGGGGCTGCCTTTAAATATTCTTAAAGTGCAGTTTCCCTTTGAGAACAGATAGATATTTGGAGTTTGGAGTCTCTGAACTCACAATTTAAAAATACATATTTTAGTGAAGTTGGTTTTTAGATTGTTAGTTTGCAAATGCCACTTTTAGAAAGTATGCATGTTCTTGTTTTAACCATTCTGTGACTCTGCCTGTTTGTGGATTCCCTGTCTGCGTCAGACTGACAGTTGGGCGGTTTGTGAATCTCCTCTAGACGGTTACACAAATTGAGCTTGGGTGTAGCCTGCATATCCTGATGAGCCATCTGGGCTAGAGTGGAGTGAGGAGTGGTCACTTACACCTGAATGGGTTGAGCCTCCCCTTACACAAAGCAGTCTCTAACCCCGTGGTGAGTGTCTGAGGCCTAGACTGGACAAGGCAGGATCATGTAAACAACAGAGACTTTTCTTTGAAGTTGGGCAACTTCAAAGGCAGAAAGGGGTATAAGTAGTGGACCCAAAACCTCAAGAGGAACCTCTGCCAAGGTGAAGAGCTGAAGAGCTGAGGAGAAGTGCTGCCCCTGCTTGTGATTGTGCTTTGTTGTGGGATCCTGCATTTGCTGCTTTTGCCTGTGAAAGCATATTCCTGCTTGAGAAGAATCTCTAAGGGCTTTGATGGAGCTTTCCTCCTGTTTTAGAAGCCTTAGGGACAGCAAAGGCTTCAACCAGTCTCTGAGTCTGCATGCTGTGGACTCTAGCTTGTCAGAGTGTGCCATTCCAGTCCCTGGGCCCCTGAGAGGGAATTTCTGGCAAAATCCTGTGAAACGATGCCGGACAACGCCGTGCGACTTTGCAAGGATGCCGCTGCACGGAACCCGTGACGCTGTCTGCACCTGAAGCCGTGGACCTCGAAGAAGTGCGATGACCCAGCTGACATTGCAAGCCCTGCATCACTGACGCTGCTGACATCCCAAGAACTCACAAGATCGGAGTGTCATAGCACCGACATTCGTGACAGCCGACTCCCTCGCAGCACCTGTGACCCTATGATGTGACTGCGAACCCATGACGTCGCCTCGCAGCATCATAACTTCGCCGGACTTCGACTTTGCTGGAGGTGCCCAGGGACCAACTCTTTGCAACAGACACTGCCTCACCGCTCTGCAACAAGGACCCGACCCCTCTTCGTGACGCCTCTGCTCCTTCGCCTCACGATACTGGAACCGACATCGCCCCGGATCCAGCAGCACCTCACTCCCCAACTTCGTGCACTGGCCTGTTTTCCATACTTTTGCTAAGGTACTGCACCTGGGGGTCTGTGTGGCTCCATTGAAGGAGCCAGTGGTGTTGCATTGTGGGAATCGACTCAGTCACAACGCTGCTTAACATTAATTTGCAGCATTGGTGCTTCTAGGCACTATTTTTTTGTTTTTAATTGCTAAAATCATATTTTTAATTGGGGATTTTTTTTGTATTTGGTCTTATTTTATTAAGATAAATAGGGGCTATTTTTCTAACTTGGTGTTGATTCATTTTGTAGTGTTTTCACTGTATTACTGTGTGTGTTGGTACAGATATTTTACACATGTTGTCTGGGTTAAGCCTTTCTGCTTGTGCCAAGCCACCAAGAGGGTGAGGAGGGGTTAACCAGGCGTGTTTCTCCTTTGTCCTGACTAGAGTGAGGGTCCTTGCTTGGACAGGGGACAACCAGACTGCCAACCAAAGACCCTGTTGGAAATGGCCTTTTTTGCAGGGTCATCCCCAGTTTTTTGCCTCCTGCCTCCTATTTTTTCTGACCTGCTGCTGTTGGCTTTTGAACTCTGAGCACTTTACCACTGCTAACCAGTGCTAAAGTGCATATGCTCTCTGTGTAAATTGTATGTAATTGGTTTATCCATGATTTGCATATTTGATTTACTAGTAAGTCCCTAGTAAAGTGCACCACTGGTGCCAGGGCCTGTAAATCAAATGCTACTAGTGGGCCTGCAGAAAGTAGCTCTGTAATAATGTCTCAGACCTGCCATTGCAGTGTCTGTGTGTGCAGTTTTAACTGTAAATTCAACTTGGCAAGTGTACCCACTTGCCAGCCCTAAACCTTCCCTTTTCTTACATGTATGGCACCCCTAAGGTAGGACCCAGGTAGCCCAAGGGCAGGGTGCAGTGCATGGATAAGGAGGGACATATAGTAATGTGTTTTATATGTCCTGACAGTGAAATATTGCTAAATTCGTGTTTCACTGGTGCAAGGCCTATCCCTCTCATAGGTTAACATGGGGGCTACCTTTAAATCTGATTAAAGTGTAGATTCCCTTTGGGAGTGGATGGATATGTGGAGTTTGGAGTCTCTGAGCTCACAATTTAAAAATACATCTTTTAGTAAAGTTGATTTTAAGATTGTGTGTTTGAAAATGCCACTTTTAGAAAGTGAGCATTTTCTTGCTTATACCATTTCTGTGACTCTGCCTGTTTGTGGATTCCCTGTCTGGGTCAGTTTGACAGTTGGGCTGGGTGCACCTCACACTAGACAGTGACAAAAAAAGGAACTGGGGTGTAGTCTGCATTTCCTGATGAGCCATCTGTGCTAGGAGGGAGGGGAGGAGTGGTCACTAACACCTGAAAGGGCTGTGCCTGTCCTCACACAATGCAGTCTCCGACCCCCTGGTGAGTGTCTGGGGCCTGGCCTGGGAAAGGCAGATTTCACATTCAAAAGAGACTTTACTTTGAAGTAGGCCTACTTCAAAGGAGAAATTGGGTATAAGAAGGGCACCCAAAACCACAGACTTTAGATCACTTCTGGACATCAAGAGGAACCTCTGCCTGGAGAAGAGCTGAAGAGCTAAGAAGTGCTGCCCTGCCTGTGACTGTGCTTTGTGGAGCTATCCTGCAGTTGCTGCTTCTGCCAGAGTAAGAGGGCAAAGACTGGACTTTGTGTGCCTTCCATCTTGTGAAGAAACCTCCAAGGGCTTGATTTAGAGCTTGCCTCCTGTTGTTTGAAGACTCAGGGACAGCAAAGACTTCTCTCTGCCAGCACCTTGAGTCTCTGGAGAGACTCCTGCTGGGACAAGTGGCGCACTATCCAGTCCCTGGGCCCTTGAAAGGAAAGCTGGTGGAAATCCAAGGAAATCGACTTCGGACAACTTCGGACTGACGCCGCTGCTGAATCCGGTGACACCACCTGCACCCAACGCCATGACCTTCGCTGGAACGCGATGATCTTCGCAGGCCTGACGCCGCTGCAGCCCCACTGAAGTCCATGACTCAGTGGAAGTTGCTGCACCACGTCGTGACCGATGCCGCGCAAAGTGCGCGGATTCAACGTTGCGCACAGACGCCGCGATCCCCGACTTCGCGCATCAACTTGTTTTCACTCTTCACCAAAGGTACTGTACTTGGGGGTCTACGCAACTCCGTGTCCGGCACCGCTGGTGTCGGCTTGTTGGGAACGACTCCGTCACAACACCGTGTTAACACCTCATCGAAGCACTTTGTGTTTCTAAGCACTATTTTTGAGTTTAATTTTAAAAATTCATAACTTGACTTGTGTATGTCGGATTCTTGTCATTTTGGTCTTGTTTTGTTTAGATAAATATTTCCTATTTTTCTAAACTGGTGTTGTGTCATTTTGTAGTGTTTTCATTAAGTTACTGTGTGTGTTGGTACAAATACTTTACACCTAGCACTCTGAAGTTAAGCCTACTGCTCTGCCAAGCTGCCAAGGGGGTAGGCAGGGGTTAGCTGAGGGTGATTCTCTTTTACCCTGACTAAAGTGAGGGTCCTTGCTTGAACAGTGGGTAACCTGACTGTCAACCAAGGACCCCATTTCTAACATACCCTATTTCTAACAGTTGTCAACACGTTGTCACGATTCACCCTGGGCTTACCGTCGAGGTTGTTGAGAGGTGGTGAACGGCCCGGTTCCTGCAGGTCCTCCTTTGGCCGAGGTAGGGGCGACCCCTTCTGGTAGCCACGGTGCTGTTTGACAATATTAAGCCACTACAGTCCGTGCCCTCCAGAAGGAGTCCCAGAGGAAAAACCCCAAAAAGGGTAAAAAACCTCCAACAGGAACTCCCTGAAACAGAAGGAGGACACAAGGACGTTAGGACGGAAGATACTGGAGTTCAGGAATACTGGAGACGAGCCGCGGATTTGCCTGCGGCACGCCCACGGGCCACCGCAGCGCGACAGTAGGTCCCCCCCCCCCCTGAGGCCCCAGGTTTGTGAGGGAAAAGCCAGAAAAAGCGACAGACCAAAAGAGGGGCATGAACTGAAGGGGCATCTTCCCAGGAACACTCACTCATAGGGTAGCCTTTCCAATGAATAAGATATTGGAGGCGTCCATGGAAAAACCGAGAGTCACAGATTTCCTGGACCTCGTATTCGGGCACATTATCAATCAACAGAGGGGAGGACAGGAGAATTGTCTGTGAAACGGATCAGAAAGGTAAGGTTTAAGTTGTGAGACATGGAACACAGGATGTATCTTCCAAGTCTGGGGCAGACGAAGACGCACAGATACTGGATTAATCTTCTGGAGAATCAGGAATGGACCATAATAATGAGGTTTAAATTTGTTCTGGGTAAGTCGGAGAGGTAAAAATCTAGAGGAAAGCCAAACCTTATCATGGACCTGATACTAGGGAGCCTCACAACGTCCTTTATCAGCCATCCTTTTCATGCGTGACTTAGTGGCCACAAGGTTAGAATGGATAACACGTTGGACACCCCGTAGCTGCCGAACATTGGAGGAGATGGCAGGAAGATTGGAACTATCTTTCAGGGGAGTTGGGAAGGCCTTAGGATGGAAACCGTAAGATCCATAGAAAGGGGAGACTTTTGAGGCACTGTGTATTGAGTTGTTGTAGGAGAATTCTGCAATTGGTAAATAGGTAGACCAATTACTCTGCGTAGCATTGCAGAAGCTGCGTAAATATTGTTTGAGGCCTTGATTTAGTCGTTCCATCTGTCCATTAGTTTGAGGATGGAACCCTGATGATAAGGCCACTTCGATTCCCAAGATCTTACAGAATTGTTTCCAGAATCGGGAGATATATTGAGGAACCGATCTGAGATAATGACCTGAGGCAATCCATGAAGTCGAAAGATTTCTTGTGTAAAGATTTGGCTTAATTCCTTTGCCGTTAGTAACTTTCTTAACAACGTGAAATGAGCCATTTTAGTGAAGGAGTCAACGGTTACCATAATTACTTGATTTCCCACTGAAGAGGGTAAAGAGCACATGAAATCAGTGGAGATAGTGTGCCATGGACCTGGGGGAACAGGTAATGGGCGAAGTAATCCTGCTGGTTTAGTACGGGGCATCTTGACTTGAGCACATATAGGACAGGATGATACATGGTCTTCAGTATCCACCTTGAGAGTTGGCCACCAGAAGGAGCGAAGCAGAAGCTCTTGGGTAGCTTTCATTCCGCGATGACCTGCGATGGGGGAGTCATGGCACATGCGTAAGGCTTCAGTCTGAACTAACTTAGTGGGTAAGAACAGGGCCTTATTATTGTAATAGTATCCTTGATCTATATGAAGTTGTGGGCGCAACTTATTCAGCTCTGTAGTTCCTAGACGGGAATATTCGGACTTGACCTGGTCTAGAAATGTCTGTACTAAACCAATGATCTTGTTACTTTCAAATAGGTTCTGTACAGGAGAATCGCTACACTCAGGGTAACGCCGAGACAAGGCATCGGCCAGGATATTCTGAGAACCAGGGATGTATGTGATATAAAAGTCATATTGACTGAAAAAGAAGGCCCATCGAGCCTGCCGGCTATTCTGACATTGAAAGTTTCTCAAGCATTGTAGGTTTCGGTGATCTGTCCGGGCTTCAAAGGGTTCTTTCGAGCCCATCAGGAAGTGTCTCCATTCCGTGTACGTGGTCTTCAAGGCGAGTAACTCCTGTTCTAACACTGAATAATTCCGCTCTGAATCGGATAAGATGTGTGAAAGGTAGAATACAGGGTGCTCTAACTCATCATCGTCTTGTTTTTGCAGTAAAGCAGCCCCTATGGCACTTTCGGAGGCGCCTGCGACAACGATGAACTGTTTGCTGGTGTCTGGGTGCCGTAAAATGGGAGCTTGAATGAAGGCTTTCTTTAAGTCTTGAAAGGCTAACTCTGCGTCTTGTGTCCAACAAAAGCCCTTCTTTAGATTGTCTTTTTTAAGGGTTTGAGTAATGTAACTGGTTCTCTGGGCAAAGTCCGCTATAAATTGTTGATAGAAATTGGCCAATCCCAAAAAACACTGAGTTTCTTTGATGGAAGAGGGAGACGGCCAATCCAGTATAGCTTGCACCTTATCTACGTCCATGGCGACCCCAGTTTGGTTAATGCAATATCCCAAGTATTTTACCTCTGTTCGATCAAACTCGCACTTTTCTGGTTTGCAGAATAAATGGTGTTGTCTGAGTCTCTCTAGGACTTGGAGAACATGTTTAGAGTGTTGTTCTGGGTAGACAGAAAATATTCAAATGTCGTCTAAATAAACAACCACTGTTTGCTGTAGAAGATTGGAAAAAATAGAGTCCATGAACCTTTGAAAAATGGAAGGGGCATTGGTGAGTCCAAATGGCATTACTCGATATTCATAGTGACCGAAAGGTGTCCTGAAGGCGGTCTTCCACTCATCCCCTTCCTTTATGCTTAAAAGATAGTATGCTCCTCTGAGATCCAGCTTGGTGAATCTCTTTGCCCCCTGACAGCTTCCAAGATGTCCTTAATAAGAGGTAGCGGGTACCGATCCTTAGTAGTGATCTTGTTTAATCCTCTAAAATCAATACAGGGACGCAAATCTTTTGTCTTCTTAGGCACAAAGAAAAGAGGAGCCCCTGCAGGTGAAGAGGAGGGAGCAATCAATCCACTCTGTATGTTCTCCTCTACGTATTCCTTAAGGATCTGCTTCTCAGGTTCTGTTAGAGAGTACATTTGCCCAAAAGGAACCACAGCACCTGGTTCCAAAGGAATGGCGCAATCATATTCTCTATTGGGTGGCAGTTCAGGTCTTTCTGGTTTCTGGAATACATTGCCATATTCTTGATAATGACTGGGTACTCCCTGTAGGACGTTAATAGAACATCCCACCTTAGGGGGTGCTGTTAAAAGGCTTTTTGGGGACCAATAGTCTCCTGCTAGGTAGCAGTGGTGTTGGCAGAAGTGAGAGGATAAAGAAATAGTTATTGTTTCCCAGTTGATGTAAGGGTTATGCCGTGTGAGCCATGGAATTCCCAGGATCATAACGTGATGTGGTGACGAAATTAAATCGAACGAAAGATTTTCTTGGTGTTTCCCGAATTGGAGACAGAAGGTAGGGGTGGTATACTGTACCGGTCCTGAGGCCAAGAGTGATCCATCCACCGTGTGGACTTGTTCTGGTACCTCCTTATGTATTTGCACAATCTGTCTTTCCCTTGCCCATGCTTCATCTAAATAAATACCACTGGCTCCACAGTCCAACAAGGCCAGGGTTCTTTCTTCCCGGCCATCAGTTAAGTGGAGGATAACTGGTAAAAGGAAAAGAGCAGTTCCTTCATCCCTAGAAGAACAAATGGAAGGTATTTCGCGATATCCCATCCTCACCCTTCTCACTGAGGACGGGAATTGGCGTTTCTCAAAGGCTTGGCTGGACGGACGGGACAGGTGCGTATTAGGTGACCAGCTGCACCACAATACAGAAACAGTCCCTTCCTTCGTCTGTTTTCTCGTTCACTAGATGATAAAGGCCCTCGAGCCGTTTCGATTTGCATCGGCTCTTCCTCGGTAGCACCCTTGGTTTCAGGACGAACTTCTTCGGTACGATGAGGGAAGGTGCGAGACGTCACTGAGTGTGATGGTAAACGACTCTTCTTTTTCTCCATTCTTCACGCATTTAACCGATATTCTATCGTCAAGGTCTGATCCATCAACCCCTTAAGATTCTCTATTCTGGCAGAGTGCACCAGTTTATCCTTAATGTCCTCTCTGAGGCCCCTGCGAAACAGAGTCACCAAGGTACGTTTCACCCAGGACGTCTCTGCTGCCAATTGTCTGAAACGAGTGATGTATTGTAATACATCCTGATTTCCTTGTTGGATATCGCAGAGAGCTTCTTCTGCTGAAGACTCGAGTCCAGGGCGCTCAAACATCTGCTTAAAGGTAGTGACAAAGCTGGAATAATTAGACAGGCTAGGGTCATTGCTTGCCACTAAAGGAGTTGCCCATGCTAAGGCTGGCCCAGATAGGGTGCTAATCAAATACCCCACCTTGGGCTTGTCTTGCACAAATTGTGAGGGGCGAAATGCGAAATAAACTGTCAAGGCATCCAGGAATTCTCTCAATTTGAGAGGATCCCCGGAGAAACGAGGTGTAGTGGCGGATAACGTGGGAACATCAGTGGTTCTAGAGGCAAAGGCTTGTCGGTAGACAGTGTTTTCGGCACGTAGCTGTTGGAGTTCTTGAGCCTGTTGTTGTTGAGTCATGAGCAGGGTCTGGCTTGTTGATTCTGTATTCATCACTGGATTATCCATGGTTCCGGACTGCAACTGGAGTTTTTGGCGTTGCAATCTGTCACGATTTACCCTGGGCTTACCGTTGAGGTTGTTGAGAGGTGGTGAACAGCCCCGGTTCCTGCAGGTCCTGCTTTGGCCGAGGTAGGGGCGACCCCTTCCGGTAGCCACGGTGCTGTTTGACAATAGTAAGCCACTACAGTACGTGCCCTCCAGAAGGAGTCCCAGAGGAAAAACCCCAAAAAGGGTAAAAAAACCTCCAACAGGAACTCCCTGAAACAGAAGGAGGACACAAGGACGTTAGGACGGAAGATACTGGAGTTCAGGAATACTGGAGACGAGAGACAGGTCAAGAATAACTGGCTTCACAAGAGGAAACCAGCCGGAGCGTGACTACCACCACAGGAGTGTTGCAACGCAATGAGAAAGAAGCTGAATTCCCCTTATATACCCCTAGACAGGAAGTGGAAAACAGGAAGTAGAAATACCACCATCTTGGATTGGGGAAGAGGTTATAACTAAGAATAAAGAACATGCGTCTGAAAAAAGAGAAACAATGCATGCTGGGAAGAGAGGAGGTGAAGAGCATGCTGGGAAGGGGAAAGGCATGCATAAAAGAGAATCATGTGCAGACATCCGGCTTTTGCTTGTGTGGCCGGTAAGTGGTGTAAAGGAGGGGGTACCGGGAATCCCCAGGTGATATTGGCTCATTGCAAGTACTGTTGAACCTAATGCGCCAAACGAGGCAAGGACCGTGACCCGATTCGGGTCCTCCGGTCCTGCCGCGTCTGTCAAGGAATCCGTGGCCGGAGAAAAGGGGCGCGGCGAGTGCCCACATGTGTCCACAACACAGATTCGGGCGACACTCAACTATCTGCTACACAATTGCCCATCAAAATGTGACTGTATTTTCCGACTGCCACAAATACAGTCTGCGGTAGTGGACTGTGCCACGCCATCATATACCATCCATGCTCTGCAGTACACTACACTGGTGGTTGTGAAGTTAAACCTACAAGACAGATTTAGGATGTTTGTAATGATATGAAACTTATATTGTTGTTGTGGTGCATTTTATAATGCCATATACAGCATTTCAAGCCACCTAAATGGCAGATGCCTTATCTACTCCACTGGACATTAGGAACCACCCACGTACACAGGCGGAAGTTATCCGTGCATTAGGTGGTTCCTAATATGGCAGACACAGCCATAGGCTAATGTTGTTGCCTGTGGTAGTCACGGGCCAATGGCTGTGTCTGTGGCCGGTGATGACTGCATACATGGTGTACTTGTATGCTGCATTCTGCAAAATCAGTCACTTGTCTCCTGACATTGCTGCCAACAACACCTCCACCACTTCAGCTGCAGTGTGCCACCTCTGGGAGCAATCCTACTACATCCTACAGGATAAAGGGCCCCTTCCTTCCCTTCAGAGGAGCTGGGGAGGCTTGTGAGTGAGGTCTTTCCCCTGTGTGGACAGCTCCAAGGCTCACCAGAGGAGCCCGTAAATACCTCATTGGCACAATTGACTCTGTTCAACACCATCCTTGTCCGCCTCACAAGCAACAATGTGCCCCTGTGTGCCAGTTAGACTTCTTGTGTGCCTGTTGTCACAGTCTGTGTGGTATCAATGGGATATTGTGCAGGTATTGGTAACCGGTACTATATGTTGTGTTCAATCACATTGTGTTGTATGATGTTTTTTGGGGTCCTAGATCCTCTGTGTTGAATGCACATAACAAGGTAAGGAGACTTTACTGCCATCCAATGAGATTTCTTTGTTTATGAATGTTGTACATGTTAGACAACATGTATGTGCATGACAACATGAGCTGTGTATGCATCTTGTCTGACTCATTGGAGCATCTTGTAAGCAATATGTATTGTGTCACATATCTTTCACCCTACATCAGGCCTTCCCAAACTGTTGCCTGGAAGGCATGTCATGCCTCAATGTGCCCTTCAGGGTGCCACCCAAGCCACAAGCCACATTGCTGATGGCCACATGATATACTGTCATGCATTGAAGTGATGGAAATGTTAGTGTCACGTAGGTTCTGTATGCTCAGCCTGCAGAAACATGGGCCCGTTAAATGTACCTCTCAATATGGGACACAGCCCAGGCTGTGGGAGAATAACTGTGGCTATGCAATGGTGGAACATGCCCACTCCCTTTAGACTTGCAGATCCTGTCATGCGGCCAATATGAGGCTCTAGTGGAAAAACATGCCTTGAACACCTCAGTCTATTGACTAGTTTAGGAATGGGTACTGATGTAAATCCCAGAACTAGTCCATGTGTGCATTTTGCATCATTAGCAACACAAAAGGATGATGGACGGAGTGCTGAGCAATGCAAACACTCACCCCCAGTCACAGATCTGGGTTTAATCCATCGTTCTTTTGCTCACCATACCACCCCAGTTTGGACACAGCCATATGCAAATCAGTCTTGACCCTGTTCCTCATGGGAACAGTCCAGCCTGAACTGCCAGGCCAGGTTCTCCCTGGACCAGAAACAAGCATCCTGGGACCGGTTTCAGGGTATCACCCTTCATCAGCCAGGCTAGCTTGAATCCAGTGGCACAGTGAGCAAGAGACCCACGTCTGGGCAGACCCTTTCCACTTAGGGCAACTTTAGCAACACAAAAGGATGATGGACAGAGTGATGAACAATGCAAACACTCAACCCCAATCACAGATCTGGGTTTAATCCACCGTTCCTTTGCTCACCATACCACCCCAGTTTGAACCCAGCCACATGCAAATCAGCCTTGACCCTGTTCCTCATGGGAACAGTCCAGCCTGAACTGCCAGGCCAGGTTCTCCCTGGACCAGAAACAAGCATCCTGGGACTGGTTTCAGGGAATCACCCTTCATCAGCCAGGCTAGCTTGAATCTAGTGGCACAGTGAGCAAGGAACCCACGTCTGGGCATACCTTTCCCACTAAGGGCAACTTTAGGAACACAAAAGGATGATGGACGGAGTGCTGAACAATGCAAACACTCACTTCCAGTCAACGATCTGGGTTTAATCCATTGTTCTTTTGCTCACCATACCACCCCAGTTTGGACCCACCCATAAGCAAATCAGTCTTGACCCTGTTCCTCATGGGACCAGTCCAGCCCGAATTGCCAGGCCAGGTTCTCCCTGGTCCAGAAACGAGCATCCTGGGACCGGTTTCAGAGTATCACCCTTCATCAGCCAGGCTAGCTTGAATCTAGTGGCACAGTGAGCAAGGGACCCTTGTCTGGTTTTGTGATGTAATTTTGCAACATTGCCAATGAGTGCCTTTGACTCATAACATGATCCTTACTCCCACAGCTCTGTCACTTTCACAAAAATCATATTTGTCTTGCACAGGCTTAATGCACAAATGACAAACCCACAGTGCAGACAGTGTGTAGATTCCTGGGAGGCCATGATATGTGACTCAGTAGCTTGGTTACATAGCACAAATTGTACAATGCATACCTTTGTAAGGTGGATGCCATCTCTGTAGTTTAGAAACATATGTCCAAGGGAGTGTCCTTTGGTACAGGTACATACCACAGAAACTCACCCTAAAGTGTCATGAGTCTGCATTTAGTAGGCCACATGTCCACACATGCACAAAGAAGACACTTTTCGTACCCACCATGCCAGCCCTTTCATTGTCACTCAAGTGTAAAGGTGAAGTTTGTACTATGGTAGTTGCCTGTAGGGACTGCTGAATTTCGGCAGTGAAATGCGTGATGGGTGCTACTGCACCCGCTGCACATCAGCATTGCCGCCGGCTATGTTACGAGCTGGCAGCAATGTTGATGTGACTTTTCCGCTGAGCCAGCGGAAAAGTCATAATAGGGAGCCAGAAATACTGCCGGCACTGGCGGTATTCTGGTTCCCGCAGCCTTGGCGGTCCTTTCAAAAGACCAATGAGGTTGTAATGAGGGCCTAAGTCTAACCCACTGCGGGTGACACCAGTTGCTCCAATCTGGGTTTTGCTCTGGCTAACTAGCAGTGCCTCATCTCTACCCAAGGATAGGGATGACTGGGCAGCCGTGCGCATGACATACTTGGCTTCTCAGGGAAGACGTGGTCACTCAGGTCTCATCCGTTTCTCTCATTTACAATTCAGTCTCATTTATAAATGACAAACAGAAGCAGTATGTGTTTTAATAATGAACTTTAATAAAACGACTGCATCTCGGATAGCAAAGCGTGAGCTGCAATAACCAGGACAACACAACATGACAGTATTAGAATTGTGACCAGAATCGTGAAGCATAAAAACAACGCTATCATATTTTCACTATAATCAATGGACTAGCTCCTACCTAGGCTAGGATAGAGCACAGCATGTTAAGCTCTAATTCTGCCCTTCAGGTTCTTCTGGGAAGACATCAACCCCCATACCCGAGCAAAGGCCTGTGGTCTGCGTTGGCATCTGTAGCGAAGCATTCAACAATCAGCATATAGTCGTGGTTCCCTAGCTGGAATCTCCCTCTAACGTGTAAGGGACAAGGAAATGTTTTTATAATGACACAGCTGATGTTCTGAGAAAATGTCCTTACGCAAGGATGTGTGTTTTCTACCAGTGTTGGAGACTAAACTTCTACCACGTTCACCGGCAATGTACCCGTGCTGTAGCCTTTGAAGAAGCACAGAGTGATCAAGAATGTCTTGTTTGAGAACAGAGTGCTGGCCTAGGCAAAAACAGTTAGATAGATGGAAAATAAAACAAGACCGTAAAAATGGTTATTGTAACAACAATAAGACGAAGCTGAATAAAATATATCTAGGTTAAAGTGCCCAGCGGCCTGGTGTGTTAAAATAACGTGCATGGAGCTATAACTGAAATGGCTACACAACAGTGCAAAGTGTAATGTGTCCCAGGGCAGCATCCTTTCATGAGTGTTCCTGATGCCTCCTTCCATATTGTGCAGGTATTGTTTGCATTGTGAGCTTTGGATATTTGTCTCTCAACATATTGTGCATCCCTATGACCTTCCATTGTCTTGAAATGGGGGTAATGTGTGGGTTCACTGCAGGGCTCTTTCATAGGAGGGGTATTATTGTTCTGTGACACATCCATACACATGGGTCATCAATCTGACAACAGTCCATGTCATGCCTGAAATGTGAGAGCGCAATTTGAATTATGAGTGATATGCTGTGGTGTTGCTGTTCTGTGACACAATGTTCTCTGCACTTCACTGTCCCTATGACTTAGATGAACAGACATGTATTTTTGTGGAGTGTGGTAGTGCAGTGTCAGTGACCTGCCCAAAGGGGGCATTTACTGGCTGTGAATTTGTTATTCATTGTAAATGACTCTGACCTGGGAGACACTGACAGGTGTACTTGATGCCTGTAGCTTGAGCCCAAAATCATGTGGATGATGGCACGAAAATCTGTTTTGAGCTTAATGACACAAGTAAGTGTTTTGTCATACCTTCGGTTGTGTCCATGGCAACGTAGATTTAGCGCTCCTTCGATGAGCAGCAGCAGCAGGACGTGGTTGATGGGGTCCATGGCGTCAGAGGAGGTGTAACACTGCCTGCAGGTGAGTTACCACCTTTATTCTCTCTGTTTCCGTCTGCTGGGATGTGGTGGTGGGATTGCCACAATCACGTTGGTGGTGTGAAGCATTATAATGTCTCTGGCATGAACACTGGCTCCATCAACCTGTTTGGCCTGCCTTGTCACTGCGGCGGTCGGCGTTGTCTGCCGGTACCGGCGGGACCACTGCGGTCTTTGCTCTATGGGACTGCCAACATCTTAATATGGTGGTCGGACTGCCGCCGCCACCATGGCAGTACATGGACCCTCAAAGTCATAATCAGGCCCTAAGGACCTGATTTAGGTATTGGTGATTGTTAGAAATGGGGTCCTTGGTTGACAGTCAGGTTACCCCCTGTTCAAGCAAAGACCCTCACTCTAGTCAGGGTAAAAGAGAATCACCCCCAGCTAACCCCTGCTTACCCCCTTGGTAGCTTGGCAGAGCAGTAGGCTTAACCTCAGAGTGCTAGGCGTAAAGTATTTGTACCAACACACACAGTAACTCAATGAAAACACTACAAAATGACACAACACAGGTTTAGAAAAATAGGAAATATTTATCTAAACAAAACAAGACCAAAACGACAAAAATCCACCATACACAAGTCAAGTTATTAATAAAAAATCAAAAAGAGTCTTTAAGTAGTTTTAAAAACACACTAGCGCTGCTAGAGTGAAAATGTACCTGGTGTGCGTCAAAAATAACCCCGCACGGGCGGGCGTGCGTCGAAAATAACTCTGCACGGCGGTACTCGAGTCAAAAATCCAGCCGCACGATGAGTTGACGATCCAGCCGCACAGGTTGCGATCTCCCAGCCTCCGTCAGCGATGCTGCGCGTCGTTTCTCCTGCTCCGTGCGTCGATTCTCCGGTCGCGTTTCCTGCGAGCGTCGTTTCTCAGCCGCAGAGCTGGCGGTGCGTCGTTTTTCAGCCGCCGATCGGATTCGCGTCGATCTTTTCCCCGCACGGCGCTCTGTGCGTGGATTTTCTTGTCTTTAGGCTGCCAGCTTCTCCTTTCAGGGTCCCAGGAACTGGATGGGCACCACAGGGCAGAGTAGGAGTCTCTCCAGAGGCTCCAGGTGCTGGCAGAGAGAAGTCTTTGCTGTCCCTGAGACTTCAAACAACAGGAGGCAAGCTCTAGATCAAGCCCTTGGAGATTTCTTCTCAAGATGGAAGGCACACAAAGTCCAGTCTTTGCCCTCTTACTCTGGCAGAAGCAGCACTGCAGGAAAGCTCCACAAAGCACAGTCACAGGCAGGGCAGCACTTCCTCCTCAGCTAACAGCTCTTCTCCAGGCAGAGGTTCCTCTTGATTCCAGAAGTGTTTCTAAAGTCTGTAGATGTGGGTGCCCTTCTTATACCCATTTTAGTCTTTGAAGTCACCTTTCTTCAAAGGGGACTCACACCTACTTGTGAAATCCTGCCTTGCCCAGGCAAGGCCTCAGACACACACCAGGGGGTTGGAGCCGGCATTGTTAGAGGCAGGCACAGTCCTTTCAGATGAGAGTGACCACTCCACCCCTCCCTCCTAGCAGAGATGGCTAATCAGGAAATGCAGGTTACACCCCAGCTCCCTCTGTGTCACTGTCTGGTGTGAGGTGAAAAACAACCCAACTGTCAAACTGACCCAGACAGGGAATCCACAAACAAGGCAGAGTCACAGAATGGTTAAAGCAAGAAAATGCTCACTTTCTAAAAGTGGCATTTTCAAACGCACAATCTTAAAATCAACTTTACTAAAAGATGTATTTTTAAATTGTGAGTTCAGGGACCCCAAACTCCACATGTCCATCTACTCTCTAGGGGAATCTACGCTTTAATCATATTTAAAGGTAGCCCCCATATTATCCTATGAGAGAGACAGTCCTTGCAACAGTGAAAAACGAATTTAGCAGTATTTCACTGTCAGGACATATAAACCACATTACTATATGTCCTACCCTTATCCATACACTGCACCCTGCCCTTGGGGCTACCTAGGGCCTACCTTAGGGGTGCCTTACATGTAAGAAAAGGGAAGGTTTAGGCCTGGCAAGTGGGTACACTTGCCAAGTCGAATTTACAGTGTAAAAATACACACACAGACACTGCAGTGGCAGGTCTGAGACATGATTACAGAGCTACTTATGTGGGTGGCACAACCAGTGCTGCAGGCCCACTAGTAGCATTTGATTTACAGGCCCTGGGCACCTCTAGTGCACTTTACTAGGGGCTTAACAGTAAAACAAATATGCCAATCATGGAGAACCAATTACGTACACATTTTAAACAGGAGCACTTGCACTTTAGCACTGGTTAGCAGTGGTAAAGTGCCCAGAGTAACAAACACAATAAAATCAGAGTCCAGCACACATCAACAACCTGGGGAACAGAGGCAAAAAGTTAAGGGAGACCACGCCAAGGATGAAAAGTCTAACACGTGTCCCCCCCAGCTAAAAGTGGGGAGCAACTACCCAACCTCATGGGATTTCTCATCACTAAGGCGGAAGAACCTGGACAGACCATCAGCATTGGCGTGCTCTGTACCAGGACGATGTTCCACCGTAAAGTCCATCCCCTGTAGGGAAATGGACAACCTCAACAGTTTTGGATTCTCACCCCTCATCTGCATTAACCATCTGAGGGGCCTGTGGTCGGTCTGAACTCGGAAGTGAGTCCCAAACAAGTAGGGTCTTAGCTTCTTAAGTGCCCAGACCACAGCAAACGCTTCGCGTTCTATGGCACTCCACCTACGTTCCCTGGGTAGTAACCTCCTGCTAATGAAGGCTACGGGTTGATCTAGGCCCTCTTCATTAAGCTGTGAGAGTACTGCTCCAATACCATGCTCTGAGGCGTCTGTTTGCACAACAAACTCCTTGGAGTAGTCAGGTGCCTGCAGCACAGGTGCTGTGCACATGGCAGCCTTCAGGGCATCAAAAGCGTTCTGGCAAGCCTCTGTCCAGATCACTTTCTTGGGTTGCTTCTTGGAAGTCAACTCAGTTAAGGGGGTAACAATGGTACCATATCCCTTAACAAACCTCCGGTAATATCCTGTGAGACCTAAAAAGGCTCTCACTTCAGTCTGGGTCTTGGGAGGCTCCCAAGCCAGAATCGTATCAATCTTAGGCTGTAGGGGTGCCACCTGGCCACTCCCCACCTGGTGTCCTAAGTACACCACAGAACCCTGCCCTATTTGGCACTTGCTCGCCTTAATAGTGAGGCCTGCCTTCTGCAGGGCCTCTAACACTCTCCAGAGGTGTTGCAGGTGTTCCTCCCATGTGGAACTAAACACAGCAATGTCATCCAGGTAGGCGGCACTGAACTCATCCAGTCCTGCCAACACCTGGTTGACCAATCTCTGAAAGGTGGCACGGGCGTTCTTCATCCCAAAGGGCATCACATTGAAGTGGAAGTGCCCATCTGGGGTAGAGAATGCTGACCTCTCCTTTGCCCCCTCAGTTAAGGCAATCTGCCAGTACCCAGATGTTAAATCAAACGTACTGAGGTACTTGGCAGCTCCTAACCGAACAATGAGCTCATCAGCTCGGGGGATGGGGTGTGCGTCAGTCTTGCTGACCGCATTGAGACCCCGGTAGTCCACACAGAACCTAAGTTCTGGAGTGGCACCAGGAGCAGCAGCCTTTGGGACCAAGACCACTGGGCTGGCCCAAGGACTGCTGGAGCGCTCAATAACCCCTAGGGTTAACATTTTGGAGACTTCTTCCTTAATGCAAGCCCTGACCCTGTCAGTCACCCTGTAAACCTTATGTTTAACAGGTGTACTGTCCCCAGTGTCCACATCATGTGTGCACAGGTGTGTGACTCCTGGGATCAGGGAAAACAGCGAGGCGAACTGTCCCAGCACGTGGCGACAGTCCCTCTGCTGTTCCTCAGTCAGGGAGGGGGAGAGGATCACTCCCTCCACAGACCCATCTTTCTCTCCTGCAGACAGGAGGTCAGGAAGAGGATCACTCTCTCCCTCCACCCCGTCATCTGTCGCTAGGAGCATGGATAGCTCAGTTCGCTCAAAGTGTGGTTTGAGGCGGTTGACATGTAGGACCCTCAAAGGGTTCCTGGGGGATTGTAAGTCTACCAGATAGGTGACCTCGCTCTTTCTTTCCACCACCTCAAAAGGCCCAGTCCACTTATCTTGGAGAGCCCTAGGCTCCACTGGTGCCATGACCCACACTTTTTGTCCAGGCTGAAACTCAACCAGAGTGGCATTCTGGTCGTACCACCGTTTCATATCCTCCTGGCTTGCTTCCAGGTTCTCCTGAGCGAGACTCCTGAAGCGGGCAGTCTGGTTTCTAAGTGCCAGCATGTAGCTAAATACATCCTGGGGTGGTTTACTAGGAGCTTTCTCCAAAGCCTCCTTCACCAGACTGAGCGGTCCCCTCACAGGGTGGCCATAGATGAGCTCAAAGGGGCTAAAGCCAAGTCCCTTTTGAGGCACCTCCCTGTAAGCGAACAGAAGGCATGGCAAGAGGACGTCCCACTTACGCCTCAAGGGCTCTGACAGGCCCTGAATCATGCCTTTCAAGGTGCGGTTGAATCTCTCAACCAGACCATTACTTTGGGGGTGGTAAGGGGTGGTGAACTTGTAGGTTACCCCACACACCTTCCACAGAGACTTCATATAAGTGGATATGAAGTTTGTACCTCTATCAGATACCACCTCCTTGGGGAACCCCATGCGGGTAAAAACCCCCATCAAGGCACGTCCCACCACGGGGGCAGTGACCGTCCTTAGAGGAATGGCTTCTGGGTACCGCGTGGCATGGTCCACCAAGACCAGGATGAACCTGTTGCCCATGGCTGTCTTGGGATCAAGAGGCCCCACAATGTCAATTCCTACCCTTTCAAAGGGAGTACTGACTACAGGTAAAGGTTGGAGGGGAGCTTTGCATTTCCCCCCACTCTTGCCACTTGCCTGACAAGTCTGACAAGACCTACAATAAGCAGCTGACTGCTTGTGCATCAAGGGCCAGTAAAAGTGGGAGACAAGCCTCTTATAGGTCTTGTCCTGCCCTAGATGTCCTGCCAAAGGCACATCATGAGCCAAACCCAGTAGGAAGGCCCTGAAGCACTGGGGTACCACCAGCATACGAGCTGACCCAGGCTCAGGAACCTTAGGCTCACTATACAGGAGGCCATCCTCCCAGTAAATCAGGTGAGTACCTGGCGCCTCGCCAGCCGCCTGGGCTGCAGCCTGCTGCCGCAGCCCCTCAAGAGTAGGGCACTCCTTCTGCGCTGTGCAGAATGCTTCCCTGGTGGGTCCCCCTTCCTGCTGCCACTGTGACAGCTCAGGGACCTCCCCCAGTTCAGCCACCTGTTCCCCTGTAGGCTCCGGGGCATCACCCTCAGGCTCTGCCTCCTCCCGGACCGTGGGAACTTCTGGGGCCGGTTTCCCGCGCCCCCTGCCCTTCCTCTTCTTGGCGGTCCCCTGGGCCACTGTTTCAGGCTCCAGGGGCTCTTGACTACCCTGATTGGCTGCCATAGACCGGGTGGATACGCATACCCACCCAGGCAGACCCAACATCTCCAAGTGAGACTTGTGTTCCACCTCCTTCCAAGGGGAATCCTCCAGGTCGTTACCTAGCAAACAATCAACAGGCATGGTTGGACTCACAGCTACTTTCCAGGAACCTGAGACCCCCCCCATTCAAAGGGAACCTGCGCCACTCTGCAGAGGCGCTCAGAGTTGTCTACCGCAACTACTTGGTGAAGTACCTGGGGATCAATCTGCTCTTCAGACACCAGGTGACTCCTCACTGTAGTCACACTGGCTCCTGTGTCTCTCAGAGCCTCCACCCTCTGTCCATTGATGGTCACCCATTGCCTGTACTTCTTAGTGTTATCAGGCACTAGGTTTCTCTGGACCATCTCACTGTCCCCTAGTGAGACAAGGGTCATTTCTGCTGGTTCCCACCCACCTAAAACCAACTCCTCCCCAAGCGCTACACTGGCCAAACCCTGGGACGGTGCACCAGTGGGTGCCGGTGTACTTCTGGGGCATTTGGGGTCCCCCTCACATGACCCACCTGGTCACATGCATAGCACTTACGTGGGGGACCACCTGCCACTGGCTTCCCTTTGGACAACCATGGCTTCTTTTCACTGGGGGGTTGGGAATCCTTACCCTGGGGATCAGTTTGGGGCCCTTTAGAGAACTCCCCCTGTTTGCCCTTACCCCCCCCTTTCTTCTGAGAGGGACCCTGCCCACCCTTGGCGTGGTCTCCCCCATACCTCTTTTGGACCCTGGTGCTCTCCCAGCGGTCCGCTTCCTGTGCAAGCTTCCTGGGGTCAGTCAGCTTGCTGTCAATGAGGTGCTGGCGCAGCTCTGGAAAACATAAACTGTACAAGTGCTCCCAAGCAATTAAATTGTAAAGCCCCTCATACGTGTTTACCTTACTGCCCTTCACCCAACCATCCAGTAACCTGCAAAAAGAATCAACACATTCCAACCATGTTTGGGATTCCTTTCTCTTGTAGGATCTAAACTTCTCCTTGTACTGATCAGGGGTGAGACCATACCTGGTAGGTGAGTTCCTGAGCATCCCCTAAGGCTGTCAGTGTGTCCCTCCCCTCTGCCTCAAAATGCTTCCACAGGGCTGCCCCCCAATGAGCTTCAGGGACCAGGTTCATGTGGAGAGCTGACTCATAACCCTTGAACCACAAGCAGATATCATCATCCCTCTTATAATCCCTCACAAGGTCTTTTGGGATGTGTACCCTTCTCTCAGGCTGCACTGTAGGATTGCTGCCACCATCTCTACTGGACTGACTCCTCTGATCTATCTCTTTTAAACTGAGCTCATGAGCCATGGCTAACTTCCTTTCCTCAATGGCCAGCTTTCTCTGTTCCACCTCTAGACTGAGCTTTTTCAACTCCAATTGGTACTCCCTCTCTGCCTGTCTGTCCTGTAACTCTTCAGGTGTCAGACCCTTGGAGGATACACTGCTACATGCCCTAGAGACTCCTTCCCTGGGAATAACAGGCCCCCCCAATATACCATTCTGTACTGATTGCTCTCTCTCCTCATCCTCATCCTCCTCATCCTCAGTGTGCCCTCCAGTGCTTCTGGTTGTCACCCAGGCCCTCAGCGCCTTTTTCAGCTCATCCTTCTTGGAAGAGCTCTTAATGGGACAACCAACATTTTTACAAAAACTGCTTTAGCTGAGCCTTGTTATAACTATCCAATTGCTTCAGGTCAAGAACAGCTTCAACTGGTGCATCTCCAAGTAGAGACATGATAAAAGGTTAAAAGAGTGCAAAGTTCCAAATGCAGAAAAGCAAGTTCTCAAATGAAGTTCCAGAAAAGTCAATCACCGGATCAGCAAAAAAAGAAACTGAATGCAGAGCAAAAACAGTCCAAATAGAAAAAAACAAAAATCACAAGACTAGTAGTATGTGGTCACGTAGTGGTCTGAACTCAAACAGTAGTGTACACTTAATCACTGTATGTCAGGCACAAATACAAGTCCAAATCCCGACCGCTGATCACCAATGTTAGAAATGGGGTCCTTGGTTGACAGTCAGGTTACCCCCTGTTCAAGCAAAGACCCTCACTCTAGTCAGGGTAAAAGAGAATCACCCTCAGCTAACCCCTGCTTACCCCCTTGGTAGCTTGGCAGAGCAGTAGGCTTAACCTCAGAGTGCTAGGCGTAAAGTATTTGTACCAACACACACAGTAACTCAATGAAAACACTACAAAATGACACAACACAGGTTTAGAAAAATAGGAAATATTTATCTAAACAAAACAAGACCAAAACGACAAAAATCCACCATACACAAGTCAAGTTATTAATTAAAAATCAAAAAGAGTCTTTAAGTAGTTTTAAAAACACACTAGCGCTGCTAGAGTGAAAATGTACCTGGTGTGCGTCAAAAATAACCCCGCACGGGCGGGCGTGCGTCGAAAATAACTCCGCACGGCGGTACTCGAGTCAAAAATCCAGCCGCACGATGAGTTGACGATCCAGCCGCGCAGGTTGCGATCTCCCAGCCTCCGTCAGCGATGCTGCGCGTCGTTTCTCCTGCTCCGTGTGTCGATTCTTCGGTCGCGTTTCCTGCGAGCGTCGTTTCTCAGCCGCAGAGCTGGCGGCGCGTCGTTTTTCAGCCGCCGATCGGATTCGCGTCGATCTTTTCCCCGCACGGCGCTCTGTGCGTGGATTTTCTTGTCTTTAGGCTGCCAGCTTCTCCTTTCAGGGTCCCAGGAACTGGATGGGCACCACAGGGCAGAGTAGGAGTCTCTCCACAGGCTCCAGGTGCTGGCAGAGAGAAGTCTTTGCTGTCCCTGAGAC
This sequence comes from Pleurodeles waltl, assembly GCF_031143425.1. Classification (NCBI taxonomy): domain Eukaryota; kingdom Metazoa; phylum Chordata; class Amphibia; order Caudata; family Salamandridae; genus Pleurodeles; species Pleurodeles waltl. Next base: position 969,369,571 of record NC_090440.1, on the reverse strand, counting down.
TTCAAACAACAGGAGGCAAGCTCTAGATCAAGCCCTTGGAGATTTCTTCTCAAGATGGAAGGCACACAAAGTCCAGTCTTTGCCCTCTTACTCTGGCAGAAGCAGCACTGCAGGAAAGCTCCACAAAGCACAGTCACAGGCAGGGCAGAACTTCCTCCTCAGCTAACAGCTCTTCTCCAGGCAGAGGTTCCTCTTGATTCCAGAAGTGTTTCTAAAGTCTGTAGATTTGGGTGCCCTTCTTATACCCATTTTAGTCTTTGAAGTCACCTTTCTTCAAAGGGGACTCACACCTACTTGTGAAATCCTGCCTTGCCCAGGCAAGGCCTCAGACACACACCAGGGGGTTGGAGCCGGCATTGTTAGAGGCAGGCACAGTCCTTTCAGATGAGAGTGACCACTCCACCCCTCCCTCCTAGCAGAGATGGCTAATCAGGAAATGCAGGTTACACCCCAGCTCCCTTTGTGTCACTGTCTGGTGTGAGGTGAAAAACAACCCAACTGTCAAACTGACCCAGACAGGGAATCCACAAACAAGGCAGAGTCACAGAATGGTTTAAGCAAGAAAATGCTCACTTTCTAAAAGTGGCATTTTCAAACGCACAATCTTAAAATCAACTTTACTAAAAGATGTATTTTTAAATTGTGAGTTCAGGGACCCCAAACTCCACATGTCCATCTACTCTCTAGGGGAATCTACGCTTTAATCATATTTAAAGGTAGCCCCCATATTATCCTATGAGAGAGACAGTCCTTGCAACAGTGAAAAACGAATTTAGCAGTATTTCACTGTCAGGACATATAAACCACATTACTATATGTCCTACCTTATCCATACACTGCACCCTGCCCTTGGGGCTACCTAGGGCCTACCTTAGGGGTGCCTTACATGTAAGAAAAGGGAAGGTTTAGGCCTGGCAAGTGGGTACACTTGCCAAGTCGAATTTACAGTGTAAAAATACACACACAGACACTGCAGTGGCAGGTCTGAGACATGATTACAGAGCTACTTATGTGGGTGGCACAACCAGTGCTGCAGGCCCACTAGTAGCATTTGATTTACAGGCCCTGGGCACCTCTAGTGCACTTTACTAGGGGCTTAACAGTAAAACAAATATGCCAATCATGGAGAACCAATTACGTACACATTTTAAACAGGAGCACTTGCACTTTAGCACTGGTTAGCAGTGGTAAAGTGCCCAGAGTAACAAACACAATAAAATCAGAGTCCAGCACACATCAACAACCTGGGGAACAGAGGCAAAAAGTTAAGGGAGACCACGCCAAGGATGAAAAGTCTAACAGTGATGGATATCCCATCTGCCGAAATCTAAATCCCATTATATCCTATTAGATTTAGATTTCAGTGGACAGGATATCTGTCTCTGTTGTGATTGAGTAATTTGTCTGCCAATATCTAAATCAGGCTCTAAGTGTTTCTTTCAGCATTCATCATCTGAATGAATCTGACAAACAACCATGAACCATGTATAACTGAGAGGTACAGTGTCTTCACTATTGAATTAATTGAACATACAATAATTGATGAGCATATCAAGTCTCTCAACAAATTTGTTGATCGTTTCACCAACTCTTTGTCTTTCCTGACTGAAAATATATCTCTTGTAATAAACATTTGGCATAGGACTGAACTTGAGATTTAGCGCTTCTTTGATTTGACCATATAATACTTTATTAACATGTTGTATTTTTTTATTACTTCTTTTACTACTTCACCTGCAGGATTCTTAAGCTATTTTGTAATCTTTTTGTCATCTCTTTCTTCTATCAGTGAAATCATCAAAAGTTTCGATCCAGGCAGTCCATCTATCACCCATATTTAGCTTTTTTGCAGTATTGAATGGAAGTGGTGGATTTAAGAAAGAAGCAGCATTATAATCATTTGTGGAACTTACTGACATTGATTTTAGAGTTCTCTCTTTCACCATCTGCTGCACCATAGGACCTGTTTCATTCATAGTATTGTCAATGCCCTGTTAGGTGCAGGGCATTAGGGTTGTTTTGAACGCTTTCTGTCTACAAGGCTCTGTCCGCTTCTTTAACAGTGAGTAATGACTTTGTTTCTTGCACGGGTTCTTCACCCTTCTCTCCTCTTATGCATTGTATTTATTATACTTGGTTTTAGCCGCCTTTAGCATTTCTTTGTACCTGGTGATTGCTACAGTTAGCATTATTGTACTTTATATCTTATAGCTCTGTGTTGCGTTCTAGTGTGGTACCTCTTTCATGGCCTCATTAGCAGGTTCCTGGTCACTGATACATACAATTTTCTGTGGGGCCTTCAACTTCTTCGAAAGTTTGGCACTGGCTGAAGTGGCACTTTGAGTCCACATACATCAAGCATTGATCTTCACTTTGACTGAGATGCGTGTGGGACATGCAAGCAGTTTGCTGGATCATGGCAAACTTCTTGGGAAAGCACTGTCAGTTCTTCGGGTTAGGTATCCCCTATCTCGTTGCCAGTTGTGGCATCCTCCCTAGCCTGGGTACTTTTAAATGAACAGACCACACACGAAGCTTGGTCTTACATGTCTTTATTCTTCTGCGTGAATACCCCTCTCATAGGTTAACATTGATGATTATTTATTACTTTTAAAAATCTGTAATTCCTAATTGAGAAGGAGTAGCTATACCATGTTGATCACTGTCAGGATTTGCAGTACATGTGTGAATACCATGCTGAGACCCAACCCGGTCACTTGTAGAGTGGATCGTATAACTCTGCTTAACAATTTCAAGAAACTGAGGCCAGGCCTTTGCGGAAAGAGTTATATTCCTGGGGGTTGTCGCTTTGAGTATTTGCTGGTACTAAGAAAGTGAATGTTAAGTTTAACACTCATTTGCAGATATCTTACTCCATTTTAAGATGGCTGCCGCTTTCACTTTATTGTTAACTAGTCTTGAATAGTCTTGTGAGACTGCTTCCTTCTTGGAGGCCATTTCTGGAAGGGAGTAGTATATACAGATGGGAGATGAGGGCCCTGTGCCTGCTGTTCAGAGTCTTCTGGGAGTGTGGAGTGATGGGCTAATTTCACTTCCCTCATCCAGGTGGAAGTTGCAGACAACTGGCGTGCATGGTTAAGGAAGTATTGCTACAACAGTAGGAAAAGCGTTGCAGGAATGGCATATTCAGGCTCTAAAAACAAAACAAAATGAATTTTGGAACATTGAAGGATGTGGTGCTTGTAGAAATTATGAATACCTTTTTTATTTGGCTGTGAAAGTAACTGCAAGTTAATCTAAACTTCGAGAGTTATTGAGCTACAGTTGTTCTGAATCTTGGCATCTGTTATAATTAGTATTGTATTGGTACAGGAACTTTGAGACTTCTCATTCTTTTTGTGTGTTTTTGAGATAAATAATATTATGAGGCACATGAGATCTGTAAGCAGTTGGTAATTATCCTAGATTAGCTATACATTACTTAATTTAACATGTTTATTTATGTGTAACATAAAAGAGAGTGATTACCCGAGACAATATCATAACCTCAATCAGGATTGGATTATTAGATATCCGTAATTGTGATAAAACTGTTTTTCTTTTGCTTGTTATTTTCTTCTCTCCATATCCCCATCCTAGCTGTGCCTACCATAATTCCCTTCCCTCCATCTGGCCATCCTGTTCCTCCATTCTATTGTAGCCAGACCCAGAGCTGCTGGAAGGCAGGCTTCTGAGTGGTACTGTTCCTGAGGATCCAAACCCCGTGGCAAGTACCTATGGAATTGCAATAATAAATCCTCTTTATTTGTAAAGTCGGATTAATTGTTACAATTTTGAAAATGCCACTTTTAGAACGTTGGCATTTTCCTGCTCTTAGCCCTGTGTGCCTGCAGCCTGTCTCCAAAACATGTCTGGGCTGGGCAACAGCTGGCCTTTGTGCATTTCCTCCAGACAGCCACAAACAAAAAGAGCTTAGGTGTGTTAGATGGGCCATCAACCTCCTGATGGCACATCCTTGGAGCTGACTCTTACACTTGAATAGGCAGTGTCCTGCTTCGAACACAAAGGGCTGCATAATTGTTTGTAGTGAGTCTGGAGCCAAGGCATGAAGACAGGACCTCAGTGCACTTCAAAGACCCTTCTTTGGAGCTATCCCCACTTCAGAGGCACAACTGGGCATAAGTACTGAGCCTCTGATCCTACCAAATCAGTACACTACTGGACATGTGAAGAATCCAGCCAGGAAGATGGACTACTGTTCTCCTACAAGGACTGCAACTCTAGACTGCTGCACTTGAATAACTGCTTTTCTGCTGTGCGGCCCTGCTGCCTGCTGCCCTCTGCCCTGCTGAAGAAGTTCTGGATCATCTCATTTGAGCCCAGAGTGACTCCCAGGGCTTGCTGGCTTGCCTCCTGCTTTTACAAAGTCTCAGGGAAACAAAAGACTTCCAACTCATCATTAACAGCACCTGGACTGTGCTTGCAGCAAGTCTTGACCTGTCAAGTGGTGCCAATCCAGTCCTGGACCCTTGAGTTGGGTATGTAGTGTTGAACCTGCTAGAACCCATTCATTGACGCAGTAGCACAGATTGGAGCACCTGTTGTGAGATTGGTATCAAAGCATCACCTCTGTTGCAGAGACCCGATCGGTGCAACGCAATCAGAACTACTGCATCTTCTCTGGACCCACCACTTCACAGCACATTGCTGCCACAACGTCCAGGAGATCAACGCATCATGCCCTCAAGTGCAGATTAACCCGGTTCATCGCATTTGGAACTGCCGCACACAGATTTGGCGCTAAGCTCAATGGAACAAACTCATTGTCACAGTTGCATAGCGAAATCTGATGCAACACCCCAACCGCGTCTGGATCGTTGACACATCTTATGCTGTGAGATACATTAAGGTGCTTTTGCTCAGAGAGCCCTGTGTGGGTCCGGTAAGTGGCCTGCACTCCATTGTGGGCAGAATGAACTCTTGACTTTGTCCCAGTCCAACACGATCAATAAACTCCTTGAGCGATATTTGCTTCTAAGTGCTATATTTACATTTGATCTTTGAAAATGTATATCTCAGCTTCTACTTATTGTATTTTTGTCATGTTGGTCTTGTTTTGTTCATAACAATATAATCTATGTTTCTAACCTGGTGTGGATTCTTTCTGTGGTGCTTTCACTGTGTTACTGGACACATCACATTTTCACAAAGAAAACAGAGCTATTTTTTACAAAGTGCCTAGCTGTGGATTTTGGCCTCTAGCTCAGGCGGCACCTAGTGAAACCTACCAAACCTGCGCATTTTTGAAAACTAGACACCTAGGGGAATCCAAGATGGGGTGACTTGTGGGCTCTGACCAGGTTCTGTTACCCAGAATCCTTTGCAAACCTCAACATTTGTCCAAAAAAACCCTTTTTCCTTTCATTTCGGTGATAGAAAGTTCTGGAATCTGAGAGGAGCCAAAAATGTCCTTCCACCCAGCATTACCTCAAGTCTCCCGATAAATATGGTACATCACTTGTGTGGGTAGGCCTAGCGCCTGTGACAGGAAAGGCCATAAAACATAATGTGGACACATCACATGTTCACAAACAATATAATCTATGTTTCTAACTTGGTGTGGATTCTTTATGTAGTGCTTTCACTGTGTTACTGTTTGCACAAATACTTTACACATTGCCTCTTAACCCCTTCGGTGCCAGACCTTTTCCCTTCCTGTGCCGAGCCTTTTTTGGCTATTTGGGACAGTTCGCGCTTAGGCCCTCATAGCTTTTTCTCCACAGAAGCTACCCATGCCAAATTTGCGTCCTTTTTTCCCAACATCCTAGGGATTCTAGAGGTACCCAGACTTTGTGGGTTCCCCTGAAGGAGACCAAGAAATTAGCCAAAATACTGCGAAAATATCATTTTCTTCAACAAAAATGGGAAAAAAGGGCTGTAGAAGAAGGCTTGTGGGTTTTCCCTGAAAATGGCATCAACAAAGGGTTTGAGGTGGTAAAATAAACATTCTTCCCAGCTTTTAGGAACAGGCAGACTTGAATTAGACAACCCTACTTTTCAACACAATTTTGACATTTTACTGGGACATACCCCATTTTTACTATTTTTTATGCTTTCAGCCTCCTTCCAGTTAGTGACAGAAATGGGTGAGAAACCAATGCTGGATCCCAGACAGCTAAACACCCAAGTTATCCGGAACCCTTTGCAAATCTCAAAATTTGGCTAAAAAAAACACTTTTTCCTCTCATTTCGGTGACAGAAAGTTCTGGAATCTGAGAGGAATCACAAATTTCCTTCCACCCAGCATTCCCCCAAGTCTCCCGATAGAAATGGTACCTCACATGTGTGGGTAGGCATAGCGCCTGCAACAGGAAATGCCCCAAAACACAACGTGGACACATCACATTTTCACAAAGAAAACAGAGCTGTTTTTTACAAAGTGCCTAGCTGTGGATTTTGGCCTCTAGCTCAGCCGGCACCTTGGGAAACCTAGCAAACATGTACATTTTTTAAAACTAGACACCTAGGGGAATCCAAGATGGGGTGACTTGTGGGGCTCTGACCAGGTTCTGTTACTCAGAATCCTTTGAAAACCTAAAAATTTGGCCAAAAAACACCTTTTCCTCTCATTTCGGTGACAGAAAGTTCTGGAATCTGAGAGAAGCCACAAATTTCCTTCCACCCAGCGTTCCCCCAAGTCTCCCGATAAAAATTACACCTCACTTGTGTGGGTGACCCAGGTTCCTGCAACAGAAAAATGCCAAAAACCTGTAGAGATTGGGGGAATAGCACAGCGACTTGATAAGCACATATTTTTCTTTTATACATCTTTTAGGCTGACTCTGCTTTGGGGACCCACACAAGTGAGGTATCATTTTACTTGGGAGGGGAACGCTAGGTGGTAGGAAATTTGTGCCGCAGCAGTGATCCTACAAAGAAAAGTGAGGTAAATATGCTTTTTTATGCAAATTTTGAGGTTTGCAGAGGAGTCTGGGTAAGAAAACGTTGGGGAATCCAGGTAAGCCACACCGCCTTGGCCTCCTTGGGGTGTCTATTTTTATAACATGTCTGGGTTTGGTAGGTTTCCCTAGATGAAGGCCGCACCCGGGACCAAAAACATAGGTGCCACCCCCCCCCAAACACAGGTAGTTTTGCAATAGATAACTTTGATGTGTACATGTACTTATGTGATGTTCCAAACACAAAAAATTTGAAAAGAAACACACTTAGGTTATGTTAAAAAGAGCCCTCACCCACCAGCCAAGTTGGTTGCATGCTTCATCATCGGGGTCCCAGCCGCGACACCTAGCGTGTCATAGGTGTGCTGCAACATCTGATTACAGCGGAGTAGGTTTTGTCGTTTTTACCACACATACTGGGTGGATTTGGCACGAGGGTGAGTGATGGTTCAGTGGATCAAATTTTATTAACAAGAGATTTCACAAAAATGAAATGCACTGTTAATAACTGAAAGGCCAAAAAACTGAACCAATGACTCACAGGGACGGGCCCAGCACATTGCAACACTCGCATCGACAGACAGCGCCACTCAAGGGCCCATCACTTACATACGCCCACATGCCTGATACAGAAATCACACCAGCTGATGGGAGTGTGTGGACTGGCGTTTGGCTGGCAGTGTGTTGCAGTAGCCAACAGCAAGTCAATAGTTACACCGTCAGCCAAGTGCCCCTCCACACACAATGGCATCCTTTTTTTTTGTTTTAAAAACAAAGAAACCACCAACTAATTCAAAATAATTACAAAACTACAAACACAAAAGCTGTAACTAAGTACATGACAGAAATGCCAATAATGAAACTGATCACATGAAAATATAAAACAGGCAGTTTACACTCATGGTAGTTCCCAGTAATTCTTCTGGGTGTGGTAATTCCTGAAACAACCACCCACACAGTGCCCAGGCTTTGAAGGACAATTTGGGCAGTACATTCGAGACTCCCTCCGGATACCTCTTCGAGCACAGACTCTACATTTCTTAGCTGGAAAGTCTTTTTTGGGCGTGGGAGGAATGTGCTCAGCAAAGTGGCGATCTTTCAATCTAGCCACATCCTCCACCACTGCTTCTCTAGGAACTCTTGCCTGTTCCACCACAATAAGGCTCTCTATTACCGACTCCTGAAATTTCACAAATGTCATCTTTGACTCTGGAGACCTATTCTTAAACACAATAAAAGCATTAAAAGTTGCCAAGTGGAAGAGGTGAATTGCTAACTTCTTATACCAAAGGTAAGACTTACGAATAGCAGTATAAGGTTCCAACCTCTGATCAACTCTATCTACACATCCCATGTGCTTATTATAATCTAAAATGCACACAGGTTTGCACACTTCAGCAACCTGGCCCCAAACAGTCACGGGGGAAGTACTCTCATCATGGATGGTACTTAGCATGTAGAGATCCATTCTGTCTGAAAATTTCAAAGCTAGCACCTCATCATTCCGCAAAGCACTGTACTTTCCCCTCTCAAGTTTTTTACAGACAAGTTCCCTTGGGTAGCCTTTCCGGTTACAACGAATTGTGCCTCAAGCAAGAATGTCCACTCTAAACAATTCCTTGAACAACTGCACTCCAGTGTAGAAGTTATCTACATACAAATGGTGACCTTTGTTGAATAGTTGTCAACCAAGTTCCCACACAATTTTCTCAGTAACTCCAAAAGTGGGAGGACAGCCAGCGGGGTCAGTATTGGAATCCCTACCAGTGTAGACATAGAAACTATACACATATCCCTGTACTACTTTCAGACAACATATACAATTTAATTCCATATCGTGCCCTCTTGCTAGGAATATACTGCCTAAAAACCAAACGACCCTTGAAGAGGACCAAAGACTCGTCCACAGCTATTTCTTTGCCTGGAACATTGACCTCTGAAAACTGATCTACAAAATGATCAAGGACAGGCCCAATCTTGAAAAGACAGTCAGAATCAGGGTGATCTTGTTGCAAGGCTAAAGCATTGTCAACAAAATGCAGCATCCTAATAAGAAGCACATACTGATTACGACTCATGGTTGCAGGAAATATAGCTGTTGCCATCAAGGGACTAGTAGACCAATAAGAAGCCAGTGACGGCTTCCTTATCAACCCCATCAAGAGAGTAAAACCCAAAAACCTTTTCATCTCTTCCAAATTTGTGGGAATCCACTGGGTAGCTCTGGAGTGCGGCCTAAGTCTAGCGGTGCTGTCCCTCAAATACTGCTCCGCATACAAATTAGTCTGCTCAACAATCTCTTCCAAAAACACATCATCCATAAATAACTCAAATAAATTGACAGTTCTCTGTATTGACTTGACACCCCGGGAGACTAGTAAAGGCAGGCAACTCTGGCTGCTCCATGTTTGGGGCAACCTAGAGTTCAGGTCTTCTAATGGGAAGCCTTTCAGCAGCAGGTTGAAGCAATACTGGCACATCAGTGTCCTCCTCTAAAAGAGGCCCTTCATCTGAGTGGGTTCCTAATCAGAAGATTCCTCTCCGACAGAAACTTCACTGCCAGAATCTCTCACTTCCTCCTCTGCCTCAGATGCAGAGTCTGTCTCATTATCATGATCAGACAATGACTCAAAAAGCATACCAACAACCTGCTGAGTGGTCATCCTGCGGCTAGCCATGATCTTTCCTACGAAAAGTAACTGGACAAATGCACCACCAACAACCAGCACTGTGTAAAATAAGTAATAAAGTGTAGCTTTATCACTAAGAGTTATAAACTCAAAAACTATACCGCTCACTTGTCTGAAAAAGCTTGACTCACCAGCAACTACTCTGCACAGACAGAGCAATCACCAATGATATCCCAATAAAAAGAAAGAAAGAAAAGCAAATTAGAAATAAGACAACACAAATATCATTGTGCACAAATCGAAGGACAATTTCACACACAATCCTGCATTTAGTACACCACCTACAAACATGTTATTCATGCGTGGCAACAATACTCCTTTGGAGTAAATTGTTTTTACTTACCTAAAACATGCAACTATGCAAACCGTATGTCTACCACCACCAAAACCAAAAGGAGCCACAGCAAAGAAAGCAAAAGCTTTGAACTAGAACAAAAAGGAGAACATTTTTTTTATCACAAATGCAAATACTACGCCAGTTGACAAACACCCCACCATCAAGCATTTAGAAATTGTTGCCTAAGTGGATTCTGCCCCCCATAGGGGCTGATGGGCCTACTAAAAAATAAGCCTATCTGCCCCAAGGGAGGCAGAAAATACCTTTAGTAGTGTGTCCCCATGGGGAGCGACCCTTTCCCAAGGTGCCACCCCCCAAACAAAAAACACACACGCACACTATCCCTTGTGCCTGAGTGGCTTCTGCCCCCCTTGGGGGCAATGGACCTAAATAAAATAGGCCGATCTGCCCCCAAGGGGGGCAGAAATGGCCAACAGTTCTATGCCCCCCTTGGGGGTGCGACTCTTGCCCAAGGGGGCGCCCCCGACAGAAATACACAAATAAAAGAAATCCCTGGCATTCCAGTGGCTTCTGCCCCCATTGGGGGCAGATCAGCCTAAAAATAATAGGCCGTTGTTAGAAATGGGGTCTTTGGTTGACAGTCAGGTTACCCCCTGTTCAAGCAAGGACCCTCACTCTAGTCAGGGTAAAAGAGAATCACCCTCAGCTAACCCCTGCTTACCCCATTGGTAGCTTGGCAGAGCAGTAGGCTTAACTTCAGAGTGCTAGGTGAGTGCTGGGTGTAAAGTATTTGTACCAACACACACAGTAACTTAATGAAAACACTACAAAATGACACAACACAGGTTTAGAAAAATAGAGAATATTTATCTAACAAAATAAGACCAAAACAACAAATATCCACAATACACAAGTCAAGTTATCAATTAAAAAACAAAAAGAGTCTTTAAGTTGTTTCAAACACACACTAACATTGTCAGCGTGGAAAAAGTACCTTAGGTGCGTCAAAAATAACCCAGCACGGGCGAGTGCGCGTCAAAAAGGGCTTGCGATGCATTGATTCCACTCACGAGCCAGACCTTGCGTCGTTTCTCCTTTCGCCAGGTCGGTCGCATCATTTCTCATCTCCGCAGGAGAGCGATGCGTCGATCCGGTCAGCACTCTCGGATCCGGGCAGGCCTTGCGTGGTTTTTCCAGCCCAGCAGTACTTGAGTCAGAAATCCAGCCGCACGATGATCCGAAAACCCTGCAGTGCGGGTTGTGACCTCCCAGCTTCCGTAAGCGATGATGTGCGTCGTTTGTCCTGCTCCGTGCTTCGATTCTTCGGTCGCATTTCCTGTGAGCGTCGATTCTCAGCAGTGGAGCCGGTGGCGCGTCGCTTCTTCAGCCTCAGATCAGAGTTGCATCAATCTTTTCCCCGCACGGCGCTCTGTGCATGGATTTGCTTGTCTTTAGGCTGCCAGCCTCTCCTTTCAGGGTCTTAGGAACTGGATGGGCACCACAGGGCAGAGTAGGAGTCTCTCCAGAGTCTCCAGGTGCTGACAGACAGAAGTCTTTGCTGTCCCTGAGACTTCAAACAACAGGAGGCAAGCTCTAGATCAAGCCCTTGGAGATTTCTTCTCAAGATGGAAGTCACACAAAGTCTAGTCTTTGCCCTCTTACTGTGGCAGAAGCATCAACTGCAGGATAGCTTCACAAAGCACAGTCACAGGCAGGGCAGCTCTTCTTCCTCAGCTCTTCAGCTCTTCTCCAGGCAGAGGTTCCTCTTGTTTCCAGAAGTGTTTCTAAAGTCTGTGGTTTTGGGTGCCCTTCTTATACCCAATTTCTCCTTTGAAGTAGGCCTACTTCAAAGTAAAGACTCTTTTGAATGTGAAATCCTGCATTGCCCAGGCCAGGCCCCAGACACTCACCAAGGGGTTGGAGACTGCATTGTGTGAGGGCAGGCACAGCCCTTTCAGGTGTGAGTGACCACTCCTCCCCTCCTTCCTAGCACAGATGACTCATCAGGAAATGCAGACTATACCCCAGCAACCTTTGTGTTACTGTCTAGTGTGAGGTGCAACCAGCCCAACTGTCAAACTGACCCAGATAGGGAATCCACAAACAGCAGAGTCACAGAAATGGTATAAGCAAGAAAATGCTCACTTTCTCAAAGTGGCATTTTCAAACACACAATCTCAAAATCAACTTTATTAAAAGATGTATTTTTAAATTGTGACCTCAAAGACCCCAAACTCCACATGTCCATCCGCTCCCAAAGGTAATCTACAGTTTAATCAGATTTAAAGGTTCCCCCATGTTAACCTATGCGAGGGACAGGCCTTTCAACAGTGAAAAACAAATTTAGTAATATTTCACTGTTAGGACATATAAAACCCATTACTGTATGTCCTACCTTAACAATGCACTGCACCCTGCCCTTGGGGCTACCTAGGGCCTTCCTTAGGGATGTCTGACATGTAAGAAAAGGGAAGGTTTAGGCCTGGAAAGTGGGTAAACTTGCAAAGTCAAATTTACAGTTAAAACTGCACACACAGACACTGAAATGGCAGGTCTGAAACATGATTACAGAGCTACTCATGTGGGTGGCACAACCAGTGCTGCAGGCCCACTAGTAGCATTTGATTTGTAGGCCCTGGCACCTCTAGTGCACTTTACTAGGGACTTACTAGTAAATCAAATATGCCAATCATGGATAAACCAATTACATACAATTTACACAGAGAGCATATGCACTTTAGCACTGGTTAGCATTGGTAAAGTGCTTAGAGTTCAAAAGCCAACAGCAACAGGTCAAAAAAATAGGAGGTAGGAGGCAAAAAGATTGGGGATGACCCTGCGTAAGCAAAAAAGTCCAACAGCTGCTCTTACCCCCAAGGGGGGCAGAAATGTCCATAAATAATACCCCCCCTAAGGGGAGCGACCCTTGCCCAAGGGGCAACCCCCCCATCTACTAAACACACACTTTATCCCTGGTGCCTAAGTGGCTTCTGCCCCCTTGGGGGCAGATGGGCCTAACAAAATAGGCTGATCTGACCCCAAGGGGGGTAGAACAGGCCAACAGTTCTATGCCCCACTTGGGGGGGCGCCCCTCGCCCAAGCGGGCGCCCCCCACACAAATAAAGAAATAAAAAACATCCCGGGCTTTCCAGTGGTTTCTGCCCCCCTTGAGGGCAGATCAGCCTAAAAATAATAGGCCGCTCTACCCACAAGGGAGGCAGAAATGGCCATAAATAATATCCCCCCTAAGGGGAGCGACCCTTGCCCAAGGGGCCGCCCCTCTATCCACTAAACACACACACACTATCCCTGGTGCCCAAGTGGCTTCTGCCCCCCTTGGGGGCAGATGGACCTAGAAAAAATAGGCCAATCTGCCCCCAACGGGGACAGAAATGGCCACCAATTCTAAGCTCCCCCCACATAAATAAACAAATAAAAAAACAATACTGGTGTCCAGTGGTTTCTGCCCCCAAGAAAAATAAAAGCCTGCTCTGCCCCAAAAATGGCCATAAATAATATCCCCCCTAAGGGGAGCGACCCTTGCCCAAGGGGCTGCCCTCCCATCCACTAAACACACACACACGATCCCTGGTGCCTAAGTGACTTCTGCCCCCCTTGAGGGCAGATGGGCCTAAAAACAAATAGGCCGATCTTCCCCCAAGGGGGGCAGAAATGGCCAACAGTTCTATGCCCCCCTCCCACATAAATAAACAAATAAAAAAACAATACTGGAGTCCAAGTGGTTTCTCCCACCCTTGGGGGCAGATCAGCCAAAAAATAAAAGGCCGTTCTGCCCCCAAGGGGGGCAGAAATGGCCATAAAACATATGCCCCCCAAAGGGGAGCGACCCTTGCCCAAGGGGCCGCTCCCCGACACAGAAACAACAAAGTACAACAAAAAAAAGAAAATCCCTGCCGTCTAGTGGGCATTCCTGCTGCCCTATCGCAATGCGATTGGGCAGCAGGAATGCTCAAAGAGACATTGGGTGAAAGGAAAACCCTTTCCTTTCCCCCGATGCCTCTTTGTTTCAAACCCCTCACCCGCCGGAGGAGAAGCTCATCTGTTTCTCCGATTGCTAGCTGGAAGCAAATGGCTTCCAGTGTGACCGGCACCCTGTAATAATGTCAGCGCGTGATCGCGTACTTCTATGTGTGCATCAACCTGCCAAATCACCATTATTGTTTATGTGCAGAAAGGGACACCTTGCTGCACATTAACAATCATTCCCTTCAACACAGACACCCTTGAACTACGGTGCAAGGGTGCCTGCATTGGTGCTGGCAGCTAAATTTAGTGCCAGTGCTAGGGGAAACACAGTGGTGCGCTGTATTTTTATACGTACGCCGCATCCCTGTGTTTCAGAACTGAAGCAGCAAGGCACTGCCACTTTCGGCACAGTGCCACGCTGCACCAGTTCATTGTAAATATGCCCCTTAGAGTGACATCAAAGCCACATAATTAGGAACAGTAACTCAAACCTCAACAACTACTGGCAGCCAAGCAATGGACATTTGTACACCCCAGCAAAAAGAAAAACTAATTGGTGTGTCCTTCGACACACAAATCAATGCACATAATCTTCATATTTATCATACCATTTCTATATTTCCTATTAAAAGGGAGAAATAAATGGAGCTCACTGGTTCTTTGCTGTATAGATCACCACAGTGTACAAGGATTTTACGATCCAGTTAGTTGTAAACTTTCTATTGCTGGAGTTTTATGCACCTTATATTATTACACAATTTTAGGCATTCTGTAGCATTTTCTACTTTTTTGCAGTATCCCCCTAACCTGTCTTTCCTGATTCCTCCTTTCTTCCAAACTTAGTTTTTGCTGGGCCTGGACTACTAAAAGATCTGTGCTCACTGCCTGTCCTGGACCTGGTTTGCTGATGTTAGGCATAGCCTTATGATAGCCTGCTTGCCTGGGCTTCTCTGTCCTACATTCCTGTGAAGAGGAACAGGACTAGAGTGGACTACAGTACAGACTATCTCACAGAGGCCACATTGAATGGTCTTACTTTTCCAAATAACTGAAAACTAATACCTGTGGTGAATGTTTTGGAGTACTACCCAACTAAAGGGGGGACGCCTTAGATCCATTGTGGGGAAACGCTGCACCTTCCTGATGCCATAGGTGGTGACCCAGTCATCTTGGGGCCACCTCAAGTAGCTAAAATCACCAAGAATGCAGTCAAAATGATCCAGCACAGCACTATGGCGTGCTCCTCACAAGCGCAGTGAATAAGATAGTATTGGCTCTCTGGCTAAGCCTGGAGAGCCGTCATGCTTTGTGTTTTGTGTTTCTGGCTGGTCAGCATCGTTCCACGTGGTCTTTTCTACTTTTTCCAGGAGTGCCCACACTGGGGGGCAGCCCAGGGGGCCCACCCCTATCTGCCTCTGCTGGCTCCCCACCCATGCAGCTCTGCTCTGTGCCGCTGTGGGAGCCGGCAAGGTTCCTCCTGCTCCCTCTGGACATGGGTATGGGCAGCCAGTGGGCTAACAACAGCAGGGGTAGTACAGTGACACTCTTCGATCACTTTTTGGCATGTGGGGATGGAGTCCCAGTCCCCTCAGAATGAGAATGCCCAGATGGAGAGAGGAAACAGGGGAGGGGAACCCATGCATGCCCTCTCCCCTTGAAAATTAGCACATCTTCATTGTGCTGAACCCCGGGCACTGGCCCACCGTGGGGGAATTTACTGGACTGAGCAGCAGAGCTCCATGTATTCGGTAGCAGAAAAGGTCAAAGGTACCCAAACTTTGAAATGCCATAGCCCGTCCCTGTTGGGCCAATTTAGAAGATTCTGGGCTCATTTTACTCCTGGTGTTAAGCTCTAGCCACTAGGGGCAATTGCAGCAACCCTCCTCACCTCCAAAGCAGTTCTCAAAGAGCTGGTTCTCCTGGTTCCCTGCACCATCTCTCCTCCTGATCTTGGTTTCTAGGTGCAGAAAAGTCCAGGGCTTTCCCCCAACTGGTCCTCAGGGGGTGCAAAGGGGCCCAGCTTCTCTTGCCCTTGGGGAGACCCACTAGTCCCGGGGTCAACTGGGCAGAGTCCTTAGTCCTGAGTTCGGGTCAGGGAGTTCCTCCTTCCAGTTTTCCACAGTGATCCCTGGATCCAGCAGTGAAGAGTAGAAAAACCCACAGGCAAGAGAGAGTCTCCCCCTTGTGCCAGAGTTTTTAAAGGGAAGAAGAAGTTTCCAGAAGTCAGACACCCGTGGCCAAATCCTAGAGTTCCACGTCACCTTGCCACCCCTGTCCCAACCGTCCTGCAAAGCATGCTGGGACAGTCCAAAACAGCATCATGCAGGTGCCACTGGTCATATCTGCTCCTGGGGTCTCAACTCTGCCCCTCACTGACATCACAACCAGGGTCCTGCACACGAAAAGGTGAAAGCAAGCCCCTCTCTTGGATTGGGCTTCAGTTGCCTGAGCACTTTCTTTTGTTGAGTGGGCTTGGGCAGGCCCATACCTGGTACAGTGTGACAGCTGAATGATTAATGTGGATAATTTCACCCCACCCTGTTCTTATTGCGGAGCTAGGAGAAGTTCTGTTAATTGCTCCTCTTGTGTGAGGCAGCCTTTGCTCCTGCAACGGAGAGAAATATAATTAACTAGGCACAGCAAGATGACAAAAGGCCTGGGCTCTGATCCTTAGCTAAGCTAGGAAATATGAAAACTCTAGATGACCCCTAAGGCGTACAGAATACATTTTAGAGGTTACACAGTGGATTTTTCTGCTCAGGTTACACTCCAATTCAAGATGTCGAAGGTCTCCATAGGCCAAAGGGGAGCGAAAATGCACTCTCTCCCTACGTGTATAATAGAGTGTCACTGTAAACAAAACAGTAAGCCACATTGACTTACCCTCTTAGTGTGATCAATACTTATAGGGCCTATCCTAGGTGAATATCTGACCATGCAAAATCCCTGTTGCTTCAGGCTACCTATGCTCAGTACCTGGCTGTGCATGACAGTAGCCTCCCACGCAGAGGTCGCACACGGGTGCACACGTGTGCACGTGTTCACATGTAACCAAACAAGTGCGTCACAGCAACCTTATCTTAAAAGGTGGACAGTGGGGGTAAAGAAGCTCTGTTTGCCATGTGATTACCGTGGGTGAGACTCCTGTAGTGAAACTCACCCAAAGTAAAAAGTCTAAAACCTGATGATCAATGAAAACAAAAAAATCTGGGTGTACTGAATGGGTGGAACCTAATAGTAACACATGTGTAAAGGCATTTCAAATTGACCAGCCTTTTTTACGTTACTGCTCACACCATGCCTGATGCACCGAGGCTGGTCCCTACTGGTAAATCTAGCATGAGGTGGCCAATAACTTAGGGCCCGATTTAGATCTTGGCAAAGGGAAATACTCCATCACAAACGTGATGGATATCCCATGATGTCCTAAGGAGATTGTAAGAAGGTGGGTGGGATATCTGTCATGTTTGTGATGGAGTATCCCCTCCGTCAAGATGTGAATCAGGTCCTAAATTTTGTCTGATATGGTCACTATTTCAATGCTAATATTATTATTAGTTGAGCTCATTTTCATTGAACATCTGTAATCTATTATGAAAAAGGTTGGCGACCCTTGGGATAGGGCATTATTATTATCCAAATGTGAGAGAGCAGGTGCTTAAAGAGCAGTTCTGAAGTTGCTTTCTGGAAGAAACAGTTTGACTTTCTTTAGAAGAGAGAGCTGGTACCAGGCAATTTAGGTTTCAGGGTGAATCCAACTGTTATGACATTTGGTGAGAAGTGGGGTTTGAACTCATCAAGGTTAATGTTATTGAGCTTGGTTTGTACTGTATGTTGTTTGTTGTTCTTGACGGTATCATAAGAATTCTAGCTTGGTTGGGTCGAGCTTCAGGTGGGCCCCAGACATCCCAGTCTGGGTGATGTGCAAACATTGTTTAAGGCATTGAATGTCTGAAGGAGAGAAAGCATTCAATTAGAGTTGTGTGTCATCAGCATATTGATCAATCATGATGCTGTTATATGCGATTAGAGCATCAAGTGGCTCCATGTAAAGGTTGTAGGAACTCTGGGGGACTTTATATAATATAGGGATTAGTTGGGATCTGGAGGTGCTCAGGTTGACAAACTCATGTTGCTTGCAAAGTTAGGAGGAGAAACAATAAGGGACTTTACAGGATTCACAACTTGAGGGTGCGTGTGAGGGTGGGATGGCTGACTGTGTCAAAGTCAGCTGAGAGATCCAGCAATATCAGAAGGCAGGGGTCATCTCCATCTGTGTTCATTGAAGGATGGGTGTGAGAGATGAAGCTGGCTTGTTCTCATATCTTATTTTCTGTATTTTGTTCACTGAAGAAGAGGTTGATGAGGTTGGTGACATTGAACTTTTCATTGTAGTGAGCAATTGGCAAGTCTGTCTGGACTTAATCAGTGTTCTGCCTTTGGTGGTGGCTTCATTGATGATGGTGAAGTAGTATTCTGCTATGGCTGATGTAATGAGCAGTCTGCGTATTGTGTGGAGGGCCTTCAGCATCAAGAGATCCGCAGGAGTTCTGTTCTTCTTCAATTTTCTTTCCTGTCTCTGCCTAGGGGCCAGATGTATGGAGCTTACTTGCGGTCACAAAGTGCAAAATTCACCTTTTGCAACTGCAAAATTGCCTTGTTGCTTGTCCTTTCTCTATTTTGTGAGTCGGCATCCTGTTACCCACTCACAAAATAGGGATTGCATCCCACAATTAGGAAAGGGCGTGCATGGGGTCCCTTCCTAATTGCTACTCTCAAGCCCATGTATGATTGTTTTGCGATTATGAATGTGGTCGCAAAACAATCGCAGTTATCACCAATCTTAAACTGGTAGTAACCCATTCACAAATGGGAAGGGGTCCCCAAGAGACCTCTTCCCATGTGTGAATGGGGGTGCCAGCATTTTTCAGGGCAGGCACTGGTTCCAAGGACCTCTGCCTACTCTGAAAAAATGAATGTATTTTTGTTTTTCAAATGCATCCCGTTTTCCGTTATGGAAAACAGGCTGCATTTAAAAAATGCTTTATTGACAAAGCAATCACAGACATGGTGGTCTACTGACCCCATCAGGCCACCATCCCTTTGATTGTTGCCATTCACAAATGGGTCGCAAATTGTCAAAAATGTGGTTGACACTGTTGTACATTTTGTTTTGCGACTCATAGTTTGCCATTGGCAAAAAATCGCAAATTGCGAGTCGCAAAACAAAATGGTTGTACATCTGGCCCCATATTAATGTCATCAGGGTCCTTAGAATACCAGGGTGATGAAGGCTTTGGCTTGCACTTATGTATTTTGACTGGGGCGTAGACTTTCATATACCTTTTTAAAAAATAGTTGAAGTTCTTAGGTATCAGATGTGGAGTTGATGGGGTGAGAGATATGTTCCAATATTAGGTTGTCTAGTGAGAAGTCTTTAAATGGTCTGAATGTTTAGTCTTCTCTTTTGTGCCAACCTTGTTTTGTTGGTATTATGCTGAGCAGGGAGATACGGATGGCAAAGTGGTCAGTCAAGTCCAATGGTATGAGTGATTTGCATTAGATTGTTGGTGATGTTGAAAAGACCAGATTGGGTATGTTGCCTTTGGAGTGTTTTGGTTGTGTGATATGCTGTACCATGTTGAGTGAATTGATGAGGGTGAAGAGGGTGTCTCTTCCTTTTTTTAGATTGTCTGGGATGGTGACGTCATCCAAGAGGGTGGAGTGGGTATGCCTGGTTATAATCATTGGAAATGGCAGTATAGGGTGCTGCGAGAGGCACATGATTATAATTTCACTTTGTAGGGTTCACTGGAACAGGAGTTCTGGCCCAAGACCCTTCCAGATCCTACCGTGCCCAAACATGCAATGCCCTTGTGTGTGACTCCCCTATGATGATGACACTTGGGCATTAGGATGCCCTGAAGAGTTGGTTCAAAAAGGGAGAAGACAGGAAGAGATGTTTTTTCTGTACAGCTGGATTATGGGACATCCAGTGATGTAATTTCCTATGCAGATGGATGAGGGGGAAAGCAGTGATGGCGCTTCCCATGCAGATGGATGTTGGAACATGAAGTTCTCTTGCTTGGCTTCTTCTTTAAAGATGGTTTTGGTGGGAAAACAGTGATGTCGTTGTCGTAGGACTCTTGTTATTGGAAAAAGACTGCTGGATTCGGAGCGGCAGCACCAAAGCTTGTGGGTGACTGAGTCAATCCCACACCATTAAGTAGCTCTGTCATTACTTATAGGAACTAATCTAACAGGTTGCATTACATGTGGGAAGACACCATTGAACCAATCTTGGTGTTCTTGATAATTTAAAGGTATTTCTAAATATTGGTATGCTCTGTATTGTTGTGGTACATTTGCTATTCTATATGTGTGAAATGTATTTGAGTCTGCATTAATTTTGGTAAAGGTGACCAATGAGTAAAATATTTCTGTCTGTAAGCGTTGTGAGCTTCAAGGATGAATGTGACATCCCTGCCCTCATTTGTTAGTCCATTAGCTAAAAGAAACTGTGTGACAGGTTGTCTGCAGTTCTCTGGGATATTTACTGGTTGTGCCATATTAAAATAATATGTATCAGTGTTGGGAACACCAATGGGGGAATCCTCTTAGATTCAAACTTGAACAACCTACAGCCTTGATAGGTTCACCCTATTCAGCTGAGGAGGATTTTTCCATAAGACCACGGACATCTCCGTATAATGTTACTTAGGATACCTTTAGCACATGGGACACAGAGATACTCAGGAGACCTGTATAATTAGTGCCCTATCAATGTTGGTGGTGCCATGTCCTAGGCGTCTCATTATTGGAATGAAACAGCTGGAATCAGGGCATCAGCACCACTGCTTGTGGGTGACTGAGTCAATTCCACACCATCTTGGCAGCTGTCAGCCCAACCCTTTCAACTAGCTAGCAGCACCTCCCCTAAACATAGAAAGCAAAGGTGGTTAGGGGCAGTCTGACGAATGACAATCGGTGACCTCTCAGAAAAGTCGTGGTCAACAAATCTCACCCCTTTCTCTAGTTAACAAAGGTCTAATACACTCAGGTAGGCCAAAGAAAAGATGCATGGTGGTTAAAAAACATCAATACATTTATTGAAAAGACTGCAATCTGCGATAAAATATATGAGCTGCAATTATTAGGACAATAAGACGTAGCAAGATTAGGATTGTTACAGATCAGTGAGAAGCAAATGACCAACCCAAGCATATTAGAATAAACATGTACATAGGAATACTACCTAACTTCTAGCAAGAGCATAGCGGTGATATCCCAATCTGTCTGTACCTAGTCCATGACAGGAGCACCCACCCCTATCACCTGAGAAAAGGGTCTGCCCGCCCTCTCCTTGGATGGTTAAAGAGGCAAGGCTGAGGTCAGCAGTAAAATGACATGCAGCGTAGATGGGTATCCTGGCCAGAATGACCTCCCACCCTTTCCCTGGCCTGTATGATGTTTTTGATAAGAAACCTGTGTGTGTTCTGTGGAATAGGCCTGATGTGAGCATAGACCTAAGTGTAGGACTGTTTACTTATTCTTGTGGCGATAATAATCAATGGATTAGCATGTACTTGTTCTTGTCAGCCTTGGGCAGAAGTACATGGTGAAATGCGCACAAAAATAATAACAACACATTTGCAGAATCAAAGTTGATTAGGAAAAATAAAACATCCCTGCTGAAAAGTAGGCTGAACTAAAATTATTAAAATAAATTAGAGCATATATATGGATAAAAGGGCACAGGCTGCAGACCTACACTAAGCTAAAATATTTGTGCCCAAGCAAGGTGTGAAAATGAACCCACAACATCATTTGCTGTGCAGATAGATGATGGAAAATCCAAAGATGTTACTTCCTACACAGATGTTCGATGGGAAGTGCAGTGATGTCACTGCTCTGTGGAGATGGATAATAGGAAATGGAGTTCTCTTGCTTAACATATTTTTGATGACGATTTTGGCAGGAGAGCAGTGATGTGACTCCCTATGCAGATGGATGATGGGAAATTCAGTGATATCACTTCCAGCGCAGATAGCTGATAGGAAGTGTATGATGTCACTATCTGTGTAAATGGATGATGGAAGTGAAGTTCTCTTGCTTGTATTGTTCTTTTAAAAATGGTTTTGGCAGGAAACCAGTGAAGTAATTTTCTGTGTAGATGTATGATGGAAAATGCAGTGATGTCATTTCTTACGAATATGAATGATGGGAAAAAATACAGAAAGTTTGCTGAGCGTCCGTCATGTTTCGTGTGGTCGCTTAGCAAATGTTTTTGTTTTTCAAGGACAAACTCCCAAAGCCAGAGTTTGTTTTTGAAAAATAAAATATTAGCTTGGCACCAAGGGAGATTTCTGGGAGTCATATTGTTGTTTTCTTTTGGGGACTGCAAGAATTTCCATGGCAGTCTCCAAGAGAAAAATAAAACTGCATGAGACCATCCGCGCTAAATAAGAACAGGCAGACATCAGTTTGGCAGACAGGGTAGTCTGTTTTATTTGTGATGCAGTACACTGTCCACTTTTGTTTTTTAATCTCTTTATTAATGTGGAAAAACAGTATCACATACATCTGAGCACCTGCCACTGCTCTTATCATTATCTGTAATACGTATCCAATTTTGTGACAAACAATGAAGAAAAAGAGAAGCACGAAGAGAGAAGATAGAGTTATGTTGTACCATGGTGTGAAATAATCGAATAGGCATTTCGAGAGAAGGCAACTAACCCTAAAACATCTGATATCTCCCAGAAGTGAGCCTAATTGGTAAGCTACATGGTGAGGGGACTGAGACCGAGGGGGGGAGAGAGGAAATAGGAGGGGAGGGCAAAAGGAAAGCGCCCGGGCACAGGATCGACAACACGGGGGGAAGAAGTTACCTCTCTAGCAATAGTAGTTTAATGCTCCAGAGCACCTAGCTTGGTGGTCAGCCAGGGGTGTGCGGGGAGAACTCCAGTGCAGGCCTCCCATGACCAATGGTTATCAGCTCTTTTCCCATTTTTCAGCAGTGTATCATGATCAAACCCCCCCTGGTCTGGTCCCTCTTGTCCACTGTGTGTAATCCCAAGTGTATTGGTTTATGCTATACGTACTGTGTGATATGTTGCAAATGATGTGAGAATTACGATAGGATCATGGCATATGTCTCCAGAACGCAGTGTCCAGTTAGATCGTAATCTATTTCAGATATGTGTATGTCAGTTGTTACTACCCATGTGATCATGGTGGGTAGGTATCATCTTTAGCTTCGAGTGATGCAATCAAAGCGTCCCATTCATCTATCCCCTTGATCTGCATACCTCTATCCCGGAGTGAGTGTAACACTTGAGCCTCCGCCCTCACCCACTTCAGCATGTCTCTTGTCCAATGTCAGGTATCTGGTACAGTCGGCGATTTCCATTGCATCGCTTTTAGGCGCTTGCATAATATGAACGCCAACTTGATACATATTTGTACTTGTTTCTTTCTTTTTGGATGCGGTTGGATACCCAATAAACCTGAAGCATGTGTGGGAGAGAGCGGAAGCCCAACCAGCTCAGCAGTCAGAGCAGTTATGTCTTGCCAGGCATGTAACAGCGGCGGGCATTTCCACGTCATGTAAAAGAAGGTTGCATCTGCGTCCCCACATCGTGGGCATTCCTGAGGAGACAGAGGAAACATGCGTTGTAGCCGGTGTGGAGACAAATAGGTCTGGTGCAAGTAGTTAAATTGAGTGAAGTGGAATCTAGGATTGGGAGACATGGATCGCACCAAGCCAAGTGCCGTGCTCCATTCTCGTTGGTCCAACGGGGCTGGAAGAACCATGTACCACCTTGCCTTCGCCTTGGGCTGAGCTACCTCCGGCTTACCTAATAAAACTTTATATATCTGGGATATGCTGCAATGTCCTCCTAGGCTGGACAGCAGTTCATGCAGTGTAGGCAATGTTGGAGGTTCCTCATCTCCACATCGCCAAGTCCGACACTGTGATGCTATTAATTGTGTTTGACCAATGACTTTGTGTTTCACCACTGCGCATATTAGTTGCTCAATGTTCACCAGTAGCACATTATGGGGGTCATTCTGACCCCGGCGGTCATGGACCGCCGGGGCCAGGGTTGGCGGGAGCACCGCCAACAGGCTGGCGGTGCCCCGCAGGGCATTCTGACCGCGGCGGTTTGGCCGCGGTCAGAAGTGGAAAACCGGCGGTCTCCCACCGGTTTTCCGCTGCCCAAATGAATCCCGCCAGGAACAGGATGGCGGTATGGGGTGGCGTGGGGCCCCTGTGGGCCCCACAAAGAATTTCAGTGTCTGCTCAGCAGACACTGAAATTCGCGACGGGTACAACTGCACCCGTCGCACCTTCCCACTCCACCGGCTCCATTCGGAGCCGGCGTCCTCGTGGGAAGGGTGTTTTCCACTGGGCTGGCGGGCGGCCTTTTGGCGGTCGCCCGCCAGCCCAGTGGAAAACCCAGAATCACCGCAGCGGTCTTATGACCGTGGAGCGGTGTTCTGGAGGGGGGAACTCTGGCGGGAGGCCTCCGCCACCCATCAGGGTTAGAATCACCCCCTATATGTTTTGTTCATCCTAGCCACCTATTAGCTTTGACATGGCATTAGCCATTACTTTCTGTATTCAGTTTAGCCGCCTATTGGCTTTGACATTGCATTAGCCATTACATTCTGTATTCTGCCTATTGGCTTTGACATGCTGTATTCAGTTTAGCTGCCTATTGGCTTTGACATGATATTAGGCTTTGACAAGATATTAGCCATTACATTCTGTATTCAGCTTAGCTGCCTATTGGCTTTGACATGATATTATACATTACATTTTGTATTCAGCTCAGCTGCCTATTGGCTTTGACATGATATTAGACCTTACATTTTGTATTCAGCTTAGCTGCCTATTGGCTTTGACATGACATTAGACATTACATTTGATATTTAGGTTAGCTGCCTATTGCCTTTAACGTGGAGTTAGACATTGCAGTTGAGAATCCAAGCTGTATTCTTCCAAGCTGTGTTTTTCCACAAGATGAACCAAGATGTTTTCTTCACACCAGACTAGACCTGATAAGAGAGAGTACATTTGGTGTTTTCCTTTCTGCTCAGGCTTGGGAAGAGGAGAAGTCTAGGAGATCTGGCCAGTCTCCAAAGGCTTGTGCAGTCTTCCCGAGTCTGAGAGGAGGGGGCACGCTTTTGTAAGGATGACTCGGGGCTTCAGAGATTTAGATTAGACTCTGCTTGACTTCAGGCTGGAACTTGGCGCCAGTTGCCAGTCTCCCGTTTGGGTAGATAATCTCTTTCTCGCAGTTGACCGGAGTCATCAACTTGCAGACCCCAGAAAGATGAAGCTGAGTTAGGCCCTGCAGCCTTGCTCAAATGGTGAAGTATGCTTTGCTAATATAACCTGCTGTGTACATTGCAACTGAGAAGTACTGTGATATATTTTGTTTTCTTGCTGCAAATACTTTTGTGCTTGAAATCTAATAATTCGTCTCTCAAGAACTTGTGGGTGGGGAAGAATTAACAACAATAAAGGTCTTCTTTGAACTCAGAAGTGCATTCCAGAGATGTTCTGTAAGCTCTGATACGAGATAAGAAGGAAGGCAGAACAGACATGTGAATTGTTGTAGGGCATAATATGTCAGGAACCATCCCCTGTTCACGTCAGATCTCAAGGAAAGTTCGGCATATGACATCATACGGCCCTCTAAAAATATGTCCCCAATCATTTGAATGCCCCTCTCAGGCCACTGTTGCAACTTGCGCTGTCTAGTCAATTTAGAAATCCCTGGGATGGATAGTAGTGCAATCGGGGGTGAGTATGGGGAGTCCGATTCCCGACGATTATATAGCGGCGCCAACACCACTGAGCTATGTGCATCAAAGTATTGTGCTGGCCGTCTGGGTTACCACGATCCAACAACCATTGCAATACGTCTGTGCATCCTAGGGTGGGGTTGCACTAGTTTCGCCTCTGAATTCAGGGGGTCTTGCAACCAACGCCAGGCCCACTGTATTTGCGATGCAGCATAGTATAGTTCGTAATGTGGGGTGCCCAGTCCACCTAAGTCTAGTGGTAGCTGCGTGGCTGTCAACGCCACCCGCCGACGGCCTCCTCCCCATATTAAGTCAGTTGTGAGGCTATTTAGTGATGTGAAAAAATCACGTGGTATCAGTAGCGGCAGAGCTGCGAAGTGATAGAGCATGCACTGTAGAATTATCATTTTGACGATTGCTCCCCTGCCCATGGGCGAGAGCGGGAGTGATCTCCAGAAAGGCAGGGATCCTCTAACTGAATGGACCATATGGCCCAGCCTGCCCTCCCTCAGATTAGCAACACCATGGTATATTTGTATGCCTAGATATTTAAAGGTTGTGTACGCCCATGATAATGCATGTGTCGGAGCACTGGATCGCAATTCCTCCGGTGTCTGCGCTAACAGAAACAGACAAGACTTGGACCAATTTACCCGCAGGCCTGATATATCTCCGAATTGTTCTAGTAGTTGCAACATTCCCAGAAGCGAGGCTGAACAGCCACGGAAATATATCAGTGCGTCATCCACGTATAGTGAGATAATCTGATAGCGGTCCCCGTATGGTATGCCCCACTCCTGCACCCTCCTTCTGAATTACGCAGCAAGTGGTTCGATTGTCAGAGCGAACAAGAGCGGGGAAAGTGGACGTCCTTGCCTTGTGCCTCTGCCTATCAGAAACTCGTCCGATATTATCCTGCCTGTTTTAACCCGAGCGACAGGGTAGGCGTACAGGATTTCTATCCACTACAGAAAAACACTCCCAACCCCCAGCTGGGACAGCGTTTCCAACAAGAAGGGCCAGCCCAGCGTATCAAATGCCTTCTAAATGTCCATAGAAACCGCTACTCGGTTGTCGTGAGACTCGGGAGTTTCTCTTATGATCTGCAGTAAACCTGTAATGTTCATAAAAGTATTGCGTCCCGGGATAAAGCCCCATTGGTCTTCATGGACTAGTTGTGGCATCAGTGGGAGTAGGCGATTCGCCAGGATCTTACCTATCAACTTGCACTACAGGTTTGGTAGAGAAAGGGGTCGGTATGAGGGGACATCCAGCGGATCCCGCCCTGGTTTCGGGTGGACCACTATTACTGCCTCCCGTTGTGATCCAGATAACCTACCCTTCTCAAGTGCCTCGTTTACCATTTCTACATACGGCTTGATTAGTTGTCCCGAGCATGTGCGGTAGTACTCCGCTGGGAGTCCATCACTGCCCGTCGCCTTATTGCCCGCCAGTTGTTGTAGTGCTAACTGAATCTCTGCTGCATCGATAGGTGCATCCAATTTACTTTGCTGTGCCACGGATAAACGACTCAAAGGGAGTGCATCGAAAAATTCTGTCAGTTGTTGTGTGGGTGGGGGGGGCGGTCATGTTGCATATAAGGTGCTATAGTATAGTTGAAATGCATCATTTATTCCCACTTGGGTATTGGTCACTTCACCTAAGCTTAATCTTATTGCTCCTATTGGTCTATGTTGCTGTTCCCCCCGCACCAGCCATGCTAGCAGTCGACCTGAACGGTCTCCCTCAGAGTGCGCCCTGGCTACATAGTGGCGGTAATCATATCTACGCAGGTGCATATCGACCTTGTTTATCCACAATTGGAGTGCATGTAAGTCCTCTAAGGCCACAGCACCAGACACCATCCCTTTCTCCACGTCTCGGAGCTCAGTCTCCACCCTCCTCAACTCGTCTGTCAGTTGGCGCCACACCCCTCCCGCTGCTGACATACAGAGACCTCTAACCACCACCTTATGGGCATCCCACTCCAGAGCACGTGACGGCGCTGTCCCATTATTGAGTTTGAAATACGTCGAAACGTGTTCTGACAGCTCGAGAAGAATGGTGGATCTAACAGTAAGCTTGGCTGTAGCCGCCAGGCGGGAATATTCGTCCTCGTTCTACCCCATTGAGTGGTGCCCAGTAGTGGCCAATGGTCCGATATTGTTTTAGCGAGATAGGAAGTCCCTGCAAAATTGCTAACTAGTTCAGTCTAGCTGAGCATCAGGTCTATACGGGTGTGAAGGTGATGAACCGGGGAAAAGAAGGAATATTCCCTTTCCAGGAGATACAGCGTGCGCCACACGTCCACTAGTCTGTGCTCTGAGATCCAGGTTTGGAACACTTGGGACGTTTTTCTACAGGGAGCACCTTCCAACGGGAGGTGAAACCTATCCTTGACTATATCAGGTACGCAGTTACAGTTTCCGCTCCATATATATTGCGAGGTAGGATTTTTGTAATAACTGGGGAGTGAGCAACTGCAGAAATTCTCCCTGTTTTGTGTTGAGAGCGTATAGACCAGTTATAATGAGCGATTAACCATCCAGGGAGCCCTCTAACTGTACATACCGGCCATCTGCATCCACTTTATGATGGTCTACTGTGTAGGGTACTTCTGGAGCAATCTATACTAATACTCCCTTAGCATATGCAGAAAACGAGGTGCCATAAGCTGGGCTCCACCATTTATTCTTAAGGCTACATAGTTCATCTATTGTTAAGTGTGTTTCCTGTAGTATAGCAATGTGTATTTTGTGCCTTTTAAGGTATGTGTAGATCCTGCAGCGCTTAATGGGGCTATCCATACCTCGCACATTCTAGGTCATTATATTATAGGTGGACATTCTCATATGTACGATAGGTTATGCAAATCTGGATACCCAGCCAGGGAGAGGGTCTTGAACTGGGTATTTCTATTCCCCACGCTCCCACTCCACCCCTGTCCCTCATCCCAGGATCACACCATCTAACATACATGAAAAGGGATAGAAAAAGAGAGTGGAAATGAACTAAGAGAAGACTTCGTAAACGAAGCCCATTTGTAACACGAAGGCACAACAAGTGCCTAGTGTAGTAACTATCATGGAACGGTCCCTCTGGTATCCCTTTGGGACGTGGGAGGCATGGGCGCAGCTCCGATACGTTCATTTGTGACGGTCACAACCGGATGTTCAACGCCCCCCGCCGCACCCCATGCGTCCAATTGCCTTCCTCATCCTGAACATCCTTATTCTTCTTCAGGCGGGAGATCCCGAACCACACGACATCCGTCTGGTCATGATGTCCCACTGGAGCATCCGATGGGACCCAGTGCCACATTCCGTTACTATGCACTTCAACTTGGGGTTAAGATGTCATCCGCCATGCGTGGTGTTAGTTCCGGGCCGAGTGCTGAAGGAGAGGAGGAGCCACTGGGTTGACCCACTGAAAGGTCTGAGTTCTCCCTCTCGGATCACGGTAAGTCTGGCGCCACGGGGATGTGAACAGATTGGCTTCCCATAAGGCCTGTTCCTGGCTTTCCGCATCTTGTGCCTTGGATGGGCATGTCCTCGGTTTTGATTTCTTTCTTTGTTGGGGTTGGGGAGTGAGCCATGCTCACTGTTTGACGTCATTTTGTTTGAGCTGGGCCATTCCTTTGGCTTGAAGCCATGTCCAGGCATCCTCGGGAGATGGGAAAATATGTGTCTTCTCCCCATCTATTACCCGGAGCTGTGCCGGAAACAACAGGGAGTAGGAAAAATTATTGTTGTGTAGTAATTGTTTCACTCTCGTAAAGGATGCCCTCCTGCATTGTACTTCGACGGTGTAGTCTGGATACGCTGTTATCACATTGTTGTCCATCTGCATGGGGCCCTGGGTTTCGAATCTTTGGAGGATCTGATCTCTGTCTCAAAAATTTAGGAGGCGTGCTATCAAGGGTCGAGGGGGAGCACCCGGCCATGGTGGTCTGCTTGGGATTCGGTGGGCAAGTTCCACTGCGAACATAGGTGGTGCTGTGGTCATCATTACCTTATCCATAAGCCACTTTTCCAGAAATAGTTCAGCATTCGGTGACTCTGCTCACTCCGGAAACCCTATGAATCTGACGTTGTTTCTCCTCGAGCATCCCTCTGCATCCTCAGCTCTCCTCTGCAGTTGACTGACCTCTGTTTCCATACACTGTACCTGGTCGCAGAGATCTTTGATGTCTGGTTGAGTTACTGCAAGCACTCGTTCATTCTCATTGACCCTATCTGCCAATTTGCAGTGGTCTGGCCTGAGCAGATTCACTTTGATTACTACTGAGTCTATCTTCCCCTCCAAGGTAGTTTTCGTGTCTAGCACTGCTTGCAACAGCTTGTTGAACTGCGCTTAGTGCGCTTGTAGTGTCAGATTCATTTGTTGTAGTGCAGCAGCTTGTGTCCCTGCAAGACCAGCAGGGTTCAGTTCTTCCGCGTCTGCCATTAGCTGCGGCTTGGGTGGTTTTGGTTTGACCATATTTGGTGAGATTGTTTGTGTCGTGGGTGAGGACACCAGCCAATCCGTGTCTCTGGAGCTGTCAAGCTAGCTTCTGGTCCAGATGTGGAATGGGAAAGATCACGCAAGTTGAATCTGTCCCCTAACACAGCACAGATGTGAGAAAGAGGTTGTCTTATTGATCCCGTTCACCAGCATTGTGTTTGGGGCTACGATAAGTGTAGCTCCGCATGCTATTCAGCTATGCTAGGTGTGACCAGCTTAGTACCCCACTGCCATCTTGGTGAATCCAGTGCCTCCCCAAGTGAGCTACTGTTAGCTCAGTAGAAAGGCATGCGATAACTGCAGTGCGGCTGGATCTCGATAGGCCCTCCTCAGTTACAACCCCACGTCAGGGCTAGTGGATCACAGATGGTGAGCAATTGTAGCCCCTGCGGACTCAGAAATGCACGGCAATCTGATGCGGGCTGTGAGTATCAGAAGGACAATCCAGAGCCCTGCCGAGCAACCCAGACCGAAATCGGGGAGCTCACCTCTTCAAGGGATGTCTGCGCATTTGTACACACGCCCTCTCCGCTCCACCAAAGTTAGCCATGATCCAGTCTTCTGGTCCCAAAAGGCTGGGACTACTGTCGGTGCACATCCGCCGAACACAGCAAACCTTACTGTCACGGTAGCCTCACGCGCAGTCCTCTCACCGCCTCGTATTATTCACGTTGGCTCCCCCTGGTCCCGGCCACCCTCTGAAGGTCACCTTCGCATTTCAATGCGCTGCGCTATTGTCCTTACTGGCATCCCGTTGCTCTGCTGCAACGTTTCCCCGGCTTACAGCGTATGGCCTCCAGCACCTTCCGGGCCTTCTTTCTTCTCTGCTGCTCTGCTTCTGGGGCCTCACTGCCCCGCGCCAAGCCTGGCCCGGTCCTGTGCACTCTGCACCGCCCAGCCGAGGCCACCGGGGACGTGCGGGAGGGAGGAATTGAAGAATTAATTTTAGGGCCGCGAGCGGAGCTTTTTAGAAAGCATCCGCACTAGCCGCCATCTTGGACACGCCCCAAGTACCCTGTCCACTTAACTATAAATCAGGCCCTAAGGCTTAGATATTAAGTTGAATCTATCCATTCAGTATGCCATAAAATAGATCACACGATATCCTGTTCAGGTGTGCTCCATTTCAAGATTCAAACTACCTACGAATTTAAACAGTAGTTCAAAAATAGGTTTCCCCATTCCGTGTTATACTGGCATCCAGAAGCAGTGCCTGAAAGACCTCAGTAGTATCTCAGAATATTTATACATCAATATTACATTCTGTGGGGAATCTTATTTTGGAACTGATGAGTAACTTTTGTTTAAAGTCTCAGGCACTTCTGGATATAAAAATAGCATCTTATAGTCCCAGGTTTTTTCAGAAGCCTTATCATCAGGGCCGGTCTGGGATAGAAAATAGGCTCCATCGCCAAAATAACAGTGGCTCCCATTACTAAATCATATAGCTAAAAATATGGCTCATGTTTGCAAATTGTTGCAGGGTTTATAAGATTTATAAGTGTTTTACGAAGTATGAAAGACTATATGGATTTGAGCTTGTGACTGGCACTGTTTGTAGTATGTCTGTGAAACCAACAGTCAGGGCCGCTGGAATTATGTAATTGTGCGAATGCTGCATTTTTCACAAAATTACAGATTTGCCACATTTGACACATGATATATAATTTGCTGCATAATTTGCAGATTTTAACAAAAAAAAAATATCTACCTCAAATGGTTCAAAAGTTACTAAAAACGCAGAGACACGTTGCTGCACAGTGGAAGGCACTTTGCAAAGGTGGACTGGTCAACTTTCTCTTACTTACTGCTATATTTGTGTGTTAAACTGTTACTTATGAGGTGCAACCAATGCCCAAATAGTGTTAACAAGTATAAAAATTACACCATAATTAAGTTATACTATCACAAAATGTACTGCAATACTCAGCATAATTCGCCTATTCTTGCTGTATAATGTACTCAACCCTGCTGCATAATTTGTCCCTCTCCTGCTGCATAATTTCAGTGGCCCTGTCAATAGCGAAAAACGGCCCACAAGACCATATAATAATCCCACAAACATCTAAAAACACTGGCCCCAACACTGACCTGTCAGACCAGCTCTTCTAGCACTGCCAGATTCAGGGTAGGATTGGGAAAGCGGGCAGTCTGGATTGGGCCGATGCCTCAAGATCACCTTTGGGACAGTTTAGGGCATCCGTAAACTGGCCCCAGAAACGTACTTTCTGCCCCAGTCCCCATCAGGTGACTTGAATGTGGAGACAGTATCTTGTTAATTCCCTGAACATGCTGTAAATTGAGGCTTGGGGCCAGGTGTTGCTCCAGCCTTTGGGGCATTCTCCCCTCGGTCCCCTGCCCGGTGTGGTCGGCTCAGCCCAGAAGTAGTGTCATCACCTTCAGGCTAAGGTGGTTGTGGGAAGGGTGACTCCATGCAGGGGCCTCTCAGGGGGCCAAGTGATTTTGTGCTTTTGGACCATTCTCACTTAAGCCCCCCCCCCCCACCCTTCCCCCTGCCCCCACCAATGGAGCAGCAGTATGCTTTTTTGACACCTCTCTTACCAGGTCCTTGTCCTGGGGCTATAGTGGGTTGGGGAGGGGGTAAGAGCGAACAGGTGTCATCTCCGTCCCAGTGTCTTTTAGACCTTGGTAGGGGGAGGAGAGGGTTGAACAAATTTGGATGCAGCAACCTGGTCAGAGCTGTGCAGCTCAGCATCCTGTGATTCTGGGCAAACCACTTAATCTCCGGAACATAAAATAAAAATGATTTTTATCTTGTGTAATTTAACTGGTGCTCATGAACATTGCTCCAATGCCTCTGGGCCGAATTCACAAAGGCATTGGAGCTATGTAAAAAACATACTGGTCAGGTTAGAATCAGACTAACCAGATGTGATCCATGAAAGGGACGATCAGGGAAAGTTGGCCACTTTTTTGGGAGTGCCAGAGCCTAACTCTGATCCAATCCGACCCTGGCCTGATTGCCTTATTTATATTTTAGGCCAGCCCGACACTGCCGTCCCCTCAGTCCTTGCAGGGGAAGTGCCCAAGATGTAACTGGAATGAGAGGAGCGCGGTTGCTGGGAGAGGAGTCCTGTATCCGGAAGAAGAGCAGCCCCGTGAGAGGGAGCGGCTTACACCTGACGTGTCTACCGCGTTTGTTTGGCTTTTTTTTTCTTAAGAAGAGGAACCGGTTTCAGACCTTTCTTAAAATAAAGTGGTAATGTGGAGCCGTGAATGCTGCCTTATGGGTATGTGAAGCAAAAAGCCGCACATTCCCGGGTACCGCGCGTGACAGCAACTACTTGTAAAGAAGCTCTCTGAGGCCGGCCGCCTAGAGGACTCGTAGCGCTCCAGAAGGCGCTCGTCTCTGCAGCGACCACAGAGTTGGACGCAGTGATCGCCCGTGCTGCGTCCATGTTTCAGGGGCGCCGAAAGGTTCAGAAGTGAGTATGACTATCAGAGTTTGTGTGCGCCCTGCTCACCACCCCTTGTCTCACACCTGTTAACCCTCCCTATTTACCAGGAATGCTTCTAAGTTGTAGTACAAAATACTGCTATTTACATCTCTTAACTATCGTTTGACTCTTAAAATCGACCTCACTTCAGTGCAAGTAGAACGACATCTATAATTCCTCTTCCAAAATTGTTGTGATGTAGGTTACCTGAGAAGGACAGTAGCCGTAGCTCTGCCAGTCGCATGACAGGCTTGTGCCCCGGGTGGGATAGAGAGAGTCACATATCTTGCACGGTATTCTGAGAAAGACCACCAAGGGTGGGGTATAGCCATCCTTGTCGTGCGTGTCTCTAAAGTCTACTTGGGAGAATTACAAATAGCCTGTCCGTGTGTAGGGTCATCCACGACTGTACCGAACTAGCTTCATACGGTGTTTCTTTTTATTTCCTGCATGTCTAAAGGGCTTTCAAAGAGGAACACTGCTTGGGTGTGACCCTTGTGACGGCAACTGGAGACTACTTCGTTCTCAATCCCCGCCCCGTGGTATTTTCTATGTCCTGCCTCTCCAGTCCGTCAGTAATCCTCTCCTTTCCGCCCCAGGCTTAATCTTGACACGCTCACCTCCCTGATCTCCAAGTTCTGTTTCTTGTCTCCTTTCACTGTGCCTTTTTCTTCCTCCTTCTCTTACTACTCGCCCTCTGCTCCAGGTTGAATCTCTGACTTCCATTCCTAATGACCACTGCCATCCTGGCTCTTAATGTACTCTCTTTGTCTGCCTTTCCTCTTTCTGACATATGAGTGTCCCTGTGTTGGTTGGCATGATTGCCACTTCTAAGTGAATTTTGCGCCATGCTTCCCACACATCGTCTCATTGTCTGCTCATGCTGTCTTTACCTCAGATGATCAGCCAATGTGTGCCAATCTTCTCTTCTCCTCTTTCTGTCATCACAACCAAAAATATTTTATGAAGTTTGGTTGAAACGGATTGCACCAGACAGGTGTGACTTTCCACTTCTTTTCACATGAGCATCCCAGGTGCTCATCATCTGAGCACTTAAGGTGCATGAGCCTAACCGGATCCAACGTAAGGACATTCCCCTACCTCGTCCTAAACCCTAGATCGACTTGTCCCTGCACTTCGGATCCACCTCCTCAGTTCTTGAACTCCACAAGAAATTGAGAACCTGGCTCTTTACCTAGTCTTGGCCTTGACTCAGCTCATATTGCTTCAGATTCAGCACCAGGATACAATCCCGGGAGAGACATGGGCTGTACAAATACACATAGCATAACATTCTTTATCTATATCATATTTATTCTGCAAATGTTGATGTAATAAAACCGATAACAAGGGTGCAGTAGGTGTAAAGCATTGTATCAACCCATAACCCCGAGTGCAGCCTAGCTATTATTGTGTTGCAAAAATAGTGTTAGCAAATTGCTTTGTTTTTACTATCACGCAGTACACCTACCTGCTAACAGTGACACCCAGCTTCTTACCAGATAACCTTTGAGTCTCTAGGCCTGATTCACAAAGCTTTGTTTGTGAGTAATTCAGTTTTACACCTATGTTTAGTGTAACTTGTACCTGAATATTCAGGCCTGATTAAAAAAAACTGTTTCTCAACAAGTAGCTGGGGCTTATTACAGGCTCAGGTGTGACTTACTCTTGAATTTCTGGGAGTCGGACGTTCAGACCCACAGAATTGTTGTGATTTTTTTTGCCACATAGTGTATGGTAATATACCCAAGGTGCATTGTTTTTCTTGTTAATTGTATGCCTTTGGAAAAAGAATGGATAACGTGTCTTGAACACAGTACTCAATGCAATGCAGATCAAGGGTAGCACAAACCATTGATACATGAACAACATAATGACACCTTAATTAGATGAACATTTTACTCTAAATTAAAGATGTCGTTTTTTAGTGTTTGATATTAACTGCATAATAAAAATTGCGGGTAACCTGGAGGCAAACCTAGTCTTTACAGCACCCCTTCAGCACACAACATTCGTCCCCACAATTTGCAGTCTTTTGCGCTTCAATTCACCTTTGGCTTA
Organism: Pleurodeles waltl; assembly: GCF_031143425.1. Lineage (NCBI taxonomy): Eukaryota > Metazoa > Chordata > Amphibia > Caudata > Salamandridae > Pleurodeles > Pleurodeles waltl. Next base: position 969,333,837 of record NC_090440.1, on the reverse strand, counting down.
TTTTTTAACATATTCATATAGCTTAATTATTGTTTCTTCGTTTTCGCCCTCAACGTTGACAATCTGGTGTTTGCCTTGCTTTCATTTCAATGTTGTTTCACTCTATATGTGGTTTCCTTCACATTCTTCCTACTCTCCTTTTTTTTGTTTAAATACGATTCGTTTGGATGTAGCGTCCTGCTAAATGTTGCCTACAGCCTTCTTTAGAGTCTGGCGGGCAGGAGACTATGTGGCAGTCCAGTCCACCATGATATAAGTCCATTGTAGTCAATGACCATTTAAATAATTCATAGGGGACATATTCCACGTTTTGAAGGAGTATGCTGGTCACCTAACTAAATCTGGAAGTTTATTATTAGATTATAACCCTAAAAGGAAAGAGCCAGTGTACTGGGGCCAGAGATCATAAACTGTATATTAAAAACTGTCCATCGCAACCATTTATAATACTCTCACAGGTCTGTCTGTGTCAGGGTGCGTGAAATAATTCCACCTATTTATTGAGGCATCGCTACAGCTTACTCTGACATATGACATACACGTTGTTTTCCAAGGGGTATAGACCTACAACTGAACAGTAACCAAACACTTGAGAGTTACAATGAAATGTGGCGACAAAAATATCAGTGACAAAAATATATGAAAAACATGTTGAGGACGCAAACACTGACTTTGTATACTTTGTATGCAAAGTTAAATATTTTGACCCACAAAAGCCACATGACAACAACTTCATCAGAATGGGTAAGTATATTGAATTTTAACTTTAATACATTACAATAACTTTAAAACATATATTACTTCAAAAATAATATTTAATTCAAAACAATATAATTATAGAAAAATATAAACAAATATTAACTTGCAAACATAAAATCAAAATATATTTTAAAATAATTTTAAAAACAATTACCAAAATTTTTACAAATAAGATGATCATGTAAGCATAAAGAATAAAAGCTAATCAAATGTGTGTATCTAAACTAGATATTTTAAAATATATATATATATATATATATATATATATTTATATATACACTAACAACATAAAAGACATTGTTGGATTATTACAGAAATAAATCATAAAAATAATTTACACAAAACTTTTAAAATTAAAACCAAAAATATTTATTAAAACACATTTAAAAAAAATCAAATGATAAAAATTAGACTTAGATGTGTAATATTCACCACTCCCTCTCCAACTTGTACAATGGTAGGGAAAGTGTTGGACTCTGGTCGGGTCGCATTTACTAGTGCAACTCCAATGTAAGCAACAGTAGGGAAAGTGTTGGATTTTACAGCGGGTAAATTTACTACACCTACTCCATTGTAAGGAACAGTAGGGATGATGTTGGACTTTGGAGGGGTTATATTTACTATTCCAACTCCAATATAGGCAACAGTAGGGAAAGTACTGAATTTTGGAGGGCTGAGAACTACTATTCCCACTCAAGAATAAGCAATGGTAAGGAAAATATTACATTTTAGAAAGCGGAGGTATAACTTTCTCTATCCTAAATGAATACAAAATAAATTACATACGTATATAATAAATAACCACAAGATATGTTTCCATAATCAAATTAAAAATAGTGTTATAATTATGTAACTTATATATTATTAAGAAATAAAACAGAACATAAACACATACAATTATACATTAAATGTTCTAAAAAAATCAATCAATTAAAACATTTTCAGAATAGAGTTAAAATACTTCCTATCTTATTTCCCTAAAACTCCAAAATGGTGAGAGCCAAACCCTAATATTTCACTAATCCCCAATATTTTGATCATCCCCAAATTTACCTCATGCAGCTCAGCTCCTGCACCCCTGATCTAGCGATGAGACAACCACCCTTGTCAAGTACACAAGTAGTATGGGGTGTTTAAGTGGGTACCAATTTTAGGCAAATTGCCCTGGACCCTCTGTGTGCCCCGAACTTCGGGACTTGTTTGTGTGCTAAATGTGGCTGTCCGGAGGGGAATTTCTCCTTACGAACTAGGTGGTCTTGCGCACTATATAGTGTCATGCTTCATCATTTGACCACCTAGCCCCATACAGGTAGGATAGTACTACCTGGACGGACTCAACCTTGCCGTTAAAAGAACTCAGAGGGAATAGTTTATCTGGATAGATGTGGGATCCAGTTGTACTACAGAAAATTTAAAATCACCGAAGCAGTCACCTGTGTTGTATTGCACCTTTATTTGTGGTGACTGTTGGTGAGATTAAAAACAAACAGTGGGACACCTATGGAGGGTAATGACTCAGAGGGTCACGTACTGTTCACTGGCCAACATGTTTCTGCCCACTAACTAGAGCCAAAGGAGGTCTGTGGGCATTCGTCAGGGCCTAGGATCCCTAGATTAGTGCACTAACGAGTTGTGTGCAGAGGGAAAGAGGGCGGCTACCTCAGTAGGAGGGGGCCAGATATAGGTAATGGAAAGAGGGCCTACCTGTGGAACGCTTTGGCCCTATCACTACAGAGCAATTCGTCCCTGGTCTAAGGGATGGGGATTGTCCCCTTATAGTCACACATGCTTCAAAGGATGACGCTCTTGTGCGCACCTAATCCGACTCCTTTCCCACTCACGTTCTGTATTGTCTGAGGTCTCTGTTAGAGGTGCATGGCAGTTTCTACGTAGTGGGCATTGCCATAGTCCATACGGCTGATGATGAGGGACTGTGTCACGGTGCGTCTCGTGTGTAGATCTAGCCACTTGAAGATCTTACATGGCATAGGCAAAGTGAGGAAGCAGGCGGAGGAGACGGCATTTAACTGTGATTTCATGGTGAGCTTGATGTCAATGAAGGCTCCAAGGTTTTTGACAAGGTCAGAGGGAGTGGGTGTGGGTCCTGGGTCTGATGGCCACCAGGAGTCATTCCATGAGTTGCTGCTGTTGCCAAAGATCAGTTCTTCCATCTTGTCTGTTTTCATCTGCAGGCAGTTGTTCTTCATCCAATCAGTGACCCTTGTCATGCATCTGTGGAAGCTGGTTCTGGTGATGGAGGGGTCGTTGGTGAGTGAGAGGATGAGTTGGGTGTCGTCTGTGTAAGAAACTATGTTGTGACCATGGGATCTGACGATGTTGGCCAGCAGGGTCATATATGTGTTGAAGAGCGTGGGGCTGAGGGATGAGCCTGGGGGGACACTGCAGGTGATCTCCTTGGGTTTGGAGATGAAAGGTGAAAGGTATATTTTCTGGGTTCTTCAGTGAGAAAGGAGGTGATCCATCTGAGCACGTCCCCTTAAATGCCGATGTGGTGGAGTCTTTCATCCAGCATGTGGTGGTATACAGTGTTGCAGGCTGCCAAGAGGTCGAGGAGGATCAAACCTGCTGTTTATCCTCAGTCGTGTAGGGATCAGATATTGTCGGTGGCTGAGATCAATGCAGATTCAGTGCTTTAATTGCTGCGGGAGCCAGATTGGGAGGCACTGAGTAGTTAGTTCTGCTCCAGGTAGATTGGCCAGTTGTTTTTGGGTTCCCTGATGTCGGTGGATGGTGTTTTGAGTAGTGGTCTTACTTTGGCATGTTTCCAGGTGTTGGGAAATGTTGCAGTGTTGATATAGGTGTTGAGCAGGGTGGTGAGTTCCTGGCCAATCCTTTGCTTTCTAAGGTTGAAGATGTAGTGCAGGCAGGGTCTGTGGGAGCTCCAGAGTGGATAGATTTCATGGTGGAGGTGATGTCCTGGGTGGAGAGGATGTTCCAGGTGGTCAGTACATGGTTTGTGTCAATTACAGTGGTGGCGTATCTGTTAAGGAAGTCCGTAGATGTGGGTTGGGGTTAGAAGTTTCTGCATATGGTTGTGATCTTGTCGTGGAAGAAGGGGGCAAGGTTGTCACACAGTTCCTTTGAGGGTGTGATGTTGTTTTCGCTGGCAGGTGGGTTGGAGAATTCATTAAGAATGTTGAAAAGTTCCTTGGTGTTGTTGGGGCTGGTTTCTATGCATGTCGCAAGGGCTGTCTTCTTTGTTGCCCTCAGCATGCAGTAGTACAGGTTGAGGAAGGTCTTGAAGGCTGCTCTGTCAGAGGTGTCCTTGCTGGCAGGCCATCTCCTCTTCAGCTGTTTGCTGTCTCGCTTCACTGTTCTGAGTTCTTGGGTGTACCAGCTGGCCTTTTTGGAGGACTTTCTCTGGATGTTGCTTTTGATGGGGATGATGCTGTTGGCGCATCTGATGATTCAGGAGTTGACGTTTTTCACCCCCTGTTCGTGGTTGGTGGCAGTAGTGTAGTTGGGGGTGTTGAGGGCATCTGTCCACCTGGTTTCTGAGATTATGTTTCACCTCCTGTGGGGGACACCAGTCATCTTGGTGGTGGAGGTGCAGGGGCTGGAGATGCTGAAGTGGACGATGGAGTGATCAGTCCATGTGAGTTCTGTAACATGGCTGTATTTGACACAGTTGCTGGAGGTGAAAATGGTGTCCAGCGGTTTCCTGTGGTGTGTGTAGGGTTGTGGGTGATCTGGGTAAATCAAAGGCTGCTCATACTGTCTAGGAGGTATGCAGTATTGTTGTCATTGGGGTCCTCAATTTGGAAATTTAGGTCGCTGTGGAAGATGTAGTCCTTGGAGTCTAAGGCTAGGTGTGCAATGAAGTCTGCAATGGTGTTGCAGAAGCTGGAGTGTGGGCCTGGGAGTCAGTATGCGAGGGTGCCTCTGATGGTTGTTTTGACGTCCATGTGGAGCTTGAAGTTGAGATGGTCCATGGGGGTGATGGTGTTGTCAGTGGTGGTGGTGTACTGTATGTTCTCTTAGTGGATGATGTCTGTTCCTCCTCCTGGCTTGTTGGTGTGGTCCTGGTGAGTGATTTTCTATCCATCAGAGATCGCTGTGGCAATGTCTGGGGCAGATTTGGGATTGAGACAGGTCTCGGTGAGGATGATGATGCTGGGTGCAAGGGTGGCGATGAGGTCCCATAATTTGGTGGAATGCTTGCATAGTGAGTGTGTGTTGAGAAGGACACATGTGAGTTTGTGTTTTTGTTAAGGTTGTGTCTGTGGTGTATTTGAGATGGGGCTGGTCGGTGGGCTGGTATGTGTGCTGAGGCAGGTGAAATGGCAGTGGGTACAGGTAAAGGGTCCTAATGTGGACTATGAGTCAGCACAGTGGCAGTGTTTGTTGTGGCATCTGGGGTCGAGAATGTACAGCTCGGCGATGTTGTATCTTCGGGGGGAGGGAGGACCAGGGTCATTGTTCTGGCTGCGGTCAAGGTGTGGATGGGCACAGATGGGCTTGCCTTTGGAGCGCCAGCAGTGCACCTGCTGCACGCATCCGCTGCGCAGTGGCGCTGCGGCCTGCATTAAATAGGTCCTGGGGTGTGCGGGGCTTCTGTTGGAGGGAAGAATGGTGAGTGGAAAAACCCCGGTGGGAAAACTCAGGCAGCTGGATGAGGCTGGAAAAGCAGGAATTGGAATCCACCACTGTGGTGATCATAAATCCACTTCTTGCCAGCCTTTCCATGGCGGTTTCACTACAGTGGAGAGGCTGGTGGAAAGCCAGTGTTGGGGTCCAAAGGGGGGGGGGGGGACTGCACTGCCTGTGCCTATGGCATGGGCAGTGCAGGGCCCCCCTGCTTGTACCCTTGGAATACTCTCTGTCTGCTCTGCAGACAGTGCACATTCCGTGGGTGATGTTGCACGACAGCATTGGCCTCAGCTCCCTTAAGGAAGCTGGTGCCAATGCTGAGGCACTGTGTCCACTGGGCTGACCATCAGAAACTACTTAGTACAATGTTTCACCCAGTCAGCCTGGTGAAACATTATAATACGAGGGGGGATGAGGCCGCCAGTATGACAGCAGCCTCACCCGCACAGGTTTGATGGTTCAGCGGTCGGACCATCAAACTCGTAATGAGCCCCTTATTTTGCCAGGCCGAAATGGCAGTTTAAAACTGTGCTACAGGCTGCAGTGGCAGGCCTGAGACATGTTTGAAAAGGCTACTTCAGTGAGTGCTGCAGGCCCACTAGTAGCATTTATTCCCTGGGCCAGGGTACATATAGCACCATTTACTAGGGACTTACAAGTAAACTTAATGTGCCAATTAGGTGTAAGCCAATGGCACCATGTTGCAAGGAGAGAGCACATGAACTTTAGCCTTGGTTAGCAGTGGTAAAGTGTGCAGAGCCCTAAAGCCAACAAAAACTAATTAAGTAAAACAGGAGGAGAGAAGGCAAAATGTTTGAGGTAATACCACGCCAAGGTTGTCAGGTCTAACACAAGGGCTCATGAATAGTTGGGTGCTCAAAGGCAACTGAAGAAACCCAACACATGCCACCTTGTAAGCAGAGTGCAAATGAGGTTAAAATTAGAGAGGAGAGAGAAATACAGCCTACCCACCTGCGGTGTCATTGGTCAAAGCAAGGGCTGGACTAGTCCATCAGGCATAGAGAATGTATGTCAGTCATGCCAGTGTGAACACGTTCTTACCTTTCTTTGGAGTTGGTGTGCCTTGGATTACCGTGGATTCTTCGAAAGTGTAATTAATAAATAAATGTCACAAGGTTGACAGGTTTGATTTTTTAATCAATATTCAGAGCACAGTTTATTTAAGTGACTGTCTCTGCATGCGCTAAAGAACACAACGTAGGCAGCATCAATACTTTTTTTCCTTAAGGTGGTCAAGACGTAGTACACCTAGTCAACTGAAGTACACAACTATTCAATGCTAAGCATTCACCTGGAGGATGTTTGGTACATATACAAATGAAGCTTACAATTAGCAATTTTTGTGTTGCCAATTATGGGGGTGATTATGACCTTGGCGGACGGCGGAGGCCGTCCGCCAAGGTACCGCCGCCAAATGACCGCACCGCGGTCAAAAGACCGCTGCGGCCATTCAGACATTTCCTCTGGGCCGGCGGGCGCTCTCCAAAAGAGCGGCCGCCGGCCCAGAGGAAATGCCCCTGCAACGAGGACGCCGGCTCAGAATTGAGCCGGCGTAGTTGCAGGGGTGCGACGGGTGCAGTTTGCACCCGTCGCGTATTTCAGTGTCTGCATTGCAGACACTGAAATACACAGTGGGGCCCTCTTACGGGGGCCCCTGCAGTGCCCATGCCATCGGCATGGGCACTGCAGGGGCCCCCAGGGGCCCCGCGGCACCCCCTACCGCCATCCTGTTCCTGGCGGGAGACCCGCCAGGAACAGGATGGCGGTAGGGGGTGTCAGAATCCCCATGGCGGCGGAGCGCGCTCCGCCGCCATGGAGGATTCCCCCGAGCAGCGGGAAGTCGTCGGGAGACCGCCGACTTTCCGCTTCTGACCGCGGCTGAACCGCCGCGGTCAGAATGCTCGTGGGAGCACCGCCAGCCTGTTGGCGGTGCTCCCGTGGTCGGTGGCAGGGTCAGAATGACCCCCTATGTGTCTTCATAACCACTGCTCATAGCCTCTATTATTATCACTGATTTGGTTCTCTCTTGTTTTTTAGCTTCTATTTTTACACAGTTACACAGTTACAGTGAAGTAATAGGTGAACTCTTGGTCCTCGAGCCCTGAGGAAATTGTCATAAAGTCACTGAGCAAATTACTCGATAGTGGTTTGCTGTCACTTGCAGTTCAATGTCCTGAGTTAAAAGCCATTCACAAATCCATTAGGCAGACCATTTTAGGACCCCCTATGAATGGGCCATTTGGTATGCCACCTATTAGTTCATAAGTGGCATACAAATTACATCCCTGTACGTAAACCAGTCGATGTGCAATTTGTACTTTCCTGGATGGCAAACGGCTATAGCACATTGGGCCCCTAGATTTGTATATATTCATCTGGCCTCTTTTTCCCCTTTGTATTTGAAGAGGTTATGATCTCAGAAGAACCTCGAGAGACTGTTCTGAGTAATATATGAGAGAAAGGATTAAGATGCTCAGATCCTCCAATGAACATGAGGTCCTCCTCTGCTAGTGTTTAGAAATAGAGATATCAGTGAATTATTTCAGGTTTGTCAATGGAAAAGGGTGACTTATATCTGGTTTAGATGGCTCGTCTGCCTTTACTTAGCTGGGCCCTGACATATTGGATCGCCCGAACTGCTCTGCCACTATACACTTAATTGCTAAGTCTGGAGAATATCTGACCATGAGTTCTTGTCTTCTATTCTCTCTAGAGATGGCACGCTTGAAGATGAAGACCTGGATGGGGTTCCTCTTCGCTCTCAGCTTTTTGCAGACAGGTGCCTCTGATTTTTTGTGATGTTCCCTGTTCTCCTTTCAAGATGACAATTGTGTACTTTCTTTTTAATGTTTTTTTAATTCAGTTATTGTAGCGAGATTGTGTTTCAGAAGAAGAATTACAGTAGCCGTAGAGTCGATCAGCTTAAACAAGATCTCTTTAACTATTATACACATGAGCATATTTATAAAATTATTTTCAACCCTGGAGGACATCCTCATTCACGAATGCATGACATTTTAGTAAAATAAATGTACATAGCACTCCACTATTGTCAGTTGTGGAGCAGATGCCTGTTTGGTTGTATGTCAGAATATCAATACCAAAACAATTGTCATAAAAATCACGGAACAAACATCATTTGAAAAACCTCACCTTTGGATGAAGATTTTCAGTTGTTAATTCCAATAAAGTGATATTTCTGTAAGTATTTAGGACACAGTATTTTTTTTAGACAATATTTAGAGCACAATGTTCTGGTATTTTACTACCAGAGTAGAGCATGAACTTCTTTTGGCACCTTAAAAAAAGCCCTCATTCTTGAGTGAATAGTAGATAGAGTGACATAATTATATCACAGATCATTAGCCATTAGTGGGAAGACAACATAATCTTTCATGTGAAAAACGCATTAAGTGACCTGATCTGAGAAATATGTTTTTGTATTATAAGCTGTGGCTGGTGTGCCTTGGGTTGTGTGATCTATGTTATATGATTTTCGTGATGTATCTGGATCGATAAGTCATTTGATATCTAATTTCCCTGGCATTACTTCTGTAGTATTATCTGGGTTGTTTTTTTTAGGCTGTAGGCTTACAAGACTTTACCTGAGATATGTAAGGTAGTTTGCAGACAGACAGGCCAAAGGCATCCAAGATGTCCTCTTGACTCACCTTTAAATTGCACAACCTGAGCTTACATCTTAATTCTGCGAGAGGCACTGGAGATGCAAAAATGAACAAGTGCAAGTACAGCATATATAAGCGGTAAAGAACTTGAATCCAGATGTACTGATAACATGGTCACAAAAACTGGTTGCAGTTTGTGACCATAATTTTTTAAACCCTTGTGGAATTTAGTGACCAGGCCTAGATGCCAAAAGACTGGTTCACAAAATTCTGAAATGGATCGGGTTGCAACCCAACCAAACTCATTAAGATTCATAAGGTAGGTCGCAAATTGCAATCCACTCCGATTGGTGGCTGCAATAGTGAAAGATCCTGCCAGGGGCAGCAGAACATTAATTCTGTGATTGTCTTTTAATTACAAATCTTTTATTCTTGAAAGCAGGTCATTTACCTGAAAAGAAACATGGCTGCTAAAAAAAAAAAATTAGAGTGAGTCGCAATTTTACCTATGCCATAAATATTCATGAGGTTGGTCGCAAATTACAACTCATTCAGATTGCTGGCTATCACAGGCAAGTTGTCTGCAAGGGTCAGCAGAACACAACTTTTAATAAAGAAATTTAGTTTTGAAAAGAGCCCATTTCCCTTAACTGAAACAGGCTGTTTTGATTTTTTTTTCACAATGTTTTTTTCTCAGACGTTTCTTTAAGAGTTGCCAGTGGTCCTTTGGTCCTCCCTGAAACTTTTTTCAACATTCACAAAGGGGGATCCCGTGTCTTCTGGTAATTAATTACCCCTCCCCCCTAACATGGGGTGTTTTGTTTATTGTTTTTAGCCACTATTTTGGTAGAAACCCATTGATACTTATAGATAGGAATCACAATTTGGAGGGGACACCTACAACACTCTTCTTCCAAGTAGTGATTTCTTTATCCATTTCTAAAACCATTTAAAAAGTCAGTTACATTTTACCGACTCCTAAAATGGGCTTAGTACATTTGGAAAAACATTTTTGCAGACTCAAACACAAATTCAGGGTGTTTGAAACTGTAAAAATCTTTACTGCATCTGGCCCTTGAAGTTCAAAGGAGAGTAAAACATGTCATCTAAAGGCAAGTAGAAATGTTGAGATGTAAGTAAATGAAAAAAAACTAAATATAGGCTTAGTAGTTTTTAATATCAGCCAAAGAGAAATTCGGTTTCATTGAAAGTCTTTGCAGTGCCATTACATTCTATGGTCTTTGAAGAGTTGGAAAAGTCCAGAGAAGCAGAGCTCAATCATGGAGACTTAGGAGAGTGCTCTTGTGCTGAAGCAATGCAGAAGTCTCTCCTAGTTAAAGAGCGCTGGTACTCTTTTTGGTTTTCTTTGCAGTATTAGATTTTGAGGACTGTAAATCCCAGATTCTGAGCTAATTTTGAGGATGTGCTACAAAATCTCAAATTTTGAATGCACAGTGCTCTGCCCACTCCAGTGGTTGCTGTGCTCACATTCAGCTCCTCCTTAGACTTCATGAACATCATTTCAACATTTGGTTTCTAGGCTTCGAGGTGCTGCCTTGTGGAAGTGACCTCTTCACTGTCCCAAAATATCTATACTTATTCTGTTTCTTCTGAGGGACAGATGTCTAACTGCCAATCTCATCTGGAGGGCTTCTAAGTATTAACCATGCAATAAAGCAGACGTCTGGTCTTGGGAACATTTCAAAGGTGCTTTTGGCATTTCAGTGGGAAATCCTGAGGGTTGTATTCCTAAGTTGCCTCGTTATGCAATCTCTTGTGATCAAGACTAGAAAAGAAGGAACAGTTTTCTTGCTGTCAGGAATGGGGGTTATTTCAAGTGGCTACCAACCACATTCCCTTTTTAAGCAGCAAGTATCCACAAATTCTCAAGGGATTTGCTTTGCATAGATTTAGGTTTAATGTTTCTTGCTGCCTAACTATAATCGCCACTAAGATGTTTTCTGAGTGTCATCCCTCACTATAGATTTAACCTCTTGGTGTCAAAATCAAAGGGGCCTGCTACAGGAGTGTCAGGTTACAATCTGCTGTGCTGGCTCATGCTTAGCGCCCCCCCTACCGCCACCATGTGGGCACCGTTTCTAAAATAAGGTGCACAATGGCGCAGGGTATGGGGCAATAGCATAATTTTTATTGACGCTATTGATGTACTAGAATAACACCAAAATATTCGTGCTACTCCTGCAGAGTACATAGGGGCCATTATAAATAATGGAAGCCCCCTTTTAATGTCTGCTCTGTGCAGGTGTTAAAAGTGCAGTCAAAGTTGACTCAAGGAAATCTTTTAGATTTCCTTGCGCCATTTTTCAGCCCCTCTAATGGGGGAACGCCCCCTCTGCAAACATTATGCCTGGCACATGCATTGTGCCACTTTATAAATATGGTGCAAGGATTTTGGCCTTGTTGGGCCACATTAGCGTCAATATAAATGACGCTAATGTGGTGTAAGGTGGCGCTAGGGGCTTATAAAGATGCCCCTCAGTGCTTTCCTATCTCTCCTTCATTATCACAATATTTGTTGTACTCTGCAGCTTGGAGTATGGATGTCAATGATTTTGCTAAGTATAAATTAATGTAGGTGGAAGCAGAATGTTATGTTTGTGTGCATTTGTTAGAAATGGAGTCTCAAGTAAGCAGTGGTTTGTACCCTGTTCAAGTAGGGACCGTCACTCTAGTCAGGGTAAGGTAGCCACACAGCTAAGATAACCCCTGCTCACCCCTTTTAAAGCTTGGCTCAAGCAGTCAGGCTTATCTCAGAGGCAATGTGTAAAGCATTTGTACATACACACACGCACACACAGTAACCCAGTGAAAACACTACAAAAGGACTCCACACCAGTTTGTAACACTAGCCAATATTTATCAGAGTAAAACAATATAAAAATGACAAAAATCCAACATACACAAGTAAAAATACGAATGTCTGAAAATTAAATTTTGTATAACGCTTAGAGGCGCAATGGCTCGGACTCAGGCTATCAAAATGGCTTGATGGGGTTGCTTCCAACAGTCCGGTGCCACCCCTGAGGTAGCGCGGTGGGCCACGGAGTCCTGTAGACCCCTGTTACAGTACCTTGGAAGACGACGAGGAAATAAACACATTGTGAGGAGTCGGGAAGGTGAGGCATTGTTGGAGCTGGTGCGGCATCATTTCCTTACTGCTACCAGGGTGGTGAGGCATCATGTCCTTACTGCTACGCAGGGGAGGTGAGGCTTTGGTTCCTTATGGCCGCAGAAGTGGTGATGTGGCTTGGGCAGTGAGGCGATGGCTCCTTACGACAAGGTGGGGCCGACTAATGCAGCAGGTCAAGACACGAGGCGTCAACTTCACGATGTCACGATCACCCATGGGGCCGAAGGTGCTGTGGCAGAGTTGGGTGCCACAAATGTCAGTGACACAGAACTGTGGACTCACACTGTGGCAGAACTTCAGAGGCGCTGCAGTGGCATTGGGCCTGTTTTGCAGGTCGTGGTTGTTGCACTCAGCAGGGACCACGGCTCCAGTGCAGGCAGCAGTGTGGGGTCAGAGCGTGGCAGTGGTTCTGAAGTTGTTCTTGGTGTCGATGCACTAGTTTTTTCCTTGTTGCACCAGACCTCAGTCTCAAGGGCCCAGGAACTGGATTTGGAACCACATGGTAAGTCAGAACTCTCAGCAAGAGATCCCAGGCGCTGGCAGGTAAACTCTTTAATGTCCTTGAGACTTCTTAACAGGAAGCAAGCTCAGTTCCAGCTCTTGGATAACCTTTCGAAACAGGATGTAGAAAGCCAAGTCCAGTCCTTTCACTCCCAAGACAGGAGCAGCAGGCCAGCACAACAAAGCAACAGGGAGAGAGGCAGTCCCTCCTACAGCATGCAGCTCTTGCTCCTGACAGAATTTTCTCAGTCTCGAAGGATTCTAACTATGTGGTGTCAGAGGTTCAGTACTTATACCCAGTCTTTGTAGTACATAAGACCCTGCCTTTCCCTGCCCTGGCCCCAGACATCCTCCAGGGGGTTGGAGGCTACTTTGTGTAAGGACAGGCACAGTCCTATTCAGGTGCAAGTGTCAGCTCCTCCACCACTCTAGCTCAAGAAGACCTATCAGCTTGGAGATCAGCCAATTGGATATGCAGGGCACACCTCAGCTCCCTTTGTGTGACCGTCTAGATTGAATTCACAAAGAGCTCAACTGTAATCCTGACCAGACGTGTATTCAGCAGACACACAGAGGCATAGAATGGTTAAGCAAGAAAATGCCTACTTTCTAAAAGTGCCATTTTCAAACTCATAATGTAAAAAACAACTTCACCTGAAGATGTATTTTTAAATTGTGAGTTCAGAGACCCCAAACTTCATATCCCTATCTGCTTCCAATGGAAAACTATACTTAAAAGATATTTCAAGGAATGCATGGCAACGGCAGGTGGGGTTCGTCAGGAACTAACTACAGAGCTATATGACATTGTAGGGAAAATACGCAACAAGGAATGCGAACTAGCCTTGGGTAGAGTCAGCAGTGATGAACTAAATAATCTTAAAAAACAATGGAACACAACCGAGACTCGCTTACGTAAATTCGATCACCGACACTACACAGCGCGTCTACACGCTGAAGGCGATCGCTCCAGTAGGATGCTAGCATGGCTAGCAAAAGGGACACAGAGAGCCACACCCAGAAACGCTATAAGACAAGACACAGGCACATTAGTAAACTCACAACTAGAGATAAACAATGTATTCAAACAATATTACAGCACATTATACAAAACCAAACCCCCCCACAACCGTGACAACTGGCAGAGTTCTTCCACCATGCCCCATTGACGCGATTACACACAGAACAAATAATAAACCTAGATAAGCCAATCGAAAGAGAAGAGATATTACAGGCATTAAAACAGCTGACAAACAACAAAACCCCAGGGACAGATGGAGTCCCCATTGAATAGTACCAGACTTTCACACTACAGACAATCTTGCCATTCCAAACAATTTTACAAGAAGCATACGAAAGAGGACAACTTACAGAAACACAACTGGAGGCGAAAATCGTAGTCTTACATAAAAAGGACGCGACCCCTTGAACGTCCGCTCATACCGACCCTTATCCTTATTAAATTCAGATTACAAAATTCTAGGGAAATACTAGCAAACCGCCTCCTACCACTGATGACTACTCTGATACACCCAGACCAATCTGGCTTTATACCTGGACGCAATACCTTTATCAATATCAGAAACTTATTACGCATCATGTCTGGGACCCCCGGACTGGATCACACCCGCGTGGTGGTCTCACTAGACGTGGAAAAGGCCTTTGACACTCTGGGTAGGCCCTTTTTGATGGCAACACTACAAAAAATGGGATTTGGTGCATGCTTTATGCGCTGGATATCCATAATATACACTATCCCCAAAGCACGTGTTAAAACCGGTGCTATCATATCAGAAAGATTTGACATAGGTAGAGGCATGCAACAGGGTTGTCCACTGTCACCACTACTGTTTGCATTAGCAATAGAACCACTTGCTGCGAGATTGTGCAACGAAGCAGCAGGATGGGGCATCCCTGACGGCGAGGAATTGCGCTTCATCTCATTATACGCAGACGATGCACTAATATACTTACGCAACTACACCGAATCCCTTCCACACATATTATAACTACTTAACACCTTCGGGGACTTGTCCGGCTTGCGTGTTAATTGGACCAAATCATGCATATTCCCCATGAGACCATTCCCAGAACCACATGATGACGCGACAATCGACAACTGCCCACCTTAGTTGTATGCAAAGGTCTTCCCGCCTTTTACCAGGGTGATGTACAGCTGACCAAAGGCCCCCCAGTGCCTTTCTTGCTGATTTGGTGCCATGTTCTTGATGCCGAGGAATATGAGGACTTCTCCACAAAACAAAGAAGCGCTTACAGCAAATAGATAAGAGGAGGACCCTGGTTTGGTGGAGATTTTTGTCTCTGTAGTGTCATTGGCCTCTCAAAAGCAGATTTCATGTTATCACAGAATTCTAGAGAAACATGCACAAGGAACAATCACATTGCTAAATGCATGCAAGATCGCCTGGAAACATTTCCTCCTGGTCTATTAAGTAGTTGTAGTGTAGAACAGAGACTGAATATTTAACAAGATAGCATTTACTAACTAACCAGTAGAAAGTACTTGTCTTGGTTAGACATTTTGTGCAAAACTGTGGACTCTTGTTGGATAAACGGACAGTTGTGGTTCCTTTGTAACCAAGCCTCTCATGCATCTACTGACACACCCACTCACAGACCCACTCAGAGACTCATGAACCCACTCACAGACCCACTCAGAAACTCATGCATTGACTCACAGATGCACTCAGAGTTCTATGCACACACTCACAGACCACTCAGAAACTCATGCACTCACTCACAAACACATTCAGAGACTCATGTACCCACTCACAGACCTACTCAGACACCATGCATTCACTCACAGACCCACTTAGACATACGCACACCCACTCACAGTCCCACTCAGAGACTCACCCACTCCAGACCCCTCAAAGACTCACTCACCCACTCACAGACCCACTCACGGACTCATGCACTCACTCACAGACCCACTCAGAGACTCATGCACCCACTCACTGACCCACTCAGACACTCACACGCCCACTCACAGACTTATGTATTCATTGATGGACCCACTTAGACACTCACTCACAGACCCACTCAGATATTCACGCACCACTCACAGACCCACACAGACACTCACACACCCACTCACAGAGACACTCTCACACCTACTGTCACACTCAGAAACTCCTTCTTACACCAACTCTCAAACCCAGGCAGAAACTGTCACACCTATTCTCACACCCAGAGACACCCTCTCACACCGATTCTCAGGCCCGGTGGCAAACACCCGCTACACAACACAGTTAAATGCTGTGCGTGAGGTTGGGTGTTTATAGGGGGTTTGCCACAAACCCCACTCCACATAGCCTTCAGAGGTGGTTAGAATAACATATAGTAATTTAAATTACTTTACCTTAAAAAAACATATAAATTCACTGAAAAACACCCCAGGTTGCATGGACGTTATAGTTACGAAATAGGATTAAAAACACAATAGAAATTCACTGAAAAAGCCAAAGGTTGAAAGGACGTTATTTGCACTGCAACAGTACTATAACCGATTACAACTGTTGATTTGTTTTCAGGTCGATAAGAGATTTATCGCTTGTTTGCATTTTACCTTTCCAGGTTTGTTGGCTGTTCAACTGCAGATATTCCTATCCTTGATATGCATAACCAAATAAATTGCAGGGAATATTTACAAGGTGGGTAGCAAAAAGCAGAGGAAGAGTAAACCCCTTAGATTGCAAAGAAGCCAAAAATCATTTCAGAACTGTTATAGTTAAGTTCTGAATTTACTCATACAAAACTTTAGAAATTCCGCAGCTATAGTTAAATTTATTTCAGTAAATAAAACTCATGCCCTAAGGTAACTATAACTTGCGCTTGTTTGGGAAATGTTTCTATTGGCAAATGGAGCTGAGTGAGGGTCATGAAATGGGACTTAAAGCGATGGGACTTATGTGAGGATTTTAAGCACATTCGGTACAAATTAGATGGATTGTGGGTCTTTGAATCCACTGTGGCCGGAACATCTACTACAGAGCCCACTAAGGGTGTGTACAGCAATTCACCGATGAGATTTTAGAATGAATGTTCAAAAACGACGAGACTGCAGCCCATTCATGTAAAAGGCATTGAGAAAGGCATGGGGAATGCTGAAACGCATCTGCTCTGCAATAAATTTCAATCAACATGAACCCCGGAGTGCTCCTATCTTTTTGTTTGGAAATATATATATGCAGTGGCGTAGCGTGGGTTGTCAGCACCCGGGGCAAGGCAAGTAATTTGCGCCCCCTAACCCGGGGCAAGGCAAGTAATTTGCGCCCCCTAACCCGTGGATTTTAGCACTCAAGTCTCTTCCAAGATGTTGCGCCCGGTGCGGCCGGCCCCCCTGCACCCCCCACGCTACGCCACTGTATATATGTAAAAAATACCTAGTAGAGGTCGCCACTAAGTAGTTATAGTTAGGACCAAGTTTCTATAGAAAGAGCGTTTTTTGTTTTGCTAATAACTTTGGTGCCTGTTAATGAATCTTCACAAACTTTTCCAAGAAAATACAACATTCACTTGAGCTGCTGTCTGGAAAGTTTTGGTGTGATCCGGCAAGGGGGGGACAGAGAAAAAGGGGGTTTCTCAAAACACTTTTTCCACATTCATTTTCCTGTAGGGATTTCGAACAGCGATAGCACCAAAACTACTGGACAGAATTACACCAAATGTGGCAGAAAGGTAGGTCCTGGACCTAAAAGTAATCTTTTGTTGTTTTGGTTTAAATCCGTTCAGTAGTTTTTGAGAAATTAAGAGGAAAAAAATGTTGTATATACATGTATATATAGTGACGCAAAGGATTTGCGACCCGTCCCGATCTTGTGAAACCTGATTGGCTGTGAATACTTCAACCAGAAAGCATTGGCAGCCATCTTGGAACTCTGCTGCTGAGTCCCATAAAAATGTTAAAAAAAAAGAAAAGGGGCCTGGGTACAGACACCCTGACCCCTTAGCTCTAGTAGAGGTCTCCCCCACGGCGAAAAAGCATTTTTTGGTTAATTTTTACCGCAATTCACAGCAGATCAGTGAAAATAAAAAAAATTTAAAAACAAAGCTTGGACTCCAGCCTTCTGTCTTTTTTAAGCCCCCAGGTGGGCCAAGTCTCCAGGCATTCTTTTATTGGAGTGCAGGGGGGGCCTGGCCCCTGCGCCCTTGGCATCACTACCTCCCTGGGGCTAAATTAATTACTGGTGTGGCCTCCCCCACAACACCGGGGACCACCGCCTCCCTGTGACTATATTTTAATAGTGTGCATGGATAAAAGCTCATCTGTGCTATAGATATGCATGCTCAAATCTTCAAGGGCGTACATTCTAGTGAAATGGGAAACCCAACTGTCAGGGTACATATGATGATGGTAGGAATTTTCATTTTCAGACCCTGCTTGGGATACAAGATTCCAAAATAGTTGACTATCCCCTCTTTTAGCAGCTTCCAGCATGTCCTGCCAGATCATATCGTCCCACTGCTTCTTAGCTCCAATAAGGGTTTGGTTGTAGTTTTGACTAGCTTGCACTGTTTAATAACAGTTCTGAAATGATTTTTGGCTGCTTTGCAATCTAAGGGGTTTACTCTTCCTCTGCTTTTTGCTAACCACCTTGTAAATATTCCCTGCAATTTATTTGGTTATGCATATCAAGGATAGGAATATCTGCAGTTGAACAGCCAACATACCTGGAAAGATAAAATGCAAACAAGCCATAAATCTCTTATCGACCTGAAAACAAATCAACAGTTGTAATCGGTTATAGTACTATTGTAGTGCAACCTCTAACTACTTTCCTCAGGTTTTCCCCTGTTAAAGATTAAATCAAAGAGTTATGGTCACTCTCCAAACTAGTGTCCACTCTCATGTTTCCCAAAAGAGCCCCTAATCTCACATCTAACAATATATAGTAACTAACTCTGGAATAACACCCACGCCTAAAAGTGGCTGCCCTCCCAAGATCAGAGAGTGTGCGACCTTTACAAGGTCTCAATCTTTGGGTAACCAGCAGTGACACTATTTTAAGGGCAGAGACAGTGTATTTACAACAGGATTTCCCGGCCAAAAAAGGAAATGTTCCAAATCTCATCTTCAGAATCTACGACCTCATTAAAAAATGGAGAGGGTTCAAATGAAGTCTTAAAATCACCAGCTATCGTAAGTTTAACATTTGTTTGCAATGTATCGAGAACCACTTACAATAAAGATAGAGTAGGAGATTCCCTATTCGCTGCAACTGTCTGACATAAATGTAAAAAAAAAAAATACATAGGAAATGTTAGAATGATGCCCAACAAGTCTGGTGAATCTATCTGAATAACCCTGCGTGTGCCAGGAAGATTATTCTTTGGAAGGATCAACAAACCACCACTATCCCTCCCAAACTTCTCAGGTGGTTTGGCCTCAACACTGTAAGTAGTGTAACTGAACATGCAGATATATCCATTGATATACGACAGCAGTTCTGGGTCAATTAGTTTATACTTGACCCCTGCTAAATTCCATGACATCAGATTTATACTACCATGGAACTCCACAATTCCCTTGTGGCATGCACCTTTTTCACATTGTGGGTCACTTCCTGAGGGCACAGCTGGAAGCACCCCAACAATACTAAGAGAATTATCAGTACTACTACATACCCCCTGTGGCTGGGGTCCTAAATCCACTTGACCCTTAAGACCATCTTCTGAAAAAGTGTCCCCAAATGTTATGACAAAATCAACTTCACTGATAACTAGTGGATCAACAAGAGCTGAGTCATCATTACCCAACGTCATAACCCCTTCTTTGCAACTAACAACCAACATCTTCCCTCTATAGGAACAGATATTAGAAGCATTACGTGGGCCCAGTCAATCCATCTTCTCGAGATTTGACACCTCGTCCAAGATCTCGTTTGGCCCCCCATGTAAAGTATGTGAGACATGCACCAAATAACTACCCCCTGATTTCCCATCTGAACTAGCACCAGAGGAAGATAGCTTGATCCTAATTGCAGGTATTTGCCCCTCCTTAATTTGGGAAGTGCGCGATTCAAAGCTAATAAGGTTGTCACCCATTACACAGGAACACATTGTCACAGAAATATAGGCGAAATCTGATGAATCAACCAAATGACTTTCCACATTAACAATGTCCAACCTAACCACAGAAAGGCATTTATGGTTCACCCTCAACCAATGGAAGATTTTGTGGATCAAAGATTCAGTGTCTTCATAAGAACCTACTTTCAGTTTTGGGCACCTGTGTTAAATACATCGTTTTCTTAAAATCTACATTACTGCCTCTTGGGTGGGGAAGGAAAGGCCGCCCACTAAATACAGTTGGACCACAATACTTTGAGGGAGATTCCGTTGATTTTCTAAACCGCTCATAGCTCGCAAGTGGCCAGAGGCAGATGGAACCATCTTTGCATGGGGCTGAGTTGGTGCAATTGGTTTGTTAGTGTATGCGTTCCCACACAGATGAGAGTGTGGCCAGCCCTCTTAGGATTCACCAGTTTGTGCTTCTGTGAAACTCTCCAGCCCTCAACCTGCTCATTCTCCATAATAACAGGGCCAGCTCCCACAGTTGACTCCTCAGTGTTTTTCTTGGCATCCACAGCGTGTGGGCACCTGCAATGACTAAGCTGGGTCACAAGGCTATCCGTTTTATTGCACAAAGCAACAATTATCATTCTTAATTCATCCAGTTTGCAATGGAGGGTGTCACAGTTGAAGCCTCCTACCGACACTGGAGGGATGTCTTTAGTATGACTGTATTCTTTATAGGGTTCAGTAGAAACTGCAGATGGTAGGACAGTTTTTGGTACGGCAGCCAGGGGAGCAAACTTAATTACACATGGTACATTCTCGTTAATAATAATCGTTGGTGAAGGAGCGTGCTTAAGCAAGATGTTATCAGTTGATTGGATCATAGCGGAAGCATCTGCTTGTTGTAACAACGGACCAGTAGTCAGCACTGTGGTACAGGAGTTATCATTAAAATGTGTAATTTTATTTTTTGGTTTCAAGAAAATGTTAGGCACCCTAGTTTGACTCTATCTAACTTCTTTGATGCTCAGCAAAGATTCAACCTCCCCTTTTTGGTTGTCAGTATCAGAAAACATACTATCGCTCATTCTGGGGTGTTGACAAGCAGGTGTAAGCCCTGCCCATTTCCTTGGTTCCTTGGTTTCTTGGCGCTACTGTCCAGTTTAGTGGATTCCCCAGCCTTCCGATATATATATATATATATATATATATATACAGGGAGTGCAGAATTATTAGGCAAGTTGTATTTTTGAGGATTCATTTTATTATTGAACAACAACCATGTTCTCAATGAACCCAAAAAACTCATTAATATCAAAACTGAATATTTTTGGAAGTAGTTTTTAGTTTGTTTTTAGTTTTAGCTATGTTAGGGGGATATCTGTGTGTGCAGGTGACTATCACTGTGCATAATTATTAGGCAACTTAACAAAAAAATATATATACCCATTTCAATTATTTATCATTACCAGTGAAACCAATATAACATCTCAACATTCACAAATATACATTTCTGACATTCAAAAACAAAACAAAAGCAAATCAGTGACCAATATAGCCACCTTTCTTTGCAAGGACACTCAAAAGCCTGCCATCCATGGATTCTGTCAGTGTTTTGATCTGTTCACCATCAACATTGCGTGCAGCAGCAACCACAGCCTCCCAGACACTGTTCAGAGAGGTGTACTGTTTTCCCTCCTTGTAAATCTCACATTTGATGATGGACCACAGGTTCTCAATGGGGTTCAGATCAGGTGAACAAGGAGGCCATGTCATTAGATTTCCTTCTTTTATACCCTTTCTTGCCAGCCACGCTGTGGAGTACTTGGACGCGTGTGATGGAGCATTGTCCTGCATGAAAATCATGTTTTTCTTGAAGGATGCAGACTTCTTCCTGTACTACTGCTTGAAGAAGGTGTCTTCCAGGAACTGGCAGTAGGACTGGGAGTTGAGCTTGACTCCATCCTCAACCCGAAAAGGCCCCACAAGCTCATCTTTGATGATACCAGCCCAAACCAGTACTCCACCTCCACCTTGCTGGCGTCTGAGTCGGACTGGAGCTCTCTGCCCTTTACCAATCCAGCCACGGGCCCATCCATCTGGCCCATCAAGACTCACTCTCATTTCATCAGTCCATAAAACCTTAGAAAAATCAGTCTTGAGATATTTCTTGGCCCAGTCTTGACGTTTCAGCTTGTGTGTCTTGTTCAGTGGTGGTCGTCTTTCAGCCTTTCTTACCTTGGCCATGTCTCTGAGTATTGCACACCTTGTGCTTTTGGGCACTCCAGTGATGTTGCAGCTCTGAAATATGGCCAAACTGGTGGCAAGTGGCATCGTGGCAGCTGCACGCTTGACTTTTCTCAGTTCATGGGCAGTTATTTTGCGCCTTGGTTTTTCCACACGCTTCTTGCGACCCTGTTGACTATTTTGAATGAAACGCTTGA
The DNA here is from genome assembly GCF_031143425.1 of Pleurodeles waltl. Classification (NCBI taxonomy): domain Eukaryota; kingdom Metazoa; phylum Chordata; class Amphibia; order Caudata; family Salamandridae; genus Pleurodeles; species Pleurodeles waltl. Next base: position 969,311,683 of record NC_090440.1, on the reverse strand, counting down.
TTGTTCGATGATCACGCTTCAGAAGCTTTGCAATTTTAAGAGTGCTGCATCCCTCTGCAAGATATCTCACTATTTTTTACTTTTCTGAGCCTGTCAAGTCCTTCTTTTGACCCATTTTGCCAAAGGAAAGGAAGTTGCCTAATAATTATGCACACCTGATATAGGGTGTTGATGTCATTAGACCACACCCCTTCTCATTACAGAGTTGCACATCACCTAATATGCTTAATTGGTAGTAGGCTTTCGAGCCTATACAGCTTGGAGTAAGACAACATGCATAAAGAGGATGATGTGGTCAAAATACTAATTTGCCTAATAATTCTGCACTCCCTGTATATATATATATATATATATATATATATATATATATATATATATATATATATATATAAAATAAAATACCTACTGGCAGTCACTAGTAGGTAGTTATTGTTCATACATACTTTCTATACAAAAAGCTGTTTTTTGCTTGCCTATATCTTTGACGCCACTTGACGAATCTTCACAAAATTTTCCTAATAAATTTGACAGTCACATGAGCTGCTGTCTGCAAAAATTTCAGGGTGATCCATCAAGCAAGGGCTGAGATAAAGGGGGGATGAAATTTAGAGCTTTTCCAATGTTAATTCTCATTTGAAAACTTGAACAGCGATAGTGCAAAAACCACTGGACAAAATTACATCAAATTTGGCAGAAATTTAGCTCTTGGTCCAGAAAAAGCTCTTTTTGTTATTTGGTGTCAATCCATTCAGTAGTTTTTGAGACATTTAAAAAAATAAAAATTTGTATGTATAGGGAGGCGATCTGATTGGCTGATAACACTTCAACAACAGAAGTGGTGTCAGCATCTTGGAACACAGCTGAAGAAGACTCCCAGAAAAAAAATATTAAAAAATGCATAAGGGGTGAGGGTACGAACACCCTGACCCCTTGTCTCTGGTGGCGGGGTCCCAAAGGAATCCCCCACAACTAAAATGCATTTTGTTTTATTTTGTATATCAAAAAACAAACAAAGTGCAGGCTCGTTATCATGAAGCCCCCAAGTGGGCCTACTCCCGGGGCATTTATTTAGAACTGGGGGGGGTGGCTCCGGGGAAAATACTAAAATATAAAGAAACTTGGGGACCCCATCAGTCCCAGGGACCACCACCCCCTGGAGCTACACTGAATTTTGAGCGGGCCGTGTGGGGCAAACAGTAAAAAATTGATAGGGGGTCAGTTTCGGACCTCCACGCCCCGGGGACTACCACCCCCTGTGCTATCTTCAAATTGGATAGGGTCCACACGGCCCCCTTTGTGGAGCCAATGATAGCCCTAGGGACCTCCACCCCCCAGGGCCGGCTCCTGCTATGTCCCAGGGTTCCCATCCCGGGACATAACTGTTTGCTGTGGCTTGGCTGCACACTTTGGCCCTCATTCTGACCTTGGCGGGCGGCGGAGGCCGCCCGCCAAAGTCCCGCCGTCAGGTTACCGTTCCGCGGTCGAAAGACCGCGGCGGTAATTCTGACTTTCCCGCTGGGCTGGCGGGCGGTCGCCTTCAGACCGCCAGCCAGCCCAGCGGGAAAGAGGCTTCCACGATGAAGCCGGCTCGGAATCGAGCCGGCGGAGTGGAAGCTGTGCGACGGGTGCAGTTGCACCCGTCGCGTATTTCAGTGTCTGCGCAGCAGACAGTGAAATACATGTAGGGGCCCTCTTACGGGGGCCCCTGCAATGCCCATGCCAGTGGCATGGGCACTGCAGGGGCCCCCAGGGGCCCCGCGACCCCCCCTACCGCCATCCGGATCTCGGCGGTCCGACCGCCGGGATCTGGATGGCGGTAGGGGGGGTCGGAATCCCCGCGGCGGTGCAGCAAGCTGCGCCGCCGCGGAGGATTCAATGGGGCCGCGGTACACTGGCGGGACCCCGCCAGTGGTGCCGGTCCGACCGCGGCTTTACCGCCGCGGTCGGAATCCCCATTGGAGCACCGCCGGCCTGTCGGCGGTGCTCCCGCGGTCCTCCGCCCTGGCGGTCAAAGACCGCCAGGGTCAGAATGACCACCTTTGTTGTTTGACAGCGGGACCTGTAAAGCTGGTCCCGCTGTCAAATAACAGAGCTTTCATCTACTGGCAGTTGCCATTTTCTTTTGCTTGGTAGTTTGTTAGTACTTACAGCTGGACCATGTTTCCATAAAAAAGTGTTTTTTGACTTGCCTATAACTTTGCCATCATTTGATGAATCTTTATGAAATTTTCAGAAAAAATGGTGCTGTAATCCTTGTTGTACACAGAAGTTTCAGGATGAACGACCAGGAGAGGGCAAAAAAAAGGGGAGGTCAAAAAAAGTATGTTTCCCATGTTACTTCCCATAGTTGCTTACACCTAATTTGTCAGAAATGTAGCTTCTGGTATGCAGATTACGCTTTTTTTTATTTGGTGTAATTCTGTTCAGTATTTGTTGAGAAATTTAAGGAAATCCAAATTTGTATATCTAGGTGGAGCCTAAGCACAGATATATTGGTGAGATCTGATTGGCTGTCAGCAATTTAACTAGGGGTGGGTGCTGAACTCCACTGTGCTCGCAGAGTTTTTCCCACTCCGCGGTCTGCTTAGAGCGCTGAGTTCCCCAAAATTCCACATAGCAAAGTTTTTTCCTAGTTCACGCTTGCCAACGTTAAGCTGGCGAGCGCTAATAAGGAAACACCCCCCCACTGAGATTTCTCAATGCAGGCGGTCGCAGATGGTCACTACCACCCTTGTTCAGAAACTTCCGTTGAGGAAGTTGCCGCTCGAGTAGTGAATCTAATCGAGCGGCAGAAAAGAAGAAGCGCCCTCTTGCGCTGCGCGTGGTGCCGTTAGAGCTGATTTTTCGGCACAGGACAAGCACCCAGCGCTGAAAAATAGCACAAATGTTGTGACCTAATGCACTCCGCCGCTTGTGGAACTCCACAGAGCGCAACATTACTACACATGCTCTAACTACGAATAAGCCTTTACCACTCATTACACTGAATTTTGTCGTAAAGGATGAATGGTAAAGGTATATTTGTTGTAAAGGTTTTATAGGTAAGTATTAAGTAATTAGGAGTTTAGGGTGGGTATGGGTTTTTGAGTGCTAAGTGTTTTTTTAGGCTTTAGCGCAAGCATGGGTTTGTGGGTGGCAAGGGTAATTTTAGGGTTTAGGGGTGGGATGGATTTTTTGGGTTGCAAGGGAATTTTTAGGTTTAGGGTGGGTATGAGTTTTTGGGTGGTAAGGGTAATTTTAGGGTTTAGGATGGGTATGGGCTTTTGAGTGGCAAGGGGCATTTTAGAGTTTAGGGTGGGTATGGATTTTTGGGTGGCAAGAGTAATTGGAGGGCTTAGGGTGGGTATGGGCTTTTGAGTGGCAAGAGTGACTTTAGTGTTCAGAGTGAGTATGGGGTTTTGAGTGATAAGGGTAATTTTAGGGTTTGAATAGGTATGTGTCTTTGGGTTGCAAGGTTTTTGTTTGCGTTTATGGTGGTATGGAGTTTTGGATTGCAAGGGTAAATTTAGGGTTTAGGGTGGATATTGGTTTTTGGGAGACAAGGGTAATTTTAGGGTTTGAGTAGGTATGTGTCTTTGGGTTGCAAGGGTTTTTTTGCGTTTAGGGTGGGTATGGGTTTTTGAGTGACAAGGGTAATTTTAGGGTTTAGGGTAGGTATGGGTTTTTGGGTGGCAAGTATTTCTTAGGGTTTAGGGTGGTATGGGTTTTCTGATGTTATGGGTAAATTGTGGTTTTAGGGTGGGTATTGGTTTTTGTGAGCAAGGGAATTTTAAAGGTTTAGAGTGGGTATGGTTTTCTGAGTGGTGAGCATAATCTTAGAGTGTCTTTGGGATTTTGAGTACCAAGAGTAATTTTAGGGTTTAGAGTAGGTATGGATTTGTGGGTGACAAGGGGATTTTTAGGGTTTAGGTTGGGTATGAGTTTTTAGGTGGCAAGGGTAATTCTAGGATGGGTTTTTGGGAGGCAAGGGTAATTTTAGGGTTCAGGGTGAATATGAAGTTTTGGTTGGCAAGGGTAATTTTAGGGTTCAGCGTGGGTATGTTTTTTTGAGTGCCAAGGGTAATTTTAGAGATTAGGGTGGCTATGGGTTTTTTGAGTGCCAAATGTAATTTTGGGATTTAGGGTGGGTATCGGTTTTTGGGTGGTAAGGGGTCCTTTAGGGTTTAGGGTGGGTATTGGTTTTTGGGTGGCAAGGGTAAATGTAGGATTTAGGTTGGGTATACATTTTGGGTGGCAAGGGAATTTTTAGGGTTTAAGGTGGGAATGGGTTTCTGGGTGACATGGGTAATTTGGGGGTTTACGGTGGGTATGGGTTTTGGGTGGCATGGGTAATTTTATGGTTTAGGGTGGTTATGGGTTTTTGAGTGGCAAGCATAATTCTAGAATTTGGTAAGGGTAATTTTAGGGTTTAGGTTAGGTATGGATTTTTGGGTGGCCAGGGAATATTTAGGGTTTAGGGTGGATATGTTTTTTTGGGTGGCAAGGGAATTTGTAGGGGTTAAGGTAGGTATGGGTTTTTGGGTGGCAAGGGAATTTTTAGAGTTTAGGGTAAGTATGGGTTTTTACGTGGCAAGGGTAATTTGAGGGTTTAGGGTGGATGTGGGTTTTTGAGGTTAAGGGCAATTTTAGGGTTCAGGGTGGATATGGTGTTTTGGTTGGTGAGGGTAATTTTAGGGTTTGGGGTGGGTATGGGTTTTGAGTAACAAGAGTAATTTTAGGATTATGGGTGGGTATGGGTTTTTGAGTGACAAGGGTAATTTTAAGGTTCAACCTTCTGAATGATGGAACATTCATGTAAGTGCGCTATCGCAATCCTTTGGTTGAATGTCAAGGGTATGGCTGTTCATAGCACAGTGAGTAGTCACCTTTGGCACAATGGTTAAGGTCTCAGGCCCTTGCACTGAAAGATGAGGGTTCATGCCGAAAGGTGATCTCACTTTTTAATTGATTAATACATTTATCAAAATATTTTATTCTAAGTATAAAAAACTCTCTATCACTCTCCCTCTCACTCTGTTTCTTTCTCTCTCAATTCCTCTTTTTCAATCTCTTTCTCCCACTCACACACCCACTCAGACCCTTACGCACCCACTCACATACCCATTCAAACACTCACGCACCTACTCGCAGACCCTAGTGCACCAACTAATGGCCGCACTCAGATCCTAACACACCCACTCACAGACCCACTCAGACAGTGACACACCCACTTACAGACCCAGTAAAACACTGATGTGTGCACTCTCACACAGACAGACACTCTCACAGCCACTCTCACACCCAGATTCACCCTCTCACACTTATTCCCACACCCAGAGAGACAGGCTGCGGCCAATCGCCACTGTGCTTGGCTGAAAGCCGTGTGTGGCTGTGGTTAGATTAACGTATAGTAATGAAAATGAATATGGGGCTTATTATGACTTCGGCAAACGGAAAAGCCCGTCCGCCGAAGTCCCCATGGGTAGGTTGCCACCAGTGTTGCAGCCTCCCCACTGGGCCCATTATGAGTCTCCCACTGGCCCAGCACACAACGGCTTAAAGCATTGTCTCTGGCTCATAATAGGCAATGCTTTAGTGCGTAGGGTCTAGCACTAGCACCCATCGCAATGTTCACTGTCTGCAAAACATTGCGACGGGGCTGGCCAGGGGGACGCCTGCACTGCCAAGGCCAAGTGCATGGGTAGTGTAGGGGCCCCCCAGGAGCACCCTGCACCCCGTCTCTGTCAGCATTTTCATTGCAGGTTGGAGAAGAGGGTCGTAATCCCCAGGGCAGCACTGCCAGTCTCTGGTGGTCCGACTGTTGCGCTACCAGCCGCAGTCATATTGTGGCCCTTGGACCACCGCATTGGCAGCGGTCCGAATGCCACAACAACATAATGAGGCCCTATATGTTAAATAAACAATGAAATTCACTGAAAAGAACAAAGGTTACAGGGAAGTTATAGTTAGGAAATAGAATATTTTTTAAAACAATGAAATTCACTTAAAACACCAAAGGCTACAGGAATTTTATAGCGAGGCTCACATTTTAAACATACAAAACCATAGAAATTCACCTGTTAGAGTTAACTCAAGTAGCTATAACTCATGCCCTAAAGTAACTAAAACTCCCTCGCTTGCTGTGCACTGCTAACTAACCAACAAATTATGGCACACATGACATCTTTGATAACATTTCTGCATTTCTGATAATATCTATAACATTTTTGAAGAAAAAACTGTGCATTGTGGGGCCACAAGTTATAGTTATCTTAAGGTACAAGTTATAGTTGTTTGAGTTAACTATCACTATAACAGGTGAATTTCTATGGTTTTGAATGTTTAAAATGTGAGCCTAACTATAACAAAACCATTGTTTTTTCAAGCATTTAAGTGTGCGTGTTATATATATATATATATATATATCTTTATATATATATATATATATATATATTTATATATATATATATTTATATATATACTTTTACCATGCAGCGACGCTGAAACAAGGTTCTACGTACAAAGCAGGTATTTATCTCTAATGGATGAATGTTGTGTTTATAACGAGTATAATCAGTTTCAATTACTACAACTCCTAATTATAATATGGGGTATTTGACTGGTGTATGGTCTGAGCTAAAACATGCGAGGTGTCGTTTTCTAGAAGTAATAAATAGAGTCGTGGGGACTCAAGGACAGATGTAGCTTGTCTCTTTCCATGGTATTTGAGGAGAACTGTGCAATCTATAGAAATATTGTTTTTTCTAAATATGAGAGGTCACAATTTTTCAAGCCTGACTGGTGCTAGTCAATGAATATATATGTATTGGGCCATGTCTATAATATGGTTAAGGGATGATATAGAATTATACTCAGAGTTTATTTAACTCTACTGGATGAATGTTGTGTTTATAATGAGTTTAATGAGGTTCATTTCCTACAACGTTTAATAGAGGTCATAATTTTTCAAGCATGACTGGTGCTATTTTATGAATACACATTGGGCCATGTGTATAAATATGGTTAAGGGATGATATAGAATTATAATCAGAGTTTATGGTAGTGAAGGGATGTGTTTCCAGATCTAGTACTGCACGAACATAGTGCAAGATGTATGCGCTTATGGGTAACTCTTTGCATTACCAAGTAAATATGTATGCAACAAATACAGTACATGGTGTTTTGCCCACTCGTAGGATCACTTGAACAACTCTTTGGACGTTATAGGTCCTTACATATGATACATAGAACTTTCGGTGTATACTGTATAGCTTCTGGCAATCTATCCAGTTTCATTTCTTCTCTTTTGTTTTTTTATTTTTCATTAATTTTTCTTACTTCGGTTTCTCTTCTCCTTTTCACTACAGGATTAGGAAGTATCAGGGTCCTCTCATGGTCAATGTAGATTTATTGATTGGATATATTTGATACTTAAGCATGGTGTTGAAACTGCCTTCGTTTGGAAGTTTGCTTATTATACTATCAAGACGAATGTATAGAGGACCTTGAACAATATAGACATGTATCATGGTCTAGTCATCTTTTTTCTTTTCCAGTGGACATTTATATAACGGATCTAAATCAGTACTTTTATGGGTTCAGTTTTTTTCAGTTACTTGACCCATGAGATATGTATGCCCATGTAGCCGTTTCATTCTACATATACATTTTTTGGTAGGTTTGGTTTATGACTGAAAGATTAGCACTTTTTTCCTCGTGTTTTTCTTTATTCCTTTCTCTTTGTTCTTTGAGTACTTGTCTTATCTGTGACTATGTGTTTGGGTTCTTCAAGACTTTTTTGGTGCACAGTAGATGGTGAACTTTGTGATTATAAAATGTGTTTGAATCATTTTATACACTAACTTTGGGGGTGATGGAATAGGCTGTTCTAAAAAGATGTGTGTTTACATGCTACTAATGTAATTCATATGTATATATATCTTATACTTCGAATCCTTGTAAAAGTCATATGGTGTGATGAAACGTGTTGGCTGTTCATAGATGACTTGACTGCTTTTTGTACAATTTGACAAGGATTGATTTATCAACTGTACTGATTGATTGAACGACTTGGCAAGAATATTTACACATTAATTGAGAAATAATTGACTGAGATCTCCATCTTGGTATACTTCGACTTATCAAACGAAATTGACATTGAGTGCTATGGACTCTCTTGGTTCGTCTATCTATCTATCTATACATATATATATAATATGTATATATATATATATATATATATATATATATATATATATATATACACCATTTATACCATAAATCAGACTTCTTAATGAAGTTAATATCCCTATGTATTTGTATTTTATTTTGTATTTGTATTTTATTTAAACACGTGTTCGGTCAAGAAAGACCATTACACGATAAAAAGCGTGAAAAAGAAAGGAAAGGAAAAAAAAGAAAAAGAAAAGGAAAGCAACAAAAAGCCAAGGAGTCGTAAATACAGTAATAAAATCGATTTGAGTTAAAATGTTTCAGCTAAATTACAATGTGCTACGACCTTGCTTGCAGGCTGATTTTTGGCATGTGTCTTGCTTGTTCAGTCTCTTGAAGAAGGTGCCCTAATTTGGCCAAGAATTTAGCCAGTCTGCAGCTGTGCTGTACGTCGTCCCCTTTAAAGCCTGCCAATATCGCCGGTCTGCATCTGCGCAGCCCCCCTTTGAAGCCAATTTGGTCGTAGGAGCCTGTTATGATCTGTTGTGATGCTTTTGCATAGGCATATCTGATGGATTAGCATTTCCGGAGCCAGCCCACATAATCAACAGGTGTCAGTCATGTTGACTCTTGTCCACCTGGGAAGGTGGGCATATGTTAGAAGACAGCCCATTCGATATTTCATAAAGGCTACTTTAATCAGTGGATTAACTGCTGCTCCCAGATATAGTTATGGAATTAGAGAGCCTAATGATGATAAAACCAGCCAAGCATGGCTTCGTTTCGATAAAACCTCTTTGTCCTGAATATGTGAGAGAGACTTGGCGCTTACTTTCGTTGCACGTTTGACAAGCTGATGCGAGCTGAGTTGGAGTAGTTGATCTTCAAGGCCGAGTATTGTCAAGTAAGACTCGAGGTAGAGGCGGAAGGCGGAGGTTGGGTCCAAAGTCATTTCCACCCAATTAAGGGAGCTTAGTGAGCCTTCTTTTGCTACCTTGAGTTTATGGCTTAGGTTGATCGATGCCCCTTTCCTTGCTAGAGACTGCCGTACCAAGAGAAGTTCTAGGTGACCTTGGGCCGGTGACACATAATTTGGTAAGCTGATCAGCCTCTTGAAGAGCTTAGTAATCATTTTGTCCAAATGGTTGTCACCACAGCCTCTTAGAACTTCACTAACATATGTGATTGTTGGTATTAATTTGGCTTGGATATCCTTTAATAGGGGCAGATAGGTTGAAGAACCAGTTGTTTTTTTAACATTGTTGAACGCGAATGCAAGCGAGGTGAATTTCCGACTGAGGGACTCCAGATGGGGTTTGAAGGAGCCATTGCTGTCAATAAGAACCCTTAGATATTTATAACTGCGCACTGTTTCAACTTTATTGTTACCCAAGTACCACTGATGTTGCAGCCGCCCAGTCGTCTTAAAGGGCATGATTTTTTATTTATTCAAGTTGATAAGGAGAGCATTTTTTCCAGATAATTCAGCTGTTGCATTAAGTAGCTTAGCTTCTGCAGGCCTATTCTAGTGTGGCTGAAAAGGATAAGATCATCGGCGTACATCAAGCTTGTCATGGCAGTGTGCCCCAGCCTTGGTGAATATGAGTTCACCTTGTCCAGTTCTGCCAGTAGGTCAGCCAAAAATAAACTGAAAAGAAGAGGTAAAAAGTACACATCCCTGACGCAGACCCTGAAGGGTGGGAATTTTCCTGGAAAGGTGCGTCCCACTACCCAGTTTGACCCTCACCCAAGTATCTGTGTGGAGAAGGACTATTGCTTTTAACAACTGGGAGGGAATGCCCTAACTTGCAAGTTTAAACCAGAGTTTTCCTCTTTCTACTCGATCAAATGCAGCTTTATAGTCTATAAATGAAAGAAAGAGGGACGTTTGGCACGTTGGCATTGGCCAAATAATAGTGCGACGGCCATGAGGTTGGCAGTCGTGCCCACCCCTTTTGAGAATCCAGCTTGGTTAAACGGGATCACGGTGTTCACGTTAGCCCAGGTTCCGAGCGCTTCTAAGAGAATGCCTGCAAAGATTTTTGATTCAACATCTAGGAGTGCTATTAATCGATAATTTGCTGGGTTGTTAGTCACACCCCCTTCATAGATGGGGGTGATAGTTGAGCCTCTACATGCTTGCGGGATGATATTGGTAGCAAGAATACAGTTGTAGAGTGTCGAAAGATGTTTTGCCCAGAAATCTTTGTACAGGGCGGCAGGGATATCATTGGGTCCCGGTGCTCCCTTATTCCGGCACTCAATAATTCTCATCCTCGCTGTTTCTGAGGGAACCGAAAAGCAGCTGCTTTGTTGTTTTGGAGAGCCGGTGGAGGTACAGGTTGATGCTTTTGTCTCGCTTACAGGCCACTGAAAGGCCAAAATGGTGTGAGAGATACTGATACCAGGTGGGCTCAGAGATATTAACCGTGGTGGAGGAGAGTGTTGCAGAGTTAGGCTGTTTAAAAGCCTCCAGAACTGCGCATGCCGATTTGTCTTTGATGCATGCAAGAGATTTGCTGCCAGCGCAGCTGTTTTGTCTCTTCGATGTGTTCATAGGTTGCCTCTGTAGGCCTGTTTAGAGGTAGATACCAGCACTCTCAAGGCTTAATTCCTAGGTTCTTCCTGAAGGTGGCAGAGAGCGAAATGTAAGTTCTGTTTAAGTGTCTTTGTATACCTTCTAGATGAGGGGCTTTGTAAGCTGTAGGGTTTTGTTCCTTGAAGCTGCTGATGGTAGGATGCCAAAAGCTCTACGACAAACTCATCCCAGGTTGTTTGTGACGCTTGCTCAGGGTCTGTGAGGTTCAATTTAAGGGACCATATTCGCTTGGCTGTCTCTGCCAGCGCAGGAGTGGTCTTGGAGGACCACTTAATCCGCCTCCCATTAGATATATGTATGGTTCGCTGCAGAGCATTCAAAGGTTTGTGATGTTTAATTGGGTGAGTAAAATGCAACTCTTGCAATAAGTGGTCACTCTCCCCTCTGCTTGTTACCTGAAATTTCTAAATTCGGCCAAAGAGGGTTAGGGATAAAATTGTATAGTCTATTAATGATTGTGCTTTTTGGTTAAAAAATGTAAATGAGGGGGGTTGATCCGTGCAGTAGCGGTCATTGGCAGATCGAAGTCTCATTGCTTCAAGATCTTTTATGAGTTGTTTCCCTAGCTTGTCCCCCTTGCATGTCCCAGGTAGAGCTTGGTCCGGTATCAGCCAAAGAAAGTTCTGCGCCACAGTGGCAGAAGATTCAGATCCCAGTAGGTTCATGTTGAAATCACTGCTTAGGATCAGTTGGTGGCATGGAACGTTATTGACTAGTTCTTCAATATTCTCTTTCAGCTGACATACAGCTTCTAGTTTGTATGTTTTTCTCGGTGGGATATAGATGTTCATTAGGGCTCGATGAAGGGTAGGGAGGCCTTGAGGCACTGTAAGAAAAACTATCAACAAATTTTGGAGACGTATGATGGCACCCCTTCATTGTTGAACTGAGATATGTGATGAGTCCCCCACTCAAGTGCCCAAAGCGAGCCCTCCTTGTTGCCGGGACATGGTAGCTCACAAATCCTGTAATTGCAGGTGAGGATTCTGTCCATGTCTCTTGCAGCATTATTATCTGGAATGACGTTAGGTAGTTGAGTAGGTACTTGTCCTCCAGTTTGTCCAGTAGCCGATTGATATTCCAGGAATATCTTGCAAAATTGGATTTGTCCTCTTCGTTGCTGATGTTTAGCCTGTCCCATCATGATTGCCTTGATTCTGTGCTCAGTATGCTGGGTAACCAGCTCCAGTTCTTTCTTTTTAAAAAAATATTTTTTATTGGTTTTATGTTTCAAACATGCAATACAAACTGTTCAATTATGGGCAACAGGAGCACTTAAAGCATTGTCCAATATTAAAACCATTTAACAACCACAAACCCCACCCCTAATACATGCATCGGAACACTATCAATCCTACAGTATCATTTCTTGCTGCAGTTGCCGGGGGTTTGTCTTGTGTTAGCTATCATTGGGATTGCAAGCACGTGACCAGAGTGGACCCTATTCAGCTGGGCCTATATCCCTAGCCGCCTGGTGGAGATCCCAATTAGGTTGCCAACTGCGGATGGCTACCCGGGTGGCACAACACCCTATACTTTATTATTGTACTTGCGTTGGGAAGCTGGTGAGTTGTGAATACAGGAGGGAGAGGGGGGAGAGGTGTTTGTGCTGTCATGCCGGGCCGCCCTGCGGGCTGTGCCTCTGTGGTGGATGATGTAGAGAGAGTTATATCGCGCTTATTATAGGTATGTATTCCCTGGCTCATGGGGGCATCTCGTCATTTTTGGCCTCAAGTTTGGTTACCAGAGTTTCCCAAGTGGTACACCCTATGTGTTGTCGCCCCTCCCGCGCAAGTTTTTTAAGTACCTGGTATTCAGTGCGGGCCCAGCGTAGTATTAGAGTGTACCAAGATTTACGATCAGGAGCATTGGGGGCTTTCCAGTGTATCGCTATCAATCTTTTATACATTAAACAGGCTAGGTCTACGAATTTGTGCAGGTATATTTGCTTTTTAGGTCTCTCCCTCAGTCCCAGTAGACAAGACCCGGGGTCTGCTGACAACGCAAGCCCCGTTAACTCAGAAATCTCCCGTACCACCTCCAACCAGGCTGTTTGTACGTTAGGGCAGTCCCATACCATGTGGTAGAAGAATGCTGACAGTGCTTTGCATCTGGGACACACTGGCTCAGAGTCGGGGAACATTCGCTTTATCCTGGCGGGGGATAAATATGTTTGATGCGTAAAGTTAAATTGAGTGTACCTGAATCTGGGGTTCCTTGACACGCCGCGGGCATGATACAAGGCTTTTGGCCAGTCCACCAGTGGGATCGGGGCGGGAAGTACAGTGTTCCATCTCTCCTGGGCTTTCTCCGCTTGTGGTTCGGGAGATTTGTTTAGGATTTTGTACAGGCTAGATATTATTTTTATTTGGTCATTGTATTGTAGGAGATGATGAATCACTGGTGAGACCGCCGGTTCCGAGATGCCTGCCCCCCATGTTTTCCTTTTGCGTGGCATATAGCGTGGTATGTCAGGAACTGGCCGGGGCTTATCTCAGTGAGGGCCTGTAGGGCCTCAAATTACATTAGCTTGCCATCTTCGAAGCAGTCGCCCACTGTCTGTACTCCTGCCTCCATCCATGTCCGCGTCGCCCGCGCTCCAGCTGCGATCCCCCCCAGTATGTAGTCCAATGGTAAAAATGGGGAGTAGGGGAGCTTGCTCGCTCCGTTTTGCACGAATTTAGCCCAGCACGCGTGCGCCACCGCAAGCAATGGGTTGACATGTTCCGCCTTAGGGTATTTAGATGTCAACCACTTTATCAGGGGGGTCCCCTTCAACCAGGACTCCAGGCACGAGGCTTCTGCCTGCGCTGGTCTGTGGATCCAATTCAGAACCCACTGTAGCTGTGCGGCTGCATAGTAGCGTTCGAAGTTGGGGGCTCCCAGACCGCCCACATCCACCGGCCATTGTAGTGTGGCTAGAGCCACACGTGCTCTGCCACCGCCCCAGATGAGCTGCAGCAGGGCTGTGTTTAAGTTGCTAAAGAAGCTTTTGGGAATAGATATCGGTAAGGCTGCGAAGTAGTATAGCAGCCTGGGTAGGATCAACATGTTTGCGAACGCCACCTTGCCAGGCGGCGAAAGCGGGAGCTTGTTCCAGAATTGCAATGAGCCTTTTATGGAGGTCAGCGCCCTCCCCAGGTTCCCATCTCTTGGGTCTTCTGTGTCGTGGTATATATTTATCCCAAGGTATTTTAACGTTTCCGGGCACCACTTAAGGCGCCCTATCTGAGGGGCACCCTGACTATTGGTTGACCGCTTTGCCAGAGGAAACACACAAGACTTTTCCCAGTTTACCACTAGACCTGACAGGTCTCCAAACTCAGCCAATAAGGATATTACTAAGGGAACAACTACGCGGCCGTTCCGGATGTATATTAAGGCATCGTCTGCGTATAATGAGATCGTGTGATGGAGCCCATTCCTGATTATTCCCCATTCGCGTTCCATGAGGCGTACTCTTGCCGCTAATGGTTCCATTGCTATGGCAAACAGTAGCGGGGACAGAGGGCAGCCCTGCCTTGTGCCCCTGGAGATCGAAAAGCTATTGGAGATTACCCCACCCGTCTTCACCCTTGCACTTGGGTTAGAATACAGAGTCCGGATCCAGCGAATATAGTTGGGGCCTATTCCCATGTGGGCCATTGTGGCCAAAAGGAAGTCCTACTCGAGCGTATCAAAGGCCTTTTCAATATCCAGTGAGAGCACCATTTCCTCTCGTGTGTCTCGGGGAGTATCCCCCATTATGCTCAGTAGTCTGCGAATATTTAGGAAGGTATTGCGCCTAGGAATAAAGCCATTTTGGTCTGCGTGTACCAATGAGTGCATGAGGGGGGCTAATCTGTTAGCTAGAATTTTGCCTAGTATTTTACAGTCTAAGTTTAGAAGTGATAGTGGTCTATAGGATTTGACATCTGTGGAATCGCTGCCCTGTTTGGGGAGTACCACTATCATGGATTCTCTTTGGGATGTGGGCAGGCATTCGTTAGTCCACGCTTCTACGAACACTCTTAGAAGGTGAGGTTTCAGGCAAGGTAAGTGGGCTTTATAGTATTCCGCCGGGAGGCCATCTGCACCAGGCGCTTTATTTCTAGGCAATTGTGCAAGGGCTAATTCTATTTCATCCATTGTCATGGGAGCTTCGATTTTTTCTCTATCAGTTTGTGACAATTTCGGCAGGAGGGAGTCAGCGAGAAAAGCCTCAAGCTGTGGTGCAGTGCACTATGAGTGGACTATGGGAACACTCTGTACGCCGGCATCACCATCAAGCTGCAGAGGAAACTGCATCGAATCCAGAACGCTGCCGCACGACTCATCCTGAACATACCCCGCCACCACCACATCTCCGGACACCTGAGGAAACTTCACTGGCTCCCAGTCAACAAGAGGATCACCTTCAGACTCCTCACCCACGCACACAAAGCCCTGCACAACCTCGGACCAAAACTCATCAACCACCGCGTCTCATTCTACACTCCTCCGCGCACCCTACGCTCGACCGGACAAGCCCTGGCAGCCGTACCCCGCATCCGCAAAGCCACCGCCGGAGGAAGATCCTTCTCTTTTCTGGCAGCGAAGACCTGGAACTCCCTTCCCAGCCACCTTCGCACCATACAGGACTACCTCCCCTTCAGAAGGCAGCTCAAGACCTGGCTCTACGAGCACTGACCCCCCCCCCTCCCCCCCAGCACCTTGAGACCCTTACGGGTGAGTAGCGCGCTTTATAAATGTATCTGATTGATTGATTGATTGATTGAGGTGCGTTTGGTGTATAAGTTTGAGTAGTATTTTCTAAACATCTCGTTTATCTCTGCTTGTGTGGTAGCCATGGCATGTGCGCCCACACGTATGGCCCCTATTGGAGATTGCTGTCTATCCTCACGGAGCAGCCAAGCTAACATTCTGCTTGATCTATCCACTTCTGTTAGCAACCTTGTCAGGTGATAGTTGTAATCGTGGCAACGGAGTTTGCTGTCATCATCATTATATTTTAAGCGCTTATCTTTTAGGACAGTGTGAGGGATTTCCCCTAGTGCTACCGCTATTTCTGCTGCTCTGAGCTCCTTCTCCAGTTTGCTAATCTCCGCCTGAAAGGAGCGTCTCACTCCCCACGTAGAGGATATGCATACTCCGCGTGCTACCACTTTGTGGGCGTCCCACTCTATCGCTCGTGTTGTTGCGGACATGGCATTTATATCCCAGTACTGGCTTATAGAATGTTTCAGTGTTTCAGCGAATGCCTGGTCCTGTAGTGCTTCCGCCTGGAACCGCCAGGTGGGGACCGCCTGGCGTGACCTACCCCAATTCAGTGTTACTCTCAGTGGTGCGTGCTCCGACAGTGTCTTCACTAAATATTCCGACTCGCTGACCAGTGCCACTATATCTCGGGTGCCCCATATTATATCTATTCTGGTATGTGTGTTGTGTGGTGCTGAGTAGAATGAGTATTCTCTTTGTTTTGGGTGACCTAGTCGCCATATGTCATGTAGTCTCAGGACGCTTGCCCATTCCTGCAGGGGACCTGTGGGTTTCCTGTTTGCTAGCGAGCTCGCTTGGGCACTAGATCTATCCAATGTTGCAGATGGTGTGCTGTTGAAGTCACCACCCCAGAGGGCCAAGGTCATGGGGTGGGACAGTAATGTTGGAGTGAGGGTGGTGAGGAATCCCGTAGTCCCGCTGTTTGGAGCATATATACCAACCATTGCTATTTGTCTACCGTCTAGTCTGCCCTCCACTACCACGTATCTTCATCCTTGGTCTATTTTATGTGTCAATAAGTGGAATGGGACTTCCGCCACTATCCAGACCAGCACCCCCCTCGCAAAGGCCGAGTACGTTGTGCCTATCAGCAGGCCTCCCCATTTTGTGCGCAGGTCGCGTAAGTCCCCTTCTAGCATGTGTGTCTCTTGTAGGATGGCAATGTGCACTCCTAGTCGTTTGAGCCGTGCGTGTACTCTGGTCCACTTGCTCAGCGCCCCCAGGCCCCTAACATTCCATGTCACTATAATATACTGGTTTTTGTTATTTTTACCAGAAGGCGTCATATGGAGTTTTGGGGGTAAATCTCTGTGATTAGGTACTGAGCTTTGGTATTGGCCCACCTGGTCACAACCCTTCTGTAGCTGCCATTTGTTGAATATATCGAGTGCAGCTGCTTATTTTGTGTTTTGAGTGATTCCGATACATGCATTTCTGCTAAACTACTAACCCCAACCCCCTTTAATATATCCCCATTACTACTTACAACTGGTGTAAAACTACTGAACTCGAAAACACGTGAACTAACCCGTATCCGGTTGGATTTGCATATTGGGGTTTTCATTTCTTCCAGATGTGGCTCTTATAAGGGGCTCACATCTTTCCGCAGACATAGTCTGCTAATACCGTTGGGCGCCCCTCGGACATTAGACTCCTTCCCGCACCGCCCCGCCACCTGCAATCCGCGCCGTACACCCCCTATGAATTAGCTTTTCATTTATATCAAAGATACACATTGCTGGAGGCGCATTCGCCCCGGTCCTTGATGGCGCTACAGAGTCTCCGGAGGCTTTCGGATTTCGAGCATCATTGAAGCCAGCGGGCGGATGAAGTAGATATATGCGACTTAAAGTTTGTCTGCGGACCTGGGGGTGACCTTTGGCCCACCTAGCGCTCCAGTTATTGTAGATGTGGAACTGGCCGTGTTGGAGTCCGAGCCCAGCTCTGGGGGTTTCCTAGCAGTTGCAAAGTTGCTTTGCATGTGTAAGGGCGTCTCTTTGAGCACTCGTACTCTGTCTTCCGCTGCCTGCCAGTCATTGGGCTGGCCCCTAGTGCGTCTCTTGGATCGCTTCCTTGAAGCAGAAGTTTGCCATTCCTCATCTCCCTCCGTAGCTTCCCGTGGGCGAGCTAGGCCCTTGGCATGTAGCCATGTCCAAGCATCCTCAGGATTAGTGAATATGCGGGTACGGTCCTCCGCTACTACCCTTAGTTTCGCGGGGAAGAGCAGGGCATATTTTATGTTATGCTCTCGCAGGCGCTGTTTAATTTTAATGTACGAGTTGCGTTGATTCTGCACCTCCTGTGTAAAGTCTGGGTATGCATTAATAGTCTAGTCCTCATACTTAAATGGGCCTTTGTTGCGAAATTGTTGTAATATTGCATCCCGGTCTCTATGGTTCAGGAATCTGGCGATCAATGGTCTAGGTGGCTGGCCAGGGGCCGGGGGTCTGCCCGGTATTCTATATGCCCTTTCCACAGAGAAAAACGTGGATGGAGCCCCATTTAACACCTCCTTGATTAGCCATTGCTCCAGAGGGATTTCCGATTCTGTTTGCTGCATACTTTCTGGAAAACCCAGGAATCGTACGTTATTGCGGCGCGCCCTGCTCTCCATTTCTTCCGATCTCCTCCAGAGCATCTTCAGCTCCCCGTCCATGCGCTGGATCTGTTTTTGGTTACCTTGAGCCATTGGGGTTAAGTCGGATATTTCATCCTCAGCCGTTTTCACTCTTTCGGCTAGGTTTCGGTGATCCGCGCGCAGGAGATTCAAGTCTTGTGCAACTGCGGCGATTCTGTTTTCTAGAGATAATTTAGTGTCCAAAATCGCCTTTAATACTTTCTCGAACTGAGCAGAGTGCGACGTGAGAGTGTTTTCCAGTGACTGTAGGGACGGGTTGGATTGCTGGTCAATGGGTGTTGATCCATAAGTGCTACGGTCCAGGTTCTTGGCTGACTTGGCTCTGCCGGCCATTTTGGCTGTCCCGGGGTTACCTTGCTTGCAGTTATTTCGCACTATTTGGCGCTTTCTATTCGGCAAATTGGCCTTTTGCATTATGTCCTCTGTATGGTGTGCGCGTTTGGCACTGGGGGCGTGAAATTGGCTAGTAGTGCCAAGGAAGAACTTATTCCTATCGTTGAGTGACCGGAGCCTGTGGCAGTGTGTTCACTGGTGGATGCAGCTCTCTCACTCGCTCTCTTGTTCGCCTTCTACACTGCACTCTTGCTGCACTTTCAGTGCACTAACACAGGGTGATGACAGTGGCAGCTTGGTCCCCAGCTTGTTTCCCGGCAGCCTCTTCTCTCTAAGTATGTGCCCTATAGAGGGGCTCAGGATGATGAAGCAGGATACTATCAGCAGGCCGTCAGCGGGGAGAGGGTGATTAAAGAGGAAAGGCTGGGAGCGGGTCTCACCAGGGTTTTGCAAGCCACCCAGCTTAGCTGGGCTATTTCTGCGAGAAACCCCGTGGTGCGCACTCAGTGGTGGCTAGCTACAGCCACCGCGCTCGTAGACCTCCTTGCGATGCAGTAGCTGTCCTAGGGATTTTCCGGGGAGAGAGCCAGGCAAGCAGGGGGAAGCGTGATAGAGCGAGGGGCTAGGACCTGCAGGTGTTAAGGGGGGTTAGGTGAAGCCTGCGAAGATCCGAAGAAGCGGGAGGAGTGAGAGGGGAGGGATAGGGTGGACCGGGGGGCAGCCGAAGCCAACAGGTGACAACCAAGGAGCGGTGGCAGCAACAGCGAGAGGACAACCAGATGGGAGAGGGCGGGGAATGAGTGGGAGTGGGGAGGGCGAAGAACCAAGACCCAAGACCAAGACCGAGAAGAGTGGAGTTGGTGCAGAGATAGGGCAAGGAGGCAGGGAAGGAAAGCAGCACAAGGGCCCGCGCTCACACTCACACTCACTATGCCGTAGCTCCTCCACAACTCCTCTGTCCTGGCCTCCCTGTCTTCGACCCTCAGCCCAATCCAAGCCCAAACCCAAGCCCAAAATCCAACCAAGCTTCACCTGACCGCGCCCAGTGGCCTTACAGCCGAAGCCCGCAATTTCTCCTTGGTGCCGATCCCGCATCACCCATGTGCCCCTCGACTCCAGCCCAGCCCAGCACTTACCAGGGATCTTTGAGGCTGCTTCTGCCACCAACTGCCAGCCGCCCGAGCTCCCAACTCTGAACGCGAGACACGTGAATCCGGTTTGAGCCGGTTACTCGCGTCTGCCGTCTGCTGCCGTCTACTCACGTCTCATAGTCATGGTGCTTTCTGTCACAGACTGGGACCTTAAAGAACTGAAACTGCAGATCACTCTTGTCCACTTCACCAGCCAGGATTCAGTTCTGTGGTCCTCTGGTTATACACAAAGACACCTGAAAAGCTTGCTGAAGGGTCTGCAGCACAGAACATAAGAAAGAGCCCTATGTTTATGCAGCTGACCTGTTAATTTTTTATCAGACCCTTCGGCTCTTAATATCACGTTGAGTATCTTAATTGAATTTGAAGAATTATTCGATTAGAAAATAGCTGAATTACAGCAATGATATTAGGTACTTAAATTACAACACACCCCCTTATCGTGAGTTGTCCAAATCAGATTCCATATTTGGGATACGTATCTCAAATTCAAGTAATCTGTTAGATACCTCGAGACTGCATGTGATAATGATATGAAAGGGCAGGTCTCCAGGGTAATGTATGTTATCAATATTTAGTTTTTTTTATCAGCAGTACCCAAATATATTAATATTCCTCTTTAACTTAGAATAATATATCGATTTCAGAATATTCTGATCCACACCAAATAATTTTTTCAAAACAAATGGAACTTTCATACATGCTTTCTGATGGGACATGACGATTTGTATTAGGGATTGATTAAAATAAGATTGACTGAGATAGACTTCAGAATATTCTACTGTGCTACTGGCTTGCACCATATTATTATCTGTTGTGATTGTATTAATGACTTGATTTACATTGTATACCAGTTTCCCCTTCAACATGTATTTTTTTCTCTGCAATGCTCAGAAAAGGGCATTGCGCCATGTATTCTTCCTCAAATGCATACTATGATATGATATGTTGTATCTTTATGTGTTTGTTTTGTGGCTTACTTGTTTTTTCAGTCATTCTCCATTGCTTGACGATGATGCAGTATTTTGTGCTTTATTCTATATGTAATTTCAATTGTTTACTTTGTTCGTCATAATTCACTATTTCTGTAATTCACATTGCTTTCTTTAATGTTTGGTATATGGTTGCATAACCTAAATATACATCCTTGGTAGCTACAATTTAAGGTGATGAATTGCAGTTCCGTATTATTGCTGACATTAAATATTATAATGTTGTTAATGGGACTTCAACTTTATAGCTCCTAACCGATCACCACAACACGTATGTGTCTGGAAAAGAACAGAAAATGTTTTAGAAGCATTATTTCCACTGAAGCATATTAGGATATCTTGTGTTACATTAACTGGAAAACACATATCTGTAATAAGAAATGATCTTGCTCATGTGTCCTCACAGGCTACTGTCAATGCACAGGCTGTGCATCGGATGAGATCTGCAATACTGACACATCCACCTGTGACTGTGACCTGAATCTATACACACGCTCCGGTAATGTATGCAGAGGGATTTAGGTAACAAACCCTTTGAGATAAGAGCCATGTATCTAAGTCAGTGTGTTTGAACATTGGGTGCATTCACAGAAACTTACAACACAATAACCACAGAGGCGTGTGTTGACTGAACACAGAAAATTTACAAGCTATGACTCAAAGCCCAGAGGAGTAAGGCAAACTTACAGAGCGAGTAAGGACCCATAATAAAGACATTAGCATTGCAATGGTTTGGAAAGGATTTGGTAGTGCTCTGAATAAACTAGTGCAGAATTTATGAAGGCTAGTGGGAGTGCCATAAGCACTGTTCTGTTACAGAAGGGGGTTTCTTGTGTGGTATAAATTATGCTGCAGTATATATGGGGTGAGGTAGATCGGAAGGAATGTGTGAAGTACAGTTATGGAATGGTGAAGATCCTTAGGGTAACATCAGTGATGCACATCTAAGGAAAGATGAAGGTCCATAGTGTGACGTTAATGATGCTGAAAGATAAAGATCTATTGGATGTTTTCATTTATTATCAGGTGCATAAAGGGTGACGATGCCATAGAACACATAATTGAAACTAAGGTACAGCAGTTATAATAATAAGGTAATGTAAAGCATCTGGGGCCCGATGATTTCTTGATCTCCCATACCTTATGAATTAGATCTTCATTACTGACAAAAGATGAAATCAACTATGGAACAATTAACACCATCTCAACTTTATGACTTTAAGGGCTACATGTATCAATGTTTTATTTTGCAAGTCGCAATTTGCGAGTCTCAAAACCGTTGTAGGATAGTGTCCTTGATTATTCATGAGGTAGGTCGCAATTTGCAACCCCCTTGGGAATGACGGCCCTCACAGGGATGGTGGCCTGCTGGAGACAGCAGACCACCATGTCTGTGACTGCTTTCAAATAAAGAAGGTTTTTTTTTGTAATGCAGCCCGTTTTCCTCAAAGGAAAACGAGATGCATTACAAAAACAAAACAAGAAACGTTTTTGTTTCATTTTTTAAGAGCAGGCAGTGGTCCATAGGACCACTGCCTGCTCTGAAAAAATGTTTTCAGTGACAGTCACAAAGGGGAAGGGGTCTGTAAAGAAATGGCTCCCTGTTACAGTTACCCCCCACTTTTTGCCTGATACTGATGCTGACTTGACTGAGAAGTGTGCTGGGACCCTGCTAACCAGGCCCCAGAACCAGTGTTCTTTCACCTAAAATGTACCATTGTCTCCACAATTGGCACAACCCTGGCACCCAGGTAAGTCCCTTGTAACTTGTACCCCTAGTACCAAGGGCCCTGATGCCAGGGAAGGTCTCTAAGGGCTGCAGCATGACTTATGCCACCCTAGGGACCCCTCACTCAGCACAGACACACTGCTTGCCAGCTTGTGTGTGCTGGTGGGGAGAAAATGACTAAGTCGACATGGCACTCCCCTCAGGGTGCCATGCCAACCTCACACTGCCTGTGGCATAGGTAAGTCACCCATCTAGCAGGCCTTGCAGCCCTAAGGCAGGGTGCACTATACCACAGGTGAGGGCATATGTGCATGAGCCCTATTCCCCTACAGTGTCTAAGCAAAACCTTAGACATTGTAAGTGCAGGGTAGCCATAAGAGTATATGGTCTGGGAGTCTGTCAAAAACGAACTCCACAGCTCCATAATGGCCACACTGAATACTGGGAAGTTTAGTATCAAACTTCTCAGAATAATAAACCCACACTGATGCCAGTGTTGGATTTAATAAAAAATGCACACAAAGGGCATCTTAGAGATGCCCCCTGCATTTTACCCAATTGTTCAGTGCAGGACTGACTGGTCTCTGCCAGCCTGCTGCTGAGAGATGAGTTTCTGACCCCATGCGGTGAGAGCCTTTGTGCTCTCTGAGGACAGAAACAAAGCCTGCTCTGGGTGGAGGTGCTTAACACCTCCCCCCTGCAGGAACTGTAACACCTAGCAGTGAGCTTCAAAGGCTCAAGCTTCGTGTTACAATGCCCCAGGGCACTCCAGCTAGTGGAGATGCCCGCCCCCTGGACCCAGCCCCCACTTTTGGCGGAAAGTCCAGGAGAGATAATGAGAAAAACAAGGAGGAGTCACTGGCCAGTCAGGACAGCCCCTAAGGTGTCCTGAGCTGAGGTGACTCTGACTTTTAGAAATCCTCCATCTTGTAGAAGGAGGATTCCCCCAATAGGGATGTGCCCCCCTCCCCTCAGGGAGGAGGCACAAAGAGGGTGTACCCACCCTCAAGGACAGTAGCCATTGGCTACTGCCCTCCCAGACCTAAACACACCCCTAAATTCAGTATTTAGGGGCTCCCCAGAACCTAGGAACTCAGATTCCTGCAACCTAAGAAGAAGAGGACTGCTGAGCTGAAAAACCCTGCAGAGAAGACGGAGACACCAACTGCCTTGGCCCCAGCTCTACCGGCCTGTCTCCCCCCCTTCGGAAGAAAACTGCTCCAGCGACGCTTTCCCCAGGACCAGCGACCTCTGAATCCTCAGAGGACTGCCCTGCTCTAAAAGGACCAAGAAACTCCTGAGAACAGCGGCCCTGTTCACCCAAGACTGCAACTTTGTTTCCAAAGGAGCAACTTAAAGGCAACAGCGTTTCCCGTCAGAAGCGTGAGACTTGCAACCCTGCACCCGGCGACCCCGACTCGACTGGTGGAGAAACAACGCTACAGGGAGGACTCCCTGGCGACTCCAAGACTGTGAGTAACCAAAGTTGTCCCCCCTGAGCCCCCACAGCGACGCCTGCAGAGGGAATCCAGAGGCTCCCCCTGACCGCGCCTGCCTGATTCTCAGATCCCGACACCTGGAAAAGACCCTGCACCCGCAGCCCCCAGGACCTGAAGGATCGGAACTCCAGTGCAGGAGTGACCCCCAGGAGGCCCTCTCCCTTGCCCAGGAGGTGGCTACCCCGAGGAGCCCCCCCCTTGCCTGCCTGCACCGCTGAAGAGACCCCTTGGTCTCCCATTGATTCCTATTACAAACCCAACGCTTGTTCGTACACTGTACCCGGCCGCCCCCGCGCTGCTGAGGGTGTACTTTCTGTGTGGACTTGTGTCCCCCCCGGTGCCCTACAAAACCCCCCTGGTCTGCCCTCCGAAGACACGGGTACTTACCTGCTGGCAGACTGGAACCGGGGCACCCCCTTCTCCATTGAAGCCTATGCGTTTTGGGCACCACTTTGAACTCTGCACCTGACCGGCCCTGAGCTGCTGGTGTGGTAACTTTGGGGTTGCTCTGAACCTCCAACGGTGGGCTACCTTGGACCCAAATCTGAACCCCGTAGGTGGTTTACTTACCTGCAAGAACTAACAATTACTTACCTCCCCTAGGAACTGTGAAAATTGCACTGTCTAGTTTTAAAATAGCTATATGTGTTTTATTTGAAAAGGATATATGCTATTGTGATTATTCAAAGTTCCTAAAGTACTTACCTGCAATACCTTTCATGCAAAGTATTACATGTAGAATTTGAACCTGTGGTTCTTAAAATAAACTAAGAAAATATATTTTTCTATACAAAAACCTATTGGCCTGGAATTGTCTCTGAGTGTGTGTTCCTCATTTATTGCCTGTGTGTATGTACAACAAATGCTTAACACTACTCCTTTGATATGTCTACTGCTCGACCACACTACCACAAAATAGAGCATTAGTATTATCTCTTTTTGCCACTATCTTACCTCTAAGGGGAACCCTTGGACTCTGTGCATACTATTCCTTACTTTGAAATAGTGCATACAGAGCCAACTTCCTACAGGGTCCCATAGGGACCCCTTCCCATTTGCAAATGTGTTAGCACCAGTGTGACACTGGTGCTAACTGCGATTGTTTTTCGAACGCATTCGCGGTCACAAAACAATCATACTTGGGACTGCGAGTCGCAATTAGGAAGAGAACACCCCTTCCTAATTGCAAGTCGCAATACCTTTTTCCGATTCAAAAAAAGTTTATGGAATCTCAAAACTGGGTTTGTACATCGGGAACTTCATTTTGCACGTTGCAAACAGCCAAATTCGCTGTTTGCGACGTGCAAAATCGTTCGTACATGTGACCCTAGGTTCTTTATCTGTTGTTATTTGTCAGAAATGGGGTTTCTTGTTGGCAGGTGAGGCGTTGGGTCCTTACGGTTGCAGGGGAGGTGATGTGCCATTTTCAGTGAGGCGTTGTTTCCTTACGACACGGCAGGGGGCCATGAATCCAGCAGGTCAAGACACGAGGCATCAACTTCGCGGTGTCGTGATCACACCACGGGGCCAAAGGTGCTGCGGCGGAGGCAGAACTGGGGTAAGGGATGTCGATGACACAGCTCTCTGGACTCACTCTGCGGCGAGACTTTGGAGGCACTGTGGTGGCATCACAGTCATTGCACTCAGCGGGGACCACCAATCTTGTACAGGCAGCTGAGCAGCGGTTCCAAAGTCGCTCTGGAGGCGATGTGCTTGGTTTCTTCTGGGTTGCACAAGAACTCACTCCCATGGGCCCAGGGACGGGATTTGGCATCACTTGGCAAGTCAGGACTCTCAGCAAGAGAGCCCAGGTGCTGGCAGATGAAGTCTTTGTTGTCACTGAGACTTCTTAATAGGAGCCAAGCTCAGTCAAAGCCCTTGGAGAACCTTTGGAAGAAGGATGTAGAAAGCAAAGTCCACTCCTTTCACTCCCAGGACAGAAGCAGCAAGCAGCAGTCCAGAACAGCAAAGCAACAGACAGGTTGGCAGTTTTTCCTACAGCATCTAGCTCTTCTTTCTGGTAGAATGTCCTCAGTCCAGATGGATTCTAACTATGTGGTGTCGGAGGCTCAGTACTTCTACCCATTTCTGTCTTTGAAGTAGGCAAACTTCAAAGAGACATTTCTGTAGTGCACATGATCCTGCCTTTCCCTGCCCTGGCCATAGACACACTCTGGTGGTTGGAGACTACTTTGTGTGAGGACAGATACAGCCCTATTCAGAAGCAAGTGTCAGCTCCTCCCACTACTCTAGCTCAAGATCAGCCTGTTGATGGGCCATCAGGATACGCAGGGCACATCTTAGCTATCCAGAGTGAATACATAAACAGCCCAACTGTTATCTTGACCTAGAAGTGTATTCCGCCGACAGGAAAAGGCACAAAATGGTTAGACAAGGAAATTCCCACTTTCTAAAAGTGGCATTTTAAAACTCACAATTAAAAAAAACATCTTCACCAAAGGATGTATTTTTTAATTGTGAGTTCAGAGACCCCAAACCCTTTATCTCTAACTTCTCCCAATAGGAAACTACAATTAAAACATATTTCAAGGCAATCCCCATGTTATCCTATGGGAGAGATAGGCCTTGAAATAGTGAAAAACAAATTTAGCAGTATTTTACTATCAGGGCATGTAAAACACACTAGTGCACGCCCTACCTTTGGGCTGCCTTGGTCTTACCTTAGGGGTGACTTACAAATAGTAAAAGGTAAGGTTGTGGCCTGGCAAGTGGGTGCACCAGCCAGGTCAAAATGGCAGTTTAAAACTGCACACAGACACTGTAAATGGTAGGCCTGAGACATGTTTGCAGGGCTACTCACATGGGTTGCACAATCAGTGCTGTAGGCCCACTAGTAATATTTGATTTACAGCCCCTGGGCACAACTGGTGCACTATACTAGGGACTTACCGGTAAATCAAATATACCAATTGTGTGTAAACTGAGAGCACATGCACTTTAGCACTGGTTAGCAGTGGTAAAGTGCCCAGAGGCCTAAAGGCAACACAAACAGGTCAGACAAAATAGGAGAAAGAAGGCAAAAAGTTTAGGGATAACCCTGCAAAAAGAGCCAGATCCAACATAATTCAAAAAGAAAGTTAGTGTAAAATGGAAAAATGCCATTAGTAAAATAATGCAAAACAAGGGCTGAATACTTCAGTTCAATTTTTATATCATTTGTTAGATCATCTAAATGTATAAGTAATATTGCCACCTCGAGTATGAGGGGTATGAATGGAGATGCAGTTTGTGAAGGCACAGTGGCTAAAACTCAAAAAGGGTGATAGCAGAAAAAAGTATGAGGATCTAAGTGACCACAGTTCTACCATATAAAATATGCAGCCCTCTTTTAATCTGTGACCTAGGCCTTCATCAGAATTCAACAAAAACTGTTGATAGTATCAAGGTTATGTCACCTTCTATGACTCTAAGAAGCCTCCTCAAAGGTTGATAAAAACTGAAAGCATTGCACTTCAGGTGGATAAAGTGGTCTTGGTGATAAGAGTCATTTTGGTTAATTAGACTGTTAGGAGTCTTTCTCATATAGTGCAGACTGACCTTGCAGTGGTAAGAACCAAGAGAAGGAAGAGAGGCAGCATTAGGTATATTTGCTCACTGTTTATTTCATTGACTACTTGTTGTTTGATGGAAAGTTATACTGTAACTAAACTGTTGACTAACTTGCGATTTATGAGTTAAAGAGAAAACAGATAATTGTAAAATGTATTTCCCATTTTCTCACTGTAGCCTGGCCATTGAGCTTGACTCGGCGATTGCTAAATTACTCAGCACATCCCTCTGCTGGATCTCGGCCTGCTTCTGCACGTGTTGGTGATTTTTATCCTTTGACCATGTCCTAATGATTGATATATTTCTTGTCACACGCACAGCCCCTTTGCTGTATCTGAGCATGCCTTGGTGGTTGCTATCTCACTTGTTTGCAGGTTGAATGACACTTCATGGAAAAAATTAGATTGTCATACTAAAATGTTGCCACAAAATATTGACAACTTATATGTTATGACCCTATATTTAAATGTGAAGGCACAAATATTGCCAACAAAAAATTGCTGAAAAAAACTCTTAAATACAACAATATCAAACAAACCAAATATCACCGCTACATTCAGACTAACAACACATAACAGCAATGACAAAAAGAGCACTTGAAAATCCACATAATTCAAATGATAGCAAAAGATGTTACAATAAATATATATACATATATATATAGATATATATATATACATATATATATTTTAACTAGTCGCCTCTAGGTAGTTATAGTTAGGACTTAGTTTCCAGCTGTAGCTGCCCCAAATGTTGAGGGGGGCAGTTAATGGGGAGAAGACGAGGAAGGGGGGGTAAACAAAAAAATAAATATAGAAAAGAAATGACCTTTTTCACTGTTCCTCCGCCTCCTGCCACTTCGCTCCTCTTCTGATGTCCCAGCATTCACTGGGACACCAGCACAGGCTTCCCAGCAATCCTGGTGCTGCTTTCATGCAAAGGCTAGCATGAAAGTAGCCACAGGATTGGTCTAAGTGGCTTGGACTGCCGCTCAAATACAGCCCTAGAGTCTATATAGTTTCTCCAGCCCAGCTCTTAGACATCCGCGCTGGAGACGGCCAGCCAAATGTCCATGTGCACTTAGGTGCACTCTACCCTCCTCCACCCTCCTACCTCCCGTGGCCCTGCCCCGCAACTCCCTGTACTGCTGGCTGAGTCAGCAGATGAAAAATCAACCGATATTGTAACTATCGTTTTATTTTTTATCTCCTGGCTTTTGGCCATGAGGGCGACGCTCCTCCGCCATTGCAAAGGTACTGCCCCTGCTAGTTTCTATAGAAAAAAGCAGTTTTTTGCTTGCCTACATCTTTGGCCCCGCTTGACGAATCTTCATGAAACTTTACAAAAAAACATTCAACAGTCACACCAGATGCTGTCTGAAAAGCTTTGGGATGATCCGTGAAGCGGCGGTCAAGATAAAGGGGGGGGGTTACAATTTAGAGCATTTCCAATATTAATTCCCATAGGAAAAATTGAACAACGATAGCACCAAAAACCACTGGATGGAATCACACCAAATTAGGCAGAAAGACAGCTCTTGGTCCAGAAAGAGACCTTTTTGTTATTTGGTGTAAATGCATTCAGTTGTTTTTGTAAAATTGAACAAAATCCAAATTTGTATATCTAGGGACTCAAAGGATTTGTGACCCCTTCCCATCTTGTGCTGAGATCTGACAGGCTTCCAACACTTCAAATCAGGAAGTGTTGGCAGCCATCCTGGGACTCGGATTGAGCTGAGTCCCAGAAACAAATGTAAATAAAAAGAAAAGGGGCTAGAGTACTGTCACCCTGACCCCTTAGCTTAGCCCTGGTGCTGGGGTCCCACATAGTCCCTCTGCCCCCTCGAGCAAAAAAAGCAGTTTTTTCCTGCAATTCGTGGCGGATCTGGCAAAATTTTAAAAAAGAAGCGTGGGCTCCCATGATTTGTCTTTTTCATTGACCCCAGGTGGGCCAAATCCCAGGGGCAATGCCTATCAAAGTGCAGGGGCCGCCTGGCCCACCCGCAGCCCTGTTGACCGCCAGCCACTACCTCCCTGTGGGTTATTTCAGTTTAAATAAGGGTGCTGTCAGGCTCCCCCTGAAGCCCTGTAGATTACCTCCTCCCAGGGCATTAATTAAAATTAATGAGGGGACCATCCAGCCCCCTCCCGCAGCCCACCTTCTGGGGCATTGATTTGATTGTGTGCATGGGAGGCGTGCAGCCCCCCACAGCCCCAGCGACACCACCTCACCAGGACAAAGTGGAAAAAATAGAAAGGGGGTCCATTTTGGACCCCCTGTAGCCCCTGGGACCACCACCTCCCTTGGGCTCTTTTTTTGCTGGGGGGGCTGCTCAGGTCCCCTTGAGGAGCCACTGATGGATTGGGGGACCACCACCTCAAAGAGCTGGCTCCTGCTATGTCCCGGGGTGCCCACCCCCAGAACATGGATGTGTGCTGTGGCTTTGCTGCATCTTTGACAGATGTAGTTAAGTTACAGCAAGCATAACTCCGCTTTCTGACAGCGGGACTTGTCAAACAGGTCATGCTGTCAAAAAGGGGACATTTCATCTGTCTTCCCTGCACACAGAGATGAATGCATGGAAGACAGATAAACACTTTCATCCAGCAACCAGAGAACTGCTGTTAGAAGCAGCTGTGTGCTTGCTGGAGCAATAGGACCATGGGGGGAGGCCTTCAGACGCCCCCGCGGTCCCAGAAAGCCAGTAAAGGGCCAACATATTTTTTTTAAATGAGCTTGGACCACGTGGAGGCCTTGAGGCTCCTCTGTGGTCCCAGATAGGCTATAAAGGGCCAAATATAATTAAAAAAATAATCAGCAGGGACTGCGGGGAGGCATTGAAGCTCCCCCCAACAGTCCCAGATAGACTGTAAAGGGCAAACAAATTGGGAAAAAAGTTCAAGTCCAGGTATATCCCTGGTCTTTTCCCTCCTTTATTTTTTTCAAGTGGAAATGTTTAAAGCTCATACTGAAAGGTGATCCT
The DNA here is from genome assembly GCF_031143425.1 of Pleurodeles waltl. Taxonomy (NCBI): domain Eukaryota; kingdom Metazoa; phylum Chordata; class Amphibia; order Caudata; family Salamandridae; genus Pleurodeles; species Pleurodeles waltl. The sequence continues at coordinate 969,281,280 of NC_090440.1, read as the reverse complement.
AAGTGCATTTTTCTTGATAATTTGTGCAGAAATATCTCATTTTAACTATATCATCCATCAAAGCCTACAAAACTATCTATCTCTCTTCTTCTCTTTCTCTCTCTCTCCCTTTCAGTCTCTTTTTCCCACTCACACACCAATTTAGACCCTTATGCAGCCGCTCTGAGATCCACTCAGACACTCTTGCACCCACTCACAGTCCCACTCAGACCCTCACGCACCCACTCACAGACCCAATCAGACTCTCACATACTCACTCACACACCCACTCAGACTCTCACACACCCACTTACAGATCCACTGACACCCTCAGGCACCCACTCACAGACCTGGGCAGGCACTGATGCACCCACTAAGACAATGATGCATGCACTCTCACACACAGAGAAAGACTCTCACAGCTACTCTCATCCTGAGATAAACCCTCTTATACCTATTCTCAGACCCAGAAAGACAGGCTGTGGCCAACTTCTATGACGCATGGCCAAAGGGCTGTGCAAAATGTGGGGTTGAGTGGTTAGGGGGGTTTGGCCGCAGGGTCTGGCTGCAGACCAGGCCTTGCGGGCAACCCCTGCCGCACACTGGCGAAGGCCATGCACATTGCAAGGTTGGGTGCTTATAGGGGGTTGGCCTCAGGGCCTGGCCGCAGTCCAGGCCCTGTGTCCAACCGCCACTGCGCACAGCTGAAGCTCCTATTTTAACCAATATTATTCTCCCATCCTACTGGTTTGTATACAGTATTCTGTCTCAAACTGCTAGCCCTTTGCATTAAAGTCTGTCTTTAGAGTTCTAACTACAGACCTATTACCCCATGCAACTCATAGCTAAATTCAATTCTCAAAATCCTAAATTAGCATATCAATGTTATAACCGCATCACAAAAACCATTCTGAACTTGTCAAAACAGGAAGTAACATACAAAGGAGTAACTTATGACTCTGTACATCAATTCTTCACACAACAATTGTGCTCATGTGTGTCTTGCCTCTGGTCTATTATCCTTTTATACTCAAGGCCATGTGCATTATCATTGAGCCAATTCAGAAACGCCATTCAGTTCCTCTAATTGATAGGTATTTCACAACTCTATTTTTTATAATCCTATAGTGGTAGTCACAAACCTATCTGTAATTCTGTTTTCACAGGATAATATATCAGCTGCTAATCGAATACAGTTTAAATTGCTGGTGCACACAAAAATGTTTACAGTGTCATTCAGGTATACACTTATTCTTAAATCCCACCTTTTATTCAAAACATCGGATTTAACATCACAGGCATGCACTAGTTTTCCCAAACTAAACTTATAAGAGACCTTTGCATTCACTAATTCAGGTTGATCCATAACCATCTCAGTCAAAGTCCAGGGAGAACTTTAAATAATCTTAAAATGTAAACATGTACATACTCCGCTTCGAAACCCAGTATCACTAATCAGTGTTCTATCCATATCCTATTGCGATCAACTCTCTTGATAGGTAGTTTTTATAGTCATCCAGCTCCACTAACAAGACAAGAGGCCAGGATTATGCTGGTTTAAACCTTACTCACCACTACTGAAGCCATATCCACTACTGGTTTAAAATAAAACCATTTAAATGTGGAATTGGAAGACCAATCCACTGCATTAGCAATGTCCTTTAACCAGAGTCCCAGTTGAAAAGCCTTAAAAGATCTAGCTCCTCTCTCTGAATGGGCTCCAAACCTCTGGGTATCGATACTCGCTTCCTGCATCACCCAATGTACCAAATGACCAATAGCTGGGGAAGATACAGCCCTGAATAGGTTCCTAATAGAAATAAGGAGCTGTCTTTCATCTGGAGGTCTCAATTCCTCCATCATGGCTTCATAAGCTTTGATACACCTGACCACACAGAATTTAAGATTAGCATCAAAAGAGGGTAAGGGTATGACCCTACAATTCATCTTAGTCCTGGTGGAAGTGTAGAAAGTCACCCCTGCAGAGGTAAATACTCTACCTTTAATATCCCGGGCAGGGTCTGGGAAGTGTCCCATTTAAAAGCACCTCTTTGTAAAAGCTGCAATTCACTCTGGTGCTAAATACAGACCCCCCCACAGGGGGGCGTAATGGTAGCGATTAATACAAATATTATTACTGACCCTACAGAAGTAGGACATACTACTTCAGGCCCCATCAGGTAACTTTACACAAAGAACAGGCTCCGCGATTGGCTGTCACACCACAAACATTTTTATCAGTGATAATGCGTCGGCTGATCGCTGAGCTGTTGAGGCACAAGTCATTACAATAGACAGTGTCCTCTGAGGGTCGGTGCAATGTACTGTGCACCGCTCGCCTGCAGTAGTATAATGACGAGCTCCCAAAAGGAGTGAAAACCGCTACTGTGAGCTAACCTGTTCTCGGGAAGAGCGAGAGACCTGTGTACTTGACCTGGCTTGCCACGGAACAGCAAAGAAAGAGGGAGAGTCTCAATCAAGGAATGACTATATTGCTAGTTTATGCACAGTGATTGGACTGTTGTTATTGTTCTTTTTCTCTTTTCCTTTTTCCTGATAGTTTATGGGAACAGTAGTTCTCTTATAGTTTACATGGCTGCTATTATAAAATAAAGCAAAGAGAGACAGCATAATCTTAGCCTCTGGTCCTGACATAGAATTCAACCCTTTATGCATTCAGTATGTTGGTGCATCTAAATTCACAATCATAATTCGGATATTTCTGTCCTTTGCACTTCCCCATTTAAGTGATTTTGGGATGTGTAAAATGTGTTATCAATACCAAGTCCTTTTTTTATCTATTTTCATGGTTTCTATCCATGAAGTATCTTCTAATCTCATTCACAATTCTCTTCTCAATGGTTGATGTGAACATGCTCTGTGCCTATGATGACTATTTTTCTATCTCCTCTGATTGTAATTGTGTGCCACATTTACTGCCACTAGATATTTTCTGTCCTGATTTCTGATGTCATTAATATGCTCCTTCCATATCTCCTTTAGTTGACATTTAGACAAACCAATATACTGTTTCCCGTAGAATCAAATGATTATATACACACAAAACGCTGTATTATAGTTTATAAACTGTTTTATAGTAAATTTGTTCTGACCATCTACAATCAGAAAAAAAAATGTTTTGCCTTTGACAAACTTACAGCATACACAATTTCAACGTTTGCAGCACCCAGATGGTCTAGATGTCAGCCAGTTGTCTTATTTGCTATTCTGATATCTCAGCATATCACTTGGAGTTAGACTGATTCTGAGAGTGTTCACTCTTTTAAAACTAACCAAGGGAATTGGTTGTAAAATATAAATTAAAAGTCTGTCAGTTTGTAAAACTTTCCAATACTCATAAAACTTACTAAAGATCTTCCCACTTTCTGAGCAGAACTGGTTATAAATCTCTCCTTATTTTGTTTTCAGTTCTTCCTAGTTTTTTTCTTTCTAATAGGTCTTTTCATTTGTTTGATCATAAGCGACTTCATCGGGTAGCCACAGTTGAATAATCACTCGATTACATTTACTTCTTCCATTTTTACATTCATCTATTTCATTACAATTTTTCCAGTGTCTTAACAATTCTCCAAATGGGATTTCTTTTCTGTGATATCTATCTATCTATGCAGCCCTCTCTATCTATCTATCTATGCAATCTCTCCATTTATGCAGCTGTGGGTCTCTGTGTATATCTATTTAAATTGACTATGCAATGCTATTTATCTGCACAACTCTCTCTATCTGTCGTTGCAAGCCTCTCTATATACCTAGCTTTCAATCTCTCGCTATTCATTTGTAAGACAAATTTACAAAAACATTACAAAAAATAATTAGCAAAGCCAAGAGGTTGGCAGGGGATGCCAGACCAATTGGCTTTCTTAGGTCTGATTTTAGCCAAGACCTTTTGATTGTACAAAGGTATATGTAAAACATAGTTACGCCAGACTTCATCTGTTAGACTGTTGTGGTGTCATTCAGTTCCTAATTCATCCACTAGAGCATGTATCATGTGGCAGTGGGTCAGCTCGCTTCTCCCATTGGATGACTTAACTGTGAGTTACAGAAAACTGCTCTTTCACAAGGAGCACATTCACACACAAAGTAGTCCCCTAATGTTCCAGGCACTACTATAATAATGTGTGCCTTTGTGAGACCAAAAAATATTTTTGCCTCGACCCACTGTTTGTTTTAGATTGGTGAGGGACCAGCAGCTTACCCATCAATAAAGGTTTGCAAAGGCCATGACAGAATAACACAAGAATTGACAAAAACCAGACTAGAAAATCCATGCCTGTTGGCTTTGCCAATGTTTATTTTGCTATATTTTTGTAAATGTAATCGTTTCTTGCTGGCCTGCTTGAGGTCATTGAATTATCCTTGACAACAATTTGAATTTGGAACTCCTTCAATTATATTTGTCTGTTGCTCACAATTACTTTTTTCACTTCTGCCTCTCCATCAGTTAATAGTCCTCTCTCTTCCAGTCAACACCTATTCTCCTCTCCCTCTGTCTGCCTTGCCTGCTTGGCTCTGTCTTTGCCGCTATTCCTTCTTTCCCATTTTCTCCTATCTTTCGTGGACTCTTACGCCTCTATTACCTAGGTCCAGAGTCACTTGCTGGACCAGGATGTACTTCTGCCAGCAATCCTACTCTTTTCCATTCACTCTTCACTCTTCATCAGTGCTTCAAGTAAGATTCTATTACATCCCATGCCCATACATTTAAAAATATTCAGTTTTACAGCAAGCCTAAAATAATACTTCTGTGCCCCACTTTGAGCACAGGGAGAGTGTAGGGGGACGCTTAGGAAGTCAGCCAAGGGAAAAATATGACCATAGCTATAGGGATGGTTTATACATTTAAGGTATTTTTTAATATTTTGCCCAAAATAACACAGTGTGCCCTAGTTGTTGGATGTAACCCTCTATGCAGGGTCATCACCAAACTTTTTGCCTTCACTCCTCTCATTTTTCTGAATTCAGTTTTGTTGGCCTTAGGACCCAATGTACTTTCCCACTGCTAACCATTGCTAAAGTGCTTGTGCTCACCTCCTACAACATGTTATCATTGGCTTACACCTGATTGGCATATTTAATTTATGTATAAGTGTGTTGTAAAGTGCTATACCCTATACCCTGTGCTGGTAAATGGCTAATAATGGCCCTGCAGCATTTATTGTGCCATCCACTTATGTAGCCATTTAAAATGTTATCTCAGGCCTTCCACTGCAACCTGTATGCAATTCTAAACTGCCAATTCAACTTGACAAAATAACTCCATTGTCAAGTCTGAAACTCCCTCTTTATTACATATGTCACACCTATGATAGGTCCTAGAAAGCCCAGAGGGCCAGGCGCGTTGTAAATAAAACTTTAGGCATGTACTTTTATGTGTTAAATGTCCTGGTAGCGAAAAACTCATAGATTTGTTTTTCACTACTGTGAGGCCCCCTTCTCCTGTAAGATAACAATAGGTTACCTTATTACATTTAATAAGTGTTAAGTTTTGATTGGGAGCAGGTAGGAAAATCATGTTTGATATCTGAGGAACTGTAATTTAAAATATTTTTCTTGTCTTAACCATTTGGTGCCTGCACCCTGTTCATGGGGCACATGACTAGTTGTGAGTGGCTGTCCACCTTTGTTTAATCCTCTCAGAAAGCCATACCATAGAGGAAGTAGGTGTGCCTGAATGGGCCATCTCAGGCAGGATGGGGGCAGAGCTGTGCACAGCCCTACTTACATATCAATCGGCCGTAGGCTGAGCCCTACTCTCTCACAAAGAACTTCACAGTAGCCTTTTGTGGCTGTAACCGGTATAGAGCAAGGGAAGGGAGACAGGAAATTCCAGACATGTCTGTGTGGGCAAGCCTCCAGAGATTTCTCTCAGTTCAAAGGAGGCACCAGGAAAAAAAATGGGACTCTCGGGCCCACTAATCAATTCACTCCGGGTCCTGTGGAATGATTTTCAGAGGACTGCCTGCTTCTGTGGCCTGCTGTGTACTTCAGCAGGACTGCTTTGCTGCACCAAGAAGGACTGCTCTGCTGTCTGAACCCTGCTCTGAGCTCCAGAAATCTGCTGTGTTGCTGAGCCTTGATCTGCTCCTTGGCTCCAGGATTTCCAAAAGTAACTCCAAGGGCAGTTGACCGGCCGTCTGATAAAAGCCTCAGGGACAGGAAAGGCTCCAACCTTCTTGAACACATACCTAGACTGTGCCTGCGTAAGTCCTGACCCTCCAAGTGGTGCCTCTTGAGTCCTGGACCATTGGAAGTGGTGCTAAAGGTACCCAGATAGCGCAATCCAAAACTCAGGACTTTAAAAAATGTTTGGCTAAAAAGTACCTGAGAAGGGGCCCACAACCCCAATCTTGGGCCCGGATGTTGCTGTAGAAGTGAAGGAGTGTCACCACACTCCCCCGGGCTACTGAACTTCCCACATGCGTGTCTAGAGGAAGTGGGAGGGCCAGTAACTGGAGATGGGTCTGCCCACAGGTGCGGGCAGACGAGAACTTGGCTGCTGGCTCCTGTGGCTGCACTACAATGGTCAGTTGGCAACAGAAAGCCCAGGGTGGGCTTCCAAGGCTATTCCACAAAGTGGAATGGTGAGGGGTATCCGGGTGGGACCGGGCATTCCAAACAAAGGCATGAGTCTACTAAAAAAACACTGGATGTCCGGGTGGGGTCAGGCACCCCGAATAAAATAAAACCATGGCACAAGGCCATGTTAAAGGTCCAAAGAAACAATCAGAAATTCATAGTACTTCTCTCCAGCGGGAGAGCCTCTCCTCAGATATGCTCAAAGCTCACAGAAGAGTGCCCCATAATACCCTGCGGGCCTGGAGACATTTTTTCATGAAAAGCACTTGTTCTTGCCGTGGGGGGGAGGGGCAGGAAAACGTGGTCACCCTCAATGATCACTAAAGTGTGGGGGGAGCTGCATGAGCAGGGCAGCCCCACCCTAAAAGAAGCCCATGAGTCCCCACCCTACATTTGGTGGGACTCCAAAAGGATAACTCCTTTATGGTTCTGAAGTATGTTTGCAAGCACACCCCAAGCTGGAGCATTTTGCTCTTTAGCTGGGAATGATCCACTTTAGGGGCAAGGAATATGGCTGCAGTTTGTATGGCCTAAAGAGGTTTAATGAGAGATGTCAAATTGCATGCACACCCTTAATGGGTGAAAGTGGGTAATTGAACCATTCTGTAACTTTACAGATGCATATAATTGCATTACGATGGAATTATAAATATAATAATGCCTTTTAGGAGATGTGGTTAACTTGCAAATTTCATGCTGAAGGTATTTTTTATAGCACAAATCATTCTGACATGTCTTTACATTTTACTTGCACCTGTTTTAGTGGGATAATGAGGCTGATAGACAAACCTGATCAAAGGTTGCATGCTTTATTGCCATTATTAAGAGCTCTCACCCAAAGGTTATGCTCCAGTATTGCAGCTGCATTTGAGTGAATGGTATGACATGTGATTTCTTGGTTTAAATCTCCCTCTCGGAGAGACAAGAATGATTACGCAACGTCAACCAGAAGTATTTTTATCAACTTGTGTAAATTGTTGCACAGTATTGAGTAGTGTGTGTCTAATAAATGTACTTTTTTCAAAAGGGGAAGCACAGAGTGAACAATCATTTATTAAATATTATTATTGTGTACCTTTGAATGGCGATTACTAGCCTACACAGTACCCTTGAGTAATTATAAATATGATGCCTTTAGGGGATGTGGTTAATTTGCAAATTTCAGATGAAAGTCATTTTTATAGCAGAAATCATTCCTACTTGCCTATACCTTTTACTTGCACTTGTTTTTAGTGGGATATTGAGGCTGATAGTCACACCTGGTCAAAGGTTTCATGCTTTATTGCCAGTATTATTTGCTCCCACCCAAACATTAGGCTCCAGTATTGTGGCTGCATACAAGTGAATGATATGACATGTGAGGTATTGGTCCAAATCTCCCTTTTGGAGAGACAAGAATGATTACGCAATGTCAACCAGAAGTATTTTTATCAACTTGGGTATATTTGAAAATTGTTGCATAGTATTGAGTAGTGTGTGTATAATAAATGTGCATAAAAGCACAGACTAACCAATAATTTATTGAATGTTATTATTGTGTAACTTTGAATGGGGATTACTAGCCCAAAGCACCTTCCTTGACTGCTCTGCTTCGCTACCCTGAAAGAGTCAAGCGGTGCAATGGGGGTGTTTGGTTACCAGTGGAGGACAAATGTGGACCGATCACTTGTGCAGGCCACACAACTAATGACCCATTTTCCATCAGCTGCTGTCATAAGAATCTCCAACTCTGCCCTTTGTGGTCTGTGCTGAATGACCATGACTTCATCTCTATCCCTGCAGCAGTCCTTCCCACCCCAAGTCTGGAGTGTTCATCAGGAAACATATCTCTCACCATTAGCAGGTGCCAGCTGGAGAGAAATCACTATGATTCCAGCGGGCTGCACCTCCGGGACAGGATGTGCGGAGGAGCAAGGAACATCATCAACACTACTGCCAAGGTCATTGTGAGTTCAGAGGTCAGGGCGAGCTCCTGCGGCAACCAGGTGATGGTGAGTGTCCTCTGAAGGGTGGGAGTGTGAGAAAGAGTGATGTGGGAGAGGGAGTGTGCGAATGAGAGTGATATGGAAAGATATGAAGTGAGGGAGTGCATTCATTGAATGTCCTTTGTTTCTTGTGATTGTATGTTTGCGGTTGTGACAGTGAAGATGTAAAACATAGACAGGCACTTATATATGCCACGATGACAGTTTGCACCGATTACATTTCTACCATGTCTGCTGGACTTAGGCAAGAATGAGTAATGCTGAAATGATACTCTGAAGAGGGTGGTTTTCAGTTTCTTTTGAAACTGCAGTTTTTTCTTGCCCTGCATCACTATGTGTGAGCACTGCATCACAGGGTCAAATTATAGTGTTCTGATCTGCATCACTTTGAGAGATAATTGCATAAATAAGTCTTCATGCTGTAAAGCCTTGACCTGTACCATTATGGGTGAGAATAGCATTTTAAGGTTACACTGCACAGCCTTGACCTGTATCAGCTTTGGGAAAGAATTGCATTATAGAGTCATACTGTAGCGTCTTGAACTGCATCATTATGTGTGAGGTGTGCATGTTATAGTCACTTTGTAGAGTGCTGACTTGAATCATTATAGGAGAGAAATGCATCATAGGGTCAGACTTGTGAGCCCCTCTGACTTGCAATATTATTAACTTGGTTCTGTTACTTTGTCTTTCTGTTCTGTTGTTGGCCGGTTTGAGCTCAGAGAAAAGTCTGGTTCATGTCCAGAAATGAAAAGGTGCTGTACCTACTTGGGATCCTCATCCAAACAAGCCTGTTGATTGAACATAGGGTTTTGAGTGCCACTTTTGCTTCACTGAAGGCAATTATTCTTTTCATGAAGCTTTCATGTCCGACTCTGAATTAATGATTTACTTTGGTCCCCGTATCAGTTTTGCTTTATGGGTTTTCACCCTTCATTGCCCTTTTTCTTTTCTACTTTTCCGTTTATGCCACATGAGGAGCCTAGTGGATTAGGGTTAGATTAAATTTTTTTACTGGTGATAGAAAGAGTAGAGGATGTGGTACAATTGTGTATGTGATAGGTGGGTAGTCAACAGGGATTGAAAGAGTATATTGACATTTTCTTTGTGGGAGGAGTAAGATCAGTGTGAGTAGATGCATCAGATGTTAAACTCTTTTGGCCATAGCACTGGTTTGGAGGAGGAAGGATAGGGAGGAACCAGAGTACTCCTAGATTTTTGTCAGCCTTCACTCACTGAGTCGCAATGTCCAGGTAAGAGGGCCAGAGGAGCATTAATACAGCTAGACCACTAGCACAATCTCAGATGCATCCCCATCTAGGAATGCTCTGGTGCCTTGCACCTAAGTTCAGAGATGCAAGCTATAGCCTATAGAAGGGCCTGATGGAAGCTGGTTAATTTGAAGTATATTTTTGTTGTCCGTGTACATTGTGACAGTGTTTTCTTCCCTTCTTGCTAATATCACTCTTCTCTTACTCATTGCACCATAGTCTCCAAATTTCTCGCATGAACCCCTTTCTCTTTGTGGTAACAATTATCCTCCCTTGTTCACAATTCTATTTCCTCTTCTTTAGGTTTCACCTGCACAGGGCTTGCGCTGAGCTTCAGAAATCTTTTGTATTTAAACTAAAAAAAACATACAAGGAACTTACTGCCCGCTCATTACTTACATTTATTCACCACTGGCTGGCTCCCACGTGTCTCTCAGTCACTTTACTTACCATTGGCTGGCTCCCACGTAGCTCCCAGTCACCTTACTTACCATTGGCTGGCTCCCACGTGGCTCCCTCATCATTCTTTATCAGTGACTTCTTGTTTCTGTCGTTATGGTGCTGTGGAGCCATGACGAAGAACAGCTTCTGGTCGACAGTGACCTTCAACTGCAGGTCCGTCAATGTACTCTTTGCCTTCTTCACCATAGCCAGAAAAAACAAATGATGAAAATGACTAATGTCTTTGAGCTGGCGTTTCTTTTTCAGCCTCTGCAATACTGTGCTTTTACTTTGTGCGGTTTTCACATGTAGATATTTTGACTTCGATTTGCACAGTGCTGATTCTCCCAGCTCTCCATAGTGTGTTGAATTTCAACTGATTTATAGTGGCTTCTTGGACAACACCTTCAATTTCTAATCGAACTGCTGTATTCCGTGCCTTGAAGAGCTTTTTAACGAGCAGTTCTTTTTCCGTGGCTGCTGAGTTTGCTACAAAATGACTCAGCAGAAACGATTCTGCTACTTGCATTGTTGTGTCTGGAGCCCACACTCACTCTTTCTTTCTTCTTTTTTTTTACGCAAGTGGGTTTATTTAAACATTAATCAAGATTGAAATATATTTTAGTTGCTATGCAGCAGTCCTTCAAAAAACAGAATACGTTATTTGTTACATTTTTCTACTACAGTATCAAACTGTGGGAACATCCAACAGATTTCTGCAAGAACAGTTCACCACAAACATGCAGCATTAGCAAACTCAAGCCTCAAAAGACGCATTTCGTTCTGCCACTGAATCTTCCTAGGACTTTACTTTTTTGTTTCTCTCAAGTATCCCCTTTGGCTTCGCCCACATTATTTCTACGGAACCAACATTTTACTGCCCCACTGTCGCAGGCTCCCAATGCCTTTCTGTCCACTTTGTGTAACCAAATATATCACCTCCTGAGGCTCACTAACTTCCCTGGTAGGGGCATATTTTATTTAGAAAAACATCTGTGGGCTGGTGGCCTCACCCCTGCCTCTCAGCCCACCCCCACCTCGATCTCCCAGATTTGGAGGGCATGTTTACTGCAAACGCCAGAGCTCTAGGAGTGTGCTGGGCTTCACAGGGTAGAAACACATGAGTGCTGCCTTCTTGCAGCAGCTCCAAGTAAAGGTACGAATGCCACCTCTACAAAACTGGGGCAAAGTAAAAGCACAGTATTGCTTGGGCTGGAAAAGAAATACCAGTTCAAAGATATCAATTATTTTGATATATCGCTGGTTGTTTTCTAGGACAATAGAAACAAACATTGGCAAAGCCAATAGGTTTCACCAGTGAGAAATCTGTTGGCTTTGTCAATGATTTAAATTTTTTTGCGTATTTACATGGTTAAAAGTGAAAAAACCACTATGATACGGCCAGCATTGACTGTGTCACTGTGATTTTTTAAGTTTTACTTTAAGCCATGTTGCACAGCAGCTCAACTGCTGTGTAATATGCAACAAAAAAATTGATACAGCTTATAGAGTTTGCTCAGGCGAACCCTATTGGCTTTGCCAATGCTTGTTTTCATAATGCTCCCCACTGTCATCAGTTCTTTCTTTTCTTCCTGGTAACAAAACTCCTTGCTTGTTCTCAATGCTCTCTTCTCTTCATGCTTGTTGTTCATAGCTTTTGCTCATACTGCTTTTTTCTCTTTATACTGATAGCGGGTGTTGTGTTTATTGTATGCCGATAGCATGCATCTCAAATTTGCAGTACTCTCTTCTCTTTAGTTTTGTTATGTGTATCATATCTTTTTAGTACTATAAATTTTTATTTTATAAACACCAACCTCATCTTGTAGGTACTTTTCCATTTATTCTGATAGCACAATCCTCATGTTCCCGCCTTGCTGCGAGCACTCTTGTTGTGGTCCCACAATTCTCTTCTCTTTATACTTAAAGTGAAAAGCTCATGCTTTCAGTTCTCTCTTTATGCTGATAGTGCACTTCTTGTACTCCCACTATTCTCTTACCCTCATACAGATAGTAAGTACCTCATGTCGCAATACTCTTTTTATGCTGCTACCACACTTCTCATACTCCCACTTCTCTCTTCTCTACATACAGATAGTAAGTACCTCATGTTGCAGTACTCTTCTCATGGTGCTAAAACGCTTATTGTACTCACACTACTCTCTTCATACAGATAGTATCTCATGTGTGTAGTACTCTCATCATGATGCTAGCACATTTCTTGTACTCACACTACTCGCTTCTCTGCACACAGATAGTACCTTATGTAGCAGTACTCTCCTCATGGTCCTAGCACACTTCTTGTACTTTCACTACTACTGGTAAGTACCTCATGTTTGTGGTACTCTCTTCACGCTATTAGCACACTTCTGGTACTCTCACTACTCTCTTCTCACTCTACTGAAAGTGATATCTCACGTTTTCATTACTCTCTTTGTGCTGATTTCTTCTACTCCCCTACTCTTTTCTCTTCTTGCAGATAGTAAGCACCTCATGCATGCAGTACTCTCTTCATGCTGCTTGCATGCTTCTTGTACTCACACTACTCTCTTCTCTTCATACAGATAGTACCCCATGTGTGCAGGACTCTCTTCACACTGCTAGCACACTTCTCATACTCTCACTACTCTTTTCGCGCTCTACTGAAAGTGGATATCTTATGTTTTCAGTACTCTCTTTATGATCATTTCTTGTACTCCCCTACTCTCTTCTCTTCATACAGATAGTAAGAACCTTGTGTGTGTGGTACTCTCTTCAAGCTCCTAGCACACTTCTTATATTCCCACTCCTCTCGTCCCTCTATACTGGAAGCCCATACTTTGCTTTTATAGTACTCCTTTTGTGTTGATAGTCAATTTCTCTTGTTCCCACCACTCTCTGTTTTTATTTTTATTGTGTGCACCTCATGTTTGCAGTGTTGTTGACGGGAGCTGGGTTCTGGTTGAAGTACTCTCAAATTGTTGATTGGTTTTTAGATGCAACTTTGACTGAAGTGCACTGGGTTCCTGCTAACCAGGTCCCCAGTGTTCCTTCCCTAAAACAACACACCTGGTCAATTGATCCCCAAGTGATCAGGCCCTTCAGCCCCCTGTAAGTCCCTAGTAAATGGTACCCCTGATACCTATGGAATGGGTATTGAAGAGGCCCCTCAGAGCTGCAACACAACTTGTGCCACTCTAAGGGACCCAGCACCGACCTTATGTAGATTGCCATTGCAGGCTGTGTGACAAGGTGCTCCCAAAATTGAAAACACAATATTACACACACTTGTGTGCCATGTCCCCTAAAACACTGTTTGTAATATCTGTAAGTCACCCCTACAGCAGCCTTCAGCCCTAATACAAGGTGCATTATATTATAAGTGAGGGCATATATGCATGAGCAAATATGCCCATACTATGTCTTTGTCGATTCTTAGATATAGTAAGTGTACAGGGAAGCTGGACAATGGTCACTAAGAGTTCACCAGGTACATGGTGGCTTCTCTGAACCTAGGGATATTTGGTGTAAAATATCTTGCTTCATAACCCCTCTCTGATTCCTGTGATGGATTTATTAATATATGCACCCAGAGGGCACCTTAGAGGTGCCCCTTGCAAAACCTATCAACTGCTGGTGAGCTCATTGACCGGTTCTGGCCAGCCTACCACCAACAGATGATGATCTGATCTCCCAGGGGAGAGCATCCAGTTACAAAAGGTCAGAAACAAAAGCCCACCCCTCCCCACTGGATGCCCTGCATTCCTAGATAGGAGCTTCAAAGAATGCAGATATGGCCTTCTATCCATAGGGTGGCCAACCTGAAATGGACACAACTTAGGAAATTCTGCCATCTTGAGTGTGGTGAAACTTATGGCTCTGGACAGAGTAATGCACATTCCCCACAGGAAGTAGTTATCTAGGGGGTATAGTGACCCCAAGGGTAAGTAGCCCACTGGCTACTATCCTTCACTCTCCATAACGTCCTCTAAATTTAATATTTCGGGGACCCCCTGATGCCAGATCTTCGCTAGACACAAAAGAAGAAGTGGACGAGAAGCCTGCTGAACCTGAGAACCGAGGAGCACAACTGATTTGGCGCCAACCCTGCCGGGCTGCCTGCTGCCCCAGACCCTTGAGGAGCAACTGACCTGTCCTGCTGCTGCAGCCTCCAAGAAACATGGAGAGCTGCCAGTGCTCCGCAAATTGCCAAGACAAACTCCCTTGGAGTGGAGGAGCTACTCCCCTGCACCTGCAGGCACCCAAGAAAGGACTGAGAAGAACGGGTCTGCAAAAAATACAGACGTGAGACATCACCACTGCAGCCTAGCCTGTGTTGAAGTGGGACAACTGTTTCATTGTGGTTCCTAGGCCCTCTAGAAGAGATGCCCACCCTGTGCTCGCCCACTGTGGACTTCACAATGCATCTGCAGACTGTTTCTGCAGGCCCCTCTGCAACCTCGAGTGACCAGGAGGCAAAAACTGACGGCCTAGGACACCTCTACACCCGTCTGCCCTGGACCCAGAAGAGGAGAACCAAGGATGTACTCACATCTCCCCATCTCTTGAGACCTGAGCCCACTTTTTGGCTTGGTCAGACTAGACCTCCAGTCCACGCCTGCAGAGTATTTGTGTGAACACCCCTGCAACCACGAGGAACTCCAGTGCTGGACCCGATGCCAGAAGACACCCCTGTACCTGTGCCCTGCAGTCCGAGCAGGAGTGGACTGATGTTGTCCCCATGTGCCTGAGGACCTCCAGGGTCGAGCCCTCCTGTGGGTTCTTCTGGACTGTCTTTGCAGTCCAGACCTGCAGCAACTTTCTAACTGGACCAATCCTCATAGACTTGAATGGGACACCTGATGCCGTAACACACCTCTGCATCCAGACCCACCAAAGCTCCCCAGGGTGACCTGTTGGTGTGGCCTTGGACCTTGTCCCAAAACCCCCGTAAGACCCAGAGATTGGTCCTGTAAGTCATTGTACTCTACCTAGATAGCCACCTTTGTTTTTCTCCATAGGATTGCATTAAAGCTTCCTGAAAAATGCAGTCTCTACTTTTGAAAACTATAAAAATGCATAACTCAAAAAGTACTCACCTGATCCTAATGATCTTGGCATCTAAATTTACATAAAAGTACGTGCTATTTTTATAAATTGGTATTGGATTTCTTTCCTGAGTGTGTGTCTGACTTACTGCACAAGTGTTTGTCTTACATGCTTAGCACATCCCTTTGAAATTACTAACTGCTCGACCACACTACCTAAAAAGAGAGCATTTAGGATGTCATTTGTGGCTCTGAGATACCTTTGGGGATTGCTTGTACTCTTTGCACAGTGTACCTCATTTTGGTCCACTATATAAAGAGCCAGCTTCCTACGGTTGTCTTCTCTCTAAGCTGATAGCATGTACCCTGTGTTTATTGTTCTCTTTTCTCATTTAGCTGATGGTGGTGTCTTGCTTTTGTAGTAAGATTTTTTCTCTACTGATATCGCATTCCTTGTGTTTATAGCACTTTCTTTAAGCTGGCATTTTGCATCTCCTACTCACACTACTATATTTTCTTTATACAACTTGCATGTATCTTGTGGATGCAGTACTCTCTTTTTCTGTCTGCTTATAGCATGTATTTTGTGCTCGCGTCTCGACATAGTGAGTTTTTCCAAATGCGCTGATGCCAGGTCTTTTCTTTATCTTTGCCCTTCATGAAGATCTTGGGTGTTCTTGTCACTATAGCAAGTAGAATCTCTGTACGGCTTACATCAGCACTGTTTGCACTATACAATTTGGAGCTATGTGCATCATTTAGGTTTCCCCCTTGCGACCCCCGGCCTCAGAAGTGGCAAAATGATGCTAAACACTTTAGGTGAGCAGCGTCTTCATGTGCACTTCTTACTTTTAGCTTGAATTAGGAATACTACCTTATTCTCTGGGTTCTCATACATTCAGCAATGCAATAAAAAATTAAATAAGAAAAACATTTTAAACAATTTGTTGCCATGTTTCATTATCGTGACTATATGAAAATTATGTGTTTAAACAAAACGTTCACAATGGCCAATATGAATTACTAGAGCTGGAACTAACTACCATTCTTTTTTTTATCGTATTTGCTTATCCCTGTGATTTAAAAATTATTTTGTCACTGAGATATATAGGGGAATCTTAAAACTATGACGGTGTGTGGTTAAATAAGCTAAGTTCAGGTGGTCTCGGTCTTGTAGCACTATAAACTCATCTTCAAACGAACGCATATTTTTTCATGTACTACATGAAATGAATAATGTTTCCCTGGCATATCATGGCAGAACCATAATTAAAATATAAGTGGGATTTATAATAGATATTTGTCTGTGTTGTGTTGTTATGTCTATGTAGTTATTCTGGAACTTTTGGATGTCAATTAGTTTGATGTCATTAGCGTGAAGTTCACGTGATATAACGTGACATTATTTGCTGGGAGGGTCATGTGATGTCACTTCCTGTTATGTCATGGCGATCATACGGTGTGCCGCCGTTTCTGCTACCTCTGGGATGTAGGTGAATAGAAGTCCATGTTCAGGGTTCTTGGGCATTTTACGAGGCCATGTCTTTAGAAAGAACACAAGATAGTATCAGATGAGGGAAACATACATTTTATTCTGGTGGTACGGTCTTTCAGAAAGTTTTGAAAAAGCTAGTAACACTGATGCGTTTTATACATCGAAGTTATTCAAGTATTAACTTTGGATGTAATCAAACAAATGCTCTTTTCATTGTTCATTTTTATAAGAGTACCTTCGTCAAAATATTCTTATAAACTGTTCTTGTGTGTCCTAAATATAGAAAGGCTCACGATTAGTTTGTCTTTCCGTTCTTTCTACGTACAAGACCATGTACTGTATATGCTGGGTAAATGGCAAAGCTTTGAGATTGCCGGTAATTCTCTTTTATTGGTAAATATACAATTAGTGAACTTTTTTTATATGTGTGTGATATTGTGATGGTTTTGATTAACTTAAAAAATTAAAGATATTTGACATACATACAAGATCACTTTATAGGAATACCTTAACAGACCCTACATTAGCTTTGTGAGGTTGCCACACCGCTTTATTTTTGCATTTCTGCACTAGTTTGTACTTTAAATTAGATAAAGGGCTGAAATAAAATATATCTTCCTACTCCGCAAATGTGGAGTAATTCGTTTATCATTTGTGGGGCATGGACCCTGCACACGTTTTAACCCGACATTGCTACTATCCACAGTGTAAAGTACGTCTTGTGTCTCTCCAGGTTAATGGATCGCACATGATATTTTCCAATGTCCTCACCATCCCGGGTCGAGTTCGCGTTGGTGGGATTATTACCCGAAACAATGTCACCTTCAGTTTCTCCTGTGCGTATCATATCACGACCCTGGCAGCGTTGCGGACCCCTCTGCATGTGGCCACACAGTGAGTACATGCACTTCAGTCATACACTAATCCTCGTCTGAAGTAGAGTATTCTTTCCCCCTGAGTAGTTGAGGCTCGTGAGAGGGAGAAGGGGAGGGCGGCTCGGTGCAGGGGAAAAGGGGGAGGGAAGTGTGGAGAGGGAGGGGGGTCACAACCCCAAAAAAACAAAAACAAAAAGTACCTGTTTTGCTGCGCCCCACCACCTCTGAACCGCTCCTTATCTGCAGGGACAGGCTCAGGCTCCCAGCCTGCCCTGCGTCCTATCCTACTGCTGCTTTGATTGGATGGAGCGCCCTGGCTGGGTGCTCTGAGGGAGAGTGGGAGCCTCTGCCTGCTCTCTCCAATCCGGCACTGAGTTGCCAGGCTGGACAAAGCCTACTGCGCATGTATATCTGGCCGGCCCAAGACCTCCAGCCAAACATACATGCTCACTGAGGGGCAGTGCTGTGCACTCCCCCTCAGCTACTAGCATGTACATTTATCATAATGAAAGCGTGTATCAATCTTAGATGTATGCATCACTAGCAGAAGTGTACACTTCTTGCAGGTAAATATCATAGTCAATTACATGCTTATGTATTACTAGCAGAAGTGTACACTACTGGCAGGTACATATATCACAGTGAAAGCATGTATCAATAGTAAACATATGTATCACTTGCAGAAGATCATTTCACTAGCAGAAGCATTCATTACCAACAAAGGTATGTATTACCAGCAGAAGCACTTATCATTAGTATGCTGAATCTTTCCTGATGGGAAGAGTTAGTGTAAGAGCAGCATGGAGTCTTTAAACGATTGCAACACTCAGAAGGAGTAGCATGGTTCAGTGAATAAGAGCGTTAGTGTATGAGTAATTTGCAGTAACTGACAGTGTGACGTCACTTAGAAGGGGCAGCAGGGTGCACTGCATCAGAAGAGTGTTAGTGAATGAACAATGTGCAGGTACTCACGCTGTAACCTCACTGAGAGGGGCCAGCATGTGAACTACATCACACAGAGGAGGAAGCAGTGTAGACTGCATCCATCGCAAGAGGTTTATTTATGTGCAGGAACTAACAGAGTGACCTCCTCCAGAGAGAGTAGAAGACTGCGGGTCTTCAAAGAAGGTTACTGTATGCGTAATATTTAGGCACTCACAGAGTGGACTCGCTCACTTACATGTTGCATCAGGGTAAGCTGCATCAGAGCATGATTGTTTTTGAGCAATGTGCAGGTACTGATAGTGTTGTGTCACTCAGCGGGAGGAGCAGAGTGTACTTCTTTAGAAGGGAGTTAACGTAGGAGTAATCTGCAGGTACTGACAGTGTAGCATTACTCGGAGTGGGCAGAGAATGCACATCTTCAGATGATGATTGTTCTAAGAGTAATGTCGGTAGCAGGGTGCTCTGCATCAGAAGGCAGAGTATGGGTAAAGTACATGTGGTCACATTGTGATATTTCTGAGAGCAGGCAGCAAGTGGACTGCATCAGAAGATGGTTAGTGCATGAGTAATGCAGATACAGTAGAGTGTGGCTTCCCTCGAATGTGCAGGTACTCACAGAGGTAGGACAAGAGTGAAGTGCTTCTCCTTTAGAAGAGATTGGTTTATGTGTCATGTACAGCACTGTACAGCACACATACAAGGTAGGAAAAGCTTTTACACTGGTCTAGGCATAGTACTGTGCACAGGAAGGATACCTTCCTGTACAAAACCTATGCCAGACTCATACACACACGCTATCACTATGGCAGTAAGATGTGTGCCTGAAGATGGTTACTTTAAGAGTAATGTGCAGGTACTCACAGTGCGACCTCACTCAGAGGTGGCAGAAGGGTGGACTGCACCATAAGGCAGTTATTGTATGAGTAATTTGTAAGTACTCACAGTGTGACCTCACTCAGAGTTGGGAGAAGAGTGGACTGCATCAGAGGGTTATTTTTTATTATTGTGAAAGTAATGACAGAGTGACGTCAGTCAGAGTGAACAGAAGAGTGACCTACAACAGAAGAGGGTCAATGTGTAGGTACTGACAGTGTGGACTCACTCAGAAGTGGCAGCATCGTGGACTGCATCAGAAGAGGGCTATTGTATGAGTAATGTGCAGGTACCCACACATGACTTCAAAGGTCTCAGAAGGTTGCTCTGCGTCAGAAGATGTTAAGGATAAGTAATGTGCTTGAACTGACCATCTGACCTTACTCAAGGGCAGGAGAGACTCCTCCGCTACGGCGGGGGAGCGTCGCCCCAATCCCCCCCCCCCCCCCCCTCCTGTCTGCAGCAGCAGCTACAAAACGTTTACAGTAAAAACATAATAAACTAAGTTTAATTTGTTTTTACTGCAAAAGGGGAGGGGCCACAGGTGTGACGGGGTTCTGCTAGGGGTATATATGCATATTATTGCCTGGGATATTCACCTGCTAGAAGAGCACACTTCTGCTAGAGGTATATGTGCATGCTACTGACTGTGATATGCACCTATTAGTAGTGTACACCTCTGCTATTGATTCAAATGCATTTTATTGAAGATATGTACCTGCTAGTAGTGCACACTTTTGCAAAGGGTATAAATGACCTGCTAGTAGTGTACACTTCTGCTAGTGATACATATGCATGTTATTGATGGTGGCATGTACCTGCTAGTAGTGTACAATTCTGCTAGTGATATATGTGTTCAATATTGATACATGCTTTCACTGTGATGCATGTACCTGCCACTGGTGTTCACTTCTGCTAGTAGTGCATATGCATGTTACTGGGTGTAACACGTACCTGCTAGTAGTGTAAACTTCTGCCAGTGATACATATACATGTTATTGATGGTGGTATGTACCTGCTAGTGGTGCACACTTCTGCTAGTAGTACATATGCATGCCATTGAGTGTGATATGTACCTTCTA
The DNA here is from genome assembly GCF_031143425.1 of Pleurodeles waltl. Classification (NCBI taxonomy): domain Eukaryota; kingdom Metazoa; phylum Chordata; class Amphibia; order Caudata; family Salamandridae; genus Pleurodeles; species Pleurodeles waltl. The sequence goes on along the minus strand of NC_090440.1, from coordinate 969,260,707 downwards.
GTAGTGTACACTTCTGGTAGTGATACATAGTTTTTAGTAGTGACATGCTTTTGTTAATAATACATATGTCTGCTAGTGACACATGCATCTGTTGATATCACTGAATCCCGGGTGTGGCCAGACTCCTGCTACTAGTATTCATTCCCTCTCCTTCCAGACCCACCAGGTTTCTTGTCCCTGTTGCTTACTTTGTTGCCTATCTCATTTCAGTCCTGTTGTGTTGTAAGTTGTATTCTTGACTTGAATCGTGTAATTTTAGAAACCCTGGGCACGGTCACCCTCTCTATTATTTTGATTGACTCCCTATCAACGATGGGCTCAATTACTCCCTAGTGTTCACATGGACTATCACTCACTTCTGTAGTGAGCTCAACTCACTGGTGTTATTTCTCACTTCAGTAGGAGACTTAGGGCCAGATTTAAGAAAAGTGGTGCTACATTACATGTACCACCACTTTTCTTGTGGCCCATTGTGCCCCCACCGCCACCATACGTTTGCTGTATTAAATATACAGTGGACCACGGCGTATGGTAGGGGCAATTGCGTCAACATTTTTGACACTATTGATGTACTCTGCAGGAATAGTGGCAACATTTTGGCGCAAATCCTGCAGAGTTCATAGTGGCCTATTATAAATAATGGTATGCCCCCTTTTAACGCCTCCTCTGTGCAGGCGTTAAAAATGATGAAAAAATGACACAAAGAAATCTTTTACCTTGATTGTTTATCAAAGTTTGGTTGTCTCAGATATATTGTTTTAACTTTGATTGTATCTCATTTTAGCCCCAAAGAGGTCTCGGTTCCTGATGTGGCTGGTGATTTGGAACCAGAGATGAAACTGTATAAAGACAAAGAATATGCTATTCCCTTTGGAATATCTGAGACATTTCCTGTGGATGAGACCCTCAATATCACGATTATCTAAAGTAACCCTGCAGTATGAAGGGCATCTCCTAGAGACCATGAAGACATTTTAAATAATTTTACAGATTCAGCATTTGATCTTAAGGACACTATAAACTATGCAAGAGGACATTAACTGTGGGCCTTAGGCTAGTTCTGTTTTTTTTCACAGACTAATTGCGCTGTCTGACCCTCCTATCCTGTCATCCTATCTCACTCTGCTGAAAATACGCCTCATTTGTAAAGAGTGATAGGGTACGATGCTACATTTCTTGTAATTTTGTTTCCTTAAAATAAAAATAACATGTTTGCACTTTATTTACAAATGTTGTCATTGTTTTTAAATTTAAATACTTCTGCTAGTCTTCACCTAAGCAGAATTTTTCAGGCTGTGGTAATACCAATAAATGTAATAACAAATGCTCTATTTTATATGTTTGGGCGTAAATCTGGTACAATACTTTGCCTGCTCCCTGCTGTGAGATAGTCATATAGATGCTGGCTGGAGGTTCAGATAAGAAGAGGATTATGCTTTACTTCAATTTCCTGTGACCTGGGAATGCCAGAGGTTTTGCCTGACTAAATGCCGGCTTATGTCCGGTTCTGCAGAGACTGCAAACTACTGATTTGTGTCGAAATGTGACTATAACACTTGAGAACTTTTCAATTAGTATGAGGACGGCGATGGGCGCATGCGTGTTGTGCAGAGACACGAACAAGAACAGGCACACAGCCTTCTCTGAAAGGTGGAAGCTGTCAACACTGAGTACTGATATGATTGACGAGCAAGGAGGACAGACAGGATAGTGTGCAAAAGTTTAGGCACAAGACGACATGTAGAACAGAACCATAAAGAACAAAACGGCGGATTCTTCTTTAATATGTGACAGGGCATGTGCAAGTGCGTATGTCCTGACAAAGGAGCATCTGCTGAAGTGAGAACAGCAATCTGTAATGCAGGCACACCGTTTCTATGACATACTGTCTTTCTAAACTCCAAACTAAGGAATTCCTCTCTTTGTGGAGTCACCTTCTGCTGGACTGCTGGTTTTACCTTTTCAGATAAACCAGTGTTCTGGCATGAAAAAAATCAATGAAAAATAAAATGTGTGGTCAAGGGTCTAAAGACCAAATGTAAATAACATCATTACTTCAATCACAGCAATGAACACAACTTCTAGTGTTTCTGAATTATACTTTCAGCAAAGGATATCAAAAGACTGATCAATCAAAACAAGAAGGTGCTCCAAGTGATGGTGCAGTGAACAGTGAAAAACAGTGAGCCCAAGAAAAAATGAATTAAACAAATATAGAAAAATCTATGTATACAATATGTTCAAAGAAAAGGTCAGACCCATGAATGAATGAAAAATGATAAACACAATGAAGAAATCATTTGTATTGTTGGTATCCAACATTGAATGATCTGGGTTGACCCGATGATATTGACGTTTAGACCCCGAGTGGATGAACTGTCCAGGGTCTTCATCAGGATAAACATTATGGTGGTCACCAAACCTGAAAAATCTGGGTCATTCAATCATAAACCCTCATAAGTCCTTATTAATGAACTTCCTGTCTGAATCTAAAGGTAAAAAAGTAGTTACTGCGTGCTGTGTGCCTGCATGAATGGCCTCCGTGTATCCCATCTGCATCAAGGTTTTAACTTTACTGTAGGTACCCATGGGCTGAGAATCCTACTGAGTTTGTATGTCACAATATTGAGCTCACAGATATCAACATGAAATAATATTGACTTCACAATATGAACTACCACTCTACTTCAAGTTGTCTATACATAGGAAGGCATAGATTTACTATTCATAACGTCACATCTACTTAGCTTGGTGATAAAATGATCAACAATATTTTGGATCCATTACAGTTTCTAGTGATTATTTCAGCCATGATCTTTCGACAACCCCCACCACCTGCTGAACGTTTGGAGTACTGTTTTGTACTGTTCATCGTTATAACCAACTTCATAAGTTTATTGACTGATGGTTATCAGTCAACTGGTCATACCCCACAAGACATTTTAGATTCATTACAGTTGCCTAATAAGTATATGGTATGTGTTGTATGTTTCTGCCCAAGGTCAGCTTAGTAATTGTATTGTGTTTTGCACCAGCATAAAACGAGGACAGCTCTTCCATGGCATGTTGGGTGTATCATCAATTGCTCTGCACCCAAGACGTTAGAGAAGGCTGAGTTTATGTTACATTATTATCATAAGGCTGCAGATAACAGGACCCGATACTAAACAGACCCAGGGTGAGGAAGAGAGGTGAAGACTGAAGCACTGAGGTATTTACATTTTTAATAAATGTTCTTGTCAACTCATTATTGGATCTGAGAAAAAAATGATGTTTCTTAATGTTTTTAAATGGGAGAAAATTAAAATGAAGTGTTACGAGTTAACGTAAAGATTAAGGGCCTGATTTAGATGTTGGCGGTAACAGTCTCACTACTGCTTTTTCAACGGTTTTCCCGTCCTCCGGCCTGGCGGTCTGCTTGCCAGATTTAGATGTTGGTAGGATCACAGCCAACAGACCGCAGCAGTCCTGCTGACTCTGCTAGGAAACTTAACCCGTGTCGATGGTGCAATAGGAAACAGTATCTGGCAGCCGGACTACAGCCACTGTTACCACTGTGTCGATTTAGAAGTGCCTTCCAGCCAGGCCGACTGGCAGGAACACCTCCAACTGAAGGCTAGCGGATTGGGGAAGAAAGGGGCTGAAAACCCACCTTCTCACCCTTTTTCTCTTACCTTTTCAACTGGAACATGACTGGATGACTCCTGCCATTGCTGCTGACACTTCACCCCGAAGGACACGGACCCATTCGTCGCCGGACATGAAGGTGACCAATGCATTGGACTTGTATGCAAAGTGTGAGCCTGTACCATCAAACGTGACCCAACCGTCAACATACATGTAAGTATGTTTTTTGTTTTTCTTGGGGTTGAAATTTGTTGATATAGGTAGTTGAATACATTGTATGCAACACACCTATATCAATGCATATATTCAAGGTGACACTCTTCCTTCATGTCTAACAGCCATCATCACACCGCTGGTACTGCAGGAACATCTCAATCAGGTCGGCGGTATACAACCAGGCCAACAGCAACGGAATGCAATCGGCCAGCAGTGGGGAACCGTTTCCCAACTGCTGACATCTAAATGCGGTGGGGGGTTCTACATCTACTTGACGGAGTACATGGGACCGCCGTGGCGATGAGACGATGATAAGACTGCCAAGATCTAACTCACGCACTAAGTTAAATCTATATTTTAATTTTCTCCCATTTCAAGGTGTCAAAACTACAAACAGTAGACCTCTTGCTCCCAGTGGCCAGTGCATACAGTCCCATATCTGTAACTGAAAAATACTGTCATTTTTTAAATGGACGAAATTTGAAGTGAAGAAACATATTTTATGAAACATTATGCCAAAGTTTTTCTCCACTTTCATTTACATTTCAATATTTCCTGAAGCATGTTCCTTCACTTTAAATTCCTCACATTTAAACAAATGGCTCTATTTTCTGTTATGAATATGGCACAAGATGCCTGCTGTTTGTAAATGGCAGTTTGAAATGGGAAAAAATTAAAATGATGAGTTTTATGGAATCCATATAAACATAAAGTTAACTCTTCAATTTAATTTTCTCCCATTTAAAAATATTGCATCTACACACAGCAGGCATCTTTCTACCTGAGGCTGGTAGACACAGTGTCATATTATAACTGAAAATACAGCCATTTTTTTAAGTGGGATAAATTTAAAGTGCATATAAATGTTCCATATTATGAACATTTTTGCAGAAAATCTTTCTGCCCTTAAAATTTCTTCCATCTAAAAAAAAATGGTTGTTTGTTTGAGATATGCATGTAATGGTGCCACATATGGCGATAGGCATTTCATGTGAAACAAGTATATACAACATAGGCTCTCATTCGGCCATGCACATATATCCCATTCATACGCACACATGTCCATACATCCCTAAAGATCAGGCTTTCATTGACACACATGGCAGCCATATCATCGTGCCCCTAGTCGAAGTATTTTGTTCAAACCATAGTATTTAACTCTATCAAAATTAGGCATAAAGTCAATTTAGCTGGGCTGGGTGTGTTTAGTAACACTGCATGAGCGTCTTGGCCTTCAGTAACCTATGATGATTTTCACTAACCTGAAGTAGCTCTCACTACAGAAATGGTTGAAGCCCCTTTGTAAAGTAACCTGAGTCTCAAATCACAGACAAAAGTGGTTACAGCTACCCCATTCAGGCACTCATTCCGAGATAGCTGGAGTGATATCCTAGTGGACATACAGCCCCGAATTATTCTAAGTGGCCTATGTGAGAAAACAGGGCTGATTACAGAGGCCCCTAACTTTTTGCCCCCAGTTTTCACTTTTTGCTTTTGTTTTCCTGACTCTGATGGTGCCCTGGGTACTGCTAACCAGTCATCGGGCCTGTGCCCTGTATAAAATGAGTATGCAAATTAGGATAATTATAATTGGCTACTTCAACCTACCTATACGTCCCTAGTATATGGTAGGGCATGTAGGTTTAGGGACCCCAGCCTAGATAGTGCACCCATAGGTGCACTGCTGAGGTGCCCAGCGTCAATTTAAAGGCAGGCCTGTCTTACTGGCTGCTTTTAAATTAAAGTTATATGCAAATTCGACTTTGAAATTGAAAGTACTTCCAAAGTCTTAAACTACCTTATTGTTACATATAAGTCACCCCTAAGGTATGCCCTGTGTGCCCCTAAGGTTGGGTGCCATGTAACTATAAGCAGGGACCTTGTACAAATTGTTTTATATGCCCTGGTGAGGTAAAATAGCCATATTTGTTTTCCCTCACTGTGGTGAATGGCTGCCGCAGGCTAAAATGAATTTTAATTAACAAAGTCCCCTTAAGTGCCAGATACCTAGAGTTTGGTATCAAATTAATTGTTATAATAAACCCCACAACTTGCAATTGTTGGATTTAATATAACTAGTTCAGTTAAAATGTTTTAAAACCCTACCTGAAAGTTGACAACTTCAGTTGTGTAGTGCCCTTCTCTAATTGGGCTGCCTCTGGCAGCCTGGCCAGGCTGCCTTGATGAGGTATGAGGTGGCCTGGGCTGAACACAAAGGATGTATCTGGGGGAGTAGATCTGCCTCAGCAGATGGTGAAGCAGGATGGAGGAAGAGCGGCCAAACTGGTCTTCAAAGGCAGGGAAGGACATTTGGAGCAGCTGAGGACCTCCCTCTTGTCCTGCAACCCCAGGCAATTATATGCTCTCTTTATTAAATTATGAGAGGGCAGGAGAGGGGTGTGTTTAGGATTTTTTGCCACACCAGTGGGTACGCTCATCCAGATCTAACCTCCAAAAAGTCACTTTCAGCCATGTTGGATTTTTGAAGAATGTTGTTCACTGGGATTGATTTTTGCCACACTTCTCAGGAAGTGGTCATCAAAGAGAGAAGGAGCCTGCCTGTGATTGGATAACCAGGGCGCTCCTGCTTTCCAACCAGGAGCATGGATAAATATGGCAGAGCTGCAGACACACCTCAGATCCCTACAAGGAACAAGACAAAGAAGAAGGACTGCCCTGCTGGACACCTGACCTTTATCTGGACACTGCACTCTGAAGGACTGCACCAGCTGCAAACTTGGGCTTCACCACTAAAAGGACTTTGCCTATCTTCTACTGCTTTAAGAAGGGACTCACTGTTTCCTACAGGTAAAAAGGGCCTGCCCAGAGTCCCCTGCATCAAGTCCTGCAAGCAGAGCCCAGCTGACCAGCTTCCAGTGGCCATTTCAGGATTCTGCCCATGTGTATTCTGGGAATTGCAGTCCCAACTCCCAAGGAGCAATGTAGAGCTTCTAGAACCTTGGATCAAGTTGTGGACACTTCAAGGACCCAAAATGGACCTCTGGAAGAAGATCCAGAAGATTGGAGTTGTTTGGAGCAACTCCATAAGTTGAAGAGGTGCCCTGTGAGAGTTGTAGTCCCAGACCCCAAGAGGCAAACCAGAGCCTCTGAACACTTGGCTGGTGCTGTGGACCACTTTCCTGAATCAAGAAACACTTTTGAAAGTAAGTGTGACCGTGTTACCTCATGGGTGCCCTGAACTCTGGACTTAGTCTCTTTCCAGTGTGGCCTTTTTTTAACCCTTTGAGCGCTAATTTCTTCTATGCACTAGAAAACATTAATTCTGTAAAAATTAATCTCCTCGGTTCCCCTTACCCGATTTGAATCATTATGTTGTAATTGTAAAGATAAAAATATAATCTATTTTTATAAATTGGTGTCGGATTTGTATTGTGTTTTGTGTTCTACTTATTTACTATTTTGTGTTTTTTGAATGCTTTACACTCTTGCCTCCTAAGTTAAGCCTTGTCGCTCGTTGACAAGCTATCAAGGGTTCAGCTAGGTTTAATTTATTGAGAACTAACTGGACATAAGTGGAGGTTAGTGGCCTATTGCTAGGTGAAGGTACTTACCTACCCTAACCAATAATCCACTTTCCAACAGCTTAGTTATATTACATTCAAAATTACCAGGTACAAGAATACTGGGCCTGATTTACCCATCTTGCATTTTCAAAAAGGGTAAGACCATCTGAAGATCTGATGATCTCACCTGTTCAAAACAGGTGTAAAATGTCTGTGGTAAATCCTCAGAATCAGGAACTCTCATGCTTTAACTTGAGATAGACCAAATTAGGAGTAGGCATACTGGAGCTGGTATCTTCATCCCTTAATTCCAAGACTACGAATAGATGATGAGTCAATTGACTGTCAGGATTCAAACAATCAGTCTTCCTGTTGCATGTTCTCTTCTGCCCACATATTCACATGATGAGACACACACTTTGTATATACAGCTATAACGCCCTGCGAAATCTCCAAAGCGTCATATGTATGCCACCTATAATCCAAAGTTAACTCCTTGTGTAACTCTTTTTAATACCACCATCCCCATGATCTATGTGCACTGATCCACCACCCTCCTCCTACCACTCCCCAACCATTTTATTTACTACTTATGTAGTAGCAAAACAAGAACTTAAATCCCAAAGCAAATTATATTGCATGCAATTAATTACAAAATGTTCTATGAATAGCGCCTCAATGCGATGTTACATAATAAAAAAGATATTGCATGAATACCGTCAATGTTCTGGATTTCTTTTAGTTCCAGATCCACACTACATATAGACTATATTTTAGGGGAGAAACTCTACATCCAGCACAAAAAACACTTTCTTGGAATGGGGATTTCAATGTATGCCCTGGAGAGCTGCAGCAATGAGTCATTGATTTTTTAACAATGGCTGGCAATGTAAATGAGTTTCATTTAGATCCATTTTAGCTATATGTATTGTATGTGTGTAAAACATCTGCCAATGCTCCTGCCCTACTTCTATCTTGATGGCATGACAGAGATGTGTTGTCTTTCTCTACGAAGGGAGAAGATGTTGTGGGGACACTGAAACCCTGCAGCATGGAAACTTCCCAGATCTGCAGCCAGGACTCTGGACTCTCGGGAATGGACAAGAGGTGTAGGAGTAGGGCAGAACAGTGACTGCATGAGTAGAGGCAAGCTCATGTAGAGTTAAAGTAACAATGTACAAGAGAGGGAACACATTATAAAGTAGTACTTTCCAAACTGTGGTCCAGGGACCACTGGGGGTCCACAAAGCCTCCTCAGGGTTTCCGTTACTACTTAGAAAATTAACTAATATTAACACATTATTAAAGTGTATATAAAAACGTGCCTACATTTACAACAGAACATTTTGAAACGTACTGTAATTGAAATTGGAAGCTAAAAATAAAATTAGTATCAAAGATTGATTCCTGGGAGTAATGCAGGCCCATCAAACAGAATACAGTATGGATGATGTGTGGCTTCAATTGAATTTAGAAAAGCTCCAAACTTCCTATTATGTTTTAAATTGTTATTTTTTTACCTAATGTTTTTGCAAATTAAGTAAAATGTGTTATCATAAATGTTTGATGGAATGCTTGTTTCTGTATTTTTGTGTATTGTTTTGGGTTCTATTCATCAACAATGTATAAGCCTGGGGTTCTTGACTCCCAGTAATGAATCAGTGGGAGATCCAATAATGATACAGAAGGAGTCCTCAGGTTCCAGTAATGATAAAGTGGGAGTCCACCGAAGCCAAAAGGTTGGGAACCACTGATATAGAATAGTTTAGCACCATACCTTTGCTGTGTCATATGATCTATTTACATACATTATACAACACATAAACATCCCTGTCGTTATCAACATGCAGTGAGAGGGAGTGTGTAAAGGCATCAAAGAAAGATTACCAAGAGGCCTAGTGATTCAAAAACGTGGATGAACATGTGAGAAAGAAGCCACTTAGAATCATCAACCAATTCATTTTTGTCAGCACATCTGGATTATGAGAATAAATTATTAGCACAGCTGATCTTCTTCCAAAGAGTGCAGAATGTGGCAGCCTGGATGCAGAGACAAATATACTGCTCCTAACATATAGCTGCACAACTTTATTGTAACATATTGGCATTGTATTCAGTGCAAACACAATCAACTGCAGGTGCCTCTTGAACCTAACCAATATTACTTGAACAGTGTAGAAGCAATTCTTCTAGTAGGAAACTAGGGCCTTAATTGCAGTCACAAATCCCCAGATTTTCAAACTTACAGTGTTTTCTGGGAACAAAAGGGCTTTTTTTAGAATGTACAAAAGCTGGGCTTTCGGAACCCTTTCCAAACTGAAAATAGGAGGGGTGTCTTCTATTTGGGGGGGGGGGGTTGTCACCTATCCATCTTGTACATCACAAAGCCAAGCCTGAGCAGTCACACAAAGGGAATTGACACTAGTCTGTTATAAATCTAGACAAGCTGAGGCCATGATAGGGAGGCAGGAAATTCCAAGCACCTCTGGGGTTTGGGGTGGGTGCAATCGTCTAGAAGCTCCTCCTACTTCAAAATGAACACCAGTTATAAATATTGGACCTCAGACCCAAACTCTTCAGTACAAATCTGGACTTGTGGAAGACTCAGTAGAAGGACTGCTTTGCTGCAAGAAGGACTGCCACTCCGATGCCCTGCTGTTCTTCTATGCTTCCCTTGTGTCTGAATGAGAAGGATTGGACCCATATCCTGAACCCAGGACCACCACAGTAACTACAAGAGCTAGTTGGCTGGCATCCTGATCAGAAGCTTCAGTGAGAGAACAGAGTTTGTCCATCTTAAACATAGCACCTGGATTCTGCCAGCTGTTAGGCCCTGCCCTCCCAAGTGGTGCCACCCCAGTCCTTGTCCCTTGGAAATGGGCCTGAAGGTGCTCTGCCAGCCTAACTGTGGTGACAGCAGAACTGATGCAGCTCCCCCCGACACTAAACATCAAAGCCTCTGCATAGAGCATCAAGTCACCAAATTCAGCATGGGAACCACTGCAAGATGCATCCCCGACGCAGAACTTCCCATCACAGCCTCCTCGCCACCGCTGCTGCACAACGCATACTTGATGCAGGTCTTTGCAGTGGAAGCCCCTCATCAACAGCACTCTCGGTGTCAATGCAGGACTCCACATCTTAAGCCTCACAACTGCTTTGGAACCAGCTGGTGTGCAACACATTTTTGATGTAGGACCTTGCATCTCTACACCAGGATCTTGCATCGCCTCGGCTGCATAACAACATCTTTGATGCGGGGTCTTGCAATGCTCCGCAACCAAGATTTAAGGTACTCTTGTTCAGCAGGACTAACTTGGTCCCTTTGGCCGGCGCACCCTCCGTCAGGTTCGGCCTGAAGTTGTGATATTGTCTTGGTCCGGTGCAACCAGATTACCACAGTAGGAGCTTTGTGCTTTGTGGCACTGTTTTCACTGGAAACTTTAAAATTGCATATCTTTGGTAATACTGAGTGGATTTTTGTCATTTTGGCCTTAAAATATTTATAAAATTTTACCTCTATTTTTCTAAATTGGCATGGTATTTTCCCTGTGTTGTGTTTGTGTTTAATTTTATCACTGTGGGAAGAGCTGCACACATACTTTACACATTGCCCTTAAGTTTAGCCTGACTGCTTTTACGCCAAGTTACCAGAGCATTGAACACAGGTTAATTTGGGGTTTGCTTCTGCCTTCACCCTGACAAGGAATGTGTTTGCTCCTTGGTTAGGATTTCACCCCTCCTCAACCAGTAACTAGCAAATGGCGGAATTTTACTTCATGGAATTTTGTGGAGTTACAAAAAAACTCAGCGAGATTCCACTGAAATCTGCAAACGAGTGGAATAAGTATGTCACACTTCTTGCACTGTGATTTAATGCCGGTAGCGAGTTGCATGCTGAAAAATCTGTGGAAATGGTCCCTCACCATGCTCAAAGGCACAGCCATTTTGCATGCCTACTCCTGCCTAGCTTTCCCTGTGTTTCCCAACTTTTCAAATTCCATGTAATCTAATCCATCCCATCTGATCACCCACTTCTCAATCCCACCATTTTCTTTACTTTATTGTATTTCTGTCTGACTTTCCCAGTGTGTATTTACATTTGGGAGTGCTTTTTTGACTTGTTTTCCATTCTTGACCTGTTTTCTTCTTTTCTGTTTCCCTTCCCATCGCAGTACATTTCCCCTCGCATCCCAACTCCGTCCTGTGATTGTCCCACAAACTGAGACCGTGATGGCAGAAGCAGGCAGTGCCACATGCTCACCCTGTGGGCAATGCAGACAGGCAGGAGGCAGCTCCGCCCTATCTTCTGTCAGGAGGATGTGGCTGCACTTATTTCCTGAGTGCAGCGCCACCTCCCCTGAATCTTGTCAGTAGGTGGCAGGCCTGAGAATGGTTACGCCCTGAGGAGGGTCACGTGCTATGGGGACGAGTGTGGCGCAGTATGTGTTGCACCACTGGTGTCCTGCACACCCAGGAGCAGCTGACACCACTGGGCAGACATCCTGGATTGGGAACAGTACCTGCTTGATCTGTTAGGCATCTAGGTGGCGGGGCTCTTTGAGTAAAATGTTTAGTTTCCAAAATTTCTAATGTTATGAATTTTTTTCAAGCAGCATGATCACGGCTAAGTTTCTGTGATGATATTTATATTTATATATATATATATATATATATATATATATATATATATATATATATAAAATAGTATATCAAATGAATAGTATGTATTTTATTTTAAAAATACTTATATTTTATGCAGGTGAATAAATGCGCATATTCATAATTCCCATTGTGAGTAAATATATATAAATATAATATATTTATATTTATGTACAAAATGAATGTGTTCATTTAAAAAAAAAAAAGTGAATTACATGTGTGCATTGTTAATTGTTTATGTATACATATATATGTATTACTTTATATATATTTGTGTGTGTGTGTTTGTGTGTATATATATAATACATACAGACACATATACATACCTATATATATATATATATATATATATATATATATATATATATATATATATATATATATATATATTTATTTATGAAGAAAAGTTCCTGCTGTTAGGCTGGCCAAGCCAAACGAAGCCGGTGCACGTTTACGGGTGCAGGACCTGTTAATAATTTTAAAGCAGCAAATATCAAATCCAGCTACGGCACTCCAAACAACCACTGATTTATTTGCTCAAGGCTGTAACAGTCTTTTTAAAGGAAACAATTCCTTGACTTGCAAAGGCTACGCGTTTCAACCATTGCGGTCTTCTTCATCAGCCCCAATTGTTTACTGTCCCTTAAAAAATATACCCTTGGTTTTCCTAAACATAGAAGACAGATCAAAGTGAACACCACAATACCCCACATTTAAACTGATTTAAAAAAAAAAATACCCCAATTTTCTCAATTATTTCCAAAGACAAAATAAAAAAACACAACTATAACCCATAACATGGTATAGTGGTTACCATCATTTTGGCCAAGTGGCCATTCATGATATTTACTGGCAATGTACCATCATCACTGAAATTCTTGAGGATATTGCAGTTAAAATAATTTTCATAATTTGCAAGAATATTCAAATTGTCATTAAACTTGGGAGTTGAGCTATTCCACAAACGCAAGTCATACACACTCCCCCATTTTTTATCAGCCAAACCTCAACATAATCAAAAAACTCCATTTAAATTAAATCACTTACTATTTACATGATGTGAAAATGACCCTATATGAACATAAAGTTCTTCATCCTTGTTCAATCCCCACGGATGTCTACTATTAAGTAAAATTATATATTCGGACTCCATTCTTCTCAGTATCTGTTCCCTATCCACTCCTCTTGGTGTCAGCTGTACCCTGTCAATTCCAAAGAATGACATTACTTCAACTCTTTCTTGGTGTATCATATTACAAAGACGAGCCTCCGGATAAGATCAATCATTATTCTTGATGGCTCGCCAGTGTTCCAAAATATGTTTCTTCAAAGGGAAAATGGTACTTCCCACATATCTCAACCCACATGGGCAAATAATCACATAAATTGCATAATCAGAATTACAGTTCAAAAATCTTTTTATCCTAACTTCTTGTCCTGAGGGAAGAACATATGTTTTTCAAATTTGTACTATTTTTGCAGGCCTTACATTTTGTACATCTTAAAAACCCTTTTTGTTTGTCCAGAAAAGTTTCCTTGTCTGCCTTCTGATAACTATGCACCAGTATGTCCTGTAAGGAACTGCTTTACCTATATGTAATCCTTGGATGTGAGCCTACAAATTGGCCAATCACCCTATCAGTTCTTATTAACTGCCAATATTGTTGCAGAATCTTCGTAACCTGGTCAGAGTAGGCATTATAAGTAGTTATACATCTCGCAACCTTATAGGTTGCATGCTTTTTTGTAGGAATGAGAAGATTTTGTCTATTTATCTCAGCCACCTTTTCACAGGCCCCCTTAATTACTTTTCTAGGATAACCTCTAGATTGAAACCTTTTGATCATATTAGCCTGTTCACTCTGAAAGCTCATAGGTCGTTGCAGATGGCCCAGGCCCAGCAACACCAGATTGTGCCATTGTGGGGGATGCAGAAACTCAGCCTCCATCCAACGCCAACACCAGCGAGTCATTGAGTATTGTGCCAATCAGATGCAGGGCAAGGGTGATACCTCTCCCCGATTTGAGCCTGGACTCGGATGACATGCGGGATGAAGGCCACACTCCATCCCCAGAAGCCATATCCACCGTTAGGCAGCAGTCCCTGCCCCAGCGTCACTCAACTCCCTGCAGGAGGCCTCATGATGCAGGCACACAGCAGACGGAAGTAGGTGAGGGCCCACCATTCTTCGGTGGCCTGGAATCATCAATGCTCAAAGTGCAGCGCCTGCAAAACAAAAACATGAGGGCAATGCACAGGCAGATGCAGGCACACAATGCCAACATGGGGGGGCTGCAGAAGCAGTTGGACTGTCTGAATACAAACATTTGCAAGCTGCATGAGGGACGGCTAACAGCTGCAGAGAACACCAGGGAACTGACCAATGCAGTAAAGGAACTCTGTACTGAGATCAGACATGAGCGAGTCAGCCACCGCAGGCATGAAAAGCGATTCATGGGGATGTTCAGTGGCTTTTGTAGATCAGTCAATCGACTAGCTACATCTACTGCCCTCATATCACGGCGTGCTGTGGCCGCACAGGTGGAGGCAGCACATAGCAGTCGGGATGTTGCCCAGGGACTGGTCCAGATTACCAACGTTCTGGATACCATACTGGCAAATCGCAGTGATACACCCAGTGTATTTGGAGTTGGGGATACCTAGGAGTCATCTAGCCTCAGCAGCCATCCGGTGCCCATCGTGGATCCTAGGCGTTGCAGTGCCAGGCACAGACCTGCCACTGAGGCTGAATCAAGAGTTGCCGGCGAGGCCACTGCGCACTCGAGTGGAATGCATGGCCGTAAAAAGTGACTTTGATGGCCACAGGGGACTAAATGCACATGTTGAATTACAGTAAACTATGAAGACAATAGTGCAACACTGTAAATGGCTCATTTACAGCCCTACTAAAGAAACCTACGGCTGACCCGAGCGACCTAAAAAACTTCCGCCCCATCTCTCTTCTGCCTTTCCCAGCCAAAGTAATAGAGAAGACCGTCAACAAACAGCTGACCACCTTCCTGGAAGACAACAACCTGCTCGACCCCTCACAAACCGGATTCCGAACCAACCACAGCACTGAAACCGCCCTCATCTCAGTCACTGACGACATCAGAACCCTGATGGACAACGGTGAAACAGTCGCCCTCATTCTGCTCGACCTCTCGGCTGCCTTTGACACCGTCTGTCACCGCACCCTAATCACCCGCCTCCGCTCCACCGGGATCCAAGGCCAAGCCCTGGACTGGATCGCCTCCTTCCTCTCAAACCGTTCCCAAAGAGTTTACCTCCCTCTGTTTCGCTCAGAACCCACCGAGATCATCTGCGGCGTACCCCAAGGCTCATCACTCAGCCCGACACTCTTCAATGTCTACATGAGCCCCCTCGCCAACATCGTACGCAAGCACGACATCATCATCACCTCCTACGCCGACGACACCCAACTTATACTCTCCCTCACCAAGGACCCCGCCAGCGCCAAGACCAACCTACAAGAGGGTATTAAGGACGTCGTAGATTGGATGAGACTCAGCCGCCTAAAGCTGAACTCTGAAAAAACGGAAGTCCTCATCCTCGGCAACACCCCGTCCGCCTGGGACGACTCCTGGTGGCCCACGGCCCTCGGCACCGCACCGACCCCCACAGACCACGCCCGCAACCTCGGCTTCATCTTGGACCCTCTTCTCACCATGACCAAGCAAGTCAACGCTGTGTCCTCTGCCTGCTTCCTCACCCTCCGCATGCTCCGCAAGATCTTCCGCTGGATCCCCGCCGACATCAGAAAAACCGTGACCCACGCCCTCGTCACGAGCCGCCTGGACTACGGCAACACCCTCTACGCCGGGACCACAGCCAAACTCCAAAATCGCCTGCAACGCATTCAAAACGCCTCGGCCCGCCTCATCCTCGACATACCCCGCAGCAGCCACATCTCCGCACACCTGAGACACCTGCATTGGCTCCCTGTCAGCAAAAGGATCACCTTCCGACTTCTCACCCACGCACACAAAGCCCTCTACGACAAGGGACAGGAATACCTCAACAGACGCCTCAGCTTCTACGTCCCCACCCGCCTCCTCCGCTCCTCTGGCCTCGCACTCGCTGCTGTCCCTCGCATCCTCCGCTCCACGGCGGGTGGGAGATCTTTCTCCTTCCTGGCGGCCAAGACCTGGAACTCCCTCCCCACCAGCCTCAGGACCACCCAGGACCACTCCGCTTTCCGGAGACTCCTAAAGACCTGGCTGTTCGAACAGCGATAACCCCCCCCTTTTTCCCCTAGCGCCTTGAGACCCGCACGGGTGAGTAGCGCGCTTTATAAATGTTAATGATTTGATTTGATTTGATTTATGACACATGTGTATTGCTTTGTCCTAGTGACACGTATGTTACCTGAAGTCAAGGTAATAAAGGTGCTAACTACCAGAACACATGTCAGTGAGGTTGTGTTGTCATGACTTACATCTGAAATGGTTGTGCGTGATGTCAGCACGCCTTTGCCTGCCCTCTGCTGCACTGGTCCTGTTTGCTGGCTGTTGGGGTGGTGTGGGATCATCATCCTCATCTGAGTCTAGCTCTGATATTTCCACAGGTATGCCCCTGGTGGTAGCTATATTGTGCAAGATCACACATGGGGCCACTATTCTACAGGTCGTGTCCGGGCTGTACTGTAGTGCCCCTCCACTTTTGTGGATGCACCGGAAGCGACTCTTCAGCAGGCTAAAGGTGTGCTCCACCACATTACGGGTTGCCCTGTGTGCTGAATTGTATCTCCGCTCTGCTGGTGTTGCAGGATTTAGGTAGGGCGTCACCATGTAGGTGCGCACTGCATAGGCACTGTCTCCTGGACGAAACAGAGGGTATAATGAGTAGCTGAGCCATCTGATGTCAACACTGCCATCAATGCACCATTGTAAAGAGGGAAAATACCTAGTAGATATCCTTCACCAAATTCCCCAGCTAGCAGTCTTGTGTGTATCCCGCTGTGGCGAAAGATGTGCGAATCATGTGTGCTCCCTGGGTACCTGGCCACGCGATCAGTTATGATATAGGAGGCAGTGCATATCACCTGTATATTCATGGAATGTTGGTATTTACGGTTGCGGTACACATACTCTGTGGCCGATGGTGGACAGATTGAACATGTGTCCCATTTATGGCACCTAGAATGTGGGGGAACTGTGCTAGCTGGTAGAAATCAATTTTTGTCTGCTGTATTTCCTGTGGGTTGTGGGGTAATCTGATGTACTGGTGTATCCTACTCAGCATGGCATTTAGAAATGCATTGAAAAATCTAGAGAGGGCACTCTGTGATACCCCTCCAGGTGCTGCTATGACCCCTTGATAGCTCCCTGAGGCAAGTAGGTGCAGGGAACATAATACCTGCACATGGGTGGGTATGCTATTGGTCCTGTGTGTTGTGCGCTGCAGTATGGGTTGTAGCTCAGCTATCAGGTCAAATATCATCGCTGAGTTCAACCTGTACTTCTCAAATATTTCCTCCTCAGTTTGGTCAAAAAGGGTAATGCGCACTCTGAAAATGCGCTCCTGTCTCCTCCTCCCTCTCCTCAAACCTGCCAAGATCCTCATTCTCCTCGCCATGACGTAGAGTGCAGCCATTGTGAAAAAGAGTCTGAGGCATTCTGGGCCTCTTTATATAGGTTGCACCTGGTTACCACCTGGTTTCAATCTGTGGTAAATTGCATGTGCAAAAGGCCATTCTGCGAAAATTCGCAATTTATGAATTTTTGATGCATCTAATTGCGACATGGTTTTGCATGTCGCATTTTGCGTCTCGCAATTTCCGACGTGAAATACCGAATCTGTATTTGCGAGTCGCTATTCCGACTCGCAATTTGTAAAATGCTAATAGCGATTCGGTATTTCATGTCGCAAATGACAAGATGCAAAATGCGACACGCAAAACCATGTTGCTTCGCAAAAAATCACAAATATTGCGATTCCTTGTTTTTTGCCTGTGAATGCCTTTCATGCCTCGCAGACCACGTTTTTGCATTCGCAAATGGCCGATTTCTGTGATTCACACCGTTTGCGAATGCAAAATCATTTGAAACATCTGTCTTTATACGTGAAATTAAGATTTAACTCATTCCTGGGTAACCAGGTTAGAAAGTCCTGTAATACTTTCTCTGGTCCATCCCATATTAAAAAGATGTCATCAATATATATCGTCCAAAGAATGATATGTTTGGCCCATTTTTCATTCTCCTCCATCATCACATGTTGTGTCTCCCACCATCCCAGAAACAGACAAGCATAACTAGGAGCAAATTAACTTCCCATCGCAGTCCCTGTAAGTTGCCTGTACCATTGATCTTCAAATAGGAAAAAAATATTCTCCAGGCAAAACCTCAACATTTTTAAGAGCAATTCAGAATGTTCTTATAGCCTTGTCTCTGAAAAAGTGTCGACAAGCCTGTATTCCTAAATCATGTGGGATACATGTATAAAGGGACACTACATCTATGGTCACCATAGTATAGCCTGCCTGCCATGGTATGTTCTGAAGTTTCATAATGAAGTCCATATTGTCTCTACAATAGGAGACCAGACTAGAAACATAAGGACATAGAAAGTAGTCAAGGTAGACGGAGGTATTCTCTCAAATATATATATATATACACCCACACAGACACACACACAACACACACACCTTAATTGATTCCAGTAAAGCACGGCACTCGAGCAGCGGTGCATTATTTTGGCAGTATGGAATATAACATCCATGCGTTTCGGATGTTTAACACCAGTCTTGGTCACTTAAAATGTTGCATATCTATATATATATATATATATATATATATATATATATACATATATATATATATATATATATATGTGTGTGTATGTATATATATATATATATATATATATATATATATATATATATATATATATATATATAAATATATCTATAGATATATCATCCAAGTTTTCTCAGCTGAGAGCCAGATCAGGAATAGGGCGGTTAGGCGCTATGAAGTCGGAGAACCTTCATTATATAATCCTTCAAACATTCTCCACAGGGAAGAAATAAAGCGCCCAGCCAGTTTAACAGCGCAATGAGGCACTTTAATGCATGTTAAATCACGGGCAAAACGAAGATTATTCTGACGCGTTTTGGCTGACAGCACAGCCTTAATCATAGATACATCGCTCTGCATTTCAAAGATGACCACGTGGTGAAGTTGGCTCGCCTTTTATACTGTGGCCTTAAAGTCACATGTTCACTTTACTGCCAAGAGTGCACTTAATTATCTAATTACACTACTAATTTTGCCCGTGATTTAACATGCATTAAAGTGCCTCATTGCGCTGTTAAACTGTCTGGGCGCTTTATTTCTTCCCTGCGGAGAATGTTTGAAGGAATATATATATATATACAACAATGATTGTGGCCACATGTGCCCTTTAGTGCAAAATGACATTTTATTTATGTGTGTGGTAACATGTTCATGCAAGCTGTTTTTTAATGTTAATGTGTGCCTCTCGCATAAATGCACTTTTTGCATCGGAGAGTCAATGATACTGCCAGGACTCTGTTTCAGAGTAACCCAGCCAGATGCTGGCTTGTGCTGATTTAAGGGATGTCACTATTATGATAGTTGTATAAAAGAGGTGTTAGTGTTCTTCTCTGTGGCTTCATGTAGCTCATAAATTCCCAGTCTCCCTGATGTGCAGTACACAGTGGGAGACCTCCTTGACCCAAAAATCATTTGTTGGAATGAATGAATAGTTTAAAATGTAATTTTAGGTTAGAAAACTAGAAATAGGTCATCTGATTTAAAAAGTGCAATGCTGTGTCTGTCATTTGTTTTTTTGCAGAGGGTGCCACCAATCAATGTTCTTATTATCTTTATTCTTTTCACAAGCACCAAAGGGCAATAGGGCATCTGGGCAAGCAGCTGCCACCACTACCAGCACTGTGGAAGGTGGGACCACCAACACCACTCCGAGCGCTGTGGCAGATGGTTCTCCTATCCACAGTAAGTCATGTATAGTATTATCAGTTTCTTTGAACTATTTCACTAGTGAAATGTGGCCTTGAATATTCGTACTATTTACTTTTTTTCAACTCCCTGATCTAATGTTTGTTATTTCTGAATATTTCTATTTTTCTTGTTTCCGCAGCTGACTTTCTCCTGTCTGTAGCTTTCCTCTGCTCCCTTTTTAGTAGGTTTTTCCTCATCCCTCTTTTACGTGTTATGGGTAGTACTGTTAAGGGATTTTCAGAAATGTAAAGGGGAACACAGGCCCAAGTATTCTATTCACAAAACATGTTGGTTGTGAAGGCTTTCTTGATCAAACAATCAAAAAGTACAAGACACAAGTGCAGCATGGCAGGAATGAGATACCATTACCAACCAATATCATATGTCATTTGCCTTCCTTTCCACCCTTTAATTGTGACCCATTTCTAACCATTTGTAACCTTATCCATCCATTAGGATAAAAAGGCATTTGATTGACTTGACTGCCTGATTTAAAAAACAAAATTAACCAACAAATCTCCCAAAGTGATACTTCTGATAGAAGATACTGTTAGCTAACCTAATTTTAGTGAGGTGTTGCTGTTGTACCTTATGCAAAGTAATTACTTAGGTAGCTAATCTGGTTTCTAAAATGGGTGCATTATGTCTTTGTGTAGGCGCACAGATCACCAGTCTTAGGTCCGGGTCGAGGGAGGGGGAGCAGTCCTAGTGGTGGGACAAGTGGTAAGTCATCTTGCTTTCTTATTGACAATACTTCATTAGTTAAGTGAGGTAGATATGCCCCCATCTCCCTGCCCATGGCATTTTACTACCTAAAACTGCTGCACATTTCTTTCAGCGCTGGATTGGAGGCAATGAAATATGAGTGTGCTTCAGTAAACAGTGCAGCATG
Organism: Pleurodeles waltl; assembly: GCF_031143425.1. Classification (NCBI taxonomy): domain Eukaryota; kingdom Metazoa; phylum Chordata; class Amphibia; order Caudata; family Salamandridae; genus Pleurodeles; species Pleurodeles waltl. Next base: position 969,239,776 of record NC_090440.1, on the reverse strand, counting down.
AAGTCTATAATGCATACAAACCTAAGATTTGTAAACCTCAGACTTAAGATTAAGGCCCATATTTATTAAATGTTTGCACCGCCTTAGAATATTTTTTTTTTACGCTAAAGTGGTGCAAGCATAACTCCATATTTATATTTTGACGCTAGACCTGTCTAGCGTCAAAATTTAGGAGTTAACGCCATTTCAAGGGAGCGCCAAACCACCTTGTGTCTCCTTGTGACAATGAGATGCAAGGTAGGTGTTCCCTTCCAAAAAATGGCACTAGCCCTGTCGCGCCATATTTACCTATTGATGCAAAAACGACGCTAACCAAGGAAACAAACTTAAAAAATGTTGTTAAGTCCAATTAGTGTCAAATTTTAACACCGGGTCAGACCAGGAGTTAAAAAGAGGCCCACACACCACCACTCAAAGGAAACACAAAGAAGGAGATCTGGAAACCTCCAGGACAGCATGGAAGTGGTACTGCTCCAGCTTGGCCCACACCGCAGATGTCCACCAAGACAGCAGGTCCCTCCACATCACCACAGCAACCCCAAATACCACCACAGCAGCCACAAAGGCAGTGCAGAAGGCAGGAGAGTATCTTCAGACAGTGGACAACCATCCTTAGACTGAGGGAACAAGATTAGATCCATATGTACAGGCTGAACTGAGAGTCCATTGTATGCTTGCTGCACCATAGTGCGCCACACATCACAGCAAGGGTGCAAACTCCTACTAACATACCACCCATTACCAAACTCCTCGCTATCCTCCATATGCCAGTGTCTGGACCTTTTCAGATAACGGGTGCACAAGTGGCTGGTATCTCCCAGCCATGCTTCTCGGTCCTTCTAACTAAGGTCCTGGACGCTATCATACACCTCACACCCAAACACATCTGCTTCTCAAACACCTGGGATCTGCAGCAGGAAACCAAGCAAGGTTTCTATCAAATTGCTGGGTTTCAGCATTTGCTGGGTGTAATGGACTGCACCCATGTGCAACTAGTGCCACCTGCAGCAACGGAACACCTATATAGGAACCACAAGCACACACATTCAATCAATGTACAGGCCATCGTGGACCACCGTGGGCTCTTCACCAACATCCTTGCTAAATATCCCGGCAGCGTCCATGATGCATACATCTTTTGCCATTGCACCATCAACGAGCGATTCCAGGATGGTCAGTATGGCAATGATCTACTCATAGATAGGCCACCATATCAATCATAACACACACAACACACCAACCACCTAGGACAAGTAAGACATTGTGTTGCAGACATACAAATACAAAATTATCTGCTATTAAAGACCATGGTGCAGAATCATGAGAAATGGTGCAGCACCTACTCCAGTGCCACCTCACATGCACCCCTAGTTCTCCCTAACACCACCATGTCCGTTAAGTATGACAGAAACAGTCCAATATGGTACAGAGTTTGTGATTTTTTTTTAACAATCATGGATGCCATATAGGACTCGGTAGGAGTATAGAGGACATACCTGACCTAACATGCACCATACTAAGGGACCCGTGTGAAAAACAGCTGTGCCCCCTCCCAAAGTCTTCACTGTGCAACTGTTGAAAGTGTCTGTGAGAAATCATGTATTGGAAGCTAGGAGATACTATTGCAACAAAATACATCATCCTATTAATGTATGATGCACACCCTCGTACACTTGATGGCTGCCACAAGCATTGTCTGTCACAAAGGGTGACAAAGTGCCACACTGCATGCGTAGTGCCACACGGTACCATGGACACCACAGTCTGGCTTTGTTGGACAACTATGGTGTCTCAACATCTGACACCACTGTGATGCAAGGTGTCGGTAGGTTCCATCTAACAATGGAACACTGGTTCAAATATGGATTACACAACAAATCTTCCTAATTTATAACAATCATTTTGGGATCAACATTAAAATTCCCAGACCCTTGAGCCACTACCTAAGATTGTCATGTCCATCAACACAGTCCAATGAAACCATTTCACAAGAACAGAAACATACATTATACCACATGCAAGTCTGTGTCACATACATTATACCACATGCAAGTCTGTGTCACCACTCTCCAACTAAAACTAACAACTGCTATGGTATGTCATAAACCACGATCAAGCTTTACCAACACAACTTCTCTCTTTCCTTTGCAGCTGATCAAGAGTACGGCATATAGCCATGGGTGATTACTCCATTTGCCAATCTCACAATGGTGTAAACGTGAGCCTATAGTGGGGGGCACAGGAAAACTCGCAACGTGGTGAAGAGGACATTTGGGCTCCTGAAATTATTCCTGGCCCTGACAGGAGGAAGTCTCTTGCATACTCAACCACTCATTTGCAAAATAATTCTGGCATGTGCAATCCTCCACAACATCTATGTCAGAACAAATATTCCCTGGGATGACCAGGTTGATGTCCCCAAAGATGAGGAGGATGATAATGGAGCAGATCATTTGGAGGGGGAAGAACAGAACATTGCTGCAGGAGTTCGCAGGAGACTCCACATTGTTGAGAACTTCTACACATAGGCCCTCATTCCGACCCTGGCGGTTTCAAACCGCCAGGGTGGAGGGCAGAGGAAGCACCGCCAACAGGCTGGCGGTGCTTCCTGGGCTATTCTGACCGTGGCGGTAAAGCCGCGGTCAGAAAAGGGGAACCAGCGGTTTCCCGCCGGTTTACCCCTGGCCCAGGGAATCCTCCATGGGACTCCGACCCCCTTCCCGCCATCCTGTTCCTGGCGGTTCACTGGCATGGGCAGTGCAGGGGCCCCCTAACAGGGCCCCATGAAGATTTTCAGTGTCTGCTTTGCAGACACTGAAAATCGTGACGGGTGCCACTGCACCCGTCGCACCCCTGCAAATCCGCAGGCTCCATTCGGAGCCGGCTTCCTCTTTGCAGGGGCTTTCCCGCTGGGCCGGCGGGCGATCTTTTGGTGATCGCCCGCCGGCCCAGCGGGAAAGTTGTAATGACCCCCGCGGTCATTTGACCGCGGTTATTGGTGTTTGGGCGGTTTCCGCCCGGCGGGCGGTGCCCGCCGCCCGCCGGAGTCGGAATGACCCCCATAGTTACTATACTAAAAAATCACATTGTAAATAGCACAAATAAACTACTTTGCACCTGATTCTCCTTGGTCTACTCATTCTCCACTACATATACCATTGGAATGTGACTCAAACCTCGGTGAGCAGGTAAGAAACACAAAGGTGACAAGTATGGTATCAACATTGTTTGTGATGTAAGATGGTCTACTGCTTCCATCTAACATATCAGGGACACACAATTCACGGGCATGTGACTCCTGAAGGCCTAGATCCATGCACCACTACATATATTGTGCCGTCAAGTGGTCAAGGTGCTCATACCTAGCCCATTCACCACAACAATACCATGCCTAACAGTTTGTATGCAATGGGGGCACACATAAGGTAGGGGGTGTCAACAAATGTATTTTAGGTAATGTAGGAACAGAACACTGTCACAGCTCATGGTGATTGCAGCTTTGCCTGCATGGTACATGTGTGACAAGGGCGGGATATCATTGGGAACTATGAACCTTCAGAAATTGTCCAGGGATTGTAACCAATGTCCAATGCTGAGCCTGCACAGTTTATCCATGGGATAATGTCCTGGCACTGCCATTGGGCACATCCCTGACACATGGTGGACTGTACCTCACGTATGGCAAACACACGTTGGCTGTGGAGTGCTCAATGGGTTGCCAGACAAAATAAGAAGCTATGGGTGCAGAATCACTATCCAAACACATGACCCATTGTCAGGGTCTAAGGATTTATTGGGACAATGCACCACCAAATATTTCTCTTTGTCTAAGTGTCTCACACTCACTATATAAGTGAGGTGCACACTTGTCACACAAATCTGCTGCCTTGACACATGCCTAGACAAATCCAGATAAACATGTGAAGACTGATGTACGGGTGTGTGTCCTAGGTAGCAATGGGTTTATCAGTATCAACAATGCTTAACATGTGTCAGCATGTTTACCTAGTATGCTCCGTATAACAACATCACACAGCACATAGGAAAACATGTCATTCATTGTCACTCACATAACAGAACAAGTGCATGGTAGCAACAGTAACAATTTCTCCCATACCTTTTTTGGGCTCCAACATCGCAGTCAGGTGTGGGATGTGCTACTATGCCCAGCATTGTTAAATAATGTCTGAGACACAATATCAAACTGAGTGGGAGTAGACCTAGCCATATATGTTGCATTTAGCTAATGAACAGTACTGAGATGATTTCACACCTCTACATCATTCAGTCATGGTAATAGTTACCTAGGTTGTGGCATGCTGGAAGAAATATATACCCATGTTCAATGGGTGCAATGTAGGAGACAATACATACCTTACCAGTAATGCAGGAAAACATGGAGACAGGAGACACATAGACCAATACTGGGTGTACAACACATCAATGTCTACATTTCAACATTTAACATATGTACAGAGAGGGTGGCAAGGTAAGTACATAACCCAGTCATGTTTGCCACTTGCTTACCATGATATTTGCCCATCGCGTGCCACTATGACAGGAGGCAGTGACAGACTCCACCATCTGTAACCTGCCACGTTTCCAAAACTGAAGTCACATCAGATATACAAGTCTTAAAAAAGCTGTCCATAGAAATAATGAGACATGTTCAATAAACCCACATACCACTGCTCTGGCTACATCAGTGTATAACCTTGTGAGGGGCCTGATGCAGGTGCACAGGGGGCTGAGTAAACTGGAGCACCATTAACCTGTCCCTTCACATGCGACCATGGGTTTGTGTTGCCATACAAACTCACACAGTGGTGATGATGAGTAGGCTGGCATCTATGCCAGACTGCAACACTGCTACACATTGGTATGTGGTATGCCATTGTATGTGACAGTCATAGAAAACATGATGTGGACAAATGTGAGTGCCCAGTTGGAGGAATGCACATATATCTCAGCACACATGTACCACTATAATGGCTCAGGCATGGTAATGTGAATGGATTCTGAACAAAAGGTAACCTAGCACAAAAATAAGGGCTATAGGTATCACAAAATCAGTGACTGAAAGAAACTACATTCACATGTGTTCCGACATATGGAAACATAGGTGGCACTGATGTGACTACATATGCATTTGTAAAACACCAACTTGTGTCTATGCAGGAAAATAGTAATGTGAGGTTTCACATCCCATGAACACACCACTGTCATCACATATTACAGAAATTACACAACACATATCTTTATACACACACAGCTCATGCCAACTTTCACTAACTCATGTGTTCATAACATCTCCTGCAACTAAGATGCATGGGGAACCAAATGGCACACGTGTAGCAGAGCAACATGTAGTAAAATCCAACAACACACCCCAAAGTGGGCACACATGCACACGCAAATTGCCAGGAGTTACGTGAAGTCAATGCAGTCCAAGTCCACTGAATAATCTGAGTACAAATAGTCATGGTTACCATGTGTTGGACATAGGCCATCATATATATTGTGTTGTAGGTATGCGTACATTTGTATCTCAGACGTAACAATGCAATACACCCACAAATTAGTATTCATTCACATATGTATGCACATAGCACACATGTGCCAACATGTATGTGGACACAGTGTAGCTACACATGCACATATGCACAAGGTATGAGTGATCGAATGCAGCAGACTCATAAACAAACTTATAGGTTCAACATACCTATGTCATCATAATCACATTCATGGATAGTGACGCACATGCAACATTGTAGCACAGTCCATGTGACATGGTAAGTGAATCAGGATGCACTCAGGGACTACAATGCTAAAATCCACGCAATTCAGTCATGCGTCAAAACAAATGATGCAAACGCATCAAGTCCACACTGCAACATAAGTAAAATTATGCTTGGGCCCGAGCGGCAATTACATGTTCACATGACTCTTAACGCACCACGGTGAAAAATCTACACATGACCGCCATGCGTCAAACTTTTTCACGCATACGCATTTACCATACAATTCCCATAAACTAAAAAATGTCTACCACAGACAATTTCACGCTAAAGGTGAGAAAAACGACGCATGACTGTCCTGCATTTAAAAAAACTACGCATGACTGGAAATGTGACGCATACGCACAGGAAGTGGATGAAACAAGACATCCTGCCTGCAAACATGGTACAGTAAGTTCACTTTCACTTCACAGTCTTTTTGTCTATGACTGTGTTAGGGTGTGTGGAGCTGGTGGTGTTTTGGAGTGTTTGTAGTGTTTATTGTGCTGTGTCCTCTAGGTGTTATGTATTATTTGTCTTTAAACATGTCTTTTGCATTGTAAGTGCACTATTTTTGTCTCTGTATTGTAGGGTGTTTGTCTGGGGTAGTATAGTTGTTGGTGTAGTTTGGTTAGGTGTTAGGTATATTTATTTTTTGGTTTGGGTGAACTGCATTTGCAGTCCGGTATGTCTGGGAATGGGAAGATAGCGTGGATGTCTGCTGATGAGCTGGAGGGGGTGTTTTTCTGGTTTGTCCAGCACTACCTCCCCATAATGCTGCAACTGGGTAGCCGTGTTATTCTTTGCTACCCCACAGAAGCAAGGCAGCTGCGATGGGGCAAGGTGCTTCACCACCTACCATGGATCTTTGGGACAGGAAGGAACGACCACCAACTCAAGCATCACTGGGCAGATCCCGTTACAAGGGAACAGGATCTGCTGGGTCATCTGGGCATAGAGATTGGTAGAGCAGTTGGTAAGTGTCCCATTTCCATGCAAAGTCCTTTCTTTGGCATGCGCAGGACAGTTGCAGATACAGTTGAGTGCTGCATGTAATGTTTGTGGATCTGGACATGTTGTATGCTACCTGTATGAAGAGTCCCAGCGCTACTTTAGGCCTGCAATTCAAATGTACAATAATGAAGCTGATGAGGGGCGGATGTACCATTTTCTCTGCGCAACCAATACAAAGTGTTGTGATGCGTGCATAATGCAACTCGGTAATGAGCAGCACCAAATGAGGCATGCGCCATGCAACATGTATGGAAGAGAGTCCCAAAACCTGTTTGGGAGGCAAATGTATAATCCAGTAAGTAAAATGAAAAATCCCTTATTTAATTTTTTCATGCACTCTGAACGGCTGCTGACAGTAGGTGTGATATGGGGGCATATAAGTATACAAGATGGGCCCCATGTACTCAGCAGAAGTCATGGTGATCTGTTACAACTCCTGCTGAGTACATCATTTATCTACACATAAATAGATGCATTTGGACCCTACCTACAACATGCTGTGCCTTAATTCTATTTAGCCACGCACATGGCAGGGGTAAGGGGTGCACTGAGGTCCACAAGGACTGTATAGATGCAATTGGTGCTGCACCACTGTTGTTCTGTCCGCCTCTTTGGTTCATTGGCCAAGACCATGTAAGGGAGCTTGACCATGCACTGGGTACAGACTGCTAGCACTTCCCTGTTCCAGCTCATTGTGTATCACATACACCCTATACTATGTCTATTACCACACACATGTGCAGGGTCAGTTCAACAGGCCTGCCACTTCTCACTGACAGTATCGGGCTGCCCTGCAATTGCTCCATCTCTGGCACATCACTCAGTAACCTGCACAAACAAATGCATCCTGGGACCATTGAGAAAGTGTGTCTGTGTTGAAGCATATTTCTTTGCCAATGTTCTTATCCCTCCCGGGACAAATAATGGTATACCATGGCAACAATGGCTGGCCACACAATGTGCAGGTAGGTACAGCTATCTTCACATGAGTAAACTCCCATAGCATTTTTGATTGTGTGTGTGCCTTGTGATGGCACATATTACTTACTATACTGGAGGATGTATCACAGCATTCCTCAACAACTTGAAATACCCACACAACACCTGGGCAGTAGTTTGTCAGTTTGCTGTGACAATAAGGTAGATGCCTACAACATCTGAGGAAGGCTCAAATGCTATGGGTGTCACAATGGGACACCATCGCAACAACCATTGCATGCCCCTCAGATGCACTATACAGTGTCAAGCAGTCCCATATAGTCATGGAGGTGCTAACAGACACATATAAATGGTGCAGTGAGAAGCACCACAGGAGTTTCAGGGACAGTGATGGTTTGTAGGTGCATGGGTCTACATTATCTGACAGTATGCGGGATTGACTGATCATAGATGTTTGTCAGTTGCTCTGATCTACCACTAGAATGACTTGCTCACTCAGCCTAACAAGTTTACAGTGAAAAATGTCGTCCATACACTGATATGTACAAATTACTCTAAGCAATGTTTTCCATTTATGTCTTGCAGGTGGACCTGTGTCCTACACCGTAGGAGAGGTTGCCAGATTTAAAGACCCCGATGCATCCAGTAAGTATCATCTTGTGCGTCCTATGTGCTAATCCAGGGTTTGGTGTGAATCAGTCTGAAGTGTGGAATGCTATGAAAGATGGTTTGCCTGACCAATTATTTGATATCCTTGGAGAATGTATGGTGTCATCATGCATGTTGGAATGCTGTGCAATGAGAATGGCTTGCTTGTAGTTCAAGGGACAATGTGTGCTGGCATGGAATTGTGTGAAATAGGAATTGTAATGGCTGGCCACACATTCATTGATGTCTACCATGATAGGTCTCAGGGCAGCTGTTTATGTACATAGCATGCCTGTTGACAACAGCACCATTGTCAGCACTGTGTGCCACACATAGCTTACATTTACTGACAAGATGTTACAGATGTGAGTTATATCTATAGAGGTCTTTAGGTGGCTTATGTAGGAGACACATACACCACAGGTGCCTCAGTACCCTTCAGATATAATGAGTCTGTAGTACTGCAGGGAGCCATATTGTGCTGCACAACAGTCAGTAGTGTACACAATTAGTAGACACCTCACCTCCAGATGGTTGTGGGAAAGGTCTGTTCATCATCATCAACACAAGCTTTATTCGGTTAACATAACCATCAAAGCATCATCATATTACAGTTCAATTACAGTTAAAATTTGAGAAAAGGAAAAAGAGAAAAGTATAGGAAAAAAGAAAAAACATAAATACATTCTTAAATCTCACAGATATTAAAATACTTACATATCTTCAATATTCATTCATAAAAGATTATTTAAGGAGCGACTTCTTATATGCCATGCAGCCACAAGGAACTTGCTTACTGCAAAAACTACAAATTTAGAAGTATCACTCTTTAAAATCCTCATTGCTGTACAGCAGTAATTCAGACCCAAGCCTTGATAAATTGAACGGATCCATTTTGATCATGGAATAGAATAGGCATGACAAAAAAACATGAAGTGTTCCACCGTTTCTGGCCTCCCATAACAAGCTGGACATAGTTCAGATAGTGGAGTAGACCCCCAGCTTCTTGATAGGGACAACAACGGTAGACTCCCAAAGCAGAAACTAGCATACAGCCCCTTCCCCAGTAGATCATGTATAAAATCTAAATATGGTTCATACTGAGGAAACCACTTGAAGTCAATAAATGAATTAGTCAAACGACCATTGGATTTGCTACAAATTAACCCACTTCTTACATAGGACCAATAAGTTGTTTTCAGAATGGTGCTATGTTTTTTGTTTCAAGCATTGTGGGTTATCCCAGAAGCTTGCCAATCCCAAAATATAAAACCATTTTGACACGTGTTTAATCCATAGGATGGAAGTCACATTTGGTCTTTTTAAAAGATCGACAAAAGAATCTCTATATACAACTAATTTGGGGACAGTCCATATCCGTATCCAGCAGAGTAATGGTCTTAGGACTATCGTATCCATTATACGATTGAACCCAAGATCCAAAAGCATTGGAATTAAAGGTGTGCTGCGCGGGCATGCTATTACAGCACTAGCGAAGTTATTTTCTTCCACAGATCGGCTTTTACAATCACAAAAAAACCATATTTCAGCACCATAGGCAGCCGCTCCCTGCGCATTTGCCAAATAAATTTTTATAGCTGGAGATACGGCTTTAGATACCGAACTCCTATAAAAGCGCAGGATAGAGGCTGCTCTATTCAGGAGAAGCCCCACACTTTTACTAATCTGATCTTCCCAATGCAAATTACTTGATATCCTCACACCTAGATAGTCTATTGAACTGACCCGATTCAATGGAGTTCCATCTAGATTAATAGTACATCTCCTACTAGAACCTTGGCTAAGCACCATTAATGTGGTTTTATTAACATTCAACTCCAATCCATAGTCCTTACAAAAAGATTTAAAATGATCAACAAGAATTTGGAGTTCCATAGGGGTCTTAGAAATGAGAAGTGAATCATCAGCAAAAAGTAAAATAGGGATCTTCTGAGCATTCAGTGTTGGGGCGTCATTTTGACAAGCAGACAGTAGGTGTACCACATCATTAATAAATAAGGTGAATAAAATAGGGGCCAAGACACAACCCTGACGTACTCCCCTATTAATGGGGATTTTATATGTCAACTCTCCTTTGTCACCCCATCTCACTTGCGCATAGGTGTCCTCATGTAGACGCCGTAGGAGATAGACTAAATTAGATGGGATTTTCAACCTGTATAATACTTCCCATAGTTTCTCTCTCGGGACAAGATCAAAGGCTGATCGTAGGTCCACAAAAACCACATATAAAGATTGCTTGGCGAGAACTACATACTTCCAATATAGAAGCACCAATCTGAACACTTGATCTATTGTGCTAGTTTTAGGATGAAAGCCTGCTTGCAATGGGGAAAGAACCTGTTGATCTTGTACCCAACTTAATAGTCTCTCCAGAAGCTGTTTAGCAAAATTTTTCTGAAAGTCATCAATGAGACTAATAGGTCTATAATTGGCGGGCAAATTTGCATTAACTTTTTTATAAATGGGGATTATTTCAGCACCTTTACAGGTGCTCGGAATTGCACCACCTGCAGCAATTTTGTTCGAAATCAGATTTGTGTACCAAGACCAAATGATTGGATCAGATTTATATAGATCTCCCGGTATCTTATCAGGGCCGGGGGCCTTACCAGATTTTAAGGAATTTATTGCAGCTAAAGTTTCTTCTAAGGAAAAAAAATGCAACCCACAGGGGTATGGGTGTCCAATCTAGGTACATCAGAGCAATCACTAAGACTTGATGGTAATAAAGGAGCTAGATCGACAATGAGACAATAGCAAGTTGGAAAATTAGGGGGAGCGGCATAAAGTCTGGTGAAATGAGTCACCCAAAGCTCAGGTTGTATATGATTTCTAAAGCTACTCCTGCTCCATCTTTGTCTTTTAGATAATAGCTCCCAAAATAACGAATTCTTATCAGATTTAGTTGCAGCAAGCAAATCTTGCCAAATAGAATCTTCCCATACCTTTTTTGCTTGTATTATAGCCTTCTTATATATACATCTAGTTAACTGGATCTCCCTCAAGGAACCATTCGTAATTGCAGTTTTTAACGTGAGCCTTTGCACAATCCTCATTGAACCATGCACTGGTGGTCGTCTTATTAGCAACAAAATATGTAGGGGAATTATTTTTATAGAAGAAGCTCTGTAATTTTTTCAACAGTGGTTTGTGAATACCAAGAATAGGAATATTGTTAACTTCATATTCTTTATAAACTGCTATCTCTTCAGTGAATAGTTTATAAATCCCACTTATTGAATTGGGGTTAGACAATACCTTCGTCCAACACACTCTTGTAGAATTATTACTCAACAGTGGGATAGAACGACCGTGCGTTGATCATGCAATGATCTCCTAAACAAGGTGAGAAGCAAGGGATTATGATCGCTCTCACAGCGGGGTTCCACCTTCATGTCTTTTAATAGGTGCACCAACCTAACATCCACTAAAATGTGGGTGCCATGTTTAAATCAGAAGGCGTACGTCCGTTACAGGCCCTATGTCCATGTTTTAAACATAATGTGGCTAACTGATAGGCCACATGAGAAGAGGTACGTTGACAATTCTTCATTAATTGCGGGATTCCCCACAATTCATCTTCTTCTTCCGTCAATCCGTTATTCAAAATAGAGGGTTCAAAGGTGCAATTCAAATCACCTGCTATTACCAAGAAAATTGAAGGGTGCAAGAAATCCAAAAGTTCAAGCAGTTGGGCTAAAGTCTGGGACTCAGATCTCCGAGTGGCAGAGCAAGCGTAAACTTTAAATAAAGCAATCTTAAAATCCTGATGGAATGTAAGTTGGACTCCCAATATATCCACTGAATCTATTTTTAATACTGAATAAACACATTGTAATTTCTTATTAAATAGCATCAATATCCCTCCTTTTGCACGACCTAGACCCTTCTCTGAGGGTTCTACTGGGATACTGTATGTTGTATACCCTGGCATAAAAATCTGTTCCTCAGCCCAGGTTTCCTGGAAAAGACAGACATCCTGGCAATTAATATAGGTAGTCCACTCTGGGTCTCCCAATTTCCTGCCAAGGCCCGCTAGATTCCATGACATTAAAGATATCTCAGCATTGGCCTATTCAGTTCCAGGGGTGGGAATGACAATCCCCTCAGAGTGAATAGCCCTATTAGCTACCCTCAAAGACACTCCAGATTCAGCATTCAGTCATTCAGTGACTACCGGTACAAGGGCGATTTTAAGTTCTACGTGCAATTTACAATCTAATGATTCCATTTCCCATGGAGTGAATACAAGGTGGATCTAAAACAAGACTAATACCAGTCCCTCTCGAAGATCTTAGATGGTGTGTGCGTACTTCAAAGTCCATAAGTTGCTCTACCAAAACCCTATCAGTGAAACAAACAGAAATAAAATAAAAATTTGACCCCGAAACACTGCATCTATCCACCTTTAAAATATCAGAACGAATGACTGAAAGACAATTGCATTGGGTGCGTAGCCAATGGATGACTTTATTTATCAGAGACTCATGATTCTCAAAGGCACCTGACGCTATCTTAGGGACATCAATCATATAGATTGTGCTCTCTTTGCATCCCGTTCCCATACTCTGAACATATTGAGAAGTAGTATCAGTATGAGATTTAGAAGGATGGGAAGGAGATATAGGCAAACCAGCCACCTTACCAGGGAATTGAGGGGTAACTTCCCTTCTGGGTTCATGGACGATAGAACCTGGCTGAGCAGCAGTACATGTATAAGATCCCCAGTGATTCCTATTGTTGAAGGCTCCAATATGCCCCCTCCTTACATTAGCAGGTATTGGTTGATTAACCTCAATGCAAACTGTAGATGGATTATCTTGTGGCGGGGGCCCAGCTGTCACTAAAGGGGAAATATTAGTTTCCAACCCTGAGCCTGATGGTGCGATGATCCCACCCCCACTTGCCTCCCCATTAGACTGCTGGCATCTACAGCTGCTCTTCTGTACGAATTTCTCCTTCACAGTTTCCATTAATAGTAACACCAGGGTCTTTACCTCATCCACTTTCTGAAGACCAGAACTAGATCAATCCCCTTGCTCAGCGGATGCGGGCCACCTAAATCAGGGGGAGAGGAGTTCAAAGTAATAGTGTCGGTTACAGTTCCAGATAGAGGAATTGTGATACAAGCGGGAGGATCACCATCCTCTATTAGTGGCTCAAACCGGTTTGAGCAGGGAATATTAGGGACAACCCTAACCACAGGGCTTAACGGAAGGGTAAAAATCTTGGAGCCCTTGGATAAAACCTCCCTCTGGCATGCCAAAGTGCCCAAGGTGCTAAAAGATATTACAGAGGGAGAATGGGAGGAAGTCCCACAAGGAGCATGAAGGGCCTCACTCGTAGTGAGCTCAGCAGAAGGATAAGTTATTTACGTCCTCTTCCTCCTTGTAAACATTTCAGGAATTTTCACCTTCATAGATACTCCACTCTTATTAGACAATGGATGAGAATTACACTTTAAAATGGCCTCAACCTCTTCGAATAATAGATCGATTGCTTGTAAAGGGTTCAAGTCTTTAGTCGTACCCAAGCTTACTTGATTACTAGATCGTTTTTTAGTTTTTTTTATACCACTCAGAGGGGCAGGGACATCTGTGGCTTTCCGTTTCCCCATTATAAACAATAGAAACAAATAATAATAAGAAGAAGAATAGGTCCTAAAGTGCTAGTTAAATAATCCTCAAATGCTCTTACTTCTCATGAACGGGGGTGAGCCCTGCCCAGCCTCTGTCGGGCGATGACAGGCGAAAGCGGGCCCGTCTTGGCCGGTCTTTGCCTGGGCATGCGCCCAGACATGTTGCGCGCGCGTCCCACGCAGCGTGAGGAGCGCGCTGCTCTTATGTCCCAAAATGAAGAAGAGGAACCTGGGGGATGCAGTCCCACCCCGGGCTGGTTGTTAGCAAAGGGCGTCTCACCTCACGTTCACCACAGCGTCCGCGCAGCCTGAGGAGCGTGCTGCTCTTATGTCCCAAAATGAAGAAGAGGAGCCTGGGGGATGTAGTCCCACCCCAGGCTGGTTGTTAGCAAAGTGCCTCTCACCTCACGTTCACCACAGTGCCCCCAGGTCTGTTATTCTTCCTACACCAGATCTCTTCAGTTTTTACAACATGGTCCTGTCACCATGATATTTGTGAGTGATGTAGGTCACATCACATATGCATATGATGTGAATGCTGTGTGCGTACCTGGTACTTTGATGAAGTCTGACATAAATGTGCAAATGATGTACAGTGTTTCACGATACTGTTGCAGCACCCAGTGCAGTGCCACACTAACTGGGGGCCTAAGGGCACCCATACCACCACCATGTGTGTGCCGTTTAACACATGTAGCACTACATAGCACAGTGTAGGGGGCTTTAGTTCTGTACTTTGATGTACAGCTCAGGCTTTGGCCAAACTTTCTGGGAACATTGCATCAGTTGTACATGTGGGCACATCGTGGGCAATGGCTTGCCCACTTGTAAAGTATGCTCAGGCCAGGTCTTACACCAGGACACATGAATGTTGATTTACCAAACCTTATAATAGCAGGTGGGAAGTTACCAGACCCTCTATCATATGGCCCACACCTTGCCTCTGTGATGACTGGGCAAGCCTTGATATTTCACCAGGGGTGTCCAGGTGATGGATTGCATGCACAATCCTCCTTATGCACAGGGAAACAGGAAATCCAGACTTGTTGGGGCACGTGATCCTCACAAGTTAGAAGACACAAATGTTGATCATGGACAATTTTGCCCAGTCAGCTCTGGGCCCTGTTGGTTAACAATGGATTGCCATCATCCCAGTGACATGTACATGATGCTGTTGATAGCTGGTAGGAAATAGTCATAGATGAGGAGTAAGGGATTGTTGAGGAATGTTTGTTGGACTGTAAGTGTTATTTGCATTTGCAGTGTACATTAAATGTCTGTACAACCTCTACCCAATGCTGATGCTTGATTCTCTTCATTTTTCAGTTGCCAATGTGACACAACAACAGAAGCGAGCTTTCCACAAGAGGGCCGAACGCTACTGCCACATAATGGAGGTTGAAACCGGATACCGCCCAATGGGCATGAGAAGTGAGCAAGCATGAGGGGAATGGCATGGTGAAACTCCACAGCAGTCACACAAGGATACTGAAGCAAAGTCATCAGGAGTGCAGGGGGCCACAGCTGGACCAAGGCCCTCCACGTCAGCTGCACCAGTAATAACCCAGCCACCAGTTCAGCCCCCTGCAACAGTAGTCCCGAGCTAGTTTGAACAAGACATGAGAAGGCACATTGGTAAGATTTTAGCCAGACTTAAAAAATCAGAGGAGGAATCATCAGAGAACTGGAGGATGTTGTGATACATCATGAAGAAGATTAAGAAAAGCAGGAAATAAACTTTTTTGTGTTGTACAACCTCCCAGTTCCTTCCCCTCACTTTTACTGTTTTACATAGTTTTATATTGGGTTTTAGATGTGTAGTTTTAGGTTATTGTAGGGTAGGCATAGGTTAGGTTAAGTATGGCGGGGGGTTCAACATGTTTTAATGTTGGGTGTTAGGTGGGAGTTCATTTGGGGTATTTGTGTTTAGAAAAATATATATAAAAATAATAAAATAAAAATACCAATAACATATATATTTGTTCAGACCATAGGTTAGGTTAGAGCATGTGTAGTCATAGTTTATGTTGTCCTACTTGTAGCTTGTCTCTTCAGGTGGTAGGGGCCAATGTTTAGAGTGTGGTGTTACACATGTACGATAAGTTTAGAATAGGTTAGATAGTTGTAGTTGTTAATTAAGTTTAGTTAGTATAGGTTAGTTTAGCATAGGGTAGGTTTAAGTAATCTTTGGAATTTTAATTGAGTGTATGGGGCTTCTCATGAGTACACTGGCCAAGTTGGATGAATGACCTAGGAGGTGCTTACTGTCTGGATTTCCCAGGTTTCCCATGTGCATCCGCTATGACCAAGGAGCTGTCAGAATGGCTGCTACACACTGTTTACTAGTGCATACATTTGCCATCCAGTGTTCCAGCCATTCACAATGTGTATGTATTCTTTATCCTGGACAGGTAAACATTGTTCTTCACCTGTCATTGGTGGGGTCCTGCAATTTCATTGTTGGCAAGTGTGGTACATCTGACAACCGGCAAATTTGGAACTGAATCTTGCAACACTGACAGGTGGCCATCACTGATAAGGTTAGCTTTTCCTGTTCCAAACAAATAATATGTACTGGTACTCTCATCTGGGTAAATTACCATTGATTTGGTTCAGAGCCATACATGCTGTATGTCTACTTCAAATGATATGGGTTAAAAATCATATAGTATACAAAGTAAGTTGGTTGTAGCCGACAACACCATCAATCAGCTTTCTCTTGTTCGGATCCTAGTGTGTGGCTTAGTGTCTTACAGTCATGCACTCATGTACTGATATTCTGTGCAAATTGGCATGGATTAACACAATGCTATCTTTTAGCTGACTAGATGGATTTCAGTAAACATAGAAATGCTACATGTGTACAAGGTGCTTTATTTAAGGTGCAATTGCAATTGTGATTTCTATACAATATCTATTTCACTGAGCTGCTCAGACCCCAGGAGGGCAGAAACCCGTCTAAGGGTTGGCAGCAGCTGGGGCTGCACTGCAAACCTCAGAGAGCTGGTTTGGCAGTACTGGGGGTCCATGGTGCAGGCCCCAGGATGCATGGGATTGGCCCCCCAATACCAGATTTGGAATGGGGGGGACAATTCCATGATCTTGGAGACCTCACATGGCCATATTCAGAGTTACCATTGTGAAGCTACATATATGTAGTGCGCACGTGTAATGGTGTCCCCGCACTCATGAAGTCCGGGGTATTGGCCCTGGACAGTGTGGGGGCACCTTTGCTAGTATAAGGGTGACCTCACACTTAGTAACTTTGCACCTAGCCTTCAGTAAATGAAGGTTAGACAAATAGGTGACTTATACGTTATTTAAGTGCAGTGAAAATGGCTGTGAAATAGTGTGGCCACTATTTCACTCAGGCTGCAATGGCAGTCCTGTAGAAAGGTTTGCCTCAGCTCCTTATGGGTGGCAAAAGAAATGCTGCAGCCCATAAGAATCTCCTGGAACCCCAATGCCTTGGGTACCTAGGGGTGGTCCAGTGTGCCAATTGGAATTGGACTATGAAGTCACTATACTATAGTGACTAATTTGGTAAGTAGAGAGAGCATAAGCACTGGAGTTCTGGTTAGCACAACTTCAGTGACACAGTTAAGCATTACTGACAACGCACACATTGGCCCACAAACTATGAGCACTGGGGTCATGGCTAGCAAGATCCCAGTGAGACAGGAAAAATATACTGACAAACAGGTAGAAATTGGGATAACATGCCAAGAAAGATGGTACTTTCCTGCAGTGTTGCTGTGGCACACCCACATGTTGCTGTGGCACGCCCACAGCAACACCCATTGCACTCCCCTTCCACCCAAAGGCCTGGGTGTGAAGGGGTGATATCTACAGGGTGGCATTAAACCACAAAAAGTGGCTTTACACCACCTTGTAAATACAGCACAGGGGCATTGCACCACCGGAGCATCACGAAAAGTGATACTCCAGTGGTGTTTGATGCTCATTAATATGCCCCTAGGTATTTTTGGACATATGTAGGTGTCCCAAGCGCAAACTGAGTGTAACTTTTCATGAGTCTTAGGTGGCCAAATGCCCCATATGTGCTAGGTGGCACAAAGCCACTTTTTGTGCCTTGTTGCCACCTTGTATATATGGCCCCTTCACACCCAGCACTTTGCGTGGAAGGTTTGTGCAATGGGTGTTGCTGAGGGCATACCATGGTAACACCATTGTGTTTTGACACTGCCTCAGAATTTGGACTATGTATGTATGTCTGTATGTATACCAGACACTGGGCAATACCTGACACCAGCCCAGGGGTGGGCTTAGCATGCCAAAATCTTGGAGTGATGCTTACATTTCTACTGGATGTCTTGTTTTTACTATGCGTGCTGCATTCTGCAGCACACAGAGTAAGAGCAAACTGCACTTAAGGTTTGTTGCTGTGCAGGATGGTATTCCTTCCTGCACATAAACATTCTCCCCCACAACACATCCATTCTTGCACTGTGGTGTAAGGGTGGCTGTATTGGTGCACAACATCTGATTTCCACTTGCACAGGGGGGTACACAGGGGTGCACGGTGTATTCGTATGTATATGGCGCACCCCTGCGTTTTTAAAATGATGGTGCATGATGCTGCCTAATTTTACACAGCAGCATGCACCATCATTTTCTGTTTAATCTAGCTCTCTAACTTGTCAAATGATTAGATTGCACCCACTTGTTCAGCTGCACACGATGTTCACGTACATGGACAATGAGTTTTATGCATTTTGTTTTGTGCCCATTCCCATTTGATGCATATGGTTGTGTGTGAATTGTTGTGGGTTCCCCCTGCATGGGTTGTGTTCCAAAGGTTGCAAGCTTTAGGGCAGATATTTCTCATTTGGCAGGGCTCAGGGCAGCTGCATGATGTGTTGCAGTACACTGCAGCAGTTTAGATATGCAGTGATGTGCCATATTTACTTGAATACAGTACATCCCTGCAGTTGCCCCTGCACCTGCACAGATTTGTGCACCCTGCACCAACACAGGCATTGTTGCAGCATGATGACTTGGTGCCTGCCTTGAAGTGATGATTTGTTCATGTTCAGGGAGGTGTTCCTTCCAGCACATGTACAAGCTATTTTTCTGAGATGGCATCTCAATGTGTGCTGCAAGATGCGGCACACATAAGTAAAGCAATGCAACATTGAGGAAGGGAAGCATTTTGGCCAGAGACACCTCTCTGACACCACCCCTGGGGTGCTATTGACTTCCGTCCTAGTCTCTGATGTCTACGTTGTGTTGGTACAGGGACTTTGACCATATGCAATGGGTGTTGTAATGGCACAGCCACACTATTTGCACGTGCCTACCATGCAATGTGGTGCTTATTTACATGGTGGAGTATAGCCATAGTGAGTGGCCTATGTTGATGTTGTGTATATGTTGGTGTGCATTGCACAACCAAAGCGTCAGTACATGTGTGGCTTGAGTGAGGATGGTGCGTCTTGGATCAGGGCCTATGTGCCCGATGCAACACTTTAGAATGCGTTGAGTGTGTCCTATGTACCTCCCCCTTCTGCCATTAGTGAAGTTCCTGACATCCCCCCTGCACCTTACCCTGCATTTGTGGTGGTTCCTGGTAGTCTGCACTGACCTGTCCTGCGATTCAAGTGACCAGCTTCTCTGGGATGATCGCTGCAACCATCTCCTCCAGCTCATCCAGGTCCTCCTCTGGTGCAGGGCTTCCACCTCCAGTCTGCAGTGCTGCTTCACGGTTCCTGGCAAGTTTCTTCTTAGTCCTGCACTTGCAATCATGCCAGTGCTTCTTGACCTCAGTGACAGTCCTCTTCACTTCAGCAACACTGTTGATCTTGTACACTATTTGCTGCCATATTTTGTCTCTACTACCAACTGGCAATTTGGAGGTGACGAAGAGCTGGTGTTGGTGCTCCTGCACCTCTCTGACCAGGATGTCATGCTCCTCCTCGCTAAAGAGACACTTGCACATTTCTTCTCCTTCTCCTGTGACTTTTCTGGACCCTCCTAGCTGGTACCTGGGTGTTTGGGGTCTCCCTGGGGTCTCTCCTGGGCTGATGATTCCATCTTCTCTTGCAATTGCACTCTTTCCTACTTTTGCATTTTGATTTGACATTAATGTGGTCAAAAAATTGGGCTAACACTTTTGTGACATGTTTACATGCCGCAAAACGGTGTAGCACCACTTTTGCAGCATTAACTTCATTTTTCCTTACTGCATTGCTCAGCTGTTAGCACCTTTTTTTACGCTAAGCTTTCCTTAACGCCATCCTACGTAATTTCATAAATATGGCACAAGGATGGCGCTAAGGAATGTCGCTAGCTCGCATTCATAAATATGACGCACAACTAAACCTGCTCAGTTGTGTGTCTTTTTTCATAAATATGCCCCTAAGTGTCTACAGTGAAGTGAGCACCAAGAGTCCTAAATTCACCTTTCACCAGGAATCTAAATCAGAACTGCTAATACTGCTTTTGTATTGGCAATTATGAATTTATTGTTACCTTGCACCACTTTAAGCTTGCACCATATTTTAAGTTTATTGACAGGTGTTTTTAATTGTACTTACCACTCTCTGGTCCATCGTGGCAGTAGACCGTTCGATGTGGAGTCAGAGCACTGTCGTGGTATTTCTTGTGGGCCCACTGGACTGCTGCCATTTTGGACGGGTTGGTGGTTTAGAAGCAGAGTGCCTTTACTAGGCAGGGCACGGACGCGCTGTGCTCAGGTAAAGGGCGCACCAGAGCCAAGCCCATCTGCACCTGTCTGCGCCTGTACAATGCCATACGCCAGGACCCTTGTCCTTTTTTTGGTTATTATTTCAGTTCCAGGTCCAGCTAGACACCCGAGCACCATGGCAAGCTTTACTGCCCTGAAGTACTCCTTCTCAGAGTTACTCCAAATACATGTGAACCTTAATAATACTAACAGCCCTTTCTGGTGCTGTAGTCAGCACTTCCCTGCTGTAGAGGTCAGACCGCTTGAAAAATGCACAGATTTTCTCCTTTGACATCTGTGTCTCTTTTCCATCTCTCCCACATTAGCTAAGACAACTTCTTTGGATGTTTCCAACCAGGATACAAGCTCCTCTTCCTCTCTAAATATAGATGAACTATACTGCAATATCAGGTCAATGGCCAAACATTCTGTAGAAACATGGGATCTTATCACAACCCTCTCTCCCAAGGTATGATTCTTCACTGAGACCTGGTTGATTGCCACAGCACTCCTGGGCATCTCACTAGCCATTCCAGAAAACATACTTTGGTTAAACCTGATGGAGGGGAGGCCTGACGGAGGTGTGGAGATCACCTTCCATGACTCTCTTCAAGTACAAATGGTAGATACCTTACTCCATGATTGGATTGAGATATGCATTTTCAAAATCTCAATCTCTGCCACCAACTGCTGGAGGGGAGTGTTGGTTTGTTGCCCACATGGTGGTAAGAAAACCTTTAGCCAGTCACTAACCAACTGTATCTCACCTCCTGTCCTGCAGCTAAAAAAATCTTACTTCTAGGGTAATTTAGTTTCCATGGATAAAACACTGAAGATTTAGAAGTAAAACAATTGTTATCAGACATGGAAATTTTGGGGCTCAAACAAATAGTGATTGGACCCACTCATAAGGAAGGACATACCCTAGACCTTATTTTCACTAATGTTATGAAGTTAACAAGTGAAACCCCATTGCCTATTACTTGGTCAGACCATCACATGATTAAATTTCAGATCCCCCAAAATAAAGCGTCTGCCAAGCCCAGGAAAGAGACAAGTAGCCCAAGCCGATCTTTGAAAATGATCTCTTCTGCCTCGTTCTCCGAGATCTACAGGCCTATCACTATCACTTCACAAACTGACATCAATATGGCTTTGGTTGCATACCACAACTCTCTTATGCTGATTGTTGACCAGGTCACCCTTTTCAAAAATTATTCACAGATAAATTACACTCAGAAAAGTCAAAGTGTAAACGGCTCAAATACAGACAGCACCTAACAAAATCCCCTAATGCTAAAGAAGCCTATATCCACTGCTGAACAATTAACACAATCAGCTCAAAGTAGCTCATAAATCCTATAAAACAGCTACTATTGACCAAGCTGGAAACTCCACAAAGGAACTTTACAAAGACTTGAATACCTTTGTAAAGTCATAGGCCTGTGGCCGCATTATCCCTGCCTATCAAAAACAATGTGGCTCTCTGGCAGACATTTTTGATAATAAAATTAGCATAATTTATAGGAATTTTCCAATCTACTGGGAACCGCTTGTAAAGGAACCTGATTTTAGTCACCCTCCCCCAAACTCTATCAATGTTATGGGCAATTTCAAATTATGGCCCATATTTATACTTTTTTAGTGCTGTATTTGTATCGTTTTTGATGCAAAAATATCGCATACTTCCAAAATACAATTGTATTTTGTAAGTTTGCGCCGATTTTGCGTAAAAAAATGATGCAATTGTGGCACTAAAAAAGTATAAATATGGGCCTATGTTCTCTAAAGCAGGCACAGAAGATGTTGGACTTAGGCAAATCTGGTTCCTCTTGAACCTCTGTGCCCCCAAGATAACCTTCTGTTTAGCCAATTCCTTTGCACCATCAGTAACGTCACTTTATAATCTTTCCATAACCTAAGCCAACCTTCCAACTGAGTGGAAATGCACCTAAGTATCTCTGATGCTTAGGAAGCCCTCTGCCAATCTGGAGGTCCTCTGTAACTACTGACCGATCTCTCTGTTCAGTTTGCTAGGGAAAACTTTAGAAAGGTACATCAATAAATGGCTGGCAACTTTCCTACAAAAACATAAGATCTTAGACCCCCCTCCCAACTGGGTTTCAGAGAATTACACAGCACAGAGACTGCACTAGCGGCAGTCACGGATACCATTAGACCATCACTAGATGCAGGTGCCCTGGTCATGTTGGTACTACTAGATCTATCTGTCGTCTTTGATACGGACTCACACTCTATTCTCATCCACAGACTGTGGGGGTCATTACAACATTGGCGGAAAAAGGCGCTTACCGCCGTGCAGAAGACCGCCAACACACCGCCGCGGAAATCCGCCACAGCTATTGTGACTCACAGCACGGAATCTGCAAAAATTCAGACACCCACACGAGTCCGCCACACCAAAGGTCAGTGATAAACTGGCGAAAACAAAACCTCCACCGTCACGCCAACAGAAATACGGCCACACTATCACGACACACTAATCCACGCGGTGGCCTTTCAACTGCAGTATTCCATTGGCGGTACACACCGCTGCACTCAAAATACACACACACACATACAAAACAGCCACATTGGACAATTCAAAATACACGCACCTGATACACATACACACACCACTCCCACACTTCCAATACAATATAAAACAAGCACCTACATCACCCACAAACCCCTATGACAACAATTGAGAAAGAAGCAAAGAGAGAGACACCACCATGAACAATAATAGCATCCACAGGCACACCAGACCATCACCCACATAACTTCCATGCACCTCACACAACACCCCACTACATATCAGCACACTTATCACCACACACACCACCCCACACATCACCCACACCACCCCATGGCACGGCAAAGACACCCCAGGTTCTCCGAGGAGGAGCTCAGGGTCATGGTGGAGGAAATCATCCGGGTAGAGCCACAGCTATTCGGATCACAGGTGCAGCACACCTCCATTGCAAGGAAGATGGAGCTATGGCGAAGAATAGTGGACAGGGTCAACGCAGTGGGACAGCACCCAAGAACTCGGGATGACATCAGGAAGAGGTGGAACGACCTACGGGGGAAGGTGCGTTCCGTGGTCTCAAGACACCACCTTGCGGTTCAGCGGACTGGCGGCAGACCCCCACCTCTTCCCCAACAACTAACAACATGGGAGGAGCAGGTCTTGGCGATTCTGCATCCTGAGGGCCTCGCAGGAGTAGATAGCGGAATGGACTCTGGTAAGTCAAATCTTAACTATTACATCCCCCACCCTACCTGCATGCCATCACATACCCCCACCCTCACCCCCATCACTCCAACTCCTCAAAAATGTCCCAACATCACAAACCACACATCCCAACACCAAGCCCTGCATGCAACACCAAAGCATGGACACCCATCATCAAAGCATGCCCACTGCACAAACCCATACACCCCCCCAAACCATCATCACACAAGGTCCCACACAGGAATGAAAGCACTGGGGTACACTGTCACCCACCCATTGCACACCATGGCACACACAGATGTAATAAACATCCTTTTATACCCCTGCAGGACCCCTACCCAACGTCACCGGACAGGAGGGTCCACACATGTCCACACCATCAACAGAAGAGGCCCACAGTGATGACAGCAGCTCTGTCCAACTAGATCTAGATGACCAGCCCGGCCCATCCGGGACCTCGGGACAGTCGGTTCCCATCACACAGTCACAAGCCACTACAGAGCTCCCCCCCTCTGGAAACACCAGCACAGCACCCACCCAGCGGGCCCATACCTCTGTCCCCAGGACACGTCAATCAGCAGTGTTTCCACCACTACAGGGAACCCAGGCTAACCCACCACCCCTACAACAACAGGGACCTGGGGGCAGTGGCAGTGGGCACCCGGTCCAGGAGACGGAGGCCCAGGAACACAGGGGAACTGGGAGGGCTGCTGTGCGACAGGGGGAGGACAGGCCAAGGGAACCCACTCTCCACGAGGCCCTCTCCTCCATCATGAGAGCCTACCACCACTCCCAGGAGACGATGGCAACGGTACTGGCCAAGTTTCAGGAGACCCAGCGCCTGCAGGAGGAACAGTATTTGGGCTTCAGGGAGGAACTCAGATCCATCAATTCCACCCTAGGCACCATCGTAGGGGTGCTGAAGGAAGTACTCAACACCAGGAGGGACACTGTGGCACAACAAGGGGCCCCTGACACTAGCATGGACGATGAACTGCCCACCACCTCTGGCGGTGCTAGTGGACAGGAGGCACCGCCACAGGACCACCACACCAGCACCCCACCCCCTGCAGAGGGAGAACCACCCCGCAAACGGTCCCTGGGATCTAGGACAAAGACAGAGAACGATTCCAAGACCCCTGCCAAGAAATGAGACCACCCTGAATGTCATCCTTCTGTCCCACTTTGTCACCCTGTCCATCCTCAAACTGCCCCAGCTCCACTTCCTGTGCCCATTTTGGCAATGCACCTGTGAGACTAATAGACTGGACTCTGCCATGGACATTCCTCCACCATCACCCCTCACCATTTTGCAACCCCCTCCAATATTTTGCACTTAAATAAACACCCTTGAAGCACAAAACAATCTGGAGTCAGTCTGTGATTTCGGAATAGTGTATTAGCAATTACTGTGGCAAAAAGCTCTTTCAATTGTAATGTCAACATACCTATGTCACACAGCTCTAGTCCATGAGGAATCAAAGCAGATGTCACACAGTGGGACCCACATCTGTGAAATCGTAAGGGAAAGTGACAACTCAGTGACCATACACTGGGTGAAAACGACAGACAGTAGAGAGGTAGTAGTGTTAAAGTACATGTAGTAGGGAGGTTTGTATTCTTACCTGTGTCTCACTGGAAATATTGCAGGATCACCGAGTCCCTGTTGTCCATGTCCTCTTCTTCTGCTTCCTCGTCTTCACTGTCCACAGGCTCCACAGCTGCAACAACACCGCCATCTGGTCCATCCTCCTGCAGAAAAGGCACCTGTCGTCGCAAAGCTAAGTTGTGAAGCATACAGCAGGCCACGATGATCTGGCACACCTTCTTTGGTGAGTAGAATAGGGATCCATCTGTCACATGGAGGCACCTGAACCTGTCCTTCAGGAGGCCGAAGGTCCGCTCAATTATCCGCCGTGTTCGCCCATGGGCCTCATTGTAGCGTTCCTCTGCCCTTGTCCTGGGATTCCTCACTGGGGTCAGTAGCCATTACAGGTTGGGGTAACCAGAGTCACCTGCAAATGGCGAGGGACAACTGTTAGACACACACTAACCTGTAGGGATAACCACAGACCCAGACAACCATTCCCACTGTCTTGCTTCCAGGTGCTCACCTAATAGCCACACACGGTGCCTCTGGAGTTGACCCATCACATAAGGGATGCTGCTATTCCGCAGGATGTAGGCGTCATGCACTGACCCAGGGAACTTGGCATTCACATGGGAGATGTACTGGTCTGCCAAACATACCATCTGAACATTCATCGAATGATAACTCTTCCGGTTTCTGTACACCTGTTCACTCCTGCGGGGGGGCCAAAGCCACATGGGTCCCATTAATGGCACCTATGATGTTGGGGATATGTCCCAGGGCATAGAAATCACCTTTTACTGTAGGCAAATCCTCCACCTGAGGGACAGCGATGTAGCTACGCATGTGTTTCAGCAGGGCAGACAACACTCTGGACAACACGTTGGAAAACATAGGCTGGGACATCCCTGATGCTATGGCCACTGTTGTTCGAAATGACCCACTTGCAAGGAAATGGAGCACTGACAGCACCTGCACTTGAGGGGGATTCCTGTGGGATGGCGGATAGCTGACATCAGGTCTGGCTCCATCTGGGTACACAGTTCCTGGATTGTGGCACGGTCAAGCCTGTAGGTGATGATCACATGTCTTTTCTCCATTGTCGACAGGTCCACCAGCAGTCTCCTCACATGTCCCAGCGCATGGTGCCTATGAACGACAACAGCGAGCACAGATTCAAACAACTCAGAGGTACGTACCCACAGCTTACACAGAACACGAATCCTAATCCGAAAAGTGGCCTGTATGTGTGTTGAGTCTAGGCCTAGGTATGTGTGACGCAGTTAAAAATGAAGCCATGTGGGCCCCTGAAATGGCGGCTGCCTGACCTCTAAAGTGGGACAATGGGATGTGAGGTAACTGCACTGGCGTTGTACACCGTTGCAGTAGGTGGTTGAAGACCGCGGCGCAATGCTGCATTGGTTAACATTGGACCCTATGGGTCCCAGGAGCCAATGACGATGTACGCCGGCGGTGAGGGTACGCACCGCCGCGGACGTGACCGCCATTTTCTATCTGTTCAATCACTCGATACCTGATCTTCGACAGGAGAGGACCTAAACTGCAAGTGCTGCTCTGACCTCGGTCTGGAAGAAACAATGGCGCGAGTGTCTGGGGAAAGGGGCCCTGACTTCACATCGGAGGAGTTGGAGAAACTTGTGGACGGGGTCCTCCCCCAGTACACGCTACTCTACGGTCCTCCAGACAAACAGGTAAGCACACTGGGAGCATGCTGTATGGGCTATGCCTGTGTGGAGTGGGGTGGATGTAAGAAGTGGGGGGGAGATTGCGGCGTGCATGAAACGACGGTGAGTGCATGTGCCACATGGCAAGGGTAGGGATGGGGGCCAATGTCTGTGATGGTGCAGTTGGTTATAAATTTATCTTCCCCCTTTACAATTCATGTAGGTCAGCGCCCACCAGAAAATATATATTTGGCGTGCCATCGCCAAGGACGTCCGATCCCTGGGGGTCAACCACAGACGGAGCACCCACTGCCGGAAAAGATGGGAGGACATTCGCCGCTGGAGCAAGAAGATGGCGGAGGCTCAGCTGGGGATGGCCTCCCAACGTGGGAGGGGTGCACGTCGCACCATGACCCTCCTGATGTTCAGGATCCTGGCGGTGGCGTACCCGGAGTTGGATGGGCGCTTGAGGGCATCACAGCAGCCACAAGGGGGTGAGTACACTCTCATCCTGCTGATTTTGCACGCAGTGGAGGTGTCTGGGTGGGGGAAGGTGGGCTGTGGGTTTCCCTAGGCCAGGGTAAGTTTAGTAGGCAAGGTCCCTACGTAAGGCAGACCATGTGGCACCCTACCCCACCTCTGTAGAGTGCCAAGTACACCTAGTCATGCCCCTGTGTCTTCCATGTGTGCAGATGTCGTCCGTAGCCCAGTAGGCCATTTCACAGGGATTGAACAGTGGAGCCCAAGAGTGCGGCGTAGTGGAGGGGGCTTCTGTGTATGTCATGCCCGCCAACGGTAGCGGTTATGCATGCACTCAACATGTCTTTCTTCTGTCGTCGTCCCCCTTTTTGTGGTCTCCCTCTTCTTGTGTGCATTAGCATTATAAGGCGGAGGAGCAGTGGCACCGGAGCACGAGGGAGCTGCATCCCACATGGCCCTGGAGGGCGACACTACGGACTCAGAGTTCACCAGTGGGACGGAGGGCGAGGGGAGCTTCACGGCGGGGACAGGAGCTGACACCAGCGACACGGACTCGTCTTCTGATGGGAGCTCCCTTGTGGTGGCGGCAACATCTGTCCCCCTGCATCTACAGGTACAGCTGCCACGTCCCCTACCAGCACCACCCTCCCAGCAGCCCTCAGCCTTTGCCCCGTGCCCGCTCACCCAGGAGGGTGGGCATCACCTTAGCCCCAGGCACCTCAGCCCCTGCCCCAGTCACCCCTGCTGCCCTCAGTGAGGAGGCCATTGACCTCCTCAGGTCCCTCACTGTTGGGCAGTCTACCATTTTGAAAGCCATCCAGGGTGTCGAAAGGCAGTTGCAACAAACCAATGCATTCCTGGAGGGCATTCATTCTGGTCAGGCGGCCCTTCAGCGAGCTTTTCAGACTCTGGCCCTCAGCACTGATGGCAGCCATTGTCCCTGTCTCTAGCCTCCCCACTCCAACTTCCTCCACCCAGACCCAATCCCTTGTACCCCAGCCTATCCCAAGCACACCTTCAGACCAGCAGGCACACACGTCAACACACAAAAGTGGCTCAGGCAAACATAAGCACTACACATCCCACAGGCACTCACGCAAGCATCACACACATGCAGACACACCAACATCCACTGTGTCCCCCTCCTCCTCGTCTCCCTCCTCCCTCCCAGTCTCGTCTACACTCACACCTGCATGCACTACATCTACAGCCACTACTTCCATCACCAGCACACCCACCACCACACCCGCTCACGTGCAGTCACCACCCCCACTACCATTCACACGTCCCCTGTGTCCTCTCCCAGTGTGTCTGTGACGCCACCTCCCGAGATACACAACTGCAGGCACACACCCACCCAACAGCCATCCACCTCATGACATCCTCCAGCGCATGCACCTTCACCCAAAGTCACAAAACGAACACCTCCTACAACCACAACCTCTTCCTCCACTCCCAAACCCCCTCCAACTACCCGTCCCAGTGTCTCCAAAAAACTTTTCCTGTCCAACCTTGACCTCTTTCCCACACGTCCCCCACCCTGTCCGTCTCCTAGGGCCCGACTTTCCAGGTCCCAACCTAGCACCTCAGCCACAACATCTCTGGGACCAGTGGTGCCTGTAGTCACCGGAATCTGGAGTACACCGGCCACCAGGGCAGCCAGTGTGGCACAGAGCCACAGCATGGACAGTCCCCCACCTGTCAAGCATCAAAAGTTGGCCAGTGCCTGGCGAGAGAGGGGGAAGACGCCAGCCGCCAAAGCCGCTCCCAGGGGTCCCGGTGGGAGTGTGGATTCAGCTGCAACACCTTGCAAGGTGGGGAGGGGCCACAAGAAACCCGGAAAGTCTGGGATGAGCAGCACGGCGGAGGAGACCGCCATCATCCGCGCTGCCCAGGAGGCAACCACCATCATCCCCGCTGCCCAGGAGGCCACCGCCAGCACCTGCCCTGCTGCCCAGGAGGCCACCGCCATCATCCCAGCTGCCCAGGAGCCCACCGCCAACATCCCCACTGCCCAGGAGGCCACCACCATCATCCCCGCTGCCCAGGAGGTCACCGCCAGCACCTGCCCTGCTGCCCAGGAGGCCACCGCCAGCACAAGCCCCGCTGGGCTAGGGAGGACCGCCAGCACATGCCCCGCTGGGACAGAGAGGACCGCCAGCACAAGCCCCGCTGGGACAGAGAGGACCGCCAGCACAAGCCCCGCTGGGACAGAGATGACCGCAAGCACAAGCCCCGCTGGGACAGAGAGGACCGTCAGCAGCTGAGTCACTGCAAAGGAGCCCGCCGCCTCAAGCACCGCTGAACAGGGCACCGCCGCCTCAAGCACCACTGAAAAGGGCACTGCCGCCTCAAGCACCGCTGAACAGGGCACCGCCGCCTCAAGAACCGCTGAACAGGGCACCGCCGCTACAAGCACCGCTGAACAGGGCACCGCCACCTCAAGCACCGCTGAACAGGGCACTGCTGCCTTAAGCACCACTGAACAGGGCACCGCCGCCTCAAGCACCGCTGAACAGGGCACCGCCGCTTCCAGCACTGCTGTACAGGGCACCGCCACCTGAAGCACCGCTGAACAGGGCACCGCGGCCACAAGCACAGCTGAACAGGGCACCGCCGCTACAAGCACCGCTGAACGGGGCACCGCCGCCTCAAGCACCGCTGAACAGGGCACCGCTGCCTCAAGCACCACTGAACAGGGCACTGCCGCCTCAAGCACCGCTGAACAGTGCACCGCCGCCACAAGCACCGCTGAACAGGGCATCGCCGCCACAAGCACCGCTGGCCCATGAGCGCCGAGGGCACTGACGCTACTGAGTCCGTCACGAGCAGGATGAAGCACTCTGGGCACAGAGCCCCCTCCAGAACCAGTGGAGACTGTCATCCACTACCTCTGTCCTTAGCAGGATGAAGCACTCTAGGCACCATGCCCCCTCCAGAACCAGTGGAGACTGTCATCCACTTGAGAGACTGTGGCTTTGCACTCCCCAGGATGGCACAGTGGGCAACCCACCCACTGTATAGACTTGAGAGACTGTGGCTTTGCACTCCCCATGATTGCACAGTGGGCAAACCACCCACTGTAGAGACTTGAGAGACTGTGGCTTTGCACTCCCCAGGATTGCACATTGGGCAAACCACCCACTGTAGAGACTTGAGAGACTGTGGCTTTGCACTCCCCAGGATTGCACAGTGGACAAACCACCCACTGTAGAGACTTGAGAGACTGTGGCTTTGCACTCCCCAGGATTGAACAGTGGGCAACCCACCCACTGTATAGACTTGAGAGACTGTGGCTTTGCACTCCCCAGGATTGAACAGTGGGCATGTGGCCCCCTTGTGGAATTGGCATTGTGCACTCCACCGGCTGAGGTGCCCCCCCCCCCTTTCCCTCCCCCTGAGGTGCCTGTTTTCTTGCTCTCTGATGCCCCTGCAGTGTTCTCTCCGTCATGGTCGGGGATCTTGTGTGGGCCTCGCCCATACCGTGTAGGCCCAGTGCTCCACGGACTTCATTGGAGCACTACCTGGACTACAAAGCTTGGTGTATATTTTGTTTATGGTGTATATATATATATATATTTTTTTTTGCGTACTTGATTTTGATATATTACAATGGTTACACTCATTTCCTTTTGTCTTTGCATTCTTCCGGGGGGGGTGTAACAATAATGTATAAATATGTATTAGTGTGTGTTGTCGTGGGTGAGGGTGGGGGTGGGGGTGTTGCGTGTTGCGTGTGTGTGTCACTGTTTTTTCCCTCCCCCCTCCCCTGTGTCGTAGGTGCAGTACTCACCATTGTCTTCACCGCCAGCGTTCGTGCTCCTGGTAGAGGAGCAAGAAGATGGGGGCTGGCAGGATGTGCAGCTCTTGTTCCATGCCGTCCGGATTCCTCGTGGGGTGTGTAGAGGTGAGCGTTTTCCCTTTGAAGTCCTGTTTCCGCCGTGTTTTTGTCCGCAGTGAATCCGCCCCGGAAAAGGTGGCGGATTGGTAGGTTGTGATACTGTGGGCGGTACTTTGTCTTCCGCCTGTCTGTTGGCGGTGACCGCCAAGCTGTTTGTCTGTACGGCCGTGGCGGTCGGAGTGTTAAAGTGGCTGTCTTTGTTGATGGTTTCCGCCACGGTCGTAATTCTATTTTTTTTACCGCCGGCCTGTTGGCGGTCTTACCGCCGCTTTAACACCGTCCGCCAGGGTTGTAATGACCCCCTATATGAGGTAGGAATATATGCTAATGAGCTACTCTGACTCATGGATTTTCTCGACACTCAAACCCAAACTATCTGTTTGGGCTCTTTTAAATCAAGAATGATGCCTATCAGTAAAGCGGTCCCAAAGGGTTCCTACCTGAGCTCAACATTTTTTAACATCTATGTAGTGCCTCAGGCACATATAATAAGTAGGATTTGAGGTTGTATCTTATGCTGACGATGCCCAACTTCTCAGCTCTTTTGGGTCAGATCCAGAAAAAGTGAGATCTCAGTTTGCAAGCTGCAAGAGGAAAATCGCTGATCGGATGACCAACAACTGTCTCCACCTAAAAAGTGAGAAAACTGAAATACTGATTGGTAAAGCAGAGGAGTTTTGGCTGGCCCACTGGTAGACTACATAATCTGGTCCTGTACCTTCTCCCAAACAGGTAGTGAAAAATCTTGCCAATAAGATCGACCAAACTAAATCTATGAAAGACCAGGTCAATACCATCTGCAGCACCTGCTTTGCCACAATCTGACTTTCCAGGAAAGTCTTTCCATGGCTTTCATCTGACTCTAGAAAGACCCTAGTCCAGGAATTAATCACTAGTCACCTGGACTATGGGAAGTCGTGCTTGGCTAATTAGTAACCTGCTGTCCCGCTCATCTGCCACCCCTATTCTAAAGACCTTCCACTGGCTCCCCTTCAGAAAATGAGTAATTTTTAAGCTATGCTGACTGACCCATAAGGCATTAAGGCCATTTCGGACTATCTGCACTCCAGACTTTATCACTATCAGTCAACCATACTGTTAAGGTCCACTAATAAAGCCCTTCTTACAATTCCATGCATTCGCATCTCCATTGGAACAAACTGCTCCTCCACATATGTACCTGTTCCAAATTAGTGACCCTCAAGAAGCATTTAAACATGTGTTTTTTCTACTAAGTGCGCCCTTGCCCCCAACAGCAAAGCGCTGAGATACTCCTTTGAGAGCGAGTCGCGCTCTATGCCAAAACGTTTTTAAAAAAACGCAAAACAATTGAGAACAACATAACAGTCAGTGCAAGGTCAAAGTACTCATTAGAATGCTTACAGCAAATAACATCTCAGTTAGCAGTGTTGCAACTCCTGCACAGCCAAGGAAGGGAAAATGAAAGAAAAGATAGGGATAGCCACTCAGCAGGGGAAAACAGGGTCAAGGATTCACAATTTGGGTATCCAAGAAGCATGCTCGGATGCAGAGTAGAACTCTCAATGCAAAGCACTCCAGCTCAGTCATCGAAGTATCCTGTCTCACAGTGATAGAGCTCACCAGCGGATCATTCACCTCATGTTCCGTAGCAATCACAATACTCTCCTCTCCAGTTTGTGTGCCAAGAAATCTCTAGGAGGGACCGTATGTCTTTGGGGTAGGATTTTGCAGGCATCAACTCCTCGTAGGCAGTCAACTGTTTCTGACAAGTCTCATCTCAAAGCCTCCCAGTCCCCTGTGGTGCCAGGTGCTGACCCGAATGCATCACCACTTGGTCCTTTGCTAGCA
Source organism: Pleurodeles waltl (assembly GCF_031143425.1). Classification (NCBI taxonomy): domain Eukaryota; kingdom Metazoa; phylum Chordata; class Amphibia; order Caudata; family Salamandridae; genus Pleurodeles; species Pleurodeles waltl. The sequence continues at coordinate 969,206,305 of NC_090440.1, read as the reverse complement.
ACAAGAGAATTGCAGTCAGTTTGTGCACGTCGGGGGGACATCCTTTACATATACTAAAAGCGCAACCCGCGGTGAGCGCTCGGGTTGTACCTAGTGATAGCCTCAACAGCATCGAACATAGCAAACCAAAAGTGCTGTACTCCAGGGCAGTCCCACGCAAAACGTATGAAGTTCAGCAGGGCACAGAGCAGTGCACGCAGCACTCCTCCACAATCAAGCCCATGGGCAGCTTGCTGCGTGCACTGCTCTGAGGAGAAAACAGGGCACCAAGTGCAGTAGGGATTGTCAAGCTCTATGAGTCTGCTCCGCGTTGTGCGAGCGTGGAGACATTTCGCCCCTGAACCACAGGCACCATGGTGTTAGTGCAGCCTTCCTCAGCCATTGTCAGCCCATCACTGTCTCTCATACATTCCCGAGGATGAGTCTCTGGAGTTCGTTAAAATGTACCTCTACACTTCCACCCTCCTAGTCAAACCCAATAAGTAAGCTACCATAAAAAACACAATTTAAAAAGCATAAGTAATTAAGAACATAAGGAAAACTTTAAAAATATCCGACAATTACGATGAAAATATAATCACTCCCACTTCACGTACATAGCATACTTATTTACAGATTTAGAATTCTTAAGAAAACAAGTACGTATATACCAAGCAGCCACAAGGAACTTGCTAACCGCAGAATTAAAATAGTAGAAATATCACTTTTAAAAATCTTTTAAAAATCCTTAAAGCGGTATGAGGTTGTCTTATGCCCAAATTCCGGGAAATTGTGCAAATCCACTTACGCTGAAGAATGGAGTATGGCGGACAAAAGAACATAAACTGTTCAACAGATTCAGTACAATTACAACAGGCAGGACATTGGTCAGATATTGAGGACAATCCCCATCTGTTTGTTAAAGACAACAATAGTAGACATACAAAACGGAACCAAGCATACAAACTCTTCCCCAGTGTATCAGGTATAAGATCTACATATGGTTTGAATTGGGGGTACCACTTGAGAACAAGAAATTGATCAGTCACCGACTGTGTGATATACAAGAGAGAAGATTATTTTTTTACATAAGACCAGTAAGCAGCTTTCAAAATGGTTTTATGGTTTCTCCCTAAATTCTGTGGATTTTCCCAGTAGCTTAGCTTCCAAGCCCCAAAATACGAAAACATTTTGACACATGCCTGAACCATGGAATGGAAACTACCTTCGGTCTTCTCAAAAGGTCAAGAAGGGAATCTGTATTTGCAATAAGCTCAGAGGTGGTCCAAATCCTTACCCAGAAAAGCAAGAGTCTCAGGGCTATCAAATCAGCAACACGATTGAACCCGAGATCCAAATAAACCAGGATCAAGGGTGTGCTACGATGGCACGCAAGTAAAGCCCTAGCGAAATTATTTTCGCCCACAGAAAATCTATTGCCATTGTAAGCCCCCCACACCTCGGCACCATAGCCTTGGCCAAATAGATCTTCATGGCGGAGATACTACTTTTGTTACAGAGCTTTTGTAAAAACGCAGGATAGCGCCCGCCCTATGCTGAAGAAGTGCCACACTTTTACTGATCTGGTCATCCCATTGTACATTATTTGAAATCCTCGTTCCTAGGTAGTCTATTAAACTAACCTTACTTAAAGGGGTCCCATCTAGAATAATATTGCATTTCCTTTTTGGTCCTGGGCTAAACACCATTAGTTTGGTTTTGCTAGCATTCAATTCCAGGCCGAAGCACAATATGATTTGAACCTATCAACAAGAATTTGAAGACCCATAGGGGTCTTAGAGATAAGTAAGGAGTCATCCGCAAACAGTAAAATACGAATTTTCTGCGAGGGGGCATCATTCTGACAAATAGACAATACTTGTACCACCTCATTTATAAACAAGGTAAATAGGGTTGGAGCCAGAACACATCCTTGCCGAACCCCCCTCTGAATAGGAATATGTTCTCTTAATTCTCCCTGATTGCCCCATCTCACCTGGGCATATGTATTCTCATGTAACCGTTGTAATAGATGAATTATGCTATTGGGAGTACCCATTCTATATAGCACTTCCCATAGGTCCCTTAGGGACCATATCAAAAGCGGATAAAAGATCCACAAGAACAACATATAAATTTTGCTTGGCAAGAACTATGTATTTCCAATATAAAAGCATGAAACTGAAAACCTGGTCTACCGTACTGGTTTTTCGACAAAAACCCACCTGTAGTGGGGATAGCACCTGATGGTCTTGAACTCAATTTAATAGCCTTCCCAAAAGCTGTTTGGCAAAATTCTTTTGAAGATTGTCAATAAGGCTAAAAGGTCTGTAATTTGCTGGGGAGCTCACATTGCCCTTTTTATAAATCGGAATTATTGCGCCCCCTTTCCACATACTCAGAATTGGGCCCCCTGCTGCGATTTTGTTCGAAATCATGTTTATATACCAGGACCATACTATTGGATCAGATTTATATAAGTCCCCCGGAATCTTGTCCGGTCCTGGCGCTTTGGCAGATTTTAGGGAGTTAATTGCTGCTACAGTTTCATCCATAGTGAAGATAATTGGATCTTCAAATGTAAAGCATTCTGGTCCTGGGTTGTCCAGAGAAAAATTCATTCTGGCCATCAGCGGGGAAAAGGGTTTGTGAGTTGGAAAACTACAAGGTAGGGCATAGAGTTAAGAGAAGTGACTCACCCAGCTCTCAGGTTGAATATAGTTACTCGTGATGCTCTTATCGTCTCTTTGTCTATTAGACCGTAACTTCCAGAATGTCACGTTGTCATTAATTGCGTTAAGCAGGTTATGCCAAACTGAATCTTCCCAGCTTTTCTTTGCTTGCAACACGGTTTTATTATAGGTAAGTCTAGCTGATTGTATTGCCCCCTGGGATCGTGTCGCAATAACTGTTTTTAGAGCTAATTTTGCCTCGAAACAATCCCTATTGAACCACATATTGGTTTTAGAATTACAGTCAGGATATTTGATACTGGTCTTTTTATTAAAAAAAGTCTGGAGTTTCTTCAGTAAATCTCCATGAATGCTAAGGATAGGAATATCGTTAATTTCATATTTCTCATATACAGCCATTACATCAACAAACAACTGATAGATCCCTTTTATCAAGAAGGGATTAGACAGCATTTTAGGCCAGCAAACCCGAAAGGAACTATTATCCAGCAGTGGTGTTGGAACCACAGTACGGTGGTCATTCTGTGATCTCCTGCATACATCACTGTACACAGTGAGAAGCAAGGGATTGTGATCACTCTCATAGAGTGGGTCCACCTTCATAGCTTTTAGGAATGACCATAACCTGACATCTACCAAGATATAATCAATAACACTGGTTTGACAGGCCACATTTAAAGGTCAGTGTGATCCCCAAATCAGAGGGAGTTCAGCCATTGCAAGCCCTAAGACCGTGTTTGAGACATAGGGATATCAGCTGAGAAGCAACATAGGAACAAATACACAGTTGTTTATCCATTAATTGTGGAATACCCCAAAGTTCGTCTTCTTCATCCATTAGACCACTATTTAAGCAGGAATGCTTGAAGGTACAATTCATGTCTCCAGCAATCACTACATTTGTCAGAGGGTGTGAGGTATCCAAAAATTCAGACAACTGCACCAAAGCCTGAGACTCTATTCCCCGTGGGTCAGATCGAGCATAAACATTAATTAGAGTAATTTTAAAATCTCGTTCAAAGGTGAGTTGTACTCCCATTAAATCGGGGGAGTCAATTTTTAACACAGAATGGACGCACTGTATTCTCTTATTTAACAATACCAATAGGCTCTCTCTGCTGGTTGAGCCTCAATACAATATGATAAAAACCCGTCTATATATACTTGGTCCTCAGCCCAAGTCTCCTGAAAAAGACAAATATCCTGATTATGAATATAATTGACCTATTCAGGGTCACACAACTTCCTGTTAAGCCCTACTAAATTCCAGGACATAATAGATAATTCCGAGCAAATTACTTTATCTCTAGACCCAGGACACCGGGACTCCCAACAATGTGTATGCTTATTGAGTGCTCCCTGTTTGGTCTCCGGGGACGCTGTTGGATGTGCGTCCCTATGTAGTCAATCAGTAGCTGATGGTATATGGAAGGATTTTGCTACTGGAGCTAGAACACACTTTTGAGTAGAAACTAAGCCATAAAGATGGTCCGGCGGCTGGTGCGTGTGGTACAAGTCTAAAGCCAACCCATCTCAAATCCCTGAGATAGCTAGTACGTGATTCAAAATCCATAAGTCTATCCACCAGGAACCTATCTACACAACAAATAGATATAAAGTCAAAGTTTGAACCATGTTGACTGTGTCTGCCCACCTCGAGGATGTCAGCACGGATGACTGAAAGACAATTACGCTGAGCACGTAGCCAATAAATAACCTTATTTATCAAGGAATCAAGGGTTTCCAATGAACCAGAGACTAATTTGGACACCTCAGCCATGTAAAAGGTGACATCTTTGCTCCTCAGTCGATGGCCCTGTTCCATATAAGCTGGCCGTTTAGTGCTATCTTGAACTGCCACGTCAGTAGGGAGCCCAGAGGCCCTCGTAAAGTGTGTAAGGGAACTTACAACTTCAGCAGGAACCTGATTACCGCCATCCTCTGGAGATCCCTTAACAGGATAAATTACTTGAACTTTAATAGCCTTTGGGACCCCAAAAGGTTCTTATTTCTAGATGTTATACTGTGCTTCCGCCTTACAATTGCAGGCGTAAGCTGGAGTCCCTCTACATAAGAAACACATGAGATTTTTTGGGGGAGGGTAATATAGGACCCCAAAGAGGGGGTACCTGCTCTCAACCTTGCATCAGACAAGATAGTACTCTTGCCCCCGTTTAACCCCCCCCATTTGGCCTCTGGCACTTACACTCGGGCTTCTGTGTCTGTCTCCCTTTTAAGGTATCCATCAGTAAAAGCAGCAGACCCTTTACTTCATCCACCCTCCTAATAACAGTGACCAGATCAATTCCCTCATGGGATGGTGGCAATTTATCAATGTCAGTGTCATTAGGGAGATTAGTTAAAGCTTTATTATCAACACAGATTCCGACTGGAACACAAGCAGTGGGTCCCCTTCCTCCGCCAGGGAGCCAAACCGATTTGTGCACAAAATATTTGGAGTCACCACAATTACTGGACTTAACGGGGGACGGAGGGCCTCATTCCCGTAGGAGTAACACTGCTCGCACAGGGAACAGTACCCAAGTCACTGCCAGATATTAAAGTCATCAGGGGCGATGAATTTGTCCTAGGAACTTGTGGTGCCTGTTTTAACGCAGTCTCAGCTCGGGGTTTAAGTGATTGCGACTTCTTTTTAAATATTTCCGGAACTTTTATCTCAAGTGTGCTGTTTTTAGTAGACAATGATGGGTTGGAATTACTTTTCAAAATAGCCTCCACCTCCCCGATCAAAATGTCAATGTCATCTAGAGGATTATTCCTTTTATGTATTGAAGAGCTCACTTGGTTACTTGTCTGTTTTTTTAGGCTTTTGTATGCCATTTGACGGAGCAGGAATGTTCACAGCTTTGCAATTCGCCATCAAAATGTCAAATAATATATAAAATAGCAATATAACCTAAAAGGACCCCCAGTAAACTTACTTCTGAAAATGGGGTGCCCAGCCTGTCTCTTCGCACCGCGGGACTAACAAGAGCTTTTAAAAGCACGAGAGTCAGGGAAACCTGGGGGATGGGGTCCCCCCAGGCAGCAGAGTCACTTCCAGCTAAATTAGTATTTTTATCAAGTTCTTGTAGGCTAAAAGTTAGGCCCATGCATCAAATACCTGTCAGCAAGGCCTCCAAGGACGAATGCACCAACCAGAACTCCTGCCAGGTAGAAGAACTGTGCAAACTCCTTCCATGATTGCCAATCGCACACCAGATCCCAATCTCGTCTTCCCAGAGAACAAATTTCAGGGGGGTGGCCCAGCCTCTTCCAAATGATGATGGGCGAAGGATAGGCCCGCCCATGGCTCGGGCGCGTCCTGCAGTGTGGGAAGTCAAGCAGCGCTTTACGCACGCAAGGTGAGCCTGAGCCCGCCCCGGTCTCCTTAGCTTCCCTCTGGATGGTGTCTCTTTCCCCAGTAATACTCAGGAGTCTGGAGACGATGATATAAAACACCTTAAGCAGAACCAAAAACTGAAAGTAAAGTAAAACATCAAACGAATAAAAACTAAGGTCCATATTTATACTTTTTTAGCGCCCCATTTGCATCATTTTTTGACGCACAAGCAGCACAAACTTAAAAAATGCAATTATATTTTGTATGTTTGCGCCACTTTTGCGTAAACAATTACGCAAATGCAGAGCAAAAAAAGTACATATATGGGCCTAAATATCTTAGAGGTTGCTCCAGTTGTGCGGCTTTAGGGTCCAATGCCCTATCTAAAAAGAACTGTGTATTCACTCCATCTGTGTTAGATAGGGTGTACGGGGAGTAATAAAAAGTGTCACAGAGAAACTTCCGGGATAGGAGGGGATTAGGGTGGAATGGAACATTGATCATTCTGCGGAGGGAGGGTATTAAGGATTGTGGGGCTGGGGGTTCACAAGGTGCTCTCCAGCCTCAGCAGGTCACTAGTCCCATCACTCACTCTTCCCATCCTCCAAATCCCCTGAAGATTCCCCTCCTCTATTTCATATGCCCCAGCCTGACTGCTAGTACTCCCTACCATGGATCCCTCCGGATGCTCTCACGCCCCCAACATTTCTGTCCACAGTCCTGCAATTGGCTGTCTATATCCCAAGTGTACCTTCTCATATCAATGCTCTCGCTTTGGCCATCGCCCTCATAGTAACAGCCCTCGAACACGTCTCCCCTACTGGGCCCACCAAGACTTCCAAGCCATTGCTGTTCTCCTCCTGGCCAGTACCAGGACCCAGATCTAAGAATCTAGACCCCCACCTTAAGAATTCTTGGGTCTATGGAACAGTCCTAACCTCCATGGAGCTTAAGAGGGAGCGGTTCAGTGTGGCATTAAGTGCACTGATCACCTTGTCCCAATAAAGTTGTAGGTGGGGGCAACTCCATGTCATATGTCAGAAGTCCACGTTTAGAAACGTGCATCTAGGGCAACCTCTCTGTTCGCCTCCATAAATGATCTGGAGTCTGTGGGACATTAAGTATTTCATGTGAACATATTTGAATTGGGTATATTTTAATCTCATATTTCTGGAGACCTTCTTAGGATATGCAAAAAGGTTTGTCCACTTACGTTCTGTAAGATCTCACCCCAGGGTCTCCCCCCACTGGCACCGAAGTGTCAACAAAGTTTATGAATCACTCTGGTTAGAGAACCATAGTGCCACTTTACCAATTGTCTCACCCTACCCCACCACAGATCCTGAAATATCAGCTCTAGAGCCTTGCATAATAAAAAGTGTCCAGGAGGTCATCCCTATTGAGTTACCAAGTCCTTTAGGGGACTAGAACTCCCAGATGGTCGACAACTGCCCCTCCAAGAAACAAGTAAGGGGTTTGCCATGGGGAAGATCCATCAAAGGCAGGGCAGGGGCATAAAGCAGAGTCCCCACCATCCTCAGGACACAGTGAATCCAATGCTTCAAGGCTGCTGTCAATAACACACCAGGGTTGAGGAGGGGCATCGTTAGACAGAGCAATTTGGCCAAAAGAGCACTCTGATTTAGGGATATTCCTATCCTGCCCAGTTCTTCCCATCTGGTGTCAACCAGCCACTGGCCAGCCCATTGAAGTTGGGCATCCAGGAAGTACAGTTCAAAGTCTGTGGCTCTTAAGCCTCCTTTGTCTGTTGGGTGCCATAATGTATCCAGTGACCCCCATCCCATAATAATTCCCAGAGCAAGGTATCCAGCTATCATATCCAAGAGGCAGGAACCCCCAACAGAATGTTAGTGAAGAAATACAGTAGTCTTAGGAACGTGACCATTTTGGATACAGAGATCCTAGCCATGATTGGCAGTTTCAGTGACGTCCAAAAGGGGACCTAGGTTCAAAGTGATCAGAGAGCCTTCCTGAAATTACTCTCCCATAAATCATCTAGTGAGTGAAATACCTGAACACCCAAATATTTAACTGTTGGGGTGTGACCAGGACAAACCACAGGGGGCAACTAACGGCTGTTAGACGTTCGGAACAACTGTGCTTTGGATTTATTAACTTTGAGGCCAAAAAGTGTCTCAAATTACCCCAACAGCTGAAGTGCCTTTGCAGAATATGCCAGGCCATCGGCCAAGTACAGTAGAGTATCATCAGCATATAGAGAAATAACGTGCTCCCTGATCGCTACTGCTGTCCTGGAGCCCACGCCTTCTCTTCAGAATAATTCCACCTGGGGCTCAATAGCCAGTGGGTAGAGGAAGGGTGAGAGTGCGCATCCCTGTTTTGTGCCTCTGTGAACTCTACAGTATATTGTGGGGAGGTAATTGTGCCTGTCCTGACTCTCGTGGTTGATGCAATACAAAGTAGCTTGACCCATGCAAAACATCATTCACTCAGTCCCATCCTTCACATAACTTCAAACAAGAAATCCCCTCACTGAGTCAAAGACCTTTTCCAGGTCCACCGACATCAACAGGACTCCATGTTGAGTTTGAACCTCTGGGTGATAAAGGACATGATACAGCCGTCTCAGACTGATGGAGGTGCTGTGGGCCAGGATGAAACCATTTTGGTCTTTGAGAATTAAGGCTTGCATATGAGGGAGCAATTGAAGGACTGAAAATGTAACAAGTATTTTGAAGTCCATGTTAAGCAGGGGTAAGCTGGAATGTGGTGACCGGTATGCCCCGGACATAAGTCTTGGGAAGTGGGATCACTACTGCATCTCTGGTAGAGTCAGGCAGTGCTCCCCATTCTAGGGAGTCAGCATAGAGCACCTCCAACCTCAGTGTCACAGTCCCTGCAAAGGTTCATTAAAACTCAGCAGGAAGTCAATAGGGCCTGGCGTCTTTCTGTGGCCATGCCCCAGAGAACTATGCAAATTTCCTAGGGCATAATTGGGCTACCCAGATCTTCCTGAGCCCCACGGGGAAGCTCTCACAATGGCAACCTCTTTAAAAAAGCAGCCTGTTTCCCTGATGGAAGCTCTTCAGGGCGTTCGTAAAGCATTTCATTATATTCCCTGAAGAAGGCATTAATGGCTCTGGGAGCAAACTGCAACAAACCATCCCGGTCTGCAGTTCTGTCATAGGGGCCCCACGGGACTCTGGTTTAATGAACTATGCCAATAGTCTTCCCAGATGACCCTCCTGCTGATGAGCTCTTGCAATACATTGTTTATGATCATGGTACCACAGTCATTCTAAGATGGTGTATTGTTCTCTGACCTCCCTAAGTCTGGCCCATGCAGATTTGTCTATTCCCAGAGTATTATCTAGTTTGTGTAGCTTGCCGTCTAAGGCTCGGTGTTTGGCCAATGCTCATTGATACTGAGCTTATGTCTTGTTGGAGGGTGTCTTTGTTGTCTGCTTTTGCAGCCAGTATCTTCTCCATTTGCAGATCTATGGAGGCTGAGGATGCATTCAGACCCTCGGTGTTGGTGGTCAGAAAATGGGCAGCCTTCCACGGTCCGGGTACTGGTCCCCTTGATCTTTGGTTTACCCATAACAGAGAGTTGATACAAGGCCTCTGGGAGGTTAGCAAGCTGGACACAGATATCCCCAGCAAAAGTTCCATCCCCTAGGAGGGGAACAATCCCAAGGCCCTTGTGCATCAGTGCATTTTGGTTAGGTCAAGGAAGATGTATGCACTGCCCCAGTCGAGACTCTCAGGTTTCACCTCAAAAGCACTACCATGCTGAGAGCGAGTTTAACTGGGTTCTCCTCCAATGTGTCAGGTGCCGATTTACAGGCTGGGGTTGTTTGCACCCACAGCATAATGTCCTCTGCAAAAGGAGAGGTAGGGGGGCCCTGCCCTTGAATGTATTCGCCAATATGGCAGGGCCCAAAAGTGGGGGGGTCATCCTCTGATCAGTCCTTGAAGGTACCAATGAAAGCATGTGGCGAGTGGTGCCCCCTCCACATCTCGACACCGCAAGCAGGTAAGGGAATGAGGAGGGCATGGGTATTGCAACCAGCTCCCTCCTAGTGAAGGGTATTTGGATGAAGGACACTGTGCCAGTGATCCGACTGCATGTTCTTTGTCAGGGGGAAAATTGCCAGAGGCAAGCCACACTACTGTGTTCTATGTGGCCCCGGGGGTGCTAGAGCAGGCCCTCCGCCTTCGCTCCCCTGTGTATTCATGGCCCAATCTCATCAAAGTCCCTGCACTCCCAGGCGTACCACTGCTGGACTCTCTCAGCGATAGGATTTGGATAAGGGAGGCCCCCAGTCAGTTCTTATTTATTCCCCAGCTTGGGAACCAGGTGCCAGGCCCTGATATTGGCCAGAGTCCCTCCTCACCTCAATACCTGTACTACTGTATAGTTGTGGGCGTCACTCACTAGTCACCCGCTTAGAAGCACAGAGAGTAGCCATCAGGTCGGTGTTTCCTCATGCGGCCGATGGATGGCTTAAGCCTTGGTCTCCTCGGGGGCTAAACTGTCATCCTACACTGTCCCTCCTTTTAGGCCAAGAGAGTGGGCCCTGGCCCCAGAGCCTCCCACAGGTCTCAGCTAACTCAGGGGGTGTTGTGGCAGTCAGGGAGGCCTCTGGTATTGTACTTGCCCCATGCAGTCTTCTAGTGGGCCGGAGATCTGGGTCGTAGCACCTTGTCTCGGCTTGTGTCATTGCGATGGGAAGTGGCTGGTGCACAAGGCCTCTCTGCATGGCCTCCTGGCTTTCCGAGGCCATTCATCAGGGTGTCTCAGTAATCGGATCACGCTGCCAGGACTTTTTAGGGAAAACACTGGCACTCTAGTGCTAGTCCGCTGGCTCGCATGAGCAGCTCCTGTCGAGCGGAGTGCCATTTTTAGGGCCAGTGCCAGGCACTGATCACTGCCAGAACCGCAGTCTCCTCCACATTCTGAGGAGCTTTCAGACTCAGGATTCAATATTTAATGCAGCCTCAGCGGATGTCTTGCCTTGGGGGGGCCACTGGCTTCCCCGGGCCACGGATAAAGGAGGATGTTGTGTGGGTTGCTGCAGAGCAATGGGCACACACGTCTGCCATCTTTAGCCTTCAAGCCACGCCCCCTCAGTCCTTGGAAAGTTTAAAACTAATTTGCTAGCCATCCTCAGATCCATGAAATAGTGAGTCTTTCCTGAATTATATGTTCGTAGTTTGGCAAGATAAATCAGGAAATACTTGGCATGTCTTTTGTAGCAAACACTTAACTGGGAGAAAATCCCGCCTCACAGCCTGCATAGTGATGGCGAAACCGGGAAGATGGCTATCTCATTTCCTCTGGTAGTGGAGTTTCCTCTGTTCTCTTGCTAGTCACATGGCCATGTCCCTATCCCTATAGTGCAACAGCTAGGCTATAATCAAGTGGGCAGGTGCACCTGGAGGAGGCTGCTGTCCAAGCAATCTATATGCCCTTTCAAAAATAAGCATGTCAGAAAGTGCATCCCCAAATAAAGTGCAGAGCATTGCCTCAACATAGTCCTCCATATGACCCACCGCCCTTGATTCCGGTACGCCCAGTATGCACAAGTTATTCCTCCTCGAGTGTGCTTCCAAGTCTTTGTTCTTGTAGTGGATGACCTCAAGGACTTTCTCCATTCAAAGCAGATCCTCCACGTCTGATGTACAATGCTTGAAGTGATCTATTCTCCTGTCATGCTTATCAACTTTCTCTTTTAGGCGATTAAACCTATCAGTTAATAGTCTAATTTTAGTATCAATTGCAGTCAGACTGTGTTTGAGGTCTAGGAACATAGTACAAATGTCTGGCTTCTCAGTGGTGCTCTTCCCATCTCCCTGGTTCATCTGTTGGTCATCCAGAGGCAGATCTGTTGTGTGTGTCTGCCTGCAGTGATCAAAGGAGAGTTTGGATTCCCAAGCATCAGTTTTCCCTGTTTTAAATCAAGTAGAGATCAATGATGTACAAGACCAGAGGGAAGCACATACTATACTAAGCAGTGCAGCCATTATCCCTCATCTCCAGAGTTTGCATTACCCCCCAGAGTGGTGTCAAGTAGGGGCACAAGCAGACCCAAACTGCCCCAGCAAATCAAATGCCCAGAGTGGCAGTCTACCTGGCGTGTACACTGGCAATCACCACTAGTGAGTTCATGTGTCAAAGCTGCAGCACACTGACTGGGGAGCAGAGACCCACCCCACTCTGGACAGTCAATCTTGGGGGAACATGAGCAGGCCAAAACGCTTCAAATGTCTGTGGTGTCACAAGATTAGGGCCACTGCTCACCCTCTGTTCCTCATTTGACAAATCGAAAGGGCAGAGAAGTATCTCAGCCATATATATTGCAGGGCTAGATGCTATGGCCCCAGTAATAGCCCATGTCAACAGTTTTTCCCTTGCACAAATGTTGTCACCAATAGGGGTAGACATATCATGGGGCTCCATCTAGTAGGGGCTTCTCTCAGTAAGTCGCTGCAGCTGGGGCTAATCAGGGCAGCTCTCCGATTCCCACAGCATGCTGATGGCTGACCCTCCATCACTGCCCGCCCACCCCACTGGCCCTGCATTCTTCAACCTCCTCGCATGGGCCGTCCAGGGGCTGACACCTCGATCACAGCCACATTCCAATACGGTACCCGCTCATGCTGTCTTGACGTTCCGCAGCCAGTGGAGCAGTCCCAGCACCGAAATCTTCTTGGAAAGCCACTCAGGAAAATCCCTTGTTCCCAGGCCGCCTCAGCCCCTGGATACATTAGATCGACCCATTGCATTGTTGAACTGCAGGCCAGTCGGTCTCAGACTCTCCTCCACCAGTCTCTTAGTAGCTACTCAGCCCGCTCACTCACCCAGTGCAGTGCCGGTAATTTCCATGCATTGTTGTTCTACTCTCACCGCAGCACAGCATTCCACCAGTGAACACACCGCACCCGGCCTCAGTTCAGTGCTCCAGTGCCAGTGGCCACATGACTGGGCCCGCTTCACTTCAGGCCATATGCAGCTCTCAATGAGCTCCACTCTGTAGTAAGAGCTCCGCTTATCAACACAGCAATAAAACAGGGATCCTCTCATGTAGCAATGCAAGATACATGGAGGCACCCCTGGGTACGCCCCAGTGCCCTGCCAGATGAGTATAATTAGAGGATTAATCTTGCTGGTCAGCAGAACCTCACTGACTGGCAGCCATCTTGTGGCATGGCTCTCTAGTGCCCCCTCTCCTCCCACAGTTGGTGTTACTTTAACCACATCCACCTGCCATGTGCGGGATCCATTTATGGTATAAATTATTAAGTCAAACCTCAATATATTGCACAACCTGAAGGAAACGTGTTAGGGATTTGTTTATGAATGGATGGGAAGGGGGAATTTGGGGAAAGGTGAGACAAAGACAACATTCATCAAGTTGATGAGCAGCATATCATCATCACATCTGTTGTGGAAGGAATGACACAGTTCAGTCACCAAATGTAAACAATCCTTCAGCCCCAGAATCCAGGTTTTCTAATTGTTATGTTTCATAGGGTTGAAAATATAAAATAGGGAGGACCCACAAAGTTCAAAAAATTATTATGTTAAGAAAAGAAAAATTATACTGTAGAAATAACAAAATGGATGGTGGATATGCATTCTTCTTTTCAGACTGTCCGTCTTGGGTGCAGGGTTGAACTGGCCAGGTAAAGCAGATGTGTTATGGAGCTTTTGCGCAGAAGAAGAAAAAGGCTTGCGGCATGCAAAAAAGTGAATGTTAATATTGTAGAGTTGGGTTAAATTTCATGGTGGATGAGTATCAAAAAGGAACTAGCATAGGTTGGTGCAGATGTGTGCGAGTAGCTGAGAAGTGAGAACAATGTTTTACTACCAAGCCCAGACAAGTAGGTAGTTGCATGTACCTGGCTGATCAATCCCACAATGTCAATAACATTTACCTGTGTGTGTCCACCCTGTGATATGTGTCCAGTGACAGTCCCCCCAGACCACAACCACTTAATGAGAGTTTGACACTCGAGACAACCTCTATTTTACTATTCAATGCACCTCTGTCCAGTCCAAAGAAGTAGGCCTCTTTCAGTGATGTTGTTTGTTTCCCTTTGAAGTAGATAGGGATTGTTCCTATCTTCATTCTTCTGGCTGTTGTGGTAGTCTCGTCCCAACTCACAAGCCAAATGAGATAGACCTGTAATGTTCAACAAGACAAGGAAAATAATTTTAGCAATTTGTGAGGTTTTGAAATTAACTGACTGGTCTTTGAAAAACCTAAAAAAGAAGTACATGAAAGCAAGGCAATCATTGAGGCAGAATCATTCCATGAGCCTCAAACATTTAAAGTTATGTTTACAAATTAGTTACAACGCACTCCCAGCCATAACATGACTCATTAATCACTCAGTATATCACTCTTTGGTGCAATAGTTGCCTGTACCATGTGTGGTACACATTTGTCTATTTGCATCTCTTATCCCATGGGAGCACACTCAATGGCAGTCTTGTATAATTAATGTTTTTTACTGGCAGCCCAGCTAGGGAATGAAAAAAAGAAGTATGTGGATGGAAGGCAAAGCCTTATGGCTTTTTAGCGAATGGGGAGGCATCTTGTTTGTACACTTGTCCATACATGTGACTAAATAAATGGATTTGTTTGAGTCAATCAGACACCGATGATAAATGTGCTTTTATATCGTTTTTTTTAAAGCAGTTTGATGACAAAATATGTAAGTTCCTTTGTAAGCTAGTACTTAGTCATGGAAGTAGAGTTTGACCTCAAACTCAGGAGGTGTACCCAGAGGTTTATCAGCTAACATACATGAGCTGTCAGCTAACACCCTTGAGTCTGACTCCTCCTCCTCTTCTGATTTTTCAGGAACAGTGTAATCTTGTGGTAAGAAGTGTTGGTTAATTTTTATCATGGGCAATCTCGCCATGTTTTGAGGAGAGAGACTGGCCCTTCTGACTAAAACAACTGTGACAGCTGCACTGAACACATGATCAGAAGACACACTGGCTACCGGACAAGTCAAATAATTTATTGTCTGCCTGCTAAGCTCTAGCCATTGTCGCATCTCCACAAACCAATAGACAAATGGGTTTTGATCCAGGTAAGTCTCTTTTGGGAAATCCAGATAGTTTTGGACCATCCTCTTGATAGTTAATGGTACCACTACCTCAGTGAATCTCTGGAGTGGGAGATTTTAGAGGAGGAGATAGTGGGAGAGATCAGGGATTTAGAATCGGGCAAAGCACTAGGCCCCAATAGGAGCCTGGTAGAGTTGCATAAACTAGCAGCCACAAGAATAGCCCCAACCTAAGAAAGATGTACTTGGAAAGCCAAAAACAAGAGGTACTCCCATTAGACCAGCGCCTAGCCACAATAGTGGTCATTCAAAAAGAAGGAAAGCCTAAGATTTATTGTAGCTCTTACTAACCCATTTCTCTCTCCTTAATCCCGTAGTGAAAATACTAGCAAAGACATTGGCCCCCTGACTTATCCCAAAAACTCACAAACTAGTCCACCTGGACCAATCTGGCTTCATGCCAAGCTGTAACACAGTGCTCAACAATGGCAGACTACACAGTGTCCTCGTCCACACTGACACAATTCAGGAAGACACAATAGTTCTATCACTTGATGCCCCTAGTGGCCAAATATATTTGCGGTATTGGAGAAAATGGGTTTTGGTCCTCATTTCATTGCTTAGATGTGCCTCCTCTACACAGCTCTGCTGCCCAAGTAGTGGTGAATGGTACAAGATCCATACCAATCACCCTTTGACTTGGCATTAGAAACCTTCCCCTCTCATTTTTGCCCTGGTCCTGGAGCCTCTGGCAGCCTGGGTGAGACTGGATCCCCTGATCCGGGGTCTCAGTCGGATGGCACAGTGTATGTGGTATGTCTGTGGCTTGGTAGTAATTTGACTCTACGCTGACGATATCTTACTATACATGGTGGACCATCTGTACCCTCCACCGAATAATGCATTTAGTGACCCAATTTCGACAGAATTCCGGCTACTCAAAAAAATTGGAAATATCCACCATTTATGTTCTCTGGGGGAAGGCGTCCCGACTGCCTTGTGACTTTGAGGCACAAATAGTGACTGAGGGCTTCAAGTACCTAGGCATATTCATAACCACCAACCCGACACTCTTCTATTCCCGTAACATGCTCCCCCTTTTGTCCTAACTTAATCAAGACATTCAGCACTGGAGAACTCTCCCATTGTGATTATTGGGGAGAGCCTCTCTTTTCAAAATGATGGCCCTTCCGTGCTTTTTATATGTCCTGCAGAACACGGCCTACCCCATCCCCTCAAGCTACTACCACACCACAGACAGTGAGCTCAGGACTCTATAATAGGAGGGGGGCTCGGTGAGAATAGCATTGACCAAACTGACCAGGGGATGGTACTACGGGAGCATTGCCCTTCCTGACATCAAGAAATACCACTGGGCATCACAACTTACTACCATAAATTACTGGATACATACTCTGCAGGACGAACCAGCTTACTGCATGGATAGACGTCAAATGCAACAGAGAAACTACTTGAGAGCTATCCAGGGGTCCCCTAGACCGTGGCACATTTGCGGTCCCACAGCCGTGGGGATTAATCTCTGGTGCACAGCACTTTGAACACTAGGGTGGGAAAAAAGGATACCACAGGCCCTCCTTTTGCGCAATACTGGGTGCCCTGAGTACTCTTCCCAGATTTGATAAGTGGGACCTTATTGACATCTCAAGGGGGACCTCTAGACACAGGCACAGGACCTCCCTTTCCTGGACCTACAGAAAGAATTAGCATTGGCTCCCTCTGAGTATTACCGCTAACTCAAAGTGCAACATGCCCTTCAGTCCGCTATTCCCAAGGGGGGCAGTCCTGTCTGAGTTCTCCCCCCCACCCGGAAAGTAGACTGGTTGAAGAGTATTTGCACAAAAAAGCTATCTCCCTAATCTATCGGAAACTGATTAATAACTCCGCCAACCCATTAAAACATTTGAAATCACAAGGGGAACTTGATCTTGGCATTCTAGAAGATGATGAATGGGGGGAAGCCTGGCTTGCACACAGGAAGTGAGAATTAGATATAGATTCTGTTTAATACAATTGAACATTCGTCACTGATCGTACCTTACATGCACAGTCAAGGCTAAGATGGGTAGGTCTTCTGACACTTGCTGTCTCAGAGGGTGCGGCCTGTAGGGATCCTTTCTGCATATAATATGGGACTGCCCACCGATACAGGTTTATTGGAACTCCATAATTATATGCATGAATGAGATATGTTTAATGTGAAATGGATACCTCAGTGGAATAGTGCCAACACGGATCTCCGAAGATATTGTGGATGGCTCTCAGAATAATAGTCGCCAAAAGAAACATAGGAAGACTTTGGTTTGCCCCACAACCACCCTTATTGCAAGACTGGAAAAAATACATGAATTAGTGCATGCTGACAGAGGAAGTGACTTATGAGAGCCGGGGATGCCCACAAAAAGGGGTTAAAGACTACTGGACTTGGAATACCTATAGAGGTAACCTACTTGACACTCCCTATTTTGCACACAATGACTGATCTGAGAAGCTCTCCTTTAGTTCAGCTGCTGGGGTTTGTAGGAGAGAATAGAAGGGAACCTTCAGTTGAAACTTGTTTTCATGAATGCTGCACCTTTTATATTGATACAAAAGTCCTCACTCAATATGCATTGATTTATGCTGTGTACATTTGTCTTGATGTTAATAAACAGATGTTTTAAAAAAACAAATGGTACCACTACCAGCTCGACCTCTGTTGAGCACTGCCACTTGAAACCAAGCCATTGCAGAGGCTGAGTTGGATTTTTCCGTTGCTGGTGATGATGGTATTAACTGCTGTGAGGCAATAGCACTGCCCTTTCTAGAGGTTGGAGGCTACATGACTCAATTTCTGCTGAGGCCCCTAACTTCCAGCTGTTCTTCCAGGTCTCTAGCTTGATCACCAATTCTAGTCTTGTAAAATGAAACATCAACTTCCAAAAAAGGAATGAAAGTGACCAGTATGTTTTTTGTACCGTGGATTAAGTATTGTGGCACATATGTACTCTTTGGAGGACACAATCTCTTTTTGCAGCCTTGGATTAACAGCCAAGTGAAGGATTATGCTCTGAACCAACTCATATGCTTCTTCGTTCAAATTGGCGAATCTTTGTGCCACTTCTTTCAACTGGTCCTCTAGCAAATGCACCAACAGGATTTCATGGCTCATCGTACTGTCCTTCCTGCTGACTTCTTTTGTGAAAACCTCAAAAGGCAATAGCATTTGTGTCAGGCACTTGATTAGCCTCCATTAATCCACCTCAGTTGTCATTCATTTCCCAGTTGCAACACCTCCTCTTTGAAGGACATGGGCATCATTACAGCCCTGGTGGTCAAAGACCGCCAGGGCTGTTTCGGCAATTGTACTGCCAACTGCTGGTGATACAATCTGGCGAATTATGACCGCTGCAGTAGCGCCGCGGTTGAACCACCTGTCATCAGTTGACTGACAACTGGTCCACGTCTGTTGCAAGGTAGATAGTGAGAGCAACACTCTGCGGCATAGCTTGGCCAACCAATTGCAGCACATCATGATGGAGTGCTGGAACAGCAGCTTTGGCAAAATTGGTCCCAGTGGGAACCTTCCATTTGGGGTAGTTGGCCACCACAATTTTTTAAAAACCCACACCTTCCACAAAAGAAAAGGGAGGCGGTCTAGTGCTAACATTTTACCTAACTTCTGATTGTACAAATGTGTCATTGGGTGATTGAGTTTTTAGGTCCCGTCTTGCCTAACCATGCCAGTACTATAGTGTGATCCTGGCTTACCTCGGTGAACACTCACATGGCAAATGGAGAATATTGCAATGTTATCCTCCTGCTTGTTAATCATAAAGAAGTCCCAAATTTAGGAGGATAACTTTTTTAATGTGTTACTGCCAATGCCTGATGAACTGGAGGTAGGTGGCTGTGTTTTTGCCTCTCTGTAGTTTGTACTTTGACTATGGAAGTGGTGGAAGCATCTCTCACCAGGGTCTTACAAATATGGAAGTCAGCGGTGGTGGTTCTGGAACCACAACCCTCTGAGCAGGTTGATTATGAGGCCGCATTTAGGTATTCTCAAAGCAGGTCTCAATACTGACAATCACTGACCCATCATCACTTTCCTTGTCTCTTGGTGTGGGTCTTAGACTCGGCTGGGGTCCAATCCATGTCCAGGTCATCACAAGAGGGCTTGGAGAAGATGGTAGAGTCCCCTTTCTTTATCGTGTAGGAGATCGTGAAGCCAATGGTTGAAGAGCAACATCCTCCTCCTGTTCTGCTCCTACTTTAGGAAGACAGTTTCTGCCTCCAACCCTTTTTGTCTACTTTCCTGTGGCAAATGGGTACTTTACAGCTGAGACAAATCCAGTTCAGACTCACTGCTCATTGACATGACTTCAGTAACTGAATAGTTGAGAGACATGGGCTGGGTTTACCCTTAGTTGGGGTGGTGCTGTTGATGATGTAGGAGTGCTGGTCCCAGCCTTTTACTGTACAGAAGAAGGTGCAGCAAGAACACAATGTTTCATGGAAAAGGTGGATTGAGGCATGCTAGTGGTGGCTATACTCTTCTTCTTTTCCACCTTCTGGTCCATTTCTTGGCTGGCACCCCCTTCTTTGGGGCCACCTTCAAGATATTTCTTAACTCTGGCAGTTGCTACTTAGCTGCACAAGCAGAAGCAGAGTAGGACTGAGGTGGTGCTTGCCACTACCAGTCTTCTCTCTGGCTGTACTGTGTGTTATGATGTCTCTTGTGCACCTAAAAACAAATAAACAAGAAAAATGTGGTGAAATTTGAAATGTGCACTTTGAATTTACATACAATATAATTGAATTAGGTCCCGTCACAAATACTTAACAATAGTGTATCCATTCCAAACCATTACTTTATGTTAGTCTAGGGCCTATGAGATGCATGTGGTAAGCAGGGGGGTGCAGGGAAAAATGGAGTAATCTTAAAAAAAATATTACTGGTATGTGTCCATGAGATACCTATGGCAGGCAGGAGGTGCAGGGGGAAAATTGAATAATTCTTCAAAAATTATTGTTGGTGTGTGCGTATGGCCTATGGCAGGCGGGGTAAAATGGAATAATCTTTAAAAAAATATTGCTGGTGTGCGCCTATGGTAGGCAGGGAGTGCAGGGGTAAATGGAACAATCCTTAAAAAAAATATTGATGGTGTGCACATATGATGGAACACCTATGGCAATCAGGGGGTGCAGGGGACATTGTAACAATCCTTAAAAAAAAATTGCCAGTTTGGGCCTATGGCAGGCAGGGTGTGCATGGAAAACATGAAATAATTGAAAAACAATTATTGCTAGTGTCTTTGAGAAATCCCGTGAGAGACAAGAAGATGCAGGGGAAAATGGGAAAAAATGCATAAAAAACACTGTACACACATACCTCAATCACCCTCAAGCACATTAAGGGGCTGATTCTAATTCTGGCGGGCGGCGGAGGCCGCCTGCCAGAATTCCGCCCCCATAATACCGCTCCGCGGTCAGAAGACCGCGGAGGGTATTATGAGTTTTTCCCTGGGCTGGCGGGCGGTCTCCAAAAGACCGCCCGCCAGCCCAGGGAAAAACTCCCTTCCCACGAGGATGCCGGCTCGTAATCGAGCCGGCGGAGTGGGAAGGTGCGACGGGTGCAGTAGCACCCGTCGCGTATTTCAGTGTCTGCAAGGCAGACACTGAAATACCTTGCGGGGCCCTCTTACGGGGGCCCCTGCCGTGCCCATGCCATTGGCATGGGCACGGCAGGGGCCCCCAGGGGCCCCGCGACCCCCCCTACCGCCATCCTGTTCATGGCGGCTTTCCCGCCATGAACAGGATGGCGGTAGGGGGGGTCAGAATCCTCATGGCTGCGGAGCGCGCTCCGCAGCCATGGAGGATTCAAACGAGCAGCGGAAAGTCGGCGGGAGACCGCTGACTTTCCGCTTCTGACCGCGGCTGAACCGCCGCGGTCAGAATGCTCGTTGGAGCACCGCCAGCCTGTTGGCGGTGCTCCCGTGGTCGGTGGCCCTGGCGGCCACCGGCCGCCAGGGTCAGAATGACCCCCTAAATGTACATCAGTAACAAAAAGAAAAAAATAACAAAAAAGCAAAAAGGCATAGGCCTCTTCCATCAATGTCACTATAAAATTGCTATGAAAAATGAAAGAGAAGGATTACAGTGCCTACACAAAATGATCGTTGGCCACACGGCCACCAAGGGCAAATGCACAAACAATAAAGACCACATGCAGGCCTATGCCAAAAGCAATGCACACTAACTACAAAATGGCCTCTGGCCACATGTCCATCAAGGGCAAAAGTGTGGACAACAAAGTACACATACAGGCCTATTGCAAGAGAAAAGCACACTGACTGCAAAATGGCCACCGGCCACATGGCCGCCAAGGGTGAAGACATGGACAACAAAGAAAACATGCAGGCCTATCGCAAAAGCAAAGCACATTGACTGCAAAATGGCCACCAAGGGC
The DNA here is from genome assembly GCF_031143425.1 of Pleurodeles waltl. Classification (NCBI taxonomy): domain Eukaryota; kingdom Metazoa; phylum Chordata; class Amphibia; order Caudata; family Salamandridae; genus Pleurodeles; species Pleurodeles waltl. The sequence continues at coordinate 969,184,758 of NC_090440.1, read as the reverse complement.
AAAGACATGGACAACAAAAAACATACTGCAAGGCTATGGCAAAAGCAAAGCACACTGATTTAAAAATGGCCACTGGCCACATGGCTATCAAGGGCAGAGGAATAGACAACAAAGAGCACTTGCAGGCACATGACAAAAGCAAAGCACACTGACTACAAAATGGCCGCCGGCCACATCGTCAAGGCAAAGGCATGGACCACAAAGAACATATGCAGGCCTATAGCAAAAGCCAAGCACATTGACTACAAAATGGCCACTGGCCACATGGCCATCAAGGGAAAAGGCATGGACAACAAAGAACACAGGCAAGCCTATTGCAAAAAGCACACTGACTACACAAAACAAAATGGTCACCCTGCCACATGGCATGGAAAAGAAAGACAAAATGGTGGCCTATGGCAAACACAAACACACTAGCCACACAAAAATGGCAACTTGTCCAGCAAAGAAAGGAGGTCTGATAAACTAAGAGGAAAAAACTACAATTAATTCAGCAATGTAAATACAAAAATGATGTCAACTTTAAAAATTCATCAACCACAAACTAATAAGGTATCAAAAACTACCCCACCCAAATTCTTTAACACTTTGCAGAACAACATAAAATAAAAAAAAATAAAAAACATTCTGCATTTAAGTCAAGGCCTTCCCTAAAACAATAGATATTAAAAGAATATATATATATATATATACCACAGAAACAGTTGTTTAAAATATACCCAATGCCTACTAATGCCTGGCTGACAGTGGCATATGGGCAGACTAGGCCCCACAGTAAAAATGAGCAAAGGAATAGTGCACACAAGAAAACGTTTTAAAAACAGACCTCAGCCCTGCCGAACCTGTGCAAATATTTTACTTTAGAATAACCTAAAAAGGCTGATGCAAAGTATGCCCCTCTTACCACTAGCCCACCCACAATCAAATTTAAAAATGGATGAAAAAACAAAAAAACCAAAAAAAAAAACCAAAAAAAAAACCTAGTGAGCTGCACCCTGAATGACTGCTTGTCATTCAGGAATTCAGGCTCACTTCCACCTCCCTGATTCCTGGTGTCCCGCGTTCTCTGTTGTCCGCAGTGCAACAGGCTCTCTCTTACCAGTTCCTGTCCTGCTCTGTTCTTTGTCCTCGTCCCACCCCTTCACTTCCTAGCAGTCTTCTCCTCAGGCAGTGGGTCTGCTGTCTCTTCATTTAAGTTCATTGCGTCCTGTAAGAAAGAAGATAAACTTTGAAAAGCTGGTACATTGTCTTTAAGGTTGGTAACACGCTTTTTGCACTAGTATAATTATTGTTGATACTTATCTGATGTGACTCTTGCTAAATGAAGTCTTAGCTCCTGGGAGTACCTAAAAAGCAAAAGAGAGTAGTCATGAACAAGACAATCATGGCTGACCATTAATTTGATGTATTTCATTTCCTTAATGAACCTGCCGTTTAAGGTTTCATTATACCTGCTTGGTAAACTTCCTGACTCAATCAACTTCCTGTGCCTTGTTCTGTTCCCTGTAAGCAATGTTTCTCTCCATTGCATCAATGTATATGGGTAGGTGTAGAGGGTTTAGGCCTATATGTTACCTGTATGTATAATCTAGACATTTTCTTAGTGGCATTTACATTGAAGCTATTGTATTTGTAGATGCAGTCATCAGAAGCCATGTGGTTTCACAGCAATCTAGCAGAAGGGAGGAAGGGACATTATGTAATACATAAATACATTGCATAATGATAGGTGCTCACATAATAGTTGATTGGGCACTAATTCTGTTGCCTACCTTTTAGAAGCCAAGAAGAACAAAGAGGCAGCTCAGAAGTCCTCCAGTGGCAGTCCGCTGTCCATCAGCTTGTCCCTTCATCCTGGTAGGCCCAGCTGGATCATCGTTATCTGATTTGCCTGGCCAGCAGGGAAGTTGGGAACTTTTGGGGCATCCATTTGACTGCTGCAAAAATGGCAGAATCCTGACACAAAGACCTCTGCAGTGGGAAACAGCAATTACAATGCATCCAAAACCATGCATGCCATTCCCCACATGCTTTGCAACGCATGTGTCTTTACCACACAGGATTTTACAACAAAAATGGCTTTACCACTTATGCCTTTACAATGAATATTGCTGTAAAGGCATATTGTAAACGATTTACAGGTAAATTATAGTATTAAGTGATATATATTGATCGCCAGTAGATAGTTTAGTTATAGTTAGGACCTAATTTCATCATCATAACCTTTTTTTTGGCAATTTGCCATGAAAGCACAGATACATATAGACAAAGTTAAAGGATTGCATTTTAAGAAAACCAATTAAAATCTATATAGGAGAGGAACTCTTATTACAAGCAGTAAGAATTGCATTTTTTAAAAAGACAGTTAAAATCCATAACAGTATGAAATCAAGGGCTAGATGTATCAAGATTTCGGTTAGCGATTTCCAAATTGCGATTTTTAAGAAATCACAATTTTAGAAATGCAAAAAGCGATGTATCAAATTTGAAAATCGCAAATAGCGATTTCTTAAAATTCGCAAACGCAATTTGCGAGATGCAAATACTGAATCACAAAAAAAATTGCGATTCAGTAAATGAAATTCTCAAATTGCGAAAACGGCAAACCGGAACAGCTTGATGACATCACAACCAGGAAGTGAGTCAGCCCATGCTGTTTCCAGGAGCCACACCCAAAGGAGCAGTGAGAGAGACACAGCCTGGCACCAGGGAGTCAGCATTGTGAGGAAGCCAGGATCAAACTGCAACATGGCCAATGCTGGCAACAGGAAGGAGAAGGGAGACTGGAAGAGGAACCTGAAATTCAGTGAGAAAGAATTGGAGGTGCTCGTTGAGGAGGTTGTTGGGAACCAAGACAGACTCTTTTGTAAGACCTCACTCCAGGTACCTGAGAGTGAGAAGCGGAAACTCTGGTCTGACATACAGACAAAAATATGCGCAGTGGGTGTTGCTCAGAGCTCTGTGGAGGAGATAACCAAGCGATGGTACGACTTGCAGTCCTGTGCCAAGGAGAGGGTGGCCAGCAGGCCTAGGGAGGCAAGGAGCACCGGAGGCGGACCATCCACCCACACGCCCTCCACCCCTATGGAAGACCTGGTGGAGTCCACATTGCTGCCAGAAGCTGTCAGTGCTGTAACTGACATTGACAACTCAGGGACACCCAGCACCAGCAAAGGTAAGGCCAGTGATTATGTGTATCCCCACATCTGCATGTACACATGCCCCTTAGGAAATAGAACCTAGCTTGATGCACAATGAAAAGTAGTCCATGTAACCGCTTACATGCAACACAACAGTGCCTTCTGGGAGTGGTAGTACACAACCCTAAAGTGAATACACAACATAAATAGCAAGGTAGTGGGCAGCCACATAGAGAAACCCCACAAATGACTCAGGGTGATACAATTTATTTGTACATATAAAGCAACACTGCGGAAATCTGTGACAAATGCTAGAACTGACATGCTGCACATTATCCTTGCAGATGACTCGGTCCCTGCTGCTGCAGGATCAGAAAAAGTGGGGGAAGCAGAAACACAGCCACAGTCCGACTCAAATACAAGTGAGTCCTAAAGTATTGTTCCGACTAGACGCAGGGCAAGGGTGTTACCACTGCCAGAGTACAACCTGGACTCAGATGAGATGCCAGAACATGACCCCACACCACCACCAGAGATGAGTCTCACAAGAAGACAGCAGTCCATGCACCAGTGCCAGTCTACTCCCCTCAGGAGGCGTCACGATGCAGGCAGACAGGGCACAGAAGGAGTGGGTCCATCAATCTTTGGCAGCCTGGAAGCTTCCATGCTGAAGGTGCAGCGCCTGCAATGAAAACATTTAAAGTCACTGCACCAATAGTTTGTGTCTCACAATAACAATATGGGGTTACAAAACAAGCACTTGGAGACCCTGATTGAGGGACAGCAAAGAGTTGCTGAGAACACCAAGGAGTTGACCCAGGCCATTGGGGAACTATGCACAGAGAAACAGCAGGAGCGTGTCAGCCAGTGCAGGTGCCATCACCAATATTTGGCTAAGTTTGACAGCTTCTGTAGATCAGTCAATCGGCTTGCAAGTTCAACAGCCCAGATATCACGGAGTGCCCGTGCTACACAGGCGGAGATGGCACATTGCAGAAGGGACATTGCACAGGGACTGGTGCAAATTACCCACGTAGTGGATGCCATGCAAACAGCACGCAGTGCCGCAGCCAGCGAACTGGGTGTTGGTGACAGTGAGGAGTCTTCTAGCCTTAGCAGTCTGCCAGTCCCTGTGATTGATCCGAGGCGTCGCAGTACCAGACACAGTACTGCAGGTGAACCTGCTACTAGAGGTGCCAGAGAGGGCACTGAGCACTCAAGTGGAGTGTGTGGATGAAAGAAGTGATGTTGAGGGCTACATGGGACCACCTCAACATGTGTAATTAAGTCATGCTATGATGCTAATAGTGTGACACTGTTAATAGATCATGTCTGCCCATTGTGAATAGTTATGTCCTACTGATACAATGTTTACCTGAAGTCAAGGTAATAAAGATGCTAACTACTGAAAAAGATATTATTGAAGTGGATTTGACATTACTTTCATCAAAAATGGTTGTGTGTGATGTCAGCACATCTTTGCCTGCCTTCTGCTGCACTGGTCCTGTCGGCTGGTAGAAGGGGTGGTAAGGGATCATCATCCTCATCTGAGTCTGGCTCCGTGAGTTCCACCTGTATGCCCCTGGTTGTTGCTATGTTGTGCAGGCTTACACATGTGGCCACAATTTTGCATGTCGTCTCAGAGCTGTACTGTAGTGCACCTTCACTCCTATGGATGCACCTGAAATGGCTCTTCAGCAGCCCAAAAGTGCGCTCCACCACGTTGCGGGTAGCCCTATGTGCAGTATTGTACCTCCTCTCTGCTGGGGTGGCAGGGCTCAGGTAGGGCACTAGCATATAGGTGCGCACTGCGTAGGCACTGTCTCCTGAATGCACAGAGAGTACAATGAGTACATTTGCTGTCTGACATTATGCTTACATCAATGCATTATTGTGAACTATCAAACTACCTAGTAGATATCTTTCCCCAAACTCCCCAGCTAGCAGTCTTGTGTGTATCCCGCTGTGGCGAAAGATGTAGCAGTCATGTGTGCTCCCTGGGTATCTGGCCACGAGATCGGTAATGATGTAGGAGGCATTGCATATCACCTGTATGTTCATGGAATGATGGTTTTTACAGTTGCGATACACATACTCGCTGGCCAATGGTGGACAGATTGCTACATGTGTCCCATCAATGGCACCTAGCACATGTGGGAACTGTGCTATCTGGTAAAAAATAACTTTGGTTTGTTGTAATGCCTGTGGGGTGTTGGGGAATCTGATGTACAGTTGTATTCTGCTCAGCATGGCACTGAGAAATGTGTTGAAAAATCTAGAGAGGGCACTCTGTGATACCCCTCCAGCTGCTACTATGATCCCTTGATAGCTCCCTGAAGCTAGTAGGTGCAGGGAGCATAATACCTGAACATGGGTGGGTATGCTATTGATCCTGTGTGTTGTGCGCTGCAGCATGGGTTGTAGCTCAGCTATCAGGTCAAGTATAATGGCTGAGCTTAACCTGTACTTATCAAAAATGTCCTCCCCGTTCTGGTCAAAAAGGGTTATGCGCACTCTGAAAATGCACTCCTGTCTCCTCCTCTCTCTCCTCAAACCTACCAAGATTCTCATTCTCCTCGCCATGACGTAGAATGCAGCCATAGTGGAAGAGGGGATGAGGCATTCTGGGCCTCTTTATATAAGTTGCACCTGGTTACCACCTGGTTTCAGTTCGTGGTAATTTGCATGTGCAAACGGACATTCTGCGAATAATCGCAAATTGCGATTTTTTGCTACATCGCATTGCAAATCCATTTTTGCGTGTCGCAATCTGCATCTTGCAAATAGCGGCACGATTTTTGGAAATCGCTATCTGCGATTCGCTAATCTGTATCGCAATTAGCGATTCGCTAACAGCGATTCGGTAAATCATGTAGCTATTTGTGATACGCTGCTTGCGACACGCAAGTTCGTCTCTCATTTGCAAAAATTAGCAGTTTTGCGATTTCTAAAATTCACACTGCGAATGCATTTCATACATCGTGAAATGCATTTTTGCGTTCGCAAACGGACATTCGCACCGTTTGCGAATGCAAAATCCTTTGATACATCTATCCCCAAACTACTAGCTGGAAGAATTGATAAAATGCATTCCTAATCAAATCAGGCTGCGTCATAGATAATCCATTAAAGAACAACAGGTTATAACTTTATATACACTAAAAAAACAAACAAAAAAACAACCCTCCCTCCCAAAAAAAACAAACAAAAAACCCAATAAACTAAAGAAAAACTCACCCCTCACCCCCAAAAACTAACAAAAAAGGAACAAAGCAAAAAACAGGACGGCCTGAGCACCAATCATATGCGCAGTTTGCTTTGCAGAATCTGTCACATATTTAATAGAAACCGGGGGACAGCAAAGACAATGAATTCCAGTTCTTAACACCCTTAAGGCAGTTTTGTAGCCCGAAGATTATGACATATAGGCAAAAGCGACCTTCTTCTGGATGCATGATACTTTGGACAAAAGATAAGAATATTTTTTATTGATTCAGGTACTTCAAGGCAAAAAGGAAAGTACAGATTAAAGTCAGGACCAGGTTGATTCCACTTTACTGTTGCTGTACGTAGGGGCAGGAACCCAATATGAAATTTCACGTAAAGTGATTTTGCCAATGGTGGCTCTTTCTCATCCGAATAGGCTTCTCATTTATAGTCTTCTTTGAATTCCCACCTGTGCCTAAGAAATCTTTCATCCACATACCGCAATAATCTCCCTCAAGCACAGTTTTTTAGACTGAACAAGCGCTCTGCAGGGCTGACCAATGCGTTCTCATGGCCAATATCAGTAAGACGCCATTTAATTAATGTGTAACAGGCTACTCGTCATTTATGTCTTTGGCCCACTGGAACTACAGGGTGGTCTTAATTCTTGTAGTTTCTGCCTTGACCAAGGTAAGGGCGGCCCTTTCTGGTGGGCAGTACGTGCCCTCCAGAAGGAGTCCGAGAGGAAAAAATCCCAAAGGGAAAAACCTCTATAGTAGGAACACCCTTGAACAAAAATAAGCATAAAGGTTAGTCTTTCAACAAGAAAAAACAATACTGGAAGAAGCTGGAACAAGCGAAGGAAAAAACTGGAGAAAAAATAACAGGAGCGAAGATCACCACCAAAGGAAGTGTTGCAGCACAAGGAGAACAAGAATCACACACCTTTTCTACCCTAAAACAGGAAATGACCAACAGGAAGAAGAAAGATACCATATTGGATTGGGAAAGAATCATAGGAACATATAGAGAAAAGGTGCCATTTTGAAAAAAGGTCCTAAGGCATGCAGGGAAAAAGAAACGCATAATGAGAGAAAGAAGAACATGGATGCTAAGTGTGAAAATAAGAACAAGAAGAAAAGGAGAGAGAAGAAAAAAAGAAGAAAAGAAGAAAGAAACAGGCTGCACCAGGTAAGTGAGGGGTTGGGGGGAAGGTGCCCACGTCTAGTATTGTGGGCGTGCTGTGCCAAGACTCGCCGAGGCCCCATGCCCACTTTGGGGCCTTGTGCAAGGAAAAAAGAACAGAAGAGGCATGGCACGCCTTGCCGTCAGGAACCACAGCCGCGCCCCGAGCCGACCGCTTGCCTCGGGCTGCGGTCCGCCTGCGGGGCGACAGCAGGTCCCCCCTCTGAGTCCCGGGTTTGTGTGGCTACAGACAAAAAAAACAACGGATCAAAAGTGTGGCATGAACAGAAGAAGCATCTTCCCAAGAACATGCACTCAGAGGATAGCCTTTCCAATTAATAAGATACTGGACATGAGAATCACATATTTCTTGAACTTCATATTCGGATATGCCATTCACCAACAAAGGGGGAGGACATGTGAATTGTCTATGAAAAGGGGCAGGCTTATATTCAATATGTTTCAATTGAGAGACGTGAGAAACTGGATGGATTTTCCATGTTCGAGGTAAACGGAGACAGAAGGACACTGGATTCATTTTCTGAAGAATTGAAAAGGGTCCATAATAGTGGGGTTTAAACATATTTTGTGATAGACGGAGGAGCAAAAATCTGGAAGAAAAGCCAGACTTTATCTTGGATTTGATAGATAGAGCCTCACATCATTTGTTATAAGCCATTCTTTTCATGTGCCTTTTAGTTAACAAAAGATTACACCGTATAAGACGTTGAATTCTATGTAATCTTTGGGAAAAGGAGGTGACTGCAGGAAGTGTAGAAGAGTCTTAGGAGTGGCAGGAAAAGATGTGGGATGAGATCCATATGAGCAGAAAAAAAGCAGTGGCTTTTGAGGCACTATGTACGGTATTATTGTAGGAAAATTCAGCAATGGGTAAATACGTGGTCCAGTTACTCTGAGTGGTATTACAAAAACAGCGGAGATATTGCTCGAGTCCTTGATTCAGGCGTTCTGTCTGCCCATTAGTTTGAGGATGAAATCCAGAAGATAAGGCTACATTGAAATTTAGGGTTTTACAGAAGTGCATCCAAAACCGTGATATGTATTGAGGGCCTCAATCTGAAACAATAACTTGAGGAAGGCCATGGAGATGAAAGAATTCTTGGAAAATGACCTGGCTTAATTCTTTGGATGTGGGTAGCTTCTTCAAGGCAGTAAAATGATCCATTTTTGTAAACGAATCTACAGTCACCATTATAACTCGGTTTCCTGCTGAGGGTGGGAATGAACACATGAAATCGGTTGATATAGTATGCCAAGGGACTGGTGGAACTGGTAAAGGTTGAAGTAGTCCTGAAGGCCTTGTATGGGGTATTTTTACATGGGCGCAGATGGGACAAGATACCAAGTAACTTTCAGTATCTTGCTCAAGTGTAGGCCACCAAAAAGAACGAAGGAGTAATTCCCGCGTGGCTTTGATACCACGATGACCAGCCACAGGGGAGTCATGACACATTTGTAGTGCCTTTCTTTGTACTATCTTAGAAGGTAGGAATAACGCATCTTTATGGTAGTCGTACCTTTTAGACTTGCGCAATTTTGGATGCAGTTCCTTCATCTCTTGTTCTGAGAGGGTTGAGTATTCATACTGTACTTCATCAAGGAAAGTCTGTACCAAACCAATTACTTTGTCTGGTTCAATTAGGTGCTGTGAAGGGGTATTAGTACTTTCAGGGTAGCATCAAGACAGAGCATCCATTAACCTATTTTAAGAACCTGGAATATAGGTATCATAAAAATAGAATTGGCTAAACAAAAAGGCCCAACAGGCTTGGCGACTGTTACAGCACTGAAAGTTTCGTAGGCATTGCAAATTCGGTGGTCGGTTCTCACTTCAAATTAGAACCCATAAGGAATTGTCTCCACTCTTGACAAGCTGTCTTTAAAGCTAGAAGTTCTCTTTTCAACACCGAATAATTTTGCTCAGAATCAGAGAACACATGAGACAGATAAAATATCAGATGTTCTAATCCGTCGTCGTCCTATTTTTGTAATGCTGCCCCAATAGCCTTTTCTGAAGCATCAGTGACTACAATAAATTGTTTGCTGGTGTACGAATGCCGTAGTATAGGTGCTTGGGTAAAAGCTCATTTTAAGTTTTGGAAAGCGTTTTCAGCCACATCTGTCCAGAGAAAACCGTTTCAAAAACTCTCTTTTTCAAGAGTCTGTGTGATTTGACTAGTTTGTTGAGCAAAGTCTGAAAATAAATTGGCGATAAAAGTTGGCCAGACCTAAAAAAACACTGAGTTTCTTTGATGGATGAGGGGGATGGCCAATCTAGAATGGCCTGAACTTTCTCTGGATCCATGGAGATACCGACCTGATTAATGTGATATCCTAAATATTTTACCTCTTTCTTGTCAAATTCATATTTCTCAGGTTTACAGTAGAGCCGATGTTGCCTAAGTCTGTCTAATACTTGCTTTACGTGTTTGGTGTGGAGTTCAGGGTGTCTGGAATATATGAGGATCTCATCTAAATAAATCACAATGGTGTGATTTTACAGGTCAAAAAATATTGAATCATGAATCTTTTAAAAATAGAGGGGGCGTTTGTTAAAACCAAAGGGCATTACCCTACATTCGTAATGACCAAAAGGTGTACGAAAAGCAGTCTTCCACTCATCACCTTCTTTAATTCTTAAAGGATGTTATGCTCCCCAAAGGTCTAATATTGAAAAGATATGTGCCCCCTGACTGCGTCCAATATGTCTTTGATGATAGGTAGTATATATCGGTCTTTTATAGTGATTTTATTTAATCCACAAAAGGCTATACAGGGACGTAAATCCTTTGTCTTCTTGGGCACGAAGAAGAGGGGAGCTGAGATAACTTGTGAAGATCATTGTGTTCAATTACCCAATGAAATAGATTGCAAGGACGTTGCTCCAGTCCACACACAGAAAGTCTGAAGCTAATGATCAAGTCCAAGCAGAGATGGGATAAAGTGAGAAAACTGGGCTGATTGCAGTAGCCCCTAATCTTTTTGCCTTCATTTGCCACTTTTTGCTGGTGTTTTCATAAATCTGATGGTGCCCTGGGTACTGCTAACCAGTCCCAGGCCTTGTGCTCTGTGTAAAATGAGTATGTAAATTAGGATAATTATAATTGGCAGTACCAACCTTTGCACGCTAGCGCATGAGGGCCCTCCAGTCGTGCCTCCACAAGCAGTGGTTTCAACACAACGGCGATCTCAAGGAGTCAATAGGGATCTCCAGGAGCACTGCGGCGGATCTTTAGTGGTGGGCTGTGGATAGTAACCTGACACAAGGGAAACCATTTTGCCCACCACCTCTGGTGACCACAGTGATAACAGATGCTTCCACTGTAGGATGGGGAGCACATTTAGGGGATCTGGAGATCAAGGGACTTTGATCTCCAGAAGAACAAATCAATCTGATGGAATTACAGGGGATATGTCTGGCTCTCAAGGCCTTCCTCTCTTCTATTCAAGGTCAGTAGGTACAAGTCTTGACAGACAACACTACCACAATGTGGTACCTCAACAAACAGGGAGGAGTAGGGCCATATCTTCTCTGCAGAGAGGCTCTACAACTCTGGTCGTGGGCTCAGAACCATCGGATTTGCATAGTAACAAACCATTTGGCAGGAGTTCTCAATGTACGTAGGGACAGTCTTAGACAGCACTCTTCATCTCACCTAGAGTGGCAACTTCATCAGACTATTGCTCTTCACGTCTTCCACTTATGGAGAACGCCTCAGATAGACCTGTTTGCCACTCGCAAGAATGCACACTGCCCGTTGTGCTGCAGCCTCTAGTATATGATGCAGGGAGCGCTGGGGGATGCATTTCAGTTGGAATGGAGCATCCAGTTGCTTTATGCATTTCCCCCACACCCTTGACTCCTCTGGTTCTGAGGAAGATTCGCCAAGACCGGGCCCAAGTCATATTCATAGCCCCAGATTGATCAAGAAGGGTGTGGTACACAGACCTCCTTCAGCTCTCACTGTGCCCTCCGCTCCATCTACCTCACAGGGCAGAATTCCTCTCACAGTTGCAGGGGCTGGTTCTACACCTGCACCTCCAGAGCCTGCACCTACATGTCTGGAGATTGAACGGGGAAACCTGAATTCCTTTTCTCTTCCTCCAGATGTGATCGATGTTATTCTGTCGGCCAGGCAACACTCCACCAAAACTGTCTCTGTTGGTAGATGGGCCAAGTTTGTCAAATTGTGTGAAGGAAGGCATGTTGACTCTTTAAAGGCTCACTTATTCAATGTTTTGCAATTTGCTCTTTCCCTAGCTTAACAAGGTTGTGCAGTTGGGAAGGTGAAGGGTTTTTTTCTGCATTTATTTGTTTACCTGATCAACCTTCATTGTTTGAGTTCCCTATAGTTTTCAGGTTTCTTAAAAGTTTGACTAATATGTATTCTCGCACTCCATTCATTATGTCTCAGTGGGATTTAAATTGTGTTTTATCACACCTCATGGGTGTACTGTTTGAACCTTTACATAGTTGTCCATTGAGGTTCCTTATGATAAAAACTGTTTTTTTGTAGCAAGCACGTCTGCTAGACTTGTTAGTGAGCTGCAAACTCTGAGTGTTAGACCCTTGTTTACCACTTTTCTAGCCAACAAGGTGGTTTCGAGAACTAGGGTGGCTTTTCTGCCAAACGTAGTGACTCCTTTTCATTTGGGGCAGTCTATCACTCTTCCGTCCTTTTACCCTTCTCCCTATCCCTCTAAGGAGGAGGAAAGGCTGCATCATCTGGATCCTAAGAGAGCGTTGAGCTTCTACAGGGACAGGACCAGCGCATTTAGAATGGACGATCAGCTGTTCATTGGCTACAAAGACTAAATGAAGGGCAAGGCCATCCACAAAAGAACATTGTCAACGTGGGTCATCCTTTGCATCAAAATATGTTATGCTATGGCAAAGAAAGAACCTCCTGAGGGTATAAGAGCTCATTCGACCAGAGCTAAGTCTGCTAAATCAGATTTGGCTAGAGGTGTGCCAATTGTAGACATTTGAAAAGTGGCGACTTGGGCTTTGCTCTGCAGTTTTGCAAAGCATTACTGCTTAGATTCAGAATTCAGGCAGGATGGCCACTATGCCTAATCAATGCAACAGGATTTCTTGGTATAAACAGACAGGTACCTACCTCCAAGTGCAGGACTGATTTGGGACTCTCTTAAAAAGATGAGGAATCCACAGTTAGATGTATCCATCAGAAGAACAAGTTACTTACCTTTGGCAATGCTTTTTCTAGTGAATACAGTATCTATCTGTGGATTCCTCACTGAGCCTCTCACCTCCCTGTTGCCTGTCTGGATATACCAAGAAGGAAATTGGTTGTATATTGTGTTTGTATTGAAACTGGTCGATATTGAATATAGGTTTTCCATATAAGTGCATATAAATCTTTGAGTTGGGTACGCACATACTGTGCTTGTGATGTTGGTGTTCACCTGTGCACCTCGAAGGCACAAAAAAAAAGTGGGTGAAACTAATCTCAGCACGCCGTCAAGGACTTCTTATGGCTCCAATCATGTCAGACGGAGTCGCGTGCAGAGCTGTTCCATTTTGAGACACCCTTGTCTTGGAGAGCTAGAGAGAGAGAAAAAATGTCCATCGAATGCTGATGCATAGGGGGAATTCAAACAGTGGGGAATCCACAAGTAGATACTCTATCCACCAGAAAAAGTGTTACCGAAGGTAAGTAAATTGTTCATATACAATTTATTATGGCTAAAGGGGCAGTATAATTAGGTGACAATGTCAGTAGTAACTTAATGTTTTTGCCAACAAAAAACACTGAAATTTGCCCATTATAGTGCAGCAACCTAACTATAATTTGCACCTTACCATGCACTGCTTACGACCTTACATGTTAGACTGTCCATGACATGTTCAATTACATCATTGATGAATTCACTCATGAGATCATCCAATGAGTGTGACAGTTTGATAGATGTTTATCATACTGCAGGATATTTGACCTAATTTTCTGTAGCCTCTTTACTGCTAATGGGTGTAAATATTTGCAATATTCTTTACCTCCTAATAGGTCTTGAGTGTGTGGAAGAGGTCAGCTCTCCATGAATGGTTGAGTGCTAAGTGAACCCCATGCATAACAGACACTTGCTGACTCATACCTCATTGATTATCCACAAGAGGTCAACTACATGTAGAGAAGTGCGTAGGAGTGAACAGAGTATGAACCAAGTACTTACTCACCCATGTGTACTTGATTGTCCACAAGAACATGACTACATCCAGATTTCTTGGTACAGGACAAACACCATCCGTAGTATGTCGTTCACTGCATTAGTGGCCTTGGGTGTCTAGAGGGAGCGGCTCTCCCTGGAAGGATTCTAAACACAGTGAAGCAAAGACTACTATTTTTCTACATATGTCTGATTCATTGCCCACAAGAGGTTGGCTATCTGCAAACAGTTTCATTACAGGGCAAGGTCTGTGCATAGTATGGGGCTTGGACATCTGGGACTGGGGTGTCTGAAAGAATGTTTTCTCCATAGAGAGTTATTCACACATTGAAGATCATGTGCAGCAGCGGCTGCCCCACTTGTGTCTGATTGATTACCCACATGATGGCATCTGTCTACAAACTGTTTGGTAAAGAGTGAATGCTGCATGCAGAAGGCGATTGGTTGTCTAAGAGGGCTTCTGTATCTGAAGGGAAATTAAGCTTTACATAATTCTCCACCACTCAGTGTTTACTTTCACTTCTGAAATGCTGGACTAGTTTGTGCATATTCATACCATCTATACCAGATATCACAATATAAGAGAGTACCATGTTAAATAAAACAGGCCTTCTGGCTGAGGATCCACTTATCCGCTGTAAAAAACTTTTTAAACGAGGCAGGTTCCCGCTATATTTGATTACAAGTCCCTTAGGATGGGCCAGGTCTGGGGATTTGGAAAGATTTTTTGGGGGAAGGCGTACGTGCTGCCCTTTTCCCTGCGCCTTCGGGAGGGCTCAGGAACCCAATTCCCCAGGGCTTATCAGTTACATTTTGTAGCGGGGTATGCAGCTCGTATACCTGAGCCCCAGGGGCCCCATCCCTGAATCTAATTTTAGGAGAGGGGGCTTGTGCCCCCCCCAGCTGATTTCAGTCCTGTGGACCAGATTCACCCAGCACCCATCTGTTTTTTAATGAGTGGTCATAGGGCCCCTCTCCTTGAGCTGATTTTGGCCCGAGAAACCCCATCGCCTGGAGCTTGTTTTTTTTAGCCAGGGCAGGCAAGGAAGAATGTTGGCTGTGTGCTCCTGCTGCAGGAGAAGTGTGGAAATTGCTCCCGCACGGTGAGAGCATACTTGTTGCCAGCTTCTACAAGCACCCAGGATGAGTGATGGCAAGGGAGCTGACAGGGGTCATTAGAGCTCTGTGGCTAGATCTGCTGCCTCCAGCAAACAAAAAAACTGTTGGTGTTCTGGGTGGCACCGGGACACCCACTAAAATGAATAATAAAACACACACAAAAACATAATAATAAATGAGCAACCAGAGCTGCTTATTTATCATTCACTGCTCCGAGATGCAGAGCCCTGTAATGTCCTTCGTGGGCTAATTTGGATGTGTGGTGGTGCTCCAATCTTGGGAGGGTACAACAAGTATATAGTGTTATCGCAGGCTGCAGGGAGTACAGCAGTCCCTCAGCAACACAAAACTAACTGTGTGTTTTTTGGGATCCATGGAGCACAAGCCCTGTATAATGTGTTGATATATTTTAGGATTCCCAGCATTGGAGCTTTTTCTCTTAAACTTTGGAATGTAGGGATTCCTCATGATTGGTCTTATGGCAGCATTATGCAGCTTGAAATGTGTAGAAGAAAGGCTCTGACACTTGTTTTGTTACTTTCTCCATAAATGCTTCATTTAACTGTTTGTTGACAGATATTCCTATGAAACTAAACTAATAAGCCTGCCTTGTACATATTGACAGTGGCTTACATTAAATAACCCTAGCAATTCTCTGTTTCAATTAGGTATTCAAACAAAACATAGAAAGTCACTGAAAATTACCTCACATATCACGTCACTTATGACATGTTCTATGACATCACTGATTCTATCACTGCAACATATGAAATGAAATTGTTGATGACAACACTGTGCATTGTGAGGGGTGAGTCATAGATATTTTAGGGCATACGTTATAGCTACTTGTGATAACTATAACTGGTGAATTTCAGTGGTTTTATTAGTTTTAAATGGTATGTTTTAACTGACAATTTCACCTAACTATAATGTCCCTCTATCTTTTGTTTTATTCAGTTAATTTATAAGGTTTTTATGAATATCTAATTATATCTGTCACTTTAACCTTTGTTTTTTTCAGTGAATAAATATTTCCATCACTCCCCTCTACATAATGAAAAAAGCATATGTATGCTGTTAGAAATGGAGTCTTTGGTTGGTAGTCAGGTTACCCCATGTCCAAGCAAGGACCCTCACTCCAGTCACTGTAAAGGAGAATCACCCTCAGTTGACCCCGCTCACCCCCTTGGTAGCTTGGCATGAGCAGGCAGGCTTAACTTCAGAAGCAAGGTGTAAAGTATTTGTACCAACACACACAGTAACTCAGTGAAAACACTACCAAATGACACAACACAGGTTTAGAAAAGATAGGTAATATTTATCTAAACAAAACAAGACCAAAATGACAAAAATCCAACATACACAAGTCAAGTTAAGAATTAAAAAGCAAAAGAGTCTTAAATCCTTTAGAAAACAGTGAGAACGTTGTTAGAATTCAAAAGTACCTGGGTAGCGTTAAAATAAAGCTGCACAGGCAAGTGTGCGTCGAAAAAGGCCAGCAATGCATCAGTTTCTCACCCGCAAGCAAGATCGTGCATCATTCCTTCTCTGGTCGGGTTGGCGTGCGCTGTTTCTTCTCTCCCGCAAGAGAGCGTTGCGTCGATCCGTATGAGCGCCTTGGGTCTGGGCAGAATTTGAGTTGATTATCCACGCCCAGCGATGTTGCTTTGAAATTCGATCACACGGTGTCAAGAAAACGCACTGCATGGGGGCTTGCGTTGTTAATATCAGCTGCTGCAGGTGTTGCGCATCATTTCTCCAGCCGCGTTGCGTCGATATTTCATCCGCGATGCAGATGTTAGCCACGAGGCTGGCGGCGTGTCGTTTTTCAGCCGTGAGGCGGCTGGTGCATCAAATGTTTCCCCACACGTCGGTCTTTGCGTGGATTTCTGTCTTTTTCCATCCGCTGCACCTTTCAAGGGCCCAGAGACAGATTAGGGCACCACCTGGCAGGCAGGACTCTCAGCAGAAAGCTCAGGTGCCGGATGAGAGAAGTCTTTGATGTCCCTGACACTTTAACAACAGGAGGCAAGCTCAGTTCAAGCCCTTGGAGATTCTTTACCAGTGGGAAGTCACAAAAATGTCAGTCTTTGTCCTCTCTCAGGCAGAAGCAGCTACTGCAGGGGAACCCAGCAAATCACAGTCACAGGCTCAGGGGCAGTAGTCCTCCTCCATCTTCTCCAGCTCTTTTCCTTGGCAGAGGTTCCTCTTGGTTCCAGAAGTAATCTGATTTTCAGGGGTTTTGGGTGCTCTTCTTATACCCCTTTCAGCCTTTGAAGTAGGCTTACTTCAAAGAAAAGTCTCTATTGTTTTCAAGATTCTGCCTTACACAGGCCAGGCCCCAGACACGCACCAGGGGGTTGGAGACTGCATTCTCTGAGGGCAGGCACAGCCCTTTCAGTTGTAAGTGACCACTCCTCCCCTCCCCTCAGCCCAGATGGCCCATCAGGATATGCAGGCTACACCCAAGCTCCTTTTGTGTCACTGTCTAGAGGAGAGGTGCAAACAGCCGAGCTGTCAAACTGACCCATGACAGGGAATCCACAAACAAGCAGAGTCACAGAATGGTTTAAGCAAGAAAATGCCTACTTTCTAAAAGTGGCATTTTCAAACAGACAATTTAAAAACCAGCTTCACTAAAATATACATTTTTAAATTGTGAGTTAAGAGACCCAACCTCCACATGTCTATCTGCTCCCAAAGGGAATCTGCACTTTAATACTATTTAAAGGCAGCGACCATGTGAACCTATGAGAGAGATGGGCCTTGCAACAGTGATAAACAAATTTGGCAGTATTTCACTGTCAGGACATGTAAAACACATAAGGATATGTCCCAAATTTAACATACACAGCACACTGCCTATGTGGCTACCTAGGGCCTACCTTTGGGGTGCCTTACGTGTATAAAAAGGGAAGGTTTAGGCCTGGCAAGTGGGTACACTTGCCAAGTCGAATTGGCAGGTTAAAACTGAACACACAGACACTGAAGTGGCAGGTCTGAGCCATGTTTACAAAGCTACTAATGTAGGTGGCACAACCAATGCTACAGGCCCACTAATAGCATTTGATTTACAGTCCATGAGCAGGGAAACGCCCTTAAACCCGACTCCGGAACAACACTTTCCTTAACCACGACTTTGTTGTTTTGTGCCTTAACCACGCATGTGCTGAACAACGCACATGCGTGGTTAAGGCACAAACAAGGGAGTCGGCTGAGGAGGACGGCGCAACGAGGCGGTGACTCAGGTAAGTGGGATGGAGGGTCGGGGTTTTAGCTTTAGGGGCGGGGGTAGGGTGTCGGGGTATTTTCTGTTTTAGGGGCAGGGGCGGGGTGAGAGGTCGGGGTTTTAGGTTTAGGGCCGGGGGTGGGGGGTCGAGGTATTTTCTGTTTTAGGGGTGGGGTGGGGTAGGAGGTCGGGGTTTTAGGTTTAGGGCCAGGGGTGGGGGGTCGAGGTATTTTCTGTTTTAGGGGCGGGGGTCGGGGTTTTAGGTTTAGGGCTGGGGGTCGGGATATTTTCTGTTTTATGGGCAGGGGTGGCGGGTCAGGGTTTTAGGTTTAGGGTCAGGGGTGGGGGGTCGGGTATTTTCTTTTTTAGGGGCGGGTGGGTGTGGGGGGTCGGGTTTTAGGTTTAGGGTGGGGTTGGGGGGTTGGGGTATTTTCTGTTTTAGGGGCGGGGGCAGGGGTGGGAGGTCGGGGTTTTAGGTTTAGGAGCGGGGAGGGGGGTCAGGGTATTTTATGTTTCGGGGCGGGGGGTCGGGGTTTTAGTTTAAGGGGCGGGGCTGGGGGGTCGGGTATTTTCAGTTTTACAGGCGGGGTTGGGTGGGGGGGTCGGGGTTTTAGTTTTAGGGATGGGTTGGGGTTGGGGTATTTTCTGTTTTAGGGGTGGGGGCAGGGGTGGGGAGTCGGGGCTTTAGGTTTAGGTGCAGGGTGGAGGTCAGGGTATTTTCTGTTTTAGGGGCGGGGCGGGGTGGGAGTTCGGGGTCTTAGTTTTAGGGGCGGGGTGGGGGATCGGGGTTTTAGTTTTAGGGGTGGGGTGGAGGGTTGGGGTATTTTCAGTTTTTGGGGCGGGGGCAGGGGTGAGGGGTCCGGTTTTAGTTTTAGGGGTGGGGTATTTTCAGTTTTAGGGGCAGGGGGCTGGGGTGGGGTTTCAGGGTTTTAGGGGTGGGTTGGGGGGTCGGGTAATTTTAGGGGCAGGGTGGGGGGGCTCTGTGTAGTTTTAGGGGTGGGGGTTGGGGTACTTTAGGTTATCAGGGATGGTGTGGGGGTTGGGGTTGTTTTAGGTTTTGGGGGTAGGGTGGGGGTCAGTTTTAGGGGCGGATGGGGGTTGGGGTTTTAGGTATTATGGGTGGGTTGGGGTGTCGGGTAATTTTAGGGGCAGGGTGGGGGGTTGGGGGTTTAGGTTTAGTGGCAGGGTGGGGGGCTTGGAGTAGTTTTAGGGGTGGGGTACTTTAGGTTTCAGGGATGGGGTGGGGGTTGGGGTTGTTTTCGGTTTTGGGGGTAGGGTGGGGTCAGTTTTAGGGGCGGGTAGTTTTAGGAGCAAGGGTGGGGGTTTGGTGTGGTTTTAGGGGGGGTTGGGGGATCGCGGTAATTTTTAGGGGTGGGGGGGTGAGGGGGGACGCATGCAGGAACAATGGATGCCTATCACTAATGCCTTTACCAGGAATGCCTTTACAATGAAAAATCGTTGTTAAGGCATTCATGGTAAAGTCATTAGTGGTAACAACGAGGTAGTTGTTCTGACCTCGTTGTTCAGGCATTCGTTATTCCGGTAGGCGTCGTTCCAACATACATTCCATGAGCACCTCTAGTGCACTTTACTAGGGACGTACTAGTAAATCAAATATGCCAATCATGGATAAGCCAATGCACACATATAATTTATACAGAGAACACTTATACTTTAGCACTGGTCTGCAATGGTAAAGTGCCCAGAGCAAACAAAAACAGCAAAAAACAGAGTCCAGCACAAAACAGAGTCCAGCACACAGAAGTAACCTGGGAAGTAGAGGCAAAAAGTTAGGGGAGACCATGCCAATGATGTCAAGTCTAAAATATGCTGAATGGAAAAAAATGCAAGCTCACTCATTTGGCAAAGAATAAGGAACTTTTCATGAGTCTGTCATTGTTTGGTGCCTTCTTGGTTGTCAAATTCTGAAGACAAGGACAGGATCAGGGGGAAGATTATGTTTTATTGACAAAGCATCAACATGTTTTAATGGTTAATTGTTCCTCTGGGATGGAGAGCACTGGAATTTTGGCAACAGAGCCTCCACTGTTGTCTGTCCATGTCTGGCACTAAAACAGAAGGGTTTGCTCTTTGATAATATGTACAGAATGAAAAGCTCAGGAAAGATAGGGACTCAGCTGGCATCTCCCTCCTCTTGTTGTTTAAACCATGACTCTGGCATAACTCTACAGGATTTGCTTTCTCACCCGCGGATGACATAGGTGGTTCAGTGCACCAACACTGAATATGTAAGACAGTTTATGGTAGACCTACAGAATCCCATCTAATACATTGTTAAAGTTGAACCATCGCTTTTGGGTTACCATTCATCGCTTTGGGCCTGATTACAACTTTGGAGGAGGTGTTAATCTGTCCCAAAAGTGACGGTAAAGTGACGGATTTACCACCAGCCGTATTACGAGTCCATTATATCCTATGGAACTCGTAATACGGCTGGTGGTATATCCGTCACATTTGGGACCGATTAACACCTCATCCAAAGTCGTAATCAGGCCCTTTGTGTTTTGTAGCCCTAAGTGTGACAGCAATGCCCAGATGTAGATCACATGCTTACTGTGGCACTGGAAACAAGGTACACCTTTCAAGTCTATGGGGGTCATTACGACCTCGGCAGTCTTTTCAAAAGACCGCCGAGGCCGCGGGAGACAGAATACCGCCATTGCCGGCGGTATTTCTGTCTCCCTATTCTGACATTTCCGCTGGGCCAGCGGACGGTAACAGTGTTACCGTCCGCTGGCCCAGCGGAAATGTCACATTAACATTGCAGCCGGCTCGTAATAGAGCCAGCGGCAATGCTGATGTGCAGCGGGTGCAGTAGTACAAGTTGCGCATTTCACTGCCCGAAATTCGGGCAGTGAAATGCGCGACAGGGCTATGTCTGGGGGTCCCTGCACTGCCCATGCCAAGTGCATGGGCAATGCAGGGGCCCCCAGGGGCACCCCAAGTCCCCTTACCGCCGGCCTTTCCATGACGGTGTGTACCGCCATGGACAGGCCGGCAGTCGGGGACTCATAATCCCCAGGGCAGCGGTGCATGCACCGTTGCCCTGGGGATTATGACCGCCAACAGGAATCCTGGCGGCAAAGTGGAGGGGCTGGCGGTATGGCCGTGGCTTTTCCGCCACGGTCATAATTGCTGGCGGAACACCGCCAGCCTGTTGGCGGTGTTACCGACAACATACCGCCAGCCGCCAGGGTCGTAATGACCCCCTATAATATGTGTGAAACTGGTCCTGGGATGCCAGTTTTCCAGTTCAGGAAGGGCTTGGCAGTTTGGGTGAGCAGGATTGTTCCCATTTAAAGAGGGTCAAGGCTGATTTTCATATGGTTGGATCCAAACTGAAGTGGCATAGTGGGAGATAAATAATGGCTTAGGATGCGACCCGAGTGATCACCAGTAGCTGATATTAATCTAAGCATTCCATCCATCACTTTTTGTTTTGATGCCCTAAGTGTGACAGGTATGCATAGACGTGGGTCCTGTGCTCATTGTGCCACTGGAATACAGCTATGCCTATCGGATTAGCCCCTATTATGGGCAAAACCTGTCCTGGGTTCTTTGTTTTCCAGTTCAGGGAAGACCTGGCCTGCCAGCTCTGGCTGGACTGTTACCATCTGGGGCAGGGTCAAGGCTGATTTGCATATGGTTGGATCCAAACTAAGGCAGCATGTTGGGATATAAATGATGGCCTTTGATGCAGCCCGAGCAATTCCAGTGACAGAGATGAATTCAAGCATTACATCAATTCCTTTTTGTTCCTATTGAAATAAAGGAAAACAATTTTTAAAAAGCAGCAGATTGATATCCTTTGAAAGTTCAGAGACTGTTTTTAAAAAAGACATCTTTCCTCCTGACATCTCCCACTGCCCCTATTGTCACCAACATGATTCATAAGGGAGGGTGACCCCTTTGCGAATCAGTTCAAACCCCAACACAAGAGTTTGGTACTTATTCACACCTCTTTCATGATCCCACCTGTTCACCTGTTTACATTACAGAAATAATTGCAAAAGCCCTTTTGCATTCTCAAGCCCTCTGAATATGGGCCAGATGTACTAAGATTGGATTCATTAAAATGAGTTGCAAATTGCACACTATCTTTTGGGAATCTATCTAATTATGCAAACTGACCTATGCAATAATCGGCAAGTTTGCAAACTTCCTATTCAAAGGAGGCGAGTCACAATCCAGCCTACCTCATGAATAATAATGGGATAGTTCACATATTGTGACTTGGTCCAATTGGTGACCTTCACAGGGAAGGTGGCCTACTAGGGTCAGTAGCCCACTATGTCTGTGATTGGCTTTCAGTACAGTAAACTGTTTATTCTTAAATGCAGCCCATTTCATTAAGGAAAATGGGACTATGTTAAAAAAACAGACTTTTTTTAAAGTTTGTTTGAGAGCTGGATCTAGTCCCCTAGACCAGTCTACTCCCCAGCAAACTTCTTTTTGCATTCAGAAAGGGAATGAAGTCCCATAAAGAACCCTCCACTTTTGTGAATGGATTAGTACCCAAACTCAGGACTCAATCATTTAGAAAAGTTTTGCACCAGGATTAGGTCACAAAATGTTGATACTTCTCATACTCACATCATTTAGAAGAGACATCTACAACATGTCTCTTGCACATTCTCAGTCAGCAGCCATTCCAAATCCCACTTTCGGTGTTGGTAAAAGTTTACAGTTTCCTAAAATGGAATTAGTGCACATGGAGTACCTATTTTGCTGTTGCAAATATTGCTAATTTGCTAATCAAAGCTTTTGAGTCCACAAAATAGGTATGTTCATCTGCCCTTTGTGATTCAAAAGGTTTGAAACCACAACCGAGCTTTGTACATCTGGCAACTATTGTCTGATTTAATATTTTGGAAACTTCATGACAACTGTGTGACACACAGCATGACAATTGCAATTTATTATGCACAATAAAGAGGCTACTTGTGCCGTTGGTGCGTCACTTTTTTCCATACAAAAAGTGATGCACTGGCGGCACAAGCTGCTTGTAAATAAGCCCTAAAGTTTCAAACATTTTGAAAATCGCTTTTAAGAAGTTTGCACAACAATCTATAATCATATACTTCATCAATGACACAGGAACAATTGATAAATAGCATAATAATGTGTAATTGCTGTACATGACAATCAGTAACTTCTCATATATGACTAAGGGGGTCATTATGACATTGGCTGAAGCCAACCTGCCAATGTACCACTCCGACCGCCATAGCAGCTGTCACTGTTCTAACCGCGGGATTATGACCCTGCCTTCCGGCATGTTTTTCTTAGCTTCCTTAACACCACGAAAACCATGGTGTTAGGCACTATCAGTGACAGGGAGTTCATTCCCTGTCACTGATAGGGGTTCCCCCCCTCCCTCTCCAGTTACCCCCTGCCCCCCACCTCTCCAATGCACCATCCCTCCCACATTCACACCCCCTTCACACACACATACACACACACATTCCCACAAACACCCACGCATGCATACTTCCACTCACACACACCTACACACATTTTCAAACATGCACTCACAGACGCATTCACAAAACATAACATACACGCACTCACACCTTCATACATGCACACTTGCATCCAACACGCAACACACACCTGCATACACGCACATACAAACATACACTCACACACACACACAACATCCCCCACACCCTCCCCTGTCGGAGCACCCATTTACCTGTGAGCAGGGGGTCCTCTGACAGTAGACGGGACGGGGCGCTGCTGCCAGCAGCAGCATCCGCCAGCAGAACACCACCAGACCGTATTATTTCTCATAATACGTCTGGCGGCGGTCTACTGGCGTTGCAATGCTGATGGCAGCAGCGCCACCTTACCGCCATCCGCCAGCATGGCCACAGCCGGATTTCCACTGTCCTTCTGGCAGAAATCCGGCCACGGTCATACTACGGCTGGTAGCTGCGGCGATGGTCCTTTGATGGCCATCGCCGTGGCGGTAGGTGTTTTTTACCGCCAGTATCATAACGAGAGCCTAAATCTATTACTTGTGTATTAATTAATCTTCTTAAGCTCCGCTATAGGAAAATCATTGGTGGTGCCATGTTTTTCTTTCATGTGCGCAGCATAGTCAGTCTGTGTGCAGGGACAAAATATATTAGTGCTTGTGTGATGTGGAATTCTACTAATGAATAGTTTGTGTATGGCTGTTCCACATTATGGGGGTCATTACAACCCTGGCGGACGGTGTTAAAGCGGTGGTAAGACCACCAACAGGCCGGCGGTAAAAAAATGGGAATTATGACTGTGGCGGAAACCGTCAACAAAGACAGCCACTTTAACACTCCGACCGCCACGGCGGTACAGACAAACAGTTTGGCGGTCACCGCCAACAGACTGGCGGAAGACAAAGTACCGCCCACAGTATCACAACCTACCAATCCGCCACCTTTTCCGGGGCGGATTAACCGCGGATAAAAACACGGCGGAAACAGCCATTTCAAAGGGAAAACGTTCACCTCTACACACCCCACGAGGAACGACGACACCATGGAACCGGAACTCCAAATTCTCCCTGCGATAGTCTTCCTGCTCCTATACGACGATCATCAACGCCAGCGCCGAAGACAATGGTGAGTACTGCACCTACGACATAGGGGAGGGGGAGGCAATAGTCAGGGACACACACAAGCAACACCCCCACCTCCACCCCGACCCTCACCCACTACAACACACACACCAATGCATATCCAAACATTACAGTAACAACCCCCAACCCCCCCAGAAGAATGCAAAGACAAAAGGAAATGAGTTCAACCATTGTAATATATCAAAATACAGTAACCAAATATATACAGATATATATACACATTCAACAAAATATACATTACGATTAGTAGTGCAGGTAATGCACCATTCATTGTCCGTGGACCACTGGGCCCAAAATACATGGGCGAGGCCCACATCAGATACCTGATCAAAACAGAGAGAACACTGCCGGGGCATCAGATAGAAATACAACAGGCACCTTAGGGGGAAGGGAAGGGGGGGCACCTCAGCCGGATGAGTGCACCACGCCAGATCCACGAGGGGGCTCCATGCCCACTGATGTATCTTGGGGGGTGCAAAGCCACAGTCTCTCAAGTCTCTACAGTGGGTGGTCTGCCCACTGTACCATCCTGGGGAGTGCAAAGTCACAGTCTCTCAAGTCTCTACAGTGGGTGGGTTGCGCACTGTACCATCCTGGGGAGTACAAAGCCACAGTCTCTCAAGTCTCTACAGTGGGTGGGTTGCCCACTGTACCATCCTGGGGAGTGCAAAGCCACAGTCTCTCAAGTCTCTCCAGTGGGTGGTTTGCCCACTGTACGATCCTGGGGAGTGCAAGCCACAGTCTCTCAAGTGGATAACAGTCTCCATTGGTTCTGGAGGGGGACTGGTGCCCAGAGTGCTTCATCCTGTTAAGGACAGAGGTAGTGGATGCATGTCTCCACCGGTTCTGGAGGGGGACTGGTGCCCAGAGTGCATCACTCTCCCCGTGACGGTCCCAGTTGCGTCACTGCCCCTGCCGCTCATGGGCTAGCGGTGCTTGAGTTGGCGGTCCTTGCCCTGTTCAGCGGTGCTTGCCCTGTTCAGCGGTGCTTGCCATGGCGGTCTTTGCCCTGTTCAGGTGCTTGCCCTGTTCAGCGGTGCTTGCCATGGCGGTCTTTGCCCTGTTCAGCGGTGCTTGAGTTTGCAGTTTCTGACCTGTTCAGCGGTGCTTGCCATGGCGGTCCTTCATTGCCCAGCTGGGCTGGGGCTGGCGTCCTTCATTGGGCAGCTGGGCTGTGGCTGCCGGGGCCCTCCTGGGCAGCTGGGCTGTGGCTGGCGGTGGCCTCCTGGCCACTGACGATGGGGCTGCCCTCCTGGGCACTGACTCTGGCGGTGGCCTCCTGGCCACTGACGATCGGGCTGCCCTCCTGGGCACTGACTCTGGCGGTGGCCTCCTGGCCAATGACGATGGGGCTGGCGGTGGCCTCTTGGGCAGCGGGGATGATGGCGTTTTTCTCTGCCGTGCTGCTCCTCCCAGACTTTGGCGATTTCTTCTGCCCCTTCCCCACCTTGGGAGGAGTCACAGCTGAGTGGACACTCCCTCCGGGACCCTTGTGAGCGGCCTTGCTGGCTGGAGTCTTCCCCCACTCCCGCCGGGCACTGTCCAACCTCTGGTGCTTCACAGGGGGGGGACTGTCTGTGCTGTGGCTCCGTGTCACACTGGCCGCCCTGGTGCCCGGTGCACTCTACATACCTCTAACAGGCCCCACTGGTA
The DNA here is from genome assembly GCF_031143425.1 of Pleurodeles waltl. Taxonomy (NCBI): domain Eukaryota; kingdom Metazoa; phylum Chordata; class Amphibia; order Caudata; family Salamandridae; genus Pleurodeles; species Pleurodeles waltl. The sequence continues at coordinate 969,158,375 of NC_090440.1, read as the reverse complement.
CCGGAGATTTTTTGGCTGAGGTGCTAGTACGGGACCTATGAATTGGAGGGGTGGTGGGAAAGAGGTCAAGCTTGGTCAGGAAAAGTTTCTTAGGAACACTGGGACGGGTAGCTGGAGGGGGTCTGGGAGTGGAGGAAGAGGAGGTGGTTGTAGGAGGTGTAACTTTTGTGGCTTTGGGTGCAGGTGCATGCACTGGAGGCTGTCGTGAGGTGGAGTTATGTTGGGTGGGTGTGTGCCTGCGTTTGTATACTTTGGGAGGGGCGTCACAGACACACTGGGAGAGGACACAGGGGATGGGTAAATGGTAGTGGGGGTGGTGAGTGCAGGTGAGCGGGGTGTGGTGGTGGGTGTGCTGGTGCGGGACTTAGTGGCTGCAGTGGTAGTGCATGCAGGTGAGAGTGTAGACGAGACTGGGAGGGAGGAGGGAGACGACGAGGAGGGGGACACAGTGGAGGCAGTGGATGTTGCTGTGTCTGTATGTGTGTGATGCTTGCATGAGTGCCTGTGGGATGTGTGGTGCTTATATTTGCCTGAGCTTCCCTTGTGTGTTGAGGTGTGTGGATGCTGGTTTGATGGTGTGCTTCGGATAGGCTGGGGTACAGGGGATTGGGTCTGGGTGGAGGAAGTTGGAGGGGGGAGGCTAGAGACAGGGACAATGGCTGCCATCACTGCTGAGGCCAGAGTTTGCAGGGTTCGATGAAGGGCAGCCTGACCAGAATGAATGCCCTCCAGGAATGCATTTGTGTGTTGCAATTCCCTTTCTACACCCTGGATGGCATTCAAAATGGTAGACTGCCCAACAGCGAGTGACCTGAGGAGGTCAATGGCCTCCTAACTGAGGGCAGCAGAGGTGACAGGGGCAGGGGCTGAGGTGCCTGAGGCAAAGGTGATGCCCACCCTCCTGGGTAAGCGGGCATGGGGCAAAGGCTGAGGGGCTGCTGGGAGGGCGGTGCTGGTAAGGGGGTGGCGGCTGTACCTGTAGAAGTGGGGGGCACAGATTTTGCCGCCACCACAAGGGAGCTCACATCGGAGGACGAGTCTGTGTCACTGGTTGCAGATCCTGTGACCACCGTGAAGCTCCCCTCGCCCTCCGTCCCACTGGTGTATTCAGAGTCCGTGGTGTGGCCCTCCATGGCCATGTGGAATGCAGCTCCCTTGTGCTCTGGTGCCACTGTACCTCCGCCTGATGATGCTGATGCACACAAGAACAGGGAGACCACAAAAAGGGAGAGGGGCGACAGAAGAAAGACAGGTTGAGTGCATGGCTTACCGCTACTGTTGGCGGACAATACAGACACAGCAGCCCCCTGAACTACGCCGCACTGTTGGGCTCTACAGATGCAGTTCCTGGGATATGGCCTACATGGCTATGGTGGACATCTGCACACATAGATGACACAAGGGCATGTATACCTGTACTTGGCACTCTACAGAGGTGGGGTGGAGTGCCACATGGCCTGCATTATGGAGGGGCCTAGCCTACGGAACTCGCCCTGGCCTAGGGGAACCAACAGCCCTCCTCCCCCACCCAGACACCTTCACTGCGCGCAAAGTCCGCAGAATTATGTTGTACTCACCCCCTTGTGTCTGCTGTGATGCCCTCAAGCGCCCATCCAACTCAAGGTAGGCCACCGCCAGGATCCGGAACATCAGGGGGGTCATGGTGCGACGGACACCCCTCCCATGTTGGGATGCCATCCCCAGCTGAGCCTCTGCCGTCTTCTTGCTCCAGCGGCGAATGTCCTCCCATCTTTTCCGGCAGTGGGTGCTCCGTCTGTGGTGGACCCCCAGGGTCCGGGAGTCCTTGGCGATTGCACACCAAATATCTTTCTTCTGGTGGGCGCTGACCTACATGAAATGTACAGGGGAAGAAGAGAAGTCATTACCAACTCCACCGTCAAAGTGAGTGGCCCACATCCCTACCCTTGCCATGTGGCACATGCATTCACAGTCCTTCATGCACGCAGAACTGTGGCCCCTTCCTTCTTACAACCAGCCCTCTCCACTCAGACATAGCCCATACAACGTGCTCCCTGTGTACTTACCTGTTGGTCTGGAGGACCGTAGAGCAGCATGTACTGGGGGAGGACCCCGTCCACGAGCTTCTCCAACTCCTGTGCAGTGAAGGCAGGGGCCCTTTCCCCAGACGCACGAGCCATTGTCTCTTCCAGACCGAGGTCACAGCAGCACTTGCAGTGTAGGTCCTCTCCTGTCAAAGATCAGGTATCGAGTGATTGAACAGCTAGAAAATGGAGGTCACGTCCGCGGCAGTGACGTCCGCGGCGGTGCGTAAGATCACCGCCGGCGCACTTCGTCATTGGCTCCTGGGACCCATAGGGTCCAATGTTAACCAATGCAGCATTGCGCTGCGGTCTTCGGCCGCCTACCGCGACGGTGTACAACGCCAGCGCAGTTACCTCACATCCCATTGTCCCAGTTTAGAGGTCAGGCAGCTGCCATTTCAGGGGCTCACATGGCTTCATTTTCAACTGCGTCACACATACCTAGGCCTAGACTCAACACACATACAGGCAACTTTTTGGATTATGTTTCGTGTTCTGTGTAGACTGTGGGTACATACCTCTGAGTTGTTTGACTCTGTGGTCGCTGTTGTCCTTCCTAGGCACCGTCCGCTGGGACATGTGAGGAGATGGTGGAATCCTCCGGTGTACCGACTGCTGGTGGACCTGTTGACAATGGAGGAGCGATATTTAATCATCACCTACAGGTTTGACCGTGTCACAATCCAGGAACTGTGTACTCAGTTGGAGCCTGACTTGATGTCAGAAATCCGCCATCCCACAGGGATCCCCCCTCAAGTGCAGGTGCTATCAAATGACCCACCTTGCAAGTGGGTCATTTCAAACAACACTGGCCATGGCATCAGGGATGTCCCAGCCTATGTTTTCCAACGTGTTGTCCAGAGTGTTGTCTGCCCTGCTGAAACACATGCGGAGCTACATCGTTTTCCCTCAGGTGGAGGATTTGCCTACAGTTAAAGGTGACTTCTATGCCCTTGGACATATCCCCAACATCATAGGTGCCATTGATGGGACCCATGTAGCTCTGGTCCCCCCCTACAGGAGTGAACAGGTGTACAGGAACCGGAAGAGTTATCATTCGATGAATGTACAGATGGTATGTTTGGCAGACCAGTACATCTCCCAGGTAAATGCTATGTTCCCTGGCTCTGTGCATGACGCCTACATCCTGCGGAATAGCAGCATCCCTTATGTGATGGGTCAACTTCAGAGGCACCGGGTGTGGCTATTAGGGGACTCTGGTTACCCCAACCTGTCATGGCTACTGACCCCAGTGAGGAATCCCAGGACCAGGGCTGAGGAACGCTACAATGAGGCCCATGGGCGGACTAGGAGGGTGATCGAACGCACATTCGGCCTCCTGAAGGCCAGGTTCAGGTGCCTCCATATGACAGGAGGTTCCCTATTCTACTCACCAAGGAAGGTGTGCCAGATCATCGTGGCCTGCTGTATGCTTCGCAATCTGGCTTTGCGACGACAGGTGCCTTTTCTGCAGGAGGATGGTCCAGATGACGGTGTTGTGGCAGCTGTGGAGCCTGTGGACAGTGATGAGGAGGAAGCAGAGGAAGAAGACATTGACAACAGAGACTCAGTTATCCAGCAATATTTCCAGTGACACGCAGGTAAGAACACATTCCTGCCTACTACAAGTACTTTCACACTTCTACCTCTATTCTGTCTGTCGATTTCAACCAGTATATGGTAACTGAGTTGTACATTTCCATTACGGTTTCACAGGTTTGGTTACCAACGTGTGTCATCTGCTTAGATTCCTCATGGACTTGAGATGTGTGACATAGGTATGTTGACATTACATTTGAGAACGGATTTTGTCACTGTCATTGCTAATACACATTTTCAAAATCACAGACTGACTCCAGATTGTTTTGTGCTTCAAGGGTGTTTATTGAAGTGCTAAATATTGGAGGGGGGTGGTAAAATGGTGAGGGGTGATGGTAGAGGAATGTCCATGGCAGAGTCCAGTCTATTAGTCTCACAGGTGCACTGCCCATATGGGCATAGGAAGTGGAGCTGGGGCAGTTCCAGTATGGACAGGGTTACAAAGTGGGACAGTGGGGTGACAATCAGGGTGGTCTCATTTCTTGGTGGGGGTCTTGCCATTGTGCTCTGTCCTGTTCCTGGATCTCAGGGACCGCTTGCGGGGTGGTTCTCCGTCTGCAGGGGGTGGGGTGCTGGTGTGGTGGTGCCTCCTGTCCACTAGCGCCGGCGGAGGTGGTGGGCAGTTCTTCGTCCATGCTAGTGTCAGGGGCCCCTTGGAGTGCCACGGTGTCCCTCCTGGTGTTAAGTATCTCCTTCAGCACCCCTACGATGGTGCCCAGGGAGGTGCTGACAGTTCTGAGTTCCTCCCTGAAGCCCAAATACTGTTCCTCCTGCAGGCGCTGGGTCTCCTGAAACTTGGCCAGGACCGTTGCCATCGTCTCCTGGGAGTGGTGGTAGGCTCCCATGATGGAGGAGAGGGCCTCGTGGAGAGTGGGTTCCCTAGGCCTGTCCGCCCCCTGTCGCTCAGCAGCCCTCCCAGTTCCCCTGTGTTCCTGGGCCTCCGTCCCCTGGAACGTGTGCCCACTACCACTGCCCCCAGGTCCGTGTTGTTGTTGGGGTGGTGGGTTATCCTGGGTTCCCTGTAGTGGTGGACACACAGCTGATTGACGTGTCCTGGGTACGGAGGTATGGGCCCGCTGGGTGGGTGCTGTGCTAGTGTTACCAGAGGGTGGAAGGTCTGTGGTGGCCTGTGACTGGGTGTGGGGAACCGACTGACCCGAGGCCCACGATGGTCCGGGCTGGTCATCTGGATCCAGTTGGACAGAGCTGCTGTCATCACTGTGGGCCTCTTCTGTGGGTGGGGTAGAGATATCTGGACCCTCCTGTCTGTTGACGTTGGGTAGTGGTCCTACAGGGGTAAAAAAGCATGATTATTGCATCTGTGTGTGTCATGGTGTGCAATGGGTGGGTGAGTGTGTACCCCAGTGCTAGCATTCCTGTGTGGGGGCTTGTGTGATGATGGTTGAAGGGGGTGTTATGGGTATGTGCATTGGGCATGCTTTAGTGAGGGGTGTCCATGCTTTGTTGTGTCATGCAGGGCTTGGTGTTGGGATGGGTGGTTTGTGTTAGTAGTACATATGTGAGGAGTAGGAGTGATGGGGGTGCGGGTGGGGGTCTGTGATAGCATGCAGGTAGGGTGGGGCATGTGATAGTTGAGATTTGACTTACCAGAGTCCATTCCTCCAAGACTCCTCCGAGGCCCTCAGGATGCATAATAGTCAAGACCTGCTCCTCCCATGTTGTTAGTTGTTGGGGAGGAGGTGGGGGTCCGCCGCCAGGCCGCTGTACTGCGATGTTGTGCCTGGAGACCACAGAACGCACCTTCCCCCGTAGGTCGTTCCACCTCTTCCTGATGTCCTCCCAATTTCTTGGGTGTTGTTCCACTGCATTGACCCTGTCGACTATTCTGCGCCATAGCTCAATTTTCCTAGCTATGGAGGTGTGCTGCACCTGTGCTCCGAATAGCTGTGGCTCTACCCGGACGATTTCCTCCACCATGACCCTGAGCTCCTCCTCCGAGAACCTGGGGTGTCTTTGCCGTGCCATGGGGTGATATGTAGTGGTGTGTGGTGTTTTGTGCGTGGAAGTAGTGTGGGTGATGGTGTTGTGTGCCTCTGTATGGTGGGGTTGTCTATGCTGTGCTGTCTCTCTGGCCTTCGTCTAAATTTTTGGTTGTAGGGGTTTGTGGGTGATGTGGGTATGTGTTTTATATAGTATTGATTGTGTGGGAGTGGTGTGTGTATGTGTATCAGGTGTGTGTATTTCGAATTGTCCAATGTGGCGGTGTTTTGGAGATGTGTGTGTATTTTGAGCGCGGCGGTGTGTACTGCCAATGGAATACCACGGTGGAAAGACCGCCGCGTGGATTCGTGGGTCGTGATAGCATGGGCGTGTTTCTGTTGGCGTGACAGTGGAGGTTTTGTTTTCGCCAGTTTATCACTGACCTTTGGTGTGGCGGACTTGTGTGGGTGTCTGAATTTTGGCAGATTCCGAATTGTGGGTCATAATAGCTGTGGCGGAATTCCGCGGCTGCGGCGGTGTGTTGGCGGTCTTCTGCACGGCAGTAAGCGGCTTTTACCGCCAATGTTGTAATGACCCCCTATATCCTTATGTTAGGGGCAACAGGTTGTTTGCTAAATAAAAACTGAGAAAGTAAACCTGAGCGCTTATGACCTATGTTTTTAAAGGTTGTGTTTTTTCTCCCTTTTTCATCTCAATATTGGTGGCATTTTCATGCAAAGAGTTTATGCATGATCACAAAAATGAAGAATATTTCCATTATTTAGCCAGTTTCTGTTGCTACAGGTAGACTTTAACTAGAACCCTAGTGGCCTCTGTGCATTACAACAATTTCAAAGGCTGTGGGCTTCAATATATCTGCTTGAATTCCATCTTAAAACCTCTGTGATTGCACGGGGTGGGAGTGGGGGGGGGGGCGTTGCTTAGCAACTACAGATATGTTAATGAAATCGTTTACCTCTTTTTTTGTGTCAAGGGTGTGCCAAGCAGCCCAGGCCAAGTGAAGACATGTGCCAACTGTAGCTGTTTCATGCCATGACTTGGGGTCTGAGTCATCATGAGGTCACGTTCAGGCCAATTGTAATTTCAAGGAATCCTTACATTTTAAACTTCACAAACTTCAAGAAAGCCCGGTACCATGCAGGAACCTACATGGAATGTGTAAAATACGTTAATCATATTTAATTCAGCAGTATATTTCTCTGAACGGCTAAAGCATTTCGACAGTAAATAATTAAATATTTCCAGTTTATTCAGAAAATGTGTGTAAAATGAATTTACATTATGTTTAATGCCACCTTATGGAGGGGTTCCATACTACTTGTAGGGCTTTGTATTCCAGCTTCCTAGATGCAACAAATCATGCCATTATAAAGTGGGGAGTACTCAGATGAAGGGAGGGAGCATATTTATATGATATTTCCTTGTATAAATGACAGAACATTAAAACAGTCAGCACATTTTTACCAGTCAAATAGTGTGTACCGCATCCAGTGGTATGAGTTTATGGGCACCAACTAAACTACAACAGTGAACATTTGATTTGATTTTGTTGTGCCTTGCAACTGATTATTAACACCTTATTTTGTCTATTGTATAAGTTGATAATCTAACTGAACTAGTACAGTGTTTTTGCATTTTTTCTAAGAGCATGTTGCATTTGGTTCCTTGTTCCTCGTGGTATAGCGTGTAGCGTAGCCAATTATATTAGTGGTCAGCAGTGTGGTTTTCGTTCATAAATAATAATGAGAGCCATGACATCAAGACTTTTTGAAGTGAGTCTTTTCGATTGCATTACAGTTTGCATTGTTAGAAATGTTAAGAAAACAATGCTTAAACCGCGCCTTTTGTCAAAATATCTGTGGTCCCTTTGTCAGGATCAGTGCTTAATTTGTGCCTGTTGTTTCCGGTGCTGAGCACCGGCACTTATTTGTGAGGGCCGGGGCTTATTCTTCTGCCTCAAGCATTTGCTGCGAGCAAAAGACACATATGTGAAAGACGGAAGCAGGAAAAACTAAAAATCGTCATAAAGGGAGAAAGTAGAAAGTTGCAGGATGAGCTGAAGGGGCAGGGGTGGCCGTAATTGGATTGAAGAGGCCCGGGATGGCTTCAGGATTACGCTCCCTCAGTATTCAGTGCTGGCAGATGTAATTACTGCAGCCTCGTGTTTAAGAGAAGGGCTTTGAGCACCGCCACCTCTTAATTTACAAATTAAGCAAAAGTGCACCAATCCGTAGGTTATGTGTTGAAATCCCAACAAAACCTACTCAACCCTCCATTCTTCTAAAGTTTGTAAACTGGACAGATTAAGGTGGATAATAGTAATGCCTGTTATTTTACAGCGCTTTGACATGGCAAAATTGCGGGAAGAATAGTTGTTATTGTGGCACTTCTTTCTCTATCATTTAGGGATAAACAGCACACATTAGCTATGTAGCATCATTTTGACCTGGATTACAAAAGAGTATATAAAGAATGTATTCTTTGCTCTCCCCTAATTACCACTAGTTTACAGACTGCCCCCACTTGCATTTTGTGCACGGATTTACCACCTTTTTTTGCAAAATACAGCACAGAAATGGTGAAATGCAAAAACTGATTGTTCGCACACTTGTAAATCCGTTGTAAAGATGCACCAAACATCCAACAAAAATGTAATTTGTGCTGGGCTGTTTTTTCATCTGCTGTTTACAATGAGATATTAATTGCAACTTGAATGGCATGTTCCAAATTCCCTCAATGTCAATATGTGCACAGCAATCATGACTTATCTCTGCTGTAAAGTTTCTCAGGTCATACAAATGTCTGGATTAATTACCATTAATTTACTGGTAATCATTGCTTCTTTTAGGTCTGCATTCTGATCCTAGAAGAAATACTGCGCACTAATTTCATGGCAGGAAAAAATCAGTATCACACGTCGGGCCTCATTCTCAGTTCCCTGTTGTGTCTCTGGGGAGATAGTGGCTGGTGTCTCCCTTAAATTACTAGGGATTACAAATTTACCCCTGGAATAGGGAATAACATGCAGACACTATCATTCCTGCTTCAAATGTGCATGTTTTCACCCTTCTTGAAAAAAAGGGGCCCAAATGCACATACATTTACCACATGCTTACAGCAGGTAGTAGATTTCATGAGGGCTTTTTCTTCTTGGCTCTCGGGGTGGGAGGGTACACAGGGTCAGGGGTGGCTCGAAAGTACAGTTTCCTTAACTTCAGCTGAGGAAAGCATGTTCTTTCCCTCCATGATGAAGTATGAGGGTGGGGAGGGTCTAGGCACAGTAGCTGCCTGCAGCCCCCACAGCTCCTCCGAAATGTTCGAGTTGTGTGTGTTGGCTTGAAAATCTTGGTTCAGGAGTTTGAGGACCTGATAATTCAGGGCTCAAAAACACCAGAAAACCTGTGGTTCTTTAGAGCAGTATTCCCCCAGGAACTAAATTTGCGACAACTCTTAATGAGGTCCTTGGTGGCTTTTCCAGAGAATAAAATTATGCACAAATGTGATTTTTTTCTCTCAGAATGAGAAATAACGTGTGGAATCTGGGTTATCACTTTAGAGTTCCACACATTTTCCCTTTTCATAACCAGTTTCCACAATTTAAATTTTTGAAGGTACTTTCTGGCAAAATTTATGAAGGGAAAACGCAAAGGTATGGGCAATTAGGGCACAACAAAAAATACCAGGATCACACACAAACGTGCCTACTGATAGGTAATCTGAGTATTATTTCTATGTCCCCGCTTCTCATCCCAGTCATTACCAAATAAGTGCACCAAAGCAAACAGGATAGCATATGGCGCCACAACGAAATAAACAGGCCTCTCAAGCATAAACACTCTGAAACCAATCTATTAAAATCCAGAGAGCCAGCAAGTGGTAATTAATCACATCCAAAGCTCGCTCATCAATGTTCAACATTATGAACATGTGATGAAGAACAAAGCATGCCATGTGCAGCAGCCCATGATACAGCCCATGATACAGCACGGCACCACAGCCATGATCCATCCAATGAGCCACTAAATGAGAGGATTACATCAGGTGGAGTAAAAGCAAACGTTTATCCCAGAATCCTTCTAACACCCTGGAAGCAAACTGCCATGGACTCATTATTACAAGTGAAATGAACAGATACGCTGGTCTTCCAGAGAACCATTCCAGGATTCAACATGCTTGAACTGAATAAAAGGTATTTTTGACTGTCTACTGGAGTAGGGATCTCACAAAATTTAAACAATATATCTATACTCCTGGGATGAATAACTATGTCAGGGCAACCCAGTATCAAAGTGGAGTGATGGTGTATTCAACTTAAACTACAACAATGGCCCCTCGTGCAGGGGAGCACCTAGTGAAACAAACATTATTGAAGCACAACCTTCCAACGGGTGCTTGCAGGGCCACAAGAACCAGAAGGGTAACCCATGACATGGAGGGAGCTTTCGACAAACGTCTAGTCAGAGGAAACTAATCTTAGAAAAGAGCTGCAATGACATACCCTCACTAATCCCTCCACTCTGTCCAGACAGCTGGAGCTACACATGGTAATGTATGTATGGATTTATGTGACACTTCAATAGCACAAATCTAGCCAAAAAACAGATGATTGCTGTATAGGGTCAAAGATAATCATAAAGTGAACAAGTTATCGGTGAGATTTGCCAGCTGTTAATGCATTTTTCTTCAAAGTTGTGTGTTTTCAACTCTTTTCTAAAGTGGAGCAATGTTGGGGCAGTCCTGATAGATATGGGGATGTTGTTCCAGATCCCAGGTGTATAGATGGAAAATGCTTGCTGCCTTGGTTTTATCTATTTTATACATACTAGTCTTCGGTCTGATGATATCCTGTCTGCTGGTGTACCAAGAACCCGTAGAGACGGTGAGCTTGTCTCTAAAATAAGCAGGGTTGCTGGTTGTGATGGCTTTGTAAATGATGCAGTTAGTTTTGAAGATGGTGTAGGCTACCAAGGGGAGTCCTAATTTCATCAGAATGTGGTGATGTAATTATATTTCTTCAGGCCCCGGTTGAGACATGCTTCGGGATGTAGGGGGGCCTTCATGGTACTATCCTGGAGCCTGGACAGCCATCAATCAGGGTGTCACCACCATCCAAATGTGAAAGCATGAGGGCTTCAAAAACAGCTCTAAAGTCCTTTTCAAAAACAAAAATATCACTTTCTTTAGAAGAGATAGCTGGTACCAGGCTGTATTTATTTTTTGCCAATGTGTTCCTTGAGGATAAGGCTCACGATCCGTGTGAATCCAAATGGCTTGCCATTTGGTGAGTGTTGGGGGTTGAAATTGTCAATGTTCATGTCATTGAGCTAGGCTTGTAATGTTTATTGTTTGCTGTTCTTAGCAAATATCAGGAATTTGTCTTGGTTTTCTTGAGCTTCAGGAAGTCACTGGAAATCCAGATCCCGATGATGTGCAAGGAGTTTTTGAGCTGCTGGATGTCAGCAGCAGAGAAGACTTTCAAGTAGTGTTGTATATCATCTGCGTATTGATGAATCTTAATGCTATTATCGTTAAGAAGACCACCAAGCAGCTCCAGATAGAGGTTATAGTAGACAGAAGAGAGTATAGAACATTGGGGGACTCTGCAAGTGATAGGGATCTTTTGGGACATGAAAGTGCTCATGTCAACAAACTGGTGTTGGTTAGAAAGGTAGGAGAACATTGCTGGCGAATTCCATTTAAGAATTGAAGGGGCATATTAGGGAAGGATGGTGGATGGAGTCCAAGGTAACTGAGAGGTTCAGCAATTTGAGCAGGCAGGGGTTATCTCCCTCTGTTGTCAGGAGGGCTTCATCTAATTGTATAAATTAATAGTCTCTGTGCTGCAGGGTCATCTGAAGCCTGACTGGTAGCCATGCAGAGATGGTTAGCATTATTGTGATTTTGGAGATGAACATGGACTACTTTTTCAATCATATTGCTGATGAACGGTAGGTGAGTGATCGGCCAGTAGATGGTGAGGTAATCACAGCCTAGTGAGGGTTTCTTTGGAGTGGGAGGATTTACCCTATCTCAAGAGCTTCTGGGAGGATTTCTCGAGGAATGGTGAGTAGAAGTGAAAGAGTGTCCCCAGAGAAAGCTTTGATGATCAAAGAGGATGAGAAATCATCTTTGGAAGAAGTGGCTTTGAGGGAGTTGAGTAGGTTGGTGAGATCTAGGAGAGATAGGGCTTTGAAGGATGATCACAGCCGATTCTTCAGGAAGGGGTGCGAGCAAGGGATGAAGCAGGCTTGCAGTTGTCAATGTGCTGTCAGAGCTTCTGCATTTGTTTCACTGAAGAAGAGGTAGATGGCATTGCGCTTTTCAAATAAGTGATGTATAGGTGGGTTTCGCAGAGAGTTGATGCACTCCATGATTGTTGTAAAAAGTGTTCTGCTTCTGTTGGTGGCTTCATTGATTGTGCTGGTATAGTTATGTACTGTGGTTGATGTGATGAGCTGTCTGTGTGTTACTCGGAGGGATTCCACTCCTTGTGATGTCTGTTTTTCTTTCATTTTCTTTCCTGTCTGTGAATGGATCATTAATTGTCAGCAAGGTATTCATATCAGAGTGCTGAAGGCTTTGGCTTGCACTTGAGTGTTTTAATTGGGGTAGGAGGTTCACATAGTTTTCCACAAAAAATGCTGAAATTGTTTAGAGGGTTGCTGGAGTCAAATGTGGTGATGATACAGTGAGAGATGACTTCAAGCATTAAGTTGTTTATGGAGAAGTCATTGATGGATCTGAAGATTTAGTTCTATTAATAAATGGCCAAGTTGAGGAGTCATAGTGACCTCTTTTGTATGACTACTATTTACAAAATTTTCAGAGTGACAAATTGAATTCCCTGGAAGTTTTAAAATTTTGCGAATGACAAGCATCTGGGTAGGACAGGGAAGAAAAGAAGCACAGGTGATTTGGTCCAGTTCTCCAATACAACCCATCTTTCCCCGTACCCTCCCAGATCTCATAATGCTAGAAAATACTGATCATGATGCTACCCCTTTTTGTTCCCCACTCCATTGCATTTTCTGTATGGAGTTCTCCAGTTCTTGTTCCGGGTCAACCAGGCACTAGTGCTGTAATTCCAATCATGACAGATATTGTGCAAACACTGCCCTTATCATAACACTTTCCCCCTTACCCTACTGACCAGCCATAAGCAAAACACCAATGACCCTGCTCCAATAGAAAAAGTCCAGTCCGAAATGTCGGGCCAGGTTTTCCCAGAAATGGAAAACAAGCAAATCAGGACTGGTTTTACACTTATTAGGGATCATCAGCCGAGTATAGTTTGGTTCCGGTGGAACGGTGTGCACAGAACCCATGTCTGAATCTAGCCATCCTTCTTACAGAGTAGCACTGAAGAATATAAAACAAGTAATGGATGGAATGTTTGAATAAATCTCAGCCACTGGTAATTAATTGGAGCTGCTTCCCAGTACATCGTTATTTTGCACACATCATGCAATCTCTTTTTGGGGCCTAGCAATATGATAATCATTCTTGACTCTGCTCCAATAGGAACAGTGCAGTCCAATTTGCTAGGCCAGGTCCTTCCTGAATGTCAACACAAGCAAACCAGAGCCCCCATGCAAATGACTGCATTTTGTAGGGCATGCTTAAAACAGACACTCCTCTGCCATAGCCAGCACAGATCCATTTCCCCATCTTCTCACTTATGTGGATTACTATGGTGACCAGATCGGAGTCATCAGCCTCTTTTACATGCACCACTGTCTGAAATGTCCTGTAGCTCCACTTGAGATATCACAGCCAAGTTACATCTGCATGTGGGCGATGCTACTTACCGGGGAAGGCTGTGCTGTTGGGCATCCATTTATATCCTTTTCTTTCACTGATTTTGCATTATGGTTTAAACATGGTTACAATCCAAGATTGCAAATGAAAAGTTAAAAGTTCTGAACTAGCTGAGCTAAACTAATATGAAACTGAGAAACTTGGGAGCTCTGACTTCAGCCTCCAGCATAGAGCTGTAGAGAGGAATCTGATACAAACTGAGGAGTCATCAAAGATGCTTGAAGCTGGCATTAAATATGCATGGTGTTTTATGTATGAAGGTTATTTGAGGTGCCAGCATTTGACCCACGTTTTTTATTGTATTTTACAGGTGTTCAATGTAAAAATCTTTGAGACAGTGCAATCGCAATTTGTGATGGCCGCCAAAAGGTCTTTTAATGGTGGAAATTATGTGATTTAGAAAATTCCTGTGCGGCTGTCCTGCACGTTTCTGTAAGACAATAGAGAGCTGCGAATCAAATGTTCCTGCTGTGTATTTTATCACGGAGGCAGATTAAGATGGACCCGTTTTTGTATGATTCAAATGATGTTTGCAAGATGGTGAAACCAAAACTGCTTAACTTGCTAATTTTAAGTAGGCCACAGCAACATTTGAATTATACCGTGTAATTTGTGTAAAGTTGGGAATTTTGCATTAAGCTTGCAGTGCAAATTTCCCGAACTTATGCCATTACGACACTTTGCGCAATTAAAGCTCATTTACTGTATACATTTGCAGTGAATGCGCCATTTACTGTAAAGGTTTACTATGAATGCATATGACCAACAGAAAGCTAGTGGTTGTTGTTCATAGTGCATTTTTGCACAATTTAGTGCAAAATGTGAAAACTGACCCAAGGACACATTTCACGTTAAAATTAGCATTAAATAATGGATTTGCGTTATTACATGTAATTTCACAAAATAATGCAGAAAGTTCAAATAATTACACAAAAGCAAAATACTCAAATTTCAAGCAACCCTAATTTGAAACATTTTTTATGTGTGCAAATAGAATTTGTAGAGGACAACATGGCTAGATGAGTTCAAAGCTGCTGGAATCCTGCCAAGGCGAACTCAGGCTTCCATCCTTGTGAGGTTGAATACAATGAGTACCATAATTATCTTAGATAACAGTAAGCCTATTATCTACAGCACTTATAAATGTCCGCAGTTAAGAACAAAACTATTACTGTCATTTTAAAGCACAATGCAGCAGCTTGGTGATGAGAGACACTAGGCCTAGGAAAAGTGCAGTTGGCCCAAAAGTTCACAGTTGATCCAAAGAGAAGAATGTACCTAAAAGTGCTGCTCTGCCGAGGCACACTGTGTTTGAACTGCCCTATAATTTGGCAGTGAAGGCTTTTCTAATCTGATACGAAAACGTCTCCAAAATGAATGTACTTTATTCACATTCCATACAGGGTAGAATTGGAAGGGGAAAAGTTGTTCAGGAGTAGATCTTGTCTCCTTACCATCAGAGAGTCAGAGGTGACAGTGTTCCCTTTAGCCTAAGGCTGAGGCTGTGGGAGGAGGGGATGGCATCCCATTACATTTGATCGGAGAAATTCAGTCTCAGTCCGAGCTGCTCTTGTGCTCTGACATACAAATTGACCTTGGCCTCACAGGGTGCTTTGTAACTCTTCTGGCTGCCGCATTTATGCATTAGAATGGCCCAGGAGTGCCCTGTCTTCTGGAATCCAAACTCTCTGCACAGGGACGTGCTTGCCCTTAACATCGGATCGCCCTGTTGTAGTCGTAATCAGAGGCAGAAGAATTTCTGACATGTTGCAGAAAATGCAGTTTTCCCAATCAAAGCTGATGTTCATTACCTGAAGACCTCGAGACACAGAATAAAATGCGCTCCTTATAAGAGCCATGCAATGGAGTTGCCGGTTCTAGGGTGGTGCGACCAGTGCCTATGCACTGGTCGCTAACGTTGGGTGGGGTCACGTGTTTGCAAGTATATTATAGTTTTTAAAACACCTGCGGCTGTGCTCCTTGCCTGCAGCAATTTTCTGGCAACAATAAAATGTCAAGATAACATCAGTTATTAATGTTCTTCTTGGAGAGAGATGGAGTTTTGTCTAGTGGGTTAAAATGCCTGCAGCAAATAATTTGTACCATGCAGATCACAAAGTGTATATACGGTAAATAGGTCAGTGGGGTACTGCTTTTATAAAAAAGATCCTTTTGTTACTTGCAATTTGTAAGTTAAAATCCTTAAATATAGAACAGTGAGCTATTGTCATCAGAGAGCTTTATGCAAACTGCAAGGTATAGATTAGAGCATTCAGATTTTTTCCCCAGTTTTCATTATCCTATAGTTATAAAAATGATTTTAATTTGGGTAGAAATCAAAATCAATTCTTAATATTAAAGAGACCCCCCAACCATGTTGTAATGTTTAAAATTCTGAGTTTGTGCTTTTCGCGATTAAGCACTACACTGCCTACTAGTATGGATGACATAATGACTCCTACACCTTGCAGTCCTCTGTTTTATGTAACATTCCTATACAGTGATTTACACATGTATGATTGTCTCTGTGTAATGTAATGTGTGTGGGATGTAAAGTGCTTTTACACCCTACACTAGTATGAGTGGTGCTATTAAACTAATGTAATTCATCTGATAGAGAGCGGTTATGGAGACTCACGGGCCACTATTAATGGTAGTGAAGGAATCCGTGGTGGATGAGGTCTTTGGGGGGCTCCATCAAATATTGTTACACCAGGCACAACCACTGCTAAAGCTGGCCCTGACTCAAAGTATCCAAGGACAAGTGTGTTGAATTTATCAAGAAAATGATGTTTTTTTCTTCATATAGTATTTTTTATATTTATGCCAAATCATATCTCAAATATTTGCACTGAAGACACGTGAGTTTCTTAGTTCGTCCACGGATTTCTGTAGTATGAATCAAGATCTTCTTGAATTAAGGACCATAATTATGGCCTAGTTTACATCACTCTTCAACAACGCAACATGGTGCAAGAGCAACACAAGCCTTAAGTGAGATTTATGAAGCCACTCAAGGCCACCTTTCATGGCCCTGCGTGGCTTCGTAAATCTCGACTAATGTAACACAGTGCAAATTGCTGCATTACATTACTCTGCTGCCAGTGAGGCATGTCCATGGGTGTTGTGTGGGTGTTCCCATGCAACATCCATGGATTTGGATGCATTTCCAGATTTCCAAGAACTTGTAAACCTGGGATTCTGCAGCACACACACAAAGGAAAAAAAAAACATTTCAGGATTGTTTTTGTGCAGGAAGTCAGTTTTCCGGTCTACGTGCCCAATTGGACAAGGAATCCCAAAACTAAATTGCCATGCTAGTGTACAAGGTTACTGCAGCCCACTGAATGCAGCACGGAGCCCTTGTTGTGGAGCAGGCCATCCATTACCAAACCTAGCACACTTTGCATGCATAGAGGGTCTAGGAGCTTAGATCTAAATGTGCTTTTTATGTAAACATTTTGATTCTGTACTTTTGTATGTTTTGTTTTCCTGCCCCCTGTTCCCTGTTCCCAAAACGCAAGCTAAGATGTCTCCAATATGTGAATGGCTACTCTTGACAAGTGAAGTTGAAGGCATTGACAGTTATAGGGCCTGTTATGGAGCAAATTGGTTCTCAGGCTACATTCTCATTCACTCATTGGCCTCTGCTGTGAGCACTGAGTGATGGTATCTATAAAGGTGTTCAGACTACCTGCTGATTAACTCCATGGTTTTAAATCCTTGGGCAATCTAACCTGCAGACCAGAAATATATGAATAAAAAAAGCTGCTAATTGTTGAGACCTTCTTTATAGGAAAACAGTTACTGGAGGAGTGCTTTACCCCCTGAGTGAAGAGGCATTGTACACCAACATACCTTGCCAAGTGGCCTCCGCCCTGTATTTAGCTCCATTAACAATGGTACCAGAGGCTAATGAAGCACAGTGTGCCATCACAGTTGTGTAGTATAAACGTGTTCAGACAATGCTCAGTAACTCCTTTGAACCATCTGCTGATCTCATCGAGCGATGCTGCCATATGTGCCCATTGTAATAGCTGTTCGAGAGAATGGAAGACTTTAATAACCCTTTCTAACCTTCATTGTGCATACCAGTGACTACTTTTCTATTATAATCCTCTCCTAAACTCTGTGCTGCATAAGGATGACTCTAGCTTTCTTTCTGATATTGTTCTCTAGTTTGATAATTTCTTTCTATGAATTTCATGTAACTGTTTCTTACGTCTTTACTAATTCTGCTCGTACCTTCTCTCTCTCTCTCTCTCTCTCTCTCTCTCTCTCTCTCTCTCTCTCTCTCTCTCTCTCTCTCTCTCTCTCTCTCTCTCTCTCTCTCTCTCTCTCTCTCTCTCTCTCTCTCTCTCTCTCTCTCTCTCTCTCTCTCTCTCTCTCTCTCTCTCTCTCTCTCTCTCTCTCTCTCTCTCTCTCTCTCTTTGACTTTACCTCAAAAAGGTGCCCCACCCAATTCCTGCCTATGGCTTTTTGGCTCTTTCGTAAGATTCATGTCTTGTCAGACAGCTGGCACACTGTGGCTGTTCAGAGATCCGCTCCTCACACAAGGGTTTAGGGGCAGCAGGTGCAACGTTTTGTGCCTCTCTCCAGGTGCACTGCATGATCAGACATCAACACCCTCTGCCAGTTAGCCTCCACCCATATTGCCTCTGTCCCGTTTGAAGATGCTACACAAAGCTGTGAGAGGGAGCACTCAAAGAAGCACCCCGTGCCCCAGTCCTTAGCTAGCACCATGCTAGCACAGAGTTGCCACTCTCCAGTGCTCAGATTTAAGGCAATGCTTCCCATTGTTTAATGTGTGCTAGTAATATGGTGGTCCACACTTTCATGGGTTGGTGGCTCTGCTAATGATTTAAGAAAAGATGGGTGATACCAGGTAATAGGTCGAGTGTATTACAATTAGGTCGAGCTGTACCAAAGTAAATTCAGGTACAGTAAGTATGAGATAGAAGAAGCATAGGCATGCTCAGAGCTATTAGGGTGTCAGCAGAGATATAGGTACACACACATCTCCGCAAAACATGCTGAAACACTCTGTTCTGTGTTATTAGGTTTGGAACATGTGATCTACTGGCTATAGATAGCTTTTCAGTAGGCACATTAACTAAGATATTTTATGACTATTTAAACCTGTGATTAGCAGATTACACAAAGCTATTTGTGGCAAGTGCATTAAACACCCAAGGCTTACTGCTACAAAAGGTAAAGATATTGGAGTTATTTAACAGGAGACAATTTGTTTGGTCACTATATATAGACACAAGGGATTATGAATTGCAGAAAGGGCTCACATTTGTTCCTTAATTACTGGAGTATGAGCACCACTTTGACATGTAGGTGGTGTGGTAGATTAGCATCTGTCTTTTTAATTAGCACTCATATGGTGGAGGAATTATAGATTGTTTTTATAGTTTTTATAATTTTGGTTCTGTATATGTTTAATAGGCATTGTTGTCTCCATTAGTCCTGATGAGGCCCAAATAGGAAGGGGCCGAAATGCGTCAACTTTTGTGATATATTGCGAGGTTGTAAGGAAGATTAATTTTACCTTTAAGGACGTTGAGACACATTTCTCTATAGTTTAGGATGACAAATCCACAGATTTTGAGATGTGTGTTTCTTGAGTACAACCATCGTACACATGTGGATTATAGTATAATCGGCGGATATACCCACATTTTTTTCAAATTAGGAGCGCTATGATGTATACAATTTTTGTGATATATAAGCTTTGATAATATATGTTTGAATTTGTGTTAGGGGTATATGTATTTATGATGCTTGTTTTTAGCGATTTTTCTTCCTTTTTTCCAATGAATTAATAAACATTGACATTTATTTTCATTACCAATGATGGATTAACAACCTAATTGTGTGTGAACTAAAGTGATAGATTATTTCCTACTTGCAGACCAATTCCATATTTGTTGACTCTTAACTTCAGCATCTCTAGCGGCAAATCCTGGTATACAGTGTTGCTACCCCATATACCAGTCCTCACAAGTCCGATCATGCTGACCTGAAGCTGGCGTCCATGACGGCTTGATCAATGCTCTCACCCAGCAAGAGAACTAGCTGGCTGGGCCCGTAGTCCTGGATGCAGGCAGAAGTCTTGCAGAGCTTCCCCTCCTCACACAGCCCATCTTGCTGCTCGGCAATGACCAGGATTTTGGGTCTCAAACTTCCTTATTAATATTTCATTTCCAGACAGAAAATGTAATTTAGTGTCTGAGTCTTTGAAGTTTTATGTTGAGGTTCTGCTTCTTTAAAATGGAGAACTTTCCCTTTCTTCTTCCTTCTGAAGGATGTCCCACTGCAGTCAGGACTCCGAAGCTGACTACCATGGGGGTGACCAGATTTCACACCTGGATGTCAGCCACAATGATATGTAAATCAAAAGATTAATCCTGGGCCCTCAGCCCTACCCTTTATGATTCCCTTATCTGCCTTATCTCCCTCTTCCTGGGATGTGTCCAAGACTCTGCCTTGTGCTCTGTCACTAATTCAAAGAGCCCTTTAAAATGCTCAGGGACAGCCTGCTTCTTCCATCCTCCAGTGCATGTTCCACCCAGCTTACAGCAATGCAGCAGTGCATAAATGTGTCTGGGGGGATTTCTCTTCTCCTCGTGCTTTCACTAGCCAGTCCTGGTCTTTCTCAAAATGGAAATGAAGGTCCCCTTGTAATGTACCAGAGCAGGCACTGCACCCTGCCCTTGGGGCTACCTAGGGCCTACCTTAGGGGTGTCTAACATGTAAGAAAAAGGAAGGTTTAGGCCTGGCAAGTGGGGTACACTTGCCAAGTCGAGTTTACAGTTAAAACTGCACACACAGACACTGCAATTGGCAGGCCTGAGACATGATTACAGAGCTACTTATGTGAGTGGCACAACCAGTGCTGCAGGCCCACTAGTAGCATTTGATTTACAGGCCCTGACACCTCTAGTGCACTTTACTAGGGTCCTTACTAGTGAATCAAATATGCAAATCATGGATAAGCTAATTGCATACATATTTTGTAAAGGAGCACTTGCACTTTAGCACTGGTTAGCAGTGGTAAAGTGCCCAGAGTAACAAAAACAGTAAAATCTGAGTCCAGCACACACCAGCAACCTGGGGAACAGAGGCAAAAAGTTAAGGGAGACCACGTCAAGGATGAAAAGTCTAACAATCACATATAAATGTAAAGGCAGGAATTCAAACATTCTGTTTAACTCAATAGTCATGCAGCCAGATATTTGGGTGCACTGGCCTACTGCAAAGGTATCAAACAACTTGACACAGTGGCAAATCACACATCTCACACTGGGACACATTTATAAGAAAGTGGTGCATCGCTCTGATATACCACTTTTCTTGCATCTCCCTTAGCCCCCCCTAACGTCACCATGGTAGCGCTGTATGTACTATGTAAAAAATGACACTAGCGTGGCACAAGGAGGCGCTTTTCAAACTTTGTTATAGTGCTTAGCACAGGGACGCTTACCTGAGAAATCACTGTGTCCAGTGGCGTAGCAAGGGTGTCATCATCGGCATTAATGCAAGCAATGAAAGTACTAAAAGTAATATAAAACAATTTGGTTCACTTCACTCTAAGGAAAGGGATATGGGCAATTAATAAAACAGACAGACAGGCAGACAATACCAAAGTGGACGATGGAAACCTCCAATGAATTTATAAATCTTTCAACAGATGGATAAATTAAAGAGCATTGTCTGAGCATTCTGTTCTTAGCACGGAAAGAGGACAAGGGCAAAGTTATCCTTAATGCAGGAGGCACAGTGGTTAGGGTTGAATTTACTAACAACAACAAATGTATTTCTACCCAAACAAACCTTTTTTTTAAGTAAAAATAGGATAGTCAAAGACTGGCAAAAAACATAACTTTCTAACCTGTACCATGCTGTTTGTATGCAGCTCTTTGATGGCAGTTCAGGTAGTGCTTGGTTGGGTGGTTATAGGGGGATGGCCACAGGGCGTGGCCGCAGGCCAGGCCCTGCTATCAATCTCTGTCATGCACGGCTAAAGGCCGTACATGGCGGAGTTTGGATTAACGTAACATAATTAAAATGACTTAACATCAAAAAACCATAGAAATTAACTGAAAAAAAACTAAAGATTATGGGGACATTATAATTAGGAAATAGAATCTGAAAAAACATAGAAATCCACTTAAAAAAACAAAGATTACAAGGATGATCTAGTTAAGCTTACATTTCAAACATACAAAACCATTGAAATTCAGCAGTTGTAGTTAGAGTTATATCAAGTAGCTATAAATCTTGGATTACGGTAACTATAACTCGTGCCCTTGCACTGCACTGCTAATTACCCCATACATTACATCAATCATGACATCTTCTATGGCATCATTAAAATTATCAGTGCAACATTTCCCTCAAAATTTTTGATGATAAAATTGTGCATGGTGGGGGCACGAGTTATAGTTACCTTAGGGCGCGAGTTATAGTTACTTGAAATAACTCTAACTATAAGTGCTATATTCTCTGGTTTTGTACATTTGAAATGTGAGCCTAACTATAATCTTACTGTAACCCTTGGTTTTTTAACTGAATATATATATATACATACATATATTTATTCACTTAAAAA
The DNA here is from genome assembly GCF_031143425.1 of Pleurodeles waltl. Taxonomy (NCBI): domain Eukaryota; kingdom Metazoa; phylum Chordata; class Amphibia; order Caudata; family Salamandridae; genus Pleurodeles; species Pleurodeles waltl. The sequence continues at coordinate 969,136,313 of NC_090440.1, read as the reverse complement.
AACAAAGGTTACAAGGACATTAGTTATGCTCAGATTTTAAACATACCAAACCATAGAAATGTACCAGTTATAATAAGAGTTACCTCAACTCATGCTCTAACGCAACTATAACTCGAGCCCTCGCCATGCACAGATTTTTTATCAAAACTTTTACAGCAAATATTACATTGATATTATCAATGATGTTATCAAAGATGTCATGAGTGACGTGATTTGTGGGTTAATTAGCAATGCATGGTGAGGGCGTGAGTCACAGTTACCTTAGGGTACGAGTTATAGTTAGTTGAGGTAATTAACTATAACTAGTGAATTTCTATGGTTTTGCATGTTGAAAATGTAAGCCTAACTATAACGTCCCTGTAACCTTTGTTTTTTCAGTGAATTTGTATGTTTTTTTAAAAATATAGTCATTTTTATTACTATACGTTAATCCAACCAACGGTGAGCACAGCCTGTGGCCAGACCCGGAGGCCTACCCCCTATAAGCACCCAACCTTGCACTGTGTATGGCCTTCACCCATGAGCAGCAAGAGTTGTCCACAAGACCTGGCCTGCAGCCAGACCTTGCGGCCAATCCCGTAACCACCTAACATCATGCTCTGCACAGCCCTTTAGGCATGTGCGGTGGGAGTTGGCTACAGCCTCTCTGGGTGTGAGAATAGGTGTGAGAGGATGAATCTGGGGGTGAGACTGGCTGTGAAAGTGTCTGGGTGTGCGAGTGCATACATCAGTGTTTTATTGGGTGTGTCAGTGTGGGAGTGGGTGCGTAAGAGTCTGAGTAGGTCTGTAAGTGGGTGCGCCAGGGTCTGACTGGGGCTGTGAGTGGGTGCATGATGGTTTGAGTGGGTGGGTGAGTGTATGAGTGGGTCTGTGAGTGGGTGCATAAGTGTCTGAGTGGGTGTGTGAGTGGAAGAAATTGATTGAAAGAGAGACAGAGAGAGAGAGAAAGTGAGAGGGAGAGAGAGAGCAAGTTTTTTAGGCTTTGATGTATGATATACTTAAAATGTGATATTTCTCTATAATTCAAAAAAATACATATCTGTAATTTTTTAAAATGTAAAATATTTGTACTTTAAAAATAAAAAGGAATCGAGTCCGGCTGGACTCAATCCCCGAATGCTCAGTTTAAAGGACTGCGACTTTCACAAACAGCTATTTCTTTTTTTTCTTCTTCTTTTTTGTTTTAGCCCTTTATGGGCAATCTGGGACTGTGTGGGAGCCCTCATGTGCTCCCCGCAATCCCTATATATTTATTTATTATTATTTTTTAAATTGGAACAAATGCCCTATAAGGGTTATCTGGCACCGCGGGGGAAGCCTTAAGTTTTCCCCCTCAGTGCCATTGCTTCAGCAAGTACAGAGCTGCTTTAACAGCAGTTCTGTGCTTGCTGAAGCATTTAATCTCTGTTCCCTGCACACCTGCAGGGGACAGAGATGAAAGTGCCTCTGTTTGACAGTGGGACCTACTTTACAGTTCCTGCTGTCAAACAGCCGTGTATTTGGTGTGGCTTGGCTGCAACTGATCAAGGCTCAAACAGACCGCATCCCTACTGTGCGCCCCACAGTGCAGCGGATTCACAAGTGTGGTCCCCTGAGCATCCAATAAGACTACTTTTCTGGCCCTTACTCCTTATTCTAAGGCCACAGTTCAGGTTGGTGGAAGTTTACCAGTGCTAAGAACCCCTCTCAGTTCTCCATGGGGCCTGCCAGCGCCATGCGCCATCCTGTCTGGACTTCCCAAGGCACAAGAGGGCACCCTAATATACCCTCCAAAAAACTTAGCAGTTCGGAGGCTTACGCTCCCTTCCACCATGTGGTAACCAAGAGTGGGTGAAGCCTCATTACTGTACATGATGAAGATGGAAGTTGCAGCATGATATGACTGCACAACAGCATTATTGCACAGTGTGATTGAGCAGAATGCTGTGTGTGAAGGAACTGGAAACCAGCACTGCACCCCCAGAATCTCGCTCCCTTCCTGCTCTCACCCAGTGGATAGGCCGACAACCCATAAGGATTGGGAGACCCTGACTGCTAGATGGATCGTTTGACTTCTCCTTCTAAACCTGTGTTCTTGCAACACACTGGATAGCGGCATCAGCTGTCCCCTGTGATTCCACGAGGCCACCGGACAACATCTGTCGCTCTTGGGGATCTATACTAGCTGTCAGTGGACATCTGGTACCCTTGACAGAACTGGAGTCGATACCACACCGCTTCTAATGCACCAGGTACTGTGCCTCCCTTGCATTCTTGCCTTCTCTGTCAGCACCACAGCGCTGATGATACTCAAAGATACCCACCCTCGCCCCATTGAGACTGTTTATTACTTGTGATACCTGGATCACAGTGACTCTCTTGCACAGTTGAAGAGCACTTGTTAGGTATACCTCCTCAAGGATGGGTCAGAGAACAGTGCTTGCTCCCTCGCCCTCACATTGCTGCCTTGGTCTCTCGGCTACCCTATATGAGAATGGACTTATTCAACAGTTTAGCATTGGAAACCTGGCATCTGGCCCCCATGCAATGTTCTTCCCTTACATCACCAGCTGGCATTAAGCCCCACCCCAAAGGTCCACAACAAGCACAAGAAGGCTCAGGCGATGGGCTCATTGGAAGGGGACATCAAAAGAAGACCCATAGTACATAGTCAGTGGCACACTTGAGGCAAAGCTGGCTGGCCACTCACACAGATGTGATAAGATCCTGGCGGCTGTATGCAATATTAAGACCAAAGACCACACTGGAACTGAAGATAGGTGCCTTACAAATAGACATTGGACTACTGAGGGTAGACCATAAAAAGTTGAAAGAATGTGTAGAGTCAACAGAATCGACATTCGCATCACTTCAGCCAACAGTATCTGATACAACAGCACATATTAGAGATTTACAAGAAGAAGTGGACTACCTATGAAAATGTGCTGATGATTAGGAAGGCAGCTTCTGATGCAACAATGTACAAATCGTGGGCCTTCCAGAACATGTGAGAACTGTACTTCGAGGAATGGTTCACCAAGATGCTCTTGCAGGGCTGACACTGATCTTTCTTGTCAGTAGAATGGGCCACTAGGGTTCTGGGTCGGCCTCTGCCTCCTGGAGCCCCTACACGCCCAGTGGTCACCCGCCTGTTCATCTACAGATAAAGAGATCACACCCTACAAGACACTCGGGTGAGAGGCCCATGGACAGTGGATAATGCTCCGTTTAATATCTTCACTGATTATATCTTAGAAGTGCAATACCAGCGGTCATCCTTTCACCGGAGAAGCGCTGCCTCTGTCACCCCAACATTAAGTATGCCCTACAATTCCTGGCTACGCTCAGAACAATACAAGGTGATAGCAACACCTTTTGTACAACCCCAGATGAGGCCTGGAACTGGTTGGAATGTAAAGGAATAACTACTCCACCCCAGGGATCAACAGACACCTCAGCTGCTTGGAAAGTACAGAGGTGCTGTCGAACTCGCTAACCATGCCCAGGATGGGTCTTTCGAGGAACAAACAGCTAAAGAGAGGGCGCATGTCATGACAGAGGTGGAACACAGGGCATTGACTCAATCTCCAGCTCAGACAGAAACTGTTGAACCTGATGAGGAGTCACCACTGGCCCCCTGGAACTGGTGGATGAATTACTCAGGGTGGTTGAGGACAGTTATCGGATGAGGAGATATAGATTCTAGATGCTGATCATGATTGCACCCCCTGCTGTCATGAACCAGGGGTGACTGTGGAGGCAGAGGTGAGATCCACCTCATAATTGTTGTGGCTAAGGGCTGCTGACTCCCAGATCAATGTTATAAGCACTGTGTTGCTGATTATGGCTAGTTAGTGGAATATTTCTATTATTGCATCTTAGTGTTATTGGCTAGAGACATGTTGGTGAACCTGCCTGGGACCCAGAGTTGGGGGTCTTGTTCTAAACGTATTCCCTTTGCATTTTCTTATACTGTTATTTAATTCTCTCACCAGTTGGTGTGCCAAGTGTGGGGTGAGAGGTTAGCATAAGTGGGTGGGGGCTGTGGCAGGTAAGGAAACTATTAATGTAGTTCTATCTGATTATAGTTCAAAATGAGTACACCAGTTAATGGAACAGGCATGCAATATTTAATGCTGACCTGGAACGTTAGAGAGATGACTAACTACACTAAGATATATCGCATTCATCAATACCTATGCAGGCGTAAAATACAAGTGTCTCTCTTAAAGGAGACTCACCTGACACACCCAGATTTTGAGCGCATACACAAGTGCTGACGTTGTTGGAAACTACATATTCTCAATATGCCAGGGGAGCGCTTATATGAATGGAACTGGGGACACCGCTAGAAGTGTTACACCCCAGGATTGACCCAGAGGGAAGATATGTAGTATTAGAGGGACTCTTAGAGGGACTTCCCAGTGTTATTGGTCTCAATATATGCTCTGAACTCCAACCAGGCCCCCTTTTTACAATCCCTCACCCCGGTGCTCTTCTGGAATACACTAGTACTGAGGCGGAGACTTTAACTGGTCCCAGACCTCACTTGGGACCGTTCTTGAACACCAGTGCCAAGGGTGCACTTGTTTACACTCACTCAACAACTTATGCACTGGGCCACACATAGTCAAGTAACAGAGGGTTGGCACAGTTTATACCCTCTAATCTTGGAATTTTCTTTTATTCTGGATAACATGATCTCCACAGAAGAATCAACCTTGACTACTGTAGCCCTGAGGCACTCATGAGCATGGAGCAGGCAGAATACTTAGGTCGCACCCTATCTAAACACTGTCCTCTACCGCCCCAATTGTCCTGGAGCCCACTTGGCACCTGCCTGCAGAAGCTCTACAGGATGAAGCCTTCCATGCTGCTCTGGCAGAGAATATTACCTCTTACTTTACTGATAATGAGGGCACGCTGTCCAATGCAGTCATTGCATGGGGACACCTTCAAAGTTGTCTTTTGGGGTCTTGCGATTAAAACAGCATATGGTGCATAGTTGCTCCTTAAAGAGTTGCATGCACTTACTGCGCCTTTTGGGGGCCGCCCGCCAGCCCAGGGGAAAACTCTGAATACCCGCCGCGGTCTTCCGACCGCGGTGCGGTATTCACGACGCGCAACTTTGGCGGGCGGCCTCCGCCGCCCGCCAAAGTTGTAATGAGGGCCTATGTCTTGTCTATGCAACATCCTTCACTATCTAAGGTGGCACAAATATACCACTCAGCAAGTTCCTCCGGAGTAGCTGCCTCCTAAATATCCCTTACACAATCTATTGTCTGGTTCATCATACCAACTTCTGGTAACCATCTTACTGTCCCTGTCACATACATTATTCTGTACTCAGTTTGTGCAGTATTTTTCGCTGTCCTGTCTGCAAATGCATTTCCTTTTCCTACATCATTCTCAATTTTCTTGTGAGCTGAACATTTTACCACAGCCAATTTCTTTGGTAACGTTAAAGCATTTAACAACCTTACAATGAGTTCACCGTGACGTATTTGTGTGCCATGAAAAGTCATAAACCCCCTCTTATTTCACAATCTGCCAAAAGAATGTACTACGCCAAAAGCATAGTATCTGTCAGTGTACACATTAACCTTTAAACTATCACTCAATTCACTTGCTTGCATCAAGGCTATCAATTCTGCGGCCTGCGCAGAGTTGTAAAGTATCTTCATGTAGTAACAGCATAGGCTGCAATTGTGGTCCCTTCAGATAATTTTGAGTAGGAACCATCGACATACAATTCGCCATCCCACTCTTCCAATGGCCTGTCAGTGAGGTCCACTCTACCTTTGGTCTCTTGTTCTGTTCTGATAATACAGTCATGTATTTCTTCTGGTAACATTTCATTAAGTAAAGGTAACACAGTTGCCGGGTTCAAAATATTACATCTCCATATTGAGATATGCGGAGAAAACAAAGTGAGTTTGTAGCCTGTCAACCTAGCATTTGTCAAATGTTATGTCTGTGTTTTATTCAGTAGGACATCTACAGCATGGGGTACCATTACTGTTAATGGATGTCCAAGCACATATCCTTCACTCTGTTTACTGTTGTCGCCACTACTGCTACAGTCCTGAGACAACGTGGCAATGGTTGTGCTACTGGGTCTAAACTGGATGAAAAATAAGCACATTGTCTGTTTTTGTCTCCGTGTGATTGTGTCAATAATGCAAGACTGAAACTTTCGTTTTAATGTACAAATAGGGTAAATGGTTTCTGATAATCTTGGGAGGCTAACACAGGTGCATTACACAAAGCCTTTTTCAATTCACAGAAGGCTCTTTCACATTCTTCATTCCAAGTGGTTGGGACATGTACATCTTTGAGAGTGAGGGCAACCAAAGGTTTCGCTATGAGGGAATAGTTAGGTATTCATTGTCTGCAATATGATGTAATGCCTATAAAATCTCCAACATCTTTCTGTGTTTATGGGCGTTGTAAATTGCAAATTATTGATATTCTTTGTCAATATTGCAACTTGGATAGGGAGACCCTTTTTTATGTGTGGCTAAATGTGACAGCAATTCTGATGTGGCCTGTTCACATTGTTCAAGTGTGTCAGGTACAATGAGGAGATCATCAATGTATTGTAAAAGGACATTGCCATCCGGTAATTTTAAAGTGTCCAATTGGCTTTTTAGAGCACAATTGATACTAAAGAAAACATTCTTTAAATCTTTTACAGAGAAAAATGTAGCAGTGGCTGAAATCATGTGACAGTGTAGTGACATCTGGTATACAACTGGGTATTGTGGTACTACTATCTTGTTAATAACTCGCAGGCCAATAACCAATCTATATTCTGTCTGTGGTCCAGTAGGAATTTTCTTGATGACGAGAAGTATGTGACTATTACAGAGACTACCATAACTCTCTTTCAGAATACCCTTATCAAGGAGGTCCTGTGCTACAGAAAAAAAGTCCTTCCCCAGCTTCAGGGAATAATGTGTATTGTGGTATGAGGGGTAAGGATGCTCCTTCTTTAACGCTTATCCTGACTTGTGCCATGTTTATGAAACCCAAATCTTTTTTTTCCTGTAGCTCAAAAAAACCCAGATCTATATGTGACAACTGTTGGGGTAAATTAGATGAGAAAAGAACACGGTAACTCTTTGAAATGGAAGTATTAATACAGTAATTGTCACAGATACTCCATTAGGCGAACAATAAATATGAGCATGCACTTTCTTTAACAAACCCAACCACAACAATTTTTCATCACAGGCTTCAGTGAAAATCAAGGAATGGGGAAAACTGTAAGGTCCAATAGAAACATCCTAAGACTTTGAAATTGGGCTTCGTACGGGCATTCCAGCAAATCCAAGTTGTTGGAAAATGGGTTATTGGTAGGGCAGGTAGGTACCTACACCTAGCAACAAGCCACAAACCTCCACATAAGTACAGTTAGGTCTCAGTAAATTAATCCCAGCTCTACCCTTGGTAGCTTGGCATCGAGCGTCAAGGCTTAACTTAGGAGACAAAGTGTAAAGCATTCAAATATCACAAAACAGTAATTAAATAAAACACAGGAAACAGTTTAAAAATCCAAAACCAATTTATAAAAATAGCTTATATTTTTATCTTTAAAATGACACAAAAACGATTAAAATCGGTTCAGGGGAACCGGAGATATGAATTTTTAAAGTATTATTATTTTCTAGCGCTTAGAAACAAAAAGCGCCAATCGGGTCATCTGGTTGCACCAGGACCGGGGCAAAGTCAAACTTTCAGGCCGACCGCGATGGAGCCCTGCTCGGCTACAAGTCGCGGGAGGCCTCGGTTAAAAAGTTACCTTCTGACTTAGTCTCTTTTTTGATGTTTTTCTTCCCCGGGACGAACCTGCCAGTTGGATCCGACCTCCTGGAGCCCTTGTCTGGATACGCGAAGTCGGTTTCCTCGGTGGTGATTTTTACCTTCGGACTTAGTCGTTTTTTCGAGATGAAAATCCTTCGACCGGGGTAAACCTGGATTTTGATCCGACGTCTGTGGAGCCCTTCTCGGATACGATGGCTGGAAGGTCCCGGTCAACTTTTTACGTTCGGACTTAGTCTCTTTTTTGGATGTTTTTCTTTACCGGGACGAACCACGAAGTCAGGCCGGGTCGCGGTTGAGGCAAGCCGGCTAGAATTTCCGCATCGGGTCGGTCACTTTAAGGAGCTTTTTTTCAAAAATTCTCCAATCTTTTCCAAACTTCAGGGGCTTCACCCAGATGTTCTTTTAAGGTTCTTTTGGGGTCCACAGCTCACCCCAAGGGTCCAGAAGTTCTGTGATGGTCCTTGGGAAGTGCAGACTTCAACTCCCAGAATGCACCTGGCGCAAACTCCTTTTTGGCCACTGGACAGTGGTCAGCTGGTCGCTTTCTTCAGGAGTTGGTGCAGGGGACTCTGGTTTAGCAATTTTTCACCTGTAGCAAACAGGGAGTCCCTCCTTGAACCAGTTGAAGCCAGGCAAAGTCCTTCTTGTGGTGAAGCCCAAGTGTGCAGCTGGTGCAGTCCTTCTGAGTGCAGGGTCCAGGTGCAGGCCAGGGGTCCAGCAGGGCAGTCCTTCTTCTTCTTTAGTTCCTTTCTTGTTGAATTCTGGAGGGGATCTGAGGCGTGGGTGCAGGTCTGCCAGTTTTATCCTTGCTCCTGGGTGAAAAGCAGGGGGGCCCTGGTTCTCCAATCAGGGACAGGGTCGTCCCCCTGTGATGACCACTTCCTGGGAAGTGTGGCAAAAATCCATCCCAGAAGGCAACAGTCTCTAAAAATCCAACATGGATGAATCTGATTTTTGGAGGTTACATCTGGCTGAGCCCACCCACTGGTGTGGCTAAAAATCATAAACACACCCCTCTCCTGCCCTCTCCTAATCTAATCAAGGGGGCACCTAGCTGTCTGGGGTTGCAAGATGTGGGGGTGTTGCTGGGTGCTGCAAATGTCCTTCTCTGCCTTTGAAGACCAGTTTGGCAGCCCTCCCCCTTCCTGCCTCACCATCTGCTGAGGGGAGATTCTCTCCCCCAAGCACATTCCTTTGTGTGAAGCCAGGCCACTTCACACCTCATTAAAGTAGCCTGGCAGAAGCTGCTGCAGGCTGGCCAATCAGAGCACAGCAGCAAAAACAATGCAGAGCTGAAATTGGCAACTTTTTAGGTAAAGTCTAAACTTTTTACCTGGACAAGTTATATTAAATCCAACAACTGGAAGTTGTGGGATTTATTATAACAATCAATTTGATACCAAATTCTTGGTATGTAACATTTAAGGAGACTTTAGAATTTAAAATAAAGTCTGCCCATTCTAGCCTATGAAGGCCATATACTTCAATGAGGGAAAAACGAATTTGGCTGTTTTTACCTCACCAGGGCTTATAAATCTATTTTTATAAAGTCCCTGCTTATAGTTACATGGCACCCAGCCCTAGGGGCACATAGGGCACACCTTAGGGGTGACTTATATGTAAAAATAAGGTAGTTTAAGACTTTGGAAGTACCTTTAATTCCAAAGTCGAATTTGCATATAACTTTAATTTAAAAGCAGCCAGCAAGGCAGGCTTGCTTTTAAAATGACACTGGGCACCTCAGCAATGCACCTAGGTGTGCACCACCTATGCTGTGGTCCCTAAACCTACATGCCCTACCATATACTAGGGACTTATAGGTAGGTTAACTTAGCCAATTATAATTAGCCTAATTTGCATATCCATTTTACACAGAGCACAGGCCCTGGGACTGGTTAGCAGTACCCAGGGCACCATCAGAGTCAGGAAAACACCAGCATAAAGTGGAAAATGGGGGCAAATAGTTATGGGGCCTCTGCAATCAGCCCCAGTTTCTCACACAAGTGAAGTATTAATAGACCCAAAGAGGGGAGCCCCAGGAAAATGGCTGTGGATGGCGGAGGTGCGGGTAACTCCGGTGTCTAACAAAAAGGCTGCTCTTCACCATACACCTGCATGTCAACATACGGTGCCCGCTGATCTACTGGAATTTCCAATTTCCCTTCTCCCTCTCATGGGCATCCCTAGTCCATATTGTCAAAGTAATTAAGAGTGCATCTGTTGTTGAAAATGTGCAGCAAAATCTTGTCTAGATCGTTCACCTCTTCCTCCCTGTTTTCTCCTATTTCCCATTCCTCTCTGCATTCCTTGGCCAGAATTTTGTAGTTCTGGACAAGTGTCTTTCCAATGCCCTTCTTATTTACAATATGCACAGGTATTATATCCTATGACTCTCATTCCCTGTTGCGCAGGAGTATTTGTTTGTCCTCTGCCAACCCACCGTCCACGTCCTCTTGCCCTCTCCATCTGTCCTGTACCTTGGGCCTGATTAGGGAAGCCTGTGGCTTTAACACTTTTGTTTTCAAATCCTTTAGTTTTCTTATCACAAACCTCTTTCTTGTTTTTGAACACATTTTCATAATAAGTGGCCATAACTAGGAATTCTGATGAGCTCTTAGTTGGCCATATATTTTCAGTATTTTAAATAATCGCAGAGGTCCTTTTGCATGATATTAATGAATTTATCTGCAAACATTTGTTGGCCAGTTTGTTCCTTGACTGCCTTTATTCTGCCAATAGGGGGCATGTTAAAAGGTCCCCCTTGATCCATTTAGACATCAAGTCCAAAATGGAGTGGTGTCTACAGTGTGTCCTACAGAAGAGGGCCTATGTCCCTTCTTGTATTTCTTATATTTAACATTGTTACCAATGTATGGTGACTGTGGTGGAGTATAGGAAATAGTTTCTTGTTGCATGTTAGAAGGAATCTGTGGAGTCACATTATACTTTGAGTATTATTCAATTGAGGTATTCCTCCCATTGTAGTCTTTAGTATAGCAGCATTTTGTATAGCTTGTATGGGGACTGGGTTGGGAGGAATATTTATAGCCTGGGCTAGGTTAAATATTTGAGGGCCAAGAAACTGATAGCCAACATTGGGGACATTAGGGGCAGATCCAGGGGGAAGAGGAATAGTACCATGAGGAAAGGGATTAGGGATATTAACGTTAACATTTTGCACTGGAACATTGGGCTGGACGGGAACATAAGGCGGAGTACTGTCCAAAATATTCTCCAACAATTTGTCCTATGTAGTCCCTTGTCGTATGTCATTTTCTGACCGATACATTTCATTTGTAGTCATTCTAAATTCCCTGTCTCCCTCTTTTAACGTCACTATATTCTTTCAGTGTCAAGGCTGACAGTTTTCTTTTTCTTTCTTATTTTTTTATTGTTCAAATTCCTGGCCTCTCTCATAGCCCTTTTTCTAGCCTCTTTTTCCCAGGTCTAATAACTGCCCCACATTGTCTCTCTAACACTTTTCTTAAATAATGTCTGTTGTAAAAAATGTAATTTGTCATTGTCAAAGGATCCATTTAATGGCCACTGTCGGTCTCCCCTTTTCTTCGTATACATGAGCCAAACTGGGCCCCAGAGAATCGGGCCTGCACCATATTTTTTCATTACTATCCAGGCTGGACTACCTTCGGCTGGAACGGGTATAAACTCGTCCAGACAAGGGGTCCAGAAACAACAACATTTAGAAATGCAGTTCTTGAACTTACTCATGGTGGTCCTCATTACGGAGTTCACCTATGAAAAGGTCACCAACAAGTACCAAGATCAAATGCCAAGATGAATATGACGTCCATATCAGGATACAAGTTTAAGAGTTTACAAGTTACAAGTGACATAGAACAGCATCACCAAATATGTCGGGTCCGGATCCTCATATTATTGAGGTCAAATGTCTCCTCGGCCTTCAACTGGGTCTCAGTAGGAGAAATTCTTTACAGGGGATGGAATTTGGGGACGTCAGATGGCAGCTGCAAGAAAATTTTCTTTTAGCATGGGCCCACACGATCCACATTTTATTCGCTGCAGCGGGTCACCTCCAAAGAGTATCAAAATGAAACTATTTGGTCAAAGCAACTGACCTTTCCCTCAGCCTTTCATGTCTTTTATTGCAAAAAAAAAACACTTCACCACACTATACATGCGTCACAATTTCCAGACACCTTCAAGCAAACATTTCCTGTAGCACCTTTAAACCACAAGAAAAGGATTTTTGAACACAGAGATAACATTTCTAGAACATAGGGCGGTTTAACACATCTACAAAGTTTCACATCTCCAACAAATTAAATGAAACATGTGATGAAGGCATACAATTGGGTTCGTAGCACAGAACAAATGGACAAAATGGAGCCCTCAAGCCAAGTTAAGAAATCCATTTTTCACAGTGTCCTCGTTGTGTTTTGGGGCATTTCCTGTTGCGGGTGCTAGGCAAGGTACCATTTTATTGGGAAACTAGGGGGAATGCTGGTGGAAGGAAATTTGTGGCTTCTTTCACATTCCAGAACTTTCTGTCACCAAAATATGAGGAAAAAGTGTTTTTGGCCAAATTTTGAGATTTGCAAAGGATTCTGGGGAACAGAACCTGGTGAGAACACCACAAGTCACTTGTGCTTGGATTTCTCGAGGTGTCTAGTTTTAAAAAATGCACAGGTTTTGTAGGTTTCCTTAGGTGCCGGCTGAGCTAGAGGCCAAAATCCACAGCTACACACTTTCCAAAAAGTAGCTCTGTTTTCTTTTGGAAAATGTGATGTGTCCATGTTGTGTTTGGGGGATTTTGTGTCGTGGGCGCTAGGCCTACCCACACAAGTAAGGTACCATTTTATTGGGAGACTTGGGGGAACGCCGGGTGGAAGGAAATTTGTGGTTCCTCTCAGATTCCAGAACTTTCTGTCACCAAAATGTGAGGAAAAGTGTTTTTGGCCAAATCTTGAGGTCTGCAAAGGATTCTGGGTAACAGAACATCTTGATTGCCCCAAAAGTCACCCCATCCTGCATTCCCCTAGGTGTCTAGTTTAAAAAAATGCACAGGTTTGGTAGGTTTCTCTAGGTGCTGGCTGAGCTAGAGGCCAAAATCTACAGCTGGGGACTTTGCAAAAAACAGGTCAGATTTCAATGTAAAAATGTGATGTGTCCATGTTGCGTTTCCTGTTGCGAGCATTAGGCCTACCCACACAAGTGAGGTACCATTTTTATCAAGAGACTTGGGGGAACACAGAATAGCAAAACAAGTGTTATTGGCCTTTGTCTTTCTCTTCATTTTTTCCTTCCAAATGTGAGACAGTGTGTAAAAAAGACCTCTATTTGAGAAATTCCCTTTAATTCACATGCTAGTATGGGCACCCCAGAATTCAGGGATGTGCAAATAACAACTGCTTCTCAACACCTTATCTTGTGCCCATTTTGGAAATACAAAGGTTTTCTTGATACCTATTTTTCACTCTTTATATTTCAGCAATTTAATTGCTGTATACCCGGTAAAGAATGAAAACCCATTGCAAGGTGTAGCTCATCTATTGGCTCTGGGTACCTAGGGTTCTTGAACCTACAAGCCCTATATATCCCCGCAACCAGAAGAGCCCAGCAGATGTAACAGTATATTGTGTTAAAAAATCTGACATCGCAGGAAAAAGTTACAGAGTAAAACATGGAGAAAAATCACTGGTTTTTTTACCTCAATTTCAATATTTTTTTATTTCAGTTGTTATTTTCTGTAGGAAAACCTTCTAGGATCTACACAAACTACCCCTTGCTGAATGTTGAATTTTGTCTACTTTTCAGAAATGTTTAGCTGTCTGGGATCCAGCATTGGTTTCACATCCATTTTTGTCACTAACTGGAAGGAGGCTGAAAGCACAAAAAAATAGTAAAAATGTGGTATGTCCCAGTAAAATGCCAAAATTGTGTTGAAAGTTGGGGTTTTCTGATTCAAGTCTGCCTGTTCCTGAAAGCTGGGAAGATGGTGATTTTAGCAGCACAAACCCTTTGTTGATACCATTTTCAGGGTAAAAACACACAAGCTTTCTTCTGCAACCCTTTTTTCCTATTTATTTTAAAGAAATGAAATTTTCGCTGTATTTTGGCTAGTTCCTTCAGGGGAACCCACAAAGTGTGGGTACCTCTAGAATCCCTAGGATGTTGGGAAAAAAAGACGCAAATTTGGCATGGGTAGCTCATGTGGACAAAAACTTATGAGGGCCTAAGCGCGAACAGCCCCAAACAGCCAAAAAAAGGCTTGACATCTGAGGGGAAAAAGGCCTGGAAGCGAAGGAGTTAAAGGAAAACGGGATGCGTTTAAAAACGAAAAACGAAAAGTCTTTATTTCATTTTTTAAAAGTAGGCAGTGGAAAGTTTGCGAATGAGTTACCACCAATTTGAAATTGGTGGCAACTGCGATTGTTTCACGGACACAAGACAATCATATATACCTCTACGATTCGGTATTAGGAAGGACGTCCTTGACACGCCCCTTCCTAATACCGAATCGGTATGTAGTTGCAAATCCAATTTGGGATTCAGGAACAAGTTACCGAATCGCAAATTGGACTTGGTACATACTAAATTGCATTTTTGCTATCTCAAACGGCCCAACGCAAAAATGTTTGATACATCTGGCCCATGGTACGTACATGTGCCCCTATATGTTAAGCACTGTGCACGCATACTTATATTGTACTATTGTACTTGGTTTTGCCCTAGGACAAGACTACTGTATTGATATTAATCATCTGACTGTTTCTTTCTTGCTGTTAAAAATCAATAAAGATAAATTTTAAAACAGTGCATCAACCTTTAAATAGGTAAATATAAACTATAAGGAGCAAATGCTTAAATATAACAGCAGCATTTTCTCACACAGCATTTCACTTCACATTTCATTGTTAAAACCTTATCATAATAAGCTGCATTGAAAGAGTATCACCCTCTTGGATCCCAACAAAGCCACCGCTGTTCTTCAAATCAAGCAGCACCTGAAGAACCACAGGTCCAGTAAAGTCTGTTCACCTAAAAGTGTCCCCAGTTCCCACTGCTCCGACACATTGCCTCTGCGGTGCCCAGCTCCAAACTATGTTGTAATTCTTGAGTGGGGGAGAAAAGGCTTACTGCAGGGATTGAATGGCCCCCGCAAATAGAGACCATCGACTCTCAGCGCTAGGGCACAAGTCCTAAAAAAAGAAGCGGGGGGACTAACCTAGTTAGGAAGTATGCAAGTTACATCACTGCACGTGACATCACAGCCCGTGATATCACAGGACGTGGCATCACAAGCCATGACATTAGAGGAAGTGGCATCACAAGCCATGACATTAGAGGAAGTGGCATCACAAGTTTAGCAGGTCTATCATGAGTACATTTGAGCACCTTACAAATATATATGCAAAGCCTCTTCATTTAGGCAGAAGACTCACACTTTTGTAAGCTACACATAAACCAATGTTGCTTTTTGTCAGCGTAATGTTTCCTTTACACAAGGATTGAACAAACTCCACCGCCAGCCTACTTAACCATGCTTAAAATTCCATATGCAGCTCATTTCCATGCAGATGTAATTGCTTTAGCTGCCTGTGCTCTCTAGAGGTGAGACTGCTCTCCAATGTGAAATATTCATACGCATCTTTTTCCACCTGCACTCATTTTAGGAGGCTGGGCTAATTTTTCACCAGCAGACTATGACCCACAGCAAGATAGAAAGGCTTAAAGGGAAGAAAGGGGAAGAGAGATAAGAAAACAATGATGGAGGCAGAAAAGGGGACTGAGAAAGATCCTGCAAGAATAAGCAATTGTAGGGCAGTGAATGAGAAAGATTATGGCAGCCTTGACATTCAGCAATAGAACCTTATGAAAAGGTTTGGAGCTCTGCATTTATGTGTTTACAAATTACACACTGTCACCTTCGCAGTAGGTATCTCTCATGTTCGTATTGCTTGCACAACTATATCTAAACCACCCTCACATTCACCAGCACAACCTGACAACTCACCCTAGAATCAGTACCATCAAGTATTGGCCATAAATTTCAAAGTAAGAGGTATCAGCTCCACATCAGACTAAGGATAATCTGCATTCTATCCAAGAATGAGTAGAGTATGGTGAGAAAGGCAACTTGCAAGAAAAAGGCACATGCAATTCCAGTCGCAACTAGCACTTTCAAGAAAATATTATCCTTCAGGAGGAAATATTACTAGTTTGCATAGAGAAACTACCCAAGTGGTGAGATGTAGGAACAGCAAGAGACACCACAAACTATGGCCAGCAATCAGAATCTACACTAGACTATGCTTGCTAACAAGATCTATGAATTTCCTAGACATATTACACTGCAAACATGGTGCACTGGAGACTGCCTGCTTGACCTACTTGTTTACAGTAACACTGACCTATGGGCTCTCCTATTAACAGTAACCTCATTCAGAAGGAACCAGCCCTAAGTAAGCACACATGATCTTTTACTTTATACATAGCATAACTCTGAATTATATCAGTCTTCCAGAACTAACAGAACCATAACAACAAAGCTACACTGTGTTATTGTGTTATAATACAGCACATTGCAATCTTTGCAACCTAGCTGCAGTAGGGAGGTGTAAGAAATGCAAAAAACAAGACCACCTGTAGCTTGGCATGGTAACATTTTGGCAACATTTAACACAGCCGTATCCCAGCACTCTTGAATCTCCAGAGATACAAAAAAGCAACTTGTCTTCCTTTCTCGGAAAACAAGTATCAACATATAGTGACTGGAACTGTAAACACATAATTTCAAATGTTTGGAAATTATATTGTGTGTGGTGTGGCAGATTTAGATACTCCTGTACAAAACTGAAATATCTGGGTCATGGAGAAGCAAGCAGGATTGTGCAAGGCAGTCTTTATTTGAAGTGAAAAGTTGTGATATCTGCCTGGCGCCCAAGCTTCAACCTCATGTGCCAAGAATTAAAGACAAAGTATTAACATTGTTATAAAACAGGAGAAATAGTAGAAAGAAAGAGAAGTCTATCTAATGGCTGAAATACACAATGTGAAAGCATTCAAAGTGGGATCTCTCCCAGTTTCCTAGCTTGACTAAATTCTGTAATTCTAGGCAAATATCTGTTTTGTGTTTTCTATATTAGGCAATAATGTTGCACCATGTATAATACGAATCTTGGATGCAGGAGAAGAAGAAACCAAATAGGTTCACTGCCAGGAAGAGGCCTTTGATGAAAGTTTGACTATAAGGTCTATGTGCCTCCTTACACTCATGAAGCTCTAAATAGGACACCACTAAAGAAAATGGGTGGATTAGTATGTAAGGCATGTATGAGTATGGTGAATGGGAGTTTCACAATTGCATACAAACAAATAGGACACAAATGGGATTCTTGTGAGGTCCTGACAAAAGCCAACTTGCCAGGTGAGATATTGGTGTGGTGCCTATGCAATGCTGACCCAGGGATACAGAGGATACTAATTTCCTTAGTGCATCCCCACGTGTCTTCAAATCCGTCAGGGTGCCCTTTGGAAACAAAATAAATTCTATGGACACCCTAGACTCTATTAAATCTCGGATCCCACCCAATAACCAAAGAGCTCCCTAGGCTTCTCAGGCTGAACCCCCTAGATACACTAGGTATGTGGACAAGGACTCTATGATAAAACATGTCACTTGGAATTCCAGGGGGTAAGAGTTCTTTTAATAGCATAGGGTGATCCCCTTGGGCTGGTATGGAGAGAAAGGCTAGGCACTGTAGGGGTTCCTTCTTGTTGTTTTCATATGGTTAGGCGAGTGAACTATTATTTCTCACTCCCTCCTTCTTGGAATATAGTAATAAGAGTCTAGGTCACAGTATAGGAAGCATTTGACACTTGACTTTCATGTGTCTTATACCTGCCAGCCGCAGTCTAACCTCATGCACCACAAATTAAAGAGAAAACGTTCTTTGGTGTGAAATAGGAGAAATAAATAGATGTCCATTTGGTGGCAGAATTGCACAAAGTGAATGCAAAAAACTTGTGTGCTGCCCATGAGCTCTATATTCCAGGTGGGGGCTGTGATGATGACTGAAGGCTGTCGTCCTAGTGCATTGCTCTATCGAGAAGAGGGCCATCACCCTGTGCCATGCTATGACCTGAATGTGCAGTTTTCCTGTTTGCGCTGTCAAAAACCCTGTATTCCAGGAGAGGGGGCATGGTTAAGTGAGAGGGCTGTTGCCCTGGGGCAGCATGCAGCTGTGAAGGAGAAGCAAGTCATTACCTGCGGAGGAAGAGCAACAATTCAAATACTGAACAATCCAAGAGGACCTAAGACCTGCAGCCACATTCAGAGAGGCTTACCACGTGGGCAGAGGAGACTGTGGATGTCTGCCATCTCTACCTTAGCATCCAGTCTTCGGCTCACTGCTGGGCAGCAGATGCCTGCCATGGCACTTCAAACTTCCACTCCAGCAGGAGCAGGTAAGACTGTATACTGTGCTGCCAGTACTGTGCTTGCTGTGACTGACACAATACAGCGCGGTCGCACTTTGACTTTAGAAATTCTCAGACTAGGACTCACTACTGGGGTCTACTAGAATGTCACCTGACATAAACAGGGAATAACTTTAATCCTTTAAAGAAAAGTGGAACTCCAGACCTGATCCAAGGAAAGCAAGTGTTCCTGCCTAAAGAAGAATGTGTGTATTACTTGCACACAAAACACATGGGTGGATGTGTGGGAATGCCAATGCACCACCTACCTGATGCCTACCTGATGAATGGTAATGCAAGGCAGTGCATTGCACTGCCTTGTGTTATGTTTTTTTTTATTAACACAAAGGGGCTCATTCTGAGCCCGGCGGGCGGCGGGAGCCGCCCGCCTGGAGGGAGCCGCCAAATGACCGCACCGCGGTCAAAAGACCGCGGCGGCCATTCAGACATTTCCTCTGGGCCGGCGGGCGCTCTCCAAAAGAGCGCCCGCCGGCCCAGAGGAAATGCCCCTGCAACGAGGACGCCGGCTCAGAATTGAGCCGCCGTAGTTGCAGGGGTGCGACGGGTGCAGTTTGCACCCGTCGCGTATTTCAGTGTCTGCTTTGCAGACACTGAAATACACAGTGGGGCCCTCTTATGGGGGGCCCTGCAGTGCCCATGCCATTGGCATGGGCACTGCAGGGGCCCCCAGGGGCCCCGCGGCACCCCCTACCGCCATCCTGTTCCTGGCGGGCGAACCGCCAGGAACAGGATGGCGGTAGGGGGTGTCAGAATCCCCCATGGCGGCGCAGCTCCAAGGGCAGCGGAAAACCGGCGGGAGACCGCCGGTTTTCCTTGTCTGACCGCGGCCGAACCGCCGCGGTCAGAATGCCCTGCGGGGCACCGCCGGTCTGTCGGCGGTGCTCCCGCCGACCCTGGCCCCAGCAGTCTGAGACCGCCGGGGTCAGAATGACCCCCAAAATATTTTTTGCACAAACACTATCCTATGAGGCTAGGTCCTCTTTGTATGTGTGCTGCAGTATGTAGCATATGTGCAAAAAGGAAATAACAAGGAGAAATAAGGATATTTCTCCTTGTCATGCCAGCCTCAGATAGACTCACCAGGCACCACCTATGTTATGCCTACCTGACGTAAGCTAACACAAGGCAGTTTTTTTTCTTTTCAAAGCCACACAAATGGGATTTGTGTTGCACTGTAAATCCCAAAATACATTTTGCATCAGGGCTGTGCCAGAAAAGTGACGCAACCTGATGCTAACCCCAGGCCTCAACTTCTACATTTAGGGGCATATTTATTTCTAGGGTTGAGTCGCTCTTGCACCACGCAGTGTGGTGCATGCACGACGCAACCCCAAAATGCGATTTATCAAGCCACGCAAAGCCACCTTGTGTGGCCCTGAGTGGCTTTGTAAATCTGGAGTGATGCAAAGCTACACAGATTACTGCATTACGTTACTCTGTCCCAGAGAAATGTTCCAGGGTATTGCGTGGGTGTTTCCATGCAACACCCATGGATTTTGATGCATTGCGAAATTTACCAGAAGTAGTAGACCTGGGAATGTCCCAAAATCTTACTCCTTTTCAGGTGAGGTGTAACGAGGAGAAATATCTTTATCTCTCGTTGTTAGTTCTTCTTTCTATATCTGCTGCATTTTGCAACACACATAGAATGGAAAATACATCAGGGTATTGTGTTGTTTGCAGGATGGGCCCTGTTCCTGCACAAAAACAATCCTCCTTACAATGCAGGCACCCTTGCACCATTGTGCAAAGTTGCCTGCGTTGGCGCTAGGCAGCCAAAACAGTGCCAGTGCAGGGACAAAGTCAGGACTGCCCCATATCCTTTTAAATATGGCACATTCCTGCCCTTTCCCTGTCATGCACTGCAGCAAGGTGACCTGCTGAGCTGCACTGCATGACTTTGCCATAAATATGGCCCTTGTGTTTTTTTTAAGTCTGCCGCAAAGAATTTGGCAACAAGGAGAAAACTGACAGTAAATCTGTTCTGCTTAATTGGTTGTAAGGCATGAACTTTAAAATATCTCATTGGGCTAAGACACCTGCTGCAGAGATCTGTGATTTACCTGGCAATACAGTGAATGATAATATTGGTAACATAACTCTGGGGGTTAATGCACTTGCTGGAAAGCTCTGTGTTTTGTTTAGCCCCAGTTTTGTCTGAAAGTAGCAAAGAAGGTCAATGTTTCCCCCTGCAAAGCACATCATGTAGCATGCAGATCACAGATTTTATTTTATGGAACTAGGTAAATGGGTTACTGCTTTGAACTCCGAGATTCTTACTTGCAGTTGTATTGTAATCCTTCTTATCTAGCACAGTTAGCTATGAAGGACGATATGTGAGTTTTACACATTGTAACTCCCACTGTTTTATGTAACAAATCCTGTACACTGATTTACAAACTTACATAATTTATTGTAAGTGTAAATTGTACATGTAATGTAAAGTTCTCTGACACCCAACATTGGGATGAGTAGTGCTATAAAATAATAAATAGTGGTATTTAAATTGTTATTTCAACCCTTCATCAGAAATAGTAAGTGCTATATAAATGCAATTTATTTTGTTTAAATGCTGGGAAAGACCAACACATCAGACACTCTTGCAGTGCATGCATATCTGGTACACATGGACTGAACAAAGTCAAAATTATGCGTCTCTTAAGTACGTGTGAAGTGTTAACAAGGTGTGTATCTTTGTTTCCCCTACACCACATCTGCATCTAGGTGTGAGGCTTCAGACCACTTCCCAGCTCCCCAGACTCGAACAAAAGGCCTGATGACCTCTCAGATTCTGCCTTTGTTATGGGCCCAGCTGGAGCGTGAAATACAAAGCCCCCTCGTTGCCTGCACGTTGTTGCAGATCAAAAGCAGACAATGTGCAGGCGCAGCTGAATGTGCCCTGGTGTTTAAAAATTACACCGGGGCGGGTTCAGCTTATTTTATGGTAGAGCCCAACTTCTTGGCAGAGTCCATCCTATGAAAATAGTGGGTGGACGCCGTTTACCCACGTGTACCCCTGACTAGTGCCCTGCTCAGTGCTGAATCCTCTGGTTTAGGGTGGGTATGGGCTTTTGGGTGGAAAGGGTATTTTTAGGGTTTAGCGCGGGTACGGTGGTAAGGGTTTTTTCAGGTTTGGGGTGGGTATGGGTTTTTGGTTAGTAAGTGTTTTAGGGTGCATATTAACCCCTTCCCTGCCAGGCCTTTTCCCCCTCAGGTGCCAGGCCTTTTCTGCCTATTTGGGGAAGTTTGCACTTAGACCTTCATAACTTTTTGCCCACATAAGCTACCCACACCAAATTTGCATCCTTTTTTCCAACATCCTAGGGATTCTAGAGGTACCCAGAGTTTGTGGGTTCCCCTGAAGGAGACCAAGAAATTATCCAAAATACAGCAAACATTTCATTTTTGTTTTTAAAAGGGAAAAAAGGGCTGCTTAAGAAGGCTTGTGTTTTTTTCCCTGAAAATGGCATCAACTTCAGGTTTGCGGTGCTAAAATCACCATCTTCTCAGCTTTCAGGAACAGGCAGACTTGAATCATAAAACCCAATATTTCAACACAATTATGGAATTTTACTGGGACATACCTCCTTCCAGTTAATGACAGAAATGGGTATGAAACCAATGCTGGATCCCAGAAAGCTAAACATTTCTGAACAGTAGACAAAATTCTGAATTCAGCAATGGGTAATTTGTGTAGATCCTACAAGGGTTTCCTACAGAAAATAACAGCTGAAATAAAAAAATATTGAAATTGAGATGAAATAAACAGCCATCTTTCTCCACGTTTTACTCTGTAACGTTTTGCTGTGATGTCAGATTATTGAAAGCAATATACTGATACATCTGCTGGATTCATCTGATTGCAGGGATATATAGGGCTTGTAGGTTCATCAAGAACCCTAGGTATCCAGAGCCAATAAATGAGCTGCACCTTGCAGTGGTTTTCATTCTATACCGGGTATACAGCAATTCATTTGCTGAAATTTAAAGAGTGAAAAATAGGTATCAAGAAAACCTTTGTATTTCTAAAATGGGCACAATATAAGGTATTGAGAAGCAGTGGTTATTTTCACATCTCTGAATTCCAGGGTGCCCATGCTAGCATGTGAATTACAGGGCATTTCTCAAACAGACGTCTTTTTACACACTGTCTTACATTTGGAAGGAAAAAATGTAGAGAAAGACAAGGGGCAATAACACTTGTTTTGCTATTCGATGTTCCCCCAAGTCTCCTGATAAAATGGTACCTCATTTGTGTGGGTAGACCTAGTGCCTGCGACAGGAAATGCCACAAAACACAACGTGGACACATCACATTTTCCCAAAGAAAACAGAGGTGTTTTTTGCAGCGTCCAACCTATGAATTGTGGCCTCTAGCTCAGCCGGCACCTAAGGAAACCTACCAAACCTGTGTATTTTTGAAAACTAGACACCAAGGAGAATCCAAGATGGGATGACTTGTGGGGCTCTCACCAGGTTTTGTTACCCAGAATCCTTTGCAAACCTCAAAATGTGGCTAAAAACACACACTTTTTCTTCACATTTCGGTGACAGAAAGTTCTGAAATCTGAGAGGAGCCACAAATTTCCTTCCACCCAGCGTTCCCCTAAGTCTCCCAATAAAAATGATACCTCACTTGTGTGGGTAGGCCTAGTGCCCGCAACAGGAAATGCCCCAAAATTCAATGTGGATACATCACATTTTCCCAAACAAAACAGGTGTTTTTTGCAAAGTGCCTACCTGTGGATTTTGGCCTCTATCTCAGCCGGCACCTAGGGAAACCTACCAAACCTGTGCATTTTTTAAAACTAGACACCGAGGGGAATCCAAGATGAGGTGACTTGTGGGGCTCTCACCAGGTTCTGTTACCCAGAATCCTTTGAAAACCTCGAAATTTGGTCCAAAAACACTTTTTCCTCACATTTCGGTGAAAGAAAGTTCTGGAATCTGAGAGGAGCCACAAATTTCCTTCCACCCAGCATTTCCCCAAGTCTCCCGATACAAATGATACTTCACTTGTGTGGGTAGGCCTAGTGCCCGCGACAGGAAATGCCCCAAAACACAACGTGGATACATCAAAATTATTTTAAAAAATTGTTTTTTTGGGGGGGGGGGCACCTGCGTTTTTGGTCCTGGGCTCAGTAGCCATATAGGGAAACCTACCAAACCCAAACATTTCTGAAAACTAGACAACCGAGGGAGTCCAGGGAGGTGTGACTTGCGTTGATCTCCCAGTGTTTTCTTACCCAGAATCCATTGCAAACATCAAAATTTGGCTAAAAAAACACTTTTTCTTCACACTTCAGTGACAGAAAGTTCTAGAACCTGAGAGAAGCCACAAATTTCCATCCATCAAGTGTTCCCCCTAAGTCTACCGATAAAAATGATGCCTCACTTGTGTGGGTGGGCCAGTTGTCTACAACAGAAAAAGGCCAAAAACCTGTAGAGATTGAGGGGATACCACAGAGTTGATAAGCACATATTTTTCTTTTATGCATCTTTGGGCTGACTCTGCTTTGGGGATCCACACAAGTGAGGTGTCATTTTACTTGGGAGATTGAGGGGAATGCTGGGGAGTAGGAATGTTGTGCTGGAGCGGTGATCCTACAAAGAAAAGTCAGGTAAATATGCTTTTTTAAGCACATTTTGAGGTTTGCAGGGGAGTCTTGGTAAGAAAATGTTGGGAGATCCATGCAAACCACACCTCCTTTGTTTGGTAGATTTCCCTAGATGAAGGCCAAACCCGGGACCAAAAGCATAGGTGCCTCCTCCTCCCAAAACACAGGTAGTTATGTAATATATCATATTGATGTGTCCACGTACTTCAGTGATGTGCCAAACACTAAAATAGAGTAAAGAAACGCTCTTTTGTTATGTTAAAAAGACTCCTCATCCACCAACCAAGTTGGTGGCATGCTTCATCATCGGGGTCCCACCTAAGACACTTAGGGCCTGATTATGACCCTGGCGGACGGCAGAGGCCGTCCGCCAAGGTACCGCCGCTGAATGACCGCACCGCGGTCAAAAGACCGCGGCGGCCATTTAGACATTTCCTCTGGGCCGGCGGGCGCTCTCCAAAAGAGCGCCCGCCGGCCCAGAGGAAATGCCCCTGCAACGAGGACGCCGGCTCAGAATTGAGCCGGCGGAGTTGCAGGGGTGCGACGGGTGCAGTTGCACCCGTCGCGTATTTCAGTGTCTGCTTAGCAGACACTGAAATACTTTGCGGGGCCCTCTTACGGGGGCCCCTGCGGTACCCCCTACCGCCATCCTGTTCCTGGCGGGCGAACCGCCAGGAACAGGATTGCGGTAGGGGGTGTCAGAATCCCCCATCCATGGGGGATTCTAAGGGCAGCGGTAAACCGGCGGGAGACCGCCGGTTTGCCTCTTCTGACCGCGGCCGAAGCGCCGCGGTCAGAATGCCCTGCGGGGCACCGCCGGCCTGTCGGCGGTGCTCCCGCCGACCCTGGCCCCGGCGGTCTTGTACCGCCGGGGTCAGAATCACCCCCTTAGTGTGTCACAGGTGTGCTTCCGACGCCTGATTACAGCAGAGCAGGTTTTGTCATTTTTACCACACATACTGGATGGATTTGGCATGAGGGTGATGGATGGTTCAGTAGATCAAATTTTATTAACAAGAGATTTCACAAAAGTGAAATGCACTGTTAATAACTGAAATGACTCACAGCTCGTAAGCTGTAAAGCCGCCTCAAGCCACCAACCATTTTACAGTCCATTCATACACCTTTCATACATGACATGCACAAGACCATTCACGCCGCCAGCCATGGGCCCAGCACATTACAACACTGGCATCCACAGACAGTGCTACTCAAGGGCCCATCACTTACATACACCCACAGGCCTGATTCAGCAATCACACTAGTTGATGGGGATGTGTGGACTGACGTTTGGCTGGCACCGCCAGCCAAGTGCCACTCCACGCACACCGCCAGCCAAGCGCCACCCCTTGCATACTGCCATCACTTTTTTTTATAAACAACAAAGAAACCACTAACTAATTATAAAATAAGTACAAAACTACAAACACAAAAGCTTTAACTGAAAACATGACAGAAATGTGAAACTGAACATCTGAAAATATAAAACAGGCAGTTTACGCTCACGGTATTTCCCCAAAAGTTTTTTGGGTGTGGTAACTCCTGAAACAGCCAGCCACACACAGCCCAGGCTTTGAAGGGCAATCGGGGCAGTACATCCGGCTCTCCCTCTGGATTCCTTTTCGGGCACATACTCTACATTTCTCAGTGGGCAAGTCTTTTTTGGGAGTAGGAGGAATGTGACCTGGAAAGTGGTGATCTTTCAATCTAGCCACATCCTCCACCACTGCTACTCTAGGAACTCTTGCCTGTTCCACCACAATAAGGCTCTCTATCACTGACTCCTGAAATGTAACAAATTTCATCCTTGTCTCAGGTGAACAATCCTTAAACACAAAAAAAGCATTAAAAGTTGCCAAATGAAATAAATGTAGGGACAACTTTTTATACCACACGTAAGACTTACGGAGAGCAGTGTAAGGTCCCAACCTCTGACCTACTCTATCAATACCACCCATGTGCCCATTGTAGTCCAAAATGCACGCAGGTTTGCGCACTTTGGCAACCTGACCCCAAACAGTCACAGGGGAAGTACTCTCATCATGGATGGTAGATAGCATGTACACATCCCTCCTGTCTGAAAATTTCAGAGCTAGCAGCTCATTATTCCGCAAGGCACTGCACTGTCCCCTCTCAGGTTGTTTCCAGACAAGCTCACTTGGATAGCCTTTCCGGTTAGAATGAATTGTGGCACAAGCAACAGTGTCCACTCTAAACAACTCCTTGATCAACCGCACTCCAATGTAGAAAGTATCTACGTACAAATGCTGACCTTTGTTAAGCAGTCGTCTACCAAGTTCCCACACAATTTTCTCGTTAACTCCGAAAGTGGGCGGAAAACCAGGGGGGTCAATACTGGAATCGCTACCAGTGTAGACCCAGAAATTATACACGTATCCTTGACTACTTTCCGACAGCATATACAATTTAATTCCATACCTGGCCCTCTTACTAGGAATGTACTGCCTAAAAACTAAATGCCATTTGAACAGGACAAAGATTCGTCCACACTTATCTCTTTGCCTGGAACATAGACCTTTGAAAACAGAACTACAAAATGATCAAGGACAGGCCTAATCTTAAAAAGATGGTCACAATCAGGGTGCTCTTGTGGCAAGGCTAAAGCATTGTCTACAAAATGCAGCATACGAAGAAGAAGCAAATAGCGATTATGAGTCATAGTTGCAGGAAATATAGCCGTTGCCATCAAGGGACTAGTAGACCAATAAGAAGCCAGGCTTCCTTATCAACTCCATCAAAAAAGTCAAACCTGAAACCTTTTTCATCTCTTCCAGATATGTGGTAATCCACTGAGTAGCTCTAGACTGAGGCCTAAGTCTGGCAGCACTGTCCCTCAAATATTGCTCTGCATACAAATTAGCCTGCTCAACAATCTCTTCCAAAATTACATCGTCCATAAACAAGTGAAAGAAATTGACAGGCAAAAAGTTTTCTGTATTGACTCTGCACCCTGGGAGACCAGTAAATGCAGGTAACTGTGGCTGCTCCACGTTTGGGGCAATCCAGGTGTCAGGTCTTCTAATGGGAAACCCTTCAGCCCCAGGCTGCTGCACTCTTGGCACATCAATGTCCTCCTCTAAAACAGGCCCTTCATCTGCACTGAGAGTGGCTTCCTCATCAGAAGAATCCTCTCAGGCAGAAAACTCACTGCCAGAATCTCTCACTTCCTCCTCTGCCTCAAATGCAGAGTCAGTCTCATAAATATGGTCAGAAGACGACTCAAAAAGCATGCCAACAACCTGCTGAGAGGTCACTCTGCGGCTAGCCATGATCCTTTCTAACAACAAATGGATTGCCAACAGCAACCAACACTAAAATAAATGATAAACAAGTGTAGCTTTACCACAAAGAGTTATGTACTAAAAAACTATACCACTCACTTGCCTGTAAAAACTACTCACCAGCAACTACTCTGCACAGACAAAGCAATCACCAATGATATCCCATTAAAAAGAAAAAAGAAAAAAGAAAATTAGACATATGACAACACAAATATCATTGTGATCAAATCTAAGGACAATTTCACACATAATCCTGCATTTAGTACACCACCTACAAACATGTCATTCATGCATATCAACAATACTCCTTTGGATTAAATTGCTTTTACTTACCTAAAACATGCAACTATGCAAACCGCAGGACAACTACTGCCAAAACCGCAAGGATCCACAGCAAAGGAAGCAAAAGCTTTGAACTAGAACAAAAAGAAGAAGTAAACTGTTACAATCACAAATACAAAAAACTTTGCCAGTTGACAAACACCCCGCCACCAAGAACTTAGAAATTGTCCCTGGTGCCTACGTGGCTTCTGCCCCACTTGGGGGCAGATGGGCCTAAAAAAAATAGGTTGATCTGCCCCCCAAGGGAGCAGAAATGGCAATCACTAATGTGCCACCTTTAGGGGGCCACCCTTGCCAAAGGGGCCGCCCCCCCCCCACATAAAACACACACACACAAGATTCCTGGTGCCTAAGTGGATTCTGGCAGATAGGCCTAAAAAATAAAAAAATAGGTTGATCTGCCCCCAAGTGGGGCAGAATAGGCCAACAGCTCTGTACCCCGTTTGGGGGGGTGACCCTTGCCAAAGGGGGTGAAAGGGGTACCCCCAGCAGAAACAAACTAGGGGGAACAAAAAAAAATTCTCTCACATCTTGGTGGTTTCTGCCCCCTTGGGGGCAGATAGACCTAAAAATAATATACGATCTGCCCCCAAGGGGAGCAGAAATGGCCATCAGAAATGTGCCCCCCTTTGAGGGGTGACCCTTTCCAAAGAGGCCTCCCCCCCACACAAAACATACACACACAAGATCCCTGGTGCCTAAGTGGATTCTGCCCCCGCTTGGGGGCAGATGGGCCTAAACAAAAAAAGCCGATCTGCACCCCAAGGGGGGCAGAAATGGCCATTAGTAACGTGCCCCCTTTGGGGGGTGGCCCTTGCAAAGGTGCCGCACCCCCCACACAAAACACACACACACAGGATACCTGGTGCCTAAGTTGATTCTGCTCCCCTTGGGGGCAGATGGGCGTAACAAAAATAGGCCGATCTGCCCCCCAGGGGGGCAGAAATGGCCAACTGCTCTGTGCCCCCTTTTGGTGGGTGACCCTTGCCAAAGGGGGCGAAAGGGGGCACCCCAGCACAAAACAAAGGGGGAACCACAAAAAATAAATCCCTGGTGCATTGGTGGTTTCTGCCCTCCTTGGGGGACAGATGGGCCTAAAAGAAATAGGCCCATCTGCCCCCAAGGAGGGCAGAAATGGCCAACACTAATTTCCCCCCTTTGGGGTGGTGACCCTTGCCCAAGGGGTGCCCCCAAGACACAAAACAGACACAACACACAATCCCTGAGGCCTTGTGGGAATTTTGCAGCACACATAGAAAGAGGAAAACTTCGGTTGGGATTGTTTTTGTGCAAAAAGGTGCCCCTTCCTGCACAAAAACAATCATCCCACCAATGCAGGCACCCTTCCACCATGGGCCAAGGGTGTCTGCATGCACGCTGCAGCAATTTGTGCACCAGCATAGGGGAAAAGGAGAGGAATGTGCTGCATCTCGTAGATACGGTGCTTTCCTGCGCTTTTGTTTGGACGCAAGGCAGTGCAACAAGAAGCCTTGCTGCACTGCCCTGTGCATTATAAATCTGGCCCTCAGTGTATAAGTTGAGGCCCAAATTTTGCATTGGGTTGCTTCACTTTTTTGGCACAACCTCAACACCTTATCCCATTTGTTAAACATTGTAATGCGCTCAGATGTACTCATGTTAGACCTGCTAAACATATGTGTGAGGTCTTAAGATACAATGTCACTCTGTGTGATGTCACTTCCTGTGAGGTCCTGGGTTCTGATGCCACTTCCTGTGATTACACATGCAATGTCACAAGTTGTGATGTCACACTAGGTGATGTCATGCACGATGATGTCACTTTTATATTGCTTAACTTTGTTAGTCCCCTCACTTCTTTTTTTAGTACTTGTGCCCTAGAAGTCCAGTTGCAACGCGATTGTCTACAAATCATTGCTCGCTCACTGAACTCTGTGGATCTCCACACTCTCTCCCAATCTTTGCTCTTACCCCTACTGTTTTGCCTGATCAGCTAGAAGGTTTTTTCTGGTCTCCACTTTTTTCTCTTTCTTGCTGGATTATTTTCTGGAGCATTGCTAGACATACTGTTCCAATCAGGTGTCTGGTACAGTCTCTGTAGATAAATGGACTATTTTACGAACTAAGAAGACTAGCCAAGCGTTGTCCAGAAGACCAGCTCTTGGCAAAGAAATATTGAGTTATGACTAACATCATATTTTTCAAAGATTGTACTCTATGTGGTAGCCAAATTAAGGAGCTTTGTGGTATAGTGAGAAGAAGTTGTCTACCAGTCCATCCTGTGCTGCCAAACCAGGTCCTCTCTAAACAGAATACAACTGAGGACCGGTTTTGCCCTTATTTGTCTTAATCACACTGGTATAGCTTGGTTTCAATGGCACACCATGCATGGGACCCGCATCTGGGCATACCCATCTCATTTTGTGTGTCACATTGGAGTATACACAAAAGCTTATGAGTTCTAATAATTGTGTAATTGGTCCTGGGTTGCTTGTTTTCCAGTTCAAGGAGTATATGGCCTGGCAGTTCAGGCTGGACTGTTCCCATTGAAGTAGGGTCAAAGCTAATTTGCATATGACTGGGTCCATGATGAGGTGTTATGGTGTCCAAAAAAACGAAGGACTGGGATGTGGTCTCACATAATTACCGGTAGCAGAGATTAATTTAAGTATTTCATCCATCACTTTTTTTTATACTTCAGTGTAATGCCATAAGTGGGATAGATATGCCCAGACACATCTGGTTCTGGAAAGTTATTCCCCTTCACTTGTCAGGGCTTTTAACTGTTTGGAGGTAACAAAAGGTATGGCAGGCTTGGTGTAAGGTTCCTTTGTGTGCAGGAGGCAATGCCTTTTGAAGTGTAAGTGGGGCTGGGTGCAGCCCATCCCCATTTATCCTGACAGGAGGGCCCATCCAGTCCACAACTAAGTACCATTTGTGCTATTGTCTGGAGGAAATAAACACATCCCAACAACAGGACCATTCATAGTCATGTGACCCAGGACACAAATGGTTGGGCTAAAAAATGGCAACTTTCCAAAAGTAGTATTTTCAGAATTGCATCTTAAAATTTGACTTTGCCATTAAAGAGGATTTAAAATGACATTTCATTTGAGTCTAAACAGCATGTCTCTACCTGCTCTCAATCTAAAGTTAGTATTTATTAAATGTGAGAAGTTAACTCAGTGTTAGGCAATGGGAGAGACAGCCCTTAACAGTTAAAACACATTTGAGGGTTTTAGACTGTCAGAACATATAAGAGTTAAGTATACATGTTCTACTTTTTAAATACAATGCACCCTGCCTTATGAGCCTTCAAGGCCTACCATAGGGGTGACTGATACGTATTACAAAGGCTGCTTTAGGTCTGGCAAAAGGGTTATTTTGCCAGGTTGAAATGGCAGCTTAAAACTGCACACATGGGCAGCAATGGTAGGCCTGAGGCATGTCTTGCAGTGCTAGTTTAGTGGTGCTACTGCCCAATAGTAGTCTTTAGTTTACAGGCCTTGAGCACTGGTAGTACCATTCAGTAGGGTTTACACGTAAATTAATGTCCCAATTAGGTGTACTCCAACGTTACTACATTTGAAGGAGACAGCGCAAGCACTTTCGTACTGGTTAGTAGTGGTAAAGTACACAGACTCCTAAAACCAACAAAAACGAATTTAGCAAACAGGAGGGGTAAAGGCACAAAGTTTGAGGGAATACCACACCAAAGATGTCAGATCTAACATAGGAAAACTAGGTCTGCCACTGTGACAATAGCTTTTAGGGCCTTGTCACTGTAGGGACATATTGATATTACTTTTCTACATGTCCTACCTTTAAAAACAAAATACCCTACCTCCTTGGTTACAAGCCTCACATGCGGGGAATTACTAATGTTTAAAAGGTAGGTTTTACCCATGAAAAAGTGTTATTTTAACAGGCTGAACTGACAATTAGAAATAAGTCAGTTTTATCATGTTTAAAGTGTGGGCACAGGCACTTTACTACCGGTTAGCAGGGGCAAAGTGCACAAAGTTTTAAAGCCGGCAAAAGTAGGGTCCAGAAAAAGTTAACCTTTCCTGGGTGACCATGCAGAAATGGTGGATTTCCAACACTCCGAAAAAGGTGCCAGCTGGCCCCTGTATCCAAGGGGCATTTGCTTGCCCTTGCTACTCAGGTGCCTCTCTACCCACTATCTCTCTGCTTCCAGGAGTGTTTACATCTCAGGCCTCAGAATTGTGAGATGGTCCCTTTGGTCAGCGGCTATATGTTTTGATCATGAAATATGGTGATCCCGTTCTCCAGTGATGTTTCATGGCTTCTCCTGAAAGAGCTGTCAATGTGCCCATCGCTACAAAGGATGTGTGTGTGTCCATATCCCTGCAGGCATTAACCTGATCCTATGTCTCTCTCCTTTCTATAGGAGGATTCATGCTTCTGGCTAAAAAGGTGAGAGTGGTACCTTGCTCTAGTGGGTGCATGTTATTCACATGAGGCTTTGATCACCCCCTTCTCTCTAGTTGTAGTTTCTACCTTTCTTACAAGGAACCCGAAGTTCCATCTACTACACTGCAATAAGTTGTCAGTTACGGGCAGGTTAGGAATCAGACAAAAATTAGGCCTAGCACCGAAATACAAATGGCCCCACTACCAAATCAGATAACTAAAATGTGGCCAACATTTGCACATTGGGCTCATTTTGAACTGATAAAGACACGCTACAGAGGTGTTTTGTAAGGTATGTGGGAATTAATGTATCTGTGCTTGCTGCAGGTCAGGAGCATCACCAGTAAGAATCGGTGTACAAGACAATAAAACAGGGCTACACTGTGATCTTTCAGACCTGCCCATTGGGTGCTTCCTGATTGCCCTATAGTATCAACCAAAAAAGGGGGAGCAATCCGGTTACAGGAGCAGGGGGTGGGATAAACAAATCATATACACAAGTAATACCCCCTCAAACATTGATTAATAATACTTATACAGGCTACGTAATTACACCATGCCTTTTATGAAGGATTATTCACAATGCCTTTTTGAGAAAACTAATACTTTAGCCCTGAGGAAGAACTTCATTAGGAATAACGGGCCCATCCAGAAAGTCAAAACCTGTCGGCATATTTTACAGTGAGGCTTTGAGGGCATTTCTAGTCTAAGAATCATACGAGTGAGACTGAAAGAATTTATATCATTTTGAGAGTGCGAACATTTAAAGAAGAACATTCTCCAAGTGCTTTAAGGGCCTATGGCACCTAGAGAACCTTGTATGTGAAGAATGATAATGACCAGTGGTTGCAGTGGAAGGGATCGGAGGGGCACGACGTGCCCATACTTCTATGATTTATGAAACATCTTTCTCCTATTTTCTGTAAAAAGACAGACGTACCGGCACGGTTAATTCTGACAGTTTAAGTGCCTTAGCTGAAGTGTCATTCGGTGAGTCTCTTGTGCGGTGAAACCGAAGCTGGACAGACAGCTAAAAAAGCCTTCCTGTCAGGGTGCTTGTTTTCCTGAAAGAAATGCAAATGTGAGCTTCAAGTTAATGTGCAAATGTAAAGGATGCTTTGGAGCCAGGACTGGCTTTAATTGCCCTAATCACTCAAAGCTTTGTGATGACAAAGATTTATTCTTTTTAAGACGTTTTGCAAAGAGTTAACAACTGGGTTATGAAGTGTGTGATTTTATTTGTAAATGTATTTATATCAGGCTTACTACACCTGGAGGTGTTGAAGGGACAGGAATGTAAAAATGTTGCTCTCTGGTTATTACTATGTCTAGATTTTGGAAGAACATTTTATTTTAAACATGTTGCATATTTTGTAGCAGTCCATCTTATACTGTGAGCAATGTGTTATAGTGCATTTCCCAATGAGCAACAACTTTTTTTTATAAATGTTTCATTTAAGCTGCATGTTATTTTATATGTAGCTACTTGATGGTGAAAGACCAAAAAAACATACAGAATATATTAATTTTTTTAACCACATCTTTGACCCCGCCGCCATGCTCACTGACTCTGCCCCCACCTCATGCTGCATCACAGTTCCCATACTTTTTTTAATGCACTTCGACCGCTGATAATAATACACCCCTAACTTCAGGAAATATAACTGGTGGACACTGTACTGACTCAAGCGAGATGATGGACACATATTTGTGGACACTTTTATTTGTTGATACTTACATGTGTTGTTAACTCATTTAGTGGATGTGATGGCCAATGGCCATCAAATGCACACCCTCCTTGGTGTGTATCATGACCACTGGCTGTCATCGGAGGATTTATTTTTGTTTTAAAGCCCTGGAGAGACATGGAATGGCTTTCCTGTCCCCCCTGCCGTCCCTCCCCACATGTGACATCGGCACGCCACAAGGGGCGCTGACATCACAAACGCCCATCGGAGAGGCCATTGAGAGGAGGTAAGGTCTGTTTCACTGTCTGGTGGGCTTTTGGGGGGAGTTTAGATGCCCCCCATGTTTGTGGGAGGCATCACTGGAAAGGGGAGAGTCTCCCTTTTCTAGCAATTTCTCTCAGAAACAGATTCCTGATCATGGATCGCGGGGCACCCCAATCCATTATCAGGAATCCCAGTAGGCCACACTTGGCCATTAGGGATAACTCAAGTGGGGGAGGGGGATCGGCCCTCGTTGTAACGGGCATCTGTGGGCATATTTATTTATAAAAATATTGTTTTTTTCCCCGCTGTTAGACCTGACAGCCTTAGGGTAGCCACCCCTAACTTTTTGCCTGCCTCCCTCCACTTTGTGGACACTGTTTTTGCTGGTTTTTAGACTCTGCGCACTTTACCACTGCTAACCAGTGCTAAAGTGCATATGCCCACTCCCTTAAAACATGGTAACCTTGAATCATACCTGATTGGACCAATAAATTAACTTATAAGTCCCTAGTAAGGTGCACTTTATGTGCATAGGGCTGGTAAATTAAATGCTACTAGTGGGCCAGCAGCACTGGTTGTGCCACCCACTTAAGTAGCCCCTTTTCCTTGTCTCAGGCCTGCCATTGCAAGGCCTGTGTGTGCAGTTTCACTGCCACCTCGACTTGGCATTTAAAAGTACTTGCCAAGCCTAGAACTCCCCTTTTTCTACATATAAGTCACCCTTAATGTGTGCCCTAGGTAACCCCTAGAGCAGGGTGCTGTGTGGGTAAAAGGCAGGACATGTACCTGTGTAGTTATATGTCCTGGTAGTGTAAAACTCCTAAATTCGTTTTTACACTACTGTGAGGCCTGCTCCCTTCATAGGCTAACATTGGGGCTGCCCTCATACACTATTGAAGTGGCAGCTGCTGATCTGAAAGGAGCAGGAAGGTCTTATTTAGTATGGCCAGAATGGTAATACAAAATCCTGCTGACTGGTGAAGTCGGATTTAATATTACTATTCTAGAAATGCCACTTTTAGAAAGTGAGCATTTCTTTGCACTTAAATCCTTCTGTGCCTTACAATCCACGTCTGGCTGGGCTTGGTTGACAGCTCCTTGTGCATTCACTCAGACACACCCCAAACACAGGGTACTCAGCCTCACTTGCATACATCTGCATTTTGAATGGGTCTTCCTGGGCTGGGAGGGTGGAGGGCCTGCTCTCACACAAAGGACTGCCACACCCCCTACTGGGACCCTGGCAGACAGGATTGAACTGAAAGGGGACCTGGTGCACTTCTTAGCCACTCTTTGAAGTCTCCCCCACTTCAAAGGCACATTTGGGTATAAAACAGGGCCTCTGCCCTACCTCATCAGACACTTGCTGGAGAAGAAACCTGAACCAGAAACTACATCCTGCCAAGAAGAACTGCCTGGCTGCTCAAAGGACTCACCTGTCTGCTTTCTACAAAGGACTGCTGCCTTGCTGTTGGCCTGCTGCCTTGCTGAACTCTTGTCTGGCTGTGAAAGTGCTCTCCAAGGGCTTGGATAGAGCTTGCCTCCTGTTCCCAGAAGTCTCAGGACCAAAAAGACTTCCCTCTTTCGCTTGGACGCTCCGTGCGCCGAAAATTTCGACGCACAGCTTGTTCCGCGGTGAGAAAAACGCCGTACACCGACGCTGAGCGACGCGACGCTCTTGGGACGACCGAAAATCCGACGCACGGCTTCGCAAGGACAACGCCGCCCGACCTCTAGGGGAGAAATCAACGCGACGCCTGCTGTGAGATCGTAATTTCGACGCGCAGCCCCGCAGAACGACGCGCTGCCGGAAAACAAGCAGGAAAATCCACGCACAGACCCGGGACATCTGGTAATCCCCGTGATCCACGAAAAGAGACTGTCCGCGCGCCGGAAAACGACGCACGACTTCCCCGCGTGGAAAATAACGACGCAAGTCCGTGTGTGCTGAGGAGAAATCGACGCACACACCCTTTTTCCACGCACCTCTTCTTTTGTGGCCCTCTGAGGAGATTTTTCCACTCTAAACCAGGTACTTGTGCTTGAAAGAGACTTTGTTTATATTCTAAAGACTTAAGACACTTTATATCACTTTTCTGTGATATCTCTACAATTTCCCATTGCAACTTTATTCTTTTTGACCTACAATTATCCTGATAAATATTATATATATATATATACATACATACATGAAAAGAGAGACCAGCTCTCCCTTTCTCTCTCTCTCTCTGTATATATATATATATATATATATATATATATATATATATATATATATCTATATATATTCACACACACACATATATAGATATATCTATAGAGAGAGAGAGACTCTCTCTCTCTCTCTCTCTATATATATATATATATATATATATATATATATATTCACACACACATATATAGATATATCTATAGAGAGAGAATGAGAAAAACATAGCTCTTGGGTTATGGAGGACATCTCTTAGGTAGGATCAGAGACTGAGACAGCAGATACTGAGACACCATCGGAGGGAGAGGACAATGGAGCAGAATCTGGGAGTGATTTTTCAGTTGGCGGAGTATCATCAAGCAACTCCTCTTCCAGTGATTCTGATGTAGATGATGAGGACATTTGTGCTGTCCCTTCACACAGCCTTTGCAGCTGGACAACATTAGTAGGTTAGCCCGACTCAGAGAGGAAGGTGTGTACTGCAGCAAGCAGAGACAGCTGCTCTCCTGGCAGACCCCAATTTAGTTCAGCCCCAAATTCCACCTGGCGACACTGGATGTAAAGTCGATACGGCCAAAATTTTGCCGATTGACTATGTCCATCTCTTTTTGGATGTTGACTTCCTTCAGCAAATTGTGCAGCAAACAAATGTATGTGTCAAACAATTTCTGAGGGAGCATGGAGGCACTCTAGGCCCCTGTTCTAGGGCACACCAGTGGACTCCCACTTCACTGCAGGAGTGGAAGATATTTTTGGGGCTTGCACTCAAAATGGAGTTAGTGCAAAAAACAACCTTGCAGTTCTAATGGCCAAGTCGCACGGTTTGGGTAACCTCCATCTTTGCACTGTGACAATTCTGCTGTATTGCCCCAGGACCATCCAGACCATGAAAGGTTGTTGGCCCAGCCTCTTTAACAACAAAAGGATAATAAACAGTTTATTATCCTTTTGTTGTTAAAGATTTGTATCTGCTGCTGCTCGCGAGGGCAACGCTCCTCTGCCATGGCGGAGGAGCTTCTGCTGGTCAAGTCACTCCTTCACAAAGGTTATATATAACCTTTATGTGGACAATTTCTATACAAGAGTAGAGGCTGTTCAGTGAGCGCTACAAAACTGGCACTGTGACACCACAAAGGATTCCCACAGGAGCTTGTTTGTGAGAAGCTCCAGGTATCCCAGAGTACTGTGTTGCGTCCTAAACAACTTCTCACAGTCAAGTTCTCGGATAGGTTTGATGTGAACGTGTTCACTACAACTCATGATGAGAGCACTTCCCCCATCACGGTTTGAGGACAGATGGCTGAAGTCCACAAGCCCTACTGTATACTTGACTACAATAGGTAGCTGAGTGGAGTGGACAAGAGCGACCATGTTCTTGAACCATACAATGCAAGTCGTAAAACTCACACTTGGTACAAGAAAATCTTTACCCACCTGACCCAGATGGCAACATACAATGCGTATGTTGTTTGTCATCAGACAACTACAGGAAGACTCATGTCTTTCCCTGACTTTCAGTTGTCTGTGATTGAAAGTATCACTGCTGCTACAGAAGCAGCAGCCTCCACTTCAGATGTTTTGGAGGGTGCGGCAAGGCTGCAGGATCAACACTTTCTGATTGCATTCCTTAAACATCAAAAAAGGATCATCTATATTGTAAAGTGTGCTTGAAGCATGGAAAGTGGCAGGAGAGTTGTTATTACTGTCCCCCGTGCCCATCTCAGCCTGGCCTGTGTTTTCCTACTTGCTTTATTTTGTATCATACTAAAGCAAACTTCTGGTAAATTGACTGAGGTGGAGCTACTGTTGGGTAAACCCTTCAATGGCTGTGCATGGATAATGTCTATGGGCCACTACTTCGTTAGGCAAGCAGCCACAGAATTTTAGTTCCTGTACTTCAGGAAATCATGGATTTCCTTATGGCCTTCTTGACACCTTTATCTGCTATCAGAACATGTTAGCATTCTGTTTGACGATTAATGTGCATTATAGTCCCCACAATGCACCTACTGGTGAACAGAACATATGCCACGTTGTCATGGAGTACCCTGTGTGGAAAAATGTTAAAGGTGTGACTGAATTTTAAAGTGCTTGTTATGGAACTTATGTATGCTACACAAGGACCATCCTAATTGCCAACTAGAACAAGAGAATCTGTAATAAGTCAAACAAATGTCCTGTGGGACATATTCACCAACATTTCTACTTGCTTTGAAAGTGTGCAAACTCAATTTGAAACGTGTATCATAACCAAAGTGTAGGAAGTTGGTTCTGTACATACTATTTCAAAGTAAGAAATGGTGTGCACAGAGTCCAAGGGATCCCCTTAGAGGTAAGATAGTGGCAAAAGTTGATAATTCTAATGCTCTATTTTGTGGTAGTGTGGTCAAGCAGTAGGCTTATCCGAGGGTAGTGTTAAGCATTTGTTGTACACACACAGGCAATAAATGAGGAACACACACTCAAAGACTTACTCCAGGTCAATAGGTTTTTATATTGAAAAATATATTTTCTTAGTTTATTTTAAGAACCACAGGTTCAAGATTTACATTAAACACTTTGAATGTAAGGTACTTCACTTAGATACTTTAGGAACTTTGAATGAAAACAATATCATGTACAGTCTTTGTAAAAATGGCAATAAGCTATTTTCAAAGTGGACACAGTGTAAAAATCAACAGTTCCTGGTGGAAGTAAGTAAAGGCTGGATTAGGAGGTAAGTAAAACACTTACAAGTCTCAGTCCTGGGGCATAGGCAGCCCACCGTTGGGGGTTCAAGGCAGCCCCAAAGTAACCACACCAGCAGCTCAGGGCCGGTCAGGTGCAGAGGTCAAACAGGTGCCCAAAACACATAGGCACCTATGGAGAACAGTTGTGCTCCGGTTCCAGTCTGCCGGCAGGTAAGTACCTGCGTCCTTGGGGGACAGGCCAGGGGGGTTTTGTAGAGCACTGGGGGGACACAAGTAGGCACACAAAACACACCCTCAGCGGCACCGGGGCGGCCGGGTGCAGTGTGCAAAGCAGGCGTCGGGTTTCTGGTAGGAAACAACGGAGGGATCCGGGGGTCACTCTAGCGGTGCAGGCATGCACAGGGGGGGCTTCTCGGGACAGCCACCACCTGGGCAAGACAGAGGGTCACCTGGGGGTCACTCCTGCATTGAGGTTTGGTTCCTTCAGGTCCTGG
This sequence comes from Pleurodeles waltl, assembly GCF_031143425.1. Classification (NCBI taxonomy): domain Eukaryota; kingdom Metazoa; phylum Chordata; class Amphibia; order Caudata; family Salamandridae; genus Pleurodeles; species Pleurodeles waltl. The sequence goes on along the minus strand of NC_090440.1, from coordinate 969,097,005 downwards.
GGGCTGCGGGTGCAGTGTTGGTTCCAGGTGTCGGGTCCCTTGTTACAGACAGTCTCGGTCAGGGGGAGCCTCTGGATTCTCTCTGCAGGCGTCGCTGTGGAGGGTCAGGGGGGTCATCTCTGGTTACTCACGGGCTCGCAGTCGTCAGAGAATCCTCCCTGAGGTGTTGGTTTTCTGCAGGTCGAGCCGGGGGCGTCGGAGGCAGAGTGTAGAGTCTCATGCTTCTGGCGGGACATGTGAAGTCTTTGGAAGTTGCTTCTTAGTTGCAAAGAAGTAGCTGGTTTTGAACAGGGCCGCTGTTCACTGGAGTTTCTTGGTCCTGTAGTCCAGGGCAGTCCTCTGAGGCTTCAGAGGTCGCTGGTCCCTGTCGGATGCGTTGCTGTAGCAGGTTTTCGAAGTTGGAGACAGGCCGGTAGGGCTGGGGCCAAAGCAGTTGTCGTCTTCCTCCTTCTCTGCAGGCTTGTAGGTCAGCAGTCCTTCTTCTTTCTTCAGGTTGCAGGAATCTGATTTCCTGGGATCTGGGGAGCCCCTAAATACTGAATTTAGGGGTGTGTTTAGGTCTGGGAGGGCAGTAGCCAATGGCTACTGTCCTTGAGGGTTGCTACACCCTCTTTGTGCCTCCTCCCTGTGGGGAGGGGGGTACATCCCTAATCCTATTGGGGGAATCCTTCAAACTCAAGATGGAGGATTTCTCAAGGCAGGGGTCACCTCAGCTCAGGGCACCTTAGGGGCTACCCTGACTGGTGGGTGACTCCTCCTTGTTTTTCTCATTATCTCCCCCAGCCTTGCTGCCAAAAGTCGGGGTAGTGGCCGGAGGGGTGGGCATCTCCACTAGCTGGGATGCCGTGGGGCGCTGTAACAAAAGGGGTGAGCCTTTGAGGCTCACCGCCAGGTGTTACAGTTCCTGCAGGGGGAGATGAGAAGCATCTCCACCCAGTACAGGCTTTGTTCCTGGCCACAGAGTGACAAAGGCACTCTCCCCATGTGGCCAGCAACATGTCTGGTGTGTGGCAGGCTGGCAGAAACTGGTCAGCCTACACTATAAGTTGGGTAGGTATTCAGGGAGCATCTCTAAGATGCCTTCTGGGTGCATGTTACAATAAATTGCACACTGGCATCAGTGTGCATTTATTGTGCTGAGAAGTTTGATACCAAACTTTTCAGTTTTCAGTGTAGCCATTATGGAACTGTGGAGTTCGTGTTTGACAAACTCCCAGACCATATACTCTTACGGCTACCCTGCACTTACAATCTCTAAAGTTTTGCTTAGACACTGTAGGGGCATAGTGCTCATGCACATATGCCCTCACCTGTGGTATAGTGCACCCTGCCTTAGGGCTATAAGGCCTGCTAGAGGGGTGACTTACCTATGCCACAGGCAGTGTGAGGTTGGCATGGCACTCTGAGGGGAGTGCCATGTCGACTTAGTCATTTTCTCCCCACCAGCACACACAAGCTGTGAAGCAGTGTGCATGTGCTGAGTAAGGGGTCCCTAGGGTAGCATAAGACATGCTGCAACCCTTAGAGACATTCCCTGGCATCAGGGCCCTTGGTACCAGGGGTAACAGTTACAAGGGACTTACCTGAGTGCCAGGGTTGTGCCAATTGTGGAGACAAACGTACAGTTTAGGGAAAGAACACTGGTGCTGGGGCCTGGTTAGCAGGGTCCCAGCACACTTTCAATCATAACTTAGCATCAGCAAAGGCAAAACGTTAGGGCGTAACCATGCCAAGGAGGCATTTCCTTACACAAAGTTATTGAAAAGGGGTACAGGACGCAATATCTTGTATGATGATTGTTTTCACACCTTTAGTATAAGATGAGATGACAATCATCATACAAGGTATTATGTCCTGTACCATTTGTCAATAACATTGGGTATGATACAAGTTAGTGATTGAATTTTCACACTTTCAAAGCAAAAGTAGAAGTGTCGGTGAATGAGTCCCACAGGATATTTGTTTGGCTTTTTACTTTGGAGACCTTAGGCAGTATTCACCAACATGTCTGCATTAGTTTCAACTGTAAATATGCTCACTCAGTTCAAGGAATAGGCCTTGCAAAGCATACTCGGACACCCCAACTTGCATCCACAAACTGGAAGGAGTTGTTTTTAACACAGTAAGCGGGCTGATGGCGCATGAAAGACATGTTTTCGTGACCTTCAAGTAGCTAGGGGCTGGAGGCATTAGCATAGGCTCCTTTGGCAAAAATATAGGATTAGTCAGGACTCTGATGAGGACAGAGATATGAAACGGTAAGAAAAGCTTACTGTAGGTGTGTTCTCCCAGGGATATTGCAAAGATAGAAGGCAGATATTAAAGGTAGTACAGATACCCATTCAATGATTTAATCTTCACCTATGGATTCTAACCCATTGGTGCTTCGCTTACACTGAATTACTATAACACATATGGGTCAATCTTTGACTTGCTTGCCAAGTTAATCCTACTTCAGAACTTAGTACCTGTTCAGTTTCCTGTATGATGAGTGCATTACAGTCATAGCAGTGCACATAACGTTGGATGGAACATATGCTACATTCTCACGGACTCCCCTGTGTGTCAAAAAATACCATTCTTCATAGTTTATGACATTCTCTTTAGGGAACTTCAAGAAAATTCCCCAGCATGTCTGCCTTAGTTTCAATGATAGATATGCTCACTCATTTCTAGGAATAGGCATCGCAGGGCATCCTCAGACACCTCCAGCTTTCATCCAAAAACTGGAAGGAGCTGGATTTAGCACAGGGTCAACAGGAGCACTCATGCAAGGACTACCATTGACCCTTGTGTGATCCATTCCAGTCATGGGCACTAGGCCCAGGCACACCAGTGGGTTGGCATTTTTATTGGGAGAAATTGGCAAACGCTAGATGGTAAGACATATTGTGGATCCCTGCATTTTCCTGTAACTGATGTCACAGAAATGCAAGATAAAATAGTAAGTGTTTTTATTCAATGTTTCACATTTGTAGGGTATATTGGGTAACAACAGTTTGGGGAATTCACACAAGCAATACCTCCTTGGGCTCCCCTTGTTGTCTACTTTTTAGAAATGTCTGGGTTTGATTGGTTTCTTTACAATGTTCCCAATCCCAGAACTAATTAGTACACGCACCTTCGTTATCATTATCGTTACAATATGCTTTGGGTCCTTCCCTGTTGCGGGCACTTGGCCTACCCACACAAGTGAGGTACCATTTTTCTCCATAGACCTGGGGAAATGCAAGGTGAAAGGAAGTGTGTGGCTCCCTGCAGATTCCAGAACTTTCCATCACAGAAATTTGAGGAAAATTTTATTTTTGTAGGCAAAGTTTGAGGTTTGCAAGGTGTTTTGGGAAAAAAACATGGTGAAAGCCAGACAAGTCAGTGTACCCTGCATACCCATAAGTGTCTAGTTTTCATAAATGTACAGGTTGGCTAGGTTTCCATAGGTGCTGGCTGAGCTAGAGTCCAAAATCTTGAGCTACCCACTTTGTAAAAAAGGTTCCGTTTTCAGTGGAAAAATGCACTGCGTCCATTTTGCATTTTGGGATGTTTCCTGTTGTGGGCACTAGGTCTGCCCATACAAGTGAGGTACCAATTTAATTAGGAAACCTTGGGGAATGCCGGGTGGAAGGAAGTTCGGAGGTCCCTGCAGAGTCCAGAACTTTCCATCACAGAAATATGAAGAAAATATGCTTTTAGTCAAAGTTTGAGGTTTGAAAGGGATTCTGGGTAAAAAAAATGATGTGAAAGCCATGAAAGTCAGCCCACCCTGCATTCCCCTAAGTATCTAGTTTTTAAAAATGTACAGGTTTGCTAGATTTCCCTAGGTGCTGGCTGAGCTATGGTCCAAAATCTTGAGCTACCCTCTTTGGAAAAAAAGTTACGTTTTCGGTGGAAAAATGCACTGCGTTCATGTTGCGTTTTGGACTGTTTCCTGTTGTGGCATGAGGTCTACCCACACGAATGAGATTCAATTTTTAGCAGGAGACCTAGAGGAATGCTTGGTGGAAGGAAGTTTGTCTCTCCCCACAGATTCCAAAACTTTCCATCACAGAAATGTGACGAAAATGTTTTATTAGTGAAAGTTTGAGGTTCGCAAGGGTTTCTGGGTAAATGCATGTGGTGTGAGCCAAACTAATCAGCCCACCTTGGATACCCCTTAGACTCTAGTTTTCAAAAATGTACAAGTAGGCTAGGTTTCCCTAGGTGCCGGCTGAGATAAGATTTGAATTCTTGAGCTACCCACTTTGGAAAAAAGGTTCAGTTTTCAGTGTAAAAATGCACTGAATCCATGTTGCATTATGAACCATTTCCTGTTGCAGGCACTAGGTCTACCCACACAAGTGAGGTACTATTATTATTTGGAGACCTGGGGGAATGTTAAGTGGAAGGAAGTATGTGGCTCCCCACAGATTCCATGACTTTCCGGCACAGAAATATGAGGAAAATGTGTTTTTTTAAGTCAAAGTTTGAGGTTTGCAAGGTATTCTCGGTAAACAAACATGGTGAAAGCCATGCAAGTCAGCCCCCCCCCCCTGGTTTCCCCCTAGGTATCAAGTTTGAAAAAATGTACAGGTTGGCTAGGTTTCCCTAGGTGCCGGCTGAGCTCGGGCCCAAATCTCGAGCTACCCACTTTAGGAAAAAGAAGTCAGTTTTCAGTGGAAAAATGCACTCGGGCTATTTCCTAGTGTGGACACTGGTTCTACACACATAAGTGAGGTACCATTTTCATTGGGAGACCTGGAAGAAAGCCAGCTGGAAGGAAGTTTGTGGCGCCCTGCAGATTCCAGAACTGTCCATCACAGAAATGTGAGGAAACTGTGTGTTTTTAGTCAAAGTTTGAGGTTTGCAAGGGATTCTGGGTACACAAACGTGATGAAAGCCATGCAAATCAGCCAACTGTGCATACCCCTGGATGTCTAGTTTTTAAAACTGTATAGGATGGCTAGGTTTCCTTAGGTTCCGGCTGAGCTAGGGTCAAACATCTCGAGCTACCCACTTTGGAAAAATGGTCCAGTTTTCCTTTGAAAAATGCCCTGCGTCCATGTTGCATTTTGGGCAGTTTTCTTGTTGTGTGCACTAGATCTACCCACACAAGTGAGGTACCATTTTTATCAGAAGACCTGGGGGGATGCTGAGTGGAAGGAAGTTTGTGCCTCCCTGCAGATTCCACAACTTTCCAGCACAGAAATATGAGGAAAATGTGTTTTTTAATCACATTTTGAGGTTTGCAAGGAAATCTGAGTTAAAAACCATAGGGAAAGCCATGCAAGTCAGCCCACCCTGCATACTACTAGGTATCTAGTTTAAAAAAGGTTACAGGTTGGCTAGATTTTACCAGGTGCCGGCTGAGGTATGGTCCAAATCTGGAACTACCCACTTTGGAAAAAGATTCCGTTTTTAGTGGAAAAATGCACTGCGTTCATGTTGCATTTTGGGCCATCTCCTGTTGTGGGCACTAGGTCTGCACACAAAAGTGAGGTATCATTTTTATTGAGAGACCTGGGGGAATGCCACTTGAAAGGAAGTGTGTGGCTTCCTACAGATTCCAGAACTTTCCATTACAGAAATATGAGGAAACTGTGTTTTTTCTGTTCGTCAAAGTTTGAAGTTTGCAAGGGATTCTGGGAAAACTCACATGGTAAAAGCAATACAAATCAGCCAACCCTGCATACCCCCTGATGTCTTGTTTTGAAAAATGTATAGGTTGGCCAGGTTTCCCTAGGTGCCGAAAGAGCTAGGGTCCAAAACCTCGAGCTACCCACTTTGGTAAAAAAAAGGTTCAATTTTCCTTGGAAAAATGCACTGTGTTGATGTTGCGTTTTGGGTCTTTTTCCTTTTGTGGGCACTGGGTCTACCCACACAAGTGAGGTACCATTTTTATCAGGAGACCCTGGGGGAATGCTGGGTGGAAGGAGGTTTGTGGCTTCCTGCAGGTTCCAGAACTTTCCATCACAGAGATGTGAGGAAAGTGTGTTTTTAGTGAAAATGTGAAGTTTGCAAGGGATTCTGGGTGAAAAACTTGGTGTGACCCATGCAAGTCAGCCCACCTTGAATACCCCTTAGTACTTAGTTTTCAAAAATGTACAGGTTGGCTAGGTTTCCCTAGGCTCCGGCAGAGCTAGGGTCCACACTCAAGCTACGCAAACTGGAAAAGGAGCAGTTTTGGGTAGAAACATGTGCTGCATCCATGTTGTTTTTGGGCCATTTCCTGTAGTGAATACTAGGCCTACCCACACAAGTGAGGTACCATTTTTATTGTGATATTTGTGTGAACATAAAATAGTAGAACATTTGTTATTATCTATTGGATTGCACTGCATTTGTGCCTTGTCCAATGTATGCAAGTGTATAAGAAAGATAAAATTTTGAAAAATACCCTCCACATCATATGCTGGTACGGGTACCCACAAATCCAAAGGTATAGAAAAAACCACTGCTCCCAAACTATATATCCTGTGCCCATTTCAGAAACATGTACGTTTCCTTGACACCCATTTTTCACTCTTCCTATTTTTCTGTAATAATTGGTCTGGTTGGAGAACCTACAAACCCTATGTACCCCCACAACCAGAAGGGTCTAGCGGACATAATGGTGTACTGCTTCTGTCAATCTGTCATTGTGACAAAGAGTTACAGATGAAAAGTTGTCACAAATGCCCATTTTGTCCTACTCATTTTCAATATTTCTTTATTTCAACAGTTCTTTTCCTTGCCAAAACCTTGTGGGATTGCTGAATTTGGAATTGATTCTGTCTACGTTTCAGAAACATATAGCTTTTCTAGCTCTACCATGGGTTTTACTCTGGTTTCCACCACAAACTGAAAAGAAGTTAAGATCACAAATAATAGGGAAAATAGGCTACCTCTTATTAAAATGCCAAAACTGTGATACAAAATTAGGTTTTTGGATTCAGCTCTGCATGTTCCTGAAAGCTGGCAGATTGTAATTTAGTACAGCAAACCGTTTGTGCATTCAATTTTTAGGGAAAAAACAGACACTTTTATCTGGAGCACTTTTGCCTATTATTCTTTAAAAAACTCAAAGTTTTGCTATATGATGCCTATTTTCTCAGTCCCATCCAGGGAATCAACTGACCTGGGTATTGTTACAATCCTCGAGAAGGACGCAAATTTGTCGTGGATATTTTATAATGAAAAAAAGCTATGGAGCTCTAAGCGTGAACTACCCCAAATAGCCAACAAAGGGCTCAGCACTGGTGGGGAAGAGAGGAGGGGGTAAGGGAAATGGTGGGGGTAAAGCTCAGCAAATAAGGGGTTAAAGCATCTATTTACTTGTTGGACACGTTTACATGTTGATATGTGTATTGAAATGCATGGTCACTTACATGTATATCAAAATCTTTGTACAAAAGTTTTGTTTATATGCACTGTTTTTTTAAAAACTGCTGATGGATAAAGTTCATAGCGAAAAATTCTTTAAAGTGTAAATCATTTGTTGGTGTGAAACATACCCATTTGACCTTTTGGAACATAGTAGCAGGAGGATACCTATGATAAAGTAATCGTTTTCGCAAAAAGACATTGTGATTAGTCCTTGGTAAGAGGAGTGGTATAATTACGTTGCCTACATATAAGTATAATAATTAATCTGTGGTGGAGGTGTGGTATTTGTGTTCATGCCCTACAGGACATTCCGATTCTACTCACGGAAATAAACCAGTAATACACACGTCAAGGAAGCTTTTCTCATAAGAGACTCGAGGAAACAGTCTGAACGTTGTTTTAGCAGTATGTCTTCCAACAGGTTCTCTTGTCTGACGTTTGATGTCAAGAATAGCTCTCCCAACCGGTTCATGTGGCCCTGGTGACAGCTTCGTCGTCACATCTCACTGCTGGTGTGGAATGCCCCCCAGGAAAGCCATTCTCTGAGCAGTGCAAGCCTGGCCCTGGAAAAAAAATGTTTGACGGGTAGACTAAGAGGCTCAATGTTTGAAACGTGAATAACAGAGGAGCGGCACAGAAGGCCTCGGGCCACCCACCTTCCTTGCCGTGGACCTATCAGAGTTTAAAGTGCTCTCGCCAACCAACCGATTCTGTCGTAAATTAGACCGTCGCCCACAGAACTATTAAAATACGCAGCACGAAAGAGACTAAAGCACGATGGAACTGAAAGGGTTACTTATACAAGCCTGACACAGGCCCGGCTCTGACCAAACCTTACAGGTCTCATAAAGCCTCTATGATACCTTTAGGGCTTGGCTGGGTCGTGTCAAACAGACACCCCCCCATTATATATGCGTATCTGACTTGACCCCAGCTCCAAAAACTTTTCAGATGTGATCCTGGCAGCCACTTCGCTCCAGCATTGTTGGACGATTCAGAGGTAGTCCTGAAATACTACTGATTCTCTCCAGGTATTAAGGGTTTCCCGATGTGAACCTACTCACAGGGTGCATACTTTAGAGGGGTGAGTGACCTGCCTGCAGTCTCTTCTTGGGAGTGGGCGCCAAACTGGGTGTTAGCCAGGGCGCTCTCCGAACAAAGTCCAGTTCCGATCGCCGATCCCAACTCTTCTTGGGTTGCAGAGATGATACCCTGGCTCTATTGGCCTATCACACGTAATCCATCACCTCAAATGCAAGTTACCCTGTTTTAGCACTAGAGGAGCTTTCAGAGGCGACAATAACATATGACTGTCTTAACTAAGTAGACCTTGGAGAGACACGCCTTCTGCGTCAGATTCTCATGCAGCCCATTGTCTTTTTAGAGCCGAAAGTTTGACTTAGCCTGTCCCTCCGCAGAGTCGATATTTTAGAGGCATATCATCTGCATCTATTTCTGTCCAAGCCCTGTTGGCTATATGTTAGGAGGGACTAGCCAGAAGTGTGACGCCACAGCCTTTTGTGGCATTTAGCTCGGTTATACGGAGGCCTTATTGCCCAATTGCCCTCCCCTTCACCTCCCATCCCCTGAAACCTCAGACAACCTTCCTACCAAGTAAATAGTGTGCTGTGCAATACCTACAGGTAGCCCTACGAATTTAGTCAGCAGCACATTGCATTCTGGGATTTTTAGTTTCAATGCTTTCATTAAGACCTATGCTTTAAATAGAAATGTCGGTGTGCCCGTACCCACTTTTCTGAGTACCTGTTTGCTCTATGAAGTGCAGGTACTCTCCCATTAAATGTATTGCAGCAGTGTTGAGAAGTGCTGCTACTCTCCTTTCCAAATTAAAGAAGTGAAGGTACTCAGTACCGGACAGTACCTGCTCATTTAAACTACTGTCCTGAACAATACCAACATGCAAAGTGGTGTTTTCGAAGAAGTCTGAACTGGCTGAGAGCGTGACACGTACACGGAGCCTCGTTTAGTTATACGGTTCCTTGCTATCCCCTCGTCTACTACAGTTACACAGTTAGAAAAGGTACATAGCTGCCAACAGACCCATGTCTTGCCTGACGCCTTGAGTTTATGGTAGCTTTTACAGCCGACAGTGCTCTGCGCTTTGGCATTAGCAGTTTTGCTTTCTATGAACCATCTATTTTCCCATCTTCCTGCAAAGCCTCAAAAATAAAATTTTCCAGCCATGAAAACTACTGCAGTTTTCCTAATCCTAGCTTTACTGCCATATAATGTAATGGCAGATTGTGAACGTCTGTAATTCCTGTAATACATTTATTGTTTTTGTAAACCTCTGGCCCCCTGTTGGCGGGTCTTTTCATCGCTACGCAAAACCCCGAATAATTTAAATAAACTAGTTGTGGACCTACCTGTCGGAACTTGCAGCGTGCCCTATCGCCACACTTCAGGGTTGTTCTGGCAAAGTGTCACACATTATATTGGGGAAAGCGTCTAATTCTCTAATCTGTATGTCGGGGACACACTTCCAGTCGGGTAGGACTCAGCACTGCCCCTACCGCAGAGGCAGCGGTGGTGCTCTAGGTCTCGCCTCATCTGAAAGGTCTGACTGAGCTCAGAGACACTGGAATCTGAGGCGCTCCGCCACGCATAAACACCGGCGCGTTGACAGTGGAAACTGCACCGAAACCGGGGGGACAGCGAGAGGCGGCGAGGAGTGCGTGGAGCTCAGCCAAGGGCGAGTAACATTTACTTCATTCTGTTCAGTTGTGTACATTTTCAAAGTAAGCATATTTCTTCCTGTTATTATTAAAATAAAGTATTATTGTTGTTCTGGCGCGTCCTGCGAAGCTGCCACATTCAGTCGTGAGTCTTAAATTACGGTAAATATGCAGGAAGATTGTAGGTTAAGCAACCGAGAACACTTAAGAAGCAGAGCAGGGGTTTGAGCCCTGTTGAGGCCAACTCAACCTTCCTTTCACTCCCCCGATTCCAACCGAATTAGTCGCCTTGATTGGGGGGGGGGGGAGTAGGTAGTCGGGGTGTCCCTATTATTTAACTTCCGGAAATCACTCCTGTGCGGTTGGCTGGCGGTCTCATCCCCATCCTCTGGCAGGTCTAATTGATGTCCTTTGTTATTGTTTGAGGGTTGATATCTTTGGATCAGGTGCCGGTGGTAGGCCTCGAGTATACGCACAGCGTATGTCCTGGAGGGCCAAATAAACCAATGTCTCATGACAGATTTTTTAAAGATTTACTCAGATTCTGTAAATGTCGTATGTATAGACTCATTTTCTGTATAATCATATGAGGGACAGGGAGATTAAATGGTCCAGTGTACAACCTAACAGTCACGTTAAAACAATAGAGTACACTGTTCCAAAAGAATGACAAAAGACCAGTAGGCACTTCTGTGCTGATGTGATAACATGCTGAGTGGTAGACAAATACTTAGGCGCACAACTGCTTACCATCCGCAAATAGGGACAGGGCTCCGTGGGAAAAAGCGTGCCAATAGGCTGTCGTTGTATCTACATAGGTACAGGAAAAATGTAAGATAATACTGTGAGACAAACATATACTCAAAAAAGGAGTTAATAATGGTCTAGTAATATATACATGGATATTGATACATGTATAGTGTACAGTATGCAGATTGTCAATATGTGGTAAGTTAGTAGACTCTGGTAAGGCACAATCACTTTGTTAAGCCACTACGTTTGTATTAACTATCATATGCCAACAGGAACACAGGCTGAGCCAATAAGTATATAAAAAGAAAAAATAATTGCAAATGAAAAGGAGCAAGACTCTATCTTACTTATTCACTCAACATAGGTATATTGTACTTCAAGGTAAAACGGAAAGAATTGGTAAGCCGAGGCTCGGTGAACAATGCTCGTATGTAAAAAAAATGGGGGCAATATCTCAGAAGTGGGACCGCGTCGTCCTCCACTAATGCGCGGTTGGATAAATGCCTTATTTGGCCAGAGTGCGAGTAGTCCAAGCAAAACCAAAAGAATAAAAGCGCCCTGTTGGATCGATAGGACTACTCACAGTTGCAATAGACAGTCCGTAGCCAGAGATCTACCCAGGGGCCGAGTTCCCGAAAAACAAGAAGCAAATGCGGCTCACGAGTCAAATAGAAAGGTCGAGGCGTGGGCAACCAATCAGCGGAGGAGTTCAAAAGTGTCGAGACGGTGCTCTGGGAAAATATTGGAAACAAAAAAAAACAATGTTCCTCACATGAAAACAAACAAAGGGGGAAACAAACAATGGACTACTGTAGTTGGAAGCAGAGAGGGGAAGAGAAACACCTTGTTGGTCCAAAAATAATATGAGCGCAATGGAAACAATTATTTATACAACAAGCACACATGATTGTGTAAATGTCTAAATAAATCATGACTATATGAAAGGGAAACTAATATGTTAGACAATAGAGGTCTTATATTTACGATCCACTGTAAAGAAGTCTATGTGGAAGTCATGTGGGAAATACAACAGAAAGTGTGGAATGGACTCAGTAGATGTCATATAAGGGTGCTCAACTGGCTATCATGCTTGTATTAGTGATGAAAGGGATCTGTATGAATCATGGCAAATCCAAAGTCAAATAGGAAAATGTCAGGGACTGGATGTCTCATAAGTAAGAGGCCCATCAAGTAATGGTAGGGAAGCTCATCCAGGGTATTTCATCACTCAATTCGTGAATATTGGGCCCCAATTTAAACACCCAGCATAGTTCTATTTCTAACAGAGATTTAGAAGAACATTTTGGAGTGTCAAGAACAACCCACCACATATTGTCAGGGGTGTGGTGTACATCAAGATAGTGGACACTGAGTTTGGTGGTGAGGCGTCCACATCTAATTTTACCACAGCGCTAATTCATTCTGACCTTCACCGATCTCGTGGTCATTCCAATATACCATAAGTCACAGGGGCAAGTAATCATATAAATACAATTACGAGTATTGCAGTGAGTGTGTCTCACAAGGTTCCATGTACTAATTGGATCCAAAGTTAGGGTGTTTACTCGTTTGGTGAGTGAACAAACGTTGCAATTACCACATGGATGGTGACCAACTACTGGTGGGAGTCACCCAATTGACGTCTGCCCAGGTTCTTGTGGTATTGTCAATGGTCTGGTGTGTAGACCAAGTCTTTGATGTAAGTGGTCCTTTTAAAAGCGGATAAAGGTTTAGGGATTAATACTCCACCACTTGTGAGGATCGGCCAGCGATTATTGATAAAAAAATTTAAGGTGTTAGACAGTGGAGGATATGTGGAGTCACGGGTAAGACTAATGTCAGTGTCCTTGGGTTCGGTTGTATATAAAGCCTCTCTATTGTTGTTGCGGCCCGATTGTGGGCTGTATTGATGGCTTTGTGAGGGTAATGTCTTTCATACAGCTTTTCACGATAGGTCATTATCCTGTGCTTCAAAAGTCGAAATATTACTACAATTACGAAAGAGTCGTAAAAACTGTCCGTATGGTAAATTATCACGTAGAGCTCTAGAATGGTGACTCTCATACAGTAATAGACTATTGTGGTACTATTCTGTTGTTTTTTGATAGGTACGGGTTTCTAATTTACCACGATTGATAGTGATCGTCAGATCCAAAAAGGAGATATTAGTTGAGGAAACAGTTGAAGTGAACTTCAGGAAAGGATCAAGTCTGTTGATCCAATTTGTAAATGAATCGACCATTTGTAACTGGCCCGCTACACAATGAGAATATCATCGATGTAGCGGTGCCATAACCTGATGTTCGGGCTCACTGTGCCACTGGATTCAAGCTAGCCTGGCTGATGAGGGGTGAAACCCTGAAACCGGTCCCAGGATGCTTGTTTCCGGTCCAGGGAGAACCTGGCCTGGCAGTTCGGGCTGGACTGTTCCCATGAGGAATAGGGTCAAGACTGATTTGCATATGGCTGGGTTCAAACTGGGGTGGCATGGTGAGCAAAATAATGGATGGATTAAACCCAGATCTGTGACTGGGGGTGAATGTTTGATTGGTTCCGCATTCTGTCCATCCAGTTACGCTATCCCACAGCGTTTGTGTTTTGCTTTCCATAATCTGATGTTGTCAGTAAAGGGATTGGTGTTGTTAAGATTGAAACATTGTTCAAAATGATATATGTACAGGCAGGCCAAACTAGGAGCGAAGGTACTCCCCATCGATGTGTCGCGTATTTGATGGTACAATTGGTTTTCAAATTGGAAAAAAATCTTGGTCAGGGCTAAAGAAGCACATTGCATGATGAAGTGAACTGGGGAAGGTGAAGTCCATGGCCTGTTAAATAAAGCGTCTTCAATCACCCATAGTGTGGCTCCCTGAGGTATGTTGGTGTAAAGAGCTTTCACATGAAGGGTGATGAGAGCTTGTACCTTATCGGTAGCGTTGATAGAGTTAATCAAATTAAGGACATCCTTGGTGACTCATTTTCTGTTCATTTATCCTATGTGGATTTCCTGAAAATATGACACGGATGTATACCTTCTTAGACTTACATTGGCCTCCCCTGAGGCACATGGTGCCTTTCGGCCTGAACGCAGAGGCAGATGACGACATTTTCACCAAATTCCTTTGTTTCTTCCTTTGTGTACATTTGATGGCTGCTGGTTTCCCATCAATGTTATGTGGGTTTGGTATCATTTGGTTATTGTGGGGTAATAGTATGTCATATGATTTGTACAGCGCCTGTTGTGACATTCATATGGCCTCGTAGAGCTTTTATAATTCAGATGCATTGACCCTTCTGTCTCAATGACTCCATCAAAGACCGGAGTCTGATTTCCGGATCTTTGAGTGGGATAATCAGTAATGTGCGGAGCTCTCAATTTCCCATAGCCCTACGTCAATAGCTCCTGCTGTCCAAGGTTCTGATTTGCATTTTGTAATTTGTAGTCCTTTTTATCCCATTATTACCCCCAGATTGCAAGTCCCAGAATGCAAAATAAAAACCGGGGCAGGATTTGCTACTCAAAATGGACTTAGGAAACTTGAGAGCTCTTAATGTTGAAGTGCATAATATGTTGCGTACGAGTGTTTGGTAGAATGTGTTTGTGAGGAAACATGCTCTTTGCAGCCCCACACCTTTTGCCCACATTTAGACTACTATCTGCTGTTTTTTTTTACTCTGAGAGTGCACTGAGGCCTGCTAACCAGCCATCAGTGCCAGTATTCGAACCCCTTTGCAAAATGTATGTGGAATTGGCTACCTGCATTTGGCATAAACTGACTTATAAGTCCCTAGTATATGGTACCCAGGGTACCTAGGGCATGTTAGTTAGAGTGTCCACCCAGGGCTGCAGCACTGATTGTGCCACTATGCAGATGACAAATTTCAAAGTGGCTTCCGCGCTGCAAGTGTAGTTTGGAAGAGCAGCTTTAAAAGTGCTAGAGTGACTTTGCCTTAAAGCCCCCAGTTCTCTAAACAACATATAGATCTCCCCTAAAGAAGGTCCATCAAGCCCTAAGGCAGGAAGCTTCATATTCTTAAGTGGGACATATACTTTAATGTGACCCAATAGTAAAACCTCTGAATTGTCATTTTGCTATGGAAAATCTAGTAGCCCCATTGGCTAACAAAGAGTTTCCGACGGACACGTCAGCCTTGCTAGACTGACGTGTCAGTCTCACTAACATCTGATGGGACTACTCAAATGGGTTCTTAAAGGTATCAAATTAATCTTGGCATTAAACCAACTTGATGCCCAAGTCTAGCTTTTTGTCACTTTTAAGAAAAGGCAACTTTTAGAAAGTTGTCACTCTGTTATCCAGTTTATTCAGTGGTTTTTGTTCGTAGTTGCTAGTCACCAGACAGCCTTGTGCCCTCCCAGGTAATAGTATGAACGACTCCCAGCCTCGGGAATCATAGAGGCCTGACATAGAGGAAGCCAAACAGGGTGTTGCCCCAAAAGATGAGCTTTAAAGGGGAAGCCCCCTTTGGTGGGCAAATGACAATCACACTTGTGAAGGGCAGCCCCTTTGTTCAGTTAGGTGGGCTGGCAGTGAGAACAGAGAGGGGAAACCAGTTGCCAAACCATTTTTTCCATGGGTGTGTAGCTCACAAGTAGCCACACCTCTGTGGTGGGCTACTAAGCTCGTAACATCCAAGGAAGGGTCCAGACATCTTGGGAGTAGGCAAAATAGTGCAATCTAGGATTGTGAAACACTACATTTAGCCAGAAGTCACTGTAGGTCAAGACCAATCCTTGTAGCCCATTGGCTAGTGAGCTCTTCAGCCTTCCAGGGCACTTTCTGTGCATAAATATGGCACCCCTGACACCCTGAACCTCAAATCACATCTGGATTGGAGAGAGAACTGAAGAAGGACTACCCTGCTGACCCCTGGACCTGGCAAGAGGGACTGCACCTGTTGCTTCTTGGGCTAGCAAAGAGAGGACAGTGCCCATGGTATTTGGCCCAGGGGAAAGTTAGACCCAGATGGAAGTAGTGACTGCAAGGGTCCGTTTTTTGACCCCTGTTCCAGCACCAGGGCCCTAAAGCCCTTCCTGAGCAGTCACTGGCCACCACTCAGAAGAAATCCCCACTGATTGCCGACTAGCAGCCAAGAAGCCCCCACTCTGGACTCAAAATTTGTACTTAAGTCTGCAGGATCCAGAGACTCATCCAAGTGTGAGTCAGTTGCCAAAGATGGACACTAGCCCTCATCAAAGGATATCGCTGAAACTGGAGATCCTTAGCCCAGCCGCTGCTGAGCTTTTATTTGCTCAAAAAGGACTTTGATGCTCTCCAACCCCTGTAGCCAAAGTCGTCCCACCTTTTCCTTGGACCAAGGAATGACCCCAGAAAGGCCTCCTGTCAACAACACAGCACCCAGAGCATCTATCAGCATCCTTAGCTTTCTGCATCCCCAGCATCAGGACCACTCCATTGAAGTCTATGGCAGTACTGATGTAAAGTGTGGAACTGGACTTGAGATTGCTTTGGTGATTAGATAACTGTCTAAATACTCCTTATTGTCCACCCTGACCTTCCCCACGTCAGAATAGGTCACCCACTCTGGGCCAGAGTAGCTAAACACAACTCTTTCAAACTTTTCAAAGGTTAACAACTTTACAGTTACCACCACTTGTTTGTGTTTTGAACTAAAAAGCAAAGATTTATGTTTTATCTAAAAATTTATATCTCTGGAAGAGTCCTGTGGATTTTGCTCATCTGGTGTCTAAAAATTCATAAAAATATAATATAGTTTTATAAATTGTTGGATTTCATTGGTGTTGTGTGACTTTCTCTAAGAAATTGGGTTACTGGTTAAGGAGGGAGAAACCCTTCTCAAGTAGCAACCACAATTCTCCTCAGGGTGAAGTCACAAGCAAACCTTAAATTAACCTGTGCTCAACCATCAGTAGTTTGGCACAGAGCAGTCAGGCTTAACTTGGAGGTAACGTGTAAAGTATTTGTGCAACATCTCAAACAGGAACACAGTGATAACACACCACAAAGGACCCCACAACAGAGTTAGGAAAATAGAGTAATTAAAAATAAAAATAAAGCAAGACTGGAACAACAAAATTCCAACTAGTATAACTGGAGTTATTCCATTTTGAACATTTTAGTAAATAGCCAGTTACGAGTTCTGAAAATACACACATTTTCATCCCAGATACACATTTTCAATTTTGGTATACATAGATTTATTCAACCAAGCCAAAACTTCAAACTTAGTACTCTGAGCTGAAAGCAAGAGAGCTATTGACAATTAGCTGGAGAGCTACACATAGCTTATCAGCTACTCATTGTAGAAGCCTGGGCTAGATGTTCTGCCCACTAAGATTTTCTGGAAGTAGGGTAGTCCGCTGTTAGCGGAAGAGGAATTGAAACATGTACGCATCTACTTAGTGAGAACGTAGCCAGTGTGGTGGTGGAATGCTATGTGTACTTGCACCAAAAAGATTAACAACTGGTGTGAGGCAAGGATGTTCTCCCTTCCCACAGAGATTTATTTCTGGAATATGTCAGTTGTTAGCATTTTCAATAAACTTCTCTCATGCTGAAGACCTTTTTACTGGATTTTGTACTGTACTGTGTTGTAGGTCATTTGTTTGTTGCTTAATACCAGTGATGATGTGCTGAGAACTTTGAGGGATTGGGTAGAATTCCCTGGATTGGAAGACTAGATTCATAGGGTGGCCCTTGTAATGCCATGCTTGAGGTTCCAAGGGGTGCTTCCATTATGTTATAGAGAACTTAACGGTGTACCTATGCGTGGCACTTTGGAAAATGGCCTTCAAAGACAAGTTTATCATAAATACCTCTAAAAACTCTTCAGGTCACATTTTGGAACAAGAGTGAAATCTCACCAATATGAATAAGGACTTTCATTCTGTACCTCAGTCAGATTAGAAATTGCTGCTGAGGGACCACATTTTATCACTGTGACTTTGACACACAGATGTATAGCAGTGTGTATGAGTGAGGCTAGTGGGCAGGGGCCACCTGAGCATTGAAATATCTGTCAAGTTGCCCCACGCCATGAAGGACGCCTCTGCAAATCTTGTTTTGTTATCCAGTAGCACATAACATACAGGACTGTGGGGGACTATACTTATAATGATTAAAACAATCATACAAGCTATAGTATGTAAAGCACTATTATAAACTGTGACCATCAGAAGGTCACCTTCATGGCATAGATCAGTTGGCGTCTGTGTACTTTAAATTGTGTCTTGAGGAATACTCACTTCCTGTCTAGAGTTCACAGGGACCTACACTACAGCATTTCTTTTTTCTGTTTTCACGAATTAAACTTTCTGTCTGACAACCTAGTTGTCCTGCAAGCATTGCATTAATCTAAAATTATTGTATGTCACATTCCAGAAACTTCATTGGGTTCTATTTGTTTATTGTCAGCATAGTGGTGCTTACCACCCATTTACCAGTCTCTACCGGGTAGTGACGTATGATATACTCACTGGGGAGAGACTACAGCTAATAAAGTGAAGCGAATGATCAATGTAAACTTCACTCACACACAGAACAGGTATAGTTCTGCAAATGTCCGTCTTCTGACATGCATAACAGGTACAGCAGTGTCCAGCAGCAGCTGTGCAAGGTTGTCTCAAAGACGCGAATGGTACAGTCCTGGGCTGTACCAATGCAGGACTTCCTTCCACACACTGAACAAGCATGCTTCTATCCAGCACAAGTGAAAGCATCTCTGAAAGACAACAATCTTGACTTACACCAAAATAGATCAAGAGGAGTTCTGGGCAGATCAATGGATGGCTCATTATTTACGGTTTTGATAAAGCACGCAAATACTCAACAGTGTGACTGGACGTTAAAAACTATTAGCTACTATTATCCTTCTGCTCTAGGCTGTTATTAAATAATGTTAAACTAAACTGTTTTTTAGAATTTTTCTAAGAGCAAGATAGTTGGGAGCGATGTGCAGCTCGAGTGATATGGAGTTTCAGTTTACCTGCATGAAAAGTGAAGGAAACAGTGGTGCTAGAATTAATTTTGGAGTGAGTGTACTGTCCAAAAATGTCACCTCAGTAAAGTCCGAGACGAAGTTTGACAGAGTCTATTGTAAAACAAAAAAATCCTGCCAGGAGAAAAATGTTTGAAGTTCATTCTGTGTCTAAACGTTTTCAAATGTTGTGGGGGCGCACCCTCTACACACGTAGTTCCAGGTCCACTGGAAGCAACGACCACCTGATCTCATCTTATTGATTTTTGGCATCACCACTAAACCAGAAGTGGCAGATATCAGTGATTGAGTTGTGGAGCCACTCCAAATCAACATGCAAATGATTATCATAAATAGTTTTATGGCAAATACTACCATGTGATTGTCATCTTAAATTAAATGAAAGCACATGAAGACATTTTATGTGTTCAGAAACGTGTGCAAAACACACTTCTACAGTGGACAAAAGCAGGGCAGGTTCCTGCTTATTGAAGTGAGTGCCTGACAACCCCCATCAACCTCAGTTTATTGATTTTTAAGAACTAACAATAATGAATTGATGAAAATAGAGAATACTCAGCCATCATGTTCTCCTCCTGACATTTGTTTAAGGAAATATCTTAAGAGGATTGAAGACAAAATAGCATCCTTATTTGGAGACGTTCTACGTGTTTCATTCAGAAGAGAGAGGGTCCCTGATGATTCCTAGCAAATCACTGTCCAATCATTATTAAAAAAAAACCACACTGGATGCCATAGACCTAGCTTCGGATCTAGTTTTGCTAATTGCTCGCCTATCAAGGCTTCTAGCGAACACAGTCACTTCACATCTGCAATACATGAAGAACAACTTAGAGTGTTTGTACTGAGCTCAGATGGGCTCCATGACATATATGGTGAATATTTCTAGGCCTGGTATTCCCCTAGTCAATTGTGGAGTCCGACAAAGGGTCACCATTATGTAGTCGTATCTGTGCTCTCTTCCCTCTCACACAGAATAAGTATAATACTTGTACGTCTCTAGTATATGGTACTGAAGACTGGAAAGGCACTTTAAAACTGCTAACTCAACTTTGCCATTTAAAGTAATGGGAAATCCCAATCTTCCCTTTTTAATGTATATCAGTCACCCCCATGACAGACTTAAAGAGCCCAAAAGAAGGGCTCTGTATGTTAAAAAGTGGAAACTGTACATTTGCATGTTCCAGCAGTAAAAACCCTAAATTGTTATTTTCGCTGTGGAAAGGCTAGTAGCCACATTGGCAGAGACAGAGTTACCGACTGGCATTTCACACCTGCTAACATCTGAATGGGACTACTAAAGGTGGTACTGTTTGGTGTCAAAAGAGTCTGTAAATTAAATTAATTAAATCCAATTTAATGGTTAAATCGACTTTAATATCGCTGGTGGGTCAAGTGCAACTTTAGAAAGTGCCAGTTTAGTTGCCCAAGGTTTCTAGTGCCTGCATACTGATGTACACAGGTCTTGTCCTGGAGACAGCTTTCTGCCCTCATGAGGAGACATGCCAATGGCTCACAGGAAAGGACAAAGTAGGGGCCTGCATGGAAGAGAAGTGGTACCTCCCTCCTGCAGGAAGCCACATTGGGGTTAGCCCAAAATTCGAGCTTCAAAGGAGATGCTGCCCTTGAAGGGCAAATGGGTAAGATTTAGAAGCAGAGTGGTTTGTTGTTTAGACAGACAGACTGGCACTGGGGGCAGGAAAGTTGAAGCCGGTTGTCAAATCGATTTGTCCAGGGGGTTTTAGCCCCTTGGGAACCACACCACGTGGCTTGGAGTGGGCTAAGGTGCTCTGAGAGTCATGAGAGGTGTCTCACCATGTTGGGAGTGGCAGAATGGTGCATCCTGGGATAGCCAGTTGCCACACTTCCTGGAAGTGGTCATGAGGTTGGAGGGAACCTGGAAGCCCATTGGTTACCAGCTGTATTCTACCCTGAGGGCATTATATGAAGATAAATATGGCACCCATGATCTCAACTGACCTGGAAGGAAGATTGGAGAAGGACTGCCCTGCTGTACCGAGGGACCAGCAAAGGGAAGGTGCACCATCAAGGACATCACCTGCTGCACTTGGTGATTAGCGAAGAGAGGCGCTGTGCCTGCCATGTCCTGCACAAAGAGAAGTCCTCTTAAGCTCCCAGTAAATTAAAGAGACTGCAAGGGCCAGCTGACTGGCCTCCTGTCCGCAGCATAGGAACACAACAGCTGAAGAAGCCTACTTGAACAAGGTGATCAACCTTAGGCTTCAAACCACTACCAACAGTGCCATGCAGCAACAGGGACCAAGACCCTATGTGCAAAGTTGCACCTAAGTTCGCTGACCTTGAGAGTACTGTCGGAGAGTTGCTGTGACCCTCAGAAAATGAGTTATCGACCAGGTAGGAGTTGCCTGTGGCCACAATGCTGGGCAACTGGTAGTCCGGTGGTGACTGGACTTCAGCCACACCAAAGAAGACCTCGTGGGGCATCGACCGGCAACCAGGAGCCCCACACCAGCTTCAATTAAGAGTACCTGCAGGAAGACTCCTGTTGACCACATCGCATCCACTGCATCCTGAGAGCATCTTCAGCATCCTTCACACCTTGCATTAGGACCATTCCATAGGAACCCATTGCAATGCTGATAAAGTGCCTGGATCTGCTTAAGGACTGTTCTTCAATGGAGGTAACTGTTTGTAAGGACCTTGCTAGTCCCCTTCACTAGCTCCCTGCTGGAGATGGTCATCCCAAGTACTTCTACCTGACCGCATTGACACTTCCTTATGTTTCCTTGAAAGATGTTTTGTGTCAGATTTGCTGACTTTTTTGCCTAGTGAGGGCATACTTATGTGCTGAGGGAATGCTGTCCTAGACAAACACATGGTATAGTACACCCCTGCTGTACCAGGGCCCACTCTTCATTCGAGGTAGCTGTGGGGGCCTGCTCGTGCCCCCGCCAAAGAGGTTGTGGCGGGCATGGCGGGGCCCCCGGGCCGATGCACTTGGACCTCTGGACTGACACCCACTGCTGGCAGAACCCCTCCCGGCACGTAGGTTGGTGTTGCTTGGGAGTGCGTGTGGAGGCCGGATTTCTCTCTGGGACTGCTCTTGCTGGTCTGGATCATGGGCAAGATGGATGCCAAAAAGGGCAAAACTCACATTTGAGGGCAAAAAAGTATCCGGCTTACGGAGGGGGAGAAGACCTATGGAGCAGCAATGAATCTTCAGGAGGAAGAGGACTCTGGTGCGCTTTACCTTAAGGAAATACTCCTGGCTGTGAAAACTAGTCTCAGGACCATTGATGGTAAATTGGACCTCCTCACTGCTCGCCCCATTCAAGTCTCAAGACACTCACGAACCAGACTGGACTACCTGGAAACCTGGATATCTTGCATCGATGACCAACTGTTAGAATCCAAGGAACAACTTTTAAAAATGGACAAATTACTTGCAATAATCAAGGCCAAGAATGAGGATTTGGAGGCCAGGTCCTGACATAGTAAACTTTGCATCACAGGTGTCCCGGAGCCCATATAAAAATGGAAGACTTTGTTAAGACAATGCTACATAGCCTATTTGGTGACAATCTGCCTCCTGTATTTATTGTAGAATGGGCCCATCGATTGCTTGGCCCTTGGCTTCCCCCGGGTGCACCAGTCAGACTGATAATTGCTAAACTCCTGAATTACCGGGACAGGGACACAGTTCTACGATTGGCCCACGAAAAAGGCCCAATGCACCACCTCAGCAATAACATATAGGGCCTGATTACAACTTTGGAGAAGGTGTTAATCCGTCCCAAATGTGACGGATATACCACCAGCCGTATTACGAGTTCCATAGGATATAATGGACTCGTAATACGACTGGTGGTAAATCCGTCACTTTTGGGACGGATTAACACCTCCTTCAAAGTTGTAATCAGGCCCATAGTTTTTTCCTGACTTTACTCAGAGCGTGCAGGCTGTCCCTCGCAACTTCATACCTGTGAAAATATTCTTGCACAAGGCAGAACTCTTGTACGCTCTACTATACCCCGCCAAGCTCAGGATCTCCATCGATGGCACACTTCTTCACGGATGCCAGGTTGGCTCTGAACTTTACAAACTCACAATCAAAAACCGTCACCCCCTGGGGGGCTCACCTGGAGCTGCAGAGCATGCCTCCCTGAGTAACAATGATTGAACCATCTGGTCGGCGCCTTCACTCTATTGTTTGCATGAGTACTGTTTCTACTATACGCCTGCTACATATTCAGTATTGAGGCTCGGCCACCCAGCTACTAGGTTGGGCTGCTGCTTGGTGTCACTGCACCCCAAAGGATGTTTCCCATCGTTATTTCCTCTTTAAGGGTATGGGGAAGACAGGGTGGGAGTGGGTATTCTGTCTCAACCAAGTTTGGGGGTTGGAGTGAGTGGGGGAGGGTTGGGGGTTTGTTCTTCAGTTATGTTTTTTGCTTCTCTGTTTTTGCCCTTTATGTTGAGGTACATAATTAGGCTTGTACCCCACACAGTGTGCGATACCACACAATAACCCACAGATGATGCACCTATGGTCATCAGGATAACACATGCTCCATCGCTCTGGCCACTCTAAAGTGCTTAACCTGGAATGTATGCTGCCTTAATGATGGCAGGAAGGCTCGCCTCGTACACTCTTATTTACATCGACATTAAAATGTTATATGTTTTTTACAAGAAACACACCTGTCTGACCCCAAATCCCCCCACCTGCAAGCCAGGGGTTGGGACACCACTTACTCCTGAACATACTCAAATTATGCCAGCAGAGCCACAATAATTTTACGCAGGGGGCTTGCCTGGCAACAGACTCATACTGTGCTCAACCCGGAAGGCAGATACGCACTCCTTATGGGATCACTGTGTAGACATCTCGTTATACTGGCGGCAGTGTGTGAACCAAATGTGGATGATCCTGAATTTTACTCCATGCTCTGGTCCAAGATACAGGGTCTTGGTCTGCAGGACCTCATCTGGAGAGGCGACTTCAATGCCGTCCCGGAGGACTGGCGGGACAGATCCAGTGTTTCCAGAGGTCTACACCCTCATGCCTCGAAAATGCTCCACACTATCATGAAAGACAATCAGTCACAGGACATCTGGAGACTCACACACCCACACACACTCGAAGGAACATGCATCTCAATATATTTTAGCTCTTGGTCCTGCATAGATTTTTGGAATGTGGCCCCAGAGGTAAGGGCATGGTCGGTTAGGGTCACTCATCTCACTCACACTTTATCTGATCATGCGCCTGTCTTACTGGAGCTCCAGCTCTCTGACTCCATGCCACCATCCTTCTCCTGGCGATTATCTTTGGGTACACTACGGGACAAAATATTTCACAAAGAGATTCATAAGGAGATCATTGAGTTCTTCTCCCATAATGTGAACTCTGTTGAATCACCCTTGTTGCTATGGGAGGCTTTTAAGGTGGTTGTGAGAGGCACCTGCATAGCTAAGCAGGGTGGGGTCTTGAAATCCATCTGTTGGTTGCTGGCCAACCTTGAAGAAGAGATCTGAACCCCTGAGACTTGCTATTTCCACTCAAAAAGTCCTGATCTTCTGGCCCACATCAACTCCAAATTAAAAAAATTCCAGGAGGAGGCTATCCGGGAGACGCATTTTTTACATAAGGACGCTCAAGTGTGATGATGTTGCAAGGGTGACCACCCGGGGAGACTCTAGCGAGATCACTACACCCTAATCATGCCTCCCCGTATATCCCTGAACTTTTCAATTTGGACGATAACTCAGGCCCATCAATATGACATTGGCGGTCAGATGACCGCCATGCCAGGCTGGCGGTGAAGACTGCCAAATTATGACCACGGCAGTGATCCCTCCAATATACAGCCAATGTACCACCTGACCCACCAGTGCGGTCTGACCACCGACCATGGCGGTTGCTATCGTCAGCCTGGCGGAACACCATTCCCTGCCCAACATAGTATGACATAGCAGACCGCCAGGATTTCTGGGGCAGGAATGAAGCATATAAAAGGAGACACTCACCTCCAGGGACACAGAGGAGTCTGCGGCCACCATGGAACCTGAACTGGAAGTCCTGCCAATGCTGTACCACGTGATGGCAGTCCAGGAGCAGCAATGCTGCGACGAGGGTGAGTACAGCTGCCTAGCACACAAGGGAGGGAGGGGAGAGTGACACACCCACACGCTCAACACACACCATACACACATACCACACACCGCAAACAAACCGCTGATAAATCCAAGAGCAAGATAAGCCAGAAGTAAAGAAAGCCAGGACAAATACCTTTGGTCCAACCACTGTATTTGGGTGGGAATAGCACCCACAACAAATGAGGCAACCATATTCAAAGGGCCATTGGCCAGTCTGATGTCACATACAACCCACATGGCAACAAACAACACCTACCTTGACTCCTGGCGGCCCAAGTCATTCCACTGGGCAGGGACATCATATTGCAAGGCAGGCACCTCAGAGGGCGGGGGGTAGGGTGAGGGGTAAGGGGAATTTCTTCTTGGGAAGGGGGCGTTAGGTTTGGGTTTGGGAGGGGTCGGGCCTTTGCTCTTCTGTTTAGGGGCAGAGGAGTGGGCTTGCAGCGGGGTCAGAGTGGCAGTCTTGTGCCCCTTAGTGGGAGCTTTTGCTGCAGAGGGAGGGACATGAGCTGGAGGTACTGGGCTGGGGGAGTGGGACCTTCCTTTTACAGACAAGACAGGATGGGGAGGAGGAGGGAAGAGGTCAAGGCAGCAAGGAAAATTTTTGTTGGTACAATGGGGCGGGCTGTGGGAGTAGGCTTGGGAGTTAAGGTAGAGGGAGTGGTTGTAGGAGGAATAGGTGTGCTGGCTGGACTGGGTTGCAGGTGCATGTACAATGTGCATGTGTGAGGTGGATGGCATTTGAGTTTCTGAATGGGGGCTTTTATGTGTTTTTGGAGTGGGGCAGAGAGGATGGGAGAGAACAAACAGGTTGTATGTTGTGGTGGTGTCTGCAAGTGAGGTGGTTGTGCTGCATGTGGTTGTGATGGTGGTGTGGTGAATGGGGTGATAGTCTGCATGTCTGCTGTTGTGGTGACTGTGGGCAAGGCTGTACAGGTGGCAGGATCTGGGACTGAGGATGCAGTGTTTGCAGGTGTGAGTGCTGATGTGACTGTGAGGCGGGAGGAGGAGAGGGAAACAGTGGAGGCAGTGGCTGTTGTGTGTGCTTCTGTGTGTTGGCTGTGTGTATACTTGTGTTATGATATGTGGTGCCTGTGCTTGTCTTTGCGAGTCCTGTATGTTGTTTTTGGTGCATGCTGGTCTGATTGTGTGCTTAGGTTGGATGGGGTAGAGGGCTTTGGAACTGGGAACAGATAGTTGGCTGGGGGAGAGAAGAACTAGGGACACTAGCTGCCATCAAAGAGGAGGCCAGAGCTTGAAATGGTCTTTGTAGGGCAGCCAAGCCATCGTGAATGCCCTCCAGATTGGCATTGCATTGCTGCATCTGGTATGGCAGCCCCTGGATGTCATTCACTGTGGTTGACTACCATACAGCGATGGATCTCAGTAGGTCAATAGCCTCCTCAGTGAGGGCAGCAGGGCTGACTGGGGCAGGGCCTGAGGTGCCTGGGGCGAAGAAGAGGCCCAGCTTCCTGGGTGAGTGGGCACGGGCAACTGGGTGGGGGGCTACTGAGAGAGCAGTGCTGGTACAGGGGATGGTGGAAGATGATTTAGCTGGGGTGGTCCCAGAGGGGTCCGCCACCACTAGGGAGCTTCCATCAGAGGAGGAATCAGAGTCAGTAGTATCAGGTCCTGTCTCCCCTGTGGTGCTCCCCTCACCCTCCAAACCACTGGCCTCCTAGGTGTCAGTGGACTCTGCCTCCTGGGTCCCGTGTGCTGCAGCTCCCCCACTCACCGGTGCCCCTGCTCCTTCGCAAGATGATGCTGATTCACACAAGCACAGGATGACTAAAGGAGAGAGGGTGGAGGAGAAAGAAAGGGAGCACAGGGTCAATTTCAGCAACAACAGCACATATGGCATACACATCACAATGACTCACTGGGACTAACACTGTGCAGTATGAACCACAATACCAAACCATTACCTGGGAACAACAGCAGAAATGAACTCAAACACTACCATCTGCACATCTATTGGGACTCACTAAGCCATGCCTGCCATGGTATGACAGCTATTTGCCAATACCAAATGTACATACCACTCTAAATTGCTAAACAAGACTATACAAGATTAGCTAAGGCATATTGGGCCATACTCTGACTAGAACCTTGCACCTATTCAACATGGCAGGCATCAAGAAGGAATTCCACACAGTGTGTACTCATCCCCTTGTGTCGGCTGTGCTGCGCTCAAGCGCCCATCCAACTCTGGATTGGCCACCGCCAGTCTTCATTATGGCAACTTGGTGCCTGGTGGCCACTGCACACACCTTTCCCCTTAGGTCGTTCCGCCTCTTTCGAATGTCCTTCCTTGTGCGTGGATAGGTTTACACAGAGTTCACCTTATCCATGATCCTCTGCCATAGCTCCATCTTCCTGGCAATGGATATCTGCTGGACCTGTGCACCGAACAGCTGTGGCTCTACCCTGACGATTTCTTCCGCCATGACCCGCAACTCCTCATCAGTGAAACGGGGGTTCTTTTGTGGGGACATGCCTATTTTGTAGTGTGTGTTGTGCAGAGGTTGTTAAGTGTTGAGGTATGGTGTGTGGTGTGTGATGAATGGTGGGTGTATAGGTGGTTGTGGTGTGTGCACAGTTCTTTCAATGTATGTGCTGACATTGTGTAGCAGAACTGTTGAGATTGCAAAGGCTTGTGGGTTGTGTGGGGGTGTGTATTATAGTATTGTTGGTGGGTGTGTACGGTGTGTGTATATGTGTCAGGTGTTCGATTTGTCCAATCTGGCCAATGTTGGCTTCTGTTGGTGTGGAGTGGCCAAATCGACTGTGACGGTCTACACCACCGATGGCTGACCGCGTTGACTGTCCGCTGTCGTGATTTGTGGTTTTTAATTTGGAGGGCGATGTGTTGCAGGCGTAGAGGGGAGGGTGGTGAGTCAGACAGTTTTTGTCCTCCGTTGGGTCTGGCGGAATTGTTGTTCTGGCTGTTTTCTGCTGGTTTTATGTTTGTGTGTCATAATCTGGTGGGCGTATTGCCGCCTCTGCGGTGGTCTGTTGACATCCATCACCACGGCGGTCTTTGGAAAAGACCACCAATGTCATAATGAGGGCCTTAGTATCCACCACACCAGATGTGTCATGTGTAATTTCTTCATTCTGTGCTTTACTACAACAAGAGACTTCTGTTCTTGATGGTCCAGAACTTACTGAATATTTTGACACTATACAGCTGGTGTGGCTAGACCGTGCCCATCGTGATTACCTCGAGGCCCCTATTAAGATTGAGGAAATCACACAGGTAATTGTGAACCTCCCTGGTGGAAATGGCGCCACAACTTCATATTATAAAGAGTATGCCCCCTACTGGCCCCACACCTCCTGGCCATGTACAAGGACTCCCTAAATACGAGCTGCCTCCCCTCTTCATTACGAGACATTATTGTCACCTTACTTAAGCTGGGCAAACCAGCATTGCATTGCGATTCTTATCGATCTCTCTCCCTCATTAATGTTGACAATAAAATATGCCAAGGTGCTAGCTAATCAATTACTACCATTCCTATGGAAAATAATACAGCCCGATGAGGCAGGTTTCATTACAGTATGGTCCAAAATCTCAGCATCATTTTTGCAATTATGCACCATCTTGCTCCCTATATTCCGGCAACAGCGGTCCTACTAGATGCCCCCAAGGTGTTGGACATGCTAGAATGGTTATACCTCTTCCCCCTTCTGGCCTGAATAGGAATTAGTGCATTATTCATAAAAAAGATTTGTCTATTGTATACACTACCCTTGGCTAGAGTACGCACAAATGAGCTTGTCTCGAATGCCTTCCCAATTAGTCGGGGAACGAGACAAGGCTGTTCGCTGTCGCCCCTACTATTCTCCATTGTGATGGAACCTCTGGCAGCATGCCTTCGGCAACATCATGCTCACAGGGGCATAGGCATCACATCCAGAATCTGGTTGTCTCAATGTACGCTGATGACATTGTGCTCTATACCTGTAATCCACAAGAAAATTTGACTCCTATGTTAAAAAAGATAATTTGGTTCAGTTGCCATTCAGGTAGTCAGGTAAACTGGGGAAAATCTGTGCTTTTTCCTCTTACATATGGTACCCAGCCATTCTCCCCTGAGTTTTCCCTACAATGGGCTGAAGAGCCGGTCCGTTATCTTGGTATTTTGCTCAGTCACGACGTTGCCACCTCGTGGCAAGCGAACTATGGAAGGGCAATGACCTGGCTAGAGGATAGGATACCACTTTGGACCCGCTTGCCGCTCTCTCTCATAGGCCGTATCTCAATAGTGAAGATAGTGATGCTCCCAACATTTCTTTACCTTTTTCTTGACATTCCTATCCCCCTGACTGCCTCTTTCTTCAAACGCTTAAAATCTAACCTGATCACCCTGGTCTGGGCAGGCAGACAGCCTCTGGCATCCTGGTAACTTCTCACTTTACCTCCGGCTAGGGAAGCATTGGGAGCGCCAGACATGATCTTATATGCATACTGTGGGCAAGCTCTGTACTTACACTTCTGGGTACATCCCACCCCATTTCAACCACACACTGCTATTGAGGCGGATACATCAGCACCACATCCTCTTACGATGGCACCCTTTCTTCCTTATAAAGCACCTAAAGCCAATATTGACACAGTTGCAAGTTTTTGCTGGCCATGGGATGTGTTGTGAAGACAAGCTGGCTTACCCATACTGTACGTGCCCTCCATCCCCTTGTTCAATAACCCAACAATTCTGCTTCTTCAGGAACCCGGTACCACAGCACGAGCACATAAGTACAACATTCTTCACTTTGCAGACTTGTACCCGATGGCCACTTCATCGGCACACTGCCTGAGGTGGAAGGGGAGTGCCACACACCGTTAGACACACCTATGTATTATCAACTGTGGGCAGCATGTCGCTCCCTACACCCGACCTTCCCATCATCACCACCTTCATTGCCACCCCTAGAACTTGTTCTGGCATCCCCGTCACCATGACGTTTGATTACGTCTCTACACATACACCCAAGCTTCTGCCCCACTCTCTACATCTATGACCCGTGCTAAATGGGATGAGGACCTCTGCACACTGCATCAGATGCGGACAAGCGCAAGGATCCTTCTTGCATTTGGTGTGGTGCTGTCCACAAATAATGTCATTCTGGGAGGAGGTTTTTTGAATCATACAAGAAAAAACGTGACACCTACCCTCCCCAATGCCATTGGTGGTGCTACTGGGCTTTGTAAAGGAGATACCCGTCAACAGTAGACGTCTCACAGCCATGCTGCTCCTGCTAGGTAAACGGAGAGTGGCCATGCACTGGGGATGGCGCACTGTCCCCACTGTTACCACCTAGCTACATGACGCCACATATTGCCAGGAACAATTAAATGCACACTGGTACCTAATGCCACCACGTTCCCGACCCAGAGACATATGGTGCCCCCTCTGATCATACCTACACGTCCAAAACCTGCCCCCTCCACTAGCCACTAATGCAGCTGTCGATACACCACCGTTGATGGGGTAGAAACCCAGGTGTGTCAAATCACTGAATCGACACACTTGCATCACTTCAAATAAGGGTGTGCTAACTCTACATGCAATTTGCTATTTCCCCTGCATCATTTGACTACATGTCCATGACATCCAAATTTCAATTAGAAGCATAGCGCTATAGGTCGTAGGACAGTGGTTTGTTTTTTGGACCAGGTGCAACATGTTGTACTCACAGATGCATTTATTTAACTTTACTGAGTGGCGATAAGCATCTCTGGCTATATAATGATTGTACCTCATGAAGTTTGGTTGTATATATTCTTTTGCAAAATCATAAATAAATATACAAAAAAAGAAACAATGTTCACATATGAAGAACTTTTGAGTTTTGAGAAAACACAAAAAAACAACCTATTACTATGATGTTGATGATGGCAGTATTGTCCTGGAAAAGATGACAAATGGGGCTAAGCCTCATAGTTATTTTGGATGAGGGAGGTACTCCCATGTTTGAGCCTGGGCTCATTCAGCATCCAGATTCAGCGGAGAGGGCTCCTTCACCATTTATTGAGGAATACATTCACTCCAACATAAAAAGTTCAGAGGACAGGAGTGTTAGTTCTAAAATGAGTATGAAGTGTTCAAGGCCAATAATAACAGAGAATACAGCCATAACTCTGGGATTGTATTCTCACATTTTATTTTTTTTAGGCAAAGGTGGGAAGGACCCCAGAAAAAGTGTAGACAGGGCATTGTCCTTGTAGCAAGATAAATTACTGGATGCCGGAGTCCTGTTTCCTGTATTTTATGGGCTTTTGAGGAGGCGAGGAAGTCAGGGAGTCAGTTGGCCCTGGAATCAACTACTTTCTTCGAAAGACAAACACCGGGCTTTCTTTTGAGAGTTGCACAGGACTGTTGATGTGTATTGATCTCAAATATGGGAAGCTCGCAGGCACATATGCAGGGGTCAATTCTCAAGGGTTTTCTGGGGATTAATTCATTAAAGAAATTGGGTGGTATGTTCAGACCTTTGCCTCTCTGGACAGGGCACAATCATTCCTTTGTTCCATTTTGGATGGGTCTCTTTTAAGACTAGTGGAGATAGGGGTCATTTCAGTGTCTGGGGGACCATCTACAGGCTCTCCTACGGCCAACAGTGTGGATACTCAATGCCAATATTCTGCCCTAAAAAAAGAAGAAGGGGGGCACACTTTGTCATAATCAGAGGCCAGAAGACAGGAAACTCATGACAAGTGCATTATCCTCTCCCCTAGTGATAGTGTGAGGCGGTTGGCCCTTTTTTGTTGGATAGGTATAATTTAATATAAAGAGACCCATGGGTATGCCAGCTGGTAAGAGGGTTCCACGTAGACATCTATGCTACCCCAATACATACTAGTAGGTCTTTGCAAATATTTTCTCAGTAAGGCTCAGATCTCGTCACCCCACAGAGCACAGGAGTTGTTGCCGCAGGGGGCTGTTGAACCATGTTGTTTACTAGCCAAGGTTTTCGATAGCAACATCTTCCTAGTGCAGAAGACTAAAAAACATCAGCTAGTAATACATTTGAGGGAGCTCAACCAATATATTCTGTACCACTATTTAAAAATGCAAAATATCATATGCTTGAGGGACATCCTTCTTCTGGGGGAGTGGATTAGCACCTGGATTGAAAAGACGTCTATCTGACAGTGCCAATATGTTGAGCACAGGAAGTAACAGCAAGTTTCCTTAGCAAGGACAGGTGTTCAGATTCAAAGTCCTTCCAATCAATCTATCTTCTGTTCAATTGTGCTTCACCATCAGATGATGAGGCTTCTGGCAATGGCCTTCAGAGCAGATGGACTGAGTATGGTGATGTACCTGGATGATGTTCTGGTCCTGGGACAGGAGAGAGGGAGTTTGATGAAGCAAGTTCAGGGAGCCAAAGAGTTCATTCAGTAATTGGGTTTAATCATCAATTTAGAAAAACTGGAGTTGGTGCTCTCAAGAAGGATGACATTCTTGGAGTTTTTGGTAGATTCTAAAAAAGGAGATTCTTCTGTTAGATGTGAAGATGTCACCAATATCAAAATTCTCTCTGCCAGTTAGCAAGGCTGGTGGACCTGCTCTTGTCCCTAATTCAGGTGATTTTTCCAGGCCCCCTTTATTACAGGACTCTCCAGCGCCTGAAGATAAGACACCTTCAGAGAGGTTTAGAATGCTTACAAACAATCTGTTTAGTTTAGTAGTCAAATGAGGGGATAAGCTGGTGGCTAATTCGTGTAGATACATGGAATGAGCGGGCCATCTTCCCAACAGACCCACATCTTGTCTTAGAAACAGATGAAAGTCCGAGGGGTTGCGGTCCAAGATGTGGCAGCTACTCAACTGGAGATGGATAGTCCAGTAAGCAATCCTTAATGCTCATAAATTGTTCTTACAGGCTCCTTTGCAATCCAAAGCTTTGCAAACATCAGAGTCAAATATTAAATTCTCCATTGCATGAACAACATTAAAGCAGGCCGGTATATAAACAGACTGGGAGGAACATGGTTAAAGCTTTTGGTGGGCCTAGCTAGGTCATTTTGGGAATTATGTGTACAATGGAAACTATCTCATGTTGTAAAGTACCTTTTAGGACTGAACAATACTGAGCAGATTGGCATTCAAGCACCACATACAACAGCAGCGAGTGGTGTCTGGATCTCCAAGTATTTCAGACTCTGAACAGGACACAGGTTCCTTTGCGACCTCTTTGCATCCCGTTTGATAGCTCAGTTAGAATGATTTTACAGTTGGAGATGGGATATTGAAGCTCTAGCAATAGAATTGTTTCAGGACTGGTCCAGTGGAAATCTTTATGCTTTTCCACCATTTATTTATTATGATTACAATATGTGTTTCTCAGATCTGCAGATGGTTCATCAGAGGTCACATCGGTAACTCCATTGTGAAGGGTGCAGCCTTGGTTCTCTTCACTCCTAGAATTGTCAGTTGATTGCCTGATTCTTATTCCAACCTCTACTCAGTTGTTGAAGGACTCTGTGGGGTGGATTCAGAACCCGTTTTTGGAAGACAACAGCACACTGGTGGTAGAGAGCCTTTTAAGGTGCTCACAGGCATGTCAGATCTTTTGGAATATGCTTTGACTTATATCAGCTCGTCCTGGGCGAAAGGTACAACAAGGGCCTGTTAG
This sequence comes from Pleurodeles waltl, assembly GCF_031143425.1. Classification (NCBI taxonomy): domain Eukaryota; kingdom Metazoa; phylum Chordata; class Amphibia; order Caudata; family Salamandridae; genus Pleurodeles; species Pleurodeles waltl. The sequence goes on along the minus strand of NC_090440.1, from coordinate 969,063,430 downwards.
TCAGAATGAGATACCTGAACTAGAAGGTGTTTAGGAAGAGAAATCCACCCATTTTTCTCTGATGTCACAAGTGTGTTAAATAGTGGGGCACTCTTAGCTGTGGGATAGACTACTAATAGAATTATGAATTGGTTATAGAACTACTAATGGCTAAGAATAGTCTGTGTCAGTAGAGCATCAGACAATTGAAGGTAAATCAGTTGGAGAGAACCTGCTGCTTTGTAAAATATTGAAGAATGCATCCATCTAAGCCAAGGTATTCTACTTTATGAGAAGTAGAGATGGTTGTCCAGCTTCTTCTGTCATGAGAGGACAATGACATGTTATCCTTGAAACGTTTGTCAGTAAAACCAGTAATCTTGTTATGTTTGGTTTCTTTTTGAAGGATATCAGATGTTTGAGCACCAGATATTTCACCCACTCATTTTCCTCCTGTAGGTGTTCAGTTTAGATATTAAGATGTGCAAAAAAGCCTTTTTTTCCATTGGGTTCCCTGCCTTTCCTCAACAACCTATGTTGTGTGTGATCTGATTCTCAAGCAGTATGTGCTTGTATTGGAGAGTTTGAGCACATCTGAGCCTCATTTTTTGATAGCTTTGCGCAAGGCAATTAAGCCTGTGTCTTCTAATACACTTAGTCAGTCAGTTAAAAGAATAATGATCATGACGGGGTTAGGTACGGATTGTTTTGGGGCTCACTCAGTGAGGGGTACTGTGGCTTCTAAGGCTTTCTGGGCTTGGGCAAGGTTGGAAGACATTTTGGGATCTGCATATTGATGAAGGGTATCAACATTTAAAACGTATTTTTGCAAACCTATAGGGCATACACAGTAGTAGTTATGGAAAGGTCTTGTAAAATCTGTAACTCTTTGATACACAGAAAAGGAACAGGCCTAACAGTTGAATGCAAGCTTCCATCATACATTGAATGGGTGCACATGTGTAGTAGCAGTTCTGACTTCCCTCACAGTACAGAACAGATACATAGTAAGGCATGCTTCCTTCAAACACAATCAGACCACAGCAGGAACAGAGAAGGCAGTGGATGTAGAAGCTGCCTTCAATGAAATTAATAAATGCAGTGCAAATATTGTAAATAAGCAATGTTAATACAATTTGGCAGACGTTTTACAGATGACACCACTATAATCAACACTTTCATGAGAAAATGCACAGATTACACTCTTGTATTTTTACTTTGTGCTTCTAAGGCAGTTGTCTTCTACTGACCATTGTGTGACCTTATCGACTTGTGAGGCAGAGCTCCATGTGCCCTTCTTCTGAAAGTTCTCTTTATGCCAGTGACACCGATTCTGGTGCCACTGCACCAAGATGTGAGTCATCTGGGTTTGTAGTGCCATTTGTGCCCTGACCGAAATAAACACTTCAGTCATTTGTCTGTTTATGTTAACAGAGGAACCCAAACAAATGCGTTCCTTTCAGCAGGTAGAAACTATCAAGAGAGCTTAGGAAAAGAGCCTCTCAATCACACCATAAGTTAAGATTTGCATAGTGGAGGACTGGTACTCCTAAACTGTGCCTCCAGCAATACCAGATGGTCCTACCTGGCAGTGATCAACAGACCCTGCAGCTGAAGCACAGAGCTTGTTTTTATATTTTTCAACCTGTTACTTGCCTTCATGTCGGGCTATTACACTTGTGTTAGTGTGCGCATACATGTAAACAGACCATATTAAGGCCAGAAATAGCTTTATTGTAGGTATCTCCCTCTTAAAATTGCCTCTGCTTTAATATTTGTCTATGAGGAAAATACATTCCCCCTGTTTTAACAAAACAAAATGTGGGCATGTATTGTGTGTGTCTCCAGCCTACCGCAACAGATGTCAGAACCAGGTTTTTATCAAAATGACACCTCATCATGATGGCAAGCAACAGGGAACAGCAGGCCTCAAGTTATATCAAACTTAATTTCGGTACTCAAACATTAGCAATAGGCGAAAAAAAAACGTTGCGTGGAGCACACTCTAATTTAAGTGCTGGTAGTGCGTTCCCTGCTGAAAAATCAGTGTGATCGACACCATACTATTGTCTAGTTGACTTTGCTGCCACTCGAATAGAAAATCTACTTGGGAAGCAGCCATCTGACAGCACTGCTTTCAAAGACTGTCACATGCTTGTATGCCCCCTTGTCGAGGTGATGTTATTGGCCAGAACCCCCCGCTTCAAAAAATGTTGCAACAAGGGGTGGGCAGAACTTGCAGAGTTTTACTCCGCGGAGTTCTGTCCACTCCTAATTATTCACAGAGCCCTCTGGGCACCACCTTGAGTACCCTACAGAGGCACTACTGTGTTATTACACACCATGTGTCCCACAGTGCCAGACTGCACCGTTTCTGTTTTCTGTGCAGTATCTTGCTAGGCTGCGGTTATGTTGCCTGACCGGAGGAGACAGCCGGTCTCTAATCTGGGGCAGTCCTCTGTACAGATAATAGAGGTCTCTGAATTGCTGGATCAATGAAGAGACAGAAAAAAAGATGAAATACACTTGTATGCATCAGACATGCACATCAAATATTAGTACTCCTGCTGAGCTGTCACAAGACATTTATTTTGTACAGCTTTTGTAACACCTGTTTTATACCACAATCAAAGTAAAATAAAGTGGAGTAGGACCGTAGACGTTGATGTACACTACACACAGACAGACCCGCACGTGTGTATCTATACATGTGCATGCCCAAGCATACATACTCATACTTACATATGCACAGATACAGTGGTACGAACACAGCAGCGCACACACATTAACACACACATACATATACACAGAGTCGGTCACACACAACAGTACGGTCAGTAACGCGCATAGAGAAACACGGAGTGAGGCTAACTCATACACGCAGTCACACACAGTGGCACCCACCCACTTGCAAACAGCATATCTCAAAAGTACAGTGGTGCATACCCACACACTGTTGCACACACAAAGTAGCACACAGTCTATGAAGCACACACCCACGCACACTTAAACTTGCACACTTAGGCAAATAGACACGAACACACCACTTTTCAGATTTGGACTTGGCATTCTCTGTATTCTGTAGTTTGAGAATTGAGAGGCATTTGACTAAGCCTACATTGAACACACAGAAGTGAAACACTTTTTGCCCATACACACATTAAGTACCAGCGCGGGGCTCCCTCCTATATATGCCTTGATCATTGATGCACTCTTGTTCTGCCAATTAGCAATTACCCTCTAAGGGTGGAGGTGCCCGCACTTGTCATTCTCTCTCCCCCCCCCCCACCGCCCCACCCGCTGGGGGGCTCGGGCACATTGCAGACAGAACAGCAGCAGTTCCCAGGCTGCCAGCTATCTGTTTGCTATAACATAACTGTCCTTCTTGGAGTGAACCCAGTCTGACACCTTAATTCCATTCTTCGCCCTTTAATTGTCCCAATACCTCCTAAAAATGGGACAAATAAATCATATGACAAAGCAATTTAGAGTTGCTGAGACTGAACCAACCACTGAACACAACCGTTTCCTTCCTTCCTGGAGGCCTCTCTCTACATACCTTATCCCTGGCACAAAATCGACCACCTTTCCGCTGCTCACTGGCATGACCTAGTAAATCCAAGCAGGGGAGCTGCTAGAGACTGCAGTGCTTGCGCCTGTTGCAGAGTAAGAGTGGGTGCCTGTGAAAATAAACCTAACACAATCCCTGCACAGAAACAATGGTGAAGGGGTAAATAATGTTAAAAACTAAACCATGTTAAAAATGTATTGCTGCTTATTGTGTTGTACGGTTGGTGCCTCTAAGCTCTGCCATGCAGCTGATGGCTGAACTTTTGCCAAACTCGTGCTCCAAGTGAAGCATAGAGTGGCAAAACTCTGTCAACCCCGCTGGTGGAGCGGAGTTTACCGCTCACCTCCAGTTGAAACACCACAGGAGTGAGGTCTTCACAGGCCAGATGTATCGTTTTTTTTAATAGTAATTACCTAATTGTGATTTTCTGTGAATTGCAATTAGGTAATCACTATTTAAATGTATGAAACTCCAAGAGTTTCATTTAGCATTTCCCAATGACTCGCAAATTGACCTACTTTAATAACATTCATTCATGAGGTAGGTCAGAATGTGTGACCCATTAGGAAATGCTAAACTCACAGGGATGGTGGGCTGCTGGGCTCAGCAGACTACCATGTCTGTGATTGCTTTTTCAATAAAGCAATCTTTTTTTAACAAAAAAGGAGCCCGTTTTCCTTAAGGGTGAATGGGATGGATTTAAAAAAGAAAATTGAAAAGTTTCTTTTCATTTTTTAAGAGTAGGCAGTGGCCGTGGGGCCTATGCCTTCTCTCAAAAAGTTTTTGCATGCATTCACAAAGGGGAAATGGTCCCTTGGGGATCCATTTTCATTTGCAAATGGGTCAAAACCTCCTTGAAGTAGGTGGTAAAACTTGGATGTTTCACGACCACATTTCGGTCACAAAACATTCCCACGTACTGCTGCGGTTCGGTATGTAGCTGCAATTCCAAATTGTGATTCGATAACCTGTAACTGAATCACAAATTGGAATTCATACATAACAAAATTTATTTTTGCATTCGCAAATAGCCCAATCAGGCCCATTGCGACTGCAAAAATGTATGATACATCTGGCCCCAAAAATCTCTGCAACTGGCAGCCCACACAGCCAGTATTACTTCCTGCGTTTGGCTGCTAGTCCCAGAAACATCAGGGACCAAATCATGTACATGTTTAGCTCCAAAATACCAAGTAGAAGTATGTGGAATTTGGAATTTGGCGCATTCAAATGTAAAGAAATCAATCAAAAGCAAACTGAAGGAACCTTCTGGCCATGCAATGTAAAAGCACACAGAAGTGTCAGCATGCTGAAATAATCTTTCAAGATTTATGGGGGTGCTGCAACACCTCCATCACCTTTGGTTTCAACGCCACTGCCTGTGGCACACACAAAACTCAGCATCAAGCTCGAAACCACAGGAATAGAGTGGCATTGACGAAAGACAGTGACATAACTCCAAGGATTTTCACCTGTATTTGAGATCTGTTTAAGTTTTTAAGCTCTCTGGTGTAATATCAGCGTCCAGTATGAACACTGAGCTACAGTGGGTTCAGGCCACTGCATTCTAGGAACACTCTGTGAGTCATACCCCACACAGTGAAGCTGGAACCGGTCAGACCGGCACACAATGTAATGCTACTCCAAGGGTTATTTGTGTGTAACAATACGCACACACGAAATGCAATGTACTGTGGTTTCTTAATGCGTGGCAGCCAGCCACATTTGCACATCACATCTTGAAAAAAGTAAGAGAGTATTTGACACGTTTTTCTGTCACTCTTTTGTTAACGAAATTTCCTGTGTTTGAGAAATATGTTTTACTAATTTGTTGTTTTCACTGACCTTACAGTACCACTTTGCATTTTGAAACAAAAGTGGCTCCATGTACAGGGCTTGCTGTGTCAGCCAAGCGGCTTGATGGTGCATCTATTTACAAGTGCAAATGCTTTCAATGTAGAAGGAACTAAGGGCCAGATGTATCAAAAAATGTTGCACTCGCAAATGGCAAAATCGGCCGTTTGCGAGTGCAAAATAGTGGTCTGCAATGCATCAAAGGCATTCGCAGACCACAAAATAGAAATCGCAAAAATTTCGATTTTTAGCGTTGCGACCTGGACCTGCGATTCGCAAAATCCAGGTCGCAAAGCAATTCTGCAAAAAATCGCAAATTGAGATTTTTCGCAGAATGGTATTTTGCACGTGCAAAATACCATGGTCTGCAACCAGGTGGTAACCTGGTGCAAATTTTTAAAATGCAGTAAGACTGCATTTTTAAATGTAACATGTAAAGCACACATGCCCTTTTGGCATGTGTGTACTTTACATGTTAAAAAAAAAAAAATTGGGGTGCAGGAGAGGGGGCCCCCAGCACCCTGGCCTTTTGCATTTCCAAAATTTCTTTGTTCAGAAATCGCAATTTTGGAAATGCAAAAAATTTGCAGCTATGGGCCAACAGGCCCATAGCTGCGAATGGGGCCAGTATCGCAATTTGCGATTTGGTAATTGCATTTGCGATTTGTAAGAAATCCCTATTACTGATTCGCAAATGTGATACATGGCCCTTTGCGAGTCGGTAATAGCGATTTCTTAAAAATCGCAATTACCGAATCGCAATGGGCCAGAATCATACATCTGGCCCTAAGGGCCATATGTACGAACACTTTTTCCCATAGACACAGAATGGGTAAAAACCTTTGCTCAAATCAAGAATCCACCTCCTGTATTCGAATATGAGGCTGCAGGATGTCCAGTTCACATAGATGCTGCAGCAAACTTAACAACAAAGGGCAAAGTGTTGAATCCTGGCATGGATGACTCGACCTTTCATCCTTCTTAGGTCTAAAATACAAATACCATTAGGTTAGGCAAGGTACACCTATTACGGCAATTTATTAGGAAAAGAACAGTAACTGTTATTATTACAATTGTAACAGTGATGTTTCTTGGTAGCTTTTCAACCACAGTAAAATTCATCATTTAAAGCCTGCATTGTATTTTATAACTGAAACAGGTTTTATATGAAACATAATACTAGGCAGCAGAACTAAAATGGAGCTCACTTTAGCCCTACAAGCAACGTGTGAATAAGCAATGGCAAAGAATCCAATCATTGTATTGATATAGGTATACAATAAAAAAGGAACCAATTTATGCGTGAAAGCAGTTAGGCAGCTCAAGGCCCAGGAGACAACTGCTGAAGGTCGGAAAGGTCTGAGTGTGGGAGCCATGGGCTTCAAAAATAGGAGAGAGCAAAACTCTTACTCTTCCATGCCACATCAAGGAGCTATCTGCAAAATGTGAGGCACAGGTTTAGAATCTTATTGTTTTTCTGAAACTTTTATTTTTCCAAAGTGCTAGAAAGAGTTATTTGGGTAGTAATTAAGTTTGATTAGCATAGACAACCTTCATTTTAAATTCTGATTTTGTATTTCTCTAGACCAAGCCATATTAGCATTTAATGCCTACCATTTAGTATGACATGTAAATCCTTCACCTTGTAGTCATTATTTTCTGTAAATTGATTTGCACAGTTTTCTGAGTTATTGCCAAAGGCAAGCCCTTTTGTCCCCGTCCGCATCCGGTGGGACCAGGACAGCCATTATGCCAGATGGCACATTTACTCTTCAGATAAACTCATAACTTTTCAGTCAGTTAACCCTTGGATATCCAGTCTCTCACTAATTTGAAAACCTTAGGACTTTTAACAACCAGTTCAATTTTGGATAGTTCCATAGGACCTCTAGCAGTGGAACATACACTTTTAGACCATCCCCTCAACTCAGTACATTATTGGTTATTCATTTTAAAACCCGAACCTAGCCATTCATAAAATAGAGATTTTCCATTTGTTAGACTCAGAAAATCCTGGAATTTTATTTGTGTCAGAAACCTAGCTTACAGATGAATCCGCATCTGGTATTTTAGCGGCTCTCCCCGACAAATATTACATATTCCACACTAGTAGCAGCTATTACTTAAAAAAACAATTCTTCCAAATTTTCCTGCCACAATGAGGGATTCTTTGTCCCCAAAGAAATTGGCCAAACGTTTGGGAGCCATTATTGATAATGAGTTATCCTTAAGATCTCAGTTAAAAGCAGTAATCTCGTCCTGTTTCTTATATCTCTGATGGATTAAAAAATGGCCAGATTCCTTACTTTCAAAACCCTTACTCAAGTGGTCACGGCTCTAGTTATTTCTCATCTTGATTATGCCAATTCTCATTATAGCGGTTTACCAAAAATTTTAATTTCCAATCTCCGGATTGTTCGGAGCCAGGCAGCACGTCTCATTCCTTGTTGAACCTGTTATGTGTGTCTGAATAAAGTTCAAACTAGTACTTAGGGAAGATAACTGGTCATGCAGAATGTGTTCTCTGTGAGTTACAAATGCATGAGTAAACATTTTCAGTACACAAAAACCTAAACTCTTCACGTTAGCAATTTAGCAATGCTTGCTTTTGTGTACATGTTTGTATGTATATATATATATGTATATATATCTTCAAACAAAGATGGTCTAAAGGTTGCTGGCTGGTGCACTCCACTGCCGGTGCCAGTGACGGAGAAGACCAATCTCGAAGAATACAAATCACCAAAAGTATTCACTGCACTCCATGAAGTTTCAATAGTGCCTATTTATTTATGACACCTATTGGTGGTTGTTATTTTGGCATAAATAAATAGGCACTATTGAAACTTCATGGAGTGCAGTGAATACGTTTGGTGATTTATATGTATATATATATATATATATATATATATATATATATATATATATATATGTATATATATATATATATATGATAGCAAGAGGATACATAGTCAAAGTGTGAGGATAAAGAGATGAGTACACCTTTACAATGAGAGCAAGTACAATATGCGTTTATAGATACATACACGCATTACATTACTGTGAGTTAATGTGAGGGAGGGCAGTGGCACAGTCTGGAATGGTACAGATATTGAGAGGAGATAGGTTTTGAGAACTTTACTTAATTGCACCAACGAAGAGGGAAGTATAAAGTGCACAGAAGGTCTCACAGCTTATGCATTCTTTGTTAGTCTTCTAGAATTACAGCCTGGCCTAGTAAGTGCTCGTAGACAAGTTAACTCAAGTGGAGTGCTTTATACATGATACACAGACTTTGAAGTGGTTTCTGGCAGGCCTGTTGCAGTTCATTCAGGTAATGGAAGACGTGCTTGAATATTAAATACTCTTTGCACCTGGATAAGTTTAAGTAAACTCTCAGTTGATGTCTGGATCTAATGTGAACCAGAGAGGACCGACAGCCAATACCCCAGACTACTCAGTGCTGCTTCCATTGTGACCCAGGAGAGAGGCAGTACTCAGTAACATGGATCCCAAAGAGCATCATTATCAGACCTGACAGCCTTAGGGTCGTCATCCTCCAACTTTTTGTCTGCCTCCCTCCACTTTTCTGACCCTGTTTGTGCTGGTTTGAGGACTCTGTGCACTTTTCCACTACTAACCAGTGCTAAAGTGCATATGCTCTCTCCCTTAAACATGGTAACACTGGTTCATTCCCAATTGGCATATTTGATTGTCTTGTAAGTCCCCAGTAAAGTGCACTACATATGACCAGGGCCTGTAAATTGAATGCTACTAGTGGGACTGCAGCACTGGTTGTGCCACCCACATAAGTAGCCACTTAACCATGTCTCAGGCCTGCCATTGCAAGGCCTGTGTGTGCAGTTTCACTGCCACTTCGACTTGCCATTTAAAAGTACTTGCCAAGCCTTAAACTCCTGATTTTCTACTAATAAGTCACCCTTAAGTAGGCTCTAGGTAACCCATAGGACAGGTTGCTATGTAGGTAAAAGACAGGATGTGTACGTGTGGTTTATATGTCCTGGTAGTGGAAAACTCCTAAATACGTTTTCCACTACTGGGAGGCCTGTTCCTTTCATAGGCTAGCATTAGGGCTACCCTCATATACTGTTTGAGTGGTAGATTCTGATCAGAAAGTGGTAACCAGGTCATATTTAGTACAGCCAGAATGGGGAAAAAAATCCTGCTTATTGGTGAGGTTGGATTTTACATTACTATTTTAGAAATGCCACCCCTAGAAAGTGAGCATTTCTCTGCACTTAAAATCCATCTGTGCCTTACAGCCTGACTCAAGTCAACTTCTGTGCTGGGCTGGTTGATAGCTCCCTTATGCATTTCACCCAGACAACCACAAACACAGGATACTCAGTCACATCTGCACTCATCTGCATACTGAATGGGTCTTCCTGGGCTGGAAGGGTAGATGGCCTGACACATTTCAAAGGCTAGTGGCCTGCTCTCACACAATGGACTGCCAAATCCCCTACTGGGATCAAGGCAGACAGACCTGTACTAAAAGGGGGTCTTGTGCACTTCAAAACTACTCTTTGAAGGCTCCCCTACTTCAAAGGCATTTTTGGGTATTTAAACTGGGTCCCTGACCCCACCAAATCAAACAATTCTGGACCTGAACCCGCAGCCTGTCAAGAGGACCTGCCTGGCTGCCCAAAGGACTCATCTGCACTGCTTTGCTGAGAAGGACTGCTGCCCTGCTGCAGCCCTGCTGCCTTGCTGCCCTCTGACTTTGCTGAGAAGTGCTCTCCAGGGGCTTGGATTGAGCTTTCCTCCTGTTTTGTAAGTCTGAGGGCCAAAAAGACTTCATCTCTTCAGGAAACTCCTTGTGCACGGGAAAATGATGCACAGTCTGCCGGAAATGACTCGCAGCCATTTTGTGACTGAGAAATCAGTGCACAGCCGAGCCGGAATGATGCAGCCCAACTTCCCGAGTGAAGAATCAATGAAGCGCCTACCATGTGACGGAGAATTCAACGCATTGCCTACCGGATTGACGCAACGCCTGTGACTTCTTCCCGCATGCCCAGGATTTCCCTGCATCATCCCTGGACGTCAAAAAAATCCCCCTATCGCAGTGAGGAACCAAGACTGCGTGCGGGAAATCGACACAAAACCCCTTGCAGCGTGGAAAGAAACAATGCATGGTCTGTGCCATGTCGGAAAATCTGACGCACATCCTATTTTTGCACGCATCTCCTCCTCTGCGGTCTCCGTGCATGGTATTTTTGACGCAAACCAGGTACTTTGTGCAAACAAGAGACAACTGTTGATTTCTAAGATTTAAGACTCTTTTAATCTTGCAAAAGTGATATCTCAACTTGTGCGTATTGAATCTTTATTGTTTTGACCTTAATTTAACCAGATGAATATCATATATTTTTCTAAACCCTTGTGGTGTATTTGTGTGGTGTTTTCACTGTGTTACTTTATGATTTATTGTACAAATACTTTACATATTGCCTTCTAAATTAAGCCTGACTGCTCATTGCCAAGCTACCAGAGGGTGGGCACAGGATAATTTGGATTTTGTGTGACTTACCCTGACTAGGATTGTGGTCCCTGTTTGGACAAGGGTGTATACCTCTGCCAACTAGAGACCCCATTTCTAACAATCATCTATTGCTCACCGTGATAAGCCAACACTTAGGCCCTCCTTATGTGTGGCCCAAAAATTAGATAGGATTTTTCTTATCCTCATAGTTATTGATATCAAGGATATTGGTAAATCTAGTGGTGGGGGCAATCTGTGAAATTACAAGAGGGATACTGAGGGCCCTCTTTGAAATAAGGAATTACCCAGGGAATTGTTAATTTCAGGTCTTATTCCCCCTTGAGTCCTCCTTTACTTCTGAAATTTCAGACTATGATTTCAGCTGCTTTCAAAAGCTGAAATCTTTGTGTGAAAGTAAACAGATCAGCGGAAGTACTGAGAATCTCATAATTCTATTAATGGCGATAAATGCTGTTACCAGCCCCAATGGAATTCAAAGGCCACTCGGAAGGAGGGCTTTAGTGTCTGCATTCCTGATACTATTGTGACCTGGCAGAGGGCCAGCCATTAACTATCCTGGATCTCTGAGGGCAGTTTCTTTTGTGACCTGGAAAAGGACCCTCACCCATTATCCCTGATCTTAGAGTGACTCTTCCATTTTGGACTGCAATAAGGAAATACTATGCGCATGAATCCCTGAGTGCAGCTTCTATTCTGCCATTGTGGCTTGGTGGGTGGTAAGCAGTCAACCCCGGGACATCGGAATATGAAAACTAATGACTCTTGGTATCTTCATGGTCTGTCTGCAGGTTAAATATTGTCCTATGATAACGCAGTGCACCCCGAAACCTACACTGCAGCTTCGGTTGAGTCATGAAAAGTGCCAATATTTCCGGCTGGGTGGTTGAGTTCAGCTTCTTTGTGCTCTGGCAGAAGGCCAACACTCAATAGATGGGTGCATGAGCCCAGCTCACCGGACATCATGAGAGAGCCAACACTTCAGGCCTCCATCGTGCCACTGAAAAGGGCCGATCACCCAGTGCCCTAATTGTCTAAATTCAGCTCTGATATTGACAATGCATTGTGCATTGTTACCGAAGTTGGTGAGTTTTATTTTAAACACCAAAGATAACCTTTTTTTTTCTTTCCGTCTCTGCAGGAATCCCTTTCGAAGTGGCCCACGCATGCACTTTCTGACTGCAAAGACCCCAGGAAGGGAGAACGCTGCAAAATGAAGACACTGCTTTTTCTCTCTGTGGTCTGCTGGTTCCTGCAACCTGGTATATTAACTATAAGTGATTCTTGAGTTATGTGGTTTCAGGGTAAAAAGTCAAGAAAAGCAGAGGCTTTGTTCATGAGGTCAACAGTGTGCTGAGGGTATGCAGGGCCTCAGGGCTGGACCCACTTTTTTGTACCATCTGGCACTTTCGCACTCTAAGATGGACCAAAGACTCACATGTAGCCCCTTTTTGTAAGAACAGTTTCTGAGGCACACGCTTACTACCAAGCAGTGTCACAGGATCGTTCTCAGTTTAATGGGTGTGTTGCCTCTTGCAAATCAGGGACCACCTTTGCCCGTGCATATGATAACGCGTCCTTTTATGTTAATTTATTACACATTAGGACTCGTTTTAGGCCAATGAATCTTGTGACCCAGCGGAGAGACACCGTAGGACGAGATAACTGATCAATATGTCAAGCAATATATCAATAATGTCATCAATATTTACCACCACAACGCACATTACTTTGGTTAAAGACATTAATCAATTTGTCGACGCAACCATGACCTTTCAGCCATGAATAACCACACCTTTTATAGAATTTTTATGAATTTTATTTCCTTTTGATTACAATCTACGAGCAAAAGAGATAATCTCAATACCAAGAAGCATAATAGCATAATCACAATATGGCAACTGTGATAAGATTTCATTAATGCAAGAATCACAAACATCAGAACATAGCACGGCGTAAATATAGATCAGAACACAGCAGATGTCATATACGTCTCAATTCAGCATAGCATAATATCAGTTGTTTGTCTATTTGCGTCAGTCTAAATGAACTCCTATTCTAACCACTGATTAGCATTAGCATGTTGGGCTTCATGCAAAACAATTTAGAACACCAATTTGGAAAACATCTAGCTATGGTCTCTATCAAAATGAGCAGTTGGTACCTAGAAAGGAAAAGCAAACAGACATATTACAAATTGCATTGTCATAATTACCCTCCAAGGATTAGGTCAGCACACAGGATCAGCCTTCGTCTTCAGGACATCAGTCAAACGCCATAATTCTAGACTCAACTAAAGGCACAGGGGACACTTCCCTCATAAGGAGGAGAAATGTAAAATGGGCAGTCTATGGGTAAAGATGGTTCAATAAGTCTCAAAGTCACCAAACAGAGTGACAGAGTTTCTGGATAAAATCGATAGCATTCCCTACCTAGTTCTAACGACCCTCCTGTGACATGGGTTTTTATCCCTTTTCGTAATACATTCCCCCTAGATTCTATTGGACATTTACTATACCCCACTATCTTTAACCTATCAAATTAAACATTAGGTAATCCCAATTGTCACCCCACATTTATCCATAACATTTTGATTGGTCTTCATAATTGACGTCTTCGGAGGTGGCATGTCCGGTGTTACTTCATACCTTGGCACGTCTTCTCGGGTCAGCAGTTCCATTGTCCATTGGTCTAAACGTCCTTGTACATTACATTAATCTACATTTGTTTCAATTTGTTATACAAAACTTAAACCAAGGCACCAAATATGCGCTTGGGAATGGAATTACAAAGATACATTCATCTTCCAAGTTGAAGAAAAAGAACATTTGCAGGGTCATGGCCCTTTGAGAGTCAGCACACTGGAAAACAGAAAAATGCATTTAATATGAGAGCTAAACAGCTAAAAACCCACAGCTCACGCTAACTTAATGTCTATAAGATTTTTCAATATAAATGCAATATCGTAAATGTTAATATAAACTTGATTAATCAAAACATGAACAATTTTACTCATCATTATTAGTTTGCGTATACATTGGTGACCACACACCGTAATCATAATTTTAAGTGCACATTTAAGCAAAATCGCTAGTATTGTTGTTTTCTATGTAGCATTGTTATACATTAATATGTGAATGTTTCATGTCAATATAGAACATATAAACTAGGCTCTCTCAGTCCCTCCTCTGAAGACGCTCATCATCACACAAACTTTTCCCTTTGACCTTTCAGTTTAATTTTTCACTTTACGCATAATGCGCATTTCAACGCCTTGTCCCTTTTGTGAACTTTCCCAGATTTCATTGAACATTTTCTCTCTTTCACTTTCTTCATTTCTTCTGCTTCTTTTAGTCCAATTTCTCATTGATTTTGCATGCCCCCCATAATCCTAATAGACAGGCCAAAACAATTAATAGACCCATTAATATTTTAGCAAGTACCCCATTCCAAATGTTGGTAAACCAGCTCCCTACTCTGGCAATTCCTTTTCCAAATTTCTCCCAAACTCCAGGTTCCTTAAAATCTTTCAAATCTGCACTATCTCTAGTTAGGTTAGTAAGCATACCTCTAATCTTTTAACTATTGTCCGGAACGAACGAGCAACAATGACGCTCGTTGAGCAGCTTGCAGACCCCTCCACTCTTTGCTAAAAGAATGTCTAAAGCAAGCCGATTTTGTAGAGTCATGGCCCTTTCTGCAGCAAGTTCAGTGTCCATCAGGGGTATAGCCCATGTGAAATTTGTCAGCATGTTATCCACAATAGTAGACAACTTTTGAATCTTCATAGAATTCAAGATAACCCCTACTGAAGGGATTATAGCTCCAAATATATCACCAATGACAGCAGCCATTGATTCTCGTTTTTGCCTAACATGTAATTCAGACGTTTTAGGTATTTGTTTTAAGTCATCAATCTGTTAAATCTTTGGGAAAACTATTCCCAAATAACATGTCCCATACCATCCCTTAGGGAGACGGTAATAAGCATTAAGTCCACAAATGTAATAGATCCCAGGGATCGCTGGATCTTGTCCATTCAACATAAATGTCCACTTACTCTGAAACAAAAACACATGTCTGCATTCACTCGTTCCCACAAACAAATTGTCTTGCTCAGATTTTGGCCTATATATACAAAGCCTGCCTACATGTAATGCATCTATAGCTAATTTGCCTTGTGTTTTAATTGTGGTGTAAGCATAATCATTTGCATATAAGCGTTTCTCTAATCCTTTTTCTAATCTCTCTTTCAATGCTTTGCGTCTATCATCAGTGTGATCTAAAAAGCTTTTTCCTACAGGTGATAATAAGCAAGTAAAATTATTGCGATGGGCATAAGCAGTTCCAAATGTAAGCGTCGGCTCAAAGAATCCTCTATCTTTATATCATGTTCTTTAGCTAATTTGTTCAAGAATTCAATCACAGGCACAATAGAAAACACAACATTCAGATTTGAATAAAAGTATTGCACATGTTCTTGATTATAGAATCTTGTTAGTAGTAAACTACAGCTAATCCCGTAGGTTAAAGGAAGGCTATGGTAGGTAACCCCTTCTTGTACAGATGAAGGAATTTTGGTGCACACATAACAGTCTTTCGCATCCATGGTTTCCACATACTCATTTAGCAAGCGATAGAAGACATTAGTAGAAAGTTCCCCCTTTGAATTAGTTCCCTCATGCAAGTGTCTTGCATCCTGCTCATATCTTTCCCACGGTGCTAGTGTTGTAGTTTCAAGTTTTGAAGTAGCGTAAATAGTCTTTTTCTCCAACCACGGCATTCCCACAATCACTCCCACAATTATTATCGCACACACAATACCTATCATAAGGCTTAACCAACCACACACCTTACTCCCCTTGTTACTACCTCTATTATAAGCCATGTCTGTATAGAATCAGATAGCAGAATAATGATCAACTTGAGGATGATTTAGAACTTTTCTCTTGCTCTTTGCGTGTATTTACAGCGTCTTCACTCACTCCAGGGCCCCTTTGTCAAATCAGGTTAGCAGCTTGTCATAATCAGGTTTCTCAAAGTCGAATCCGGTTCTAGTGTCACATTCGGTAATTTATAAGTCTCTTTTCTCAGTTTTCAAATTTTGATTTTAACCAGGTCTCTCCTTTTGATTAGTTCAGGTACCGTAGTATTGGCTTGGTACTTCTCGATCAAAACAGAATGCTAGGAATTCTGGTTGCCATTCAGATGTTGTAGCATACGCCCATTCAGGACCTGTATATCTTCTGTTTGCGACTCTTTTTCTTTTCAATCTTCATTCACCTTGCTGTTTTCCTTCACTTAGGTCTTCCACTCGGGATGTATCGGTCTCCTCTATTATTGTTTCATCTGGTATGTTTCTTACTCTTAAGAGTGGTTTCTCTGGCCAGTTATCAACCTTATGCGTCTTCTTTCGATGTGTCTTTTCAGGACGCTGGACAGCACCCTCCTCTTGTGATATGGTGTTTTCACTTGATGGACCTGCAGCTGGCTCAGGGGATGCTGGCACACTCTGACCTCTTTCTATTATTTCTCCTTCTTCTTCTTCTTCCGGATCTGTACCAGGTTCAAGTTCTAACCCGTATCTGTCTACTTCTGGGAGAACCTCTCCTTGACTTAGTTCTCCTGCTGCCTCTACTGAGATAGGCACTCTGTCACCTTTCTCGAACTCATTCACTGTTTGAGGGACGAGGCTGTTCTCAGTGGGCCACCCTGCAGTCTTAGTTCCTTCTTGGCTGTTTTCTGGCCCTGAGACTTCTCTTCCTGGAACTGTTGTGCCGGAAACTTCAAGTTCCTCATCAGCAGGACACGTTACCTTCTTTGTGTGACTGGCATGTATCCAATTTGGAACTCCTGCACACTTCACGGCAGTGGTAGTTGTCAAGATTACTTGATACGGCCCTTTCCAGCGTGGCTCCAAACACGACTTTCTCACGTGCTTCTTGACAACCACCCAGTCACCGGCTTGTAGTGTGTGGCCTTGATCTCCAATCGGTGGCAATGTGTTAGCTTCTACCTGGTGAGAGAAAGAGCGAATCACATCAGCCAAACCTTTGCAGTAGTCCAACACCATATCATCTGTGATATTCACTAGAGCATTTGCAGGTACTGCTGGCAACCTCATAGCTCTACCCATGAGGATCTCATAGGGGGACAGTCCTGTTTTCTTGTCATGGGTGTTCCTCATTGACATCAGCACTAAGGGCAATGCATCTGGCCATTTCATATTGGTAGCTGCGCACATTTTTGCCATTCTCGATTTCAGAGTACCGTTCATTTGCTCTACTAGTCCTGATGCTTCAGGGCGGTAGCTACAATGCAGCTTTTGTTCGATGTCTAGTGCGGCACACAGGAGTTTAATCACCTCATCGTCGAAGTGTCTGCCCCTATCTGACTCTATAGAGACCGGAAACCCGAACCTTGGTATTAGTTCCCTTAGTATCAGCTTTGCAACTGTGAGACTGTCATTTCTACGTGTGGGGTAGGCTTCAATCCAGTGACTGAAAACACATACAATCATCAACACGTACTTCATTCCTCCACAAGCAGGCATTTCAATGAAGTCCATTTGCATTTTGCTGAACGGACCACCAGCTCTCCCAATGTGGCTCAAAGTTACCGCAGTTCCCTTTCCAGCATTCATCTGTTGACAGATGATGCACCTGTGACAGATAACCTCGGCAGCATGTGTGAATTTTTGGTTGAACCAGTCGATTTTAAATGACCTGATCATTGCATCTCTCCCAAGGTGAGCCTGTCCGTGGTATAGCCTGGCAAACTGGGACAGAAGGCTGTTTGGCAAGACTAATTTCCCTTCTTCTGAGACCCACAGATCATCGGCCCTCTGTACACATTGCATTCTTTGCCAGGATTGTTTTTCCTCTTTGCTAGCACGACCTTGTAATGTTTTTAACTCATCTATGGTATCGACCACCCTTAATGCAAGGTTCAAACATGTGTCGTTTTCAGTTTGCGGTAACAATTCCCAATGTTCCTTGAACGATATACAGTTCAATGCGCAAAATCTTGCGACTTGATCTGCATAACCGTTTCCCATGGACACAAAGTCTTGTGACTTAACATGAGCATTGCATTTCATCACGGCAATTTCAAGAGGTAACTGAATTGCATGTAACAAATCCTTTATTTGTTCACCATTTTTCACAGGAGAACCAGAAGAGGTCATGAAACCTCTCTGTGACCATAGTTGGCCAAAATCATGTACAATTCCAAATCCTTATCTGCTGTCAGTATAGATAATGACTCTCAAATTCACAGCTGCGTGGCATGCCTTAGTAAGGGCAATTCATTCTGCCACTTGTGCGGAAAACACTCTCTCGAGCCAAGAAGCTTCAATGATACCAGCTATAGTACACACAGCATAACCAGCTCTCAGTGTTCCAACAGAATCTCTTAAACAGGACCCATCGACAAACATGATACAGTCCTGAATATCTGGTCGTGGTTTAGTACACAATTCTGTTACCTCAAGACAGTCATGTTCGAATTCTTCCTCATTGTTAATTTCAGTATTTTCAACAGGAAGTGAAGTTGCCGGGTTCAATAGAGTACATCGTTTTAGTGAAACATTTGGTGACCCCAGTATGATTGTCTCATATTTGGTAAGACGAGCATTTGTCATGTGCTGAGTTTTGGTTCAAGTCAACAAGATTTCAACTGAATGCGTAACCATTACTGTTAGGGGGTATCCCATGATTATGCCTTCACACTGCGTAAGGCTCTGACCAACTGCTGTAACTGCGCGCAAACAACCTGGTAAGGCTGCTGCGACGGGGTCCAAGGTAGCTTAAAAATATGCTACAGGGCGATTTGCACCTCCATGGACCTGTGTCAAGACAGACAAAGAAGAAGCATCACGTTCATGACAAAACAGTAGAAAAGGCTTCGTATAATCAGGCATACCCAACGCTGGTGCCCTGCACATGCACTCTCTCAATTCCATAAATGACTCAAGCTCTTCTTTGGACAAAGCTATGGTATATGGCTCATCCTTGACCTCTTTGCCTGTTAGTTTTATCAAAGGTTTTGAGATGATCGAGAAGTTGGGTATCCACTGGCGACAGTAGCCCACCATTCCCAGAAACATCCTGACATCCCTTTTTGTCGTAGGAAGGTTCATTTGCAATATGGCTGTTATTCTTTCTTTTGATATTCTCCTAGACCCTCTTTCGATTAGATGCCCTAGGTATTTCACCTCTTTCTGACAGTATTGTAACTTTTTAGGTGACACCTTACGCCCATTCTTTCCCAAATGATTCAGTAAGGCAATGGTATCGTATTTACAGTTGTCCCTTGTTTTGGATGCAATCAGCAAATCATCGATGTACTGTACTAAAGTCGAATTGAAAGGCAGTACCAAGGACTCCAAATCCTTTTTCAATATCTGATTAAAGATGGAGGGTGATTCAGAAAACCCTTGAGGAATTCTGCACCAACTGTACACCTTATCCAAGAATTTGAAGCTGAACAAAAATTGGCTGCCCTCATGAAGAGGTATCGAAAAGAAAGCTTGTGACAGGTCTATAACGGTGAACCACTCAGCATCACATGGAACCTGAAACATGATTACTGCTGGATTGGGCACTATGGGGCAACATTTTACCACAATCTCATTTATTTTTCTCAAATCCTGCACAATTCGGACCTTCCCACTAGGCTTTTTCAAACCCATTATGGGAGAGTTACATGGACTGCTCAAAACCTCTTTCAGGACTCCTTGTCTCAGAAGATCTGCAATTATCTGTGACACTTCGATAAGAACATCTTGTGCCATATGATATTGTGGCACCTGAGGAAACACTGCAATCGCCTTTACCTGTACGTTAACTGGTTCCACGCCTTTTATTAGCCCTACTTCTTTTCCTGTCAGATCCCACACTTTCTCTGTTACTGTCCCCAGTAACTCGACAGGTAGATCAATCATGGTACGCATCGGGAACAAGGTGATTAAAGAATAATCCTCATTTGCCGTCCCTGTTTCTTCCTCTGAGAACTGACCTTCGTCTCCTTCATCGTCACTCTTTGTCTGCACTTAGATACCGTCATTGGAACAGGTAATCAAACATTTTGTCTTGCATAGTAAGTCCCTTCCCAGTAGGGATACTGGACTTGAATCGCAGACTACAAATCTATGTAGCCCTAGGAAGTTGCCGATCTCAACCTGTACTGGATCTGTAATCGGGTTTGTCAGGTATTGATTTGCTACTCCGACTACCCTTATGGCACGCCCCGAAAGTGGTAATTTCGGAACCTCTGCACTCCTGACTGTAGAGCGTGTAGCTCCAGTGTCGACCAAAAACGAGACTTTGTAGCCCATCACCTTTCCTTCCACATATGGACCCCTCTGATCCATCTCTAAGGATGCTGCAAGCCTGCACTCTTCGCTATCTTAGCTGTCATCTGACCACTCTCCATTCATGCCATTTTCACCTCGTAATGGGAATTGCTGTACTGTATTATTTTGACTCATTACCTGACCTGTGACCTGTTGAGGAAGCATCACCTGTTGCTGTCCCATCGGAGCCATTGGTAATTGCATTTGCTGTCTAGGTACCATCGGAACCTGCTGTTGTACTGGTTGCATTTGCGCTGGCTGAAAACGCGGCATTTGCATCTGTTGCATGGGCTGTACCCCTTGCATCTGTACCAAGTTATTTTGAAAATCCGGGTTCTGATGTCTCAGTTTTGGGCCTCTTACAATTTGCAATGTGCCGACATTAGTGCTTTGCTGAACACCACCTTCCTGCACCGCATTCGGGCACTCCCATTTCCAGTGTCCCACGCCCCCACACGCGTGACATGGTGACATCTTTTTTGCCCCTTGGACGTCATTTTGAACCACAACAGTATTCAAGTCTGGACCGCGATTCACAAACCCTCGACCTCTCGGCTGTACCTGAAACACACCATTCATCTGCAGTTGTTGCTGTATCATCTGTTGAACTCCATTTCCCTGTATTCCTGCCTGTGCAGCTCTTATCTGCATCACCATCACTTTTTCTTTCAGCTTTTTCTGCTTCAGCTCAATCTCATCACTACAGTATTTCGCATACTGCAACACTTCATCAATCGGCTTCGCTTGCCAACAAATCAAATGATTCTTAATCATCTGACTAACTTCTGGTCTCAGTCCTTCAACGAATCTAAACACAAGATGGATCATGTTCTTCGGTTCAATAGCCTCTGTACCGCTGAAATGTTTGAATGCCTTTAACAATCTCTTATAGTAAGCATGTATCGATTCCTTAACCTCTTGAGAGGTCAAGCTTCTGCCAATCAGTCACCTTCGGCGACTCCTTTTGTTTCAAAAACTCAATTACCTTATGATAGTACTTCATCACCTCTTCAGAGGGTGCTCCTGTCACCTTATCCCTTGCTGGCTCCTTCGTCGGCCAATTTACCCCTCTCTTGTATTCGAGCCACAAATCAGGCGGAACAATGATCTCAAACAAGGTATTCAAGTCCTCCCAAAGACACTTTGCAAGTTTCACAAACCTGTCTGTCTGGTGATACCACTCGATCGGTTTTTCCATCAATCTGGGATAATCATTAGTAAAGGATAGGATGTCTCCCCTGGACCATGGTACATGAACTAAGACACCACCAGCTGTTTCTCTCATGGGTAGTATTTTTACCGATTCCACATCGGGTGAAGTTTTGGCTTGATTTGACCCTGGACTGTCACCTTTTTCTTTATCTCTTTTCTTTGCCCATCTGCCTTCCCAATTTTCTAGTGCACCCCAAATTTGCACACTTTGTAACAATTCTTTTAAATGTGCCTTCATTCCCGCAGACCTCATGTGCTCAAAATCTTTGGAGTCAAAATCTAATCTGTAACTTCTTTTCAAATGTTTAGTGTTTTCGATATCAATATTGTATTTATCTGCTAGGTTCGCTAATCTCTGATGCACCTTGCCTACTTCCTTGGTAATCTTAGGGCACAGGAATCTCAATTCTGCTTCCGTGTATGACTCCAATCTATTTACTCCCATTGTACCTTCCACTAATTCAGCAGCTTCTGCCCCCAATCTTACAAGATTTAGGTACTCATCTTGCCTTTCTTTTTCCGGATCGACTGTAGTCACTGTAGTCTTTTGTGAAGTATAAGTCTTTTCTAGCCATTCATTTAGCTGTTGCACTGTAAAACCCTGCAGTGAAATGTTTCCTGCATGTATCATTGGCGACTGTGAGGCGTTCGTACTCATCGTTTGTGGAGTCAAAACCCCTAGCCCTGCTTGACGCATTGCTTCTATGGGTGCTCCCACTGGGCTAAGGTCTATTAAAGACCTTGGCTTTTCAACTGCTTGGTCTCCCGGGGCCATTATCTGGGAAGTTCCTATAGACCATCTTCTTATCATATCTTGGGTCATTACTCCCTGATCACATATGCCAGTTTTGCCTTGAGCATACAATGGCACTGGTGGACCGACAGTAATTGGCAACGATATGGCGGCAGGTGTCTGACCTGGTCCCAAACTCTGTGGAGCAGTAACTCCATAGTTCTGTCCAAAGTACCCGGGACAGGCACTAATGGTGGACCAGCTACTGGGTTAT
This sequence comes from Pleurodeles waltl, assembly GCF_031143425.1. Lineage (NCBI taxonomy): Eukaryota > Metazoa > Chordata > Amphibia > Caudata > Salamandridae > Pleurodeles > Pleurodeles waltl. Next base: position 969,040,928 of record NC_090440.1, on the reverse strand, counting down.
ACCCTGGTACCAGTTTTGGTTGCGGCTGGGACAGCAATTTCAGAGTTGACTCAATTTGCACTAACTTTGATTTCGTATATATCCGGTCTGGCGGCACTATCAGATTTGTAGTAGTCTCAAGTACAGGAACGTCTGGGTAGATTCTCTGTATCTGCGGTGGAGGTTGCAACTGTATCGGCATGTCTGGTGCAGTGGGTACACTGACACCATTCTGTATCAAAACCGTATCACTAGTCTGTACCGTATCAGCAACTCCCTTCTCCTGCGTCTGGTTCCCAGGATCCATGCTAGTGCTTGGAGCACTATCGCTCACCGCATAGGGTGGCGGGCGATCATGTAATATTCTGTCCATGAATTCCTCATCATCTGAATCATCTTCCTCTTCCCAAGGTCTTTTATTCTCTTTAGATTTGTTTGAATCTTTATCTGATTTACAGGAGGCTTTTTTTCCCTGTGTTTCTTCTCCCTGCGCTATCGCTGGGAACAATTTCAATCCGTCAACAATTCCCCTTCTCCACATTTTATTCTCATCATCCCATCTAGCCTCTGCATAAGATTTTTCTGCCCTTTTTAGTCTTCTCTGGAACTTTTCTTCCCTCTGTTTAAGAGCCATTAGATCCCAAACCGCTAGAGCCTCATACTGAGCTGGCCTCTGAGGTGGTTTCTGTACACTTAACATCCACCTCAAATTCTCTAGCACCCTCGTATTGAACGTCCCATGTTCTGGGAACGCTAAACATCCCTCTTTCTCTATTAATTTGCGCCACTGTTTCATCCATAAACATGGCGTGACACCTTTCTCTTCCATCACTATATAAGCTGGAGTACCCTTGGGTGGTGTAGGCTCCCCAAAGTTCATTTTGCGATTTTCTCTTAATTGTATTTAGTCAGAAAGTGACTTAGTTCCCAGGACACTCTTCACCCACCTTTCTCAACCTATTGCCTCTCATGGATGGCAGCCAATCCGTGCGCGACCCCTCTCGACAACCGACCTCTCTCAGCGCGGCACCACTGACGTCACACTCACACACTGCAGCTGAAAAAGTCTTGCAGGTCGTCCACTCCTCATTGAATCCACACAAACTAATGCAAATTATTGCGAGCACCTTAAATGACAGTCACAAATCTGTCGGTTTACTACAGGAAGGGTAACACATTCGCTTCAGAACTTTACAGAGATTTCACTTGAAGCCTCGGCTGCTACTTTCTCCTTATCAGCTCCCGCATACGCAAGCAGAATTCGACCCACAAATTCTACTCTCGACTTGTCAATGGCTTGTCCTAGTGCACTTTAGAATTCGCCAAATCTCCATCGAAGGTCTCACACATACATTTCGACTCAGACTTGACTTGTCAACCACGCCCGATTGACCTATTAAACTGCACAGATTACAACATAAACTCAAGTGTCTCCTACACTTGTCAATATACTCCGAGTCTTAGACCACGACGGGTCCGTACATAAACAACCAACCACGTGGATAATTTTGAGCACAAAGCGCCACATTCACATGAAGTACGCCGACTTCCCTACTCTCGTACTGCGGAGTACGCCCACTCCTACTAAAACAACATTTACCTAACCTAAATACCCGCAGATTTCACAATCACTTGCAAAAAGGTGTAAGCTGAGCAAGCGCAAAAAACCCTAAACCACACACATTATGGCACCGAGAACATCCCCATCTCACTTAGGCAGGCTCTGAGGTCCCGGGAAAGTCATGGCGAATTTAGAAACCCATCATACCTCCAATTTGCATTATCACAGAAAAACAAATTAAACAATGATTCTAAGTCCTAGGGCCCCCAAGGGCCAAAACCGTCGCTCTGCTACCAGAACTGATAACGCGTCCTTTTATGTTAATTTATTACACATTAGGACTCGTTTTAGGCCAATGAATCTTGTGACCCAGTGGAGAGACACCGTAGGGCAAGATAACTGATCAATATGTCAAGCAATATATCAATAATGTCATCAATATTTACCACCACAATGCACCTTACTTTGGTTAAAGACATTAATCAATTTGTTGACGCAACCATGACCTTTCAGCCATGAATAACCACACCTTTAATAGAATTTTTATGAATTTTATTCCCTATTGATTACAATCTACGAGCAAAAGAGTTTATCTCAATACCAAGAAGCATAATAGCATAGTCACGATATGGCAACTGGGATAAGATTTCATTAATGCAAGAATCACAAACATCAGAACATAGCACGGCGTAAACATAGATCAGAACACAGCAGATGTCATATGCGTCTCAATTCAGCATAGCATGATATCAGTTGTTTGTCTATTTGCGTCAGTCTAAATGAACTCCTATCCTAACCACTGATTAGCATTAGCATGTTGGGCTTCATGCAAAAAAAATTAGAACACCAATTTGGAAAACATCTAGCTATGGTCTCTATCAAAATGAGCAGTTGGTACCTAGAAAGGAAAAGCAAACAGACAAATTACAAACTGCATTGTCATAATTACCCTCCAAGGATTAGGTCAGCACACAGGATCAGTCTTCGTCTTCAGGACATAAGTCAAACGCCATCATTCTAGACTCAACTAAAGGCACAGGGGACACTTCCCTCATAAGGAGGAGAAATGTAAAATGGGCAGTCTATGGGTAAAGATGGTTCAATAAGTCTCAAAGTCACCAAACAGAGTGACAGAGTTTCTGGATAAAATCGATAGCATTCCCTACCTAGTTCTAATGACCCTCCTGTGACATGGGTTTTTATCCCTTTTCGTAATACATTCCCCCTAGATTCTATTGGACATTTACTATACCCCACTATCATTAACCTATCAAATTAAACATTAGGTAATCCCAATTGTCACCCCACATTTATCCATAACATTTTGATTGGTCTTCATAATTGACATCTTCGGAAGTGGCACGTCCCGTGTTACTTCATAACTTGGCACGTCTTCTCGGGTCAGCAGTTCCATTGTCCATTGGTCTAAACGTCCTTGTACATTACATTAATCTACATTTGTTTCAATTTGTTATACAAAACTTAAACCAAGGCACCAAATATGCGCTTGGGAACCGAATTACAAAGATACATTCATCTTCCAAGTTGAAGAAACAGAACATTTGCAGGGTCATGACCCTTTGAGAGTCAGCACACTGGAAAACAGAAAAATGCATTTAATATGAGAGCTAAACAGCTAAAAACCCACAGCTCACGCTAACTTAAGGCCTATAAGATTTTTCAATATAAATGCAATATCGTAAATGTTAATATAAACTTGATTAATCATAACATGAACAATTGTACTCATCATTGTTAGTTTGCGTATACATTGGTGACCACACACCGTAATCATAATTTTAAGTGCACATTTAAGCAAAACCGCTAGTATTGTCGTTTTCTATGTAGCATCTTTATACATTAATATGTGAATGTTTAATGTTAATATAGACCATATAAACTGTGCTCTCTCACATACATGCTGTTTTACTGACGTGGGCCTAGAAGCAAAGAGGCCTTTAGAGGGTACCCTAACCGTGTGCCACCTACAAAGTGGTGCACAGCTAGCTTGAAACCACCTCTGTCTTTCACTGCTGTGTTCTCATTGGGGAGTGTATATTCTGTTTGTGCATGGAGATGCACAGCCCCAGCCATCAGTAGGGTGCTTGCACAGCGCAGACTAAGACCATGCACTTCATGATTTAAGGTGCTCAGCTTAGCAAATATGCTATGGTGTCTGGTGCAAGCAAGAAAAACGATTCCCTTGACTTTTGGTGTGGGAGTACAATAAAGCAATAGACCCTCAGGGCTTTGGGCCCCAGTGCCACTGGACCCTCTGTACCAATGGTAGATATGCCCCTAGTGATACGCCTCCTATTTATTTTAATTCTCTGGCTTCAAATCAGGTTTAGAGCTCAGAGAAGCTGCCTTCTTGTCACTTGCCTTCTTTCTCCCCGATGGTGTTCCCAGTCTGAAGGGTAAACCCAAGCTCGCTTGATGAAACATACCATGGCTATCCTGATATGACAACTGCTTATACACATTAGCTATCATGTTTAGGCAGAATATCTTAGAGCGTGCTCTCGTGAACAAGTCATAGGGAAATATAGTAGTTTACTTCCATTATTTATTTTCATTTAAATAGGAAGTCCCTTTCTACGAGGGTAAGGTGTGATAAAAGTCTTACAACCAGGAGCACTACGGTATAGATTAGAAGTATTTGACACATATTTGACACATACGCGAGCGTTGGGGTTCGTTTTCTGCAGCTCTGTTGGCTGCTTTCCTTTCGCAGCGCTGGAGTTTAATCAATTTCCACGGTATTCACCTTTTTTTCTATTTTGATAAGCAAAGGTGAAAAGCAGCGGGAAAATGTACTGCCCCGAACATCGGGAATTTATTACTAGTGATGTGATTTGGTTACATTCCTAATGGCCCCATTTATAGTTAGGAGGACTGGGTGTTCAGCCATAGATTGTGTAGAGCTCTCTCCCTTCCAAAGTTTTGGTTACCCTAACACACTAAGTGGTGGATAACTCCTTGGTTTCCAGTTAATGCGCTTAAGCAATTGCAAACCCTTCAACTGGTGGCAGTGGTGGCAATGGCGCCAGTGGCATAATGCAAAATGGTGGACCACACCTGTATAGTTGGGCTGCAGTGGCCTGTGTTGGGCCATTTTACAAGGAGTGGCCGACCCCGGCAAGAAAAGTGAGAAACGCCCCTGACTTAAAGGAGAAAAACACCTTGCACCTGATGGGCATTTTTTCTTTTCTTTTTTGGAGACAAATATGTGCTTTGTACAGTGTGCTCTCGAAAAGCAAAAGAGAATTTTAACATTTTGAGTGGGCCACTTCAACATGGTGGCCTAAACTTTATTCCCCACACCTCACTTAGACGTGATGGGACCACTGATTTTACTTTTAGGGTCACCAGCTGTTCTGCTGTTGGAAACACCCTCACAGCAGCAAAACAATCAGCTAGAATGGCAAGGAGGCAGGAGGCGATTTACCACAAAAAGCCCAGCATGCTTCGAGCCAAGTCTACATAAAATAGTTGAAAAGTGATATTTGTCAAACATGTAAAATATATGTAGTTTACTTTAAAGGGAAATATTGTTTTTTTTTCTGAACACACTAAAACCATTTATTCTTCCTAATTAGTCACAACGTTGTATCTATTCTTGATTCATCATGTGCAGTGGATGTGAACAAGGGTATATGAGATGCCCAGTGCACCCCAATTACAATTTTTATTTACTAGCCAGATGGATGGCAGGGGGCGTTTTCCTTGCTTCCGTTACATGTGCTATGACTTTACTCATCAAGCCCTGTCTAATGGCATATTCATTTCTGTTTCAGAAATGAATATGCCTTTACTCGTCTGACTGGTTTTCATTCACTTTATCACAGACTTGGCAATATATGTGTTTTTTATACCAAGTTATGGTTACAGTATGAGTTGCAGTCTAGTAAGTATTCATGAAGCCACATGTATTGTGCCTAAAATTAACTTTTTGTTGTGTTTATATTCATTTTATTCAAGCACCAATGGAAATGTGCACACATAATCACTGTATTTGTGTTGCTTAAAGTATTATCATAAACAAATCCTGCCTCATGCTTTTTGAGTTTGGACATGTTGACATAATATGATATACAGGGATGTAACTGTAAGGGACAGGGGGTGAGCTTTAAAGATCTGAAATGCATACTGCCTCTGTAGCCCATATTACATTACAACATACATCCAATTATACAATAGATAGTACATGTTACAATATAATATTTATAGGGATAATGTGCACATAATTGAACTTATCAGAGGTTTACCATCTTCAAAAAGCTGTTTTAATTCTGCTTATAGTTTCTTAAGGGATTCCAAATATTTTAAAACCTCTTGTGGCAGTTGTGTTACTCTTATTCTAATCTATGACGTTAAAATAGAACATTTCACCATTTTATACCCTATAATACATGCATGGTCCCAAATACAAGTTATAACTTTCTAACCTTAACAAAGTTAACATTTAAAATATATAGCAGCCTTATAGTATTTCTTGATTACTTGTTAATGAAGGAACCCATATGTCTAATTAAGTAAATTGGTTTTGAGAATGTTGTCTATTGTTAGAGGTTTAATTTACAGTTCCATCACTTCCAATTTGGTGTGCAGAATACTAGATGAATTAAATACAACAAAAGAACTAAAACTCCATTATTTGCAGCTTTAGATGTACACCATAAATGTCATAACATTTTCCTTTAAAATTCAGCATCGAAACAGTCCTGATTTCTTTTCAATTTCTAGTACTTGACAGCATTCGATTGTAATATTACATTTTTATTTGATAACATCCATTCACTGATGTGGTTACTCTCAATATGCACAAATTTGTGGCGGACACATTGGATGCCTGTACTGGATTTGAATTTGAATCATTACCTGACATACTTTTCATGAAAATGAGCATTTGGTTACAATTGGGGCCACTAAGACTAAGCAATTCATTGGCTGCAGCTTTTTCTACATAATATGAAATTAATCAAGATCTGCGGCAAAGTCCCCCATCGCCAGCCCAACAAGGATCATGCCAAATGATAAAACATGCCACCTTTGAGTGGGAGAGGGCTTTTGCTTCTATGGGCAAATGCTCCTCGTGACATATGGTATTCTTGGCTCTTAATATATTAACTTGAACCCTATATTCGAACAGTATTCACTATTGAATTTATTCTGTTATACAGAAGATTGTATACTGGACTGTCTAAATCTCCATGACCTTCCATGTTCATGGCTCTTTAGTAATACACATTGGAAAACTTATAGTTGAATTGACATTTTACTTCAAGATTTAAACAAAATTCTGGCACTTTAGATGATATGATCAATTAGTTCCAAATGGTCCTCAAACATGGGCAATGAGACGTTATCTCACTTTTAACATAACATATAGGAAATAATAATAATTTAACTATGGTATCTTTTCTTGCTTATAATGCATAGTATTGTGCTTTGTACTGTTGCATTTGATCATAATACTAACCCAAGCTTTTTTCAGCCTTCCAAGCCCCCATTGGCTGTTCTACCTGTGCAGCTGATCAGTACTGCAATATTGACACCGGAACGTGTGACTGTGACCTCTCCAAACATGAGCCTTTAGGTAATGTATAAAATAGAGCAATCACATAACTGCCTATTAAATCTCTCAATTTGAAATAATGTTTTGCAATATGCTAAAGCCATATAGATTGATACTGAAGGCAAGGTTGCAATTACAAGATTGTTCATCCACTGGAAGGGGTTCTGAGAGTCCAGAAGACTGAGGTTTTCAAATTAAAATGTTCCATTGGTCAGAACTGAGGGGTTTGCCCAGCAAGGTCTCAAACTTCTCCCCTGGTATACTCCAGAACAATAAATGTAAAAGCTTTTCCAAGGATATAATTAAAGGGGAGGACAGGGTGATGAGTGCAAAAATCTGGACTAGACTCAACCAGAACAAAAGTGTGGACATCACAGCCACAGACGTATAGTGAGGGAACCATTGTAGGATACATATTGCAGAACATATCAGAACATATGATTAATTTTAGAACTGACCACCCCTTCCAACATCAACTTGTATAAGAAAAGTTGTTTCAGGTCTTATCTGCTTTTCCAATATGAGTGGCTGGGATACAACCCTCAAACATGGAAGAAGCAGGATGGAGAACTGCCATACAAAAAAATAAAAAAAGGGAAAAACAAGCACAAAACTCCAGCAAGACAAAGCAAACGTGAGGAGCAAATTGAGCGTAAACTGCTGTGAGAGGCAAAAACCTTACAATATACCAAAGTTGTTTGGCAAGTTGTTCTTGGCTAACTTTATAGATCCAGAACATTTCCAGTGCTAGTTTCCCCTTGACCTGTAACTCCTGAGCTCCACCTTTAACCCGTTTCCAAGTCTCTGCAGACATATTCTTACATGCTTCCACCATCCCGCTGCTCTAACATCCCGCTGCTCTAACATTCTAAGTACAGCACTTTCTGGTGTTCTAGTTCTAAAACTAAATGAAAATCTTGAGCTCTGTTGTGACTGGAATTGAATCCTTACCCAAATACATCATGATTACAATCTTAGAAACCTAGAGTGTCTAATTAGAAATGTGGCTCAAAAATGTGAAACACTGCTGATTTTCTACACTTCCAGTAAAAGAATACACAATTCGGATTCATTTGTTTTGTAAATGCATTGATTATTTATAATTTCTGATGGAATCTTTTCACTTTATAAAATCTTCACAACTTTGCATACCCCTTTTTGTTCTTCACAAGGACATTTGTCTTGCTTTCAGGTGGTTTCAGCCTTTTGATTAATTGCTATGCTGATTTTATGGAAGCAGTCCTGACCACATGCCAGCTGGAGAAAGACATGTACGACCCCAACACCTTACACCTCACGGATCGTGACTGCCAAGGAGAAATAAGTATCAATGGACCTCAGGCCTTGGTCCTACTCCGCACTACAAGCACGAATGAATCATGTGGCAACATTTTATCGGTGAGACAGTGAAGGGATTTAAAACAGAAAGCAAGTACTAGGGAATAAGAAACCAGTCCTTAAAATACAGTCTTGGCTTTATGTGGTATTTGATGAAATATAACTCAAAAATCAAAGGGTTACAAAATCTTATTATATTGCATGGTAACACAAATGTGCATTGGATTTGTAATGATTCAGGAGCCACTTTATGGGTGGTTAACCTCTTGGTGTATGTGTCAGCTGTGACATCAAAGCATATAAATAATTCTCCCAGCAAAGTGCAAGGTTTAAATTAATTTTCCTAAAATCTACAGGCACATGATTTCAATTCATAGATGAGGTGTTGGCAGATGGTCTAATTGATATGTTTTCCAGACTTGAATAGCCTCCATGGCCTAACTTACTAGTGGGCTGGAACACTGAGAATCCTGAGAAAATCCACGTTTGCACAGGGATCGGAATTGTAAATTATGCTGAGTTTATCACGCCCAATAATTAGACCCCATCTGCACCCTCTGGTAGGCCTACTTGCCAGAATTTAACATGGAAAGACACCCAATAATTACTAGGACAAGCAAATGTATCTGCAGTCAAAAGGGCATATGTAGATATTTTGCTTTGTTGAAAACGGATCATCAAAGCTGAGACTCCTTGACACAAAACAATCTGTCTTCTTAGTATTTGCCTGTTTTTCTTTGCTGGATTGGGTATTAAAGAAGCCCAAGTCCTTGATGTTCTGGAAGGGTACTACATTAAGGATATTGTAGGCAGCTGTATTGAACTACCACCACAAGAGACCACACAATGGCACAAGATTGCAAAGAAAATGCATAATATTATCACTGTTGCTGTGGTGAGGGATAGTGGCCAAATAGCAAAATATAGTTTTTCACATCTCTTTAAATATCCTCACCCTGGAGCTGTTTAAATATGCTGAGCCCTGTGGATCTCTGATTGCTCAGTGTTTGATAGATGTTTGGTGATCTTTGTAGGGGTATTCATATTGGCATTAAATAATTTTAAGGAATGCCCCTGAAGCCTCCCCTACTACTACTTCAAGGATACACTAAACAAGTACTGGAACTGGGGAGGGGGAGCAGATAATCTGACTTTACTTATATCTCTTGGATCATTGTTTACTACATAGCTCAGCAAGTTTAGGACACCTTCTATTGATCAACTTTTGCACAGATATGGTTTCTTGTTACATTTTGGTATAAAAATAATAATTGCAGTGAATGTGGAATGCAATGTGAAATCTGTAAAAAAAAAAGTGGGGGTTGGAGCGTTACCTTCTTGTCTGACTCAGACTACTGACACTGTGAAAAATTCAATCAAAAGAAATAAACTTCTACCAGCTGCTAAGCAAACAAATGGTTCAAAAGTCATCTTCCTACAGTAATAAGGTACAGGATCTTAGAGGTGCTGGAGAAAATCAAACTCATTAGAGAACTTGAAATGCAGACGAGGGCCAGTATTACATATTGGGTGCACTGTCCTTGCTTGCACCATGACTCACCTATAAGCAAGTGTGCCATGGTGCAGAGGCAGTACACTCTCTTAGAATGATTATGCTGGCTCCAGTGCAGCCACAAACTCACCTCTGAATACAGCTTCATGAGCTCCAGCGCTATCAGTCTTACAGAAGGGGGTCGCATGAGCATCTGCAGCCCCTTCTGTAATACCATAGTGCCCCGGTGGTGCAAAAAGTGGGTGCACACTACTGTAGCATGCGTATATCTCGCACCCCCGCATGCAGAGTTCTCTCATCAACAATCTTTTTGCAAACGTTGCAGTGATATTATCAATGATGTCATAGACGATGTCATGATTGATGTAATATGTGGAGTAATTAGCAGTGCATGGCGAGGGCATGATCGATCTGTGTCTCTAGATATACATACATATGTTTTATTTATTAACTAGGTCCTAACTATAACTGCCTACTGGCACAAAAAGCGAGACAGAATTTTGATGGATTTAGTTGGACATTTTTACGGCGCATTCTGTGAAGTAGTTCATATATTGGAGCTGTAATCTAATTAGGAAACATTTGAAAATCGCTTGGCTGCCATGTACCTCCATCTCATGTGTTGTATCATTTATGACTCCTGACTTTTTTATTTTTAACACATTCTGCACTAGTCATGTTTTGCTTAACAATTTAAGGATCGGTTCAAATATTCTGGCATGCAAAGTGTTGTCTGTTAGTAGCCTAGGATTGCATGAAGGAATCAAGTCGGTCAAGAGGCAACTTCACACTATGATACTTGGTATCAATAATTGCTAACAAAGTATTTGATTCAATAATTGCTAACAAAGTGGTGCACCGCCAATGCAGTTTTCATTATTAGGTTTTTATAACCTATTGAGCTCCTTTGCAGCAGGTGCTTTGGTGGAGTTGCACACTATAGATACCTGAATATTTTATTCTTGGATGGTTGGGACCTTATAGGGATTAATGCATTTCCTATGGGCCTGCTGCACCCTGTTGTTGTATAGTGTCACTTGGTAAAAAGAAGAATTGTACCAGAACTGATAAAATGGACCAAAAACTTCACCTGTGATCTAGTGAATGAAAAGTTTTTTTTTTATCACTTTCCCAAAGTGGATAACATTTGGGAGAATTTGAATCAGATTAGATTTCATAAAGGCCCTTTAGTCTCCTGTCTATTTAAAGTGAGCAGAACCAGTCCCCTAACATGGCACACCTAGGTATTTGGCCGGGACAGCAAGTGTTGAGAGACACAAAACCCCTTTCAGCCTCTGAAACTCTCACATGCCAAATTAATGTGCTTAATAATTATGTATGCCTAGTTCTAGTCTCTTCCTTGTTTAGGAAATAAGAAAATTAGGTCATTATGTGACATATGTGCTTTTTACTGGCTCATTTGATTCTCATAAACATAAGATCATAATGTCTAGTGTCACAGTTGGAAAAGTACCCAGTAGACCACAATTTCTCCAGCTCAATCCTAGGGCACACCTCCCCCAATTTACCCTCTAGGTGAAGTATCTAACAAAAGTACCATCGGATCACATCATCTTTAATTTCACCACTGGACAGCATCACCTCCAATATAAGCAATGGGCACAGTCACCTACACCTTAAGACCACATGACCTTCAAATTAGCAGCTAGACCAACTCCTCTTCAGCTTAACCACCATAACACATCTTCAACTTAACAGCTAGACAACATCACCCAATTAGGAAGTACAAATCTTTCCCATTGTAGCCCAACGCAACAACTAGATTAAATTTGCTATGTAATTTGTAAGCCACATCTCCACTGCAACAACGGGACCACATCACTTCCAATGACACCACTAAACTGCTTTACTTCCAACTGAACTAATGCACCATGTCTCCAAAATAAGCAGTAGGTTACACTCTCGCCATCTTATTAATTTGGTCACATCACCGCTATTGTAACAAACCATCTCTTTTGCACTGTTTCCAGAAGATCAGAATTATGATAGAATTGACGTAGAGTAAAAGGCTAGAACTCAAGTTACTTACATTCATTTCCAGCTGTGCTTAATTTGAGCTGGTGGTTGCATGTGGGGGCTACTGGCATCCATTTTTGGGGAATTGTACCTATTTTTCCTCATCAGACATTTCCAGAGAATACGAGAGGGAAAAACACACAAATGGAGAAGACTGAGGAAGAGAGGTAGGTCACACATGCACACAAATGCACTCACTCACACTAATACATCCACAAATGCACACACACACACCCATTCACAATACTCACTCACAGCAAATTCACACATTTATACATAATTGCATGCACCAAAAATTCAAAAACATAAAACTTACATGCGCTGCAGCTCAGAGAGCAGAAAGCCTCAGAGGTTCCAGAAAGGTTGAGACTGCAGCCTTCGCAGCTATTGAGGAGAGGCAACAGTCTCTCTCTCGTCACAGAGTGGGATGGAGTCAGTGAAACTTGCTGACCCCACTCTGTGATGAGGTGGCACTTGACGCTGGGTACTTCAGGGCTTCAAACTGAAGGACCCATGTCCGAGGCAACCAGTGAGCTCCCCCTCGTCAGGGGGAGGGCTTTGGAGCACTTTTGCCAGGTGCCAGGTTGAGGAGGTCACACCCACAACACTTTGAAATCCTCAGACTGGCAAAGTCCAGTGTAGGCAGCCAGGAGCCTGCAAATTTAGCAGATGTCTAGCTTCTGGCTGCTTGACCTGAAGAAGAAGAGTGTTTGTCAGCTGACACACACTGTTATTTTCCAGAAAAAGGTAATGGGACGTGACCCCTCTCCCCATATGGATGGAGCACGGCGGGATCAGGAGACATCATGTGGGACAAAAGGGGAACCAAAGAACAAGGCAGCAGAATGGAAATTACAAGAAATTTGTAAAATAATATTTTCAGTGTATAAAGAAAATGATGCATATTTCCTGAATGGCCAGCACTTCTGAATTATATTTACATATTATGGGCCTGATTACCAGTTTAGGTGCTATTTATCACACCTAATAAATAATGATGCTACGGGGTACGTTGTTTAACGGGTGTGATAAATAATACCTATTATGAATTGTTAGGGAATAACATGCAGATTTTGGTGTTTAAGGCACCAAAATCCGCATGCTACAGTAAATACTGCACGCTTTCCCCCCCGTTAAAGTTTGGCAGGTTCGAACTCCCGAAATGTAATCAAGTCTGACTTATTTAACGCTTCCGAAAATTATGGGATGTGTTAAAAACCTTCACACTTGTAATTCCGACCCATATGTAAACAGGGGTTTACTCCTGGGTCAGAATTAACTGATGAGATCATAATCAGGCCCTGAGCATGTTGATCAACTTTTAATGTGTCTTTTTATCTGAAAACTCGGGTACAATCAGTTTATTCCAGCATTTTTTAGCTAGCGGACACGTTCTTTACCATCAGCTGACTCAGTTTTCATCCTTGACTAAAGAAGGACTAGCATAAAGGTGAGAATGGGGTACCTTCTATTGAGACTTGCTCTCAAAGAGATTTGAGCTATAGGAGGTATGTAGAAGGCGCTCTATTGGTCAGTCTTCTAGTATATATGCAGTGTTTATAGAATGCATTCTTGTACGCTTATGTCTCTGGTCTTCCGATATACCTAAGGTGGGAATCGTGTAGTAGTGTTTAAGTTGTTGTGCTGTACATTTGTAGATGGTCACTGATTCCAGACTTGTGGTGGTTGGTCCAGCAATGTGCCAAGCTTAGTTTTGAAGAGAAAACGGGGACCATGATTCACAATTTACTAACACTTGTGCTTCTTTTCAGGAAAATGGGACCCATGTAACCGTCTCCAACACCCTCACAATTGCAACCTATGTGACAGGGTTCAGCCAAACTGTGAACATCTCCTGCACATATGACAGTAGCTGGAACACTAGCGAGCAAACTATATTTGTGCCAATGCTCCTGTAAGTATCTTCAGATACAGGTGATTGTGCCCATGAGACACTGCTTGCTCTTGGTATATACCCTGCAATATTTTGTCATCAAAACATTTATTATTTTCACAGCTAGACAAAACTGTGGCAGGTAGCACCTTTAAATAAGCAAGTGAATTATTACTGGAATGTTGTGAGCCCTATTAAAGATACATAAGCAGAGGATCAATAATGGCCAGTGTAGACCTTACATCCATAGCTAATTAAAATGGTTGATTTCTGTTTCTCTCTGTTTAATTTAGAACATTCCATACTTGTTGGTTGGAATCTTCTAATACCATTCTATCCCTTTCTGCCTTTGGTTATCCCAGTTGTTAAAAGCCCTTTCCCTCGTTACATGCTGTTGCCTGTGACTTAGGCTTACACTTTGGGCAGAGGGCCTTAAACAGATGATGTGGTCCTCAGCAACTGACTACAGTGTATGTTACATCACAAGTAAATTGAATGATCGCAATTCACACACACAATTATTTTTTGGAAAAATATTTATATAGTAAAGGATACTCAAATTTGACGACTTGCACATAGATAAGTATTAAAAGTAAATGCATGGTAGTACATCATTATGAAATTTGCCACCAAATTGATGTAAATGTAGTGGAATTTGCTACAAATGTCCACAAAGTGGCATTCTAATCAGCAATTCAAATGACCCAGCCCACCACAAGAGGGTTGGAATTCTATCAAAGGAGTGATATTGAATTCATGATTTATTGGTTTGCTGTTATTTCAAGAGATCCTGGAAAGTACAGTAATTTCGGTACCAGTTAATTTATCTTGAATGTGATATCCGGTATTGTCATAAAAACTATAAACCTGATATGAACAAGAAAAAATGCAAAATACTAAATTATAATGGTAGATGAGACTTATGCCGATAGTTAGGATTCAGATAGGATGGATACACGTAGATTTCACTATTTCGACATGAATTATATTCACTTAAAAAGATGGTCTGCCCAGAAAGCAAGAGGTTACATCCTACTAAATGTGATAATATTTTACTGATCCATAAGGAAAGACAGGCTGGTGGTACTTCATCTGCTCCTCTCAGAGTATTCTGTGCCAAAATTCAAGGTGAGGCATTACATGGAGCAGTGCTCTGAGTGTTTGTAGGAGTGTGGTGTCTGGATCACCCCTAAAATGTTTTCTTTAAAAAGAATGCCTAAACCTACTCCTTTGCTGATGCTGAAATATGAAGTAAGGATCAATTGTATAGCCCAGCAAACTGCCCTTAAGCTCATCTTATTCTGGGCAAAATGTTGGCTAAATCCAGCAGCGTCAATAGTGTGCAGCTGCAAAACCTATTACCTTTTAATCATGCATTATATTTGTCATCAAAAGACCATATTCGGAACACACTTCTTAAACTGGTTTTACATTGTGTTTGGGCAGACTCTAGATCAGCCTATTATGTGAGTCATCAGAGCTGGATAACGAAAGAATGTACTGAGCAAAATCTTAAAAGCCGTACTTAAATTTAGCTTGTGCTCTGACAATGTGAATTTTCAAGGTCTGGTCTGGAGAAACAGAGTAACATCTAGAGAAAATAACCTCAACATAAATAGTTCCATTTGGGTGATGTAATGCGTTTATCATCTGTGAAGTTATTTTTGTTAACATCACACATTTATTAGGAGATAAGAGGTCCGAGAATAAGACATACATTATCTGTTACACTGTCAGAGAACAACGCACAACACACTTCAGATTGGATGTGCCCCATAATTTCACATTTTTAGAATGGGAAGAAAATGTAAACTTGCCCTTCCCTGCCATCCTACCCCTTCTCCCCATTAGCGCATTAGTTCCTGTTTGTGAGCAGGACTCAGTTGTTAATGTCCATTCCATTAGCCATGGATAAGGTGTCTTTGCATGCTGACCATGGGTTTATGAAGAGTAGTGAAGGTCTGGGGCCTTAAGGTGAATAAGTTAGTCAAGTTAAATCAAAACATCTTTACTCTGATAATCAAATATCCATAAAAGAAACCATCGCATTAGAACGGATAAAAACTTAAAATACCAGATAAAACACAATTCATCACACACAAAATAAAACATATCCTATGACAGCATATATAATCACTACAATTTCAACAGGGCCATCTTAATCAGAGAGCATGGTAGGACGAGCCGGAACAGCTGCTTTGGTTAAAGAGCCTGGATATAGACTTGTCTCGGCATCCAACATTTGGAACAGGAACCTAAAGGCGACCTCAAAAGTGGAAGTAAAAAGTGCTTCGTGTATCTTGAGTAGACTTTACAAAAAAGTGTGCAGTGCTGCATGACTGACCAGAGCTCCCATCACAGGGGCATGCTTCAATGTTCATTTGGAAGTCCAGTGGAAAGCATAATAAGTACTTTCGTGTGCCAACCCTAAACTGAAACAGCAAACTTCGTTCCCAGCACCCTCTCACTGTAAAGAGGCAGCCAATAGGGGGGATGCCTGCAACCATATTCAGATAGGATGCCATAGTTGACTTCCCCCATCCTCATTCAGTCTTGTGGAACCGTCAAAATTAAACAGGGTTTGCTGCACAATTTTATTTTTACATTCGCAATATTTTCAGGGTCTGTGAAAACATGTTGTTCACCAATCTTTCCACACCTGCTAACAATGGGATTTGATGTCCCCTTTCACACCAGTGAAAGACAGTCCCTGATCATATCCGTGGTTAAAGTGGCCTCTGTACTTCCCCATACTACTAACCACAGTAATGAAGGGTGTACTGTAATATAGCCTTCTATATTGTAAACCCAGTTCTTGGTGGCAGTTCACATAAGAAGATGATATAGGGACTGACAACACCTTCCTACAAAACCTGTCCTCTTCAATCTGAATAGCATCACAATAGGAAGTACCCCATATCCCAGCTCCATATGTTGCAACAGGTGTGCATTGAGTTTTGTAAATATGCAGCAGGGGCTAAGAGTGCCTCCTTCAGGCAGCTGGGGTAGATTACATAGTAAGCTAACTTTCCTAGACAGCCTAGACCTACCTCAGGACCCTGAAACAGCAAAGGTGAGCTCCAAATAGGAAAAAGGTGCTGGTGCATCTTAAACTGTTAGTGCCTACAGAAAGGGTTGCTAACTGCTTACTATTCAGGAGACATGCCATGATATGGGATTTGGCAAAATTAGTTTGTAGATCCAGGGTTTCCATGAAATTCACAAAGGCATGCACCAGCAGAACCAGGACTTTTGGCTTTCGTGCCAACAGCATGGCATCATCTGTGTAAAGGAGGGAAGGGAGATTCTGGGTATCTCTGGATTCTGATGAACCAGCAGGGACCCAAGATTTAGTGAGTCAGAGGTACCTGGAGAGACATTCAGCGCTTTTGGCTTATAAAAATAGCCTAGGGGAGCGGTATAGTTCTAGAGCCATTACAGTTACTTGCCTCTTCATCCTTCAGAATATGCCTCACCCAGGAGGAATTACGAAGGTTTACCATGATGCAATCCCCACTAATATCCTTTCTTGAGCATCCCACCCAACCCAACCTCTGCACCATAATAATATCATTTGTACCCCATGGGTTAATGTATTTAGGGGTTGCCCAGTCTGTGAGCAGTTCTATTGCGAAGCTTCACCCATGATTCTGTTTGGCCAAGTCTGAGAGGGGGCACTCCTGCAAAAACCAGGGCATAGGGTCAAGCTGTGAGGGGCAAATTCAGTATCTCTTTGTAAGGGATTGGGCTTACTTCAGAGGGATCTGCACTAATTTCTCTGCCCTCAGGTAGTCCTCTATTTTTTTGTAGCTACCTTCATGGTATTACAGGGTTCATCCATGGGCTCAGATGCTACAGGGTGAGCGGAGGTTTGGCAACCTTTCCACACTGCTTCTGAGGCCCTCGTAGATTCCTGTGTGTTATTATCCCTAGTGCATTTAACGGTTTTACTTACTTGCTGTGAGGAAGCATTCACATAAAAAGTGCTGGTAGGCACTTAAAGTAAATCTGCCACTCAGCGCTCGAGGCGCTCCAGAATTGGTTTCAATTTCACCTCTAAAATGCTACTAATTTTATCATATAAAACATCATAGTTTATAAAGTCCAAAGTCACAGCGTCACATGTCTAGACTAGCTGGGACTGATTCTGGGCTTGGAGCCAAGGGGAAGTTGGCCCTGTTGCCGATCTTTTGTTTTCCTTTTCTGTTGCAGGGGCTTTTCCCGCCGGCTTCCTCCTCTTGGTGGCTGTTCTTCTTTGTGACTGGGTCTTAGGGATAGTCAGTGGCTCTGACTCAGTATCTGCATTTAGGCTCATTGAGCTGTGGTCACTGGTTGACTCCGCAAGCCTGACTTTTGGTGTGGGGGGGCAAAGAGTGCTAAACTTGGGATAGATGCAAGCCCTGAATTATTTTATCCCAGGGCAATGTGCCAAAGAAAGTCTATGCTCAGTCAATGCAATTTCAGTTGAAATTATCCCCACTGCCCTCTCGAGCATACTGTCAATTGTCACTGTTCCACGTGGGGTGGCATTTTCACCCGGAGCCACTCTGGCAGCTTTGCAGTTAACCATATTAGGGTTAAAATGGTGCCTACCTCCAATGCTCCCTCTCTGTACTGCCAAAGTTCACACCCTTCTGTACTCCCAAAGAGGGTAGGACCAGCCCAGAAGCAGAGGAGTACCAACAAGCCCGTTCTTGTCCCAGTCTTCACCTGGACACGTCCCACGTGCGTCCCACACAGTGGGATCCCCAGAGCACTTTTAGCACATTGTCAGGCCAGCCCCTTGTTGCCATCATGGAGTCTGGGGACATAGTCTCACCCCAGAGGCGATGTCGGGCACAGAACGCGAGCAGAGAAACAGCTTGGAACTCCCATGCAGTGGGATCCCTGGAATGCTTTTAGTGCGTTGTGAGGCCAGTCCCTTCTTGGCACCATGGAGTGTGGGGAATGTAGTCCCACCCAGGTGTGATGTCAGGCACAGAATGCGGGCAGGGAAACAGCTTGAAACACTTCAATATCTAAAGAAGTTTCAGAATCCATGGAGCATAGGCAGTCAGTCTTGTGCTTCCACCAAGTCATTCTGAGCAAACCGTAGCCTACACAGCCCTGATGAGCTTCCCATGTCATTTAGTGGTGAATAAGTTATCTGCCATCTGTAACTTGTCTATCTTTGTTGGACGATCATTGAACGGTATACATGTTCTTTTGAAATGTGCACTGTGGTCATTCAACAGAGATGTCACCTAAGCTGCATTGGGGGCATTTAATTGTTTCAATAAAATGCCTGACAGTTCAAACAGCTTAATTTTCATGTGTCCAGGTTCGTAACATAATATGTTGTATCTTTTGCTATATCTTCTTGTCGTTTAATATGAGTGCCTGTCAGTCTCCAGTGACATATAGACCCACCCGCAACCCATCGATGATCTCTCAGCTTGCGTCTTTAGTTAGTGCCATTGTCTTACTCATGCTCATTAATGATGCCTAGTGTCTTCTTTTTCAAGTTCATACGTGATTGCAATTTCTGCTTCCTCCATCTAAATTACAGACCCCCTTGGAAGGCCCATTTCTATTGTAACTGCTTGTCCATGAGTGGTTACCCATGGGCAATAAGCTCTCGCTTCAGCAACTTCACAGCGGTGAGGTGTTGAAAGGTTTGCACCTTACTCCTCTAAGAAAATATTCATTTTTGTTATATTGCTGCTTCAAGAATTCACTTCTTTATACGGTTAGGAGGAGCGCCTTACCACAATGTCTCATGAGTAGTCAGTGGTTTTATTAGATTTCTTTCTTACTCTGCACACCTAACACTGATCGTAAAAGAGTCATCTTTCTTCAGTGCTTTTCTGAAGCTGATCAAAACACAGACAGTGATATTCTCCTTTTCTGCTTCCTCCTTCAGCTCCTTAGTAGTGATGTTGTTTCAATTCAAACTGTTTCCCAACCCTTAGGTTTCTCAGTGAAAAGTTTGACTTGGTGCTTAATTTGTAAAAAAAAAAGAAATGATAGCCAAGGCCCTCATCAGGAGGCTACTACAGCTTGGGCCATCCCATTGCCCCTGCCAGCGCTGCCAATGACAGTACTAGCAGAAGTACTAATGAGCACAATCCTGCAAGCGTGACAAATCAGAATATAGAAGGCCTTCCAAAGATACAAAAATGGATTGGGCGGCAGGTATTAGTCATTTGTATTAAATATTGAATTATTTGACAACTTTTGGTGTCTCTCTAAATTAGACAAACAGCGCCACCATGCAGCAGACTGTCATAAGTGCTGGTGTTGACAATTTAGTGCTGGTGCTGAGCACTGAAAACCACTGTCTCGAAATAAGCACTGGTTTGAGCTGTGCTATCAGTGTCACAAATGAGTTTGTCACACCTAGCTGTTATCTGACATTAATTGAATCATCTGTTCTGCCTCTCGCATCCAGGAGCTTAGGCTCTGCATGTAATTTTTCAGTTCAATGGTTTTATTCCCCAAGTTGGATCTACGTTGAGCTAGACCATGTGCCAGTGATTTGCTGAATCCACCCTAAAGGCCTGCTAGACAATAGATCATCCTTTGTGAGCTTCCATTTTTAGCTTCACTTTGAAGAGCCTCCCTTGTTAAAGTTGTGCACTTAACAGTTGATGTTTTACAATCGATATAGGTTTGCATTATTATGGTGTTCTGGATGACTGTGAAATTGATACTGGAAAATAGAAAACAATTGAGCAGTCACTGCCCTCTAACAAGTAAGCCAGGGGTGCTCACCATTTGCTACTCAGGCATATCTGTCATCAGCCATCTAAATGTCTCAGTTGATTGTAGCCCTTAACTCAGTCCACGTCCATCTCGCATTTTCTATTTCATTCAGGCTGTTCACTGCCCTAGAGTGCCTGCATTGGCTATCCTCACAGAAAGGCACTGTACCCTGCATGGTGCTTGGCACCAGTTACAGTGCCACCTTCATTTGTCATAAGCTCTGTCTGTGGCCTCCCCATTCCCAGTCTCTGCCAGATGAGGCAGATACTGTGGCTGGCACCTTAGACTCATTGATCGACAAACTCTGCAATCTCAATATTGCAGGCATTTCTCTTTTCCAGCATTGCCCCTGCGTGATCCAGGAACACAGTGGACTCTGCTCTTGGGTGCTTCTTGCCATGCTGTAAGGCTCTCTGCTGTACAGCACCTCATAAGCACTGTGGTGATGTTGGTTTTCTCAACAGCCATGGGGGAGGGGTGTGAGGCGCTGTGTCCAGGCACCATGTCCCAGAGATACCCTCCTACTTTACCACCACAGCCAGTATTGCAATCTCGGCCTACTCCTTCACCACTTCCAGATCCCCAGGTAGGTCCTCCAACCATCAGGTAAGAGTTCTTCTGACTTTCATTGGCCGACAAACACGCCTTAGAGCTTTTGAACCCCACTTCTGCCCCAACACCATCTGGCACTTCTTTCCAGCAACACTATTTTGTGAAATTATTTTTTATGTGCTGATTGCTTATGGATGCCTGTTCGACATGTATGGACTTTACTAAAGATATTGCTGAAAGGGCCTCTCTTTGTAGGATTTTATTGCGCTGTGCACTCCTGCAAATGGCACCTTATGTTATAGATCAGCAACGATTTATATATGTGTGATTGTCTCTAAGCAAGAATGTAACCCGTGTAAGCCCTTATCATATGTCTCTTCACATGCTTAGTGTACTTTTTCTGAATACGTTTTGATAAACATCTATAAATGGAAGCAATTTATAAGAAGGCAGAATTGGCCAAAGCTGCTCTTGCTAATCGTGAAATAATAGTTTGGGATTAAGGTCCTCCTTTTGTAATATTTTATTATACTTGTTTATGTACAATGTGATTTACTTGATAGAGCAAAAACACTTAAAAATGAAGGGTCTTGACAACAGTTTCTACTTATTACTAAGTACAGAGAGTTAAGGGGTTGATGGACATGTTGTTTCCAAAATAAACAGATTTAATTTAATGAAGTTACAATCTTTTCATATAAACCAAGAATGTGTGGCTGTATATGACATAAATGTGGCATCTTTTAAGTCATTAATGTGCCTTCATGCAAGTCGTGCATTTTTGCTCGTATTTTCCTTAAAATCAGATTTAAATTTATTCCACTAATGATATACCATTTGTTCAAGTCATTAACGTATTCTTAAGTTAATCAACACATTTACCCTCTGTATTCTTAGTTGATCCTGCAAGAGTTATGGGTATTTTTTTATTGGCAAATTAATTTCTCAATGAATTATCCTCCGGGGAGCGACAGTCACGGCAGTCGTGCATTTTTCCTTAACGTGAACATATGATTATTCTCATAAAAAACACTAGATCAGTTATGACATGAACCAAGGTTACAGTAGCCTCAATATTATGTGAGTGCACAGCATTAGCCTCTACGAAGAATGTCTATTATCCAGAACTTGATCCCTCTTCAAACACTCGATAGTGACTGCCAAGCTGCAGGCGAGGTACAGTGTTACTGGGAGACCATTTTGTGCACTGAGTAGCAAGGCAACTGATCTTGGAATCAGGCACTGATTGCAGAGAAAGGCTTGACCAGCCCTTATGGTAGCTGCTTCACTAAAGCTAACCTCACTCTCCCCTCATTTGGCTTTTTTGAATGTTGTTGCTGTTACTTCTACAGAAAACGGACAACTTCGTTGGACTATGAGTGACTGATGTCTCCCTGTTATGAGTGTGCAGAATGTTTCATCCCACCCATAGAATTGGCGGAATTTGGAGACTCTACATTACTCTTGTAACATAGAGTTGCAGCTAAATACTGCTAATCACTGTGTGGCATTATTTTTCCCCGTAAGGCTCCAGAAATGTGAGCGCAAGTCACATTTGACATCCCCTAGCACCATTTTCTAACAGTCGTGAGTGGTTGCGGTGATATGGCTGCTTTTCATGCAGTTTTGGTAGATTTTCTACTCGAGCGGCAGCAAAATCAATTCGAATGGCCGTGCACTGTTGCGCACCGCATGGTGCCTTTTGCACTGCTCTTTCAGTGCTGCATATGCTACTGGTGCTAAATTGCAGTGCTGTCAGCGCAACATGCATATTTTCCATCTGTTGCTGAAATGCCACAGATTCTCACTGAGTTTTTATGTACCTCCACAAGTTACACCCACCCCTACTCACTTTAAGGTTAAAAGGGCTTAGAAACAACATGGCATCTCACAACAATTGACCTTAGATTCACCCTGTTGGGGCAGGCTGAAACAGCCTATTGGTGAGTCCACATCCCACTCCTGCATGCAGGCTTTGAAACTCACTCAACATAACTGTTTCCTCCAAGCAGTGTAATCTGGAGGCTGAAGTGACTCAAAAATATGTACACTGCAACCTGCTTGCGAGTGTTACCTGCCTACTCTCGAAAGGACTTTTGTGAATTTCCTGGTAATTATTTGCTGGGCTCCGTTCTCTTCGTGCCTGCAAAGTATGTGACCAGAAACCACTAATTTTCATAGAAGTGCAGTATACTTGTGCATGTCAGATAGCTATTGGCTAAGCAGTAGGGGAGACATTGGTTCCAATTTCTAATGTTTTCTATGGTGCAATTTGTTTTCTGTGATGCAGGATAGCACGTGGCTCACACATTTTCAGATAAGTTAAAGTATACTAACTGCTCACACCAGATCAGTATGTAGCATAATAATTCTTAATATAATTTAAGATAATGTGAGACCTGGAGAAACAAAGCAAAACACTGATTTCGTATAAGGCTGTTACAGAGTTGGCATCTCTGCAACAAAGACACCGGAAGGAAAAGTATGAAGTGCAATTAGTTTACGAAAGAAAGGAGTGAATACGTAACTAGGTGGACTGAATCGTTGACCTAGGAACATAAGCTAACGCCTCTTCCATCTAATGAAAGAAGCTACGTTTCCTTATCCAAGGGAGATTCCACATCACTTTTCTTCACTGAGGAAAGCTGTACTACAGATGTTATGAACCTTCCTTCTCGGGAGTACCAATGTTTCTTTACTCCTTTGTAGAAGTTATGTGCCTTAAATCCCAGGGCAAATCTAGGCCCCTTCTGTCCCTGATTGAGGCTGGCCCATCATTTCAAAGGAGTCAGCATCTTGCATCCAAAGCTGTGTGCAGATTCTTTCGTTTTCTAGAAGCCAACCCCTCCTATCCTGGCAGAGTGGATAGGCTGGGAAGAGTCAATTCCTGTGTGCAGGAGCCGCTGGGTAAGAAGGAATGTGTTGAATGTAAAGGAAGTGTTGATCTGAGAGGGAGACGAAGTACAGAAGAAGCCTAGATTGACATACCTTATTTATAAAAGTTGCTGGGAAGTGACAGTGTTACAGCACAATAGACATCAGTACTGAATGAGGGGAAATTAGGCCTCACTGGGAATTCCAAGAAGTGGACATCTCTGCTTTTGCCTGCTTATACATGCATATAGCCCAGATGAATATGGTATTTTAGCATAGAAAATCAATTTATTTGGGATGAAATTCAATTCACTCACCTACAGAATAATTGTGGTAGGATTTCCATAGAAAGCTGCCGGCAAAGCTTGACAGTGTAGTCTGCACTTTTGAGAGGAGGAACGGTTATGGACCTTTTGTAGAAAGCTGTGGTCATTATGAGATACCTACGTTTAGAATTGATTGCAATAATAATGTTGAAGAATACTGAGGTTTATGGTGATTAACCATTTGCAAAGTTCGACCGTCTGCAGTTTTCACAATTGGTGTTTGCTGAATCATACACTTTTTTCCATTCTTGTAGCACTTCAATCTCAAATCAACTGAAAGGCTTTGGAAGTTTCTCAGCACAGATGTCTCTGTATAGAGATTTAGTTCTGCAAGATCCTGTGAAGTCATCAGATCTTCTCTACGTGGGAGACAAGGTGTTCCTCAGTGTGGAAGTGCCAGATCTGGACGAGAACCATTTCTCCATGCTGGTGACGTCACTATTTGCCGCTCCAGTTGCGAATCTCAGCTCCGTTCCTAGATACAATCTGATTACAGAAGGGTATGTGCAGTGCATTCATTTCTGTGTATTTTCTATAAGATAATGCATGAGAAAGCAGTGCCTCAAAATGACCAGCTAGTAGGTCATACCATGTATTTGACTAGGACGTGTCAGCCCTTGTACAAAGTGGCTAAAATAATGGAGTATTGATGTTTTCTTGTATAAACGATAGAGTCAAGATAGAATCAATGTAATTTGAGTTGGGCAGCCAGAAGTGAGTGTGATATGTTCGTCCAGGTTAGTACTAATAACATATTTGTTCTCTGCCATGCCTTATATTTGTCCAAGTGGTTTGCTATGCAGCTAAGGGAAATAACATTACAGCTTTTGTTAGAGGGTTCAGTGAAAAATAGGTTTCTCTTGGGGCCATGTTTAATTGATGGGCATTTCAGGGCCTGGTTAGTGATTATATACTATTAATATCCCTGTTGCTTGGTTATACTGAGCAGATTTGTATCTTCTTTTTGTATATAATTTGCACATTGAACGTCAATTTGTATGGAATTTGTGCCATCTTTGAGCCGGGCAAAATTCTACTTTATTATGAAATCAACATTTTTGTGAGGACAATTTGTTCATAAAATACTTATACCTTCTTCACAGGACTACTAGTAGTTGGCATTTGTGTTAGGATGTTCCCTCAGTGATGTAATGTGTACATTATTATAGTGCATTTGTGAGCAGTTTTCAGCTCAAGCAACTCAAGTTTTTTTGTTTTGCTTCAGTTGTCCAACTCCGACCTACTATCGTATGATTAGTGCTACAGGAAATCCTCATGAGATAAACCTATAAGCAACAAATTTAAATGGAAATTGTTATTTTGTGCATCAGCCATAATTTACAAATGGTGACTAAAGTTCAAACACAACAAACCTTGACCACCTGGTCAGTAGTATAATGTGTATAATGTGGAGTACTGTACCAATCAATATTAAATTGCTATTTTAATGACTATATGTAAAGCACCCTGTGCCAACCATGAGTGGTTTGGGATTTCTGGAATAGATTACTTAATTAAGAGGAAGGGAGCAGTGATAGAGTAAAACATTTCCTGAATCATGGATGAAGGCCTAGGTGAAGCAAATATAATGTTAGCATCATCAATATGAAAATGGCAGACTTTTCACTAGTGAGAAACCTGCTGGCACAGTCCTATTATTGAAATCCTTTTATGAATGTGACACATTTTCATTAGAAAAAGGATGCTGTCCACACATTCCTAAATAGATTGTAAAATACCACCCAAAAATGAATTTTCATTCTGACTGAATCTTACTGAAATAAATCACCCTTCACCTAAACATCACATTACCGTAGCCAATGATTTGTGCTACCTCCTAATCCTGTCATATAACATAAAGGTTCTACTGCATCCCTTGGTCATCCTGTTAGATTACATTATGCAATTATGCGTGCTACCTCCTATTTCATTCATATACCATAGAGAGTCTATTGCTTCCAATGGTCCATTTATCACATTAGCTTAGCCCATCATGTGTGCTGTATCCTACCTCATTCATGTATCATAATGAGTCCATTGCCTCTAATGGTCCTCCTATCTTACTATTGTAGCAGCTTGGTTAGCACCTTTATCATCATCATATAATAATTTTCTCTATATCACTATATCATGTATGACGTTAATGAGCACCAAACTTCATGTGGCTTAGATGCAGAATGAAACATTTCGGAACATGTTTACGTCAGTTTTTTACAATAAATCGAGTCCAGGGTCTGTTTGTCAGGAGTGAGGGAACGTTTACTCATCGAGCCCATATCACTTCTGCGTTTGGCCAGGAGCAATATCATAGACAATTGACATAAATTGTTTGCTGTATTTTGAGACATCTATAATGTATCCCAGTAATGGCGCCAGTTAATTTCTAGGAAACATTTA
Organism: Pleurodeles waltl; assembly: GCF_031143425.1. Classification (NCBI taxonomy): domain Eukaryota; kingdom Metazoa; phylum Chordata; class Amphibia; order Caudata; family Salamandridae; genus Pleurodeles; species Pleurodeles waltl. The sequence continues at coordinate 969,014,135 of NC_090440.1, read as the reverse complement.
ATTTGTAGTTACCCTTACAGTTCCATATATTCTCAAACCCGACACCCTCTTTCTCAATCTTGCAACTCCGTGGTAGAACCATGCAAGATGTAAGAAATCTGCATTCTCTACATTACATCTATGACAGACTGTTGATATGTTTTGAACATAATGAGCAATTAGCCAAGGGTGTAATTTAAGTCCCATGGATTTATGCGAAATGTATTGATTTGAGGAGGCTACTGAACCACGTGTGTTTAATCCGAGTCCTGCAATAATCCCAAACATTGTCAGTTATCATAATGCCAATATGTGCCTGCCAGTTGCTCAACATGCAACTAACTGAGTTCCTCGAGGCAAACCGCATCCTAGCCCCATTCCAGTATGGATTCTGGAGCAAAGACAGCACCAAAACGGCCCTCCTCGCAGCCACCAATGACATCCGCGCCATACAGGACCACGGAGACACGGTCTCCCTCATCCTCCTCGACCCCTCTGCCACTTTCAACACAGTCTCCCACTTTACACTATGCACCAGACTACACAACGCGGGCATCTGCAGCAAGGCACTGGAATGGATCTGATCCTTCCTCACCGGAAGAACCCAGAGTGTTAGATTCCCACCTTCCACCATGGCACCCAAAGAAACCTCCTGCGGAGTACCCCAGGGCTCCTATTTAAGTCCGATCCCCTTCAAAATTCTCATGGCCCGCTCGCTAAAATCAGAAGACAGAATGGCCTAAACATTGTCTGCAATGCAAATGATACTCAAATAATCCTCTTGCTGACCGATGGCCCATCAACCGCCAAGAGTATTTTTCACAACAGAATGAATGCAGCCGCCACCTGGATAAAAGTAATCTGCCTCAAACTCAACTCAGACAAGACAGAGATCCTCATACTGGGCTCCACCACCTCATCCTGGTATGACTCCTGGTGGTCAACCGCCCTACGTAACGCCCCCTCCCACCAACCACACACATAACCTGAGCATCATCCTGGACTCCATGCTATCCACGACCCGTCAAGTCAATGCCATTTTATTGTCATGCTTCCAGACTCTCCATCTCCTTGGGAAGATCTTCAAGTGGATCCACACCATAACAAGAAGGACAGTTACCCATGCACTTGTCAGCAGCAAACTGGAGAACGGCAACACACTCTACACCAGCATCACTAAGAAGCTACAAGCAAGACTACAGAGAATCCAAAATGCAGCAGCCCGACTCATCCTGGACACCCCCCACCACAACCACATCTCTACCCACTTCAGAGACCTCTACTACTCCCTGTCAACAAATGAATCACATTCAAGCTACTGACACACACCTACAAGGCACTGCACAACATCGGACCGACCTACCTCAACCACATCTGACTTTTTATATCCTGCCAGACAACTCCGATCCTCCCAACTCGGTCTTGCCACCATCCCCAGAATTGGGAAGAGCACAGCTGGAGGCAGATATTTCTCTTACCTCGCAGCTCAGACCTGGAACACGCTCCCACTCAAACTCAGACAGGCCCCCTCACAGAAACAGTTCAGTTCAGGAAGGGTCTCAAGACCTGGCTCTTCGAATGATCAGGACACCCACAACAGCGCCTAGAGACCACATGCGTAATAAGTCGCTCTCTACAAGTATTTGATTGATTGAGTGTTGTTTAACTATATATTCTAATCCTTGACATAATTTGGTTATTTCCTCATATATAGTTAGAACTGTCTGCATTAGGATTCAGCAGTCAGTTGAGGGTTCTGGGAACTTCGACCATGTCAACCCTGCTGCTTGTATGAGTGTACTACAACCAGATCACTAACAAAGATTTGCCATCTCTGTTCTTGAAGGAATTGATCTTTACCAAAGAGATCTCTTAACTTCCGAAGTCCTGTGCTTCATAGAATATTTTTAGACCCAATTCATGGTGGGGGTCAACATGGAGTAGGTAGCAGTGGCATCAGATGTGAGCATATTTGGTATATTTAAAATAAATACTATTCTAACACACAATAGGTAAGTAGTGTGGATCATGCTAATGGGCTCGAGTTTTTATTTTGGTACTGAGCACAGAACTGTCTGCAAAGTGCCTGCCTCTACTAGCTTCTGCTCCAAGTGAATATGTCTTCATATTGGTGCGGGATGGTACTAATAATATGGGCAGGGTGCCTGAGCTGTTAAATAGATATATAGGGGAACGGCACTGCCAGGCTGCCTGTATCTGTGGCATTAGTTAGCCTTTCCTACTGCACTTGAGCCTCTTTTTCTGTTCAGATTAGTATCAGGAGGGCTAATGGTTCCATAGCAGCTAGAGGGAGTGTTCTGCTTTGCTTCAAACTAAGAGGGAACAAGGCTAAAGAATGCAGCACTCTTAGTCTGAGTAATGAATTTATTAAGGCACTTCCCAGGGTTCAAACATAAGTATACAAAAATATTAGCCTGAGCATTTCGATTAAATGCAGCAAAACACATGCAGCTACTAAAATAATTACACCAGTTGAATAATATTAATCAAAGAAAACAGAATATTTCAACAATGAATATATATGCAGTGAAAAAAAAACAAAGCAAAAATAAATATATATATATATATATATATATATATATATATATATATATATATATATATATATATATATATATATATATATTTATGCATGCACACAGTAAATCTAGACAATTAAGAATTAAAAGTACATCACCATGGGGACCGAATCCAACATCATCCTTGTCTTTGCCAATGTCAAGCTGTGGAACCCTGGACAGGAGAAATTCTCCCCAATGGGCTTGTTCTGAGCAGTGCGTCCACCCTCAGAAATTAGTTCCTTTTGCCTCAGGGCCAAGTTTCCCACCTTATATACTTTAAATAAACTTAAGAGGAAGGTTCTGGTAACCTCCCTCCCTCCAAGTAAGTTGTTAAATTCAAGCGCTGGCTGTACTTGGTTAGTGTTGAAAACACACACAAAGGATTGGCCACATCCCACGGTGTATTTCCAAGACAGAGCCGTACCCTTCTCTGCTATAGATGTTCTCATTCTTGTACACTCTTATCATGTATCAATATCAATACTTGTGCCACTGATGTGATGGCATTTGAAGCTAAGCTAAGCACAAAATGGAGTCAGTGATCAAGACTGAATCTGTGGTTAAATACAGATAGCATTACACTCCACCCTTTGACAAGTGACTCTCATAACATACTGGTCTAAAAGTAATCCTTTGTGGTTTAAACATTTTAAGTAGATTAGGTATGCATTGTACACAGCATTATAGCATTATTATAATACAACTCACTATGTGTATTCTGCTTAAAATATTGCGTAATCATTACAAATCAGGTTAACAGTTACATAACCAGTCCCGCCACTCTTTGTTCACATCTTACTTTACTCCTTTCACCAATTCGTGTAAAGGGTCAATATGAGACTGGATAGATTTAGAGTGGTATGATAAGTTAAAGCAGCACATGCCCTCAAATTCTGCGCAGCCTTGATCGTGCTTTAACTGTAAATAGTCAATGGCGGCCCTGTTTTGCACTGCAGCTTTTCTAGTATCTCATATATCTAGCAATAACTCGGCTAAAGAGATAGACGTATGATTAATGTTTTTAACCATTTGCCTTGCTAACTTGTTCATAACTCGAGTGTTATAAACAGCTAATCCTGGAACTCCTGTTATAGAAATGCTTAAACTCACATATGCAATCAATCAATCATAGATTTGTAGAGCGCAGCTAATCACTCATAGGGTCCCAAGGCGCTGTTTGTGGGTGTTCTGTTCGAAGAGCCAGGTCTTGGGGTCCTTCCTGAACTGCTTCAGTGGTGCGATCTGCCTAAGCTTGAGAGGTAGCATGTTCCATGTCCGGTCTGCAGGTAGGAAAAGAATCCTCCTCCTGTTTTTTTTGGATCTTGGGGATGGCTGCAAGGGCAAGCTGGGAGGATCGGAGATGTCTGTTGTGTATGTTGAAGGTGAGGCAGTGGTTGAGGTATGCCAGTCCTATGTTTTGCAATGCCTTGTAGGCGTGGATCAGGAGTTTGTATGTGATGCACTTGTTGACTGGGAGCCGGTGTAGGTCTCTGAGGTGGGAGGAGATGTGGCTGTGTCAGGTGATGTCCAGGATGGGTCTGGCTGCTGCATTCTCAACTCTTTGTAGTCTTGATTGAAGTTTCCTGGTGATGACGGTGTAGGTAATAATTGGATATCTGATTCACAGTCTTTGCTTAATTGAACTCTTTCCCTTGGATAGTGAGTATGTACAGAGTGAAATGAAAACATCATGAGTCCTAACCATGTAAAAGCACATGGTTCGCCAGTTATAATGGCAGGAATGTACTTTATAAGTGGAATTTCCACAAGAGAACAACCACCCCACTCTTAGTTTGACATGCTTGATGTGGCTAGCAGCAGTTACACTATATTGACAAGACATGCTATTGTCAATATTTTTACAAAGATTATCATTTCAATGCTGTCACAGTACTCGTTGTTCCCACGGGATCTCTTGAGAAGACCTTGTTGTTGTCTCTAGGTGAATTTGAGCACAATTTCCGATTTTGTAAGAATCACAAGTTAAGTTGTAGCAGACATCACCGGTAGTAATAGTGTAAGTATTCACATGGGTTAGGTTATCCCATTTCCAAACCTTTACCACTTGGCAAAACCTGCAATATTGATATGGAGAAAAGTGTGACAACAGGTCAGTCCCTTGAACTGCTCTATCTTTGTTCGTGGCATTAAAGATTTGCAGCAAAACACTGGCAGGAGTTGGTATAGCAACCAAACAAGTGGAGATAACATCAACTGCACTTTGCATGTTGTTCATACAGAAGTCCGATCTGTTGAGCACGACTTGTGCCAGATGAGTCCAGACATTTTCAGGTCAAGTGCAGTAAAAGTGTCAATCGGCATGGTTGGTTGGAGCTCTGGGCTTTCGGTCCCTCCCAACCCTACATGCCTGAAGGGAGACCACGTAGAACAGCTAGCAAAAAGACAACTCATAGTATGATCTGTAAAAGAGACAAGTATGATCATTCTCACAAATAGCATTCATCCACTGGTATGTATTCTCATTTTTCCCTTCCTGGTTTCATCACTAACAAGACATTGTCTTTGCCCTTTGCTATGATTTCTGCTGGTTAAGGAAGGCGATTTGGGGATTCTACCCACAACTTAGCACCAGGGTTTTTGTCAGTTGAGCCAAAACCTCACTCCCCACACACTGTAAGCAGGGCTAGGGAAGTCCCCCTTTTCACTATTCCTCCACACACTTGGATAATTACTAGTTGAGCAATTCTATCTCCAGGTTGTGTTATCAAGTCAGTGTCTCCATTATTAAAGAGTGTAGTTTGTATTTGTCCTTGGTAGTCTGCATCAATCACTCCCCCTAAGACCTGAATGCCTTTGAGTGCCAACCAAGATATAAGAGCAATCAATCCAAAATGCTCCGGGGGAATATGTATTCCAACACCTGTTTCAAGAAGTGCCATGTCTCTTGGCTTCAATTGGTGGGTTTTTAAGGCATGTAGATAAAGACCTGCTGATTCTGGTGTGGCCTGGTAAGGAACTAAGGCTCCTGGTTTTATTTCCCAATACATGATGGTGTTGGTCGCTACATTGGGTTGTATTTGTAATGCTGGGGTCAACATTCACATTAAAGGGGGTCTCTGCATTTATCGATAGTCTGTTATTCAGAATTTAGAGGGTTTCATTTAAATACTGTCTCCAGTTTCCCAAAGTAACATCTGATATTTTTTGTAATTGGGCTTTCAGCAAGCCGTTCATCGTCTCCTGCAGCTTGTGGACAACATGGAATATGATAATTTTCCCCAAACCTCCTTGAATGTATTTGCCAGTTATGTGCATGTCATGTGGGAAGCCAGGTGGCTAACCCATTGGCTGTAGACCTAGAATTAGTATTAATGTGACAGGTCCCAGGCAATCTTTGTTTCAGTGCCTGATATCTGTGTGACCCTCAGATCTTGAGGCTCCCTCAGGTTTTGTCCAGTCTCCAAGCTTTCCTAACTCATAAACTGCCTCCAGTACATCTTTCAATGCCTGCCCTGTCTGATTAATTAGGAGAGTCATTATTACCCGCTTGTAAGCTGGACTAGCAAGGCGAATAATTTTATTTCGCACTGACACAGAGAGTGGTCCATCTAACAGATGGTTAGAATCAACCAGGAAAATAGCAGTTTTCGTTCCCTCATCGTTAATTCTCTGAATTGCATCTCTTAAAGTGTACCAGGGCTTGTCATTTTGTGGCCAATCTGATTCTGTAGGGTACTTATGATTACACCTCATGACTGCTAGCTGCAGTAGGGTGATCTGTTGGTTACCCCGATAACTCCTAAACTGCTCCTGTATTATCAGGGCAATGCTGAGAGTACAAAACTTAGGAGCGTCTCGTATATCTAACATTACTCCAGAGGCTCCTGTGTCAAATAATCACACCATCCATGTAAGTAATGTTTCCCCAGATCTCTGCTTGAATCTGCCTATAATATCATTAACGTCCTGCTGGGTGTAATCTTCAAAGGAGTGTATCTCAATCCCTCCCAGGTGTTGTGGAGTGCCCCGTATTTTCCATCTAAATATTGGCTGTGCATGAACCACTTTCTGTTTGTATGGCTCAAGCTGGCCCCCACCTTTTTTAACTGCAAGGGTACATTATTTTTAGCTTCCACCAGCTACTTCTCTAATTGCTGGTTTTCTTGTTCCAGCTGCGTATATCTTTTGTGCATTTTTCTATAAGCAGATAACAGGATCTAGCTTGGTCTGCCTAAAATAGATAAATCAAATCCCCATTCCAGAGGTACTTTCTGTAAACAGAGTAAAACTGTTTTTGGCTTACCATCGCTAAGACATCCATCCCAGCTCTCACATAAACCTTCTCCACAAGAACATCCATTTGCAAGAACATTATAGAGTGCTTTTTCCCAACCTGGTATATCATTTGGAACGTGGGAAACTGCCTTTGACTTTTTACCAAACATTTTTCACTTTTAAGTCTTTCGCTTCGTATCCTGCTGACTACGCCAAATTGTTCTGCTTTGCTTCAAACTAAGAGGTAAAGAGGCTACATAATGAAAAGAATACAGCACTCTTAGTCTGAGTATTCCCCCCTCCCCCAGCTCTTCTCACTCTACCTGTCCCCCCCTCCCTCGCGCTTTCCCGCCTCGACCTCCTGCACGCCCCCAGCTCCCATTCGCCCCCACCTGACCCCTCCCCCCCTCCTACCTCATATGGCGGCCGCTGCGCGACAGTGGTAGCGACCCTTGACCCAAGGGTAGGTCGCTCCCCCTGCCGCTGCAGCCCCTCCAGGTTCCTGAGTTCCTGCGTTCCTGAGACCCACCTAACAGTAAGTACCATCCCCCCTCCCAACCCCTCGCTCTGCCCCACGCTACTCACCCTCTCTCCTGCTCCTGCTTCTTTTCTTCTTTTCTTCTTCTCTGTTCTTCTGTTCTTCCTCCTCACTCCGCGTCTGTAATCTTCTTCTGTACTCTTCTTTCCCCCGTCTTCACTCTTCTTCTCTTCTTCCTCATCTTCTTCTGTGGTCTTCTGCCCTCTGTTCTCCGTTTTCTGGATCTTCTTCTGTGTTCTTCTGTGTTCTTCTGTGTTCGGCTGCGTTCTTCTGTGTTCTTCTGTGTTCTTCCGGTCTTCCATTCTTCTCTCCTTCCGGTCTTCTGATCTTCCTTTCTTCTCTCCTTCCGGTCTTCTGTTCTTCTGTTCTTCTTGTCTTCTTGTCTTCTGTTCTTCTTGTCTTCTTGTCTTCTGCCTTTGGCTCTTCTGCCTCCTCCGTCCTCTTCTCCTCGCGCCTGCCCTCCTGCTCCTGCCTCATCCCCCTCCCCCACTCGCATCCCCCTCTCTATCTCCCCTATTTAACCCGTTCACTATCTACCTCCCTCACTCCTCCTATCTACCTATCTCTCTATCTCTCTATCCCAACTATCTAACTCCCTCACTCTCCACCTCCTCCTATCTTCCTATCTCTCTATCTATTTCCCTATCTATCGATTTCCCTACCTATCTATTTTCTCTATCTATTTCCCTATCTCTCCCCCCCTCCCTCACCCCCTCTATTACCTATCTTCCTATCCTCTCACTCTACCTCTCACCCTCACCCACCTCTACAACCCCCCCTCCCCTATCTTCTCAACCCTACTCCTATCTTTTTCCCCTATCTCCTAAACCTCCTAACACTCACCCCCCTCCGCCCTTAAACCCCCCTCCCCCAGCTCTTCTCACTCTACCTGTCCCCCCTCCCTCGCGCTTTCCCGCCTCGACCTCCTGCACGCCCCCGCCCCCCAGCTCCCATTCGCCCCCACCTGACCCCTCCCCCCCGCCTACCTCATATGGCGGCCGCTGCGCGACTGCGCAGCGGGCGAGCCGCTGGCACGCCAGAGGCAAGCCCGTCTGCGCCCGTCTGCGCCCGTCTGCGCCCGTCTGCGCCTGTCCCGCACCCAGCGCCACGACCCCTGGTCCCCAGCTCTCCCAAGCCCCGCTGACCCGCTACGACCCCACCACCCTCCACGCCCTCAACCCAAGACGCTCCAAAACTTGCTTCCAAGCTCACCCCAAACGCACCCATGGACCCTTCGCCTGCAGCTCTTGCAAACGCACCTTCCACCACGCAACAACCACGACCACAAGCCCACGCGCCATCAACCACCTCAAGTGCATCCTAGTCAACGCCCGCTCCGTCCACAAACACACCGTTGAACTCTGGGACCTCCTGGACTCCATAGCACCGGACGTCGCCTTCATCACGGAGACCTGAATGAATGCCTCCTCGGCCCCCGACATCGCCACTGCCATCCCCGAAGGCTACAAGATCTCCAGAAAAGACCGCACCAACCAGGTAGGAGGAGGGATCGCCATTGTCTTCAAAGACTCCATCTGCGTCACCACCTCCACCGAAGACACCCCTCTCGCCGCTGAACACCTGCACTTTCAGATTCGCACCGATCCGAGGACCACCCTCAGAGGATCCCTCGTCTACCGTCCTCCCGGGCCACGCGCCCCCTTCAGCGACGCCATCGCCGACTTCATCTCCCCGCACGCCCTCGCCTCACCGGACTACATCCTCTTAGGCGACCTCAACTTCCATCTGGAACAAAACAACGACCCCAACACCACCACCCTGCTCGCCAACCTCGCCAACCTCTGCCTCAAACAACTGGTAAACACCGCCACCCACATCGCCGGACACACGCTTGACCCCATCTTCTCCGCCAGCAAACACGTCTTCTTCAGCCACGCCTCCGCCCTACACTGGACCGACCACAGCTGCGTCCACTTCACATTCCGACGCGAGACCCGCCACCTCCGCACCCAACCTATCCCTCGTCGACAGTGAAACAAGATCCCCGAAGAGCAACTCTTCTCCGCACTCGCCGCCAACCAACCCACCCTCACCACCGACCCCAAAAACGCAGCCCTCAACCTCACAAACTGGATCTCCAACTGCACAGACATCCTTGCCCCCCTCAAACGCATGCATCGACAGACCAACACCAAAAAACCTCTCCACCACCACCTGATCCGCGCCGCCAAAAGGAACTTTTTCACCGACAGACTGGACAAAAACAGACACAACAGCAGAGAACTCTTCAGCATCGTCAAGGAGTTCTCCAACCCCAGCGCCAACGCCAACGCCGTCACGCCCTCACAGGATCTGTGCGAATCCCTTGCCACTTTCTTCCATCGCAAGATTAGCGACCTCCACGACAGCTTCGGACACCAGACCCAACCAAACACCACCGAACCGGCATCCACGGCCGTCACCCTCATCAACTGGTCCTTCATCAACACGGAAGAAACCAAATCCATCATGAACTCTATCCACTCCGGCGCCCCTTCGGACCCCTGCCCGCACTTCATCTTTAACAAAGCCGACGACATCATCGCCCGCACCTCCAGACCGTCATCAACTCCTCTTTTTCTTCTGCTACCTACCCCGAATGCTGGAAACACGCCGAAGTCAACGCTCTACTAAAGAAACCTACGGCTGACCCGAGCGACCTGAAAAACTTCCGCCCCATCTCTCTTCTGCCTTTCCCAGCCACAGTAATAGAGAAGACCGTCAACAAACAGCTGACCACCTTCCTGGAAGACAACAACCTGCTCGACCCCTCACAAACCGGATTCCGAACCAACCACAGCACTGAAACCGCCCTCATCTCAGTCACTGACGACATCAGAACCCTGATGGACAACGGTGAAACAGTCGCCCTCATTCTGCTCGACCTCTCGGCTGCCTTTGACACCGTCTGTCACCGCACCCTAATCACCCGCCTCCGCTCCACCGGAATCCAAGGCCAGGCCCTGGACTGGATCGCCTCCTTCCTCTCTAACTGTTCCCAAAGAGTTTACCTCCCTCCGTTTCGCTCTGAACCCACCGAGATCATCTGCGGCGTACCCCAAGGCTCATCACTCAGCCCGACACTCTTCAATGTCTACATGAGCCCCCTCGCCAACATCGTACGCAAGCACGACATCATCATCACCTCCTACGCCGACGACACCCAACTTATACTCTCCCTCACCAAGGACCCCGCCAGCGCCAAGACCAACCTACAAGAGGGTATGAAGGACGTCGCAGATTGGATGAGGCTCAGCCGCCTAAAGCTGAACTCAGAAAAAACGGAAGTCCTCATCCTCGGCAACACCCCGTCCGCCTGGGACGACTCCTGGTGGCCCACTGCCCTCGGCACCGCACCGACCCCCACAGACCACGCCCGCAACCTCGGCTTCATCTTGGACCCTCTTCTCACCATGACCAAGCAAGTCAACGCCGTGTCCTCTGCCTGCTTCCTCACCCTCCGCATGCTCCGCAAGATCTTCAGCTGGATCCTCGCCGACACCAGAAAAACCGTGACCCACGCCCTTGTCACGAGCCGCCTGGACTACGGCAACACCCTCTATGCCGGGACCACAGCCAAACTCCAAAACCGCCTGCAACGCATTCAAAACGCCTCGGCCCGCCTCATCCTCGACATACCCCGCAGCAGCCACATCTCCGCACACCTGAGACACCTGCATTGGCTCCCAGTCAGCAAAAGGATCACCTTCCAACTTCTCACCCACACACACAAAGCCCTCCACGACAAGGGACCGGAATACCTCAACAGACGCCTCAGCTTCTACGTCCCCACCCGCCTCCTCCGCTCCTCTGGCCTCGCACTCGCTGCTGTCCCTCGCATCCGCCGCTCCACGGCGGGTGGGAGATCTTTCTCCTTCCTGGCGGCCAAGACCTGGAACTCCCTTCCCACCAGCCTCAGGACCACCCAGGACCACTCTGCTTTCCGGAGACTCCTAAAGACCTGGCTGTTCGAGCAGCGATAACCCCCCCTTTTTTCCCCTAGCGCCTTGAGACCCGCACGGGTGAGTAGCGCGCTTTATAAATGTTAATGATTTGATTTGATTTGAGTATTTAATTTATTAAGGCACCTCCCAGGGTTCAAACATGACTATACAAAATTAGTAATGTGAGCATTTAATTTGAATGCAGCAAAACAAGTGCAGCTACTAAAATAATCAGAGCAGCTAAATACTATATATATATATATATATATATATACATGCACACAGTAAAGCTAGATATTTAAGAATTAAAAATTCATCACCACAGGGATCGAATCCAACATCATCCTTGTCTTTTCCCACGTCAAGCTGCGGAACCCTGGACAGCTGAGACAGGAGAAATTCTCCCCAATGGGCTTGTTCTGAGCAATGCATCGACTCTCTGAAATGAGTTCCTTCTGCCTCAGGGCCAAGTTTCCCCATCTTATATACTTTAAGCAAACTTAAGAGGAAGGTTCTGGTAATCTCCCTCCCTTTGAGTAAGTTGTGAAATTGAAGCGCTGGCTGTACTTGGTGAAAACACATGCAAAGGATTGGCCAGATCTCATGGTGTATTTCCAAGAGAGAAGCGTACCCTTCTCTGCTATAAACATTCTCATCCTTGTACAATCTCAGCAGCATTGCATCCCCCATGTTATGTTCCTGTCCCTGGTCAGAAAAGTGAAAACACATTAACAAGCTGTGTGTGGAAAAATACCTGTGCCACTGATGTGTTGGCATTGGAGGCTAGGCTAAGCACAAAGTGGTGTCAGTGTTCAAGATGGACATGGTTGTTAAATACAGATAACATCACAGTGAGCAAATGGTGGAAAGGAGATATCCATGCCTTGTGCCCACTTTATCATTATTAAGTCTGATATTAGTCCATCTAAGGTACAGCAATATATCATAGGAATGTTTTCCGTAGCCCCATATGGTTTAGAATCTCCTACACAAAAGGTCACTCCAGGGATTTGGGCCTTTTCAGCATCCAAAATGCTGCTGTTGGGAGAGTCGGGTCAATGTGATCTAGTATTGCCTTAGTGTCCGGGAATTATACAGTATGGATTTTCCTGGAACACATTTGTTCAGGTAGGACCAACAGTGGCATGAGGGAGTACAATTTTCTCACAAGCAATTCAGCCAGTATTTTGTTGTCTAGATTTAACTATGAAACGGGCCTAGATGATGAGTATTGTTTAGTTGGCTCGCCAGATTTGAGAGCAACCATGATGACTGCTAGTGCATGCACTCACTGGCTCGACCCTAAAAATGGAGTGACAATAAGGGCATGGGGAGGCATGAGACAAAGAAGAAAGGGCGCATAGATGATGGAAGTGTATCTCTATGCATTGGTCCCTCGCATATACTTATAAATGAGGTGCTAGCAGATCACACAACTTTGTGTATCACTAGCTTCATCAAGGGGCTTTGACAATGTCCAAAGATTTGATTGCTTGTTTGATACATTCCTCCTTAATGGGGAGTTTAATTCGCTGCATAGTAGCTGTAGCTCTGGTCTTATGTAAGTTTGAGCAATGAGTGTGTGAGCAAAGTATGGGATTTAGTAGGATTGCATGTGATTTTCTTGTTTGGGGTCTCAATATGAGTGATCATTAGCAAACAAATATTTCAGCCTGCAACCTTCCCTAAATGTTCTTGCTTTATGTAATATCCCCAATAAAAATAAGTTCTTGATCTGCAGGTTCCCTGGATAGTATTGCTTGATTTGGACACTGCTTGATTTGATCGCAGGATGGTTTATTTTTTCACTGTCCGAGTCAATCTATCCTTGAGTTTGTTGAGTCAATCTCAAATGGAGTAGTGCATGCTAGCTTTTTTTCAAAATGCAGCCCCCCCCATGTATATAGGTTTAAACACCTCCTACATAGTAGCTGTACTTTCTATGGATCTGATACTTATTTGGAATTATTTGATGATAACATTATGAAGTTTAGTGGGCACATAAGGTATCCTGTAATTCTTCTGATTGAAAGTGTCATGCCAGTTTCCCTGATCTCTGGGTGATCGGGAATAGTCTGATAATGTTCAGGGGAGTAGAGTGTTGTTGACAACCCAGGGGGACAAACTGTTATGTATCAACCATCACTTCTATATACGAGCTGGAGATGTGTAGCAATAAATAGAAAGTGTGTTATTTGTTTGTTGGGTGGTGGGCACACCAAATACCAATGCATCCTTCCTATGCATTGTTTGTTTAATTTATGTTGTGGCTTGTGCTAATGATCAAATGATCAAGTATGGTGTGCAGAATGGTCTTAAATAAAATCTCCTTTCCAATATCATATTTGATGTATGGTATACATCACGTTTGGCATGAATTTCAACAAACAATTCCAACAAACCGCTATCGGACATATATATTCAATAGTAGCAGTTGTTTTGTTTTCACTCTGCCGACCACAATAACACAGAGGTCATTTTCATCAGGTGTCACTACAAGTGAGTTGAAATTAAGGGAAATGCATATTAGAATTATATCGCCTCTAGATCCATTGTTGTAGGAGGTGAAGAACCTGTGTTGTTCCTATTTGAGAACAAATGCTGCTTGAGTGTTTTTTTAATCCTGGTGAGTTTCTTGCACCATTGCAATATCTAGTTTATGGTGATCTGGATACGTAAGGAGCTGAATTAATTTTTTAATGTTATTTAGTCCCTGCAATTCCATCTCACTGGGTTAACATCATAGCATAAAATGGTGATCTTTTTGTGTCTCTCGGCTGAGTTCTGGATTGAGGATTGCCTATACTAATGTGGGGACATCATCTCAACAAAGCAGCATGTGTGAGTTGGGTATGCCTGCTATTCCAGTGGTATTCGGTGAAAGAATTAATTCACCCGTGAAAGAATTAATTACCCTCCACCCCCCGATATTACAATTTACAACCTACCAATTTTAAAAGGAGCTGGACACGACACGCTTAACAAATAACAGCACCATGCTGTGTCATCAGGGGCAGGGAGCCAGGTTGGCACAGCCAGCACTGGGAGTGGGGCCTCAAAAGCCTAAAAAAGACAGAGTTGTTGTGTACGGCAGTCCACTTATTGCATTTATCGGGTTATCACATATGTTTGGGAACGAATGCTGCAGAGGCAGTTAATGGCTATATATGGTAGCGTTAGTGCATTGCCATAAGGCCATAAATTATAAACAGGAGTATACAACTGCACATTAATCATTGTTGTTAGGCAAGCAAAAGCATAATGTTTTAAGGTATTGTAGTTCAAAGCATAAACCCACGAATTATAAAGTCTGAGTTGACCTGCTGGGATTTGACCCTTAGGCTATGTGGACAAACGAAGGTTTCTAGGTTGGATGCATTAGTTCACCGAGCTATCGGTCCATTAAACATTGTTAGTAGGTAGGAAAATGCAGAATATTTTGAATGTGAGGTCATTGATCGCAGTTGGAGGCACCAACATTTGCCAGTTGTGTCTATTAGTCTCCAAGCGGGGGAGGTGGACTTCTGGCCTTCGTAATTATGTCAGTAACTTCTGTGCTGTGTTGGCAAGTAGCAAGAAAGTAAGAAATGATTTTGTTTTCAGAATATTCAATGCTCCGAAAAGAAAGACACATCATTGCATACTTAATGTCGAGCAATCACTACTTGCTTTTTGCTTACTTATATAGTTTTCTGGCTTCTTACAGTTTTTGTAAAGTTTTGGTAAGAGAAAGAAGATAACGTGTCATGCTGGATTTTTTCTTGAGCCCTGGCCAGGCACAGAACAGAGTCTATGTCCTCATAATTTAAAACCTTGACAATGATTCGCTTTGGGCTGTGTTATTCTGGAGAAGGCTTAGGGGCTGACGACTGATGTGCGCATTCAAATATGAATTCTTGAGAATAACACCCTGATGAACTCAGAGCAAAACATAGGCCCTCATTCCGACCCTGGCGGTCAAAGTCCGCCAGGGCCGGGGGCAAAGGAAGCACCGCCAACAGGCTGGTGGTGCTTCAGTGCCCATTCCGACCATGGCTGTAAAGCCGCGGTCGGAAAACCGGGTCCGGCGGTTTCCCGCCGGATTAGCCCCGGCTGGGAGAATCCTCGATGGCGGCGCTGCAAGCAGCGCCGCCATGGGGATTCCGACCCCCTTCCCGCCAGCCTGTTTCTGTCGGTTTTCACCGCCAGAAACAGGATGGCGGGAACGGGTGTCCTGGGGCCCCTGGGGGCCCCTGCACTGCCCATGCCACTGGCATGGGCAGTGCAGGGGCCCCCTAACAGGGCTCCATTAAGCTTTTCACTGTCTGCCTAGCAGACAGTGAAAAGCGCGACGGGTGCTACTGCACCCGTCGCACACCTGCAACACCGCCGGCTCCATTCGGAGCCGGCTTCTGTGTTGCAGGCCCTTTCCCGCTGGGCCGGTGGGCACTCCCTTGGCGGGTGCCCGCCGGCCCAGCGGGAAAGTCAGAATGGCCCCCGCGGTCTTTTGACCGCAGAGCGGCCAATTGGCGGTGTAAGTTTGGCGGGCGGCAATAGCCGCCCGACAAACTTGGAATGACCCCCATAGTGTTTAAAAAGAAGGGGGTTGTGAGCACACTGCCTCACATCCCAGCACAGTTTGCCCCTTTGCATCCTGATAAATGCAGTTATCAATTAGCAGTTACTTCAAAATGAGCTGTAGTTTTCAACCAAAGTTGGTGCAGACATTGCTGTATATCTCTAGACACGTTTCAGGGTTTATCCCTTCATCAGTAGAGAACAGAAGTAGTAGAGAGCAATGGAAATTCATCTGGGGTTGCTGGAAATGCTGCCAAATTCCTCTCAGGCTATAGTACCACTCACAGGTACACAGGTGCACCTCCAAAGCTCGTCAGCTTGCTGGCTCAAGGGAGCCTTTTATAAAGAATGTGGGGAGCATGGACAACAGTTAGGGGTCGCCAGGGGTCGCAGCTGCCACCCCTGGCTTGCCTCTTGCGACCCCTGGCACTGTCTTTGCAACCCCTGGGCTTCAAAGGTGACAAAAGCAGTGCCAGAAACACAGTGGCAGCACATCCTTATGGATGTTGGCTGCGGCTCCATTCTCTAATTTTTTATTACATTGATAGTGAATAATGTGTAATTATTCCCTACTAGTGTAATAAAAAATGGAGTACAATTAGCTGGATTAGCCTCTCCCGCACAGTTGAGGTAAGCAAAAAAAATGCTTTTAAATGTATGTTGTGTGCGTGCTTGAGGGTGAGTGTGTTTAGATAATAGAGTGTGTGTGTGTAAGTGTGAATGTGTGTATGTGTAAGCATTTGTGTGTGAGTGGAATTGAAGGTCAAAATGGGTGTGTGACATCACTTCCGCTACTCCTAGCATTTCGGTGAATTGACATTCATGTGGGGGAAGGGGAGAAAGTTGGGAGCACACTGCCAAGAGGTTTACGTTTGACAATTTGATTTTATTGTCTAATGTCTGCAGGTCTCATCAGTAGAGGCAACTGACACCCAATAATGAAAAAATAACTTCTGATTATTATCTAAAAAAAATCCCTTTGGCACATAAATGGTGAAAAACAATTCACTCACTTGATTCTGTGGTAGGAATGAGAATGGCAGGAAAAGGTGCCATTAATTCCGGCCAGTGAAAGCGTTTCATACCAGATGTGAATGGAATTCTTACCTTAAATAGAAATAGATGGGTAGAATAATCTCAGATATGAGTCTGACAAGTCAGATGTATCCTTGCTACAAGTAATTTCAATAAATGAGATCCTCATTTTATGCCCAGCATAGCCAATAATGATGGTGGTGTGAACAGAAGTCTCCGTTTGGCTTACTCATACATTCCAATTATTTCATTTTCCTGACAAATGCAAGTAACTGAAACTTAAAGAATATTAAGACATCTCTCTTTTCAGATTCTTAAAAATTAGCTCAGCACAACAGCTAGTGGTCCTGATGCTTATTACAGCGCTTGACAGGTAACTGCGTGCACTAAAAAATTAACAGCAAGAAATTACAAGCTTTGGTAAAGCCGATAGGTCTCACCTATATAAGAACTAGTGGCTTTGGCAATGTGTATTGCCATGTTGTAAGCCAGTATGGCCTCTGTTCAGCATGGCTAAAAGTTAGTGGAATGGAATGTCAGAGTGGAGTGGGGGAGTAGAGTGTCGTAGAGTGGGGTGAGTAGGATTGAACTGGAGTGGGGTGGATTTGATTCACTGGATTGGAGTGGGGTGGGTTGGACTGGAATGGGGTAGATAAGATTGGAGTTTGGTGGGTGAATTGGAGTGGATTGGATGTGGGTAGATTGGATTGGATTGGAGTGGGTGGGGTGGATAGATTGCTGCAGGTGGGCTGGATCGATTGGAGTGGGTGGATTGGATTGGGATAGAGTGGATGGATTGAAGTAGACTGTGGTGGACTGGAGTGTGTGGGGTAGATTAGAATGCGATGGCTTGGACTGGAGTGAGTAGAATGAAACCGGTTGATGTGAATGGGATTGGGGGATGGATTTGAGTGTGGTGAATTAGATTGGATTTGGGGTGGTTTGGATTGGAGTGATATAGGTGGGATGGGTGGATTCGGTCAGAATGGGGTACATTGGATTGGAGTGGAGTGGATTAGATTGACTGGAGTGGGGTGGATTGAATTTGCTGGTTTGGAGTGGGCTGGATTGGACTGTAGTGGGGTGGATATGATTTGGGTAGATGGATTGGAGTGGATTGAAGTGAAGTGTGTTTGATTGGAGTGGGTTGGATTGCAGTAGGGTGGGTTGGATTGGAGTAAGGTAAGTTGAATTGGAGTAGGGTGGCTTTGAATTGTAGTAGGGTGGGTTGGATTGGGGTGCAATGCTTTGGAGTGTGGTGGGATGGATTGAAAAGTGGGGTGGGGTGGACTGAAGTGGGGTGGATCAGACTGGAGTAGGGTGGATTGGACTGGAGTGGGGTGAATTGGACTGGAGTGGGGTAGATTGGACTGGGATGCTTTGGGGTTGATTGGATTGGAGTGGGTTGGAATGGATGGGTGTGTGGTGGATTGTGGTGGATTGGAGTGGGGTGAATTGGGTTTGAGTATGATGGATTGGATTGGATTGGGGTGAGGTGAGGTGGATTGGATTGGAGTGAGGCAGATTAGTTTGAATTGGAGTGGGTTGTTTGGAATTGGAGTGAGGCAGGATGGAGTGGGGCAGGTTGTTTTGAACTAAAGTAAAGGCAGATGGGAGTAGGGCAGACTGAAATGGATTGGTCAGGTTGTTTTGGATTGGATTGGGCAGATTGTTTTGGACTGGAGTTGAGTGTGGAAGAATGTTTTCGATTGGAGTGGGGCAGATTGTTTTAGGATTGGAATGGGGAAGATTGGATTGGGGCAGATTGGAGTAGGACAGATTGCGATGGATTGGAGTGGGCAGACTGTTTTGGATTGAAGTTGGGCACATTGGATTGGGTTTGTGTGGGGTGGATTAGATGGGAGTGGAGTGGGTTGGATGGGAGTGGGATGGATTGGAGTAGGGTATATTGGGATGGAGTGGGTGGATTGGATTTAGGTGAGGTGGATTGGATTGGAGTGGGGCCTATTGTTTTGGATTGAAAGTGGGCAGATTGGAGTGAGGTGGACTGGAGTGGGGCAGATTGTTTTGTATTGTAGTGGGGAGATTGTTTTGTATTGGAGTGGGACAGATTGTTTTGTATTGGAGTGGGGCAGATTGTAGTGGGGTAGATGGGAGTTGAGTATATTGGTTTGGATTGTAGTGGGGCAGATTGTTTTGGATTTTAGAGAGGCAGATTGTTTTGAATTCGGAAGGGAACAAATTGTTTTGGAGTGCTGCAGATTGTTTTGTATTGGAGTTGGGCAGATTGGAGTGAGGCAGATTAGATTGAAGTGGGTTGGGAGGACTGAAGTAGGGTTGGTTGCACTGGATTGGGGTGAGTAGTTTGGGCTGGAGTGGTGTGGGGTGGAGTGGTGTGGTGTAAAGTGGGGTGGATTGAAGTGCACTCCACGATTATTAGTTGAAGTATCATTTCGTAACTTAGAATAAAGAAACAATGTTGAATTGCAATATTTCAAACAAGATAATCTTTTGAGAAGAATCACTCATGAGCAAAAACAAAATAAAACATGATTAGAAAGTGAAAAGATGACTTGGCAACCTTGGCAAAATAAAAGAAAGTTAGCTATAAAAAAGAAAACTTTGCAGTTTTGTTTGTCCTGCTGTGCACGTTTTTGACAGCCACACACCTTCTGTTGGCAGGGCACCATAAGTTAAAAAGAACAAAATAGTACCTTGATCATGTCGGGATCAGCGGATGGGCACTAATTAAGTTTAATCAGTCAGTGCTTGCTCCCTTACCCTCAGTGAGGAATGGAAATGATGCCAGGCTTGAAGTGGACTAATTTACAAGGCTGTAAAAAAGAGTGCTATGCAAGCCAACAAATGGTGAGCGACAGGCAGGCTCTGAGCCCTTTACTGTACACAATAGAGTCTTGCAAGTGAAGCACATGCGCTAGCAAATGCACTCACAGGCTCAACCCTAAAAATGGAATGACAGTAAGGGCACAGGGAAGCATGAGACAGAGAATAAAGGGCACAGGGTCCATTGAGATGAGGCAAACTAATTCAGTAACAAAGTAAGTACATTTTAAAGATAAACAAACAAAATAGGAGACATAACCACAACTTTTTCACACTTCTTCTAGTGAGTTATGCTCTATTAGCAAGGGGTGTTAGGACTCAGACAAATCTGTCATAGATCTCTTATCTTTAGGAAATGATATGACGGAACCCTGCCCTTGTACCCCAAAATCAGTAAACACACACAATGATTGGTATTTCGCTATGTACAATTATTCATTATGCATTCTGTGTATGAAAATCATGTGAATCAGAATGATGATATGCAAATCAGAGTGAATGCTAGAAAACCTGCTATCATATTTTCATCACACATCCCTAGTCTAGTCCCCTACCCTAAGTGTGGAATGTTTCAACGATTAAACATATATGGCTGTATTAGTTTACCAAACCTTAATTATGTAAAGCTATACATAGTTTTTCTTTGAACCGTGTTGTTAGAAATGGGGTCTCTAGTTGGCAGTCAGTTTACACCCTGTCCAAGTAGGTACCCTCACTCTCGTCAGGGTAAGGGAGATACACAACTCAGACAACCCCTGCTCACCCCCTTGGTAGCTTGGCACAAACAGCCAGGCTTACCCCAGTAGCAATGTGTAAAATATTTGTACAAACATGCACAGTAACACAGTGAAAACACCACAAAAGGTCTCCACACCACTTTGGAAAAATAGCCAATATTTATCTTAAGCAAACAAGGGCAAAACACCAAAAATTCAACATACACAAGCAAAGATATGAATTTTTAAAGTAAAAAAGAGTTTTAATCCATTGTATTCAATGGATGCGTTGTTCTAGCACAAAGTACGTGGTATGCATCAACAATAATGCTGCACGGGTGAGCGTGTGACGGAAAAGTAAGTGATGCATCCATTCCTTACTCGCAAGTGAGGCTGTGTGTCGATTCTTTCTCCGCCGGGCAAGCAATGCATCGATACTTGCAAGGAAGGGATGTGTTGATTTTTGGACAAGCAGCCTCAGGTCCGTGCAGTGATGTTGAAGACTTTGATGCCCAGGATCGATGCATGGAAAATTCCGAAGTGCTCTGCGAAGGGTCCATGTTGAGAACAGGCGCTGCGTGGACTCTCCAGCCGCGAGGCAGGTGCTGCATTGCATTTTCAGCCATGGGACAGGCCCTGCAGAATTTTTTTTGATGCACACACAGTGCATGGATTTTCTCCCGCAGGTTACCAGCTTTGACTTCTACGGTCCTAGTGACTGGATTTGGCACCACATAGCAAGACAGGACTCTCAGCAGAATAGCCCAGGCACTGGCAGATGAAGTCTTTGATGTCCCTGGGACTTCAGAACTGGGGGTCGGAATTTATGTACGAGCAGAATAAACACATCAAAACCTTGTATCTTGTGAAGGTTATTACACTGTAATTTTAAATTGTGAGTTTCTAGACCCCAAACTCCAGATCTCTATCTGCTCCCAATGGGAAATTACACTTAAAAGATACTTAAAGGCTATCCCCTCGTTAACCTACAGGAGAGCTAGGCCTTGCAATAGTGAAAACTGAATTTGGCAGTATTTCACTACCAAGACATATGAAACCCACAAGCACATCGCCTACCTTTTAAATGTACTGCGCCCTGCCCATGGGGCTACCTGGGGCCTACCTTAGGGGTGACATAGATGCAGTAAAAGGGAAGGCTTGGGCCTGGCAAGTGGGTACACTTGTCCGGTCGAATTGGCAGTGCAAATCTGCACACACAGACACTGCAATGGCAGGTCTGAGATGTTTACAGGGTTACTCATCTGGGTGGCACAATCAGTGCTGCAGGCCCACTGGTAACATTTGATTTACAGGCCCTGGGCACACATTGTGCTCTATACTGGGGACTTACTAGTAAATCAGATGGGGCAATCATGGATAAACCAATCACCAATACAATTTAGACAGCGAGCATATGCACTTTAGCACTGGTGCCCAGAGTCCTAAATCCAACAAAAACAGGTCAGAAAAAGTAGGGGGAAAAGGCAAAACGTTTGTGGCTGTCCCTGCAAAAATAGCCAGGTCCAGCACTTGTGTTGTCACTGGCTCCGAATTCACACCTTCAACAGTCCTTCTAATCAACCAGTTATGCTCTTGTTTTGCCACAAAAATGGGCAAACGGTGCCTCGTTGCAGTAGCTCACGGAAGCAAAAACGGCAACTGCTACTTTTCCCTTCTATCCGAAGCCGATCATTAACATGATTGTTTTTCATTGCAGTTCCAACACGTGTACCAGAGAAATGGAAAGTTTCTCTTCCCTGTCTCGTTACTTTGAGCAGCATTGGAAAACATGGAGTTTCTAAGCAGGAAAAATGTCAATCGAGCACACGCTGTTAACATTTGCATTCAAACAGACAGTCTGTTTTTCTAGGCCCCATGCCTTTTACTCACACTTCTCAATAATGTATTTATTCATGTGCACAAGCAATGAGGCCTGTCTTGCCTTTCACGTACAATTATCATAATAAAAAAGCTTTGCTGCAGGTGACAACCTTCTAGCTACAAAATGACCCATGTTGGCCACTAGACAAACACAGGTCTGGGTGGCAAATATTCATCCGGAATCTCTGACCGTTCACACTCCAAGAACCAAGGTTACGATCAGAGAGTAGCATTTTTTTAACATCTTCATTAATGCTTCTACAAACATGCTATGGTATGTTAATGACATTTACAGAGTGCTGCACTCACACATAAGGGTATCTTAGCACTATGGGAAAGATGCGAGAATAAGTTAACATATACTGAAGCAATACTATAGTCTTACACTTTTTGCAACAAGTCAAATCTTGAGGGCTCTCCTAAATGCGTAGTGGTGTGTGATTGAGCACTAAGGGGACAAAAGTTAATTCTAATGTTTAGGTGTGAAGTAGGTAAAAGAGTGACCACCAACATTTAGAAGGTGAATCTTAGGTATCTTAATAGGAGGAAGTGATACAGATCTCAGAGTGCATGTTGACTGGTGGCGAGCCACCTTTTTGCAAATGTAAATAGGACCAAAGTTATAAACTGCATGCTGAGTCAGACGGAATGTTTTGGAATAAAATGATTTGACAATGGATCGCCAGGTTAAGTTGACACTGAAAAGGAAGACGTGAGAGTTTCAAGGGAGCCTGAAAATCATGTGAACTGCCATATTTTGGATGCGCTGAAGATGATCTAGAAATCAATAGAGTGAATTGCCACAGTCCAGTCTGAATATATAATTAGAGCCTGAATTATAGTATATTTGTGATATCCGGTAGCAGTGGACACATTTTGTGAAGCGACGCAAATGAAGAAAGTGTGAGGCTGACAATTTGCTGATTTGTGTAGATTGTGAGCAATTTCGATTAAACCGAAAACCTAAAATTCATACTTCATCATTTATGGCCAGATGTAGTAAGCGTTTTGCATGGCTCAAACTGCGAAAATCGCAGTTTGCCCCATGCAAAACGCGCATCGCGATGCACATTCCCATTTTGCGAGTCGGTACCGACTCGCAAAATGGGAATGCGACTCGCAAATAGGAAGGGGTGTTCCCTTCCTATTTGCGACTCGCACCGCGATGCAGAATTGCTTTGCGACCGCGAACGCGGTCGCAAAGCAATTTGCAGTTACCACTAGTGTCACACTGATGGTAACCCATTTGCAAAAGGGAAGGGGTCCCCATGGGACCACTTCCCCTTTGTGAATGTCGCCGTTAATGTTTTTTCAGAGCAGGCAGTGGTCCAATGGACCACTGCCTACTCTGAAAAACCCAAACCAAATGGTTTTGTTACTTTTTTGTATTGCAACTCGTTTTCCTTTAAGGAAAACGGTCTGCAATACAAAAAAAAAACTGCTTTATTTAAAAAGCAGTCACAGACATGGAGGTCTGCTGTCTCCAGCAGGCCACCATCCCTGTGAGTGCAGGGAATCTCAATGGGGTCGCAAAATGCGACCCACCTCATTAATATTAATGAGGTAGGTCTTTGCGACCCCATTGAGATTCGCAGACGGTGTCTGAGACACCGTTCTGCATCCGATTTTGCGATTCGGAAATTGTGAGTCGCACCGACTCTCAATTTCCGATTCACAAAATCGGAATTTGCTACATCTGGCCCTTAGTGTGGGGGAGGAGTACAGAGCAGACACCATTTCGATAACTAAGAGGCTCCCTTTCTCAGTAGATGGATATCTGTCTTGTATGAGTTAATTTAAAGAAAGATGTTGCTCATCTCTTTAATTGCTTCTAGCAACGGGTGTTGGAAATTCGAGTGAGCATTATCCCGGATATTCACGAAGATTTAAGAAATTTTGAGTATTGTCAGCATAGCTTATAAACGAAAGGCCTGCAAACAAATGAGCTTAGCAATAGGATGAACATATATACATTAAAAGAGTTAGAGATAAAGAAGAGCCCTGTGGAGTTGCTTGTTAAAGCATCTAGAATTAGGACTGCAAGGGACAAAGAAAGACTATTTCAGCTTTGTCTGTAAGAAAGGAAACAATCCAGTCATACGTTTTGCCTTGTGTACCACACTAGCGGCTCGCGCATGGGGCGGTGCGGCATGGGGGAAGGCGGAGAATAAACCATTTTTTTTAAAAACAACCACTTACCTTCCCTCGCTGCCGCGTCATGCTGCTCCTCTGTTGCAGGCATGGGATCCCAGCCTACCCTGCAGCCAATCCTGACGCTGCTCAGAGCTGCTGCTGGTGGGGGGGTGCGACACTCCTCCGCCCTAACGGAGAAGCCGCCCCTGGTGTACCAGCTTCAGAGAAATATACCAGAAGGATTTTATGTGAAACAGTATCATACGCCACTGATGAATCAAGTAGAACCAGGGCTACAGAATGACTCTGGGGGTCATTCTGACCCCGGCGGGCGGCTCCCGCCGCCCGCCTGGAGGGAACCGCCAGAATACCGCTGCGCGATCAAAAGACCGCCGCGGGTATTCTGGGTTTCCCACTGGGCTGGCGGGCGACCGCCAAAAGGCCGCCCGCCAGCCCAGTGGGAAACACCCCTCCATGAGGATGCCGGCTCCGAATGGAGCCGGCGGAGTGGAGGATGTGCGACGGGTGCAGTTGCACCCGTCGCGAATTTCAGTGTCTGCTAAGCAGACACTGAAATTCAGGGTGGGGCCCTTTTACGGGGGCCCCTGCAGTGCCCATGCCATTGGCATGGGCACTGCAGGGGCCCCCAGGGGCCCCACGACACCCCATACCGCCATCCTGTTCCTGGCGGCAGAACCGCCAGGAACAGGATGGCGGTATGGGGTGTCAGAATCCCCATGGCGGCGCAGCTTGGAGGATTCAGCAGGGCAGCGGAAAACCGGCGGGAGACCGCCGGTTTTCCTGTTCTGACCGCAGCCATACCGCCGCGGTCAGAATGTCCTGCGGAGCACCGCCAGCCTGTTGGCGGTGCTCCCGGCGACCCTGGCCCCGGCGGTCCTTGACCGCCGGGGTCAGAATCACCCCCTCTGTCTACTTGAAAACAGATAAAATCCAAGATGGTTAATAAGGCTGTATTAGTGCTATAACAGGCACAAAAACCATATTGCGCTGGGTTCAGAATACTGTTACTCTCGAGAAAAAAGGTGAATTGTACAATAACTAAACTTTTCGAGTAACTTAATTGGGAAAGGAAGCAGCTTAAAGTTGCTGAAGATGCAAGTATTGGCCCAGGGTTTTAAAAAAAGGGAGAACCACAGATTCTTTAGGCCTAGGAACTGACCGTCATCCAAAAAACAGTTGCAAAGACTGATTAGGTGAGGTGTAAATGTTTTAAAATCCAGATGACAGAAATCACCATGGCAGTAGTCCTGGTGAGCCAGATTTCACAGGTAGAACAAAGTGTTTGAAATTGTTCAGTACCAAGCAGTACCAGGGGTGGAAACTCTGGGTGGTCCTCATGAAAATTAGTTTCTATTGATGGGCTAGATACAGAATTGGTAGCTATTCCTAGCAATGAGGTAGGGTCAGAATTAGCAGACTTGGGGGGCGTGGCTGGAGGTCACGCAAGATGGCCGCTGCTCTTTAGAGCTCTGTGAGGCTTCAGCTCTTCCTGGAAAGAAGGAGATGTTTTCACATCAAAATTATTAATTTCTACAGCATTTTTGAGCACCGCACTGCAGCTGCATAAATATGCCTTTATCTTACAGAGACATCAAGTTTTGAAGTCATTTCAGAGACTTCATGTGAGTGCCTGAGGTAATTATTTATCTGTGTCATCATTTGTTTCACTCCGGATGTGATTCTACAAATCTAGTTTCCTCTGCAATGGAATATTTATTACCATCTGACAGCCAGCTGAACTTTTGACCTCTCTCTTCAAACACATTTAGCTGAGTTTTTCAACTTTCAGTATTCACTGAATTCTTTGAAATTGCTCTTCATAACATGGTAAATGCTTTCCTTTGACAGAGGGGATTTTGTTCCTTTTCAGAAGATTCCCTTAAAACTAGTCACCAATTGTTTGACTATGTGCAGTAAAGTGCTTTGCTCTTGTGGTATTCTGTCATGCCTGTTATGAGAGAATAATTTAGGATTTTCTATTTATATATTTTTTATTATATTTTGCTATGTTGTTGGAAACTTCTGGCAGCAGCTTCTCATTGTAATATAATTTCATCAACACCTCACATTGCTGGCTTCCTATTAACAAATTGCTGCTGGCTTTTATGGGGAGACCACATAATTCTCAGAGTTGCCAGTCATCATCTTTCTCCAAGTCTAATAATCGTCTTCGAGTGGTGCGCACACATATAACTAAATCTTCTCTACCATCAACTTTAACAATGGATAGTGCTGCAGTCTTTTTAAAGGGTGGCGCCTCTTCATCTCATGCTGCTGGCGCAGTTGCGAAAAAAACATCTAACACCTCCTCCATCAAGCGCCCAAAAAAAGACCTTGATTCTCCCTCAAAATCACCTACACATCTTACTCTAGATGATGTAATGGAGGAATTGCGTGCACTAAAGCCCTTTATGATGGACACTAATGCCTCTTTGCAACGTATTGAGGAGCAATGGTCCCAACACGAACAACGAATTTGTACTCTGGAACAGAGAGTCAGTAGCCTTGAAGGTTGTAACACTGTCAATCCTCAGATCTCTAAAGACATAGCTCAACTTAAAAGGCATACTGAAAGCTTAGAAAACAGAAATAGGAGAAATAATCTTCACCTTTTTGGGATTCCAGAAGGTTCTGAAGGCTCTAACATGATTGCATTCCTTCAAAAAGCAATACCTTCAATTCTTCGCTTGCCTCCTACCTCTCCCCTCTCTAACCAACGGGCACATCGTTTAGGTCCACAGACTTCAACTGGCCCACATGCACATCCTAGAGGAATTATTATTCTCTTTCTCCAGTTTACTGACTTGATGCAAATACTCTCGGAAGCCAAAAAGATGGGCTCTTTGCTATGGTCAGGTCATAAAGTATTTTTCACACAAGACTTCTCTCCTGCTACAGCTGCACGTCGCAAACAGTTTTTGGACTTACGTCCACAACTCAAATCCTTGAATATTCGATATGGTCTTCTTCACCCATGCCTTTTCAAAATTACATTCAAGGACAAATCTTACTCGTTTGAGGAACCTTCAGCACTACAAACGTTTATTAACCAACACAAAACAGAAGCAATGGAACTAGGAGCATCTGCAATTACTTGAAGATATAATTTAATTTGTCTTTAATGTCCTTCTTTTTTTATTTCTGGACAGTTTTATAGTAACGGTTATGTTTAATATTTATATCCATGGTTTTCCATCTCTGCATCTTCTTATTTTCATATATATATATATATATATATATATATATATATATATATATATATATTTTTTTTTTTTTAGATAGTGTTCTTTGTGCAATCCTCATGTTCCTTTCCCAACCGTATCCCTTTCTCACCATCCAAACTGTTCTCCTACACGTTCCACTGTTAAGCTTTGATTTTTATTGTTTTTCATGTCACAGTCCTTTACTGTAGTTATTACGTTATTTGGTCTCCTGAATGGTACATTTTTCGTTTGTATGTTTTTTTTTTCTTCCATGAAACTCGCCTTCATATGTTTTAATATCTAATATAACTTTTCTTGTGCTGAAGCCACTCTTGCTTGTCTTTTCAGGTTTTCTGCTGTCCCTCTACCTTTCGGGGTATTCACTTTCTATCTTGTTTTTTTTAGCTTTCGTGGACTTTAGTCCCTGTATTGCCACATCCATGTATATACAACTTCTGGAGGTCATCTTCCTCCTTTTCTTTTTCTTTACTATCTTGTTTCTTCCTCATTTCTTTGCTTTTGCAAAATTGATATGCCTAGTTTTTTCATTGTTACAGCAGTTGTTTATTAATACTTCTTGTTATGCAACGTAGAACTGTTACTTGGAATGTTAAGGGGCTTAAACACCCCATTAAATGTCAGCGTGTCTTATCTCACCTAGCTCGTTTGAAATGCCACATTGCTTTGTTGCAAGAGACTCACCTCAACAACTCTGAGGCAATTAAGATTAAAAAACAATGGTTGGGGGACATTTTCTACTCCCCTTCCATCACAAACAAAAATGGGGTAATTATACTCTGTCATAAATCTCTCAAACCTACCATAATTTCACAGCATCAAGATACAGAAGGCCGCTGGGTACTTGTTACATTTACAATTGACAATATATCTCTTACTATCCTTAATATATACGGCCCCACACATCCAGATCCAAATTTTTGGAAGAATCTTTCACATATTGTCTTTGAACATTCCTCAAACAATTTACTAATAGGTGGTGACTGCAACCAAATTCTCAATCCATTTTTGGACAGACATTTCCAAGTCACGTTTCATTCCACATGCCTCCCACAAAGCTTTTAAAAACTTTATTTTACACCATTCTCTCTCTGATTCCTGGAGACTATGCAATCCCGACCTCTTGGAATACTCTTTTTATTCTCCTACCCACCATTCCTATTCCAGGCTTGATTATATCTTTCTGAGTAAAGGTTTATTGCAACATATGGTCAACTCTGAAATCGGTGCTATTTTGATCTCAGATCACGCACCTGTGATTACCGACCTTGATCTTTTTCTTAATGGTTCTAAAACATCTTCATGGAGGTTTAATAACTCTCTACTTTCAGATGCTACTTTTATCGCTTCCTACAGTAGGTTTATAGAATACTTTCACATCAATGATAGTGATCAACTATCATTTAATTTGTGTGGGATGCATTCAAAGCAGTCTCTAGGGGTTTCATCATAAGTTACGTTCACTCAAAAAAAAAGTCTGCTCAACAAAAATCGACTTCTTCCTTGAAAATATAAAGTCCCTAGAACATGAGTACTATACTCACAAAACTAGTAAATCACACCTTGAAGCACTAGTCTCAGCTAAAATGGAGTTTAACCAATATACCACTGAACAAGCATGCAGCACCCTCCTGAAATTAAATGCCAGATATTATGGTGGTAACATTAAAGCTGGTTCTCTTCTAGCTCGATATTTGAAACAAAGAAAAGAAAAAAACAACTATTAAATCTATCACAGATAACAATGGTGTTAAAAACTTTAGAGATAAAGATATAGCATTGTGTTTCGCTTCTTACTATAAGGAGCTGTACACTCCAGAACACATACCAACAGTTGAATCTCTCAACCAATATTACTCTAATCTCAAACCAAGGGACCCATTGTAGATTGACCTCTCATCTTTAGACCAACCCCTACAACTTACCGAACTATATACAGCTTTACAATCTCTCCCCAAGGGTAAGGCTCCAGGCCCAGATGGCTTCACAGTAGAATTCTTTATTCAGTTTGCTAAGTCTCTTTTCCCCAAACTCTTTCAATTACTTAATCATTTTATAATGTCAGGTTCTGCATCTGGCTCATTTACGGAGCCCATGATTTGTCTTATTCCCAAAAAAGATCGGGATGCGACTGACTGTAAAAATTATAGACCCATATCTTTAATTAATACTGATTGTAAACTTTATGCCAAAGTTTTAGCTCTCCGTTTACTCCCATATATACCTGACCTTATTGATTCTCATCAATCTGGTTTTATCCCTAATAGAAATGTAGCAGATAATTCCCGTACTTTTTTAAATAACAAGGCATCTAAACTTAAGATTCCTCTGGCAGCTTTATCATTGGATGCAGAAAAGGCCTTTGATAGGGTCTACTGGGGTTTCTTGTCGAAAGCATTGGAATGGCATGAACAAGGTACTAAATTCCGACATTTTATATCCATTCTTTATTCCTCACCATGTTCCTCGGTTATAACAGATGGTATACGATCACCTTTTTTCCCTCTTAAAAGGGGTACTCGTCAGGGATGCCCATTATCTCCTTTACTATTTATTTTGGCTCTCAAACCTTTTCTATACCAATTAAAAACGTCTGAACAATGTACGGGGTTTCAAATTATTAATGCACACATCAAATTTATGGCATATGCTGATGATATTATTTTGTTCATGACTCACCCTGACACTTCTCTTCCTGCATTCCTGCATGAGCTCAACTTATATTCTGCTGTATCTGGCTATAAACTTAATATAGACAAAACAGTGGTCTTACCACTTAATGCTCATTGCACTGGCTCTGTATTCCTTGATGCAGGATCATCTTGGAATTCTTCTAAGATTAAATGCCTAGGGGTATGGCACTGCACTACTCTCAAGGATACATTAAGGACTAATTTAGAAATCCTATTGGCAAAGCTTGTAGATCTCACACAGAAATGGTCTACGTTATATCTCACGTGGTGGGGCCGCTTGGACATCATTAAGATGATGCTTCTCCCTATCATTAACTTCTTCCTTACGATGCTTCCTATTAAGATACCTAAACTATTTTTTAGTTCAATTGATAAAATTCTATCCAAGTTCCTGTGGAACGGTAAACAATCCCGAATCTCTCTATCGAAATTAAAACTTCCTAAAGTACAATGTGGAGTTAATTTCCCTGACTTTATAATTTATCACAAATCTTTTGGCATTAAGGAAATACATCCCTATTTATCTACACTCAATGATGCCCCTAAAAAGCTATGGTTCTCTTTGGAAGAAACATTTATTTCTCCCTTTTCCCATAAACACATTATATTTATGTCTAACCCCCCAAAATTCTGGTTGCCCAGCACTATATCCCAATCAGTCAACTTACTGAAACCTTTTTTTATTTTGCATCTTACCCCCATTAATCAATTCTTTAACAGTCCTATTTGGCACAATAGTTCGCTTAGGAAACAAGGTAAAACCTTGTGTTGGAAGACTTGGATGACTAAAGGTATTCTTCTCATTTCCCAATTGTATCATAAAGACTCTATCATCCCTTTTACTACTCTCTCAGCAATTTATAATCTCCCTATTCGTATGAAATCCCAATATATCATTCTTTCTACTCTAGTCCAAGAGGCCCTCAATAAACTTATACATCATAATCATTCTTCTCTTGCATCATCTCCACACCCGATTGTAACTTCTAATTATCCTAGGGCAGCTGGAATTTATAAACTTTTAAGAACGTCTGTTTCACCTAGACTCAAATCACCTATTGAGACATTGTGGGAATCAGATCTTGGTGTTGTTTGGCCAACTTCTTTATGGGATAGAATATGGTATAAGATACATTCCACTGCACGCACTGCAAGCCTCACACAGACCCTATATTTTTTTTATAATAGACTTTTCTACACTCCTGTACGCGTTTACAAATTCAAACTTGCACAAAATGACAATTGTTGGCGCTGCCACACTCATCAGGGTACTGACTTTCACATGTTTTTTTCCTGTCCATCCCAATCTTCTTTTTGGTCCTCAATATGGTCTCGCATTTCAGCAATGGCTCAGATCTCCTTACCAATGTCATATTAACTACTGTTTTTGGGAGGCGTACACAATATCTGGAGTTCATTCAGGCCTCTTGGAAAATTGGTGGACCTTTTGCTTTCTATTGCAATCTCTATTATTACTTCTAACTGGAAATCTTCGGAGAACATTACTCTCAGACAGTGGTGGAATTCTGTATGTTATCATCATAGACTTGACAGCTACAAGCTTGATTCAACAGGAACTTTCTTCAAACGTCATCAGCTATGGTTGCTATTAAGTAACTATCTCTCACG
The DNA here is from genome assembly GCF_031143425.1 of Pleurodeles waltl. NCBI lineage: Eukaryota > Metazoa > Chordata > Amphibia > Caudata > Salamandridae > Pleurodeles > Pleurodeles waltl. The sequence goes on along the minus strand of NC_090440.1, from coordinate 968,982,165 downwards.
CACTGCGAAGGAAATTGATTTTTCTCCTCCTTTTTAAAAAATGTAAATATATTTCCAGTTTTTCTTCTTATATATACTTATTTCATCTTACATTCGCTGTAACTAATGCCTATTGCCTCTCTCTCCACATGGCTATCACTTGATTCCCTTTTCTATACCTAAAGCTCTTCTCCCTCTCCCTCTTTCTTTTTTCTTTCTTTATTCAAACTTGGAGTCTTTGATACTATATTGGTGTATATGCCTAATTCATATACATGTTTAAATATGCATTTACAAGTACAATATTCCTTATGCATATATATTCACAACTGCATATCTCTGTCCTGGCAATGTTAAGTTAATGTTCTTGTATTTGACTCAATAAAAAACATCTTTAAAAAAAAAAGAATTAGCAGACTAAGAAATTATGCTGAGTTTTTTTGAAAATTTAAGGGAGGTCATTGCATAGTGCTTGCGGGTAAGGTATTGGATTTCAGTAAAAATCTGGATTTGGGAGATTGGAAACTATCTTGAAGATGGCTTTTGAGGAATTATTGGCTAGATCTATTTGTAGAGCAAAATAATTGGCCCTAGCTGTTCTTATTTGTTTTTAATAAGGTTACTGATTTGTTAGCTGAATAGTCAGGGCGCCGTTCATCTTTCTTCTTTTTTGCACATCCGTTTGACCTCCCAAGTTTTGCTGAGAACCAATTGTAGGAAAGTACCATCTTGCCTGGCATGTTACCCCCATATTTCACTGTATATATGTTGTTTTAGTTGTATGTGTCACTGGGACCCTGCCAGCCAGGGCCCCAGTGCTCATAAGTGTGCCCTGTATGTGTTACCTGTGTTATGACTAACTGTCTCACTGAGGCTCTGCTATCCAGAACCTCAGTGGTTATGCTCTCTCATTCTCTTTCCAAATTGTCACTATCAGGCTAGTGACCAATTTCACCAATTTACATTGGCATACTGGAACACCCTTATAATTCCCTAGTATATGGTACTGAGGTACCCAGGGTATTGGGGTTCCAGGAGATCCCTATGGGCTGCAGCATTTCTTGTGCCACCCATAGGGAGATCTGACAATTCTTACACAGGCCTGCCAGTGCAGCCTGAGTGAAATAACGTCCACGTTATTTCACAGCCATTTACCACTGCACTTAAGTAACTTATAAGTCACCTATATGTCTAACCTTTACCTAGTAAAGGTTGGGTGCTAAGTTACTTAGTGTGTGGGCACCCTGGCACTAGCCAAGGTGCTCCCACATTGTTCAGGGCAAATTCCCCGGACTTTGTGAGTGCGGGGACACCGTTACACGCGTGCACTATACATATGTCACGACATATGTATAGCGTCACAATGGTAACTCCGAACATGGCCATGTAACATGTCTAGGATCATGGAATTGTCACCCCAATGCCATTCTGGCATTGGGGAGACAATTCCATGATCCCCCGAGTCTCTAGCTCAGACCCGGGTACTGCCAAACTACCTTTCCCGGGGTTTCACTGCAGCTGCTGCTGCTGCCAACCCCTCAGACAGGTTTCTGCCCTCCTGTGGTCCAGCCAGGCATGGCCCAGGAAGGCAGAACAAAGGACTTCCTCAGAGAGAGGGTGTTACACCCTCTCCCTTTGGAAAAAGGTGTCAGGGCTGGGGAGGAGTAGCCTCCCCCAGCCTCTGAAAATGCTTTGATGGGCACAGATGGTGTCCATCTCTGCATAAGCCAGTCTGCACCGGTTCAGGGATCCCTCAGCCCTGCTCTGGCACGGAACTGGACAAAGGAAAGGGGAGTGACCACTCCCCTGACCTGCACCTCCCCTGGGAGGTGCCCAGAGCTCCTCCAGTGTGCTCCAGACCTCTGCCATCTTGGAAACAGAGGTGCTGCTGGCACACTGGACTGCTCTGAGTGGCCAGTGCCAGCAGGTGACGTCAGAGACTCCTTCTGATAGGCTCCTTCAGGTGTTGCTAGCCTATCCTCTCTCCTAGGTAGCCAAACCCTCTTTTCTGGCTATTTAGGGTCTCTGCTTTGGGTAATTCCTTAGATAACGAATGCAAGAGCTCATCAGAGTTCCTCTGCATCTCTCTCTTCACCTTCTGCCAAGGAATCGACTGCTGACCGCGCTGGAAGCTTGCAAAACTGCAACAAAGTAGCAAAGACGACTACTGCGACCTTGTAACGCTGATCCTGCCGCCTTCTCGACTGTTTTCCTGGTGGTGCATGCTGTGGGGGTAGTCTGCCTCCTCTCTGCACTAGAAGCTCCGAAGAAATCTCCCGTGGGTCGGCGGAATCTTCCCCCTGCAACCGCAGGCCCCAAAGAACTGCTTCACCGGTCCTCTGGGTCTCCTCTCAGCACAACGAGCGAGGTCCCTTGAACTCAGCAACTCTGTCCAAGTGACTCCCACAGTCCAGTGACTCTTCAGTCCAAGTTTGGTGGAGGTAAGTCCTTGCCTCCCCACGCTAGACTGCATTGCTGGGAACTGCGTATTTTGCAGTTACTCCGGCTCCTGTGCACTCTTCGAGGATTTCCTTTGTGCACAGCCAAGCCTGGGTCCCCGGCACTCTAACCTGCATTGCACAACCTCCTGAGTTGTCCTCCGGCGTCGTGGGACTCTCTTGTGCAACTTCGGGTGAGCACCGATTCACTCCACTTTGTAGTGGCTGTTCCAGCACTTCTGCGGGTGCTGCTTGCTTTTGAGAGGGCTCTTTGTCTTGCTGGACGCCCTCTCTGTCTCCTCACGCAATTGGTGACATCCTGGTCTCTCCTGGGCCTCAGCAGTATCCAAAAACCCTAACCATGAGCTTTGCAGCTAGCAAGGCTTGTTTGCAGTCTTTCTGCGGGAAAACACTTCTGCACGACTCTTCACGACGTGGGACATCCATCCTCTAAAGGGGAAGTTTCTAGCCCTTGTCGTCCTTGCAGAATCCTCAGCTTCTACCATCCAGTGGCAGCTTCTTTGCACCCACAGCTGGCATTTCCTGGGCATTTGCCCACTCTCGACTTGATCGTGGCTTTTGGACTTGGTCCCCTTATTCCACAGGTACTCTCGTCCAGAAATCCATCATTGTTGCATTGCTGGTGTTGGTCTTTCCTGCAGCATTCCCCTATCACGACTTCTGTGCTCTTTGGGGAACTTAGGTGCACTTTGCACCCACTTTTCAGGGTCTTGGGGTGGGCTATTTTTCTAACCCTCACTGTTTCCTTACAGTCCCAGCGACCCTCTACAAGGTCACATAGGTTTGGGGTCCATTCGTGGTTCGCATTTCACTTCTAGAGTATATGGTTTGTGTTGCCCCTATCCCTATGTGCTGCCATTGCATTCTATTGTGACTATACATTGTTTGCACTGTTTTCTATTGCTATTACTGCATATTTTGGTATTGTGTACATATATCTTGTGTATATTTGCTATCCTCATACTGAGGGTACTCACTGAGATACTTTTGGCATGTTGTCATAAAAATAAAGTACCTTTACTTTTAGTATATCTGTGTTTTGTGTTTTCTAATGATATTGTGCAAGTGACACTAGTGGTACTGTAGGAGCTTCACTCGTCTCCTAGTTCAGCCTAAGCTGCTCTGCTAAGTTCCTTTTCTATCAGCCTAAGCTGCTAGACACCCCTCTACACTAATAAGGGATACCTGGGCCTGGTGCAAGTGTAAGTACCCCTTGGTACTCACTACAAGCCAGTCCAGTCTCCTACACCAATGGGTTGATGTTTTATCTTAGTAATAATTGCGAGTCTTGGTGACACCATTTGGCCAAAGGTTGCACTAATAGCACTAGGTATTAAAATGTATAATTAAAATTAGTGACTGCTCCTGTGGGCCGACATAAAATGAATCATGCTTTTGCTGGACAAAGCTAATTTCAGGCTGAATACGTCTACTTCAGGTAAAGGGGAAATGGTTGAGGTGAAGAGATCTTTAAAAACAAAGATGGTGAAATCACCCTCTTCTTTGGTGGGTCGGGCAGATGGATATCAGGTTAACCCTGGTGTATCATCCTTTGTGTACCCCACAGATTTCAGCATGGAGTTTGCCAATTTATTTTCCTCATATGTTCCGGATACTACTACATTTGTGGCATTGGGGGGGCCTCAATACTCGCGCTGATGCACCCAACTACTAATAGGCACCTTGAGGCATATGCAACCTTTCTTTTGAGCCAAATAGTCACTAAAGCTACACAGGAGGCTGAATACACTTTGGATTTGCTTTTTTCCCTCAGAGGACTTTGTATCTAATCTGGTGTATTCTCCTGTCTCATAGTCTGATCATGTCTCCATCTTTTTTCTCTAATTCGCTGTGACCCTAACTCCGTTCTTTTGCCCCTTCCTTCCATCACTAGGGTCAAGCGTACGTTTTCTGAAATCAATTACTCTACATTCTAACACTTTTAGGGGGTCATTCTGACCTCGGCGGTAAAAGGCGCTTACCGCTGGTCAGAAGACCGCCATAACACCGCCGCGGCCGCGGTAAACCGCCAGGGTCATTCTGACCCGCAACTGGCAAACCGCCAAAAACCTGACATCCACAAAAGTCCGCCACACCAAAGGTCAGCGAAAAACTGGCGATGACCAAACCTCCACCGTCAAGCCAACAGAAATGCGCCCCTGCCATTCCGACCGACGAATCCAGGCGGCGGTCTTTCAACCGCGGTATTCCATTGGCGGTACACACCGCTGCGGTCAAAATACACACCCCCTTACAAAACACAACCACATTGGACAATTTGAAATACACACACCTGATACACATACAAACAACACACCCACACACCCAATACAATATAAAACACACAGCCACATCACCCACAAACCCTTACGACCACAATAGCGACTGAAGGACAGAGAGAGACAGCACTGCTTAGAGTAGACCATCACACAGAGGCAAATCACAACATCACCCACACAATTACCACGCACAAAACACCATACACCTCCACACACATCACACTCTACAACACATACAACATCCCTCACCTCATCCACACCACCCCATGGCACTCCAAAGACACCCCAGGTTCTCTGACGCAGAACTCAGGGTCATGGTGGAGGAAATACAGGTGCAGCACACCAGCATTGCCAGAAAGATGGAGCTATGGCAAAGGATAGTCGACAGGGTCAACGCTGTGGGACAGCATCCACGCAATCGGGATGACATAAGGAAGCGCTGGAACGACCTACGGGGGAAGGTGCGTTCCATGGTATCAAGGCACAATATTGCGGTGCAGAAGACTGGCGGCGGACCCCCACCTACTCCCCCAGAATTTACAGCATGGGAGGAGGAAGTCTTGCACATCCTGCATCCTGAGGGCCTCGCAGGAGTAGGCGGAGGAATGGACTCTGGTAAGTCAAATCTTAACTACTTCTTCCCACCCCACCCCACCTGCATGCCAGCACATACCCCCACCCTCACCCCCACCCCCATCACACCAACTCCTTGCAAATGGCTCACCATCACAACCCACCCATCCCAACACCAAGCCCTGCATGCGACCACAAAGCATGGACACCCATCACCAAAGCATGCCCACTGCACACACACATCACCCCCACAAGCCACCCTCACAAAAGCCCCCACAAGGGAATGCCTGCACTTGGGTACACGGCCACCCACCCATTACACGAAATGCCACACACAGAAGCAATAACCATACCCTTATACCCCTGCAGGACCCGAACGCCACCACACTGCCACGATGGGTCCAGAGATGTCCATCCCACCCCCAGAAGAGGCCCCCAGTGATGACAGCAGCTCTGTCTCCCTGGACCCAGATGACCAGCCCGGCCCATCGGGGACCTCGGGACAGTCGGTTCCCCACAGACAGCCACAGGCTACAGCAGACCTAACCCCCTCTGGGAACACCAGCACAGCTCCCACCCAGTGGGCCCATGCCTCTGTCTCCAGGACACGTCAATCAGCGGTGTGTCCGCCACTACAGGGCACCCAGGTTGACCCACCACCCCAACAACAACAGGGACCGGGGGGCAGTGGTAGTGGGCACACCGTCCAGGGGACAGAGGCCCAGGAACACAGGGGAACTGGGAGGGCTGCTGTGCGACAGGGGGGGGGGACAGGCCCAGGGAACCCACTCTCCAAGAGGCCCTCTCCTCCATCATGGGAGCCTACCACCACTCCCAGGAGACGATGGCTACGGTACTGGGCAGGTTCCAGGAGATCCAGGCACTGCAGGAGGAACAGTACATGGGGTTCAGAGAGGAACTGAGGAACATTGGTTCCGCAATGGGGACCATCGTCATGACCCTCAACCAGATAGTCACCACATTGCGGGACCATGTGGCACCCCAAAGGGCCCCTGTCACTAACCCAGACCAGGAACAGCCTACCACCTCCGCCGGCGCTTGTGGACAGGAGGCCCCCACACAACGACAGGCCACCAGAACCCCACCTCCTGCAGAAGAAGAACCACCCCGCAAGCGGAACCTGAGATCTCACAAGAAGACAGAGTAGGATGCCAAGACCCCCGCCAGCAAACAATACCCCCTGATGTCATCCCACTGTCCCACATTGTCACCCTGTCCAACCTTTAACTGCCCCTGCTCCATCCTTCCACAGGCATATGGACAATGCACCTGTGAGACTGAGAACTGGACTCTGCCATGGACATTACTCCACCCCCACCCATCACCGTTTTACAATCATGTACCTAAATGTAGAACTGTAATAAAATCACTTATTGCACTTAAAAAATCAGGAGTCTGCTTGTATTCTTAACAAATGTATTAGACATAACGGTGCAAAAATGTTCAGTTACATTGTGATGACAACATACCACTGTCATACAGCTTTAGTCCATGGGCAAACAAAGCAGAAGTCACGCAGTGGGTCATACAGCTCTGAAAAGGGAAGGGAAAGTCACAAATCAGTTAACAGGAACTGGGGGGAAACACAGACAGTAGAGAGGCAGGAGGCCTAAAGTAAATGTTAAATGGCGTGGTTGACTCTTACCTGTGTGCTACTGAAAATACTGTTGTATCACTGTATCCCTGTTGTCCGTGTCGTCCCCGTCGTCTTCCTCCTCTTCACTCTCCACAGGCTCCACAGCTGCTACAACACCACCATCTGGACCATCCTCCTGCAGAAAAGGCACCTGGCGTCGCAAAGCAAGATTGTGAAGCATACAGCAGGCCACGATGATATGGCACACCTTCGTTGGTGAGTACATTAGGGATCCACCTGTCATATGCAGGCACCTAAACCTGGCCTTCAGGAGCCCGAAGGTCCTTTCTATGATCCTCCTAGTTCGCCCATGGCCCTCATTGTACCGTTCCTCTGCCCTGGTCCGGGGATTCCTCACTGGGGTCAGTAGCCAGGACAGGTTGGGGTAACCAGAGTCACCTATTAGCCACACACGGTGTCTCTGTAGCTGTTCCATCACATAAGGGATGCTGCTATTTCGCATGATGTACGCGTCATGCACAGACCCAGGGAACTTGGCATTTACATGGGAGATGTACTGGTCAGCCAAACAGACCACCTGGACATTCATCGAATGATAACTTTTTCTGTTTCTGTACACCTGCTCACTTTCTTTGGGGGGAACCAAAGCCACATGGGTCCCATCAATGGCACCAATGATGTTGGGAATATGTCCAAGGGCATAGAAATCACCCTCCACTGTAGCCAAATCGCCCACGTCAGGGAACACAATGTAGCTCCGCATGTATTTCATCAGGGCAGACAACACTCTGGACAAAACCTTAGAAAACATAGGCTGAGACATCCCTGATGACATGGCCACTGTTGTCTGAAAAGACCCACTTGCCAAAAAATTGAGTACTGACAGAACCTGCACCAGAGGGGGAATCCCTGTGGGTTGGCGGATGGGGGACATCAGGTCTGGCTCCAGCTGGGCACACAGTTCATGTATAGTGGCTCTGTCAAGCCTGTATGTAAGTATGATATGTCGTTCTTCCATTGTCGACAGGTCCACCAGCGGTCTGTACACAGGAGGATTCATCCTTCTCCTCGCAAGTCCCAGTGGACGGTGCCTAGGAAGGACAAAATGGAGCACAGAGTCAAGCAACCCACAGGTACGTTCACACAGCTTGCACAGTACACAATTCGCTATGCATTGAAAGGCTTGTATGAGTGGCAATGCAAGGCCTAGGCCTGTGTGACGCAGTAGAAATTAAGCCATGTGGGCCCTTGAAATGGCGGCTGCCTGACCTGTGAAGTGTGACAATGGGATGTGAGGTCAATGCGCTGGCGTAGCACACCATGGCGGTAGGCGGTAGGCAGTCGAAGACCGCGGTGCAAAGCCGCATTGGTTAACATTGAACCCTATGGGTTTCAGGAGCCAATGACGATGTGCGCCGGCGGTCGCGGTACGCACCGCCGCGGTACGCACCGCCGCGGGCGTGACCGCCATTTTCTATCTGATTAATCACTCGAGACCCGATCATCCACAGGAGAGGACCTATACTGCAAGTGCTGCTGTGACCTCAGTCTGGGAGATACAATGGCTGCTGCGACTGGGGAAAGGGCCCCTGCCTTCACATCTGAGGAATTGGAGAAACTTGTTGATGGGGTCCTCCCCCAGTAGGCGCTACTCTACGGTCCTCCAGACCAACAGGTTAGTACACAGGGTGCACGTTGTATGGGCTATGCCTGTGTTGAGTGGGGTGAATGTAAGATGGTGGGGAGGTGAGCGAATGAGGAGTGCAACGCACGACAGATGAGAGCATGTGCCACATGGCAAGGTTGGTGAGGGGGGGGCCACTCACATTGACCATGCAGAAAACTGATGGTATTTCCTTTCCCACCCTGAACATGTCACATAGCTCAGCGCCCATCAGAAGATCGAAATTTGGCGTGCCATCGCCAAGGACGTCCGGGCCCTGGGGGTCCACAACAGACAGGGCACCCACTGCCGAAAGAGGTGGGAGGACATCCGCCGCGGGACCAGAAAGACCGCCGAGGCTCTGCTGGGGATGGCCTCCCAACGTAGGAGGGGTGCCAGCCGCCAATTGACCCCCCTGATGTTCCGGATCCTGGCGGTGGCCTACCCCTATTTGGATGGGCGCGTGAGGACATCACAGCAGACACAAGGGGGTGAGTATCAGAACATTCTGCTTTCTTTGCGCGCAGTGGAGGTGTCTGGGTGGGGGAGGAGGGCTGTGGCTATCTCTAGGCCAGGACGCATTCTGTCGGCTAGGCCCCTCTGTTAGGCATGGCCCTGTGCCCCCGCCCCCCACCTCTGTAGGGTGCTATGGACAGATATCCATGGTCCAGCCTCACCTATGTGTGCATTTGTCGTCCATAGACCTGTAGGCCAAGTCACAATAACTGAGTAGTGTACCCCGATTGCGCGGCGTAGTGCTGGGGGCTTCTGTGTCTGTCCTCTCCGACAACGGTGTTGCCAATGCATGCACTCAACCTGTCTTTATTTCTCCCCCCCCCCCCATTTTCTTTGTCTTCCTGTTCATGTGTGCATTAGCATCATCAGGCGGAGGAGAAGTGGCATCGGCGCACGAGGGAGCTGCATCTCACATGGCCCCGGAGGTCCATGCAACCGACTCCGAGTACACCAGTGAGACGGAGGGCGAGGGGAGCTCCACAACGGGGACCCGTGGAGACGTCAGCGACACAGACACGTCCTCGGAAGGGAGCTCCCTTGCGGTGGCGGCAACATCCGTGCCCACCGCCACAACAAGTACAGCCGCCACCCAGCGCACCAGCTCCGCCCTCCCAGCAGCCCCTCAGCGTTCGCCCTGTGCCCGCTCGGCCAGGAAGCCGGCCATCTCCTTCGCCCCAGGCACCTCAGGCCCTGCCCCAGTTACCCCTGCTGCCCTCAGTGAGGAGGTCATTGACCTCCTCCAGACGCTCATTGTTGGGCAGTCTACCCTTTTGAATGCCATCCAGGGGGTAGAAAGGGAGGTGCATCGGAGCAATGCATACCTAGAGGGCATTCATTTGGGTCAGGCTGCCCATCAGCGATCGTTCAACGCTCTGGCCTCAGCACTGATGGCAGCCATTGTCCCTGTCTCCAGCCTCCCTCTTCAAACTCCCTCCACCCAGTCCCAGTCTCCTGTTCCTCTGCCTATCCCATCCACACCATCAGACCAGCCTGCACACACCTCAACACCCAAGGGCAGCTCATCCAGACATAAGCACCACAGATCACACAAGCATTCACCCAAGCAACATCCAGATGCAGACATGCCACCAGTCACTACCTCCTCTGTGTCCCCCACCTCCTCGTCTCCCTCCTCCCTCCCTGTGACGTCTCCACTCACACCTGCATGCACACCCCCATCAGCCAGTACTTCCATCACCAGCACACCCTCCAGACCAGTCCGCACACGTGCAGTCACCACCCCCACTGCCATTTACACGTCCCTTGTGTCCTCTCCCAGTGTGTCTGTCACCCCCTCTTCCAAAGCACACAAACGCAGGCAGCCACCCACCCAACAGCCATCCACCTCACAACAGCCTCCGTCACAAGCACCTGCACCCAAAGACAGCACACTTGACTCTCCTACAACCACATCCTCTTCCTCCACTCCCATACCCACTGCACCTACCCTTCCCATTGCTCCTAAAAAACTTTTCCTCTCCAAAATTAACCTCTTTGCATCACCTGACCCACCCCCTCCATCTGGTAAGAGTCCAAACAGCACCTCAGCCACCACAAGCCCTGCACCTACTAGGACCATAGTTCAGGGCTATTGGAGTCCACCAGCTCTTAGGGCAGGAACATCGGCCAGCAGCAAGGGGACAGCCAGCCCACCCCCTGGGAAGAGGACCAAAAAAGCGAAGGGCCGGCGCGACAAGCCTGAGACGGCTGCCACCAAGGACAGTAGCCTTGCCCCGTCACCTGGCACATCAACAAAGGGAGGCAAGGGCCCCAGAGATTCAGCAAAGGAGGGCAAGGGCAGCAGGGCGGACAAGTCCGGCAGCAGGCGAGCTGCCCAGGAGGGCCCCACCAGCCCCATTCCGGGTGTGACGGAGGACACCCACGGGCCCAGGACTCCATCACAGGAGGGCCCCGCAACCGAAAGGTCGGATGGCGACTGAGCGGGAAGTATTGGCCAGGTCTGGTTCCCTAGAAACACAAGACAAGCACCGCTGAACAGGGGCCGCTGTGACAAGCACCGCTGAACAGGGGCCGCTGTGAGAAGCACCGCTGAACAGCTGCCGCCGTGACAAGCACCGCTGAACAGGGGCCGCTGTGACAAGCACCGCTGAACAGGGGCCGCCAAGACAAGCACCGCTGAACGGGGGCCGCTGTGAGAAGCACCGCTGAACAGGGGCCGCCAAGACAAGCCCCGCTGAACAGGGGCCGCCGTGAGAAGCACCGCTGAACAGGGGCCTTCCTGTCAGGCACCGCTCCGCTGGGCCCTTCATCTCAAGCACCGCTCCACTGGGCCCTTCCTCTCAAGCACCGCTCCGCTGGGCCCTTCATCTCAAGCACCGCTCCGCTGGGCCCTTCCTCTCAAGCACCGCTCCGCTGGGCCCTTCATCTCAAACACCGCTCCGCTGGCACCGCCGTCTCTGAACTGCTCTGCTGGGCCCTTCATCTCAAACACCGCTCCGCTGGGCCCTTCCTCTCAAGCACCGCTCCGCTGGGCCCTTCATCTCAAACACCGCTCCGCTGGGCCCTTCATCTCAAGCACCGCTCCGCTGGGCCCTTCCTCTCAAGCACCGCTCCGCTGGGCCCTTCATCTCAAGCACCGCTCCGCTGGGCCCTTCCTCTCAAGCACCGCTCCGCTGGGCCCTTCCTCTCAAGCACCGCTCCGCTGGGCCCTTCATCTCAAGCACCGCTCCGCTGGGCCCTTCCTCTCAAGCACCGCTCCGCTGGGCCCTTCATCTCAAGCACCGATCCGCTGGGCCCTTCCTCTCAAGCACCGCTCCGCTGGGCCCTTCATCTCAAACACCGCTCCGCTGGGCCCTTCATCTCAAGCACCGCTCCGCTGGGCCCTTCATCTCAAGCACCGCTCCGTTGGGCCCTTCCTCTCAAGCACCGCTCCGCTGGGCCCTTCCTCTCAAGCACCGTTCCGCTGGGCCCTTCATCTCAAACACCGCTCCGCTGGGCACCGCCGTCTCTGAACTGCTCTGCTGGGCCCTTCATCTCAAACACCGCTCCACTGGGCCCTTCCTCTCAAGCACCGCTCCGCTGGGCCCTTCATCTCAAACACCGTAACCGCTGGGCCCTTCATCTCAAGCACCGCTCCGCTGGGCCCTTCATCTCAAGCACCGCTCCACTGGGCCCTTCATCTCAAACACCGCTCCGCTGGGCACCGCCGTCTCTGAACAGCTCTGCTGGGCCCTTCATCTCAAACACCGCTCCGCTGGGCCCTTCCTCTCAAGCACCGCTCCGCTGGGCCCTTCATCTCAAGCACCGCTCCGCTGGGCCCTTCCTCTCAAGCACCGCTCCGCTGGGCCCTTCATCTCAAGCACCGCTCCGCTGGGCCCTTCCTCTCAAGCACCGCTCCGCTGGGCCCTTCATCTCAAACAGCGCTCCGCTGGGCACCGCCGTCTCTGAACAGCTCTGCTGGGCCCTTCATCTCAAACACCGCTCCGCTGGGCCCTTCCTCTCAAGCACCGCTCCGCTGGGCCCTTCATCTCAAGCACCGCTCCGCTGGGCCCTTCCTCTCAAGCACCGCTCCGCTGGGCCCTTCATCTCAAGCACCGATCCGCTGGGCCCTTCCTCTCAAGCACCGCTCCGCTGGGCCCTTCATCTCAAACACCGCTCCGCTGGGCACTGCCGTCTCTGAACTGCTGTGCTGGGCCCTTCATCTCAAACACCGCTCCACTGGGCCCTTCCTCTCAAGCACCGCTCCGCTGGGCCCTTCATCTCAAGCACCGCTCCGCTGGGCCCTTCATCTCAGGCACCGCTCCGCTGGGCCCTTCATCTCAAGCACCGCTCCGCCTGGCACCGCCGTCTATGTATTGCTCTGATGGGCCCTTCATCTCATGCACCGCTGGCCCATTGGCAGTGCCGGTTCTGTGTCGAGCAGGGCTTCACGAAGCACTCTGGCCATCATGCCTCCTCCATGACCAGTGGAGTCGGTAATCCATCTGATGGACTGTGGCTTTGCACTACCCAGGATTATGCAGTGGGCAACCCACCCACTGTAGAGACTTGAGAGACTGTGGCTTTGCACTCCCCAGGATGGAACAGTGGGCAACCCACCGACTGTAGAGACTTGAGAGACTGTGGCTTTGCACTCCCCAGGATGGAACAGTGAGCAACCCACCCACTGTAGCGACTTGAGAGACTGTGGCTTTGCATTTCCCAGGATGGTACAGTGGCCATGGAGGCCCCTCGTGGATCTGGCGTTGTGGACTCATGTGGCTGAGGTGCCCCCCTTTCCTTCCCCCTGAGGTGCCTGCAGTTTTATCATCTGATGCCCCAGCAGTGTTCTCTCCAATGGTATCTGGTCTCGTGTGTGGGCTTTGCCCATGTGTTTGTGCACATTGGCCCACGGACAATGGAACTTTGGCAAAATGTGCAGGACTTATAGCCTATGTATATATTTTTAACTATGTTCATTATTTAATATGTATATTTCATATTTCATATTTCCCATTACTTCATTTGAGCTATAATATACTTCTATTTTAATGATCATTTTATTTTGTCTTTGCATTATTGCTCTGCATTGGTGTGTAGGTATTTGGGGTGGGGGGGTAGGTGTATCGCGTATGTGTGTGCCCGTAACCTTTCCTCCTCCCCCCTCCCCTGTGTCGTAGGTGCAGTACTCACCGTTGTCGTCTGCGCCGGCGTTCGTGCTCCTGGTAGAAGAGCAGGTAGACAATAGCTGGTAGGATGTTTAATTCGGGTTCCATGCTGTCCAGATTCCTCGTGGAGTGTGTAGAGGTGAGCGTTTTCCCGTTCGTAGTCTGTTTCTGCCGTGTTTATCGGCGGGGCTCCCTCCCCGGAAAAGGTGGCGGATTGGTGAGTTGTGATAGGGTGGGCGGTACATTGTCTGCCGCCTGCCTGTTGGCGGTGACAGCCGCGCTGTTTGTTTGTCCCGCTGTGGTGATCGGAGTGTTAAAGTGGCGGGCTGTGTTGGCGGTTCCCGCCAGGGTCAGAATTCCATTTTTGGACCGCCTGCCTGTTGGCGGGTTGGCCGCCCCTTTATCACCGACCGCCAGGGTTAGAATGACCCCCTTAGTGTGTCAATAATAACCGCATCTGTGCTTTCTGACTTCATCTCTAGACTGGCGGCTCCCACTAAAAATGTTGTTTCTCATAGAATGAAACCTTCTACTTCCTGGTTTATTTACTCTTTTGAAACGAGTCTGGCGACATGACTAGTCCTTTGGGAACTAAGAGTCGGTACAATGCAGCATTTAGAAATTATAAGAGTGAGATTAGAATTGCTAGGACACAGCTTTCTTCCTCATCCATTACAAAGGCAAGTCACTCATCTAAGGAAATGGCAATAACATGAGAACATTCAGGAAATAATCATTTACTGTCAGTACAGAATCACAAAGACATGTAAGAGTATCTAAATGAGTAATTCTGCGGTACTGCTTCCCGCAATCATAAATGCTTTTATGAATGGGCCCCACAACACTCATCTCTCCCAACACAGCAGCAAATGTACTTAACTACAGCAGTTCATACTTTCTTTAAATGTGGGAAAAAAGAATAATCTTATCTCTTGTTAGTTCACTTACCAGATTCCTAAATTGTATTAATTAATACTGAGTAGATTGGGGAAAATGTAAATGTAATAGTGCTTTACATATTTTCACAGATGTGATTGAGATAGACCATGCATATATAATTGTGTCTAATCCTTGCAGTTGCAAAATACTGGGCATCTTTGCAAGTGAGCATCTCTAATACTTACATCTACTGCTTTATATGTGTCGATGGTTATAGATTTTGGGCACTAATACTCACTTTTAGGTATCCAGACTTATTTTCATCATTTGACTTTGACTCCAAGCAAGGAACAACAAAAAAAGAATGTGGTTGTGTGTGCCGTCATGGGGCAAGGACTCTCGCCCCAGGAACCATTGCGGCAGGAGGGTCACCACACCATCAGCATACCCGTAGGTGCTTTTTGAGGCTCTGCAGGCTCCCATAGCTTGGGACGCAATTGAGTGTGCTGTCAGAGGGCAAGGACTCTCAGCCCCAGGAACCCTTGTGGCGGGAGGGCCACCATGGCAGCAGAGCCAAGATTGGGCACATCTGCACCTGTCCACACCTGGATGAGGCTGGGCTGGCCCCATCCTCTTTTTTCTGTTCTTTATAATGTTCAGTGTTTGCCTTTTTTTAGTTGTTCTACTGGATTTACCTACTAACAGCACTGGAAAGTGCAAAATTGTAAATGCCCTCCAACTACCTCTGGGTCTACTCCTGATGGCTTTATTGTACGGACAGTGGGGGTTATATTGATAGAGATGGGATTGACAGAACACTGTTTGTCTCTTTCTTCCTCGCCTGGTATATCTTTTAGTCCTGCTCTGGCTTTCGAGTGTGGGAGCTTTGTAAGGTGACAGATACTTTAGCTGTGGCATCAGCGCCAGCCAAATAAGCATGTGAGAAGGCAATCTTTCTAGGCTGGGAGCAGGGGGACTCATGGATTACCCATCAGGGAGGCATTGCTACCAGGTCTCTGTCTGGGAAATGGATGAAAGCCCTTGCTGGTTCCAGAACCAAGAGGCCTTGTGTGACTAGTCTTATTCCTGGTTCACCAGAGGGGGCCCCTGATGAAGATTTGCTCCTGGGGAAAATGTCAATATTGTTTGAAAATCCTTAAGCCTCCTTTTCTAGAAAAGATGACTCTATTTTTGCCTGTCTGGAGTCATTGAAGCTAAGTTGAACTATCTTTCCGACCAGGGAAGTGTTAGTCACCTTAATAGGGTCAGCCTTCTGGAAGCGGGTGCTGGGAATGAGGGGATAGGGATTGGCGTTGTTCCTAGCCAGGCTGCTTCTGCATCTGTTGTTTCATCTGGTGGGGATCCCCTTTGCCCCTATGCCTTAGGTATCGGTTAAGTCCCCTCTGCATCCATATTAACACCCCTCAGCCTGTGCCAAGAGGCTCTCCTGCAGGAGGCCCAAATCCCACTTGTCACCTTGAATCGGCTCCCAATAAGGAAGTTTTGGCTCACATTAACTCCACCTTATGTGGTTCACCACCTGCTGCTAGCCCATATGTGATCATCCTTGCTGATGTCCTGGGGTTACAACCCCAAGCCAAAGAGTCTACAGTTGACCTAATAAATATGGCTACACAGGAATGCTAGAGGTCGGTAAACCTCTTTCAAGAGATCATCATGGCCACGAGAGCGGGGTGGGTGGGGAAGTTGCAAAAGGAATTTGATAGTGACTGTATTATTGTTGCTTTCAGGCACCCTAAGGTCTCAGGGGAGTTGATTTAGACTCCGCGAGAAAGTAAGCATGGCAGGATAAAATTGCTCCCCTTGCGTTTTTTTTTAATAGAGATTTGGCCAAGTGTGTGGGTGACAGAGAGACGTTTTCTTCTAGAAAATTGGTGCAGCCTACCCCTTTAAACTTACCGGTGTATAATCATTCCATTCCCCCACCCCCACACTTGGGGTCCAGTCAGACAACCACTGACTGGTCCCTAGTGAGGAGGTGTAATATTGGACCCTAGTGGAGATTGGATATCTTGAGTTTTTATCTGCCTGTGGCCCTGATTCAGTATGCGCACAACATGTAAATGAGGGATTGTCTGACCCTAACTCCCCTGAATTGCTTCGGTCTAGTTATGTGGCAAACCCTGAATTGCTGCTGTCATGTGCTCAAGTTGTTAAAGTTATTTTTTGGAGCATTGCAGGGCTTGCTAAATAAATGGGTTGTGAGGACTGAGTCCAGTTTGTTTCTGGCCGCAATATAATATTTTTTCAGGAATCGTGGTTGACTGATGTATTGTGCCTAGATGGGTATTAATTTTACCATGTTCCTGCAGTAACTTCCTCGTTCCAGTCCATTCCTTGTCCGGGTGAGCCAGGGTGAGGCTTATGTCTTGGATTAAAACTACGCTAGACTGAAAAGGTAATATGATTACCACTAATTGTTCTTTATTATAAGCACTTCTTATTAGGTGGTTTGATAATCTTGATATTGTTTTCATTACCTTTTATAATAGTTTTTATGAATCAGATTTTTATTAATTTTATTTTTTTCCATGATTTCATTGAGGGCCTGGAGACCAAATTTGCATATCAGTGTAAGGGGTATGAAGTCATCCTAGGAGGCAACTTTAATGACAGACTGGGGTTGATGCAGGTGGAAGAGGACCCTAGCTTGGGCATTGATCCTGAATGTGAGCATGGTTACTTATACAGAGATGGAAGGAGCAACATCCCGTTGTTGTTAATTGAGTCTTTAGGTATGGTGAATGCTATTGAGATCTGTTATATAAATTACATTGCCAGTGCCACTTTGGAGAGGGGAGATTACTCTTCTGTTATTGATTATATTTTTGTAACCAGGACTCTACTAACTAAGGTTGAAGGAGCTGCGATAGTTCACAGTATCCACCGCGATCACAACCCCCTCTGTCTAAGTCCTCATATTTCAAAAGGGGGAAGGGTTCTTAAGAGTATGGTCGGGCTACCTTATCAGTCAAGACTCAAGGCTAGATGTTAGCTTGGAAAAACGCAAATTTGAACACTCTTTTCTCCAGTTGGTGTTGTTTACATTCCTCACTGGTATTTGATTGCCTTAGTCTAACCAATGCTTACAGTGAGCAAGCTAGCTCTTTAGTTCAGCTGAATGTGGGACTCAATCAGCAGCTTATGAAGCCCTGCAAAACAGGACAGGCAAATACCGGGTGGTTTGGCCGGCCTTGTAGGCTGGCTTCTAAATTAGACCATGAGACCCTAAAGGAGTCCCCTCAGGATATAAATAATATCAAAAGTTGCAGAACTCAATATAAGTTAGCACTACGGAATAGGACCAAGGAGCTGCAAAATGAGTCTTGGGGTAACCTGATTAAGGCATGTAGGTTGAATGACAACAGGGCTTTTTAGCATGTTGTTAACAGGGCCAGGCCCCTAGAGGCCAAGTCTATGATAGTAATGTCTTCTATCAGCAAGGAGGCCTGGGATGACCACTTTAGGGCAGTTTATAGCTCGAGGGACGATCAGTGTTATGCCGAGGAGAAGGTGCCATTCGTTTCACCTATGAAGAGGTTCAGTAGGCAATCTTAGAGTCAATCAAATAAAGCCCTAGGCTGTGACAGAGTCCGAATGGACTTGTACAAATCTGCACCGGATTTCTGGGCCCCTCTCCTCTCTAATTCCTTTAATGAAATTTGTAAAGTAGCCCTCACCTTGGCATTCTGCTTTTATCCTGCCTATTTTCAAGAAGGGTGACCCCTCACAACCAGGGTGTTATCGCCCGATATCACTATTGGACTCTGCAGTTAAATTAGCAGGGAGAATAATCCTGGAATGCCTCCTTACTCGGCTGAAGGCGACTGGCACGCTGTCAGACGTGCAGCATAAGTTCCTGGAGGGGTTCGGCATGATTGAGTAACGCCTAAACCTATATCTTCTGGTTAGAAAATACAAAATTGCTATGCAGGGCTTGGTCTGCCTGGCTTTTATGGATCTACCCTGTGCTTTCTATAGCGCTGTCAAGTCTAAATTGCAGGAGATCCTTTTGGATTTGGGGGTGGAGGCTGATTTGGTTTTGTGTCTGAGAGCTCTCCATTTTGATATGTCCGCATCCATGAGGTATGACCCGCTTGGTGAGAGGACGGATAGCTTCAAGTTGGGCCACGCAAGTGAGCCGGGGCAGTGTTTTGGCCTCTATATTGCTTCTTCTGTATAGAAATGGGTTAGGTGCAGGCTTTTCTGGTGTCGCTTTGGGTGTATCCGTTGAATTTAGGGAAAAAACTATTTTTTTTAATGCACATAATGCAGTTTTATCATCTAGAACTCCCAGTGGTCTCCATATTTCATTCCAGGAATTTGTTTCCTTCATGGAGTCTTTAGGCTTGGATACCAACCAAGTGAAAACTTTCTTCATGGTTTATAACTCAAAGAATAACAGCAAGCTGGTATAGCACTGAATGGTCAGCCCATTGCCCAGGTTAATGAGTTTCGTATTTGGATGCCAGGTCAAGCTGGGGGCCATGTATAATCAGGGTGAGGAATAGATTTGGTAGTGCTGTGGGTTGTGTTTGTAATCTGGCCAAAAAGATTGGCAAGAAGCCTGTGGCTCCTCTATTGGAAGTGTACATGAGGAAATGCCGTCCTGTCCTTTTTTAGGGTGCTGGGATCTGGGGGTATGTGGATTCTAGTGAACATGGGATTGAGTACACAGAGGATGCTGTTAAGCTTGCTCTCCTGCTCCTCTGTTCTTCCATTTGGGCCAGCTCTTATGCTGTACTAAATAAGGAAATCATCTCTGATTGTCTGGGGTGTGAGAAGGGTATGAAAATCCTGTGGCTAGGTTATATTTTAGCCAAGTTATCTAAATTGGCCAGGCCCTTCCTTTTCACTAGTCCAGCCACTATTCAGAAATCTGATTTATTGTTGGTTAAAACCGCCTTCATGGACAGTTCAAGCTCACCGAGGGAGTGTTGTGAGTTTGAAAAGCGATCTGTCAGAGATTATGTTGAGGTCCATCTCTGTCCCACCATGAAGCCCTATGTTGAATGGGTGGATAACTCCTGATAACTCCTGTGATAGGTGTTGCTCACTAGGTTCTCGTTGGGTTTCATGAGGTAGCACTGGGGATTTCTCTAGGGCAATTTGAATCCACCAAGGTACTCTCATGCCATGTGAAGAAACCTCCCCGCAAAGCATCGTGCACTTTTTCTTTTGTACGTTTTTAACGATTTGTCAATGCAGTTTTTAATACTGATTATCAGAAGAAAGGGGTTCAGATCTGCTGGAGCAGCTTTGGTATATTTACCACAATTGGGTTCCCTCACCAGTTGTCTGAATATATATTCTTTCTTGAGATGTACCCTCAGCTGAAGGAAATCTTTAGTATTGTGGTTTTATTTGTTGATGGACTTCTG
Source organism: Pleurodeles waltl (assembly GCF_031143425.1). NCBI lineage: Eukaryota > Metazoa > Chordata > Amphibia > Caudata > Salamandridae > Pleurodeles > Pleurodeles waltl. The sequence continues at coordinate 968,962,190 of NC_090440.1, read as the reverse complement.
GGTACTTGATTTGGAACCTCAATGTTTACACTGCATTTGGTGCTTTTTTATCGATGTATTACTTGATACTGGGATGTTTTTTATTGTATTCACCTTTATGGTCGCACCTGTGGCCGAAATAAAGTTTTCTGAATCTGGCTCCAAGCAAGGAACACACAAAAATAAAAATTTAAATATCTATCTATCTATCTATCTATCTATCTATCTATCTATCTATCTATCTATCTATCTATCTATCTAATCACAGTTGTAATTAATAGCAAATTCTACTCTGCGCATCTGCATATGTAGTTTATGCCGAGAAATTGTCCATGTGTACTTTGTGTGAAAGAAGATACTTACTTAACCAGGATGCAAAGGGTTCCTGTGAAAAGTAATTGTGCCATGCAAATTGTGAAGCGGTAAAAAGTGTTTATCTCATGTCACTTTTTCTCACATTGAGAATAAACTCAAAATTGATCTTTGAACAGAAGTAATAAAAGGGTGAATGTGCACTTTCATTACAGTTGCTTCAAATAACGTGCTATTGGGTCACATTTTTTCAGTGCCGTGCCATGTATAGTATACATGCAGATGCGCAGAGAGTAATATGCTTTTTATTATTGTTCTTTAGTGTGGGATGGGGCCATGATTCATGAGAAGCAAAGCCTCTGTAGCTCCCATGGGACTCCCACTGGAGTCCAGGGGGCAGTGCTGGTTCTGGTGGCACTCCAGTGAGATCTCAGCAGCCCAAAAAACTTACCTTTTTAATTTGATGCCAGTTGGGTTGGTCTGGGACACCTTGCAAGGTTCAGGGGGCCAGTATACTCGTAGCTGCCTCCTTATTTTTTATATTTTGAGGACATGGGAAATTAACAGCATTAGATCTTAATTCATTGTTTACAAGTATACCACATGAGAAGGGAATGAAAGCTATACATTTTTTCTTAAGGACCCGACCATTGTAGTTCCTCGAGCATACTAAAATGCTGTTAGAAATGCTTACCATTTGTCTCAATGAGAACGTCTTTCTATGTGGAGACACCCTTTATAAACAAATGAGGGGAGTGATCTCCTTATTCTCTCCCAGTAATGCAAATTTGTGCCTGGGCTGGTGGGAGGAGCTCATGTAGCTTTGCTACAATGATAGCCTTTTTAGGTTTTGCTTGCACTGTGCATGCAAAATCGCTTGTTAACAAAAATAAAAATCTTGAAAGATGCTTAGTCCCCATCCATCACTTACCTTTGCTTACCATTGGTTGGCTCCCTCATCACTCGTTTCCTTGCTTCCTATTGTTCAGTGCCTCCTCCTTGCCTCAGGTTTCCTGCTAGGCTTGAAGTGTTCGTCCTGTTGTAGAGCATGAACCAAGTATTGGTTCCTGTGGGCAGTGTCCTTCCAATGGCCACAGGCTCCAGTAGGCATTTTTTTCACTTTTTAACATGCACTCCTATAGAATGCATGCCTCTGCACTCCAACTCCCTGTCCCCTTCTTCCCACTGTTACAGCTCCTTCGTGTTGCTTTCCCTCGCCCTCTTCACTCTTGTTATTCCTCACCTCCCCAACCCCCTCCGCTTGTCCATGTATACATCAAACTTTTCTGTCACATTCACCTAATCTCCCCACCCCCTGCTGTTTTTTGTTTTGTTTTTCTTTTAAGGTTTGGTATCAGAGTGTAAACAATGTGCAACTCACCAGCCTCTGATGCCAGGTGCCTACAGGTGCAGGGCATGGTAGATCTCATTCTCCCTCACAACTTTTTCATATGTCAATCACTACATGGATTAAGTGGATCTGGCTTCACAAGGTGCATAGAGCTGTAAGTCAATGTCACTTTGACATGTCTGTGCTTCACTAATGTAAACCAATGCATGGTATGGTTGGAACTCTCATCATTCGAGCATCAAAGTGCTGGAGACAAAACAATTATGTATTCTTTGGAAAGTTAGAGGAGCTGCTTTCAAAAAGCATGCTAAAAGTGCTAGTCTAATAATCATGGAGCGAAGCCACTGACACAACTTACTGGGTAAGACAAGCAATGTGTGGTGTGATGGTGGGACACTTAAAGAAGGGGTGTGAGGCTATGGACATCTTAAAGATTTTGGGGTCTTTTGGGACAAATCTGATTTGGGGGTCCCTGTTCAGAACAGGCTTGAATTTATGGTTCAATTTCAGCAGCAGATCACTGATATTAATGCAAATATGATTGCCCAGTGATTTTAGCCGGCAATTGCAACATGCACTTCGAACCCAACGAGACACTTTCATCTCTGCTGTCAGGCGAAGATAAGAAGTGGGGAATTCCAGGGATTTCTGCTATCCCCCTTAGCATATGGTCAAAGGAGGCAAAACAACTTTTTCATCTTACACTCGAATACGGGTTAAAAGCTGTCAACGGATGCTCTAACTCAAATCAACCGGCCAACTTCGCTTTTAAGAGGGTCGATCTTTTAATTACATTGATTTCATTTATTTTTCATCTTAGACTGTGGAGTTATTTAAGTGCTTTTTGAGTGTTATGTCTCCCAGATAGTGATGACAATGCCCTGGTCTTGGATCTATCAACAGAGATATTTTCTCTATCTCGCGCTACTGAAATTGAGCTTTACGCAGTGCCCTTGGTACTCCGTAATAACCAAAGGAATGCAAAATGGGCTGATATTGTTAATGATACTTCTAAGTTGAGTATAATATATCCGGCTTTTGTTGACTTTTTCAGCCACTATGACACAGATTGCCTTGTAGGCAGTACATTTGATCTGTGTCATACTGATTTTTTTGCCACATTAAGACTATTTCCACATCTTGTGTTAAAAGTAAATCTAACTCAAATCTATCTTGCCATGGTTTACTAGGGAGTTTATAAAAGCTAAGTAGAGGTTGCTTGAGGCTGCAAGAAAGAGTCTAAAATCTGCATTAACCGCTGCTAGAAAACAATATAAATAAAATCCGAGGGCCAATGAGTGAGAGTGTGAAAAGGCTTAGTGGGTTGATCTCATGGAGTCCTTAATTAAAGAAGGACACCCAAGCATTTTGGAGAATTATTGTGGTTGGAACTAGAACTCATGTCTCCCAACCCGATTCATCTGTCCCGCCTGAGCAGTGGTTTCATAATTTTATCTCCCTTTGTAAAGAGCGTGAAATGTCTAGTTCACTTATTTCAATTAACACCGCGCAAGAGCATTATTTTGTGAGCTCACAGATGTCCGATAGTAAACCTTGCGTGTGTACCTTTTCACTAAAAGAGACTGAGGTTGTCCTATATTCAATGAAGTGGGAAAGGCAACTGGGCCTAATTGCATCCCAGGCAATTTGTTTCATTCGAAACCTGTGGTCTGGATCCCACATCTTAATACTCTTACAAATGTTGTTACAAGGGAACAAGACTTGCCTGAGACGTGGAGAGGCGTAATCATTGTCCCTATCCACAAGAAAGGAGCTAGAGATAAACCAGAAAACTACAGGCCTATTAGTCTCATAGATATTTCTCAAAAGATCTTTGCCAGGCATGTTCTCTTTTGACTCCAGGCTTGGACGGAAGGACATCAGATTCCATCTGATTTCCAAGCTGAATTCCAAGAGAAAATAAGTACCCTGGACCAGGTGTTTCAGTTTTCAGCCATGTGCTGGAAATATATCACACTAAGGAAAGACCATCTTTATGTGGCCTTCATGCATCTGAGGGCCGCATTTGATTTAGTTGCCAGGAAAGGCCTGTGGGATGTTCTGAAACAATATGCCATTGCTGAAAATCTTTTAACTATTTTAATCAAACTTCATACTGGTACCTATGCTCATGTCAGGTGGAATAAACGTGGAGACCTCTCAAACAAAATCCCTATAGATAGTGGAGTTAGACAGGCGTGAGTACTAGTCCCCACCCTTTTTAGTCTATTTATAAATGGTCTGGCGTAATGGTTGAATAGGTTCCAACATGATGCCCCAAAATTAGCAAACATCAGCATTCCTGTGCGGCTGTTTGCCGATGACACTCTACTTTTACTATGTACCCCTATGGGTTTTCAAGTACTGTTAGGAGATATTCAAAAAGTTCTGTAAAATGAGAGGTCTCAAAACAAATGCAGGGAAATGTATGATGTTATATCCCCACAGTGCATTTAAAAGCAAGATGAAGGTAGATGGTACACTGATTGAGTGGGTCAGGAGCTTTGATTATTTAGGTGTGAGACTATCAAACAAATTTTCTTGGATGCCCCAAAAGTAACTCCTTGTTGCAACACTGATTTGCAGTTATTTAAAAAAAAGTACAGATTTGCTTCCATTAGGACGTTTTCTCCAGTTCTAAAGGTCTACGGAGGCATCGTGCTGGGCGGAGCTCTGTATGGGGCTGAAAGTTTGGGATGTAGTTAGTGGTATTAAACCTCTAGTACGAGCTAAAACAGATTTTTAAGGTCTCTACTCAACTTGCCAAGTAGTATCCTGATGTTACTGATGAGATGGGACCTGAATATAAAGAGGTTTGATCATATTGCCCATCTAAGGCCCATATTTATACTTTTTTAGTGCCGCATTTGCGTCATTTTTGATGCAGAAGTGGCGCAAACTTACAAAATACAATTGTATTTTGTAAGTTTGCGCCACTTTTGTGTTAAAAAGATGCGCAAATGCGATGTTAACAAAGTTTAAATATGGGCCTAAGTATCCTAAAGTATTGGATCAGAAAATGATCCACACCTGAATTGGCTTCATACAGCATAGCTCTGAAGGAGCTTTTTGGCATCACTAAGAACTGCTCTACACCTTGGATTAAGGAGGTTAAGGACCTTTGTCGTTGATTACGTCATTCTGAAGTGTGGGAAAATTGAGAATATCTGGGAAGTAATATGAATACTCAGATAGAGAGGTTATATTGGGAACACATTCTAATTCAAGCTTGGCGAGAATCACGACTGCAGGGCCTCATAAATAGGGTCCTAGTCCACAAGTGCTCACGGAAATATGAATCCTACATAGACAAGATCATCCTCCATACAGCTAAAACATTATACTTTCACTTTAGAATTGGTTCCCTCCTTCTTAATTTGTTGACTGCAAAATGGAAGGGGGACAATGGTGTTTCTGAGGACTGTCCAGTTTGTTCAATATTAAGGATTCTGAGCTAAGTATCAATTTTTCCGCTCAAAGTATATTCTACCTCACACAGAGTAGATTATCAACTCTATCAAGAGCCTGCCAAACTCTGTGGGACTGAGTAAATATTCGTCCATGGACTCAGCTACCCTGAATAAAGCCTCTGAGTTTTAACCCTTGTTTCTTAATAATAACAACAGGCATAGTGCACTCAGCAGCACATTGATGTCAAGCTCAGAACTAAGGGCCAGATGTAGCAAACTTTTGCGAGTCGCAAATGGCCGAATCGCTAATGGCGACTCCGCAAAATCGGAAATGGGATGTAAAAATCCCATTTCCGACTCGCAAAAAGCGATGCGAGCCGTTACCGACTCGCAAAATTTGCGACCCCATTTTGCGACCCGCTAATTGGAAGTCACAATTTGCAAGTCGCAAACCAAATGCAATAGCCACTTGCAAATTGCGACTAGTCGCAAAAAGCCCAGTTTGCATGTCCAATTTACCACTAACTCAGAGCAGGTGGTAACCATTACCAAGGTATAAAAGGAGACCCAGAAGGCATCTTTGTTACTCAAGATGGCGGAGATATACCTGATAGGAGTGAGGAAGAGAGCCCATGCAGCCCAGCAGAGGAGGAGGAGGAGCCAGAGACAGGAGGAGATTTACAGAACAAGGCAGACACTCTTCCAGCAAACTGAGGAGGAAATATACGATAAATATAGACTTAGCAGCGCAGCTATACTAGATTTAATAGATATACTCAAACCACAGCTAGAACGCCAGACTCTGCGCGGCTGCGCCATCCCTACGCATGTGCAAGTGCTATGCTCACTGCACCTCTTGGCCTCGGGGAGATATCAGGGGGTCATAGCTGTGGCAGGTGGGGTATCCCAAAGTGCACTATCAAGGTTCCTCAGGGCATTCCTAGATGCCTTACTCACACACATGTCCCAATACATATACCTACCCAGGAATGAGGCAGAAATCAACAGCACAGAGTTGGACTTTTACCGGATTGCCAACTTTCCCCATGTCATAGGGTGTGTAGATGGGACACAGATTCAAATATTCCCCCCTGCAAACCTGGAATATCTGTTCCGCAATAGAAAGTGTACCTACTCACTCAATATTCAGGTTGTTTGTGACGCCCATTATGTCATCATTGACATAGTAGCTAAATTTCCAGGCAGTACTGATGACTCCTACATTTTTAGGCACAGTGGGATATACCAACGCCTGGAACGTGGGGAGTTTGGAGACGGATACCTCCTAGGTAGAGCTGCATACACCTTGTAGACATGCACACAGATCAATGTGAACACCAACCAGGACTTTCTAACAGTGTAGTTTTTGTGCCCAACAGGTGACAGTGCATATGCCCTACGGCCATGGATACTGACTCTGTACTTAACACCCAACAATGAATGTGAGAGGCGATACAACAGTGCACATAAGAGGACCAGGAACCTGATTGAAAGAACCTTTGGATTGCTGAAAGCACGGTTCAGATGCCTTCACCGAAGTGGAGGTGCCCTCCAGTATACCCCCATAACGGCATTCAAAATAGTTGTCGCATGCGCTATCCTGCACAACATTGCCACCCGACGTGGGCTACCTCTCACCCCTGCAGACCCAGATTCGGAGGATGAAGAGCAAGAGCAACCACATCGCCATCATGGGGATAGGAGCATCGCAAATCAAGGCAGACTGAGACGGGAACACATTGCAACCCAATACTTTGGACGGTACGTGCCAACTTCTACCATACTCACCAATTGAACAAACACTCCATTTGTTAAGTGGAACAAAAAAATTATTTAATATGTGCAAAAACCAAACTATATACAATGAAAAACTGTTCAGGGACTTTAAAAAGTCCACCTGGCATGGGACACATTGCCATCATGTGCCCCAACATCAGGGACAGTGGTTAGTTCACAGCCTACGGCGGCCTCTGCCAGCCTGGCTGGTACCAGGTTGCTCAGCAGTGCTCTGCCTCGTACTCCCACTCCTTAGCACCTTGGTGTCACCAGCAGAGACACTGCTGACAGTGAAGCCCTCCTCACTGTCTTGTGGGGTGTCCCCTGTACCCCTGGACACCTGCCGTGCCTCCATGAGGTCTAGCACATGGGTGATCCGGCCCAGGTCCCTTGCCACATCACCCGCAAAGTGGCCCATTTCAACCTGGAGGCCGACTGTTCTCCTTGACAGTCCAGTAGTGTTCACTGCCAGTCTGCAAATAGAGGAGGCCATCCTGTCCAGCCTTTGGAGCAGTTGGCGGTCCCTGCTCCGCGCTCCCTCACTCTGTGTAAGCAGTCCAGCCACCAGTTCACGCATTGACAGGGCTAGGTCACCAGTGTTGTTGCCAATTACCTCCAGTTGTGCATGAACCTGCTGCATGCTGTTTGCATGGTTCCTTTCGAAGCGCTGCAGAACCCCACTAATCCGCCCTAACATTTGATTCTGCAGGTGCTGACCCCGTAGCAGTTGTGCCTCCGTCGGTGTGGTGGATGGAAGCCCTGTCTCTGCCTGCAGCCCTGCTCTCCTCATCCTGCGTCGCCTGTGCAGCGGTGGAGGCCCTGTGATGTGGCACTCCTGGTTGTTGCTGGTGCAGGCTCCGAGACCACTGTTGTAGTGGGTGTTGCCATAGAGGGGATGGTGTTGGTGGTGCAGGTGGGAGTGGTGGCTGCTCCTGTTGTCTCCTCATGGGGCTGGCTGACCAGTGGCACCTGGCTGCTGTGGCTGGTGGTGGTGTCTTGTGGGAGACCTGTGGGACATGGGGAAAACACTGTCAGTGTCTACTATCTGTTGCACACTTCCTAATAAACATTTGCCTATTAACTGCCTACTTGACTACATTGCCCATAATGCATCATGCTGGTATCTGCTACTCTGAAATGGAGCTATCTTTGTTGTGCATGCCCCTGTGTACATGGTGGGTGGGGGTATGGCATTGATGGGGGTACAGGCATATCACATGGTACTCACCGGTTGATGTTCTGGGCTCAGAGGTGTCCAGTTCTCCAAATCCAGTTACTGACTCCGGCTCCAGGGTCTCCTCCACCCTTTCCTCCAGGGGTGGGGGTGGTGGTATGGAAGATGGTCCCCGTCCTGTGCCTCTCATCTCCCGGAGCCTTTCTGCCACCATCTCCTTGGTCCGGGAGCGGAGGTCGTACCACCTCTTCTTTATTTTATCCACACTCCTGTGGCTGACCCCCAGGGAGTTTATCTTCTCCTGAATTTCCTGCCAAATTCTTTTTTTGGCAGAGTCTGGCACATTGAGGGCTGCCTTCCCAAAAAGCTCATCATGGTGCTGACAGCACTCCTCTGTGAGCACCTCCAGCTCCTTCTCTGCAAACTTCAGCTTTCTCTTTCTGGGAGTGTCAGCCATGGTTGCTGTTGCTTTGTTAGCTGTGCTGCAGTTAAAAAGGGTGTGGTCCTCCCTCCTCCCAGGTGTATTTGTAAACTTCCTGGCTGTGATGTCATCATCATGTGCCAGATAGTGTTTTCCAGAATGTTCTGGAGTGTTTTCCAGAGTGTTCTGCAGCACCTGCATTCAATTTTCAGCACAGTCGCAATTTGCGACACCCACTCGCAATTTGCGAGTCCGTTTTTTGCGTGGTCGCAAAAAGCGACCTCGCAAACAGCGGACTCGCTATCTGCGGTGCGACTCCGGGTGCGAGTCGCAATTTGTCCCCACAAATTCTACCTGCATTCCAGTTAGCGACACGCAAATTGCGAGTCGCACCTGCTCGCAAATTGCGAGTCGCTAATTTTTTTGTACCTACATCTGGCCCGAAGTTCAGTACCTGTTTCTCCTACAACAACCCAGCACAGAGACACCACTACGGGTTGAGTTGACTGTAAGTCTTAGGGCCACAGCTGGTGTGGAAGACACCCACTTGCCTTTGGAACCTGCTCTGTAACCTGTTCATTCGATTTTGGGGGGCTCTTCCATTGAAAGCTTATTGGTCACAACCATACTCCCAGCCCCCCAAGGAACCTTAAGTGAGATCTTAGAGGAAATTAACTCACTAGAAATGTATGCAGCAAATGACTGCCAAACAGGTCGCTGACTGGTTGCTCAATCTGGAGTGGAAACTCTACCAGGCTCTTGACAGGAAGTAAACAATGGGACAATGTATTTCTGACTGTGAGGACAAAATAACTCAAATGATGGGAATAGTACAGCAGCCCTGAAAATGAAAAATGAGGAGCTAGAAAATCACTCATAGAGATCCAATCTGTGCATAACAGGCATTCTGGAGCACAAGAAGGATGCCCAGTGGCTGGTACTATTTGTGAACAATCATATCAAGAAATATGCTCTTACTGCCTATTTGGCAGATCTAACTATAGCGTGGGCTCATTTTGTACCCACTCAGATGCCGACAAGTTCAAGATACACTCACAAAGTTTGGCTCAATTTTGCAGACTTACGGATCAAGGAGAAAATCTTAAGCAGGGTCATATAGGCAAAATAATTTGATTTGACAAGCAGTTCTCAATCTGTATTTTTTCAGATGGATTCTGCCCATCATAGTAATGAGTTTAAAGCTATTCTGCTAGGCTGGGGCTCAGGACACTATTCTCCATCCAGTCAAATTGAAGATTTGCACAGTGGCCGGATTAACTAATTTCCATTGCTCGATGAAGCAAAGGCGTTCTTCAAGACTATTTCTACTAAGGGATAGTTCAGTCGATTTTTCTGTTATAATTTGACTTTGGTTTTTTTTGGTTTTTGCAGGAGGGTCAGCGGGGCTGAGGGTTGCAGGGTTGGTGGTCACAGTATGAAGGTGCCAGGAGGGGCCATTGCAGGAGGTGCTCAAGTGACAGGGGTTGGTGGTTGAATCACTGGCTTGGGGCTTTTGGGGATATATTGGTCTGTTTTATTGCTTGATTTCATTGGTGGAGGGAACACATTTTTTGATAGTTGATGATGGCACTGCTCTTAAGGGGAAAACATTGCTTGAGTACAGCTGCTGGGCACAGCTTAAATACTTTTGCAGGGTCAAATACAGAAAATGTTTGTAGTGCAGTAAAGGAGGTTCCGCATTCAGATAATATATGACGAACAAGGGCACAGATATTGTAATGGTCTAACGGGCTAAATAGTAGACACAAACAGAACACTGTTTTATTTAGTTTCTTGCAATATGATCCTTTGGTTATACTCTTATAAGAGACACATTTTGTCTGAGGTAAAGAGAGTAATAAACTTTGCCACCCCTGAACGAGCGGGTGTTTCTTTTCCTCAGCAGATTCAGCTCACAGGGGAACAGTGGTGGTGTTTAGTTGCACAACTCAGGTGCAATGTCTTTCCCCTGTGACGGATGTGGGGGGGTTATCGGGTTATAGTTCCTACCATGGTATTTAACACTCAATACTACATTGTTTCTTTTTATGGCCCATTTCCAGACAAGAATTATCCTCTACAGTCATTGTTGTGGGGGTTTTGGAAACTTCCAGGGATACCGATTATAGGAGGCAATTTGTATCTTCTTCCTGCACCAGGAAAGGATTCTTCAAATCCTAACTGGGGCCCGTACAAGTGCAATTTGGAAAGGGTCTTTCTTGTTAGGTGCTCCAGATAGGGAGTTCAAAATGTCTGGTCTGAGTTGAATCTGACATCAATGTTTTTTTCCTATTAGTCAAAGAAGTATTGAACTGCTTCAAGGACTGGCCTTTTCTAAGCCTCTTTAACCTTCTCAAATATCTCTTCACGTTATCACACCAGGGCCTTCTCAAACCACTTGGTACTTGTCTTTAAGATTTGCTGTGTTTCATCCTAGAGTACTGAGGAGATGGGTCATGGATAAGTCCTTGTTGACTCAATACTCAGACGCCTGGTCTCTGGCCATAGAGATCAAATACTTCTTCTCATTTAATGCCCACACTGTGGAAATGCTATTGTTTGGAAACGTTTTAAAGCCATGTTTCAGAGGTTAATGATCTCCCTGCTTGCCTTTTAATGGAAGAAAGATAAAGAAGGGATGGCTAAATTCCAAAGAGAGGCCAAAGAGGCTTTTTTTCAAGTTTCCACAAAGCCGTTCTATGATTCTTTTTATCTATGGCAGGAGAAGAGAGTAGCTTTGAATGACTTTTTTAGAGAGGCAATCCTTAATGGCCACACCTATAATTGTCAGGTCTATGAAAAGGGGGGACAAAATAGGTCACTTCCTGGCCTGGATGACCAAGGAAAAAAATAACCAACATTTAATTAATGGAATGAGGAATCCGAACTTGAAAGAGATAGAAAGGGATAATAGGAAGTTTGGGCACATATTTCTATGTCATTACGAATTGCTTTATAAGGTGAACACTGGCTCATGAGGCCCAGTTCTGGCAGACACGTTTGTGCAGAAAGTTCATCTACCAGAGTTAAGCAGCGAAGCTGCGGCTCTGATGATTCATCCAGAAGTTAAAGGGATCATGAGGGAGCTTCCTTGGTCATAGGCTCCAGGGAAAGATGGTATTGGGGCAGAATTTTATAAGAGCTTTTGCACTTTATTAGCTGATGCTCTCTCTAATTTGTTTAATTCTTTCTTATGTAGGGGCTCTATTCCACCCATCTTTAAGAAAGGAGTTTAAGTAACTTTTTTAAAGAAAGGTAAAGGGTGAGTTTGCCACATCGTCGTATATGCCCATTATACTGTCTAATACTGATTACATGCGCTTCCCAAAACTTTTATCTAATAGTGTCAATGTAGTAATGATGTTATTAATTCATCTTGATCAGTGTGGTTTTACAAAAGGCTGTAGTTTGAGAACAACATTTATTATCTGTCAGAATTTATAGACCTAGTAGTAACCACTGATAAAATTCCCCACTGCAGTAATCTTGCTAGATGTGGAAAGTTGTTTTACCTCATGAGCTGGGAATTTTTGATTAAAATCTTGGAGAAATGAAATTTCCCAGCCCAGCTCTCAGGGTAAAAAGCCAGACTTTATATAGGTACTTCTGCCCAAATAATAATAAATAATGCCAGTGTTAGGATGGTTTTAGAGTGGTGCCCCCTGTCCGGGGACCTGCCAGGGTTGTCCGCTCTTTCCAACTGTATTCGCCTTATTCATAGAACCCGTGGTTGAATATATACGATCACATGGTGGCATCCATCTCCCTTTCCTGGGTTTGACAAAAATAAAATTATACGCAGACAATGTGGCCCTATACTTACGCCCAGATAGATTGAATATAGAGATTGCTGCAAGCTATTCAGTGGTACAACTGTCTGGAAGGCTATAAAATAAGTGAATCAAAAATGGAGTCACAGCTGTTTAACACCTCTGCTGAGATACCACCCTCAGCAGTTATTCAAAACTATAATTTGCATCTCAAATGGTACTTGGGGATATTCTATTCTGATATGGTGTTAGATAGTTATTGTTTAAATGTTGTCCCCCTTCTGTCCAAGATCCACTCTTTATTTGATCTTTGGAAATCACTTCCTGCTTCAATGATCACTTATAAAGAAGTTAGGTCTGCCCTTTTTTCTATCCCCATTAATACATGTTCCCTGCAAATGAATGGAAGGTTGTTTCAACAAGCTGGAGATTATTTTTTTATCATTTATATAAGGTCCTCATTACAACCTCAGCGGTCTTTTCAAAAGACAGCCAAGGCTGCGGGGGCCAGAACACTGCCAGTGCTGGCGGTATTTCTGGCTCCCTATTATGACTTTACCGCTGGGCCAGCGGACTGTAACAGTGTTACCGTCCACTGGCCCAGCGGAAAAGTCACATCAGCATTGCTGCCGGCTCGTAATAGAGCCGGCGGCAATGCTGATGTGCAGCGGGTGCAGTAGCACTCGTCGCACATTTCACTGCCCAAAATTCGGGCAGTGAAATGCGCGACGGGGCTATGCCTGGGGGCTCTTGCACTGCCCATGCCAAGTGCATGGGCAATGCAGGGGCCCCCAGGGGCACCCTAAGTCCCCCTTACTGCCAGCCTTTCCATGGTGGTGTTTACCACCGTGGCCAGGCTGGCAGTAGGGGACTCATAATCCCCAGGGCAGCGGTGCGGGGATTATGACCTCCAGGCGGAAGCCTGGTGGTAAAGTGGAGGGGCCAGCGGTATGGTCGTGGCTATTGCGCCATGGTCATAATAGCTGGCGGAACACCGCCAGCCTGTTGGCAGTGTTACTGCCAGCTTACCGCTGGCCGCCAGGGTCATAATGAGGTCCTAAATCTCCTCAACTTCCCAAGACAGAGGGGGGCTCAGCCCTTCCCTGCCTAAGGACTTATTATTCTGCATCCATCTCTTTACAGCTGCATCTGTTCTCTATGCAGGGGTCTCAGTTTGAGAATTCTCTGGTGTTATATATTTTAGATCGCCACAAGATAGCAAGTCTTCTGAGTGTCATTTACGATCCCATTGACTGGTCATGACACATGTCACTTTAGGTAGGCATTTGGGGGGCTATGTAAACCTTGGATGCCCCCTAGATACTGAGAATGAAAAAAAAACAATCTTGAGGAAATATTCTGAATTGTATAATCAGTTTATGTCTACCTATTTACTAGTTGTCTCTTGCCTAATTACACATAAATATTATGCTATTGTGATCTTTTATAGTTTATGATCCTACTTGTGGACATGTAATAATTTTAAATGCACTTTTATGGTTATTATATGTAACCGAAATAATGTTATACTACTACTGCAAATAATCTCTGTGACACCCTCCCATTTCTCATATGTGAGATCCTATTGTGATCTAAAAGAAATCTTTTTATGGATGTTGCATGAAAATAAACACATTTATCTGCAAAATGTCTATAATGGACTATCACACATCACTCACATTAAGAACACATCAAGGGAAACGGTATTTAAAGCAATCTGTTTAAGGATTATTTAAGGTCATCTGATCAAGAATAAAGCTTGCTCTATCCGGGCACCCTGCTAAAATGCTGGGGCCCTGACCCAGAGCCCACTTTGCCATGCTTTAAAACTTTTCTGTGTGAGGCGACTCGCTGAGTGGCCCGACAGATGGCGGGCCGAGCAGAGTGTTGACAGTGCTTGCGGTATGAGTAAATCCGATCCCACGCAGTACCCTGCCCTGTAGAAAGTGTCTAGTCTTCAAGGAGGACCTTGTGCTGTAAACGCTCTGGGTCCACGCTCTATCACATGCGTAGCTTGTACATAAATAGATATTAAATATACACGGTTTGCAGTACACCCAGCTCTTCATCCCTCAGAAAGATGCACTGTCCAGCTATGATGTGGCAATAAGCAAAAGGCCCTCACCCCTCCTATTGTGCCAGTGTGTGCGGCTTCAAAGTCAGGTAACATTTTTGAAGTTCCAGTTCTAAATTAACCTACCAGTTTCAGTGTAATTTATACTATATCTAAAGTACATATATGTACATATACACAAATATGTATATATGGATTTGAGTGTGTATACAAGACTTTATTTCTATTCAGTTTCTCCCCAACAAAGAATGCAGAGGCTTCTAAGCACTAGGGGCCCGATGTACTATGTGATTTTGCAGTCATAAAAGGCAAATTTCGCCTACTGCAAGCACAAAATGGCCTTTTCAAATGTACCATTGCTATTTTGTGAGTCAGCATGCAAATACCAGCTCACAAAATAGGGACTGCGACTCACAATTAGGAAGGGCCATTCCAAAGCCATCCCTTACTAATTCCGAGTCGCAGTGGCATGTATGATTGTTTTGTGACTGCATTTCAAATTGGTGGTAACCCATTTGCGACACCTTCCCTTTGTGAATGGAAGTGAGAATATTTTTTCATGTAGGTAGTGCAGGAGTGGCTCCCTCGCAATGGGGATGGAGCGTCGCCCCTCTGCCTCAACCAGCATCGGAAGAATAAGTAATCCTCATCTAATCTCTAAATTTCTCATTTATTGCTAATGAGGATTATTTGAAAAGCATACAATGTATCAAGCAAGAAAGCCAGCGCCCCCTACGCGTTAAACACAGCAAGGCCATTCACAGTTTGCAGCTGTATTTAACAATTGGATATAAACGCATTTTTATTGGAAAGTAAGGTTTTTGCTTCGTGTGTCGGAACCCGAGGATTTATAGTCAGGAGATTAAAGCAATGCTGCTGTGCTACCGGACCTGTCTGAAGAATAATTGCGCCTGTCAATAGTCTACAGGCACTTTGTTTTAAAAAATAGAATTGTTCAGCACAACTCTTCTTTAGCATGAAATACTGGGATGATGCAGCAGATTTCTTGGGTGGAGAGTTTCAGGTTCATATATTTGATACTAAGGAGTATTTATTTATTTATTTATTATATGGTTTAGAACCGCTATGCTATGCCTAATCTGTTGTTTTGAAAGTTTCCAGTTCCTTTGTTAAGAACAACCAGTTAGTGGTGGCGGTATATTTTGGGAAAGCGCTTCAAAAATACGAACTATTGCTTAAAAGCATCAGGTGTGCAGAGTGTGCTTTTGGCCTCTTTAGCAATTTCACCTCCACAGTCTAGTCGCTGGACTGCCACACTAGGCACTTTTAATTTAAGTGCTCTCACCCTTCACACGAAACGCTCAACGTTGTGAGCATGTCTGACCGGCACCTATGTCTCTTGGTAACTTTAGGGCTCTACATCATGGCCGAACTGGTCCTACCCGGCATGGGCGTTTCTCTGGAAGGCAAAAAGTGTGGGGGGTCGCTTTTGTTACAGGAGGCCGGTTTTGTAGTAGGTCAGCAGTTTTAAAAGCACTGCGGAGTTCCTAGTATATCCAACAGTTTTCAGCCAAAAATAAAAGTGCCAAGATAGCTCTGGTGATTTATGTACCTGTTGGAGAGAGATGGAGTTTTATCTAGTGGCAGTTTTGACTCATCTAAGTTAGTGAGGATCGTTAATACTATTTTATGTGCATAAATCAGTGGGATACTGCTTTTGTCATAGAGATAATTTTGTTACTGTGCACTTCACAAATTACAATCATAATCTAGCACAGTGAGCTATGGACTGCCATCAAATACCTTTGCATGTTACATCCCTTATAGCATGTAAATTCATAGCATGCACAAAACAACACTTAGAACTTCTCAAATTACATGATTTGTCACAACAGTGCATGGTAGAGTGGGAGTTACAGTTAGTGTTGTCTGGTTAGCCAGCTAAAATTAGTGTGTAAGGAGGTCTGCTACTTTTAATAATTTGAAGGTGGTGGATAAATTGTAAATGAAAGTTCTAACTAAAACTTTAGAATTTTGTGCAGTTTAAGCTTGGTTTTGCATAGGTAAAATATGTTTTCCTAACTACAACTAAGCTGTAACCTTTGGTTTCGTTGAATTTCAATGTTTTTTTACATTTTTAATAAAAATGTATTTCAAGGCAGAGAGTCTAGTGTTGCACGTGGTGATTTGTTATGTGGAGTGTCATACACCAGTGGAGTAGAGTGTTGTAAAGTCTGTTGTCATAGACTGCAGTATTGCAGATTGGAAAGGGGTAAAGTAGAACAGAGTGTAGGAGCATATTGTACAACGTAGAAAAGTGTAGTTAGCATGGATCAGCAAGTTGTACAGTGGAATGGTGTGGCAAACATAAAGTAGGGTGTTTTATGACTGTCATGGAGTGGAGTAGAGTGTTTTAGAGTGGAGTAGGGTGAAGTAGAGTGTCATAGAGTGGCGTATCATCAATTGGAATGTCACAGAGTATAGTGAAGGAGATTGCAGTAGAGTGGAGTACTGTTTCATATAGTGGAATGTTGTATCATAGAGAGAACTTGAGTGGTGTGTTGCTGAGTGTCACAGAGTGTAGTAGTCACACAGAGTGGATGATCATAAAGTGTCAGAGTGGAATAGAATGTAGTACAGTGTTGTAGAGTTAAGTTGCATACAGTGGAGTATGGGGTCGGAGAGTGAAGTGCGTAGAGTGGAGAATAGTACAGTGGGGTAGAGTGGAGTGCAGTAGAATGGAGTAATGTGGAGGTGAGTACACTGGAGTGTGGTAGTTTTACGTGGGGTAAAGTGTCATGGAGCAGAGTGGTGAGTCAGACTATAGTGGTGTGGAATACAGTAGAGTGGGTTGGCATGGTGTAGCATGCAGCCAAGTAAAGTGCCACAATTTGGACTAACGTGTTGTTCAGTAGAGTGTAGTGGGGTGTCATATAGTATTTGGAAGTGATGAAGAGTACTGTAGAGTAGAGTGGCATACAGTCTGGTTCATTTTTGTGGAGCAGAGTGGTGTGCAGCGTAGTGTTGTAGAGTGTGGGATAATGGATTGATATACAGTGTTACAGAGTAAAATGACACTATGTGGCATACAGGGGAGTGATGTACAGTGGCATAGTGGTGTAGAGTGGAGTACCGTGTAAGAGTAAAGTAGGGAGCAGTGACTTACAAAGAGTTGTGCACATTGTTGTTAAGTGGACTAGATTGTCATAGAGTATAGTGGAGTATGGTGCAGTGATATACAGTATAGCATTGTGTTTTAAAGTGGAGTGAAGTGTTGGAGAAGGGCATTCTGTGTAGTAGAGTGTTGTAGAGTGGAGTTGCATAGATGACAGTAGTGTGTGAAACAGTGGAGTTGGGTAGAGTGAATTGCTGTATAGTAGTGTATAATGAAGTTAAGTCTCGTACAGTGGTGAAGATTCAAGTGAAGTGGTGTAATGTAGTGTGGAGTAAAGTACTATAGAGTGTATTGGTGTGACAGAGAGTACAGTGACATGGAGTAGAGTATACTGCCATAGTGTAGATTGTAAACTGTTATGAAGTGGAGTGGGGTCTTGTACTGTAGAGTGGAGTGCTGTGCAAAACAGAAAAGTGTTGTATATTGGAATAGATCATTGTGCATTGGCAAGTACAGACATAGAATGCAGTATAGAGTTGAACAGTGAAGTGTGCATGCATAGAGTAGAGTAGAATGTTGTAGTGTGCCATGAAGTGTGGTGGACTTTTATAGAGTGGGGTTATATATAGTGGAGGAGGGTGTCATACAATGGAGTGTCGTAGAGTGTAGTGGTATACACTGTAGTGGGATAGAGTGAATTACCGTAAAGTGGAGTAGCATATAGTGATATAGCGTACAGCAGAATACTGTACCGTGGAAATTAGAAGAGTGGAGGGGCATATAATGTAATAGCGTAAAGTGGAATGGTGTACAATGGAGCGGCATGGAGTGGAGTAGGGTACAGTGAATTAGCATAGACTGGTGGTGTACATTTAGGTAGTATAGCATGTAGTCGAGGAAACTGTTATAAATTGCAGTGACGTCTCACACAGTAGAGTGGAGTGCTGTGTTGTACAGTGTTGGAAACTGTGGTAGAGCGGAGTTGAGTGTTGTACAATAAAGTGTACTGGCATGGAATTGAATGCCAATTTGGACAGTGGAGTGTACAGGGATAGAGTGGAGTAGAGTCTACTAAAGTGTCACAGAGTGTAGTAGAGTTTTTTACAATTGAGTTATATAGAGTGGAGGTGAGTACATTGGAGTGGTGTAGAGTGGAGTAGCATAGACTAGAGTGATGTACAGTGGAGTAGTGTGGAGTGTAATAGCATATAATGTAGTTGCGTATAGTGGAGTGGCATTAATAGTAATAGAGTATAGCGTAGTAGTGTATAGTGTATAGTGGAGTGGCATACAGGGAAGTGGTTTAGACTGGAGTGGTGTATTGTGGGGTGGTGTAGAGTGTAATAGCATACAGTGTAGTGTCATACAGTGGAGTGGGATAGAGTGGAATATCATACAGTAGAAAGATAAAGATTGTAAAGATTGAAGTTGCATACAATGTAATAACAAAGAATAGTATGGCATATAGTGGAGTAGCCTAGAGTGGAGTACAGTGGAGTGGTGGACAGTGGAGTGGTGTAGAGTAGGATAGAATATAGTGGAATAGCATAGAGGAGAATGGCATACAGTGGAATGGTTTAAACTGGAGTAGTGTACAGTGGAGTGGGGTGGAGTGAAATATCAGATAGTGGAGTGGTGTATAGTAGGGCGGTGTAAAATGACTATCATCAAATGAAGTGGCATAGAGTGGAGTGGTGTACACTGGAGTGGCATAGAGTGGAGTGGCATACAGTGAAATAGAGTAGAGTAAAATGGCATACAGTAGAATGGTATAGAGTGGAATAATATATAGTAGAGAAGTGTCCAGTGGAGTGACATAGAGTGGAGAGATTTGGACCCTCATTTTGAGTTTGGTGGATGGGAAAGCCCATCCTCCAAACTCCTGACAGGATGGCCGCCTCTGTGGTGGTGATCATCTTGGCGCACCTATTAGAAGGGTCCCATTAGGCCAGCAGATGGAAACCTCCATTCACGCCTGCTGGCCTAGCGGGGAAACAGGCTACAGCATAATTGATCCGGTGCACCAGCACCCTCGCAATGTTCACTAACTGTCCAAGTGAATGGGCAGTGCAGGGGCCCTCCTGTGGCTCCCTGCACATGTTCCCTGCCAGTCTTTTCATGGTGGTTAAACTGCCATGGAAAGGCTGGCGGAGAACAAGGTCGGAATCCGCAGGTCAGCACTGCATGCAGCGCTGCCCTAGTTGATTACGATCTCTGCCATTGCTAGGCCGTCGGGATCATGGAACCCGGCAGTGCTGGTGGAACCCTAATGGTCTGACCGCAAGTGTCTTTATGTGGCGATTGGACTGCTACAGCAGCGGCAGTCCTGACCGCCACTGCGAGACTGGGGGTCTGAAGACAGCCAGCCTTGTAATGACACCTTTAGACTGGAGCGGTATACAGTGGCTTGGCATACAGTGTAATAGCATAGAGGGGAATGACATAGAGTGAAGTCTTGTATAGTGGAGAGGCATGGAGTGGCATAGAATGGAATAGCGTATAGTGGAGTGGTTACAGTGGCATGGCATACTCCGCACCGTAAAGTACAATCCGGCCAAATTTCATGTAAATCCATTTAGTCGTTTCTGTGCTACACCAAATACAATAGTCGATGGATGAAAACTGTATTGGTGGAAAAAAATATTTTATATAATCTGGAAATGTAGAAAATGCTTTAGGTCTGGAAAGTTTTTGCGGTGATTAGTCAAACTGGTGGAAAGGTATTAGGGAGGTAATATCAGAGGTATTGCTACTTCTGGGAACTCTAACTATTACTACAGAATGGCAATCAGTTTTAATGTCATTTCTTTTAATTTGTATCTATTGCATTTGATTTGTTATGTGTTAGTTTATTGGTTTACATAATCATGTGGCAAATGTGTCTTTCAGTTGTTCTTGTAGTAATTCTGAAACTTTATGTATGCAGTCTAGTTTATTTTTTGGGCTTCCTTGTACTTTTAGCGGAATTGCGCTACCTATAAAGCCAAAAGTGAATAATAGGCAATAATTTTTGTTATAAAAATTAAGATTATAATTTTTTCCCTTATGGCAAATTATCATGTCCTCCATATAGTAGTTTGGGAAGCTTACTGCTAGGTCACTTTTCCATTTTGTTGCATATAAGTACACAGGGAAGAAGGTTTTTGTTTTGCTTGTCGGACACAGCTTTATTTTGTGAGCCAGTGAGCATGCAAAGAATACTTATGTAGATTAAGATGTATGCTATTTGTTATATATTTGTTTATAGGTTTACATTAGCATGTGCCCATAAAAGGGTATTTCAGTTGCTCATGTAGGAAATCTGAAACTTTACATATGCCATCTACTTTATTTTTTGAGCTTCCTTGTTACTTTTAGAAGTATTGTGCTACAAGATATCCCTAAGTTGAAAACCTTATAATTTAACTGTACTTATCTGCAGTTCCCCACAGAATCACCTGTGTCACCTAATATGTCATACTGCCAATTTTAATAAAAATAGGGCTAGCAGTTTTTGCCCTATACGGATTACAAATGTCTATGAAAAATGCATTGGATTTGAAGCCTGTTTTGGGAACCTCCTTTTATTCGTCCCCTTGACCATACCTCGCAAAACTTTGTTAATGTTGAAGTAATCATTGTCAAAGCACCGAGTGATACATTTACATGACAGAGTGATACATTTACATGACTGAAGTTGCATCACCTTTATTAGATCCCTCCGCTGTGAGCTCTTCATCAACCCCAGCACATAGGTATGTGGTCAGGCAGCCTCTGACACCTAGGCCTGAGATTACTGACTGACAGATCACAGGTGGAGTAACACTTAGCTGGCAGGCAAACATGCAAACAGGAAAGCTTAGATCAGATCTCACAGATAGGAGCATCAACACTACAATGGTCTCCGGAGATTGACCCCAATAAAACACACATGGCCAGAGGGGTGCATGAACTTCCAAAAACACCATAAAGTTAGATGCAGCATGTAGTTAGGAACACTTAGCCAGTCAGAACACAGCACACACAGGCTGTACATCTGGACACGTACCCACTTGCCCACATTATGTCCACACATGGTCGAGGCCCACCTGCATTCTTTATCTGGAACCATTTTTACGACTCCATGACAACTGTTTGCATTCTGTTTTTTATTACTTTATGATACTCAGAAAAATGTATAAAAACCTTCTCCAAACTGATGTAAATTGAGAGACAGTCCTCAGACCTCGGTAACTGCTCTCCCGGCCGTAATGTTTAATGAAACAACTCGTTCCTGTTTTGCCAGACACCTCTTTAATTTTCTTTTCTTTTTTAAGGTAAATCCACATTTGAGCAACAAATTTCAGTTCTCCCTAAATGAAATGGAAAGGTATAAAGGTACAAAAAGAAAATCCCTATCGCTGGTCATCCTAACTATCACTTCAAAGTGGCTACTACCACTCTGCAGCATACTAATATATATATATATGTATATAGTTAGGACTTTTTTTTACAATAGACAGAACATATTTTGTTTTGCAAATAGCTTGACGAATCTTCACCAAATTTTCAAAACCTATACTTGGTGAGTTCAGCCATCTAAAACACTTTTTCTCTATTCTATGGCAAATGGATTTTTCAAAAGTTTGAACACGACAACAGTCCAAACCGCTGAATGGAATTTTTTGGCAAAAAGCTAGATCTTGGTCTCATAAGCACACTTTTTGTGATTTGGTGTAAATCCATTGGGTAGTTTTGGAGAAATTAGAGTTTTAAAAATATAGATATATAAGGACATGGATCCTCTGCAGTTCCCAGTGCTGATATCTGATTGGCTGTCAACACTTCAAACAGGAAGTGTTTGCAGCATCTTCGTACTCACCTTCAGCCGAGTCCCAGAAGACAAAACAAAAAGTGACCAGGGTAGGGACACTCTGACCCCTTATCTCTGGTGCTTTAACGCCCCACCAGAGATTAAAAGCATTCTTTAAATGTCAGAAAGATCTACGGATCAGGATCTTCAGATTTGTCCAATGTTTTTAAAAAAACAGGGGTGGTTGCCGCCCCTTTTCATGAAGCCCAGGGGTGGGACAAGTTCCTGAGGCAAGTGAAAAATAAGAAAGGAGCGCACGGCATCCCCTTCCAGGCTTGCCATAACCTCAGGGACCGCCACCTCCCAGGGGCAAACATTTATATGTGTTTGGGGAGGCAGTGTGGCCTCCCCACAGTCCCAGGGACCACCACCTCCACAGGAACAATATAATATGTTGTGAATGGGGGCTGCACGCCCACCTGCAGCCCCGGGTACCACAACTTCCCCGGGACAAAGATTACGTTTTGTGTGGATGGAAGGCCACACGGTTTCCCTGCAGCCTCATGGACCGCCATCACCCCAGGGCAAATGTAATATGATATGCAGTGGGTCCGTCCAGCCCACCCAGCTCCAGCGACTGCCGCCTCACTGGTGAAAATATAATATGGTATGCGGGGGTGCCATCACCCTGGGGCAAATGTAATATGATATGCAGGGGGGGCCACACAGGCCACCCCACCCTGGGGACCACCACTTTTCCGGGGTACAATTTTTAAAACAGATAGGGGGTCCTTTTCGGACCCCTGAGCACCAAGGACCACTAACTCCCCAGGACTATCTTAGTTGGAGGCAGACTGCATGGCCCTCCCTGAGCCACTGATGGCCCTGGGGATGGCCACCTCCCAGGGCTTGCTCCTGATATGTCCTAGGGTGCCCAATCCTTGGACATAGCTGTTTGCTCTGACTTGGTGGGAGTTTTGACAGCTCTCACCAAGTCAGAGCAAACACTTTGCTCGCAGTGAGGGAGAGCTGTCAAACAGCTCTCCCTCACTGCGAGTGGAGGTTTCCTCTGTTTTTCTGCCTGTGGAGATGCTAATTTCACGACAAATTACAGCACTCATGACATCTGTGATAACATCAATAATAATGTCACTGTAACATCTGCGCTAAAATTATTTATCACATAACTGTGCATGGTGGGGGCTCGAGTTATAGATACCTTAGAATGCGTGTTATAGTTACTTGAAATAACTCTAACTATAACAAGTGAATGTCTATGGTTTTGTGTGTTTAAAATGTGACCCTAACTATAACGTCCCTGTAACCTTTGTTTTTTCAGTGAATTTCTATGTTTTTTAATGTAAAGTAATTTTAATTACTATACGTTATTCGAACCCCAGCTGCACACAGCCTTCGGCCATGTATATCGGGGGTTGTTCGCAAGGCCTGGCCTGCAGTCAGGCCCTACAGTAAAGCGATTATAACCACCCAACCCCACACTACGCATGGCCTTTGGCCGTGCACAGCGCAGGTTGGCCACAGGGCCAGTCTCTGTCAGTGGATCTGTGGGTCGTTGTGTGAGTGTCTGAGTGGGTCTGAAAGTGGGTGTGTGAGTCTATGAGTGGGTCTGAGTGAGTGTGTGAGTGAGCACATAAGTCTCTGAGTGCATGTACGAGGGAATTAATGAAAAACTGTATGGATGAGTCAGTGGTGTTTGTTTCAAATGTTTTCATATTTGCAAATATTTCGCAAAAATTCATGGTTTTTCATGAATACCACACATGGAAACGCAAAATTATTTGAAACTCATAATTTGTCCCTAAAACACTCCTCTATCACACCCCTTGGTTCATGGTACCTACACCCTGACTCCCTTTGTCACTTTCAATGAGGATTTGCACCCCCGGGGACGGTGTCCTGTGAAATAAAATGCCAGCTACAACATTACAACATTCTAGTCAGGTTGTGGTGGGCCAATTACAGTGCTTCCTTTCGCATGCGCATTTTCGTGATTTTCGATAATTATTCACAAAGATGCTGCGGCCAGAGATATACAAATTTGGATTTCCCTACATTTCTCAAAAACTAATGGATGGATTTACACCAAATAAGCAAAAGATCATTCTGCATAGTGAAAGCTAGCTTCCTGCCAAATTTGGTGTAGTTACTAAAAAGGTCCTATGGGAAATAACATGGAAAACACAACTTTTTTGTCCACCCAATATTCTCATCCCCCGCTTGACGGATTACCCTGAAACTTTCCATGTGCAACAAGAATCAACCCTGACACCTTTTTGGGAACATTTTGTGAAGATTCATCTAACGGTGCCACAGATATAAGCAAGTCAAAAAACATTTTTTTGTCCTAACTAAAACTATCTAGTGGCAACCACCACTAGGTGATAGATATCCAGTCGCCATAGGTAGTTATACTTTGGACCTAGTTTCCACAGACAGAGGTGCTCATTTCGACTTTGGTGGTCTTTTGCTAAGACCACTACGAAGTGGGCACCAAAAGTCCATCGTATTACGTCTCACCAATGGATTTCCACCCATAAAACATGCAGAAATCTGACACCGTCGCTTGACCGACGGGGGGTGAAAGATGGTTCCAATGACAGCACCACCACACAAGAACTCCGTCTGCCATATTGCGATAAGTAATTTGGCACAGAGGTCCTTGCACAGTGGTGTGGCATTGGCAGTGGAACCGCCAACATCCACCCCCTCCCGGATGACCACCTTGACATGGGCTGCTGTGAGGCCCAGACAGGTAGGTGGACCGACTGAAAGGGTGTGTGTGTGTGGTAGGTGCACGTGTGGTGTGTGCAGGTATGTGTGGGAGCATGTGTGTGTGTGTGTGTGTCAGAACGGGTGTGCAGCGGGACTGGCGGCTTTGGGGCAGTATGACTTCAGCCAAACCATCAAACTTGTAATGCGGTGGTCGGTCTACACTGCCAGGACTGGGGTGATAACTGCGAGTGTGGCAGTCTTAAGACTGCCACAACCGTGATGAGGGCCAGAGTGTTTTTTATTTTGATAATAACTCTGGTGATGTTTGACAAATCATCATGAAATTTTCTAAACTATTTTGCCACTGACTTCAGTTACTGTCTTGAAAGTTTCCGGGTGATTTATCAAGTGGGGGCTGTGAAAATGCAGTTTCCCCTAAGGATTTTGAACATGACTACAGCCCAAACTGCTGAACGGAACTACACCAAATATGGCAGAAAGCTAGCTCGTGTTCTAGAAAGAGTGTTTATTCTAATTTGGTGTAAATCCATTAAGTAGATTTTGAGTTATTAAAGAAAAAAGATGTATAGTTAGGCATGCGGAGGGTTTATGGATCTTACAGATCTCCTGGTGAGATATGATTGGCTGCCAACACATCAACAAGGGAGTGTTGGCAGCCATCTTACTCAGCCGAGTCACAAGAAAAAAGGAAACAAAACAGTATAGGCAGAGTTGGAATACGCTGACTCCCTAGGCCTGGTGCTGGGGTTCCACAGGGACCCTGCTGGTGGCTGAAACCTTTTTTTCAGTTTTCTCAGTATTTCATAGAGGATCCCCAAATCCACAGGAAAACTTTAAAAAAGTGGCGTTATCTGTGCTTGTTTTCATTTTGCTCCTCCAGGGAATATAATTTTATAATTAAGAAAAGGGGGAGCACGTGGCCCCTCTCCTGAGGCCAATTATGGCCCTGGGGATGCCATACCCCAGGATCAGGCAGAATCACAGAATAGGGAGGGGGGGATGCAGCCCTCTTTCCGTGCTGTTTTTGGCCCCGTGGACTCTAACACCTGGGACTTTGCCATACACTGAAAAAGGGAGGGGGCCATTAATGGCTTTGGGAACCCCATCCTCCAGGGCTGGCTCAGCTATGGCCCTGTGTGCCCACCCCCAGGACTCAGCAGTTTTCCTGCCTGCACTGGTGAGTCCAGGGAAACCTCAGATTTCTCTCGCTTGGTAGGAGCAATTTTAAGTTCCCACCAAGCAAGAACAAATAGTGCACCCCCAGTGGGTGGGAGCATCAAAAATGCTCTTACGCGCTGGGAGCAGTCTTTTCATCTGTTTCCCTGCCAACTGTGAATCAGGCAAGGAAACAATTGTTCCTGCTCGCAGAGAGCATCGTTTTTAGCTTGTCCCTGCAGGTGGGAGCAATGCTGGCTCCTGCTGGAGGTGGGTGGGGAAGAGGCTGGGGCTATGGGGCCATGAGGCTCCCTCTGTGCCCCCAACAATGGGTGAAGTGGGTACCATGGGGGTTCCATGGGGCACACTCTTCATTGGCTGGGTCCCAGGGGATAAGGTCCCTAGGGCCGAAATCACCTGGGGAAGGGGGCTGCATGGCCCCTTAATTAATTATCTGGTCCCTTGGGGATGGAGCCTCTGGGGCCAAAATTGGCTGGGAGAGTGGGGCTGCTTGTCCCTCTTTACCCATTGATAATTAGTGAGACCCCAGGGGATGCAGTGCCTGGGGTCAATATTCGCCCAGGCAGGGAGGCTGCATGCCCTCTCCCTTTTTAT
The DNA here is from genome assembly GCF_031143425.1 of Pleurodeles waltl. Taxonomy (NCBI): domain Eukaryota; kingdom Metazoa; phylum Chordata; class Amphibia; order Caudata; family Salamandridae; genus Pleurodeles; species Pleurodeles waltl. The sequence continues at coordinate 968,935,552 of NC_090440.1, read as the reverse complement.
TATATGGCTGAGCCCCGGGGATGGGGTCCCCAAGGCCAATATTGGCCCAAGGAGCCTCACTATTTTTAATGTGGCCGTACCACAGGAGATGGGGTCATCAGGCTGAATTTGCACTAAGAGGGGGGCCACGCAGCCCCACTCTCCCAATTATTCAATGCATCGGCCCTGGGGGATTGGGTCCCGGGGCCAAGAATGACCCAGGAAGTAGAGCTGCATGCCTTGTTAATATGGCTGGGAGATGGGGTCCCCGGGGTCAGAAGTCATCCAGGGGAGGGGCTGCGTGCCACTCTTCCCCTTTACAATGTGGCCGGACCACAGGAGGCCAAAATCAGCTTGCGGAATGGGGGCTGTGCGTCCTCTTCCCCATAATTTAAATGATGGACACCGTCAAATATGACCCAGAGAAGGGGGGCCACATACTTCTCCTCTAACAAAAGGTAGTGGAGCCCAGGGGATGTGGCCCCTGAGGCCAAGTTTGGGCCAGGGAGGGGGGGGCTGAATACCCACTCCTTGGTTGAATGCCTCTGGGGAGGTTGGCCAAGGGGCATGGCCAGAGGTCAGGCCTTGTGGCCAACCCCCACCATGTGCTGCGTGGCATTTGCTGCTTTGGAGGGGTTGGCTGCATGCATGTAGGGAGCTGGTTGCAGGCTTGGCCGCAGGCCAAATCCCTTGGCCAGACCCAACTGTGAATGAATAATGGCCCTGCATATCATGGGTTGGCTGCCTTTGAGGGAGCTGGCCACAGGGTTTGGCTGTAGACCAAGGCTGTGCATAGCATGGGGTTGAGTACATGCAAGTGGTTGGCCGCAGTGCCTGGCTGCAGATGTGCATGGCGGGAGTGGGGGTTACATTTACTTATGGTAATAAAATATTACTTTATAATTATATAACCTTAGAAATTCACTGAAGAAAACAAAAATTAAAGTAATGCAATGGTCAGGTGAAATGTTCAGTAACAGCGTAACATTTCAAACTCTAAAAACCACAGAAATTCACCTGTTATACTTTCAGTTATCTCAAGTAACTATAACTCACGTCTTTGCCATGCACCATTAATTACCTCACATATTACATCACTCATGACTTCTTCTATGACATCATTGATAATATCTCTTTAACAATTGCAGTGGAATAACTGATGTGAAAACTGTGCCTTGAGTTATAGTTGCTTATGACCTAGTTTCCATAGGAAAAGTGTTTTTTTGTTTTGCTAATAACTTTCTCGACGTTTGACGAATCTTAATGGAATTTTGAAAACTAGTTTGCCACTCACTTCAGCTTCTGTCTGGAAAGCTTTGGGGTGATTCATCAAGCTGAGAAAAAGGGGGGTCCCAAAACACAGTCTCCCCATGCAATTTCCCATAGGGATCTTAGAAATGACTGCAACTCGAACTGCTGAACGGAATTACACTAAATGTGTCAGAAAGCTAGATCTTGGTCCAGAAAGAGTGATTTTTGTAATTTGGTGTTAGCCTGTTCAATAGCTTTGGATTTATTAAAAAAAAAAGATTTATGTATCTCTAGAGACACAGATCTACCACAGTAGATTGTTGCACCAACAGAAATATCGCAATTGGCTGTCTGCAAACTGAGAGAAAAGTTGCTGTTGCCATTTTGTGAATTGGGACATGGCTGCGTGGGAGGGTATGGAATAAAGAATACATGGGATATAAGAGGGTAGGATATAGGTATCCTGACTCCATGGGACTGATGGAGGAGTCTGTGAGGGATTCCTCATGGGCAAGATTTTGCGTACAATTTTTTTTGTTTTTTTATTGGTTTGCACATGGATCCACCTCAGTGCTCAACACTGCCCCCATGTGAATCTGCAGCAAATCCGTGGATCCAGACCCCAAATAAAAAAACATACACACACTCACAGATCCACTCACACACCCACACAACCACTCCCACACCCACTCACACATCTATACATCCACTCACATGCTCACACAGTCACTGATACATCCACTCAGAGACCCACAGAACCACTCACACACCCGCTCACAGACTGACACAGACACTTAAACACCCACTCACACACCATACAGCAAAGCCACTGACACACCCACTCACACACCATACAGCAAAGTCACTGCCACACCCACTCACACACCCATCAGCCACTGACCCACCACTCGGAGACCCAAACATCCTCTTACACACCCACTAATACACCTTCATACCACACACTCACATTAATAGGTGAATGAGTGGGTGTGAGTAGTGGTTTCTTCGGTTGCTGAGTGAGCACTCAGCACTCAGCAACCCAAGAAACCACTACTCACACCCACTCACTCACCTATGCAGCCAACCACACACTAACTCATACACCCGTACAGTCCTTAATAGATTCACTCAGAGATCCATAGAACCACTCATACACCCACTCAAAGACCCACACAGACATTCACACACCCATTTACACACTCACTTACACAACCACACAACCCTTAAAACATCCACTCACACACCGATATAGCCACTAACACACTTAGGCCCTCATTACAACTGTGGCGGTTGGTGTTAAAATGTCGGTAATACTGCCAATAGGCCGGCGGTAAAAAAAATTGGATCACGACCACAGCAGGAACTGCCAACACAGACAACTACTTTAACACTGCGACCACCATGGCGGTAGCACCAAACACCGCAGCGGTCACCGGCAACAGACAGGCGGAAGACAATGTACCGCCCACCCCATTACAACCTGCCAATCCGCCAGCTTTTTCGGGGTGGTACCAACGCCATCAAAAGCACAGCAGAAACAGTGTTTGCAAGGCAAACCACTCACCTCTCGACACTCAACAAAGAACCAGGACGCCATTGAGCCTGAGTTACAGGTCCTTCCCATGATGGTCTACCTCCTTATACACGAGGAATATCAAAGTACTGCACCTAGCACACAGGGTAGGAAAAAGAGAGTGACGCACACATGTAACATGCAACATCCCCACCCTCACCCACAACACCATACACACAAACTCATGCAGCAACAATACATTTACACCCCGTAACCCCCTGGAAGAATGCAAGGACACAAGGAATAGAGTCCACTCAGTGATATATTAGATATAGGCAGATATGCGTAACAAATATAAAAACAGTATTTACAAATATTTACAATATGTACAGAAGGCCGTACGTTGTCCTTTGCAAATGTCCGTGGGCCACTGGGCCAAAAATCATGGGCCAAGCCCACACTTGACTCCTGCCTCAATGCGGAGAGAACACTGCAGGGGCATCAGGTCATAAACACACAGGCACCTCAGGGGGATAGGGAAGGGGGGGCACCTCAGCCAGAAGATGGAATAACGCAGCTGCTCCTGGAGCGGGCTCCATGCCCACAGTGATGTCCTGGGAGTGCAAAGCCACAGTCTCTCAAGTCTCTCAAGTGGGTGGTTTGCCCACTGCTTGGTCCTGGGGAGTGCAAAGCCACAGTCTCTTAAGTGGGTGGGTTGCCCACTGCTTGGTCCTGGGGAGTGCAAGGCCACAGTCTCTCAAGTGGATGGCTTCTCCACTGGTTCTGGAGGGGGCTTTGTGCCCAGTGTGCTTCATCCTACCAGGGATAGGGTGAGTGGATGCAAATCTCCACTGGTTCTGGAGGGGGCTTTGTGCCCAGTGTGCTTCATCCTGCCAAGGATAGGGTGAGTGGATGCAGATCTCCACTGGTTCTGGAGGGGGCTTTGTGCCAAGTGATGCAGCACTTGGGGGTGGCAGTTCACATTCCCTCACCTGGGTGTCTGGGGCACGAGATTTGCAGGGACGAGGTAGCATGATACTCCATGGAGGCAGGGCTAGACTCCATCCTGCGGCGACTAAGGCCGCAAACTGGTGGTAGTGCCGGTGCTGGTGAGGGTGCTGCCAGTGGTGGTGGGAGGCTCCAGCATGTCTCCTGCAGCCTTGGACGGATGTACACCAGGGCTGCTGCTGCTGGTAGTGGTCCTACTGTCAGCGGTACAGGTGACGGTGCTTGCGGCGGGGATGCTGGCGGTGCTGCCCGTGGTGCAGGTGCCGGTGTCCCAGTGGTGGAGGGAGGCACCAGCCCGTCTCCTGCAGCCTCGGACAGCTGCCCACTGGGGATGCTGCTGCTGACAGTAGTGGTAGCAGCAGCGGTGCAGGTGGCGATTCTTGCGGTGGAGATGCTGGCGATGCTGCCTGTGGTACAGGTGGCGGGACATTCGGTTCTGATGGTGGCCACCAGGCCCTCACCTGGAGCCTCAGAGGCCTGAAATGCCTTGGCTTTTCTTCCCCTTCCTCACCTTGGCAGATGCTGCTGGGACCTTGGCTCTGGCAGCTGGAGTTTTGGAGGAGGACTTGCTGGGTGGGTCGTGCTCCTTTCCCTTGTTGCATGCTGTCCCCTTCTTCACCTTGGCAGGTGGCGGAATGGTTTGGTCCTTTGCAGGGGTCGGTGGCACATTTGGTGGCCTGAATGGTGCCCCCTTTGATCCTCTGGGAGTTGCAGGTACCACAGCGGACGCCGACTTGGTGGCTGGGGTGCTGGCCTGGGTTCTGGACACCCTGGCCCGAGGGGAAGGACGGGAGAGGAGCGGGGCAGGGAACAGGCCAATGTTTGCCAGGAAGAGTTTTTTAGACTCACTGGGATGGGAAGATGGAGTGCAGAGGGTTTGGGAGTGGAGGAAGAGGGAGTGGTTGTAGGAAGTGGCTGTCTGCTGAGTTTGGGTGAAGGTGCATGGGCTCGATGCTGTTGTGAGGTGAATGACTGTTGGGTGGGTGGGAACTTGCGTTCGTGTACTTTGGGAGGAGGGGTCACAGACACACTGGGAGAGGACACAGGGGACGTGTGCATGGTTGTGGGGGTGGTGACTGCTCGTGAAGGGTGTGTTGTGATATTACCCTCTGCTCACAGTTCTCTTCCATAGGCTTCAACTGCTGAGGCAGAATATGAGATGGCGGCATCCTCCGGTGTACCGACCCCTGGAGGACCTTGTGACTATGGAGGACAGACACATTGTCATTACCTACAGACTTGATTGTGCCACAATCCAAGAACTGTGTGCCCAATTGGAGCCAGACCTGATGTCAGCTATCCGCCAGCCCACAGGAATCCACCCTCTAGTGCGGGTCCTGTCAGTGCTCCATTTCCTGGCAAGTGGTTCCTTCCAAACAACAGTGGCCATGGCATCAGAGATGGATCAGCCAATGTTCTCTAACATGTTGACCAGAGTGTTGTCTGTCCTGCTAAAACACATGCGCAGCTACATCGTGTTCCCCCAGGTGGAGGATTTGGCCACAGTGAAGGCTGACTTTTATGCCCTGGGTCATATCCCCAACATCATTGGTGCCATTGATGGTACACATGTGGCATGTGTCCCCCCTGGAGAAATGAACAGGTTTACAGGAATAGAAAAACCTATCACTCTCCGAATGTGCAGATGGTGTGTTTGGCGGACCAGTACATCTCCCATGTGAATGCCAAATATCCTGGCTCTGTGCATGACGCCTTTATCTTGAGGAATAGCAGCATCCATATGTGATAGGCCAACTCCAGAGGCACCGAGTGTGACTAATAGGTGAGCAAAGGTCCCCACCCAGCATGAATTGGTGTATGGGTATGGGGTTGTCCCTAAGGGTGAGTGTGTGGTTAACAGGTATCCCTCGATAATTACAAGTGACTCTGGTTATCCCAACCTCTCATGGCTACTGACCCCAGTGAGGAATGCCAGGACCAGGGCAGAGGAACGTTACAATGAGCCACATGGACGTACAAGGAGGATTATAGAAAGGACCTACGGCCTCCTAAAGGCCAGGTTCCGGTGCCTCCATCTGACAGGTGGCTCCCTGTACTACTCACCCAAGAAGGTGTGCCAGATCATCGTTGCATGTTGCATGGTACACAACCTGACCTTGAGATGCCAGGTACCTTTTCTGCAGGAGGATGTGCCTAGAGAGGGACTTGTGGCAGCGGTGGAGCCTGTGGACAGTGAGGAAGAGGAGGCAGAGGAAGAACATGTGGACAACAGAACCAATATAATTCTTCAGTACTTCCAGTGACACACAGGTAAGACACTGTAACTTCACTTTACATTTCAGTTATCTATTGGACATTGTACAAGGCAGCCTCTTTCCCAGTGTCCATTGATTGTTCCCTTTGGAATTTCTATTTTCAGATGTCTGTGCCCCACTCTGGCTCTTGTTATGTGTACTGCTGCCCATCAAAGGTCATCCTAAAGTATGTTTCACTGTACATTTGAGTTGCAATGCTTTGATAATGTTGTACTAAAACATTTGTGAATCATGTGACAGACTCCAGATTGGTATTTGTTCCAACGGTGTTTATTTAGGTGCTTATAAGTAGAGGGAGATGTGCAAGGGGCTGGGGTGATGGTGGAGGAAAGTCCAGGGTAAAGTCCAGTCTCTTGGTATCACAGGTGCATTGTCCAGTGTGGCATAGGAAGGGGAGTAATGGCAGCTCAAGGTGGACAGGGTGACAGAGTGGGAAAGAAGGGTGACAATCAGGAGACTCTTAGTTTCTGGTGGGGGTCTTGGCACTGTTCCCTGGCTTCTGCTTGGATCGCAGGGACCGTTTTCGGGGTGATTCTCCTTCTGCAGGGGGTGGTGTGCTGGTGGCCTGTTGTTCCAAATGCAGGGCCTCCTGTCCACTAGCGGCGTCAGAGGTGGAAGGCTGTTCCTCGGTTTGGCTAGTGTCAGGTGCCCATTGTTGTGCCACTGCCTCCCTCATGGTCTTGCCCATGTCAGCCAGCACCCCTACAATGGTGACCAGGATGGTATATATGTGGTTGAGGTCCTCCCTGATCCCCAGGTACTGTCCCTCCTGCAGCCGCTGGGTCTCCTGCCCCATGGTCTCCTGGGAATGGTGATATGCTCCAAGGATGTTGGAGATTGCCTCGTGGAGAGTGGGTTCCCTGGGCCTGTCCTCCCCCTGCCGCATAGCAGTCCTCCCAGTTTCCCTGTTGTGCTGTGCCTCTGTCCCCTGAACCGTGTGCCCACTGCCACTGACCCCAGATTGTCTTGGGTTTGTGGGGTTGCCTGGGGTCCCTGTAGTGATGGACATACTGCTGATTAACGTGTCCTGGGGACAGTGGCATGGGCCCTTTGGGTGTGTGCTGTGCTGGCGTTTCCTGAGGGGGGAGGCTCTGTGGTGGGTTGGGACTGTGGCAGGGGAACCGACTGTCCAGAGGTTCCGGATGGGCCAGTTTGTCATCCTGATCCAGGCGTGCAGACCTGCTGTTGTCACTGTGGGCCTCTTCAGGTGGGGGACTGGATGTGGCTGGCACCTCCTCTCCGGTGACGTGAGGTATGGGTCCTCTGGACATGCAAATGCATTGTTAATGTGTCTGTGTGTGCCATCTTGTGCTTGGGTGTGTTTTACTGTATGATTGTGGTTTCCCTGTCAGCTTGGCTTTGTGTGAGTGGTCATACTGTGGGCTAGGTGAGTCTCTCTACTGGCCATGCTGTGGTGATGGGTGTCCATGCAGGTCTGTGATGGGTGTTCATGCATTGTTGTTGCATGCAGGGCTCGGTATTTGGGATGGGTGGGTTGTGTTAGTGGGGTATATGTGAGGTGGTGGAGTGATAGGGTGAGGGTAGTGGTATGAGTTTGTGATGGCATGCAGGTAGGGTGGGGGGGATAAAGTAGTTAAGATTCGACTTACCAGAGTCCAGTCTTCCTGCTACTCCTGCGAGGCCCTGAGGATGCATGATCACCAAGACTTGCTCCTCCCGTGTTGTTAGTTGTGGGGGAGGAGGTGGGGGTCCACCGCCAGTCCTCTGTACTGCTACCTGGTGTCTTGCTACCACGGAACGCACCTTCCCCCGTAGGTCGTTCCACCTCTTCTTGATGTCATCCCTGGTTCTTGGGTGCTGTCCCACAGCATTGACCCTGTCCACGATTCTCCGCCATAGCTCCATCTTCCTTGCAATGGACGTCTGCTGCACCTGTGATCTGAATAGCTGTGGCTCTACCCGGGTGATTTCCTCCACCATGACCCTTAGGTCCTCCTCAGAAAACCTGGGGTGTCTTTGGGGTGCCATGCATGTGGTGCGAGTGATATGTGTGAGGATGTGTGGGGTGATGTGTGGGGTGATCTGTTGGGGTATATGCTGTGATGTGCGTGAATGGTGTATGGTGATGGTGTTATGTGGCTCTGATTGAGTGGGTGCTCCTGGTTTGTCTCTCTCTGCCTGATATCTATTTTTTCACTGTAAGGGGTTGTGGGTAATGTGGGTGGGTGTTTTATAGCGGTGTGAGTGTGTGGGTGTGGTGTGTGTATGTGGTTCAGGTGTGTGTAGTTTGAATTGTCAAATGTGGTGAAGTTTTGTTAGTGTGTGTGTATTTTGTGGTGATTCGTGGGTCGTGATACTGTGGGCGTATTCCTGTTGGCGTAAAGGTGTGGGTTTTGCTATCGCCAGTTTATCACTGACCTTTGGTGTGGCGGACTTGTGTAGGTGTCTGTATAGTGGCGGAATTCTCAGTGTGGGTCATAAGATCCGTGGCGGAATACCGCCATGGGCACCGTATGTTGACGGCCATCAGCACGGCGGTAGGCGGCATTTACCGCCAATGTTGTAATGAGGGCCTTAGTGAGAAAACCACCACTTACAGATCCATTAAAAAAGATTATACAATCACTCACATACCCACTAACAGACCCAGAGAACCACTCACACATCCACTCACAGACCCACACAGGCACTTACATACCTACTCACGCACTCACACACACCCACAGTCACTCACACACCCATACAACCAGTCACACACCCATTCGGACACCTAGACCCAATTCACACACTCATATAGTCATTCACACATCCAATTACAGACCCAGAGAACACTCATGCACCCATTCACAGACCCACACTAACACACCCACTCACACACCCACCACACAGTCACACAACCGGTTACACACCCACACAACCACTCACAAGCCTTCTCACACACTTTTACACCCGCTTACAGATCACACAGCCAGTGACACACCCTCTAATACACTCACAGGACCCCTTACACATTCACATAACCACTCACACACCTACTCACACACCTTTACAGCACTTAAACACGCACTCTCAGATCCAGAATCCAGAAAACCACTTGCACACCCATACAGGCACTAGACAGCTATGTACATACCCAAACAATCCCTTCCACAGCTATTCCCACACACAGGCAGTGATATATTTATATAATTGCAATATGATTCGTTTGTATTAAATATGTTGTTGTTTTGTAGTGAGAGTGTGCTTTTGGTTGGGAACTGATCCGCAGATCTGTCACTGATCTGCCTTCAACATAGTCAGCAGACCCTGTCTCGATTTTGTGGCAGATCTGCAAATCCATAAAATGAATGAACAAAGAGAGAAAATCTCTGTGCACTGCATTTATAGAAAGACTACATAAGTTACCTTGCCCTGATTTGTGTTACTTTTAAAATGTATAAAAATGAATGTGTGAATAAAATGTATTAATAAATGTGTGGAAATTGTACTACTAAACTGAATTTGTGGGTGAAATTGTAGTACAATTTATATTTAAAAAAATTCTGAAATTTACTAAAAAACCCAAAGGTTACAGGAAAATTATAATTAGGAAATACTAATTTAAAAAACACAGAATTTTATTGAAAAAACCCAAAGGTTTGTACCCCCAACATGCACTATTTATGACCTCACATATTACATCACTCATGAAATGTTCTATGACATCATTCATGACATAACTCATTACATCTGAACCTCATCCAAGCTTCTTTAGCACAGATTACTCTATAAATGAATATGGCATTGGAGGCATGAACGGAAGTACAAAATAGCTCAGAATCATAAGAAGCATCATTAATGCTCTCACAGATACAACCCCCTTAGAAGAAGCAAGCTTGTGGCATGTGCAACATTGACCCTATACCATATACTTCATGGGTAGCTGGGTTCCTATTAACAATCAACCACAGATAAAAGGTAACCCCCCTACTGTAGACAGTTTTTAATATGTAAACAACTTTTGAGAGAAAACCAAGTTCCTCCAGATACTCAACTTTGGTTGCATAACTAATGTCCTACTAAGGATACTCTTTACCTCTATGAAACCATTCACAGTCATACCAAAACTACAGTGAGAAATTAAGTGGATATGAGTAGAATATCCACTTTAGCCCTGCACAGCAGGAGGTTAGCCGAAGGGCCTTGTGGCCATCCCTAACTGTACGCAACGACCCCACACTGCACACGGCCTTCAGTAGTGTGCAGCAGAGGGTTCTCTGCAGAGCCTAGTCTGCACATGGTTCCAGTCTGCAAGCCAATAGTGGCCCTGGGGGCCTGTTATGTTAACATATTCACAATTCTCAATGTTTTTTATATTAGTTTATTCAACCAACAAACACAGCTGGAATACAACTTCAACCCACAGCTCCTACCGTTCCTTCCTCCAGTTGTCTCTCCCACTCCCCATCCCATGACATAATTGGAGTTCATGATGGAACATGCATACCCAATGATTCTTTACAGGAAAACCCACAACAGGGACCCTCTCCCCTGGGGCAGAATTTAAGAAAAAAGGGGAGGGGGACCACGTGGCCCACCTCCCCAAACCTTGTTAAGTCCAGGGTGGTCCCATCCCCTTGGACCAAATTCTAAAGGGATGGGTACCCAGACCCCTGCCTGAGCCTTATTAGGCCCCTGGGACTCCATCCCCCATGGCCAAAAGCAATTCAAAAGGGAGGGGTCCATGTGGCCCCCTTCCTGAGCCTTCTCGGGCCCCCCGGGGACCCCATTCCCTGAGGCTGAATTTTATTTATAAGGGGAGGGGGTTGGAGACTGCTTTGTGTAAGGACAGGCCCAGCCCTATTCAGGTGCAAGTGTCAGTTCCTCCCACTACTCTAGCTCTGGAAGACCCATCAGGATATGCAGGGCACACCTCGGCTTCCTTTGTGTGACCGTCTAGAGTGAATTCACAAACAGCCCAACTGTCATGCTGAACCAGATGTGTATTACACTGACAGGCAGAGGCACCGAATGGTTAAGCAAGCAAATGCCCACTTTCTAAATGTGGCATTTTCAAATTTATCATTTAAAAACCAAGTTCACCCAAAGATGCATTTTTAAATTGTGTGTTCAGAGACCCCAAACCACTGAAACCAGATGTCTCACAATTTTAATTTCAAAGCCCTACTTCTTAACTTTTTATATTTTTTACCTTTTACCACCCCTTATATGGGTGTGTAGTAAAGTTAGGATGGGACCTCAAAGTCATATAGCTGCAATATCAGCACTTGTTGCTCACTCAAAACCATCCAAGTGACTGGGGCTATTGTTTGAACGCTCAATATATATTGCTCCTAATTGATTCTCATTCTTCCTCGTTTTGAATTTACAAAATGCTACTTTCACCTATCTTAAAACTAAAAATGTAAACCAGTGCGTTTTAATGGAAAGTTCAAGATGCCCAAACATTTCAAGGTCCGAGGACAGTCACTGTAACTTCACAGGAGGAGAGTTATGTGAACCTTGAGAGTGGATGAGGAAGACACAATATGACTGCTTCCACAGTCTGAGGATTGCTTCTCACACCATCGTAGTGAAGCCTACAATGGGACAATGTGAGTGTGATGATGTGACAAAGTAATTTTAGCACTTCCAACAGTCCATATTTCTGACGTACTCTCGTACTTTTGTCACCACCTGTAGTAATTGTTAGAAATTGAGTCTCCAGTTGGCAGAGTAATGCGCCCTCTGCAAGTACGTACCACAATCTAAGTGGGGGTAAGTCAGACACACACTTTAAATTAACCTGTGCTCACCCTCCGGCACAGAGCAGGCAGGCTTAACTTTAGAGGCAATGTGTAAAGTATTTGTGCAGCACACACACACACACACAGGAACACAATGAAAAACCACAAAAACGCCACACAGTTTTAAAAAAACAAATAATTTTTATCTGAGTAAATCAAGACCAAAACAACAAAGATGCAATCAGAAGAAGTTGAGATATTCATTTTTAAAGATTAAAACAGTGTTTAGAAATCTCTAGCAGTCAAAAGGTTCTTGAGGTCGCAAGGGACCAATGCTACTCCAAAGTTCAGGCAGACCATGATGGAGGATAGGCTGGCAACAGAACCCACTCAGAGTCTGCTGAAACAGTACCTTTGATGGAGCAAAGTGTCAATGTCACCAAGCTCTGGAAAGTGGCAGGAGCATTCTTTAATCCAAAGGGCATTACCCTGAACTGATAGTGGCCCTCTGGGGTGGAGAAGGCTGACCTCTACTTGGCTTCTTCCGTTTAGGCAATCTGCCAGGGCCCTGATGTAAATTTAAAGGTACTTAAGTACTGGGCAGCCCCTGAGTTGTCAATGACCTCAGCTGCCTGGGGGATGGGGTGAACATTAGTCTGTGTAACAGATTGGAGCCCTCTATAATCCACACATGACCTCAGCTCAGAAGTGGTGCCTGGTGGGGCAGCTTTTGGTACCAGAAACACAGGAATGGACCAGGGGTTACTGGAGCGTTCTATCACCCCCAACTCCAGCAACTTAAAGTCTTCGCACTTGATGCTGGCCCTCCCCTTATATGACATCCTGTAAGATTTATTCTTGACAGGGAGGTTGTCCCTTGTGTCCACATCATGGGTACACAGGTGAGTAATCTCAGGAGTGGGGGGGGAAGAGAAGAGTACTACTCCAACACTTGCTGACAGTCCCTCTGCTGTTCAGGAGTCAGAGTGGGGTAAAAGATTACTCCTTCTGCAGACCCATCCTTCTCCTTGGAGGCCAAGAGGTCAAGGAGAGGTTCACTCTCCCCTTCCTCATTTCCATCTGTCACCAACAGCATGGTGAGCTCAGACCTCTCAAAGTGTGGTTTCAGGCAATTGATGTTAAGCACCCTGTGGGGTTGCCTGGGGGTCTTAAGATCCACCACATAGGTGTCCTTACCCTTCTTCTCAATTGCCTCATAAGGCCCAATCCATCAGTCCTGAAGGGCACTGGGCTCCATGGGTTCCATGACCCACGCGTTTTGTCCAGGCTGTAACTCCACAGTGGTCGAAGTTTGGTCATACGGTCATACCACTCCTTCAACGCAGCCTGACTAGCTTATTCTAAGTTGTCATAAGCTTGGTTCCAAAGCTTAGTCATTTGGCTTCAGAAGGCCAGCATCAGCATGTAGCTCACTACATCCTGGGGAACTTTTCTGGGAGCTTGCTCTCACCCCTCCTTCTCCAAGGTGAGAGGTCTTCTGACCGGGTGCCCGTACAGAAGCTCAAAGGTGCTAAAGCCCACTCCCTTCTGTGATACCTCCCTTTAGGCAAACTCAAACAGAGCAAGAAGATATCCCACTTTTTTCTGAGGCCATCAGGCAGATGTCTGATCACACCTTTCAGGGTCTTGTTGAACCTCTCAACAAACCCATTGGTTTGGGGGTGGAGAACTTGTAAGTTACTCCACACTCTTTCTAAATAGACTACATATTTGCAGACATGTAGTTTGTGCCCCTGTCAGACACTACTTCCTTGGGGGAAAGACACTCAGGTAAAAGTCACCATCAAAGCCTTTGCCACCACCAGTGCAGTGGTGGTTCTCAGAGAGATGGTCTCTGGGTATTGAGTGGCATAATCCATCAGTATGAACCTGTTGCCTGAAGCAGCCTCTGTGTCCATAGGCCCAAACTATTGATGCTCACCCTCTCAGAAGGGTTGCTAATGACAGTTAAAAGAGTACTGGGGGGCTTTCATCCTCTGTCCTGTCTTCCCACGTGCCACACAGGTCACACAGTTTCTATAGAACGCACCTGAAGAAATCTTGACCTTAGGCCAATGCATTGGGGGGCCAAGCCTTGCAAAGGTCTTGTCTTGACCCAAGTATCCTGCAAGGGGACATTCATGAGCCAGCTCCGGTAGGAAGGCTCTGTAGCATTGGGAGGTCACCAGGGGCCTTGTTGTCCCATGTTAGCCTAAGGAACCTTAGGTTCACTGTAAAGGAGGTTGTCCTTCCAGCAAATTTGATAGTTCCCAGAGACATCACCTGTTGCTTGGGCTTCAGCCTATTTTCTCATGCCCTTATTGGTTGGGCCTTGCATAACTCTTCCTTGGTGGGGCTTCCTTCTACAAGCCATCCAGCAAGAGTAGGCAGGTCATCACAGGAAGGGAAGCAGTGCCTTTCTCAGTGGACTCCAGTGTGGCCACTGCAGGTGCCCCCTCCACCTCACTGGGGGTACATTCAGGGGCTGGTTTCCCATGCCCTCGGTCTTTCCCTTTTTTAGCAGCTGACTGGGCCATTGTTCAAGGCTCCAGCCCTTTCTCACTCTCCTCTCGGACAGCCATGGTAACCCCAACACCTCCACATGAACATTTGAGTTCCACTTCATTCCAGATAGTGGACTCCAGGTCATTACCCAACAAACAGTACACAGGCATGGCTCACAGCTACCTTCAGGAGACTTGAACTCCCCCCCAACTCAAATGGAACATGGACACTGGACAGTGGTGACCCTCTCTGTTGTCAGCCACTACAACTTGGAGGAATGCATTTGGAATAACCTGTTCTGGGGACAACAGCTGACTCCTTACCATAGTCATACTGGCACCTGTGTCCCTCAGAGATTCAAAACCTTGCCCATTGATTGTGACCCATTGCCTATACTTTGTAGTATTTGATGGCACATGGATATTAGGAACCATCTCACTATCACCCAGGGACACTATGGTAATCCTACTAACACCCCACTCCTTAACTGAGACAAACCCCTCCCAGCACTATGCTAACAACTCCTGGGTTCTTAACTCCAGTGGGAGGGGGTGGTCTTTTTGGGCACTTGGGATCCCCCTTGTAAAATCCATATTTGCCACACTCGTAGCACTTGAACGTTTTGGGCTGCTGACCTTTGTCAGGGTAGTTTTGCTTCTGATGACCAGATTGGGAATGAGAAACAGGCCCTTTCCCCTGTGACTTGTTTTGGGGCCTTTGGAGAACTCCTTTTTATCCCCCCTCCTTCTGTTGGGATCCCTGACCTCCCTTTTGGTAGTCCTCCAACCAGATAACTTATTGGACACTCTGGTGCTGACCCAGGTACCTGCCTCATTAGCAAGCTTCACAGAGCCAGTCTGCTTGCTATCCACCAGGTGTTGGCACAGCTCTGAAAAATAATTATCAAGAATGTACTCCTTTAAAACTAAGTTGTACACCCCGTCAAAATCATCAACCTCACTGCCCTTCACCTATTCCCTTGGTGCCTTACCAGAATAGTCAAAGAAATCCACCCATGTTTGTGTAGAGAGTTAGTGACTAGCCATATATCGTTGCCTATACTTCTGAGGTGTCAACCCAAACTTACTGACTAAAATGGTCTTCATGGCAATTTAGTTGGTCGGGTCCCTCACCTCTAATTTAAGGAGTGTGTCCCTCCTCACTCAGTGCATATACTGCCAAAGACTACTTCCCTCCAGAACTCCTCTGGGACACTGTACTTTTAAAGCCACTTCATAGGCTGCCAACCATTTATCTATCTCACCCCCCACTCCATAATTGGGCACCATACCATATATTTTGGGATATGATATCTGGACTTGTGAGGCCACTGCAAGTATGCTACCACCATCATTACTGGACTCAACCCTCCTGGCTCTGATGTCTAGCTCCCTCAGGCTCAAATCCTGAGCAAACATCATTTTCTTCTCCACCATAGCCAAACTTTTTGCCTCATCTCTTTCTCCAATTTGAGCTTAGCCAGCTCCATTTCTTTATTTCCTCCTAATCCCCTTTGTCCTCCAGCTTCTCTGGGGTCAGGCCTTTGGATGACACGCTGCTCCCTGCTGTGGAAGGGGCCCTCATCCCTGGAAGTAAGTTGCTCTCCTCTCCCATGGCCTCCTCTTATACTCTGTTCCAAATCATCTTCCACATCCAGCTCTTCCTCAGCCTCATTCTCATCTGAGGTCTCATTTAATGCAACATGGGCTCTTGAATAGACTTTCAGTGCCGTTTTCAGCTCCACCCTCTTGGTGCTGCACTTTACAGGAAGCCCAAAATCCTTGCAGAAATCTTTGAGCTGGGCCATAGCGTAACCCTCAAGTGTGGCCAGCTCAAACTCCATTCTTGCAGGTCCAGATGCCGAACCTCCAACCAGAGACATGATTTAGAGTAAAAGGCAGAAATGTCAGTTAGGGAGAATTCAAAAATTGCCAATTGAAGAAATGAGAGAAAAATGCCAATGGGGATCAGACAAAATGGATTCAAATTGGTCTATGTGTGAGTAGTAGTGTACCCTGAATTACTATGTGGCATTGCACAAACACAAGTCCTATCCTTACCACTGATCACAAATGTTAGAAACTGGGGCCCATCTTTATACTTTTTTTGTGCTGCTTTTTTGTCATTTTCTGAAGCAAAAGTGGTGCAAACTTACAAAATACAATTATATTTTGTACGTTTGCACCGCTTTTGCATAAAAAATGACGCAAATGCAGCACAAAAAAGTACAAATATGGGCCTGGGTCTCTAGTTGGCAGAGGTAATCACCCTGTCCAAGTAGTGACCACAATCCTAATCAGGGTAAGTCAGACACACACTTTAAATGACCCTGTGCTGCTCATCATCTAGTAGCTTGTAACAGAGCTGGCAGGCTTAACTTAAGAGGCAATGTGTAAAGTATTTCTGCAATACGCACACAGTAACACAATGAAAACATGACAAAAGACTCCACACATGTTTAGGAAAATAGAGAATATTTATCTAAGTAAAACAAGACCAAAATTACAAAAATCCAATCAGTAGAAGCCGATATATCAATTTTTAAAGATAAAGGGGCATATTTATTAGTCCCTAGCGCCACCTTGCACCACATTAGCATCATTTTTTAAATGCTAATGTTGCCGAACAAGGCCAAAATCCTAAAGCCACATTTACAAAGTGGCGCAATGCACGCACTGAGCCACTTTGTAACCCTTTGCACTACATTATGCCTGCGCCAGGCATAATGTATGCAAAGGGGGTGTTCCCCCATTGGGGAGGGGGTGAAAAAAGGGTGCAAGGAAATCTAACAGATTTCCTTACATCATTTCAAACAGCACTTTTAATGCCTGCTCAGAGCAGGCGTTAAAAGGGGGCTTCCATTATTTATAATGGGCTCCTATGAACTCTGCAGGACTAGCACCAATATTTTAGCGCTACTCCTGCAGAGTACATCAATAGTGTAATGAAAAATGACGCTATTGCCCCTTACCCTGCACCATGGTGCTCCTTATTTTAAATATGGCACACACGTGGTAGGGGGGCGCTAAGGGGTGCAGGGAAAGTGGCGGTGCACTCAGTGCAAGGCCACTTTCCATAAAGCTGCCCCAAAATGTGAAAACAGTGCTTAGAAATCGCTAGAGGTTAAAAGGTTTGTTGAGGTCACGAGGGACCCTTCTTGAGTTCGCAAGTGACTGATGCAACTCCAGAATTCAGGCCTACTGCGATCGAGGATAGGTCGGCTACAGAACCCATGCAGGGTTGGCTGAAACAGTACCTTTGATAAAGCAAAGCATCATCGTTGAGGGCTCTATTTGGTGGTATTTTCCATGCAGTTGTGTGCAGAAATACAGGAAATATGTAATTGTCGAGCCACGTAGAGCCTCGTCGTCGGGCAGTGCAGGCTGTGAATCCACTGATGTCTAACAGCCTCTTAGTTGGCACCGAAGGAGTGATGCTGTGGAATTTCTCATGCACTTGAGGCAATGCGTCTGTTTTTGCATAAATCAGCTGCAGAACACGCTTCTGAAGCCCAAGACTGGAGGGGGTACCTCAGGTAAGGGAAGGGCACACAGATGGTAGAGTCCAGAATCATCAGAGGAGTTATGGACAGTCTTTGATGTCCCTGAGATTGCAGAAGGACAGGGGGCAAGCTAGCAAGCTCTGGAGTCAGTCTGGATCCAGCAAGATGGGTCCAGTCCTTGTCCTCAGCAGGGCAGAGATAAGCAGGCAGCAGGTCAGCTCAGCAAAGCGAGAAGCAGTTCCTTTGAACAATCAGTCTAGGCAAAGTGGCAATCCTTACAGCGTAGCAGTCTTTACTACGGCAGAGTTCTTCCCAAGTTCAGAAATGTACTGATTTGGTTGGTCAGAGACCCAGTACTTATAGCCAAATGTGCCTTTGAAGTGGGGGTGACTTCAATGCAGCTCCTTGAAGTACACAGAGATCCTTTCTTCCTAGCACTGGCTCCAAACGGTCAGTAGGGGTAATCAGCCCTTTGCATGGTGAGAGGCACTTCCCTATTGAAGTGTAAGTGTTAAATCCCCTCCACACTTCCAGCCCAGGAAGGCCCATCAGAATGAAGGGTGAACGCAGATGAATCCTTTGTCACACCAACCCTTCCTGTGTTTGTGGCTGTTGAGATGGAATGCACAAAGTGTAGCTATCACCTAACCTAGACATCTACTAGAGACAGGCTGCAAGGCACACACAGTCAGTAAGAGCAGAGAAATGCCCACTGACATTTCTAAAATAGTAATGTTAGATCTGACTTTACCAGTAAAGATAATTTATCATTGCCATTCTAATGATATGAAACATGAGTGGCTACTCCTTTCTGATCAGGAATTACAGCTTTAAAGTATATTAAGGAATTCCCAATGTTGGCCTATGAGAGGAGTAGGCTCACAGTAATGAAAAACGACTTTGGGAGTTTTTCACTACCAGGATATGGTACCTGTCCTGCCTTTTACTTACATAGCACCCTGCCCTATGGGTTACTTAGGGCCTACCTCAGGGGTGCCCTATGTTTAATAAAAGGAGAGTTTAAGGATTGGTAAGATGTTTAAAAGCCAAGTGGAAGTTGCAATGAAACTGCACACACAGGCTGCGCATTAGCAGGCCTGAGACAGGTCTGGAAGGTTACTTATATTGGTGGCAAAATCAGTGCTGCAGGCCCACTAGTAGCATTTAATTTACAGGCCCTGGGTATATGGTATACTACTTTTAGGGGACTTACAACTAAATTAAATATGTAAATTGTGGATACACCAGTATTACCATGTTTAGGGGAGGAGTACATACACTTTAGCACTGGCCCACAGTGGTAAAGTGCTCAGACTCCTAAGGCCACCAAAAAGATACAGCAAAAACAGGTTGTAAAGGCAAAAAGTCTGGGGGAAGACCACCCTAAGGCTGTCAGGTCTAACAGTAATGCTCTGCATACCACCTACAAATGACCCCAGTCGGGGAGCATTTTGCTGAGGTTTGTATGTGTCCATAGAACGGTCAAACTTTGTTTCAAAAGGCCCTTCAGTATTTTATGAAAATATGGTGATCCATGGCCCATTAATGTCTCCTACTCTAAAAAGTACATTCTCATACCATATATGTCTGTGTTTTAAGGCTGAGTGACGTGCCTGCAGGTTTGGGTCAGAGGCCTGAATACTTTCTTTAGAATGCTACAGGTTTTTGTTAGGTTAGGAGGCTGCAGTGTATTACTTAAAGGCTACATGGTTCACTTAGAAGGATGCAGGGTTTCGTTAAAGGGCTGCAGGATTGAGTTAGAGTGTTCCAGAGCTGAGTCCCCTATAGGTGAGCCAGAAGGATACAGGATAACGTTCGAGGGGTTTGGGGCTGAGTCAGGGATACAACGTTTGGTTGGAGGGGAGTTCAAGCTCTAGATCTGCGAGCTGCAGTGTTGAGCATAAGGGCTGAAGAGGTGAAACAGGAGTATAGGCTTTTGTTAAGGACTATGGGCTTTTAATAGATGGCTGCAGGTTTGAATCAGGGAGTAGAGGGTTTTCTAGATGCCAGAGTTGTGGAGAATCGGGTCGGATATGCTATTGGCTTAAACAAGGCTGTAGAGCCACATCAAGGTTGTCATGCTGGGTCTTATTGTAACAAGATTGAGAGGGGGCAGTTCAGAATGGGACTTGTGACTAATGTTGAGTGAGAGGGCTTCACTGCTGATTGAGATAGAGAGCAGAGTGAAAGGGCTGTTTCAAGTTGATGTAGTAAATGTAGTTAAAATGTGCAGAAGGTGGTTAGTGGGACTATTCTAAGGGCCATAGGACCAAGGATACACATTATGCCTTTAGTGGTGTCTAAAGGTAGCATTATTGGCCTGCTCCTTTTAGATTTAGGATTTGAACTTCAGACTGATATATAAAATGTAACATTGACTCTAATGTCTTCTCCTTTTTTTCTTTGCAGATGCCCGAATGACTTGGGAGTCGAATTAGTCGTACATCAAAATGGCCGCTCTAAATTTGCGAGCTTTGAGATGAGCATGTTTAAGTTTGTGAACTACGACTCCTTCATCCTCTTTGCCGATCTTTATCTATGTGAGAGTAGCTGCTCTCGGGTAAGAATCCATTGTATAGCCTTAAGCTTTATCTAAAGACTCAGATCTTTAGTAATAGAAACAAACACATACATCTTAAAATAGAGAAAAATATACTAAATGCATAAATCATCTAATGCCCTGTCTCGTGCAAGTGGAAATACTGGCACTGAGGAACTACACTAGATGAATTTAGGTGTACAGCATTTTGGGGGATTTAGTTGCTTGTGTCTTTTTGAAACCCTGTTTTCTATTTCATTGACTTAAAGAGTTCCACTGAACTATGTACACAATCCTACTTCTTCCCCAGTTTTGACCTATGTCTGTGTTCTCGTCCCTTTCCGTTAATGGCTCAATATTAACTCATACCTAGCCTTTCAATTACACCATGTTACACTTTATTTTTATCAACATTCGTTCCTAACATGCGCCTCTGACGATAATATCCTGTGGCTGTTAGTAATATGTGATCCCCCTGTATCCCGATTGGCAGATCCCGCTCATTTAAATTATTATTTCCTCGACGTCTTTATCGGCCACTTTTGGAAGTGGTTTACTGATACCATGACTTTTGAAACTTGGTCCTTACCACCCTTGCAGGCACTCTGTATCATGCACATAGTTTGACAGAAATGTAATCCTGTTAATTTTGTCTTTTCCACAGAATTGCCCTAGTGATGCCTGATTATTCCATGGAGAAGCTGAACCGTATAAGGTAGTGTGCATTCACTTTCTTAAAGGTTCATATTTGTTTTTGAAAATGAAATGTCTCAGAATTCTGTAATTTTTTTATTGAATTCTCATACATTTCGATGGAAAATGCTGCACTCAAGCTTCATTGAGAATGATACACGAGCACAAGGAGGCACACTGGTGGCATAAAACATGATTCTGGATATGGGGAATACAGGGAGACAAGTGGGGCAATGTTGAACCAAGCAGTAAGCAGGATTAGTCCAGCGCAGCATGCTGGCAATCATAGGCTGCTTTTGTCAATGCAGCTGAATGTAGTCATCATAATAGCCATTAAGGTTCCCAAAGTAGGGGTAGGTGACTTTCGAGTGCTTCTTTATTGCTAGGGAAGGAGAGAGATGCCCACATGTCACAAAGACATTCAGTGTAGGCCAACACATCATAGACTCTGCTGTAGATGGACCTTGGTTTGGGATAATGAGGCTTAGGACCTTCGGTGGTAATTTGGAGTTTAAGGCCTTATTGGCAAAATATGAATGAGCCAATTGTACACAATGGTCCTGTTGTGTACAGAATGCCTGATGCCTGATGAATGAAGAACAAGATGGAGTGGTTGAATAAGGTCCTGGAGGAAAAGCGGAGGACTTCTTGAAGGGTAATAAGTAGCGTGGCAGGCCATAAGGAGGCGGGTGCTGTAGCCCAGTTTGCTGAGGACCAGGATCTTAAGGTTTTAGTATTGTGTAACTTGAGCTGAACACAGCTTTTCTGAATGTTAACTACATGGAAGTAGGAGAATGAAGAATTGGGGTGATGGAGATGGGCAGAGATTGTTGAATAGCAGTCATGCAGTTGGCCAATTGGTGTTTGAGATTTGAGGGAAGGAAGCAAAAGTTTAAGAAGATTCGGGTGTCACCAGCAACAAGCACTGAAAAAAAACAATAGGTCTGGCCTAATGGAGGCATCCTGAGCTGTTGGCTTTGATAATACTGAATACGCACAGGCAACGCGTTTCCCGTTCTTTATTATAAATAAAGTATGCTAGAAATCATACAAAGATGGGCCACCTGTGCGAGTGCACGCATGGCTGGCTATCTTTGAATGATTTTGGAATTGTTTATAATTAATTAACGTTCAAGGATTTGCAACACATTGATTTAATTGATTTGCAATGCATTGATTGAAGCCAAAGAGTAATTGTCATTAGTGGAAGTGCTTCTTCAGTGACTGGAAAGTGTATTTTTGTGGTTATGAGACGGATATGTGAGTAAATGTTAGAAGGAGTCAATGACTGAATTAAGGCACGGATGAATGAGCAAATGTAAGAATGAGTCAATGTTTAATGATTGCAAGTATGAGTGAAGGCATGTTTGGGTGGAAGAAAGGTGAGAGAGCAGATGGATGTAGCAGTAATGGGGGGTGCAAGGATGGCATAGGAGTAAGTAGATCAAAAGTAGAGAAGTATGAAGTAATGTCAGTGTGTAGTACCAATGTCAATGTGTGAGGGCTAGGGTAATGTATGGGGGCATGGGCAGGGTCTTCTTGCAGTGAGCACTGCATGGGGGGCTGGAGACAGTACATGTTGAGGAAAGTAAGACTGTGCATTTCAAACATAACCTTCGGCTAAGATTTAAAGGGGGTGATTTTTCTTGGTGTTTTGGGAAAATATATACTGTTTGCACAGATGGGTGTGTGCTCTAGGGTTAGGTGTTCACAGCCTAGTGGACATTTCTTTAGGAGATGAGGTATAATATACTTTCTATATATTACTTACAAATTCAGGTTTTGCAATTTCTCGGTGTAAGAAATTGGGTTGTTGATTGACTGGGGTGTGAGCCCTGGTCAAGCAAAGACCATAATCTTTAGGGTAAGGCATAGACAAGCCCCAAATTAACTTCTGCACAGCCCCTGGCAGTTTCATACAGAACAGTCAGGCTTAACTTAGAGGCACTTTAAACAGTAACACAGTGGAAACATACCACAAAAGGAGCCCACAAAAGTATTAGAAAAATAGAGTGATTTTTAATAAATAGAACAAGACCAAAACAATAAAAATAAACTAGTAGAACCAGAGATATTGAATTTTAAGGTATTTAGAGAATATCACCAAAAGACATACAGCACCTACTGGAGTTACCCAAATGTGCTGGACCCAGACAAAGTCACAAGGTCAGGACAACTGAGATGGAGCATGGGTCAGCTACAGTGACCCAGTTAGGCCTGCTGAACAGACTACCTTAAATCCTGGTTTTGCGTAGCGTTGCATAGATCCATTTTGAAGATGCATTGCGCTGCCAAATCAATGTGTTGGCTCCAAGGTGTGGCAAGGATGCGGTATGAGGTCCTGTTGCGTTGACTTCGAGGATACTGTGGATGGGGCTTCTGATGTGAAGTCCGGTGTCGAGGATGCAGCACCACGTTGAGACGATACATGGGTTCTGAAGAGCTGTGAGGCTGCGATGCTGAGTCCAGAGTCATTGAGGCTGCCATTGACGAGGTATGGGAGGGTCTATGCTAAGTATGAGCCATGCAGTGGCGATTTGGAAAGCAATGCAGGTTGTGGGGATGATGCAAGCCTTTGCCAAAGGCCCAATGCAGGCAGCAGCGGTAATGTGTCAGTTCTGTTTGGTGTTGCGCTGCTCAGTGGAGGAGATGCATTGGTTCAGCCAGATCCACAGAGGCTGGTAAGCACTTTAAGCCTATTCCAAGGGTCCACGGCTGGGGTGGCACCACTTGGCAGGTAGACTCACAAATGGCAGAGTCCAGGTGCAGGTGCAAGATTGTTGAAAGCCTGTTGTGTCCCCTGAGGCTTCAGATCAGGAGGCCAGCCAACGAGCCCTTTGAGTCACTGTGCCCCTGGGTTCAAGAGATACAGGAGGTCCAGTCCTTCTCACTCAGGCAAGAGGGCAGCAGGCAGCAGATCAGCACAGCACAGCAGGAGTCCAGTGGAATGCCAGTCCTTCAGCAGCCCAGCAGTCTTTCTTCCTGGCAGAATATCCACAGGTTTGGTGGTGTCTAAGTTCCTTCTTTTATGCACAGTTGTGCCTTTGAAATGGGGGAAGCTTCTAGAGGCATGCCAGTGAAGTATACAGATGTCCTGCCTTCCCCGGCCTGGCTACAGACTAACTACAGGGGGTATGCAGACCTTTGTGTGGGGACAGGACACCACCTAGTCAGAAGTAAGCTGTGCCCAACTCCTCCTTCCCGTCCTGCCAGTGATGACCCATCCAATCACATCCAGTCTCCCATTGTGTGTGGCTGTCTGGGAGGAATACAAAAAGCCCAACTGCCAACTACACCCAGTCATGTGACCAGAGACAGGCTACAGGCACCAAATAACTAAGGCAAGAAAATGCTACTTTCTAAAAGTGTCATTTTCAGAATTATTATTTAAAATCCAACTTCACTATAAGGTAGGATTTTAAATTAGGATTGCAGAGTCACGAAACATGAATCAGTCATCTCTTCCCAGTTGAAAATTACTCTTATAAAATATAATGAGACAACTACTCTGTTATCCTATGGTTGAGATAAGACTTGCAGTAGAGAAAAACAAATGTAGGGGTTTTCACTGCCAGGATATGTAAAACCTATAAGCACATGTCCTATGCTTAAAATGCATTTCACCCTGCCCTCTGGGCTGTCCAGGGTCTACCATGAAGTGACATATATATTAAAAAGGAAGGGTTGGTGGTGGCAAAATGTTTAGTTTGCCAGGTTGAAATGCCAGTTTACAGCCCAAAGACATGTTGAAAGGGCTACTTACATGGGTGGCACAGTCAGTACTGCAGGCCCACTAGTAGCATTTAATTTACAGGCCCTGGGCATATGTAGTGCCATTTTCATAGGGACATATAAGTAAATTAAATATGCCAATGGCGTATAAGCCAATTCTACCATGTTTTAAGGAGGGAGTCCTTGTTAGCAGTGGTAAAGTGCACAAAGTCCTAAAGTCAACATAACCGGTCAGCAACAACAGGAGGAAAAAGGTGAACAATTTGGGGATGACACTGCAGAAATGGCCAGGTGCAACATTAGGCACTGTAAATAACTGGTATTACTATTAGCCCGCTTTATAGTATTGCATTTACTAATATCAGGTGCATGCTGAAAAACAGATTCAGACAAACACAAAGCACAAAAACAGACACACAAACACAACCAGGCCTGCAATCACACATGTTTTTTAACATGCTGATATAGTCATGCCAACATGCGTAGCCAAACCCAAACAAATGCAAGGATAGCTAAACACACGTGTAAATATACACACAGTCATGCACACACGAATGCATGAACACATAAACACAAGGCTGCACATAGCCAGGGGTGTAGCTTAGGCAATAATTTTAGAGGGTTGTAAATTTGAGATTTCCCAAAAAGCAACATGGTGTACCCACAAATAGGTCAGACTGGGGGTATTGGCAGGGTAAAAAGGCATGTTTAGGAACTTTAGTTTTAGTTACTTAAAAAAATTGGGAAAGTCAGCACAGGGCTACAGTGAGATAGATTAGTTGTCTTGGTGAGCTCCAGTCCAGTTCCTCCACACAGCAATTTAGCTGTGAGAGGCGCAGGAGAGAAGACCTGGCACCATCACAGACCTAACATGCTAACAGGAGCAGGCTAGGCTTGGGGAGGGCAGTGAGCAATGACCTAGTAGAAGTCCATAAGGCCAGTACCACAGATATTCAAAGAAGATGGGGGCACAATCTTAATGCTTACTGTCAAGGTTGCATGCTTAAAACCCGTAGCTAGATACACACCGTGGGCACCAACAGGCAGGTAGACCATAACATGTTTCCCTAATTCTTCTGAAACAATGGAGAGCAGTTGCAACGTTCCTACCTCACATGATGGGTTCAGCACCCCATCAGTCATATAAGCATCCCTCATACAACAGTTACAGCTGTGCACGTTTCGCTCCTTCACAGAACAAGTACGCTACAGCAGCTTTACTCTGTCATATAAAAGGTATGCCATTCTATCCACAGTTTCAGTTATACTGTCCAATTCCCACGAAATTGGTACAGCACAGCAGCAGAAGTGCAAGCCCCTCCCTTACAGAACAGGTACAGTCCACCATCATCATTATAAGCAGCCATCACAAAACGGGTGCACTGGGCATCAGCAGCACACTCTTCTCTACAACTATTTACAGCATGGTAGCAGCAGTACAACATTTCTATTCTGGCTAAATGTGTTTTTAAGTCACCATCTTTGAGATGTATATCATTAGTATAGGACAATGCTTCTGGATCAATATCATGTTGAATTGATGTTACTCTGGCTGCAAGTAGACCAGTACGCTGTGAGCCTAGTGCAGAGAAGGAAGTTAAATCTCTGCTTTCAGGTGCTATATTTTGGAAGAAAAACCCATTGGAAGTATCCAGGGTTGTTTTGTATTTTTTACAAACAATATTGTTAATTAAAGCCATACTATGTGATTTTTGAATTGCAATTATGTGTAACTGCTTAAATATCTGTAATCTAAGACTATGCAGTAGCACTGGTTGGGTTTAACTACAGGGAAAACAGGGTTATTCATAGGAGATGCACAGGGTTCAATTACTCCCTGGTACCTTATATGTGAGAGGTTTTCCCTCACAAGAGCTTTTGCTTCATGTTTAATTGTGCATTATGGTTGCACTTGTGGGGCTAGACCTTACGGGTATAACATGATAAGGTGAATTCTTATCACAGCCACATGGCTGCGGTATAGTGCTGGGACTTGTGCAGGAGCCCATTCTGTGCATACGCTTGTTTAACACCTTCAGGAACAAGGACAGAAAAAGACAGAAGTATTTAATCTTCTCGTCGGAGTGTTCTAACAAACTCCAGGGGCCAATCTCTTTCTGCCTAGACAATGTCATAGCTGAGTGTTAAACTTTCTCAGAATATTACTTTAATTGTCCACATTATGTCTGCATTATGTCACCCTCAATTGTATATTTTGTTTATATGGTTTGCTGGAGGGCTGACATGCTGATCTGGGGTTTCTGCTTCTAGTAGTTGCTTTAATATGCAAAAACTCTTGAAGATTTTGGTGAACTTTCATGACCTCTACTGCACTGGCTAGCAAAGCCACCGCCCACAACCTGTTCTGAAGGAGTGTTCTCAATATGTGTAGCATATTCAGCCGAAATGCCTGCAACCTTTTTCTTTTTAAATTGGAATTTTAGCTGCAATAGTTTATCTTCCTTTTTGTGATGATGCCAGATGAGTGTTGTGAGTCCTTTTGCAGTTTCACATAATTTTCTTGTCTGCGCTCTGAACTCTCCACCCTCTCAGACCATTTGTCCGATGAGTCCTGAAAGGAATGAGAAGGGCTTGTATAGGTATAAGGATACCAATCAGGTTGTTTTAATATATCATGGCTGCAGAAATAGACCATTTTTCTGAGGCCACTGGTTGCAGAAATCCACCCTGTGATTTTACTTTTTAAAAATGTTATGTTTGTCCCAGCATTTGTTAGAAAACTCAGGTGCTTGTTTGGTATTGTCCTTTTCAGAACTACTTTTAAGCTGTGGCTTATTTTGACTGGCTCCCAAATTATCTTGGCCTGTGGATGGATAGATGTCAGCAATAATTTTTGGTGGTTCACACTCCTGGTCTGCCTGCAACCGTGACCTGCCCGAGGCATTGGCAAATTGCCAGCACAACAAATTCCCTTTTAGTATTGCTTGATATAATTGAGGATACTGTGAAAAAATTGGCAATTCATTTTATGCCCAAACCCAAGTCAGGGTCAGCCCCGTATTCATTTTGAATGTGTTTTAGCATTTGAGGCAAAACAGAAAGCAATGGTGTACCATGTGTTATGGTATATATTGCAGCAAAGACTGAGCCACAAGTTGCACAATCTTCTTAAGGGAGAACCATCCCATGTAAATAGCACTTTGTGAGAATTCTATGGTTAGCCCGGGTTCCTTATGGGGAAACAGTTTCAAGCTGGTTTGCTTTTGGACTAATTGCCGGCATAGCTAACTGCAGCTGCACAGCTTGACCAGCCCTCACTGGAGCTCTTGTTATTGTATGCATAACAAACTGTGTTAGAAGTCTATATAGACTCACTAGACCATTGTTTAGTTGCTGTAACTTGGCCCCCTTTAGTTATATAGTAGAATATGGTGTATAGCAGGCTAGGAATGGCCATGTAGCCCCTCATTTTTTAGGGGACCCAGTCTAATATTTTCAAAAACATGTGGTAAGGTGCCTTGGGACCAATTTTGATGTTCCTCAAATGTTAATCGTATTTTTAAACCATCCTAAGCAGTACACTGGGCCGGTAAGGCAGCTTCAGTGCATTTGTTGAATGTGTTTGTATTAGCATCAACTGCAGGAAAGTTTCCCATTAGTAAAATACTTCATCTCTATAAGCATTGTGAGCCTCAACCATGAAGGTAACATCTCCACCCTCATTAGGTAGCCCATATTACATTAAATGTGCTGTAACAGCAGGTCTGCAATTAGCAGGAATATTAATTGTAGGAAGGTTGCCTCTTTCTAGCCTTGTTACCCCCACTTTTGGCCTGTTTGTGAGTATATGTCAGGGTGTTTTTACTGTCTCATTGGGATCCTGCTAGCCAAGGCACAGTGCTCATAGTGGAAACTCTATGTTGCCAGTGTGTTTCATAGGTGTCACTGGGATCCTGCTAGCCAGGACCCCAGTGCTCATAGGTTTGTGGCCTATATGTGTTCCCTGTGTGGTGCCTAACTGTATCACTGAGGCTCTGCTAACCAGAACCTCAGTGTTTATGCTCTCTCTTCTTTTAAAATTGTCGCTGCAAGCTAGTGACTAATTTTACCAATTCCGATTGGCACACTGAAACACCCTTATAATTCCCTAGTATATGGTACCTAGGTACCCAGGGTATTTTGGGTTCCAAGAGATCCCTATGGGCTGCAGCATTTCTTTTGCCACCCATAGGGAGCTCATACAAGTCTTACACATGACTGCCACTGCAGCCTGAGTGAAATAACATCCATGTTATTTCACAGCCATTTGTCACTGCAATTAAGTAACTTATAAGTCACCTATATGCTAACCCTCACTTAGTGAAGGTTAGGTGCAAAGTTACTTAGTGTGAGGGCACCCTGGCACTAGCCAAGGTGCCCCCACATTGTTTAGGGCAAATTCCCTGGACTTGAGTGCGGGGACACCATTACACGTGTGAACTACATATAGCGCAATACCTATGTGTAGCTTCACAATGGTAACTCCGAACATGGCCATGTAACATGTCTAGGATCATGAAATTGTCACTCCGGTACTAATCTGGTATTGGGGGGACAATTCCATGCATCCCCGGGGCTCCAGCATGGACCCCGGGTACTGCCAAACTAGCTCTCTGGGGTTTTCTCTGCAGCTACCACTGCTGCCAACCCTCAGACAAATTTCTGCCCCCCTGGGGCCTGGGCAGCCCAGTCCCAGGAAGGCAGAACAAAGGATTTCCTCTGAGAGAGGGTGTTACACCCTCTCCCTTCGGAAATAGGTGTTAAGGGCCTGAGAGGAGTAGCCTCACCTGGCCTCTGGAAATGCTTTGAAGGGCACAGCTGGTGCCCTCATTCAATAAACCAGTCAGCACTGGTTCAGGGATCCCCCAGCCCCTGCTCTGGCATGAAACTGGGCAAAGGAAAGGGGAGTGACCACTGCCCTGTCCAACACCACCCCATGGGTGGTGCCCAGAGCTCCTCCAGTGTGTCCCAGACCTCTGCCATCTCGAATGCAGAGGTGTGAGGGCACAATGGAGACCTCTGAGTTGCCAGTGCCAGCAGGTGACGTAAGAGACCCCTACTGATAGGTTCTTACCTGGTTAGGTAGCCAATCCTCCTCTGAGGGCTATTTAGGGTCTCTCCTGTGGGTTTCTCCTCAGATAACGAATGCAAGAGCTCACCAGAGTTCCTCTACACTTCTCTCTTCAACTTCTGCCAAGGATCGACTGCTGACTCCTCCAGGACGCCTGCAAAACCGCAACAAAGTAGCAAGAAGACTACCAGCAACATTGTAGCGCCTAATCCTGCCGGGTTTCTCGACTGTTTCCTGGTGGTGCATGCTCTGAGGGCTCTCTGCCTTCACCCTGCACTGGAAGCCAAGAAGAAATCTCCTGTGGGTCGACAGAATCTTCCCCCTGCCAACGCAGGCACCAAATTTCTGCATCACCGGTCCTCTGGGTCCACTCTCAACTTGACGAGCGTGGTCCCTGGAAACACAGGAGCTGTATCCAAGTGACCCCAACAGTCCAGTGGTCCTTCTATCCAAATTTGGCGTAGGTAAGTCCTTGCCTCCCCACACCAGACAGTAATCCTGTGTACTGCGTGATCTGCAGCTGCTAGGGCTTCAGTGCACTTTTGCAAGACTTCATTTGTGCACAGCACAGCCCAGGTCCCCAGCACTCCATCCTGCATTGCTCAACTTGCTGAGTTGATCTCCGACTTCGTGGGACCCTCTTTTGTTGTGCTGAGATGACCACCATGCTCAGATTTCCTGAATGCCTGTTCAGGTGCTTTGGTGGGTGCTGCCTGCTTTTGTGTGTGCTCTCTGTGTTGCTGAGCACCCTCTCTGTCTCCTCCTCCAAGAGGCAACCTCCTGGTCCTTCCTGGGCCCTGGCAGCACCCAAAACCTTCAACCGTGACTCTTGCAGCTAGCAAGGCTTGTTTGCAGTCTTTATACGTGGAAACAGCTCTGCATCCTCCAGCACACCGTGGGACATCTTCTGACCAAAGAAGAAGTTCCTGGCACCTTCCATTGTTGCAGAGTCTTCAGCTTCTTCCACCCAGAGGCAGCCCTTTTGCACCTTCATCTGGGGTTTCGTGGGCTCCTGCCCCCCCCGGGCACTTGCGTGACTCTTGGACTTGGTCCCCTTCCTTTGCAGGTCCTCAGGTCCAGGAATCCGTCTTCAGTGCATTGCAGTCAATTGTTGCCTTTGCAGAATCCCCTATCTCGACTTTACTGTCTTTCTGTGGTAGTAGGGTAACTTTACTCCTACTTTTCAGGGTCTTGGGGTGAGGTATCTTGGACACCTTTAGTGTTTTCTTACACTCCCAGTGACCCTCTACACCCTACACTAGGTCTGGGGTCCATTCATGGTTCGCATTCCACTTTTGGAGTATATGGTTTGTGTTGCCCCTAGGCCTATTGTCTCCAATTGCATTCTATTGTGTTCTACAGTGTTTGCACTACTTTTCTAAGTATTTTACTTACCTGATTTTGGTTTGTGTGTATATTTTGTGTATTTTACTTACCTTCTAAGGGAGTATATCCTCTGAGATACTTTTGGCATATTGTCACTAAAATAAAGTACCTTTATTTTGAGTAACTCTGAGTATTGTGTTTCTTATGACATAGTGCTTTATGATATAAGTGGTATAGTAGGAGCTTTGCATGTCTCCTAGTTCAGCCTAAGCTGCTCTGCTATAGCTACCTCTATCAGCTTATGCTGCTAGAACACTACTAATCTACTAATAAGGGATAACTGGACCTGGCACAAGGTGTAAGTACCACAAGGTACCCACTATAAGCCAGGCCAGCCTCCTACATTAATTACATTTGCCATTTTAATGAATGGAATTCAGAGAGGGAATATAGTACATTGGGGTATCCTTTTAAATGTTCAAGCTTGAACAACCTACAGACAAATAATGGTACTTCCTATAATGCTGAGGAGGATTTAATTCCAAACACCACGGACGTCTCCATTTCAGGGTGAATAGAGGACCTTGGACACACACAATAACTACTCAAGAGAACTGTTAAATAAGTACCTGACCTATAGACATCGGTGGCACCAGGTTATACTGTTTCCAAAAAAAGGTAGGACTGTGTGGATTAGAGCAGCAGAACTTCTGGACAAGAGGACTAAATCCAGCTGCGCCATCAGGAACTGTCAACCAAATTCATCGCTAGCTCACAGTGCCTCACCTAAACCCCCAACCTTCTAAGGGTAACAGATGATTACAGCAACCTTGGATATGGCACTCAGTCTCCCAAGTAAATTGTGGAAATAGATCTTAGCCCTTTCATTGCTATGGTCAAGCATGCCCAGAGTAAACAAAATAATGATACAAATAGTAGTTTTCAAACATTTATTGAAGCAATTGTATTCTTGCATAGAGGGAATGTGCTACAATTATTAGGCATGTGAATCAAAGCATTGTAATCAGTGGTATTAACATGGTGAAAATAATAAACAGGCCCGTCATGGTAATTCTTACAACTACTAACTAGCACTATCTACAATCTGAGAGTATAGTGGGTATACCCTCTGCCCGATCTGAGAGGATAGCCTGAGACCACCATACCTGGAGAGCTGAGCCAGGGTGCTGGTCTTAAGTGAAGTTGGAAATCTTAAGTGGTCTTAAGTGAAGTTGGAAATCCTTCTCTGCAAGATGGAAGATCAGCATCAGCAGAGCTGCATGTTAACCACAGGATTCATTCCAGGACATTAGTGGCTGGAGTGCTCCCCTGACCCGTCTGGGGCAGTGAACCATTTATATAATCAAACCCACACTGTGTTAGAGGCACAGTTCTGATGCAATGATATGTCTATGAGTTAGGAGCTGTCTCCAAACAGGTAAAACAAGCACTAGGATATCTTGTTCTATGTTCCTAACCTTGAACAGAGTGTAGAGCTTACATGCCAAGAAAGGCTAACTAAAAACAAGCAGCATGTACAATGTGTTCTCGGAAAAGTATTGTGCAGGCATAAAGTGCTAAATATAATTGCTAAAAAGTTATAGCCTAAAATGTGTGAAATATAAAATATAGAACTAAGATAAAATGAAGGACAAGAGTGGGCCCAAGAAGGTCTGACAACAGAGAGATGTGGCTGTGATGGCAGTTATGATGACTGTTATTCTCCTGACTGATTTTGTACTTACTACCAGGTCTCTCATGCCATAATAATTTATAGAGCAAAATGTGGGAAAATAAAGCTTGGATGATGTCATCAGTGATGTCATTAGTGATGTAATCAATGATGTAACTTAAGATATCAGTGATGTCATTAAACATGTTATGAGTGTTATGGTGGGGGCACAAGTTATAGTTAGTGCTTCAAAATTTTCAGTATATTTCTAGGTTTCTTTTTAAAAAGAAAACACATATTTTTTTCACACCTAACTATAAAAGTACTTCAACATTTGTTTTTTTTTAGTAAATTTCCAGTTTTTTTATTGTATAGTAATATTTAATTACCATGGGTAAATGGAACCCCCTGCTGTGCTGTGCTTTGGGGGGCGGGGGGCACATGGTCCTGCCATGGGGACCCATCCCGTAGGTTTTTTTTCTTAAAGAGGACGGGGATGCCTAAAGAGCCTTGAGCCCTGATCAGTATAGGGAAAGGTGCAGAAGACATTGTGACGCGACGGGTTAATTAGCTTGAGCAGTGTAGATGAGCGTGATGCCTGCTGAAACCCCCGAACAACGTGGAAAAGTTCATGATATTATTTTCAAGCTTGTTTGTTTAGAAGACTCCATCTCAACCTTGAGAACGAGAGTACAGGGAGAAGATGGAATGAAAACAAAGTCTGGGGAAGGGCAGAGCAGCCAAGTGCTGATAAGATAGCTAGAAAATGCCAGAAAGAGATAGAATCCAAGCTTCAAGTTATTTAAGCACTGAAGTGCGGGTGAGGGATTTGAAGCTCGCAGATGGGGTTGTGAAAGCTGCCATGGCCCAGCGCTGCCTCCCTGTTTTGCTGTTCAGAGACCGTGACGCTTGAGGGGGAGAGAGGTCCAAGCAGGCGGTAGAGGGCTTCCCAGCATTTCGTGGACTAAGTTAAGTTCCACACAGGGATGAAAGGCCTTTGTTTCTCTGCTCTATTATTATGATTGATTATTATGCTTGTACTGTGTTTATAATCTGAAGAATTCAGCTTGTTTATATTTTGCTTTCTGAACACCGTAGTGTGAGCCTGCTGCAGTAATTGAAACATACATTTTGGTATGCAGTTAAGCAAAGCTAATCTGAAGACTTCAGCTTGTTTATATTTTGCTTTGCTGAACACCGTAGTGTGAGCCTCCTGCAGTAATTGAAACATGCATTTTGGTGTGTAGTAAATCAAAGCTTATCTGAAGTATTCAACTCGTTTATATTTTGCTTCCTGAACATCGCAGCATGATGCATTTTGGTATACAGTTAATCAAAGCTTATATCTGTCAATTAACTCTTTGCTTATATATATGCATAGATGCTCTTTGTAGTGTACTCATATATAAATAGATGCTTTTTATTGCTGCGCTTATTCTACTATTGTTGATGTGCTAAATACATATATTCACCTGAAATTCTAGTAAATCTAAATTGTATTCATAATTAGCGTGTGGTCCTTCATTGAGCGTCCTTATTGACCTAAACCGAACAGGTGTCAACCAGTCACCTGGATAAGACAAGCCCTGAGCCTCTTTAGGCCATGAGGACCTCATCCCCATGGTCATCTATTTTTTAGAAACGAAAGGGGCCCCTTGGGCCCATTTATTTTAGCAAGGGGGGGCATGTAGTCTCTCTCCCTAGGCTAATGTTGGCCCTGGGGACCCCATCTTTTCCGGGCATGCCATTATTTTGAGGGGGAGGTGAGGTGTACATGGCCCCACTTCTAAGGCTGATTCCAACCCTGGAAACCCCATCTCCTGGGGCCCTGTGTTATTTTTATGGGAAAGGGGTTCATGGGACTCCACTCTCTGGACCGGTTTCGGCCTCAGGGCCCCATCATCTGGGGCCTGGCTGCATTTTTAGCTAGAAGTACACATGTTCCCCTCCCCGGGCATTTGAGCCCCGGTGAACCCATCCCCTAGGGTCCAGCAACCTTTTTTTAGATGGAGGGGTCACACAGCTCCCTTCCATGGGCTGATTTTGGGCCCTCCATCTCTGTGGACTGGATGCATTTCTCAGGGGGGAGGGGGCACGTGGCCCCCTACCTGGGCTGCTTTCGGCCCTGGGGACCCCATTCCCTGGGGCCATGTGCATTTCACAAGGGGCAGGAGGCACATGCCCCCCCAGGCTGCTTTCAGCCACAGGAACCCTATGCCCTGGGGCCTGCGCAGTCAAAGGTGGGTGCCCTGGTGCGCACTCTGGGCACCCACCATAGTGTCACTGGGGGCCTCCAGGGCAGCCTCAAGTCCCCCAAGGCTCCAGCCGGCTTCATGCACTCAGCAGGAGCTGACATTGCTCTTGCCCACAGAGAGTAGCTCCTAAGGCTACTCACTGCGGGAGGGGACAATATCAAGATCTGTTTCCCACCTGCATCACTGCAGGCAGGAAAACTAATCTAAAGACCGCTCCCAGCAGGTAGGAACATTTCCGAAGCTCCCACCCACTAGGAGTGCACTTGATGTTTGCTCCCTCTTGCCAGGGTTTTGAAAATACTCCCACTAAGTCAGAGGAAACACAAGGGTGTCAGTGGCATGGGTAGGAAAACCACAATGTCATGGTGGTGGGCTTCCCAGGACATAGCCTGGGAGATGGCCCTGGGAGATGGGGTACCCAGGTACATTATGTGGTCGTCAAGCGGGGGCCAAGTAAAAGGGGGTCCCAAAATGCAATTTCCCCATGCCATTTCTTTAGGGATTTTTGGAATGCACTACAGCTAAAATGTCTGTATGGAATCACACCGTATTTGGCAGGAAGTAGATCTTGGTCTAGAAGGCCTGTTTTTTGTGATTTTGTTTAAATCCATACAAGTTTTTTTTTTTAAGTAAGGCTCAAAAATATTAGTCTATCTGAAGGATTGAGTTTGGGGGAGTCCCAATAGAGTCTTTGGAGCACAACTTTCAAAAAAAAAAAAGAGCATTATGAATGGCCACAGGGCTTTTTTCCCCCCTTTGAGCACCTGCCTCCTACAGTAGTAAGGGTCCTCCAAGCGTGGGTGCTCTGATTTGCTGTCAGCAACATGAAAACAAATGTTGTGGCAGCTATTACAGGACTCTGGGACTTAGTCCTATGTCCTGTCCTGAAAATGTTTTAAAAAAGAACATAAAGGGGCTAGGTAGTCATACCTTGCTCCCACTAGCCCTGGGGCCAAAATGTTTAAAGAAACGTTTTTGTTTTGCTGTGATCCTACAGTATTCCAGCAGGACTGCAATAACAAAATGCCTCCCGCCCTCACTGAGCCGATTTTGGACCTCAAGGCCTCTTCCCCTGAGGCCAGTCATATTATTTAGAAGGGAGTGGGGCACGTGATCATAGGGTCAGAAATCCAGCCCGAAGCCTCGTAAGGCCCCAGGGCCTATCCCCTTGAACCTGCTGCATTTCGAAAAGAGGAGGGAGGTGTGCGGCCCCCTCCTCATTGAGCATTTCCAACTCCTGGGGACCTCTTCTGCTGGTTTCAAAAAGGGAAGAGAGCACAGCAACCCTTGAGCCTGTAAAGGGGCCAGAGACCCCATCCCTAGGTCTGCTATTTTTTTAAGGGAAGGGTGGCATGTGGTCCACCTGCCCGAGCCTGCAAAGGTCCTGGTCACCCATCCACTGGGGTGGCTATTTCATAAAGGGAAGGTTGGCATGTGGCCCCCCTCCACGAGCCTGCAAAGGCCTTACACACCCCACCCTCCAGGGCAGGTTTTTTAAATAAGGACGAGGCCTTCAA
The DNA here is from genome assembly GCF_031143425.1 of Pleurodeles waltl. Classification (NCBI taxonomy): domain Eukaryota; kingdom Metazoa; phylum Chordata; class Amphibia; order Caudata; family Salamandridae; genus Pleurodeles; species Pleurodeles waltl. Next base: position 968,899,026 of record NC_090440.1, on the reverse strand, counting down.
CCCCCTCCCCAAGGCTTGTAAGACCCCAGTGACCCTGTGCCTTAGGGCTAGCTCAAATAATGTTTCCCAGGGAGCTCACTGCCAGGGCAATGTTTCTCTGCCCACGAGAGCATGGGTACTGATGGAGAGCTGGCAAGGGGCTGTCAGGGCCCTGGGGTTTCCCCTGTAACCCTCAAAGAAAAAGTAATCTGGGTGTCCTAAATGAGCTCCAGGACACCCAAAATATATATTTTAAAAGTGAATAACAAATGAGCGGCAATAGCTGCCTATTTATTATTCACCTCTCCTAGCAAGGAGTGCCCCATAATGCGCTAGGGCATTTTAACAAAATATCTTTTCATGCTCTTTTTAAAAGTATTTTAAATTTAATGTCACCCTCCCTCCCGCCGTTAATGCATGTCATCCATGCAATAATCCCTAGAAATAAATATATCAGCCATACAATACCTACCTGAAAATAGCTGTGTAACACTGATCTACAAAAAAGTCAGCCGTGCCGTAACATCTACCTTCTAAAATATCCATGATACAATTGCAACCTGCCAAAATTAGTTGTATAATCTTTATCTACAATATGCCAACCATGCAATAATTTTTTTAAAAAAATCTGTTTATTAAACATTATGCACAAACAGTAGTACATTTTACTATTAAAGATTATGCAAGCTAGCTGCATGCATATGATGTCTTGTACAATGCGGTTACATTTTAACGTACTGGAGTGCAACTTATAACAATACAACTTATAATTAGAGCCACGTTTGAGTACTAAAATTATATATGCTGGCAACAGAGGTGGTGGGGTTGGGGATGGCACTACTGCTGTATATGTGAGCTATGGGACAGGGGACAAAGCTGGGGTGGGGGGCCCATGGCACAAAGAATGGAGGAAACAAATCAATATGCTGATTCCATGGGGTTGCTGCTGGGAGAAGCTCCCACAGCTATGCCTTGCTGTGCTGCAGTTGAGTTTGCAGCTGTCTGGGCTGAGTATTTGGTGGGCCGCAGGGGGTTGTGTAGTGTGGAAGCTAAGCAGGGAGTCAACCTCTGGATAATGGCTGGTTCAGGGGGGGTATGTGTCATCTATGGCTTCTATGTTTACCACAAAGTTATCCCAAATTTCAGCACCATCCTGTATCAGTCCCTTGTGTTGTAGCTGGAGTAGTGTCTGAGCCTCTGCTTGTGAGCGACTGTGCATGTCGCGGACCCAGGTGGAGTGTGGTGGAGCATGTGGGGCCTTCCAATGCATGGCAATCAAGCGCTTGTAGACTACAAATGCGAGGTCTATAAATCTGTGAAGGTGTTTGTCATCTTTAACATGATGGCGTGTACCGAGTAAACATGATTCCGGAGTGGGTGTGAGAGTATGCGCGACGATATCAGCTGTGGTATCCGTGATTCGTTGCCAGGCCATATTTACTGGGAGACAGCTCCATACCATGTGCTAGAGGTCAGCTGCTGGGGTGGCACATCTAGGGCATACAGGGTTTGAATTCGGATACATTTTATTGATGCGGGCCGGGGACAGATAGGAGTGGTGAATGTAGTTGAATTGGGTGTACCGCAATCTAGTATTGCGGGATACGTTCTTGATCGTGGTAAGAGCTGCCACCTAGATTTTCTGTGGTAATGGTGTGGAAAGGACGGCATCCCAAAGGGATTTAGCATGTGTCAGGTCCGAGCAAACCTCTGCTAGGAGCACTTTGTATAGTTTAGTTATGATGCCTTTTGTGTTGCCTATAGTAAGGATTGCAGTGAGCAGATGAGATTTGCGTGGTTCAGCGTTGCCGAGCCCCCATAGGTTATTGAGTAGTCTTTTGATGGCACTGTATGTCAGGAAGGCCCCAGGGTGCGTGACCCCGGCGGTCACTAGTTCCTCGAAGGTACATGTTGTGGAGCTTGAATAGTAATCCCCCACGTTTAATGGTCTCATGTTGTGTGTATCGCGATGTAGTGAGAGTACTTGGATTCCCAGTAGTTGAATCATCAGTAGCAAAGGGGAGTAAGGAGGCAAAGGGGCTCTACCTTGGACGTATCTGCGCCAGCAGAATCTGGCTACATCCAACAGTATAGACTTTTTCGTCGGACGGGGAGGGCCAGCCAATAATGAGGTTAGAATTGTTTGTGGTGCCGTCTGTGCACGCATCACTTCGCTTTCTGGCAGGGGTGTTTCACTGAGCCACATAGTTAGCCATTGCAACCTAGCAGCAGCATAATATAGTTTGAAATTTGGCATGCCCAATCCGCCCACCTCTTGCGGGTATTGTGTTATAGGTAAAGCTACTCTGCGCCTATCTTTACCCCAGAGCAGGTCAGTTAATAGGGAATGCAGCTTGTGAAAGAACGAGCGTGGCAGGAGTATCGGGTGTGCGGTGAAGTAGTTTAGAAACCTCGGAAGGATGAGCATTTTGGCTATGGTTACCCGACCCATAGGAGATAGGAGGAGCGAGCTCCAGAATGTCAGTGAGCCTCGGGTGGTTCTGAGTATTCTGTCAAGATTGCCCTCTTTCAGGTCGACCATTGTGTGGTAAATTTGTGTGCCTAAGTATTTAAAGGTTGTGTGTGACCATGGTAGTTGGTATTGGGGTAATGCCATATGCAATTCATTTGATACGGGGGTGAGGGGAAAGATACTTGACTTGGACCAGTTAATTCGCAAACCGGAGGCGAGTGCGAGGTTGTCCAGTATTAACATTACCCCCGCAATGGAAGTGGTGTGATTGCGCAGGTATATTAAGGGGACGTCTGCATATAGGGATATGATGTGGTGTGTATTGGATTCTGGGATGCCCCATGTGGGGGCGTAGCTGCGGAGCTTGATTGCTAGTGGTTTCATGGCTATTGCGAATAGTAAGGGGGATAGCGGGCAGCCTTACCTAGTGCCTCTGCCTATAGAGAATGCTTCGGAGATAACTTGACCTGTCTTGACACGAGCTGTGGGTTTGGAGTAAAGTGTTTTGATCCAACTGATGAAGCCGTGTCCAAAACCAAATGCTCAGAGTGTGCACAGGAGGTAGTCCCAGCTCAGTGTGTCAAACGCTTTTTCTATGTCTAGGGAGAGGGCCACCGCTTCTGCCTCTGTGACATTGTGCATTATGCGGAGTAATCTTCTGATATTTAAGAAGGTGTTTCTCCCTGGGATGAATCCAGACTGATCAGAGTGTATTAAATTTGGTAGGTAGGGAAGCAGCCTATTTGCTAGGATTTTCCCTAGAAGTTTGCAGTCCGAATTTAGGAGGGAGAGCGGTCTATATGATTTGACATCTAGAGGGTCGCGGCCCGGCTTTGGAAGCACAACTATCAGGGCTTTGCGCATGGAGTCAGGCAATTGCATCCTGTTACGCGCTTCATTGAACACCTCTAGAAGTAGTTTCAGGAGGTGAATAGCAAGGGAGTTAAGATACTCTACTGGCAGGACATCTGAGCCAGGGGTTTTACTACTTGCCATTTGTGACAGAGCTAGGCGTATTTCTTCTATGGTGATGGGGCCATCTAGTGTGTCTGCGTTGTCAGTAATGTGTGAGTGTTGGGGGACTAATGACAGTAGATCAGCCAATTGTTGTTCAGTTGGGGAGGGGAGGCGTATATAAGGAGCAATAGTAAGTAAAGAAGGCCTCATTAATTTCCACCTGGGTGTTGATGATGTTACCTGAATGCAATTGAATCGCGCCTATAGGTGAGGATAGCGCTGGTTGGCGAATTAGCCATGCTAATAATCTTCCCGATCTGTCTCCCTCTGCGTGTTGTGGCGCCAAGAAATGTCTGTAATCATGCTTACATAGCCTGGTGTCTGCCTCCTTGTGGCTGGCTCTGAGAAAATTCAGTTCCTCTAACGAGGACTCATTTCTGGATACTGCTACCTCAGCTCTGTTTAGTTTAATCTCAAGCACTTGCAGCTCTTTGGTAAGTATCTGTCTTACTCCCACTGAGGCTGCGAGACAGTGACCGGGTATCACAGTTTTGTGGGCGTCCCATTCGATGGCGCGAGACGAGGTTGAGTTCTTATTCAGGGAGAAATAGTCAGACAGGCACTTGGCCAATTCTGCATGGAAGGGAGGGTCTGTGAGAGCCTCTGTCTGCAGTCGCCATGTGGGTATGCGAGTGTGCTGTGCGGCCCCATACCAGAGTTGCATATAACGGGCTATGGTCTGAGATGGTGCGAGCAAGGTACTCGCATGTGCTTACTTTCTGAATTACAACCGCTGATGCGAACAGCATGTCTATTCTAGTGTGCACTGAGGAGTAATAGGAAGATTCACGGTGTGTGGGGTGTCCGGTTCTTCAGATGTCCTCCAGACCATTATTGGAAACCCAATTTGCTAGGTCAAGTGAAGCACGATTGGACGGAGCGGTGTTGAGCGGGGGAAATGAGCGGTCTGTGTGGGTGTCTAGGACGCAATCAAAGTCACCTCCCCAAATGCAATCTAACGCTGGGTCGCTAAGGTTACCAGTATTAAGTGTACTCAGAAAGTCGCATTGATTTGTGTTATGAGTATATAACGCCACCAATGCTGGGGGGAGCCGTCAAGGTAGCCCTCCGGTATCACATATCTCCCATTGGGATCACATTGCGTACAGGACGTGATAAATGGGACCCCTGGGGCGATCCAGATCGCCACCCCCCAGGCGAATGACGAGGATGTGGTTCCGTGTAATTGCCCTTTCCATTTTACGCGTGTACTTTCCAGTGTGGACTTGGATAAATGTGTCTCTTGCAGCATGGCTAGATATATCTGGTGTCTCCTGAGATATGTGCAAACCTGTTGCCTCTTGCGCAATGATGCCATACTTTTTATGTTCCATGTGAGTACTTTCTATTTTGGGATATGTTGTTGGTTTTGGGAGGTCATGAGGTATTTATGGGTTTAATTAATCGAGGGAGGTGTGTGGCCCCTGCTACATTTGTGTTAGTGATGTGCCATGTGCCCGCAGAGGTTAGCCAGTATGTGCCCTTGGTGTAATTGAGTGTAATCTTAATGATTAAACAAATGTGACGTGAATTACTGTAAACGTGATCCCTATTAAACAACGTGGGAGAGAACAATTGAGTGAAAATAAAATCAATAACTGTATACAACATTAACTGTAGTGGTGGCAAGGCTAGTGAGGTTCCAGCGATTGCCAGCTTGGGAGAACAGTCCATATGGAGTGGGCGTGCTTTAGGTTGTTGGTTCCAAGTCATGAGGATGCCCGGCCCGGGTTGCCCTTAGTGCTGGATATTCTGCCCGGGACCTCAAGTGACTGGTCTGCTGTGGCGTGTGATGATAAAGGGCCTCAAGTCCTCTCAAACAGTTCCTAAATTAATATTCGGGTTGGGCCCTGTCGTTCCAAATTAGTCATGGCGCGGGGCACTGAGATGTGTAGCTCCTGAATGTTTAGCAAATATCGTCTGCCATGTGTGGTGTGAGGGAAGGGCAACGGATAGAATCCGCGGAGTCAGAGTTTGCGTCTTGGTCTGGTTCTCCGTCTGTGTGGCTGGATAGGGTTGTTGGTGATGCATTGACAAATTGAGATGTAGCCTGCAGGAGGAGAGAACGCTCCGTTTGAGACTGTTCGGGTGTGGGTTTCATGCCTTGTTTTTTGCGTTGCCTGCGTCTTGCCTCGGGGGAGGACCACTTTTCCGCAGGGTTACTTGTGTCTGTTGGATCAACCAGGCCCTTGGCATGCAACCAGGTCCATGCATCTTCTGGAGTTGTGAAAAAGAGGGCTCGGGAGTCGTCCTGTACGCGGAGTTTGGCCGGAAACAACAACGCATACTTGATGTTGTGCTCGTGTAGGCGTTCTTTAACCCGGTAAAAAGAGCTGCGTTTCTTCTGCACTTCCGCGGTAAAGTCTGGGTAGGCTGTGATCTCTGCATTGTCAAATCGTATAGGACCTGATTTACGGAATAGTTGTAGGATGAGGTCTCTGTCACAGTAGTTGAGGAGTCTTGCTATTAGTGGGCGAGGCTGCACGCTGGGTGGAGGGCATCTGCCCGGGACCCTGTGGGTGCGTTCTATTGAGAAGAACTTTGGGATATTGTCTTTTAGTATTGTTTCCGTGAGCCATTGTTCTATAAATAGTTCTGTGCATGGACCTTCGGCCCGTTCAGGGAACCCCACTAGGTGGATGTTGTTGCGGCGTGATCTTCCCTCTGCGTATCCAGCTCTGCGTTTTAAGGCATCCACTTCGGCTGTCAGGTGAGTCATCTGCGCTTGTAGGTCCTTCACAGTCGAGGGAAGGGACACGGTGTCTCTTCCCAGTTTCGCTACCCTATCAGCCAGTGCATGTTGGTCTGTTTGCAATAAGTTGACATCTTCTGCAACTGATACTATTTTGGCTTTGAGGGTGGACTTGGTCTCAAGGCTAGCTTGCAATATCTTTTCGAATTGTGTTATATGAGCCTGTAGAGTAAGTTCCATCTTCTGCAGAGCCTGGTGCGTAGTTGAGTGTTCCCCGGAAGAAGGGGGAGCACTAGAATCCATGTTCCCTGAGGGTGCACATGGGGTTTTTGGTTTGCCCATTTGGTGTCTGAGGCACCGGAGGTTTACTAGTGGTGTGTGCCCGGTTAGATATGTCGTAGGCTGAGCGGCAATGTTAGAGAACTGTGGCACTATGTCGATTAGGGTCCATTTACATTACCATGAGTGCCAGGCAAAGGATGGAGTTGCAGCGCCAGTGTGGTGGAGTGTCTTGCGTCAGCCGGGACAGTTTCCTAACCGCCTCGGGCGAGGCGGGGGTGTTGGTATTAGTATATCAGTCAATCTGGTTCCAGGTCCTTGGCGGTATTATTGTGCAGATGCCCAGTTCTGCAGCTGTGCATCCGGGTTACATATGCGAGCGGTAAATACGTAGTTCAATCGAAGCCACACAGGCGGCATCGTCCTACACGATGCCGGAGCACTGGCGCGGCGTGGGGGGTGCTGTGTGTGGGCGTAAATGGGGTCACTCTGGCTCAGAGGATCAAATCAGCATAATTGCAGCAGACAGTCAGGGCACCAGTGGGCTGACGAAGAGGAGATGGAAAGGGGCACAGGGCTGTGCCGACTCTCTGCCCAGCTTGAAGCAAATTTCGTTCCTGAGAAAGTTTATTTATGGAGCCAGGGGGATCAGAAGTGGTTACTGCTGTGCTTTTAAGGGGCAGTTGTCAGCACCGTGTATGCTGACCGAGAGGGGGGCCAGGGCCTCCTGTACACGCTGCGACTCGGTTTATGTCACCGAAGAGCGCAAACACATGTACAGCGTCGATCTCGTGTCAGTTCATCGTTATCTCGCCTCTGTTGGATCCCAAGTGGCCGCACCTCTCCTGTGCCCAGGCCACACGTTGCGTCCCTCAGCAACTGCGACCACGGACCACAGCCTGGCCAGGCACGCCGTTCCGGTGCTACGGAGACTTTTCAGCTGGATTTAATTTACCCTTTAATAAGGGGAGTTGGGGCCTGGTTTACACCAGTGTCGCACTGGCGCGCGGGCTGCGTCCATCCTCAGCAGCGGGCAAAGCGCTACCGCGAGCTGGGTCCGGCGCCTAGCCCGCGCCGCACCACGGAAAGGGGAGTCCGGTCCAGTGCTCACCTTCTGCGTGGGCTCCGAGCCCAGGTCCCTCACAAAGCCGGTTTTCACAAGCACGTCCGTGCTCCTCGAATCCGCGCGAGGCCTTAGTGCGCCGACGGCGGAGCCGGCCTATGGCCCAGGACGGGACTCGCCCAGGTCTCATTCGCAGGTGTTCGCACAGCAGCGCCTCGGTCGTTTCAAGGTGCGATGGGCAGCGTCGGCGTCCAAAGTGAAGCGCCGCTTCTAGTTGAGGTTCTGGGCAGCCGAAAGAGCAACGCCTGCCTCGAAAAGAGTTGAAGGCGTCACAATCAGGATAATTAAAAAGGGCCGGGCGCGGAGCTGCAGTTTATGCTGCCACTCCGGTCGCCATGTTGGCCACACCCCCCAACCATGCAATAATGTCTAGCCACAAAAATATAAGCCATATGTAATATAATATTTTACAGCAAAACTCACATGCTCAAAATATCCATACTCAGACAAAGGTCCCTCGCCTTTTTGTAGAATTTAATTGAACGCTGTTGTCACTCAAGGGCTATCTCTCACATTTTGGGGGAGTATTTGACTCCATTCAGATATTGTTGTGATTGATCGTTTTTCAATGGTCGATATGTTTGCTGTCTTCTTTACTCACTAGCCAATGTTATCATTGTTATAGTCTTTTTTTTTGTTGTCTGTCTTTTCACTACAGTTCGCCTCACAGCGATGATGAATGTCTTTTGTACTTGAGTCTGACTATGGATGTGTTTTGTTGCTAGGCGCTGGACCAGGGATGCTGCAGATACATGTAAAAGACTGCCTTGCTCGAAAACCTTCCTAGTACCTTAAAGAAGAACCTGTTAGAAACATCGACGTGCTGTAAATGATGACTTCGTTTTTGCTTTGATGACCTCATGAGTTGAAGAACATTCACACAACGATATTTCCTTTAAATTTCTTTGGCAGAAACGTATTGTTTGACATATATCTGGGATGCATTCAAATGCCAACAACGAACGTCAAAATGCCAGTGGGGTCACCACTCTACATTTTTCTCTAAAAGTGTCTGCTTTGCCATTCTAAAAAGACATTAATATAAAACTAAACAGTTCAACTATTATGATAACAGTCAGTGTAATCTGGATAAAACGCATAACCCTCAAGTTTATAAGTGAAAAAAGAGGGAGGGATGACAATCTATGCACCTTCATGTAGTTTAACATTTATTGTGTTCCCCACAATACGAAAGTAATTTTTGGTTGCCAAATTTGTAAAGGTAGCAGTATTTTCGGTATTTTCAAAAGACATTGCCTATAAAATGAAATGTAACATTACTGACTTTTGATTTCATCAAAACAGACAGACAAGTTCTAGCACTGAAACAATTAGACACTGAAGAAGAAATGAAATGAGAAGTTGGACTAGACTCGATTCAGACCTGTGAGGAGCAGGTTTGACATATCTATACGCCAGGTGCTCAACCTACTAAACTGTTTTACCGATCCCAATGGTAAAGTCTTAGATCTGATTTCCCTATTTGTGTTATGGGTGAGAGAATGCCTTGCTTATGATATATAAAGTAGATTTCTATCCTTGTAAAAACAGGATATGCTGTAATAACCAAATGAGGTATAGATCTCAGGGTGGGATACTTACAATATGGAGCATTACCATACCACCTGCAGTTTTATCCTGACTGCACCAGGTCAGAGCTGGCAAAGTCAACTGGGGAAGATACGTGCAAAAAGACAGAACAAGCCGATTTAGGTGCTTTATGTACTGATTCCACATGTTATGCTCATTCCCAGGTTCAGAATTGGAAACAGAAGGTATTTACAGCATCCATTAAATAAATACCCCACTCTGTTCAGCACATAAAAATATAGCCCTGTCTTCTCTTTTTAAGTGCAGAGTTCTCAGCTCCGCAGTCGTAAAGTTACTATTAAATCTTCGTTTGTGTGTACCGAAAAAGAGTGTAAGTTTACCTTTGTTAATCAGGCCCATAGTCATGGGAGGTTGGGCTTTGCTGTTCAGCTCCCTGGGGTCACCTGAAAACCACACTTAATATAAATGTTTTTTTAAAGAATGATTTTAGATAATGTGGCTTATCTTGTGGTTACATTCTTTCACCAACCTCCCATAGGGATGCCATTTGTGTTTTTCAGGAAACCTTCTGTTTGGTTTATAGTTGAGGTGGCTCAGTCTAGGTGACATAAATAGTAGTACTCATATTACTAATTTACTTGAGGTCTCCTTTACATCCAGGAGTTTTTTAGACATTAACACCGTCTTCTCACTCTACGGTTGTATAGTCTTTTTTCTTCCAGTGCAAAGTTGACAAAATCTTACCTTTTCATAATTTAACAAGCATTTGCAATGCAATGGGTCTTGCATTTGCTTGAGTTATAGCTATTGATGTTGTAAATTCATAACTTATTCATAATTTACTTTCCACATAAATTGGTCAACCCTGCCTCATAATTTGGTCTTTTCCTTTACATAATTCCGGTGACCCTGTATATAACTAAAGCACTTCCATTTATCCCCTTCATCTATCTGCAGCCAGAAACGAAAATGTTGCCATTTCGCATCCTAATTAAATCTGCCATGTTAATTCCAATGGAATACCACTTTCACCACCCTACCATCAGACTTGCTGGCAGGCTAACACAATTTCCAAAAGGAGACAGCCACGCAGGAGTAGCAAGAGAAATAAACTAGAAGGGTCACCCAAACATATCAACAGTGTTCAGTCATAGTGTAAAAAGCATGTTAAGCTGGCCTGAATCATGGTCATAATTGCAATAAGGAGAGAATATTAAAACATATACCATTATCATATAAACGTAATAAAAACCTTTATCAGAAATAAACTTTTGGCATTAGATTGTAATGCTCAGAACAGCCATCAGAGGACACCACAATGAAAATAGCATTTGGAAAAAACATGGTCATGTTACCATATAGTTAGCCCCTAGAGGGCATAACCAAATGAGAAGAAAATGATTGAAATGACTGCAGTGTAACCATATATTTAGCCCCTAGAGGACATAGTGCATTATGCATGTTCAGGGCTAGCAGGCCTACTGCAATGATATTACAAATAAGACCCATAAAACTCTAATCAAACCGAGGCAAGATAGAAGATGCAAGATTACATTTTGCCCAGTGCCTTTCGGCAAAATAGGACATTTAAGCACAATTTTTCTTTCCCAGCTGACCTTTTGCAACATAAATAGTTGCAAAGTTAGCCATTTTTGTGCAAGCATGGGGGAAAGCATAAAATGTTGTAGCTTTGTGGAGAAACAGATTTTCGTTGAATTTCACAAAGGTTACCACACACCTGTATCTCGCTCACTGCCTAAACATGGATCTGATAGTCTTTGATGCTTTTCCTTCGGTGCCTTTTGATGGAGGCAGAGAATATAGGAAAACATTTTTCTAGAAAGCCCCATAGAGAGGTGTAGTTATTAAAGCTGCTTAATGGCATTACTAGGGAAAGATAGAAGAATGTGCATTACCTGAATCTCATCACATGGGCCCTGTTTTCATTTCACTGATTTTATTTCAGTTTATCTCACTTTGAAGTGTTTTAGTTCAGAGCATACATATCTCTCTGCTGAGATCTTTCATAGGGGACTTTCGCTCTTCTTAAATTTAACAAAAATCATATTCAGGTGTTATACGCTATATCGCATGTGAATGGGGAGAATACTGAGATTTGAAAACTATACCCCGAACCAATTTGTTGCTGTTTGTTTTAGAGACTTTTTTTTAGCCATAGTAGTGTTAAAGCACATATGTTTGAAAATTATGTGAACTTTTGGGAAGATTACATGACACTGCATGTACATTTTGTGAGGTGCCCTTCAGGTTATCTTTAGTGAAAATTTAACGTTTGGTCATGACAGAAAAAATCACATGTGATACCGGCAAGAGGTCTGCTTTGAGAGAAAGTATTTTCTGTGACACAGTTCCTGCGTGAAGCAGGCGTCCGTGATACAATTTATGCTCGAACCAGGCCCTGACTGGAAAAAAAGTGTGCAATACATGCCCGCATTATATCCATAATTGTATGAATTATGAAAATTACGTGAGCCTAAAGAAATGTGCACATGCCTATTTTGCACCAAATGTGAAAGGCTGAAACTGTCACGGATAATCTAAATGCTTCTGCTGCTTTTTATGACTAATGTTTTTTGCGATGCATTCCAGGTTCTGTGACACGAACATGAAGCAGACCGAAGTGGGTGTGACCTGTTGTGTGACATTAGGACTGATGTGTGGTAATAGCCTGAATGCCCATGTCCCTGGTTATTACCAGCACTTAAGTGTAACTCCCTCATTATGCTTTTTAGCTTTTGGCTTGATTTAAGTTTGCAGTCTGAGCAATGAACACTGAATAATGCCCTATGTAAAGAAAATTGCTACTGTTGCAGAGCTGAAGAAACTGATCCCTAATGTATATTCTATTTAACGTTGCCCCATCAAATAATTAAAGCACACATCTGGATTTGTTTAAACAAAGAAAACAAAGAAAGACAATCTTCAGTGTTATATATTTGTAAGTGTAAATATATATTACTGTGAGAATTTTATGACTTCTTTAAAAACAGCAGAACATTGCCAATTGTACGGCTGCTTTTCAATTTAAATTAGCTTCATCAGGACCATATGAAGAAAAACTCCATTTACAAATGCAATCTTATCAGGCAAACTGGGGCAGAAAAGCATTTACCTTTATTTATGTATAACCTTCAGCCTATCAACTCCATCTAGCAACAGGAATACGTGCAATTGGATGGTAAGATGGCTGGAGTATTGCTAGCATAGAAAGCACTCATGTATTGGAGTCTACTGTGTTGGTTTTCCTTACGTATTCTTCTCATGAGGGCGAAAGACGCATTTTCTTCACATCAGATTTGCAGTCATTTTTGCAATGCAGTCTCTTAAGTTAATAAAGTGTGCTTTACTTGTTGAATACATTATTGTTAAAAATGAACTGTTATCACAGTAAGTATAATCAGAATTCCAGTTAAACATTTTCTTCCTTATAAAGGGAAGGGCTCGCCTTGGATGATCAATTGTCCTTCTCTGTTATGAGGGAACTGTAGCAAGGCCAAGGTCACACTGATGGCACGTTTAGCAGCTTCGGTCTTCTTTCTAAAAGTGTACTGAGGTGCCACAAACCTCTTTTGAAACAAACCTCTGCAGACCCCAGTGTACTAAATAAATACTGGCCTATCTCCCTGCTTCTTTTACCAGCTACGGTACAGGAAACAATCATCACCAAGCAACTCTTGACCTACCTGGAACAGAACCAGCTACTCCATGTCTTCCAGTTCAACTTCTGCAGAAATCCCAGCAACACCACCCTGGCCACAGCCATGGAGTGAAGGAGAATCCGTTTTTATCATGCATGTCTTTTAAACAGAAAGAAAACTTTTTTCACTGCAGTACATGAAAGAAAAGCATTCTAGTGCATTTTTCAGGATTTTAGAGCAAGCCTGACCTAAAATGTTTCACTTATTGGCCTTTTTTCAATCAGGATAGCCTGAACCTAAGTTGGGTGCCCAAAATCAACAACAAAAGCTGCATTATTGTGAGACTTCTGGCAGCCGTTGCTGGATCAGACCGTCTGAATCTCACAGATAGAAATCCCAAGTACCTTTGTTTGAGCTCTCATAGTCCGGCCCTCATGCATCCATTGTGAAAAGCTTATTTTGCCTTCATGCATGGTTAATTTAATGACTAAAACTGCATTAGGCGATTTGTAAGAGAATTCATATGTGCAATTAGAACATAACATCGTTATTTGAATCACTTATGACAAATAGATGTTTTTAAATTTAAGGACACTAAAACACAGCATTATAGGTTTAATAAAATATGGTATCACAGACATATTTTCAAGGAAATGTCTATGTAGGGGGATGGTGTCCCTGGCTTCCATTTCATTTTTGCCACTTAAATATGCCTAATTGATCTCAGCTGTCAGAGTACATGCTCCATTGCTACCTCAGTATGCTTCTGCAGGAAAGGTCTGATCATGTGCCTAGTCTAGCATTATTTACCATCCAGTCATTCCAGGATTAAGACCTACACATCCCAATTCGACTCCACCCACACAATCACACCCAGACCTAGACCACACACATTTAGTCAGTGATTCCTCACAAAAAACAGACTCTACCACTTACAAATCACAGTAACCACTACACAACCTCAGTCTATTGAAAACATGCTAAATAACCTATGTTTGCAGTACACCACACTAAAGGCATCACATACCTCATCACCGATACTATGTTTAACACGGTCATCATCACAGAAACATCTGTCACCCTTTATCTTTCCACTTTCCAGATGTCCTTGTTCTCGTGGGATAGAACATTCATATTTAGACTGTGTACCTAAGAAGGGAGGATGTCTCGCTGCCATTCACAAGTCCTCTCATCTTGCACCCTAGCACGTAAGCAACACTAAACCCATGGAACTCATCACCTGTCACTTCCTACTATGTGCAATTCAGTCTGTCACCCCACCTCAGGCACTGGTCTCCCAAAGAGAGCAGGGATTTCATACACAAATTCTCAGACTTCATCACCACTTTATCTATTCAACGTGTCCACACCATTTCCTCTGTGACTTCACCCTCACAGATAAATCAACCAATTAAAAATCAAAAGGCAACCTTCTCAACCTCATTGACACACTCAATATGGTACAGCATATCACTCAAGCAACATACTCCAAAGGCCAGGTCCTCAACTTCATCTTCTCAACATCAACAACTACTAAATGCAAATCTTCCATAGCCACCTCGACTAGACCCACTACTCCACCTGGACTAGACCCACTGCTCAAGGTCCAACCAAAACATAAAGGTCAACTCAAAAGAGAACAACAAACCATCTGGTCCTTCAAGGACTTCTCCATTAACAAACTAAAGTCCTCACCCTGCCACCTCCATATCTGATCTTAGTACTCTTTTCAATTACTTCAGTGCATTTCTGGAAAGCCAAGTAAACACCTATGTTCTAACAATATGCACACAAGCTAAATCTTTCAGCCCCTTGGTATTCAAAAGATATCAGAGACAACAAATGTTCTGTCTACAAACAGAAGAAAAATGGAAAAAAGCCAGAAACCCCTACAATCTCACTTTTTGCAACAGACTGACAACTTATCACATCAGCCAAAAACCAAGTACTATACAAATGAACCACATCATCGTCATGCTACCAGGAGAAAGGATGCTTGTCAAGACAATTAAGCATTCACATTCAACGAGATGTGCAATTCCTTTCAGACTAAAAATATATATCTGACAGCACATCAACAACATCAAGCCTGCTTCTCCTTTCACATTCATCCCTCCATGCTCCATTCCAAGTGGTCATCTTCAAACCCCGGACTCTCACAGACCTCAGTAACATTCTGTTTGATGGCATGTGTGGCTATAGACACACATGCTCTGCATATATCTGCCATCTAATGTTGGGTCCGGATGATTGCAAGTTGCTTGTATTCAAAAAGTATTTTGAGTCACAAGGTATAGTGACTCCTCTTGCCACTAATGCGCATGGGCATTGACTCCATCTTCAGACTGTCTTCTTCTGCCGTCGGATCCAGTTGTATTTTCACTGTACTCCAGTTCAAGGCTGTATTGGGCATTTTTTCCTTTCCAGAAACCTCCATTCCATCCATAATATTATGAAACACAGTCCTACTTTTCCCTTGCATTCTGGGATCAAAGAAAATTCTGTCTCGATCAACTCGTCTCAATCGAGGCCCTCAGGGCTGTGCCCTTTGATAATTCATTTTCTCCATTCCAAACCTCAGCGAATAAAATCCTGATGGAAAGGATGCCTGAAGTGTCACTTGAAATTTCAGAGAACCGATCTCCACGAGGTTTGCCACCTTTGTCTATTGCAGGAGCATCAAGAAGATGTCTGTGAAGCGTGCCTGTCTTTCTGGTTGAAAAACACAGAATCGGAGAGCTCATTGACGAGATGCAGCAACAAAGTTTTGAGGAGACACCCAACATCTTCAGTGTCCAGGCCAACATGTCAGACACTAAGCAGCAGCAGGAATTTTAGAAGGAGTTTTCTTCATTCAGGACTCAGACTCATATGCTGACATCATGCTCAAGATGCCAGAAAGTCCGGTGGGTAAACCAACAGTGAGTAACCCTCCCCTTCTCCCACCAAAAAACTCACAAATTTGGAAGAAAACGCTATTGAGTCGCCACTCCTCTTGGGCCATGGCTGGCATCAAAAAACTGTATTGGGTGCCCTGTATTCAGACTTGGCACCAAAACCAAAACATAGGCCTTTCTCCTTGGTACTGACCCAAACACCACCAACCTCAATACCGAAACATTCTACGTCACACTCAGCACTGACTGTTTTGGCACAAAAGAGACTTTCTGCCTCGGGACTGACACCTTTGACACCAAAAGTAAAGAGCTTTTCTGATCCAAATAAACTCACTCTCCATGCAGCCTCTGAGCCGATAACATTTCCTGACTGCATTCTTCACAAAATGAAGCAATGGCTTCATGCCAAGAAGTCACAACTGCATATACAACCACACACACGGAGAGGGCTTGTTAAAGCGGTGGCTAATACTCCATCTAAGAGGCAACTTTCCTTCAAACAGGCTATTAATCCACAAACGTCTCCAGGTAAACAGGAGAGAATGGGAAAGGACTTGGTAGATATCCATCTACCTTTACCTATGTCTATTCTACTAGTTACTCCACCACTACCACTAACTACTTCTCCACAATCACTTGACATCTCTCCACAGGGCTCACCACATTATTTTCATTGTACTCAAAACACAGGGGTCAACAATCTTCCCCTGCATCCAGACTCAGACCCTTGGTCTCAATATGATGTGGACACTAACACAGACACTGACACAGATGTATACCCAGCTAGACCTCCCCCGGATGAAACCACTTTGTTTCAAGAACTCATTGGGAGGGCAGCCGCATAACATCAGGTGCCTCTTCACAAAGAGCCTATTGAGGATGATTTTCTTTTTGAGAGACTCACCACCTTACATAAATCCACACAATACCTACCTTTGTTGAAGGATATGTTGAGGCATGCGGACAACATTTTGCAAGACCCCGCTAGAGAACACATTATCACTCCACAGGTAGAGGAAAAACACAAGGCCTCCGCGTCTGACCCAGTTTTTTATTAAGGGTCACATTCCTGCTGACTCCCTGGTTGTGTCCAATGTCAGAAAAAGAGCAAATTCACAATCAGCTCAGGATGTTCCACCTCCTGGTAAGGAAAGTGAGCTTATAGATGCTTCTGGAAAATATGTTGGTACGCAAGTAGCCAATCACTAGCGAATTGCCAATGTCCAAGGCTCACTTGCCAGATACGATCGTGCCCACTTGGACGAAATGGAGGAGCTTCTCCAGTACCTCCCAGAGAAGCATAAGAATAGCTGGCAGGAAATTGCCAGAGAGGGATGTTAATTTCCAACAACTCTATCCGCTGTGCTTTAGACTCAGCTGACACTGCAGTGAGAGGAATTAACACCAGTGTCCTCTTAAGGAGAAACATGTGGCTGTGTGTTTCAGTGTTCAAGCAGGAGGTACAGCAGTCTATTTTAATTGTACCTTTTAATAAGGAACATCTGTTCTGCCCACCTGTCAATCAGGCATTGGAGAAGATGAAGAAGGACAATGATGTGGTGAAGTACATGTGGGCGTTACAATTCCCTGTCCCCTTGGTCATTTTTAGAGGCCTTAATTTAAATCAGCCGCTAAGTCTTCTACATCCGAAGCATTGCATTCGTATACCAAGGGAAAACAACACTCACCATCTCACAGAGGTTTTTAAAGGGGTTCCTATAGAGGAAATAACTACAGAGGTGGGGAAAAAACACCCTCCCCTTGAACTTCCTTCACTGCCACCAAAGAGTGACTCACTACACCTTCCCTCCAATTGCCTGTAGCACCTCTAGGAGGATGTCTTTAGCTCTTTTTACACAATTGGCAAACAATCACCACAGATCAATGGGTGTTGGATATTTTCCACCAAGGTTATTGTCTAGAGCTCAATTCCACACCTCCAAACATTCCTCTCTCACAAACTCTCACAAGAACACCTCACCCTCCTCAAACAGGAAGTGGAAGCCTTATTTCTTAGAGGGGCAATAGAGCCAGTTCCCTAACAACATAAGGGAGCCGGGGTATATTCACTAAACTTTCTCATTCCCAAAAAATACGGCTTTTTAAGACCTATACTGGATCTCAGGCCGTTAATTCATTACATCACATCAGAACACTTTCACATAGACCCCACTTCAGGACGTGATCCCATTGCTGCAACAAGGTGACGTTTTGTTAGCACTAGGTCTAAAAGATGCTTGCTTTCACATTCCTAAACACCAAGCACATCGTAAATACCTCAGATTTGTGATAGATGGACATCACTACCAATTCAAAGTGCGTCCCTTCGGAGTCACAACAGCTGCAAGGGAGTTTCCAAAATGCCTTGCAGGAGTAGTGGCTCACTTGCGCAGGCAGAAAATCCATGTCTATCCATACCTAGACATCTGGCTCATCAAAGCCAGCAATCTCAGTCAGTGCTTGAGTCACAATCGACTTACTTTATAAAATAGGTTTCACCATAAACGTTCAGACGTCACATCTCAACTCACTTCAGATACAGCCCTATTTAGGGGCCAATCTCAATACACAGTTGGGAAAAGCATACCCAAGTGCAGCAAGGAAACAACATTTTCAAATACCGCTTTCTCAGTTTTGTCCCAACCACCCAGTCAGAGTAAAATGAATCAGAAACCTCCTGGGAATGATGGCTTCTTGCATTGTGATAGTGTCATATGCCCATCTTTACATGCATCCGTTACAGGAATGTGTTTTCTGCCAATGGTCTCAGGCACAGTGTCAATTAGACAATCTAGTGTTTGTGGCCAGCCGCACCTTTCACTTTCTGTGGTGGTGGAACAAAACCACAAAAGGGTGGCCATTTCTGGACCTTGTTCCCCAGATCATTCTGACAACGAACTTCTCTCAGACAGGGTGGTGTGCTCACCTACAGGACCTCATAGTCCAGGATCTCTGGGATTACACTCATTGAGCCTTGCACATCAACTTTATAGAGCTGCTAGCTGTTCACCTAGCACTCAAAGCCTTTGTGATCCATCTCACCAACAAGGTAGTTTATATACGCACAGACAACATGACAACCATGCACTATGAACAAAAATGGTGGGGAGACATTTTCTACAGCTGTTTTACCTTGCACAGGCAATTTGGTATTGGGCAGTTCACCACAATATATACTTGATAGCGGAACACCTCCTAGGAACACACAACAATTTTGACAACCTTCTCAGCAGCATGCAGCAATAAGTCCAGGAGTGGGAACCCCACCCCAGAGTCCATCTCCCCTACTTTCAAAAGTTGGGATTTCCAGACATAGACCTCTTCACAACAGAAGAAAATACTGAGGGGGTCATTACAACATTGGCGGTAAAAGCCGCTTAGCGCCGTGCAGAAGACCTCCAACACACCGCCGCGGCCGCGGTATTCCCCCACAGCCATTATGACCCACATCCCAAAATCCGACAAAATTCAGACACCCACACAAGTCCGCCACACCAAAGGTCAGTGATAAACTGGCGAAAACAAAACCTCCACCATCACGCCAACAGAAATACACCCATGCTATCACGACACAAGACTCCACGCGGCGGTCTTTCAACCGCGGTATTCCATTGGCGGTGCACACCACCGCGCTCAAAATACACACACCCTTACAAAACACAGCCACATTGGACAATTCAAAATACACACACCTGATACACATACACACACCACTCCCACACACCCAATACTATATAAAACACACACCCACATCACCCACAAACCCCTACTACCAAAAATTCTGAAAGAAGGCCAGAGAGAGACACCACCATCCACAAACTAGCAGCCACAGGCACTCAACACCATCACCCACACCACTTCCACGCACAAAACACCACACACCACGACATATCACCACACTTATCACCACATACACCACCCCACACATCAGCTACACCACCCCATGGCACGGCAAAGACACCCCAGGTTCTCGGAGGAGGAGCTCAGGGTCATGGTGGAGGAAATCGTCCGGGTAGAGCCACAGCCATTTGGAGCACAGGTGCAGCACACCTCCATAGCTAGGAAGATGGAGCTATGGCGAAGAATAGTCGACAGGGTCAACGCAGTGGGACAGCACCCAAGAAATCGGGACGCCATCAGGAAGAGGTGGAACGACGTACGAGGGAAGGTGCATTCCGTAGTCTCCAGACACAATATCGCGGTACAGCGGACTGGCGGCGGACCCCCACCTCCTCCTCCACAACTAACAAAATGGGAGGAGCAGGTCTTGACTATTCTGCATCCTGAGGGCCTCGCAGGAGTCGGTGGAGGAATGGACTCTGGTAAGTCAAATCTTAACTATCATATCCCACACCCTACCTGCTTGCTATCACAGACCCCCACCCTCGCCCCCTCCCTTATCACTCCAACTCCTCACAAATGTACTAATAACACAAACCACCCATCCCAACCCCAAGCCCTGCATGACACAACAAAGCCTGGACACCCATCACTAAAGCATGCCCACTGCACATACCCATAACACCCCCCTCAACCATCATCACACAAGCCCCCACACAGGAGTGCTAGCACTGGGATAAACGGTCACCCACCCATTGCCCACCATGACACACACAGATGCAATAATCATACTTTTACACCCCTGCAAGACCACTACCCAACGTCACCAGACAGGAGGGTCCAGACATCTCCACCCCACCCACAGAAGAGGCCCACAGTGATGACAGCAGCTCTGTCCAACTGGATCCAGATGACCAGCCCGGACCATCGTGGGCCTCGGGACAGTCAGTTCCCCACACCCAGTCACAGGCCACCACAGACCTTCCACCCTCTGGTAACACCAGCACAGCACCCACCCAGCTGGCCCATACCTCCGTACCCAGGACACGTCAATCAGCTGTGTGTCCACCACTACAGGGAACCCAGGATAACCCACCACCCCAACAACAACAGGGACCTGGGGGCAGTGGTAGTGGGCACACGGTCCAGGGGACGGAGGCCCAGGAACACAGGGGAACTGGGAGGGCTGCTGTGCGACAGGGGGCGGACAGGCCTAGGGAACCCACTCTCCAAGAGGCCCTCTCCTCCATCATGGGAGCATACCACCACTCCCAGGAGACGATGGCAACGGTCCTGGCCAAGTTTCAGGAGACCCAGCGGCTGCAGGAGGAACAGTATTTGGGGTTCAGGGAGGAACTCAGAACCATCAGCACCACCTTGGGCACCATCGTAGGGGTGCTGAAGGAGATACTTAACACCAGGAGGGACACTGTGGCACTCCAAGGGGCCCCTGACACTAGCATGGACGATGAACTGCCCACCACCTCCGCCGGCGCTAGTAGACAGGAGGCACCGCCACAGGACCACCACACCAGCACCCCACCCCCTGCAGACGGAGAACCACCCGCAAACGGTCCCTGAGATCCAGGAACAAGACAGAGCACAATGCCAAGACCCCGCCAAGAAATGAGACCACCCAGATTGTCATCCTACTGTCCCACTGTGTAACCCTGTCCATATTGGAACTGCCCCAGCTCCACTTCCTATGCCCATATGGGCAATGCACCTGTGAGTCTAATAGACTGGACTCTGACATGGACATTCCTCCACAATCAACCCTCACCATTTTACAACCCCCCTCCAATATTGAGCATTGCAATAAACACCCTTGAAGCACAAAACAATCTGGAGTCAGTCTGTGATTTCGAAAATGTGTATTAGCAATGACAGTGAAAAAATGTGTGTTCAAATGTAATGTCAACATACCTATGTCACACATCTCAAGTCCATGAGGAATCTAAGCAGATGACACACGTTGGAAACCACACCTGTGAAACCGTAAGGGAAATGTACAACTCAGTTACCATATACTGGTTGAAATCGACAGACAGGATAGAGGTAGAAGTGTGAAAGTACTTGTAGTAGGCAGGAATGTGTTCTCACCTGTGTGTCACTGGAAATATTGCTGGATAACTGAGTCCCTGTTGTCAATGTCTTCTTCCTCTGCTTCCTCCTCATCACTGTCCACAGGCTCCACAGCTGCCACAACACTGTCATCTGAACCATCCTCCTGCAGAAAAGGCACCTGTCGTCGCAAAGCCAAGTTGTGAAGCATACATCAGGCCACGATGATCTGGCACACCTTCCTTGGTGAGTAGAATAGGGAACCACCTGTCATATGGAGGCACCTGAACCTGGCCTTAAGGAGGCCGAAGGTGCGTTCGATCACCCTCCTAATCCGCCCATGGGCCTCATTGTAGCGTTCCTCTGCCCTTGTCCTGGGATTCCTCACTGGGGTCAGTAGCCATGACAGGTTGGGGTAACTAGAGTCCCCTAATAGCCACACCCGGTGCCTCTGGAGTTGACCCATCACATAAGGGATGCTGCTATTCCGCAGGATGTAGGCGTCATGCACAGAGCCAGGGAACATAGCATTTACCTGGGAGATGTACTGGTCTGCCAAACATAACATCTGTACATTCATGGAATGATAACTCTTCCGGTTCCTGTACACCTGTTCACTCCTGTGGGGGGGGACCAGAGCTACATGTGTCCCATCAATGGCACCTATGATGCTGGGGATATGTCCAAGGGCATAGAAGTCACCTTTCACTGTAGGCAAATCCTCCACCTGAGGGAAAACGATGTAGCTCCGCATGTGTTTCAGCAGGGCAGACAACACTCTGGACAAAACGTTGGAAAACATAGGCTGGGACATCCCTGATGCCATGGCCACTGTTGTTTGAAAGGACCCACTTGCAAGGAAATGTAGCACTGATAGCACCTGCACTTGAGGGGGGATCCCTGTGGGATGGCGGATTGCTGACATGAGGTCTGGCTCCAACTGGGCACACAGTTCTTGGATTGTGGCACGGTCAAACCTGTAGGTGACGATTAAATGTCGCTCCTCCATTGTCAACAGGTCCACCAGCGGTCGGTACACCAGAGGATTCCTCCATCTTCTCAAATGTCCCAGCTGACGGTGCCTAGGAAGGACAACAGCGACCACAGAGTCAAACAACTCAGATGTATATACCCACAGTCTACACAGAACACCATTCATACACAGAATCTGGCCTGTATGTGTGTTGTGCGACATGGCCTAGGTCTGTGTGATGCAGTTGGTAATTGGGCCATGTGGGCCCCTGAAATGGTGGCTGCCTAACCTCTAAAGTGGGACAATGGGATGTGAGGTAACTGCGCTGGCGTTGTACACCATCGTGGTAGGCGGTCGAAGACCGCGGCGCAATGCTGCATTGGTTAACATTGGACCCTATGGGTCCCAGGAGCCAATGACGATGTACGCCGGCGGTGATGGTACGCACCGCCGCAGACGTGACTGCCGCAGACTTGACTGCCATTTTCTATCTGTTCAATCACTCAATACCTGATCTTCGACAGGAGAGGACCTACACTGCAAGTGCTGCTGTGACCTCGGTCTGGAAGAGACAATGGCTTGTGCGTCTGGGGAAAGGGCCCCTGCCTTCACTGCAGAGGAGTTGGAAAAGCTCGTGGACGGGGTCCTACCCAGTACACGCTACTCTACGGTCCTCCAGACCAACAGGTAAGTACAGAGAGAGCACGTTGTATGGGCTATGCCTGGAGAGGGCTGGTTGTAAGAAGGAAGGGGGCAGAGTTCTTCGTGCATGAAGGACTGTGAATGCATGTGCCACATGGCAAGGGTAGGGATGTGGGCTACTCACTTAGACGGTGCAGTTGGTAATGACTTCTCTTCTTCCCCTGTACATGTCATGTATGTCAGCGCCCACCAGAAGAAGGATATTTGGTGTGCCATCGCCAAGGACGTCCGGACCTTGGGGGTCCACCACAGATGGAGCACCCACTTCCGTAAAAGATGGGAGGACATTCGCCGCTGGAGCAAGAAGACGGCGGAGGCTCAGCTGGGGATGGCCTCCCAACGTGGAAGGGGTGCCCGTCGCACCATGACCCCCCTGATGTTCCGGATCCTGGCGGTGGCCTGCCCTGAGTTGGATGGGCGCTTGAGGGCATCACAGCAGACACAAGGGGGTGAGTACACTCTCATTCAGTGTACTTTGCGCACAGTGAAGGTGTCTGGGTTGGGGAGGAGGGCTGTGGGTTTCCCTAGGCCAGGGCGAGTTCCGTAGGCTAGGCCCCTCCGTAATGCAGGCCATGTGGCACCCCACCCCACCTCTGTAGAGTGCCAAATACAGCTATTCATGCCCCTGTGTCATCTATGTGTGCAGATGTCGACCATAGCCATGTAGGCCATATCCCAGGAATTGCATCTGTAGAGCCCAACAGCACGACGTAGTTCAGGGGGCTGCTGTGTCTGTATTGTCCGCCAACGGTAGCGGTAAGCCATGCACTCAACCTGTCTTTCTTCTGTGGCCCCCCACCTTTTTGTGGTCTCCCTGTTCTTGTGTGCATCAGAATCATCAGGCGTAGGTACAGTGGCACCGGAGCACAAGGGAGCTGCATCCCACATGCCAAGGAGGGCAACACCACGGACTCGGAATGGACGGAGGGTGAGGGGAGCTTCACGGCGGTCATAGGATCTGAAACCAGCGACACGGACTCGTCCTCCGATGGGAGCTACCTTGTGGTGGTGGCAAAATCTGTGCCCCCCACTTCTACAGGTACAGCCGCCACCCCCCCTACCAGCACCGCCCTCCCAGCACCCCCTCAGCCTTTGCCCTGTGCCTGCTCACCCAGGAGGGTTGGCACCACCTTCGCCCCAGGCACCTCAGCCCCTGCTCCTGTCACCTCTGCTGCCCTCAATGAGGAGGCCATTGACCTCCTCAGGCCACTCACTGTTGGGCAGTCTACCATTTTGAATGCCATCCAGGGTGTAGAAAGGGAATTGCAACACACAAATGCATTCCTGGAGGGCATTCATTCTGGTCAGGCTGCCCATCATCGAGCCCTGCAAACTCTGGCCTCAGCACTGATGGCAGCCATTGTCCCTGTGTCTAGCCTCCCCCTCCAACTTCCTCCACCCAGATGCAATCCCCTGTACCCCAGCCTATCCCAAGCACACCATCAGACCAGCCTGCACACACCTCACCACACAAGGGAAGCTCAGGCAAACATAAGCACCACACATCCCACAGGCACTCACGCACGCATCACACACATACAGACACACCAACATCCACTGCCTCCACTGTGTCCCTCTCCTCGTCGTCTCCCTCCTCCCTCCCAGTCTCGTCTACACTCTCACCTGCATGCACTACCACTACAGCCACTACGTCCCGCACCAGCACACCCACCAGCACACCCAGCTCACGTGCAGTCACCACCCCCACTCCCATTTACACGTCCCCTGTGTCCTCTCCCAGTGTGTCTGTGACGCCCTATCCGAAGATACACAAACGCAGGCACACACCCACCCAACAGCCATCCACCTCACGACAGCCTCCAGCGCATGCACCTTCACCCAAACTCACCAAACGTACACCTCCTACAACCACTACCTCTTCCTCCACTCCCAAACCCCCTCCAGCTACCCGTCCCAGTGTTCCTAAGAAACGTTTCCTGGCCAAGCTTGACCTCTTTCCCACCCCCCTGCAACTCATAGGTCCGGTACTAGCACCTCAGACAAAAAATCTCCGGGACCAGTGGTGCCTGTTGTTACAGGTATGTGGAGTGCACCGGCCAGCAGGCCAGCCAGTGTGGCACGGAGCCACAGCACAGCCACTCCCCCCCTGTGAAGCACCAGAAGTTGGACAGTGCCCTTCGGGAGAGGGGGAAGACTCCAGGCAGCAAAGCCGCTCACAAGGGTCCCGGGGGAGTATCAACTCAGCTGTGACTCCTCCCAAGGTGGGGAAGGGGCAGAAGAAATCTCCAAAGTCTGGGAGGAGCAGCACAGCGGAGAAGACCGCCATCATCCCCGCTGCCCAGGAGGCCACCGCCAGCCCAATCGTCACTGGCCAGGAGGCCACCGCCAGAGTCACTGCCCAGGAGAACAGCCCAACCGTCACTGGCCAGGAGGCCACCGCCAGAGTCACTGCCCAGGAGGCCAGCCCAATCGTCACTGGCCAGGAGGCCAGCCCAATCGTCACTGGCCAGGAGGCCACCCCCAGGAGGGCAGACCAATCGTCACTGGCCAGGAGCCACAGCCAGAGTCACTGCCCAGGAGGGCAGCCCAATCGTCACTGGCCAGAAGGCCACCGCCAGAGTCACTGCCCAGGAGGCCAGCCCAATCGTCACTGGCCAGGAGGCCACCCCCAGGAGGGCAGCCCAATCGTCACTGGCCAGGAGCCACAGCCAGAGTCACTGCCCAGGAGGGCAGCCCAATCGTCACTGGCCAGAAGGCCACCGCCAGAGTCACTGCCTAGGAGGCCAGCCCAATCGTCACTGGCCAGAAGGCCACCACCAGAGAAACTGCTCAGGAGGCCAGCCCAATTGTCACTGGCCAGGAGGCTACCGCCAGAGTCACTGCCCAGGAGGCCAGCCCAATCGTCACTGGCCAGGAGGCCACCGCCAGCCACAGCCCTGCTGGCCAGGAGGAACCCCCAAGCCACAGCCCAGCTGACCCATGAAGGACTGCCAGCCACAGGCCTGCTGGGCAATGAAGGACCGCCTTGGCAAGCTCCGCTGGACAGGCCAGGGACCGCTGAACAGGGCAAAGACCGCCAAGTGAAGCACCGCTGAACAGGGCAAGCACCGCTGAACAGGTCAGAAACTGCCAACTCAAGCACCGCTGAACAGGGCAAAGGCCGCCATGGCAAGCACTGCTGAACAGGGCAAGCACCGCTGAACAGGGCAAAGACCGCCATGGCAAGCACCGCTGAATAGGGCAAGCAAGCACCGCTGAACAGGGCAAGCACCACTGAACAGTGCAAAGACCGCCATGGCAAGCACCGCTGAACAGGGCAAGCACCGCTGAAAAGGGCAAAGACCGCTAAGGCGAGCACCGCTAGCCCATTAGCAGCAGGGGCAGTGATGCAACTGGGACCGTCACGGGGTGAGTGCTGCACTCTGGGCACCAGTCCCCCTCCAGAACCAGCTGAGACATGCATCCACTCTGTCTGTCCTACACAGGATGAAGCACTCTGGGCACCAGTCCCCCTCCAGAACACTGAAGACATGCATCCACTCCGTCTGTCCTGCACAGGATGAAGCACTCTGGGCACCAGTCTCCCTCCAGAACCAGTGGAGACATGCATCCACTCCGTCTGTCCTGCACAGGATGAAGCACTCTGGGCACCAGTCCCCCTCCAGAACCAGTGGAGACATGCATCCACTCCGTCTGTCCTTCACAGGATGAAGCACTCTGGGCACAAAGCCCCCTCCAGAACCAGTGGAGACTGTTATCCACTTGAGAGACTGTGGCTTTGCACTCCCCAGGATTAAACAGTGGGCAACCCACCCACTGTAGAGACTTGAGAGACTGTGCCTTTGCACTCCCCAGGATGGTACAGTGGTCAACCCACCCACTGTAGAGACTTGAGAGACTGTGGCTTTGCACTCCCCAGGATGGTACAGTGGTCAACCCACCCACTGTAGAGACTTGAGAGACTGTGGCTTTGCACTCCCCAGGATGGTACAGTGGGCAACCCACCCAATGAAAAGACTTGAGAGACTGTGGCTTTGCACTCCCCAGGATGGTACAGTGGGCAAACCACCCACTGAAAAGACTTAAGAGACTGTGGCTTTGCACTCCCCAGGATGGTACAGTGGGCAAACCACCCACTGAAAAGACTTGAGAGACTGTGGCTTTGCACTCCCCAGGATGGTACAGTGGGCAACCCACCCACTGAAAAGACTTGAGAGACTGTGGCTTTGCACGCCCCAGGATGGTACAGTGGGCAACCCACCCACTGAAAAGACTTGAGAGACTGTGGCTTTGCACTCCCCAGGATGGTACAGTGGGCAACCCACCCACTGACAAGACTTGAGAGAAGCTTTGTACTCCCCAGGATGGTACAGTGGGCAACCCACCCACTGTAGAGACTTGAGAGACTGTGGCTTTGCACTCCCCAGGATACATCAATGGGCATGGAGCCCCCTTGTGGTTCTGGCGTGGTGCACTCATCCGGCTGAGGTGGCCCCCCTTCCCTTCACCCTGAGGTGCCTGTTGTATTTCTATCTGGTGCCCCTGCAGTGTTCTCTCCGTTTTGATCAGGTATCTAGTGTGGGCCTCGCCCATTTATTTTGGGCCCAGTGGTCCACTGACAATGAATGGTGCATTACCTGCACTACTAATCATCGTATATATTTTGTTTAATGTGTGTATATATATATATATATATGTATATCTTTTCTTACTGTATTTTGATATATTACAATGGTTCAACTCATTTCCTTTTGTCTTTGCATTCTTCCGGGTGGGTTGGGGGTTGTTACTGTAATGTTTGGATATGCATTGGTGTGTGGGTTGTAGTGGGTGAGGGTCAGGGTGGGGGTTGGGATGTTGGTTGTGTGTGTCCCTGTGTTTTTCCCTCCCCCTCCCCTATGTCGTAGGTGCCGTACTCACCGCTGTTTTCGCCGCCGGCGTTGATGCTCCTCGTAGATGAGCAGGAAGACTATCGCAGGGAGAATATGGAGTTCCGGCTCCATGGTGCCCTCCTTCCTTGTGGAGTGTGTAGAGGTGAGCGTTTTCCCTTTGAAATGGCTGTTTCTGCCGTGTTTTTATCCGCAGTGAATCCGCCCCGGAAAAGGTGGCGGATTGGTAGGTTGTGATACTGTGGGCGGTACATTGTCCTCCGCCTGTCTGTTGGCGGTGACCGCCGCGCTGTTTGTCTGTACCGCCGTGGCGGTCGGAGTGTTAAAGTGGCTGTCTTTGTTGGCGGTTTCCGCCACGGTCATAATTCCAATTTTTTTACCGCCGGCCTGTTGGCAGTTTTACTGCTGATTTAACACCGACCGCCAGGGTTGTAATGACCACCAAAATGCCCAAACTTTGCATTCAGGTTCCCACACCCTCAGTCCAAAGGCCATGCCCTAAGGATGAACTGGTCAAGGACATTTGCCTATGCTTTTCTACCTCTCCCTCTCTTTATGTATCTGGTTCGGAAACTCAGGCAATCTTCTCCCACACTCATTCTAGTGGCACCCAGATGGGCCAGAAACTATGGTGCACCACTCTATTAGACCTTTTATAGTACCACACAAGAAGCTTCCCTTGACCTGGACCTTCTCACTCAGAAACAAGGTCAAATCAGACACGCTAATCCAAAGGAGTTGATTCTTTCAATTTGGCTCCTGAAGTCATAGAATGCGGTTATTTAGACCTATCTCAAGAATGTACAGATATTATTAAGGAAACACATAGATCAACAACTAGGGCATGTTATGCAGTAAAATGGAAAAGGTTTGTGCACTTGTGCACTGCACAAAATTGTGATCTCTTCAGTGTATCAGTCCAAATATAACCCTTTAAGTTCTTCATTTACAGAAGGCAAACTTAGCATACACTTCCATAAGGCTACACTAAGCAGCTACAGCTGCTTAACTTCCAACAGATAATGCTTGACACTCTTCAAAATTCCTGTCATCAAAGCATTTATGGAAGAGCTCAAAAGATTAATGCCACCAAGACTGCCCCCAGTGCTTCTTGGAACCTTAAAGTAGTCCTTACTAGACTTATGGGTCCACCATTTGCGCCAATTCGTACATGTCCTTTACAGTTCCTATCACGGAAATTGGCATTTTTATTTGCCATAACCTCCCTCACACGTAGAATTGAGCTCCAGACATTAACTTTACAGGAACCTTTTTTCCAAATACATAAGGATAAGGTGGTTCTTTATACCAACCTAAAATGTTTACCCAAAGTAGTGTCTTATTTTCATATTAATCAAATGATTGAATTGCCAGTCTTCTTTCCTCAACCAGACTTGGTTGCTGAAAGAGCTCTACACACATTAGATGTCAAAAGAGCACTAATGTTCTATAGTAATAGGACCGAATCTTTTAGGAACTCCCAAAAACGTTTTGTTGCTTTTTCCCCACCACATGAAGGCAACCCTGTTACATAAATATACTATAGCAAGATGGATTGTCAAATGCATCCAAACTTGCTCTGCAAAAGCTAAAAGACCACTACCTATTTCACCAAGAGCACACTAAAAAAATGTGTATCTATGGCTTTTTTGGGTAACATTCCCATAGTTGACATATTCAAAGCAGCAACATGGGCTACACCACACACTTTCACTAAACGTTGCTGTGTATGTATTTGCAAGCCAGCAAGCTAATGTAGGCCAGGAGGTGCTACGTACTCTCTTTTAAAATGCTACAAGACCCACAGGTTAGCCTCTGCTTTTAGGGAGGTACTGCCTTATAGTCTAAGCAGGGCATGTGTATTTACAGCCACACATGCCATCAAATGGAAAATGTTACTTAGCCGGTACCTGTGGCGTGTAGTGCTGTAGATTCACTTGCACCCACCCACTTCTCCAGTCACCTGTGGTCATAGCAGTCTTTGCTACACATTATGTTGCATGGGCTTTTTCAGTCATTTATATTATACTTCACTCCATTCCTACACCAACTGCAGGAAAACAATTTGAAGATGGAGTTGATGCCCATGCACATTACAAGCAAGTGGAGGAGTCACTATACTTTGTGACTCAAAATACCTTCAGAGCAAAAACAAATTGCAAACCTCTGGACCCAGCATCGGAGAGTCCTGATATCTCAACTTATGAGAAGTACATTTCCAGAGTGGATTTGGTTCAGATTTTGAATCATGTTAGAAGCAACCTGGGCTTTGAGGAGCCTTCAGCCCAGCCAGATGAAGAGGCTCTCTTCCCTCAGTATGCCAAGCCTTCACTTTTGTCTCTCCCTCTTCATAGGAGGATTGAAGACTTAGGCCCTCATTATGACATTGGCGGTAAATCCTGCTTACTGCCACGCTGAGGGCCGCCAACTTACCGTGGCGGATATCGGTTCAACATATTATGACACACACACACCAATCCGACAGAATTCAGCCACATACACAAATCCGCCAGTCCAAAGGTCAGTGATAAAGTGGCGGTATCAAAACCCACACTGTTATGCCAACAGAACAACTCCCACCACATTATGACCCATGAATCACCACGACGGACATTCAACGGCGGTAAACCATTGGCGGTACATACTGCCGTGCTCACAATGGACACCCACAGACAAAACAACACCACATTGGACAATTCAAACAACACACACCACACCCACACCACCATAAAACACCCACCCACATTACCCACAATCCTTTACGATTACAAATCATTGCCACCAGAGAGACACGAAGACCACTGAGACAACTACATACACACACCACTCACACTGTAACACCACTCACGCACTCTGCATCACACACCCCAACACATTACCCAACCCACCCTCACCAACACACCTCACATAACACCCATGGCACCACAAAGACACCCCTGTTTCACAGAGGAGGAGCTAAGGGTCATGGTGGAGGAAATTGTCAGGGTAGAGCCACAGCTATTTGGAGCACAGGTGCAGCAAAAATCTATAACTAGGAAGATGGAGCTATGGTGGAGAATGGTGGACAGGGTCAACACTGTGGGACAGCACCCCAGAACAAGGGACGAAATCAGGAAGAGGTGCAATGACCTATGGGGGGAGGTACGTTCCATAGCAGCAAGACACCAGCTCGCTATCCAGAGGACTATCGGTGAACCCCCACCTCCCCCCCACAACTCACAGCATGGAAGGAGCAAGTCTTGGCAATATTGCATCCTGAGGGCCTGGCCGGAGTTGGAGGAGGACTGGACTCTGGTAAGTCAACTTCCAACAATTATCACCCTGTACCTGCATGCCATCACATACCCTCACCCTAACTCCCATCACTCCACTCCATCCCACACACTCCACCATCACATCTCACTAATCCCAATGCCAAGCCCTGCATGCTGTACCAATGCATGGACACCCTTCACATCCCTGATTGAATACCCATCACTAAAGCATGCACAGCATAGAGAACTAACAATCCCACCATACACTAACATACAAAAGTGAAAGCTGGCAGGGCAAAACCAACCATAGAGGGGAAGCAAGGGATGTACAATATGTCATACACATCAACCATAATACAACATTTACATCCCCAAAGGTGCCCCCGCCAATGTCACTGTAGAGGAGGTGTTAGCACTATCCAGTCTCCCAACTGAAGAGGCTCACAGTAAAGGCAGTAACTCTGTACTTCAGGACCTTGGCGACCTACCTGGCCCATCAGAGACCACTGGACAGCCGGTTACCCAAGCCCAGTCACAGACCACCACAGAGCCTCCACCTTCAGGAAACACCACCACAGCACCCATCTAGCGTACCCACACCTCTGCCCCCAGGACACGTCAATCAGCAGTGTGTCCACCTGTACAGGGACCCCAGGGCACACCTCGCACAGAAGACAATCAGGGACCTGAGGTCAGTGGGCACACGGTTCAGGGGACAGATGCACAGGCCAACAGGGAAACTGGGAGGAGTGCTGTGTGCCGGGGGGAGGACAGGCCCTGGGAACTGACTCTCCAGGAGGCACTCTCGGTGAGCCTGAGAGCCTACCAACATTCCCAGGACACGATGAGCCAGATCCTGGACAATGTGCAGGAGAACAGGTGGTTGTAGGAGGGGCAGTACCACGGGATCAGGGAGGACTTGCAGCCCATCAACAACACCCTGGTCTCCATAGCAGGGGTGCTGGCAGACATGACCAACATTATGAGGGAGGCAGTCTCACACCAGCGGGCCCCTGCCACTAGCCAGTCACACACAGCCAGGAGGCTCCGCCACAGGCTCACAGGCCACCAGCACCCTCCCTTCTGCAGAAGGTGAACCACCTCACAAACGTTCCCTGCGATCCAGACAGAAGCCAGAGACACTTGCCAAGACCCCCGCCAGGAAATTAGACTCTCCTGATTGTCCCCCTTGTGTCCCACTCAGTCACCCTGTCCACCTGGAACTGCCATTGCTCCCCTTCCGATGTCCCATTGGGCAATGCACCTATGCTACAAACAGACTGGAACAATACCCTGGAGTTTCCCCCATCATCACCTCATCCCATTGCACATTGTATTGTTGGAAACAGGCACAACCATTGCAAATGAACTGAACATAGAATGAGCATAGAATTTATGACCAGTAGCTGGCTGTAGTGGTTCACACCAGGAGTATTTGCCATATCACCAACATCTGAAAAATTAATATCCAGAGGGAACAGTAAGTGGGCATTGAATTGGGAATTACCAACATGCCAATGCCACATAGAATACAACCAAAGTCATTGAAATGTAAATTTACTGTCTTACCTGTGTGTCATTGAAAGTACTGATAGATCACAGATGTTCTGTTGTCCTCATCTTCATCCTGTGCCTCCTCATCCTCACTGTCCATAGGGTCCACTGCTGCCACAGGGGTATCTCCAGTCTCCTCCTCCTGCAGAAAAGGGACATGGCGTCTGAGGGCTAGGTTGTGCAACATGCAGCATGCCACGACTATCTGACAGACCTTCTTGGGTGAGTAGCACAGGGATCCACCTGTTAGATAGAGGCACTGAAACCTAGCTTTCAGGAGGCCAAATGTTCTCTCAATTATCCTTCTGGTTTGCCATGTGCCTCATTATAACGTCCTTCTGCCCTTGTCCTGGCATTCCTCACAGGGGTCAGCAGCCATGATTGGTTTGGGTAACCAGAGTCACCTGCAATTATTGAGGGACAACAATTAGTCACACACTATCCTATATGGCCCACACCATACCCACACACCAACATATACTGGGTGGGAACAAGGGCTCTCCTATAAGCCACACCCTGTGCCTCTGTAGTTGGGCCATCACATTTGGGATGCTGCTATTCCTTAGGACAAAGGCATCATGCACCAACCCAGCATTGACGTGGGAGATGTACTGGTCCGCGAAGCACACCATCTGCACATTCATGGAGTGGAAACTCTTATGATTCCTGAACACCTGTTCATTCTGGTGGTGGTGGGGGGAATACAATATGTGTTCCGTCAATCGCC
Source organism: Pleurodeles waltl (assembly GCF_031143425.1). Taxonomy (NCBI): domain Eukaryota; kingdom Metazoa; phylum Chordata; class Amphibia; order Caudata; family Salamandridae; genus Pleurodeles; species Pleurodeles waltl. The sequence continues at coordinate 968,865,392 of NC_090440.1, read as the reverse complement.
GCAAGATATTTCTCATTGCATAAAACTCACCCTTCACAGTGGCCAAACCCTCAACCTGGGGGAATGCAATGTAGCTGCACATGTGTTTTATCAGGGCAGACAACACTCTTTTCAGCACTATTGAGAACATTCGCTGTGGCATTTCTGCTGCCAAGCCCACTGTCACTTGGAAAGAACCAGTTGCCAGGAAATGGAGTACTGATAGCACTGGTACAAGAGGGGGGATCCCAGTGGAGTGACGGATAGCAGATACCAGGTCAGACTCCAATTGGGTACACAGCTCTGTGATTGTGGCTCTGTCCACCAGGGTTCTGTACACGGGGGCATGTCTCCATCTCCTATTGATCTGCAGTGGTAGGAATCTATAGGACAAAAGAATGAGGAGCCTGTCACAAACTGAACAATGGAGCCACAACTGTAGTTTGCATTCTGTGAACATGTAATGGATCAGTGTGTTTTGTCCAGTATGTGCTTATTTCTCCTGTGATGCAACATTTTTCCATAGGGCTGCCCCCCTGAAATGGTGTCCACCTGTCCTGTGTGGAGGGAAAGGTGTAAGTGAGGTAATTCCGCTGACGTGCGCCGTGGTGGGAGGCGGTCGTGAACCGCCGTGCAACTCTTCATTGGTTAATATTGGGCCCTATGGGTTACAGTGGCCAATGGTGATCTACGCCGACGGTGACGGTATGCACAGCTGCGGACGTGACCTCCATTTTCTATCATATTCCTCACTTGTTACCTGACCTTCCATAGGAGAGGGCCTACACTGCATGTGCTGCCATGACCTGTGTCTGGAACCTACCATGGCCGGTGTGACCAGGGAAAGGGCCCCATCCTTCACTTCGAAGGAGTTGGAGCGACTGGCGGATGGAGTCCTACCCCAGTATGGACTGCTGTATGGGCCTCCAGACCAACAGGTGAGTACACTGTGGGCACATTGCATGTGGCATGGATGCATGGAGATGTGTGTGAAGGCATTGTGTAAGGGGGATTATCTGTTTGTGGTGTACATGTTGTGAGCTGGGCTAGGTATGTGCCAATGGTGATGGAAAGGGGTATGGTGGGCCATGTGTGTGACTGGCAGGACTGTTTGTCTAATGGTGTTCTCCTGTTTGTATTGCCTCTGCAGGTCAGCGCCCATCAAAAGAAGGGTATATGGCGTGCCATCGCCAAGGAGGTGTGGACCATGGGGGTGTATGGCAGGCGGAGCACCCACTGTTGAAAATGGTGGGAGGACCTGAGATGCTGGGCATGGAAGACCGCGGAGGCCCATCTGGGGATGGCCTCCCAACGAGGAAGGGGTGCCCGTCGAACCCAGACCCCCTGATGGCCCTCATACTGGCGGTGGCCTATCCAGAGCTGGATGGGTGCTTGAGGGCAACACAGCAGCCACAAGGGGGTGAGTACAGTGTCTATTATTACAGTTTATGCCTGGTGGGGTAGTATCCGGGTGGTGGGTGTGTGTCAGTGGGTGCACTTAGGCCAGGCCAGACATAGCAGCATAGGTCCTCTGGTGGCTAGGGGTCTGACTGGAAAATGATGACTACCTAGCTTGTTAGCATCCACTACTGGCCAGGGCTGCGTGGGTCCCAGGTGTGCTGCAGTTGGCGGTGTGTGCCCCTCCTCATGCCTTGGTGGCTAGCAATATCACTGGTAGTGCAATGCATAGTGTGTAGGCCTGTTCCCTGTGTGTGAGGGTGCTGTGTACGCCAACGGTGGTGTTGGTGCAGTCATTGACCCAGTGTATCCTTTGTCTCTTTCCACCCTTTCTTGTTTTGTCATCCTGTCCTTATGTGCATTAGCATCATCTGGTGAAGGATAAGAGGCACCAGCAACAGAGGGAGCTGCATCCCATAGGACCCAGGAGGCAGAGTCCACTGACGCTGAGGGCACCAGTTGGACAGAGGGTGAGGGGAGCACACAGGCGGAGACTGGAGGGGACAATACAGACTCTGATATCTGCTCGGATGGGAGCTCCCTGGTGGTGGCGGACACCTCTGTGACCACCCCAGCTACAGGTAGAGCTGCCACCGCCGCACCAGCACAGCCCTCCCATCAGCCCACTCACCCAGGAGGGTGGGCCTCTCCTTCGCCCAGGGCACCTCAGGCCTTGCCCCAGTCAGCCCTGCTGCGCTGAGTTAGGAGGCTATTGACCTCCTGAGATCCATCTCTGTAAGGCAGTCAACCAATGCGAATGCCATCCAGGGGCTGGCATCCCAGATGCAACAATCTAATGCATTCCTGGAGGGCATTCACACTGGATTGGTGGCCCAACAGAGATCGATTCAGGCTCTGGCCTCCTCTCTGATGGCAGCCATTGTCCCTGTTTCTACCGTCCCCCCTCCAACTTCCACTTCCCAGTCCCATTCTACTCAACCCTAACCCATCCCAAGCACACAGCCTGACGAACATGCACACAGGACAACACCCAAGAGTGTCACAGGCAAACACAAGCACCACACTTCATCCCACAAGCACTCACACAAACACCATCCAGTTGCAGAAACAACAACATCCACTATTTCCACTGTCTCCCCCTCTTCCTCCTCCTCCACCTCCAACCCAGTTATGTCCACACTCATAGCTGCATGCACTACATCATCATCCACTACCTGAATCATCACCACACCAAGCAGAACACAAACCTCTCTGACAGACACCTCCACAACATCCATGAGCACGTCCCCTGTGTCCTCTACCACTGTGTCTGTCCCCCCCCAAGGTACAAAAACATAAGCACTCAGACACCCAGCAGCCATCCACCACACAACAGCATACAGCCCATGCACCTGCACCCAAATCCAGCAGACAAACACCTCCAATAATCACGTCCTCATCCTCTACTACCATTACTTCTGTCTTTTCCCGCCCCAATGTCCCTAAAAAGCTTTTCCTTTCCACCATTGACCTGATCCCTACCCCTCCCTCCATCCTGCACGTATGGCCAGGGTATCAAGAAGGCAGATAAGCACCTCAGCCACACAGTCCACGGGCCCACTTCCATCCGGGAAGGAGCCTGCACCAGCCAGCGGAAAGGGGAAGGAGCCTCCACCAGCCAGCAGAAAGGGGAAGGGGCCTGCACCAGCCAGCAAGAAGGGGAAGGAGCCTGCACCAGCCAGCAGAAAGGGGAAGAAGCCTGCACCATCAAGCAAGAAGGGGAAGGAGCCTGCACCAGCAGCTGTCACAGAGCCCCCACCACCAACCATGGTTGTGCAGCTTTCAGTGAGTGCAGGGGCTGAGCAGGAGCCTCCCACTACCACCACCACCTCAGTGCAGCCATTGCAGGGTACAGGGGCTGTGCAGGAGCCTCCCACTACCACCACCACCACCACAGTGCAGCCATTGCGGGGGACAGGGGCTGAGCAGGAGCCTCCCACTACCACCACCACCACAGTGCAGCCATCGGAGGGTGCAGGGGCTGAGCAGGAGCCTCCCACTACCACCACCACCACCACAGTGCAGCGGTCACAGCCGGCAGACGCAATGTGATCCAGCCTCCATGGGCTGCTGTGCGGCCTGTCCCCTCCAGAACCAGTGGGGAAGACACCTCCCCGGGAGACTGTGGCCTTGCACTCCCCAGGACCAAGCACAGGGCATGTTGCCCCCTCCAGAACCAGTGGGCAAGTCACGCACCTGAGAGACTGCGGCCTTGCACTCTCCATAACCAAGCACAGGGCATTTTGCCTCCTCCAGAACCAGTGGGCAAGTCACCCACTCCAGAGACTGTGGCCTTGCACTCCCCAGGACCAGGCAACTCCAGAAACTGTGTGGGAGACACCCACTTGAGAGACTGTGGCCTTGCACTCCCCAGGACCAAGCACAGGGCATGTTTCCCCCTCCAGAACCAGTGTGGGAGACACCCACTTGAGAGGCTGTGGCCTTGCACTCCCCAGGACCTAGCGCACGGCCTGTTGCCCCCTCCAGAACCAGTGGTCTTGTTTCCGCATCCGACTGAGGTGCCCCACCCCTTCCCCTGAGGTGCCTGCCTATTTCCCTGCAGTGTTCCCTCTGTATTAATGCAGGTAATGAGTGAGGCCTTGGACTTTGCCCTGTGGCCATGTGGCCCACGCAAACTGAGGACTGGGAAGTGTCCCTTTTTTGTACATTTGTACATATCTGTTGCATTGGCAAAATTATTATTAATAATGTGTTGATCTTATTACAATCACTTTAGTCAATTCCTGTTGTCTTTGCATTATTCAGCCGATTTACGGGGATTGACTTGTTTTCTTGGGCAGATGGTTGTGTGTATAGTGTATGTGTCAGGTGTGTGTATGGTGCGTGTGTGTGTCACTCTCGTTTTTCTCTCCCCCTCCCTTGTGTGCTAGGCGGCTGTAGTCACCGTCGTCGTCTTGCCGATGTTGGTGTTCGTGGTGGAGCATGACATAGAATATCATTGGGAAAACTTGCAGTTCTGGTTCCATGGCAGCGTGGTTCTTCCCTGTGTCTCCAATGGTGAGTCCTTTCACTTCTGTGCAGTGTTTCTGCCAGGCTTTTGACATTGTTGGTACCGCCCTGGTAAAGGTGGCGGATTGTCTTGTCATAATATGGTGGGCGCAACTTTGACTTCCTCCTGGCTGTAGGCGGCTATCACTGTGGTGCTTGTTGTTTCCGCCCTGGCGGTCGGTGTGGTATATTGGCTGTCCTTCAGAGATCTTTACGCAATGGTCATAATTTGGTGGTAGTTACTGCCAGCCTGTTGGTGGTATTACCACTACTTTTTCACCAACCGGCAGGGTCATAATGAGGGCCTTAATGTTTAGGCATTGTCATGAGGTGTATCAATCCAGTGTTCTGAGGTTCCTCCAGAAGTTGTGGTGAGGTGGTATTTTTGCCCAACATTAGGGTGGAGTCAAGTCTGGCACCTTTGGATGGCAGAACAACGTTTAACCCAGGGGATTGCTCACCTGCAGACACTGGATGGTAAGATTGATGGTGCTACGAAGAAGTATTTTGCTGCCAGTTCTGTGTCCATGAAGGCGGCTACATATGCAGCATACACAGTGCAGTCTTTGGTAAAGGACTTTGAGTCTCTCTCTCTCTCTGTTGCCATCCAGGAGAGTGTAGACAGTTCTGACTTACTGCTGCAAATGGAACAGTAGGCAAAACTGTTAGCTGATGTTTCTTTAGATATTATTAGATCCTCAGCAGTGGCTTCTGGTGCTTCCATCCTGGCACACTGTCATTTATGGTTGCAGGACTGGAAAACTGATTATGTGGAGAAAGCTTACCTCCTGAAAATTCCGTTTGAGGGTATAAAGTTGTTTGGAGACCAGTTGGATGTTACCATTACAAAGTATTTCAAAGACAGGAAGCACACTTTTCCCTATAAGGGGTCTGCCGCCAAATCCTATAGGTCATGGAACAGCGACTACAAAGACTTTTCTAGGAAGGATGCGAAGGGTTATTCTTCCAGTAGAAGGTGGTTTCAACCTAGGAAATCCTCCAAATCTCAGGACTCTGGTAAACAGGCAAGACCAAACAAGAGATGCTCCTGACTAGTCTCCCCTTCTGGGAGAGGCCTGCCCATTTTGAAGGAGGTTGTTATACTTTGGCAGGAGTCCATCAGAGATCAATGCGTGCTCAGCCTACTGAGAGGGGGCTAAATGATCGAGTTCATTTAAAAACCTCCGGGTTCAGGAACGCTCCCTACCTCTATTCCCAGGGATCCAGTAAAGAAAGATGCTTTTTGAACCAGCATTCTTGCCTTCCTGAAGAAAAGGGCAATTGTGGAGGTTCCAGCACCAAAAAGGGTCAAATTAGTTTATTGTATTCTGCTTCTGGTGCCGAAGACAAATGGAGATGATAGGCCAGTTCTAAACCTAAGAGTAAACCGATCATTAAGTACCATCCATTTCAAAATGCTATTCTTGCAGCAAGTTATTACTATGGTATCAAAAGGTGACTTTCTGGCCACCATTGATCTTCAGGATGCCTACCTTCACGTTCCAATTTACAGACGTCACCAGAGATTTCTGCGGCTTGCAGTGGGTCCATTGCACTTTCAATTTTGGGTGCTGCCCTTTGGTCTAAAATCAGCATCAAGGGTCTTTACCAAAGTCCTAGCTTTTCTGGTGGGGTTCTGCATCAGAAGGGCATTGCACTTCTTCCATAGCTTGATGACTTCCTGCTGTTCTCATCCTCCTGGAAGAGCGCGCTGGCTCATGTCACAAGAGTGCTTTCAGTTCTGGAGAATCATGGTTTTGTGATGATTCAGAAGAAGTCCCATCTGACACCTGTTCAGGACCAGACTTACATTGGTGCAAGGTTTCTAACCAGTGCAGGATTGGTTTTGTTGACAGAGAAGAGGATTAGCAAGATTCACTTACATCTGTTGGTGTTGATGGTACAGGACAACCCCCCTGCAGCAAACTTGATGCAGATGCAGGGCGATCTTCCAGCGACCATTTTCTGGTACCTTGGGCCAGGTTCCACCTGAACAGGGTGGTGAGACGCATTTTGGATCATTGGTCCCCGTTATCTCAGAATTTGACCGTATAGATTCTCAGAAATGACAGAGGAACTTTCTTGGTGGATGGCGTCTTCTCACATCAGGAAAGGGTTCAGCTTAATGTCTCAGACGCTAATCATCTTGATAACCAATGCCAAGTTGGGGGGCTTGGATTGGTGCACAGCAAGTGCAGCTCCTGAGGTCCAGGGTACGGCAACTGAGTTCCTCCAACAGGCGGGAGATGGAGGCGATTTATCTGTATGAGCTTGCATTTGCTCCTACTTTGAAGGGCAAGAGGATCCTGGTATGGATGGGCAACAACACAGTCAAGTCCTATCTGAACAAACAAGGAGGGCACAACCACAGTGTCATACAGCAGGACCCTGAAGCTCCACCGTGTCTCAGATGCCAAGTCCATGTCCCAGCAGTGTCCCAGGAGGATGTAGGTGACTCTTCTATGTCCGCCGCGGAGGCAGCCCTCATAAGTGGTCAGTGCCTGCAAACAAGGCAGATGAGAGTAATATCAGGGGCAATGCAACGTATGGAGCGTAATTTCACCACAGGGCTGACATAGGTGCACACAGAGTTCCAACGCCTGAACGATAATGTTGGTGACCTTGCACTTTCCATCCGTCAACTCGTAACTGAACTAATGTCAGAGAGAGAGAGTGCAAGGCGCCGTGAGCGGCAACTCATACACCGGTTGGACCGCATGGCTGCATCAATCCTCTGCCTGGCAGTCAACACCACAGGGATGTCACGCCGAACAGTTAGTTTGCAGGTTGACTTGGGCCACTTTTCAGGGGATGTGGCTCGGGGACTGGGTCGGATTAGCCACGCTGTGGACATGATGGAGTCAAGACATGTGGCTAGGGGCACGACAGACACACCTCAAGATAGTGAGGAGGGGTCCACCGTCAGCAGTGCATCTGCCACGGACACACGAGTCTTGAGGAGTGGCAGTGCACGTCAGAGATCTGCTGACACACCAAGCACTAGCCATGCTGGGCGTCCCAGGCAGAGGAGTTGAGCCTATGCACTGCAGGACACTTGAGGCACATGAGGTGAATGTGTCCTCATTGCAGGTGGACATTTACAGCCCCTTCCCAAAAGTTCAGTTCATCATTGCTTAGGTTTACTTAATAAAAGTTCTTGTTTGTTCCACTTCACAACTGGGCTCTTTGTGTGTGACATTAGTGTGTGCGGTGACAGTTAGCACGTACCTTCCAAAGTATTGGTTTGCAATGTGGTCCCGTCTCTGTCAGCCTTGATTTGCAATGCTTCTATCCCCATGATGGCGATGTGGTAGCTCTTGCTCGTCATCCTCCGAATCTGGGTCTTCAGGGGTGAGATGTAGCCAATGTCTGGTGGCAATGTTGTGCAGTATAGCGCATGCACCAACTATCTTGAATGCTGTTATTGGGGCATACAGGAGCGCACCTCCACTTCTTTAACAGTCCAAAGGTCCTCTCTATGACATTTTGGGTCCTCCTATGTGCACTGTTGTATCGCCTCTCATTCTCATTGCTGGGTGTTAAGTACGGGGTAAGTATCCATGGTCGTAGCGCATATGCACTGTCACCTGTTTGGCATAAATGGACAATGTTAGCAGGGCATGGATGGTTTCTACAGTGGCCTGTGTGTATGGCTTCAGGGTGTATTCAGCAATACATAAGAGATATCCGGCTCCAAACTCCCCACGTTCTAGGCGTTGGTGTATCCCACTGTGCCTGAAAATGTAAGAGTCATGTGTACTCCCTGGAAATTTGGCTACCATGTCAGTGACAACATAATGGGCGTCACATACCACCTGGATGTTCAGTGAGTGTGTACACTTCCGGTTGCGGAATAGATATTCCAGAATTGCAGGAGGGCATATTTGTATATGTGTCCCGTCTACATACCCTATTACATGAGGGAAGTTGGCAATCATGTAGAATTCCAACTTTGTGCTGTTGATTTCTGCCTCATTCCTGGGTAGGTATATGTATCTGGACATGTGTGTGAGTATGGCATCTAGGAATGCTCTGAAGAACCGTGAGAGTGCACTTTGGGATACCCCACCTGCCACAGCAATGACTCCCATATAGCTACCCGAGGCCAAGAGGTGCAGTGAGCATAGCACTTGCACATGTGTGGGGATGGCGCTGCCGCGCACAGTCTGGCGTTGCAGCTGCGTATTGAGTTGATCTATTAATTCTAATATTGCTTCACTGCTAAGTCTGTATTTATCATATATCTCCTCCTCTGTTTGTTGGAATAGTGTCTGCCTGGTTCTGTATATCCTCTCCTGTCTCTGGCTCCTCCTCCTCCTCTGCTGTGCGGCATGGACTCTCCTCCTCCTTGCTATCACATATATCTCCGCCATCTTGAGTAACCCAGGTGCCTTCTGGGTCTCCTTTTATACTTTGGTTCTGGTTACCACCTGCTCTGACTTAGTGGTAAATTGGGTGTGCAAAATGGGCTTTTTGTGACTAGTCGCAATTTGCGAGTGGCTTTTTCATATGGTTTGCGACTCACAAATTGCGACTTCCTATTTGCGGGTCGCACAATGGGGTCGCAAATTTTGCGAGTCGGTAATGGCTCGCGTCGCAATTTGCGATTCGGAAATGGTGTTTTTGCATCCCATTTCCGATTTTGCGGGGTCGCAAATTGCGATTCAGGCCATTTGCGACTTGCAAAATTTTGCTACATCTGGCCCTTAACCCCTTAGCAGCCCCCTTCCCAGATCATTAGAACATTATGTTACTGTTGTTCAGTTAGTTTTTTGATTTGCACACTTGGGAGGAATAGACATGTGTTTCCTGTTTATTGATTCCAACTGCCATTACCTATTGACACCACCTGCTAATGTTAAATGATTGCACCTGCTTCTGTTTATTGGTTCCAACTGCCATGACCTATTGACTCCACCTGATAATGTTGATTGTACCAGCTTGCATTAAACGTCAGATGCATTAGGTTGACAGGTGTTCTCTCCAGGCCTGTTGGAACCTTCCTGTCTCCCATGTGAGCCACATGTCTTTAAGGAGTCAGCCACACCTTCAGAGTATTTAAACCACACCTGAAACCCGAATTGGTGCTTGACCTCGTTCCTGTCCTAAGCAAGCATCATACCTGCACTCACCTCATGTGTCAACTGGATTCCTCCAGCGCTTTATTCTTCCTCAGCCAAAGCCTTCCTGCAGCTCCTGTGATCTTGACGCCGTTGATGCTTCTGCCATCTTCACTTCCAGTGTGGTGATTCCTATTCCTCTTTGGCGCCCTGCACTATGGCTACAAAGACATCCCCCAGATTCCATTTTTAAGTAGGAGAGACAAGGCTAAGTACTTTATCACAGGTCAGTGTGCAGTAATCCTTAGATTAAGCCTCAGACTATCTGTGAGACTGACTTCTAAATAGAGAAAGCTTGCTTCCATGAAATTGGACTCTACCTTTGTTTCAATAGCTTTAGAGCCCTGAACTCCTTTACTGAGTAGGTGCTCCGGACTTGAATTATATCAGAACTTAAATCTGTCCACAAGTAGTTCTTGACAAATTGTTGTAATAAGAATGAGAGAGGACTTATTACAGCACTTCATATATGTATATAATCTTGTACAGAGGACTGAATATCAAATTATTCTTGGGAGTGCCAGGAACTCCAGCCTTAAATTTTGATTGTTACTTGCTCTTATGCAGTAGTTGTGTTGAAGCCTATAAGTGTACAATATTGTGAATAACTACATAATTCTCTATGCTGAGAGCTGTTGGTAAACTATTCTTCTTGTCATTTGCAGTGCAGTACATCCACACCAACACAAAAGGTCCAGGGAGTTTAGAACCTCTTACACAGTGTTGCAAGGCAGCAGAGCAGGACCAGAGCCCCAAGTCTCTCTTTTCTTATTTTGTCCCAACCCCCTTGCACCGGAGGGCAGTGTATAATTTATGGGTTTAGGATTCCGTGATCATGAGCTCCCCTCCGGGAGGATAGGGGGTCTAGCATCACCTTGGCGGTCGGAACCAGATGTGTGCGTGACAGAAGGCCAAGCCTCCCACTTCTTCCACCACACAAACAATATGGACAACCAATTACATATTCAAGACCTAGCTCAGGCAATGTCGGAGGACACTCTAATGGTGTTAGAATTACCAAGGTCACTATCTGATATGAAAAATGAAAATCAGGTCTTACAACAGGGAAATCTGTTGCTCAAAGAGGAACTAGAGTGACCCCCGCCATTCGCTCTAGTTATCTGATGCTGGGGAGACTTCCCAAGATACACGTCCCATTCTTCAACCCACGCATTTTGGCAATTTAGGGAATCAAATGGGTACTTCCCTCATCGGAACTGATAGTTTGGTTCATATCACAGTAACCACTCCAGGCCCTGTGCCCCTGGCGCCACCAGAAAGGTTTTTTGGGGATAGTTATAAGTTTGATGCATTCTGGAGTCAGTGCTTAATGCACAGGAGCCTTTCTTTCAGACACAGCTAAAATTGTCTTTCACATATTCTATCTCAGGGGCACAGCTGCTAACTGAGATATTCCACTCATTGAAAATAATGACCGAGTGTTGCATGATTTTAGAAGGTTTAAAGAGATGATGCGCCGTCTCTTTGCCAAACACACCTTTGATCAAGCTAGTGATAATGAGTTATTAGTCTTAAGTCAGGGCAACAAGGATCTCCTGACTTGTATTACAACCTTTTGTAAACTTGTTACAGAAACCCAGTGGCCAGAAGAGAAGAGAAGAGAAGAGAATCTCCCTCTTTTATAGAGGCTACATGATGACTTAAATATTCTTGGGTGCATATAGTGGATCCTCCATCGGATTGCTCTGAATTAATTGACTTAGTTATCTGTTTGGATCATAGGTTAATCGAACAGAAGTGAGAATGTCCCCGTGGGAAACCCCAATTATTAGTTGTACAACTGAGCAAAATGAGGCAGAGTCCAAGAATAAGGATAATACAGAGCCTATGCAGATAGGGGGCTTACATGGCCCTTTCACTGCCGAGTAAAAGGAATGTAGAAAAAAGTTACATTTGTGTTTTTACTGTAGTAAGGCAGGACACTTTGCTTGACAGTGTACTGTCAAACCAAAAGGAATTTGAAAGAATGTTGCCATGACATCTAATTTGGTGCAGGAAAACTAGGATATTTGTTTGACACAGGGATCAACCAACCGGGTTGGTCCTAGAACAGACCCCACATTCCTTAGCAAACACCTCACATAAGGTTCCATGACATTTTTCAATACTAGTCACCCTTATACTTTCGTCCCAACAGTGGAAGGCCTTACCTATACTCTTAGACTCAGGGGCTACTGGAAGCTTCTTAGACCTAGGCTTGGCCAGTTCTTTACATATTCTACGCATTAAGGTAAGCAAATCTGAACAGGTTATAGCTATGGATGTCTCGGAGCTCTCTTCTGGGATGATCACATATCACACTGCACCAATAACGTCTGTATGTGAGAATGGGCATACTGAGACCTTGACCTTTGATCCCATTGATTCACATACCTTTGGCACAATATCAAGAGTCCCCTGGATTCAACTTCACAATCCCATCATGGACTCAGCCCTCTGCCTGGTCACCCTGAGTTCTCAATACTGTCAAACTCATTGTTATAAAGAGATACAGGAAGTTTTATCTACCCTGAAATGTGTGACCTTAAAACATTAATCCATGATGCCACTTCCTGTAGAATAACAGGATTTTAGAGACGTCTTTGATGAGCCAAAGGCTACGTATTTACCTCCCTATAGGGAATATGATTGCCACATTGACTTAATTCTGGGTGCAGCATTCAATTTTAGTTTTGTCTATGCGCTCTTTGAACCCAAGACAAAACACCTAAAGAAATACCTAGATGAGCTGTTAGTCATTTGATACTCCACCGCCCCTGCATCATCGTTGCTCTTCTTCATCTCAAAGAACAATGACAAGTTGTGGGCATGCATAGATTATAGAACATTAAATAAAGGGACTGTGAAGAATAGATATCAATTGCCTCTAATCCCCGTCTCGCTTGACCTAGTGCAGAAGTCCACTGTGTACACTAAATTGGGCCTGCGTGGTGTATACTATCTTATTTGTGAAAAAAAGGGTGACGAGTGGAAAGAGGCGTTCCAAACTAAGTTGGGACTATACAAACACACAGTCATGCCATTTTCGTTATATGCCCCTCAGCATTCCAGTACTTTATAAATGAAGTTCTGTGAGATTTGCTGGATGTTTGCATGGACCTATACATTGATGACATCTTCATTTATTCTCACAACATGACACATGCATAGCTCATGTCAGGGAAGAACTACAAGAGATCTGAGAACATGACTTTTTTCCTAAATTGGAAACATGTACATTTAATACTCAATCTGTTGAATTCCTGAGATACATCTTGTCTCCAGAAGGGGTAACCATGGTTAGAAAGAAGGTTCAGACAATATTAGACTGGCTAGAATCAACCACAGTTAAGGAGGTGCAAAGTTTCATGGGTTTTTCAAACTTTTACAGATGATTTATCATCCATTTTTCTGACATTGTAAGTCCAATTGCTAGGCTTTTAAGAAAGAATATGCCCATTTTGTGGTCCCAGGAAGCCCATGATGCCTTCTATTTACTTAAGGAAAGGTTTACCACGACCCGATGCTCAGACATCCAAATCCCACACAGCTATGTGCTGTGGAGGCAGATGCCTCTCATGTAGAGGTTGTTAGAAATGGGGTCTTTGGTTGATAGTCAGGTTACCCCCTGTTCAAGCAAGGACCCTCACTCTAGTCAGGGTAAAAGAGAATCACCCTCAGCTAACCCCTGCTTGCCCCCTTGGTAGCTTGGCAGAGCAGTAGTCTTAACTTCAGAATGCTAGGTGTAAAGTATTTGTACCAACACACACAGTAACTCAATGAAAACACTACAAAACGACACAACACAGGTTTAGAAAAATAGGAAATATTTATCTAAACAAAACAAGACCAAAACAACAAAAATCCACAATATATAAGTCAAGTTATCAATTAAAAAGCTAAAAAGAGTCTTTCTGTAGTTTAAAACACACACTAACACTGTTAGCGTGAAAATGTACCTTGGGTGCATCAAAAATAACCCTGCACGGGTGAGTGTGCATCAAAAAGGGCTTGCGATGCGTCGATTCCACTCACAAGTGGGACCTTGCGTAGTTTCTCCTTTCCTTGGGTCGGGGCACATTGTTCCTTCTGTCCGCAGGAGAGCTATGCGTTGATCCGGTCAGCACTCTCGGCTCCGGGCAGGCCTTGCGTTGTTTTTACATGCCCAGTGTTTGTTTCAGAAATCCAGCTGCACGATGATCCGAAAACAATGCAGCACGGGTTGCGATCTCCCAGCCTCCATCAGCGATGCTGCACATGATTTCTCCAGCTCCACCGTACGTCGATTTTTTGGTCGCGTTTCAGGCGAGTGTTGATTTTCAGCTGCAGAGCCAGCGGGGCATCGTTTTTTTCAGCCGCAGATCGGAGTTGCATCTATCTTTTCCCTGCACAGCGCTCTGTGTGTGGATTTCCTCCTCTTAGGCTGCCAGCTCCTCCTTTCAGGGACCCAGAAACTGGATGGGCACCACAGGGCAGAGTAGGAGTCTCTCCAGAGACTCCAGGTGCTGGCAGAGAGAAGTCTTTGCTGTCCCTAAGACTTCAAACAACAGGAGGCAAGCTCTAAATCAAGCTTTTGGAGATCTTCACAAGATGGAAGGCACACAAAGTCCAGTCTTCGCCCTCTTACTCTGGCAGAAGCAGCAACTGCAGGATAGCTCCACAAAGCACAGTCACAGGCAGGGCAGCTCTTCTTCCTTCAGCTTTTCTCCAGGCAGAGGTTCCTCTTGGTTTCCAGAAGTGTTATAAAGTCTGTGGTTTTAGGTGCCCTTCTTATACCCAATTTTTCCTTTGAAGTAGGCCTAATTCAAAGTAAAGTCCCTTTTAAATGTGAAATCCTGCCTTGCCCAGGCCAGGTCCCAGACACTCACCAGGGGGTTGGAGGCTGCATTGTGTGAGGACAGGCACAGCCTTTCAGGTGTAAGTGACTACTCCTCCCGTCCCTCCTAGCACAGGTGGCTCAGCTGGAAAGGCAGACTACACCCCAGCTCCCTTTGTGTCACTGTCTAGTGTGAGGAGCAACCAGCCCAACTGTCAAACTGACCCAGACAGGGAATCCACGAACAGGCAGAGTCACAGAAATGGTATAAGCAAGAAAATGCACACTTGCTAAATGTGGCATTTTCAAACACACAAACTTAAAATCAACTTTCTAAAAGATGTATTTTTAAATTGTGAGCTCAGAGACCCAAAACTCCACATGTCCATCCACCCCAAAGGGAATCTACACTTTAATCAGATTTAAAGGTAGCCACAATGTTAACCTATGAGAGGGACAGGCCTTGCAACAGTGAAAAACACATTGAGCAATATTTTACTGCCAGAACATATAAAACACATTACTATATGTCCTACCTTAACCACACACTGCACCCTGCCCATGGGGCTACCTAGGGCCTACCTTAGGGGTGCCTTACATGTAAGAAAAGGTAAGGTTTAGGCCTGGTAAGTGGGTACACTTGCCAAGTCACATTTACAGTTAAAAACTGCACACGCATACACTGCAGTGGCAGGTCTGAGACATGATTACAGAGCTACTAATGTGGGTGGCGCAACCGGTGCTGTGCAACCGGTGCTGCAGGCTGAGTAGTAGCATTTGATTTACAGGCCCTGGCACCTCTAGTGCACTTTACTAGGGACTTACAAGTAAATCAAATATGCCAATCATGGCTAAACCAATTACATACAATTTACATAGAGAGCATATGCACTTTAGCACTGGTTAGCAATGGTAAAGTGCTCAGAGTTCAAAAAGCCAACAGCAACAGGTCAGAAAAAATGATTGTCTCTCACTACCTCATTGGCAATTCATGTTCCTCTACACTGTATGACACTTCAACCCAGCATGTCCAATGAAATGACCTTTTGCACTTGTGTAGTATCACAATACAAGGCGTCACACTAATGGACTCACAATCCTGGACTATGTAGATATAGCACTACAGCACTTCCAAATAAATAACACTTACACAACCACTTTGTCTCTGTGTAATGTGACACATCAACCATGTAGGAGATTAGTGATGTTTGCCTCATGTCAATGGCCATAGAATGTCAATACAACTGCCTTGAATGATTGTGGGCTGATATCTATGCACTGGGGTCTGGATTATACCATCATATGCCCTTCCTGAGGGTTATTTCTGAAGTACATAGAGAATTTACAGTATAATGCTGTGTTGGACAGAATAAGTCTGCTTCAAGGGATGTCTAAGCAGAAAATCAATGTCTTCAAATTTGTCTTCTAAACAATATTTAGGTATGTGACATTTGACTCTAAAATTTCATCACACACACACCATGCAACAGGAATGGATGTGTACGAGTGTAAGGACAAATAAGTAACCTGGCAGTACAATGTAAGAAATGATAGTTGTGAGTTATGTATACTGTACTACATAATATTTTACCATCACTCACCTTATCACGGTTCATATGAACATCAGGCTGCAGGCAGACTTTTCACAGTGTCCAAGAGACAATATCCGGTCTCAAAGTATGACAGATTGAAAGCATACATCCAAACTTAACAACACATTGTAAACCACAGTAACCTTGAGTGGTGGGTGCAATGGATGGCAGATGCATAGAGAGGTAGCTTTGGTGTAGCTACCAATGTGACAGCTCAATTGGGATTTGGATGCAGGATGGAACGTAAATGCAAATACTAAATTGACACTGTTCACCCATGCCTAGGCCCTGATTCCCAAGCATATCACACATACTGTAAAAGCATTACCTAAATATTTATTTAACTGTAAAAAAGGATAATAAAACTATGTGAAACACCTTAACTAATATAACCTATCCTAACTACACATTACCCGGAACTGGCCCTAACTATCCTAAAATAAACCTACTTATCACATTTAACTAAACACTCTAAATATCAACCCTCCACCCCCCTTATATGACGGGACACATGGAGGACAACATATACTAACCTAAACACATACTATATTATCCCAAACAATTATATATATATATATATATATATATATATATATATATATATATATATATATATATATATAGATATATATATATATATATATATATATAGATATATATATATTTTTTTCTATATTTATTTCTATATTTTTTTTTATTTTTTTTATTTTTTAATACACAAAACCCCAACATCATCCATCACCCACCCTCCCACAAAAAAAATGTAAAAATATCATACCCTCCACCCAACCCCGACCCACTTATACTAACTAAACTAACAGCCTATTCTAACCTAACACTAAGCCCCCTAAAACCACTAAATATAAGAACCAGGAAAGAGGAGGGAGGGGAGGGAATCATGGCTGAGGGTCTCAAAGTCACAAGTTTGCCCTCCACAGTATCTTTTTTATCCCACGCACTCTCCTGTTAATCTGGGACACCTCCTGCTGCAGCCTGTCCATTCTACGCAACATCCGTAGCATGTCACGTTGCATGTTGCTAAAATCAACATTGTCAATGACTGCAGCAGGGGTGGTCTGCGTGCCAGTTGTGGAGGGTTGTGCTGTTGCCGGTGCCATGCTTGGAGGGGGAGGTGCAGGGGCTGCTGTCAGTGGTCCAGGAACGTGGATGTTGAGGGACCTGCACTGGTGGCTGTCATCCTTGGTTCCACTTGGGATGGAGTGGTGGTGCTGGTGGTGGTGGCTGTTGTGGACAGGGATGGCCCCCCTTGGGCAAATGCCCAACAGACCCCTGTGGCTCTCTCATGGTGATAACGCCGTGCAACGTGGTGGAACCTAGACTCAACATCCAGAATGTGGCGGTAACGCATCGCCCTCCACTGGAATTCGCGGATCTGATTGGCATCCATATTGGCTGCTGTTAAAAAAGATGAAGCCAAACATTAGTTACATCATTGTGTGATACAGCTACTGATGATATTCAAAAAATTACTCAAAATTTGCTTAAACAGGCCAAATCACAGTACAGATCACAGATTGTCCCTGAGGAAGTACATGCCAACTCAGCCTACACATGTCCTATCGAGCAGCACAGCAATGCTCAAAAAGATGTGTACCTACTTAAATGATCTAAGCATCATTGTTCTGCCATTGGTCAAATTACAAATGCTGCAAGACCTCCTGTGACAGGCCAACTAATGACTATCTTCTGGAGGACAATCAAGGGCCACAAGATCTGTGATTTGTATATGGAATTGCCAGTATGGTATGCAGTTGCTAATCATGAGGGGGAATCCTAGGTTGGAACAAATTAATTGCCAAATACCATGTCTGTGTACTACACTTGGATTCTCACACCTAGGTACACATATTTCATTACCTTAAGCCTGTGCCTCGGGGGGATGGACATGCAACACATACTTTCAAACATCAAGGACAGCCAGGAGCTTTGGACACCTGTCCATGGACTTAGTCAGTCCACCACAGGTAAGGAGGGTGTCCAACTAGGATAGACACAAACATTGTACAATCACATCCACATTTATGTTCCTAATTGCGGACAATTGTCAACATCATTTGATATGACCAATACCTGTCCTACAACAAGCAGATAGATGCAAGAACCCACCTGGGCTTTAGCTGCATGCACACCTATGACATTCTGCTCAAGTGCCACTTAAACGTAGCACAACATATGGAGCTAGATGCTGCTAGGAAAGTCAAACATACAGTCCTACATGTTCGTTAGTTAACAGGGAGGCCCAAGTCTGTGGGTAATACTTCAGCATCCTTGCTCTGTGTGATTCAGGGTATGACTAGCTTACTAAATCATGAAAAATGGCTACATCCATATATTTCCTTACAAGAAATGTAACAACAAATGTCACCCTATTCAAATGGCAATTCCTATAGCGCTGCACTATAATCCCAAAGGATGACTCTACACCACTGATTGTCCAACTCAAATATGGCAAAAAAAGTCAAACTCCAGTCAACTCACTCTCAGATCATACCTTGCCATGTGTCCAACACACAGAAGTCAATCACACAACAGCTGCAAACACAACACAGAACTGAAATATCAACACTTACTGAATATGTCTGGGTCCGCAAATTGAGCCACTTCTCCAATTGGGTAGGGGGCAGGTCCACCTGTAAAGCATGGAAGTGTGAAATGTGCTCAATGTCTGTGCACTGTACAACACTGTGAAGAAAAAAATACTGTATGTGACATTATATCTGATAGTCCAGCCCCTCAGGCATGATGTCACTCCAACAGACATACCGCTGCAAACATGTATTGACCCTGTCACTCCAGTGAGTGATACACACCCATATGCACACATGCAGTGGCCCTAACAATCATGTAGTGACAAACATGATTCCTCAATTGGTTGCATATTCATTTATAGAGTGTACTCCATTTATTCATCTGTTGTTATGAGAGACATGCAAAGCCACGTTCCTGGTGCATTGCAATACCAGTCACTCGGGTCTTGTGCCTTGTGCATCGAGGAACAATCAGTTACTGTGTGATGCTCATGTGGGTTGAGTTTAGCTCATGAATTATCATGCTTTCTATGGTCCATTACATGTGGGCCTGTGTTGTCCTTAGGTTACATATGCTACATTGACAGTGTACCTGAGCCAGATATGCCCCCTATGACACCATAATGGCAGGGATCCTGTGTGTTACTTGATGACAATCTGACGCTAAACATGGAGTGGTAATTTATCTAAATTAATACAACAAAGAAATATATTCTGACAGTTTCTATTTTGGTCATCAGTGACAGAATGCATGGGCACACGTGTAGTCATTGCACCTGAAATGTGTGACTCATTGCCCTGTGTACCCATATCGGGTATAGAAATTCACAGTTAGCCACATTCATCATCTTACATTAGCCAAGATGGGTGATCTGCGGGTATACAACAAACTGACATTGTTCTATTATTGAAACATGGTTTGGCAAATGTCCTACTGTGGCAGTCTTGATGATGTAGGTTTCAATTTGTATGCACCTTGGGAATGGCAGCAGTCACAGGAATGCGGGTCTTCTGATCTTAGCATACACCAATGTCTGTGATAGCCATCATACCGGGAAGTTAGCTATTGTACATATGCTGCACTAGATCAGCAGGGGTGTACCAAACGTAAAGTAGCACTTTATATGTATGATGGAATCGGTCAGGGGTCCCTTGCACAACATCATGCAAGTAATAAATTGTCACCATGCAATCACCAACTTCAGGTATCCCATGATGACCCAATAACTTATGAGAACTGCATGGCTCTAAAGTGACACAGATGGCAAATGCATCAGCTCTTTTCCAGCTATTGTGCCCACTGCAAATTAAAACACACAGGGACAATGAACAGAGGGCCAGAGATATTTTTTATTCCTCAATTTGTAGCATTTGCTTCATGTTTTATGCTACAGCAATGGAAAGTAGCACCAAACATGTAGATATGAACCCGTGTGCATTACTTTGGCATCCATTTCTAATTTAATTTCTGCACAAACCAAGTCAAAGTATCAGCCTAAGATATGACCAGAGGTTAGGAAGAACTTTGTACCTATGGCCAGGAATACAGTTCAGACATGTATTCCAAATAATTGTGGACCACATTAATTCCTTGCTTTAGCTTGTGAAATACATCTCATTCTTGGTACACTCACAGACCATGAATGAAACATATGTTTTTTGCCACATTTCCATCATCTATTGACGTCAAAGTAGCACTAATTTACAAGATCAAGTTGTGTTTTGTAAGTTTATGCACCTTTTGCGTCACAAAAAGATGGTAATGTGTAGCAAATATTGTATAAATCAGGGCCACTGTATATTTAACTTGCATTCCACATGTCCAAAAACATTGCATGCGGCATATCAACAAATCTGATACTGTCACTACAGAGCATTTATATGTGCACATTAGTCTGAATTGTACTCACCAACAGGGCCACCAATCACCACACCCAGGTGGTCCAGCAGTTCTTGCTCTCTGGCAACAAGGTCAGCTCAGCGGTGCTTGAGTTGGTGGTCGTTGCTCGTTGTGTTGAAAATTCTCCTTAGATGCTATAGCACCTCGGACCACCTGAGCCTCCTCGCCTCCGTGTGATACCCTTGAATCACCCTTCCACCAGCCTCAATCATCAGAGGGAGGAAGTGGCACACCAGCCAAATGAATGCCCCCAGCTCCTCCTCACCCATTCTCCCCAGACGTGGCCTACCCAACATGACCAAAATATCATTTAGAGGAAAGGGTACAAAGGAGGGAGGAAAATGAAAGTTAAAAGCCCAACAGCCCAAAAGTAGCCCAACAATCCCCAAACTAACAATACCCACTACACACTCCCAACAGTACAAAGATAAAATTAGACACCAAATATGACAAAAACACACTTACAATGAACAACTGAGACAATTACTAAAACAACAGATGACAAATAGGATGGCACACAGGATGCAAAAGCACAATTTGGACAGACAAAACTCTCAGCACAGCCACACAGTCTAGAAAAATCACAGACTGCAAAGTGAAAGTGAAAGTGAAAGTAAACCCACTGTACCATTTCTGTAAACAGGATATCCTATTACATCACTTCCTGTCTCAAATGTGGTGCGTTTTTCTTATGATGTGTGAAAATTTTATGACGCTTACTGGCTGTGGGTCAATTTTTTTTGACGCAAATGCTTCAAAATTCCCCTGCATTCATAGTTCCAAATATTTTTCATTGGTAACCAATTCCATGGGGTACAGTGTAGGAATTACCGCTCGGGCCCAATGGATGTATAATGTATAATGGCTGTGAGCGTCATTTTTCAATGCATATGTGGCAAATTTTGAGGCATATGCGTCTTTTTTGACACGTTTGCATCAACATATCTGTCTTTTACTGTGTTTGTGCTATTTCTCTCATTTTTTACGTACATGAAAGCTGTAACTGTACAGAGATAGGCTGTCTGCACCTGCATTGTGTGTTCCAGTGTTTGGGCACATGTGGCAGACCACACTACTGCGGACCATAATACTCATGTTGTTGTACCGGATGAGCACTCTTCACTGACGCAACAGATACCCAAACATTTTGAATAAAAATTGGTATTACCCAGTTTGAGCCGGTTGTGCGTCAATAGAGGATTGCAAGGCTACGCAACTTAATACATTCACTTATGCCCTGTGTTAATGTCTGTGAATTGGTAATTTCAATTGTTGTTGGGCCTCTGTGTGAACGTCACAAGACGTGCTTTCATTAATGCTTGTATGCATGTTTTGTAAATGTGGATAACCATCAGATGCTATTCAGTGTGGAAATGAGTCAGGCTATGTGTTTGTCATACACGTAGCATCTAATGCTGTGTGAACTTCCCTGACTTTTGGGACAAAACATCTCCCATGACAAACTATGCACAGGATAGATAGAGGACGGTTGATAATGGCAATGAGTAAGCCATCACATGTACAGGAATGTTGGTTACCACATCCTGGTCACTTGTTTGTATACTACCCATGAGTCAGGCATTTGAAAATGCTATGTAGGTACAGTGTTTGTGACACAGAGTCCCAAAACCAATCCAAAAATGTTATGTCACTCCGCAGTTTGATTCATATATATGACCTATGTTTCTTGTGTGTCAGTGGAGGACCAGCAGACCAAGCTGCATGTGTTCACATATTTTCAGTGGTTAATTGCACAAAGGTGTCCAGTTCACGTGTGTGGCCATGTGTACCCTGTGTCATTATTGGCCTCCATGTTGTCACAGTTACGTGCAGGTCTAGTCATGAGTCTGTGGAGCCATTCCCTGCATTAACAGAATATCCTTCAAAGCAGATTGAACGAAAGCCAAAGAGGAATCGACAACAGACATGGAGAAAGTCCAGCTATGGCACTGCAGATGTTCTATGAGGCTGACAACAAGGCAACCTTGGTGTGCTCACAAATGTAATGTATCAGTAAATAGAACCCGGCAGGTTTAATCACAACATTTGTACACAGGGTGGCCTCTAAAATTCCCACTGCAACAGGGAACATCAGTGCCTCTGTGCTGATTAATCTCACAGCTAGTCACCACGCAAGCACCATCATTGGGTTGCAGCCAATGTGAATCTCTGTGTGGACTATCAGGGCACAAACATGTTTTGTCCTTTCATGCACATTAGCAAACGTTGTTTGTTGTGCTGGAGGCACCATATCCAATCCATGCATACAGGCATAGTACACTGTCACTGTTTGTCCCTCATGCATACATGAAACCCAGAAAAGGGATTGGGCCAGGATTAGGCTATTTAAATACATGTCCCAGACCATGATACGATAAGTAAACTTATTACACTATACAATCTATTTGTGGATTCATCGTAGACCTACCATACACAATAACCCAGGGAAAGTGAGGGTATGGAAAGCAACTATGAGACAAATGTAGCCACAGGGAACCTCTATGGTAACACAAAGACAGGAACCAATGAGGCTAACAGGATGCAGGCTCTGTCAGGAACTAACATGAACAAGGCAAATGCACAGTGAGCAGACTCTGACTGGGAAAAGCTGGAACAACACTGTGGAAAATAAAAACCGAATTTGTGCTGTGGGCTGCAACATAACACAATAACCCAAGGGCTGTGTTACACAAGTGATTTATACGGCAATGCACAATAAGGATATACATAAAATGGCAGCTTCTAAGCAGTTCCAGGCAGCAGCAATGGCAGTGCAGGTTCAAATGGCTGGTCTGCATGGAAGTGCTCTCAGGTGTGTGCAGCTTCAGTCTCTCACAAGTCCTGTAGGTGAGAATCAAGTTCAAAGGGCCAACAGTACCTTTCACATGGGAAGCAATGGACAGGTGATTACAGGTCCTACAGACTACAAGGCAGTGCATTTTTGGACATGAAGTCCAGGCAGACAGATGAACTAGGACTATGGCATGCCATACTAAAGCACACTGGAGTCAGAATGTGAGTCTGGGTGTATGTAGATGAAGGATTATCAGGTTACAAATATCCAGTTAAACGGTTCCCTAGAGAAGGGTGGGGAGTGACTGAATACATGCCTGTGGCAGGATTTATAACCTGGGATGGCATGCACAGGACATGTCTTGTGAGCAATGCTTGTCATACCTGGGGCACTCATGCTATCCATTTGCAGCTTACATGGACTTCTTGTCACACATGCTCCTTGCAGAGATAGCTGATGTCACACTTACTGCTGTCAAGGGTCTGGTCATACATTCCTGTTACCAATGCAATAGCACATCCACTGCCTCATGTATGAAGCAGTTTTTTAACTTATGATTGATGGTGTCTTGGTTGTGTGCCATATGCTGCAATGAACCATGTTGCCAACATCGATGTGTGCCATAGCTGCGCTACTCTCATATTGCCCTTCAAATGTGAAATGGGCACAATATATGTCATTTACACTGTGTGTGAAGTTGGGTGTACATTCATACCCATCAAATGTGATGTGGCTTTTTTAGTATCCTAATCTGTATTACTGCAATACTACATTAGGCTAAACTCGGAGTATGATTCCTAGGGATCATGTGATGCATAATTACCCAGACCATGATTTAGTGATTAAATGAGGTGTTTAATGACATATAGTGATGGTGACTAGAGTTAAAAGAAGTTTTGTACAATGTGTTGTCTCCGACGCAATCCTGCTGCAGTGTTTGGATGGTCCCCCTCATGTTGATGGACAACATCCTCCTCTTCCTCCTCTTCAGGCATTTGGGGCTCTGGTTCATAGAGGGGAATTTTCCTCCTTACACATACGTTGTGCAGGATGGTAGAGTTCAAAATTATCTTGCAGACCATTTCCGGTGAATATAAGATGCTGCCTCCGGTGATGTCGAGGCACCTGAATCTTGACTTCAGGATGCCAAAAGTCCCCTCTACTATGGTGTGTGTCCTCCGATGTGCCTCATTATAGGCACGCTCTGCTGCTGTGCTTGGGTTTGCAAATGGGGTTATGATCCATGGCTGGATCCCATACCCCTGATCAGCTGAAAGAGAAAATGAGTGAAACATTTTTGATGGAACTTGCAACATGATTATCACTTTGCATGGCATTTGTTATCTTGTGTTGTCTGTGACTCATCTGTGTTTGTGTTATTGTGTGGAATCCTAGGCTTCTAGGATGTACCATCAGCATTGGGTTGTTTCATTATCTAAACTGGTGTTTGGCTGATTGACCAGATATCTGCGGTATTTGTGTACACTTGCAGTACATTGTGTACTCCCATGCATTATGTCATGTGAAAGAGGTGTCCATGTGTCTTCACTGGGGGTGACATGATACTTCCACACACAGAATCAATTCCACAGTGGTGGTAACACGGTTGCACTATGTGGCCTGAAGATCCCATCCAATTCAACATATGTAATAGCATGTGAAAAACAACAGTGAGGACCTTTGATTTGGCTAGGTGACAATGTACAACACATCTCCATAAGTTGGCAGCACTGAAGTGTTGACAATTGACAATGCAAAAATAAATCCATGTGTGACAAGTTCTATGCAAACCTATTTTTGTGTCCTCACTGAGTTGGCTCATGTGCAAATGTGTACCTACACTCCTCAACCTGCTCCAGGTAAGCTGGCTAACTTGGTTGTGGGGTTGAAGGTTTAATTGCCAGAAGGTCCATATGCCTGTACATTGTTGTGTATATGTGTAATTGTCTCAATCCGTATGTGTAGCAATGTGCACTTTGCAATAATGTCACATCAATATGTGTTCTTAGCACAGTCCACTTGCTTATTGTTAGCAGGCAATGTCATCACAGGAGTGATGTGAGATGTTGGTACTGCCTCAATGATTCCATGTCACCTTCATTAGAGTCATCATCATGCTATGTGTGTCATGGTGTTTGACCTGCAGCGAAACATAATACACGCCCGTTACACAGTACATATTGGTTGGAATGGTGTGTGATTGAGTGTTATTGATGTGATATTGTAAGATTCATCTTCCAAGTTGTACTGCCAGTTAAGGCCATGTCATTGTCACTGTGTGGTTTTAAATTGGTCCCTTGTGGCTCCGGAGTGGCATCTGTTGTTATTTGCATCAGTCATTTGTCCATAGGTGTGTATCCCATTGGGTCAGCATATCAAACATGACTGGCAGTGTCAAAACCTCAGTGTCTACCCGGCCACGTGTCCATGTAGTGGTGTATGTGTTGTATGTCCCACAGGGTTGCTGTGCTGTGTGTATATATCTAGGTTTCTGTACTTACCAACAAGTAGGCCATTTCCATATTGTCCATCCTGGAAGTGTTGATTGATGGTGCAGTGGCGGAAGATGAATGAATCATGTTCACTCCCAGGATACTTTGCCATGATGTTGGTGATCAATCCCCAGTGATCCACAATGGCCTGCACATTGATGGAGTGTGTGTGCTTCCTGTTGCGGTATAGATGCTCGGTTGCAGCAGGTGGCACAATCCGTACATGTGTGCAGTCAATGGCACCAAGCACGTGTGGGAAGCCATTGATTTGGTAGAAGCCCTGTTTGGTCTCCTGCTGCTTCAGCTGCGTGTTGGGGAAGCTGATGTGGTGGGGCATGAGGGAGATGATGACATCCAGTACCTTGGGTAGGAAGGCAGAGAATAAGGGCTGTGAGATCCCGTAAACCAGGGCCCCAGTGGTTTGAAAAGAGCCACTTGCCAACATGTGGAGGACAGATAGCAGGTTGGTCTCTGGTGGAATGGTGTGGGGTGTCTGTAAGCTGGGTGCCAACAGTGGCTCAATGTTGATCTGCAGCTGCTGTATGGCTTGCCAGTTTAGTCTGTATCTCTGGATGATGTCATGTTCCCTGAGGCCCAGAAGGGTTGTCCTGGTCCTGAATATCCTCTCCTGCCTTCTGCGTTGCCTTTGGGGTCCCTGCTGGTGTGGTGGAAGCTGCTGCTGTTGGTCCTGTGCTCTGCGTCTTCATACATGCTGGATGAATAGCATCTCCATGTCTTCCTTTTGGAGCTCTGATGTTGCTTCTGTGTGTTTTCCTTAAGTACTGGTGTGTTTGGCCCATTTTAATGTCTGCCCTGACCCAGACGTTAATTTTTTACGCAAATCGGGCTGTGCATAATTTTCTGACTCCGACTCCCAGCTGTGCGACATTTTTGCACAGTTGGATAAATATGGTACATGGGTGTTTAAGTCATTTTTTGGACGGAAACATCTAACTTGCATGTCATTAACGCAAGGCGGTTTCACGCATCCAGAAAATGACGCACACAGTGGAATTTTGGTGTTCGCGGGGTCGGGCGTCAAAGTATAAATATGGTGTTCGGTTTGCGCCGAATTTGCATAAAAAACAAAATACACAAATCTGGCGCAAGCAGAGTATAAATATGCCCCTTAGTGTAAGAATCTCAACCGTAGACTGTTCCCAAAAAGAGGGGGAGTGCCCACTACCACTTCACCCTGTGTGACTGCAGAATGTGAACAGCGGCTACGCATGGTCAATCTGATGTAAAATTTGACAAAGTCATGGGTTTTGTGGTGCCCACCCTTTAGTGTAAAATTTCCTTGAACTGGTCTGCCAACAATGATGGAAAACAGCTACTAGGGGCTACCCCCCAAGGGATGCCCTCCAGTCTCACATCATGTGTATCATGTGCACCATCATTGGAGGCATGCCTTACCTTGAGGTGTTATTATAGTACCTTAAAAAGTCCCTTAGTAAGAAATCTCCTTGGAAGTAATATATCCGCAAATAATGGCAATGTCCATTACAGTTCACTCCAACATAAGGACCTGTAGTGGAGGACTGCCTATGTCTGCCCACATGAAGGGTCCTAAATAAAGGTCATGGATTTATGTAGTCAATAGGGTCACCTTAACTCTCCCTAACCAAAGCCAAGCGATCAAAAGTCAAGATCACTGTAGAAGCAAGGCTATTGTGACAAAGGTCAATGAGGTGAATATCATTGTCCCCTACATTTTTCCCATTGCCTTTCTGCATAGTCTTGTTCTCAGGCAGTCTAAGAATCTATGCAGCCTCCTTGGCCTTCGAGATTTGGTGTGTCCTATTGTGGGATTCGAAGGCCAGTCCTAATGGATTTAGCCATTTATATCAACTTGAGCTGCAGCAAAATCAACTTGAATAGTCATGCTCTTGTATGTAATGGATGGTGCCATTCATGCTGATTTTTAGCACTGCTCATGCTACCAGCACTAAACTGCATCACAAACCTCATATTTTTAACCTGTTGGCGGAATTCTGCAGAATCCTGCAGAGCTTTTCTGTTACTCCGTGAAATTTTAAGAAGTGAAACTCCATGAGCTCCACCTACCCCTACATAAATCATTATGTTCTCCTTTTGGGAGACATTTTCAAAGTCTTCCAGTTTGAGGGTTGCAACCTCGGTTTGGAGTGGTAAGGTGCACATTCATTCAACAAGATAGCAATTTGCATCTTCCATTCATTTTTGTGTCTGCTTCCAACACACTGGTGCCCACAGATGTCACAGCATAGTTTTGATATATTCTCATTAAGGTCTGAGGAAAGGATCAAAGTCAGTCCCCAGCCAGGTGGTCTTCTTTTCCTTGCGTAGTTCAGCTTTGAAAGTGTAGAGGGTGTCTATTAATTCCACTTCTGGGGCCCGCGTATTCAAAGCTGCAGAAGTCATATCTAGACCTGTCCCACTTTTTGGGCTTAATGTGAATGTCTCAATCTCTTTCAAGTACCCAAGGGACTCTCGCTGGCCTTCCACCAGCTTCTAGCCCTCACGGGAAAGGCAAATATTTGACTCACTGCTCTCACAACTGCACCCACCCAGAGTCCGATGGACAGTCCCAAATCTCACAAAGTTCAGCAGGTCTCACACATTGTAGTCCCTTGTCACCTTCTTCAACCCACCTATGGCAATCTCTCTCTCAACATTCATCCTCCTCAGGGGTTGAGCCTTACGGGTCTCAGGCAGCTGATTAAATCATCCTGAGCCAAGAATGGTCACCAAGCCCCATAGCTCAGTCAATCTGTAGGTGGCTGGCCAAGCTGTGGCCCAGCTTATACGATGGGCCACACTACTGGAGCCTTTCCGTCCTACCACACCCTCAGAAAGATGAGTCGGTCTTGCTTGAGAGGCTTGGGTGTGGTCCAACAAGCCAGCGGCTCTGACACCATTCCTTCTCAGTTCAGTTCCGAGGGGTGGGCCTTCAGATAAGAGATCTGCAGAACCCCTGTGGCACAGCTCACAGTGTTTCTATTATAGGGTGAGCTCCTCTGCACCCCCAGTAGCCATTTTGCTGGAATCATGGTTGAGCGGACCCTGAGCTCAATCGGCAGTCATCCAGGCCTCCACAACATGGTTGAATGCCTATGGTGCTCTGCCGCGATCCTCGATGTCGGCCCCCCTGTGTATTGGAGGGGGGAATAAATCCTCATTGGTTTGCCACCTGGACATGGGGAAGGGGGAAAGTGCCAGCAGAGCTAGCTATGGGTGGTCAGCTTGGTTTTGTCATTTTAAGCAATACCTTAATCTTACCCTAACTTACAATTAACTTTTGAACTTATTTTTACAATTATAAACAGTGTTTCAATTAATTAAATACATGACATTTAACAAATTAAAAATAAAATGTCAATGAGTGAGACACGTTTTTGAATTATTTGAGAAATAATATGTACACATTATTACTTATCTAAATAATTTAAATTATTTTTAGAATTCAATTAAAATTTAATGTGATGAGGTAATGGTTTTCAACTTTTTTATTTTCTAAGTTCCAGGCTAATATTAATTAGTTTAAATGTATTCTTTAGGTAAATCTCGATCCAGTTGTTGCTGAGCTTCTCCAACAGGCGGAAAGGTGCAAATGTAAGGGTTACACTCATAATTTCAGATGTAGGATATCTCCATTCCCTCATCTGAGGGGTAGATACTCTTAAATCTTCATCTGTATGTGGATCTCCACTTGCAAATGGTGAGGAGCAAAAATATGAAGAGATACACCATGGTGTAGAGTAGGTCTACATGAGTGGATCTACTTATGTAAATTTATGTTTGAGAATCGACCCCTTAGGCCCTCATTACAACCCTGGCGGTCGGTGTTAAAGCGGCAGTAAAACCGCTAATAGGCCGGCGATAAAAAAAATGGAATTACGACCGTGGCGGAAACCGCCAACATAGACAGCCACTTTAACACTCCGACCGTCACGGCGGTACAAACAAACACCGCAGCGGTAACCGCCAACAGACAGGCAGAAGACAAAGTTCCGTCCACTGTATTACAACAGTCCAATCCGCCACCTTTTCCGGGGTGGATTCCCCACAAACAGAAACACGGCGGAAACAGGACTTGGAAGGGAAAACGCTCACCTCTACACACCCCACGAGGAACCAGGACGCCATGGAACCCGAGCTCCAGATACTCCCAGCCTTTGTCTTCCTGCTCCTCTACCAGGAACATTAAAGATGGCTGCGAATACCACAGTGAGTACTGCACCTACGACACAGGGGAGGGGGGAGGGAAAAAAGAGTAACACAGACACGCAACACCCTCACCCACTACAACACACACACAAGTACATGTTGATACATTACATTTACAACCCCCCCTGGAAGAATGCAATGACAAAAGGAAATGAGTTGAACGTTTGTAATCTATTAAAATACAGTAATCAAAAATATATATACACATTATAAACAAATACATACACCAAGAATACTAGTCCAAGGTATTCCACCATTAAAGTCCATGGACCACTGTGCCCAAAATGCAAGGGTGAGGCCCACACTCGATACCGGATTAAAACGCAGAGAACACTGCTGGGGCATCAGATAGAAATACAACAGACACCTCAGGGGGAAGGGAAGGGGGGGCACCTCAGCCGGATGAGTGCACAACGCCAGATCAACAAGGGTGCTCCATGCCCATTGCTGTATCCTGGGGAGTGAAAAGCCACAGTCTCTCAAGTCTCTCCAGTGGGTGGTTTGCCCACTGCTGTATCCTGGGGAGTGC
The DNA here is from genome assembly GCF_031143425.1 of Pleurodeles waltl. Taxonomy (NCBI): domain Eukaryota; kingdom Metazoa; phylum Chordata; class Amphibia; order Caudata; family Salamandridae; genus Pleurodeles; species Pleurodeles waltl. Next base: position 968,834,945 of record NC_090440.1, on the reverse strand, counting down.
AAAGCCACAGTGTCTCAAGTTTCTCCAGTGGGTGGTTTGCCCACTGATTTATCCTGGGAAGTGCAAAGCCACAGTCTCTCAAGTGGATAACAGTCTCCACTGGTTCTGGAGGGGGCTTTGTGCCCAGAGTGCTTCATCCTGCATAGGACTGAGGTAGTGGATGTGAATCTCCACTGGTTCTGGAGTGGGCTTTGCGCCTAGAGTGCTTCATCCTGCCAACGACTGAGTTAGTGGATGTGAATCTCCACTGGTTCTGGAGGGGGCTTTGTGTCCAGAGTGCTTCATCCTGCCAAGGACTGAGGTAGTGGATGTGAATCTCCACTGGTTCTGGAGGGGGCGTTGTGCCCAGAGTGCTTCATCCTGCCAAGGACAGAGGTAGTGGATGCCTTTCTCCACTGGTTCTAGAGGGGGCTTTGTGCCCAGAGTGCTTCATCCTTCCAAGGACTGAGGTAGTGGATGTAAATCTCCACTGGTTCTGGAGGGGGCTTGGTGCTGAGAGTGCTTCATCCTGCTTGTGGCGGCCTCAGTAGCGTCGGAGCTTTTGGCTCTCATTGGCCTGCGGTGCTGGTGGCGGCGGTGTCCTGTTCAACGGTGCTGGTGGCGGCGGTTTCCTTGGCAGTGGTGCTTGTGGTGGCGGTGTCCTGTTCAGAGGTGCTGGTTTCGGCGGTGTCCTGCTCAGCGGTGCTGGTGGCGGCGGTGTCCTTGGCAGCGGTGCTTGTGGCAGCGGTGTCCTGTTCAGCGGTGCTTATGGCGGCGGTGTCCTTGGCAGTGATGCATGTGGCGGCGGTGTCCTGTTCAGCAGTGCTGGTGACAGCGGTGTCCTGTTCAGTGGTGTTTGTGACGGCGGGGTCCTGTTCAGCGCTGCTGGTGGCGGCGGTGTCCTGTTCAGCGGTGCTGGCGGTGGCGGTGTCCTGTTCAGCGGTGGTGGTGGCGGTCTTGTCCGCCGTGCAGGTTTTCGGTGACTTACCTGTATTTCTGTGCCCCTTCCCCACCTTGAATGGTGGCGCAGCTGTCTTCCCACTCCCAACTGTACTCCTGGGAGAGGCTTTGGTGGTAGATGTTTTGCCTCTCTCCCGCCGGGCAGTGGGCAACTTTTTGTGCTTTTGAGGTGGGGGACTGTCCGTGGTCTGGCTCCTTGGCACACTGGTTGCCCTGCTGCTTGGCGCACTCCAGAAGCCGGTTACTACTGGCACCACTGTTCCCGCAGATGTTGTGGCAGAGGTGCTGGGTTGGGACCTGGAAAGGCGGGCCCTAGGGGACTGAAGGGGTGAGGGAGGTGAGGGGAAGAGGTCAAGGTTGGACAGGAACAGTTTTTTAGACACACTGGGACGGGTAGATGGAGGGGGTTTGGGAGTGGGTGTGTGGCTGCGTTTGTGTACCTTGGGAGGTGGGCTCACAGACACACTGGGAGAGGACACAGGGGATGTGTGAATGGTAGTGGGGGTGGTGAGTGCAAGTGAGCGGGGTGTGCTGGTGGGTGTGCTGGTGATGGAGGTAGTGGCTGTAGATGTAGTGCATGCAGGTGTGAGTGGATACGAGACTGGGAGGGAGGAGGGAGACGAGGAGGAGGAGGACACAGTGGAGGCAGTGGATGTTGGTATGTGTGCATGTGTATGATGCTTGTGTGAGTGCCTGTGGGATGTGTTGTGCTTATGTTTGCCTGAGCTTCACTTAAATGTTGAGGTGTGTGCATGCTGGTCTGATGGTGTGCTTGGGATAGGCTGAGGTACAGGTGTTTGGGTCTGGGTGGAGGAAGTTGGAGGGGGGAGGCTGGACACAGGTACAATGGCTGCCATCAGTGCTGAGGCCAGAGTCTGAAAAGCTAGCTGTTGCAGCTGCCTCTCTACACGCTGGATGGCATTCGAAATGGTAGACTGCCCAACAGTGAGGGACATGAGGAGGTCAATGGCCTCCTCACTGAGGGCAGCAGGGCTGACAGGGGCAGGGGCTGAGGTGAATGGGGTGAAGGAGATGCCCACCCTCATGGGTGAGCAGGCATGGGGCACACGCTGAGGGGCTGCTGGGAGGGTGGTGCTGGTAGGGGGGGTGGCGGCTGTACCTGTAGATGCTGGGGGCACAGAGGGGCCCACCACCACAAGGGAGCTCCCATCAGAGGAGGAGTCCATGTTGCTGGTTTCAGCTCCTGTCCCCGCCGTGGAGCGCCCCTCGCCCTCCGTCCCACTGGTGGCTTTTGACTCCGTTGTGTCGCCCTCCAGGGCCATGTGGGATGCAGCTCCCTCCTGCTCTGGTGCCACTGCTCCTCCGCCTGATGATGCTAATGCACACAAGAACAGGGAGACCACAAAAAGGGGGGGGGAAGACAGAAGAAAGACATGTTGAGTGCATGCAATACCGCTACCGTTGGCGGACACTACAGACACAGAAGCCCCCTGCACTACGCTGTGCACTTTGAGTTCCCTAATTAATCACAGTGACATGGGGTACAAGGCCTCTGCCCGATTGCTGCACACATGGAAGTCACAGGAGCCTGACTAGGTGTAGTTGGCTCTGAACACAGGTGGGGTGCCACATGGCCTGCCTCAAGAAGGGACCTTGCCTACTAAACTCACCCTGGCCTGGGGGAACCCACAGCCCACCTCCTCACCCAGACACCCACAATGCGCGCTGAATCAGCAGAATGAGAGTGTACTCACCCCCTTGTGGCTGCTGTGATGCCCTCAATCCAACTCCAGATATGCCACTGCCAGGATCTGGAACATCGGGGGGGTCATGGTGCGACGAGCACCCCTCCCACGTTGGGAGGCCATCCCCAGCTGGGCCTCTGCCGTCTTCTGACTCCAGCGGCGAATGTCCTCCCATCTTTTCAGGCAGTGGGTGCTCCATCTGTGGTGGACCCCCAGGGTCCGGACTTCCTTGGCGAGGGCACGCCAAATATCCTTCTTCTGGTGGGTGCTGACCTACACGAATAGTACAGGGGAAAAGGAGAAGATATAACCGTCCGCACTGTCACAGTCATTGGCCCGCATCCCTACCCTTGCCATGGCGCACATGTACTCACCGTCGTTTCATGCATGCCTCATTCTCCCCCCCCCTACCTTTCATCCACACCACTCTACACAGGCATTGACTGTTCGGCATGCTCACAGTGTACTTACCTGCTTGTCTGAAGGACCGTAGAGTAGCGTGTACTGGGGGAGGACCCCATTCACTAGATTCTCCAACTCCTCCGTGCTGAAGGCAGGGGGCCTTGCCCCAGACACAGGAGCCATTGACTCTTCCAGACTGAGGTCACAGCAGCACTTGCAGTGTAGGTCCTCTCCTGTCGAAGAACAGGTATCAAGTGAGTGAACAGACAGAAAATGGCGGTGACGTCTGCGCGGTGCGTACCGTCACCGCCGGCGCACATCGTCATTGGCTCCTGGGACCCATAGGGTCCAATGTTAACCAATGCAGGATTGCGCCGCTGTCTTCGACCGCCTACTGCAATGGTGTACAACGCCAGTGCAGTTACCTCATATCCCCTTGTCCCACCTTACAGGTCAGGCAGCCGCCATTTCAGGTGGCCACATGGCATTAATTTTGACTGCGTCACACATATCTAGGCCTTGCATAAACACTAATACAGGCATATATCGATTTAAAAAAATTATGGAATAAAGTTGTGTTTACGTACCTCAGTGTTGGTTGACTCTCTGCTAGCTGTTCTCCTCCATAGAGCACGTCCGCTGGGGCAGGTGAGGAGATGGCGGCATCCTCTGGAGTTCAGACCGCTGGTGGACCTGTCGACAATGGAGGAGCGTCATGTAATTGTCACATACAGACTTGATCGTACCACAATCCTGGAACTGTGCGCGCAGTTGGAGCCAGACCTGATGTGTGCTATCCGCCATCCCACAGGAATCCCCCCTCAAGTGCAGGTCCTGCCATTACTCCATTTCCTGGCAAGTGGGTCTTTTCAAACAACAGTGGCCGTTGCATCAGGGATGTCCCAGCCTATGTTCTCCAACATGTTGTCCAGAGTGTTGTCTGCCCTGCTGAAACACATGCGCAGCTACATCGTGTTCCCTCAGGTGGAGGATTTGCCTACAGTGAAAGGGATTTCTATGCCCTGGGACATTTCACCAACATCATAGGTGCCATTGATGGGACACATGTGGCCTTGGTCCCCCCCGCAGGAGTGAACAGGTGTACAGAAACCAGAAGAGTTGCCATTCGATGAATGTGCAGATGGTGTGTTTGGTCGACCAGTACATCTCCCATGTAAATGCCAAGTTTCCTGGCTCAATGCATGATGCTTACATTTTGAGGAATAGCAGCATCCTTTATGTCACGGGGCAGCTCCAGAGGCACCGTGTGTGGCTATTGGGTGAGGACATGGACCCAATACAGTGTGACTTGGTGTCTTGGTCTGGAGATGTCCCTATGAGTTAGTGTGTGTCTAACAGTTGTCCCTCGACATTTGCAGGTGACTCTGGTTACCCAAACCTGTCATGGTTACTGACCCCAGTGAGGAATCCCAGGACAAGGGCAGAGGAACGCTACAATGAGGCACATGGGCAAACTAGGAGGATTATAGAAAGGACCTTCGGCCTCCTGAAGGCCAGGTTCAGGTGCCTCCATATGACAGGTGGTTCCCTATTCTACTCACCAAAGAAGGTGTGCCAGATCATCGTGGCCTGCTGTATGCTTTACAACTTGGCTTTGCGACGCCAGGTGCCTTTCCTGCAGGAGGATGGTCCAGATGATGGTGTTGTAGCAGCTGTGGAGCCTGTGGAGAGTGAAGAGGAGGAAGACGACGGGGACGACACAGACAACAGGGACACAGTCATCCAACAGTATTTTCAGTAGCAGACAGGTAAGACTCACCCACGCCATTTAACATTTACTTAAAGCCTCCTGCATCTCTACTTTCTGTATTTCCCCCAAGTTCTTTTTAACTTATTTTTGCTTTTCCCTTCCCTTTTCAGTGCTGTTTGTCCCACTGCCTGACTTCTGATTGTTTAGCCCATGGACAAAAGCGTATTGACATCGGTATGTTGTCATCACAAATTGTCTGACCATCATTGAACAGTATTGTGTAAAACATTTGTAAATAATACAGGCTGACTCCTGAATATTTTAAGTGCAATGAGTGTTTTATTTTTAGTGCTAGATTTTGGTGCATGATATAAGAACGGTGATGGGTGGGGGTGGAGTAATGTCCATGGCAGAGTCCAGTTCTCAGTTTCACAGGTGCATTGTCCATACAGTATGCCTGTGGAAGGATGGAGCAGGGGCAGTTCAAGATTGGACAGGGTCACAATGAGGGACAGTGGGATGACATCAGGGGGTATGTTGTGGTGGCGGGGGTGTTGGCATCCTACTCTGTCTTCCTGTGAGATCTCAGGTTCCGCTTGCGGGGTGATTGTTCTTCAGCAGGAGGTGGGGTTCTGATGGCCTGACGTTGTGGTGGGGCCTCCTGTCCACTAGCGCCGGCGGAGGTGGTAGGCTGTTCCTGGTCCTGGCTAGTGACAGGGGCCCTTTGGGGTGCCACATGATCCCGCAATGTGGTTTCTATCTGGTTGAGGGCCTGGACTATGGTCCCCATGGCGGTAGCGATGTCCCTGAGTTCATTGCTGAACCCCATGTAGCGTTCCTCCTGCTGTGCCTGGATCTCGGTGAACCTGGCCAGTACCGTCGCCATCGTCTCCTGGGAGTGATGGTATGCTCCCATGATGGTGGTGAGGGCCCCTTGGAGAGTGGGTTCCCTGGGCCTCTCCTCCCCCCGTCGCACAGCAGCCCTCCCAGTTGGCCTGTTTCCCCGGGCCTCTGTCCCCTGGACGGTGTGCCCACTACCACTGCCCCCAGGTCCCTGTTGTTGTTGGGGTGTTGGGTCAGCCTGGGTGCCCTGTAGTGGCGGACACACCGCTGATTGACGCGTCCTGGAGAGGGAGGCATGGGCCCGCTGGGTGGGAGCTGTGCTGGTGTTCCCAGAGGGGGTTGGGTTTGGTGTGGCCTGTGTCTGTGTGTGGGGAACCGACTGTCCAGAGGTCCCTGATGGTCCGGGCTGGTCATTAGGTTCTAGGTCGACAGAGCTGCTGTCCTCACTGGGGGGGCTGTTGTGGGGGTGGGATGGACAAATCTGGACCCTCCGTGGCGGTGTGTTGGCGTTCGGGCCCTGCAGGGGTAAAATAGTGCGGTTATTATTTTTGTGTGTGCCATGGCGTGCATTTTGTGTGTGCCCTTGTCCCCCAGTGCTGGCATTCCCTTGTGGGAGGTGTTGTGAGGGTGGTTGGGGGGGGGTGGATGGGTCTGTGCAGTGGTCATGCATTGGTGATGGCTGTCTATGGTTAGTGTTGGCATTAAGGGGTTGGTGTTGTTTAGGGTGGGTTGTGCTGGTGGGACAATGGCAGGGAGGATGTGTGCTGGGGGGTTTGAGATTGGGGGTGAGGGTGGGGTTGTGGGTTGGCATGCTGGTGATTGGGGGGGGGGTGAAGTAGTTGAGAATCGACTTACCAGAGTCCATTCCTCCGTGTACTCCAGCGAGGCCGTCAGGATGCAGGATGTTTACTACCTCTTGCTCCCATTCTGTAAATTGGGGTGGAGTGGGTGGGGGTCCGCCGCCAGTCTTCTGCACAGCGATGTTGTGTCGCGACACCATGGAGCGCACCTTCCCCCGTAGGTCGTTCCTTCGCTTTCGGATGTCGTCCCGATTTCTGGGATGCTGTGCCACAGCGTTGACCCTGTCTACGATCCTTTGCCATAGCTCAGCCTTCCTTGCTATAGTGGTGTGCTGCATCTGCGTGCCGAAGAGCTGGGGCTCGACCCTGATTATTTCCTCCACCATGACCCTGAGTTCTTGGTCCGAGAACCTGGGGTGTCTTTGGGGTGCCATGGGGTGGTGTGGATGAGGTGTGGGGTGGTGTTTGTGGTGATGTGCGTGGTGATGTGTGCGTAGTTGTGGTGTGGGTGATGATGTTGTGTTCCTGTGTGTGTTGTGCTTTGTGTTCCCTGTGCTCTCTCTCAGTGTATTGCGCCTTCTCTCAGATAATTTTGGTCGTAGGTGTTTGTGGGTGATGTGGGTGTGTGTTTTATATTGTATTTATTGGTTGTGTGGGAGTGTTGTGTGTATGTGTATCAGGTGTGTGTATTTCAAATTGTCCAATGTGGCTGTGTTTTGTAAGGGTATGTGTATTTTGACCGCGGCAGTGTGTACCACCAATGGAATACCGCGGTTGAAAGACCGCCGCGTGGATTCGTGGGTCAGAATGGCATGGGCGTGTTTGTGTTGGCGTGGCGGTGGAGGTTTGGTTATCTCCAGTTTATCGGCGCCCGCAGATGAGGCGGCCTTCCGTGGATGTCGGGTTTTTGGCGGTTTCACAGTTGGAGGTCAGAATGACCGTGGCGGTTTACCACGGCCGCGGCGGTAGAATGGCGGACTTCTGACCGGCGGTAAGGGCCTTTTACCGCCGAGGTCAGAATCACCCCCTTAATCTCTACAAGAAGGACTCCTTGTGCGGCGAAATTCGATGCACAGCCTGCCAGAAAAGACGCTCAGCCTGCACTGCGGTGAAAATGTCACTGCACGCCGAACTGGAACGACGCAGCCTGACTTTGCATCGAGAAGATCAACGTATCGCCAGCGTAGCGACCAGAAATTCGACGCACGGCCCACCGGATCGATGCACAGCCGAGCCAGAACAACGCAGCCTGACTTCCAGAGAGGAATCGATGCAGCGCCGTGCCGTGCGGTAGAAATTTCGACGCAACGCCCACCGAATCGATACAGCTCCTGTGACTTCTTCCTGCCAGTGCAGGAAATCCACGCGTCGTCCGCAGGGCATCCAAAAACCCCGCAATCCGAAGAGGATCCATGACCGAGCGCCGGAAATCGAAGCACAGCCGTCCCTGCGTGAAAACTAAACAACGCATCGCCATGTGCGGCCCAAGAAATCAACGCACATGCCTTTGTTTCCACGCATCCTCCTCTGCAGTTCTTTGCAGAGATTTTTCATGCGGACCAGGCACTTTGTGCTTGAAAGAGGCTTTGATTGCTTTTAAAAGACTTAAAAGACTTAAGACACATTAAATCACTTTTACAGTGATATCTGAACATATACATATTGCATTTTAATCGTTTTGACCTGCATCTTATCTGTGTGGTGTATTTTTGTGGTGCTATATGGTGTTATTGCATGATTTATTGCACAGATACTTTACACATTTCCTTCTAAGGTAAGCCTGACCGCTCAGTGCCAAGCTATCAGAGGGTGGGCACAGGATAATTTGGATTGTGTGTGATTTACCCTGACTAGAGTGAGGGTCCTTGCTTGGATAGGGGTTAACCTGACTGCCAACCAAGGACCCCATTTCTAACATTGGTGATCAGTTGTGAGGATAGGACTTGTATTTGTGCAGTGACATACATTAGCTAAGTACTCACAACCTACCAACAGTTGAAGGTCAACTTGATTTATTATCGTTTTCTGCAATTTTAATTTTTCCTGACAATTTTTAACTAAAATCCTCATTCAACATGTCTCTGGCTGGGTCTCAAGCAGGAGATGAAGATTGTGATCTGGCCATGCTGGAGACCTACACTGTTAAACAACTGTGGGAATTCTGCAGGGATATGGTGTACCTACCCAGAAAGCCTCCAGAAAGGAGGAATTCCAAATGGCACTGAGGGACTGGGCAGAAGCCCATTCTGATGAGAATGTTGAGGAGGAGGGTCTAGAGGATGGCCCTTCAGAGGATTTTTTGCCAACAGTGGATGAAGGTACCACTGCAATTGTGCCCCCGCCAAACCAGGGAGCAGTGTCTCTGATCAAGGCCTGACCGCAGAGGAAAGGAGGGAGGAGAGAGAGTTTCAATTGCAAATGGCAAGGTTGAAAATTGAGGCTCAACAGGAGGAAAGGAGGGCAGAGCGAGAATCCAAACTAGCTGAGGCTGAAAGAGCAGCCAAGGAGGTTGAAGATGAGAGAGCTGAAGCTGCAGCTGAGAGAGCCTTGGCTGAGAAGAAACTTTTGTTGGCTCATGAACTGAGTCTCAAGGAGCTGGAGATCAAGGCGAGACAGTCTGAGTCCAGCAGTGATGATGGCAGCATACCTGCAGGACCTGTTGGGGAGAAAATGGTTTGTATACCCAAGAATGTGGTGCCAAGTTTTGTGGTGGGAAATGACATTGACAAGTTGTTGGCTGCCTATGAAGTTACACTAAGGGCCCATAGGACCACTGAGGAGCAATGGAGGGCAGCCTTGTGGTTTTATGTACCAGCAGTGGGGAGGGACACACTTCTTACACTAGCTCCACATGATCAGAATATCTATGCACCCATGAAAGCCACTTTACTGGCCAAGTTTGGGCTGACCCCTGAGAAATACTGTCAGAGGTTTAGGGACACCACCAAACTTTCCACACAAACTTGGGTAGATTGTTTTTATTTCTTCAATAAGGCACTGAATGGATGGGTGCGGGCAGCAAAATAAATGATTACAAAGGGTTATATGATTTGATTCTGAGAGAGCATATGCTCAGTATTTCTTTTACAGAGTTGTGCCAGCACTTGGAAGATAGTAAGCTGACTGATCCTAGGAAGCTTGCTGAGGAGGCGGACCTCTGGATTAGCACCAGAGTGTCCAAAAAGGCATCTGGGGGGGACAACCACAGAGGTGCTCAGGGTTCCCAACAGAAGAAAGAGGGAGGAGAAAATCTTAAAGATAAGGAATTCTCAAAAGGCCCCCAAAACAATTCCCAAGGGAGGTGGTAACCATTCCTCTTCTAGATTTGGGAAGAAACCAGGGTTCTTCGACAAGAAGTTAGGGAAGTTCATCCACAAATGCTTAGAGTGCTACCAGCATTAACACTCTAAGGGAGACTCCCAGTGTTCCAAGAGAGCACAGTCCACCACTGGACAGACACCTGGGTTGGCTAGTGTAGTGCTCAGGGGGAGATAGTCCCAGTTAGCTTTGGGGGGCAGACAGAGGTGTCCCTAGTATCCCTGGAAGATAAGGAGAATGGTGCCTAAAACCCACATGCCCGCAAATACTTCAAAGTATAGGCAGTGGGTCACCATTGATGGGCAAAGGTTGGAGGCTCTGCGTGACACAGGAGCCAGTATGACTACTGTCAAGAGTCAGCTGGTGTCATCAGAGCAGATAGTCCCTAATACATTTCACCAGGTCATAGTCGCTGACAATCGTGAGAGTCACCTACTGGTGGCTCTGGTTCCCTTTGAGTGGGGGCGGTCTCTGGTATTCTGAAAGTAGCTGTGAATCCTGCCATGCCTATAGATTGTCTGTGTCACAGTGTCCTTTCTTCACGATCTGCACTTTGCTGAACAAAAGGCCCACCTCCCATCGTCACCAACTCAGAAAGCTATTATAGCACAGAGTCATGATGAAGCCAGGCAGGGGGAAGGGAATTAGGGTAGGGAACTGCAGGGAGAGAGATCTGAAAAGAAAAGGTTAGAACAAATATGCATATACTCCTTTATAGCAGTATAAGTCATCAATAGACTCTTGACTAAAGGTGTCTCCGTGATATCAGATTGAGACCCCTTTTGAATTGAGGACGAAGCCCCTTCTTTGTATCATGGAACAAGAACAAACTACAACCTTAGAACCAAGCGATGGCAAGAGCTTTAGACTATGATCATACTCTGAATATCAATACTGTACCAATTATGCATTTATAACATAAATGTTTTGATCACAGCTTAGAAGTCCTCAAAAGACTTAAATATGCTTTTCACATATTATGTTTTCCTATAAAACCATGAAACTATACTTTGCTTATCTTCAAAAATGCTTTCACATTCACAACTATATGCCGGAAAGTTTTACTCATTGAACTTGAAGTGCTTTGTTCCTTATGCCAGATAGCGCTTTCACTTGTTTCATCAGAAGCGCTATGCTCATTATGCTAAGGGGCGCCTTATTCATGTGGCCTGAATCACTTTGATCGTTGTGCCAAGGGCTTTTTACAAATGTGGACTGAAGCGCTTTGATTGCTGTGCCAAGGTTGCTCTACTCATGTGGACTGAAGCGCTTTGATTGCTGTGCCAAGGGCGCTTTACTCATGGACTGAAGCACTTTGATTATTGTGCCAAGGGTGCTTTCCTCATGTGGACTGAAGCGCTTTGATTGCTGTGCCAAGAGCGCTTTACTCATGCGGACTGAAGCGCTTTGATTACCATGCCAAGGGCGCTTTCCTCATGTGGACTGAAGCGCTTTGATTGCTGTGCCAAGAGCGCTTTACTGATGCGAACTGAAGGGCTTTGATTGCTGTGCCAAGAGCGCCTTACTCATGCGAACTGAAGCGCTTTGATTGCTGTACCAAGAGCGCCTTACTGATGCGGACTGAAGCGCTTTGATTGCTGTGCCAAGAGTGCTTTACTCATGCGGACTGAAGCAATTTGATTACCGTGTCAAGGGCGCTTTCCTCATGTGGACTGAAGCGCTCTGCTCGTTGTGCTAAGGGGGCACTTTACGTTTTGGAAGTAACAACTCCCATCAAGATTGGGCTCATCAAGACCTTACCGCTACGAGTACGACCTACTCATTTCTGAATTCACCATGGAAACAAGGATACTTCGAGGTCTGACTGCATCAAAGTCTACAAAATAGTGAGCAACGTGCTTGGGTGTGGCTGGGCCTTATAGGCCTGCCACACCCCAAGATAGCCGCTGCCTCTAAAAACATGGGAATTGTAGTCCCTTCATAGAATAACACTGATAAGTGCATCTTGTCCACCAATGTCCTGAACCTGCAGCTACATGAGCTTTACCACAGGGCAGACAACGTTGGTGGCCACCTTTGGAAAATGAGGGGGTCACAAGTGGTAGGCATAAAACGCCGCAAATCCGAACAGCGGAGTTTCGTGTGGGACCTGGACCGCGCACAGCCTTATTCCTGACAGTCTGTTAGGCAATGATCTTGAGCGTACTGCCTGGAAGGAGGTAGAGCTCAGATCCCACCTGGAGATGTTAAGTTTGCCTGAGTGGGTCTGCATGACCACAAGCTCCATGGCTTCCCGGGAAGGGAGTCAAGGGCGTCTGGAGCCTGGAACAATGGTCCAGACAGCTGCAAAGAGAAAGGGCAAGAGGCACGGGAAACCCGCCCTCAGATGTTCCCACAGTGGACGGGGCCCCTGAGGAAGAGGAGGCCCAGGAGCCAACTGGAGAGGACATAGCTGACCTGGGCAACCTGCCTGAACTTGCTGGCAAGCGAGTAGAGGGTGGGCCAACCAGAGCGGAATTCTGCAAGGTGCAGAGGGAATGCCCCACCCTTGAGGGTCTCAGGCTCCAGACCGCAGCCCAAGCAGCTGGTGAAGCCTCTGGCGATCACCATATCTCTTGGGAAAATGATCTCCTTTAAAGTGAGCCTAAGGTTCCGGCCACTGGGGCAGCACGTGTGCTGGTGGTCCCCAGTGTTACTGGGACTTCCTACTGGGTCTAGCTCACAACATCCCCCTGGCAGGACATTTGGGCCAAGTCAAGACCTTTGCTAAGCTTGCCACCCACTTCCATTGGCCTAGGATGCGGGTAGCCTCAGATAATTTCAAATCCAAAGAGAATTATGGTGATATGTTTTGCTATAATTATTATGGGCACCATTTCATCCACAGAGCAAGTACCCTAAAGACTGTTTTTAATTATACACAATGGGAACATTGTCCAACATATTCTGAAAAGTTTACATATTTTTTCTGGGAACGATGTTAAAAATGCTGAGTCATATTATTTTAAAATGCCACTGACAGAAAATGTGTGCATATTATTAACAAATACGAAATGCATTTATTCAGATTCCTTTGTTTCCCAGTTGACTATAGAGGGCTATGAATATTGGCAAAAGTCGATTGACTTAAAAAGTGTGGGGAACTAGACACAGGCAAATTCAGGGGAAGGGAGCTTTATTTAGAGCATGAATGATACCTGTTCAAATGATATTTTTAAATGGAACTATACAACAAACGAGTTGTTTAGGCTTAGCAAAGATTACGGAATTAAACACGACCAGTATTCCTGCTCCTGCAAAGTTTTATAAATGGCAAAAATATATAAATGCAACTGAAGATCAGCTCGATGAATGGGTCCAGAATGGCATGTTTAATCTTTTACTGTCATGTCCTGGCGGATGGTTATTGTGGCCAATAGATACCAATGGGTGTCATAAACGTTTTATAATCTCCACGGGGGGTTTAGAACTAGTAGGCCGGATCCTCGCTATATATCGTCCGAGCATGCGGGTATAGTAACAACATATAGTGTAGGGAAACTATGCCAGCAATGGTTAAAAAGTTCCTCACTAGACGTGGTTAGAGAACACCTCAGTCTCCTGTCTAATAACACCGTATTACAGGACTTTCGGTTAGGCCCCAGAAAACAACGCAGAAAATGCTTTGTATGTGAAGTATACAATGAAATTTGGAAGCTTTCCCAACAAGAAGCTGCTGCCTGGTTAAGGCAAATAGACCAAGAAAATTTACTGGAGGCATTAGCTGTTGTAGATAATGGGATTAATACCCTGTCCGTACGGATGTACACCTTAAATAACATTGTCTCTTCTGCTATAGACATCATATAAACAGATATGTCTTCATTACACCATGGACAGAGTCAACTAAGGTTCATTATGCAGTTGGGTTGGACACTTCAAGCACTGAAGGTGGGTTGCGTTCCCTTGCAACATGTCAGCGCATGCGAATGCGAGACTTCTGTCAGCCATTCGATGGTTTGTAAACAGCTGTCCTTGCATGGGGCGTGTAATGCATCTGTAGCAAACTTGCCTTGTTATCTGAAGGGAGTTCTAGTCCCCTTGATTAGACCTACGTTCCAGGTGCTTTCAAACAGTAGCTAGGTCCTCCTCAATGGTGAAGACTAATTGTGGGATGCGAGCAGGAAGAGTTTATGTTGTTTCGGTCTCTAAGATTGTTACATGCTGCAGGAACGTACTTTTTCCTCCCACTAGAATAAAAGAGGTAGCTGACATTTGGCCCCATATTGCTAATTCTAATGTGAATTTTGACAAGTTGAGCTAACTCAAGGCTTTATTGTTTCAAAAACATGTGGCTCTCACATCTGCATGCAAGACCTACGCACTTCAGGTGGCAAGGTCGTCAGCAGAGATACAGTCCCTTTTAAGTACCAACTTTTCGAGACACTTTGGTGAACTCATGGGGCGAATATTTAATGCGTCCAGTACTACTGGAATCGCACATTTCTTTAAGGCTGTTGGTTCTGGTTTCGTTCACACCTTCTCCTCCATATTCGGTTTAATACCATCAATCATCCACTCAATATTCTCCAGTATTTTCGGGGGATTTCCAATAACTTTGGCTATAATAGTTGGCATTTTGCTGTTGCTATTTGTCATGTGCAATGGCTGTCCCGCAGCAACAAGAAAGAATGAAGCGCTCCTGTCAGCGCAGCTGTGTCGTGAACGCATGATGCAGTATTTTGGAGCAACACTCCTGGAGCAATTGGAGTGTCACTGGTCCCAATCATTCAGACCGGTTTTGCATGGTGTGCAGCCCGTGTTTCGTTGCCTCTGGTGCTCTTTCGATCATGCATTTGAAGTTTGTCTTTCTACGCAGCACTTGCTTTCATTGGACGCTGATTTATTGATGTTCTCGCTGAGGGTTCATTACCGGACATGCGCACTGAGGGTGCGTGTGCTACGGAAAGCTGCTTATGAGTTGCCCTTCATGGGGGATGTGGCTCTTAACTCGTCATTGGGCATACCACAGAGTGCTGCTGCCTTGGCTGAGGCTCAGGCTATGGAACACGACTGCACCTTGGTCCTTCTCGACGATGCTTTTCCAACTTTAACACCTGCCGAAGTAGAAGATTTCCTGTCCTCCATTGTCCCGGAATCAATTGGAAATTCTAAAAAATGACTCTGTTGAAATTTAGTCCTTTTTATGCCCCATGTTAACATTTTTAAATTGTCCTTTTATACGCTCATGTGTCCTTTTAACTTGTTATTATTGACATTTTTTACATATATATCTTAGGTTGAGTTTTAGTAGCTTTTATGTATATTTAGGCTTCGAACCACCTTCAACCGACAAGGTAGCCATAGGTAGGTTGTGTAGCCATTTTAGTTATAGCTCCATACATGTTATTTTAGCATACTAGGCCTGCCACTTTGTACTTTAACCTAGATATATTTTATTTGGCTTTGTTTTATTATTGTTACAATAGCCACTTTTACGGTCTTGTTTTATTTATTTCTATCTAACTGTTTTTACCTAGGCCAGCACTCTGTTCTCAAACAAGACATTTCTGCTCACTTGCTGTGCTTCTTGCAAGGCTGCAGTAAGATAGTTTGCCGGTGAAAGTGGTACAAGTTTTGGCTCTGACATTCATAGAAAAACACACATCCTTACGTATGGACATTTTCTCAGAACATCAGCTGCTTTATTATAAAAAACACTTCCTTGTCCCTTACATGTTAGAGGGAGATTCCAGCCAGAGAACCACAACTGTATGCTTATTGCTGAATGCTTTGCTACAGCTGTTTCTACAGACTTTAGGCCTTTGCTCAGGTATGTGGGATGATGTCTTCCCAGGGGAACCTGAAGGGCAGAATTAGAGCTTAACACGCTGTGCTTTATTATAGCCTAGGTAGGAATTAGTCTATTGACTCTAGTGACAATATGATAACATTATTCCTATGCTTTACTTTCCTTGTCACAATTTTAATCTTGTCATGCTGTATCGTCCTGGTTATTGCAGCCCATGCTTTGCTATGTAAGATGCAGTCACTTTATTAAAACATTATTGAAACCTATACTGCCTCAGTTTGTCATTGTGTATGTGAGACTAATGTAACTGAGAGAAACGGATGAGACCTGAGTGACCATGGTTTCCCTGAGAAATCAGTTATGTGATGCGCTTGGCTGCCTAATCGTCCCGCTCTTGGGTGGAGATGAAGCACTGTTAGTTAGCCGGAGCAGAACCCGGATTGGAGTGACAGGTGACACCTGTAGTGGGTCAGACTCAGTCTCCCACACCGCAGGCAATTCCGCCGCTCAAAATCCAATAGTCTCGTTAGAATAATGAGAGCCTATGTGACAGTGTCATCTGAACAGGTTGCCCACATGGGCCAGAACCGTCCTCAACGTCCACATGTCCAGGAGCGTGGTCCTCACAAAAGGCTTTACCCTTTGGGGTAGTGGCAGTCTCTTGATTAGTCTCTGTGTTCCAAGTGGCAGGTAGACCTATTGGTGTGAGAAACAGAATGTTATAGGTTGTATTGTGACATCTGCCTCCAATTGTTAACAGTGACATTTGACTAAGGCTATTTACACATTGGATTTGCCAATTTGACTTATGTGACAGGCACATGTGCTATCAACTGTGTCAACCTGACATTAGGGTAACATATCAATTCCATTTCAGTCAACTAGCTTCAGGATGTCTGAGTTTATTGGCACTTGGAGGGATGGCCATAGACTTATATCTTGCCAGCAGTGCAGTGAAAACAGTGGCTGGCAGGATGTGGTTTAGATCAGCTTAAGACCAAGTTGACTGTCATGCAGGCAGATCCAGAACCTTGTTGTATATGTGATAGTTATCATCACGTGGCTGGTGCTTTGGGAATATGTCTGCTGCAATATAATTCAGATGATGTATTTTTGTGCCTTTGATCTGTCTTTGAGGTTTTTCACACACAGTTTGAGTTGCCCTTCCATTCCACATCTTTGGCATCCAGGCATAACTGCTCAAGTTGGATCAAGGTGGTTAGCCACATCTCAGAGTATACCATGATCTGTATCTTGATCCCTCCCATGTTGGCAAACATCACCTGTGAGTTTACAGGCAGATGCACATTGTGATATGGGCTGGCATGCTTCTTGGAGTCACAGGGGCAAGCCCACCTTGAATATTCAGTCATGTTACTTCAAAATAAACACACAATATACATGGGTCATCCCCTCAGGGAAGTACAGTTTACTGGTTAAGTAGAGGAAGAAGGGTCATTGGAGCAGAGGACAGTGTGATGGCTGAGTGGAGTGAGAGTAGCAGGGCCTCCTGGCCTTAGCTTTGCTGTTAGTGTCTGTCCTTCTCACCGACTTATGTACAGATGCCATCCCTTCAGGTAAGTACAATTTACTGGTTGAGTAGAAGGAAAATGGTCATTGGAGCAGAGGACAGTATGGTGGCTGAGTGGAGTGAGAGTAGCAGGGCCTCCTGGCCTTAGCATTGTTGTCAGTGCCTGTCCTACTCACAGACTGTACAGATGCCATCCCTTCAGGTGAGTACAGTTTACTGGTTAAGTAGAGGGAGAATGGTCATAGTGGCAGAGGACAGTGTGGTGGGTGAGTTGAGTGAGAGTATCAGGGCCTCCTGGCCTTAGCATTGCTGGCAGTGCCTGTCCTACCTGCAGACTATACAGATGCCATCCTCTCAGGTGAGTACACTCCAATGTGGAGTTTGTAATAAATGTCAATTTTGAGTGTGCTACACTGTTCTGGTTATGTTGGGTCGTGCCTGCTGGGATTTGTTGTGCTGTCAATCCCTATGCTACACCCAATATACAGAGATGTAGGTCCCCCAGGTTGGTCTAAATCACATGTTGGTGGCCAGCCAGGAGTCTGTGGACACTGGACTGTTAAGTGGTGTGACAGTGAGTGTGGCAAAAGGTGAGCAGTGAGCATGCATGCCAATACATTTTGGTGTCATTTTTCTTGCTGTGACTTACCCGGCTCCACTCCCCCAGGTATTCCTGTCAAGCCCTCCGGATGCAGGATGGCCAAGACCTTCTCTTCCCATTATGTGAGGTGCAAAGGAGCAGGTGGGGGCTCACCGCTAATCTTCTGGACATGGAGCTGGTGTCTGGATGCCGTGGAACGTACCTTGCCCCTGAGGTTGTCCTACCTCTTACTGATGTCATCTCTTGTGTGCGGGGGGGCTACGTAATTCACTCTGTCGACTATCCTTTGCCACATCTCCTTTTTCTTTGCTATAGTAGAGTGTTGGACTTGGGCTCCAAATAGATGTGGCTCTGCTCTAATGATTTCATCGACCATGATTCTTAACTCATCTTCGGTGAAACAGGTATATTTCTAAGGTGGCATGGTGGTGAAATGAAACAATCGATGATAAAGATAGCTGCTGGGAAATGAGAAGGTGACGTGTGGTAAATGGAGAGGAGGGGTGCAAATGGGTGTGATGTGGGTGTGTTGAGGGTGTGGGATATTTGCTCAGTTGAGAGATGAAGGCGTGCCAATTAAGTTGGAAGTTTTCTTTTTTTGGGTGCTCTGGATGGTGTTTTGCGTGGGAGTTGCAAAGGATTGTGGTGTGTTTTATAATGTGATGTGTTGGGTGTGTGATTGTGTGTCAGCTATGTTGTTTTTTAAATCATCCAATGTGGTGTTGTGTATTACTGTGGTGGCCACTAACTGCTGTGGTTCGGACCACCATTGGAGGACCGCCATGGTAGAATCGGCAATGCGATTTGGTACTTGTAATAGGTTCAGTGGTTGGTTGTTGGGCCTATCATGCTGGTGGTCGGGCCATCTATTTCCCACCCTCTAAAGTGCTGCGGTGTCAATTTTTAGGCTGGCTTTTGTCGGTCCTGCCTGTGGAACTCATTATACAGCAGTCTGTATGACCGTTAACATGGTGGCCTTTTGACAGCTGCAACTATGGCCGTCTGATGTTCCAACTTGGTCCGTAATCAGGCCCGAAGTGTTGATAAATCTTCCTCCCTCATAGTGCTGTGCAGCTCACATGCAATAAGTGGAATGTTTGGACAAATGAACACATTTCTCCTTGTTAACTCCTGCTTCAAGGAGGCATTAGTTTTTTACAAGAACCAGGCAATCTTTCGATTGGGCTATACTTTAAAATCTATGTGTGTGCCCAAGTAACAACCATGAAATGCCATTTGGCGCAAAGCAGCACAAACACTTTAGTGGTCATTATAACAATGGTGGTAAAAACCACCTACCGCCGCGGTGACGGCCACCAACATACTGTCACCGCGGCTACCATCCGTCCTCCATATTATGATCACTGCTGGACTTCCACCACAAGAAGGGTGGAAATCCGGCAGTGATCATACTGGCAGACGGTGGTAAGCTGGCACTGCTACCACCAGCACCGCCATGCCAGTAGAATGCCGCCAGCCGTATCATGACCTGTGATACAGCCTGGCGGTGTTCTGCTGGCGGGGCGCTGCAGGCGGTAGCAGTGCCCCTTCCCGTTCCCTGCCGGAAGACCTCCTCAACAAAGGTAAGTTGGGATTCTGACAGGGGAGGGGGGTGAGAGGGTGTGGGGGTGCTGTGTGAGTGTGTCTGTCTGTGTGCATGAATGCGTGAGTGTGAATGCGTCTGTGAGTATTGAGTGGTTTACGTAGGTGTATGCGTGTGAGTGAATGCATTTAAGAATGGTGAAGTGAGAGCGTGTCTGCATGTCAGTGTGATTGTGTGTAAGAATGTGTGCGAGCATGTCTGGAAGTATGCATGTTTGCCAGTGTGAGTGATAGGGTGTAAGCGTGGTGCATGTCTGCTGGTGTGTGTACATGTATGGGGTGACTGTGAGGATCGGAGGGGTTGGGGGGGTGTTGGGATCAGACGGGTTGGGGGAGTACGAGGATCAGAGGGGGTGGGGGAGAGTGTGAGGATCAGAGGGTGTGGGGGAGTTTGGATGGAGGGGGGTGGGAGGTGTGAGGTGTGTGTTGGTGGGGTGGGGGAGCCACCTACCGGTGACAGGGAAGGAATTCCCTGTCAATGGTAGGGCCTACTGCCATGGTTTTTGTGGCGTTGCTACCGCCATGAAAACAATGGTGGTAGGCAGGCTAATAATGCCGCCGGAGGTACTGACATCTCCGGCCCGGCGGCTGATACTGCTATGGCGGTATGAGTAGAGAAGTGGCGGATTGGCTGCAGCCAACCCCTCATTCTCATAATGTGGTGGTACTACCACCACATTTCCATTCACCGCTGGGGCCATAGTGACCCCCTTTATGTGCTGAGAAAAGGGCACCTTTCCAGCGCAATACACCTTTTACCACAGAAAGTAAACACCACTGCAAAACTTTGCATTGGTCTGTGTCACTTTGTGTGATTTTGCACTGCTTCAAAAGTTTTGTAAATCTGGGCCTGAATGCTGCTTTTGGATCACACTGTGGGATACACAGCGGGATTATGCTGTGGGTTACGCTCTGGATCAATTTCACAAACACATTCAGAGATCAAAGCGAGGTAGTCTCGGTCAACCCCTATCTTATATTTTCGACTTTGGTTTGGTTGCTCTATTTTTTCCAGCTATTCTGAACAAAAATGTATCATGTTATTGCGGAACCCTATATAAGGTAATTTTTCTTCCATGAAAATCCCCTTGATTATAGTAGTGTACAAATATAGTCTGTACTTAATTTTTTCTCCGCTTTTTCCCACATATTTTTTTTTTACTTGTGGCAACATGTCTTTGCAGAGACCTCGTTCAAATACAGGGATGATTATGGCTCCTTTATACCACCCAATACACACCCCTACCTATTTTTTAGTTTGAATGACTGTGTGAGTTTTGTATGAGAAACCACTGCAAACATTATGTGAATACATGCCAAAAACAACTTTGTGGATGTGCACAAACCCTTTGCATAGCCACCACACCTGTCTGCACATGGCAGTGCTTTAATAGGAAACATAGAAGTGCTGGTTCTCACTATTCAGGTACCTGTTTGCTCCTGAGAAGTGCTGGTTCTCTTCCTTTAAATGTATTGCAGCAGTGCTGAGAAGTGCAGGTACTCAACCTTTCATTAAAGAAGTGCAGGTACTCAGTACCAGACAGTACCTGCACATTTAAACATACAAACCATTGTGAATTGGGGCCTGAGTTGAACACATGATAAACAGCAGATATTGTCTGGTGTTACACTTCTGAGTGAAACAGAGGGCAATACACTGGGACTTAAACTGTTGGGATCCACAATCAGAAATACTGCGAAAGAGTACATAATGGGGATAGTCTTTAAGGTTTCTCTCTTGCTAATGCTTTCTGCCCTGTCAACAGTAACCTTGTAAAAAAAGTGGTCATAATAGTATTATAATACACGGATAACTGCAATTTCTGTGTAAAAGCCTGTCTAATATCCTTATTGCGGGTGATTTGCTACATCTCTTGTTACCAGTTATAAAGGTATGGCATAGTTGCTCAACTGTAAAATATTATTATACTTGAGCTAAGAGGTTACAGTGCCTGCTGCCAGAGCCAGTCGGCAGGGTGGAAGGAAGGTCATCGTCAATACAGCTGGAGTTTAAACAAAGAAAAGGAGAACTGGCTTTTAATTCTTCTGTTTTTCTAGAAAGAAAAAGTGATCAGCAGAAAGTAGTCATCTATGGAAACATTTATTTTCTTTCATGCTATAGGTCATCACAGGAAAGATAAAATATCTGCAGGGTTCTAAACAATCTGAACAACAGCATGTCTAACCTGAAATATTTAAGGAGTTTATGGGAAGGGTAATGGCGTGATCATGTGTTATAAGGAATACAATACCCTCTGGTGTGCATTAAAGGGATATTGCAAGTCACCTTGGAGTTCTATTACCTTGAAAGGAACTCTGCCTTGTTTCTCTATTATGAATTGTTCGTGACTTGCAATACGTATAATATAAACAGGGGGTACTTTATATACCATATATCGTTTGACTGTGCCGTGAACTATCATAGTACAACAATATAGAAGTACTAAATCTGTTTTAACCAAGTTACCAAACTGGTATGTACCGAAATATGCCTTACATGTCTGCTTCATTGTACCAACTCTATTACTCATGTATTCTAGCGAGTTCCATCATCATCTGTAATTGTTATTCAATGTATTCCCGTGCAGTCACACAGCGACAAACAATGTTACACAGCTGCATACAAAGTTTCATTCCTGAGGAGGGCTCTTTCTCCGTTGATTCCTAGCCACTGCTGCAGACCTGAAAAACAGAACAGATGGTTGAGCAATGCCCATGTCTGCACCGAACAACAACGGCACTTATCGAGTATCAATGAAGGACAGCACAACTCTATTAGTTTTTTTAACGAGGGGAGCAAATATCTGTTAGTCTTCTGGCAACGCAGACAGCACAAACCCATCAATCGTCCACAAAATGAAGATTGTCTCTGTGTCTATTAACCGTAAATGGAAGTACACACATATCAAGGATTAAAATGTTTTACTATGCTGGCAGTTACTCATTCATACCGGCTGGAGACATTCACAAGTAATGAACAGTAAATGTATTTATTTAAAAAAAAAAGTCATAGATCTTCAACATATAAAATAATAAGCATTGGCAAATCAAATAGGAACCTATTGGCTTTGCCAGTGCTGTTTGGAGGGGCAAGAGGTTTTTGTGGGCGAGCAGCACAATCCAGAAAGAGCAACATGGAAAGCAGGGAATAGGACGCTACGTGAGGGAAAGAGAAACAGAGCACGGGGAAGCACACGAGGGAGAGAGCAAAACAGCACACACAGTTGCAGAGGGAAAGCAAATGAGGAAGGGAACAACACCAGTGTGAGGCAGGAACAGAGAGAGCTACATGGAGTGCAGGGAGCTCACACGAAGAAATAACACAAGGAGGAGAGCAACACAGTTCAGGGGGAAGCACACGAGGGAGAGAGTAACGTGGAGTTCAGGCAGAGGTGTTTTACAGGCGTAAGGCAGACAAGAGAAATAGCAACATGCAGTGCAGGGGATGGGGTGGGAGGGGTAAAGAACATGATGGAGATACCAATGTGGAGTTTGGGGAAGCAACTATGGAAGAGAGTAACAGATAGCGCCGGACGTATTGCAGCAAGAAAGCATACAAAAGAGAGAACTGGAAAACAACATTGTCCTGGAGTCCTTAACCAAAAAAAGGAGTACCCTACAATTAAACAGTGGAAGGATGCAAGTCAGCCAAGCAAAAGTATGGTAAAGAGGCTAGGTTGCAGGGTACAGAAAAATAAGAGATCGACATGATGGGACACGAAAAGCCACTGAATAAAAAGCAAGCAAATAGGAATGACAATAAAGCCAACTGGTGGTAAGCAAGGAAGGGGTGGGGTTGTGAGCCCAATGTAAATTCTTGGTAATCCCACTATAGGTCTTTAGCAACTGAACAGCTTGTGCTGTGTGGTAGGTGAAACCTAAAAACTAACACTTGAATGTCGACTGACTAATGGACTTGGACTACCAAGACTACTGGCACCCTCACTGAGGGGCATATTTATGAGGCTTGCGCCACAGGAGCATCACTTTTTTTGATGCTCCAGCAGCCCAAGCCTTTCGACCTAATTCATAAAGCCATGCAAAGCCACTTTGCATTGCTTTGCGTGGTTTCATAGATATGGAGTGAGACAAACAGCACACATTGCTGTATTGCCTTACTCTGCGCCAGGGAGGCGTTCCATGGGTGCTGCTATGGATTTTCTAACGCAATACCCATGGATTTTGACGGTGCCCCAGACCAAATTTACTTAATCATGTAATCCTGTGGTGGCACTAATACTTTATGCTTCCCCAGAGCAGGCGTAATGAGATATCTCTCTTTGTTTTTTCCCCCTTTCTCTGTGTGCTGCATTCTTCAGCACACATAGAAAAAGGAAAACGCATCTCTGGATTGATTTTGTCTGGGAAGGTGCCCCTTCTGGCACAAGAACAACCCTGCATGTAATGCAGACACCCTTGCACCATGGTGCAAGGGTGTCTGCATTGGCGCTAGGCAGCCAATGGTGCACCAGTGCAGGGGGAAAGGACATGAATGCACCGTATTGCATGAATATGGTGCATTCCTGTCCTTTCACATTGACGTAGGGCAGCTCTGCAAGACTTATGGCGCTGCCCTAGGCCAATACATCAATTCCTCATAAATAAGCCCCTAAGATTTTAGAAGCAGAGTGAGTTCTCATAAAGATAAGCCACTTATCTGCATCTCCGGTGCATGGTAAATTTTGGATGATCAGAAACTCAGATTTCAAGGCGTTCAATTGAAGACAGAGGTGGCCATCACAACCCTGGCGGACGGTGTTAAAGCGGCTGTAAGACCACCAACAGGCCGGCGGTAAAAAAAATTGGAATTATGACCGTGGCGGAAACCGCCAACAAAGACAGCCACTTTAACACTCCGACCTCCATGGCGGTACAGACAAACAGCGCGGCGGTCACCGCCAACAGACAGGCGGAAAACAATGTACCGCCCACAGTATCACAACCTACCAATTCGCCACCTTTTCCGGGGCGGATTCACCGCGGATAAAAACACAGCGGAAACAGCCATTTCAAAGGGAAAACGCTCACCTCTACACACTCCACGAGGAACGGGGGCACCATGGAGCCGGAACTCCATATTTTTCCTGCACTAGTCTTCCTGCTCCTATACGAGGATCATTAACGCCGGAGGTGAAGACAACGTTGAGTACTGCACCTGCGACATAGGGGAGGGGGAGGCAAAATACAGGGACACACACACGCAACACCCCCACCCCGACCCTCACCCACTACAACACACACACCAATGCATATCCAAACATTACAGTAACAACCCCCAACCCCCCCCCCCCCCCCCCCCCCCCCGGAAGAATGCAAAGACCAAAAGAAATGAGTGGAACCATTGTAATATATCAAAATACAGTAACCAGATAAATGACATATTTATATATATATATACACATCAAACAAAATGTACACCACGATTAGTAGTGCAGGTAATGCACCATTCATTGTCCGCGGACCACTTGGCCCAAAATGCATGGGCGAGGCCCACACAAGATACCTTATCAAAACGGAGAGAACACTGCAGGGGCATCAGATAGAAATACAACAGGCACCTCAGGGGGAAGGGAAGGGGGGGCACCTCAGCCGGATGACTGCAGCACGCCAGATCCATGAGGGGGCTCCATGCCCTTTGATGTATCCTGGGGAGTGCAAAGCCACAGTCTCTCAAGTCTCTACAGTGGGTGGTTTGCCCACTGTACCATCCTGGGGAGTGCAAAGCCACAGTCTCTCAAGTCTCTACAGTGGGTGGCTTGCCCACTGTACCATCCTGGGGAGTGCAAAGCCACAGTCTCTCAAGTCTCTACAGTGAGTGGGTTGCCCACTGTACCATCCTGGGGAGTGCAAAGCCACAGTCTCTCAAGTCTCTACAGTGGGTGGGTTGCCCATTGTACCATCCTGGGGAGTGCAAAGCCACAGTCTCTCAAGTCTCTACAGTGGGTGGCTTGCTACTGTACCATCCTGTGGAGTGCAAAGCCACAGTCTCTCAAGTCTCTACAGTGGGTGGCTTGCCCAGTGTACCATCCTGGGGAGTGCAAAGTGCATGCATGTCTCCACTGGTTCTGGAGGGAGACTGCTGCCCAGAGTGCTTCATCCTGTTAAGGACAGACGGAGTGGATGCATGTCTCCACTGGTTCTTGAGGGGGACTGGTGCCCAGAGTGCTTCATCCTGTTAAGGACAGACGGAGTGGATGCATGTCTCCACTGGTTCTGGAGGGGGACTGGTGCCCAGAGTGCTTCATCCTGTTAAGGACAGACGGAGTGGATGCATGTCTCCACTGGTTCTGGAGGGGGACTGGTGCCCAGAGTGCATCACTCACCCCGTGACGGTCCCAGTTACGTCACTGGCCCTGCCGCTCATGGGCTAGCGGTGCTTGAGTTTGCAGTTTCTGACCTGCTCAGCGGTGCTTGCCCTGTACAGTGGTGCTTGCCATGGCGGTCTTTGCCCTGTTCAGCGGTGCTTGAGTTTGCAGTTTCTGGCCTGTTCAGCGGTGCTTGCCCTGTTCAGCGGTGCTTGCCATGGCGGTCTTTGCCCTGTTCATCGGTGCTTGAGTTTGCAGTTTCTGACCTGTTCAGCGGTGCTTGCCCTGTTCAGCGGTGCTTGCCATGGCAGTCTTTGCCCTGTTCAGCGGTGCTTGCCATGGCGGTCTTTGCCCTGTTCAGCGGTGCTTGCCAAGGCGGTCCTTCATTGCCCAGCTGGGCTGGGGCTGGCGGTCCTTCATTGGGCAGCTGGGCTGGGGCTGGCGGTCCTTCATTGGGCAGCTGGGCTGTGGCTGGCGGGGCCTTCCTGGGTAGCTGGGCTGTGGCTGGCGGTGGCCTCCTGGCCAGTGATGATCGGTCTGGCCTCCTGGGCAGTGACTCTGGCAGTGGCCTCCTGGCCAGTGACGATCGGTCTGGCCTCCTGGGCAGTGACGCTTGCGGTGGCCTCCTGGCCAGTGGCGATCGGGCTGGCCTCCTGGGCAGTGACTCTGGCGGTGGCCTCCTGGCCAGTGACGATCTGGCTGGTGGTGGCCTCCTGGGCAGCGGGGATGATGGCGGTCTTTTCCGCCGTGCCGCTCCTCCCAGACTTTGGCGATTTCTTCTGCCCCTTCCCCACCTTGGGAGGAGTCACAGCTGAGTCGACACTCCCCCCGGGACCCTTGTGAGTGGCTTTGCTGGCTGGAGTCTTCCCCCTCTCCCGCCGGGCACTGTCCAACTTCTGGTGCTTCACAGGGGGGGGACTGGCTGAGCTGTGGCTCCGTGCCACACTGGCTGGCCTGGTGCCCGGTGCACTCCACATACCTGTAACAGGCACCACTGGTCCCGGAGATTTTTTGGCTGAGGTGCTAGTACGGGACCTATGAGTTGGAGGGGGGGTGGGAAAGAGGTCAAGCTTGGTCAGGAAAACTTTCTTAGGAACACTTGGACGGGTAGCTGGAGGGGGTTTGGGAGTGGAGGAAGAGGTAGTGGTTGTAGGAGGTGTACGTTTGGTGACTGTGTGAAGGTGCATACGTTGGAGGCTGTTGTGAGGTGGATGGCTGTTGGGTGTGTGTGTGCCTGCATTTGTGTATCTTCAGAAGGGGTGTCACAGACACACTGGGAGACGACACAGGGGACGTGTAAATGGGAGTGGGGGTGGTGACTGCACGTGAGCGGGGTGTGGTGGTGGGTGTGCTGGTGTGGGACGTAGTGGCTGTAGTGGTAGTGCATGCAGGTGAGAGTGAAGACGAGACTGGGAGGTAGGAGGGAGATGACGAGAAGGGGGACACAGTGGAGGCAGTGGATGTTGCTGTGTCTGTATGTGTGTGATGCTTGCGTGAGTGTCTGTGGGATGTGTGGTGCTTATGTTTGCCTGAGCTTCCCTTGTGTGGTGAGGTGTGTGCAGGCTGGTCTGATGGTGTGCTTGGGATAGGCTGGGGTACAGGGGATGGGTCTGGGTGGAGGAAGTTGGAGGTGGGAGGCTAGAGACAGGGACAATGGCTGCCATCATCAATGCTGAGGCCAGAGTTTGCAGGGTTCGATGAAGGGCAGCCTGTCCAGAATGAATGCCCTCCAGGAATGCATTTGTGTGTTGCAATTCCCTTTCTACACCCTGGATGGCATTCAAAATGGTAGACTGTCCAACAGTGAGTGACCTGAGGAGGTCAATGGCCTCCTCACTGAGGGCAGCAGAGGTGACAGGGGCAGGGGCTGAGGTGCCTGGGGCGAAGGTGATGCCCACCCTCCTGGGTGAGCGGGCACGGGGCGAAGGCTGAGGGGCTGCTGGGAGGGCGGTGCTGGTAGGGGGGGTGGCGGCTGCACCTGTAGAAGTGGGAGGCACAGATTTTGCCGCCACCACAAGGGAGCTCCCATCGGAGGACGAGTCTGTGTCGCTGGTTGCAGATCCTGTGACCGCCGTGAAGCTCCCCTCGCTCTCCGTCCCACTGGTGTATTCCGAGTCCGTGGTGTGGCCCTCCATGGCCATGTGGGATGCAGCTCCCTCGTGCTCCGGTGCCACTGTACCTCCGCCTGATGATGCTGATGCACGCAAGAACAGGGAGACCACAAAAAGGGGGGGGGACAGAAGAAAGACAGTATGAGTGCATGGCTTACCGCTACCGTTGGCGGACAATACAGACACAGCAGCCCCCTGCACTACGCTGCGCTGTTGGGCTCTACAGATGCAATTCCTGGGATATGTTGTACATGGCTATGGTCGACATCTGCACACATAGATGACAAAGGGGCATGAATAGCTGTAATTGGCACTCTACAGAGGTGGGGTGGGGTGCCACATGGCCTGCATTACGGAGGGGCCTAGCCTACGGAACTCGCCCTGGCCTAGGGAAACCCACAGCCCTCCTCCCCCACTCAGACACCTTCACTGCGCGCAAAGTCCGCTGAATGATGTTGTACTCACCCCTTGTGTCTTCTGTGATGCCCTCAAGCGCCCATCCAACTCAGGGTAGGCCACCGCCAGGATCCGGAACATCAGGGGGGTCATGGTTCGACGGGCACCCCTCCCGCGTTGGGAGGCCATCACCAGCTGAGCCTCCGCCGTCTTTTTGCTCCAGCGGCGAATGTCCTCTCATCTTTTCCGGCAGTGGTGCTCCATCTGTGGTGGACCCCCAGGGTCCGGACGTCCTTGGCGATGGCACGCCAAATATCCTTCTTCTGGTGGGCGCTGACCTACATGAAATGTACAGGGGAAGAAGATAAGTCATTACCAACTGCACCGTCGAAGTGAGTGGCCCACATCCCTACCCTTGCCACGTGGCACATGCATTCACAGTCCTTCATGCACGCAGAACTGTGCCCCCTTCCTTCTTACAACCAGCCCTCTCCACACAGGCATAGCCCATACAACGTGCTCCCTGTGTACTTACCTGTTGGTCTGGAGGACCGTAGAGTAGCGTGTCCGTCCACGAGCTTCTCCAACTCCTCTGCAGTGAAGGCAGGGGCCCTTTCCCCAGATGCACTAGCCATTGTCTCTTCCAGACCGAGGTCACAGCAGCACTTGCAGTGTAAGTTTCTCCTTTTGAAAATCAGGTATTGAGTGATTGAACAGCTAGAAAATGGCGGTCACGTCCGCGGCGGTGCGTACCATCACTGCCGGCGTACATCGTCATTGGCTCCTGGGACCCATAGGGTCCAATGTTAACCAATGTATCATTGCGCCGCGGTCTTCGACCGCCTACCGCGACGGTGTAGAATGCCAGCGCAGTTACCTCACATCCCATTGTCCCACTTTACAGGTCAGGCAGCCGCCATTTCAGGGGCCCACATGGCCTGATTCACAACTGTGTCACACAGACCTAGGGTTTGTCGCACAGCACAAATACATGCCATATTCTGTGTATGAATGGTGTTCTGTGTAGACTGTGGGTACATACCTCTGAGTTGTTTGACTCTGTGGTCGCTGTTGTCCTTCCTAGGCACCGTTCGCTGGGACATGTGAGGAGATGGCGGAATCCTCCGGTGTACTGACCACTGGTGGACCTGTTGACAATGGAGGAGCGACATTTGATCATCACCTACAGGTTTGACTGTGCCACAATCCAGGAACTGTGTGCCCAGTTGGAGCCAGACCTCATGTCAGCAATCCGCCATCCCACAGGGATCCCCCCTCAAGTGCAGGTGCTATCAGTGCTCCATTTCCTTGCAAGTGGGTCATTTCAAACTACAGTGGCCATGGCATCAGGGATGTCCCAGCCTATGTTTTCCAATGTGTTGTCCAGAGTGTTGTCTGCCCTGCTGAAACACATGCAGAGCTACATCGTTTTCCCTCAGGTGGAGGACTTGCCTACAGTGAAAGGTGACTTCTATGCCCTTGGACATATCCCCAACATCATAGGTGCCATTGATGGGACCCATGTAGCCCTGGTCCACCCCCACAGGAGTGAACAGGTGTACAGGAACCTGAAGAGCTATCATTCCATGAATGTACAGATGATATGTTTGGCTGACCAGTACATCTCCCAGGTAAATGCTATATTCCCAGGCTCTGTGCAAGATGCCTACATCCTGCGGATTATGTGATGGGTCAACTCCAGAGGCACCGGGTGTGGCTATTAGGCGACTCTGTTTACCCCAACCTGTCATGGCTACTGACCCCAGTGAGGAAACCCAGGGCAGAGGAACGCTACAATGAGGCCCATGGGTGGACTAGGAGGGTGATCGAACGCACCTTCGGCCTCCTGAAGGCCAGGTTCAGGTGCCTCCACATGACAGGTGGCTCCCTATTCTACTCACCAAGGAAGGTGTGCCAGATCATCGTGGCCTGCTGTATGCTTCACAACTTGACTTTGCGACGGCAGGTGCCTTTTCTGCAGGAGGATGGTCCAGATGACGGTGTTGTGGCAGCTGTGGAGCTTGTGGACAGTGATGAGGAGGAAGCAGAGGAAGAAGACATTGACAACAGGGACTCAGTTATCCAGCAATATTTCCAGTGACACACAGGTGAGAACACATTCCTGCCTACTACAAGTACTTTCACACTTCTACCTCTATCCTGTCTCTCGATTTCAACCAATATCTGGTAACTGAGTTGTACATTTCCATTACGGTTTCACAGGTGTGGTTTCCAACGTGTGTCATCTGCTTAGACTCCTCATGGACTTGAGATGTGTGACATAGGTATGTTGACATTACATTTGAGAACACATTTTGTCACAGTCATTGCTAATACACATTTTCGAAATAACAGACTGACTCCAGATTGTTTTGTGCTTCAAGGTTGTTTTTTGAAGTGCTCAATATTGGAGGGGGTTTGTAAAATGGTGAGGGGTGATGGTGGAGGAATGTCCATGGCAGAGTCCAGTCTATTAGTCTCACAGGTGCATTGCCCATATGGGCATAGGAAGTGGAGCTGGGGCAGTTCCAATATGGACAGGGTTACAGAGTGGGACAGTAGGATGACAATCAGGGTGGTCTCATTTCTCGGCGGGGGTCTTGGCATCGTGCTCTGTCTTGTTCCTGGATCTCAGGGACTGTTTGCGGGGTGGTTCTCCGTCTGCAGGGGGTGGGGTGCTGGTGTGGTGGTCCTGTGGCAGTGCCTCCTGTCCACTAGCGCCAGCGGAGGTGGTGGGCAGTTCTACATCCATGCTAGTGTCAGGGGCCCCTTGGAGTGCCACAGTGTCCCTCCGTGTGTTAAGTATCTCCTTCAGCACCCCTACGATGGTGCCCAGGGCGGTGCTGATGGTTCTGAGTTTCTCCCTGAACCCCAAATACTGTTCCTCCTGCAGCCCCTGGATCTCCTGAAACTTGGCCAGGACCGTTGCCATCGTCTCCTGGGAGTGGTGGTATGCTCCCATGATGGAGGAAAGGGCCTCGTGGAGAGTGGGTTCCCTAGGCTTGTCCGCCCCCTGTCGCACAGCAGCCCTCCCAGTTCCCCTGTGTTCCTGGGCCTCCGTCCCCTGGACAGTGTGCCCACTACCACTGCCCCCAGGTCCCTGTTGTTGTTGGGGTGGTGGGTTATCCTGGGTTCCCTGTAGTGGTGGACACACAGCTGATTGACGTGTCCTGGGTACGGAGGTATGGGCCCGCTGGGTGGGTGCTGTGCTGGTGTTATCAGAGGGTGGAAGGTCTGTGGTGGCCTGTGACTGGGTGTGGGGAACTGACTGTCCCGAGGCCCACGATGGTCCAGGCTGGTCATCTGGATCCAGTTGGACAGAGCTGCTGTCCTCACTGTGGGCCTCCTCTGTGGGTGGGGTGGAGATGTCTGGACCCTCCTGTCTGGTGACTTTGGGTAGTGGTCCTGCAGGGGTGTGAAAGCATGATTATTGCATCTGTGTGTGTCATGGTGGGCAATGGGTGGGTGACCGCGTACCCCAGTGCTAGCACTCTTGTGTGGGGGCTTGGGTGATGAAGGTTGAGGGGGGTGTTATGGGTATGTGCAGTCGGCATGGTTTAGTGATGGGTGTCCATGCTTTGTTGTGTCATGCAGGGCTTGGTGTTGGGATGGGTGGTTTGTGTTATTAGTACATTTGTGAGGAGTTGGAGTGATAGGGGAGGGGGCGAGGGTGGGGGTCTGTGATAAAATGCAGGTAGGGTGGGGGATATGATAGTTAAGATTCGACTTACCAGAGTCCATTCCTCCACCGACTCCTGCAAGGCCCTCAGGATGCAGAATAGTCAAGACATGCTCCTCCCATGTTGTTAGTTGTGGGGGAGGAGGTGGGGGTCTGCCGCCAGTCCGCTGTACCGTGATGTTGTGTCTGGAGACCACGGAACGCACCTTCCCCCGTAGGTCGTTCCACCTCTTCCTGATGTCGTCCCGATTTCTTGGGTGCTGTCCCACTTCGTTGACCCTGTCGACTATTCTTCGCCATAGCTCTATCTTCCTAACTATGGAGGTGTGCTGCACCTGTGATCCAAATAGCTGTGGCTCTACCCGGAAGATTTCCTCCAACATGACCCTGAGCTCCTCCTCCGAGAACCTGGGGTGTCTTTGCCGTGCCATGGGGTGGTGTAGGTGATGTGTGGGGTGGTGTATGTGGTGATAAGTGTGGTGATATGTAGTGGTGTGTGGTGTTTTCTGCATGGAAGTATTGTGGGTGATGTTGTTGAGTGCCTGTGGCTGCTAGTTTGTGGATGGTGGTGTCTCTCTCTGGCCTTCTTTCAGATTTTTTGGTCGTAGGGGTTTGTGGGTGATGTGGGTGTGTGTTTTATATAGTATTGAGTGTGTGGGAGTGGTGTGTGTATGTGTATCAGGTGTGTGTATTTCGAATTGTCCAATGTGGTGGTGTTTTGGAGATGTGTGTGTATTTTGAGCACGGTGGTGTGCACCGCCAACGGAATACCGCGGTTGAAAGACCGCCGTGTGGATTCGTGGGTCGTGATAGCATGGGCGTATTTCTGTTGGCGTGACGGTGGAGGTTTTGTTTTCGCCAGTTTATCACTGACCTTTGGTGTGGCGGACTTGTGTGGGTGTCTGCATTTTGTCGGATTTCGGGATGTGGGTCATAATAGTTGTGGCGGAATTCCGCGGCCCCGGTGGTGTGTTGGCGGTCTTCTGCACGGCGGTAAGCGGCTTTTACCGCCAATGTTGTAATGACCCCCAGAGACTGAAGCAGTCAAAGTGGTTCTGTGATAGTTGAAGGTATGATGGGGCAGCAGATCAGATGTTAAAACGGTAGGAGGTTTTATGTAAATACAGAGAAGTATGTACTGAGGTATGGAAATACTGTATATTCTGGGAGAGAGAACAGTATGCTGGAACAGTAAATGGAGGCAGACAAAGTGATGCAGCCATGAGGGATAAAAAAGGATTGTCATAAATAAATTATGAAACCATGAAAGAGGATTTTGGAATTCGAAAGTGGTGTTCAAACAGGTATATACAGCACTCAGTGATCTGTAAATGTGTCTGTATGGTGCTTTTATGAGCATAAATGGCAGTGGATGGTACAGTTGGTACCATCGCTCATACAGTATATTTTCTCAAAAATGAAAAGTCCGGGCTATGACCGATAATGACTGCCTTTAATCAGATGCCTTCCTGCCCTCCTGAAACTCCTGCTATGTAATGGGACATGGTGAGGGATTAGCAAAATGTATGTGTAGAACGTAAATAAAGCTTGGGTACCTGATCGGTTTTTCGTCTAACGAAATCAAAAACAGATTCATTTTCTTAAAGATCATCACCAAGGACACCATGCCTATTTCTCCTTGTAAATCAATGTTTAAAGACTGGTAGATTATCTATTGTGCATATATTAGATCACAGGGTAATGCGAGAAGAGAAATTGCAGCTAAATGTTAGCTCTGTAGTGTGCTTTCGTATTCTGAAAAAATACTACTGAGTGACACCTTGTAATCAATAGCAGAAAAAAACATACAGTACAGGAGTCACCGTCAGCATGGCCTCTCTACTCTCTCCAGGAATCAGACATAGTTTGCTCGAAAAAGAATCACCATAGTCGAATGATATTTCTACAAGAAGCTTGACTTAATGGGATTTCTTGACCTGAATCCTTTGGGGAAGATTTAAGAAAAGTGGCGCTGCATCTAGTGGAGCACCACTTTCCTTGTGCCCCTTAGCACCCTCCTACCGCCACCATGTCTGCGCCGTATTTAAAATACAGCACATCATGGCGCAGGGTGGGGGCAATAGTGTCATATTTTACGCTACTGATGTACTCTGCAGGAGTAGTGCCAACATGTTTGCGCTACTCCTGCAGACTACACAGGGGCCCATTACAAATAATGGAACCCCCCCTTTTAACACCTGCTCTGAGCAGTTGTTAATAGTGCTGAAAAAATGGCACAAAGAAATCTCTTAGATTTTCTTGCACCATTTTTTCAGCCCCCCTAATGGGGAACGCCCCCGTTGCATACATTATGCTTGGCACAGGCATAATGTGGCGCAAGGGTTTACAAAGTGGCGCAATGCATGCATTGTGCCACTTTGTAAATATGGCATGGGGAAAATGACACTTTAGTGCCACCTTAGTGTAAAAAAATTACATCGTTAAGGTGGTTCTAGGGGCTCTTAAATCTGCCCCCTTGTTTTGTAGGTGTCATAATACAATTGACTAGGAGGAGTGGATACATTTACCTTGAGCTGGTAATTCTGCCTCATAGTTTTTTTTTGCTTCATCCTGTTGGTCATTTAACAGCCAGGCTTCCAGATAGCTGGGATAGTTGGCTAGTGTAAATAACTCCGCTGTCTCCTGGGAACCAAATGGGAGAAGAAGGAAAAGGCTGAGACAGAAGAGGAAAGGTGGGATAAAAAAATCGGCAGCGGCTTCAAAATGAGGATGTGTTGTGCTTATCACCTTCTAGTGCAGTCGGCAGGGTAAATAAAATCTTCACAATTGGTATTTGGGCTTCTGTAATGAAGGCTTCAGTTCTAAATCGACCTGTTTGTATAAGAATATTAAACGGAACCACAATCTATTGTCAGATAAATCTCACTGTGACACTATCACAAAATTGGTGAGATGGTTGTGGCGAACTTTCAGAAAACACATCAACAGGGATTATGTAGGGACATGTTAAACAAGCATTTGCAATGCAATAGGTCTCACAT
The DNA here is from genome assembly GCF_031143425.1 of Pleurodeles waltl. Classification (NCBI taxonomy): domain Eukaryota; kingdom Metazoa; phylum Chordata; class Amphibia; order Caudata; family Salamandridae; genus Pleurodeles; species Pleurodeles waltl. The sequence goes on along the minus strand of NC_090440.1, from coordinate 968,800,247 downwards.
TTGTGAGAGTTAGAGTTATTGGTGTTGTGTAAATGACAATGGCCCTCATTATGACATTGGCGGTAAATCCCACTTACCGCCGCGGTGACGGCCAGCAACATACCGTCACAGTGGCGAATATCCATTCCACCTATTATGACACACACACACACCAGTCCGACAGAATACAGCCACATGCAAAAATCCGCCAGCCCAAAGGTCAGTGATAAAGTGGAGGTCCCAACACCCATACTATTATGCCAACAAAGCAACGCACATCATATTATGAACCACAAATCACCACGGCGGACATTCAATGCTCAGAATGGACGCCCAAATACAAAACAGCACTACACTGGCCAATACTAAAAACACACACCTGACACATCATACACGCACCGCACCCACACACCCACATCACTATAAAACACACACACACATTACCCACAACCCTTTACAAATAAAAAATTATTGCCACCAGACTGACACCAAGACCACTGTGACAACTAAGCACACACACCACTTACACCCATACATCCCTCACGCACCCCACAACAAACACCCCACCACATAACTCAACACACTCTCACTAACACACACCACACAACACCTATGTCCCACAAAGGCATCCCTTTTTCACTGATGAGGAGTCAAGGGTCATGGTGGAGGAAATAGTCAGGGTAGAGCCACAGCTGTTTGGAGCACAGGTACAGCAAATATCCATTGCAAGGTAGATGGAGCTATGGCGGAGAATCGTGGACAGGCTGAATGCCGTGGGATAGCACCCAAGAACAAGGGACGACATCGGGAAGACGGGGGAAGGTACGTTCCATAGCAGCAAGGCCCCAGCTCACCATACAGAGGACTGGCAGTGGACCGCCACCTCCTCCTCCACATCTCACAGCATGGGAGGAGCAAGTCTTGGCAATACTGCATCCTGAGGGACTCGCTGGAGTAGCTGGAGGACTGGACACTGCTGAGTCAAGATTTACTAATTATCACCCCCATACCTGCATGCCATCTCGCCCCCTCATCCTCACTCCCATTACTCCACTACATCCCACATACTGCACCTACACATATGACTAACCCCAATGCCAAATCCTGCATGCTATACCAATGCATGGACAGCCCTCCCAGCCCTGCATGAACATCCATAACCAAAGCATGCAGAGCATGGGGAAGCTAACAATCATATAATACATCATCATACACAAGCAAAAGGTAGCAGGGCAAGGCAACACCAACGATAGAGGGGAAGATAGGGATGTACAAAATGTCACAGACATGAGGCATGATACATCACTTACATCCCCACAATTGCCCAGCCAATGTCAGCAGAGAGGAGGTGCCACAACTATCCAGTCCCCCAACAGAAGATGCCCCCAGTGATGACAGTAATGCTGGACTTCTAGATCTGGATCAAAAACATGGCCCATCAGGGATCACTGGACAGCCCGTCACCCCAGCTCACTCACAGTCCACCACATAGCCTCCCCTTCAGGATCCAACACCACAGCACCCACCCAGCGTACCCACACCTCTATCCCCAGGACACGTCAATCAGCAGATTGCCCACCTGTACAGGGACCACAGTCCACACGTCATACCCAAGACAATCAGGGACCTGGGGCCAGTGGCAGTGGGCACACCATTCAGGGGACAGGGGCACAGGCCCAGACTGCTGTGCGCCAGGGAGAGTTCAGGACCAGGGAACCGACTCTCCAGGAGTCACTCTTCGAGATCCTGGGAGCCTACCAACATTCCCAAGACACAATGGGCTAGATCCTTTACAACGTGCAGGAGAACAGGCGGCTGCAGGAGGGACAGTATCAGGGGACCAGGGAGGACTTGCAGGCCATTAACACCACCCTGATCTCCATAGCAGAGGTGCTGGCAGACATGGCCAACATCATGAGGGAGGCAACAGCACACCAGCGGGCCCCTGCCACTAGCCAGTCCATTGACCAGCCCTCCAATTCCGCTGCAGCTAGTGGGCAGGAGGCCCTGCCACAGGTCCCACATGCCTCCAGAACCCCTCCCTCTGCAGAAGGTGAACCACCCCGCAAAAGACAGAAGCCTTAAACACTTGCCAAGACCACCGCCAGGAAATGAGACTCTCCTGACTGTCCCCCTTGTGTCCCACTCTGTCACCTTGTCCACTTCTCAACTGCCTTTGCTCCCCTTCCTATGGCCACTTGGACACTGGACCTCCTGTGCTACAAAGAGACTGGAACAATACCATGGACTTTCCTCCATCATCACCCCATTCCATTGCACTTCCCCTCAATTTCTTAGCGCTACAATGAACACCCTTGAACACAACTTGACTACTAGTGTTTTATGTTTTGAAAATGTGCGTTTATGGAAACAGTCACATCTAGTGCAAATGATCTGAACACTATGAGAGCATATTAATAAGGACATTTAGCTGTCTGTAGTCAGCACATCAGTACACAGTTGTTATATCACCAACATCTGTAAAATGACAAGCCATAGGTGACAGTAAGTTGAGATGCAAAGGACGTTAATGTCATCATGCTACAGCCACGCAGAAAACACCAACAGTCAGAGGAATGGTCAGTTGCTCTGTCTCACCTGTGTGTCATTGGAAGTATTGACGGATAACTGATGTTAGGTTGTCCTCATCCTCAGTCTCTTCATCCTCACTGTCCTCAATGTCTACTGCTGCCGCAGGGGCATCTCCAGTCTCCTCCTCCTGCAGAAAGGGTACATGCCGTCTGAGGGCCAGGATGTGCAACAGCAGCATGCCTCTACCATCTGGCAGACCTTCTCAGGTGAGTAGCACAGGGATCCACCTGTCAGATGGGGGCACCTGAACCTGGCCTTCAGGAGCCCGAAGGTCCTCTCGATGATCTGTTGTTCGCCCATGTGCCTCATCGGTGGGGTAGGGGGGAATGTCTTGCAGTGGTGTACATGGTGTGCGCCAGGTGATATGTGTGCCAATGTTGATGGAAAACGGATTGGTGGGCCATATTGGTTACAGGCTGGACTGTTTGTTTAATGGTTTTCTCCTGTCTGTATTGCCTCTGCAGGTCAGTGCCCATCAAAAGAAAGGATTATGGCATGCCATCGCCAAGGAGGTGTGGATCCTGGGGGTCTATGAAAGGCGGAGCACTCACTGTCGGAAACGGTGGGAGGACATGAGACGCTGGGCATGGAAGATTGCTGAGGCTCAGCTGGAGATGGCGTCCCAACGAGGAAGGGGTGCCTGTCGGAACCTGACCCCACTGATGGCCCCATACTGGCGTTGGCCTACCCAGAGCTGGTTGGGCACTCAAGGGAGTCACAGCAGCCACAAGGGGGTGAGTACAGTGGGTATTATTCTAAAATTTGACAGGGGGAGTGGGATCCGGGTGGTGGATGTGAGTTAGTGGGTGGCCCTATGGCCAGGCCAGACATTGCACCGTGAGCCAACTCTAGGGTAATGGGTGTATGGCAAATGCAGGTAACCTAGCTTGTTAGCATTTCATTTCAGGCAGGGCTTTGTGGGTACCAGGAGGGGTGCAGTTGGCAGTGTGTGGCCCTCATCTTGCCTTAGCATCCAGCCAAATCACCGGCAGTGCAATGCATAGTGCTTAAGCCTGATCCCTCTGTTTGACGGTGCTGTGTATGCCAACTGTGGTGTTGGTGCAGTAACTGACCCAGTGTTTCCTTTTTCTCTCTCTCCCGCTTTTTTGTTCTGTCATCCTGTCCATGTGTGCATTAGCATCATCTGGCAGAGGAACGGGGGCACCGGCGACAAAGGGAGCTGCATCCCACAGGACCCTGGAGGATAGAGTCCTCCGCTGCAGAGGAAACCAGTAGGATGGAGGGTCAGGGGAGCACCACGGCAGAGAGCCAGAGGTGAAAACACAGACTCAGATACCTCCTCTGATAGGAGCTCCATGGTAGTGGCAGACACCTCTGTGACAACCCCAGCTGCAGGTACAGCTGCCACCCCCATACCAGCAGCGCCCTTCAAGGAGCCCATCAGCGAGTTGCCCCTGCCCGCTCACCCAGGAGGGTGGGCATCTCTTTCACCCCTGGCATCTCAGGCCCTGACCCAATGAGCACTGCTGCCCTGAGTGAGGAGGCTAGTGACCTCCTGTGATCCACCTCTGTAGGGCAATCAACCATTGTGAATGCCATCCAGGGGCTGGCATCCCAGATGCAGCAATGCAATGCATTCATAGAGGGCATCCACTGTGGATTGGCAGAGATCGATTCAAGCCCTGGCCTCCTCTCTGATGGTAGCCTGCTTCTACCGTCCCCCTCCAACTACCACTTCCCAGTCCCAGTCTCCTCAACCCCAACCCATGCACAGATACTGACAAGCATGAACACAAGACAACACCCAAGAGTGGCACAGGCAAACACAGGCACCACACTTCATCCCACAAGCACTCACGCAAACACCAGACAGTTGTAAACACAACCACATCCGCTGTCTCCACTGTCTTCCCCTCCTCCTCCACCTCCATCCCAGTCACATCCACACTCACACCTGCATGCACTGCACCAACATCCACCACCAGCATCACCACACCATGCAGCACACACACCTCACTAGCAGACACCTCCACAGCATCCATGCACGCGTCCCCTGTGTCCTATCCCACCCTGTCTGTCCCACCCCCTAAAGGACACAAACACAAGCATTCACATAACCAGCAGCCATCCACCTCACATCAGCATACTGCCCATGCACCTGCACCCAAATCCAGCAGACATACACCTCCTAGAACCACTCCCTCAACCTCCACTCCCATTCCTCCTCCTTCCTCCAGCGCCACCGTCCCTAAGAAGCTTTTCCTTACCCAACGTGATGCCCTCCCTCCTCTCCCCCCTGTCTTGCCTGTAAGAGCAGGGTCCCAACAGCCCAGCGAAGCACCTCAGCCAAACAGTCCACGCAGACAGTGGTGGCACCACCTAGTCGTGGTGGAAAGTCAGTGAAGGATCCCACTCCACCAGCCAAGAAGGAGAAGGATCCCACACCTCCAGCTAAGAAGGGGAAGGATCCCACACCTCCTGCCATGAAGGGGAAAGAGCCTGCACCTCCTGTTTTGAAGGGAAGGAAGCCCTCGACTCCCGCCCGGAAGGCTAAGGAACACGTACAACCTGCCATGAAGGGGAAGAACCCATCCACCCCTGCCAGGAAGTGTAAGGATTTCACGCCCCATATCATGGAGAGGAAGAAGCCCTCTACTCCAGCGGAGGCTGTCAGGGTGACACCTCCACCACCACCAGTGGTCACTGGGCCCCCACTGCCAGCTGAGGAAGTACAGCCATCACCACCTGCAGAGGCTTCCCAGGAGGCACCTCCATCTGCCACCAACGTGCAGCCATCACCACCTGCAGAGGCTGCCCAGGAGGCACCTCAACCTGCCACCAACGTGCAGCCATCACCAACTGCAGAGGCTGCCCAGAGGGCACCTCCATCTGCCATCAACATGCAGCCATCACCACCAGAGGAAGCCATGTAGGCCACCCTCCAGGGGCTGCTGAATGAGGGCCCCCTTCCAGAACCAGTCAAAAATTCACCCACCTGAGAGACTGTGGCCTTGCCCTCCCCAGGACATAGAAATGGGTATGGAGCCCCCTCCAGAACCAGTGGGAAAGTCACCCACCTGAGAGACTGTGGCCTGGCACTCCCCAGGACAGAGAAATGGGCATGGAGCCCGCTCCAGAACCAGTGGGAAAGTCACCCACCTGAAAGACTGTGGCCTTGCACCCCTCAGGACAGAGAAATGGGCATGGAGCCGCCGTCAGAACCAGTGGGAAAGTCACCCACCTGAGTGACTGTGGCCTTGCACTCCCCAGGACAGAGAAATGGGCATGGAGCCCCCTCCAGAACCAGTGGGAAAGTCACCCACCTGAGAGACTGTGGCCTTGCACTCCCCAGCACTGAAAAATGGGCATGGAGTCCCCTCCAGAACCAGTAGGCTTGTTCCCGACTTCGGCCTAGGTGCCCCCCACCTCCCCATCCCCCTGAGGTGCCTACCCACTTGCAAATTGATGCCCCTGCAGAGTTCTGTCTGGATGAAGTCAGACTCGAGGTGGGTCTTGGACTGTGCCCTGTGGCCATGTGGGCCCTTTGAACATTGGACTGGGCAGTGTCCCTTTGTGTACATTTGTACATATCTGTTTCACTGACAATTCGATGATTTATTAGCTGTTGATATCAATACATCCACCTTGGTGCATTTCTGTTGTCCTTGCATTATTTTGCTGTGTATCGGGTGCAAATTGTTTTTTGTGTGCAGCTGGTTGTGTGTATAGTGTGTGTGTGTGAACGGTGTGTGTCATGTGTGTGTGTGTCACTCTCGTTTTCCTCCCACCCTTCCTTGTTTGCTAGGCGGCTGTACTCACCATCATTATCGGTGTTGGTGTTCCAGGTGGAGCATAACATAGAAGATTATTGGAAAAACTTGCAGCTTCCATGGAGGGATTGTTCTTCCCTGTGTCTCCGATGGTGAGTCTTTTCTCTTCTGTGATGCGTTTCCGCCAGGCTTTTGATAGCGTTGGTACCGCCCCGGAAAATGTGGGAGATTGTAGTGTCTTAATATGGTGGGCAGTATTTTATCTTCTGCCTGGCTGTTGGCGGCTACCGCCGTGGTGAGTGTTGTTTCCGCCCTGGTGATTGGTGTGGTACATTGGCTGTCTATGGGAGTTATCACCACCATGATCATAATTTGACGGTAGTTACCACCAGCCTGTTGGCGGTATTACCATTACTTTATCACTCACCGCCAGGGTCATAATGAGTGCCAATGTCTTTTACCAATGTGTTTTGGTTTGGAGTGTAGTAGATGTATGCCAGGTGCCACAGCAACCCTCCCAGGCCTTTCACTGTAGGAGAGAGAACACAACAAGGCCCCCATCTTGGGAGTTTTTTTGCCTCATTCCTACAGACTGGCTGTGATACCCTAGAGATGCAACCCTTTCTAGTGTGTTTACCTAAACCTTTATAGCACCAAACAAGCCACAAAGAGGCACCTCTTGGCATTTAACACAGAGAATGTGGGGGTCAAAAGAGTTAGGAGCAAAGAAAAGGGGGCAACCATATATTTCTGTGTGATAAACGTTTAAAGGAATTATTCCTCGACATTGGCAATAACAGCCTCACCTTTAAAAACATAGAATGTATACAAAGAGAATTACAGAAGAGACAGCTTAACTGCAAATGAATTTTAGTGATTTTGTTAAGAATGGCACCTGCTTTGCAGTGCTAAGAACTGGCAGAACCTGTATTACCAAGCGCTATATTAAAAAAATAAGTTATTCCCAGACTGCCCCAACACACACCAGACAAAGAACCCTAGGGGAGAGGATGTGGCATAAGGGCCAGAGCTGCCGACCTTGGAGCTGGGGAACACGATTTCAGTCTTGGCGCTGGCTCAACATCCTCTGATTTTGGGCAAATTGCGTAATCTTCCCTTGCTACCAAAAATGAATGTATTATTGTGTAACGTAACCGGTGCTCATGTAAAGCGATGTAATGCCTTTGTATCAAGTTTGCCCTAACTGAACTCTATTTGAAGAATACCAACTTACATCCAAAAGCTATGTGTTTTAGGCTATCAAGCAAGAGGCCGTGAAGTGCTTGATCTGGAGTCATGACTCCTTTTCCACCATTTTGGAAACAACACCTTTCACTGTCTTCTTGCTTAGAAGTAACCTATGTGCTTGGTTTGTGACCCTTTGGAGGTTATCAAGAGCATGTGATATCACCTAGTGTTAAGCTCTACTCAAGTCAGTTGGTTAATGCACCTACTTCAGAGGTCTTCACAGAACGAGAATGTCACAGATTAAAATCCTGACTTAGCTTTTTCACCTCTTTGTTTCTGCAAGATTGATGTAAATGAATTATAGCGATTTTGTTAAGAATGGCACCTGCTTTGCAGAGCTATGAAATGGCAGAGCCTGTATTACCAAGTGCTATATAAAAAAACCTAATGATTGGCAGACTGCCCCAACACGCACCAGACAAAGAATCCAAGGGGAGAGGTTGTGGTACAAGGGCCAGAGCTGCCAATTATGGAGCTGGGGAACATGGTTTGAGTCTCAACACCGGTCCCATTCTGGACAAATCACTTAATCTCTCCTTCCTACCAAAAATGAATGTGCTCTTGTGTAATGTAACCAGTGCTCATGTAGAGAGCTGTAATACCTTTGTATCGAGTTTGTGCTATAAAAAACTGCCAAAAAAAAACATTCCAGACATAGCTTTTTCATCTCTGGAAGGTCGATGCCAATGAATTATAGTAATTTTGTTAAGAATGGCACCTGCTTTGTAGTGCTATTAAATGGTAGAACCTGCATTACGAACCGCTATATTAAATTAAAAAAATTAGTTATTCACAGACTGCCCCAACACATACCAGAAAAAGAACCCTAGGGGAGAGGATGTGATGTAAGGGCCAGCGCCTCTGACTTTGGAGCTGGGGAATACGATTTGAGTCTTGGCGCCTGCTCAACATCCTGTGATTCTGGGCAAATCACTTAATCTCCCCTTGAAACCAAAAATGAAAGTGTTCATGTGTGATGTAACCGGTACTCACGCTCATGTAAAGCGCTGTAATACCTTTGTATCGAGTTCACGCTATATAAAACTGCAAAAAATAAATAAAGATAGTGCTCCAATACCTTAGTGTCAAGGTTGCGGTACATACAACTGTAAAAAACAACAAAAAAAAAAAAGCCCCTGCAGACATTGCAAAGAAACAGCAAGATGAACGAAACCAAGGAAGACGAAGAAACAACACCGCCAAGAGCAAAGTGGTGAGGCAAAAGAAAAAGTAGTGTGCTGACAATAAGGTACCTTCCCGATCATGCAATAATTCATTTAACAGGGTCAGTCTCCAAGGTGGTAACAAAAGAGCCACAAGGCGGGACAAACGTAAAGCATTTAGCAGATATATCAAGAAATTTTTGAAAGGCAGGCCCAGGAACGAATGAAAGTGATGGGCGTAGATGGGCGTGGTTAAAGCCCACGGAATATATTACAACATGTTGAGAAAGCAGGGCTTGCGCAAATCTATGCTTAACCTAAAAATTGTAAGAGGATAAAAGCAGGCAAGTAGGAGTAAGGGGTGGATGGGGAACACATACAAAGTTATCAACAGAGGGTAATGGATTATTTTGTGGGGGAAGAAGTACACGAAGGGAGAGCAAGATGAAGTGTGGGGGTAGGAGCAGAAAATGGGAAAAAGGCATACAAGGAGGAGAACTGGAAAGCACATGCACTCTCATGGAAAATGTAGTTGCCTAAAAGTGAGCAATATAAAGATGCATGTCAGCCAACCAAATGTTGCTCCAGAGGAGGGACAAACATAAGATGAACAAGCTGAAATAGGGAAAGCCAATAATAAGAAGCAAACAAATGCCAGTGACGATAAAGTAAACCAATGGTAAGTAAATTCTTGGTAATCCCACAATATGTATTTTGACACTAGCCATCTTGCACTGTCAGGTAGGCTTGACCTCAACAGGCTGATAATAAAGTTCAAATTCAATATAACTTTAGATAAACGTAGGTAAATACTTCATTCCCTAATTTACACAGTGCATTGCGTGGTGAAACTAATTCATCTTTAAAGTTGTTTGGGAATAATCTAGTAAGTGATGATTAAGCTATCAAGTAAAGGGTCAACATATTCCTCTTATACTCTAGGGAGTTGCACAACTGGCTTTGCAAACTCACTGTTGAAGGTTGAAGGATGATCTCAAAAGTGTTGCCTAACTGCCCTGGACATATCACTCATTTACTTAGGGATCTAAAGTGGTATTCCGTGATTAGCTGTTCTCTTGTCACTCATATGCGTTTCACCCCTTGCTCTTTTCTCCACCCCTTTGCCACTCTCAGGGTAAGGAGGACTGGCATATGTAACCAGGCTCTCAGGGCAGAGAGCCAGAGGTGAAAACACAGACTCAGATACCTCCTCTGATAGGAGCTCCATGGTAGTGGCAGACACCTCTGTGACAACCCCAGCTGCAGGTACAGCTGCCACCCCCATACCAGCAGCGCCCTTCAAGGAGCCCATCAGCGAGTTGCCCCTGCCCGCTCACCCAGGAGGGTGGGCATCTCTTTCACCCCCGGCATCTCAGGCCCTGACCCAGTGAGCACTGCTGCCCTGAGTGAGGAGGCTAGTGACCTCCTGTGATCCACCTCTGTAGGGCAATCAACCATTGTGAATGCCATCCAGGGGCTGGCATCCCAGATGCAGCAATGCAATGCATTCATAGAGGGCATCCACTGTGGATTGGCAGAGATCGATTCAAGCCCTGGCCTCCTCTCTGATGGTAGCCTGCTTCTACCGTCCCCCTCCAACTACCACTTCCCAGTCCCAGTCTCCTCAACCCCAACCCATGCACAGATACTGACAAGCATGAACACAAGCCATCCACCCCTGCCAGGAAGTGTAAGGATTTCACGGCCCATATCATGGAGAGGAAGAAGCCCTCTACTCCAGCGGAGGCTGTCAGGGTGACACCTCCACCACCACCAGTGGTCACTGGGCCCCCACTGCCAGCTGAGGAAGTACAGCCATCACCGCCTGCAGAGGCTTCCCAGGAGGCACCTCCATCTGCCACCAACGTGCAGCCATCACCACCTGCAGAGGCAGCCCAGGAGGCACCTCAACCTGCCACCAACGTGCAGCCATCACCAACTGCAGAGGCTGCCCAGAGGGCACCTCCATCTGCCATCAACATGCAGCCATCACCACCAGAGGAAGCCATGTAGGCCACCCTCCAGGGGCTGCTGAATGAGGGCCCCCTTCCAGAACCAGTCAAAAATTCACCCACCTGAGAGACTGTGGCCTTGCACTCCCCAGGACAGAGAAATGGGCATGGAGCCCCCTCCAGAACCAGTGGGAAAGTCACCCACCTGAGAGACTGTGGCCTTGCACTCCCCAGCACTGACAAATGGGCATGGAGTCCCCTCCAGAACCAGTAGGCTTGTTCCCGACTTCGGCCTAGGTGCCCCCCACCCCCCCATCCCCCTGAGGTGCCTACCCACTTGCAAATTGATGCCCCTGCAGAGTTCTGTCTGGATGAAGTCAGACTCGAGGTGGGTCTTGGACTGTGCCCTGTGGCCATGTGGGCCCTTTGAACATTGGACTGGGCAGTGTCCCTTTGTGTACATTTGTACATATCTGTTTCACGGACAATTCGATGATTTATTAGCTGTTGATATCAATACATCCACCTTGGTGCATTTCTGTTGTCCTTGCATTATTTTGCTGTGTATCGGGTGCAAATTGTTTTTTGTGTGCAGCTGGTTGTGTGTATAGTGTGTGTGTGTGAACGGTGTGTGTCATGTGTGTGTGTGTCACTCTCGTTTTCCTCCCACCCTTCCTTGTTTGCTAGGCGGCTGTACTCACCATCATTATCGGTGTTGGTGTTCCAGGTGGAGCATAACATAGAAGATTATTGGAAAAACTTGCAGCTTCTATGGAGGGATTGTTCTTCCATGTGTCTCCGATGGTGAGTCTTTTCTCTTCTGTGATGCGTTTCCGCCAGGCTTTTGATGGCGTTGGTACCGCCCCGGAAAATGTGGGAGATTGTAGTGTCTTAATATGGTGGGCAGTATTTTATCTTCTGCCTGGCTGTTGGCGGCTACCGCCGTGGTGAGTGTTGTTTCCGCCCTGGTGATTGGTGTGGTACATTGGCTGTCTATGGGAGTTATCACCACCATGATCATAATTTGACGGTAGTTACCACCAGCCTGTTGGCGGTATTACCATTACTTTATCACTCACCGCCAGGGTCATAATGAGTGCCAATGTCTTTTACCAATGTGTTTTGGTTTGGAGTGTAGTAGATGTATGCCAGGTGCCACAGCAACCCTCCCAGGCCTTTCACTGTAGGAGAGAGAACACAACAAGGCCGCCATCATGGGAGTTTTTTTGCCTCATTCCTACAGACTGGCTGTGATACCCTAGAGATGCAACCCTTTCTAGTGTGTTTACCTAAACCTTTATAGCACCAAACAAGCCACAAAGAGGCACCTCTTGGCATTTAACACAGAGAATGTGGGGGTCAAAAGAGTTAGGAGCAAAGAAAAGGGGGCAACCATATATTTCTGTGTGATAAACGTTTAAAGGAATTATTCCTCGACATTGGCAATAACAGCCTCACCTTTAAAAACATAGAATGTATACAAAGAGAATTACAGAAGAGACAGCTTAACTGCAAATGAATTTTAGTGATTTTGTTAAGAATGGCACCTGCTTTGCAGTGCTAAGAACTGGCAGAACCTGTATTACCAAGCGCTATATTAAAAAAATAAGTTATTCCCAGACTGCCCCAACACACACCAGACAAAGAACCCTAGGGGAGAGGATGTGGCATAAGGGCCAGAGCTGCCGACCTTGGAGCTGGGGAACACGATTTCAGTCTTGGCGCTGGCTCAACATCCTCTGATTTTGGGCAAATTGCATAATCTTCCCTTGCTACCAAAAATGAATGTATTCTTGTGTAACTTAACCGGTGCTCATGTAAAGCGATGTAATGCCTTTGTATCAAGTTTGCCCTAACTGAACTCTATTTGAAGAATACCAACTTACATCCAAAAGCTATGTGTTTTTTGCTATCAAGCAAGAGGCCGTGAAGTGCTTGATCTGGAGTCATGACTCCTTTTCCACCATTTTGGAAACAACACCTTTCACTGTCTTCTTGCTTAGAAGTAACCTATGTGCTTGGTTTGTGACCCTTTGAAGGTTATCAAGAGCATGTGATATCACCTAGTGTTAAGCTCTACTCAAGTCAGTTGGTTAATGCACCTACTTCAGAGGTCTTCACAGAACGAGAATGTCACAGATTAAAATCCTGACATAGCTTTTTCACCTCTTTGTCTCTGCAAGGTTGATGTAAATGAATTATAGCGATTTTGTTAAGAATGGCACCTGCTTTGCAGAGCTATGAAATGGCAGAGCCTGTATTACCAAGTGCTATATAAAAAAAACTAATGATTGGAAGACTGCCCCAACACGCACCAGACAAAGAATCCTAGGGGAGAGGTTGTGGTACAAGGGCCAGAGCTGCCAATTATGGAGCTGGGGAACATGGTTTGAGTCTCAACACCGGTCCCATTCTGGACAAATCACTTAATCTCTCCTTCCTACCAAAAATGAATGTGCTCTTGTGTAATGTAACCAGTGCTCATGTAGAGAGCTGTAATACCTTTGTATCGAGTTTGTGCTATAAAAAACTGCCAAAAAAAAACATTCCAGACATAGCTTTTTCATCTCTGGAAGGTCGATGCCAATGAATTATAGTAATTTTGTTAAGAATGGCACCTGCTTTGTAGTGCTATTAAATGGTAGAACCTGCATTACGAACCGCTATATTAAATTAAAAAAATTAGTTATTCCCAGACTGCCCCAACACATACCAGAAAAAGAACCCTAGGGGAGAGGATGTGATGTAAGGGCCAGCGCCTCTGAGTTTGGAGCTGGGGAATACGATTTGAGTCTTGGCGCCTGCTCAACATCCTGTGATTCTGGGCAAATCACTTAATCTCCCCTTGAAACCAAAAATGAAAGTGTTCATGTGTGATGTAACCGGTACTCACGCTCATGTAAAGCGCTGAAATACCTTTGTATCGAGTTCACGCTATATAAAACTACAAAAAATAAATAAAGATAGTGCTCCAATACCTTAGTGTCAAGGTTGCGGTACATACAACTGTAAAAAAAAAAAAAAAAAAAAAAAAGCCCCTGCAGACATTGCAAAGAAACAGCAAGATGAACGAAACCAAGGAAGACGAAGAAACAACACCGCCAAGAGCAAAGTGGCGAGGCAAAAGAAAAAGTAGTGTGCTGACAATAAGGTACCTTCCCGATCATGCAATAATTCATTTAACAGGGTCAGTCTCCAAGGTGGTAACAAAAGAGCCACAAGGCGGGACAAACGTAAAGCATTTAGCAGATATATCAAGAAATTTTTGAAAGGCAGGCCCAGGAACGAATGAAAGTGATGGGCGTAGATGGGCGTGGTTAAAGCCCACAGAATATATTACAACATGTTGAGAAAGCAGGGCTTGCGCAAATCTATGCTTAACCTAAAAATTGTAAGAGGATAAAAGCAGGCAAGTAGGAGTAAGGGGTGGATGGGGAACACATACAAAGTTATCAACATAGGGTAATGGATTATTTTGTGGGGGAAGAAGTACACGAAGGGAGAGCAAGATGAAGTGTGGGGGTAGGAGCAGAAAATGGGAAAAAGGCATACAAGGAGGAGAACTGGAAAGCACATGCACTCTCATGGAAAATGTAGTTGCCTAAAAGTGAGCAATATAAAGATGCATGTCAGCCAACCAAATGTTGCTCCAGAGGAGGGACAAACATAAGATGAACAAGCTGAAATAGGGAAAGCCAATAATAAGAAGCAAACAAATGCCAGTGACGATAAAGTAAACCAATGGTAAGTAAATTCTTGGTAATCCCACAATATGTATTTTGACAATAGCCATCTTGCACTGTCAGGTAGGCTTGACCTCAACAGGCTGATAATAAAGTTCAAATTCAATATAACTTTAGATAAACGTAGGTAAATACTTCATTCCCTAATTTACACAGTGCATTGCGTGGTGAAACTAATTCATCTTTAAAGTTGTTTGGGAATAATCTAGTAAGTGATGATTAAGCTATCAAGTAAAGGGTCAACATATTCCTCTTATACTCTAGGGAGTTGCACAACTGGCTTTGCAAACTCACTGTTGAAGGTTGAAGGATGATCTCAAAAGTGTTGCCTAACTGCCCTGGACATATCACTCATTTACTTAGGGACCTAAAGTGGTATTCCGTGATTAGCTGTTCTCTTGTCACTCATATGCGTTTCACCCCTTGCTCTTTTCTCCACCCCTTTGCCACTCTCAGGGTAAGGAGGACTGGCATATGTAACCAGGCTCTCAGGGCAGAGAGCCAGAGGTGAAAACACAGACTCAGGTACCTCCTCTGATAGGAGCTCCATGGTAGTGGCAGACACCTCTGTGACAACACCAGCTGCAGGTACAGCTGCCACCCCCATACCAGCAGCGCCCTTCAAGGAGCCCATCAGCGAGTTGCCCCTGCCCGCTCACCCAGGAGGGTGGGCATCTCTTTCACCCCCGGCATCTCAGGCCCTGACCCAGTGAGCACTGCTGCCCTGAGTGAGGAGGCTAGTGACCTCCTGTGATCCACCTCTGTAGGGCAATCAACCATTGTGAATGCCATCCAGGGGCTGGCATCCCAGATGCAGCAATGCAATGCATTCATAGAGGGCATCCACTGTGGATTGGCAGAGATCGATTCAAGCCCTGGCCTCCTCTCTGATGGTAGCCTGCTTCTACCGTCCCCCTCCAACTACCACTTCCCAGTCCCAGTCTCCTCAACCCCAACCCATGCACAGATACTGACAAGCATGAACACAAGCCATCCACCCCTGCCAGGAAGTGTAAGGATTTCACGGCCCATATCATGGAGAGGAAGAAGCCCTCTACTCCAGCGGAGGCTGTCAGGGTGACACCTCCACCACCACCAGTGGTCACTGGGCCCCCACTGCCAGCTGAGGAAGTACAGCCATCACCACCTGCAGAGGCTTCCCAGGAGGCACCTCCATCTGCCACCAACGTGCAGCCATCACCACCTGCAGAGGCTGCCCAGGAGGCACCTCAACCTGCCACCAACGTGCAGCGCTCACCAACTGCAGAGGCTGCCCAGAGGGCACCTCCATCTGCCATCAACATGCAGCCATCACCACCAGAGGAAGCCATGTAGGCCACCCTCCAGGGGCTGCTGAATGAGGGCCCCCTTCCAGAACCAGTCAAAAATTCACCCACCTGAGAGACTGTGGCCTTGCCCTCCCAGGACATAGAAATGGGTATGGAGCCCCCTCCAGAACCAGCGGGAAAGTCACCCACCTGAGAGACTGTGGCCTGGCACTCCCCAGGACAGAGAAATGGGCATGGAGCCCGCTCCAGAACCAGTGGGAAAGTCACCCACCTGAAAGACTGTGGCCTTGCACCCCTCAGGACAGAGAAATGGGCATGGAGCCGCCGTCAGAACCAGTGGGAAAGTCACCCACCTGAGTGACTGTGGCCTTGCACTCCCCAGGACAGAGAAATGGGCATGGAGCCCCCTCCAGAACCAGTGGGAAAGTCACCCACCTGAGAGACTGTGGCCTTGCACTCCCCAGCACTGAAAAATGGGCATGGAGTCCCCTCCAGAACCAGTAGGCTTGTTCCCGACTTCGGCCTAGGTGCCGACCACCCACAATCCCCCTGAGATGCCTACCCACTTGCAAATTGATGCCCCTGCAGAGTTCTGTCTGGATGAAGTCAGACTCGAGGTGGGTCTTGGACTGTGCCCTGTGGCCATGTGGGCCCTTTGAACATTGGACTGGGCAGTGTCCCTTTGTGTACATTTGTACATATCTGTTTCACGGACAATTCGATGATTTATTAGCTGTTGATATCAATACATCCACCTTGGTGCATTTCTGTTGTCCTTGCATTATTTTGCTGTGTATCGGGTGCAAATTGTTTTTTGTGTGCAGCTGGTTGTGTGTATAGTGTGTGTGTGTGAACGGTGTGTGTCATGTGTGTGTGTGTCACTCTCGTTTTCCTCCCACCCTTCCTTGTTTGCTAGGCGGCTGTACTCACCATCATTATCGGTGTTGGTGTTCCAGGTGGAGCATAACATAGAAGATTATTGGAAAAACTTGCAGCTTCCATGGAGGGATTGTTCTTCCCTGTGTCTCCGATGGTGAGTCTTTTCTCTTCTGTGATGCGTTTCCGCCAGGCTTTTGATGGCGTTGGTACCGCCCAGGAAAATGTGGGAGATTGTAGTGTCTTAATATGGTGGGCAGTATTTTATCTTCTGCCTGGCTGTTGGCGGCTACCGCCGTGGTGAGTGTTGTTTCCGCCCTGGTGATTGGTGTGGTACATTGGCTGTCTATGGGAGTTATCACCACCATGATCATAATTTGACGGTAGTTACCACCAGCCTGTTGGCGGTATTACCATTACTTTATCACTCACCGCCAGGGTCATAATGAGTGCCAATGTCTTTTACCAATGTGTTTTGGTTTGGAGTGTAGTAGATGTATGCCAGGTGCCACAGCAACCCTCCCAGGCCTTTCACTGCAGGAGAGAGAACACAACAAGGCCGCCATCTTGGGAGTTTTTTTGCCTCATTCCTACAGACTGGCTGTGATACCCTAGAGATGCAACCCTTTCTAGTGTGTTTACCTAAACCTTTATAGCACCAAACAAGCCACAAAGAGGCACCTCTTGGCATTTAACACAGAGAATGAGGGGGTCAAAAGAGTTAGGAGCAAAGAAAAGGGGGCAACCATATATTTCTGTGTGATAAACGTTTAAAGGAATTATTCCTCAACATTGGCAATAACAGCCTCACCTTTAAAAACATAGAATGTATACAAAGAGAATTACAGAAGAGACAGCTTAACTGCAAATGAATTTTAGTGATTTTGTTAAGAATGGCACCTGCTTTGCAGTGCTAAGAACTGGCAGAACCTGTATTACCAAGCGCTATATTAAAAAAATAAGTTATTCCCAGACTGCCCCAACACACACCAGACAAAGAACCCTAGGGGAGAGGATGTGGTATAAGGGCCAGAGCTGCCGACCTTGGAGCTGGGGAACACGATTTCAGTCTTGGCGCTGGCTCAACATCCTCTGATTTTGGGCAAATTGCGTAATCTTCCCTTGCTACCAAAAATGAATGTATTCTTGTGTAACGTAACCGGTGCTCATGTAAAGCGATGTAATGTCTTTGTATCAAGTTTGCCCTAACTGAACTCTATTTGAAGAATACCAACTTACATCCAAAAGCTATGTGTTTTTTGCTATCAAGCAAGAGGCCGTGAAGTGCTTGGTCTGGAGTCATGACTCCTTTTCCACCATTTTGGAAACAACACCTTTCACTGTCTTCTTGCTTAGAAGTAACCTATGTGCTTGGTTTGTGACCCTTTGGAGGTTATCAAGAGCATGTGATATCACCTAGTGTTAAGCTCTACTCAAGTCAGTTGGTTAATGCACCTACTTCAGAGGTCTTCACAGAACGAGAATGTCACAGATTAAAATCCTGACATAGCTTTTTCACCTCTTTGTCTCTGCAAGGTTGATGTAAATGAATTATAGCGATTTTGTTAAGAATGGCACCTGCTTTGCAGAGCTATGAAATGGCAGAGCCTGTATTACCAAGTGCTATATAAAAAAAACTAATGATTGGCAGACTGCCCCAACACGCACCAGACAAAGAATCCTAGGGGAGAGGTTGTGGTACAAGGGCCAGAGCTGCCAATTATGGAGCTGGGGAACATGGTTTGAGTCTCAACACCGGTCCCATTCTGGACAAATCACTTAATCTCTCCTTCCTACCAAAAATGAATGTGCTCTTGTGTAATGTAACCAGTGCTCATGTAGAGAGCTGTAATACCTTTGTATCGAGTTTGTGCTATAAAAAACTGCCAAAAAAAAACATTCCAGACATAGCTTTTTCATCTCTGGAAGGTCGATGCCAATGAATTATAGTAATTTTGTTAAGAATGGCACCTGCTTTGTAGTGCTATTAAATGGTAGAACCTGCATTACGAACCACTATATTAAATTAAAAAAATTAGTTATTCCCAGACTGCCCCAACACATACCAGAAAAAGAACCCTAGGGGAGAGGATGTGATGTAAGGGCCAGCGCCTCTGACTTTGGAGCTGGGGAATACGATTTGAGTCTTGGCGCCTGCTCAACATCCTGTGATTCTGGGCAAATCACTTAATCTCCCCTTGAAACCAAAAATGAAAGTGTTCACGTGTGATGTAACCGGTACTCACGCTCATGTAAATCGCTGTAATACCTTTGTATCGAGTTCACGCTATATAAAACTGCAAAAAATAAATAAAGATAGTGCTCCAATACCTTAGTGTCAAGGTTGCGGTACATACAACTGTAAAAAAAAAAAAAAAAAAAAAAGCCCCTGCAGACATTGCAAAGAAACAGCAAGATGAACGAAACCAAGGAAGACGAAGAAACAACACCGCCAAGAGCAAAGTGGCGAGGCAAAAGAAAAAGTAATGTGCTGACAATAAGGTACCTTCCCGATCATGCAATAATTCATTTAACAGGGTCAGTCTCCAAGGTGGTAACAAAAGAGATACAAGGCGGGACAAACGTAAAGCATTTAGCAGACATATCAAGAAATTTTTGAAAGGCAGGCCCAGGAACGAATGAAAGTGATGGGCGTAGATGGGCGTGGTTAAAGCCCACAGACTATATTACAACATGTTGAGAAAGCAGGGCTTGCGCAAATATATGCTTAACCTAAAAATTGTAAGAGGATAAAAGCAGGCAAGTAGGAGTAAGGGGTGGATGGGGAACACATACAAAGTTATCAACAGAGGGTAATGGATTATTTTGTGGGGAAAGAAGTACATGAAGGGAGAGCAAGATGAAGTGTGGGGGTAGGAGCAGAAAAAGGGAAAAAGGCATACAAGGAGGAGAACTGGAAAGCACATGCACTCTCATGGAAAATGTAGTTGCCTAAAAGTGAGCAATATAAAGATGCATGTCAGCCAACCAAATGTTGCTCCAGAGGAGGGACAAACATAAGATGAACAAGCTGAAATAGGGAAAGCCAATAATAAGAAGCAAACAAATGCCAGTGACGATAAAGTAAACCAATGGTAAGTAAATTCTTGGTAATCCCACAATATGTATTTTGACACGAGCCATCTTGCACTGTCAGGTAGGCTTGACCTTAACAGGCTGATAATAAAGTTCAAATTCAATATAACTTTAGATAAACGTAGGTAAATACTTCATTCCCTAATTTACACAGTGCATTGCGTGGTGAAACCAATTCATCTTTAAAGTTGTTTGGGAATAATCTAGTAAGTGATGATTAAGCTATCAAGTAAAGGGTCAACATATTCCTCTTATACTCTAGGGAGTTGCACAACTGGCTTTGCAAACTCACTGTTGAAGGTTGAAGGATGATCTCAAAAGTGTTGCCTAACTGCCCTGGACATATCACTCATTTACTTAGGGATCTAAAGTGGTATTCCGTGATTAGCTGTTCTCTTGTCACTCATATGCGTTTCACCCCTTGCTCTTTTCTCCACCCCTTTGCCACTCTCAGGGTAAGGAGGACTGGCATATGTAACCAGGCTCTCAGGGTTCTTTTTCTACAAATTCTCAGTACTTATTCACCGTCTGCTCCTCATTCTAGACAATATGATGTGAGTATAAGTCTTCATCATGAGACAGGCACCTTCACAGACAATGTCAATAAAATGTATTTATCTTGAATGTAACCAAAGACTTTAGTCCTTTCTTTGTGCGTACCTTGAGCTCCATGCATGTAGCCTCCCCCTTCCCATTCAATGTCCTGTTTTGTTCTGTCTCCATTTGGAGACAACTGTTTACTTTATCCTTCAGCCCTAATATAGTAAGCAGCATTGTAGGTCAATTGCTATAATTTGCACATGCTTACACAATTAGTTACAGCTGTGCTATAGTGGAATGTGTATTCCGAAGAGGCCATGTCTTTTGCTGTAGTAGGAAAAGGGCATACATCATACAAAAAACAAGAGCAGGCAGTGATGGAACATGTGCTGATGCTTCAATTCCTCACACTTATTTAGTAGCATGAATGTAGTGCACTTGGGAGGAAAGCATTGCCCTTAGATGGCTAAAAAGTTTGGCTTTTTAGATGGCTAAAAAGTTTGCCCCCACAGTTGTGTATGATTCAATGATAAAGAATTGAAACTTAAACAAACAAAAAAAAGCTTTTTTCATGTGCATGTGATTTTTGACTGTCTTACGGCTGTGGCTGGCCCTGTTTAAGCTTTAGTGGCCACCAGTATTAGCTGTGTGAAAACCTTTACTATGGAGGCAAGAAGGTGCACAAAGAATTGAAGGCATACTTAGGGCCTCATTACGAGTCTGGTGGTCTTAAGGTCCCCAGACTTGTGGTGGGAGTTGGACCACCTCAACCCTGGCGGTTCGAAACCCAAATTACGACCCCGGCAGTTGGACTGCCAGGAGACTGCTGCCACCACCAGGAACATGGTTCCTGATAGGGTGGCAGCGGTCTGAGTTGTGGTCAGCCACGGCAGTGGTGAGTTCAGCACCACCGTGCTGATCACAAGTCCTTTTTCTGCCAGCCTTTTCATGGGGGGACAATCCCATGAAAAGTCTGGAGGAAAGCCAGTGCTGGGAGCATGGGGGCTGCACTGCCCAAGACCATGTCCCGGGCAGTGCATGGGTCCCCCGACCAACACCCTCGGAGTGCACTGTCTGCCACAACAGACAGTGTGTACTCTGAGATTGCTGGGCTCCATGTGACGGCATTGGCCTCGGCTCCATTAGAAGCTAAGATTAATGCTGCCACACTGTTTCCACTGGGCTGACCAGCGGAAACCTCTGCTTTTGGAGGTTTCCACCTGTCAGCCCAGTGGAAACCTTGTTCTCGGCCTGGGGGGAGACCGCCAGGTCCATGGCGGTCTCTTCTCCACGGGGCTGGCGGGCCGATGGGCAGCCTGCCAACCTTGTAATGAGGCCTTAAATCTCCTTCTCCTAGGGCCAGATGTAGGTAGCTAAAAAATTGCGAGTCGGAAATTGCGAGTCGCTGCGACTCGCAATTTCCGACTCGCAAAATGGTATCCAACAAGAAAATGCGACTTCATTTTGCGACTCACAAATGAAGTCGCACCGCAGATTGCGAGTCCGCTGTTTGCGAGGTCGCTTTTTGCGACCTCGCTAAAAACGAACACGCAAATTGCGAGTGGGTGTCGCAAATTGCGACTGTGCCGCAAATTGCATGCAGGTGCAGCAGAACACTCTGGAAAACACTTCCTGGCTCTTGATGATGACATCACAGCCAGGAAGTTTACTAATACACCTGGGAGAAGGGAGGACCACACCCATTTCCAACTGCTGAACAGCCAACAGGAGGAACAGCAGCAAAAATGGAGGAATCAGGCAGAGAGAGAAAGATAACATTTTGAGAAAAAGAACTGGAGGTGCTGACGGATGAATGCTGCCAGCACCATGATCAACTCTTTGGGAGAGCAGCCCTCAGTGTGCCAGAGCAGGAAAAAAGGAAGATTTGGAATGAAATCCAAAACAAAGTAAATTCAATGGGTGTGAGCCACAGGAGCATTGAGGAACTTGAAAAAAGGTGGTATGACCTGCGCTCCCGGACCAAGGAGAGGGTGGCAGAGCGCCTCCGGGAGATGAGGGGCACTGGAGGAGGACCATCTACCATACCACCACCCACACCCTTGGAGGAAAGAGTGGAAGAGACCCTGGTGCCAGAAGCAGTGTCCGGAAAAGGAGAGCTGGACACGTCAGCGCCAGGACCATCAATCAGTGAGTACCATGAAACATGCATGTACACCCATATCTGCCATACCCCCACCCACCTAGTACACAGCAGCATGCACAACCAAAATAGCTCCATTTCAGAGTAGCAACCACCTGAATGGTGCATTATGGGCAATGTAGTCAAGAAGGCAGCTGATAGGCAACAGTTTATTAGGAAGCATACAACAGATGGTAGATACTGACAGTGTGTTCTCTATGTCCCACAGGTCTCCCAGAAGACACCACCTCCAGCCACACCGTCCAGGGGCCAGAGGTCAGCCACCAGGCAGCACAGGACCCAGGAGCAGCCACCACAGGGACCTGCACCACCCAACCACAGTCCCCTCCAGATGCACCAGTGGCCATACTGGAGATTGAGGCAGCACCCGGTCCCAGCCACACTGCCAGCGTACAGGACACAGAGCCACCTCCGCGTCGCAGGCGACGTGTCAATGTCCCTACAGTGTCACAGGGTGAAGTAGGGGATGCCTTGATTTCTGCCGCCGAGGCTGCACTCATCCATGGTCAGCACCTGCAGACAAGGCAAATGAGACTGATTTCAGGGGCCATGAGGCAGATGGAAAGAAATCAAACAACAGGGCTGCAACATGTCCACACAGAGCTACAACACCTGAACAGCAATGTAGGTGACCTTGCGCTCTCAATCAGACAACAAGTGGCTGAACTTGTCACGGAGAGAGAGGGTGCAAGGCGCCGTGACCGGCAGCTAACCCACCGCCTAGACTGCATGGCTGCCTCCATCGTCCGGCTGGCAGTAAATACCACAGGGCTGTCACACCGCACAGTCAGCCTACAGGTGGACATGGGCCACTTTGCCAGCGATGTGGCTCGTGGGCTGCAACGCAGAAGCCACGCAGTCGACATGATGGAGGCACGACAGGTGGCTAGCGGCGCGGCAGACACTCCGCAAGACATTGAGGAGGGCTCTACTATAAGTAGTGCATCTGCCACAGACACCAGGGTGTTGCGTAGTTGAAGTGCACGGCAGGGCACTGCAGATGCTCCAGGAACCAGCCATGCTGGGCGTCCCAGGCGTAGGGTGTGAGCTACGCACTGACATACAATGGGGCAAATGAGGTTAATGTGTCCTCATAGCAGGTGGACTTTTACAGCCCCTGATCACTAGTTCCTGTAAATAGTTTATTGGTTCACATCATTAAATTTCTTGTTTGTTCCACTTCACACCTGGGCTCTTTGTGTGTGACATTCATGTGTGTGGTGATAGTTAGCACGTACCTTCCAAAGTATTGGTTTGCAATGTGGTCCCGACTCTGCCTTGATTTGCAATGGTTCTATCCCCATGATGGCGATGTGGTAGCTCTTGCTCATCATCCTCCGACTCTGGGTCTTCTGGGGTGAGATGTAGCCCACGTCTGGTGGCAATGTTGTGCAGTATAGTGCATGCGCCAACGATCTTGAATGCTGTTAATGGGGCATACTGGAGGGCACCTCCACTTCTGTGGAGGCATCTGAATCTTGCCTTCAACAGTTCAAAGGTCCTCTCTATAATATTTCGGGTCCTCCTATGTGCACTGTTGTATCGCCTCTCTGTCTCATTGCTGGGTGTTAAGTACGGGGTAAGTATCCATGGTCGTAGTGCATATGCACTGTCACCTGTTTGGCACAAAATGTACAATGTTAGCTGGGCATAGATGGGTTCCACATTGACCTGTTTGTATGTCTGCAAAGTGTATTCAGCTATACCTAGGAGGTATCCGTCTCCAAACTCCCCCGTTCTAGGCGTTGGTGTATCCCACTGTGCCTGAAAATGTAGGAGTCATGTGTACTCCCTGGAAATTTGGCAACCATGTCAGTTATAACATAATGGGCGTCACATACCACCTGGATGTTCAGTTAGTGGGTACATTTCCGGTTGCTAAACAGATATTCCAGATTTGCTGGAGGGCATATTTGTATATATGTCCCGTCTACACACCCTATTACATGCGGGAAGTTGGCAATCCTGTAGAATTCCAACTTGGTGCTGTTGATTTCTGCCTCATTCCTGGGTAGGTATATGTATCTGGACATGTGTGTGAGTATGGCATCTAGGAATGATCTGAAGAACCATGAGAGTGCACTTTGAGATACCCCACCTGCCACGGCAATGACCCCCTGATAGCTACCCGAGGCCAAGAGGTGCAGTGAGCATAGCACTTGCACATGTGTGGGGATGGCGCTGCCGTGCACAGTCTGGCGTTGAAGCTGCGGATTGAGTAGATCTATTAAATCTAGTATTTCTGCACTGCTAAGTCTGTATTTATCATATATCCCCTCCTCAGTTTGTTGGAAAAGTGTCTGTCTGGTTCTGTATATCTTCTCCTGTCTCTGGCTCCTCCTCCTCATCTGCTGTGCAGCATGGGCTCTCCTCCTCCTTGCTATCACATATATCTCCGCCATCTTGAGTGACCCAGGTGCCTTCTGGGTCCCCTTTTATACTTTGGTTATGGTTACCTCCTGCTCTGAGTTAATGGTAAATTGGAAGTGCAAAATGGGCTTTTTGCGACTAGTCACAATTTGGGAGTGGCTATTTCATATGGTTTGCGACTCGCAAATTGCGACTTCCTATTTGCGGGTCGCAAAATGGGGTCGCTATTTTTGCGAGTCGGTAATGGCTCGCGTCGCAATTTGCGATTCGGTAATGGGATTTTTGCATCCCATTTCTGATTTTCGGGGTCGCAAATTGCGATTCGGGCCATTTGCGACTCGCAAAAGTTTGCTACATCTGGCCCCTACTTCCTCTCCTGATCATTCACAATGAATGCTAGCTCTTACTTATAAAGAATTACAAGAGATTGTCACAGTTGTCTTGATTTTTTTCTAGCAGATTTACTTTAGAAAGATTTGACTGTGAATTACCTCAAGGAGTCGAGATAATGTTTTTGCCAGCAAGCATGTCCTCAAAAATGGCCACAGAGGATTGCTTGCTGTAAGATATCGTGGATACGAGACTAAAGGGTACTTTAAAAGGGCTTTTATTGCCTCTAGTTTTGCCTTCCATACAGCTACATACCCTGTTTATGCATCACAATCCTCATTTTGGGGCATTGCTCAAGTGGTACAAGGAGGGCAAATATTGCACAGCTTTCCTAGGGACTATGGAACTAATAGTACACTTTTTGTCAAGTTCCACATTTAATGCCCTTGTGAAGCTGCCACATCATGTGTCACTTCGGGTAGAAAACAGCTGTGTTAGTGCCTTGTGAAGCTGGACGCAGCACAGAAATAGCTGCTATTTTATCAACTTTATTATGGGGTCCAAATTATTTAATCCACAACTGGACAACTTACTAATGAAATCTGCTGAAGATAAGAAGGTGTTGCAGCCTTTCAGAGTCCCTCCTTCTGAGGCAGCTGTTTCCTATTTTACCATCACAAACAACAGAGCAACTCTCATGTCTTCAAGAGTCTTTTAGCAGGCAGTCCTTTTGTGATTGATGCTGAGCCTTTGTCGAAAAAACCCAACTGCTCTCCTCTAATATTGCTCCATAGCCTCCTTAACCATGACTATGTCAAAAGGCCAAAGAGGCAATGGAAATGAGGCTGCAGGTGTTTGCACATTGCTGGAAGGCACACATTCATGATCAGTGCGCCACCTAGGTGGTATACTGACTATCAGGTCAAATTTTAGTATGTCCATCCATAGCCCTTGTTCTGCCAGACACCCTATAGATTATGTTATTTTGTCCTACCTTTATTCCTGTATATATCTTCATTTACCTGTTATATGGTGTGTTTTCTTTTGTAACACATCCCATGTTCTAGCCCTGCTCTCTGTGAGTTTCAACCAGCACACCTAAAGGCAGTTCTTCGACACAGTATGTCATCACACCCTCCGCACACGGCTCCATAATGCCGGAATCCGCGATAAAGCACTCAACTGGATCTCATCATTTCTTTCAGGCAGAACCCAGAGAGTCCGCCTTCCACCGTTCCTATCAGAAGCCTCCAGAATCATCTGTGGTGTCCCCCAAGGATCGTCACTCAGCCCCACGCTCTTCAACGTGTACATGGCCCCACTCGCCAACATCGCACAAACACACCACATCAACATAATTTCCTACGCAGACGACACTCAGCTAATCCTCTCCCTCATGAAAGACCCTACAGCTGCAAAAAACAACCTCTACAACGGACTCCAAACCATCGCCAGCTGGATGGAAGCAAGCCGCCTCAAATTAAACACAGACAAGATAGAGATCCTCATCTTTGGAGCCAACCCCTCAGCATGGAATGACTCCTGGTGGCCCACCTCCCTAGGATCTGCACCACCTCCCACCACCCATGCACCTAACCTGTGACTCATCTTGGATTCCACACTCACCATGACTCAGCAGGTCAACGCCATCTCCTCTTCCTGCTACAACCTCTCCGCATGCTCTGCAAAATCTCCAAGTGGATTCCCGTCAAAACCAGGAAAACTGTCACCCACGCCCTGGTCAGCAGCCGACTGGACTACGGAAACGCACTATATGCAAGAACAACAACCAAACTCCAAACAAAGCTGCAGAGAATCCAGAACGCATCCGCCCGACTCATTCTGGACGTCCCACGCCGCTGCCACAGCACCCCCCACCTCAGAGACTTGCACTGGCTACCAATACCAAAGAGGATCACCTTCAAACTCCTCATCCTCGCACACAAGGCCCTCCACAACACAGACCCAGCCTACCTCAATGAAAGACTCACCTTCCACACCCCCACCCACAACCTGCGCTCCGCCAGCCTCTCCCTCGCCTCCGTTCCCCGCATCCGTCGCACCACCGCCGGAGGAAGATCCTTCTCCCACCTGGCCGCCAAGACCTGGAACTCCCTACCGTTCCACCTTTGCCAGACCCAAGACCTATTAACTTTCAGGAAACACCTAAAGACATGGCTTGGCGACCAGTAGCTCTCCCCACAGAGCCTTGAGACTCTAACGGGTGATTAGTGCGCTTTATAAATCTCATGATTGATTGATTGATTGATTTGAGTTGGAAGTTACCAGAGGAGGACCTGCTGGATGTGGGCTGATTTATCTTAGGAGTAAAGGCACTTTCTAATCTACTTGTGGCTCTACATATACATCATATCATTTGGTGACAAGGAGTACTGGTAACCACCAGGAGCTGACCATCATATTTACTTGTTTCTGGCTGTCTGTTGTCTTTGCTCGTGCTTCATCACTGGAGTTCCCTGGAGAGGGCTTGACCGGCTTGCCTGCTGGCAATGAGCTATGGAGGTGTCTGTGAACTCCATAGTTGGAGTGGGTGCTTGTTTGTTTGGGAGCAACCTGACTGGCAGTGAATGTCATGTGACCCAAGATGAGTCATGCACAGATGGCATGAACCTTCAAATACCTCCTATGCTGTGCGACCCAGCAAATAGGTCATGTGAGCTGTTTCAATGATAAATGCCAAAGCGCTGACTTTCAAGCATGCTCATATGTGGAATCATGTTCTGATTGGTTTGCAAACACCATGTGATAGGTAATATGACAAAGTGACATCATTGTGTACAATATGGTGACCATCTTGATTTTGTAGGATTACCATAAAAGTCTAGAAGACCCTACAATAAGGATCATGTTTCTTCACAAGGAGTAAGAACACTTAATAAAACCAGTGGCTGAAAGGAAACAGGCACTGGTGTTAGACCCGCATGTAGCAGCATTGTGGAACTTTTATGTAACAATACAGTTGTTCATTTTTTTTTACAGTAATTGCGGAACAGTATTGGGCTTCTGTCCTGTGACATCTGAACTCTGGTGCCTCACATGCAATAACATGAATCCTTCACAGTAATTAGTAGAAATTGTTTCCTTTTTGTCAAACCAGGGAAACCACCTATAGCTTGGAAAGTAGGGTTTCGTCCCTTTCAGATTTATTCAATGGCAATACACGCCTGTGCCGGGTGGTTCGTCCCTTTCAGATTTATTCAATGGCAATACACGCCTGTGCCGGGTGGTTCGTCCCTTTCAGATTTATTCAATGGCAATACACGCCTGTGCCGGGTGGTTCGTCCCTTTCAGATTTATTCAATGGCAATACACGCCTGTGCCGGGTGGTTCGTCCCTTTCAGATTTATTCAATGGCAATACACGCCTGTGCCGGGTGGTTCACGGCAGGGCAGGGCTCAGCGAGGACGTGAGGACACAGCGAGCCCGAGACTGGAGATTCGAGCCGCAATCCTTAATAGCGGCGACAGGAGACCGGATGGTGCCCCAAAAGGAGCAGCAGCAGTAGCTGTCAGGCTAGCAGGCAGGAAAGAGGCCGAGAAATGCTGGTAAGTGCCGGCAAGCGCGAGTAAGGCACAAGGGAGGGGAGGAGCAAGGAGCAAGGGGGAGTTGCTGCTGCTCTCCTGGTTGTGATTGCCCCCACCTTATGTTGTGCCTTTGGCCCCAGCTGTGGTTCCAGCAGTGCCATCCCTCCCTCCACTCCGCCAGTCTTGCTGCAATTTCACACAGGCGCCGTGATGAGGCATCGGGGCCGGAGAGAGACAGAGAGACGGAGAGGGCCCAGAGAGCACAGACATCACAGACATCGCAGTAATAAGCAAGTCAATTCCAGGGTTCCAGGCTTCCAGGTTCCGTCAGATTGTACAGTTCGGATCCCTGGGGTAAAAGAACGTAGAGCATAGAGCATAGTAACACAGAGACTCAGAGATTGAGTAGCAAACTGCATAGAAAACTGGTGGCAATTCCTTAAAGCACTTGGCTGTAGGCTGCCCTTTCAGCAGAAGCAGCCAGCAATAGTCCGACGTATAGTGTAGATTCAAGCATCTCTCATCTGAGAAAGAATTGGCTGACATATTCAGACATAGTCTGTCAACCCAGGGGCGGCAGCAGGATGACACTAACACGTGGAAGGGAAAAAGATGCAAAGAGGCAAAGTTAAGGCTCCCCAGGGGAGGGCTGGCACAAGCCAAAAAGTGAATCCACAGAAAGGAAAATACCTCCAAACCCGGCACAATCAAAGGACTCACCTTATAAATCTCCAAGCCAGGGCATAAAGGCAGGATAGAAAATCACGGATTTCTTGCTTACTAAGAGGGAGTCGAATTCCATCAACGACTCAAAAGGTTTAGCTTTTTCCAACAATACTGAGATAATAGACACAGTTGATGTGAAGACTGCGCAGGATGTGGAAAGGTCTTGTGCTGACCTGGGAACAACAAATACACCAAATCCTCTGCCTAATAAAACCGGCTTAACAATTCACAGATGTTACCAGAATGATACCATTTCCACTTTAAATCTGAACAACTGGAACAACTGAGGGGAGAGTTTGTGCTGCACCTCATATCCCAAACAACCCCCCCCAAGAAGAGAACAATACTGACTTCATTATAATAGAGGAACATCCGCTAATAGATCTCTCAGATATCTGTTCAGACATACCACTAGACAATCAGATAGTAAATAACAAAGCAAAATTGAGTTCTATCTGCAGCACAAGCTCACTAAGGAAAGATTACTCACTTTGCAAAATAATAACCTCATCGTCACCTGGCACGCATGCAACTTCAGTAGTCGTGGCAATGGAGCGACAAGAGGAATCCAACGCCCCGTTGGACCACAAAATGTGGACCAAATCAAATGCAGAACCATTAACATCAGGAGATTCATGGAAGGCTTTGCTAGCAACAATGGACGCAATGACAGCAGCTATTCAAATTCATGCAGATAAACAAGACACTCAGGTAGACTTACTTAATATCCTGGCTGTCCACATTGTGAGCATTGACAACAAGCTTTAAATACTGAATGATCTTATAAATAGGGCTCAAACCCACTCATACATCCAGCAAGTGACATGTCAGTGTGCCACTATAGGTGACAACTCACAAATAACCTTGGAAATTTTAAACAACATCTTGAAAGAGGTAAAAGTCCAGACCCTTAGAACTCAAGATCACTTTAGCAATAACGGTGAAAAGGCCCTCGGAAACCAAGTGAATAAGGAAAGCACACAAAATGTAGAGGATCCCCCACACGAAAGCAACACATTCACACAAAACTGTCCTTCTGGACAGGAAAGGAATCAGACCAACATAGAAGGAAGATCATGCCTCAGCACACAAGAAATAGGCCCGGCCACGGGCGAATCGAAGGAATCAGCTGTTAACAATTCAATAGTGGAGAAAACCTCCCTTACGAAAAGGGAAAAGAACCAACAAAGGAAACCCTCAATGTGCAAGCACCGAACACAACACCATCACACTAAACCAGTCTGTGGGAAACAAAAAGATTTCAGACCTAGTTCAATATCCTTGGTCAGATGAGTGTTTAAACAGTGCGGCACAAAATAGAACTCCAGGACATCAGACATCGCATGATAAGATGGCTCTAGAGGATAATAAACTACTTCTAATCCCTTGTTATGATTCAAAGGGGGCATTTGACTTTTTAAATAGAGGCACCATATTGAAGTTAATAAAAGCGATTGAGTCCCTGGCTCATATCTCAACAGAATTGATGACCGTTGAGTTTACACCACATCCCAAGACGAAGGGGCAACGCTGACATCTTGGCCATTACTGACCACATTTTGGCACATCAAGAAATGTTTAGTGCATGGGGCATCGTCCTTCAAAAATTAGAACCGCTTCGATACCCCAATCTTCTGATACCGGAACAAAAGAAGTTCGGCTCAATTTTAAAAGGGGTTGTGGGAGTAGAAACTTCCTCGAGAAGACAGGAACAACTAACAATAGTAAAGCACTAAAGCCTGCTTCATCAAGGCACATACCAACAGGTTTTCATTGGTATGCCCTAGACAATCAAACAGGTTGGAAGGCAACACCCAAACAACAACTGTCGCAATTGGTCCTGATGAAAATCCACATAACATCCATATATGTTCCTGGAATACTCATGGTCTAAAAAATCTGGTCACTTATGAGGCAGCTCTGAGTTTCCTACAGCAGTTTAAAATCATCATGTTGCAGGAAACATGACGTATGGAGCCGATACAAATGTTTGGATTTACTGGGACGGATGTCTCTGCAAAACAACCTCAAAGACATGGACAACCCAGAGGGGCCTCACAACATACTGCTCTATGAAAATCAACTGGGTGATAAAACAGATTGACTTGGGAATCGATTGGCTACTACCAATAAAGTTGGAACATCGGGTTTCATCAGGTAACAACAGAACTTTGTTACTGATCAATGTATATATTCACTCAAATATAACACAAAACAGTGAAAATATAGAAAACATTGATCAGCATTATAAAAACGCTGCAGAAGAAAAACAAGGACGCAATCCTCATTGTGTCCGGCAATTTTAATCTAGATTTGAGAAAGGGCAGCACAAAACACTTCAACGGAACATATGTGAATACAAAGTTTGAAAACCTGGGTTTGTGCTGCCTGACGCATCTCCCCAAGGATGCTTCTTCCGCACAAGTAACCTTCTCAAGTGGTACCAAAAAAATCTAATATCGACTTTACATTAATAAACGAAACCGCACTGTCATTGATCTTAGCATATAGGATCCAACAATGCACAGAGAGCAATCACTTCCCACAATTTATTAAGATCCGGAATGAATGGAATCGGCTCCTTTCCACAAACATCATAATTTCTGCCCCAGTGGCTTATGATATAAAAAAATGTAAATGGAAGAGGCCGGGCCTAGGCAAAGTAATGGAAGAAGTGCACCACAGTACAGGTGCAATTGAAGAGCTCAAAGAAAGACTAAGAAAGCAGGAACAAAAAGATCATCCACCAGGAGAACGGGTGACAGCTTGGAAGCACTTGTGCGATTCCTTAATGAATACATTTCCCATCCAAAAAACGTCTCCAAATTTCGGTCATAGAGGCAAACAACAAAGTTATGAGTTGCAAAGCAAAAAAGCCATGGTATAACAAAGCACTGCGTAATCAGAAAAATCAAGTCTCTAGAGAATCAAAAAAAGTCCTAAAGGAAATATACTAGGGCAGGAAATCTGATAACACAAGGCTATCTGAACTAAGAGCCAAATACAAGAAAAAGTGCTTGACGGCAAAACAGAGATATCATGAGGACCTGTGGTCCAAGCTTCTCATGTCTAACAAACAGAAAAATAACAAAAAGTTCTGGGAACTGATAAACGGATGAAATCAGGGAAAAAATCAACATATGAACGCAGCTATTGACGCAGCCACATGGGAAGCCCACGTACAAACAATGTTCTCACTCCCAGAGTACCACGTGAACGAGGAGGCCACTCAGGCAGCTAGTAACTTAGGTAAGACAAACTTTGGCTTTAGAGTGACAACGCAAACTGATTTATCTCTATCTGATAACGAACAAAAACATGTGCTAATGAACATAGATATCGAAAAGATGACTAGCCTTTTCAAGAAACTAAATCAGGAAGGGTCAGCAGGCCAAAACGGTATTCCGAATGCCCTTTTTAGAGGGGACCCCTCATACTGGGCTCACTATCTGGTGCTGCTTTTTAATGACCTCCAGGGCACTATGGGGCTACCAGAAGCATGGAACAGCAGTATTATTCACCCATTGTACAAAACAGGAAATCCGGCAACTCCGTCGAATTACAGGCTAATAGCCTTGATAGATGTGGAAGCAAAACTCTATGCAGCCTGTCTACTGCAACAACTAGCGGAATGTATTTATCATAGACATCTAATTCCACAATGCCAGACAGGCTTCAGAGCAAGCATGGGAGCCGCCACCAACCTGGCAGCCCTGGCCTTGCTGGGAAACAAAGCCAGACTTAAGAACAAAAGGTTATTTGCATGTTTTATTGACCTGAAGGCAGCTTTTGACTGTGTACCAAGAACCCGTCTATGGGAGAAACTGGAAAGCTGGGGCTTAACTTGCAGCTGTCCTAATGCAATGATCGATTTGTATACGGGTACTTGGGCGCAAGTAAAAATTGGAGAGGGCGGCCACCTCACCAACAGAATATCAACAACAAAGGGATTAAAACAAGGGTGTGTATTAGCTCCCACGCTGTTCAATTTATATCTTGCAGACCTAGCCGAGGCCCTCACACCCGTAAAACCATCCACCAGCACTGGCCAGGAAAGGAATAGCATGGTTACAGTATGCAGATGACATAGTTTTACTCAGCCAAACACCAGTCGGATTACAGCATATCATGGATGCACTTCACACATACATAACAATGCAAGGTCTAGAATTGAACTTGAGAAAAACAAAGGTTGTCCACCTGGTTGATAAGAAGTTTAAATCTGTTTCATGTTTCTTAAATAGAACACGGGTGGAGGTTGCCCCCACATATAAATACTTGGGATTTACTTTGGATCGCCTCCTGAATTTCAAACCACAGCTTGCTCTCTCTCAAGCCAAAGCCTACTTATTGGCCTATGGCTTCAAAGTATTAAAACAAAAACTGAGCTGCCAGTCATACACTCACCTGCTTTCTGTCATGGCAGCGCGGCTAATGCCTACCGTCACCTATGGAGCTGAAATTATGCTGAGGAAGGAGGCAGTTTTTTACAATCGAGTACAGACGAAGGCCTATAAATTGTTTTTTAGGATTTCAAAACCAGCATCTCCAGCCCAGGTCTGCTGAGAATTGGGTTTAAAAAACGACGAACATCAGAGTAAATGTGCCTTCATCAAATTATGCTGGAGAATACGTGCAGCAGAGATTGGTATCATTAATAACCTATGCTGGATTAAAATCGATGAGCAACAGCGTTACAACGATAAAGGCACTTGGGGTCATCACTTAAACAACTGCATTAAAGTGCTAGGCTTGCGAAATGCCTGGGAGTGGAACCTGAGTATAGGGGAGTTTTAGCGGAAGGCAAATGCTGTTACTAACATGAAGTCTCTAATTTCTGATAAACGAAAATTGGCAAGGAGACAGCATGCATGGACTGTTTTAACATCATATAAAACATTACGGGCTCAGGAATATCTAGCAGCGTTCTTCAGCCAGTCGTTGAAACATCGGTTCATGCTTTTTCGATTCGGGTTGATGGAAATGAAAGACATGGTCCGTTTATGGAGACAGCAAGTACCAACACATTTCGGCCGACTGTGTGGGTACAGACAAGAGTCATTAGAACACACCTTTTTCGTGTGCCGGCTTAGTTAGGCTTCAGGATATTGTATTTGAAAAACATCTTCAGGTCATTAAATATACGCTCATGTAGGCCGGTCGTTATCAGTTGACTTAGTGGACTCTCATTCCCATTTTCTTGTTGAGGGACCAAATTTATGGTACAGGCCCAAAAAGAATTAGAGAATAAACTCTAGCAAGTCTTGAGTGCATGGTTTATCAACTGGTGTTAGAAGAGTTTGTAAACAGTCAACTGCAACCAGAAATTAGTCATAGGTACGACTTAGTGTTAATTATTTAAGGATATTCCCTGAACTTTACTTTGAGCAATTAACAAAACAGCTTTAACACAGGAGTAAGAAAATCCCGATTAAGAACAAGGTTGAAATTAGCGGAGCAGTTTGTAGTCACGCACAATTTAACATCATGATATGATTCAGTTTCAAACAAGCAAATTACGTTTTTATGAGCTTCTATTTTATATAGTGAATATGTTAAGTATTTATATTGGATGTATGCTTGAATTCTGATGTTTTAATTAACCTTGTCAATAAACTACTTCCTTCTTCTTCTTCTTCAGTGGCAATAGATGCCGAAAAGTTTTAGCCAACTAAGGCAGGAGGGTCAACAAATCTTTCATAGTTTGCCTGAAATTGATCCAACAGATGATTTTGAACATTGGAATGAGTATACTGAATCCACAACCAGACTTTCAAGGAAATTCACAGAACAGCCAAGCGTTTTATTGTAAAGGTTTAACTTTTTAAAAGAAAACAAAACCAGGAAGAAACAGTTGAGGAATGCATTCCTACTTTAAGAGGCTTAGCCTCTATATGTAACTGTGGAATTGCTTTGGATACATACATTAGAGACCGATTTGTAAATAGTTGTCACTCAAACAAAATTTCAACGTCTCCTGAGCTGTTGGGGCCCATCTTTGTGTGAAGTCATAGATATCACTGAAGGCATTGAGCACTGTCTGATCTCAAGTGTATTTATTGCAAAGGGGTCTCGGAGCTTATATCAAATCTGTTCAAAATTCAGACTCTGCAAATGCTTTGATTCTGAAAGAAAGGACAGCAAAGAACTTTCCCAGGAAGAGCAACCCCGTTTGTTTCAAATGTGGCTCAAAGTCACATTTGAGTAACAACCTTTCTTATCCTGTGCTTCGTTAATGATGCAACAAGTGTTGCAAACTTGGTCACTTTCAGAGTGTTTGTAGAAGTAAGAAGAGTAATGTACATGTGGGCAGTGTGGACATCAACACGGATGAATGCGTGCATAATTTATCAAAGTTGATGCTCACACTTTATGCTGATCATGTGACGCCCTTTACAAAACAAGTAAAAGGCCCATTATGTAATGTCAAAATTGGCAAAGTGAACTTAAACATGATGACAGATTCTAGTACACCAATAACAATCATCTCTGATTTTTTATATTATCAGTATAGGACTCAGAACAAGGCTCTTACTCCAACAGACATTCAATTGAAGGCTTATGGAGACCACGATGTTGACTTGTTAGGGTTTTTTGTGGGGAATATAATGGGTCTTGGGAGAGAAGCAGTAGCTAAAATATATGTTGCCATCAATGGGAAAAATATTGTGGGGAGGAAGGATTTGGCTAAACTAGGATTAATACTGATTTCTAGATCAGGCACCCTGGTGATGGTTAATATTTATTATTATTGCTTCACTTAATATGAGTAAAAACATAGATAGTATTGTTGCAGAACTTCCATACGTTTTCAGTGGCAAAATAGGCAACATAAACAAATGTGAATACTTGATCAGGTTAAAAAATATTGTTCCAGCTGTTCATAAAGTTAGGCGGGTATCATTAAGCATAAAACAAAATTTAAAAATACTCTTACAAAAAATGTCTGAGGAAGGTGCTGTTGCCAGCACCGATTCATCAGCATGGGTCAGTCTATTCGTGCATTGCATGGTGTGGGGCACTTAGTTGTACATTTTTCAAAAACAAATGTGTGCGTTGGGAGTTTTTGTTTTTGAAAAATGTAGAACTTTGGAAATGTTTGACAGCTGGCCGTCATGTTTGAGTCAAGTAAAGGATTATCAGGGGCTGTACATTTTGATTGCAAAAGAGCACGTGTTCAAACTTTGTTTTGCCGATCTGATTGACAGTAAGCTCCCTAACACAGGGAACTTACTAAGGAAGCTGACTGCTGGGTCAGCACCATGGCCCTTAAAAAGGGATCTGGAGGGAATTACCACAATGTTGGGCAGGGTTCCCATCAGAAGAAGGAGAAGGGAAATAAAAACAAAAACAATGAGTTCTCTGAAGGATCCCAAACTAGTTCTTCGGGCCAGTTCTCCAATCCTTCAACAGAGAAGAAGAAACGTTGGTTCCCTGACAATAAGACTTCAGAGAAGGCACACCCTAAGTGTTATGCGTGACAACAGGAAGGACACTTCAAAGGAGATGCCAAGTGCCCCAAGCAGGCACAGCCCCCCATTGGTGGATGGTCACTGGGGCTGTCTAGTGTAGCCCTCCGGAGGGGATTGTCCCAGATAGTGTTGGAGACAGAGTATTGTATTGTAATAGTATTTATACAGTGCTTACTACCCCTGGTGAGGCGTTGAAGTGCTTTTCGCCGAGTAGCACGCTACTCTAGAACCCAAGAGGAATTAGTGGTGGATTAGTATAGGGAAATACGAGTACAGTTTGAGTATTATTATGAGGTAATTTGAGGAGAGGATATGTGAGTTTGTTAGTTGCATTGACTAGAGCAATGGAGGGCTAGAGAGGGGAAAAATCCAGAAGTGTTAATTGGGAGTTTATAGTAATAGGATGAGGCTTGGGATGAGTAAAGGAGAGATGGAGGAGGAAAGAGTCTGTGGAAAGTGTTAGGGAGATCATAGTAGCAGGAGGGGTTTTGGATTAGTCAAAGGTGAGATAAATGAGGGAGAATTTAGTAGGGTTGTTTGGGAGATCATGGTAGTAAACTGAGGTTTGGGTGAGCTAGATGTGGAACAGGTGGGAAGAGCTTAGGCAGGGTTATTTTGGAGACGAAAGTAGTAGAATGAGTTTGGGATGAGTCAGAGTGGGAATGGAGGATAAATTGACGAGCCATGACATATGGTGATGGGTAGAAAAAAAAGTGAAGCTTACAAAGGAGTACATTTATTTTATTTTTATTTATTGATAATTATATATATATACATATATATATATATACTTTTATCATTAGTTTTATTTTTATTTAATTTATTTATTCATTATTAGTAGTATTTTTTTACTTTAATTTACTTATTTATAATTTAAATTTTATTTATAGATTTTATTTTATTTCTTTTTATTTAATTTGTCTCCAGTACGGTAGGACTAGAGTAATAAATAAATAGACATGTAAATACATAGTAAGGGAATATATGTGCAAGGAATATAATAATTGGTATATTATGAGAAGAAAAGTAGTATTGTATAAACACAGACTTTTAAGATTTGTAATGTTTAAAGTTAATTAATAAGTGTACTTTTCTAACATTTATTTATCTTTCCTCAATTTTTTAATAGCAAAATGCTTATGATAATTAAACATTTGATCAGTGTGATATCAAACGAGAGCTGGGATTCACAAGTATCTAATATAACAACTTATCTAGGAGGTATGCAATGACCTATGAACATGTTAAGCATATTATAACATACACATATATATGTATTTACACACACACAAACATACACACATGTACATATATATTCAACCGTGAGTTAATATACATTTGTTAAACAGGTTTAAAGAGTACGTGTATAATTTATTGTTATGACATAGTGGCGATACATATTTCCTAAAGAACTAAACATGTCTAGAATATACACATAATCAGATTAAAAATATTTATCAAGACAGGCATATGCAGTCCATTGCTGTTTGAATATGGTGGTTATGAAAGAAAGAGCCAACTCCTGAGTAGTCTTCTGAAGACAAGATAGTTATTCGTAGATATTATATTTGGGGGTAATGAATTCCATAGTTTGGCTGCTGGAATGGAGATGGATGTACCACCTATAGTCTTTTTCTTGTATGGTGTTCTACGGCGGGGTGCCAATCGTCACTGGAGGTTTCTTTTTTTAATGTATTTGGTTATTTTGTTTCCAATAAAAAGCGGTCCTGTTACATGTATAGCTTTGTGGGTTATACAAAGCAGCTTGAAGGTGGATCTTCTGACAACGAGTAACCAGTGTAGTGCTCTAAAGGCAGGGGAGATGTGGGCTTGTGGCTTTACATGTATTAGTAGCCTGGTGGTGGAGTTCTGAATACATTGTGGTAATTTCATAATAGATAGAGATGATCAATGGTAGAGGCCATTGGTATAATCCAGTCTGGATAATGCAAGAGAGATAGTAGCCTGCACCTTGTGTGAAAATCCGAGGTAGGGGAGATGTGTCGCAGAGCCTTCAAGGTGATGAAGCTTGTTCATGCTAATTTGTCCACTTCGGCATTCATTGTTAACTTGGAGTCCATGGTAATCCCAAAGTTTTTAACTTCCTTGAATAATTGAGGAGGTGGTTCGAGATCATCAGGCCAGGCGCACAATGGGGCATAATTTTTTTAGTCACCACATTTAGTTTGAGA
The DNA here is from genome assembly GCF_031143425.1 of Pleurodeles waltl. Classification (NCBI taxonomy): domain Eukaryota; kingdom Metazoa; phylum Chordata; class Amphibia; order Caudata; family Salamandridae; genus Pleurodeles; species Pleurodeles waltl. The sequence continues at coordinate 968,761,242 of NC_090440.1, read as the reverse complement.
TGGCTCCAAGACATCCACTGATCCACGGCTCTGAGGCAACTTAAGATTTGTGAGTTTTCAATATCTTTGGGGCACTCCAATTTAAGTAGTATTTGTGTGTCATCTGCATAGTTCTAGCATGTGAGTTGGAAATCATTGATCAGTTCTGGTAATGATATCATGTAGATGTTGGAAAGTAAAGGTGAGGTGATTGATCCTTGGGGAACCCCTGCTTTTGTGAGGTAGGGTTTGGATGAGAAGGGTAGAAAATAGATAATAGTTGTTTTGTTTTGAAGATAGGATGTAATCCAGTCGAGAGCAATCCCTTCTATGCCGGCTTCGTGGAGTCTTTGAATTAGGGTGTCATGGTCAACCGTATCAAAGGCAGCTGCGAGGTCCAAGAGAAGTAGTGCAGCAACTCCATTGCGGTCAACTGTGTTTTTCAGATCATCCCAGATTGCTATGATGGCCAATTCAGTGCCTCTTCCTGGGTGGAATCCAGTTTGGTAGTCTGAAATTATGGAATTGTTTTCAATGAATTGTGACATCTGGGCGAACGCTGCTCTTTCTATCAGTTTGTCCAGGAAAGGTCCATTTGTGGTTGGTCTGTAGTTGTTGGGGTCCTGTGGGTCTATGTTTGTTTTCTTTAAAAACGGATGTAGGTATGCCTTTTTCAGGTCTTCAGGAAAGGTTCCTGTAATTAAAGAGTTATTGATGATTCTTCTTACAGGTGTGGCAGCAGATGTAGATAAAAGAATGTTCTTGAAGATGTGTGGTGGACAAGTTTCAGAAGGGTAACCAGAAGGCCTGCTTGCTTTGACTAAATCCATAAATTCACCTTGTGATATTTGTTTGAAGGACTGTAGAGGCTGGGTTGGTTTATTCTTAGAGGGTATTTTAGGAAAGGGGTTGGTGCTGAAGGATTTCTTCTGTTTTAAATAGGAGTCCAATGTGTCAGCCTTGGTTCTGTAATGAGTTGCCAGTTTGTTTGTGAAATGTTGAGTAGAGGTTACCCTAGTGTCCCTGGGTGACTGAGAGATGGTTAAGTAAAGCTTCACGCCTAGAAACACTAAGGAATATGGGCAGCGGATCCCACCAATGGCAAAGGGTGGAGGCTGCGAGAGATAATAGAGGCAGCATGACAACTGTCAGATGTCATCTGGTCTCCTCAGAGCAGGTAGTCCCTAATGAATTTAATCAAGTAGTTGCAGTTGTCAACCATGAGAGTCACTATCCAGTGGCTCTTGTTCCCTTTGAAAGGAGGGTAAAAGGGGTCTCAAGTTCCTTCAGGGTAGCGTTGTGTCCGTCCATGCCTTGGATTGTCTGCAAGGCAATGACCTGGAGCATAACACCTAGAAGGTCCCACTTGGAGATGTTAGGGTTGTCTGAGTGGGTGTGTCTGACCACACAGTCCATGGCAGCCCAAGAGGGTAGTGAGGAGGAAGAGAAGGAGAACAGGAAGCCAGATCCTGAAACTCCCACAATCTAGGAGGAGGCTGACCCTGAGGGGAACACCCTGGAACTTATGGGGAGAATGTGGGCAAACTGGGAACCTGCCTGAGCTGACCATTTGACAGAAGGAAGGGGGTCCCACCAAAGAGAAGTTCTACAGAGCACAGAGGGCATGCCATACTCTTGTGGGCCTATGGGAGCAGACTGAGGCCCAGGCAGCTAGCGACACCTCTAGTGATCACCTGTTTTACTCGGAGAGTGGCCTCAAGTTCTTGAGCCTGGTGCACCCCATGTGTTGGTGGTCCCACCATACTACAGAGACTCCCTACTGGAGATGGCTCACGATGTACCCCTGGCAGGTCATTTGGAGCAGATCAAGAACTGTGACAGGCTTGTAAACCACTTTTACTGGTCTCAAATGAGGAATGCCTCAGGTCTGTTCTGTAGGTCGTGTCCTACCTGTCATTCCAGTGGCAAATCAGGAGGGAAAGGCAAGGCTCCCTTGTCACCTTTTTCTGTCATTGGCAGTGGACATCGACTTTGTTGGTCCTCTGGACTGCAAGACAGCCATTATCAACAGGTACATCCTGGTCTTGGTAGACCATGCCACTTGGTACTTGGAGCCTATCCCTCTGAGAAAGGTGGCTGCACCCGCTGTGGCCATGGCTCTTTAGCCATGTGGGATTCCGCAGGTAGATGGTGTTAGACCTGGGTACCACCTACATGAAGGCCATGTGGAAGTAGTGTGGAGTAACCTACAAGTTCTCCACTTCTTACACCCTCAAACCAATGGGCTTGTTAAAAGGTTCAGCAGAACCCTTAACCATATTATAATGGGTCTGTCAGAGCCCATGAGGCAGAAGTGGGACGTCATCTTGTCATATCTATGGGGGGGTACCATGGAAGGTGGTTGACTTTAGCCCGTTTGAACTTCTGTATGGGCACCCTGTGAGAGAACCTCTCTGTTTGGTGAGGAGGGCTGGCAGCGAGCTCTCAAGAAGTCCCTTCAGGGTGTGGTCAGCTACTTTCTGGCACTCCACAAAAGACAGAGAGCTTCCAGAAACTTGCCCAGGAGAATCTGGAAGCCAACCAGGAGGACATCAAAACTGTGGTATAATCGGAACTTGCCTCCATTTCAGCCTGGTCAAAAAGTGTGGATGAAGAATCCCGCAGAGCCCAGTGCTCTGCAAGGCCGCTGGCTTAGGCCTGAAGAGGTGAAAGAGTGCAATATTAATGCCAACTACTTGGCTGACCTCAAGACTCCTAGGAACCATTTGAGAGTCCTTCATGTCAAACTCCTAAAGCCTCAATTTGAGATATCTGAGCTAACCATGCTCCTAGTCAGTGATGATGGGATGGAAGAGGACAGTGAACCTCTCCCTGACCTTCTTTGTTCTAAGGAGCTGCATGGATCAGTGGAGGGTGTCAACCTCTCCCCTACCCTGAGCCTAGACCAAAAGAGGGAGTGCCACCCTTTGCTGGGGCAGTTTGTCTCTTTGTTCTACCTTACCCTAGGACTCACTACATGGTGTACCCATGATGTTGATACTGGGGACAGCATGCCTGTGAAGAATACAATTTCAGGTTGTTCAACAAGGTGAGAGCCATCATTCAGCATGGGGTCTCCAAGATGATAGAATTAGGGATTACTGAGTCCTCAAACAGCCCTTGGGCCAACCCAGTGGTGTTGGTCCCCAAGGTTGCCCCTTTAGGTGTCATACCCAAGCTTAAATTCTGTGTGGGCTACCGTGACCTCAATGCAGTTGCTAAGGGCCTGAATATGAGTCTGGCGGTCCAAAGAATGCCAGACTCGCAGTGACGACTGGATCGCCGCATCTGTGGTGGTCCGACTGCCACGTTACAACCATGGTGATTGGACCACCAGGGGACTGCTGTTCCCACTAGGAACATTGCTACCGAGGGGGTGACAGTGGTCTGAGTTGTACTCAATCGGGGCAGCACTGAACTCAGCACCGCCTGGCTGATTACACCCCACCTTACCACCAGGCATTCCATGGTGATCATCCCGCCATGGAAAGGCTGGCGGTCAGGGTGTGCTGTGGCCCCACTGCCCAGCACAGACAGCCCCCCTGTGCTGCGCGGACCCCCTGTGCGAGGCATTGGACTCAGCTCCAGGTGGAGCCAAGTCCAATGCCGCCACACAGTTTCCACTGGGCTGACCAGTGGAAACCTTGGTTTCCGCTGGTCAGCCTAGTGGAAAACTTGTAATAGGTCTGGTGGGAAGACCATAAGCTCTGTGGTGGTCTCCTCACCACAAGTCTGGCAGTCTGCTTTTCCGACCGTCAGACTTGCAATCAGGCCCTGAGACTGAAGCACACCCCATCCCCAGCGCTAATGAGCTCATAGATCAGATAGAACCTGCCAAACTCCTCCACACATTTGACTCAGGACCTTATTAAGAGTTTGGCTTGTGGCAATATTGCTGTGTATCGGGTGCGACAGCACCCATCGCGCTTTTCACTGCCTGTAATTCAGGCAGTGAAAAGCACGACAGGGCTGTCCATGAGGGCCCCTGCACCCCGTCTCCACCAGCCGTTGTATGGTGGTGGAACCTCCATACAAAAGCCGGCAGAGAGGGTACTCACAATCCCCAGGGCAGCGCTGCAGCACAGCAGCGCCTCCCTTGTGGATTAAGACGGCCAGCACCGTCACGCTGTCAACCAGCAGCAACCTAGCGTTGCCGGAAGTCCGACCGTGGCAGAGCCACCACGGTCATTATATGGCAGTCGGCCTGCCACATTGGTGGGGTACTGACCGACACCATGAGAATGGCGGTCTCAAGATTGCCACACTTGTAATAAGGGCCTTTATGTCTGTGTATTGGCAGATTGATTTGACTGAGGGGACCAAACAAAGGTCTGTGTTCTCTATCCCAGAAGGGCACTTACACGTCTGAGTAATGCCCTTCTGTGTGAAGAATGCCCCTGCCACTTTCCAAAGGCTGGTAACCTAGGTCCTCCGTGGGCTGGGAAACTTCAGTTCCGCCTATCTTGATGACACTGCAGTCTTGAGTTCCAGCTAGAAGGACCACCTGTGCCACCTCAAAAAAGTGCTTCAGGCTCTGCAGAGAGCAGGCCTGACTTTCAATGTCCCCCCAAGACCCAGACAGAGGTGAGGAACTTCTTAGGCCTCACTGGTTATTATAGAATATTTGTCAAGGGGTTTGGCATCATTGTGCCCCCCCGACAGAGCTGACTTCCAAGAAGCAGCCACATCAGGTGATCTGAACATCCAGACCTGTGCCAGAAGGCATTTAACACCCTAAAGGAGGTCATGTACACGGCACCCATGCTCAAGGTCATTGACTTCTCCCAAAAATTCATTGTGCAGACAGATGCCTCAGAGCTTGGCATAGGGCCTGTGCTCTCCAGCTAAACAAAGAGGGACTGGATCAACCTGTAGTCTTCATCAGTAGGAGGTTCCTTACCGGGGGACAGAGGGAGAATGCAACAGAGCGGGAAGCCTTTGTGGTGGTCTGGACACTGAAGAAGCTGAGACCATATCTGTTTGGTGCTCACTTCCGGGTCCAGACAGACCACTGGCCCTTCAGATACTTAATGCAGATGAAGGGTGGGAATCCCAAACCATTGAGGTGGTCCATCTCCCTACAGGGAATGGACATTACAGTGGAACACCATCCTGAAAAAAAGACCACACCAGTGCTGATGGTCTCTCCAGGTTCTTCCAACTTAGTGAAGGGGACTCACAATGGGTTGGGTAGCTCTCCCCACTTTCAGTTGGAGGGGACATGTGTTAAACCTGGAGTCCTTGACATGTTTTTTTTGGAATTTCTGCCTTCAGATATCGTGTTTCTGCTGACTTTGTTTTTGCTGGCCTTAGGATTATGTGACCTTTACCACTGCTGATCAGTGGTAAAGTGCTTGTGCTCTTTCCCTAGAACATGGTACTATTCGCTTATCCCCAGTTGGCATATTTAATTTACTTGTAAGTTCCTAGTAAAGTGCATGTATTGTGCTTAGGGACAGTAAATTAATTACTGCTAGTGAGATTGCAGCACGGATTGTGCCACTCACATAAGTAGCCCTTTAAGCATGACTAAGCTTGCCACTGCAGAGCCTGTGTGTGAACCCTGACCTGGCAAAATAACCCTTTTGCCAGCCCAACAACTTCCTTTTAAATATATATAAGTTACCCCTAAGGTAGGCCGTAGGCAGCCCCAATGGCAGGGTGTAGTGTATTTATAAGGTTGGTCATGCACTTTTAAGTTTTACTTGTCCTGGTAGTTAAAAAGTCTTAGATTATCTCCCATAGGGCAACATTGGAGTTACCTCATAACATTTTACAGGTATCACTTCCAATTTGAAAGAGACAGCGTTTGTAGGTTTAGTGTCTTTGAAATCATAATTCAATATATTATAACTTATGGTGAAGTCAGACTTTAAATTGCAATTCGGAAAATGACATTTTTAGAAAGTAAGGGCCACGTTTACAAATATTTGGAATTGCGATTTCCTAATTGGGATTCCATGCGAATCGCAATTAGGGAATCGCAATTCCAAATGTAAGAAACTCCATTGACTTTCTTTTGCGATTCCGGGTGGGTCCCAAATAGACCTGCTTCAATAATAATAATAAGGTAGGCCGCAATTTGCTACCCACCGGCAATAGCAAAAATCACAGGGATGGTGGCCTGCTGGTGTCAGCAGACCACTATGTCTCTGATTGCTTTTAAATAAAGCAATCTTTTTTTTTTTTAAACACAGCCCATTTTTCTTAAAGGAAAACAGGCTGTGTTTAAAAAGAAAAAAATGAAACGTTTCAGTTTCATTTTTTAAAACTAGGCAGCGGTCCGTGGGACCACTGCCTGCTCTTAAAAAATGTTTTCGCATGCATTCACAAAGGGACCGCTTCCCCTTTGCGAAAGGGTTAGCACCATTTTGAAACTAGTGCTAACTGTGATTGTTTTGCGACCGCATTCACGGTCACAAAACAATCATACAAACCATTTAGATTCGGTATTAGGAAGGGACGCCCTGGACATGCACCTTCCTAATTCCGAATTGCAAAACACAAATTGCAATTCGGTAACAAGTGTCCGAAATGCAGTTTGGGCTTTGTACATCCCAAAAAATCATGTTTCTAGTCGCAAATGGGCCGATTCTGCAAATGGCCAATTTGCGACTAGGAAAATGCGTTGTACAGATGGCCAATGGTGTTTTCTTATTTTAGCCATTTGGTGCCTGCTGCCTGTCTCTTCTCACATGTTTAGGGTGCGGTGACAGCTGGACTTTGTGTACTTTTCCTAGACAGCCACACACAATGGGAGCTTAGGTGTGACATGATGGGCCTTCATGGGCCATCCTGGGCAGGATGCGAGGGAGGAGCTGGGCCCAGCCTCACTTACACTTAAATAGGTTGTGTCCCGTCCACACACAAAGGCCTTCATAACCCCTTGTAGTGTGTCTGGAGCCAGTGCAGGGACTCTGTGCATTTCAAATGCATGTCTTTGAAGCCTCCCTCACTTCAAAGGCCTGACTAGGTACAAGTACTGTCTCTTTGACACCACCACTTCAGTACACTTTTGGACCTGTGGATACTCTGTCAGGAAGAAGAACTGCTGTGTTGCTGACTACCACTCGGTTGGACTGCTACTCTGCTGGACTCCTGGTTTGCTGTGTTGACCTGCCGCCTGCTGCCCTCTTGCCTGGGAGTGAGAATGACTGGACCTGAATCTCTCCAACCCAGAACCCAGAGCAACTCTAGGGGCTCATTGTCTGGCCTCCTAATCTGAAGTCTCAGGAACATAAAAGACTTCCAACCACCCTGGTCCTTCACCTGGACTCTGCCATCTGTGAGTCTACCCTCCTAAGTGGTGCCACCCCAGTCCTCGATCTTTGGAAATGGGCCTAAAGTGCTTGATCCAGCTAAACCAATGCATTCTCTGCTGTGGGTGCAGATTCAATGCATCGCCGCTGTTACATGGAACAGAACCAGAGCATCACCGCTGCTGGGTATAGTGGAACTTATGCAGTAGATTCACATCACCACATTTAAGGATCAGCGCATCACCTTCGGAACCACCACTGCGTGTCACCTTCCCCAGTGGAAGCTCCTCACATCCCTCGTCAACGGCAGCCTTGATGATGACGCTGAACCTCTGTATTATTGCTACTGCGTGAATCAAAACAAATGCATTGTCTCGACTGCACCATGCATTCTTGACACAAGCCTTCACATTTGCAAGCCATGTCTACAGGAACCTTGATGTTGATGTATCAGGATTTTGCACCGCAGCCTCCCCGCATCTCAGAACTGATGCATCCCTCTGACTGCACAACACATCTTTTTTTAGGACCCAGGCGATTCTCCTCAACCAGGATTTGTGATACTTTGGTTCAGCGGGCCTAACTGGGCCCCTGGTGCCAGCCTGCGCCCCATCACAGTCAACCTGAATGTTTAAGTATGTCCCAGTCTGGCTCAGCACAGAAATCCCTGGCTGGCACTTCTTGCTTGTAAGTGTGTTTTACAGTTTATTCTTTAAAAAAATCACAACTCAAGTTCTCCTTACTGGATTTTTGTTATTTTGGTCTTGTTCCTTTTTGTGTGGTGTGTTCACTGTTTTACAGTTTAAAGTGTTGCACAGACACTTTAACCATTGCCTTTAAGTAAAACCTGACTGCTCTGTGACAAGGTATCAGAGGGTGAGCCTGGGTTAATTTGCGATTTGCTTGTGCCTTATGTTGACAAGAATTGTGGTTGTTGCTTGACCAGAGCTCACCCACCATTTAACCAAAAACCCAGTTTCTAACACCATTAATCAAGCTTTCCCAACATTGAGAGGAACCACCCTGACGGTGGTTCCTGCCAATGTATAGAGATGGCCGTTGGGCCAGCGAACTTCTCTCAGTTTGGTGGACAGGAAATTCATCAGAGCAACAGAATATAGTAATCTGCCACCCTGATGGACATTAAACCATTTGCCAAACTCTAAATCAGGCCATTATTTTCCTTGAAAACATTTGACTGGGGAAGTTGAGGTGCCATTATATCGCAGTTACCAGAGGGTATAACCCTATATATCAAAGTCAGTTGTCTGATGCTTTTTCACAGTGCATTCATATGTTCGAAGACTTCAGTTACCTAATTTTGTGTTTGGTCTTCTTCTACATAAGATTTGAAGACAATGAGACAGCTTCACTTTTTTAGATTAAGATGGTTAACACCAATTCTATTGATATTTAAACAAGGATTAGCAATGCCAAAAGTCATTTTGTGCATGCCTTCAATCTGCATGCGTGCACCTACAAAAGGGCACAGACTCCGATCCAAAGTGTATCTCTAAACAAAAAAGTAGCATGAAATCACTTGTTTAAAAATGTATCATGAAAGAGCCTTCAGTAAAAAAACAAAAAACAAAATGAAAACGGATGAGCAGGTTGTGGGTGAGAGTTGACAGGGTGTCAGGGGTCAGGAAAAGTAAGCAACACAAGTGTGAGTGTGAGAGAGGCATATGGGCAAGGGTGATCAATGTAGTGGTGGAGAAAAGCAGATGAGGCAGAGAGCTAGAAAGCAAATGCCCTCTAAATGTGTGCAGAGGAAGCGTAGTACTCAGCCAACCAGTGAGCAGGTAAAGAGGTTATGCTCCAAGAGAGGGACAACAAGAGATGGACAAGATGGGAAACAGAAAGCCAATGCCTAGAAAGTAAGGCAATAAAAGTGACAGTAGAGCCAGCCAATGGTAAGCAATGGCCAGGGTTCAAGCCCCTGCATATTCTTGGGAACCCCATAATATGTCTTTAGCAACTAGACAACTTCAGCAGTCTGGTAGGCTCAATCTATCAAAGGATGCTCTTGCAGCCCTCTTGTTCTGTAAATCATTGGCTATTCAGAGGGCGTATGCAGTTATTACAACATATTTTTGGCATGAGGTCTCAGCCAAAAAGAGTTTAAAGGAAGAAATGTTTCAGTTAATTTGGGTTAATGGCATGCACATACTTGGCTCCTTGAGTTGTATGAAAATACCCTCTTTTGTTTAGTGGTCAAATCTATGTCAAAAGCACCACACAAGAAGTAAAGGGCCTGATTTAAAGTTTAGCAGAATGGTTTCCTTGTCACAAACGTGATGGATTCCCAGTCCATCTTATTACAAGTGCATTATATCCATCACAATAGTAACTAGGCAAAAGGGATATCTGTCATGTTTGAGACATTATCCATCCATTATACTCCAAAACAGGCCCAAGGTCACTAGGAAGGAATAAGATACTATAATATGGGATATTATCATTCAACTGTTCCTTGAAAAAAAACATGATACTTTAAAAGAACTATGTTTATTTTGTTAAAATATTAAATACAGTTTTCCACTCAGGCTGATGGTGAATTACCCATCTAAGAGATAAAAATGTGAGCCCTATTTAGAATTTGGCTGTCGGGGTACTAGATCAAAAATGTGGCAGATTTCATGGATCCATGACATGATATTGTGGAAAACAAGATTGACAAAATAATATCGCTTACTAACATATCAAAATCCCAAACTTAATTAACCAGAATACAATTTTTCCCATATACAATATCTATTTTAAACAATAGCTAAAACACAAATGTTGAAAATAAAAATATTGTAACTTTTAAATAACTATATGTAATAACAAAACTTTTGAAACACAATATCGACTACAATAATATCACAAAAAAGCAAGCAAAAATAACAGATTAAAACTCTTATTTAAACAATAGTACACATGTAAAGAAATTGAAAATAAATACATAGAACAGCAAAAAATATTATTAATATATTTATAAGTCAACATTAACATTTAACACATAATAAACAATATTTACTTTTAAATAAATACTAATGTTAAAAAAATATGCACATAATAGAAAAATAGTATAAACATTCTTGACTTTAAAACATGGCATCAAACATCAGAAATATATGAATAATAACACCAAACAACACAAGCATATATTTCACATTAAAACAGAAACATTCATTACCGTTCACCAAAAAGGGTAATAACTGAAAGAAATTCAAAATAAAAACAAACTACCCAATAAAATCTGACATAAAGCAAACCACTAGATCCCATGAAATCCACTTCAAAATGGCAGAAATAAACTAAAAAATAAGGTAGTAGTAAAAACATGGATGCTAAATGGAAATAAAAAAGACTATCCCCTATGGAAAACAATAGAAATGTAATTCAAAATTATTCAAAGATGTTACAAAATATAACAGTGGTATAAAAATGTACAAAATATATTAAAATGAATTAACAAAACATGACTAAGGGGGTTAATACTACTTTGGAGGAGGTGTTAATCCGTCCCAAAAGTGACGGTAAAGTGACGGATATACCACCAGCCGTATTACGAGTCCATTATATTCTATGGAACTCGCAATACGGCTGGTGGTATATCCGTCACATTTGGGACGGATTAACACCTCCTCCAAAGTTGTAATAACCCCCTATATTTGTAAAGTCTAATTTAAATGTTACTACGAAAGCATAACTCAGTATAATATAGTACTTTATATTCCAACTAAAATAAATATTTTAAATCTGTAAAAATACAAACTTGCATATGTAACAAGTGTTTAAGTTAAAAATAAGGATGTTCCATTTTTCTAAAATGTTTACAAATGCACATTTTTAAAACTGGTTAAAAAATACATTGCACAACTTATTTCACATAACAGTGTAATAAACATTGCTCCACTGTAACTTTTTTAATTGAACGATGTATATATGTTAAAATAAATGTTAACACAGACATCAAAATTTGAAAAACAAAATAAATTAAATTATAAAAACCATGACATGTTGTTCACTTAAACAAATACACAGGACACACAAAATACAATGCATTTTGTTAAATGTTGGGACCTAAAGGGGTCAGATCAACTATTCACACTCCAATGTAATGCATTTTAGGGAAGGTCCGGAACACTAAAAGGGTCACATTTACTTTTCCCACTACTATCTAACTACTTTCGTGGAAGGTGCTGGACTCTAAGTTGTTTTCTGTACTCTTCTCACTCCAATCTAAACCATTTGGGTAAGGTGTAGGACAGCAAAGGGATTAGATTTACGATTCCCACTTAAATCCAAAGCAATATGGGGAAGGTGTTGGACTCTAATGGGACAGAGTTGCTATTCTCACTCCAATCTAAACCCTTTTGGGAAAGGTATTGAACACAAACATTTACTATTCCTACTCAAATCTAATTAATTTTGGGGAAGCTGTTGGACCCTGTAGGGGCTACATTCACTATTTCTACCCCAATGTAAACTGTTTTTGGGAAGGTGTTGGGCACTTAAGGGGTTAGATTGACCATTCCTACTCCAATCTAAGCCATTTTGAAGAAGGTGTTAGGCACAAAAGATGTTATATTTTCTATTCTGACTTTAATCTCTTTAATTTGTGTGAATGGCCTGGACACTACAGGAGTTAAATTTACTATTTCTACTCAAAGGTAGACAATTATGGGGATGTCTTTAGGCAAAGAGGGTCATATTTATGTCAAAGTAATGCAGGGCATCGCAGCGCAGTGATGCAAGTCATCTTTCTGCACTGTGTGGCAGGGAAAGGGCAGGAATGCATGGTATTTAAAGGGATATGACATATTCCTGCCTGTGTACCTGCAGTGGCTCTGTTTTGGCTGCCTAGCACCAGTGCAGGCACCCTTGCACCAGGGTGAATGGATGCCTGCATTTTAAGGAAGATTGTTTTTGTGCAGGAAGGGGCACCTCGTTGCAAAAAAACAACCCTCTGAGGCATGTTCCTTTTTCTATGTTTGCTGCAGATTGCAGCACACACAGAAAGAGGAAAATACAAGGAGAAATAAAGATATTTCTCCTCTGTAAGCCTCACCTGGAAAGACATAGCATTTTGGCACATTCCCTGATCAACCACTTCTGGTAAATCTGGGAATGCATCACAATCCATGGATGTTGCATGGAAACACACACACAGTACCCATGGAATGCCTCCCTGGGGCAGAGTACCACAATGTAGTGACTTGCACTGTGTTGCATTACTCCAGATTTGTCGAGCCACTGATGACCATGCAAGGTTGCTTTGCATGGCTTGATAAATTGCATTTTGGGCTTGTGTTGCACATGCACCACATTGCATGGTGCAAGAGCAACACAACCCCAGTCATAAATATGTATACACCAAATAAATTATTTTTAATATTCATATCAACACATAATGATTTTCAGTACCATCTATCTAACAATAACAAAAAAATAAATATAAAAAATGATTTAAAATCTGACCCTAAATACCATACATTTGATTTTAAAGTGTATAAAACACATTAAAAATGGAAGAAAATAAATAATAAATTATAAAGCACATAACTACAAAATGCTATATTACAAAATTGTTTAAAAAAAAAAGTTTCTATTTAGGTAAACCACCTTGAATATCAATATACCCTGACAATTATAAGCAATACCTTCAAATAAATTGTAATCTTTATTTATAAATTATGAACTTTAAAATTATTTTTGTAAATAAATTATTTATTGGGAAATTAAGACAAATATAATATTTTGTCCAAGAGATAGAAAAAGACGTAGGGGCCCATTACGAGTTTGGCGGTCAGACGGGCTGACTGCCAAACTTACAGGGATGAGGCGACCTTCAACCCGGCTGCCTCACCCCTGCTGTATTGCGATGCTCCCACCGGGTGAGTTCCATTGCTCCAGATTTGTCAAGCCACTCATGGCCATGCAAGGTTGCTTTGCGTGGCTTGATAAATTACTTTAGAATTAAATAACATTCAAAATGTTATTACAATTTAATAATGTATTTGTTATCAATTAAATGTACCATTTTTTTTGTTTTTGTTATTTCAAATTATATTTAGATTAATACATTTCTACATTAACATCTCAAAATATAACAATATTGTAAACACATTTTTGATACACAAAATAAAAATTAAAAATGTATTTTAATTTAATAATAAACTTCAACAATAACATTACCCATTCCCATATAAACTAAAAACATCAAAATTCACTAAAATGTTCTAAATTACTTTATGAATTATTACTATAAATTAAATGCAAAAGAGAAGCTATATAAACATCGAATAAAAGAAAATAATTTAAAAATTCTATGAATTATTTCATAAAATAATTGAATATTATTTTTAATTAAAATAATACAAATGTATTTAAAGCAACAAAGCAAAAATATATCAATTGTGCATAATCAATATTAAAATATAAAAACTAAAAACATTAAATCATAAATGTTTACAATGGTACAATTTTAATAAATCCAATTAAATTAAAACATATCTTTACAGTTTTCATTTTGATAAAATATTCAAATAAAAAATATTTTAACAAACATAATTTAAAAATCTCCTCACCTTTTTTTCCCCATACAAACCCAACATCCTGCTCCTAAAATTTTAAAAAACATACATTTTCAGCTACTAAATTGTACTAATCCACAACAAAATAAAATAGCATAAAACAACAATATATTTAAAAATGATACTAAAGCCAACACTTAAAACAATATTCTTACTTTTGTTGTTTATGTTAAGGGTATTTTGAACATTGCAATATTCCTGCAATGATATTTCTGTAGCACAATATTTATTTTCAGGACACCTGCCTTGTTTTTGATGTCATATCTCTGTTTGCAAAACTGCACATACGGTTTCAGAGTGTGGTTTATGACTTGACAAAAAACCTTCACATGGAATGGTGTCCTAAAATGCAGGATTCCCTTCCAAATGGAACTGGAAGAGTTTGACAAATTACAACAGGAGAGTAAAGGAATTACATAAAAGTCAGTTTGATCTACAGTGTAACTTCCCATCCGGAGTCCATTGTGATTACCTTGGTGCAGGTCTCCATGCATGTCTCAACATCGGCGAAAAAATAGACTGAGTCAGAACCCGTAATCTGGAAGACCTGGATTACAAATTGAGCTTGGTAGCTGTCACCGTTGTGTACCACTGACACTAGGTCGTTCATGTCGAGAGAGGGACACCTGTGTAGAAAATAAGTGTACAGAGGCAAGGTTATCAGCTCACTCGGTGAGTTTAAACTATTTGACTACAGTTGACATCAGGATAATTCCATTGAGTAACCCACAAATTCAGTTGATTAATCACCAACCTACATTTTCATAGACTATTTTTTTAAATACCATATTCAGAACAGGATAAAGTATGAAGATGTAAGGAGGGGTATTCTTTTAAAAAGTAATTGTAGATATACTTGTAGTAGTATTAGTAGTAGTAGCACTGAGAACAGTTATGAAAGAGTAAAAGCAGCACCATTTGTAGTGTTAGTAAAACAAGTAGGTGTTCACAGCTTTGTCAGCAGTATAAAGCATTACATAAAATCTACAATACAGTGATATATGTAGCACTACTAGAAGTAATAAAACTAGCAGGATTAGCACTAGTAGTCATATTAATATTATTACTAGTTGCTGTCACACTAGGTGAAGCACTAGTAGCACATGTAATGAAAGTACTTGCATTTTCAGTACAAATTTTATCTGTAAAGTAGAGGTGGGCAAGCCCTTGAAAGCCCTAGCATGGCTCAAGCCAGATGCCCGCCTCTGGCTCAGCACAGGGTCTTCATGGACCTTGATGCCCAATGCGATCTGAGTCTCACCACATGAAAGCCATCTTTGTGTAACACAAACACAGACACATTGTCTATTAGCAACTCCGACCAATAGAAGTTGTGCCTGTTTTTTAATACAATGTTGTTTTTTAGAGGCTGTGAAAAAGTAGCATTGTGTTCAAACTCAAAAACACTAACACAAATGTATTGCCTTTCGGTATGTCTGACAAATTAAAAATGTGTCAGTGCTGGTGTTTCTTAGAGTTTTAACTCATTTAAAGCATTTCAATAGGAAGTTTATGAGTGTGGAGACTCCACAGTCGGAGCAGAAAACTATGTACATAAAAGATAGGGCAGTCCTATCTTTTTCTGTGCAGAATTCTCTGCTGCGAATGCGAAATCTCCACACTCATAAACTTACTATTAAAATGCAGTTTTCTGAGTACTGCAAAAGCCTAAACTTACAGAAATATATAAGTTTACCTTTGTGAATCAGGCCCTAAATGTTGAAGTATAGTCAATCTACAATCATCTATATATACTTACCTTGACAACATAGTGGTTGATATAGTTGCAGTTAAAAAATTCAAAACTCAGTATTGTGGTAGGATATCAAATCAGACCCTTCGTATATGTGAAACCTGACAATTTCCATCTCCTTCCTGGGTGTGCTTCACCTAATCTGGAACTATTCATCTAAGCATTCATAACTATTTGTCCTAATACTTGCTGCAAAACTTGTCTTCACTGCAATACACTCAAGCAGTTGTTAGGCTATTGTCCACTGAAATTTTGTCATCTACTATAATAGTAGAGAAGCTGGAAACTGGCAATTCAGTCTTGTTCAAGCAATTAATCAATGGTCTTAGAAATACTTAATTCAACAAAGACAGAATTGATTCCCCCTTCCCAGTGGAGGGTCTGCAAGGTTGTTGTTTATGAAACCTCAAATATACTACAAATAGTTTATTTTCTCATGGAAAGAGTAAGCTGTTCATCTCACACCTCCACAGATCCATTACGCATGTAGATGTTGATCTACAATTTGCTCTGTAGGTCATCTTGTTACCCCTACTGAAAAACAGCCACTACCATTTATTATTTTCTATTTGTACCACAAGCATCTGACTTTGTCTGTGCAGCTCAGTAATAATTACTATACACCAAATCGAATTGCAAAGGACTCACAATGTTGTGACTATTGCATTTGAAAGTATTTCTGAAAGTATTCTATGCTGATTTTGATGACAGACATCTACGCATGGTCTAAGGAGTATTCTCCAGGCCCTGCTTATTTGGATTCCGAAACTGACTTAAATTGTATTCGAATGTCTTAGGAATGCTTGACGAAATTCCTGTTATTCTCTGGGGCTATTGCTTTTGTGCTCTACAAGATTCGACAGTTTTTTCAGGGTGTATGTATTATTACAAAGAGGCAAATTATGCATCAGTGAGTAGATTCATTTCTTAAAGAGAGGTATCTGAACTGGAATGCTATCCTACAACTGCTCCTAAAAGAATTATGCTGCCTGCTTCATCCTCAGGAAAATCCTACACTTAATAGGAAACATGAAGACTCCTGTTTTGAGGTTAAGAAAGAACTTCTTCGACTTACCCATCGGTGATTAGGTCAAACTGTGGTACAGCGTTCAAATCGTTGATTGTTGTGGCATACATGCGCTTCACTAGAAGATATAAGAACTCGAATTCCGGTAAACGCATGCTAAGATACAGCGGGTTGCTAGTGTACAAATACATTGAAGACTCGTTGTAAGGGACGGTAAAGTTGGAATCTATGAATGCAGTCATGGTGGGTTTCATAATTGTGTTCACTCCATGAACATTTAATTCAATGAATCTGAAATAGGAAAAACAATTGTTAGCTCTCATTTCTTCTGCTACTGGTGACCTCACAAGCTTTCTTGACATGTCAAGATGGTCAGAGACCACCATGCCACGCATAACTGCAGATACCAAAAAAATCTCCAAAGCATTGCACCTGCAAGCATTTGAGTCTGTGTGGTGCCCTTTATAGGTATCATAAGACACAGAGAGCGTAAACACATATGTGAACAAGGAGGGATTATAAGGCACTTGCTACTAGACGGGCGTAAAATGTAAGCAGTGGGGACCAGAGAACCACAGAACACAATAAGTCCTTTCATCACAAGACTGTACATTGCATTTAATAAGTTCTACTCTCCAGACGAGATCTCCAGGATCACCAGTGGGTGATTGCGAGTGGTATTAATTAGTTCCCTCAGGACAGGTAACATGTCACAGTAACTGGTGCCTCTAGGAGTGTACCAGTAGGAGAAATGTCATTTCACCTTGATGTCCACTTAGATCCCCTCCTTAGACACAGGGCTACCCCTCTAACCTCTGACACTTTTCAATGCTGTTAAATATCTTTCTACATTTATGATTTAATGTGATATTAAAAAAATGCAAAATACATGTTCACACCCAATTATACATATACACTCTGATATAGTACCATTGCAATTTAAGTGAATTTCCTATTTTGTGTAGAAATGTATTTTCTTGTCTATTGTTAACTAGGCCTCAATTTGGGCCTGGAAGCCATATTTTCTTAAATGGATGCCAGCTTTGTACTACTTCTGCACATCTCACTGACTGTTAGTTCTACAGCACACAATTGAGCAAAATATTGTTTATTTCCAGTGTCATTGTTCATGCTGTGCTCAATGAACTTTTCTCCTCTCAGTCACAAAACTGCAACTAATACAAAAAGCTCTTTCTCTTAGATCACTGTGCCCTATTCATTCATATAACACATTGTTGTTCATGTATCTAGTTTGTTCCACCATCTCCAGATGGCATTAGCATAGAGAGGGCAAAACGGTTATTCATGTATTGGGATTGTGCTTAGGTGCTTAGGCAATATTTTAGCGGGCTGTGTTCTGATTTGCTATGAAGATAACATTTTTGATCATACCATCTGCAGTTCGGTTAATTTTATATGCAAAAAGAAATGTATAAAGCCCTTAATTTTGAAGGTGAGCCAGGCAACTTTCCGGTTCTACTGGGGATGCTGTTCATTTTCTCTTGATTTTGCTGCCCACTTTGGCTTGGATTTTGCATTTCTCTGTAATGACATGTCAGAACACTTTTTAGAGGACCATGGGGCTCACACCCGTGGTGGTTGAGGCCTTTTACTCCTGATGTCCCTGGCTCGGGCTACTATGGGTGCTGAGCAGCTGGGCCAAGTACCCCTTCTGCACCTGACTCTCAGTGGCAGCTGTGGTCACGCAGATGTAGATACAGGTCAGTGAACATGACTCATAATTAAAAGTGCGAACAGTGCAAGCAATAAATCAATGTCCAATTCAATACTTGCTTTTATAGAAAAAAAAGTATTTTATTTCTAACTGTACATGTGCAAGCCATACAAAATTTAGAAGCAAAACCACAACGTCCCTTGAGGTAGGGGCTCTAGGAGTTTTCAGGCAAATCCCTGTCCCACCCAACTTCATGTTCGGGGTTATTCACCATTCACCGATGGCCGCATCCAGGTAACACAAACTATTAGGCCATACTCAAGAGTTATCCCTTTGACTCCTTTGGAATTAGTCAAAAGTCCCTATGGCACTGCAGCACTATTATCAGCAAGTCCCTAGCGCCCCAAAGGCCCAGTTCCAGTTTTACGTGCTCTGGCAGCATGGCAGTGTTAAGCTGTGCAGTGAGTACCATCTCTTCAGGTGCTCTCGAGTCTGGATCCTGTACGGCAAAGTTGAGCTGCTCAGGGTAGCACCCAGTGACACAGTCTCTCTCTGTTGAGCAATGCTGCTGGTTCAATATAGTGATTGGAGTTGCCGTTGCTAAGCAGACACATGGGTAAGTTGCTCTTCCCTCTAGAGGGAAGCTGGTATGGTCCTCTGGCTCCCGACTACAGCTCCAATGAGGGTACAATGTCCTTGATGGCATCTTGGTGATCCTCGGGGAATCCATCAGGTGCAGATTACAGAGTGCAGATCACAGCAGTATTCCTTTTGTTCAGGCAACAAACCAAACTCTTAGCCAAAGTGGTACTAGCATCCCCTCCTGGCATACAGGTTTTCCGCGGTACTCACTATCTGGGCTCAGACTCTCCTTATACGATCACCCTCACTACAGCAGCCCCTCCTGGCATACGGGATCTCCGATTTCGGCAGTCAGAAGTCCAGCACTCCTGGCCAAAAATCAGTTCACCAGTGACCCCCTTTGGCACACGTGGTTACTGCAGCATGGCCATTGCTGCCTGGTGCTTTCAGCACAGAACTTCAGATGTGGTCAGAACAAAGCAGTCCTCTCCTGGCATACAGGGGTCGCAGAGCCGATACGACATGAGCAAAAGTTAGATTGTGCACAGCCTCACACCTCGCTCAGTGAATCCTCATGCAGGGCTCCTACCGGACCTTAATCGTCTGACCCTCTCCTCTCCCTCACAGGGCACACTGATCATGGCAAGCACGCAGGTGATGGTGCTCCTGGCTCCAGGGCAGGTGATCTTGGTGTCTTGGGTGATGTCCCATCACCCAGAAGTGAGACTAGCAGATATTGGCCCCTAGGTCTTGTCCCAAGTAGAAGTCTTGCAGAGCTTCCCCTTCTCACACAGCCTGTCTGACAACTTTTTGGGGACTCAAACTAACATTCTTATATTCTTTTTCCATACATTAAATGTGATCAGGGTCCAAGTTACTGAAGTTTTATGCTGGGGTTAGGCTTCTTTTGAAATGGACACTTCTCTTTCTTCTTCCCTCATGAAAGATGTCTGTCACAGCAGGCAGACTCTAAAGCTGGTTATCCTACAACACCACTCATGAGGGTGACTATAGTTCACACCTGGATGTCAGCCACAGTGAAATGTGTATCAAACGGTTAATCCAAGACCCTGCCCTACTCTTTATGATTTCCTTATCCGCCCCATCTCTCTTCCTATGATGTTTTGAGGCCCCTTCCTTGTGATCTATAACTGACTCAAAAAGCAGTCTTTTAAAGTGTAAAGGGAATCTTTTCCTTTTCCCTCCAGTGTGTGTATTGCCCAACTTACAGGAATATAGCAATACTCAAAAGTGTCTGTTGGGATTCTCTCCTCTTCATGTCTTCACTAGGCAGGCCTGGGCTTCCCAAAATGGAACCCAAGGTTCCACACATAACGTAATTTTGCACACACCCTTACATAGTGTACATTCAGAGCACGCTTACTGTCCAGCACTAGGACCCCCATATATTTTAACATTGCATGTACACATGCATTCAGTATACATACTCAGGGATCATTATGTGTTCGGTGGATGGTTTTTACCATCTGCTGAACTTCCGACTTGGAGGTTGCCACCACACTCGCTATATCCCCTCTGGCCCAATTAAGAGTTTCCTGCTAGGCCAGCGGGCAGAAACCTGAGTTTCCACCCACTGGCCTGGCAGGAAACAGGCTACAGCATTGTTTCAGGCTTGTAATCGAGCCGGCAGCAATGGTGTAGCCTGCAGGGTGCACTAGCAAAGCAGTCATTGAATATTGCAATGGTGCTGGCCAGGGGGCCCCCTGCACTGCCCATGCCAAGCGCATGGGCAGTGCAGGCCCACCGCCCCCAGGTCCCCCTGCACCTGTTCTCTGCCAGCATTTTCATGGTGGTGGTACCGCCATGAAAGCGCTGGCAGAGAAGGGAGTTGTAATCCCCAGGGCAGCGCTGCATCCAGCGCTGCTCTGGCGGATTAGGACCAGCACCACCTCCAGACCACCGGAAAGGTTTTGTTCACTACTGTTGATCACCACATGGTATGCTGCCACCACTGAGCTTGTGCTGCTTAACTCCTGGTGAAGGCGATAACCTTTCACCACAATATGGGTAGGGATTTGAGGTTCCCCTCCTGGCCCAACAAGATTGCGGTCCATGAGACAGGACTATCTCATGGCGCATATATATGATTCGTGTTTGCCTATGATAAAAAATCAGCAGTAGGATTCAAGACAACAGAACAGTTGAACACACAGCAGGCTACACGACCTGA
Organism: Pleurodeles waltl; assembly: GCF_031143425.1. Taxonomy (NCBI): domain Eukaryota; kingdom Metazoa; phylum Chordata; class Amphibia; order Caudata; family Salamandridae; genus Pleurodeles; species Pleurodeles waltl. The sequence continues at coordinate 968,740,192 of NC_090440.1, read as the reverse complement.
CCATGCAGAGGATTTTTCCCTTTCAACATGATCTGTTTGCTGAGAGCCTTTATGGCAATGACTCTGTACCGCCTTTAAAAAAAAAATTGAGATACATTTTTAAAGTATTCCACTATTCCACTGACTGAGTGGGCCATTAAAGCATTTAACTGTATTTTTGATATTCTGATGTGTTGGAAGGTGCCTAAACTCGGGGTTACACTGCCTCCTGAAACTGGGTTTTAACACCATCTCTGATTCATAAAATTGTGGGCATTTATTTGAGTTAAAATTTGGAGGTGTCAAAAGCTTCAGAGTCTCCCGTGCCCACAATACTAGTCCCTACAGAGCTTTCATTAACCTCCAAAGGAATCATAGCAGGATTGTGTTTGTATCTGCCACAGATATAGTTGATGGACTTCAGGGGCTCACAATGGTCTTCTCTTTCCAGACCACTTTCTGTCATATCGCTCTCTGGAAGCACCAGAAAGTACACTTTGTTGCTAGCACTTGGCCATGACTGATGCCTTGGTTGTTGCTGAGGCCACACCTTTCACTGAGACCTTGACTGTCTTTGAGACCACAACTATCACTATAGCCACTTCTAGTACTGTGACCAGGGTGATCACTGAGACCAGAACTATCAGTCAATTATATCGCCAACATAACCCACATAACTGAAACCATAGTTACCTGCGCAGCTATAGTTTCACTGACACAAAGGCAATATGTATCATCAAGGCGTTTGCTGATCTAAGTGCATACATTCACTGAAAGCATGGTGATCATTAAGATTCCAGCAGTGATTGATCTCTCGGCTGAGTCATAGCAAGACTTGGTAATCACACCGACTAGAACTATCCTCCAGGGCAGGTCCTGAGACTATTGCTAACAGCTAGACCATGACAGAGGCCAAGAAGTCATCATATTGTATTGATTGAGTGACTGCCAACAGAAGTACTCACCCTATCGCTGGGTTCATAATGCTAAACAGGGAGACAGGCATCATGAGAGGATATGAACAGTCAAAGCCAATGCTGATATTGTTCCTTGTAAGAACTCCACTCATAAAAACCTTTGCTGGAATGTTGAGGTTATTGGAATAAATCACGTGAGAGTCATTCACCTTGAAGAGATAAAAGAAAGCAACAGCGAGCATTAGATTTTCAACAGTAAATGCACAATGTGAAAGGGCACTCACAGTTTCTGTTGGTCTCTGGCAGTCAAGAATGGGGCAGCTTCCATTTGGACACCAGCGACTTCAGGCTGTAGAGGATGCAGGGTAAGGAAGGGGGAGGAGAAAGCACAGGATTGACAGGTCCTATCAAAAAGCTGTGTTCTTCAAACGGTAGGAATATGGTTCACCTCAGATGTAAATTATGGGATCAGTCTAGGTAGCAATGTATGTCTACTGGGTAGGGGCGAGGTGGGTGTTTGTAATAGGGGAGGCAGTACATATTCAGCTAATCTTACTGCCCGTGAACAGGTTTACAGCAGATGAAAGTCACCATGTGGTACACATGATGAATGTGTAATTGTTTTTAACTAACCTCAAGGGCCTCAATATGAGGCCTCCACTCGCGGGGGCTTTAATTTCACAGCCCTAGAGTTAATTGCAGTGTGCAATTTAATTGGACTCTTGTTAGACCTGATTATCGCGAGTGATGATTAATATACTGGTGGAATCGTTGCTTTCGGATCTAATTTCCCCGATGATTTCATATTTTTTCCTCACACAGTTTTTTCTGCATTCACCAGCAACAATGTCTAAAGGAAACGCGGAATCCGAAGTAAATCCACAGCCCTCATAGTCCCAAATGATACCAGTAAATGTTTTTTTATTTAGTTCGAATTTTTTCCAGTTTTAGATAGCGCAGAATTGGCCTGAGGTCATTAAAGCTTTTACAACATAACTAGATTATGTTGCACATTTTTTGTGTCAGGGGGAAATTAAATGATTTGCCTAGTATCATAGAATCTTGAGCCGAGGCTGGGATTTGAACGTGGTTTCCCGGGATCAAAGTCAACAGCTTGAGCTCTACCCTCTGATACTGTTCCGACTCGGAATTGCTGGCCTTTTTCGCCTAAATTTTGGAAACGATTTTGTCTTAACACCTCGGAAGTTAAAGACAATTAAGGAAGGATTTAGAAAGATTTGATGCAACGCATGTCAACAAGATTACTTTCTGCGCAGCGTCAACTGGAGAGGGCGGAAATGCACTATGGCCCATATTTATACTTTTTGACGCTAAACTGCGCTAACGCAGTTTAGCGTCAAAAAGTTTTGCGCCGGCTAACGCCATTCTGAAGCGCCATGCGGGCGCCGTATTTATTGAATGGCGTTAGCCGGCGCAAGCAGACCGGCGCTGCCTGGTGTGCGCGAGAAAAACCACGTACACCAGGCAGCGCCGGCGTAGGGGGAAAATGGCGCATGGGCGTCTTAAAATGGGGCAAGTCAGGTTACGTCGAAAAAATCGTCGTAACCCGACTTGCGCCATTTATTTTCGACGCCCATCCCCCATCAACATGACTCCTATCATTGTAAAGATAGGAGTCATGCCCCCTTGCCCAATGGCCATGCCCAGGGGACTTCTGTCCCCTGGGCATGGTCATTGGGCATAGTGGCATGTAGGGGGGCACAAATCAGGCCCCCCTATGCCAAAAAAAATTATTAAAAAAAAATAAAAAAATACTTACCTGAATGTCCCTGGGGTGGGTCCCTCCAGCCTTGGGTGTCCTCCTGGGGTGGGCAAGGGTGGCAGGGGGGGTCCCTGGGGGCAGGGGAGGGCACTCTGGGCTCATTTTGAGCCCACTTGTCCCTTAACGCCATGCCTGACCCAGGCGTTAAAAAGCGGCGCAAATGCGCCGTTTTTAGCCACGCCCACTCCCGGGCGTCTCTTTTGCCCGGGAGTATAAATACCACGTAAAGGCCTGGGAGTCATTTTTTAGACGGGAACGCCTCCCTTGCATATCATTAACGCAAGGAAGGGGTTCACGCTAAAAAATGACGCACATTCCGGGAACTTTGGCGCTATTCGCCTCTAACGCCATAGTATAAATATGGCGTTAGTTGGCGTTAGTTTAGCGTCGAATTTGCGTCGAAAAAAACGACGCAAATTCGGCGCAAACGGAGTATAAATACGGCCCTATATCTACTAAGGTAATGTGCAATCCTGCTCTCCCTCCGTGCTGGCGCACTGAGTGCAGCCTCGCGCCAGTGCTGGCACCCTTAACCCATGGTGCAAGGGTGCCTGGGTTGCAGGTCGGATAGTTTTTGTGCAGGAAGGAGCACTTGCCTACACAAAAACAATCTTCTTACGCATTGTCTTCTTTCTATGTGTGCTGCAGAATGGAGCACACATGGAGAGAAGAAATAACATGGAGAAATAATTTCTCCTTGTCATGCTTTACCTGGTAAGGTGTAGCATTTTGATGGATTCTCCGGTTTACCAATGTTAGTAAATTTGAGAATGCACCAAAAACCATGAATGGGTGCATGATAATACCAATGCTCCATCCATGGAATGACTTCACAGCACAGAGTAACCCAAAGCAGCGCCATGCAATGTGGTTCTCCATAGCTTAGCAAACTGGACTTAAGCCCTTGCGTTACCCTGTGTCATCTTGGATGATGCTACAGTAATGGAAGGGCTTTGTACATCTGGCCGTTAGGATCTGATTTAGGACACAGTGGTGATGCAGACTAACCTGACTTCTGGAGGAAGTGGCAAATAGGGAGAGTAGACTGCTGATTAAATTTCTTTCACTTTAGGTGACTTTTTGCCCATTAACAGACAACAAGGAGTGTGCATTAAAAGTCTTTTGCTCACACCTAGATTGTTATTTCTGCCTTCTTAGTTTTGACTCTACTACTTACAGACTGAATTGGAATGGAACGTATAGATAGGGCGTACTGTAAATGGCTAAAGGACCAGGCAGCGGCAGCTCTCACCGTCATCACGTTCCCACAAGCAGATGAGAAGGGGTTGGTGGAGACCACAATCTCAGCAACATCTTCAACGACTCGTTGCCCCACACAGCTAGAATCCATGAGGTGCAGTTTGGATGAGTCATACCCGCTCCTCTCCAGCTGGCATCTGCTCACATTCAGCCTGATCTGGCCTGACAGACACCTTAGGGTTGGATTTGGAGGTAAAACTGTAGAGAAATGGGGCAGATTTACAGAACTTCATGTGAATAGAATATTTGTGAAAGCAGAAGAGAATTACAAGAGCACTCGAAAGAAAAAATGGAGAATTAACAAAAAAAGTGTGTTCAAAGAGATACTTAGGGGCTCATTTACAAAGTCAGATTGCTGCAGCGCGCTGCATCATTTTGAAAATGCAGGAATGTGTCATATTTATAGAACTACAATGCATCATTGTACTTTCCTCTGCGCTGGCACACAAACTGCTGCCTAGCGCCAACACAGGCACCCTTGCACCATGGCGCAAGGGTGCCTGCATTGCAGGGATGATTGCTTATGTGCAGGAAGGGACACGCATCTGCACATACATAATTACTGATGGTATTTTCCTCTCTCTTTTTTGTGCTGCAAAAACAGGGAGAAATAATGTTATTTCTCCCTGTTTCATCACTTTAACGCCACCCCTTAGGTCGCATTGGAATTTTATGTATTCCCAGCTTTTTATGTCTGAGAATGAATCAGATTCCATCAGGTTTCATGGGTGTTGTGTGGAAATACCCTCACCAACACCTATGGAATGCCCCTTCCATGCAGAATTATGCATGAAAGGGAGCCATATTTACAAGGCCATGACGCGCTTTACACTTACGTCGAGGAAGGGGGCAGGAGCCAAGCCCCTCTGCCTATTGGTTGTTTGTGCCGGGGGCGGGAGCAGCCCCTTGAAAGGACTTTCGTGCACCCGCTGCCGCGGGATGCGCTTTACACTTACGTCGAGGCAGGGGGCAGGAGCCAAGCCCATTGAAAGGACTTTCGCGTGCGCGCTGCCGCGGGACGTGCGCGGGACGCGTCCAGGCGAAGCCCGGGCCAAGGGCGGGCCCGTCCTGCGCCCGTCAGCGACCAGAAGAGGCCGTGCCAGGCTATACCTCTTATCTCTGTCCCTGGGTTCGCCTTACACTCGCCAGCAGCAGGGATTGAGGAGTTTACAAGTGAGCTGAGGGGTTGTTAGCTGACATACAGCAGGTGGGGCCCGTAGGCCAAGCAGCCACGTTCTTAGGGCCTATTGGAGGTATTCGGATCCAAGAAGGCAAGATGGGCAGACGGCGAGGGGGGGGGGGGGGGCTGAAGAAAAGCATGGGTCTAACAAAACCCTAGATGTTTTTTTACAAAAGGCCGTCGGGGCACTCGAAAAATAAATAGAGTTGGTGCAGCGTCGCCTAGCTGTTCCCTCCTCTCCAGTCACCAGTTTAGCCCACGCTGAGGATGCCCTACAGACCCCTCTGCAAATGGAATCACAGACTGTGCTGTCCACTGCTCTCTCCTCTCCCTCTAGAATCCCCCAGGAGCTCTTGGGTAAAAAGTTTAATGAATCTAACGCCCTCCCCGTGCCATCTAGGCCTACTTGGAGCCCCTCTATAGGAGGACCCTCAATTACTGTTGATCCCAACACTAAATGAAAAAGGAAACGAAGGGAGCCCGTCATCAAAAACAAACGATCTAGGACTTCAAGTCCCCCCAATCCGGCCCTGCCCTTCAACAAGGATGTGATTCTAACCCCCTTAGAAAACACCAATGGCCGACAGGAAAACGAGTATACCAGGGACCTTATAAGAGAAGAGCTTTCCAAGCTGCTCCTTCTTATCGCAGCCCGCCTCCAAACGAGAGAGGACAAACTGGACGGTTTCATTAAGAGCCATCAGCCAACACCTCTCCCTAATGTAGATATCCATTCCTACCCCTATAACTCTCACCTTAACCAAGAGCACATTGATGTTAGCAGACCTTCTGCTCAAATGGGCAAGAGTCTTCTTTTCCCTAAAAACCAAGAATGGATCAGTTCTGTTAAAGCAGTCAACATCTCCAAGAACATGCTGTAGGAGGCTGGACTGGCTTGTAGTGAGTATCAAGGGGTACTTACACCTTGCACCAGGCCAAGGTATCCCTTATTAGTGTATAGGGGTGTCTAGCAGCTTAGGCTGATAGAAAAGGTAGCTTAGCAGAGCAGCTTAGGCTGAACTAGGAGACGAGTGAAGCTCCTACAGTACCACTAGTGTCACTTGCACAATATCATAAGAAAACACAATACACAGATATACTAAAAATAAAGGTACTTTATTTTTATGACAATATGCCAAAGTATCTCAGTGAGTACCCTCAGTATGAGGATAGCAAATATACACAAGATATATGTACACAATACCAAAATATGCAGTAATAGCACTACAAAACAGTGCAAACAATGGATAGTCACAATAGGATGCAATGGGGGCACATAGGGATAGGGGCAACACAAACCATATACTCTAGAAGTGGAATGCGAACCACGAATGGACCCCAAACCTATGTGACCTTGTAGAGGGTCGCTGGGACTGTAAAAAAACAGTGAGGGTTAGAAGAATAGCCCACCCCAAGACCCTGAAAAGTGGGTACAAAGTGCACCTAAGTTCCCCAAAGAGCACAGAAGTCGTGATAGGGGAATTCTGCAGGAAAGACCAACACCAGCAATGCAACAACGATGGATTTCCTGACGAGAGTACCTGTGGAACAAGGGGACCAAGTCCAAAAGTCACGATCAAGTCGGGAGTGGGCAGATGCCCAGGAAATGCCAGCTGTGGGTGCAGAGAAGCTGCCACCGGATGGTAGAAGCTATGGATTCTGCAAGAACGACAAGGGCTAGAAACTTCCCCTTTGGAGGATGGATGTCCCACGTTGTGAAGAGTCGTGCAGAAGTGTTTTCCCGTGGAAAGACCGCAAACAAGCCTTGCTAGCTGCAAAGCTTGCAGTTATGGTTTTTGGATGCTGCTGTGGCCCAGGAGGGACCAGGATGTCGTCAATTGCGTGAGGAGACAGAGGGGGCGTCCAGCAAGACAAAGAGCCCACTCAGAAGCAAGCAGCACCCGGAGAAGTGCCAGAACAGGCACTATGAAGTGGAGTGAATCGGTGCTCACCCGAAGTTGCACAAGAGAGTCCCACGCCACTGGAGGACAACTCAGGAGGTTGTGCAATGCAGGTCAGAATGCCGGGGACCCAGGCTTGGCTGTGCACAAAGGAAATCCTGGAAGAGTGCACAGGAGCCGGAGTAGCTGCAAAACACGCGGTTCCCAGCAATGCAGTCTAGCGTGGGGAGGCAAGGACTTACCTCCACCAAACTTGGACTGAAGAGTCACTGGACTGTGGGAGTCACTTGGACAGAGTTGCTGAGTTCAAGGGACCTCGCTCGTCGTGCTGAGAGGAGACCCAGAGGACCGGTGATGCAGTTCTTTGGTGCCTGCGGTTGCAGGGGGAAGATTCCGTCGATCCACGGGAGATTTCTTCGGAGCTTCTAGTGCAGAGAAGAGGCAGACTACCCCCACAGCATGCACCACCAGGAAAACAGTCGAGAAGGCGGCAGGATCAGTGTTACAAGGTCGCAGTAGTCGTCTTTGCTACTTTGTTGCAGTTTTGCAGGCTTCCAGCGCGGTCAGCAGTCGATTCCTTGGCAGAAGGTGAAGAGAGAGATGCAGAGGAACTCTGATGAGCTCTTGCATTCGTTATCTAAGGAATTCCCCAAAGCAGAGACCCTAAATAGCCAGAAAAGAGGGTTTGGCTACCTAGGAGAGAGGATAGGCTAGCAACACCTGAAGGAGCCTATCAGAAGGAGTCTCTGACATCACCTGCTGGCACTGGCCACTCAGAGCAGTCCAGTGTGCCAGCAGCACCTCTGTTTCCAATATGGCAGAGGTCTGGAGCACACTGGAGGAGCTCTGGGCACCTCCCAGGGGAGTTGCAGGTCAGGGGAGTGGTCACTCCCCTTTCCTTTGTCCAGTTTCGCGCCAGAGCAGGGCTGAGGGATCCCTGAACCGGTGCAGACTGGCTTATGCAGAGATGGGCACCAACTGTGTCCATCAAAGCATTTCCAGAGGCTGGGGGAGGCTGCTCCTCCCCAGCCCTGACACCTTTTTCCAAAGGGAGAGGGTGTAACACCCTCTATCTGAGGAAGTCCTTTGTTCTGCCTTCCTGGGCCAAGCCTGGCTGGACCCCAGGAGGGCAGAAACCTGTCTGAGGGGTTGGCAGCAGCAGCAGCTGCAGTGAAACCCTGGGAAAGGTAGTTTGGCAGTACCCAGGTCTGAGCTAGAGACTCGAGGGATCATGGAATTGTCTCCCCAATGCCAGAATGGCATTGGGGTGACAATTCCATGATCCTAGACATGTTACATGGCCATGTTCGGAGTTACCATTGTGACGCTATACATATGTCATGACATATGTATAGTGCACGTGTGTAATGGTGTCCCCGCACTCACAAAGTCCGGGGAATTTGCCCTGAACAATGGGGGAGCACCTTGGCTAGTGCCAGGGTGCCCACACACTAAGTAACTTAGCCCCCAACCTTTACCAGGTAAAGGTTAGACATATAGGTGACTTATAAGTTACTTAAGTGCAGTGGTAAATGGCTGTGAAATAACGTGGACGTCATTTCACTCAGGCTGCACTGGCAGGCCTGTGTAAGAATTGTCAGATCTCCCTATGGGTGGCACAAGAAATGCTGCAGCCCATAGGGATCTCCTGGAACCCCAATACCGTGGGTACCTCAGTACCATATACTAGGGAATTATAAGGGTGTTCCAGTATGCCAATGTAAATTGGTGAAATTTGGTCACTAGCCTGTTAGTGACAATTTGGAAAGAAATGAGAGAGCATAACCACTGAAGTTCTGAATAGCAGAGCCTCAGTGAGACAGTTAGTCATAACACAGGTAACACATACAGGGCACACTTATGAGCACTGGGGCCCTGGCTGGCAGGGTCCCAGTGACACATACAACGAAAACAACATATATTCAGTGAAATATGGGGATAACATGCCAGGCAAGATGGTACTTTCCTACACATGCCTTCCAAGGTCTCAGCCCCTCTTTTAGAAGGTACTGTTTCCTCCAACTACACAGCATCCAACATTGGTGATCCCAAATCAACCCATGACTATTTACCAATAGGCCCCCAGAAGAGGGCCCAGATTAATGGTTCGATTGGATCGAGAGTATTGCACCTTTCACCGGAGTCATGCCCATACGTTCTCGTAATTACTAATGTACCTGTACTTAAAACCAAAACCCCGGAATCTTTCACTGAACTCAAAAATAAGGTCATATACTGGTTGCACATCAACGCGGGGCTTGTGTTTTCTATGATACCTTCGATATTGATGGTGAGGAGGGTAGGGTGGGTGGGTTTCTCTAGAAAAAATTGGCACAGGGGACTGTATAGTTATCAACTTTAATTCTCCTGATCTTGTACAGCTGCTTTTTTCAAATGCTACCAGACCTTAACCATTAGCAGACAAAGTCTCCCTATGCAGACTACAAGTGTTCTATGCTCCCTCTCTGCCATCTGTGAATAGGCAACTGCAAAGAGTTTCTTCCGATACCCAGATTCAGCCTATCTCAGAGTCTGGCCTTAGACACTCTCTGGTGTCTCTCTCTGAGATAGACTGACTAAGTGATGGCCCTTGGGAGGTGGTTTTGAGTAGTCTTGAAACTGAGCACATCAGCCATCCTGCCCTTAGTGATTCCACCTCTGTAATCCCAGCGATTTTGTCAATCCCTCCCTGCAACCCTGGGCCTACCTGCCCGGATACCTTACCAGATAGGAATATGACTGGTGTAATATCTAGTGAGGTGAACAACCTACAGGGTGAGAAAGACATAGATTATTGTACGTTTGCGGGGAATAGCATGGCTTTTAGCTGTACCTCTCCCAGTAGGATACACTCCCTGAAAGAAGCTGGGTATACTAAAAAAATTTATCTCGATTTGGTTCTCAGCTGGAACATAGCAGGGCTGGAAAGTAAACTGCAGAGCCTGGGATGGGGCCAATTTATTGATGAGCATCAGATTTGTCTTTTTCAAGAAACATGGGCACTGGGACCCAAATACAGGCTAGGCATCAAAAGCTACTGGTTTGCAGCACGCAAGACGCCCTCTGGGAGATCATCGGGAGGGCTCCTTATATGGCTAAGTAGTTCTCTTAGTTGCAAAGTTGAAGCAATAGACTTGGGCTGCCCAGATTTACAGGCCTTATCAGTAACGATTTCTGAGGAGAGATCTTTATTTATAATTAACATCTACAAAAGGAGCGTGGCAGCCATTATGACTCTGATGCTCTGTCCTTATTGGACAACTTCCTTAAAAATAATTCATTCCACTTCATCTTGATTGGAGGGGATTTGAATGTTACATTCAAGCCCAATCCCCTGGTCCAGGAGATATATAAAGAAGAGGATGCCTATTGGGGCATCCCCCAACTAGTTTCCAACAAAAGACCAAGACTAAATAAAATAGCTCGTCTAGTGGCTGACATCACATTATCGCATGGTCTTCGAGCTTGTAATGGCTGCTCCCGCTCAGATACTAACTTGCACCCTACCTTTAGGCGTAGAGGACACAGGAGTCAGATTGATTACATACTCCTCGACATTCGTCTGTGGGGCCATATGTCTGACATGAGGGTACAAGAACATGATGAGAGTGACCACAATCCGTTGATTTTATTGACCAGAGGCCTCTTCCCTTCGCTTGAAGCACCCCACTCTAAGGCTTATGCTCAACAGCTTACCCTAACAAATAATAGACATAATATATAAAATGGGAGTCTGTTATTTCATCACCCGAACATCTTACAACAATATATAACCTGTTAGCTAACCAAATGGAGTGTATGCTTCGATATAATGAGTCCAGTGATGGCGATAGGCTTTTAGCAGCCCACGCGGCACTATTTAATTCTTTAAAATATCTCTTCACGAAAGAGATTACTAGCAATCCCAACTCCAAGAAAAAGTGCTGTGCACGTTGGTTCAGCAACTCATGAAGGGAAGCTCAGCTCATCCTATTGAAAGCTTGAAAAGAAGGCCATGTCCAGCCCATAAGAAAAGCTAGGAAGGATTACAAGAAGGAATGCTCTAAGGCACGTAGATGCTGGGAAGAGGCTAGATGGGATGCAATCCTAGAGACTGCCAGATCCAACGATACTTCCAGGTTCTGGAAACTAATAGCTGATGACTGCAGAGATTCTGCCTCTGTTCCCGGTACCTCAATTCTCGCTGCAGCATGGGTCGACCACTTCAGTCTACTATACGAAGGCCCATCTGAAGTATCTTCCAGGACCCTTGATGTTCCCATATTACCAGGGGCCACACTGGTCAAATTTACTCTATCTGAAACAAGAGTCGCAATAGACTCATTGAAGTGGGAAAAGGCCCCTGGTCCATATAAGATTCCGGGCGATTTATATAAGTCAAGTCCGGATGTTTGGGCTCCTTATTTTAACCTAATCTGCAATGCAATTGCAGCGGGAACCCCGCCCCATCCTCTTGGAAAGGGGCAGAGATAGTTCCCATCTTCAAAAAAGGCAGCCCTAATAACCCTGCTAATTATGGACCTATATGTCTTCTTGACAATTCCCAAAAAATCTATGCAAAACATCTTTTGCTCCATCTTGATGAATGGATTCTGGAGACTGAAGCTCTATCTAATTTACAAGCAGGGTTCAGACCAGCTGTGAGCACCATAGACCAAGCACTGAGATTCCTGGCAATCAAATGGAAGAACGTGGACCTGGGGGGGGGGTAATCTGTATGTGGTCTTTATAGACCTCAGAGCTGCATTTGACCTGATCCCCAGGAATATGTTATGGTCAACACTCTCTAACATGGGGGTTCCATCTGGCCTTCTGAAACTCATTTCTTGATTGCACAACAATACCTATGCTCAAATTAGATGCGTTAAGGAGGGTGAGCTGACAGATCCTGTAGCCATCAAGAGAGGAGTCAGACAGGGTTGTGTCCTGGCCCCCACTCTTTTCTTACTCTACATAAACAATTGCATCCATTATTTAGAGATTTGCATAAACGACTCGCCCAAATCAGCTGGAAAGAAAATCCTGTGTCTACTTTATGCGGACGACACAATCCTGTTAGCCAAATCTCCAATGGGAATGCAAAATCTGGTCAACCAATTCTGCACTTTTTGCAGAGACTATGGGCTGGACGTCAATGCTAAAAAAACGAAACTCTTGATATACAGTTCCTCAAGGAAACGTCCTTGTGCCAGAATAGAAATGAACTCAATCCCATTGGAGAGTGTGGAAGAATTTGATTACCTAGGTATTAGACTCTCGAACTCAGGTAACTGGAAGGCAGCTATTGACAAAGGGGCACTTATTATAAGTCAAAGAGGTGGGGCCCTAGTACGCAGGTCCAGAAAGGCCCGAGTCCCCCTCTGAATACAATCGCAGAGATCTATAATGTCCAAATCCGTGCGGCGGCCCTGTATGGCACAGAACTCTGGGATTTGCACAGAAAATTGGACACTCTACAAACCAAAGAAAATCAATTCCTCAGACAGATTTCTTGGCTAGGGATGGGCACACCAATGATCCCTCTCAGGCTCGACTTAGGTCTAAATAGCATTAAAACTATAGTGGGCCTGAGACCACTCTCCTACTGGATCCATCTATGGAAAACAATTGAACTTCAACCGTTCAGGGAGGTGATAAGAGATCTCATAGTTTCTCCCCAGGGTCTGGAAAAAATCCTCTGGCTGAAGGAGATGAAATCTGCCTGGGATGAAATAGGATTTCCCCACTATTGGAAACACCCGGAACTGATTCCCAATAAAGCAAGGCAACTTGTTAAAAAAAAGATACTGGGAGAAAATCAATGAAGATTCCATGCACCATAATGGGGTGGGCAGACTTACAACAGAATTTCTCCTACTCAAGCATGAACCCCGGCCTGAGAACTTTATGAATCTCCCTATACCTCCACATGCCCGTGGCCTATATCTCCAGTTAAGATATGGTACCTTGCCTATCAACAGCTACACGGCTCGCTGGTCACCAAGCAACTTTTCAACAGGCAAATGTATATTTTGCCATTATTGTAAGGAAACAATAGAGCATTTGCTGTTCTTCTGCCCTTCATACAGGAGACCTAGAGGGAGGTGGATTATTCCCCTCTGTAAACATCTATCACTGCAGGATAGAGCCAATGCCACTAGAATATATGATACATCTACACTGGTAGCTAGTTCAGTCACCAAATATTTATCTGAGGCTTGGTCCATCCGTCGCAGGTTCATTTTAGCCTAGGGCTCTTGAGTTGGTTAGGCACCCGCTCACAGAAGGAGATTTTACCAAGCCATATTTTCCTCTGTTTCTTATCTTTCAGAGGTAGCCTGATCTCCGATATTGACGTGTATAGCCTCAACTTTTAAATGGTATCCTTAGGAATCTTACTAGGAACTCGAGGCACCCCATATGAGTGGCGGAGACTCCACAAGTTTATGGAGATGATCTTCCTCCTGTAACTTGCCACGCTAACCGATAAAGCATTTTATTTACGTCAATGAATTTTATTAGCTCATATAATGTCCAAGATACTGAGTAAAAGTTCCAAGGAAGGCAACAGCTGCAAATACCTGCATGACAGACATAAGTTTTTACCAAAGCTCTTTTTACCTTATGTACATCTAATTTATTGTATTACAAGTATGATTATAGACTCAGTCTCGAGGATTTTACTGTAACACTTTTACTCGACTATTTTACTATTAACACCATGTATGACTGCTATCCTGAATTTTAACGGTATCAACTTATTGTGTAAGACTGCTATTTTTTCGAATTTTAATGGTCTAAATTTTTAGACCGAATGAATTTAAATAAAATACAAGGCCATGAAAAGCCACACAAGTGGCTTTGCGTGGCTTTGTAAATGTGGGTTGGCACACTGTGTCACTGGAACGTCAAAACAAATTACACTATGGTGACGCAGTGTGCCAATAGGGGCTTGTAAATGAGGCCCTTAATGCTGTAAATTTACTCAGTGCTCTGTTCGATTTGGCCCAGAACATTGAGCAGTATTTTGAGAGCAAGTGCTGTGGTGGAAAGAATACCATTTACAGCAATGAAGTGAAAACAGACTCTTTGGCCTTCACTTACAGAACGGTATCAATAAATATGCCAATGAAAAGGTAGTTATGTTATGTATTATTTCTAAAGTGCATCGTTCACCCCAAGATATCTTGACACTGACAGTTCGAGGAGTAGCAAACAAGAGGCACTATAGCTTTTTAATGAAAGCTTGTTTAAAAAGCCAAGCCTTTCGAGCTTTTCTTAAATTCAGTAATGAAGCACATTTTTTTGGGAGGGCATTCCACTCCTTAGGTGCCAGCACAGAAAAACTGTGCTCTCTTGCTCTGATTTTCTTGAACATTGCCAACACCAAAGTATACATTGTTGAAGTCGATGAGTCCTTTTAGGAGAGTAACTTGAGATATGATCCTTCAGAAAGTCTGGACACTTATGGGACTTGAGGACTAAACAGGAGACTTTATAAGTAATTCACTGTTTAATTGGCAGCCTTTGGAGGTTCTTCAGATACAGGGCGATTCGTGCTCTTTCAGAGATTCTGAAGACCAGCCTGACCGCTGCATTCTGAACCAACTGCAGTCTCTTAATATTACATTAAGGGAGGCCAAGATATATACTATTAGCATCGTCTAATTTTGGCTGATCGCAGCAGCCAAAATGGTCTACAGAGCGTCCAGAGGTAAAAACTGCTGAATCCTCCTCATTGTTTTTAGCATAAAAATGCACTTAGAGACCACCACACTAGTGTGTGGTTTGAAGGAGAGACTTTGGTCCACACAAACTCCGATGCTTTTTACCACTGTTTTGGGGTGGGGAGCATGCCCATTTCAAAGGGCCAAAAGAAGTTAGGGGCATATTTATGAGAATGTGGCACATCAGTCCCTGTGCACCACTACTCTTGAGTCCCTCTTGTCCCCCCTAATGACACCATGGTTGTGCTGTATTTACCACTGTGAGAACCATTGTGGTCATTACCACAACAGCATTTTGACGCTGTTGTGGCACTTTACTGCATCTTGCCTAACTTTTTGAGGTTATTGCAGCAAAGCGCAGTGAGACAAATAGATTATTATGGTTGCATCACTGTAATGACATTCCTGAGCAGGCACTAATAATGATGGAGAAAATGGCACAGTGTGGGAACGCCCCCGTTGCAGACATTACACCTGATGCAGGCATAATGTGGCGCAAGAGGTTGCAAAGTGGTGCAATGCATGCATTGCCCTACTTTGTAAATCTGGTTCAGGGAAATGGCCCCCTTAATGCCACCTTAGAGTCATAAAAATGACACTAAGGTGGCACAAGGGGCATGTAAATATGCCTGTTAGTCCCTAAAGAAGAGTTTTGCCCTTACACTACAATTTCCATGTTATCTGCTTTCAATTTAAAGTGATGTTACCTCAACCAACCACTAATCAAACAACATCATATTCTTAAAATGATGTTGGGCATGCTCTGGTAAGTCAAGCTGAAGTAATATCTGGCAGTCATCAGAATAATTAAAACTTCTACAACCTCTTTCAGCAATTCCTTGATCAGAGGTTGAATGTAAATTTTAAAAAGGTGGGGAGACAGGGTAGATCCCTGTGGAACACCACATTCAATCTTAAGGTTTGCTGCCATTGAAGGATTAAGTTGCATGGCCTGAGTTCTATTCTCGAAGAAGGAGGCAAGCCAGCTTAGGGCCTTGCCCCTGAAACCAGGTAGCCAAAGTCCATCCATAAGTATCTTATGATCAACTGTGTAGAAAACCGTGGACAGATCAAATAATATCAGAGATGGGGTATTCCCTCAATCCAAGTCCTTTCTCAAGTCATCTATGACTAAAGGAATCATAGCTTCAGTACAGTGTTTGGGTCAAAAACTGGCTTGACATGGAACAAGATAGTTTGAGTTGGATAGAAAGACACTTGCCTCTTTTGCTACATGTACTTCCAAAGATTACTATCGTATTGCAACAAGGGGATTGGTCAATAATTCTTTAAAATCTTAGGATTTTGGGGTTAGCTATATGTTTTTTCAGCAGTAGGATCATTATTGTTTTATTAGAGCCATTGAGAACCTCACCTACCTCCGATGAGATGTTTAGGAATTTAGGGCCAGATGTATAATTCTTTACAATAGTGATTACCTAATTGTGATGTTTTGCGAATCGCAATTAAGTAATCGCTATTGGAATGTATGAAACTCCAGGAGTTTCATACTGCGATTCGCAAGGGCTCGCAAATGAACCCACCTCCTTAATATTCATGAGGTAGGTCACAATTTACGAGCCGTTGAAAATGGCTACAGTCACAGGAATGGTGGCCTGCTGGGCTCAGCAGACCACCATGTCTGTGATTGCTTTTCAATGAAGCAATCTTTTTTTTTTAAATGCAGCCCGTTTTCCTTAAAGTAAAACAGGATGTGTTTAACAATGTAAATTGAAAAGTTTTCTTTTCATTTTTTAAGAGCAGGCAGTGGTCCTTGGGACTACTGCCTGCTATTAAAAAAGATTTTTGCACGCATTCTCAAAGGGGAAGGGGTCCGAATGGGTTACCACCAATTTGAAATTGGTGGTAACTGCGATTGTTTTGCGACCGCATTCACGGTCACAAAACAATCATAGATAACTCTGCGATTCGGTATTAGGAATTGATTCCCTTGACACGCCCCTTCCTAATACCGAATCGGTCTGTAGTCGTAAATCCAGTTTGGGATTTAATAACAAGTTGGGCCGTTTGCGATCACAAAAATGTTTGATACATCTGGCCCATAGTGAGGGGGTCTACAATGGAGAGTGCCATCCACTATAGTACTTTTGTGGGGCAGGGTTCACTGGGTATCCTGACTTAACTGTAGAAAACAGACAGAGGACGTCCTTGCACACATGGGCAGTAAACGTATCAAGCTTGTGACTGTTTTCCTCCTTTTCGACCCAGTTCCCAGTAGGGCAATAATTAATTGTATTTTTGATTAGCCCGATGTTTTCCCTGAAAGACTCATTCAGTTCATTTTTGCTCTCCTGAGTGTGATTGTTAGGCTGACTAATTCTATCAGTATTCAGGAGGCTATGCACAATATCAATCAGTTCTTTTTGTGGATTATTAGCTATAAAGAAGGTCACTTTTGTCTGCGTAGTACGTTTCCTATATTTAAGCATAGCTTCCTTAAAGGCTGTTTTTACTAAACACACCATAGCCCCTCCTTCAACACCACTTCAGATGCCTGAGTTGTGGCCTTGCTTTTGAGAGTTATTTGGTGAACCATGGGGTAGGCCTTTTATTGCCTCATTTTGATACTGTTATGATTCCATCATTGCACCTCTGGGAGATGCTATACATGGACCATCTAGTTGCTCGAAATGACCATTAAAACTCCTCCAAAATCCCTCTCCAGACCCTGTCTGCTTTCCATTTCGATCTTGTATGCAGTTGAAAAGCTACATTTGCTTCCATGGACTTCAGGTTCTATAATGCACCCAATAAGACCTGGATTCTGCTGTCTGTTGCTTTCTATGAGATTCGCCTGCTGTCCCTCAATACAGGATTCTCTCCTCCAAGTATTCTCTACTCCAGGACTTGAGAGAGACTCGATTTGCACACACCTTGGACCGTCTTGTGCAGCCCAGCCATGTGACTTTGCCCCAGGCTTCCTGCTGCCTCAAACTGCTTATAAGCTGCCATTTGCTGAAGCTCCTTGTTTATGCATTGACGTTTGATCCTCTGTGTACCGGACCTCTTGTTGGTTTGTTTTCCAGTCCAGTTCCTGCCTTGCATCAGCCAAAGCCTGTGTCCTGTTCCTGTGCAGCTTGCTACAGATTTTTCCTGCACTGCTTGCTTTTGCTTACTCAATTGTCTGTCCTTTGTCTACACTTGGTACAGCCCTTGAGTGTCTCCCTTTCTAGTTGTTCCTAGTTTGTTCCTTCCATTTTTGCTATTATTTTCCCTTTACTTATTCGTTTGCTTCTACCATAACTCCTGTAATTTCTCCTCAGCATCTTAGGTTTAACCCCTAGTTTATGATCGCCCTTCTCTGTAATTCTTATGCAGTCTCTAGTTATCTTGAAGTTGAAGTCTTTTGCTTGTCCTAAGGATTCTTAGAATCCTTGTGTTTAAGTTGCTGGCTTGCCAGTTTTTCCTTGACTACACTGCTCCTGACTATTTGCTGCAGCTGTTAGGTTCCTTTCTAGTGCTTCTGCTGCATTTTCCTATTGGGCTATTGTGCCTGGTAAGTGTACTATTTGGTCCTCACCTGTGCATAAGTGTATTCCTTTCTACATGGGTTGGCTTCTGCTTTCCACAAGGCAATTCATGCCCCTTCCTTTGTCTTGTGTTGCATGCACTCTTGAGATCCTTATCTGTGTCAGTGTGCCATTTCTATTTTTCTTAGGAACTTCTACTGTGTTTACAAATAGACCCATAAGGGCTTGTATCAGGGATGTAAGGAAAATCATTGTTTGTGTCCTAAGGGTCCAGAGACAGAATCACAATTGCGGCCTCCCTTCTATGTGGCTTTCAGAGTGACTCTCTGTAAGAGTAATCTGCACAGAGGCATTGATATATCCTGTTGCTGTGGGAAGTTCTGAGTCTTACATGTGTACAACCCTAGTGATAACTCAGAATGTTTGTCTAATAATGATCCGTTCCATGTTTGTTTACTCTAGATCGCCAGCCTTCTCTATCCCTCTCCTGGGCTTTACTCTGCATCTGTCCGTTCCTGGTGTATGTCTTTATTTATTCCTCCACTTTAGTACACTACATCCATAGGAAGATATTCTGTGACCTTGAGGTGTGCACATTCCGGAGTTCCTGACATATACCAGTGGAGTGTGCTGTGAAGCGCCTCGTCCATCTAAAGTCCTGAACAACCACATTAGGTTTGTCATTTAATAATGGTTCCGTTCAATCAAAGGTCTCTTGAAGTCGGTACTTGTGCACTTTCTCACATTTTTGTATCATAACTTTATGAGATGGAGGCATTCGCCCATTACCCCCTTGAAAATTTAACAACAGAAAGATCATGTTGTTGTCAGACCAACTACAAGTTCAATACAATGATTTAGGATTACATTCTTTGAAGGTGACCACACAAGATCAAGTATGTGCCCTATACAACGCATGGGCTATTTTATATGTTGTGTTAATATGATTAATTACCTCAAAGAACCACTTGACTTTTTGGCATGCATTTGGTTCATCTGCCCAATAGTTAAAATCCTCTGCTATCAAAATGTAATATTTTATTTTATTACTAGCGAACACACAATGACATAAAAATCCATATGAAAGTTGATCATGTGGTGTGGGGCGATAAACTACCAAAATTGTTATGGGTGTGCTATCTATTTCTAATTCAAGCAAGAGAAAGTCCATCCCCAGTATTGGGTCAATTTCAAGTTTAGTTATCCTGAGAGTCTGTTAATAATGACAGACACTACACCTCCTATTGAGCCCTGTGACTTATACTGATTGATTCCCAATCAGTATAAGCTAGCCATCAGGAATAGCCTCTAGTAGGGAGGGTACAGAGTTGTGAATTAGCCATGTTTCAGTCAATAAGAGGATATCAGGATGTGCCATATATAGAGATTTAAAGATTTTAATTCTATGCTAATGGACGATCTTGTATTCGGTAAATTGATGCTTAGTAAATTAGTTCACGTTTGTCCACAAGACATAAGACAATTAGTCCCCTTATTCTGTTCTGTTGCCGTTTTTGTTTATCTCATGCTCTGCAAATATCCCATTTTCCTGCAAAAACATTGATGTGTCGTGGACATGATAGATTTACCTGATTCCATTCTTGAAGCTGACAAGGGGGGTAAGATTCAAAGCCAGCATAGTGGCTGACCCCTGGTCCTGGCCAGGCACAGATGGGCTTGCCTTTGGAATGCCAGCAGCACAGCTGTGCCTCAGACTTGTTTAAATAGGCTCCCTGGCACATCTAAAGCACTATCTGCTCCCAAAATGGAGCTCTCACAGCTCCCAACAGCCTGTCCCTGCTCAGCTACAAACAATGGAGCCCTCATAGCTACAGCTAACAAAGTGCAAAGGTGAAAAACAAGTTAACTAAAAATTGGTTTCAACCTTACAAAAAAGTCACAGTGATTTCACAGTCTATATAACAAATTGACTGTGGGATAACATCAACACACAAATAGAGCAGTATTAAACAGTTAAACAATAAAATCAATAAAACAACATCTTTCACTCACGGTGCTAAGACCTAGTCACACATCTGTGCATCAAGCTTGTTCAAATAAGCTTTCTGGCACACACAGATCACCAACTGCTCTCAAAATGGTGCTCTCAAGCTCCCAACAACATGGCCCATTATCCTGCATGCCTTTCCCTCATTTAGACCCTGGCAAATGGCCTCTAACCAAGATGGATCAAAACTGTCATCAAGTTGGGCAGTTACCTCCAGTTAAATTCTGCTTGGGAAAAGATAGTGAACTTTCACAGAAAGGTATGCATTGTGCACTAATATGCTGGGCACTCTCTCCCACCCAAGTATGGAGATGTGTGGGTACTGACAGTGTTTCACTACTTTGAGAGTACATTTACAGGACTCCAAATAGTAGTGCAAAATGCAGACAGAGGCCTCCTATCTTTATGCTAGGAAATGGAATTGTAGGCCTCATAGTGGAGAGAAGGAAGGCTGTCCTTATGAGGATGAACACCAAGTTGGCAGACTTAGGGCCTCATTAAGAGTTTGGAGGTCAGACAAGCTGACCACCAAACTCATGGGAAGGATGCCAATGCCATGGCGGTTGTTTCCCCCAACTCTATGACAATGTTCCCACCAGGCTGATCGGTGGGAACATTGTATTATGAGGTTCCTGCAGGGCTGCCCGGCAGGAACAATCCTATAGGATAGGCCTCGGCAAAGCAGACAGTGCGCATTGCGATAGTGTTGGGCAGGGGAGCCCATGCGTAGCCCATGCCATGGGCATGGGCTGTGCAGGGGCCCCCCTGTGTACCCCGGCACTGGCTTTCCACCAGCCCTTTAATGACAAAGTTACAGCCATGGACAGGCTGGTAAAAAATGGGGTTGTAATCAGCACGGCTGATACATGGTGTACAATACACCATGGCTGAATACAACTCTGGCTGCCGTTGACCCTTTGGGGACCACATTCCCAGCAGAGACGGCGGTCCCCTGGCCGGTCCACCAGCCAGGGTTGTAATGTGGCAGTTGGACCCCCACAGTTGCGGCGGTCTGACCATCTTCTTGGACCACCAGCCTTGTAATGAGGCCCTTAGCCAATAGAAACACCGTGGGTGATCCTAATGGCCTACTCTCTGGTGAAGGCTTTATTAAGTCTTTGGACAAATATGTCTCCACCTTTACTGTCCTCAACAAGGTGCAAATGAATAAGAGACATGTTTTTGGCTCAAGAGTTTTTGGAAGGGCTAACAGGAGGGGACTGGCTATTGGTCATGGAATTCAAAGGTCCCAATACTATTCCCAGGTCTCAAGAGGTTACAGAAGTAACTTTCAGTCCAGAAATGGCTTCTTGCAACAAATAGGGAGATCTGCATGTTCCCAAGGAAGTAGATCCAAATCACAAGGCTCAGGAGCTTAGGGTGAGTTGAATACTTCAGCTGTTTCTTCCCAAAGTAGGAGGAAGGCTACATTTTTTTATTCACAAGTAGATGAAATTAACACGAGTCCTATGGGTTTTGAAAACTGTAGGAGGTTTCAAAATAACATTTTGGTAAAACTCTTTTCAGAGATCCCAACCAAAAGAGTCAGGGCCTGATTACAGTTTAGCGGTCCTAAGACAGCCAAACTCGTGTTGATGGTCCAACAACTGCAATCCTAGTGGTCCGACTGGCAGATTAGGATCCTGGCCGTCGGATCACCAGCAGAACGCCGCCACCACCATGATCAGGGATCCCAACAGGTTGATGGCAGTGAAAGTCGTGGTCACCCATGGCAGTGCCAAGTTTGGCACCGCCATGCTGATCACGACTTTCCTTTCTGCCGGCCTTTTAATGGTGGGGGTCCCCGCCACAAAAGGACTGGCAAAAAGGCAGAGTTGGGGGTCACAAGAGGACCCCTGCACTGCCCTCCACCATATTGTGAGCAGTGCAGGGGCACCCCTGTTAGCACCTTCGGAATGTGCACTGTCATCAATGGCAGAAAGTGTGCATTCCAAGGGTTCTGTGTGTGATGACATTGGCCTTGGCTCTGTGAGGGAGCCAAGGCCAATGCTGCCACACTGTTTCCACTGGTCTGCCGGGCAGAAACATAGTAATATGATGGTGGTGAAGCTGCCAGATTGACGGCCGCATCTCCGCCGCTGTATTGGATTTTGGGAGGTTAATCCGCTGGATTTATAATCAGGCCCTTACTTCTGGACAAAAAGCAGATGGACTTGGTAAACTCAGACATTTCCCAAATGCTAAGCAAAGGGGCATTTTTAAGAGTTCCTGATTCAGAAATTGGTTATCTAAGCATTGCTTACTTGGTAAATTAAAAAGACAAAGAGTGGTGCCTGTAATAAATTTAAAGGATTAAAGCATGTTTGCAGTGTGCTGGTGTTTCAAGATGGAGGGAATTCATCATTTGCGGGATATTTTACAGAAGAAGGATTGGCTAGTAAAGTTAGATTTAGAGGACCCAGACTTCACAATACCTATGGATATAAGATATCAAACATATTTTTGTTTTTAGGTAGACAGGTCTTTTATACCAGTTTTGCCGTCTTCCTTTTGGTTTATCTTAAGCACCTTGGTCTGATAATGTATTTAAACAACATATTGTTGCTGTCTCAGGAGAAGAGGGACCTACTGAAGCATCTGGAATGGACAAAGAACCTTTTAGAATGTTTAGGTTTTATTGTAAATGTAGAGAAGTCAATTACGGTTCTAAGACAGAACTTGGACTGGATTTCAGGCAGGCACTTAAGTGCCCAAGTTGCTCCTCCTCACAGAAAATAAGGAAGATAAGGAAGTAATTATGATTTGTTTTAGCAAAATAGGTAGTATCTCCAAATAATCTTGCAAGGGTGATTGGTCTTTAAACTCCATCAATTCAAGCTATTTCCCCAGGCTATCTTCATTACAGAGCTCTTCAGATACTGAAGACATTGGTTCTAAGGAAAGGTTTGTGGTATACAGATTCAATGTCTCTGTCACTAGAAGCATGCAAAGAATTGGAGTGGTAGTTGGAAAACTAGAACTTTGGAAAGGAAAAGCCATTTTCGGGAATGTCCCAGAGTTTACCTTAGAGATTGATGCCGGCGACTTCAGTTGGTGAGCACGCTTGAACAACAATGAAACAGGGAGTTGGATTTGGGGGGAGGAGCAATGCTTGCATTTAAATTGTTTCGAAATGTTAGCTGGATTGAATGGATTGATACATTTCAGGAATGTCTTTTCAAACAGTGTGGTGTTGATTTGTATGGACACTATTTCGGCAGTGTCATGCCTAAACTGCCTGGGGGGGTCGAAATCAAATAAATTAGCAGTCTGACCAAGGAGATCTAATATGTTTGCAGGAAACAGAAAATTATTTTGAGGGCAGAATATATTCTAGGTTTGTAGAAAGAGACAGTAGATGGGAATTTGAGGAATCTCATGGACTTCAACAAGTGGAAGTTAAATCTGAAATGGTGTAGTTGATGCATTGAAGAATATTTAGATTCTGTAGAGTCTCCTGTAGCCGAGGTAGCTAATTATTTAGGTGAACTGTTCATTTAAGGCCTTTTTTACAGAATGACTGATTGTTATTGATCAGGTGTGTCAGCAGGCCATGCTGTAGTGAATAAGTTTGCCATAGGAAGCAATTCTTTAGCCCATATGGTTATGAAAGAAATTAGCCTTAGGAGACCACCTAGAGCTTGTTATGATTCCTTATGGGATGTGACTTTGGTTTTCAATCTATTCATATCCTCGCCTTGTAATGCTTACCCTTCACTGCTGCAAACATCTCAGACGTCATTTGATCTCTTTTAGAAGAGTGCTGGATGTTAAGGCTTTTGAGATTT
The DNA here is from genome assembly GCF_031143425.1 of Pleurodeles waltl. Classification (NCBI taxonomy): domain Eukaryota; kingdom Metazoa; phylum Chordata; class Amphibia; order Caudata; family Salamandridae; genus Pleurodeles; species Pleurodeles waltl. The sequence continues at coordinate 968,716,179 of NC_090440.1, read as the reverse complement.
GTAACAGGTTCCATACACCAGATGGAGTCCACTTTGACATTTAGAAAATAACTAAGACCATGCCTGAGAGTATTTTTTACCTATGGCTTCAGGACTGCACAAAGTTGTGTGTGGTTTGCTGTATGGATGTTTATGAGCAAAGAATGTTGGAATTTAGACCTGACAGGGAAGTTCAGTTGTTGATCTCCCATGTAAAACACTACAAAATGGTATTAACTGCTACGATATCAAGGTGGGTGAGATCAGCTATGAGTAAAGCTGGTGTTGATTTATCAAAGTGTGGTACACATTCTTCAAGGGGTGTAATGTTTTCTGGGCAGGAGGAACTCTTGCTTAGATTCTGAAGGCAGCCAACTTGTCAAATGCAAACACTTTTGTAAAATTCTAACTGTGGCCAACGAAGCATGTGATCAGTCTGACAGTGAAAAGCTCAAACATGTATAACAAAAGCCACCTATCTTGTAATGAAATCACGATTCTCCAATTAACATACAGAGAGATTTTTGATGTTATTAAAGACAATAGAGGCTAGCATTATCCCACTCACCTTTCCCATCTCTCCCTTTCTAGTTGCAAAAAGATGATTATGGGGAAGTAAGAGAAAATAAAAACGTTTGTATATTTGGATTTTATTTTCTAAACAAGTGTTATAAACAAGTGTTATTTACAGGTTTTCTGCTTTAAGTGTTTGTGGAGAAACTTGTTAAATTATGTTTTATCCCTTGCAGAAAGCAATACAATGTTAAAGGTGGTTTTGTGTTTGGTGCAGCCTAAAAGAGAAATGTGATTATGTGGCAGGGGTGTATATACTCTGTGTGAAGATTCTAGAATAGAACAAATGTTTTATGTTGTGTTATGTTTTATGTTCTTTACTGGGTTGCATGTTGGGGCAGGTATATGCATAATGTGCACCTCTGTTGTCTTTAATGAAATGAAGATTTTCTCTGCCTGTTAATTGGAGAATCACCATTCTCCTCACACAAGTCAATTCAGCCATCAGCTCATGTTCACATGTTCAAAAAGCTGCAGGATGTCACACCAGCTGCAAGTCACAACAATCATGTGGCCAAGCCGTTGAGGTTACAGCAACATTTAGCCCAACATCACACTGTCACATAATAAATAAGTACTGGTATGTTTGTTTGTGATCCCACGAGAAAATCTCTCAACCTTATTTAAATGTTTAGGCAAGTTTGAAAAGAGGAGGCAAGACAGGTGATTTCAAACTCCACTGCCAGCCAAAGCCGATTCGCCCACACCTGTACTCTAGCAGCACAAAGTTGCAGAAGACCTGCAATGTAGCCATAAAAGGACAGCATGCCAGTTGACCAAGATAATTCTGAATCTGAACACCCCTGGGTTACGGGCAGCAGCGGTCACTTACATTTCATAACACTGTTCCTTGATCAATGCCTCCCATCACTCTGACACGTAATGCAAGCCAGTTATTACCTTTTTTTAGCTCACAAAGCTCTTGATTTTTGTTTTTGTTAATTATGTGAAGCCTTTTAATGTAACTTCTCTCAAGTAAAGTTTTTTTCTGTGTTATGAGATCATTTTCACCTAAAGGCAAGATAACATTCGTTTCAATCAAACCCACCCAAACTAGAAAATGCATGCACATTTTCCTCCACAAATATGCCTTTTGAACGATTTTTCTAAGCACAATGTAAAGTTATGCAGAATTGTACCTTTCATCTGCAAGTTAACCTTCTCTGTGGCTTTCCTAAGGACAGTGGTATGCATCTATTGACACTGGCAATAGTGCACTCGGGGTTACAATCATTTGGAGGTCACAGTGTCTCGAAGTGGTGCTGCTGATTGTCAGGACAAAAACAATATCACACGGACACATTTGTAGGGAGTCTTGTGCCTACGGGAGAGGGTGTATCTCTCATGGCAGAGCAGATGAAGACAGAGACAGGGACAGTGTGCATGCACTCCAGAGGAATTCAGTGGGAAGGAACAGATGTTACTGATGTTGCAAACTGAGAAGATGCAGGGTACTGTTTCCCTCTAGCAATGTGTTCAACATAAGTATATTGTGCCAGCAGAGAATCGAACAAAGTTAGCTTGGCAGGAATCTTTGTATGTCATATGGAGGTAATTCAACATGACCTACGCAGCAGTGACGTACGCTAGCAGTAAATTACAACATGGACAGCGTGTTGGCAGTGCCATGCAAATGTTTGGTGATGATGAAGAAATTGAATGATGCTATACCCTGGGAGCACCTTGATCCGAGACCATTAGGTGAGAATGGAAGTGTCTGTTCTTTGGGCAAAGCAAGTGCTAATGAAGGCAGAAGTGCTGGTTGACTAGTAGCTTGGTTGGTGTGTCGGTTCTCTCCACCTCCGAAACTGCTCAAGACAGGTTTCCAAGTAATGTGCCTAGCAGAGGATGCAATCTTCTTCCTGCACTTCAATTGCAGCATAGGTGGTGCCTGCTGCTGTGTGCTTCTTGTCCTCTGTTATGTTATGTTGATTTGAATAGTGCACTAATCACCTGAGAGGGTATCCAGGCACTTGGACAGGTGTACTGGAATTGAAGCATGGGTGAATATGGTAATTAGAAGTGATTGTGGTGTTTAAGGGGTGTTTGGACAAAATATCAGAACAAGATATTGTTATACAAAGAGTTCACATATTCACTTTATGGTCCGGTATTAGACAAGCCCAATATCTTGGATTTTTAATTGGTGGATCTTGTGGCCTAGTCTGCTTCCTATATTTTATGTGGAGATATTAATTTTAATGGTTTTGAGGCACCCCTCGGGATGTAGCCTGTTTTTTTTTCAGGTCGCAAACCACGTGTGTTCAGAGGTCTTCATAGTCTTAAAAAAGAGATAAGCCTTGTGGATGCTTGGACCACGCTTCAAGCACCAGATCCTGGTTTTACATACTAATTAGCTCCTCATTGCCCTTTTGCTCAGCTGGACTACCTGTTTTTGACACCAGAATTATTAAGCGGGGGCTCAAATAGAGCTATTCCCCTGACTTATCAATTTATGTCTGGCCACAACCCTCTGGTAATGGAACTCTCACTGGAAGGGCTTAAAAAGGAGTGTTCGGAGATGGTCCTTTCAGAGAAGACTTCTGCCCGATCCAGCTCCTGTTGAACATATGAATGTATTGATCCCTCAGTTTTTAAGCCTAAATAGAGGAAATGCCCCACTTGGTGTAGTCTGGGATGCCTGTAAGGTGGGAGATAAGGGGGGAAACCCTCAGATTCAGTCTGAAAGTTCAGAAGCAGAGTCAATTGCTTATTAAGGAATTTTATCAGAATCTTAGTAAGACATAAGCAAAGCTGTAGGAGACTAGCCATCTATGTGATGTGCAAAACTAGGAACACCGTGCAGGGAGTCTAGGCAACCACACGTTGATTTCCAGAGGTAAAAATTAGACCACCTAATGCTCCAATTTGTAGGTAGCTGGTTAAGCAGTTAGGCCAATCCAGGAGATGAGCTAAGCATTTGTTTTATTCACAATATCAATCATGCACCACACACACTCAATGAATAACTCGAGACCAGAATTTATAAAAAATATTCCAGACTTTTATATCATTTTCAAGACCAAAATGGTTAAAATAGGTTAAGTACTTTTTGATTTATGATTTTTCAAAGGTTTAATAAAGTTAGTCTTTCTGTGCGTAATTACACACCATAGGAATCAAAGGAAGGTCACCTACAAAAATGCATTTAAAATCACACAGGTGAGTTACCTGTCTCTTCTTTTGCAGGATGGTCGATGAGGTTGGTGGGCACATGTGCCACCTGGAGAGTTTCCGGTGGGAGCAGTGCTTGAAAGTCTCTTGGCACAGGCACAGGGCCACTTGGAAGAGCCACCTGAAAAAGGAGCTGGTTTGCAGGTTTAAAGGTGGTGCTTTTGGGAACCCATGGGCTGTCAAGGTCACAAGGGGTTAGGGACTTGTGCCACACAGCTAGTTCCACTATGCAGGGTTCAGAGCCGCCGGATGCAGGGTGAGCTGGAGGTCATGGAGGCTGGTGATAAGTCTCCTTCCAGAGGCCTTGCGGGACGACATGGGTGCTCTGGTGGAAGGTCCAGGGTGTTCCTGAAGTCCCTCGCGGGACGAAAAGGGTGCTCTGGTGGAAGGTCCAGGGTGTTCCTGAAGTACCTCGACTGGACCTTCCTCCTGGTCCTATTGAAGCTCTGGCTGAGCTGTTTTTGTTGTTTTCTGACATGCACTGCCAGTACCTGAGGTATTTGCACAACTCAGCCAAGGGAGGATGCAGTGCCACCAAAGTTGGCACACTTGTAGGTGTTGTCTGGGCTGTCATTGGTGTTTTGTCAGGTCTGCCTGCCACTTCCGGTTATGGAGACATCATCTGGTCGGTGAAGTGACCCTCACCGGTTTGCTAGTTCTTGCTGGTTTCTTTTGCTTCTTGAGTGATGCCTCCACTCAGCAGGGAGATCTTGGGCTATTCGCAAAGCCTGTAGGTCATCGGGGTCTTTTGAGGTTAGTCCAATGGTCAGCTCCTCCGCAGGAGCAATTGTCAGGACTCTGGTGCAGCAAGCAGGTGTCTTGGAGCCTCTTATGGTGCAGCAGGTCCTCTGGTTCGTTGGTGCTGTCTTCTTTTCTTCCTGATGAATCTGATTTCTTGGTCTGGGGGAGCCCACTAAATATTGAATTTAGTGGGCGTTTTAGGGGGAACCTGGTAGTGTCCAATGGGACACTTACCATTGCGTGGCTACACCTACTACAGTGACCACTCGTCTTCTAAGTAGAAGAACCCGGAGAGGCCATCTGCATTTGCATGGGGAATCCCAGGTTTGTGTTCCACTTTCAAGTCCATCCCCTGTAGGGAAATAAACCACCTAAGCAGTTTGGGGTTCTCACCTTTCATTTGTTGCAGCCTAAGTGGTCTGTGGTCAGTCTGAACAGTGAAGTGAGAGCCAAACAAGTATGGCCTCAACATTTTCAGAGCAGAAAAACCACAGCAAAGGCTTCCCTCTCTATGGCACTCCATTTTTGTTCTCTAGGGAGTAGCTTTTTGCTAATAAAAACAACAGGCTGGTCATGTCCATCATAATTCCTTTGGGAAAGGACCGCTCCTATCCCCATTTCAGATGCATCAGTTTGGACTATGAATTCCTTGGAGTAGTCTGGTGCTTGTAGAACTGGAGCAGAGCATATAGCTTTCTTCAGAGTGCCAAAGGCCTCTTGCCAACTCACTGTCTAGTTGATTTTTCTAGGCATCATCTTGGAGATAAGCTCTGTGAGGGGGCAACTATTGTGACACAATCCCTCACAAACCTCCTGTAATATCAAGTTAAGCCAAGGAATGCCCTGACCTGTGTCTGGGTTGTGGGAGCTTCCCAAGCCAGAATAGTCTGAATCGTGGGTTGGAGAGGTTGCACTTGGCCTCCACCATCTAGGTAGCCCAAGTACAAATCTTGTCCCTGCCCTATCTGGCACTTACTGACCTTGACAGTGAGGCCTGCCTTTTACAGAGGCTCAAGGACTTAGCTAAGGTGGGTCAGGCGATCCTGCCAGGTGAAACTATAGACAGCTATGTCATCTAAGTAAGCTGCACTAAAAGTTTTCAGTCCAGCAAGGACTGGGTTCACCAACCTTTGGAAGGAGGCAGGTGCATTCATTAGTCCAAAGGGCATAAAAGTGAACTGCTAATGTCCACTAGGAGTAGAAAATGCTGACCTCTCTTTTGCTCCGGGGGTCAGACCAATCTGCCAACACCCTGATGTTATCAAAAGTACTCAGATATTTGTCAGCCCATAATCTGTCAATGAGCTCATCAGCTCTTGGGATTGGGTGTGCATCTGTCTAGGTTACTGAGTTGAGGCCCCTGTAGTCCACAAAAAACCTAATTTCTTTCTTGTCACCCTTGGAGTGATGTTTGGGGACTAGAACTACTGGGCTAGCACATGGGCTCTCTGAGGGGCCAATGACACCCAAATCCAACATTTTCTTGACTTAAGCTTCTATGTTTTCTCTGACATCGTCAGACTGTCCGTAAATTTTGTTCTTGACAGGCAGGCTGTAACCAGTGTCCACATCATGGCTACACCAGTTTGTCTTTCCAGGGGTCAGAGAAAATAGCCCAGCATACTGGATGAGGACTTGCCTGCAATCAGTCTGCTGTTGTTCTGAGAGGTTGTCTGCAAGAGCACTCCATCTATACAGCCTTCTTGGGGGTTGCTGGAAAGGAGATCAGGGAGAGGCTCACTCTCATTGTCCTGTCCCTCATCTGTCACCATAAGCATGGTCACATCAGCGCGGTCATAAAATGGTTTTAGGCAGTTGACATGTCTGGTTCTGTTTGGGTTCTTGCAAATGCCTAGGTCCACTAGATAAGTGACCTCCCCTTTCTTTTCAACAATGGGATAGGGCCCAGACCCTTTGTCCTGGAGGGTCCTTGGAGCAACAGGCTCCACCACCCAAATTTTCTGCCCTGGTTAGAACTCCACCATTGCAGCTTTTTGGTCATACCAAAGCTTTTGAAGCTCTTCGCTGGCCTGAAGATTTTTTCTGGCTTTCTCCATGTACTCCGCCATTCTAGAACTTAGGCTAAGCACATAGTCCACAATGTCCTGTTTGGGCTCTTTGAAAAATCTCTCCCAGCCTTCCCTCACAAGAAGTAGTGGTCCCCTAACTGGGTGCCCAAACAAGAGTTCAAAAGGAGAAAAACCTACTCCCTTTTGTGGCACTTCCCTGTAGGCAAACGGCAGAAAAGGAAGTAGGACATCCCTTCTCCTTCTGAGTTTTTCAGGGAGTCCTCCAAAATGCCTTTTAGCATCTGGTTGAAACTTTCCACTGGCCCAGTGGTATGTGGATGGTCTGGGGTAGTGAATTTATAGGTCATTCCAGACTCCTGCCACATATGTTTTAAGCATACAGACAGGAAGTTTGACCCCCTGTCTGATACTACCTCCTTAGGGAACCGAACCCTAGTAAGGATACCCAGGAGGGCTTTGGCAACTGCAGGTGCAGTGATTATCCTAAGGGGAATAGCTTCAGGATACCTAGTGGCATGACCCACTACCACTAAAATCAATCTATGTCCTGATGCTGTTGGAGGATCAAGGGGGCCAACAATGTCAACCCCTACCCTTTGAAAGAGTACCCCATCCACAGGTAGTGGTATTAAGGGGACCTTTTAGTGCCCACCTGTTTTGCCACTGGCTTGGCAGGAGGGACAGGACTGACAAAAGTCCTTCACGTTTTGTGACATACCTGGCCAGTAGAAGTGGTTAACCAGCCTACTCCACGTTTTATTCTGGCCCAGATGCCCTCCTAGTGGGATGTCATGGGCTAAAGTGAGAAGGAAGTCCCTGAACTTCTGTGGCACTACCACCCTCCTGGCTACACCAGGCTTGAGGTCTCTGGCCTTAGTGTACAGGAGCCCCTCCTCCCAGTAGACCCTGTACGTACCACTGACATTTCCTAGCTCCTCCTGAGCAGCTTGCTGTCTCAGGGCTTCAAGACTGGGACACTCTCTTTGTCCCTGGCACATATCTTCCCTAGAGGGTCCCCCTGGGCCCAAGAGTTCTGGGTGGTAAGGCCCAAGCTCTTCAGGCTCAGTTCTTTCCGAGGCGGGGACTCTCCTTCCTGAGGAGAGGGGTCATTTCTTGGGATCTGTTTTGAAGCTGGTCCCTCAGTCTTCTTTCCTTTTCTCTTAGGAGGCTGGTCTACTATTTCAGGATCCAGCTCTCCCTTTTCCCTCTGAAGTTTTCTCTGTGCCCTAGTATTGACATATTCCCACAAAGGGATCCCTAACATTGCTGCATGGGTCATTAGCTCTACGTCAGCCCAAGGGAAATGCTCCAGGTCAATTCCAAGGTGGCAATCTACAGGGATGGATGAGGAAACAACCACTTCTTTCTGTCCTGCTGCTCCTCCCCATTCAAAGTTTACCATAGCCATGGGGTGGAACTTGGTCTCATTGTCAGCACTGGTGACACAATAAGACCTCCCTACCAGGAACTGAGTTAAGGGAACCAGGTGCTGAGACACCATTGTGATACCAGCCCCTTTATCCCTCAAGGCTTTTGTTTTCTCCCCATTAATCACAGGGTGCTGCCTGTATTTTTCCATGTTACTTGGCCAGGCAGCACAGGATAAATCTACCCCACCCTCAGTGACTAATGTTGCCTCTGTGGGTACACTGACATTGTCAGGCCACACATCTGACCCCATCTGGATGTTGGCAACTGCATTTACTGCAGGTTGATTAGAGCAATTACTTTTGTTTTTACAGCCAGAGTCTCCAGTTTGGTGCCCTTTGGTTCTGCTATCTTGGCACCAAGCCTTGCTGGGGTCAAAGTGTTTCCATTTGTACCCTTCCCTAGACTGTGAGTAGTGTTTGGGACCACCCTCCTGTGCAGATTTTTGGGGGCCTTGAGAAGACCCTTTGTTGTTTTTACCTTGGCTTCCATCTTTCCCGGGGGGGAGGGTATTTTTGGCCTCTTTCTTTTGGTCTCCCCCACCAGTGGTAGTTTTGGTCACCCTTACCTTGACCCAGTGGCCTGCCTTGATCCCCAATTCTTGAGAGGAAAGTGGACCCAGGCCTACCAGATGTTGATGTAGTCTATCATTAGAACACTTACTCAACAGATGCTCATTCACAAACTAACTGTACAGCCCATCATAATCGTATACCTTGTTTCCAGCTAACCAACCACCCAGCATTGTTACTGAATAGTCCACAAAGTGAACCCATATCTGTCTTTGGGTTTTTGAGCCTCCCTGAACTTTGTCCTGTTCTCTTCATTTATACATCCAAAACCCTCAATCAGGGTACCCTTCACGAGGTCATATGATTCAGAATCGGCCTCATTCAGTGTCAGGAGCCTATCCCTGCAGTTTCCTGAGAATAACTCCCACATAAGTGTGCCTCAGTGTTTTTTCTCAATTTCCTACCCAATGCAGTCTCTCTAAATGCAAGAAAACCATTTCACTATATCACCCCCTTCAGTGAAGGAAGGGACAACGTATTTTGGGAGTTTGATGTTAAAAACTTTTTCTTTCAATACTTGAACACTGCCACCAGAGATGGGTGCCAAGCCCAACTCTTTTCTTTGCTTCTCTATCCTCAAAAGCTGATTTTCTAAAGCCAAGCTTTTGGTCAGCCTGGCCATGTCTATGTCTGTGGGTGCTCTAGAGCTTCTGAGGGAAGAGGAGCTACCCTCATCATCCACAGGACTTTCATCCATCTCAGATGTATCATCATATTCACCTGGGGGATTCTCTCTTTCGCGCTGGACCACCAGAAACCTAAGTTTCTCTGTTGTGGGGCTTTTACCACTATGAAACTTGTACAGCTTGCAGAGTTTCCTTAATTGGTCATAGCTATATGCCTCATAAGGTTCCAGGTTGAGCTCCTGAATTCTGGATTCTACACCTGACATTTTCATCTTACTAAAGTTGAGATCTTTTTAGGATTTAGAATTCACCTTTTTGGATAGCCAACTAAAGCAAATACTTTAAAAAACGTTTTCTAGAGTTGTAGGGACCTAACCAGGGCCCTAACAATTATTTAAAAAAATTGAAAAAAATTGTTAGTAAATTAGAAAATCAAAATTAATTATCTAAAGACAATTTAGAGAGCTATTCATGTGTTCACACAATTGAAAAAGTGGTATCAGCAAATGCAAAGTCTTGATCCCACCACTGATACACCAAATGTATGAGGCTGGCCCTCTATGTAGTGTGAAAAACTAGACACACCATGCAGGGGGTCCAGGCAACCACACGTTGGTTTCCAGAGGTAAAGAGTATACCCCCTAATGCTCCAATTTTTAAGGTGGCTGGTTGAGCAGTTAGATTAATCCAGGAGATGGTCTAAGCATTTGTGTACTCACAATATCAATCATGCACCACACACTCAATGAATAATTCAAGACCAGAAGTTATAAAAAATACCTCAGAATCAAATATTTTAATAAAGTTAGCCTTTCTGAGCGCAATTACACACCAAAGGAATCAATGCAAGGTCACTTAGAAAAATGTGTATAAAATCACACAGGTGAGTTACCAGTCTCTTCTTTTGCAGGATGGTTGATGAGGTTGTTGGGCACACCGCCGTGCCAGCTGGAGAGTCTCTCCGCGGCTCCTGGTTCCAGCAGGAGCAGTGCTGAAAAGTCTCTTGGCACAGGGCCACTTGGAGGGGCCACATGGAAAAGGAGCTTGTTTGCAGGTTTAAAGGTGGTGTCTTTGGGTCCCCTGGGGCTGTTGGGTTGCAAGGGGGTAGGGACCCATGGCAGACAGCTGGTTCCACGATGCAGGGTGAGTTGAAGATCTTGGAGGCTGTGCGCAATGGAACCCATTGGATCTGGAGGTAAGTCTTCTTCCGGGGGCCTTGCAGGATGAAAAGGGCGCTCTGGTGCGAGGTCCAGGGTGTTCTCAAGTCCCTCAACTGGGGCTCCCTCCTGGTCCCGTTGCAGCTCTGGGTGAACTGTTTTTGTTATTGTCTGACATGCACTGACCAGTACCTGGGGTATTGGCACAACTTGACCATGGGAAGGTGCAGTGCCACCAAAGTTGCCACACTTGTAGGTCTACGTCAGGTTGCAGGTGGTGTGTCACCGGGTCCAGCTTCAACTTCTGGTTGTGGAGATATCGTCCAGTTTGTGAAGTGACCCTCACCGGTTTGTTAGTTCTTGCTGGTTTATTTTGCTTCTTGAGTGGTGCCTCCACTCTGGAGGGAGCTCTCGGGCTATTTGCACAGCCCGGAGGTCTTCGGGATCTTTTGAGGTCAGTCCAGTGGTCAGCTCCTCCGCAGCGGCAATTGTCGGGACTCTGGTGCAGCAAGCATGGGTCTTGGAGCCTCTCATGGTACAGCAGGTCCTCTGTTCTCGTCCTGTCGGATTCTTTGGTGTCTTTCTACTTTTCTTCCTGATTAATCTGATTTCTTGGTCTAGGGGAGCCAACTAAATAATTAATTGAGTGGGCGTTTTAGGGGGAACCTGGTCGTGTCCAATGGGACACTGACCATTGGGTTGGCTACACCGACTACAGTGACCACTTCCTGTGGGAAGGGTCACTACCCTAAACCTCATTGGCTATTTTCCTGCCATCCAACATGGAGGAACATGAAATGGAGGGTCCACTTTGCCTGCAAGCCCCTTGGGGTGGTGCATGCTCAGTGAGACCCCTCCTACAACCCTTTGTGTGGTTTCCCCCCTTTGCTCCGGTCAAAAGTGGGGTTTGACATAGGGGGAAGCCATCTGCTGCTAGCAGCAGGCCTCGGGGCTTGAGTTTCAAGGGTGGTAGCCCTTTGAAGCTCACCGCCAGGAGAGTGCACATTCCTGAGGGAGGGGGTGTTAGCTCTTACACACAGGAAAGGCATTGTCTTACAAACCAGAGAGACAGGGCTCTCCCCCTAGGTGTGTATATTGGCTGTCTGGAGGTGGCATGCTGGATGGAACCAGTCAGCAACAATGCCAATTAGGTTAGCTTTTGCAGGGGGCACCTCTAAGGTGGCCTCTAGGTCTATTTAGGGATAAATCCAATACTGGCACCAGTTTGGATTTATCATTCTGAGTTGTTTGATACCAAAAAACCCAGGTGCAGAGTGGCCATCATGTAGCTGGGGAATTCGTGTTTGACCGGTGTCCAGTACATGTACTTAAAGCGGCTGCTATGTTTGCTGACTATGTCCCAGGTTTGGCAAGGACACAGTGGGGGCATAGTGCTCATGCAACTATGCCCTCACATATAGTATGGTGCCTTAGGGCTGGGAGGCCTGCTAGAGGGTTGACTTACCCATAACATGTGCTGTGTAGGGTGGACAGGGCACACAGGGACAGTGCCATGTCGGATTTGTCATTTTAGTTGTGCCCCAGAACACTCAGCTTGTAATGGCAGTGCTGGGTACATCTGGGTGCGGGGCCCTACAGGGTGGCACAATCAGTGCTGCTGCCCTCAGTAGCCTACCCTTAATACCCCATGCCCTGGGTACATGGGTACCCATTTAATAGGTACTTACAGGGAGAGTTAAGAGTGTATCCAATTGTGCCAAGCATCACAACAGATTTAGGGAAAAGAGCTCTGGCCCAGAGAACCTGGTTAGCAGGGGCCCTGGGCACTACAACTTCTAGGACACATCAACATCAGGCAAAAGGTGGGGGCTAACCATGCAAAAAGAGGCCTCCTCTCACATCAGCTCATTGAGACAGTAACTGATGGGACTGACCCTGCTATAGCCCACAGGAGATATCAATTGTTAAGGCTGCAATCAATTAAATTACAGCTAAAAAGACTGCAGAGAACTTTCTTGCCAGAAGGCAGGAATGTTATGAATATAAAAAACGAGTGGGACATCTTCCAGCAGTACAAACACACCAGAAGGTGGTGGCAGGCTATATTAGTGAAGTAAGAGATTCATGTGTTGCTCTATGAAGGCACCTGCAAAGTGTTTAGGGAATACTATAAGCTCAGCCTTGGGCGGCCAGGGGGGATTTGGAGAAATTCCTGGGCTTTGTGGCCTTAGACAGAATCACTTTCACTCAGGGGGTGTGGGATTTCCTGGGGTGAACTTTTCCCCTGGTGATATACAAGCAGCTCTTGAAGAGTTACTATCTGGGAAGGCCATGGGGGTGATCAAATCCTATCTGAGGATTAAATGTTTTTTTGTACAACCCTACTCCCGGATATGCTGGATCTCTTTCGTCAGGGCCAAAGTGCTCCAGATTCTTGGCCTACTGAAGTTTTTTTTTAAAAAGGAAAGGCCCCTTGTGACCCAGGATCCTACTGACCAGTAACCTTAATAAATAGCGATGCAAAGATATATTCCAAAGTCTTGGCTACCTGGCTGGGCCGCATTATCGCTAAACTGGTCTCTACCAATCATCATGGGTTTATCCCCGGGAGGAATACCACTGATCATATTCGCTGGGTGATAAACCTTTTTGATGCTCCTAATGTTGCAAATGAGCCCATGGCAGTGGCCCTGATGAATGCCGAAAGAGTATTCATCAGGGTCACCGGGGAATATCTATGAATAGTTATGGGCTTGTAAGGACTAGGAACTCAATACATTAAGGCAGTGCAGGCAATTTACTATAAATCTGTGGCCCACATATATATTGAGAGAGGAACTGGGAAGGGGTGTCCCTGATCACCCCTGCTTTTGACACTAGACATCAACCAATGTATTCATAAGCTAGAAGCTAATCCAGCCATATCACCAGTAGGGTGATACTGCTGTGAGACGAAAATCTTAAGTTATACAGATGATGTTGCAGTGGTAACAGAAGATCCTGATGCAGCCTTGCCCACAATGGAGGAGGAAGCCACCAGGTTTGGAGAGTTTTCAGGTTATTTGCTGAATAGCAATACAAATTTAATTGGTGGTGAATAGGTAAATTAATACCTAGGATGTGCGGGTGGTTGACCAGGTGGTGTATCTCGGGGACTAATATTAGTGTCAAGCTCGATCAGACTGTTAAGTAGAACATTGCCCCGATAATCAGGTGAACTGGTATATGTCTTTACAAAGGGAGAGGGGGGAATGGGCTCTCCCAAAATTAGAATTGTATCAGCAGGCAGCTGACCTCTAATATATGAGACCTCTCATAGGAAGTAGTAACAGGCAGCAAGGGCCCAAAGAGCTTGCACTACCCATTTATGAGTTGTTAATTGGACCAGATGCTAAGGGCTCTCAGCTGAAGGTGATGGGACCCAGCTTTTTCAATAAGGTTTGATTTAAAGTGCTAGATGCAGCCTTTAAGAACTGGGCTACTTGGCGTAGGAAGGCTGGATTAGGCAGACTTAATTGTTATACTCCAGTGCAGAAGAATCTGTTATTGCCAGACATATTTCAGGATGTCTGTCTGCTAAGGTGGAAGAGGGAGGGGCTCTTAAAATTAGGGAATCTCTTCCAAAGGCTGAACTTGGGAGCATTCAAAGAGCTCGAGGACAGATTTGATTTCTTTAAGTAACTGCAAATTTGTGACTTCTTGCAAAGGAAAATCGGGGGTTTTAGCGGGTATTTTAGGGTCTCGCTCCTGGAGTTGCTGCGAGGGCCTGAGGAGTGTACGATCAGTCAGATTTATTCAGACGTTGGCTCTGGCTTACCTGATGATCTAGAGAAACACAATAGCAAGTGGCAGCAGAGACTTGACTCCAGAGATCTTATCTTTTACAAGTCCGTGGACCTTAGCGGTGCCATACTCTGTTCTTTGGGACTCCAGGCACAAAATATAAAACAATTTTGGTTTACACGTTACTCCTGCACAAATTGCTAAGTGGTGGGGTACAGAAGGGATATGTTGTCTCCATTGTCGAGCTATGGAAGCGGATTAGATTGATATGTTTTCCCCATGCCCTAGGCTTGATCCACTTAGACTAGAGATCTCCAAATTCTTGGGGGATATCTTAAATGTCAATATGGTACTGACTCCACAAATCATGGTCTTGGGGGTACAGGAGGCAGCCGACTCTACTAGTGGGGAGTCTTTAATATTTATTGCTATGCATGTATGTTGCATCTGATTTGCTTCGACATAGCTAAATTCTCAATCCACCCTCTTTCCATTAATGGCAAGGGCACGTCCTCTCAGTTTTTTATCTAGAGATTACGGTCTATGAGCTCAAGGGAAGGAAGGCTAGGCAGAAAGGAAATAATATCTGGGAGCCCCTTATAAATTGGGTAAATTCCCACAACCAGGCTGGAGATTGGTAAAAAGGTTGACTTAACATTACTATGAACCCTTTTAAGATATTTTAGATGGAAATCTGCAAGTTTAAGTCACCTTACATCTCAAGCAAACATTGGCACACAGCACTTTAAGCAATTGTAGACATGAAGGTTTGGAAAAAGGCTTTGGTTAGCATAGGCACTGCACCTTCTTTAGGTATTGGACCCATATGTTCTGCTAGCTTTATGCCTAGTAATGAATTATGTATTTATGCACTTTATTAACGGCTTGATTACAACTTTGGTGGTTGGCGGTCCTAAAAAGACTGCCACAATGGCAGTCTTCCAGAATGCCCTATTGCAAGTTATACAGGCAGGACCGCCGACTGCCAAGCAAATAAGGCAGACCGCCAGCGGCGTGGCGGCCTGGATATAGGCGGTCTGACGTCAAGCGCCTTCAGTGCCGTGGTCAACCACTGAGCTTATTACAAGCACATAATTGCCGTGGCAGTCCCCTCGTGGTAGTCAGCCAATGGTGGTCAAGATCACACCAGTTCACAATCAGCAAAGTAACAGACAAGTGCACATTGGATTAATCCAAAAATAATATAGCTGACACATATTGACCAAGTCGACACACCTGCAAAGGACACTCTAAAACACAGCCCTTCACAGACTGCAATCCTTTGCATTACCATTGCAAGACACAGAAGTGCAAGTGAATTTTTGCCGTAGAGTACATAGATTAGGCACTCCTTTTTTTCATCATCCCATAGAACACCCTGCACACACTTTTATCCATTCACACCCTATTTCATTTTCCCTGTTAAGTAGGTCTCTGTCACCCATATAGTTTTTCCCCACCATGTCACATTCACAAAATTTCAGTTTTTCAGAAGATGAGTTAAGAGTCATGGTGAATTAAATCATGAGTAGAAACACTATTGTTTGGAGCACAAATCCAGCACACTCCTCTTAGTAGAAAAATTGAAATGTGGGACAAGATCATCAACAGAGTGAATGCTGTAGGCACCACCCTGTGCACAAAGGAGGACATTAGGAAGAGGTGGAACAACCTCAGGGGTAAGGTCTGTTCCCTGGTCTCCTAGGCACAAGCTGTAGGCCAAGAAGACTGGTGGTGGCCATCCCAGTGCTTCATTAATACTCTTTCCCTGGGAGGATAAGGTTTTGGTCACCCTCATCCTGAGGGCTTTAAAGTAATACTGGGGGAGTGGAGTCTTGTAAGTTACCACATCAAAAAATGTCACAAATCTTCAATGTCATGCATGCTCACAGCTCACCTTTTGTCACTGTCTTGTTCATGTACCCCACCAACATTCAATACCCAGAGTACCTGAGTTTACACACTGTCAACTACCAAACATTACAGCTACCAAGGCCTATCACATGCCATATGTCCACATGGTGCTGTAACTCCCAGGAGGGACTGTTTCTGCAATGCCAACCACCAGACCAGGGGTCACGTGCCCTAATACCCGTGTTTGTTAACTCACAAATAAAGTCTACTCACCTGGGAGAATACCATTTGTCAAGTGTCAGACAGTAAAGATAGTGACCTGACTGCATCACCCAGCAGGCCCTGTTTCAGTAACTCCAAACACCAGCCTAGTGTTCACTTGCCTCAATACATCTGTAAGTGAACTCACAAATGAAGTGTTCTCACCTAGTGTGTAGTACAGGGATTGAACTGACTGCAACTCCCAGCAGGAACTGTTTCAGTAAACTTCAACCACCATCCCAGTGTTCTTTTGTCCAAAGACCCCTGTTTGCAACTCACAAATGAAGTTTACTCAATTGGGGGGTAGGGAGGAGGCATTTGTTGGGGATTGGAGAGACTGACCTGACTGGAATTCCAAGCAGGCCCTGTTTCAGGAACTCCAACCATAAGCCCAGTGTTCACTTGCCCCAATACACCTGTAAGTAAACTCACAGATGAAGGTTACTCATCTGGGAGAAGAAAATGTGTCAAGTGTGTGTAATAGAGGGAGTGACCTGTCTGCAACTCTCAGGAGGCCCTGTTTCAATAACTCCAAACACCAGCCCAGTGTTCACTTGGCCAAATGTCCCTGTTTCTGAACTCACAATTAAACTGTACTCACCTGGGAGTGATCAAGCACAGATCATGCTTAAATCAGAGATGTGTCTTCCTACTTAGTTCCATCTTGACCTGCTAACCCAACCTGAAACTAATGAGGACAGGCATACCTTACTCACTGTGTACAACATGTTTTCCTAAGGCCTCAAGCTGCATCAAAGATTGGAATTGGCCGCAGACACATTGACACAACACTGTGCACATGATGGGTCCAGTCACATATATAACAAAGTCCTAGGTCTGCCTCATCACACTCAAGTGGGCCTCCAAATGGTTAAAGCCATATCTTGCCTAGCCATTGTGTTGGCTACGCTGGTGGCAAGTTGCCATTTTCATACCACCCTCCCAAGCACAACTAATCTCAGAAGCAGCTTGAGACAGAATGATTAGGCATGCTTCACACATGGCATGTCAATACAGCCAATACAATTATTACTTGCTACAATTAGATTAACTATATCTTTACTTTGTTCAAGATCTCTGCTTGCAGTAACTCTAAACCGATGGAGGTAGATCTCACAATACAACCAGTAACATTGTACATTTTACATCAACAGTTGGATCTGCCACTGGGTACACAGAGGCCATGGAACAGACTGCCACTACCCCCGTGGATGAAGCCCTCAGTGACCATGAAAATCATGGATCTCTGGACATGGAGGACGGTTCTAACCAACCTGGTCAGACGGCAACAGTGAGTCTCCCTCTGCCCACAACGTCATCTCCTAGACCTGTCATCTCAATATCTCAGGCAACCATTCGCCCCCAACCTGTGTCGCTAGCATAGTGTCTACTATCTTGTGCCCCCCAGTCTTGAATCCTCCGAGGCAGCACCACATTGTGGGCTATGAGGGTCCAGGAACAAGTTGGAGAGGGTACCCTGTAGAAGGGCACAGGCCTGTGGGGGGGAGGTTGCGTGGGAGGGATGCTGTGGGCCAGTGGGGTGAGGCCACTGAGGCTGCTCTTGGCCAGGATACCATGAGTCACATTTTGAGGGTCTATCAGGAGTCCCAAGTTGTGATGGGCCAGCTGTTGACTGAACTCTACGAAATCAAGCAGCTACAGGTAGACATGTGTAGGGACATGTGGGAACAGATGGAGGCCCACATACCAACATGGCCTCCCTAAAAGGGGGGGTGGTACACACCACCCTGAGCAGGGCTTTTCAGCACCAATGTTAGACCTTTCAGCTCTTGATGTGGTTCCCTCTGTCTTTTTGGCTTCTGACCTCCTGTTTTGATCTTGTGCTGAATTTAGTTTTTGCTGGTTTTAGGACCCTGTGCACTTTACCACTGCTTACCAGTACTAAACTGCAAGTGTTCTCTGTCTAAATTGGATTGGCAATTGGTCCATCCATAGTTGGCATATTTGATTTACTAGTAAGTCCCTAGTAAAGCGCACCAGAAGTGCCCAGGGCCTCTAAATCAAATGCTACTAGTGGACCTGCAGCACTGATTTTGCCACCCACATGAGTGGCACTGTGTACATGTCTCCACCCTGCCACTGCGGTGTCTGTGGGGGCAGTTTGTAACTGACAGTTTGACCTGGCAAGTGCACCGACTTGCCAGGACCAAACCTTCCCTTTTACTACATGTAAGTCAATCTAACCCCAAGGTAGGCCCAAAGAAACCCCATGGGCAGAGTGCAGTGTATTTAAAAGGTAAGACATGTACTGGTGTGTTTTCCGTGTCCTGATAGTGAAATACTGCTAAATTTATTTTTCACTACTGCGAGGCCTATCGCTCTCATAGGATTACATGGGGATTGCCATGAATTATCTTTTAAGTGTAATTTCTCATATGGAGCAGGTAGAGCAGTGTTTTTCAAAATTGTAATGCTGTGCCCTCCCAGTGAAAAAATAGAAGTCATTGGGGCCCCCTCAGAATTTTTCACCTTAATTCTATTAAGATGGCAATGTTTAAACATGTCTAGACTTATTTAAACATTGCAGTTAAGTTATGTTACCTTTCTAAAAATGCAATAAATTGTTTTCTGCCTGCAACAAAGCACATTTATCTGCATAATACTTCTTTTGGCCGGAGCCTGGTGCCCTGCCCTGGGATCACTTAAGGACCCCCTAGGGGGACCCACCTCCCAGTTTGAAGACCCCTGAGGTGGAGATATGGAGTGTGAGGTCTCTGAACTCACAATTTGAAAATACATCTTTTGGAAAAGTTGTTTTTTAAATTGAAAGTTTGAAAATGCCTCTTTTGGAAAGTGGGCATTTTCTTGCTTAACCATTCTGTGCATCTGCCTGGTTGTAGAATACACGTCTGGGTCAGGAGTGAATTCACTCTAGACAATCATGCAAAGGGAGATGAGGGGTGCCCTGCATATCCTGATGGCTCTTCCTGGGCTAGATTGGAGGGAGAAGCTGACACTTGCACCTGAACAGGGCTGAGCCTGTCCTTACACAAAGCAGTCTCCAAACTCCTGATGTGTGTCTGGGGGCAGGACAGGAAAGGCAGAACCTTATGCACTACAAAGATTTTCCTTTGAAGTTTGCTCACTTCAAAGGCAGAAATGAGTATACGTTTTGGGCCTCTAAGACCACAACTTCAGAACACTTCTGGACTGAGGACATTCTGCCAGGAAGAAGAGCTAGATACCGTAGGAGGGACTGCCACTCTGCCTGCTGCTATGCTGTGCTAGCCTGCTGCTTGCTGTTTCTGTCCTGAGAGTGATAAGGCTGGACTGTGCTTTCTACATCCTGCTTTCCAAGGTTCTCCAGGGGCTTGAAATGAGTTTGCCTCCTGTTGGAAGTCTCAGGGATATCAAAGACTCTGGGCCTTTGGGAGTGAGTTCTGGTGTAACCAATAAGAAACCAAGTGCATCGACTCTAGAGTGACTTTGGATCCGGCACCGCTGTCTGACTCCATGCCGCTGCTTGCACCAGGAGCCATGGTCCCCACTGAGTGCAACAACCGCGACCGACACCACAGGCCCGATGCCTCTGCTGTGCCGCCAAAGTCCCACCACAGCATGAGTCCTGACTGCCGTGTCCCAAGCGTCTTGGACACTCGACTCTGCCTCAGCACCTGTAGCTCCATGGTGTGATCACCACAACGCAAAGTCAAAGCCTTGCATCTTGACCTGCTGGATTCATTGACCCCACTGGATCATAAGGAACAGATGCCTCGCCACCAATGTCACATCACCTCTCTTGCAACCATAAGGAACTGTGCTTCACATCCCCTACCTGGCAGACAGGAACTGACACCTCACCTCCCTTCTGGCAGTAAGGAACTGATGCCGCACCAGCGATGCCTCATCTCCCCAACTCTGTGCACTGTCTTTGTTTCATCGTTTACCAAAGGTACTGTTCCTGGGGTCTGTGTAACTTCATGACCGGCCCACACTACATTGTGGATAACCCTGGATTGTGGGGAACAACTCAATCAATGATGTTGTGATAGCCCCAGTTGAAGTTGTTTTACTTCTAAGCACTTTTATTGAGATTTAAGCTTTAAAAATCCATATCTTTCCTTGTGTATGTTGGATTGTTGTCATTTTGGGCTTGTTGTATTCAGATAAATATGGGCAAATTCTCTAAACTGCTGTGGAGTCATTTTAATGTCTTCACAGTGTTACTTTGTGTGTTTGTACTAATACTTTACACATTGCCTCTGAGAAAAGCCTGACTGCTCGTGCCAAGCTACCAAGGGAGTGAGCAGGGGTTATCTTAAGTGTGTGACTTCCTTGCTCTGACTAGAGTGAGGGTCCCTAATTGGACTAAGTGTAAACCGACTGCCAACTAGAGACCACATCTCTAACAACCAGTCTACCACTTCCTTTGGCTCATCAACACAGGCCCATTAACATCGGTGCCAGCCACTGAAAGGAATACTCTACCAGAGGAACAACAAGACCCAGACACTACTGCCTCTGTAGTGCCAAATCCCCCCCAACAGCAAGTGGGGAAAGCAAAGAATCCAGGAGGTGTAGATAGCAAGAAACACACCACTGCCAGTAATAACCCTCTTCCTTAAGGACCTCTTTTGTGCGTTACACATTCACTCTTGTGGACTGATCCTGAACCACCTACTATTTCCAACGGGAGGAGTACTCTGGACTTTGGACTCCCAGTGGTGTAGCATCTACTCCAATGAATTCATTCACCATGACTGACCCCTTCAGATTTGAACTCTGGTTGAGTCATGTCATGTATATTTTTTGTTACTCACAGCTGCACAAAAAAATCACCCTTTACTGACTCATTGTATGCTGATTTTGATTTTATAGTTAGCCCTGTGAAACATGCAATGATGATCCAAGGTACTTGTTCAAGATGGAATATGTTGCATGTACCCTGTGTCCAGCTCAGGATTACAACCCTCCCATACAAACACATACTTACAAGTGGATGATCAAACTCAAAATTGTATTATAGTGTTCAGCACATAGGCTCTAAATATGGCTGAACAATTGGAACTCAACAATGTTTGACTCATACTGATAAATTAACATATTGACAGGTACAGACACCCAGGCCACAGAAGGAAGGGATTTGCCAGACATTGTCATGAGGAATAGGCAAACACAGATTTGGCTGATGTCAACAGCTTGAGCCTTATCACACATCACACCAAAGTAATTCAACATCACATTATCGAAGATACAGACAGATAGCAGTATAACAGTCCCTGATCACATGGCCATCATAATCCAATTCACATGCATCTGGTGGAATGACACAAACATATGTCAGTGTTGTGACACATACACTGTGGCCTACAATGATGAAACACATCTACAGCTAAATACAGGTATTACAAAAAGAGTGACTTGGTTGTAAGCTAGGAGTGCATATTTGATGACCACATGATGACACACATGATACATCAGGCCCAACACAACATAGAAAACAAGTGCAATGGGCACTTCTGAGCCTCCACCCAAACATTGTGCAAACTGTCTTGGTACAGGCCTCATACACCGAAACTCAGTGACATACATTCCCTGGAATAATCCATGCCCACTGTATATGTCAGAACAGCATCACATACCTGCCAATGTCACAACTCTGAAATGGCCACATGACGATGTCATGGTGAAGGTACCTGTACAAAGAACAAAACAAGGAGTATAGGCTTGAAACCATATATATGACACCAGTCACATAAGAAGCATCTGGAAAACAAAGTACATTGCAAGGAAACAGACTCAAACAAAGCAGCATCATTACATCACGGTCGGGATTTGCCAAAAACTTTCTTATCAAGCAGCCTTTGGCTGAGTGTTAGCTCCCTGGCAGTTTCCAAAACACTAAACTCCACGCATTCTCACAACAACAGTTCATTGTAGTCCCACACATGACATAACATGACATACTTACATTCAAGAGACGTAGCTGTGCATGAGATCTTCTCGCAAGTCAGCTCCTTCCTCTTCACCACTGTCATCCTCACTTGGCATTTCAGGATTCTTCCCTGGTGTCACTGAAGGCCACCCACCCCATACGGGATATTCCTCTGCAGGACGATGATGTGGAGCAAGCAGCATGCCACAGTGATCTGACACACTTTCCCGGTGAGTAGAGGAGGGCTCCACCAGTGTGGTCCAGACACCGAAATCTGGCCTTCAGGAGCCCAAAAGCTTGCTCTACTGCCTGCCGTGTTCTTCCATGGGCCTCATTGAAATGGATGTCCCCTGGCATAGTTGGATTCTTCAGCAGCATCAACAACCAAAGACGGCTTGGATATTCTGTCTCCTGTTAAGGAATAGGACATAAGTGCAACAATAAGCCACTCATTTCATGAATGTAGCACCTGATATTGCTCACACACAATCAGGACAGATGTGACTTACCAACCAGCCAGGCCCTATCTGGGTGCAGCTGTGACATCAGCTGGGGTACAGTGCTATTCTGCATTATGAAAGAATCATGGGTTGATCCAGGATAAAGGGCACACATATTTGAGATGTAGAGATCTGCTATACAGACAACTTGCATGTTAATGGAATAAAAGTTCTTTCTGTTGCAATAGACTTCTTCAGTGGCCTGCCGTGGCACCATGCCAACATGTGTGCAATCAGTGGCCCCCACCACATGTGGGAGATGGGCAAATCCATAAAAGTCAGCCTTCACATTGAATAAACCCTCACATCTAGGGAACCTGATATAGCTGGCAATGTGTTTCAACATAGCAGAGAGGAAATCTTTCAACACCAGACTGAACATATGTGGGACATACAAGCAGATAAGGCCACTGTATGTTGGAAGGACACCGTGGCCAGGAAGTGCAATACTGAAATAACTTGTACAATGGGTGGTATGCAGGTTGGATTACTGTAAGCAGGCATTAGATCTGGCTCCAGCTGATGGCATAAGTCCTCTATTGTTTGCCTATTCAGACAGTATAACTGTACGATGTTTCGTTTTTCCATGGTCTGAAGGTTTGGCAGTGGACGGTAAACAGGAGGTTGTCGCATCCTCCCTCTCCTGGGGTAACTATGTGTGACAAGACATGATTTGTGACATTGGTCAGTGTGTCTACAGTAACATACATGAAGCATGCCGACAATGTCTTGTGACAAAGAATTTCTGACTACATAGACATGACACAAAGTACACATCCCAGCTGGCAAGTACAAAAGAGTCACATGTGAGCCCCAGGGCTGTCTATACAGGCCTTCCCTGGACATGGATTTGGGTGATACCCACTATCTGCTACACAATTGCCCCTCAAAATGGGACTGAATTTTATGACTGACAAAAACTACCATCCACAGTTGTGGCCTATGCACCACCATCATATGCCTTGTGTGCCCTGCAACACACTACACTGGTGGTTGTGTAGTAGGTTCTACATAACAAAAAAAATGTTTGTGATGATTATACAGATATATTGGATGCGTGACACAGTTTCCATAGCCCTATAACTTATTTCAAACTGCCAAAATGGAGGATGCCTAACTTACTCCACTAAAGCAAAAAGAACAAATGATGGACTGAATGCAGAAGAATGAAAACATTCACAGCCAGTCACAAAGATCTGGGTTTAACCCATCGTTTTTTTGCCCATCACACTTCCCAGTATGGACCCAGCCATATGCAAATCAATCTTGACCTGTTCTCCATGGTGACACTCCAGGCCGAACTGCCAGACCAGGTCTTTCCTGGACCGGAAACAAGCATACTGGGACTGGTTTCAGGGTATCATCCCCCTCATCAGCCATGCTAGCTTGAATCCAGTGGTACAGTGAGCATGGCACCCATGTCAGAAATATCTGGGTTTAATCCACTGTTCATTTGCCCATCACACCACGCCGGTGTGGACACAGACATCTGCAAATAACCTCGACCCTGTTCAGTATGGGAACAGTCCAGCCTCAACTACCAATCCAGGTGTTCCCTGGACCAGAAACAAGCATACTGGGACTTGTTTCATGGTATCACCCCTTATCAGTTGGGCTAGCTTGAATACAGTGGTCCAGTGAACAAGGGAGCCACGTCTGTGCATACCCTTACCACTTAAGGCAACAAAAGCAAAAAGAACAGATGATGGACGATATGCTAAAGAATACAAACATTCACCCCTAGTCACAAAGATCTGGGTTTGATCCATTGTTCTTTGCCCATCATGCCATCCCTGTTTGGACTTATGCAAATTAATCTTGACCCTGTTCCTTATGGAAACAGTCCAGCCCGAAATGCCAAGCCAGGTCTTCCCTAGAAAGGAAACAGGCATCCTGGGACCGATTTTGGGTATCACAAATCATCAGCCGGCCTAGCTTGAATCCAGTAGCACAATGAGCATGGGACCCACGTCTGGGCATACCCTCCACACTTAGGGCAACAAAAGCAAAAAGAACAGATGAATGATGGAATGCTGGTGAATGCAAACATTCACCCCCCAGTCACAAAGATCTGGGTTTAATAGATCATTTTTTGCCCATCACACCATCTCAATTTGGACCCAGCCATATGAAAATCTCTCTCGACCTATTCCTTATGAGAACAGTCCAGCCCAAATTGCCAAACCAGGACTTACCTGAACGAGAAATAAGCATCCTAGGACCAGTTTTGGGGCATCACCCCTCATCAGCCGAGCTAACTTGAATCCAGTACCACAGTGAGCATGAAACCCATGTCTGGGCATACTCTTCTCACTTAGGGCAACAAAAGCAAAAAGAACAGATGATGGATGGAATGCTGAAGAATGCAAACATTCACCCTCAGTTGAAAAGATCTGGGTTTAATCCATCATTCTTTTGCCTCTCACACCATCTCAATTTGGACCCCGCCATATACAAATCAGTCTTGGCTTGTTTCCCATAGGAACATTCCAGCCCAAAGTACCAGACAAGAACTTTCCTGGACCAGAAACAAGCATCCTGGGAATAGTTTCATGATACCACCCTTTATTAGCCAGGCTAGCTTGAATCCAGTAGCACAGTGAGCATGGGACCCACATCTGGGCAAACCCTTCCCACTTAGGGTAACAAAAGCAAAAAGAACAGAAAATAGAAGGAATTGAAGAATGCAAACATTCACCCCAGTCACAAAGGTCTGAGTTTACTCCATCTTTTCTTTGCCCATCACGCCATCCCAGTTTAGACCTAGTCACATGCAAATCAGTCTTGACCCTGTTTCCCATGTGAACAGTCCAGCCTGAACTGCCAAGCCAGGTCTTCCCTGGACCAGAAACAATTATCCTTGGACAGATTTGGGGTATCACCCCTCATCAACTGGGCTAGCTTGAATCCAATAGTGCAGTGAGCATGGGACCCACGTCTAGGCATATCTTCCCACTTAGGACAACAAAAGCAGAAAGAACAGATGATGGGCAGAGTGCTGAAGAATGAAAACATCCAGCCCTGGTCATCAAGTGCTGGGCTTAATTCATTGTTTTTTGCTCATCATAACATCCCACTTTGGACCCAGCCATGTGAAAATCAGTCTTGACCCTGTTCCCTATGGGAAGAGTCCAGCCCGAACTGCCAAGCCATGTCTTTCTGAGACTGGAAACAAGCTTCCTGGAACCAGTTTCGTGGTATCATCTCTCATCAATTGGGCTAGCTTGAATCCAGTGGTACAGTGAGCATGGGACCCACGTCTAGGCATATCCTTCCCGTTTAGGGCAACAAAAGCAAATAGAACAGATGATGGCTGGAATGCTGAACAATGCAAATGTTCCCCCCAGTCACAAAGATTTTGGTTTATGTGGGAAAGTACCCTCTTTTTGGCATGTTACACTAATTTTTTGCCTGATGTCAGTGTGTTTGACTGTGCTCACTGGGATCCTGCTAACAAGGACCCCAGTGATTATTGCTCTCTCTCCACTAGGTTTTGTCACTGCGTACTGGTAACCTAGTATTTCACCCCAAATTGGCATATTGGTCACCGTTATAAGTCCCTAGCATATGGTACCTAGGTACCCAGGGCATTGGGTTCAGGGGGATACCTATGGGTTGCAGCATTTCTTTTGCCACCCACAGGGAGCCCATTCAAAGGCTTCCACTGTACTGCCTTTGCAGCCTGTGTGAAATGGTGCATGCACCATTTTACTGCTATTTACACTGCATCAGGTCACTTATAAGTCACCCATATGTCAGGCCTTCCAACCCTTAAGGCTGGGTGCAGAGTACCTGTGTGTGAGGGAACCTCTGCACCAGCAGAGGTGCCCCCACGTCGATTGTCCAGGACCATTTTCTCAGACTTAGTGGGTGTGGGGATGCCATTTCAAGCATGCACTTGACATTGGTCACTACCTATGTACAGCTTCACAATGGACACTCTGAATATGGCCATGTTTGGTATCAACCATGTTGGAATCATACCCCAAGGCTTTTGCAAGCACTAGTTGTATGATTCCATGCCCTCTGGTGGCTCCTTAGAGGACCCTCAGTACTGCTATTACAGCCTTCTGAGGTTTTCCAGGCTGCTGCCACCTCACAGACAGGTTTCTGCCCTCCTGTTGCTTAAGCAGCTGAAGCCCAGGAAGGCAGAACAAAGAATTTCCTTTGGGAGAGGGATGTTACACCCTCTCCCCTTGAAAATAGGTGCTACAGGCAAGGGAGGGGTAGCCCTCCAGAGCCTCTGGAAATGCTTTGAAGGGCACAGATGGTGCCTTCCTTGCATAATCCAGTCTACACCAGTTCAGGGACCCCCAGTCCCTGCTCTGGCACAAAACTGGACAAAGAAAAGGAGAGTGACCACTCCCCTGCCCGTCACCACCTCAGCGGTGGTGCTCAGAGCTCCTCCAGAGGGTCCTTGGGTTTTGCCATCTTGGATTCCAAGGTGGCAGGGAACTCTGGGAGCATCTGAGTGGCTAGTGCTAGCAGATGACATCAGAGCCCTCCCCTGATAGGTGCTTACATTTGTAGCTGACCGATCCCCCTTTCAGGGCTTTTAAGGGTCTCTCTCTTGGGTTGTTCTTCAGATTCAGATTGCAAGACTCCAGCAGGAATCCTCTGCATCCTTTACTTCACCTTCTTACTGAAGAAACTGCATTTGGACCCTGCAGGAACTCTACAGCTGCAACAAAGACGCATAGACGACTTCTGCAACATTGTATCTTCAGCTCTTGCCAGCAACCTCAACTGTTTCTCAGTTGTGCATCCTCAGGGGACAGCCAGCCTTCAGTCTGCACCAGAAAACCGAAGGAATCTCCCTTGAAGTGAAGGAGTCACTTCCTTGCTTCAGCAGGCATCCCTCTGCAGTGACGAACGGTGGCTTGGTCCCCTCTCCTGAAAAAGTGTGTGGATCCAGCAACACGGGTGGTGGACTGAAGTGGGCCTGATGATCCTGATGTCCAACTGTCCAACTTTGGGGGAGGTAAGAGCTTGCCTCCCCACGCAAGACAGTACACCCATGCATTGCGCGTTTTGCAATTGCCAAGGCTTGTTGGCATCCTTCCTCATAGTTCTTCACGCACCGTGCAGCTCTGGCCTCCAGGACTCCTTCCTGCGATGCACAGCTTTCTGCGTGGTTCTTCGGCGGCGTGGGACCCCTTTGTGTAGTGCTGAGTGGGCCTCCTTTTGCACCTTCTTTGTCCCCGTGCTGTGGGACTCCTGTGCATGCTGCCTGGTCTTCTGAGGGTTCTCTGAAGACCCCTCTATCTTCCCCTCCTGGGTAGAGCCCACCAGGTCCCTCCTGGTCCTGGCCAGCAGCATTTTCTGCAAACCACGGGATTTGCATGTGCCAAGGCTTGTTGGCGGAATCCAGTGACTGCAATCCTCCATCCGGCATGGGACATCATCTGTACCAACCAGGAATCCGCATCTGTCTTCTTGGGTGCAGTACTGATTGTTGTTCTTCATCGGTGTTTCTTCTTTTGTACCTTCATCCGGGCTAGCAGGGGCTCCTGTTCTTCCTGGACTCTTCAGTGCTTCTTGGACATGGTCCCCTACTTCCACAGGTCTTCAGGTCCAGAAATCCATCCTTGGTGTCTTGCAGTCTCTTCTGGTTCTTGCATAATCTTCTTTCTCATGTTCTTGTGTGTTCTATGAACGTCACTGTGATATACTCCTGCTTTCCTGGGAACTGGGGTGGGTTCTATTACTTACCTTTGGTGTTTTCTAATACTCCCAGCGCCCTTCTACACATTATACTTGCCTAGGTGGGAAACCAACTTTTGCATTCCACTTTCTTAGTATATGGTTTGTGTTCCCCCAGGCTCATTTCTAACTATTGTGATTTTTACTATTTGCACTGTTTTCTAACTGTTTTTACAGCTACTTCCGCATGCTAGTGTATATAATTTGTGTATTACTTACCTCCTAAGGGAGTATAGTCTCTATGGTATTTTTGGCATTTGTGTCACCAAAATAAAGTACCTTTATTTTTGCAACACTGAGTATTTTCTTTCATGTATGTGATTACTGTGTGACTACAGTGGTATTGCATGAGCTTTCCATGTCTCCTAGTTAGGCCTTGGTTGCTCATCCACACTACCCCTAGAGAGCATGGCTTCTAAACACTGTCTACCTTTCACTAATAAGGGATAACTGGACATGTTATAAGGTATAGGCACCTTAGGTACCCACTACAAACCTGGCCAGCCTCCTATATTGGTGGTGCAGTGGTGGGATAAGTACTTGCAATTGCCTTATCACTCTGTCACTGGTTCTTTCCACAGGAAAGAGTACTCTGTACCTAGAGCTATACATATAGATAGCTAGTTACAGGGTCTAGCCTCATACCTTCCTTTCTATGAGACTAGAAGTTAGATATGGTAGGTTTCTCCTTACACTACACTAAGGGCCAGATGTAGCAAAAATTTGCGAGTCGCAAATGGCCCGAATCGCAATTTGCAACCCCGCAAAATCGGAAATGGGATGCAAAAACCCCATTTCCAATCGCAAATTGCGAAGCGAGCCATTACCGACTCGCAAAAATTGCGACCCCATTGTGCGACCCGCAAATAGGAAGTCACAATTTGTGAGTCACAAACCATATGAAAAAGCCACTCGCAAATTGCGACTATTCGCAAAAAGCCCATTTTGCACACCCAATTTACCACTAACTCAGAGCAGGTGGTAACCAGAACCAAAGTATAAAAGGAAACCCAGAAGGCATCTGGGTTACTCAAGATGGCGGAGATATATGTGATAGAAAGGAGGAGGAGAGCCCACGCTGCACAGCAGATGAGGAGCAGGAGCCAGAGACAGGAGAAGATGTACAAAACCAGACAGACACTTTTCCAACAAACTGAGGAGGAGATATATGATAAATACAGACTCAGAAGTGCAGCAATATTAGAATTAATAGATCTACTCAATCCGCAGCTGCAACGCCAGACTGTGCGCAGCAGCGCCATCCCCACACATGTGCAAGTGCTATGCTCACTGCACCTCTTGGCCTCGGGTAGCTATCAGGGGGTCATTGCTGTGGCAGGTGGGGTATCTCAAAGTGCACTCTCACGGTTCTTCAGATCATTCCTAGATGCCATACTCACACACATGTCCAGATACATATACCTACCCACGAATGAGGCAGAAATCAACAGCACCAAGTTGGAATTCTACAGGATTGCCAACTTCCTGCATGTAATAGGGTGTGTAGACAGGACACATATACAAATATGCCCTCTTGCAAATCTGGAATATCTGTTCCGCAACCGGAAGTGTACCCACTTACTGAACATCCAGGTGGTATGTGATGCCCATTATGTTATCACTGACATGGTAGCCAAATTTCCAGGGAGTACACATGACTCTTACATTTTCAGGCACAGTGGGATACACCAACGCCTAGAACGTGGGGAGTTTGGAGACGGATATCTCCTAGTTATAGCTGAATACACCTTGCAGACATA
Source organism: Pleurodeles waltl (assembly GCF_031143425.1). Classification (NCBI taxonomy): domain Eukaryota; kingdom Metazoa; phylum Chordata; class Amphibia; order Caudata; family Salamandridae; genus Pleurodeles; species Pleurodeles waltl. The sequence goes on along the minus strand of NC_090440.1, from coordinate 968,686,181 downwards.
CACACAGGTCAATGTGGAACCCATCCATGCCCTGCTAACATTGTTCATTTTTGCCAAACAGGTGACAGTGCATATGCACTTCGATCATGGATACTTACCCCGTACTTAACACCCAGCAATGAGACTGAGAGGCGATACAACAGTGCACATAGGAGGACCCGAAATGTTATAGAGAGGAACTTTGGACTGTTGAAGGCAAGATTCAGATGCCTCGACAGAAGTGGAGGTGCCCTCCAGTATGCCCCAATAACAGCATTCAAGATTGTTGGCGCAGGTGCTATACTGCACAACATTGCCACCAGACGTGGGCTACATCTCACCCCTGAAGACCCAGATTTGGAGGATGACGAGCAAGAGCTACCACATCACCATCATGGTGATAGAAGCATTGCAAATCAAGGCAGACAGACACGGGACAACATTGCAAACCAATACTTTGGAAGGTATGTGCTGCCTGTCACCACACACACGAATGTCATACACAAAGAGCCCAGGTGTGAAGTGGAACAAACAAGAACTTTCATGAAGTGAACAAAAAAAACTATAGAACTGAACTATTGGTCAGGGGCTGTAAATGTCCACCTGCTATGAGGACACATTAACCTCATGTGCCTCAATTGTTTGTAAGTGCGTAGCTCAAATCCTACGCCTGGGACGCCCAGCATGGCTATTGCCTGGAGCGTCTGCAGATCCCTGCCGTGCACTGCCACTCCTCAAGACCCTGTTGTCTGTGGCAGATGCACTACTGATAGGGGAGCCCTCCTCACTATCTTGTGGTGTGTCTGCTGCACCCCTAGCCATCTGTCTTGCCTCCATCATGTCCACAGCGTGGCTTATCCATCCCAGGCCACGAGCCACATCGCCGGCAAAGTGGCCCATGTCGACTTGTAAACTGACTGTCCGGCGTGACAGCCCTGTAGCATTCACAGCCAGGCGGACGATGGAGGCAGCCATGCGGTCTAAACTGTGGATAAGTTGGCGTTCACATCGCCTTGCACTCTCTCTCTCTCTGTAACAAGTTCAGTCACTAGTTGCCTGATGGAGAGTGCAAGGTCACCTACATGACTGTTCAGGTTTTGAAGGTCTGTGTGGATCTGTGCCAGCCCTGTTGTGTGATTTCTCTCCATTCGCCGCATGGCCCCTGATATCAGTCTCATTTGCCTTGTCTGCAGGCGCTGACCTTCGATGAGTGCTGCCTCGGCGGCGGACATGGAGGAGTCCCCTACATCTCCCTGGGACACTGCAGGGACATGGACACATCGTCTGCGACGCAGTGGAGCATCAGGGTCCTTTTTGCTGGCACTGTGGCTGGGACAATCTCCACTATGGCCACTGGTGCATCTGGAGGGGACTGTGGTCGGGTGGTGCAGGGCCCTGCGGTGGCTGCTCCTGGGTCCTGTGCTGCCTTTTGGCTGACCTCTGCACCCTGGACGGTGTGGCTGGTGGTGGTGTCTTGTGGGAGACCTGTGGGACATAGGGAACACACTGTCAGTATCTAACATCTGTTGTATGCTTCCTAATAAACTGTCGCCTATCAGCTGCCTACTGGACTACATTGCACCATTCTGGTGGTTGCTACTCTGAAATGGAGCTAATTTGGTTGTGCATGCTGCTGTGTACTGGGTGGGTGGGGTGGGTGCCAGATATGGGTGTACATGCATGTTTCATGGTACTCACTCGTTGATGGTCCTGGCGCTGACGTGTCCAGCTCTCCTATTCCAGCCACTGCCTCTGGCTTCAGGGTCTCTTGCACTCGTTCCTCCATCGGTGTGGGTGGTGGGACGGTAGATGGGCCTCCTCCTGTGCCCCTCATCTACCGGAGGCGCTCTGCCACCCTCTCCTTGGTCCTGGAGCGCAGGTCGTACCATCTTTTTTTCAGTTTGTCTATGCTCCTGTGGCTCACCCCGATTGCATTCACCTTCTCCTGGATGTCCGTCCAAATCCTCCTTTTGTCAGACTCAGGCACACTGAGGCCTGCGCTTCCAAATAGTTGATCATGGTGCTGGCAGCATTCATCTGTCAGCACCTCCAGTTCCTTTTCTGAAAATTTGAGTTTCCTCTTCCTGCCTGAGTCCTCCACTGTTGCTGCTGTTCCTCCTGGTGGATGTTCAGCAGTTGGAAATGGGTGTGGTCCTCCCTCCTCCCAGGTGTATTTGTAAACCTCCTGGCTGTGATGTCATCAGCAGGAGCCAGGAATTGTTTTCCAGAGTGTTCTGCTGCACCTGCATGCAATTTGCGGCACAGTCGCAATTTGAGACACCCACTCGCAATTTGCGTGTTAGTTTTTAGCGAGGTCGCAAAATGCGACCTCGCTAACAGCGGACTCGCAATCTGCGGTGCGACTTCATTTGCGAGTCGCAAAATGAAGTTGCTTCTTCTTGTTGGATACCTGTTTGCGAGTCAGAAATTGCCTGTCACAAAGACTCGCAATTTCCGAATCGCAATTTTTTAGCTACCTACATCTGGCCCTAAGACTCATACTACATCATGTCTACTGCTGGGCCGAGCTCTGTGGTCATGGGTACTCCCTATGAGGGCATGGCCTTCGAAGAACTGAAGGGACTTTGCTCATAGAGAAGCTTAGATGTAGGGAAGAACCCTAACAAAAAATTCTTCTGAGCCTCCTTGTTCAGGATGACCAGTAACATACTGATAACCAGGAGGAGGAGGAGGAAGATTCCACACCCTTAGAGTCAGGGAATCACCCTGAAGATTCAGGGGCGGGCTCTTCCAAAGAGCTTCCCCCTAGCAAACCTTCTAGTATAGCAGGCAGGGGAGGGGTAGTCACTCTGGGAGGTCTCCCTTCACACCTATAGGTCAGGTTACTAGGGTTAGTAAAGTTAGGGAAAGATCTACCTCTGCCCATTCCCATATCACCTCCGTTTCTGAGGGATCCCATGGTTCAACTCCAGGTGATGACTCCATAGCTCAGGAAACTGAGACTGGAGGAGGCCAGGCTGCAGCAGCAACAGCCAGACCTAGATAGGGAGGCCTTGGTTGTTGAGAGGGAAAGGCAGGTATTGGGGTTAGTTCCCCAGGGTGGCAGCAGCAGTTTCAGGAGTTGTGGAGTTAGGGAGGACACCATTGACTCTTGAAACTTGCACATAATTGTTCCCCATAGAAGGTGGGGGATGACATTTACAAGTTGTTTGCTGCAGTTGAGAGGACCTGCAAAGTTCAGAGGATCCCTCAAAGGCAGTAGGCTGCTATTCTGTGGTTGTCATTTTCTGAGAAAATGGAGGGATAGACTTCTCACTGTCAGAGAAGAAGATTCAGATGTCTATGGTACTCTTAAAACTGCACCCTTGGATGGATTTGGCTTAACCACTGAACAATACAGGATAAAGTTCAGAGAAACCCGAAAAGAGTCTACACAAGATTGGATAGACTTTGTGGACTGTTCTGTGAAGGCTTTGGAAGTTTGGTTACATGGCAGCAAAGTGTCTGACTATAACAGACTATGGGGGTCATTCTGACCTCGGCGGTAAAAGGCCCTTACCGCCGGTCAGAAGTCCGCCATTCTACCGCCGCGGCCGCGGTAAACCGCCATGGTCATTCTGACCACCAACTGTGAAACCGACAAAAACCCAACATCCACGGAAGGCCGCCTCATCAGCGGGCAGCGATAAACTGGAGATAACCAAACCTCCACCGCCACGCCAACACAAACACGCCCATGCCATTCTGACCCACGAATCCACGCGGCGGTCTTTCAACCGCGGTATTCCATTGGCGGTACACACCGCCGCGGTCAAAATACACACACATCTCCAAAACACAGCCACATTGGGCAATTCAAAAGACACACACCTGATACACATACACACACCACTCCCACACACCCAATACAATATAAAACACACACCCACATCACCCACAAACCCCTACAACCAGAAATATCTGAGAGAAGGCGCAATACACTGAGAGAGAGCACAGGGAACGCAAAGCACAACACACACAGGAACACAACATCATCACCCACACCACATCTACGCACACATCACCACACATCACCACGCACATCAACACAAACACCACCCCACACCTCATCCACACCACCCCATGGCACCCCAAAGACACCCCAGGTTCTCGGACCAAGAACTCAGGGTCATGGTGGAGGAAATAATTAGGGTAGAGCCCCAGCTCTTCGGCACACAGGTGCAGCACACCACTATAGCAAGGAAGGCTGAGCTATGGCAAAGGATCGTAGACAGGGTCAACGCTGTGGGACAGCATCCCAGAAATCGGGACGACATCCGAAAGCGATGGAACGACCTACGGGGGAAGGTGCGCTCGATGGTGTCGCGACACAACATCGCTGTGCAGAAGACTGGCGGCGGACCCCCACCCACTCCACCCCAATTCACAGCATGGGAGCAAGAGGTAGTAAACATCCTGCATCCTGACGGCCTCGCTGGAGTACATGGAGGAATGGACTCTGGTAAGTCGATTCTCAACTACTTCACCCCCCCAACCACCAGCATGCCAACCCACACCCCCACCCTCACCCCTAATCTCAAACCCCCCAGCACACATCCTCCCTGCCATTGTCTCACCAGCACAACCCACCCTAAACAACACCAACCCCTGAATGCCAACACAAACCATAGACATCCATCACCAATGCATGACCACTGCACATACCCATCCACCCCCCCCCCCAACCACCCTCACAACACCTCCCACAAGGGAATGCCAGCACTGGGGGACAAGGGCACTCACAAAATGCACGCCATGGCACACACAAAAACAATAACCACACTATTTTACCCCTGCAGGGCCCGAACGCCAACACACCGCCACGGAGGGTCCAGATTTGTCCATCCCACCCCCAGAACAGCCCCCCAGTGAGGACAGCAGCTCTGTCGACCTAGAACCTGATGACCAGCCCGGACCATCGGGGACCTCTGGACAGTCGGTTCCCCACACACAGACACAGGCCACACCAGACCCAACCCCCTCTGGGAACACCAGCACAGCTCCCACCCAGCGGGCCCATGCCTCCGTCTCCAGGACACGTCAATCAGCGGTGTGTCCGCCACTACAGGGCACCCAGGCTGACCCACCACCCCAACAACAACAGGGACCTGGGGGCAGTGGTAGTGGGCACACCGTCCAGGGGACAGAGGCCCGGGGAAACAGGGCAACTGGGAGGGCTGCTGTGCGACAGGGGGGGGGAGGACAGGCCCAGGGAACCCACTCTCCAAGAGGCCCTCACCACCATCATGGGAGCATACCACCACTCCCAGGAGACGATGGCGACGGTACTAGCCAGGTTCACCGAGATCCAGGCACAGCAGGAGGAACGCTACATGAGGTTCAGCAATGAACTCAGGAACATCGCTACCGCTATGGGGACCATAGTCCAGGCCCTCAACCGGATAGAAAACACATTGCGGGACCATGTTGCACCCCAAAGGGCCCCTGTCACTAGCCAGGACCAGGAACAGCCTACCACCTCCGCCGGCGCTAGTGGACAGGAGGACCCACAACAACGTCAGGCCACCAGAACCCCACCTCCTGCTGAAGAACAACCACCCCGCAAGCGGAACCTGAGATCTCACAGGAAGACAGAGTAGGATGCCAAGACCCCCGCCAGCACAACATACCCCCTGATGTCATCCCACTGTCCCACATTGTCACCCTGTCCAACCTTGAACTGCCCCTGCTCCATCCTTCCACAGGCATATGGACAATGCACCTGTGAAACTGAGAACTGGACTCTGCCATGGACATTACTCCACCCCCTCCCATCACCGTTTAAATCTCATGTACCAATATCTAGCACTAAAAATTAAATCACTCATTGCACTGAAATCATTCAGGAGTCAGCCTGTATTATTTACAAATGTATTACACATTAATGTTCAATAATGTTCAGTCAATTTATGATGACAACATACCGATGTCAATAACCATTAGTCCATGGGCTAACCAAGCAGAAGTCACGCAGTGGGTCATGCAGCACTGAAAAGGGAAGGGAAAATCAAACATCAGTTTAAAAGAACTGGGGGGAAATACACAAAGTAAAGATGCAGGAGGCTTTCAGGAAATGTTAAAAGGCGTGGGTGATTCTTAACTGTGTGCTACTGAAAATACTATTGGATGACTGTGTCCCTGTTGTCTGTGTCGTCCCCGTCGTCTTCCTCCTCTTCACTCTCAACAGGCTCCACAGCTGCTACAACACCACCATCTGGACCATCCTCCTGCAGGAAAGGCACCTGACGTCGCAATGCTAGATTGTGAAGCATACAGCAGGCCACGATGATCTGGCACACCTTCTTTGGTGAGTACATGAGGGATCCCCCTGTCATATGCAGGCACCTAAACCTGGCCTTCAGGAGCCCAAAGGTCCTTTCTATGATCCTCCTAGTTCGCCCATGGGCCTCATTGTACCGTTCCTCTGCCCTGGTCCGGGGATTCCTCACTGGGGTCAATAGCCAAGGCAGGTTGGGGTAACCAGAGTCACCTATTAGCCACACACGTTGTCTCTGTAGCTGTTCCATCACATAGGGGATGCTGCTATTACGCATACCATACGCGTCATGCACTGACCCGGGGAACTTGGCATTTACATGGGAGATGTACTGGTCAGCCAAACAGACCACCTGCACATTCATAGAATGGTAATTTTTCCTGTTTCTGTACACCTGCTCATCGTCTTTTGGGGGTACTAAAGCCACATGGGTCCCATCAATGGCACCAATGATGTTGGGGATATGTCCAAGGGCATAGAAATCACCCTTCACAGTGGCTAAATCAGCCTCCTCAGGGAAAACAATGTAGCTCCGCATGTGTTTCATCAGGGCAGACAACACTCTGGACAAAATCTTTGAAAACATAGGCTGAGACATTCCAGATGACATGGCCACTGTTGTCTGGAATGAGCCACTTGCCAAAAAATGGAGGACTGACAGAACCTGCACTAGAGGGGGAATCCCTGTGGGTTGGCGGATGGGGGACATCAGGGCTGGCTCCAGCTGGGCACACAGTTCATGTATAGTGGCTCGGTCAAGTCGGTATCGGAGTATAATATGGCGTTCTTCCATTGTCGACAGGTCCACCAGCGGTCGGTACACACGAGGATTCATCCTTCTCCTCGCAAGTCCCAGCGGACGGTGCCTAGGAAGGACAACATGGAGCACAGAGTCAGGCAAACCACAGGTTCGTTCACACAGCTTGCACAGTAAAAGAATCGCAATGCATTGAAAGGCGTGTATGTGTGGCAATGCAAGGCCTAGGCCTGTGTGACGCAGTTGAAATTAAGCCATGTGGGCCCTTGAAATGGCGGCTGCCTGACCTGTGAAGTGGGACAATGGGATGTAAGGTCAATGCGCTGCCGTGGCACACCGTGGCGGTAGGCGGTCGAAGACCGCTGTACGAAGCCGCATTGGTTAACATTGAACCCTATGGGTTTCAGGAGCCAATGACGAGGTGCGCCGGCGGTCGCGGTACGCACCGCCGCGGTACGCACCGCCGCGGTACGCACCGCCGCGGGCGTGACCACCATTTTCTACATGATTAATCACTCGAGACCTGATCTTTCACAGGAGAGGACCTATACTGCAAGTGCTGCAGTGACCTCGGTCTGGAAGTGACAATGGCTGCTGCGACTGGGGAAAGGGCCCCTGCCTTCACGTCTGAAGAGTTGGAGAAACTTGTGGATGGGGTCCTCCCCCAGTATGCGTTACTCTACGGTCCTCCAGACCAACAGGTAAGTACACTGGGTGCACATTGAATGGGCTATGCCTGTGTGGAGTGGGGTGGATGTAAGTTGGTGGGGTGGGGAGCGAATGAGGAGTGCAACGCACGACAGATGAGAGCATGTGCCATATGGCAAAGTTGGGGAGGGGGGGGCATTCACATCTAACATGCAGAAAAATGATGAAATTTCCTTTCCCACCCTGTACATGTCAAATAGGTCAGCGCCCATCAGAAAGTCGACATTTGGCGTTCCATCGCCAAGGAAGTCCGGGCCCTGGGGGTCCACATCAGACGGGGCACCCACTGCCGCAAGAGGTGGGAGGACATCCGCCGCGGAACCAGGAAGACTGCCGAGTCACTGCTGGGGATGGCCTTTCAACCTAGGAGGGGTGCCAGTCGTACCCTGACCCCCCTGATGTCCCGGATCCTGGCGGTGGCCTACCCTGATTTGGATGGGCGCTTGAGGACATCACAGCAGACACAAGGGGGTGAGTATCAGCACATTCTGCTATCTTTACGCGCAGTGGAGGCATCTGGGTGGGGGAGGAGGGCTGTGGGTGACATTAGGCCAGGGCGCTTTCTGTTGTGTAGCCCTCTCCTTTAGGCATGGCCCTGTGCCCCGCCCCCCACCTCTGTAGGGTGCCAAGTACAGCTATCCATGGTCCTGCATCATCCATGTGCACGTTTATTGTCCCTAGACCTGTTGTCCTAGTCAGAAGTACTGAGTAGTGTACCCCGATTGCGCGGCTTAGTGCATGAGGCTCCTGTGTCTGTCCTCTCCGCCAACGGTGTTGACAATGCATGCACTCAACCTGTTTTTATTTCTCCCCCCACCCTTTTTCTTTATCTCCTTGTGCATGTGTGCATTAGCATCATCAGGCGGAGGAGATTTGGCATCGGAGCACGAGGGAGCTGCAAGTCACAAAGCCCCGGTGGGCCCTGGAACAGACACCGAGGGCACCAGTGATCCGGAGGGTGAGGGGAGCACCACAACGGGGACCGGTGGTGACACCAGCGACACCGACACGTCCTCGGATGGGAGCTCCCTAGCGGTTGCGGCAACATCCGGGTCCCCCGCCTCTACAGGTACAGCCGCCACCCAGCGCACCAGCCCGCCCTCCCAGCAGCCCCTCAGCCTAAGCTCCGTGCCCGCTTGCCCAAGAAGGCGGGCATCTCCTTCGCACCAGGCACCTCAGCTCCTGCCCCTGTCACCCCTGCTGCCCTCAGTGAGGAGGTCATTGACCTCCTTCAGACCATCATTGTTGGGCAGACTACCCTTTTGAATGCCATCCAGGGGGTGGAAAGGGAGGTGCATCGGAGCAATGCCTACCTGGAGGGCATTCATTCGGGTCAGGCTGCCCATCAACGATCGTTCAATGCTCTGGCCTCAGCACTGACGGCAGCCATTGTCCCTGTTTCCAGCCTCCCTCTTCTAACTGCCTCCACCCTGTCTCTGTCTCCTGTTCCTCTGCCTATCCCATCCACACCATCAGACCAGCCTGCACACACCTCAACACCCAAGGGCAGCTCATCCAGACACAATCACCACAGATCACACAAACACTCACCCAAGCAACACCCAGATGCAGACATTCCAACAGTCACTACCACCTCTGTGTCCCCCTCCTCCTCGTCTCCCTCCTCCCTCCCTGTGATGTCTACACTCACACCTGCATGCACACCACCATCAGCCAGTGCTTCCATCACCACCACACCCTCCAGTACAGTCCGCACACGTGCTGTCACCACCCCCACTGCCATTTACACGTCCCCTCTGTCCTCTCCCACTGTGTCTGTCACCCCCTCTTCCAAGACACACAAACGCAGGCAGCCACCCACCCAACAGCCATCCACCTCACGACAGCCTACGTCACAATCACCTGCACCCAAAGACAGCATACCTGACTCTCCTACAACCACATCCTCTTCCTCCACTCCCATCACCACTACTCCTACCCTTTACCTTGGTCCTAAAAAAGTTTACCTCTCCGATCTTAACCTCTTTCCCTCCCCTGACCCACCCCCTCCATCTGCTAAGAGTCCCAAGAGCACCTCAGCCACCACCAGCCCAGCTTCGAGTGTCACTGTGGTGCATGGGTTCTGGAGTCCACCCTTTGGCAGCAGTGACACTTCTATCAGCAGCAAGGGGACAGCCAGCCCCCCCCCCCAGGCAAGAGGACCCGGAAACTCAAGGGCTGCCGTGAGAGGACTGACACGGCTGCCCCCAAGGAGCAAAGTTCGGCCACTTCACCTGCCACAACATCCAGGGGAGGCAAGGGCCAGAGAGCCCCATCTAAGGAGCGAAAGGGCAGCAGGGCGGAGAAGTAAGCCAGCAGGAGCGTGGAGCAGGAGGGCCCCACAAGCCCCATCCCGGGTGTAAGGGAGGACACCAAAGGGCCCAGGACTCCGTCACCGAAGGGTCCTGCAACAGCACGGTCGGAGGGCGACTGAGCAGGGAGTCCAGGCCAGGTCTGGCTCCCTTGAATTAGTGGACAAGCACCGCTGAACAGGGCCCCGCCGTGCAGTATTGCACCGCTGAACAGGGCCCGCCGTGCAGAAGAGCACCGCTGAACAGGGCCCCGCCGTGCAGAAGAGCACCGCTGAACAGGGCCCCGCCGTGCAGAAGAGCACCGCTGAACAGGGCCCCGCCGTGCAGAAGAGCACCGCTGAACAGGGCCCCGCCGTGCAGAAGAGCACCGCTGAACAGGGCCCGCCGTGCAGAAGAGCACCGCTGAACAGGGCCCCGCCGTGCAGAAGAGCACCGCTGAACAGGGCCCCGCCGTCTCAAGCACCGCTCCGCCGGGCCCCGCCGTCTCAAGCACCGCTGAACAGGGCCCCGCCGTCTCAAGCACCGCTCCGCTGGGCCCCGCCGTCTCAAGCACCGCTGAACAGGGCCCCGCCGTCTCAAGCACCGCTCCGCTGGGCCCTTCATCTCAAGCACCGCTCCGCTGGGCCCCGCCGTCTCAAGCACCGCTGAACAGGGCCCCGCCGTCTTAAGCACCGCTCCGCTGGGCCCTTCATCTCTAGCACCGCTCCGCTGGGCCCCGCCGTCTCAAGCACTGCTGAACAGGGCCCCGCCGTCTCAAGCACCGCTCCGCTGGGCCCTTCCTGTCAAGCACCGCTCCGCTGGGCCCTTCCTGTCAAGCACCGCTGAACAGGGCCCCGCCGTCTCAAGCACCGCTCCGCTGGGCCCTTCATCTCAAGCACCGCTCCGCTGGGCCCTTCCTGTCAAGCACCGCTCCGCTGGGCCCTTCATCTCAAGCACCGCTCCGCTGGGCCCTTCATCTCAAGCACCGCTCCGCTGGGCCCTTCCTGTCAAGCACCGCTCCGCTGGGCCCTTCATCTCAAGCACCGCTCCGCTGGGCCCTTCCTGTCAAGCACCGCTCCACTGGGCCCTTCATCTCAAGCACCGCTCCGCTGGGCCCTTCCTGTCAAGCACCACTGAACAGGGCCCCGCCGTCTCAAGCACCGCTCCGCTGGGCCCTTCATCTCAAGCACCGCTCCGCTGGGCCCTTCCTGTCAAACACCGCTCCGCTGGGCCCCGCCGTCTCAAGCACCACTGGCACAATGACAGTGCCGGATCTGGGTCGAGCTACTGTTCACGGTTCACTGTGCCCACCATGCCTCCTCCTTGACCAGTGGAGACTGTAATCCACCTGATGGACTGTGTCTTTGCACTCCCTAGGATGGCACAGTGGGCAATCCACCCACTGTAAAGACTTGAGAGACTGTGGCTTTGCACTCCCCAGGATGTAACAGTGGGCAATCCACCCACTGTAGAGACTTGAGAGACTGTGGCTTTGAACTCCCCAGGATATGGCAGTGGGCAATCCACCCACTGTACAGACTTGAGAGACTGTGGCTTTGCACTCCCCAGGATGGCACAGTGGGCATGGTGGCCCCTTCGTGGATCTGGCATCGTGGACTCATGTGGCTGTGGTGCCCCCCCTTCCCTTCCCCCTGAGGTGCCTGTAGTTTTGTCATCAGATGCCCCTGCAGTGTTCTCTCCAAAGGACTCAGGTCTCCTGTGTGGGCTTTGCCCTTGTGTTGATACACTTTGGCCCACGGACACTCGGAATTTCGTTAGATGTGCAGGACTAATTGCCTCGGTTTATCCATTGCAATGTATATTGAATTGTTTTTTTAAAATTTTTATTGCTATTTGACCATGACTTATCAGAGGCTATTTTGTACATACATTTTTTATCACAATTTAATTATGTCATTGCATTTTTCACGGGGGTTTGGGGGGGGTCACTGTGACTTGTTGCTCTGCATTGGTGTGTACATAGTTTGGGGGGGGGTGGGGGTCGCATATGTGTGTGCCGTAACCTTTCGTCCTCCCCCCTCCCGTGTGTCGTAGGTGCAGTACTCACCGTTGTCGTCTGCGCCGGCGTTCGTACCCGTGGTAGATGAGCAGGTAGACGAGAGCAGGTAGGATGTTTAATTCGGGTTCCATGCTGTCCAGATTCGTCGTGGAGTGCGTAGAGGTGAGCGTTTTCCCGTTCGTAGTCTGTTTCCGCCGTGTTTTTATCGGCGGGGCTCCCGCCCCGGAAAAGGTGGCGGATTGGTGAGTTATGATACTGTGGGCGGTACATTGTCTGCCGCCTGTCTGTTGGCGGTGACCGCTGCGCTGTTTGTTTGTACCGCCGTGGCGGTCGGAGTGTTAATGTGGCGGTCTCTGTTGGCGGTTCCCGCCAGGGTCAGAATTCCATTTTTTTGACCGCCAGCCTGTTGGCGGGTTGGCCGCCGCTTTATCACCGACCGCCAGGGTTAGAATCACCCCCTATATAATTTAATTTTGAGAGAGCATATTTTGAATAACTGTGTGTCTGATTTGTTACACCAGACATTGGTAGACTCAGATCTGACCTCTCCCCAAGAATTGGGAAAGAAGGCAGGCAAATGGGTCAGAACAAGGATGAGCAGGAAAGCTCACACAGGGGGTGACAGAGACAAGATGAAGGATAGTAAGTCACATGACAAAGGTGGGGACAAAGATAAAAACAAGGAGTCTTTATCCTCTGGGGGTGGGTCTAAATTCTCTTCTAACCAACATAATAAAAAGCCTTGGTGTTACATATGTAAAAACAAAGGCCATTGGGCAAGTGACAGTACTTATCCAAAGAGAAAAACCAAAGCTCCCACCACCACAACCCCCACTGCTTCCACTAGTATCCCTAGTAATAGCAGTGGTGGTAGGAAAAACAACACGACAAATAGCCAGCCCAAGGGTGTAGCAGGGATCACTCTGGGTAATATAGAGATGGGGTTGGTTTACTTCGTGAAACCACTGAGGGCGTTTTAGTCTCTGATTGTGGCATTGACCTTGCCGCCCTTGTTGCTCGCCCCCTTAATATAGATAAGTACTAGCAACAACCCCTAATAAATAGTGTTCAGGTTGAGGCCTTTAGGGACACAGGTGCCAGTGTCACAATGCTGATGGAGAAACTGATAGCCCCTGAGCAACACCTACTTGGTCATCAGTACCGATTGACTGATGCCCATAATAACACTGTTAGGCACCTCATGGCTGTTGTTGGTCTCAACTGGGTTGGGATGGGTTACTGGTCCTAAAAAAGTTGTGGTATCCACAGACCTACCTGTAGAGAGTCTACTAGGGAATGACATGGAGACTTCAGCTTGGGTCAAAGTCGAGTTGGAGGCCCATGCAGCCATGCTGGGCATTCCTGGGTATATCTTTGCTTTGACAAGGGCTCAGGCCAAGAAGCAAAGAGGACAGGTAAACTTGGATCCTGAAAGGTGGACCTACAGCTTCCCAAAAGTAGGGGTAGAAAGGGTAAAAGGTTATCCACTATCCCTCACTCCACTGATGATTCCCCCTCTGAGGATGAGGAGTCAACTCCCTGGACAGCACCTACACCTGAGGATCTTCAAGCTGATAAGGCTGAACTATTAGGTGCAGGGGGGCCTGCCAGGTAGGAGTTAAGTGTGACAAAGCAGACCTGCCCCACACTTGAAGGTTTAAGACAGCAAGCTGTCAAAGAAGAGGCAAGGGATATCTGTGGCACCCATAGACTGTACTGGTATTCTGAGGCAAAGGACCCAAAACCTGGTGCCACCAGGAGACTGGTCATTCCCTTGCAATACAGATAATTTTTGTTAACCCTGGCACATGTTATTCCTCTAGCTGGACACCTGGGGCAAAGTAAGACCCGGGACAGACTGGTCCCTCACTTTCACTGGCCTCACATTTCTGAAGATAGCAAGGAGTTTTGTCGACCCTAAAACCAGTCCAGGATGCTTGTTTCTTGTCCAAGGAGGACCTGGCCTGGCAGTTCGGGCTGGACTGTTCCCATGGGGAACAGAGTCAGGACTGAATTGCATATGACTGGATCCCATCTTGGGTGGTATGGTGAGAAAAATAATTGATGGATTAAACCCAGATCTGTGACTAGGGGTGAATGTTTGAGTGGTTCTGCATTCCGTCCATCATTTTTTTTTGTTTGCTTTTGTAACCTACTCCATTGAACATTAGGAACCAATCACAATTGCAGTCTGTGTGGCATCAATGGGCTGTACATGGTGCAGGTGTTGGTGACCAGTACTATATGTTGTGGACATTAACATTGTGTTGTGTAAGGTTTTTTGGAGTCCCAGATCCTCCTAGTGTTGGATGCACATAATTAGGTAAGAAGACTGTACTGCCATACAATGACATTTCTTTGTTTATGATGATTGACAATTTTAGACAACATGAATGTGTATGACAGCATGAGCTGTGTATGCATCTTTTCTGAGTCATTTGAGGATTCTGTAAGCAATGTGTATAGTGCCATAGATCTTCCACCCCACACCTGGCATTGCAAAATTGTTGTCTGGAAGGCATATCATGATTCACTGTGCCCTTAAAGTTGCTACACAAGCCACAAGCCACATTGCTGATGGACACATGATGTACTGCCATTCATGGAAGTAATGGAAATGTGAGTGCCATGCAGGTTCTATATGCTCAGCCTGCAGAGAGCAGGGCATGTCAAATGTAACTCTCAGTATGGGACATAGTCCAGGCTGTGGGAGAGTCCCTGTGGCTATGCAACTGAGGCACTGTGCCCACTCCCTGTTCACCAGTAGATCTTGTCATGTAGGCAATATGATGCTCTAGTGATAAAACTTGCCCTGGATGCCTTATTCCATTGATTAGAATAGGAATGGGTACAGGGGTACATCCCTGAACTAGTCCATTTGTGTATTTAGCATATTTGTCATTCTGTGTCTGTGACTCATGGCAAGTCCCTTACTCCCATAGCTTTGTTGTCACCATCACATTAGTCATAATTGTCTTGTACAGGCTGTTGGAATTTTCCCTTATGCAGGGTCATTCCCAATCGTTTTGCCTCCTGCCTCCTATTTTTTCTGACCTTTTGCTGTTGGCTTTTGAACTCTGAGCACTTTACCACTGCTAACCAGTACTAAAGTGCATATGCTCTCTGTGTAAATTGTACTGTTGATTGGTTTATCCATGATTGGCATATTTGATTTTCTGGTAAGTAAGTAGTAAAGTGCACTAGATGTGCCCAGGGCCTGTAAATCAAATGCTACTAGTGGGCCTGCAGCACTAGTTGTGCCACCCACAATAGTAGCTCTGTAATCATGTCTCAGACCTGCCACTGCAGTGTCTGTGTGTGCAGTTTTAAACTGCCAATTTGACTTGGCAAGTGTACCCACTTGCCAGGCCTTAACCTTCCCTTTTCTTACATGTAAGGCACCCCTAAGGTAGGCCCTAGGCAGCCCCATGGGCAGGGTGCAGTGTACATTTAAGTTAGCACATATAATAATGTGTTTTATATGTCCTAACGGTGAAATACTGCTACATTCGGTTTCACTATTGCAAGGCCTCTCCCTCTCATATGTTAACATGGGGGCTACCTTTAAAAATGATTAAAGTGTAGATTTCCTTAGGGAGCAGATAGGCATGTGGAATTTGGGGTCTCTGAGCTCACAATTCAAAAATACATCTTTTAGTAAAGTTGATTTTAAGATTGTGTGTTTGAAAATGCCACTTTCAGAAAGTGAACATTTTCTTGCTGAAACCATTCTGTGACTCTGCCTGTTTGTGGATTCCCTGTCTGGGTCAGTTTAACAGTTGGGCTGTTTGCACCTCTCTGTAGATAGTGACACAAAGGGAGCTGGGGTGTAGCCTGCATATCCTGATGAGCCATCTGTGCTAGGAGAGAGGGGAGGAGTGGTCACTCACACCTGAAAGGGCTGTGCCTGTCCTCACACAATGCAGTCTCCAACCCCCTGGTGTGTGTCTGGGGCCTGGCCTGGGCAACGTAGGGTTTCACAAACGAGAGAGACTTTTCTTTGAAGTAAGCCTACTTCAAAGGGCAACATGGGTATAAGAAGGGAACCCAAAACCACAGACTTTAGATCACTTCTGAAAACCAAGAGGAACCTCTGCCTGGAGAAGAGCGGAAGAGCTGAGGAAGAAGAGCTGCCCTGCCTGTGATTGTGCTTTGTGGAGCTATCCCGCAGTTGCTTTTTTTGCCTGTGCAAGAGGACAAAGACTGGACTTTGTGTGCCTTCCTGATTGAGAAGATCTCTCCAAGGGCTTGAAACTGAGCTTGCCTCCTGTTATTGAAGTCTCAGGGACAGCAAAGACTTCTCTCTGCCAGCATCTGGAGCCTCTGCTGAGACTACTGCCCTGCCAAGTGGTGCCCTATCCAGTTCCTGGGGCCTTGTCAGCTGAAGCTGGTGGACCAAGGTTGGAAATCCAAATAAAGAGCGCCGTGTGGGGAAATTTCCGACGCAACCTATGAGAGCGGCTAAAAGAATGACGCGCCGCCGCCTCTGTGGCTGAAATCGATGCAGCGCAGCTGTGAAATCGACGCGCGCGGTTGGAGAAACGCCGCTCGGCATCGATGACTGAGGCTGCAATGACGCAACATTGCTGGCCGCAGAAAAACAACGCAAACCTGCCCGGACCTGGGGTGCTTTGTCTGGATCGACGCATCTCTCTCCTGCGGGAAAAGAAATGACGCATGTCGATCAGACCGGAGAAGGAGAAATGACGCACAACCTTGTTTGCGGGTGAGAAATCAACGCACCACTTACCTTTTTCGATGCACACTCACACGTGCGGGTTATTTTGACGCTTCCCAGGTACATTTTCACGCTAACAGTATTAGCGTTGCGTTTAAAAGAACAAGAAGACTCTTTTTCCTTTTTAATTAATAACTTGACTTGTGTATGGTGGATTTTTGTCGTTTTGGTCTTCTTTTGTTTGGATAAATATTTTCTATTTTTCTAAACCTGTGTTGTGTCATTTTGTAGTGTTTTCATTAAGTTACTGTGTGTTGGTACAAATACTTTACACCTAGCACTCTGAAGTTAAGCCTGCCTGCTTGTGCCAAGCTAACAAGGTGGTGAGCTGGAGTTAGCTAAGGGTGATTCTCTTTTATCCTGACTAGATTGAGGATTCTTGCTTGGACAGGGCTAACCTGACTGCCAACCAAAGACCCCATTTCTAACACAGGCTTATTGCACAAATGCCAGTCCCACAGTGCAGACAGTGTGTAGATTCGTGGGAGGCCATGACATGTGACTCAGTAGCTTGTTTAAATAGTAAACATTGTACAATGCATACCTTTGTATGTTGGATGGCATTTCTGTAATTTAGACACATATGTCCAAAGGAGTATTCTGTAGTACAAGTTCTTCCCACCGGCCCTCCCCCCCTCGAGTGGCATGAGTCTGCATTTGGTAGGCCACATGTCCACACATGCAAAGGGAAGACACACCCTGTACCCACCATGCCAGCCCCTTCCTTCTTACTCATATTTAGGCCTGAAGTCTGTACTATGGAAGTTGCCTATAGAGACTGTATGCAGTGAGTCAGTCTTGCAGACTGTAAATGTGTTGTTCCAGTCAGGCCTGAGGAGTTTACCCTTCAGAAGCCTCATATGTGTCTAGTGTTTCATTATGGCTCACATCACAGTACACGTTGCTGGAGCATGACTACCTGATGACACCACTAGTCTTGCTTAGTCTTTGTAGGCCATGAGCAGGGTAGTGGGTTAGTCTTCAGGTGGATACAAGTCTGTAGTCATGTTCCTGTACTGATTGGCTTGTCTGCTTTACACTTGTGGTGTGTTGACAAATAGATCATTTTTTGACTGATGTTTCTGACATGTGTGGCCCAACCATTAGGGCAAAAACTTGTGTTTGGAATAGCTTGATTTGTCTCTTACATTCATACAGATATACGGCCATCAGAAAAAAGAGATATGGAAAGCCATCGCCCGGAAGGTGCGGACACTGGGTGGTCCACAGCCGGTAGACTGTCTACCGTGGGCCCAGAAGATCACAGAGGTTCAACTGGGGCTGTCCTACCAACGTGGGCAGGGCACACATCGGACCATGGCCTCCCTAATGGCCCACATTCTGGCAGTGGCATGCCTTGACCTTGATGGACATTTGAGGGGAGCATAGCAGCCACAAAGGGGTGAATACAGGGCAGGTTCCTGCCTGTCATATTTCCATGCTGATGTGTTAGGTTCTGACATCTTCTCCTGATGATTAAGATGAGCCATGTGTGACACAGTAGATGAGTAACTTTGTATGGATATGTAATGTGATGCTTATTGATGTGCCTTGCCTATAGGCCCAGGGACCAAGGACACAATTGTGTACAATCCACTAACAACTTGTTCTCTAAGGGCAACTCATGGCTGCGTACATTGATCAATCAAGGAAGGTTTGTTATCAGAGTGGGTGTAAATTCTATGCTACAGATCACTACTCCTCGGTGTTACAGGACAAAGAAAAAGAAGTGATGGATAACTGTCCTCAGCCATGTTTGGTCAAGTGAGTACATTGGCATCTGCCTCCCAGAAGCCACTTCTCTTCAGTGTGTGACGAGTGCTTGTGCCTCACTACCGTCTGTAATGTGAAGATGGCCATCATACATGTGACAGGGCATATATAGGGTCTCATTTACGTGATCGATGCACAGTTTTCTTGCGCATCCCTGTGCCCCCCTCACAACACCATTGGATTGATGTATTTACAATACAGTGCTCCATGGTGCAAAGTGTCCAGAACTGCGCCAGAAATTCTGAAGCAGTTATGGTACTAAACCTTAGCATTGCTGGACTAGCACCAAAAGTTTGACACTGGTCCAGCAATGCTAAGGGGGCCCCATAGAAAACAGCACATCATAATTTTTAACGCCTGCCCTGAGGCGTTAAAAACATTATACTATGATGGTGCAGCATGGCACTGGAAACCTGTAGACTTCACAGCACCATTTCTGCGGGGCTTTTTACAGGGGAACGTCTACTTTGCATACATTATACCTAGTGCAGGTATAATGTAGTCTGAAACTTTACAAACTGGCTCAATGGTGACATTGCACCAGTTTGTAAATACAGTGCAGGTGGCGGACTGTTTTGCACCACCTTAGCGTCAAAGAAAATGATGCTATGGGGGCGCATAAATCTTGTAAATGAGGCCCATGGTTCTTTGGGTCAGCTACACATCAGAACTTTCACTTGGTAAGTGGTGAATGTCCATTGCCATTATTTATGTTATGTGCCATCACTGTTGCCAACATTACTTGTGCCTACATGTTAGCATGTGTCTCTTTCTCTTTTGCCAAAATGTGTACACTGCTGTTTCATGCATGGTCTACCTGTGTTCATGGGACAATGTCTGTATATATGAATGCCAGCCTGTGTTTGGAATAGGACATTTGCAATGGGACTACTCTTCATGTGGTGCCACAGACAGGAGTGTGTTGCCATTGATTGGTGGCTGTCACATACCTTCACCCATCATAGCATGCCATTTAGCATGTACAACTGCAGTAGCAATGAGGGACATGATGGGTAGGACTAGTGTTTTTACACACAATGTGCATTTCCATGCCTTTGATGTGCCATCATGTGAAAAGGTGAACTGCACATGTGTAAGGGGTAAGGTCCATCACCTGACTGTTGCCATGCAGCATGGAGTGACTTGCAGTTATGTTGGAATCATATGTTATTGGGTACAACCATTCATTCACAGGCATCTGGGCTTGCAGGACAAAAATGGAGACAGTGATGTAGCTTCCCATTGGCAAACATGTTGAGGGCCTTCTACAAATACTTGCAAATATCTGGGCCTCTCGAACATACAAAGGAGTAATGGCATCTACTGATTCAATCAGAGTATGTCATTTTAAGGGGTGCAAGACATCAGTGGTGATTTCCCTGGAGCTTGCTGGTTCATTGTGTTGTGAATTTTAGAGATAAATCTCCCTGACAATTTGCACATTTTGTCTGCAGTGTAGATTACCATCCCAAATGTGTAGCATATCTGAGCAACGTTAGTACTACCTCCATGACTCTATTGGGACAACTTTCACACTGTAAAGTGTGCATTTTTTATATGTTTCCAGTGTGACATGAGTATTTCCATGTCACCTTCTCCAAGCTACTGTACTGTTGTCAACAACATGTCAGGTTTTTGGAGCCTCATTTCCTATTGCTGTGTTATTGTGTATGTGACAGATAGATGTCTGCATAACCTTGTGTGGAAAATGTGCGAATGAACTTGGTATTGGCTTACTATTGTATGACAACTGTTAACTGATGTATGCTCCATGAGGCAAAGCATTGAAGGTGATGTGATATCCTACTTGTTCAATGGTCACTGTGAGTGCACAAATTCAGCCATGCAATTGTAGTTGTCTGAGATCTGGATTTTCCTGTAGGCAACTATTGACAGCTCAGATGGCATGAATGCATATGGTATGGTACATGTAGGAGACACTTTGATGTCATTTGTTGCTGGGGCCTACTTGACGTCATTGTAATGTTTGCTAATCACAACTGTTGTTCAACTGAGTTCAGAAACATGTGGAGACCTTTTTCCTTTTTGTATTTGCACCATCAGCCCAGGTATGGAGGCAGGGCAGACCAAGTAGGGAAGCATCTGGCCAAGGTACATCTACTCATAAAAACACTGACGCCGAGGGACCCAGTGGCCCAGAGGGTAAGGGTAGTGCCTCGGAGGAGACAGGATCAACATCTGCATCATCACATTCTACCTACAGTGGCCACTCCCTTGTGGTGGTAGACTCATCAGGACCTACTCCTGTACTACCTTTGTCCACCACTCCCAGTTATATCACCACCTTCCCTGTTGCTCACTACCTAGTTGTCTGTACCTGCTCACCCAAGAGGGTGAGCATCTCCTTTGCTGCAGGCATCTCCACCCCAGCCCCTGTTACCCCTGCTGCCCTGAATAAGGGGTATTATTGACCTCCTGAGGACCATCACTGTGGGGCCACTGCCATTGTGAATGCCATCCAGTAGTTGGGCAGCCAACTTCAGCAGACCAATGCTTTCGTGGAAGGCTTTCATAGTGCCATGTCTGGCCTACAAAGATCTTTTCGGGCTCTGGCCTCCTCACTGACAGCAGCCTGTCATCCCACACATTCCTCCCCTCTTCACCTCCCTCTTCCCAACCCAAGTCCCCTATTCCTCTACCTGTCCCAAGCACACAGACACATCTGCACAGACAGGCAGCACACATCAACACAAATACCACAAGACACACAGGAATGCAGGCACTCAATATATACCCACAAACATGACATTAGCCATCACTTCACAAGACACCGCAACCAACACACACACCACGTCAGGCATACCCACATATACCACCACAACAGCCAGTGACACATCCACCACGCCCACCATACCTGCTGACACCAGCACAACAGACACACACACATCCACCATATCCAGCATACCTGCAAACACCACCCCAACAGACAGACGCACATCTACCACTTCATCACCCAGCACCTTCCCTTCCCAACCTCCGAGACATGCAAATGCCCACACTCACCGAAGCAACAAACACTACCCAGGCAGAAGCATATCTCACACAAGCACGCACCCAAGTCATCTACATACCATCCAGTGCCACATGTGTGATGTTAGACTTGTCCCCCGATATGGATTGTACATTTTTTTCATGTGTGGAAGTTTGAGTTTTCTTTGTATAAACATGGAGGGTGTTCAATTGGGCTGTCTTACTTTGGATTTCAATGTGCATGTGTCTATTTTGCTGTGTGTACCTCGCAGCTACTTCATCTAGATGTATGACCTATGCTGTTGCTGTTGTATGTGCATTCTTGACTTGTACTTTCACATTATGCTGACAGAAATGTTAGTTGGCGCTACTGTTGTTTGTCCCTGAGATACCTGAAGGGCCAGTTGTTGTTTTAGAAGCATGTGCAAAATGTAATGTGTCCCAGGGCAGCATCCTTCCATGAGTGCTCCTGACACCCCCACCCCTATTGTGCAGGTAATGTTTGCATAGTGAGCTTTGTATATTTGTCTCTCAAGATATTGTACATCCCATTGTCCTTCCATTGTGTTGCAATGTGGATGATGTGTGGGTCCATTGCAAGGCTGTTTCATGGGAGAGGTGTGTGTGTTTTATGACACATCCATACATATGTGTGTTCAATCTGTCAACAGTCCATGGCATGTGTGCAATGTGAGGTTGTCAGTTGTATTGGTAGATGTGATGTTGCTCTTGTGTTGCTGTTATGTGACACAATGTCATGTACACTTTGCTCTTCCGGTGCCTGAGAAGAGCAGATGTGTTTTTTTGTGTAGTGTTGCAGTGCAGTATCAGTGACCTGCCATAAGGGGGGGGGGTTAATAGCTGTGAATGTGTCATTTGTTGTGAATAACCCAGACTGTGGACACAATGACATGTGTACTTGGAGCCCAAAGCATGTCCCCCATATGATGTGGAAACAGCGCAACGATCTGTTGTTGAGCGTAACGACACAGGTAGGTGTGTGTACTTACCGTTGGTTGCATCCAGGGTGGCATGGATTTTGGGTTCCTTCGATGAGCAGCAGGGGCAGGACATGTGTGATGGGCACCAGGGCAGCACAGGATGTTTAACGCTGCCTACAAGTAAGTTGTTCCTGTTATACTCTCTATTTCCACCTGCTGGAATGTGGTGGTTTGACCACCACGGTCACGGCAGAAACACTGGCTCCACTGGCCTGTTTCTCCTGCTCCGTCACTGTGGTTGTCTGCGCTGCCTGCCAGTGCCAGCAGACCGCGGTGGTCTCTGCTCTCTGGGACCACCAACAACTTAATACAGTGGTCCCACCGCCAAGCCAATGGCGGTCAGACAGCCAACGCCATGGCGGTGCACAGACTGACAAATTTGTAATGAGCCCCTAAGTTTGAATGGATTATCTTGAAATGCTTGTATCGAACCTCATTTTTATGAACAGTTGATTATAACTCACTTATTGATGTGGGTACCCGTAAGCACATTAGTACTCAGGCAAATTAATGTATCTGTTACTTTAATACAGTGTCGACTTGAAAGCCTGTTTATTATATTGTGTTGTATAACTTGATGCATATTAGACATGTAGGCATGAGTAGCTTTTATATTGATGAAATATGAATTATGTATTAATGCTTTGTCTGTTTAATCTTGTGGGCTGATTCCCTGGATGCTGATTTGGATATGAATTTTGATGACCTGCTGAGTATGTCTGTTTCCACCTCTATGCATCTTCTTTTATTCTGTGTTTTTGGTGATAATATGGAATATTTTTTAAAAAGCATCAATATAAAGAATAAGAACAAAATATAATGTCAAGAATGTAGGCATGTCAGATATATCATTGAAAAGGAATATCAAAGGTAAAAATACAGTTTTAAATATTGTTTTAATTATCACTGTGAAAATTATTGATGTAGAAGATATTGTATGTAATATAATTTGTAAGTGTTAATTAGTATGTGATTTATAATAGTGTGATTGATTTTATATGTTTATAATTTTTTTTGTGTGTTTTTAGTAAAGTAATGTATTTATTATGAAAATGTTGAAATTTGTATTTTTAGTTCTATTAATATATATAAATAATAGTTTAATTTGTTTTAGTTGCAGGACATTAGATTTTTAGGGGCTAAGGGTGGGGAGATGTTTAAAAAGTTTATTTTAATGTAAATGTCATGGTAAAAAATCATAATGGTGCTCAAAATAATATTTTGCAGTTTTAAGTGTGTTTTTTAAAATTCATGTTTTTAATACATTTTGATTTAATAATAATTCAATTGTGTATTAAGTGTTTTAAATGTAAAAAACCTTTCAATATTGATACAAAATAAACTTGTTAATATGATTAAAATATATTTGTTACTAAAGTAAAGTAAATAGCAAATATTTAATTTAAAATGTTAAATGGTATACTTTTCCAGGGAAATATTTTTATAACACAAATTTTATAAATGTATTTTATTTTATTTTTTAATTACATTCTAATATTATATTGCACAAAATATACATTAATAGTAGTAAAATTGAAAAAGTTATATGAGAAACATAAATTAAAATGTTTCTCATATTACTTTTTTAATTTTAGTACTATTAATGTATATTTTGTGCATTATAATATTATATTGCCTGCTGCTGCTGACCGGGGGGGGGCCGGACACCAGACGCGGGCGCTTCAAAGCGCGCCGTGTAGCCCCTGCCACTTGCCTGCTGCTCCTACAGCTCCTGGTGGGACTCCAAGTCCCAGGAGCCTTTGCTGCCAACCGGGGGGGCTGGACACCAGACACAGGCACTTCAAAGCGCGCCGCTTAGCCCCACGGCACGGGACTCGTGCGGGCCGCGCCCGAGCCAAGGGCAGGCCCATCTGTGCCCGTCTGAGACCGAGTGATGCTGGGCCATCCCTCTTGACTTCAAGGTAGGAAACCACTGAGACTCTGCTGGGGTTCCATATTATCGTAAATTTTAGCTCCCACAATGGTAAAGTGCAAGGCGAAAGGAAGCCCAAATATGGCCTCAGTGCAACCTAAACTCCTGAGACTTCACAAACCATCGAAGGCTCTTAGTAATTGTGTAACCAATGAGATTGATAACTTGATTGAGGAGGTTGAATCTATAATTAAACAAAAAGAAATGAAGTTTCGACAGAAAAGGCCCAAATCTGGTCCCCTTGACCCTTTCTTTTTTCCAAGCTGTTCATCCAAGGAGAATTCCAGTTCCAAGAAAGTTATCTTGCTAGCATCTGGATCCCAGCTTGATGGCCCAGATGCTATACTAACTGAACAGACTTTAGTTCACCTAGTATCAGACAATATTACGCCAGACACTGCGATCATCCATAATATTCCATGCTCAAACCGTTTCCTCCCCTTGGACTCTCAATCAAGTGACTCCGGGAGCCCGCTTCTGAATTTTCAAGCTTCGGACTGTTTATCCTCTGTGGTTTCCTCCCAAAAGGAGTTGACCGCCGTTGTGCTGGGTCTGCAAGAAGAGGTTAGGGAGCTAAAAAAAACATTAGCAGAAGTATAATCCTTCCTGCGTGTTATTAGCCCGTCGGGGGCTTTAGTATCTGTACAAAATAAAGCTTGGACGAGTACTACTGTTCCTTCACCTTTTCTCCCCAATCCTACCATGAATGCAGCTGATCCTAGCGACTGGCCTTGGCCACTACACGATGCAAGTGAAGCCCCGTTCAAGCATCACGGGTCTTTGCATCCCAGCGCACCATCTAGTGTACCTTCAACGATAAGCCGGTGTCCCAAATTGAAGTGGGACTCCACGGCAATTCATCAACTTTGTACACGTCCTATCACGACCAACTTTTTAGATATGTGCAAGATACCCCCTTTATCCCTGAACTTGCGTGAAGATGATATATCTCTGAAAAACAAGGTTGTGTATTGGCTAAGAAATACTAGACAATGTTGTTCTATTATTTCTTCTGATATCATTTCAGCCAAACGTTACACTGACCAGCCAGGCCAGTGGGACTTTGTCAGATTAAACCTAGCCAGTCCAAGTTTGGTAAAGGGATTGTTATCCATGGAAGCCCGTTTTCCCATGCAAAATGGCTCAAGTATTTGCCTTCAAAACACCTGCCCTGAACCTATGTCTACACAGAATGTAACCCCTTTATGTGCTAGTTATAGGCCCTCAAAGGTGGGTGTTGATTCATTAGAAAAGCCTAAAACGCAAAGTTGTGCATCTATGGAAGGGGGCTCATCTGCTGAAACACAAACTAGGAAATACGATTTTATAGAGCATTGATCTTGCCCAGCTGTCCCAGACCCCCCAGAGGTTTTATCTGACATTGAGTAACTACGCGCTAGGACAAGCCCAAAAGACAGAAGCTTATCACTCCCTAAATCCATTGTAACCACAGCTAATGGTCGGCTTACAGATCCCCTTTTACAGAGGATTCCAGCGTTGCCCCCCGAAGATATTATATTTAAAACATCATTCTCCCAGCCCCAAGATGGGGTGAGCTTACCTGATATCCCACAGGAAAATCTTAGGGTCCATAAATTACTGACCTTAACATTTTTAACAAGGAATGTGGCTGGGATTAGAAACAAAATAGTTGATGCTGACTGCGGGCTGTTTATAGATACATTTAGTATATGTCTGTTTCAAGAAACCTGGGCTATCACAAATATACATAGACATGGGTTTACTTCTTTTTGCAAGGTAGCCAGGCGGTCCCCTGCGGGAAGAGCAGCAGGAGGGCTTATCACATGGCTAAGAATATTGGATGTGGGTGAAGTTAGAGAACTCTATGTGGATTCACCAGATATATTAGCTCTGTCTATACAGACAAAGCAAGATTTACACTTGCTTTTTGTCAATGTATATAATAGACCTGGCCACCATCAGACTAGAGCATGACTCACTGTATTATTATTGCTGGGGATTTTAATGTAATGCTGGAACCCAATTCTGCATTCACAGAAGCTGACAGTGTATGGAATAATTCCCCATATGTAGTCTAGAGAAAACATCCAAAAACCAATGCCAGGGCTTTGCAAATCATCAACCTTATGCTAACTTATGGTCTTCGTCCAGGAAATGGCCGTTTTCCATCCGACACTCCTGCCAAATCCACGTATTTTAGAGGGTCCTATAGTAGTATACTTGACCTTGTACTTATTGATGTGAGGCTGTGGTATACTGTTTTAGACCTCAATGCGGGTGACCAACATAATAGCGACCATGCCCCTCTTATTATAACTTGTGATAGCCAAATTCTTTTGGTAAATTCTGTTCGACCACCTCATGTAGTTTCTCTCCCCCTAGAAATACCTTCCAACATACGTACCTTGAAATGGGACTCTTTTAGAGGTTCATCTAAACTATGGGGGAAATTTTGCAAATTAATTTCAAGTTATCAACTGCCCACTATCTCTTCTTTGAACTCCCCAAACGAAGTGTTGGATTTGCATGGGAACTTATTTGTGGCAGTAAGCATGCTACTCATTAAATCTGGTGGTGGGAACAAACGATTGGGAAAAGAATTGAACTTAAGGTGGTTTGGCAAGCCATGTAAGGATGCTAAGAGTAAACTCTTACGAGCTATCAAATCGAAAGACAGAACAGAGATGATGCATGCTAGGCAAGAATACACATCTGTTATTAAGTCCAGTAAACACTTATGGGAGGAAACATCGTGGCAGAAATTATTGATGGCGGCTAGAAATAAAGACTCTTTTCGCTTTTGGTCTCTGGTAGCTAGAAATATGCGTGGCAACAACTTAAGACCTGATTGTCATATTCCTTCTGAGGTTTGGACTGCTCATTTTACCGAATTATACAACCATGATTCTACTACCACATGTGTCCTTGAAAATGATCTCATTGAGGAATTGCCTCCTATATCCAGCCTTATTCTCTTTTCCCTTAAGGAAACTGAGATGGCTCTTAAGGCCCAAAAACCAGGCAAAGCCCCCGGATTGGATGGTATACCGGTGGACTTCTTTAAATCTGATCCTGTCTGTTGGGGTCCCTACATAAATAGGGTGTCCAATGCCGTCTTAGAAAGTGGCAACTACCCTAAAACCTGGAAGGGAGCAATTATTGTCCCTACTCATAAAAAAGTCAATAGGCGGCTGCCAGGTAATTATAGGCCCATTAGTTTGTTAGACAACCTACAAAAAATATTTTGTCATCAGGTAATGGGTAGATTAAAGGACTGGGTGAATGCCAATCAAATATTAAGTCATTTACAGGCTGGCTTTCAACAGAAAATTAGCACGGTTCACCAGGCTTTTCGTTTCCTCATGATCAAATGGAGGTTAGTGGATTTGGAGGCCAGGAAACTCTTTGTCGCCTTTGTCGACCTTAAGTCTGCCTTCGATTTGGTCCCACGTAGGAAACTGTGGGGAGTCTTGAACAAAGTTGGAGTGCCGGGCCCCTTATCAAATCTGATCAAGGAGTTGCATTCAGGAAGCTATGCTAGAATTAGATGGGGGTCGCAAGGAGAACTAACAGGCGAGTAGAGGAGTTAGACAGGGATGTGTGTTGGCCCCTTCCCTATTTCTACTATTTATCAACGCTTGCATCCCCTATCTAATGGATTGTGACAGTGACGCCCCCAAGGTTGTGGGAGAAAGGGTACAGTGTTTTCTCTTCGCTGATGATACTTTGATATTATCGCAAACTGCCTCTGGCCTAACCAAATTGCTACATAAGTTCACATGTTTTTGTAAAGACTATGGTTTGGAAATAAATTCTTCCAAAACCAAGTATATATTGTTTGGTGACAGTAAACAAAAGGCTAGAAAAAAAATATATCTGGAAAGAGAGGCCTTAGAAAGAGTTCTTGATTTTGACTATTTGGGTCTTAGGTTGGAGAACTCTCAGAAATGGAAGGCACATTTAGCTAAGTCAGTTGTGTTTAAAACAGAAATCGGGATGCGTTTTGAGATATGTTGCCAATTCCCCTAGTTTTGCGATCAGTCCTCCACTAGAAATTTATAAAGCCCAGGCCAGGGGTGGAAAACTATATGGCGCAGAGCTATGGGATTATTACAATCTAAACGATCTGGAGAAAGCTGAAAGCTTCTGTTTGAAAATGCTATTAAAAATCCCTGCAAGCTCTCCAACCCTGCCCATTCGGTTGAATTTAAACCTTTATTCTATTTCACATATTGCCGCCTTACGGCGGTTGACTTATTGGCTCAGGCTATGGTCCTCGGACATTTTTGGCCCATATAGAGCTGGGCTTAGTACTCTAGTCAGCGCGCAGGCCTTGAAAAGGGTTAGGTGGTGCAGATATGAGAAAGAATCTTTCTCCGCCCTTGGATTGAGCAGTTTTTAGTTGGATCCTACACAACTCCCAAAAAATACTGTCCAGCTTGTGAAGGAGGTGTATTGGTTAAAAGTCCAACTGGAAAAACTAGCAGAGTTTCCCACACCCAGCTTAACTAATAATTTTTTATCCTTGAAGTGCCATTACGAATTTGAGAATTTCATGGAAATGATTGTTTCTCCTTTCGCACAAACTCTTTTTATTAGATTCAGGCTGGGAACACTGCCACTTTGTTCGCTTATTTGCCAATGGCCCAACTCAGGTGTTAACAGTGATTTATGCCTAATGGGATGTGGAGTCGTTGAGCACTTAGCGCATGTATTATTCTGTTGCCCTGCGTATCGTAAGCAAAGAGCACGATGGCTCATCCCATTTTTTAGATCCATGGGTTTTGCGAGCGGGTCAGCAGCTTTTAGGATTCTTAAATCACATGCCCGTGGCGAAGTGGCATGCCCATTGGCGAAGTTTCTGAAGGCCATATAGATAATCAGACATAAATCCTTGAAGCCTGGAATATGCCATCCAATTTAATCTTACTTCGCTATGAGCTGGTAATTGCAGTTGATGCCAATCATTTGTGCTGAGATTCAAATGAGCTTTATGTGCCGTGGATTGTATTTATTTCATCTATATTTTTATGCACTTGATTATTTTTTCTCTTTTTAAACGTAATTTATGTATCCCAAATGAGGGTTGAGGTGCTTGATGTACTGTTTTATGTCACCATTTTTATTCACTTATTTTAAGACTTTTTTAATATGATGTATTACGTTTTTTATCTGCTTTGATGGTATTATTTTGCCGAATAAAGCTACTTATCTATCTAAAAAATATATATAAATTAATAATGCAATATAAAACTTTTAAAATATATATCTTAATAAAGTAGAATAATTTGAAATTACTTTCCTATAAACATTCAAAACTGTATACTTCTTCCGTGGTTTTTAAATAATACAAATATTTTAGATTTGTATTATTTTTAAATTATAACTTTACATTAAACCTATTTTTTCATTTTTTAAATAAACATTATTTTAAGTAAGATAATTCTTTTTAATGGCATACATTTTAGTAATGGTAGTAAATATTAGTATAATTGTAATAATTATTTCCATTATTTTTTCATATAGTTTGAAGTTTACATATGCATATATAGGTTTGTAGTTTTGACTAGTCTGCGTAAGAATACATTTTATTGTAATTAACAGTTAAGAAAGTGTGTGTGTGTGTATACAGAGTATTGATTGTGTATATAAAATGTTTAATTTGTATCACCTTCTTTCAAATGTTTTAGATTGGAGTGGGAATAGTAAATGTCACTCCTTTAGTGTTGAACAACTTCATTAATTGGTTTGTATTAGAGTAGGAATAATAAATGACACCCCTTTAGCATTTAACAATTTTTTTAGAAAGGTTTTATGTTGGTGCATGATTATTTAATTTTATAATTGTAGTCTGAAATCCTTTCTTTTAATTGTATTCGCATGTAGTACAAATAGTTTATTTTATTAGTATTGTTGATGTTAAGAAATATAATAAAAAAGTTGTATGGCTGTAAGCAATAATATCATTTATTACAATTTTTATAGAATAAAGACAGTAACATTTTTCTTGTTCAAGTTTTTAACATTTATTTATTAATAATTTTATATTTTAAACATTTACATTTCAACTTAAAAAACATTTATATAAACTTAAGTAAATACATATTTTTAATTAGTTTTACTATACAAAAGTAAATATATTTAATTGCTTTTGTATGTTAAATATTTTATACTTATTTTCCAATTTTTCAGTTTTTTTACATTTATTACCTTGTTTATGTACATTTTTTCAACATAAGTTTAATATGTTTTTTTTAGTAATATTAAACACTTGTATATATTTTATACTATTATTTAATTTATACTTTCCACATATTTAACATATTTTAACAGCATTGTTTTGCATGTTTTACATGTTTAATAATTGTTTTAAATTTTTTCGCACATCTATTCAATAGTTTTACATTGTTCCACTTTCATTTCTATAGGGTGTTGGTCTTTATTTTAGTTTAATTTAGCAATCATTTTTTAAATGCTAATTTTTATTTTGTAATATATTTACAGTATTTTTAGTCTGTTTTCCCAGAACCAGGTCAAGGTAAGGTGTTGCTGTTTGTCGTAACAGTTAAGTCCTTTTTAAAGGATCTTTTAAGGTCTTTAAAAATGGGAGTGTTTTGGTGAGGTCTACAAGTGAAAGTATAGGGCCTCATTATGAGTTTGGCAGTCTTTTGGCGAGACTGCCACGGTAGGGGCTGCCAAAAGACTGCCATATTGGCAGTCATCCCACCACCGTGTTAAGAGTCACACAGTGAAGACTGGCAAAAAACAGTAAAAAATCAGAGACCGCCAGGACACTGCAGGGCGGGAAAGAGGTGGTTCCACAACCAGCACCGCCAGCCCGACATACGTCCACCCACCAGATTATGAGACGCAAATCACCACAACGGTCCTTCCATGGTGGAAAATCATTGGCGGTACGAACTGCTGCAGTCACAACTCACTACTGCCAGAACACAACACCACACTGGATAGTTTGAATACCCCACACCTGACACACATACACACAACAGACACACCTACACACTGCACTATTTTACACCCCCCCATACAACCCGCAATCCTTTGCAACAAAAACACCATTCAGGGACACAGAGAGCAGGCAATTATATAGAGAGAGCACTCTTATGCCATAGGCTCACATACACATTACACTGAGCATACACACACCAGCACAACTAACACATCAAACACATAACGAGCACACATAATCCATGACAACCATCTCAGCCATACAACACAACACCCACACCTCATCACACACCCAACACTGCACCCTTACACTCACAACACCTCCATACACCGTCTACACAACCACTACCACATCCCCACAAAAACACCCACGTTTCACTGACGATGACTTGAGGGTCATGGTGGATGAAATTGTCAGGGTAGAGCTGCAATTGTTTGGAGCACAGGTCCAGCAAACATCAATTGTCAGGAAAATTGAGTTGTGACAAAGGATAGTCGACAGGATCAATTCAGTAGGCAGCCATCCACGCACAAGGACGACATCAGGAAGAAGTGGAATGACTTCAGGGGGAAGAGGCATTCAATGGCATCACGCCACCAGATTTCTGTGCAGAAGACTGTGGGCCCTCAACTCCTCCCCCACAGTTCACATCTTGTGAGGAGAAGGTCTTGGACATTCTGCATACAGAGGGCCTGGCTGGCATACCTCGGGGACTGAAGTCTGGCAAGTATCCACAACATCTATGTCACACTTTTGTCTTGTTCTGCATGCTACCTCAACACCCAAATACTCCATAAATAGCAAAATGTTCCTCCACACCTACCAGCTAATCACTTAATGGCCCTCTCCTGCATGTCACCACCCCACTCAGCCCAAATGCCCACACAGCCCTGAGCAAAGGCATGTTAAATGCTGGCTAATCATATCACCACAACTCCCAGAATGCACTAACCCATGATTGTGAAAACCTGGCATGTGCACAACACATCACATCTAATGCATGTACATCTAAAGTATGAGCCACACCATCTAGATTGTACTAGTGAGAGCCAGTTCATGGCAATGACAGCAATACAATGGCACACTCCCAATAGCAACACAGCTAAACACATCAACAGCTCAGTTACCACTCCTAATGACCATTGATCCATATCCCCAAGCCTGAAATAGACTGACAATGGGTTGGAAAGTAACATGCCAGACTCCATGGACATGCACAACTTCCGGAGACAGGACTATATCCCTTGCATACTCACATACTGTGTTCCCACTAGGACACCCTTGTGCAATGTTCAGCTATAATGTGTAACATCTAGGAAGCCTGACTAATCACTAGGTAAGAGAGGTGAAAGTCATGTCAAGTATTGGACAAAACCAGAAACCATCCACAGTGCAATAAGTACCATACTTGAATGACAGCTCCCAACATGGAGTATGGAAATCAAGTCACATACATGTATGTAAAACCAAGGTATACTGTGCAGAATCTGTCAATGTCATTGCAGGGAACCATGTTAAGCCACTGTCTGCATCTCACCAAGAGGTAAACAAACACACTTACTAAACTGAACTCTGTGTCTCACTCCCTCCACAGGTAACCCTGCCATAGCCACCATGGAGAGAATACCAGACTGCCAGTCCCCCTTAGAATGAAAGCCCCAGTGGAGAGAACACACCTGGATGTCTGGACAGAGACAAACAACCTGGCCAATCTAGGACACCAGGTCAGTCAATGACTCCCTGCCTCACTCTGTCCACATCAACCCCTCCCACCCTTAGGACATCCACTTCACAACCAACCAATCACCTCCATACCTGTGTCCCAAGGACTGTTCAATTGTGTGCCCCACAGTACGGGGACCTGAGTTGAGGCTTGACACCCCATACAATGATGGTCCTGCTACCACTGGAAGTTGGCACACCGTACTAGGGGCAGAGGCACCTGGGGGACGCGTGCACGGGAGGGATGCTGTGGGCCACAGGATGGGGCCTATAAGGGATTCCACAGACCAGGAAACCATCTCCCACATTTTGGGACCATACCAAAGTTCCCAGGAAAGGATGGGTCAAAGGATCACCATGTTGAGAGAAAATAAAAGGCTGCAGAGGAAATACCACCAGGATGTCATGCAGCAGTGGCAGTCACATAATGCCACTATGGCTTTCATTCCAGGGGTGCTAAGGGACATCAACACCACCCTGTGTGGTTCCTCAACACACCATCAGACCCCTTTCAATTGCAATGTAACATCTGCCCCATCTACATCAACGACAGCTAGCAGAATTGAAGCCCTGCCACGGGAACCACATGCCTTAGACACCCCTGCCTCTGTAGCTGAAGAACCCCCATTAACGTGGATGTCCACCCACACATCTGGCTGGAGGGGATGCCAAGTCCAAACCCACTGCCAGGAAGTGAACCTCTCCTGATTTGTCACCCTTATGCGCACTGAGACACCCTGTTGACTGTTCTGAGACATTACTCCATTTTCCCATGGTACAAGGACACAGGACTTGTGTAACCAACTGTTGTAGTAGCTACTCTGATGAATTCATCTACCATGACTTCACTCATCATCTTTTTATTTATGTGTTCACATTTAATTTGAGTTCTTCTACCCTGAAATGCACAATGAATCAAAAGAGGATACAGCTACTGTATATGTGTCTTTAATGATACAACAGCATTTGTCATGCTTGCCAAGTGTGATCTGGTAACGCTCCCCTAAATCCAAGAGGCAGTGTAATGGCCATCAGATTGAGGCTCCCTCAGCAGAAGACAGATAACAATAGAAATGTTACTAGACAGATGTCAGAGAGGTTGAAATCCAGAGAAAGAGCAGGATATGGTCACTATTCCAATCTGCAATTAGAGCATGACAGAGAGTACCGTCAGGATGGAAGGCATGGTGGCATACTAAGCACATTTACGTGTAATAGAAGTCATGCCCATGGCAGACTACCTACAAAGCAGGGACACCCACATTGGTCCAATACATCACCAGGTACAGGCTCTTCACATAACCATACCATAGCTATACATTCACATATCCCATGGAACACACAAAGATCACAGAAGAGCTCAGTACTAAAACAATACACACACATAAGCCCCATATCTGTAGGATTGTCAGTCACCTTTGTCAGTATACAGTTAGTTGCAACTTGGACAACAAGGTCAGGTTACAAACACAGCTAGATCCCAAGCTCATTGCCAAGTACCCCATCCATTGTGAAGGCACAGGCCCTGTTGCAAACATCACACATGGGCCACTACCTACAACTGACACATACTAGACCATTTCAACGTTCCCACCGACCCAACTGGGAATAGGATAGGATTAGGCAGTCATAACCCCACTTGTATGGAGAAAGTATTAACAAGATACCACCGACTATAATTACATCCATATTCTCACCTATCTCTCTGGTACACCTCTCATGGCAGTCAGCAATTACCATTGCCTAATGACAAAGAATACCTCAATCCTAGAATGCAGATCAAAATAGAAAATGGCTATATCAGTGAGTTGAGGGAAAAGAGGATAGGGGAATGCCAGACACATAGCTCAAGACTGAGTTGTCCATTACAGAAGTGTATGTTAGTATCTGATGCACTGTACATGACCAAGCAAAACATAATGTACTGTACACTTTACAATCTATCAGTCAGCATCCACAACTCACTCTTAGGCATTGGAACTCATGACTCCCCTATAGATGAAGCAAGTCAGGAAGTGTAATGGCAGCCATCTACTTCAGATTGTGCACATACAAAGCATCAGAAGGTCTACTTCACCTTACCTATATTTCAGTTGAAGTACTGATTGATGAGATCTGCCCTAGGGTCACCTGCTCCTTCTTCCTCTGGCTCTTCATCACTTCCCATCTCAGCATTTCCACCCACAGCTCCAGCTACCTCCCCTCATCTGCAATCAATGGTATCTGACATCTCAGGGCTAGATTGTGGAGCATGCAGAATGCAACAATAATTTGGCATCCCTTTTGGGGCTAATAGTGGAGGGCTCCTCCAGATAGGTCCGGGCACCTGAATCTTGCCTTCAGGAGGCCAAATATTCATTTGATTACACGTCTTGACCTCTTGTGGGCCTCATTGTAACAGAGCTACCCTGGCATGGCTGGGTACCTCCTTGGTGTCAACAGCCAAGGAAGATTTGGATAGCCGGAGTAATCTGTGTACACAATGGTCGAACAACACAATTGTTGTATGTGGGACTGGGTCGAATATGATGGCAGGAAACTCCCAGACACACACCACAATGCAAACTTACCAAGCATCCAGGCCCTTTCTATTTGTAGTTGTGCCATTAGATGTGGGACATTGCTGTTTAGCATGATATAGGAATCTTGCACAGATCCTTGAAACTTGGCTGTGACTTGTGAGATATACTGGCTTTCCAGACACAACACCTGCACGTTGAGTGATAGTTATTTCTCTTCCTTTACACCTGTTCATTGGCACTGGGATGGACCAGGGATACATGGGTGCCATCAATGGCTCCTACCACATGAGGAAAGTGTCACACATCATAAATGTCTGCCTTCACATAGACCATATCCGCATGTTGAGGGAACCTGAGGTAGCTGTCCAGGTGTTTCAACAATGCACACAGTACATCCTTTAACACCAGACTGAACATGAGCTGAGACATCCCTGCTGTTAAGGTGGCAGTATTCTGAAATGATCCTGTGGCCAGGAAGTGTAGCACTCACAAGAATTGAATGATGGGAGGTATGCCATAGGTATATGACAAAGTAGGAGGTGCTACATGTATGTTGACAACTGAGATTACATAGTATTCTGATTGCCTGACTAACAGAGGGAGATCTGGCCCTAGGCTATCGCATGTGTACGTTTAGGTCACCTGTGTCAAGATAAATGGACAGCTATGTCTGCATGTGGAGATGTACAATTAACAGTGGCACATGTGTGTCTCCACCCAACCATATATACATGTATGTAGGCTGCTCTAGCAGCCTATCTGTCCACGTATTCCGAGTCCCTGAGTCAAGATATATGAATATGTACCTCTATGGTAGCAGATTGCTCCCATCTCTGTACATCATCTGTATTTGCTACAGAGAGTCTGACATATGTGGGAACACCTGCACTGCCCATGCCCAGTGCCCCCCCTGCACCTTTTCTCCAACAGCCTTTTTATGGCGGTAAAACTACCATGAAAAGGCTGGCGGGGAACCAGGCCTTAATCAGCAGGGCGCCGCTGACTTCAACGCCGCCCTAGCTGATTCCGACCTCCGCCACCATCAGAACTTCGGGATCGAAGAATCTGGTGGAGATGGGGGAGGTTGGTGGGACTGCCCACTAACCTCGTAAGGTGGCAGTTGGACTGCCACAACCGTGGCAGTCCGACAGCTACCTCGTAATCAGGCCCTTTGTCTAGGCACATATCCTATGGGCGTTGGGAGTTTCCATTCTTTTTTAAAGGAAAGCAGTTTTGGTTTATAGTAAGCCAATGCTTTTTTACTCGATTTTCTTTTTTCAGTGTTCCTGGAGTGTTTGTTTTTATAAAAACACTTTACCACATTTTATATTGTTCCTACATTCTTTCGATTGCTTCTAGGGATCACTATTTTTTTGGGGATTATTGATCATATTTTTCCCATTTTTGGAAGATTACTATTTTTGCCTACATGGATACAGAAGAAATTCAGACATTTCAGAGCAGTAAGAGCCTCATTAGGAGTTGGCAGGCGGACAAGCCGACCGCCAAACGTACAAGGAAGACACCACCGTTATATCAGATGTATCCCCTCAAGTGTATTACAATGAGCGAGAACATTATATTATGCGTTCCCGCCAGTTGGAACATTATATTATGCAGTCCCGCCAGGTTGACTGGTGGGAACAGTGCTAGGATACCGGCCTCCGCTCTTATTAGGGAGCCGAGGCCGATACCATAGCACACCAGCACCATCAGAATGCGCACTGTCTACAAAGCTTGGGCATGAGCAGTGCAGGGGCCCTCCTCTGGCCCCCGGCACTGGCTTTCTGCCAGCATTTCCATGGCATGGTCCAAGCCACGAAAAGGCTGTCAGAAAGCTGGATTGTAATCAGCCAGGTGGCACTAAGTTCAGTGCTGCTGTGGTAGAACTCAGATAGCAGTTAGCCCATCTGGAATGATATTCATGGATGGGATGGCAGCCTCCTCGTAGGTCCACTCACCAGGGTATAATGTGGTGGCTGGACCCCCTGGAGTGCGGCGGTCCGGTCGTCACTGAGAGTGTGGTGGTCCTCAGACCACCACACTTGTGATGGGGCCATAAGTTTTTATTTATTTAATTTCTTTGGGTGGGAAAAGTGATAGTTTATTGTTTGTGTAAATAAGTTGTGCTTATTATTTGGAACTATGTGGTTTACGTATTGTAATTAATTTATGTGATTGACTGAGTTTGTTATTAGTTTCTTGGTTGGTGACAGTTACATTTTTTATTTAAATAATTAGTATATAATTATATTATCGCAGTCGTCATTAACATTGGAAATGTATTCAACTGTTTGACTGATGTAATAAAAAATGACATTTATTATTAATAAAACATTATTTGTTATGTTTTTTAGGACCTTGGTAGGATAGTGTTTATTTTATAACATGATTTTAGCTATCATTTCTAAGTACTGTACTCCTTTGTTATGCATGAGGAGTTTGACTTTAAATTGTAGCATGTTATACATTATTTTGGTAGGTTTGCTAAGTTTATCACCAATTTGGCTAATAGATTGTGCCCTTCGTAGTTGTTGGAAGCTTTGCTCATTTTGTAATGCTTCTATAAATTTATAGAGTGTGGGTTGGGTTCTGTCTAGTGTGGATTGGAAGACATTGTGCCATCCTTCCACTGCTTTGCTTGTTTTGTCTTCCTGTGCCAAGGTGCTGTCATAGACATTCCACCATAGTATTTGAAACTTAGGTCGGCATCTGTGTCCAGAGCAATGCAGTCTGCCAAGCCAAGTGTCTTTCAAACAGTCCATTAGGGGCCTTAGTTTATCTTCATTTTGTTGGTAGAAAGGGCTTTCTATTAGTTAATTATAGTGGTTGGCTACCTCTGTGGTACGGACATAGGCTAGTGCTATCATTTAAAAAAAAAATCAAATACAAATTGGATATTTGTAGAATATTCTACATTTAGGGCCTGAATATGACTTTGTCGGTGGGACTGCCAGTCTGCCAGGGGAATGGTCTGCTGAAGGGGGCCAGGCCGATGGCCTCCCAACTGCCACATTATGAGTTCTCCATGGAGCTGGTGGTGCGTTGGACGAGAGGCACATAGGCTCTATGCCTCGGCTATGCGAGTGAGGCTTCAGCTAATGCCGGCCACACTACCCTGCCCCAGCACATTAGACACACTATTCCCATGCACCACATTGTGCATGGCACACAGTGCAGCCACAGACTTTGCATGCATAGGGAGCCCCACATGGGCCCCAGACTCACCCTATATGGGCTTAATCCCCCTGGGGCCCTGTATTGGGCCCCTTTACCTGCCTGTCTGCCTACCTGTTTATGGGTTTATGGCCATGAAAAGCTCAGCGGTCAGGCAGGTCGTAATACCCACGGTGGTGCCACAGCTGGCAGAGCCAACATTGACTGCTGCAGTCTCCACTGCTGCAGAAGCTCAGATGCGGGTGGTGCCTGCAGTCTTGTGGCAGTCGGACCGCTGCTGCCACCACAGTGGCCCATGGACCGCCAAAGTCGTAATCAGGCCCTTAGAGCAGATTCATATGCTTTGATTAAAATGATAGTAACATCCTTGTATGGCTGTGTGGAGGTAAAGTTTTTTAATGGTTTGAATTATGGCTTGCTTAAAGTCTATGATTATTTGTGTGGGCTAGAAGTTATTAGTTGTATAGTTAATGTGGTGTAAAAAGTTGTAGTAAGTGCTATTTTATTTATTTGGTAGTAGGGTAAATATAACATGGATATTTTTATTTCGATATTCACCAAACATGTGTATATCTGAGTGAATGGTATGGGGCACATTTTGACATCCCCAACCATCATTTGACATTTGACATTGTCTAGGTTTTAGTACGTTTTTTTCTGTACAGTATATTAGGGTTCATTTCTCGTTATTTAGTTTGCTGTGGTAAAGGGAAAGATTCTTCATTATGTGTTATTGTCAAATGTTCTGATATTTTTATTTCTTGATATCTTATAAGGGCTGGAGGAGTATCACTGGTGACTTTTTAGTTTGTGCAATTAAACATTTTAAAGTTGATATAGGTGGTAGTTGACCTGCAATGTGTTCCGGTGCTTTAGGTAGTATATTGTTAAGCATTTTGGTTGTGGGTTCCTGTGAGCTAGTGCTTGCTTCTCTTGTATCCTGCAATATATTTCATACTTCTTTTTCTTTCACATTTTTGGGGTGGATCTGCTCTCTTACGTAAATTACAATATGATCTTTTGTCGTTGCCCTCCCATAGCATGCAATAAAATAATATTTGGTACATTTCCAAGTTATATTTTTTTACTGATGCACTTTCTTAGCTATATGTGTAGCCTATGCAATTTAGGGCCTCAATTCGAGTTTGGGGGTCAAACCATCAGACTGCCATGTTGGTGGTTGTAAAAAGACTGCCATGTTGGCGGTCTGTCAGACCACCCTATTATGAGCTACACAGGCAGGACAGCTGACCACCAACCGAAAAAGGCAGACCATAAGCAGTGTGGAGGCCTGGAAATAGGCGTTCCGACCTCTAGCGCCGACAGCACCTCGATCAACCACCGACCTTATTACAAGCACAATGTTGTCATGGTGGACATCCCTAATGGTCCAAACCATTCACGGTCAGCAAAGTAATAAACAGAAGCACATTGGATGGATTTGAAAACAGCACAGCTGACACACATTGGCACCCTGGACACACCTGCAAAGGACACTAAAAAACACACCCCTCCACAGACCACAGTCCTCTTCATTTTCACAGCAAGATCCAGCAAGACAGAGTGAATTTAATAATCCACACACCATAAATTATGCACCCCTATTTTCAATATCCCATACAACACCCTGCACACACTTCACTCCATTTACACCCTATTGCAAACCCCTGTTTAGTAAGTCACTGTCAGCTGTTTTATTATTTGTTTTTTCCACCATGTCACGTTAAACAAAGATCCCATTGGAGTTGAGAGTCATGGTGGATGAAATCATAGGAGAGGAGCCACAATTGTTTGGAGCACATGTCCAGCACACTCCTTTCAGTAGGAAAATGGAAATATTGGGACAGGATAGTCGACAGAGTCAATGCTGTGGGCACCACCCTGCGCACAAAGGAGAATGTTAGGAAGAGGTGGTACGACCTCAGGAGCAAGGTCTGTTACCTGGTTATCAGGCACCAGCTGCCTGGTGACCAGGGAACTCCAAAAAGGCCAAGAAGACTGGTGGTGGCACTCCCAGTGCCACATTACATTACTTTCTCTTGGAGTAGAAGGTCTTGGCCATCCTGCATCCTGGGGGTTTGACAGGAATACCTGGGGGAGTGGTGCCTAGTAAGTCACAAAACTAGAAAATGTCACCATAATGCTATGGGATGCATGCTCATAGCTCACCTTTTGCCACTTTTACTGATACTCCACTCACCAGCCCTGTGTTCACTTGTACAAGTACTCTTCTTTTGCAACTCTCAATTAAAGAGTGTACTCACCTATGGGGATAACATTTGTCAAGTGTTTGTAGTACAGGGAGTTACATGACTATAACTCGCAGGAGGCCCTGCTACTGTTACTGAAACCACTAGCCCAGTGTTTCCTTCTCCAGATACCCCTGTTTGTTAACTCCCAAATGAAGTGTACTTACCTGGGGGGGGGGGTTAAGATTTGTATAGGGTGCGTAGAACAGGGACTGACATGACTGCAACTCACAGGAGACTCTGTTTAATAATTCCAAGCACCAGCACAGTGTCCTCTTCTCCAAATACCCCTGTTTGTGAACTCCCAATTGAAGTGTACTCACCTGGGGGATACCATATGAAAAGTTATGGGAAGTAGAGGGAGTGACTGAAATGCAAATCCCAATTGGCCCTGTTTCCCTAACTCCAACAACAAAACCAGTTTGACTTGCCCAAATACATCTAGTAGAGAACTCCCAAATGAACTCTACACACCTGGGAGGATGACGGTTGTCAAGTGTGTGCAGTAGAGACAGTGACATGACTGTAACTCCCAGGAGGCACTGTTTCATCAACTTAAAACACCACAGGAGTGTCCACCCTTGCCTGCCAAATCACATTTGAGGTTTACTCATCTGGGAGTGACCAGGATACAGATCATACCCAAATCTGAGATGTGTCTGGCTATCTAGCTCCATCTTGACCTGCTAACCCAATATGAAACTATTGAGGACAGGCAGGACAGCTTACCCAGTATGCAAAACAATGATCCCAAAGGCCTCATGATACATAACCAAAATAGTATTGACAGGAGACACATTAGCACTGCACTATCCACATGATGACTCCTGTCACATTTACTAGAAACTACTGGGTCTGCCTGCATTGCATTTGATGACGTCTCAATATCTAGCTTGCCTAGCCACTTGTTAGCCTGCACTGATGGCAAGATGACATTCTCAGGCCATCCCCCCATGGGACAATGTTTTGCACATTTCAGCATCTGTTTCAGGAAAGGAGCTCTGGAATGCTCCACAAATGTCATGTTAATACAACCAGTACCATGTGTGCCTGTCACAACAGGGCTACATGCAAATCAACTATGTACAAGGTCTCTGCGAAATGTCACTGTAAACCTTTGGAGGTAGATGTCACAATAAAACCAGTAATGTATCTTTCACATCAACAGGTCGAGCTGCCACTTGCCACACAGAGTCCGCTGAAGAGATTGCCACTACCCCCGTGGATGAAGCCCTCAGTAATTAAGACTCTCCTGCACATCTGGAGGGCAGTTCTGGCCCATCTGGACAACCTGGCTGGTCAGACACCATAAGTGAGTCACGGGCAACCATGCGCCCACCAACTTGTGTCCCCAACACAGCGTCAACCATTGTGTGCTCCTGGATCCTGGGTCGCAGCACAACACCTCTGACAATGATGGTCCAGGAACCAGTGGGAGAGGGCACCCTGTGGCAAGGGGACAGGCCCGTGGGGGTAAGGTGCATAGGAGTACCAAGGCGTGATGGCTAAGGTATTTAGGAGGAGTACACCGGCCTTTGGACTTCCAGTGGTGTGGCATCCATTCCAATGGCTACACCTACCAAGAGGAACCCCTTCACTTTTCTGTTCCATCATGCCCTAACTATATTTTCTGCACCAATTTTCAATAATTCACCTATCACAAAGTCGTTGTCTGCTTGCTTCTGTTCCACATTTTGCTATGTAGAGATGTAAGACCATGCGAAGCAAATGAGGGAGATCCAAGATACTAAAGCAAGGAGGGATATGTTACAGGTCCAGTGTCCTGCTAAGGATTACAACCAACACACAAAAACACATTGCTACAAGTGTCTGGTCACACCAAACATTGTAGTCCACGGTACATCAATTTGGCTGTTGAAATGTCTGGATTATCATAGCCAACAATGGCTGACTCATATTGAGTCAAGGTACACATACAAAGGTACAGCCCCCCACACTACGAAAAGAAGGGCCTTGTCAGACATTCTCCTGTAGAATAGGCAAACAAAAAAGTGGATGGTGTCACCAGCTTGAGCCATATTATATACTGCACCAGAGTAATCCGGCATTACCTAAACCAAGGTACAGACAGACAAGGTACGGACAGAGGGTGTAGCAGGCTGGCCTGGTTTGTAGTGGGCACCTTATACCTGGTCCAGTTATCCGTCATTAGTGAGATGCAGACAGTGTCTAGAAGCCAGGCTCTCTAGAGGTAGTGTGGATGAGCAGCCAAGGCCTAAATAGGAGACATGCAAAGCTCATGCAATACCACTATAGTCACACAGTACTCCCACACATGAAAGAAAATATGCAGCGTCACAAAAAATAAAGGTACTTTATTTTGGTGACACAAATGGCAAAAATACCATAGAGACTGTACTCCGCTAGACGGTAAGTAATACACAAATTATATGCAATAGTATGCAGAAATAGCTGTAAAAACAGTTACAAAACAGTGCAAATGGTGAAAATCACAATAGTAAGAAACGGGCCTGGGGGAGCAAAAACCATATACTGAGAAAGTAGAATGCGAAAGTCGGTTTCCCACCTAGGCAAGTGTAGTATGTAGCGGGTCACTGGGAGCATTAGAAAACACCAAAGGTAAGTAAAAGAACCCGTCCCAGAGCCCAGGAAAGCAGGAGTAAATCACAGTAACTTTCCTAGAACACACAAAAACACGAGAATGAAGATTATGCAAGAACCAGAAGGGACTGCAAGACACCAAGGATGTATTCCTTGACCTGAAGACTTGTGGAAGAAGGGCACCAAGTCCAAGAAGCACTGAAGAGTCCAGGGAGAACAGAAGCCTCTGCTAACCTGGATGAAGGTGCAAAAGAAGAACCACTGGTGAAGTACAACAGTCAGTATTGCACCCAAGAAGACAGATGCGGTTTCCTGGTTGGTGCAAGAGATTTCCCACGCTGGATGGATGATTGCAGTCTAGTTTGCGTTGTTGGATTCCGCCAACAAGCCTTGGCACACGCAAAGCTCGCAATTAACGGAAAATGGCGCTGTCTGGGACCGGGAGGGACCCGTTGGATTCTACCCAGGAGGGGAAGACAGAGGGGACTCTCAGCAACTCAGGCAGCCCACAGAAGACCAGGCAGCATGCACAGGAGTCCCACAGCACAGGTGCAAAGACAGTCCATGCAGCACTACACAAAGGGATCCCACGCCACTGGAGAACTACTCAGAAAGATGTGCGTCACAGGATAGAGTGCTGGGGGCCTTAGCTGCGCAGTGCATAAAGAACTTTGTGGAAGGATGCCAACGAAGCCTTGGCAACTGCAAAACACGTGGTGCATAGGAGTACTTTCTTGCGTGGGGATGCAAGCTCTTACCTCCACCAATGTTGGATAGTTGGACGTCGAGACCACTTCAGTCCACCACCCGTCTTGCTGGATCCAAGCACATCGTCAGGAGAGGGGACACACATCACCAGTCGCCACTGCAGAGGGGTGCCTGCTGAAGCAGGGAAGTGACTCCTTCACTCCAAGGGAGATTCCTTCATTCTTCTGGGGCAGGCTAAAGACAGGCAGTCTTCGGAGGATGCACGACCTGGAAACATTTGAAGTTGCTGGCAGGAGCTGAGGACACAATGTTGCAGAAGTCTTCTTTACTTCTTTGTTGCAGTTTGCAGACTTCCTGGAGGGCCCAGATGCAGTTTCTTCGGAATGAAGGTGAAGTACAGGATGCAGAGGATTCCTGCTGGAGTCTTCCAATCCGAATCTAAAGAGCCACCCAATAGAAAGACCCTAAATA
This sequence comes from Pleurodeles waltl, assembly GCF_031143425.1. Classification (NCBI taxonomy): domain Eukaryota; kingdom Metazoa; phylum Chordata; class Amphibia; order Caudata; family Salamandridae; genus Pleurodeles; species Pleurodeles waltl. The sequence goes on along the minus strand of NC_090440.1, from coordinate 968,641,329 downwards.
GCCCTGAAAGGGGGATTGGTCAGCTACACAGGTAAGTACCTATCATGGAGGGCTCTGACATCACCTGCTGGCACTGGCCACTCAGATGCTCCCAGAGTTCCCTGCCACCTTGGAATCCAAGATGGCTAAACCCAGGGACCACAAAGCAACATCACAAAACAAAATAAAATGATGGACGGAGTGTTGAAACTTTTCAAACACTCACCCCCAGTCACAGATCTGGGTTTAATCCATCGTTATTTTGCTCACCAAGTCACCCCAGTTTGGACCCAGCCATATGCAAATCAGTCTTGACCCTGTTCCCCATGGAAACATTCCAGACTGATTTGCATATGGCTGGGTCCAAACTGGGGTGGCATGGTGAGCAAAAGAACGATGGATTAAAACCAGATCTGTGACTGGGGGTGAGTGTTTGCATTGTTCAGCACTCCATCCATCATCCTTTTGTGTTGCTAAAGTTGCCCAAAGTGGGAAGGATATGCCCAGACATGGGTCCCTTGCTCACTGTGCCACTGGATTCAAGCTAGCCTGGCTGATGAAGGGTTAAACCCTGAATTGGTCCCCGGATGCTTGCTTCCGGTCCAGTGAGGACCTGGCTTGGCAGTTCGGGCTGGACTGTTCCCATGAGGGACAGAGTCAAGACTGATTTGCATATGGCTGGGTACAAACTGGGATGGCATGGTGAGCAAAAGAACGATGGATTAAACCCGGATCTTTGTCTGGGGGTGAGTGTTTGCATTATTCAGCACTCCGTCCATCATCCTTTTGTGTTGCTAAAGCCAGGGACTGTCTGGAGGAGCTCTGAGCGACACCCCTGGCTTGAAGATGGACAGGGGTCACTCCCCTTTCCTTTGTCCAGTTTTGCACACGAACAGGAACTGGGGGTTCCTGAACCAGTGTAGACTGGATTATACAAGGAGGGAACCTTCTGTGCCCTTCAAAGCATTTCAGAGCCTCTCGGAGGCTACCCCTCCCATGCCTGTAACACCTATTTCCAAGGGAAGAGAGCGTAACATCCCTCTCCCAAAGGAAATCCTTTGTTCCGCCTTCCTGTGCTTGAGCTGCTCAAGCAACAGGAGGGCAGAAACCTGTTTGTGAGGTGGCAGCAGCTGGAGCTGCCTGGAAAACTGAAGAAGGCTGGAATGGCGGTACTGGGGGTCTTCTAAGGAGCCCCCAGAGTGCATGAAATCATGTCATCAGAAGGGGTTGGGAATTTGGAGGTTGAGGGAGTGGTCGTCTGGTGTGTGTAGAAGTCTTGGGTGTGTGCGTGTGTGACATATGCTTTTGTTTGGATGTGTCTGTTGCAGGTGTGAGTGTGGGCATTTGAGTGTTTTGGGGGTTGAGAGGTGGAGGTGCTGGAGTGGTGAATGTGTGTGTGTCTGGTGGGTGGTGTTTGCAGGTACACTGGTAGTGGTGGATGATTGTGTGTCTGCTGGGGTGGTGTCTGTAGGTGTGATGGATGTGGTGAATGTCTGTGTGTCTGTTGGTGTAGTGTTTGCGGGTTTGATGGGTGTGGTGGATATGTCACTGCCTGTTGTGGTGGTGCCTGTGGGCATGCTTGATGTGGTGTGTGGGTCGATGGGGCTGATGGGGATGTCTGCTGAAGTGGTGGCTGATGCTTGTGTGTGTTGAAGTGGGTGCATCTGGATGTGTCTGTGTGCTGGGCATAGGTAGAGGAATGGGGGATTTGGATTGGGAACAGGGAGGTGGAGGTAGAGGGAGGATGGAATATGGGTGGTGATTGGCTGCCATCAGTAAGGAGGCCAGAGCCTCTCTGTAAGCCAGACATGGCACTACAAATGCCTTCCAGGAAAGCACTGATCTGCTGAAGTTGACTGGTCAACCCCTGGATGGTGTTCAAAATGGGATTCTTATCCATAGATAGAGATACTCCTCAGGAGGTCAATAGCCTCCTCACTCAGGGCAGCAGGGGTAAGAGGGGATGGGGCAGAGATGCCTGCGTCAAAGGAGATGCCCAAACCTTTGGGTGAGTGGGCATGGCCAACTGGGTGGGGAACAACAGGGAGGGTGGTGATAAAACTGGGGGTGGATGGCAAAGATGGTACAGGAGTACGTTCCGATGGGTCCTCCACCACTAGGGAGTTGCCACTGGAGGTAGAATCCAGTGATGAGTAGGTAGATCCTGTCCCCTCAGTGGCACTCCTCTCATCCTCCGGGCCACTGTGTTGGTGGTGTCTTGACTGGAGGTATTGTGGCTAGATGCTTCCCTAACTGACAGTGTCCTGTCACCTTTATTTGTCTGAGCTGATGCTGAAAATACAAAGAGAAAAAGGGCCACCACATGTCCCTGATTACATTTGAATAATAGCTCTGATTAGCTAACATTGCCATGATGTCCAGTAGACCCTAGCAACAAACTCCACCAAAGAGGCCCCTACATGCACCATACCATATGCATGCATGCCATCTGAACTGTCATCTGAACTGTCAACAGTTACCCACTGGAAAATCAGGATCTCAGAGAATTGCAATTGCATGGCTGAAGCTGTGCAATCACAGTTACCATTGAACAAGTAGGAGACCACATTACCTTCAATGCTTTGCTTCATGGAGCATACCTCAGTTACCTGTTGTCATACAATAGTAGCCCAATCCCAACTGCATTCTCATAGATCTAAGACAAGTCATGCAGACATTTATTTGTCACATGCACAATAACACAACAATGTGAAATGAAGCTCACAGAACATGCCATGTTGCTGACAATAGTACAGTAGCCTGGAGAAGATGACATTGAATTACTCATGTCACACTGGAAACATATCAGCAATGCACACTTCACCAAGTGAAGTAAAATTTGTCAAATGGAGTCATGGAGATAGCTCCAATGTTGCTCTGATATGCCACACATTTGGAATGGAAATGCACACTGTAAATATCATGTGCAAATTGTCCAGGTCATTATGTCCCTAAAATCCACAACACAATGAATCAGCAAGACACAGGGAAATCAGCACTAAAGTCTGGCACCCCTTACAATTACATACTCTGACCTCATCAGTAGAAGCCATTAGTCCTTTGTATGTTGGAGAGACACACATATTTGCAACTACATGTAGAAGTGACTTAACATGCTGCCTAATGAGAAGTTACATTACTGTCTCCATTTTGGTCCTGCAAACGCAGATGTCTGTGGATGAACGGTTGTACCCAACAACATGTGGTTCCAACATAAGTAAAAGACACTCCAGGATGCATGCCAACAGTCATGTTGCATGCCAACAGTCATGTTGCAAACCATTACACAAGTGCAGTGTACTTTGCTGTGTGATGCCACATCAATGGCCTGGAAATGCACATCGTGGCTAAACAATATAGTCATACATGTCTTGTCCCTCATTGCCACTTCAGTTGTACATGACAAATGATATGCAATGACGGTTGAGGGTATGTGTGAGTCATCAATCAATGGTGACACACTCCTGTCTATGGCACCACAAGATGTACTCTGTTGCAAATGTCCTATTCTACGCATAAGTTTACATGCACATATATGTGAGGGAATACAGGAATCATACTATGAACATAGGTAGACCATGCATGAAACAGTAGCGTACACAGTTTGTCAAAAGAGAAAGGGTTATGTGCTAACATGTAGGCAAAAGAAATGTTGGCAACAGTGATGGCACACAAATCATGTCAATGGACATTCCCCACTTACCAAGGAAAAATATTGGTATGTAGCTGAACCAAAGACCAATGTATTCTCTGTCACGTGCATGATGGTCATCTTCATATTAGAGACAGTAGTGAGGCACAAGCACCCGTCACACGCGGAAACTAAGTAACCTCTTGGTGGCAGATGTCAATATACTCATTTACCACATACATTGCTGAGGACAGTGACCCATCACTTCCTTCCATTTGGCATATAACACTGAAAAGTGTTGCATAGAATTTACACCCACTACAACAACAAACAGTACTTGATTGATCAATGTACACAGCCATATGTTGTCCTTAGGGAGAAAAATGCTTGTGGATTTTACACAGTTGTGTCCTAGGTCCCTGGACCAATAGGCAAGGCACATCAGTTTGCACCACATTTCATAGCTACACAGTCACACATCTACTGTCTCACACATGGCACATCCCTCATCATCAGGAGGAGATGACAGAAACTAACATACTAACTTGCCAATGTGATGGGCAGGACTATGTTTTGTAATCACCCCATTGTGGTGGCTTGGCTCCCTTCAAACGCCCACCAAGGTCTGGGTACGCCACCACCAGGATGCAAGACATTAAGGGGGTCATGGTCTGACGTGTGCCCCACCCATGTTGGGAGGACAGCCCCAGTTGGACCTCCGTGATCTTCTGGGCCCAGAGTCTCAGGTCCTCCCTCTTCTTGCAGAGTGGGTGTTCCGCCGGCTGTGGACCCCCAGGGTCCGCACCTTCTGGGTGACGGCTCTCCATATCTTCTTCCTCTGATGAGCGTTTACCGGTATGGATGCAAAAGACAAATCAAGAGATTAAAATCACAAGTTTTGGCACAAATGGTTGAGTCACACACATATCAGAAACACCAAGCTAGCAATTTTCAATTGGTTAATACACCACAGGTGTAAAGCACACAAGCCCATAAGTACAGAGACATAACCATAGACATGTACATCCATCTGCAGATTAACTCACTACCCTGCTCAGGGCCCACAATGACTAAGCAAGCCTAGTGACATCAGTTAGCCCATGCTCCAGCAACATGTACTGTGATGTGAGCCACAATGAAATACTACACACGTATGTGGCTTCTGAAGGGTAAACTCGTTAGGTCTGAATGGACCAACACATTCAGACTGCGAGATTGACTGACTGCATACAGCCTCTACAGGCAACTGCCATAGTACAGACTTCACCGTTACAGTTGAGTGACAATGAAAGGGCTGGCATGGTGGGTACAGAAAGTGTATTCCTTGTGTATGTGTGGACATGTGGCCTTCCAAATGCAGACTCATGCCACTTCAGGGGGTGAGTTCTGTGGTATGTACCTGTACCACAGAATACTCCTTTGGGCATATGTGTCTATCCTAAAGAGACAATTTCTGCTATGTGACCATGTGCTATGTGACCAAGATTCCGACTCACATATCATGGCCTTCCAGGATTCAATACACTGTAGGACTGTCATTAGTGCAATAAGCTTACACAGGACTGATATGACTTGTGTGACGGTGACAAAGGTGCTGTGGGAATAAAGGACCTGTCATGAGTCAAAGACATACATTGACAATGATCAATAATGCACATATGGACCACTTCTGGGATGTACCTCAGTACCCATTCCTAATTTAGATAATGGACTGAGGCATTCAGGGCACGGGTTGCCACTATCCACATGACAGGATCTGCTGGTGTACAGGGACTGGGCACAGTGCAACAGTTGCATAGCCACAGTGATTCTACTTCAGCTTGGACTATGTCCTATACTGGGAGACACATCTGACAGGCCCTGGTTTCTGCAGGCTGAGCATACAAAACCTGCATGTTACCTCATTTCTATCACTTCTGTGCATGACAGTACATTGTAAGGCCATCAGCAATTTTGCATGTGGTGTGTGTAGCAACCTGAAGGGCAGAGTTAGTAAGGATATGGATTCGAGACTACAATTTGGCAAGGCCAGATGTTGGTTGAAAGAAATGTGGTACTATACACATTGCTTACAAGATGATCAAATGACTCATACAAGATGCATACACAGCTCATGCTGTCATGCACATACATATTTTCAAAAATGTACAATCATAATAAAGAAAGAGATGTCAGTGAATGGTAGTAAGGTATCCTTACTAGTTATATGTATCCAACACAAGGAGGATCTAGGGCCCCAAAACTTCACAAAACCCAATGTGACTGAAATTAACTTATAGTACTGGCCACCAATACCTGCACAATGTACATCCCATTGATGCCACACACACTGCAACAACAGGCACACAAGAAGTCTAATTGGCATATAGGGGCACATTGTAGCCTGTGAGGAGGGTGAGGATGGTAGAGAACAGAATCAATTGTGCCTTTGAGATTCCTACCTACTCCTCTGGTGAGCCATACAGCTGTTCATACAGGGGTAAGACCTCATCAAAAAAGCCTCTGCAGCTCCCCTGGAGAGAAGGCAGGGGCCCTATCACCTGCTGGACATGGCATGATAGCTCCCAGAGGCAGCACCCAACAGCTCAGGTAGTGGAGGTGTTGCTGGCAGCAGTGTCAGGAATCAAGTGAGTGAATGTGCACAACATGTTGGTCATGTCCTCCACGTACATGGCCGTCACCACCTGCAGACACAGCCATTGGGCTGCCACAGGCAACAACATTAGCCTATGGCTGTGTCTGCCACGGTTAGAACTGCCTACCACCCTGTTGACTTCCCCCGGTGGACATGGCTGATTCCAAATGTCAAGTGGAGTAGGTCAGGCATATTGACTGAATTTCTGTATTTGACTTTATAAACTGTGTTACACTGACAAAAAATGTGTTTTTACCTCACAAACATCCTTATCCTGTCTTGTCACACCTACAATATATGTTTTGTTCTATCACAAAAATCCAAATTCTATCTTGTCATGTAGTTCATTCTACACACCCATCATTGTCGTGTGTTGCAGGGCATAGATGGCATTTGATGGCGGTGCATGTTGCACCACCACGATGGTCTTTTTGGTGGTCAGAATATACAGTTACATTTTAAACAGCAATTGTGTAGCACATCTTTGAGTTTCATCTAAGTCCATGTTGTGGACACACTTGTTGACAACCACGGGGGTCACATGTGACCCTTGTGTACTTACCAGCTGTGATGTGTACAGAAGGTCATGTCTATCCAGTCATAAATGCTTTGTCACATGATATTGTTGGCATGCATCATTTATATTGCTGTGGACACACTGACTAGTGTTCTAAATCATGTCTTGTTACACATAGGTACCATGGGACAACCTCCTGTCTACTGTCCACCGCCAGACTTTCAGAACATGGAGCAATGGCAAAATATTATGCTATACTGCCTGGATAGGCACAAAGTAGTAGACTTGTGCCTCAGCTGGAGTGAGATCTGATGCCAGCTATTAGTTATCCAACCTGTGTACCACCCATTGTACAAGTCATGTCAGTTTTGCATTTCCTGGCCACAGGGCCATCCCAACATAGAGTGACACATTCTGCTGGTAGTTCCCAGTCTATGTTCAATCTGGTGTTGAAGAATTTCCTCTCAGCAATTTTGAAACACATTGACAGCTATATCGGGTTCCCCCGACGTGAGATTTTAGCCAATGTCAAGGCTGACTTTTATGCTTTTGTCAGACTCCCACATGTAGTGGGGTCCATTGATGGCACACATGTTGGCTTGGTGCCACTGCAGGCCAAGAACAAGTCTATTGCAACAGAAAGAACTTCCATTCCATCAATGTCCAAGTTGTCTGTTTGGCAGATCTCTACATCTCACATGTCTGAGCCCGTTAACCCGGATCAGCCCCTGATTCCTTCATAATGCAGAACAGCACTATACCCCAGCTGATGTCACAACTGCACCCAGAGAGGGCTTGTTGGTTGGTAAGCCACGTCTGTCCTGATTGTGCATGTGCAACGTCAGGTGCTACAATCATGAAGTGAGTGACTCACTGTTGCACTGATGTCATTCCTTGACAGGAGACTCCTCATATCCAAACCATCCTTGGTTGTTGATGTGGCTGAGGAATCCAACCACACCAGGGGAAGTCCACTCCAATGAGGCCCATGGAAGGACAAGGCAACTAGTGAAGCAGGCTTTGTGCTCCCTAAGGCCAGATTTCACAGTCTGGGCCGGCCTAGTGGAGCCCTCCTCTACTCACCTGGGAAAGTTTGTCAGATCACTGAGGCATGCTGCATGCTGCACAACATCACCCTGCGGAGGAATATTCTGTACATCCCAGGGGAGGTGGAGCCTGCAGTGCCACCGGGTGAGACTCCTGAAATGCCAAGTGAGGATGACAGTGGTGAAGAGGAAGGAGCTGATTTGTGGAAATATCTAATCAACAGCTACTTTTCATGAGTGTAGCTATACCATGTGATGTCATGACTGTGACTGTACAATAAACTGTAGTTGTGAGAATGTGTGGAGTTGAGTGTTTTAGAAATAGCTAGGGAGCTGATACTCTGCAATATTCAGCCAAAGACTGCTTGATAAGAATAGCTTTTGACACATCCCCACCTTGATGATGTTACCTTTGTCAGTTTCCTTGCAATGTACCTTGTTTTCCAGTTGCTTGCTATGAGACTTGTGCCATAGGTATGGTTTGCAGCCTATACTCCTTGATTTGTTCTTTATACAGGCACCTTCACTTCAGCATCTTCATGTAGGCATTTCAGAGTAGTGACATTGGCAGATATCTGATGCTGTTCTGACATACAAAGTGGGCATGGTTTGTTCCAAGTAATATAGGTCCCAGAGTTTCGATGTATGAGACCTGTACCAACACAATTTGCACAGTGTTTGGGTGGAGGTACAGCAGTGCACATTGCGCTTGTTTTGTGTTTTGGGGTGGCTAGATGCATCATGTGTGTCATCATGTGGTCATCAAATATGTAGTTCTTGCATTTGACCAAATCATTTTTCCTTCACATTGGCTAAACACTCTTTTTGTATGACCGGTATTTAGATGTAAATGTGTTTGATCATTGCAGGCCACAATGCCTGTACCACTACACTGACATATGTTGGTGTCATACCACCAGATGCAAGAGCATTTAATTATGATGTCCCTGTGATCAGGGACTGTTGTACTGCCCTCCGTTTGTGTCTTGAATTATGTGATTTTGGATTACTTTGATGTGGTATGTGATAAAGCTAAAAGGACAATGTCTGACAAATCCCTTCCTTCTGTGTTCTGGGGGTCTGCACCTCGAATATGTATATTTACTCAGTATGAGTCATTCATTCGTGTTTCCAAATGTTCAGACATATTGACAGCCTATGTGCTGAACACTTGAGTAAAATGTTTGGTTTGAGCAGACACTTGCACTAATGTGTTGGTGTGTAATGACTGTGATCCTGAGATGGACGCTCTGTACCTGTAACATATCCCTGCTTGCACAAGTAGCTTGTACCTTCATCATATGCTTCACATGATCCTACATCTCTAAATATCTAGATGTGGAAATTAAACAAGCAGACAATGAGTTGTGGTGGGTGAGTTTATTACAATGCTATTACAGAAAATATATTTTGGACAGAAAACAACAAAAATATAAAGTGAAGGGGTCAGTCATGGTGAAGTCATTGGAGTAGGTGCCACACCACTGGGAGTCCAAAGTCCAGAGTACTCCTCCCATTGGAACTGGTAGGTGGTTGAGGATCAATCAACAGAGTGAATGTGTGGAACACAAAAGAGGTCCTTTAGGAAGAGGTCACTTGCTGGCAGTGGTGAGTGTCTTGCCATCTGCACCTCCAGGATTCTTTGCTAGATGTCCCCGCTTGCGTGGGGGGAGAGTCTGTTGCTAAGGAGGTGGGGTGTCTGGAGCTGGTTCTTTCTCTGGCAGGGCCTCCCTTCCAGTGGCTAGCACCAATGTTGATGTGCCTGGTGTTGATGAGCCTAAGGAAGGGGTAGGCTGTTGTTAACAAGCCCTGTTCAGGATGGTGTGAATGTCACTCAGCCCCCTTGTTAGGGAGGCCATGTTGCTATTGTAGGCCTCCATCTGTTCCAGCATGATTTCATGAGTTCAGTCAAGACCTGGCCCATCATGCTTTGGGACTCCTGATAGACCCCCAAGATGTGCACTATGAATGTTTCTCCTGCCAATACTGATCTGGTGAGGCATCTTGAGGCCTTATGAATACTGGTTATACACACTAGGTAAGGTGTCATAAATGCCCTCAAATCTTTCATCTTGGGTGTAGTCAAGATGGAGCCATGTTGACGTATGTGGTGTTACGTTTCTGATTTGGGCATGATCTATGTTTGATCATTCCCAGGTGAGTATACTTTATTTGAGAGTTGACAAACAAGGGTATTTGAATAAGTGGCCACTGTGCTGGTGGATAGAGTTAGAGTAACAGAGCCCATTGGGCTTTGCAGTCATGTCACTCAATCTGCTTCCCAACACTTAGTAAATGGTGTTCTCCCCGATGAGTACACTTCAATTGAGAGTTGCCAAACAGGGGTCTTTGGACAAGTGAACACTGGTATGATGTTTTGAGTTAGAGAAACAGTGCTTCCTGAGAGTTACAGTCAGGTAACTCTATCTACTACACACGTTATACAAATCGTATTCTCCCAGGTGAGTACACCTCAATTGGGAGTAACCAGACAGGGGTATTTGGACAAGTGCACACTGGATTGGTGGTTGGGATTACTTACCAAAGGCCTTCTGGGAGTTGCAGTCATGTCACTCTTTCTACTACACACAATATACACATGGTATTCTCCTAGGTGAATATACTTCAATTGAGAGTTGCCAAACAGAGGTCGTTGGACAAGTGAACACTGGTCTGATGTTTGGAGTTAGAAAAACAGTGCCTCCTGGGAGTTACAGTCAGGTAACTCTCTCTACTGCAAACAATATACACATGGTATCCTCCTATGTGAGTACACCTCAATTGAGAGTTGAGGAACAGGGATATTTGGACAGGTGAACACTGGGCTAGTGGTTGAAATTATAGATACAGGGCCTACTGGCCTTAGCAGTCTTGTCACTCTCTACTACACACACTATGCAAATGTCATCATCCCAGGTGAGTACCCTTCATTTGTGATTTTCTAAACAATGGTATTTGGACAAGAGAACACTGGGATGGTGAGTGGAGTAACAACAACAGTGCCTCCTAGCCTTAGCAGTCGTGTCACTCCATGTACTATACACACTATACAAACGTTATCCTCTCAGGTGAGCCCACTTTAATTGAGAGTTACCAAACAGATGTATTGGGGCACGTGGCCACTGTCGTGGTAGTTGGAGGTACAGTAAAGAAGGTCTGCTGGGAGTGCCAGACATGTCACTCCCTCTAAAAGACACACTATAAAAATGTGATCTCCCCTGGTGAATGCACTTAATTTGTGAGTTGCCAAACAAGAGTGTGTGGACAGGTGAACACTGGTCTGGTGTTTGGAGTTACCAAAACAGTGCCTCCTGGAAGTTGCAGTCAGGCACTCTCTCCACTGTACCCAGTAGACAATTGTTGGGTATTACATATCTGTATGCAGACTACATTTAGGTTTGGGCATACATTGACATGTTGCGACATAACACGAGCCCTGGTATTATTATTGTATATTGAAAGACTTATCGGTCCCATTTTGACATGTGGCATGTGATAGACCTTAGCAGCTGTGATGTTGGGCCAACAATACAGATTGACAGTGTTTACACTCAGATACTCTAGGTATTGAATATTGGTGGAGTACATCAACAAGGCAGTGGGTAAAGGTGAGCTGTGAGAATGCATGACAGTTTTGTGATGCGACTTACCAGACTCCGCTCCCCCAGGTATTCCTGTCAAGGATGTAGGATGGCCAAGACGTTCTCCTCCTAGGGAAAGAGATGTAATGGAGCACTGGCAGGGCCACCACTAGTTTTCTTGACCTGTAGCTGCGGCCTGGATACCAGGGAACTGACCTTGCCCCTTAGGTCATTCCACCTCTTCCTAATGTCCTCCTTTGTGTGCAGGGTGCTGCCTACAGCATTCACTCTGTGGATGATCCTGTCCCACATTTCAATTTTCATACTGAGAGGAGTATGTTGGACTTGTGCTCCAAATAATTGTGGCTCTACTCATACAATTTCACCCGGCATTATTCTTATCTCAAAATGGGGATTTTTAGAACATGACATGACGGAACAACAGAAAATATGAGTGACAGTGACTTACTAAACAGTGGAACTGAAAAAGGGTGGGAATGGGCAAAAGTGGGTGCAGGGTGTTCTATGGATAGTGACCAAAGGGGTGCCTAATATAGGTGCTCTGTGAAAAAAAGGCACTCTGGCTTCTGCGTTTTGCATTGGAAGAGCATTGGACAGTGGTCTGCGAAGGGGTGTGTTTTATAGTGTTCTCTGCATGCGTGTCCACTCTGGCAATTGGTGTCAGCTGTGTTGTTTTCAAATTCACTGAATGTGCAGTTGTCTATTACTTTGCTGACTTCGACCCTCCATGGTTCAGACTACCATTGGCTGACCGCCATGAGGGGTCCGTCACGGCGACTGTGTGCTTGTAATATACTCGGTGATTGAACGCGGTGCTGCCGGCGCTGGAGGTCGGACCGGCTATTTCCAAGCTGCTGCGTCACTGGCAGTCAGCCATTTTTGCTTGCATTTAGCAGTCCTGCCTGTGCAATTCGTGATAGGGTGGTCTGGAAATCTTTTCAGGAACCCCATCATGGCAGTCTAGCGATCCAACCACCAAACTCGTAATGAGGCCCTATAACTCTTGAAGGTTATACTTTTATTTTATTGGTTGGTTTAGTTTTAGGGCCTCAATATTAGTTTAGCAGTCTTAAGACGGCCAAACTTGCGGTGGTGGTTGGACTGCCACATTCCTGGTAGTACGACCTCCAGATTACAACCCTGGTGGTCGGACTACAAGGGGACTGCCACCACTGCCAGGATCATGGATCCTGACAGGGTGGCGGCGGTCAGAGTCGTGGTAAGCCATGACAGTGCCCATAGTAGCACTGCTGTGCTGTTCAATACCCACTTTCCACCAGTCTTTTCATGGCGGTTCACCGCAATAGAAAGACTGCTAGAATTCAGTCCTAGGGCCCACAGCGGGGACCCCCCTGCCAGCACCCTCGGAATGCGCACCGTCTATTCTGCAGACAGTGTGCATTCCAAGGGTGCTGTTGTGAGACGTCATTGGCCTCAGCTCAGTCAGGGAGCTGAGGGCAATGCCATGGTACTGTTTCTGCCGGGCTGACCAGTGGAAACATCATAATACGACAGGGGGTAAGGCCGCCAGTATGAATGCAGCCTCACCCAGCTGCTTTGGCAGTCCGACGATCGGACCACTAAAGTTGTAATGAGGCCTTTAGTTAGATTTTTTTTCATCAGTTAATGCCCTTCTATGGTAAACACTAATTGGGTTTTATTTTTAATGTATGTTGTATAGTTTGATAGTTTTTAATATAAATGTATTTATATATATTTATTATTAGGTAGTTGTTTAAATGTTTGCAGTTAATGGTCATTTTGTTGCATTGTATTGTTATGATTTTAGCTATATATTTTTTTAGATGAATAGTAAAAATTTTATTGAGGCACTGTATTTAAATTTAGATGAAACGTGTGTAAAATGTTTTAGGTTTCTTTCCAGTAATTGTTTTATGTAAGAAGTAATTTTTAAAATATTTATTAATGATCATTTAATTAGTTTTGCAATAATATTGTAGTCAATATTTTCTTAATTAATATTTTTGACATATTATATGTTTATTTAGAGGTAATAATAATTTTGTTCTTGACAGTTCTGTTTTCGACAAAAGCGAAAAACGATATATTGATGAAAGATATTTATGTGCTCACTAGTTAAGTAAAGGAAGTTGATATTTTTGTTATCGATATTTAATTTCCAATATTTTCGTGTTTCGATATTGTATGCATCAATGTTATATCCGTTTGAGATCCAGAAGATGTAGCCTTGGCTGGGCATCTTGCGGCAGTTGGTAGGAGAATGCACAGGTGATTCTCTTGCTTTCAATGTTTGTTTGTATCATTTATGTTATGATTTATTTCCACATCTGCCCCCTTATAAATACTTTTTGGGTTCGTATGGGTCTATTTAGTGGTTGTCTGCCTTCGGACAATGTCTTTGCAAAATATACTATTTGTGGAATTTAGATTTTTCAGCTCTGAGGAATAAAAGTGTAGTTTTGCAAAGTAAATGTTTGTTATTTCTGTGGCTTTGTCTTTTTGTTTTTGTATTTTTTATCGTATTGGTTGCTTTCCTTGGTGAGTACAATAATACAAAAGTGTTTGGTGGAATTGGATTCCTGTTTAAGTGGAAGACCTTTGTCAATGGTGTGCTAGCTGCCTGAGGGGGATTATTATATATTTTGATACTATGCCTCCTGTTCCCAACATGGCAGTAAGGATTTGGAAGAGGAAAAATGATTCTGGCAATTGAGGCTTTTTCCTACGCTGCACCATTACAAACAAGTCTAGAAGTGAAAGCAGGAGCGCAACACAACCCCTGCAGCATCTATGGTGCAGGGGTAGGGCCACTTTTCAGGGGCCTCCTTTTAGCCCAAGGCCTGTGAATATCTCTGGGACATGGGGTTTGAGGGACCCCTCACTGCCTGGCATTTTGCTTTCTGCTAGTGAGTAAAGAGGAGGTTCCTCTTAATAAACAGACCAAGCTTTGGTGCTTCTGGCAATCATTTCTTGCCGCTATATCTTTTCAGAAATGCCAGCAGAAAGAATGTATCCTTTAGTCAGTCCCCACAAATATTCTGGGAAACATTCAAACCATGTCAAGCAGACGGTGGTGTTAGTACCAGCTCAGGTTTTCCTGTCTTTTTTTTCTTTTTTTCCAGCATGATTTGCATCAGGCTCTATATAGGGGCTGCAACATTTTAACAGCAATTTACAGCGAGTACAGATTTGCTCGCCTGGGCCCTATACATACTTTGGATAACCCATTGATCCTGACAAGTTTATACTTTTAAACTGCTTAGGAAATGCTTATAAATTATGCCGAAAGACTAAGGCCCTCATTATGAACTTGGCAGCAGTCACCACTGACCGCAGTGCTGATGGTGAACAAAAGACCACCAGTGGCGGTGACCTGCACACCGCAATATAATGATGCCAAAATGACAAACCTCCAAAAATCTTGCAACCTCCACCCACGCCAGGGCCAACGACGGCAGAAAGCCAGTACACCTCACCCCGCCACTGCCATGCAGACAAATCCCCCACCCACCAAATAATGATGCACAAATCAGCTTGGCGGACAGTGAATGCCGAAAGACCATTGGCGGTACGGACTGCCACAGCCAGAAATGGGACCCGCCAACAACAAATGCACACATTGGTAAGTTCGAAAAGCACACACCTGAAACACAAACATACACATCACCAAATCCTTTGCAACGAAAATAGCACAACAGATATTGACAACACAACACGCATACACTGACCTCACCATCACACAAGTCTTGCACACACAAAAATACAACCAAAACCTATACATTGCACAACCACCATCACAAGCCTCACACCCAACCACACAACAGCCCCCTCACCAACACACCTACCACACACCACCCACAACACACACCATGTCACCCCCTAAGCACACCCGCTTCACATACAGGGAGCTAAGGACCATGATAGATGAAATATTCAGGGGTGAGCCACTCCTATTCGGGGCACAGGTGCAGCAGACACCCTTGGCCAGGAAGATGGAGCTATGGCAGAGGATAGTCAACAAGGTCAATGCAGTGGGAAACCATGCATGCACAAGGGATGACATGAGGAAGAGATGGAATGACCTGTTCGGGAAGGTTCATTCCATGGCATCCAGGCACAACATCGCCGTACAGAAGACTGGTGGTGGTCACCCACCTCCTCCCCGAATTCACCGACTGGGAGGAGAAGGTCCTGGCTATCCTGCACCCGGAGGGCCTCACTGGACTCACTGGAGGACTGGACTCAGGTAAGTCAACTACAATACCTTAACAGTCACTACACCTATAATGCATGTATCACCCCATCCCTCTCACTACCACCAGGACCCCATCCCCTACCCAGCCCACAACACCTACGCACTCACATCCAAGTCACCTGCATGCCCACAATCCCCCATACAAATCACTATCAGCCGCCTATGCACAGTCACCAACCCACGCATGTACCAGGTAGCACTACAACACCGACAATGCACCACCACCCCCATCAATAAATGCATCAAAATGCACACAAAGGGACCTTGCATGCCACTACATGGGAATTCAACCACCAATTACAGCTGACCAGTGCTGCAATTGAAAAGAAAGTGCAGGACACCCACATCTCTATTCTCTCACACACAGGCACCACCACCCATGACACCCGGACAGAGATGTCAAGGAGTGCCAGTCCTCCACCTGAAGACGAAGGCCCCACTCAAGAGAGTGCAGAGGGATGTCTGGGCACAGAGATAATCCCTGGCCCATCCCACAGCCCTGAACAGTCACCCTCCATAAGCCCCACCCAGGACACCACTGACACCCCTACCACTCAGCCACCACCATCAGCTCTGGGCCAAGGAGGGATGCTGCTGCCCAGGAGGTGATTTCTGAGGTCCTGGGAGCATGCCACCATTCCCAGGACAGGATGAGCCAGATCCTGGCCACCTTGGAGCAGAATCAGAGGCTGCAGGTAGCACACCACCAGGAGGCTATGGAGCAATGGGAACAGCTCAATGCCACCATGCCTCCATTGCAGGGGTGCTACAGCGCCAGACAAACATCCAGCCTGAGTCCTCCAGCCAACTGCAGGCCCTTTACACTAGCCAGGACACAGCCCTGCCATCTACATCTGCAGCAGCTACTGGACTGTTGGTACTTCCAGAGGACTCACAGGACACCAGCACCCCTACCCATGCAGCCCAGCTTCACCCTCGCAAACGTGCCCTCAGACCCAGACATCCCACTGAAACACCCACCAAGACCAAGCCTAGTGCCAGGAAGTGACTCTGCCCTGATCTGTCTCCCTTGTGTGCCACTGAGCTACCTCGTTGACATGCCACCACCATCTTACCATCTTCCAATGGCCCCATGGACGATACCCCTGTGCAACTAACAGCTGAGCATATGTACCTGAGTATGTTGTTCACCATGTGCCCACTCCCTTCCACTGTCCCAACACTCATGGATGTTTTGTCTTGGAATAAATACACCTGTAATAAATACACCTGTGCACTCCAAAAATCTGTCCTTTATCAATATAAGCTATCAATTGTGAATGTGAATGCATTAGCCAGTCACCATCATAATGCCGCTTTTAATGCAGGAGGGTGTCTAACCACAGACTGTAGTGTCTGAAGTATGTTACACCGTACATTCTATTGTGTTACCTGGCATCTGACACCCTAGTCATGATTTGGCCTTATCACTGGTTAAGGACACCATAGTACTTACTACATGAGTCAGCCTGAAAAAATGCAGTGAAACCATCAGCATCATAGGAAATGTACCTGAGTGTCACTGGCAGTATAGCCGGATTAGCTGGGTCCTGAGGGTGATGGCTTCCACCTCTTCTTCACCATCACTCTCATCCCTTCTCTGAGGTGGCAGGGCTGTTGTACAGCATCCTTCTCTTCCAGAAGTGGGATAGCTTTCCTCACAGCCAGGTTGTGCAGCATGCAGCAGGCCACCACTATCTTACACACCTTGTCAGGAATATAGCACACGGATCCTCCAGAGAAATGGAGGCAACACAATCTTGCTTTCAGGAGTCCTATGGTGTGCTCAATCACCCTCCTAGTACGACCATGTGCCTCATTATAATTCCTTTCTGCATCTGTCCTTGGATTCCTCACAGGTGTCAGGAGCTATTGCATGTTGGGGTAGCCAGAATCCCCTGCAAAAGTGGGCGAAAGAGGGTTGAAACACACACAATGTACTTGCATACAGCCTGGCTGTCAGCTATGTAACTGATCCAGTGTCATACACACTCACCTATGAGCCAAGCTCTGTCCTCCTGTAGTTGTCCCATCATGTGTAGCACACTGCTGTTTCTCAGGACAAATGAATCATGGACTGATCCTGGGAACTTTGCATTGACATGTGAAATGTATTGATCAGCAGTACACACCAATTGTACATTCATGGAGTGATAGTTTTTACAATTGAATTACACCTATTCATTTACTTTTGAGGGTATGAGGGCTGTGTGGGTACCATCAATGGCACCTATCACATGGGGGATAATTGCAAAGTCATAGAATCCAGATTTGATGGCAGTGAGATCAGCCCTTTGGGGAAACTGGAAATAACTTTGCAAGTGTTGAACAAATGCATTTAGGAAATTGGACAGGATGTGGCTGAACACTGGCTGAGATACCGCGGATGCCAGACCCACTGTCCCTTGAAATGAGCCTGTGGCCAAAAAATGGAGCACAGATAGTACATGCACAGTTGTAGGTATGGCATGGTGATTCCTATTAGCCGGCTTCAGAACAGAATCCGTTTCTGCACAGAGGTCAAGGATTGTAGCTTGATTAAGTCGGTAAGTTATGGTGATGTTCCTCCATGGTGGCCAGATCTACCAGGGGTCTGTAAACAGATGGGGCTCTCCCTCACCACATGGGTCTGCACCTATGGGTGATGAAGGACCACATCTTGAGTTTGGACATACACTTGCATCACATGGTGACACAATTCATGTTTTCAAATGGACACATATGTAACACACAGAAACACAAAGAATGAGGTAATCATGTCTGGCTAATGTGTGGTGAGGTTTCTCAGCATATTGGCATCACAGTGTAGGCACACTTCCCACTAAGTTAACATGTGGGGGACCAGTACTCATGTCAGTACTCAAGGAAGGGGAGAGGGAATGGGGCCATAGATGAGGCCCCCTGCCAGGCTATGGATATGTGGTAGATGCAAAATGGCAGCCTCCTGCCATCCAGGTAGTGTAGTGTGGAAGCGACTTCATTCCACTGGCATAACTCGTCATGGCGGTAGGTGGTGTTCACCGCCGTGCACCTGATCATTGGATACATGGTTGTCAATGGGGAACCTGGGCCAATCATGATCCCTGCCGGCGGTGACAGTGCACACCGACGTGGTATTTATCACCGTTTTGACAGGCCTTTGACACTTGACTCCTGCACTATGAGAAGGGAAGAATTCCCTTCTCTGGTCCCTGAGATGGCATGTGTCACAGGGAAACAGGCCCCGGCCTTCACCGCAGAGAAGCTGGAGATGCTGGTGGACAGGGTCCTACCCCTGTATGCCAAGCTGTATGGGCAACCAGAGGAACAGGTGAGTTGCTGTTTGACCTCCGTAGATGTGTGTGAATGTGTTGGATGCCTGTATGCATTTTTGTTCGATGTGTGCATGCTCACCCGTAGAGTGTCTGGCAGTTTTTGGCTTGAAATTTGTCCATATGTATGTCTCCATGGGCCATGTCAGTTTGAACGGGCTTGGCATTTGTGTATGGGGCACCCACACTGACATCTGTTTCTTTACTCTGTATGTCCCATGCAGGTCAGCGCCCATCAGAAGAGAGGACTGTGGCAAGCCATTGCCAAGGAAATGCGGATCCTGGGGGTCTACAACCGGCGGAGCACCCACTGCAGGAAGTGGCGGTAGGACCTGAGGTGCTGGGCCAGGAAGACCGGAGAGGCGCAGCTGGGGAAGGCCCCCAATGAAGGAGGGGTGCCTGTTGGACCCTGACCCCCCTAATGGCCCACATTCTGGCAGTGGCCTATCTGGATTTGGATGGGCGCTTGAAGGCAGCACAGCAGCCACAAGGGGGTGAGTACTAACACTGTTGTGATGCCACTATGATGAGTGTAGTTAGATGCTAAGGGGTGCATGCATAGTAGTGCCAGGCACACAGACAGGTGTGTCCCTGCAGTCGTGCCCCCCTCCATGTCCGTCGGATAGTGTCATAGCTAGTTTTGGCAGGGTCTGGAGGCCTGTGAGGGGTCCCCTGTTTGGCCCATAGTATTCAATGTAGCCTCATGAACTTGCAGATGTGTTGGCTTGGCATCGTCTCTCATTGGTTCACTTCACAAATGTATCATAGTAGTGGGTCAGGATGGGAATTCAGTGTACTGTGGGGTCATGCATACCAGTCAGGGGGCCATTCATAACATGTATTGTGTCTGCTGAGGGTTTGTGCTGGAGCTGGGTGGGAGTGTATGTGTCCCAACATGTATATATTTCCTGGAATTGACATACTTCTTTCTTGGTTTTTTTCCCCACCCCTGTGCTCTTGTATCCCTGTGTTCATTAGCATCATCTGGTGAGGGAGCTGTGGCACTGGTGAGTGGGAATGCTGCAGCTCATAGTTCCCAGGAGGCAGAGTCCACCGACGCCAAGGGGACCAGTGGGTTGGAGGGCAAGAGGAGTACCACGGGGGAGGCAACTACCAATGGAGGTAGTGACTCTGATACCTTCTCCGATGGCAGCTCCCTGGTGGTGGCAGACCCTACTGGGCCCACCCATTCTTTGTCATCTTCTGTCACCCCCATACCATCACCGCCCTCCCACTTGCTCCCCACCGAGTTGCCCGTGCCCGTTCACCCAGGAGGGTGGGTGTCTCCTTCACCCCAGGCATCTCATCCCCTGCCCCAGTCAACCCTGCTGCCCTCACGGAGGAGGCTATTGATCTCCTGATAACCATCTCTGTAGGGTAGACAACCATTGTGAATGCCATCCAGGGGCTAGCATCACAGATGTACCAATGCAATGCCTACCTGGAAGGTATTCACAGTGCCATGTCTGGCCTACAGAGATCTTTTCAGGCTCTGGCCTCCTCTTTGACGGCAGCCAGTGTCCCTGGTCTTTCTGTCCCCCCTCCCACCACCTCTACCCCTTCCAGCACCCCACTCCTTTCACCCATCCCAAGCACACATACAGACAGCCATGCACACAGATCAACACACAAGTAGCACACTGAGAAACACAAGCACCACACTTCCCACCACAAGCAGTCACACACCCAACATACCAAAGCACACACAACAACATCCACCTCCCCCACTGTGTCAGCCTTCCCCACCCCCCTGTCTGTCACCTCACCATGCACACCCCCATGTACTGCACCCTCAGTCACTGCTGCTGCCCCCAGTGTTGGAGTCACTACAAAAGCTGACATCCAGTCATGCACCTAAGACACCTCACCTGCACTCACCACTACTACATTCACATACACTTGCAGTGCTCTCATCAGACCTGCAGACACCCACAAAACGTCCATATACACTTGCAGCCTGTCTTCTCCCACTGTGTCCACCCCCCCTCCTCCCAAACCACTCAAACTCTCACACTCATCCACACCACACACATCCACCATACATAAGCAGACTAAACTTGCACCTGCATCCACGTCCAGCACATGTACACCTCGTACCACCACTCCCTCAACCTCCACTCCCAAACCTGGCTCTAAATCCCCTCCAACTGCACCAAAGAAGCTTTTTCTCTCTCGTGTTGACCTGTTTGAACCCACTGGCCCACCCCGTCTTGTCCTTAAATGTTCCCATGCCCTAGCCCAATCCACTCCTTCCTCGTCAAGGCCCTCCCTAATCTGCCCTTCCCATTCCTGTGCCCCTTCCCCAGGGAGGAAGAAGCCCTGTGTTGCCCCAGGTCCCTCTGCCACCCCCCGGTCCAAGCGCACTCCCGCTCCTTCCAAGGTCCCAAACCCTCTCCACCTCCACCCCCTAAACCTAATTCCAAGACCCCCCATCAAGACCTGACTCACCACCCCTGCCCTCCCCTGCCCCGGTTCCCTGAAGTCCCTGGCTGCCCCATTGATGCCCCTTCTCAGTGGAGTTTCATTTGCCATTGTAGGAGTCAAGTGAAGCCTATATTTGCCCTAACGGGACTTGTTTATAGACTGGCCTATGGACTTGTTTGGACATTTTATTATATTTCTTATAATTAAATTTGAGTGCCCAGCAGAGCTGTTGGTGCTAAATTGAGCCGTTGTGCAGCGTTTTACTGTGGGGGAGTGGTGTGCCCAGATATGTGCATTGGTGCAGGTGTTTGTTGGCTTGTGTCTGGTAAGTACATCTTGTTATGGTATGTATGGCTTGGGATGGTTGGGAGTGTGTTGTGGTGTGGGTGGGTGTGTAACTGTGTACTAGGTTGCAGTACTTACCGTTGTCGTCTTCGTTGTCAGTCACAGTCCTGGAGAAATATGGCAAGGAGAAGCACTGGGATTATTTCCAACTCTCGCTCCATGTCTGCGTCGGCGTGTTCTGTGTGCCTATGGTGAGTGTTTCCCTTTATATGGGTAGTTTCCACCATGCTTTGCCTGGCGGTGGTTCCCGCCCAGGAACTGAAGGCGGTGTAGTGTTTCATAATTTGGTGGGTGAGTAGGGCCTTTCCGCCGGACTGAGGGCGACCTCCCCCGTCGTCGGCGGGCCTACCAAAATGGCAGTGGATGGATGGCCCGCTGCTTGTTTCTCATGTGCTTCATTATTTGGTGGGACCGGACCGCCAGCCTGTTGGCAGTAGTTACCGCCACCGCTGGCAGTGCGGTGTTTACCACCATGTTCATAATGACTACCTAAGAACTGGCAGTGATTAAAAGTAGATTTCCAAGTGGTGCCATGTATGTAGAAGAGTTCAACAGAGTTCCATATTGGTCCATGTGCTTTTTTAACATAATCACAACTTATTTTGAGACAATAAAAGGAGCAACAACTTAATCTTAAACCGATTATACAAAATATAGTTGGATAGTAAACACAAAGCAGAGAATACTGGTATGATTAAAAAAACCTGACGTATGGAAGCATTTCTCCACAAACTGGGAACCAGGAAACCCCTTTGGTCAATTAGGCTCCACATTAGAACTCTTCAGTTGCAGAGCAGACGAGGGGTGAGGGGGTTCAACGTGTTTGAGAACAGCAAATTGGTAATGTGTCAAAGGGAGGCGTCCATGTAGCTAAAGACAAATTGAGAGTCTCGGACAGTTAAAGCCAGTGTAGGGGCAACACACATAGATGGGATGGGATGCATTCTTTTGAGTAGGTGGACACATGACTCATGACAGAATACCTGAGAACACAGTATTCCAGTAAATGAGAACTGACAGTGGCCATCCCCTCAGGGATGTGTGGTGGCTGCATTCATCACTGCCTTAAGCAAGGATTTTTTTTAATACTCCACAGAATACAACTGAGAGCCTGATTTCGAGTTAGGTGAAAGTGGAGTGGTACCCGTATTAGCATTTGGAAAAACCTCCAAAGATTTCAGAGGCTCTAAATCTGCATGACCTGAGGACTGTGTGGTGTATTGCCCCATATCCCTTATAAACACAAATATTAAATTATTTGCTAAAATCCTAGCAACCCGACTTCAGACAGTCACTACCTCCCTAATTCATCCGGATCAACGTGGCTTTATGCCTAACGCCTTCAAGTCGCTCTTGCCCTCAGAGATAAATTACCAGCAGATTGTGCCTTTTTCCTCGTTGACTTCGAAAAAGGCTTCAACACCATGGATGGGGACCACTGGGGCAGATACTTGAGCATATGGGTTTCGGGTCTCGATTACACAGACTGATATCCATTCTTCACTCGCACCTGCATGCCCAGGTCATCATTAATGGAGTGTTATTTGGCTCCCCCCTATCAAGCGGGGAACCTGCCATGGCTGCCCACTCTCCCACCTCCAGAACTTTTGGCAAGACTGATCAGATATGATGCGCAGATACGAGGGTGGAGTTGGGGGGGTGTCTGTGGAAGACAGGATTGCCCTCTATGCCAATGATGTTTTACTTTACTTGGTGGAGCCTGCCTTAACAGGCCCAGGAGCCCTGGAGCTTCTTCGGTTATTTGAGTAAGCCTCTGGCCAGTGTCTGAATGTAGATAAATCCCTCCTGGTCCCACTATGAGGTGACAATGCCTCATGCAGATGGCAGATGAACATTCCAATATGCTGCCTCAACTTTAAATATCCAGTGATCCACATCATCCACATCAACACAATGCCCGAACAGGCTCACGTTTTTAACTTAACACCCCTTATGCAGAAAACCAAACAGAACTTGTTGTCATGGCACACTTTCCATTTTAATTTACTAGGCAGGGTGGCCCTGATGAAGGCGATAAGGCTGCCCCGATTTTTGTATACCCTCCAGAACTGTCCTCAATATATTCCTGAGGCTTGAAATGACAGCACTGCTATGTTCTTTTCTTTGGAAAGGATGTCCCCCTAGGACAGCCCATGCTAACTGTCAGGGATTGGTCTATGATGGAGGGATTTCTACTATAGATGTCCAGCTCTATTACTGGGCATATCATCTCCTGGTTGTGAATGATTGGCTTATTGGTGGTTGAAACAGCCCCAAATACTGCCTGGAACTTGACGGTTTTGGGTTGGATGGAGTGCTTGAACATCTCTATGGTCATCCGAAACCTCAAGTGCTTCCGACGATCAACAAGGTAATCTTTCTCATATGGAGGAGGGCCCTCTGCCTTATGTGCTGCGAAGGCCCCCTGAGGGGCCAGACTCCTTTCTGGTGTGGTCGCTGGCTTATGGAAGTATCAACACTAGAGGGCTTTCTAAAATGGGACCTATTGGGAATCATAATACTTG
This sequence comes from Pleurodeles waltl, assembly GCF_031143425.1. Lineage (NCBI taxonomy): Eukaryota > Metazoa > Chordata > Amphibia > Caudata > Salamandridae > Pleurodeles > Pleurodeles waltl. The sequence continues at coordinate 968,617,077 of NC_090440.1, read as the reverse complement.
CGTCCTGTTGCACGATTCAACCAAATGTTAATTTGCCGACCTTCAGGCTCAATTCTCCCTCTCTTACACAATTTGATAAATATCTTCAAGTGTGACATGCCTTGGGTTACTGTTGTAACTCTAAGACGTACCGTAGTTTAATCCTCTTGAAGCAAAACTGTTGGTTGGTGGGGTTGGGGAGCGGCAGGATCTCCCAGCTATACCGCACATTGATTTACAAGGGTCCAGAAATGTTGGAACTTTATCGCCGAACTTGGGAGGGCTGAATTGGGTAGCTTGACAAGGTTGATTGGTAGGAGGCCTGCATGGCCCCACACAAACTAGTAATATTGGTACACCTCCGCCTGGTGCAGCTGCACTATCTCCATCATACGTGTCCCTTTGACATCTTCACGCTGCTGGTCTTCTTCCTGACTCCAACTGTGGGAGGTGCGAGACCCCTGAAGCTGATTTCTTCCACATGGTATAGCAATGTTCTGCTATAACTAAATATTGACCCACAGTCGAACAAACACTTTCAGCTGTTCTGGACACCCCGGTGCAGCTGACTCCCAAACTGGCATTATTGAGAGTGATGTGGACCTTGGGCGGTCTTGCGGGCGATAGGGCCTTGGAGGACATTTCAACTCTGGTGGCCAAGAGAGACATTGCCAGGGCATGAGCGGATGGCTCAATGGTGTTCTGGGATGGACTGATGTCCCAAAAAAGAAGAAACAATTTATAAAGCCCAAGGTTGCCCTAAGAAGTTCAAGACAAATTGGGGCAAATGGTGGGAATACCATGGATTGGATGCCTGACTGTAAGACGCTTGTTGTATGGTTGTATAAAAGGTGGGAGCTGAAATGTAGAAAGGAAATATCAAGAACAGATAATGTGAGATGTAAGGACAAACTGTTACTCATAATTTCTCCATTCCATTTTGCAATGCCTTCACTATACCTGTATATGGAAAAATCAATGAAAGTTGTTTATCAGAATTCCAGGATTGGATTAATGCAATGGTGAGTGTTCTGCGAGATGATTTAGTACACAAGATAGCTAGAGGTAGGAAGGGGGTTAAGGGTCTAGGTCGGTCTAGCAGGCTGTGGTGTGGAAGGGCTGATTTGAGCTGTGGATCTTTCTTTTTCATTAGCCCTCCTGCCACCGATGTTGTGGTTAAGCAATTTCTTTAATGAAGGGATACCAGCTACTAAAGAGCCCTGTAGGCAAAGGTTGTCCACGCACTGGAATGTGGGGGAATTACATATTGAGCTTATCTATGCATGTTATAGTTGGGTTCTGGGGCAGTGGTATATTCAGTATTCATGAGATGGCCACAAGCAAAATGCCAAGGTATATCGCCATCAGGATGCATTTGAATGTCACGCTGCACTTGCTCAGAAGGTCCCACTCGAGGTACTTAGAAATGAAAACAGAATTTGAAAGTATGACCATTTCACATTCAACACATGAGGGTACGCAACTTCGGGCATAGCATGAAAGTCACATCCAGGAAACATGAGAATGTTCCAGTTATAATACCTTTAAGAATTCAGGATGTGTGCAAATGACACATATAGGAAGTGCAGAGATGTTAATTTGAGGATGCATGAGAATGGCATCCTCAAATTAGAATGTAACAGTATTTTCTTTGCCTTGCATTGCCTAAATGTGAGACACTTTCGGTTTGACTCGCATTGGCAACATTTGGGTGCCTAGGAGTGGACCTAGCTTCCCTATCCTGACAGTCAAATTTGTGAATGTTAAAAATAACTGTACGAAATTGGGTAATTTTCTCTCACAAAAGTTCACAACATTTTTGCAAAATTCTACAAACACAGGCACATATTTATAATCTTTTGCGCCGCATTTGCACCGTTTTTTGATGCAAAATCAGCGCAAGCTTCCAAAATACAATTGTATTTTTTAAGTTTGCGCTGATTTTGCGTAAAAAACTACACAAATGCGACGCTAAAAAAGTATAAATATGGGCCACAGTTTCATAACAGAATATGGTTTGCCGATATCTCTTGTGACCAGTCGGGGCTCGCGGCATACAAAAGGGGCAGAGTGGCACGAGGGGGGCAGAACAAAACAAAACAAAACACTTACCTCTGCCGACGCCCCATCCGCTCCTCCCACTCCTCTGAAGGCACAGGCTCTCAGCCTGCCCTGCGCCAATCCTGATGCTGCTTAGAGCAGCATCAGGATTGGCTAAGAGCACCCAGCAAGGGCACTCCCAGGCATACTGGGAGCCTGTGCAGGCTCTCTCCAGCCCACCGACAGTGTTGCTGGGCTGAAGAGAGCCCACTGCGCATGTGCATTTGGCCATCCCGAGACGGCCAGCCAAACGCATGTGCTTTGAGGGGGAGTGCTGTGCACTCTATTTCACTGCTCGACACCCCCGAAGCCCTACCCCTTTTACCAAAAAATTATAATAAACACAGTTTATTATTGTTTTTTGGGAAAAGGTTTGCAGCTGCCGTTCCTGGCGGGGGTGGCAACACTCCTCTGCCCTAATGGAGGAGCCGCCCCTGCTTGTGACTTTTTTGGTAAACGACCACACACCTCGCATAAAACCAGATACCAGCAATAGACTAGTTTAAGCAGTAATGTCTCTGACATATATTCTTTGTTAACAAGTCTCTCCTTGTAATCTTACAAGACACTTTCATGCGTGGTGCGTGCACGCTTCAAAAAGTTACGTAAAATAAAGTACTGCGAAATTTCAAGAGAGTTATTGAATTTCACGTATCACAAAGTTCATGAATTTTGTGAATCATGCAATAATTATTACAGTCTCGCCCAGGCCTACTCATCATACATGGACGCATCCCTGTATCACGGCTATTCATCTGAGGAAAGTTCAAATTGACTTTCAGTGACGTACATATATTGCATGACAAGTGTGATGATGCATGCACCTGAAGAGAATGAGGTATATTATTTCATTAATGTTGTTCCTTTGCATTTACATCATGGACAAGTCATGAGTATGATCTGTGAGGCCCTCCAGTGCAGCACCAGCATACTTGGAAAGAACTGTTGAACAAGTTTATCAAGTGGCTCTTTATCACCAATGACACAATACCTCTGTCAAATTTTTTAACAGCCTAATGGATTATGGGAGTTATAGTTGGATCATTTCAGCTGAGCCAGTTTAATCATCATCTGAAAACAATTATTTGCAATAGGCACAGGGCCACTTGGAGTGGTCACCTGGAAAAGGAGATGGTTTGCAAATTTAAAGGTGGTGCCTTGGTGTCCCCTTGGGCTGTCGAGGTTGAAAGAGGTTAGGGAAACATTGAGCATAGCTATATCCTCGCTGCAAGGTTCAGCGCGGCCAGATGCATGGCGAGCTGGTGATCCAGGAGGTGTGCGCAATGGAGCCCTTTGGATCTGGAGGCAAGGTTCTTTGAGGGTGACTCACAGGACAATGGTGGCACTCTGGTGGGAGGTCCAGGGTGTTCCTAAAGTACATTGAATGGGGCTTCCTCTTGGTCTAGTTGCAGCTCAGGGGGAGCTGGTTTTCTTGGAGTCTGACATGCACTGGCCACTACCTTGGGTATTGGCACAACCAGGCCACTGGAGGGCACAGTGCCACCAAAGTTGGCACACTTATAGGTCTCATCTGGGCTGTTGTTGGTGTGTCATCGGGTCCAGCTCATCTTCTGGTTGCAGAGACATCAGCCGGTCAGTAAAGTGACCCTCACTGGCTTGTTGGTTCTTGCTTGGTTGTTGAGTGGTGCCTCCACTCAGAAGGGAGATCTCAGTCTATTTGCAAAGCCTAGAGATCCTCAGGGTCTTTTGAGGTGAGTCCATTGGTCATCCCCAACCGCAGCGGTGATTGTCGGGACACAGATGCAGCAGGCAGGGTCTTGGTCCCTCTTCTGATGCAGCAGTTCTCTTGCTGTGGTCTTCTTTGGGGCTGTCTTCTTCTTTGTTCTTTCAAATCTAATTTGTTGGTCTAGGGTTTCCCACTAAATACTGAATGTAGTGGGCATTTTAGGGGAACCTGGTGGTGTTCAATGGGACACTTACCTTTGGGTGACTACACCCACTATAGTGACCACTTTCTGTGGAAGGGTCACTTCCCTAAACCTTATTGGCTATTGTGCTCCATTCTAAGATGGAGGAAACTAAATTTGAGGGTCCACCTCGCAGGAAACACCTTAGGGGTTGTGCATGTCAGGTGAGGCCACTCCTGCTACCCTTTGTTAGGTTTCCCATCTTTGCTCACGCCAAAAGTGGGGGTTTGCAAAGGGGATGCCAGGTGCTGCTAGCAGCAGGCTTGGTGGTCGAGTTTCAAGGGCAGTAAGCCCTTTGAAGCTCACTGCCAGGAGAGTGCGATTCCTGATGGAGGGGGTGTTAGCTCCTCCACCCAGGAACGGCATTGTCTTACAAACCGGAGAGGCAGGCCTCTCCCCCTCGATTTGTATATTGGCTGTCTGGAGGTGGCAGTTGGCTAAGACCAGTCAGCAACCATGCCAGGTTAGGTTAGCTTTTTCAGGGGCCACATCTAAGGTGACCCCTGGGTACATTTAGGGATAAATCCAATACTGTCACCAGTTTGGATTTATCCTTCTGAGTTGTTTGATACTAAACTACCCAGGGTTCAGAGTGGCCATCATGTAGCTGGGAAACTCTTGTTTGACCAGTGTCCAGCACATGCATTAAAATGGCTGCTCTGTTCACTCACTATGTCCCAGATTTGGCAAGGCCACACTGGGGGCATATTGCTCATGCAACTATGCCCTCACATATAAAATAGGGTACCCTGCCTTAGGTCTATAAGGCTTATCAGAGGGGTGTCTTACCCATAGTAAATGCAGTGTGTGGTGTACAGGCACACAGACAGTGCGCCATGTTTAGTTTGAGTTTTAGGTTTGCACCAGGACACCTCAGCCTGCAATGGCAGTGCTGGGTGCATCTGGATGCATGGCCCTAGAGGGTGGCACAATCAGTGCTGCTACCCTCAGGAGCCTACCCATAGTACTAAATGCCCCTCCGCACCTAGGTGCCCCTTTACTAGGGACTTATAGTGGTAGCTAAGGGTGTATCCAATTGTGCCAATGCATCACAACAGATTTAGGGAAAGACCTCTGGCCCAGGGAACCTGATTAGCAGGGGCCCTGGGCACTACAATTTTTAGAACACATCAACATCAGGCAAAAAGTGGGGGGATAACCATGTCAAAAAGAGGCCCTCTCTCACACTTCCCCCCCCCCCCCCAAATGAAAGAGGATGAGACTACCCTTTCCCTAGTGACTCTTCATCATCTAAGTGGATGAACCTGGAGAAGCCACCTGCATTGGCATGGGCAGTCCCAGGCCTGTGTTCCACTCGAAAGTCGATCCCCTGTAGGGAAATGGACCACGTAAGCAGTTTTGGGTTTTCACCTTTCATTTGTTGTAGCCATCTGAGAGGCCTGTGGTCAGTCTGAACTGTAAAGTGAGAGCCAAACAGGTATGGCCTCAGCTTCTTCACAGCCCAAACCACAGTAAAGGCTTCCCTCTCTATGGCACTCTATTTTTGTTCCCTAGGAAGTAGTTTCTTGTTTATAAAAGCAACTGACTGGTCATGTCCATCATCAATTTTCTGGGAAATGACCGCTCCTGTCCCCACTTCAGATGCATAAGTTTGGACTATGAATTTCCTGGAGTAGTCTGGTGCTTGTAGAACTGGAGCAGAGCACATAGTTTCCTCCAGAGTGTCAAAGGCCTCTTGACAACTCACTGTCCAGTTGATCTTTTTGGGCATTTTCTTGGAGGTGAGCTCTGTTAGGGGGGCAACTATTGTGCCATAATCCTTTACAAACCTCCTATAATACCCAGTCAAGCCAAGGAAGGCCCTGACTTGTGTCTGGGTTGTGGGAGCTTCCCAAGCCAGAATAGTCTGAATCTTGGGTTGGAGGGGTTTCACTTGGCCTCCACCAACCAGGTGGCTCAAGTAAACAACGTTTCCCTGCCCTATCTGGCACTTACTGGCCTTGATAGTGAGGCCTCCCTTTTGCAGGGCGTAAAGGACCTTTCCAAGATGGATGAGGTGCAGGTGGAACTATAGACAGCTATGTAATCTAAGTAAGCTGCACTATGTAGGAGGCTGGCCTGGTTTGTAGTGGGTACCTAAGGTACTTACACTTTATATGAGATCCAGTTATCCCTTATTGGTGAAATGTAGGCAGTGTTGTAGCAGCTTAGGCTGCCTAGTCGTAGATGTAGCAGAGCAGCTTAGGCTGAACTAGGAGACATGCTAGGAGACTACTATAGTTGCACAGTACTTATACACAATAAAAGACAATACTGAGTGTTACCAGAAATAGAGGTAAGTTATTTTAGTGACACCAGACCAAACATATCTTAAAGGCAATACTTCTTTTAGAGGTAAGTATTATACACAATATATACACTAGTAACCAAAATCAAGTAAGTACACAGTCATAGAATGATGCAAACACTAGAAAATACAATAGATTCCAATGTGCCTAGATGCAACACAAACCATATACTAAAATTTTGGAATGCGAATGTTGAATTCCCCCCTATGTAAGTGTAGTGTGTAGAGTGGCACTGGGAGTGTAGGAAAACACCAAAGGTAAGTAAGTTACCCCACCCGAGAGCCCAGGAAAGCTGGAGTAAAGTATAGCAGGTTTCCTCAGGACACACTTCAAGTGTTGATGAAGGATTATGCAAGAACCAAGCAAGACTGCAAGCAACAAATGATGGATTCCTGGACCTGAAGACCTATGGAGAGAGGAGACCAAGTCCAGAAGTCAAAGAAGAGTCCAGGAAGGACAGGAGCCCCTGCCAACCCAGAAGAAGGTGCAAAAGTGGATTCTCCAGTTAGAAGAAAAGTACAGAGGTGCACCAAAGAAGCTGGCTGCGGGTTCCTGCTTGGTGCAAGAGATGTCCCATGTTGAGTTGTAGGTTGTAGGCTGTTTGTGTCACTAGATTCCGCCAACAAGCCTTGGTTCAAGCAAATATACAGTTCTCCTCAAAGTGGAACTGCCTGGACTCAGGATGGACCTGGGGGTCTCAACTTGGACTGAGTAGATAGAGGGGGCTCTCAGCACTTCAGAGAGCCCTCAGAAGACCAGGCAGCACCCACTGGAGTCTCAGAACATGGGGACAAAGAAGATGCAAAATGCTGTCATCGCTGCACTATGCTGGAGGGTCCCACACTGCCAGAGAACAACTCAGAGAGCTGTGCATCACAGGATGGAGTGCTGGGGACCTAGGCTACGCTGTGCATGAAGTACTTTTCAAAGAAGTGCACAGAAGCCCAAGGAGCTGCAGAAGCTGTGGTGCACAGGTTTACTGTTGCAGCATTGAGAGGCAAGCTCTTACCTCCACCAAATTTGGACAGCTGGGCCTTAGGACAGTCTGGGTCACTTCGGTCCACCACCTGGGTTCCAGGGAGCAGGCTCGTTGTCAGGGGAGGAGTCCCAGAGTACCGGTTGTCATCGCAGAAGGGTGCCTGCTGAAGCAGGGAAGTGAATCTGTCACTCCACAGGAGATTCCTTTTGTTCTTCTGGTGCAGGGTGAAGACAGGCAGTCGTCAGACAAAAACAGTTGCAAATGCTGGCTTGAGCTGAAGTTGCAGGTCACAGGAGCTGTCCTGGATACTTTGTTGCAGTTACAGTGGTTCCTGGAGCAATCTGCAGTTGATCCGACGACCAGAAGTTGAAGCAGAGGATGCAGAGAAGTCCTGGAGAAATCTTGCAAACCGAATCTGAGGAAACACCCAGAGGAGAGACCGTAAATAGCCCTGTGAGGGGGATTGGCTACATACCCAGGTATGCACCTATCAGGAGGGGTCTCTGATGTCACCTGCTGCCCCTGGTCACTCAGAGGTCTACAGAGGGTCCCCACGCCTTGGAATCGAAGATGACTAACGCCAGGGACACTCTGGAGGAGCTCTGGGCACCACCCGGGTCACTACCCTTTCCTTTGTCTAGTTTTACACCAGAGCAGGGACTGGGGGTCCCTGAACCAGTGTAGATTGGATTATGCAAGGAGGACACTGTTTGTGCCCTTCAAAGCATTTCCCGAGGCTCTGGGAGGATACCCTTCCCATGCCTGTAACACCTATTTCCAATGGGAGAGGGTGTAACACCCTTCTCCTAAAGGAAATGCATTGTTCTGCCTTCCTGGGATTGAGCTGCTCAATCCCCAGGAGAGCAGAAACCTGTCTGTCTGGTGGCAGCAGCTGGGGCTGCAGTGGAAACCTCAGAGAGCTGGTTTGGCGGTACTGGGGGTCCCTGGTGGAGCCCACAGGGTACATGGGATTGGCCCCCCAATACCAGATTTGGACTGGGGGGTTCAATTCCATGATTTTAGACACCTCACATGGCCATATTCGAAGTTACCATTGTGAAGCTACATATGTGTATTGACATATATGTAGTGCCCCTGCATGTAATAGTGTCCCCGCACTCACAAAGTCAGGGGAATTGACCCTGGACAAAGTGGGAGCACCTTTGCTAGTGTAAGGGTGCCCTCACACACAGTAACCTTGCACCAAGCCTTCAGTAAATTAAGGTTAGACATATAGGTGACTTCTAAGTTACTTAGTGCAGTGAGAAAAGGCTGTGAGATAGTGTGTGCACTATTTCTCCCAGGCTGCAGTGGCAGTCCTGAAGAAAGGTTTGTGTGAGGTCCTGATGAGTGGCAAGAGAAATGCTGGAGCCCATAAGGATCTTCTGGAACACCAATGCCCTGGGTACCTAGATACCATATACTGGGGACTTATAAGGGAGGGTCCAGTGTGCCAATCAGAATTGGAATATGGAGTCACTGAACTATAGTGACAAATTTGGTAAGTAGTGAGAGCATAAGCACTGGAGTTCTGGTTAGCAGAACTTCAGTGACACAGTCAAGCATACTGACAACACACATAGACCACAAACTATGAGCACTGGGGTCCTGGCTAGCAGGATCCCAGTGAGACAGGGAAAAAACACTGACAAATAGGGTTTTAAACTATGAGCACTGCAGTCCTGGCTAGCAGGATCCTAGTGAGACAGTAAAAACACACTGAGAAACACTCACAAACAGGCCAAAAATGGGGGTAACCATGCTAGAAAGAGGCTACTTTCTCACACATTAAACGTTTCTAGTCCAGCAAGGACTTGGTTCACCAATCTCTGGAAGGTGGCAGGTGCATTCTTTAGTCCTAAGGGGATAACAGTGAACTGATAATGCCCACTAGGAGTAGAAAAAACTGACCTCTCTTTTGCTCCTGGGGTCAGACCAATCTGCCAGTACCCAGATGTTAAATCAAGGGTACTCGGGTATTTGTCTGTCCCCAATCTGTCTATGAGTTCATCAGATCTTGGAATTCAGTGTGCATCTGTCTTTGTCACAGAGTTAAGGCCCCTGTAGCCCACATAGAACCTCATTTCCCTTTTCTCTCCTTTGGAGTGAGGCTTGGGGACTAAAGCTACTGGGCTAGCCCAGGAACTCTCAAAGGGCTCAATGACACCCAAATCCAGCATCTTTTTCAATTCTGTCACTATGGTCTGTCTGTAGATTTTGTTTTTGACAGGCAAGTTATCACCAGTGTCCACATCATGGGTACACCAGTTTGTCTTTCCAGGGGTTAGAGAGAAGAGTTCTGCATACTGGTTGAGGACTTGCCTACAGTCAGTTTACTGTTGTTCTGTGAGGGTGTCTGTCAAAAACACTCCATCCACAGGACCATCTTGTGGGTTGCTGGAGATGTGATCCGGGAGAGTCTCACTCTCATCTTCCTGTACCTCATCTGTAACCATGAGCATGGTCACATCAGCTCTATCCTAAAAGGGTTTTAGGCGGTTGACATGAATGATTATTTTGGGGTATTTGCAACTGCCTAGGTCAACTAAGTAAGTTACCTCCCTTTTTCCTTCAAGTATGGGATAGGGCCCAGACCATTTGCCCTAGAGGGCCCTTGGAGCAACAGGCTCCAACACCCAAACTTTCTGTCCTGGTTGGAACTCCACTATAGCAGCTTTTTGGTCATCCGAGAGCTTTTGAAGCTCCTGGCTGGCCTGAAGATTTTTGCTGGCTTTTTCCATGTACTCAGCCACTCTTGAACGTAGGCCAAGCACATAGTCCACAGTATCCTGTTTGTGCTCTTTGAGAGGATTCTCCCAACCTTCCCTTACAAGATTTAGTGGTCCCCTAACATGGTGCCCACACAAAAGCCTCCAATATTGCCTTTTAGGGTCAGGTTGAAACTTTCTACCAGCCCATTGGTTTGTGGATGGCATGGGGTAGTGAATTTATAAGTTACTCCACATTCCTGCCACATGTGTTTTATCTATGCAGACATGAAGTTTGACCCTCTGTCTGACACTACCTCCTTGGGGAACTCTGCCCTAGTGAAGATACCCAGGAGGGCTTTTGCAACTGCAGGTGCAGTAATAGTCCTAAATGGTATTGCTTCAGGATACCTAGTGGCCTTATCCACTACCACTAGTATGTATCTGTGTCCTGTTGCTGTTTAAGGGTCAAGGGGGCCAACAATGTCAACCCCTACCCTTTCAAGGTGTACCCCAAACACTGGGAGAGGCATTATGGGGGGCTTTAAGTGCCCACCTGCTTTGCCACTGGTCTGGCAGGTGGGACAGGACTGACAAAAGTCCTTCACTTTTTGGGACATATCTGGCCAGTAAAAGTGGTTAACTAACCGATTCCAGGTTTTTTTTTGGCCCAGATGCCCTGCTAAGGGAATGTCATGGGCTAGAGTGAGAAGACATTCTCTGATCTTCTGGGGCACTACCATCCTGCTGGTTGCACCAGGTTTGAGGTATCTGGCCTCAATGTACAGGAGCCCCTCCTCCCAATAGACCCTGTGACTACCACTGACATTTCCTAGCTTCTCCTGAGAAGCTTGCTGCCTCAGGCCTTCAAAAGTGGGATAGGCTCTCTGCCCCATCACAGATCTTCCCCAGAGGGTCCCCCTGGGCCCAAGAGCTCTGAGTGGTAAGGCCCAAGCTCTTCAGGCTCAGTTCCCTCAAAGGTGGGGGACTCCTCCACTTGAGAAGAGGGGTCCTGTCTTATGGTCTGTTTTGAAGCTGGTCCCCCAGTCTTCTTGCCATTTCTCTTGTGTGGCTGGTCCACTATTTCAGGATCCAGCTCTCCTTTTTCCTTCTGAAGTTTGCTCTGTGCCCTTGTCTTGACACATGCCCACTCAGGGATCCCTAGCATTGCTGCATGTGTTTTTAGTTCTACTTCATCCCAGGGGGGATGCTCCAGGTCATTTCCAAGCAGGCAATCTATATGGATGGATGTGGACACAACCAATTCTTTCTGCCCTACTACTCCCCCCCCCATTCAAAGGTTACCATAGCCATGGGATGGAACTTTGTTTCATTATCGGCATCGGTGACAGGATAAGACTTCCCTACAAGGAATGGATTTGAGTGGACCAGGTGCTGAGTTATTACAGTGATACCAGTCCATGAGGCTATAGGATTTAGAATCTGCCTCATTCAGTATCAGAAGCCTATCCCTGCACTTTCCTGAGAATAACTCCCACGTCAATGTGACCCACTATTTCTTTTCAATTTCCCAACCAATGCATGCTCTGTCAAAGGCAGAAAACCATTTATTTTCTCTTTAATGGTCCTCTTATACCGTTTATCGTTCCACTCAAAGAGAGGGGTTGGGGGGTCTTTCAGTGCGGATTTTACCAATTGCTCGATGCCCATCTCCACCATGACCACACCTGTCTGGAAATATGACCATGGCATAACCACTTGCCAACAAATTGTTGACATATGGCGGTATACTCTGAAGTGTATATAATCATAGGACCGTACCAAGCTTACACCCATACCCTCTCCCATACCCAAACATTGTTTCAGTGGGTTTCAAAATCTATTTTTCTTACTGTCCTTACACGTATCTAACTTCAAATTGTACATTATGGAGTCTTTCCTGTCTGAAAAAGTAGGAGGGAAAACCCTAATCCATTTTTTACAAATCTCCCATCTCGCCACAAGCATCATATAAAAAAAGCAATTTAGAGCCATCCCTGTTAACCGTTGGTGATTCATGCAAATATCCAAAAATCACTAATGGGATGCTTACCTTAGAGCTTATGGGGAGTATTTCACTGATTGCTTCACCAACCTCTTCCCAAAACTTACTAAGCTGTGGACATTCCACAAACATATGTAGATCAACTGCAGACGCCGATTGACACATTTTGCATATGACTGTGTTGTCCTAGTGCAGCCTGGAGAGTTTTGCAGGTGTCCAAAAGACTCTGTGGATTGAAAACAAATGATTTCTTCTTAACGCAGCAGGTTTAACTGTATTGTATAAAAGTGTGATAGATACTTGCCATAGGTCCTTTCGCTGAAGCTCCGGCAAGAAGTCTTTCCATATCTCTTCCGGAAGGGTAAATTCTCGGTCCACAATATCCATTATCAGCCAGTACCATCTAGCCACTTCCTTCTTCAACCGAGTTTCCAAATGGATCTAGTCCTCCTAATTCTTAGTACCCCCCACTTCCTCATTCAAATTCCTCACCCAGCTTTTTATATGGAGATATTTAAATTTGGACAGATTATCCCCTGCCTCCTCATTAAGGTTTTCATACGACCTGACTTCGTCATAAGAAAATTGTCCCCACTGTGAGAATCCTGCTTCCTTCAATGGGGCTGCCAAAGCGTCCTTGGTCCACTCAGCTCAGCATTTCTCTTCTGCTCGGGAGGAGGGGGCAGACAGATGCATGAAAGGAAAGGATAGGCCTTTCCTGTCATGTCTCTACAATCATTTCTGCTGCCCGATCGCAGCAGAAACGCCCACTAGACACCAGGGAATGTGTTTTTTTTAATACTTACTCATAAGGGGAGCGGCCCCTTGGGCAAGGGCCACTCCACAGGGGGGCAAAATATTTTTAGGCCTTTTCTGCCCCCCCCGGGGGCAAGTCGGCCTATTATAATTAGGCCAATCTGCTCTAAGGGGGGGCAGAAACCCCTAGACACCAGGGCTATATATATATTTATTTTGTTTACTTTATGTTTTTATGTATGGGGAGCGACCCATTAGGCAAGGTATTTTTGGAAACCTTTTAAAGTATACAGGAATTTACATAAAATATGAAAACATTTTTGTAGGCAATTCAGTCAATAAAAACAATTTTTGCAGAATGTTTTGCTGGCACATATACTTTTGAAAAGATGAGAAACTGTGCAAACGTTTATACCATTGGCAAAGATATGCAAGTGAAATTATAATTTTGTACACTGCTTTTTGAAATGTGGGAAAATATACTGACATCCTTTCATACTCCTTAGGGTTTTAGCAAATATTCTGTAATTTGTTGCCTTTTGTACGTTTTCCAATCACTTGTCTTTTCCAGCATAAGCTAGATACTCCCTGTATACTTCCATTTTCCATATGCAAATATGATAAATTGACTGTTCCACCCCTAAACCTGACCATCTAGATCAACTCAATTGACTTTTACAAATATATAAGTTAAAACAATCACATCTTGCTTTTAAGGGCAGATAATTTAAAGAGACAAATACATTTAGAGCTGGGTTTTTTCTCATCTTAGAATCTGGGTCCATTTGCAGAGAAGTACTTTGCACTCCAATGCATATAGCTGAATAATATAGCTGTTTTTTTGCATGACAAGTCCTTGTTTGCGACATTTCCATTCCCACATGTTCTTAGTGCAATCCACAGTCAATCACAAAATGGGAAGGAAGAAATTTATTTTCCCTGCTTGCACCTCACCAGGAACATCATCGATGATCTATGAACATTCATTCATTGATGGAAGGCCACGTGCCTGGGCAGATGGGCACCATTTGCAAAGTGGAAGCGGGCCATGCAGAACCAATTTTTGAAGTTGGTGCATCTGGGAAGCAGGCAGCAGTCTCCTAGGATTGAAGCTTCCTCCAACATAGCTCATTTTTCTAAGTGCCGCTTGTAGTGTTATCTTTGTCCGGAAGGTACCATGAGGAGGCCTGGGGGAGGGGTCATATGTAAGAAGTCCCCGGGGCGTAGGATTAGTGGTTTGTCCCTGTACGTCATGTAGCCGGTGATATAAAAGTAGCCCCCGGATGGCGGGTGGAGTTCTTTAGTAAAATAAAAGTTATTGCAACCACTCACCTGGAGTCTCAAGTGTTTATTTTGAGGCCTGCATGAGCACTCCTATGTTGGCGACAAGGAGGTCATGCTGGTCCTGACACATGCCTTTGTGCCATCTCGTCCACCCTGCTGTGCGCACGCTGCTGCCTTGCCCAGCCTTAACATTGCCTGCGGAGGCAGCATATCTCAACCCTGCCTCCGGGCCGCCTGGAAATAATGTGCTTCCTCATATGCGCAGCTGGGCCCAGCAACCAAGAAGGAGGTTTCTCATTGCCAGCGTGCCTGAAGCGATCCTGTGTCAGCTGAGCCGCTGCCACTCTCCTTCAGCAGCCCATACATGCTTGTATGTGCATCCTGAGCATGTCTGAAAAAGACTCACTGTGATCCAGCCTAGAGGCCCTACGGCCAGGCTCCAACAGCTGGCCTGTTTCCACCTCTTCCAACATCGAGCTTCAGCACTGCCCTATAGAAATGGCCTTAATACAGCCAGGTTCCACCAGCTGACTGCCAAGCATTACTCTCACCACTGAGACAAGTTGTGCAAATGCTCACTATTGCAAGCTCTGCTGTTCCAGTGCACAGTTTTCCTGTACCCAACACACCTTCCTGCCTGGAGATCACCCTGGTCCTGGTCAGCCATCTCAGTGCCTGGATGATCACGCACCCTGCTTGAGCTTGGGGTCACCTACCTAGTACCAGATGCAGTGCTTAGACCCCCACTGCATACTAAGAGGTAGACCTGGCACGCTCCCCACTGCCTGCGCAGCACCATATTAAACCAAACCTTCTGCTCCATTGAAGGCCCTAAAGAAGGTGACCATCCAGGCCCTTGAACCGTTTGTAGTCTCAGGAGCCCCACTTACACAAGCAGTCAAATGGAAATCGTGGGTTGAACAGTTAGAGACCTACTTCGAAGCTATTAACCTTGACAAAGAGAGAAAGCACCCAATGCTGCTACACCTTGGAGGGGAAGACATGCACAAAATATCCAAGATGGTCATAAAAGCCGGACCGCCAAGTGCACATATAGTGCTAAAAATACCATAACTGTACGCATTGAGCCTTATGCCAACCCAGAATCCAAACGCTTCCTGCTGTGGCAGGCGCACCAGAGACTGGATGAATTGGTCGATGTCTTTTACAGTGGCTTGAAAGAACTGGTGAGCATGTGTACGCTCCCAGATGAGGAGGATAAAATAAGAGCACAATTCATACAAGGGTGAGCTTTGTCGAAGCCTCTTGGATGTATATTCCAGGAGGCCAACATGACCATGAGAGACATTTTAACCTTTGGATGCTCAAGAGAGTTATCCGAAGAATGCGCTGCCCACGCGGACGCAAGGCAGCCATCCCCTGTCAAGACTGAGCCTGTCAACGTGATTCACAAGGACAACAGCAATCCCAAACAGGACCACTCAAAACAGGGAACCAGCCATGCAAGTGAACTTGAGGCTCCCTCTCCAATACAGGAGGCTGCCCAGCATGTGGGAAAAATTGCCATGCTTGTGGCAAACTTAACCACTTTTCCAAAGAATGCTGCTCAATGCCCAAAACACCTGAAGCAATACCTAAGAAAACAGTTAAAGCAGTCACCAGTCACCCGGATACACTGATGGGCATGGATGACGATGACTAAGAAGTAGTCCATGTAGAGGTGGAGGCAAGATGGCGTCTGGAGCGGATGCATAGTTAAGAGCTCCGTGGAGGCCCACGATCCACCTTGCACTAATCCTTAGTAGCCGGAAACCTCTGTCCCCCTTGCTGTGGTGGGGACCCCATATTACAATGTGGACCTCAGGGTAGGTGTCTCCGGAGGCTGACTGGTGACGCTGATGCAGCCGGTGGATTTCAGAGCTGAGAGGTCAGCTCTCCATGGCCTGCAGTGAGTGCAGTACCCACCCCCAATGAACGAGGCAGCTAGTAAAAAGCTGGATCCTGGACTCCCAGTAGCTGCCTGAGCCATTAGGCTTCTACTGGTGCTGACTGACCCAGATTGAGCTACACGACTCGGGGTCAAAGCAGTGTGTGCCGTCTGCTGCTCGCGCCTCATCAAAGGACTCACACCCCTGTGTTTGGCCCGATTGTGGCGCAGCTCCCCAGCGGCTGACTGGTAACCGGGGGCCTGAACAATGCCCACCCGATGCTGTGCTGCCACACTAGAGGGCCTTGAGACTGGGCCACCGCTGCTCATCATGACTACAGAGGTGAGGGGGCTGTGTCCATGGGGAACCCACCGGACTCATGGGGTCCATTGGATGTGTCCCTGAGATCAGCTCTTACTGGGCCTGGAAACTAACATTAAGATCAGCGTTCTATCTCCTGGGGCGCTGTGTCGTAGCTCACCCCTGCTGGGTGGCGATGCAACCTCCTTGCTACTATTATGAGCTGCCTAACACTAAAGCACGGCTTGGGATTGACCTTTGACTGGACGTGAGGGTTCACCTGAAAGCAGCACAGTGACGATACAGCGGGCTATCTGCCCATCACCTAGGAGCCCTTAGCACCCACAGATATTTCACTCGGTCTAGGCGCATCACTGTTGTGAGATACGCCCATAACGAAGATTGTGGCCCGCTCTTACCAGAAGGAAAGGTTCTTTCATGCATTTGGTCCCTGCTAGGCCCAACAAGCACCTGATTCCTGCAGGCTTACTATCAGCTCGTATGGATTGGTAACCCAGGAAGCTTCTAGAATCCATCTTACAACTGTCCTAACACCTCCTGCATTAGACACCATGTTCTTAAAGAACTATTGTTCCGATATTGCCCAATCACTCACTTTGCATTAATGGTTGTGGCCTGCTACCAACGTACTACCACTTTAGCTGTGCTGTGCTGTGAGTGTCTTTATTGACTTAGCGACATCTGTGAATGAGAGGGGGGGTCACGTTCTCTACAGTACCTTCTGCAGCAGGCAAACCTACAGTTGATGTTGGAATCACATTGAGGGTTTTGCATATTATATTGCTCCGCCATGATGAGAAAGTTAAAAACTACCAAGCCTCAGCCTCAGGATACAGCACCTTCCGGCCTGTCGGATTGTACTGCTAAGGCCTTTACTCGCCTGGAGACTACTCTCAAAACACAGTTTCACAAGGTCCTGCAGGCTATCCTAGAACCCAAGACATCTTTGGAGAGTGGGATGGATGCAAACTCCATTGAAGTAAATCTGCTGCTGGCGGATCACCGCAACTTAACAGCCTGCGTAGACGCAATGAAATCCCCGCTCACCTCTCTCTGCCCAAAGGTACAAGAATTATAAATGCAAATGACACAGCTGCAGGCAGATGTGACTTCCCTACACCAAAGGGCAGAAGATGCCAAGGAGAGGTCTAGTTGTAACAACATCAGGAAAATGGGTTTCCCTGAACAAGTAGAAGGTCCCAGTACAAAGTTTTTTTTATTGAAAACTGGTTGATAATTACTGTGTTGGCAGGTAAACCAACTAAGTTCTTCTACGTGGAACGGGCCCATGGGATACCTGAAAAACCCCCATTCGTGTGCCCCACCATGTGCTATTATTGCCCACCTTCTTCATTTTTTAGACTGATCTGGTGCCACAATTGTTCCTCACAAAAGGCCTGTGGCACTACGAGGATGCCATGAACACGGCCTACCTGGATTTTACGACGGAAGTTCAGAAGTTTCTAAGCTCTTATGGCAAACCAAGCAACATCTCAGGGAGCTGAATTATAAATATGTCCTTCTATTCCCAGCAAAGCTCTGAGTAGTAGACGTTGAAGCGATTCATGTGTTCACAAAACCAGAAGACGTGTGGACCTGACTGCATGTGAAAGGTCTAATACAGTCAGTCCCAGAGAGTCCCACTGCTGAACCCCGGTTGGCGGCTCTCACTCGCCGGCGTAAATGCAAGGCTTCAAAAGCTAGACCCTCCCGAGCTCAGGCAGCTGTTGAACAAGCCAAAGCTGTGCTAAAGGCATCACAATTGACTTTGAACTCCTTTCCTCAACTACAAATGGCTCACCTATCGGTCTCTGGTTGTGATGCGGGCACTTCAAAGTCCTCCCAGGTCGTGCTTCTGGTGGGCTCGGTGCTCACCCTGTGTTCAGCTGATGATCTGTGAGCTAGTGAATTGCCACTTAGGAGAAGTCTCCCTCATAGATATGATTGCCCATGACGTCTTTGCCCAGAAGTTCGCGCATACCTTTTGCTGACTCCAGTTGCCTGTTCTTTTTCCTCCGTGGGCCCCATCCATGGACTTCCCTCATTGGATTGCTCAATGCTTCCTGCTATATTTCCACTGCATGCACATTACTGAAATATATGCGCTACATACACACCAGTTAAATTGTTCTGAGGGTTGTGGCATGACATCGATGGATGTTCAGGCCAGGGATCGGGGAGTTGTCCTGCATGTTTGTACTACTGTTTTAGTTCCTCTGGCTGACAAACTTGATAACCCAGATGCAGTGGGATGGGGGTGGGTGCTTGGATAGTTGAGGTTGGGGTTGATCTTGCTGTTGCAAGTTGTTCTTATGGTCATTATGTACACCACTCTGACTTGGAACATCCGTGGCATGGCCACTCCTGCTAAAAGACATAAGATATATGCTTGCCTAAGGTGCAGGGATGTTTATTTTGCATTTCTCCAGGAGACACATCTTATGACAGGTGAGCTTGTCAAACTACCCATAGGATGGAGTGGACAGGTGTACGAAACAAGATATTCTGCTTATGCCAGGGGGGTCCTTATATGGGTTGCTCCGGAGGTTCCATCTGGTAAACTTAAAGTGCACACTGATACAGAAGGCCGGATATTTTCCTGGAAGGCACCTTGGATGGTTGCCTTATCACTATAACCTCCATTTATGCCCCCAGTACCGCACAGGGTGCATCCCTGAACTTGCTTTCCACAACTATGTTACTTAACCCCTAAGCACCCTGACTCTGGGGAGGCGATTGCAATGGCATACATGACACTGATTTAGATTGCTTTGTACCCCCATTCCAGAATACATCTGGCTTAATAGCCACCAAACATTTCTGTCTCTGGACCAAATCCTCTGATCTGCATGATGTTTGTTGACTCGGACACCTGAGTGATAGGGAATACTCCTATCATGCTCCAGGCCATCAAATCCACACACAACTGGACTATTTCTTTTGTTCTACTGATTGCTGGCCACTTATCCATAGCTCTGAGTTCTTGGGCAGAACTCTGTCAGATCACAATCCACTTAAGCTCACATTTCATTGAGGGGAGAGAGTGCCTATCCCGACTTTGCGACTGCATGCAGAGGAACTACAGGACACAATATACAAAGAAGCAATAGTTACACATATTTCCATGTACTTCACAGACAACACGGGCTCAGTTGGCAGTAGGGGGATTTAATGGGATGCCATAAAGGTGGTTATGAGGGGTCATTGTATCACCACAATGTGGGGAGTTAAATACTCTCTTACATGTAGTATATCAGCATTAGAAGATTCTATCCAAACATATGAGAAGGTGTCTGTCCTATCCCAATAGGCATGTTCCCTCCTGACTACTTTGTGGCACCAATATTGAGAGGAACTGCAAGGCTTATGCGATGTAGACTACAAGTCGTACCTGACCCAACAGCATGCAGCGGGAGATAAACCGGGGCGTATGCTAGCATGGTTGTTGAGCTCCGAAACAACTAGAACCATTTTATGGGCGATACGTGGCGATGCAAATCAGGTGAGAAACAACCAGGCAGACGTTAATGAAGTCTTCACTCGTTATTATGAGCAATCGTACTCCTCCCCTTCTAAACGCCCCAGTCGCAAATTCAAGCTTACCTGCAGCACCTGATGCTTTCTCAATTGACTCCCATCCAATTATCGGACCTGGAGCAACATCTACAAGTAGAGGAGATTCATTTAGCAATTTGTCGGATGGCCCGCGGCAAGACCCTGGGCACTGATGGGTTTTTGGTCTAGTATTACGTTGCCTTTCAGACTGCCCTGGTTCCTTGATTATAAGAAATGTATAATGAGGCACACGGATGGGGTGAATTGACCAGGTCCCTGCAAAAAGCACTTATAGTGGTGCTGCCCAAACGGGGCAAAGACCCCCTTGAAGTGGACTCCTTCCACCCATTGTTGATGTTGCACTATGAATACAAGCTGTTGAGCAAGATCCTTGCTAATTGACTGCTCCCGATGTTTTGGCTCCCTTACCCACCAAGATCAATGTGGCTTTGTACCACAGAGAGCAACACAATATAATATACGTCGCTTATGCCATATTATTGATGCAGTCTCTGGGAGGCCGGCCACTCAGGGGCGGCTTCCTTAGATTTTGAAAAAGCATTTGGTACCTTGAGTTGGTCTTATCTGCTATGGGTATTAGAGCGGATAGGGATGGGTTCCAATTTTTTAGGCTGGATAAAACTCATATGAACTACCCCACAGGCACGTGTCCGCACTGGCAACCAAATCTCCCATCCTTTTTTCATCCATAGAGAAACGTGCCAGAGATGTTCTTTGTCACCAGTACAGTTTGTCCTGGCTATGGAAACTCTGGCAGCCTTATTGCGCTGTAGGGGGCCTGAATGGAGTGCCTGTGTTGGACCAAATTGGCACATAATATTATTATATGCGGATAATGTATTGATCTATCTGAGGGACCAGGCCTCTACTCTTTCAGCCATGTATGATCTGCTTGACCACTTTGGGATGATTGCAGGCCTTAAAGTAAATTGGGGTAATCTTGTATCTTTCCACTTCGTGAACTGGAGCAGGAACAGCAAGTAGTCCCCGAGGAGGGACACCTTCCATGGTCCTTTGTAACCTTCGCTACCTTGGAGTCAAAATTCAAATTCGAAAAGACTTTATTTCGGCCACGAGGGCCATTAAAGCACAAAGCAAAACACACAATAAATACATAAATAAATATATAAAATATACAAAATGCAGTAGTTATGGTACATTTATAAAAGAGTAAACCCTGAGTGCTCTTTCTGAGCATTTTCAATACATAATTGCTACAACCCATCATGTAGATGCATATAAAAAAAATTCTCTAAGAACCCAACTTGCCCCAAGAAACTTGGCGACAGCGATAACCAATGCCGAGCGAGTGTCAGATCTGAGAATTCGAAGAGCAACAGGGGACCTGCGAACTCCCAGCAATCTGCAGGCAGAGGTGAGCCATTTCCTGCGAGGGGTTGCATAGGCAGGACAAACAAATAAAGCATGAGGAGGATTTTTGATAGGGGCATTACAAGCTGGATTGGTTGTCCCCTCACATGGCCAATGGCTGATAAATTATCTTAATGCAAGGTTCCTACATGAAACTGGAAGTACAATTTTCTGTCTCTGGGGACCAGAATTACATCCCAGTAAGCCTCATATTTGCATGTATCTTTCAAAGCAACAAAGTCAGGTGACAGTGTAGAGTGGAGTGCTCCCACCAGTTCCTCAGAGTCTACTACCCTCCAGTACTGTTTTTTAAGTTTGAGTTTCGAAGGAAAGGAAGCAGTCATTGGAGATTCCCAAAGATCATTGAGTCAAAGCATATAAGATTACTCTTTGATGTATCTGAGCCAAGGAATGCTAAGAGAGCAATCAGTTTCTAAAATGACCTGCAGGGCCGCAATATAGGAGGTAAGCTCTGGAGTGGTCTAAAGCTGCCACCGATACAAAAGAGGATGTAGCCGAACCTTATAGCCTATGCTCTTAATGCCCAAGTCCTTAAAGCGAAGGAACAATGGGGTGCTTGACGAGAGAGTAACAAACTTTCTTAAGAAATTATTTTCAAGAGTTGATAGTTCTTGTGCTTTGGCATGACCCCATAATTAAGCACCATAAAGACCAGAGCTCACAGCCTTAGCTTCAAAAATCTGGAGCGCTGGGCGTATTTGCTTAGTGTATGAGAGGTTAAAATCCTTGTTTGTAATGTGTGGCTTCCAGGATATATGCCCTGTTAACATTAAACCAAGATAACTAAATGTGTTCAACTTCTCGAGTAGAGTACCTCAAAGCATAAACTTCCCTTTGAAGTATCTATGAGGATTAAACACCATCAATTTAGTTTTGGAAGTATTAATTTTCAGACCTCGTGTGGAATAGAATTCCTCAAAACACATAAGGAGTTTCCGTACACCGCTTGGGATCTTAGATATCAAAAGGGCTTTGTCCACAAACAGCAAATCTGGAATTTTGTGTGTGCCTAATGATAGTGCATCTGCCTCCACCCTGATTAGAAAGGGAACAATATCATTAAGTTGGAGCAAGGACAGTACTGCCCTTGACACTGGAATTTTGTCATTGAGCTGCCCCATGTTGCCCCACCTAGCACGTGCATAGTTGCCCTCATGAAGCTGTATTAATTGTGCAAGAATGTGTGCAGGGGTTGCCATCCCAGAAAGAACTTCCCACAGCTTATTGCGAGGCACTAGGTCAAACGCAGATTTCAAATCAACAAAGGCATCATACAAATTCCCCTTACCAATAAAAACTGTCTTCCAATATGTAAGCAGAAACCTGAAGTCTTGTTCAATAGTGGAAGTTTTCTTCCAAAAACCAGCCTGTAGTGGACTAAGTATGTCACAATCAGACAACCAATCTTGAATCTTCCCCAAAAGACAGTGGCATAAGACTTTCTGCACACAGTCCAATAGGCTAATTGTCCTATAATTACAAGGTAGGGCTCTATCGCCCTTTTTGAAAATAGGGTCTACAATGGCACCCTTCCATGACTCAGGGATTGGTGCCCCTGCCACAATAGCATTTGATATGATAGTAATGTACCTCAACCATAATTCAATATCAGTTAGAAACAGGTCTGCCAAACTCCGTCTGGACCAGATGTCCTCCTGTGCTTTAAAGTAGCTAATGATTGCACTACATCCGGAAGAGTAAACAATTGCATCAGTGGAGGGCTAGGAGTTGGGTCGATAGTGGTACAAAAATCCTTATCATGTTCACATAACATACTAAGATGATCAGCAGAAAACATTAGACTAATGTGGTCTACCCATTCCGCTGGAGCAATGCTCATTGTAATATTCAATGCACTGTTCTCAGGGCCACGCGCCGCCAAAGACCAAAATTTGGTACAGTTTTTCTCACGCAAAGCATCATTGAGTGCAGCCCACCACTTATCATCTTGCCCACGTTTAGCTTTACAGACAGCTCATTTATAAGATTTCCTAGCTGAATGAATAGCAACCACTACCTTAGATTTAATAGCTTGGATTTAAAGCTTGTTTGATGTTCGACGTTCCTTATTTAAACAGCGATGTTTACCCTTGGGCTTTCCACCATCATAGTCGATCCCTGCTGTAAAATGGGCCACAATACCCTTGAAAAATAGACAGGAGATATACTTATTTGCTCAATAGAAGTTGCAGATCCCGCCTCTAAATGCATCAATGAGGTCTTCAAAATATCATTGGCAGCGCAAAATGAAATCTGGTCGGGCCAATACCTTGTTCCACTTTAAGTGACGTTTATCATTGGCCAAACTGACTCCCAAAGAAGAGGTAGCTGGGGGTGTTGCTCGTGAACATTTGGTTACACAGGGCAAGCATGTGGACTGAGAGTGGATTATGAATGCTCTCAGTTCTCTCAATAACTGTCATGTCAATAACTAAAGGCCACAGTCTTATATCAACTAAACAGTAATCAATTCTGCTTGTATGGCTGACCTTGCTTTGGGTATGACAGCCCTTTGTATCAGATTTTGTCCTGCCATTGAGTGCTCTGAGCCCAAATTTAATAGTCAAGGTTTTTGCCTGGACAGCAACTTGTGACCACGTTTTAATGGATGAAATGTCCAATGCGGAGACAGACCATATCCGATCCTCCTCATGAGTAAACCCAGGATCATCCCAGTCAAGAGGTTCAAACGTAACATTGAAATCACCTGCCACAATGATTTTGTACTGCTGGGGACATTTCCGCAGGAATGTCTCCAAAACACAAAGGGTTTCAGAAGCCCGACCCCCCAACCCCTCTTGCATAGATGTTAAGGATAATCACACCTGCATTTGCTGCAAATGATAGCTGGATGCCTACTATGTCGGGGGAATCAATAGATAGCTGAGATATACAGCAGTTTAATGATATTCTGGCCCAGATAGTTAAGCTGCCAGAAGGTCTGCCCCTACTACTGGAGAGAGCTGGAATGTAAAAATTTAAATAACGAGACCGAAAGAGTGGATCAACCGACCATGTTTCCTGAAGGAGACATAGGTTGTGTTCCTCAATAAAAGAAGTAAAAGCCGGAAGGGGGAGAACAGATCTTAAACCTGCCACATTCCAGGGAACATATCTCACTCCAACACTTTGAGGAGTTGCCCTGATCATAGATGTAATGTTCGCAAAATTGGCTACCTGATCCTGAGTTGTCAGATGAGATTGGTGGGGGGAAAGAGGGTGCAATATTGTCACAATTGACCAGCTGGCCCTGGCTACTGGGGCCAAGGGCAGTCTGGGATATTTGGTCCCCCTCCTAATGCTTAGCACCCCCCCCTTGGAGTCAATATCAACCTCACAGATGCTGACTTGTCGACGGCAATTACAGCAGGGCTTTAACCTCAATACAACAATCCCTACCGTTCTGGACTTGACTTCCCCTTTCACCTATGGGGAGAGCGTCCGCCTCCAAAATGTCGATTCTTCTGCGTCTTCTATATCTTTTCCAGACCCTACAAGTGATACCCCCTAAATCCTACTTTAGGACCCTTAGGAGCTTACAGGTTGAGCTTGTGTGGGGCGCGAGACGTAAACAGGCCTCTATTGCTACACTTCAGCAACGTCTGCTGGAGGGGGGACTGGCAGTGCCAGATATGGGGTTTTACTCTGCCGTGGCCCAGTTGGAGTGGCCAATACGCTGGATTGCTGGTGACACAACGATGGAGGGCACTATGGTGAGGGCAGACCTTGGAGACAAGAACGTCCTGGTGTGGGTTCTTTCACCAAGCTTGCCATCTAATTCGCTAGGTAAGCTGACGCATATGGCAAAACTAATTTGGACTCTATTTATCCGGCCCAGATGATTATTAACTCCATTCGCTCCACAGCTCCCTTTATGGAGCATCCCTAAACTGAGATGCCTAATGCAAGTACTCAATTACACTCCCTGGGGGGAGGCCGGGATTACTATAGTGGGAGATTTGTACAGAGAGGGCACTCTACTGTCCTTTCACAAGCTCTTTGATACTTATAGTCTAGAGGACGGGCATTCCTTTGCAAATGCTGCGCTAAGGGCAGTCCTTGGAGGGATCGAGGAAGGGCTTGGCTGAATCACTTACCCATGGGGGACTACAATGTATGCTAATGCATGGCTTGGTGCGACGGCTGGTTTCGATGTGATATACAGCCTTAATGGGAGGGGGTGGTTGGCCCCAGATTCATAGCAAGACTAGGTGGGACAACTGCCTGGGCACAGCTTTGACTGCCAAACAATGGTCCATGACCCTGGAGCAGATGAAGCGAGTGTCACGTAACACATGCCTGAAATTCACACAGTTTAATTACATACACAAAACATACCTCACATGACATCGGTTGCATAAGATGTTTCCGGGAATGCCACCGGTTTGTCCCCGGTGCAGATAAGGAGATGCCACCTTTATTCACATGACAAGGGGCTGCCCACCACTGCGAACCACATGGGTCCAAATAATGGAACATTTGGCAGAGGTGAGCAACGTCACACTCTCTTCGGAATCTCCTTTCTTCTTGCTAGGGATTACGAAGCAAACTAAATGGAATGAACACTATTTGAAATTTGTACACCTAGCACTAGATTCATTGCTGGCTGAGAGCAACCTCCCGATGGACTTTGGCGAATACGGATGCCTTGCCATCGTAAGCTACATGGGAGAGGTGGGGAGGCCACACTATGGGATACTTGTGTATTGAAATTAGCAGACAAATTACAACCAATGCCTCCCCCAGAGACGGAGCAACTATATGTATGGACCCCTTCAGCACCTGCTACACTGAACCCATTCCCGACACCATTCAATTTCTGATGAATATACAGGGGCATGATAGGCAATACTGTGAAACTAACCTAATTCCTCATCCTCACTAGTTCTCACACTACAAAGCTGTAACCCTCAGACCAGCCTACTAGTGTTTTTTTTATACTGGTTTAAATGTTACTGTGACAGGAGATGTATCCATATCTTCAATATATTTGAGAATTGTTCATTGTATATTGTCATGCTGGTTATTATTATATGACATAAATGCAAATAAAGAAATGTAAACAAAAAAATAAGTAGTCCATGTAGTTCGAAAGCTGGTCCAAAGCAGCAACACCCATAAGAGCCTCCCTACCTGTCAAGTAAACGTACAAGGGCAGTCAGTCTCAGCCCTTATTAATACAGGGGCCTCCATAAACTCCATAGCCGTGGAAGAGTACAACAACTTGTCAAACCCACTGGCCCTAAAATCCACCAGAGTTAGAGTCTACGCTATTGGCAGATTGTCACACCTCCAACTAGCAGGGGTATTCATTGCAAGTATCACCCACAACAACACCCGGCTCAACAAAGTGTATGTTTCACATGAGGAGTCCAGTTTCCTACTCGGCTGCCAAAGAGCCAGAGATCTCATCCTAGTGCAGTTTCTTTTCAGTGTGCAAGTTAAGGATCTATACAAACTAGTTCAAGAGTTCACACCCCACTTCGATGGCACTGGATTCCTGGTTGGCCCACCAATCCACCTGCATATTGACAAGTCTGTCACCTCTGTGGTGCTTCGCATAGTTACGTAGCCTTTCATCTGCGCCCCAAGGTTGAGTAAGAGCTACAACTTCTAGAACAAGCCAGCATCATTGAAACGGTCACAGGCCCCATACCCTGGGCCTTTCCAATCATAGTAAAAAAGAAGACAAAGCAGCCAAACCCCGTGTGCACCTGTGTTGACATAAGGCTACCAAATCTTACATTAAAAGAGAACAGCACCTAATGCCAACAATAGATGATAGAATTGCCAAACTTTCCAGCTTTGTTGCATCCCAAGTCCCAGCCTTTCACAATCTTCTCTGCTCACACTGGTTTCTGAAGGTACACCTGTCTTAAGTTTGGCATCTCCAGTGGTGCCAAAGTATTTCAGCATATCATCAAGCTCTGACTGGCCTCCTGGGCGTCCTCAGTGTAAGTGACAATATTCTGGTGCACGCCACAATCATGTTTGCTCAATTGAAGGAATGTAGACTGACTCTGCATAAACAGAAGTGTGAAGTCCTAAGAAATTACATTTGCTTCTTTGGCTATCAATTTTCAGGCAGAGGAATTGGCCCAGACCGGTCAAAGTCAAAGATATCAAGGACACTCCACACCCCTAATCTGTGTCAGGTGTCCACAGTTTCTTGGGAATGGTGACATACTGCGGGTGCTTCATGAAGAATTTGTCAGATCTCACCAGACCCTCACTGGACCTAACTAAGGCACCAACCCTGGGCATGGGTTGATGAACAAACACAAGCATTTTTGAGAACCAAAGAAGCACTTTCCGCTAACACAAAGCTTGTCTGTTTCGAACCCAAACAAGAATCCCAGCTCACAGTGGATGCCAGTCCCACTAACCTTTGAGCAGTGCTGGCCAAATGACAAGATTTTGGTGAAAGGGCGCAGTTGCTTATGCCAGAAGGACCAATTTTACATCTACTTGTATGATCAACTATTCCTCGTCCTTACAGACCACAAGCCGATGATGCCACTATTCAATGGATCTTCATATAAACCCCCACGTATCAAAAAATGGAACCGGCAACTACAGGAATTCAACTTCACTGTTGAGTACCAGCCAGGTGTGCGCAATCCTGCGTACCTCCTGTCGAGGCACACCCAGCCCCTCACTCCCTCAGAAGCCCAAGACACTCAGGACACAGAGGAATACATCTGGCTGGTACAGCATAGAGCGAGGCCCATCCCCGTGTCACTCTCGGATGTGGTGGAGACAACCAAACATGATGCTTGCATAACTTTCCATACAAGCTGTCCTGTCAGGAGACTGGTAGTCCCTTCAGCACCCAGAAATACATCATACAGAAGAAGTAAATCTACAATCACTCCACCACGTCTGCCATGATCTGTCAGACACAGAAAAAGGATTTTTCAAGTGTGGTCCACATCTAGTCCTTTTAGTCAGCCTGACGCAGAGAGGCGCCCTACTGGCACATGACACTCATCAAGGAATTGTCAATCCAAGAACATGCTGTAGAGTAAAGTATAGTTTCCCGGACTTGACAAGCAGGTAGAGGAAGTTGTCAAGAGCTGCCCTGCCTTTTAAGCTAGTGGGCAGCCCAATTCTCCTGCACCGGTCATGACAGAAGAAGGCTTTACAACTCTGTGTCAGCACATTAGTGCAGACTTTGGAAGCCTCCCCGATAGCTCCCACATACTCATTGTGATTGATGACTTCTCCCGTTAATCTGAGGTGGAGATTTTCCAGAGAATGTCCTCGGCAGATGTTATACCCAAAGTGGAGTGCACGGCCTCTTTGAGAAAATCCGCACAGACAACTGGACCCCCACCTCCTTCAATAGCTTTGAGTGGGCTAAATATCTCAGATCACAGAATATCATGCACTATTGCATCATGCCTCACTGGCCCCAAACCAACGGGGAGGTCGGTAGTTTGTATGCACCCTAACAAATGTCATCCGGATCATAGTGGTGGAACCTTGCATCATTGAAACAGCTATGTATCACTTCCTGCAAGAATACGAACTCACACCTCATTCCTCCACTGGTATTGCCCTTACAAGTTGTTTTGAACAAACAATGACAGGCTCTACTCCACAGCATCCTCTCTGAGCTGCACAACCCAATCTCCAGAATTTCTCATAGTCAAACAGGACCCACAACAATGAGTATGCCTCCTGCCATCGGAGGGCAAGGCAGAGCAACCGACGAGTTGGCGATAGTGTTAGTCAAAGATCGACACCCAGGAGGAAAATTTAGAATGGCCTTTGAGAGTGACCTGTGGCTAGCCTCTGCCATTAATGGCACCATGGTGACTGCTGATAGAAGAACTGACACCATAACCAGGAACATATGCCAGTTTAAGCAAGAGCTGGGACGAATCACATTAATAGGAAGTAGCCCAGAACTAGAAAGGCAGGCTCAATCAAGCAGAGAAACTCTGTCACCGGTCTCCACACTCCCCATTGGACAGCCTTGATAAGCATCAATTGAATCAGGGAGAATGGACACCCCATCTGGTTTATCCTTGGTGAGAAGCTGGCAGGTGAGGTATCATCTGAGAGCCAACTCCAGCCCCACTTAACGCTACGCTGACTTTCTGGCTGACTGGTGGTGACCTGTCAGTGAAGATGACTTGACAGACATTTCCCCAGTTGGATGAACTGATGTTTCTGAGCCAGTAAGTCAGTTTGGTCCAGATGTATCCTTAATTCAAAAAGCGATGACCAAATTGCGATTTTTTGTGAATTGCAATTAAGTAACCGCTACAGGAATGTATGAAACTCCAGGAGTTTCATATAGTGATTCGCAAGAGCTTGCAAATTCGACCTACCTCATTAATATTTTAGCCGTGAAGCGGGTGGCACGGCATTTGTACAGCCACGTTGCAGGTGGTGCGTCAAAATGTTCACAGCATGGAGTCCAGTGTGTGAATTTCAGTTCTTGATCTATCAGCTTCACCTTTCGAGGGCCCAGGGACTGGAATGGGCACTACTCAGCAGGGTAGGAGTCGCTGCAGAGTCCAGGTGCTGGCAGATCTTTGAAGCCCTGAGACTTCAAAACAGGATGCAAGCTCAATCCAAGCCCTTGTCCTCATTCAGGCAGAAGCAGCAACTGCAAGCCAACCCAGCAAAGCACAGTGACAGGCAAACAGGCAGTACTCCTCCTCCAGCTCTTCTCTTTGGCAGAGGTTCCTCTTGAATCCAGAAGTAATCTGAATATCTGGGGTTTTGGGTCCACTACTTACACCCCTTTCCGCCTTTGAAGTTGGCAAACATCAAAGGAAAGTCTCTGTTCACAAGATCCTGCCTTGTCCAGGCCCGGCACCAGACACACACCAGAGGGTTAGAGACTGCAATGTGTGAGGGCAGGCACAGCCCATTCAGGTGTAAGTGGCAACTCCATCCTCACTCTAGCCCAGATGGCTCATCATCAGGATATGCAGGCTACTCTTTAGCTCCCTTTGTGACACTGTCTAGAGGGGATTCACAAACAGCCCAACTGTCAGTCTGACCCAGACAGGTAATACACAAGCAGACAGAGTCACAGAATGGTTTGAGCAAGAACATGCCCACTTTCTAAAAGTGGCATTTTCAAACTGACCATTTAAAAACCAATTAAACAAAAATATGTATTTAAATTGTGAGTTCAGAGATACCAAACTATTTCTGTCTGCTCTCAAAGGGAAACTGGAATTTAAAGATATTTAAAGGCAGCCCCCATGTTAACCTATGAGCGAGATAAGCCGCGCAACAGTGAAACCCAAATTTGGCAGTATTTAACTGTTAGGATATGTAAAGCACATCAGTACATGTCCCGCCTTTAACATACACTGCACCATGTCCATGGGGCTACCTAAGACCTACCTCAGGGGTGCGTTACATGAATAAAAAGGCAAGGTTTGGGCTGGGCAAGTGGGTGCACTTGCCAGGTCGAATTGGCAGTTTAAAACTGAACACACAGACACTGCAGTGGCAGGTCTGAGCCATGTTTACAGAGCTACTCGTGTGGATGGTACAACCAGTGCTTCAGGCCCACTAGGTACATTTGATTTACGGGCCCTGAACACCTCTAGTGCACTTTATTAGGGACTTAATAGTAAATCAAATATGCCAATCATGGAAAAGCCAATTACATATACATTTTACACAGGGAGCACTTGCACTTTAGCACCGGTCAACAGTGGTAAAGTGCCCAGAGTACTAAAAGCAGCAAAAACAGAGTCCATCACACAGTTAAAACATGGGAAGCAGAGGCAAAAAAGACAGGGGAGACCACACCAAGAATGCCAGGCCTAACAGGATTTCCAACATGTTTATGATGGAGTAACCCTTTCACCAAACTCTAAATCAGGCCCTCGGTCTAATTGGTTTTAACAGGAAATGATGGTGAGGTGATGCAACCACTATCAGAAAGGGCTCAACAGTTAAACCCATTTTAAAAATAATATGTGCCCTAACAGGGTTTCATGAGTGCTCCTACTTCTCTGTCTGCTTTACCTCTTAAAAGATGTTGTATTTTAATCCAGGGCAGATCTCTCTTGGTTATGCTTTCTGGTGCCTCATATAAAGCCAGACACCCTAGTTTCTCCAAAGAGCACTTAATACAATTTAGCCACGGAATAGTATAACCTTTTTCCAAAGAAAGACAATCTCTAATGATTGGCTGATTCAACTCTAGTTCGGTGCTTGACCAAATTTTGCACCATCTTACTAAAGGTGAGAAGGTCAACCTGATGGAGATAAAATCCATCCCCAATTCTTCATGGGCTATGAATGTGGCAACCTACTGGGGAATAAACAGCAATCTTCTTAGAAAATTATTTTCTACTCTCTGAATCTCTCCACAGTCCTTGTAACTCCTTAAGTCACTCCCATGGCTAGTGACAGATATACACTTAGCTTGATAGACTTTAATCAATGCCTGTATGGGCTTAGCTTCCAGTTCTCAAATCAAACACTGAGGTTACTGATCTGGCCAGCAAGCTTCTGTGAGCCCTTCTTTGTGGAGGCCAGGCACACCTCTCACCAAATACAGGAAGGTAGAAACTCTAGTCAATTCCTGTCCCTCCCTGTGGATGTTTTTCTGGGGCTTGTGCTTCAAACCAATAGCCATTGTATATGATTTTGACTAGTTGTTATTCATTTCTAAAGAAGCCATGCACTCCATGAAGGAATTAAGAAGTCGCTGAAGACCCACGGCTGTTCTAGCTATAAAGACTGTGTCATCGGATTATCTGAGTGCAGGAACGAACTGTCACCCCACCCGGGGAATGTCCTTGGTAACCACACACAAGGATGGACCTAAGTTGTTAACATATATAACTTAAATAAAAGTGGAGATAAAATGCAGCTTTGCCTAACCCCATTAAGTACCTTCATTGAGGACGGCAAACGCCCGTCCTGGTTATATCTTACTATTGCCATGAGGTCCTGGTGAAGATTGTGAAGAAAGTTAACAATATTGTGATCAAATCCAAGATCAATAAACAGACACCATAATTTGGCTCTGTTGACTCTGTGGAAAGCTGAGGATAAATCCATAAATGTTAGGTGGATCCGCCATCTCTTGCCACAGTATGTTTACCAATTATCAAATGA
Organism: Pleurodeles waltl; assembly: GCF_031143425.1. Classification (NCBI taxonomy): domain Eukaryota; kingdom Metazoa; phylum Chordata; class Amphibia; order Caudata; family Salamandridae; genus Pleurodeles; species Pleurodeles waltl. The sequence continues at coordinate 968,584,745 of NC_090440.1, read as the reverse complement.
AGGTTAAGGCACTGACCTAGTGTTCCTTTTCCCTGCCTAAACCCATACTGAGGACAGTAAATTTCATTATTCTGTTTCAACAAGTAAGAGTCTACCTAGAATCACCCTGACCAAGATCTTATCTGTCGAATCAAATCAATGAAAGAAATTGGCATGTAACAATGGGGATCCAACCTGTCACCCTTTTGAGCTCTATTCTAAAAAGATCTTCAGACTGATGACAGCCCAGAGGACATAGGTGCAGATTAAAGTCACCAAATAAAATAACAAAATAAGGTAAATTGTATTTTCTTCAAAATATTCTAAAAAAAATCTTGAGGCCCACAAATGCCCTGTCGGAGTTACCCACACAAAGGAGTTATAAAAATGTACTATCAAAATATTCGGTAAACCTTCAAAATCTATTGGACCACCAAATAGATTATCAGAGTCACTTTCTACCTGAATGGGCGTGCAGCGTAATTGGAGGGATACCAAAGTAAGCAGGTCATTCTTTGCCCTACTCGAAGGTGAAGGGGTTGTGGGTAAAAAAAAGGAAGAATTATAGCCGTCCAGATAGAACAAGTTATCCAGATCCCAGGTTTCCTGTAAACCCACAATCTGATAAATTGTCTTCAGCCAGTACTCATTGCACCTTTTATTACCCAACGCAGTAATATTCCAGGTGCAGACTTTTAAAAGGGAAAGACCCTTATCAGTTTTTTCAGGGAGGGTGGGAGGGCGCCCTAATATGAGCTTTCCTCTCTCTATCCGGCAAGGGGCTCCCAAGAATGGGGTTGAGTCAGTCGTTACTATCCAGATATCTCAGTGGCTGAAATGTATTGCTCAGCTGTTTTGTGGATATAATGCCCTCTCTAAGGGGGGTCTAACCAGCCACTTTGCAGAGCACATGCATTTCTTAGGTCCACTCTCCCATGTGTGACTGCAGGGGGATAGAAAAAGCCCAGTGGGAGCACCTTGTCCCCCCTTCCCTATACACATTTAGTGACACAGGGCTGCAACAAACAACCAGCTAAACCAGAGTACATAACATTTAACAGAATACAATCCCCCTTGAGTGATTTCTGAACAAAACCTATACAGTCCACCAATCTGGCCATGATGGTATTAGCACAGAAATGCAAATTCATCACTCCCTTAAAAGTACACCAATGCTTGGCTTTGCAAATACGTTCAGAAGTGGATTCCACCACTCCCTTGTCTCAATGGGCAAACACCTGCTAAAACAGCCACGAGTGGGGTAGATTCAGGAGGGAGATGCAGACTCTGAACTGGTACACGTTTGTACCCTGGGACTTGGAATGGTGGAGTCACAGCACCATGCATACAATTTTGGATAAGAGAGGAGGAGTCTGCTGAAGAGGGGATCTGCGACTGGGGGGAAAGCTTCAAAACTGAGCCAGCACCTGTGGACAAGTCCCCCCACACTAATGTGTGACCCTGTGTGTCCTGAATCACCCTGTAAAATGCCCAAAGGATGAGGCACAATATGTAGTATCACTTGAGCGTGCAGATGGTTTTTCCGAAACACCCTCCAAGTGCCGGTCACCAGAGGCAAGGTATTCTAAACAATAGGGTTTACCCAACTTAACCCACTATTGTCTTGGACCACACATACTCAAATAAATCAACAACTATAGAAAGATAGCTACATATCAAATTTTAACACAATAATATCTTATTTATTATTGAGACAAGTCAATATCTTCTTGCTTTATTCTTTCTTTAGAGTTTGTATACCACAAAATAACCTCAGACATAATGAAGAAACAAAGAATAAAAATCTTGGGCTTTTTCACAGCACCAAGGGAACATTTGGGGCCTCATTACGAGTCTGGCAGTCCTGGGATATATTATGACTGTGGCAGAGCTACCACGGTCCGACTGCAGGCACCGCCAGTTTGCCGCTAGTCGACAGCCTTGTGGTGCCGGTGGTCTTAATCTGCTAGGGCCCGGATTATGAGTCCCCATTCCGCCAGCCTTTGCACGGCGATTGGACCACCATGAAAAGGCTGGTGGAAAGGGGGCATCAGTGGGCCCCATGGACTTGGCCTGGGCAGTGCAGGGGCCCCCATGGACAGTGGAAATGGCAGTGAAAAGTGCGAAGGGTGCTATCACACCCGAAGCACCGCAACATTGCAGCCGGCTTGATTATGAGCCTGCGTCAATGTTGTGGTGAGTCTCCCGCTGGGCCGGCGGGCAAAAGCACTGTTTCCGTTGGCCAGCCCAGCGGGAAACTTGTAATAGGTCCAGCAGAGGGACGACCGCATAGGCGGTCATCCCGATGTGGGACTTCGGTGGTTGGCGGAATGAGCCCCTTAATATGGAACACTCAATCCACACATATTTACAATTGAGGTGTAGTTTCACGCTTGTCCTTATACCACATTGTTGTATGGAGCCAGCCAATTATATACAGTCCATCCTAATTGGTCCATCAAGCAGGTAGTCCATAATAGAGAACTTGTCTCAAATTACTACTATTTCATTATAGGTAATGTGGCATATAGCTGATGTTCTCTTGTTCAATATCCCAATTTGTGTTGTTAGAATGCGGACTCCTTTCTAGAAGAGATGTAGACGTGTTTCAGTCTAAGTAATTAAAGGCCTCTTAAGGACAATATAAGGAGCGTGTATTTTCTTCAAACTACAAAAATGTACACATTCCTACTATCCTTAAAGAGGAGGTAAAGGCATCCTATACGGAAAAGAGGTACCAGGAAGGAATCAATCTTCACTTTAGCTTCCAGTAAGTGAAAAGTGAGGCGTGTGGATTCAATTGAGCAAGTTACCACTTCTACTTGCCCAGCCGGGTGTTTCCAACTATGCCGCTATGTCAACGCTGAAACTGAGCACCAAGGCAATCTGAAGTTACAGTGTGATTTGGCCGGGTTTTGAGCACAGACGCTAGGGAGGATTCTATTGGACCCAGGAGTTCTTTAATGTGTCTTAATTGAGCTACCACAATTGTAGAAAACCTGTTATACACTTCCTCAAGATCAACAAAACCCAAAGATGACAATGTTGACTCTCTTCCTGATGACAGTTGGCAGGACTGTGATTTTGCCCTAGCAAAACGGGCACTCAATTTTTTCCATTTTTGTGGCCAGTTCAGAGGGGGAAGTGGGGCTATTTGACCTTAAAGTAGCCAGGTGAAATCCAGTACTGGCTGAAGCAAGAATGGCATGGTGCGTGAGGGTAGAACCACAGGGTGACACTGTTTCCCCAGCATTTCTCACAACTGCCCCCTCTAAAGAGCTACCATTTTGGGCTTCATCGATTTCGTTTACCACTCCCCAGACTATTTGCCTACCCAAGTGATAGCCTATGTTCAGCCAGAGCAATTTCATTAGACACCACCCCAATAGCACGCTCCAGCATTATTTCAATACTTGTCAGTTTGCAAGGAGGGACAGAGCATTCACCTGCTTTTCACTTGTCCATTCTAAAAGAGCTGTATAAGGAGGGACTCACTTAAATAGACCTGAATTAATCCCCCGAATCAGAGGGGTGGCCCAGCCCAGCCTAGACCGGCTGTGGCCGGGCTCAGATGGACCCCATCGTTGGCTCGGTCTTCACCCAGGCACGCTCCCAGGCGTGTTACCTGCTCCCTCCAGGCCAACAGGTGAGACCACAGAGCCTGTTGGGGGATGTAGTCCAAACCCCAGCAGGTTGCACAGGTACAGTCCAACTAGTCAGGAAAGGCAGCCATGTGCTGCGGTAGTGAGGAACACTTTTAAAAGTACTGTGACAGCCCCTCCTCCAGGCCAGCAGGTGAGACCACAAAGCCAGCTGGGGGACATAGTCCTACTCCATCAGGTCGCACAAGTGCAGTCCAGGTAGTCAGGAAAGGTGCATTCCAGAGTTGATCAAGTTGAGTGTTCTGTCGAAGCATTAATATAATTTCCTAAACTGTATCCTTTTTGTTGCTCAAATCTCTGGTAAAAGAGGAATGTCGTGTTATCCCCATCTGGGTGGTACTACGAGGAGCCCCGGGGCAGGGGAGAAATGCAAAAAGTTCCACGGGATGTGGGAATAGTGATATGTCCCTATGTATCTAGTCGCCAGGGATATAAAAGCCACCCCCAGTTGGCGCTATCAAGTGGAAGGGGTCATAAGACATGTGCAGACCAAAGAAGACTGGAGAGACGGGGTCTGCTATCGTTGGCAGTCCCCAGTCTCTGCTATTGATAGTGTGTGAAATTGGGTATACAGGTAAGTTCGCTTTAGTATAGACATGAAGGAAACACAAGCACCTTATTGTGCAAAGCCCCAAACACACAGGCATCCAGGCAGCTATGCACAATATAACAATGCGGCTCTAACATAGGGACACTTCAAATATGCGACCCCCTAGAGAATATAGCAGCTGAGTTTGATTCAAGCTCTCACATTACCTGTAGAACTGTACATGCTTAGATTGCATATGCAGATGCCGGTGATATCGTCAAATATCTCGTCTGTAGCACATGGGAAGATCTGGGAAGAGTCTGCAGATTGAAACAAAATAACACAGAGAAACAGAGCTCATGTTAGTTCAATAGGTCAGGTCTTTCTTCCACCCTTGGTCACATCTTCAGCTGTGATATACCTGAATGCTACACCCTGAACTACAATTACCAACCTCCTTTGGTACAAAGGGGCAGCACACAGACAGACTCATACATGTGGAAAAAGTACCCCCAACCTCCTTTTGATTGAGAATGAGTGACAGTCTCATATAGAGTTTGATGGAACTTCAGCTCCCACTTCAGCTCTTTTATTTCATTGGAAGCAAGAGGAACAGCTATATTTTCAACTCTGGAGACTCAGTTAACTAAGCTGTCTGACACCCCAGACCTGACGGGCTGTCAACCACAGCACTGCTGGCTAATTTCTGGGCAAGGTAAGTTTAGGTGGCCATCACTCATTTTTCCTTCCTAGAACCATCATAAGAGGGATGGCCGTCCTGAGAAAAGAAATGTGAAAACTAGCAGGGATTAAAAAATATGTGCGTGTGAGTGACATTTGTATGTTGCTTTTCAGCAACAATCCACCATTTTGGGAGTTTGTTGAGAAACAGCAAAAAAAGAATACAGGGTGGGGTGAAAAAACATGACGGACCTTTGGTCATTCACGTGTAATGAATGTAACAAGCCTTCCTGACAAGTGATGGCAAGTTCCTCTCTACTCCGCTGTGAACATAGTTTGAAGGGTGATGAAAAGGCACTTCCCGGCTCTGAATTTAAAAGCCTCATTTTGTGTTGGGGGCATTCCATCTTTTGAAAATCTCTGTTGACTCATTAGCCGTACTAGTGAAGATGAGTAGCTGTGGTCCTGCAGCATTGTCTTCAGTGCTACTCTAATGTTTCCTGCAGGTGACAAGGGTGCTTTAGTACAACTGTGCCTCCACTCTCCAACCTTTGTCTCAGAGAGAACCCTTTAGAGGGCATCTCTAATTTGTAGAAATAAAGGGAGAGAAGGAACAGCCTCACAACTTGTAGGAGGCTGGCCTGATTTGTAGTGGGTACCAAAGGTACTTAAACCCTGTACCATGTCCAGTTCTCCCTTATTAGTGAAATGTAGTCAGTGTCTAGAAGCCAGGCTCTCTAGGGTCAGTGTGGATGAGTAGCCAAGGCCTAACTAGGAGACATGCAAAGCTCACGCAATACGACTGTAGTCACACAGTACTCACACACATGAAAGAAAATATTCAGTGTTACAAAAATAAAGGTACTCTATTTTGGTGACACAAATGCCAAAAATACTATAGAGACTATACTCCCTTAGGAGGTAAGTAATACAAAAATTATGTACACTAGTATGCTGAAATAGCTGTAAGAGTAGAGCAGTTAGAAAACAGTGCATATAGTGAAAATCACAATAGTTAGAAATGGGCCTAGGGGGAACACAAACCAGATACTAAGTAAGTGGAATGCGAAAGCTGGTTTCCCACCTAGGCCAGTGCAGTGTGTAGAGGGGCACTAGGAGTATTAGAAAACACCAAAGGTAAGTAATAGAACCCAGCCCAGAGCCCAGGAAAGCAGGAGTAAATCACAGTAACTTTCCTAGAACACACAAGAACACAAGAAAGAAGATTATGCAAGAACCAGAAGAGACTGCAAGACACCAATGAGGGATTCCTGGACTTGAAGACTTGTGGAAGAAGGGGACCAAGTCCAAGAAGCACTGAAGAGTCCAGGGAGAACAGGACCCCCTGCTAACCTGGATGAAGGTGCAAAACAAGATCAACCTGTGAAGACCAACAGTCAGTACTGCACCCAAGAAGAGGGATGCGGGTTCCTGGTTGGTGCAGATGATGTTCCACACTGGATGGATGATTGCAGTCTGGTTTGTGTCACTGGATTCTGCCAACAAGCCTTGGAACACACAAAGCTTGAACGGGGGGACCGGTGGCCTCTACCCAGGAGGTGGAGACAGAGGGGGCTCTCAGCAACTCAGAGAGCCCTCAGAAGACCAGGCAGCGTGCACAGGAGTCCCACAGCATAGGGACAAAGAAGGTGCAAAGGGAAGCCCATGCAGCACTACACAAAGGGATACCATGCCCCGGAGAACCACTTAGGAAGCTGTGCATCGCAGGATAGAGTGATGGTGCTGCATGGTGCATGAAGAACTTTGTGGAAGGATGCCAACAAGCCTTTGTAACTGCAAAACACACAGTGCATGGGGTACTGTCTTGTGTAGGGAGGCAAGCTCTTACCTCCACCAAAGTTGAACAGCTGGACATCAGGACCGTTGGAACCACTTCAGTCCACCACCTGTGTTGCTGGATCCACACATCTCTTCAGGAGAGGGGGCCAAAGCCATTGGTTATTGCTGTAGAGGGGTGCCTGCTGAAGCAGGAAAGTGACTCCTTTGCTTCAAGGGAGATTCCTTTGTTCTTCTTGTGCAGGCTGAAGACTGGCTGGCCTCTGAGGAGGCACGGCCTGGAAACAGTTGCAGTTGCTGGCAGAAGTTGAAGATACAATGTTACAGAATTTGTCTTTGCTTCTTTGTTGCAGTTTGTGGAGTTCCTGGGGGGTCCAGATGTAGTTTCCTCAGTAGAAGGTGAAGTAAAGGATGCAGAGGATTCCTGCTAGAGTCTTGCAATCCACATCTGAGGAAACACCCAGAGGAGAGACACTATATAGCCCTGAAAGGGAGATTGGTCAGCTACACAGGTATGCACCTATCAGGGGAGGGCATTGATGTCACCTGCTGGCACTGGCCACCTAGATGCTCCTAGAGTTCCCTGCCACCTTGGAATCCAAGATGGCAAAACCCAGGGACCCTCTGAAAGAGCTCTGGGCACCATCCCTGGGGTGGGGATGGACAAGGGGGTGGTCACTCCCCTTTCCTTTCCCAGTTTCGTGCCAGAGCAGGGACTGGAGGTCGCAGAAATGGTGTAGACTGGATTATGCAAGGAGGGCAGCATCTGTGCCCTTCAAAGCATTTCTAGAGGCTCAGGGGAACATGGTCAAGACTGATTTGCATATGGCTGGGTCCAAACTGGGGTGGCATGGTGAGCAAAAGAACAATGGATTAAACCCAGATCTGTGACTGGGGGAGAGTGTTTGCATTGTCAGCACTCCGTCCATCATCCTTTTGTGTTGCTAAAGTTGCCCTTAGTGGGAAGGGTATGCCCAGACGTGGGTCCCTTGCTCACTGTGCCACTGGAATCATGCTAGCCTGACTGAAGAAGGGTGATACCCTGAAACTGGTCCCAGGATGCTTGTTTCCGGTCCAGGGAGGACCTGGCCTGGTAGTTCGGGCTGGACTGTTCCCATGGGGAACAGGGTCAAGACTGATTTGCATATGGCTGGGTCCAAACTGGGGTGGCATGGTGAGCAAAAGAACGATGGATTAAACCCAGATCTGTGACTGGGGTAGAGTGTTTGCATTGTCAGCACTCCGTCCATCATCCTTTTGTGTTGCTAAGGCTACTCCTCCCATGCCTGTAACACCTATTTCCAAGGGGAGAGAGTGTAACATTCCTCTCCCAAAGGAAATCCTTTGTTCTACCTTCCTGGGTTTGAGCTGCTCAAGCAAGAGGAGAGCAGAAACCTGTCTATGAGGTGGCAGCAGCTGGGGCTGCCTGGAAAACCTCTGAAAGCTGTAATGGCAGTACTGGAGGTCCTCTAAGGAGCCTCCACAGTGCGTGGAGTCATACAGCCAATGTTAAGATCAGCATTGAGGTAAAATTCCAAGATGTTAGACACCTTACACGGCCATATTTTGAGTTACCTTTGTGCAGCTGGACATAAGTATTGACCTATGTCCAGTGCATGTGTAAAATGGCGTCCCCGCACCCACGAAGTCCATTAAAATGGTCCTGAATGAAGTGAGGGCACCTCTGCTAGTGCAGGGGTGCCCTCACACACAGGTACTTTGCACCTAACCTTCAGGGTTGGAAGGCTTGACATATAGGTGACTTATGAGTGAACTGGTGCAGTGCAGTGTTAATGGCAGTGAAAAGGTGCATGCACCATTTCACACAGGCTGCAATGGCAGTCCTGTAGAAGCCCTTGCATGGGCTCTCTATGGGTGGCAAATGTAATGCTTCAGCCCATAGGGATCTCAGGAACTCCAATTCCCTGGGTGCCAAAGTATCATTCTAGGGACTTATAAGGGGTGACCAGTATGCCAATTTGGGATGAAATACTGGGTTACCAGTATGCAGTGACAAAATTGAAAAGAGAGAGAGCATAAGCACTGGGGTCCTGGTTAGCAGGATCCCAGTGACACAGTCAAACACACTGACATCAGGCAGAAATTGGGGTAACATGGCAAAAAGAGGGTACTTTGCTACAGTGAGGTGCACAGCAGCTTTGGCGGATGCTGTGATAAGAGATCCAGAGTGGCTGCGGTGGCCGTGCAAAGGCAGACTGTGCACGCTGAGTGAGAGCCGCCTGCAGAGGTGGTGTCCCTCATCAGCAGTGTTGCGTATCAAGCCAGGGGAGTTACTTGATGGACAAATTAGAGGCCCAGGGTAACATGTGCTTCTCAGGGCTAAGCACCAAAAATACACAACATCCACTGTTTCTTTTGTTGCTTTCTCTGCTGGGCGGGAGGTCACCCAGCTATTTCATTACCTCGCTTTTTCACGTCACCTGGCATGCCCAAGTTTCCGCATTTGTTGGGTACTCGTCCTGAACACCCCTGGTGGGTGTGCACTAATGGGCTGACCTGAGACCATAGGTCATGTGACATAACAAGCCCTTTCGCTCAGCGTTTACTAACTAAGCACTGACTAGCACTCTTCCAGATATGTGGTTTCCAGAGCAAGCTGCTTTCCTTTTGTAAGTTCCAACACCAAATTGAATCATTAATTAAGGGCACCCTGACATCATCAATCTTCTTTATCTTTGCTTTAGCACCATCCTGTTTTTTTCTGGAGTACCCTCTAGAGGTGAAAGATAAGATACCATTGCAGAACTACTTTATTTTTTCCTTACTACGGTCATGTGTTGTCTGCATCACCCTCTTCTGATAAAAGATAGACATAGCCACTGGAATTATGTGTCAGAAGAAGATCAAATTATGTGGAAAGTTTCAGTAAATTATGCGCCATAATGTGGCACATGTTTTAACAGTATTACTTGGTTTTCAGGGGCGGCTACTCCGCTATGGTGGAGAAACGTCATCCCCCTGCCAGTAGCTGCAAAACTTTGACAAGAAAACGATAATAAACTGTGCTTATTTTTGTTTTCTTGTAAATGGAGCGGGCCACGGGCAATGACAGGGATGGAGGAGGAGTGCGTGAGACGGCTGGTCAAACACACAGGTGCACTAGGCTCTCTCCAACCCGGCGCTGTGTTGCTGGGTTCGAGACAGCAGGCAGTGAATCTCACTTTGCCTCGGAGCACCTTGGCTGGGCACTCCATCCAGTCCTAACGCTGATTTCATGCTGCCCTCAGCATGAAAGCACCATTAGGATTGGATGCAAGGCAGTGAGCCTGTGCCTGCAGTGAAGGACCGAGGAGCGGATCGAAGCGGCACAGCGGGAAAGATAAGTTTAAAAAAAATGATTATATCTTTTTTTGTCATTCCCTCCCACGCCACACGCCGTCCTGCCTCTTTTCCTTCTCGCGAGCCACCACTGTTTGTATTTCGTCATTTTTAAACTTGGTAACACTGTCTTGGTATTGCTTGCTCTTTATTAGTACCCATTTAACACCTAAATATAGTAATAAGCAATAGAAAGGTGACCAGTACAGCTTTGCAACAAGACTTCCACTGCCCGGCGACAGGAGTTACGGCATTTTTAGCATCTTTTGAACCATTGAACATAGAAACATCTTTTTTGGTAAAATCTGCAGATTATCAGACAGATGATGGATTATTTGGCAAATGCAGCTAATCTATAATTATGCGAAAATCGCCACAGTAGCACAATCGCATAATTACAGTGGCCCTGAATATAGACACAGACAATACCATAGAAAGCTGGATTGTATGTCTCTCAGTCCGTGTGTCTGCTATGAATTTTGGCAAAACCAGCAGAAATCCAACAACCCTTTGCACACTTTACCAGAGAGGTCATAGGCCATATTGGTGTTACTTCTATGCTTACCTTGAGGCCGTTTCTTTCTTCTTATGTCTGTTAAAATTAAGTCGTTCTTATTGAGTATTCAGATATGGATATAAGCAGATTAAACAACTGCATGTTGAAAGACTATACAAAGACTGTCGACTTCATGTTTCTGATCCAGAAACCCAACATTAAACATTAACCGAGTCTCAAGTAAAAATAATGCTTTTAAAATTTGGGCACTCGGAACATCGCTTCAGGTGGAGACAAAATAAGTGGTGGATGTGAGAAAAGAAGCAGAGAATGACATGGTAAAAACTCAAAAAACCCAATTACAGTATCTCACTAAAAATAAAAAAACATCCAAAAACATGCTTCCACAGGTTAAGTACTGTCTCCCTCCTGTGAAGTAAGGGGCATTATTTAAGTCAGACCTCCGGAGAGTGGACTTTGGCTGAACCTCTCTCTCCAAACTGCCTAGAATTCTATTCAATAGTCTTGCCTCCAGGAAGTCTTGGGATGTCCCAGGGGTCACATATATGACAGCCTCCACTCCTTACAAAAATGCCTGAAGCCGCTATTAAATCATTTACTCCTTGTCGACTTGCAAGACGTGTTTCCTCGCAGTGTGGTATAACTCGGGTCATGACAAATATGGACTCTCGAGCCCTCCTTCATCATATTTCTCTTCCTTGTTGCTGCTCTATCCATTGACTCCCTCTGCCATACAGTACCTTATTCCACACACAGCGTGCCGACTCATGTCTCTCTTTGGGGAACCCTCAACACAGTCACCAGGACATCCACACAACCACCCACCATCATTTTCCATGAGAAAATACTGTAATTCAATGTAAAGTCTCATTATTAATTATAGGAGCTGTACCTAGAATGAGTAGCTTCAAATACTTTCCCCCACTTTCCAAAAACCGCACTTTGAATTCCAGGTTAAATATGAAAGTATGGATTCAGGGGGTCATTCGGCCAAATATCCGCGGACCCCATTCCAACATTCCCGCTGGGCCGGCGGGTGCTAACCAAGTTAGCGCCCGCCGGCCCAGCAGGAATGAGGCGGCAACACATTCGGAGCCGGCGGTGTTGCGGCCGTGCGACGGGTGCAGCTGCTTAATTTGTACATAAAAACGTGTCAGTGCCCAAAGCTCACCTCTAATACACGCAGCTGCTGCAATTATATGTGCGAGCACGGAATACTGATGCAGCATAATCCTGAAATCATCTCGGGCCACTTTAATCCATTGACAGCCTCTCTCTTCCCCTTCATCTAATTTTCGCAGCTTTCTGCTTTCTCCCTTTGGAGCACTTTTTCGTTTTTCTCTTCCTCCGTCTTTCCCAGATGTCTTTTGTCCGTAGTAAATGCTTGAGGCAGAAAAATAAGCTCCGGCCCTTATAAATAAATCCTGATGCCCTGCACTGGAAACCACCGGCTCAAATTATACACTGCAGTCGTGACGAGGAGAAGTTGGCCCCACGGCGTCCCGTCCTCTTGCTCCAGCTGCGAGCCTGCTCTTTGTGCTGTTACCCCAGGCCCAGACACGTGCAGCCCCCCACTTCACACGAAAGGCACATGTGCCGATCTCGTTCCTGACCAGGGCTCCTCCGTCACAGAATGTTACCACCGGAGGTTGCCCTGTCTGGAATAGGGGAACCAACCGTGATCTTCCACCGGATTGGCAGTGAGGCTCTTGAACTGGCAGACACCAACCACCATGACCACACCACCATCACAGCTAGCAATTCTCACTCTTCGGAACCACCGTTGCTGGGCAGCAGCGCCTCCCAGGAGTGCCCCGAACCACTGTGAGCAAAGCTTTCTCTGTCCCGCCATAATAGGGTCACCCCTTGCAGCCCTGCACACCTCACCTGCTTCTTGATGCCCACGGCAGCACACAGGGAACTTCACAATGAGCACGACGGGCAGGAGAACTCACAAGCTGCACCACCTCATCAGGATCCACCCTTGCCTTGTGTCAGCCCGTGCTGTCGGGGTACGCCTCTAATCCACTGCTCCCCTTCAGCGAGCTCAGTGACCCCGCCACCACCGCTCCCATTGGCCACTTGTGGGTGGCTCACCTCAATTTCAAAGCCACCAAGGAAACAGATGGCGAAACAAAACACCCTCTCCTACTACACTACATAGTGAGAGCAAACTGTTAACCTCCCAGCACTGGCTCTGTTGAAGACTATGGTGGTCATTACAACCCTGGCGGTCGGTGTTAAAGCGGCGGTAAAACCGCCAACAGGCCGGCGGTAAAAATTTAGCAATTACGACCGTGGCGGAAACCGCCAACAAAGACAGCCACTTTAACACTCCGACCGCCACGGCGGTACAAACAAACAGCGCGGCGGTCACCGCCAACAGACAGGCAGAAGACAAAGTACCGCCCACAGTATCACAACCTACCAATCTGCCACCTTTTCCGGGGTGGATTCACCGCGGATAAAAACACGGCGGAAACAGGATTCCGAAGGGAAAACGCTCACCTCTACACACCTCACGATGAACTAGGACACCATGGATCCGGAACTCCAAATTCTCCCTGCGATAGTCTTCCTGCTTCTCTACCAGGAGCACGAACACCGGCGGTGAAGACCACAGTGAGTACTGCACCTACGACACAGGGGAGGGGGGAGGGAAAAAACATGGACACACACATGCAACACCCCCACCCTCACCCACTACAACACACACACTAATACATATTGATACATCACAGTTACACCCCCCAACCCCCCAGAAGAATGCAAAGACAAAAGAAAATGAGTGTAACCATTGTAATATATTAAAAGCAAGTAGGCAAAAATATATATATCTACACCATTAACAAAATATACACCAAGCATAGTAGTCCAGGTAGTGCTCCAATTAAGTCAGTGGAACACTGGGCCCACACGGTATGGGCGAGGCCCACACAAGATCCCCGTCCATGACGTAGAGAACACAGCAGGGGCATCAGAGAGCAAGAAAACAGGCACCTCAGAGGGAGGGAAAGGGGGGCACCTCAGCCGGTTGAGTGCACAACGCCAAATCCACGAGAGGGCCACATGCCCACTGTTCAATCCTGGGGAGTGCTAAGCCACAGTCTCTCAAGTCTCTAAAGTGGGTGGGTTGCCCACTGTTCCATCCTGGGGAGTGCAAAGCCACAGTCTCTCAAGTCTCTACAGTGGGTGGGTTACTGTTCCATCCTGGAGAGTGCAAAGCCACAGTCTCTCAAGTCTCTACAGTGGGTGGGTTGCCCACTGTTCCATCCTGGGGAGTGCAAAGCCACAGTCTCTCAAGTCTATACAGTGGGTGGGTTGCCCACTGTTCCATCCTGGGGAGTGCAAAGCCACAGTCTCTCAAGTCTATACAGTGGGTGGGTTGCCCACTGTTCAATCCTGGGGAGTGCAAAGCCACAGTCTCTCAAGTGGATAACAGTCTCCACTGGTTCTGGAGGGGGCATTGTGCCCAGAGTGCTTCATTCTGCTAAGGACAGAGGTGGTGGATGGATCTCTCCACTGGTTCTGGAGGGGGCTTTGTGCCCAGAGTGCTTCATCCTTTTAAGGACAGAGGTAGTGGATGGATCTCTCCACTGGTTCTGGAGGGGGCATGGTGCCCAGAGTGCTTCATTCTGCCCGTGACGGACTCAGTAGCGTCAGTGCCCTTGGCGCTCATGGGACAGCGTTGCTTGAGACGGCGGTGCCCTGTTCAGCGGTGCTTGGAGCGGCGGTGCCCTGTTCAGCGGTGCTTGAGACAGTGGTGCCCTGTTCAGCGGTGCTTGGAGCGGCGGTGCCCTGTTCAGCGGTGCTTGAGACAGTGGTGCCCTGTTCAGCGGTGCTTGAGACGGCGGTGCCCTGTTTAGCGGTGCTTGGAGCGGCGAGCTCCTTTGCAGTGACTCAGCTGTTGGCGGTCCTTCATGGCCCAGCGGGGCTTGTGCTGGCGGTCCTTCATGGCCCAGCGGGGCTTTTGCTGGCGGTCCTCTCTAGCCCAGCGGGGCTTGTGCTGGCGGTCCTTCATGGCCCAGCGGGGCTTGTGCTGGCGGTCCTCTCTAGCCCAGCGGGGCGTGTGCTGGCGGTCCTCTCTGGCCCAGCGGGGCTTGTGCTGGCGGTCCTCTCTGTCCCACAGGGATGATGGCGGTGGCCTCCTGGGCTGCTGGGCTGGTGCTGGCGGTGGCCTCCTGGGCAGCAGGGCTGGTGGCGGGGGCCTCCTGGGCAGCAGGGCTGGTGGCGGTAGCCTCATGGGCAGCTGGTGCTGGCGGTGGCCTCCAGGGCAGCAGGGCTGGTGCTGGCGGTGGCCTCCTGGGCAGCCGGGCTGGCAGTGGCCTCCTGGGCAGCAGTGCTGGTGGCGGTGGCCTCCTGGGCAGCAGGGCTGGTGCTGGCGGTAGCCTCCTGGGCAGCACCGCTGGTGCTGGCGGTGGCCTTCTAGGCAGCTGGGCTGGTGCTGGCAGTGGGACCTCCTGGGCAGCAGGGCTTGTGGCGGTGGCCTCCTGGGCAGCAGGGCTGGTGCTGGCGGTGGCCTCCTGGGCAGCAGGGCTTGTGGCGGTGGCCTCCTGGGCAGCTGGGCTGGTGCTGGCGGTGGCCTCCTGGGCAGCTGGGCTGGTGTTGGCGGTGGCCTCCTGGGCAGCAGGGTTGGTGGCGGGGGCCTCCTGTGCAGCAGGGCTGGTGCAGGCGGTGACCTCCTGGGCAGCAGGGATGATGGCGGTCTTCTCCGCCGTGCTGCTTTTCCCAGACTTGCTGAGTTTCTTGTGCCCCTTCCCCACCTTGGAAGGCGTCGCAGCTGACTCCACACTCCCACCTGTACCCCTGGGAGCGGCTTTGGTGGCTGGAGTCTTCCCCCTCTCCCGCCGGGCACTGGCCAACTTCTGATGCTTCACAGGTGGGGGACTGTCTGTGCTCTGGCTCCGTGCCACACTGGCTGCCCCGGTGGCCTGTGCACTCCATATTCCGGTGACTACAGGCACCACTGGTCCCGGAGATGTTGTGGCTGAGGTGCTAGTTTGGGACCTAGGAGACGGACGGGGTGGGGGAGGTGTGGGAAAGAGGTCAAGGTTGGACAGGAAAAGCTTTTGAAGACACTGGGACAGGTAGCTGGAGGGGGGTTGGGAGTGGAGGAAGAGGTTGTGGTTGTAGGAGGTGTTTGCTGACTTTGGGTGAAGGTGCATGCGCTGGAGGCTGTCGTGAGGTGGATGCCTGTTGGGTGGGTGTGTGCCTGCGTTTGTGTAACTTGGGACGGGGCATCACAGACACACTGGGAGAGGACACAGGGGACGTGTGAATGGTAGTGGGGTGGTGACTGCACGTGAGTGGGGTGTGCTGGTGGGTGTGCTGGTGATGGTAGTAGTGGCTGTAGAGGTAGTGCATGCAGGTGTGAGTGTAGACAAGACTTGGAGGGAGGAGGGAGACAAGGAGGAGGGGGACACAGTGGAGGCAGTGGATGTTGGTGTGTCTGCATGTGTCTGATGCTTGCTTGAGTGCCTGTTGGATGTGTGGTGCTTATGTTTGCCTGAGCTTCTCTTGTGTGTTGACGTGTGTGCGTGCTGGTCTAGAGGTGTGCTTGGGATAGGCTGGGGTACAGGGTATTGGGTCTGAGTGGAGGAAGTTGGAGGGCGTAGGCTAGACACAGGTACAATGGCTGCCATCAGTGCTGAGGCCAGAGTCTGAAAAGCTCGCTGAAGGGCCGCCTGACCAGAATGAATGCCCTCCAGGAATGCATTTGTTTGGTGCAACTGCCTTTCTACACCCTGGATGGCATTCAAAATGGTAGACTGCCCAACAGTCAGGGATCTGAGGAGGTCAATGGCCTCCTCACTGAGGGCAGCAGGGGTGACTGGGGCAGGGCTTGAGGTGCCTGGGGCGAAGGTGATGCCCACCCTCCTGGGTGAGCGGGCACGGGGCAAAGTCTGAGGGGCTTCTGGGAGGGCGGTGCTGGAAGGGGGGGTGGCGGCTGTATCTGTAGATGGGGGGGCACAGATGTTGCCGCCACCAGAAGGGAGCTCCCATCAGAGGATGAGTCTGTGTCACTGGTCTCAGCTCCTGTCCCCGCCGTGGAGCTCCCCTCGCACTCCATCCCACTGGTGAAGTCCGAGTCTGTAGTGTGGCCCTCCATGGCCATGTGGGATGCAGCCCCCTCGTGCTCCGGTGCAACTGCTCCTCCGCCTGATGATACTAATGCACACAAGAACAGGGAGATCACAAAAAGTGGGGGGACGTCAGAAGAAAGACATGTTGAGTGCATGCATCACCGCTACCGTTGGCGGACACCACAGACACAGAAGCCCCCTGCACTACGCCGCACTCTTGGGCTTCACTGTTCAATTCCTGGGCAATGGCCTACTAGGCCACGGACAACATCTACACACATGGATGACACAGGGGCATGACTAGGTGTACTTGGCACTCTACAGAGGTGCGGTGGGGTGCCACATGGCCTGCCTTACGGAGGGACCTTGCCTACGGAACTCGCCCAGGCCTAGGGAAACCCACAGCCCACCTCCCCCACCCAGACCCCTCCACTGCACGCAAAATCAGCAGAATGAGAGTGTACTCACCTCCTTGTGGCTGCTGTGATGCCCTCAAGCGCCCATCCATCTCCGGGTACGCCACCGCCAGGATCCTGAACATCAGGGGGGTCATGGTGCGACGGGCACCCCTCCCACATTGGGAGGCTATCCCCAGCTGAGCCTCCGCCATCTTCTTGCTCCAGCGGCGAATGTCCTCCCATCTTTTCCGGCAGTGGGTGCTCCGTCTTTGGTAGACCCCCAGGGTCCAGACGTCCTTGGCGATGGCACGCCAAACAAATTTTTTCTGGTGGGCACTGACCTATATGATTTGTACAGGGGGAAGAGAAACTTATTACGAACTGCACTGTCACAGTCATTGGCCCCCATCCCTACCCTTGCCATGTGGCACATGCACTCACCGTCGTTTCATGCACGCTGCACTCTCCCCCCTTCCTTCTTACATCCACCCCTCTCCACACAGGCATAGCCCATACAGCATGCTCCCAATGTACTTACCTGTTTTCTGCAGGACCGTAAAGTAGCGTGTTCTAGGGGAGGACCCCATCCACAAGTTTCTTCAACTCCTCCGATGTGAAGGCAGGGGCCCTTTACCCAGACACTCGAGCCATTGTCTCTTCCAGACCGAGGTCACAGCAGCACTTGCAGTGTATGTCCTCTCCTGTCGAAGATCAGGTATTGAGTGATTGAAGTGATAGAAAATGGCGGTCACGTCCTCGGCGGTGCGTACCAACACCGCCGGCGTACATCGTCATTGGCTCCTGGGACCCATAGGGTCTAATGTTAACCAATGCAGCATTGCGCCGCGTCTTCGACCGCCTACCCCAACAGTGTACAACGCCAGCACAGTTACCTCACATCCCATTGTCCCACTTTAGAGGTCAGGCAGCCGCCATTTCAGGGGCCCACATGGCTTCATTTTCAACTGTGTCACACATACCTAGGCCTAGACTCTACACACATACAGTCTACTTTTTAGATTATGATTGGTGTTCTGTGTAAGCAGTGGGTACATACCTATGAGTTGTTTGACTCTGTGCTCGCTGTTGTCCTTCATAGGCACCGTCCGCTGGGACATGTGAGGAGATGGCGGCATCCTCCGGTGTACCGACTGTTGGTGGACCTATCGACAATGGAGGAAAGACATGTGATCATCACATACAGGCTTGACCGTGCCACAATCCAGCAACTGTGTACCCAGTTGGAGCCAGACCTGATGTCAGATATCCGCCATCCCACAGGAATCCCCCCTCAAGTGCAGGTGCTGTCAGTGCTCCATTTCCTTGCAAGTGGGTCATTTCAAACAACAGTGGCCATAGCATCAAGGATGTCCCAGCCTATGTTTTCCAACGTGTTGTCCAGAGTGTTGTCTGCCCTGCTGAAACATATGCGGAGCTACATCGTTTTCCCTCAGGTGGAGGATTTGCCTACAGTGAAAGGTGATTTCTATGCCCTGGGACATATCGCCAACATCATAGGTGCCATTGATGGGACACATGTGGCTTTGGTACCCCCCCACATGAGTGAACAGTTGTACAGAAACCGGAAGAGTTATCATTCGATGAATGTACAGATGGTATGTTTGGGCAACCAGTACATCTCCCATGTGAATGCCAAGTTCCCTGGCTCAGTGCATGACGCCTACATCCTGCGGAATAGCAGCATCCCGTATGTGATGGGTCAACTCCAGAGGCACCGTGTGTGGCTATTAGGTGAGCACCTGGAAGCAAGACAGTGGGAATGGTTGTCTGGGTCTGGGGTTATTCCTACAGGTTAGTGTGTGTCCAACAGTTGTCCCTCGCCATTTGCAGGTGACTCTGGTTACCCCAACCTGTCATGGCTACTGACCCCAGTGAGGAATCCCAGGAAAAGGGCAGAGGAATGCTACAATGAGGCCCATGGGCGAACTAGGAGGGTGATAGAACGGACCTTCGGCTCCTGAAGGGCAGGTTCAAGTGCCTCCATATGATAGGTGGATCCGTATTCTACTCACCAAAGAAGGTGTGCCATATCATCTGCTGTATGCTTCACAACTTGGCTTTGCGACAACAGGTGCCTTTTCTGCAGGAGGATGGTCCAGATGGCGGTGTTGTTGCAGCTGTGGAGCCTGTGGACAGTGAAGATGAGGAAGCAGAAGAAGAAGACATGGACAACAGGGACTCAGTGATCCAGCAATATTTCCAGTGAAACACAGGTAAGAATACAAACCTGCCTACTACATGTACTTTAACACTACTACCTCTCTACTGTCTGTCGTTTTCACCCAGTGTATGGTCACTGAGTTGTCACTTTCCCTTACGATTTCACAGATGTGGGTCCTACAGTGTGACATCTGCTTTGTATCCTCATGGACTAGAGCTGTGTGACATAGGTATGTTGACATTACATTTGAAAGAGCATTTTGACACTGTAATTGCTAATACACTATTTCGAAATCACAGACTGACTCCAGATTGTTTTGTGCTTTAAGGGTGTTTATTTTAGTGCTCAAAATTGGAGGGGGTAGGAAAATGGTGAGGGGTGATGGTGGAGGAATGTCCATGGCAGAGTCAAGTCTATTAGTCTCACAGGCGCATTGCCCAAATGGGCATAGGAAGTGGAGCTGGGGCAGCTTAAGGATGGACAGGGTGACAAAGTGGGACAGTAGGATGACAATCAGGATGGTCTCATTTCTTGGTGGGGGTCTTGGCATCATTCTCTGTCTTTGTCCTGGATCTCAGGGACCGTTTGTGAGGTGGTTCTCCGTCTGCAGGGGGTGGGGTGCTGGTGTGGTGGTCCTGTGGCAGTGCCTCCTGTCCACTAGCACCAGCGGAGATGGTGGGCAATTCATCGTCCAGGCTAGTGTCAGGGGCTCCTTGTAGTGCCACAGTGTCCCTCCTGGTGTTGAGTACTCCCTTCAGCACCCCTACAATGGTGCCCTGGGTGGAATTGATGGTTCGGAGTTCCTCCCTGAAGCCCAATTACGGTTCCTCCTGCTGGCGCTGGGTCTCCTGAAACTTGGCCAGTACCGTTGTCATCGTCTCCTGGGAGTGGTGGTATGCTCCCATGATGTTGGAGAGTGCCTTGTGGAGAGTGGGTTCCCTGGGCCTGTCCGCCCCCTGTGGCACAGCAGCCCTCCCAGTTCCCCTGTGCTCCTGGGCCTCCGTCCCCTGGACTGTGTGCCCACTGCCACTGCCCCCAGGTCCCTGTTGTTGTTGGGGTGGTGGGTTAGCCTGGGTTCCCTGTAGTGGTGGACACACTGCTGATTGATGTGTCCTGGGGACGGAGGTATGGCCCCACTGGGTGGGTGCTGTGCTGGTGCTTCCAGAGGGGGGAAGGTCTGTGGTGGCCTGTGACTGGGTGAGGGGAACCGACTGTCCTGAGGTCCCCGATGGGCCGGGTGGTCATCTAGATCCAGTTGGACAGAGGTGCTATCATCACTGTGGGCCTCTTCTGTTGGTGGTGTGGACATGTGTGGACCCTCCTGTCCCGTGACGTTGGGTAGGGGTCCTGCAGGGGTATAAAAGGATGTTTATTACATCTGTGTGTGCCATGGTGTGCAATGGGTGGGTGACCGTGTACCCCAGTGCTTGCATTCCTGTGTGGGAGCTTGTGTGATGATGGTTTAGTGGGGTGTATGGGTATGTGCAGTGGCCATGCTTTAGTGATGGGTGTCCATGCTTTGTTGTTCCATGCAGGGCTTGGGGTTAGGATGTGTGGTTTGTGATGTTGGGACATTTGTGAGGAGTTACAGTGATGGGGGGGAGGGTGGGGTATGTGCTGGCATGCAGGTAGGATGGGGGATGTAATAGTTAAGATTTGACTTACCAGAGTCCATTCCGCCACCTACTCCTGGGAGGCCCTCAGGATGCAGAATCGCCAAGACCTGCTCCTCCCATGTTGTTAGTTGTCGGGGGGAGGTGGGGGTCCGCCGCCAGTCCGCTGAACCGCCAGGTGGTGTCTTGAGACCACGGAACGCACCTTCCCCCGTAAGTCGTTCCACCTCTTCCTGATGTCCTCCCGATTTCTTGGGTGCTGTGCCACTGCGTTGACCCTGTCCACTATTCTTCGCCATAGCTCCATCTTCCTTGCAATTGAGGTGTGCTGCACTTGTGCTCCGAATAGCTGTGGCTCTACCCAGACGATTTCCTCCACCATGACCCTGAGCTCCTCCTCCGAGAACCTGGGGTGTCTTTGCCGTGCCATGGGGTGGTGTAGGTGATGTGTGGAATGGTGTGTGGGGTGATAAGTGTGCTAATATGTGGTGGTGTAGTGTGAGGTGCGTGGAAGTTCTGTGGGTGATGGTGTTGTGTGCCTGTGGATGCTAGTATTGTTGATGGTGGTGTCTCTCTCTGGCCTTCGTTCGTAATTTTTGGTCGTAGGGGTTTGTGGGTGATGTGGGTTTGTGTTTTATATTGTATTGGGTGTGTGGGAGTGGTGTGTGTGTATGTGTATCAGGTGTGTGTATTTCGAATTGCCCAATGTGGTAGTGTTTTGTAAGAGTGTGTGTATTTTGAGCGCAGCGGTGTGTACCGCCATTGGAATACCGCGCTTGAAAGACCGCCGCGTGGATTCGTGTGTCGTGATAGTGTGGGCGTATTTCTGTTGGTGTGACGATGGAGGATTTGTTTTCCCCAGTTTTTCACCGACCTTTGGTGTGGCGGACTTGTGTGGGTGTCTGAATTTTGGCGGATTCCGTGCTGTGCGTCATAATAGCTGGGGCGGTTTTCTGCGGCCGCGGCTGTGTGCTGGGGGTCTTCTGCACGGCTGTACGCTGCTTTTACAGCCAATGTTGTAATGACCGCCTATTATAAGATAGCCATAACAGCCCTCAATGCATACTTTGACCCCCAGATTAATCCCATCTTTGAAGGGTTCAAGCTAAGATGAGCATGCCAGCGAGAAGGAGAATCTATTGATCTATCTTATCCTTATCTGTGGGAGCTGACAAGCACATGCACAGAAGATGACCCGCAGAAGGAAGTGCTCACCCAAACCATACAAAGCTTCCGGTTGACTGTGCTCAGACGCCACCTCCTTTGCTGGCCCAATATGGCACTTAATGAGATCCTGATGCTCGCCCACTGTCACAAACTGTCCAATGACCGAGTAGTGCCGATAGAGTTTTCCTTCCAGAAGCTCTCGGCCACGCGGGGCACACCACTTGTACCCATCAAGACAGAAATAACAGCAGCCACCTGGGAGGGACCCCCTCTTGCTGAACCACCCATAGTTCTGCCCAAGTAAGGGAACCCTTGATCGATCTGTATGGATGTCTATCCACCCCTTCCCGGAGTGCCGAACCAGGGGTAAAAACTGTTCAGCATACCTTCACCCCAACCACTCCCTCAAGGTCTGCCATGATGGAGGCTATCAACCTACTGCTCAGGGCTGAGGCATGCCGCAACAGCAAGGAGCGAGAGCAATTACACAAAACCAACCACAGCCCTGGAAAGCAAACATTGACAACACAGCAACCACATCACTCATTGACACAGGCAGCTCTGTAAATGCCACCAGCCTACGACAATTCCACGTCCCGGCCCTGTGACCCATCCTGCGACCTATGACAGTGCAAATATTTGCACATAGGAATGCGACTCCCATTCTGTTGACACGGGTCTTCACCTGTGTGGTGTCCCACGGTCTCCATTCATGCCTGACGAACTTGTTTGTCACCTCTGTTGACTCTGAAATGCTCTATAGCTGTGACACGGCTCAAAGACTATAGATCGTCCACTTCACTCTAGTCCTCTGAGACCTCTTTAGTGACGTTGGTTGCCTACTCCTCGACTTCCTTCAACTGTTCACTAGTTTGAGTTGCATGAATGGTCTCCTGATCTTGCTCCATATGAAAACCTCGTTCCTCCCTGTTGCACTCTGACATGGCAGAGCTCCGTTCCATCTCTGCCCAGCGGTGGAGGAGAGCTACAAAAACTGGAAGACACAGGAGTTATTGAGAGAGTCTCTGGCTTGACCCCATGCGTGCCCCCCATAGTGGTGAGCAAAATACCCAAGCAGCAGGGCTACATTCATATCTGCATAGACATGCATGTCCCCATTAAACAGTTAAAAGAGAAAAGCACATCTCCCCTACAATCAATGACCTAATTACTGATATCAACAGCTCCAAGTGGTTCTCAAAACTAGATCTGAACGGCAACTACCACCAACTCGAACCCCATGAGGACAGAAGGTATATCTCAACTCTCTCCATGAATGTTGACCTGTGTTGCTACTGGCGGCGCAACTGCTGAATAATATCGGCAATGGAGGTCTTCCAAAATGCCATCCAAGAAGTTCTGACAGGACTCGAGGGAGTCATCAACATCATTGATGACACCTCATCATTGCAACCACCATTGACAGCCGTCACCACCACTTATGCACTGCTCTCGCAAGGATCAAGATAGCTGGAGTCACTCTCAATCAAACACAATGCCAAATTTTCCAGCAGGAAATGGAGTCCCTTGGGTAAATTGTTTTTCCAAGGAAGCAATCAAAGTGGACCTATTCAAATGGAGTGGCATAAGAGAGGTAACCACACCCTCATAAGCAGCTGAAGTCAGGAACTTCCTCAGCCCTGCAACGTACTGTGGGAGGTTTATTCCCAAACTGGCATTACTGGCAAGCCTGCTAAGACACCTCACTAAAGCGTCAACACCATGAGTGTGGGGTCCAGTTGAAGACAACACTTTCCACACCATCAAAAATTAGCTCCTTCAAGACACGATCATGACCTACTTTCACCCTGCAAGATAATTGGAGTTGGTGGTTGTATCAGCCCCTGTGACCTTAGAGCTGTCCTGGTGAAGCACACCCAGACCGACCACTGGGCCTCTGTTACACATGCCAGCAATGATCTCAAAGATAATGAAAAGCATTATGCGCACATCAAAACGGAAGCTCTTGCCATTAAGTGGGGCTGCCAGCATTTCTGTCTATAACTGTATGGCCGCCCTTTCTGAGTCATCACTGAACATAAGCTGCCAACTCTTTTCCGTCACTGCACCACATCCTCTGCCCGAAATTGAGAAGTGGACTCTGCAGCTATGGAAGTATCAACTGACAGTGGGATAAAGACCAGGCTGTGGAAATCCCACTGACTACCTCTCCAGACACGCAAGACAGGCAAAAAAAAGCCCATCCAGCCACTTGTTCTAAACTGACCGCTTGCCCCAAGACTATCATCCTCTTGAGATCTGGGAATCCAAAGAGCGCAGGGAGCCTCTACTTCCAGAAAATGGAAGGACTTCTTCAGGATCTTGGGAAACATGATGGTATCACACAACAAGAACTCTTTGCCCTCTGGAATGTCCACCATGAGCTTGGCACCACCCTGCAGGAGCTCCTCTTGAGTAGCCTTCAAATCACCCTCACTTGCTACAAGCACCAATGCTAGCCCTGACACACATGTCACCAACGCTCCACAAAAATCTAAGCACAACTAAGGCGGAAGGTCTGGTTCCGCCTCTGGAAAACAGGAGCCAATTACATGGTCATGCAATGCCATTGGTTCCAAACTAGCAAGCTGCTAGAATGATCCCCTCTATTTGAAACCAACAGCCTGACTGAAGGACCGTGGTACAACGTCAGTGTGGACTTTGGTAGTTTGCCTGACAGCTGCCACATGCTAGTCATCTCTGATGCTTTTTTCTAAATTCACAGTTATAGATGTACTGCAGACAGCAATGTTTGTACACACCAAGAAGTGTCTCAACAAAGTCTTTGCAATCGTTAGGATCTCAAGTACCCTCAAGAGTGACGGGCCACTGTTCCACAGTTAAGAATTCAAGCAATATCCACAATTTTAGCAATCTACCAAGGAAAATCACACCCCACTGGCCTCAAGTCAACGAGGATGTAGGAAGTCTGATGCACACTCTACAAGTCCAAAAACATTGGGTGCACACAACAAATCAATGTAGAGAAAGCAATCCACAAACCCTAGGGGTTTGCAGGCCCCCCCACAGCATGACTCACAGGGCACCCGTTGATATCATCATGTTCAGGTGAGCTATCCGGGACAACATTCTCCATGCTGCAACATGGACTCCAGAACCTGTCAACAGCCAACAAAGGAGAATACAGAACAACGTCAACATCAGCCAAGAGTACAGGGCCAAGAAATCAGACATCTGTGTAGGGAACTGAATCCTGGTGCAAGACCAACACCCTGGTGGGAAGCTTTATCTCCCCTTTAAAGCACATCCACTCCAAGTAGTTGCCATAAAGTGCACAATGGTGATGGCCAAGAATAGCTCAGACTGTGGGCCTCATTACGAGTCCTACGGTCTAAGCATTACCAGACTCGCTGTGGCAGTCAGACCTGTGCACTCCAGGTGGTCGGACTGCCACATTACGACCCTGGTGGTCAGACCACCAGGGGACCCCTGAAGCCACCGGGAACATGGCTCCCAACGGGCTCACAGTGGTTGGACACCGATGCGCTGATCATGACTCCTGTTTCCACCAGCCTTTCCATGGTGGGGTCACCTCCATGGAAAGGCTGTCAAAAACACAGTCCTGGCTGCCACACGGGAGCCCCCCTGCCAGAACTCTCAGAATGCGCACTGTCTTTACAGACAGTGCGCATTCTGAGGGTGCTGGTGTGTTAATGTATTGGCATCGGCTCCCTTAAGGGAGCTGAGACCAATTCCGTAGCACAGCCTGGGGGGAACATCGCAATACAATGTTCCTGCCGGTCAGCCCGGTGCAAACATCGTAATACGGTGGGGAGAGAGGTAACCAGATTATCCCCGCAAGTTTGGCAGTTGGCTCGTCCGACCGCCAAACTCGTAATGTGCCCCTGTGTCACAAGAAATGTGCCTTTCTTCATCAAGTGGCATCAGCTGGCTGCCGACACCTTGGGCCAGCAAACCACTGAACCACACACACATCACAAGTGGACAGAGAAGATGATCAGGACCTCGAAATTGGTCACATAGGCGACTGCCCTGCATCACAGGCCATGACTCCAACCAACTGTGAGGAGGCCAGACCATCAAGAACACTCAAACTGAACAATGTGCCTCCACCAATCAGTGGTCACCTTTATCACCAGAGGATATCTAACAGAGTATGGGAACAACAAATATCGAGTCAAAAATATTGATTACAAAAATATTGTCTACCTATAATTATCATAATGGTAAGCACAACAATATCAAAACAAAAATACCACTTTCACTATTACAGTAATACCATAGTATCAATTTTCATTATATACGGTATAAAATAGTAAATCTTAACTATTTTAACCTATAACATTACTATAATTTAAATTAAATAATTTAAATAAGATTAATATATATATATATATATATATATATATATATATATATATATATATGTACACATATATATATATATATATATATATATACACACTCATACACACACACACCCATACATATAAATGTTCATGTATACATATATATATATTGTAACACTATTAATAAAAATATATATTAATTTGTATTACGTTTAGAATTATTTTTTCACCACACACACACATACATCCAGACACACATATAAATGTTTATGCATATATATATATATATATATATATATACATATATATATATATATATATATAGTAACACTATTAATAAAAATATATATTAATTTGTATTACATTTTTAGAATTATGTTTTCAATAACTATATACATTGAAATCAAACATAAAAATGTGAAAACACAAGTACAACACATTATTATAAATTGGCAAACTAATTAAATATTAAATCTATCAATTTTTTTTTATATAGAAGCAAATATTATAAAAGTAATCAAACAAATTATAATCTACATATTTAAACAATATTAAAAAAGGATCTAAATCAGAAAATGAAAGAAACTATTCCCACACCAGTCTTTGCAACAATAAGGAAATTGTTGGACTTCAGAGCGGTTAGATTTACTATTCCCACTCTAGTCTGTGCAACAGTAGGGAAAGTGTTGGAATTCAAAGGGGTTAAATGCAACATTCCCACCCCAGTCTGTGCAACAGTAGGGAATGTGTTGGACTTTGAAGAGGTAAAGTTTACTATTCCAACTCCAATTTGTGCAACAGTAGCGAAAGTGTTGGACTTCAGAGGGGTTAAACTTACGGTCCCTACTCCAGTCTATGCAACAGTAGGGAAAGCACTGGACTTTGAATGGGTTAAATTTACTATTCCTACTCCAGTTTGTGCAACAGTAGGGAAAGTGTTGAACTTTGCAGGGGTTACATTTACTATTACCACTCCAGGTTATGAAACAGTAGGGAAACTGCTGGACATTGGAGGGGTTAAATTTACTATTTCCACTTTCAGTTCGTGCAACTGTATGGAAAGTGCTGGATTCCAAAAGGGTAATATTTAGTATTACCACTAAGTCTGTGCAGAAGTAGGGTAAGTACTTCACTTCACTTGAAACACATACCAAATTTCAACAGCCCTATTAGTTGACCAGAGATAGCAAATGTATATACATACAAACAAATCAATTAAACAGTTTACATGATTACTAAAATTATCAGTAAGTGATGTTGAAAAATAAAATGTTATTAATTTATTATTTAATTGAGGTTTCCACAAACCTAGCAGTCCACACTTAAAATATAACTGAAATAAATGAGTATAACACAGTTAGCACATTTACTAATCAATTAAATATTTAATAATTAATAAATAAAAAATTGTAATTATTACTTAAATAACTTCCCAGCCCATTCCCCTACCAACACAATAGACAACATGTAGGGCCTCATTACGAGGCCGGCGGTCTTCAGACAGCAGGCCCTGCGGTGGGAGTCAGGATCGCTGTTGCTGTGGTGGTACGACCGCCACATAAAGACCCAGGTGGTCTGACCACCAGTGTTCCTGTTCCGCCAGGACCCCCGGGCTCCATGATCCCGACAGCCTGGGGATGGCGGAGATCGTAATCTGCCAGGGAAGAGCTGCATACAGCACTGCAACGTGGATGATGACCACGTTCTCCGCCAGACTTTTAATGGTTGTTTCACCACCATCAAAAGGCTGGTTGAGAACAGGCATGGGCAGTGCAGGAGTCCCCCTGCCAAGCACCCTCGCAATGTTCACTGTCTGCTGTGCAGAAAGTGAACATTGCGAAGGTGCTGGTTCACCCTGCGGTGGCAGCATTGCCACCGGCTTGATTTGAGCCAGATACAATGCTTCCGCCGGTTTCCCGCTAGGTTCGTAGAGTGTGTTTAAGAGACTGCCTAATTTGCTTTATGGTTTAAACTGTGTTTAGAAAGTTTACTTAGCGCTCATTTTTCGCTAGAAAAAGTGATTTGTTCATGTGCGGGAAAAGCAGTATTTGTAGGGGCTTTAGATTTGGGCCTTACCTGCAGGGTAACACCTGCACTAGGCCTTTAAGTTTGTGCAGGGAACCCCAAGGCACCCACCTCCATTTTGTAGCCCTGCATCTCTGTGTCCTAATCAGCCCAGTGAGCAAAAAGACAGAGAAGGTGGCAAGAACATGGACTTGTGCTTAGTATTCTTCAAACTTTAAACTGCTTTTTCCTCTAAAATTGAACTCTTAGTTTTTGTACAATTTGTACTTTAAAAACTGCTGTTTTTTTCTACCCATGATTGTTTAAATTTCTCTTCTAGTTTTCCTCCTTACTTTTCCAAGGCCTGTATTAGGCAGTTTAACCCCCACCCACTGTGGCCGTCATTACGAGTCTGGCGGTCACTAGACAGCCAGACTCGCGGATGGCGGTCAGACTGCAGCCAATGCGGTGGTCCGAGTGCCATATTTCAACCCTGGAGGTCGGGCTGTGGTGGGACTGGCAGCTCCACCAGGATCAGGGATCCCGGTGGTCTGGCGGTAGGTGGCGGTCCTAATCTGCCAGGGCAGCGCTGCAAGCAGGATTACGACCTCTTTTGCCACCAACCATTTCAAGGCAGTAGTACCGCCGTGAAAAGGCTGGTGAAGAACGGATGCAGGGGGCACCAGGGGGCCCCTACACTGCCCATGCACTTGGCATGGGCAGTGCAGGGCCCCTCCTTTGCCAGCACCCTCGCAATGTTCAGTGTCCGCATTGCAAACAGTGAACATTGCCAGGGTGCTGGTGCCCCTTGCATCATACAGCATTGCCACCGGCTCAATTGCGAGCCGGAGACAGTGCTGCAGGCTGTTTCCCAGTAGGGCCGTGAACAAAAACTCAGGTTTACGCCTGCTGACCTAGCGGAAAACTCTTAATGGGCCCAGCGGGAAGGTAGCCAGCATGGCGGCGGTGGACGGTGTAAACCATCCGCTGAACTCATAATCAGGCCCTGTGTTTTTAAAAGGTAGAAAGGGAAACTAAATCTCAGAGGATAAACAGAGAGTATTTAAGGGATGGCTTCATCTGCTTTATGGATTAAACTCTGTTTGGAAAGCGCATATATCACTTATTTTTGGTTTGAAATACTGATTTGTTTAGGTGCGCGAAAAGCAGTATTTGTAGTGGCTTTAGATTTGGGCCTTACCTGCAAGGGAGACCAAGATTTCCAAAGTATGGATTGAGCCTGTCTGTATCCAAGTAAAATCTGACTTGAGGATCAGCTCCCCTGCCCCCTGTGCACCAGCCTTTGCATAAGCTCACATACCCTTTATATAAGTTTCGTACTGGTTGTTGCATCTGTGCTGTGATTGGTTCCTAGGGCTTGGGTTTTTTATTGGAGTTAGGGCTGAGGGTTGGTGTTCAAATTGGCAGATAAATCTGTGGTTCTAATGGGTTCCTAGAGCTAAGGCTCCTATTGGACTGAGGGCTTAGGGTTAGAGCTCTGATTGGCTGATACATCTGGGGGTCTAATTGGTTTCTAAAGCTAGGGTTTCTTCTGGACATAAGGCGTAGGGTTTTCCTTTTAATTGGTTGCTAGGGCTAGGGCTGTGATTGGTTGAAAGGCCCAGGTCGGTCTCCCATTGGTCCTAGGGCCTAGGGCTAGGGTTCTGATTGGTTAGGGTTAAGGCTAGGGTTTTGACAGACCAATGGTGTCACCTTACCTAGGGCTATTTAACCTCTGGGGTTAATGGCACCTCAGCCTGCGCATTGAGGCTAAGGGCAGAAAAGACAAGGGCAGTTGCCTGTTTGGGCCTATTCGGGCTGGGCCTAGGGCCAGAAATGCTGCCCTTTTTGCCATTCATGAGCTACCACCATAGCTCATCATGACCCTCAATCATAATAACATACTCTCAGCAAATGCATTCTACTAATTTACTACAAACAAAACCTATCCACCATATACCATTAATTGCAGACAGTGTGCATTCCAAGGGTACTGTTGTGCTACAATTCTTGCTTCGGCTCCCTTGAGACCAATACCATAGCATTGTTCCCACCTGGCGGACCAGTGGGAACGCCGTCATATGATGTTCCCATTATTCAGCCCGGTGGGAACATCGTAATACGACTGGGGGTGAGGCCGCCGGGTTGACAGCGGTCTCATGCATGCAAGTTTGGTTGTCAACTCGTTCAACCGCCAAATTTGTAACCAGGCCCAAAAGGTTTTACAACTACATTTTTTGTAAACAACAGATATTATTGAAAAACAATATTACTTACATAAAAAAATTATATTTTTTATCACAATATTTTTGTACCACAATATTTTTTTCCAATATTTCTGTATCTCGATAACTAAAACTCAATATTTTGTCCAAACCCCCCCGCCACAATACCAAAATGGTTTGAGGACTATAAGTGAGACTAAAGGGAGGGTACTTTCATTACCCACATAAGACTGATGTATTGTATGTACTGATGGACACATTCCATGATAATTGGACTTTTCATTTTTTTTTTTTAAGTTTTAGAGGAATGTAGCACAGCAGAAAGCTAGGGCTCAGCGCTGTAGTGCACAACCACCTGCATGCAGTGTTTGGACAAAATATCAGCTACAAAATATTGATTCACAGAAATATTAAATTTTTATATCGTCATACAGAGATATCGTGCTGTAGAAATATCGTTGACATTAATATTGATGTTTAGGCTATTAATATAGTTTACAATAATATCTGTGTCCTTAATATAATTTTCAATAATATAGTTGTAAAAATATTATTTTTAATTATCATTATGTGTTTTAGTTATTTTGTATTTGTATATGTTTTATATTGTTTGTATAGTTGTTGTTAATATTTTTAAATATATTTTGTTATTTAAGTTGTTTTTTTTAAATTTAATTGCTAATAGTAACTCATAGTGTTGTAGAGGGTTGTGAGGTTTGAAGGGGTACAGGGTGAAAGGTTAATTACGTATAGTTAATTAATTACAATTTAATAAATATTAATTAAATCATAATTATTTATGTAAATTGTGTAATTACTATATTCTTTAAAGTATGTTTTTTAGGTGAGGGCTGTTGAACTTGTGGGGGTATAGGGTGTGAAGTTAACTAAGTATTAATTAATTATGAATTAATTATTAATTTTAAATACAATATTTAATGGAATTATAAATATGAAAGTTGTTAAATAATTATAGTTTTTATCGTATATATTAGTTGTGGGTTGTTGTGTTTGTATGAGTATAGGATGGAACGTACATTAAGTATTAATTTATTTTTAATTAAATATTAATTTTAATTAAAATATTTAATTGAATTACAATGGTGAAACTTGTTTAATAATTGTATTTTTTATGTTATTTATTCGTTGTGGTTAGTTGGGTTTGTAGGGGTATATGGTGGGAAGATAATTAAATAGTGATTCATTAATAATTAAATATTAATTTTAAATTGAATTACAGTTATGAAAATTGTTCCATAATGATATATATTGTATATCATTTGTGACTTTTTGGGTTTGTAAGGGTATAGGGTGGGAAGTTAACAAAGTACTAACTGAATAATAATGAATTATTCACTTATTATGAATTTTGTAATTGATTAGTACATATGTTCATTGTGTAATTATTATATTTTCTATTTCATATTTTAGGTGTGGTGCGCTTGTTTTTAGGTGTATAGGGTGGGACATTAATTAAGTAATAATTATTTATTATTTAGGTATACATTTTTGTTAGTATATTCAACTACATTATAATTATGCAAATTGTTTAATAATTATATTTTTAATGTCACATATTAGTTGTAGGTTGTTGTGTTTGTTGGATCATGGGAAGTTAATTAAGTAATAATTAATTACCACTTAATTATTTATTTATGATTAATTATTTTTTATCAATTAGTATGATAATTTTGTTTGACTTTTCTAATTTAATTATATTTTAATTTGGGCTGCTAGGTTTGTGTGACTATAGTATGGAATTGAATTAAACAATAATTTAATTACATTTGTTTAGTTGATATACATTTTTTTTTTTTTTTCAAAAAATATGTAAAATGTGTAAATGTTGTTTAAATTCATATATATCATTTTCATATTTTGGGGGACTTAATAGAGTTATTAAATTATGTTATGTTTTACGTGAACCACTTTATTCTTTCCAACGCTTTCCCTACTGTTGCATAGACTGGTGTGGGAATAGTAAATTTTACCCCACAGGAGTTCAACGCTTTTCCTACTGTTGCACAGACTCTAGTGGGAATATAACATTTTACCTCTCCTGAGTCCAACACTTTCCCTACAGTTTCATAGACAGGAGTGGGATTAATACATTCTACACCTTCTGAGTTCAACGTTTTCCCTACTGCTGCACAGAATGGAGTGGGAATAGTACATTTTACCCCTTGGGAGTCCAACGCTTTCTCTACTGATGCACAGACTTGAGAGGGAATACTAAATTTCACCTCACTATAGGCCAACGCTTTCTCTACTGTTGCATACACTGGAGTAGGAATAGTACATTTTACCCCTCCGGAGTCCAACCCTTTCCCTACTGTTGCACAACGTGAAGTGGGAGCACTACATTTTGTGCCAGATGTATGACGCAATTGTGAGGTTGCAAAACTTGAAAATTGTTGTTTGTGACTGCATAGTTGCCCTGTACAATACACCATCCCTATTTTGTGAGTCGGTATTCAGTTACTGGCTCGCAAAATAGGGATTGCGACTCACAATTAGGAATGGGCGTCATGAGGGTGTCCCTTCCTAATTGCGAGTCACAGGCGGATGTCCAATTTCAAATTGGTGTTAACCCATTCGCAAAAGGGAAGGGTTTCCTTTAAGGAAAAAGGCTGCATTTCAAAAAAAGAAAACTGCTTTATTGAAAAGCAGTCACAGACATGGTGGTCTGCTGACCCCAGCAGGCAACCACCCCTGTGAGCGCGGCATTCCCAAATGGGTCCCAAATATGTATATATGTGTGTATGTTTATAGAAGGAAATATTTATTTTTAATAATAAATGTTACTTAAATTTATTGAATATTCATTATTTTAATGTTATGAATTAACATTTTCAACATTTACTATTTTAAACTGTCTATTTATTGGAAATAAATATTTTTGTGCTATTTTGTACGATATTAGTGCACAACAATGTTTTTTTTCTATATTTTAGTATTTCTATTATATGTATAGGGAAACAATATTTGTGCCAACAAAATGTTTGACACAATATTTGTGCATCCCTGTATTTCTGGACTTGACTTCAGGGTGCTGAAGTAGTAGGATATTGGCCTTGGTCTCTTAAAGGAGCAAAGGGCAATATCATAGCACTGTTCCCACAGGGCAGCCCGGCTGGAATACTGTATTACGCTCATAGGGGGACGTCACCGCCATGGCAGTGGTGTCCTCCTCACAAGTTTGGTGGTCCCACGGTGGGACTGCCAAACTAATAATGAGGGCAAATGTCTTGTTTTATTTTTAAAACATTTGATTGAATTAGTGGTCAAAAACCCATAAGAGCCCTGAGGTTTGGAGAGATCTGTACACTAAAAATTATCCAGAGATGACACCAGTTTGCTTGTCAATCCAGGTCAACTCTCAATTGGAGTGTTTGCTCAAAAGCTGGAAAATGTGCTGGGACATTTGTCCTTCATCAAGGCACATGTATTTTCCTCACTCAGTGCAACTCAGATAAGAAACAGCCATACTTGCTGTTTCAAAGGTATGCATTCACATACATCTTAGAAACTCAACAAGCAGGGATGCTATTTTTTCATTTTAGTTGGCTAACACAAGGATTGATTTATATATTGGTGGAGGGCCCGTTGTTCAGTCACGGTGATGGAGTAAATTACTCCATCATGCTGGTGGAGATATCGTCTGCCAGATTTAGAAGGGACTGCCAAACTTGTGGTCATTTCTAAAGTACTAGCAAGAAGGCAGCATGAAAGAGCCTTGCACTAAACTTTTTTTCTTTTTTATTTCCAAAAAGAAACTCCCATAGGGGGATTTTGTTTTGAAAAATGAAACATATAATGCCCTCTTCTCCATGGCAGTCACCTCTGTAGGCAAACTTAAGGCCCTACCACATTTAAATCAGATGAGGGAACCACTATGTTGGCAGGGAGGGAACTCCGCCGCCATTGGGATGGAGTTTGCTCTCTGCCAACATATAAATTAGGCTCTCAAACTAGCTAATAAATAGCAGTGGGATATGGATGTTATCCAACTTGCTAAAATGTTAGAGACAGTTAAAATATTACCTGCTGTTTTATTCTCTTTCTTTGTGATTACCATTCATATTTATGCACAAGATTAGGAACATGTCTTACTGCTGTACTACTGCAGCAGCGGTCCCAAGAAGATCACTGAGCTGGCAGTCTTCCGCCGGCTGTATTATGATGCTTCTATTGTGCCTGCTGTCTTGCTCCGGCGGTCTTCAGATGGAGTTAGACCGTTGTGCTAGGAACCTCACTTTTTGTAGGTATTGTTCCACAGTGAAAATAAATATATATCTATGTACACAAAGCAAGTCTGAAAATACACACAGATGTAGTTCACCTACGGAAAACACGCCTTGTCCAGCAGCACGGGTCCACAGTCGTTGTAACAGTGATGAAATGTACAAGTGGCTTACCTAAGGAGTTGACCCTTACAGTGTGGATTTTCTTTGTGGACAATGGTCTGCAGCAAATGGAGGACCTACAAGGTGCTCCTTGATGGGAAGAGTAGAGGAAATTGGACATAAGGTGAGTACTTACCTTATTTCTCTTGTTTCCGAAATGTTGAGTATGGAGGTCTTTCCTCCAAAGTCAACTTGGCGGTAAGCCACATTGTAATACTGCCGGCGGGAACAGGGGCTGGACAGCTATCAGCCACTGTAGCCTGTGACTGCCATCAATGTGGTCAGCGAGAGGCTGGCAGTGGTGGTGGGACCACGGTGATCTTTTGTCTATGTAACCACATGCATCCTAATACAACCGTCGGACCGCTAATGTTGTGGCGTGATTCCGATGACACCGTCATGACCGTTCCAAGACCGCCAAACTCGTGATCAGGCCCTGAGACTTTTGAAATAAACATCTCTAAAGTACAAACCCCCATTTTGTAGTGCAATGATTGAGTATGTTGTTTACAAGACAAAATAATTGTTTGGATTTCCACATTGTCCCTGAACCTGTTTACTGGGACTGCTAATAGTAGTCTGAAAACAATGCCTGGATGAAGACAGCTTGATGGGCTGATGTTAGGACTGTGGTCAATCAGGAATTTATTACATACCATTGGTGCACTGAACTAAATTCTTGTACCTGTGGGTTACAAATCCTACCTATTTTGTTCTGGAGAAGTTTCAGATTTCTTATCACTCTCTATCCCCTTATAATTTTCATGACTTCCTGTTGGGATGGAACAGTCCCTCACATGGTGACAAATGTCTATTCTTGATACCCTGAAATCTGTCCCAGGATGCTTGATTCAGGTCCAGGGAGGACCTGACCTGCAGTTTGGGCTGGACTGTTCCCATGGGAAGCAGGGACAAAACTGATTAGCATATGGCTGAGTCCAAACTGGAATGGCATGGCGAGCAAAAGAACAATTGGTTTAGGCCCAGATATGTGACTCAGGGGTGAATGTTTGACATTAATCAGCATTCCCTCCATGATCTGTTCTTTTTGCAAACGTCTACCCTTGCTCTGATTGCCCCACCGGCAATGATGCCTGGATCCCTGGTGCTGATTTTCTTGGCAAGGGCAAACATAGAAAATGCATGTCTGCCATGACATGGGTCTGTCTCATGTATTGCTATCTTGCTGGACCAGAAGGGGCAACAAAGAGCTACTCTCATAGTTGTCAAAGGCTACTGACTTTCCTAGGAGTTAGGCAGCATGAGTGTGTTGGTTGTAGCATACCTTTTAGTGATTAGCAGAAGTGAACAGGCCTTTTTATCTGTGTCACTGGCATGAGACCTAAAAGGCTCACTCATGTATAGTTCTGCTGATGTGAGCTTAACTCACCCTTGGCCTACATCAAGTTACCCTGTAGTGTTGTGCAGCTCGTGTATGTTGTATACATGTGTTGGACAGTATGTGAGCCTATGAATGGTACAGTACACAGAAAATTCTGGGTTACATTTTTGGAGGTCCAAAGCTGATTTGAGGAGCATGAAGGGGTAGATGAATTCCCCTGGACAGATTTGTGGATTGCTTCATTCCTGTGATTTGTGAGGGACACACACTGCAAGGAAGAACAACTGGCCTCTTCAGTGCACTTCAAAGGGTGCTCTTTGATTCAAGGAGTGGTCACTGGAAAGGGGCCTGCGCACATTTCAGGATCAGAGACATTTTAAGGCCCAGGCAAAGTCTTTCAGGGGGCTTCTGATAGAGTCTGCTCTGTTTTGCAGAGAATACTGCCTTGATGACCTTCAATAACTCTTAAGCGGATTGTTTTAAATACTGCTTTTCTTTCATTTGTTTTTAATGTGAATGATGTGTGAGAGTCTCTTACAGACATTTTGCAGAGAGATGTTGCATTTATGTTTCATGCAACATCCATAAAAAAACCTTTCTTTTAAATCAAAACAAGACTTCACATATGAGAAATGAAAGGGTGTCACACAAATTAGTTGCAGTAATATTAGTCAACTGCTGCTGTGTTACAATATTTAAAATATGTCACTATCCCTGAATATCCCAGAGGTCAAGGCTCCCAAACCTGTCAACTGTCAAGCATTCAGTTGGGTTGAGTAAGGAAGGGAAGCTCTGCAAGACTAGTGCCTATGACCAGTGCTGGAGGCTAAGGCCTGCCAGTCTCCCAACTATGAGAGGGGTCATGACTCAGGGTCATTCAGGACACCTGCCCCTGAGCCTGGAGCACTAGTGCCTGTCTGTTTCCCGTGACCGTTCTGCCCTGTGAGGAATAAGATAGCACTAGCGGGAGTGAGGTCCAGTGGGTGATCCTGGTGAGTACATCTCTCTAGGGATGTGTTAAAGGGCAGCTGCTGTACCAATCGGGTTGTCACCTGTGGACAATTTAAAGTTGGCAACCCCATATGCCAAACAAAGCTGCTGTAAAGTTTGCCATGATCAGCATCTCTGTCTTGCCGATCGGACGGTAGCTCATGTGAGGAGTGAAGTCGACGATCTAGTATGCCAGGTGAAGCTGTTGTGATAATTACATATGTGCTGATTGGGTTTCAGCCCATTTTCAGAGGACAGATGGTGAACCCACATGCCCTATGTGGCCACCATGAAGATTACTGCCATGCCAGTCAGGCCTAGCCTGTGTGCTGAGTAAGGTTGGTGAACCCGTATGCCAGGAGGGCCACCATAAAGGACAAGTATTGCAGCCTGGATGATGACAAGGAAAGAGGCTGCCATGGTGACCTTTTTGGGGCCTGAGTCCTACCTGAGGATTGGAATCATAAGCTGTCATATCCCCAACAAATAGGAAGGCTCCCTCTGCTTCCATGATGTGTGAAATACTCTCGGAGACTCTGGTCGTGCAATCCCTGCTTATGTGGGCAAGACGGATCAACAGGCCTGAAGGCCCGTGCTGAGCTTGTCTTCCAGATAGAGCTTTGGCATTGGAACACTTTTAACTTTTCTAAAAGCGTTGGAGTGAACCTCCTGAGACTTGTACTGCTATTTGAGCCTAATCTAAATGTTGCCTATAGTGAATGGGGAAAAACAACTATTGCTAGTGAGAGGGAGCGGGGACTCATGGGTCTGCCTTCTTTAACACAGCAGCCCTGACATCAGGAGGCAGTACGTTTGAGTATGCTACTCCACTTACACTTTCACTCTGTGCATGTATATAAATAATAATTATGTCATAAAAGACAGTACTTGACTGGACAAACATTTATTGCTGCAATTCAATGTATATTGAGTTGTAAGCCTGTGACCATCCTCCAGTATCTACCTCACTTTGAGAAGCCTTGGACTGCTAGACCTGTGCTCTCACTGAGAGTCAAGTGCTTAAGGGAGCTTGACTCAGTTGCTTAGGATCCATAGAAGGACATCAG
Source organism: Pleurodeles waltl (assembly GCF_031143425.1). Lineage (NCBI taxonomy): Eukaryota > Metazoa > Chordata > Amphibia > Caudata > Salamandridae > Pleurodeles > Pleurodeles waltl. The sequence continues at coordinate 968,546,433 of NC_090440.1, read as the reverse complement.
GAGTAAAATGCTCTCTGAAAGGGGTTCTGTTACTTCCGCTTTGGGTCAAGTGACATTCTAATTTTTGGGGTCCTCCTCTAAAACCATTATTCACAACAGGACCTAGTTTCATCTTAATACCTTAAACTATATGCTTGTCAGTTACTAGACCAACCACCTTAAGCTGAGAGAACATTTCATGTGGTTTATATTTTGTGAGTTGAACTTATTTTCCACATCAACTTCATAGCCTCAGAAAGAACATAGACCATACCAGGAGTAGCTACTTGGTAAAATATTTTATACTCTCAGGAAAGGGAACCAGTTGTCACATGGCACCCCCAGGCTTCATCAGTAACTTGTAAACATTGCATTAATGGTGCATTATATGGTTAATTATATAAGTGTTTATAGAAATCTCAGGCGCAGTATAATGGAATATACAAAACACAATTACTCACAAGACCATATCTCACAATGACTCATTATTTGTAATGTAGTTTACAGGACATTATAGTTTTGTGTGAATTAAACAGGATTTGGATAGGAAACTTTATATTTCAGTGATTATTGAGCAGTGCCTTTAAGGTGAGTGTAGCACACACACAAACAACAACCTTTATAGTGGCATATCCTGACATGGGCAACACTGTTAAAACAACTTTCTTGGACATTGACTAGGATGAGATGCTTAGAGGACTCAAATTACAGTAGTGTTAGAAATTGGGTTCCTGGTTGACTGGGGTATGAACCTTAGCCAAACAGCATACACAATCCTAGTCAGGGTAAGTGTCAGGGAAACCCTAAATTAATCTTTGCTCACAAAGAACTCGGGCTTAACTTAAAGGCAGTGTGTAAAGTATTTATGCAACACTTGAAACAGTAAAACAGTGATACATAACACAAAGGGGGTGATTCTAACCCTGGCGGTCGGTGATAAAGCGGCGGCCAACCCGCCAACAGGCTGGTGGTCCAAAAAATGGTATTCTGACCCTGGCGGGAACCGCCAACAGAGACCGCCACATTAACACTCCGACCGCCACGGCGGTGCAAACAAACAGCGCGGCGGTCACCGCCAACAGACAGGCGGCAGACAATGTACCGCCCACACTATCACAACTCACCAATCCGCCACCTTTTCCGGGGCGGGAGCACCGCCGATAAAAACACGGCGGAAACAGACTACGAACGGGAAAACGCTCACCTCTACGCACTCCACGAGGAATCTGGACAGCATGGAACCCGAATTGAACATCCTACCTGCTCTCGTCTACCTGCTCAGACATCAACGGTGAGTACTGCACCTACGACAACGGGAGGGGGAAGGAAGAAAGGGTTACGGGCACACACATATACGACCCCCACCCCACCCCCAATATGTACACACCAATGCAGAGCAACAAGTCACAGTGACACCACCCAAACCCCCCGGAAAAAAGCAATGACATAAATAAATTGTGAATACAAATTTATGTACAAAAAAGCCAATGATAAGTATTGGTCAACTAGCAAAAATATATATATATATATCATATAAAAAGTCTATATACACAGCAGTGGATAACCGAGGCAATTAGTCCTGCACATCGTACGAAATGCGAAGTGTCCGTGGGCCAAAGTGTATCAACACAAGGGCAAAGCCCACACAGGAGACCTGAGTCCTTTGGAGAGAACACTGCAGGGGCATCTGGTGACAAAACTACAGGCACCTCAGGGGGAAGGGAAGGGGGGGGCACCACAGCCACATGAGTCCACGACGCCAGATCCACGAAGGGGCCACCATGCCCACTGTGCCATCCTGGGGAGTGCAAAGCCACAGTCTCTCAAGTCTCTACAGTGGGTGGATTGCCCACTGTTCCATCCTGGGGAGTGCAAAGCCACAGTCTCTCAAGTCTCTACAGTGGGTGGATTGCCCACTGTGCCATCCTGGGGAGTGCACAGACACAGTCCATCAGGTGGATTACATTCTCCACTGGTCAAGGAGGATGCATGGTGGGCACAGTAAACCGTGAACAGTGCTTGCAGGAAGGGCCCAGCGTAGCGGTGCTTGACAGGAAGGGCCCAGCGGAGCGGTGCTTGACAGGAACGGCCCAGCGGAGCGGTGCTTGAGACGGCGGGGCCCAGCGGAGCGGTGCTTGACAGGAAGGGCACAGCGGAGCGGTGCGGAACAGGAAGGGCCCAGCGGAGCGGTGCTTGAGACGGCGGGGCCCAGCGGAGCGGTGCTTGACAGGAAGGACCCAGCGGAGCGGTGCTTGACAGGAAGGGCCCAGCGGAGCGGTGCTTGACAGGAAGGGCCCAGCGGAGTGGTGCTTGAGACGGCGGGGCCCAGCGGAGCGGTGCTTGACAGGAAGGGCCCAGCGGTACCTGTCTTCACGGCGGGGCCCTGTTCAGTGGTACCTGTCTTCACGGCGGGGCCCTGTTCAGCGGTACCTGTCTTCACGGCGGGGCCCTCTTCAGTGGTACCTGTCTTCACGGCGGGGCCCTCTTCAGCGGTACCTGTCTTCACGGCGGGGCCCTGTTCAGCGGTACCTGTCTTCAGCGGTACCTTTCTTCACGGCGGGGCCCTGTTCAGCGGTACCTGTCTTCACGGCGGGGCCCTGTTCAGCGGTACCTGTCTTCACGGCGGGGCCCTCTTCAGCGGTACCTGTCTTCACGGCGGGGCCCTGTTCAGCGGTACCTGTCTTCACGGCGGGGCCCTGTTCAGCGGTATCTGTCTTCACGGCGGGGCCCTGTTCAGCGGTACCTGTCTTCACGGCGGGGCCATGTTCAGCGGTACCTGTCTTCACGGCGGGGCCCTGTTCAGCGGTACCTGTCTTCACGGCGGGGCCCTGTTCAGCGGTACCTGTCTTCACGGCGGGCCCTCTTCAGCGGTACCTGTCTTCACGGCGGGGCCCTCTTCAGCGGTACCTGTCTTCACAGCGGGGCCCTCTTCAGCGGTACCTGTCTTCACGGCGGGGACCTGTTCAGCGGTACCTGTCTTCACGTTGGGGCCCTGTTCAGCGGTACCTGTCTTCACGGCGGGGCCCTGTTCAGCGGTACCTGTCTTCACGGCGGGGCCCTGTTCAGCGGTACCTGTCTTCACGGCGGGGCCCTGTTCAGCGGTACCTGTCTTCACGGCGGGGCCCTGTTCAGCGGTACCTGTCTTCACGGCGGGGCCCTGTTCAGCGGTACCTGTCTTCACGGCGGGCCCTGTTCAGCTGTACCTGTCTTCACGGCGGGGCCCTGTTCAGCGGTACCTGTCTTCACGGCGGGGCCCTCTTCAGCGGTACCTGTCTTCACGGCGGGGCCCTCTTCAGCGGTGCTCTTCTGCACGGCGGGGCCCTGTTCAGCGGTGCTCGTCCAGTAAGTCAAGAGAGCCAGACCTGGCATGGACTCCCTGCTCACTCGCCCTCCGACCGTGCTGTTGCTGGACCCTTCGGTGACGGAGTCCTGGGCCCTTTGGTGTCCTCCCTTACAGCTGGGATGGGGCTTGTGGGGCCCTCCTGCTCCGCGCTCCTGCTGGCTGACTTCTCCGCCCTGCTGCCCTTTCGCTCCTTAGATGTGGCTCTCGGGCCCTTGCCTCCCCTGGATGTTGTGGCAGGTGAAGTGGCCGTACTTTGCTCCTTGGGGGCAGCCGTGTCAGTCCTCTCACGGCGGCCCTTTAGTTTCCGGGTCCTCTTGCCTGGGGGGGGGCTGGCTGTCCCCTTGCTGCTGATTGAAGTGTCACTGCCGCCAAAGGGTGGACTCCAGTACCCATGCACCACAGTGACACTCGAGGCTGGGCTGGTGGTGGCTGAGGTGCTCTTGGGACTCTTAGCAGATGGAGGGGGTGGGTCAGGGGAGGGAAAGAGGTTAAGATTTGAGAGGTAAACCTTTTTAGGACCAAGGTAAAGGGTAGGAGTAGTGGTGATGGGAGTGGAGGAAGAGGATGTGGTTGTAGGAGAGTCAGGTGTGCTGTCTTTGGGTGCAGGTGATTGTGACGTAGGCTGTCGTGAGGTGGTTGGCTGTTGGGTGGGTGGCTGCCTGCGTTTATGTGTCTTGGAATAGGGGGTGACAGACACAGTGGGAGAGGACACAGGGGAAGTGTAAATGGCAGTGGGGGTGGTGACTGCACGTGTGCGGACTGTAGTGGAGGGTGTGCTGGTGATGGAAGCACTGGCTGATGGTGGTGTGCATGCAGGTGTGAGTGTAGACGTCACAGGGAGGGAGGAGGGAGACGAGGAGGAGGGGGACACAGAGGTGGTAGTGACTGTTGGAATGTCTGCATCTGGGTGTTGCTTGGGTGAGTGTTTGTGGGATCTGTGGTGCTTGTGTCTGGATGAGCTGCTCTTGGGTGTTGAGGTGTGTGCAGGCTGGTCTGATGGTGTGGATAGGATAGGCTGAGGAACAGGAGACAGAGACAGGGTGGAGGCAGTTAGAAGAGGGAGGCTGGAAACAGGGACAATGGCTGCCGTCAGTGCTGAGGCCAGAGAATTGAACGATCGTTGATGGGCAGCCTGACCCGAATGAATGCCCTCCAGGAAGGCATTGCTACGATGCACCTCCCTTTCCACCCCCTGGATGGCATTCAAAAGGGTAGTCTGCCCAACAATGATGGTCTGAAGGAGGTCAATGACCTCCTCACTGACGGCAGCAAGGGTAACAGGGGCAGGGCCTGAGGTGCCTGGGGCGAAGGAGACGCCCGCCTTCTTGGGCGAGCGGGCAAGGAGCGAAGGCTGAGGGGCTGCTGGGAGGGCGGTGCTGGTGCGCTGGGTGGCGGCTGTACCTGTAGAGGCGGGGGCCCGGATGTTGCCGCCACCGCTTGGGAGCTCCCAAACGAGGACGTGTCCGTGTCGCTGCTGTCACCAACGGTCCCCGTTGTGGTGCTCCCCTCGCCCTCCGGATCACTGGTGTCCTCGTTGTCTGTTCCAGGGCCCACCGGGGCCTTGTGACTTGCAGCTCCCTCGTGCTCCGATGCCAAATCTCCTTCGCCTGATGATGCTAATGCACACATGTACAAGAAGTTGAAGAAAAAGGGTGGGGGAAGAAATAAAAAGAGGTTGAGTGCATGCATTGTCAACACCGTTGGCGGAGAGGACAGACACAGGAGCCTCATGCACTAAGCCGCGCTTTCGGGGTACACTACTCAGTACCTCTGACTAGGCCAACAGGTCTAGGGACAACAAACGCGCACATGGGTGATGCAGGACCATGGATAGCTGTGCTTGTCACCCTACAGAGGTGGGGGGCGGGGGAACAGGGCCATGTCTAAGGGAGGGGACTACACTACAGAAACTCCCTGGCCTAATGTCACCCACAGCCCTCCTCCCCCACCCAGACGCCTCCACTGCGCGTAAAGATAGCAGAATGTGCAGATACTTACCCCCTTGTGTCTGCTGTGATGTCCTCAAGCGCCCATCCAAATCAGGGTAGGCCACTGCCAGGATCCGGGACATCAGGGGGGTCAGGGTACGACTGGCACCCCTCCTAGGTCGGGAGGCCATCCCCAGAAGTGACTCGGCGGTCTTCCTGGTTCCGCGGCGGATGTCCTCCCACCTCTTGCGGCAGTGGGTGCCCCGTCTGGTATGGACCCCCAGGGCCCGGACTTCCTTGGCGATGGCACGCCAAATGTCGACTTTCTGATGGGCGCTGACCTATTTGACATGTACAGGATGGGAAAGAAAGAAACGTCATTTTTCTGCATGTTAGATGTGAATGCCCCCCCCTCCCCAACCCTGCCATGTGGCACATTCTCTCATCTGTCGTGCGTTGCACTCATCATTCGCCCCCCACCCCACCAACTTACATCCACCCCACTCCACACAGGCATAGCCCATTCAATGTGCACCCAGTGTACTTACCTGTTGGTCTGGAGGACCGTAGAGTAGCGCATACTGGGGGAGGACCCCATCCACAAATTTCTCCAACTCTTCAGACGTGAAGGCAGGGGCCCTTTCCCCAGTCGCAGCAGCCATTGTCACTTCCAGACCGAGGTCACAGTAGCACTTGCAGTATAGGTCCTCTCCTGTGGATGATCAGGTCTCGAGTGATTATTCATGTAGAAAATGGCGGTCACGCCCGCGGCGGTGCGTACCGCGACCGCCGGCGCACATCGTCATTGGCTCCTGAAACCCATAGGCTTCAATGTTAACCAATGCGCCTTCGTACAGCGGTCTTCGACCGCCTACCGCCATGGTGTGCCACGCCAGCGCATTGACCTCATATCCCATTGTCCCACTTCACAGGTCAGGTAGCCGCCATTTCAAGGGCCCACATGGCTTAATTTCTACTGCGTCACACAGGCCTAGGCCTTGCATTGCCCCACATACACGCCTTTCAATGCATTGCGATTATTTTAATGTGCAAGCTGTGGGAACGTACCTGTGGGTTGCTTGACTCAGGGCTCCATGTTGTCCTTCCTAGGCACCGTCCGCTGGGACTTGCAAGGAGAAGGATGAATCCTCGCGTGTACCGACCGCTGGTGGACCTGTCGACAATGGAAGAACGCCATATTATCCTACGATACCGACTTGACCGAGCCACTATCCATGAACTGTGTGCCCAGCTGGAGCCAGCCCTGATGTCCCCCATCCGCCAACCCACAGGAATTCCCCCTCTGGTGCAGGTTCTGTCAGTCTTCCATTTTTTGGCAAGTGGCTCATTCCAGACAACAGTGGCCATGTCATCTGGAATGTCTCAGCCTATGTTTTCAAAGATTTTGTCCAGAGTGTTGTCAGCCCTGATGAAACACATGCGGAGCTACATTGTTTTCCCTGAGGAGGGTGATTTGCCCACTGTGAAGGGTGATTTCTATGCCCTTGGACATATTCCCAACATCATTGGTGCCATTGATGGGACCCATGTGGCTTTAGTACCCCCAAAAGACGATGAGCAGGTGTACAGAAACAGGAAAAATTACCATTCTATGAATGTGCAGGTGGTCTGTTTGGCTGACCAGTACATCTCCCATGTAAATGCCAAGTTCCCAGGGTCAGTGCATGACGTGTATGTCATGCGTAATAGCAGCATCCCCTATGTGATGGAACAGCTACAGAGACAACGTGTGTGGCTATTAGGTGACTCTGGTTACCCCAACCTGCCTTGGCTATTGACCCCAGTGAGGAATCCCCGGACCAGGGCTGAGGAACGGTACAATGAGGCCCATGGGCGAACTAGGAGGGTCATAGAAAGAACCTTTGGGCTACTGAAGGCCAGGTTTTGGTGCCTGCATATGACAGGTGGATCCCTGATGTACTCACCAAAGAAGGTGTGCCAGATCATCGTGGCCTGCTGTATGCTGCACAATCTAGCATTGCGACGCCAGGTGCCTTTCCTGCAGGAGGATGGTCCAGATGGTGGTGTTGTAGCAGCTGCGGAGCCTGTGGAGAGTGAAGAGGAGGAAGACGACGGGGACGACACAGACAACAGGGACACAGTCATCCAACAGTATTTTCAGTAGCACATAGGTAAGAATCACCCACGCCATTTTACATTTACTTAAATGCTCCTGCATCTCTACTTTGTGTATTTCCCCCCAGTTCTTCTTTATTGATTTTAGCTTTTCCCTTCCCTTTTCAGGGCTGTATGACCCACTGCGTGACTTCTGCTTGGTTAGCCCATGGACTAATGGTTCTTGACATCGGTATGTTGTCTTCATAAATTGACTGACCATTATTGAACATTAATGTGTAATACATTTGTAAATAATTAAGGCTGACTCCTGAATGATTTCAGTGCAATGAGTGATTTATTTTTAGTGCTAGATATTGGTACATGATGTAAAAAGGTGATGGGAGGGGGTGGAGTAATGTCCATGGCAGAGTCCAGTTCTCAGTTTCACAGGTGCATTGTCCATATGCCTGTGGAAGGATGGTGCAGGGCCAGTTCAAGGTTGGACAGGGTGACAATGTGGGACAGTGGGATGACATCAGGGGGTATGTTGTGCTGGCGGGGGTCTTGGCATCCTACTCTGTCTTCCTGTGAGATCTCAGGTTCCGCTTGCGGGGTGGTTGTTCTTCAGCAGGAGGTGGGGTTCTGGTGGCCTGTCGTTGTGGTGGGGCCTCCTGTCCACTAGCGCTGGCGGAGGTGGTAGGCTGTTCCTGGTCCTGGCTAGTGACAGGGGCCCTTTGTGGTGCCACAGTGTCCCGCAATGTGGTTTCTATCCGGTCGAGGCCTGGACTATGGTCCCCATGGCGGTAGCGATGTTCCTGAGTTCATTGCTGAACCCCATGTAGCGTTCCTCCTGCTGTGCCTGGATCTCGGTGAACCTGGCCAGTACCGACGCCATCGTCTCTTGGGAGTGGTGGTACGCTCCCATGATGGTGGTGAGGGCCTCTTGGAGAGTGGGTTCCCTGGGCCTGTCCTCCCCCCCTGTCGCTCAGCAGCCCTCCCAGTTGCCCTGTTTCCCCGGGCCTCTGTCCCCTGGACGGTGTGCCCACTACCACTGCCCCCAGGTCCCTGTTGTTGTTGGTGTGTTGGGTCAGCCTGGGTGCCCTGTAGTGGCGGACACACCGCTGATTGACGCGTCCTAGAGACAGAGGCATGGGCCCGCTGGGTGGGAGCTGTGCCGGTGTTCCCAGAGGGGGTTGGGTCTGGTGTGGCCTGTGTCTGTGTGAGGGGAACCGACTGTCCTCCGTGGCGGTGTGTTGGCGTTCGGGCCCTGCAGGGGTAAAATGTTTGGTTATTCTTTTGGTGTCTGCCATGGCGCGCATATTGTCAGTGCCCTTGTCCCCCAGTGCTGACATTCCCTTGTGGGAGGTGTTGTGAGGGTGGTTGGGGGGGGGTGGATGGGTCTGTGCAGAGGTCATGCATTGGTGATGGGTGTCTATGGTTTGTGTTGGCATTCAGGGGTTGGTGTTGTTTAGGGTGGGTTGTGCTGGTGGGACACTGGCAGGGAGGATGTGTGCTGGGGGTTTGAGACTGGGGGTGAGGGTGGGGTTGTGGGTTGGCATGCTGGTGGTTGGGGGGGGGGTGAAGTAGTTGAGATTCGACTTACCAGAGTCCATTCCTCCGTGTACTCCAGCGAGGCCGTGAGGATGCAGGATGTTTACTACCTCTTGCTCCCAATCTGTAAATTGGGGTGGAATGGGTGGGGGTCCGCCGCCAGTCTTCTGCACAGCGATGTTGTGTCGCGACACCATCGAGCGCACCTTCCCCCGTAGGTCGTTCCATCGCTTTCGGATGTCGTCCCGATTTCTGGGATGCTGTCCCACAGCGTTGACCCTGTCTACGATCCTTTGCCATAGCTCAACCTTCCTTGCTATAGTGGTGTGCTGCACCTGTGTGCCGAAGAGCTGGGGCTCTACCCTGATTATTTCCTCCACCATGACCCTGAGTTCTTGGTCAGAGAACCTGGGGTGTCTTTGGGGTGCCATGGGGTGGTGTGGATGAGGTGTGGGGTGGTGTTTGTGGTGATGTGCGTGGTGATGTGTGGTGATGTGTGCGTAGATGTGGTGTGGGTGATGATGTTGTGTTCCTGTGTGTGTTGTGCTTTGCGTTCCCTGTGCTCTCTCTCAGTGTATTGCGCCTTCTCTCAGATATTTTTTGTTGTAGGGGTTTGTGGGTGATGTGGGTGTGTGTTTTATAGTTAATTGGGTGTGTGGGAGTGGTGTGTGTATGTGTATCAGGTGTGTGTATTTCAAATTGTCCAATGTGGCTGTGTTTAGTATGGGTGTGTGTATTTTGACCGCGGCGGTGTGTACCGCCAATGGAATACCGCGGTTGTAAGACCGCCGTGTGGATTCATGGGTCAGAATGGCATGGGCGTGTTTGTGTTGGCGTGGCGGTGGAGGTTAGGTTATCTCCAATTTATCGCTGCCCGCTGATGTGGCGGTCTTCCGTGGATGTCGGGTTTTTGGCGGTTTGCCAGTTGGTGGTCACAATGACCGTGGCGGTTTACCGCGGTCGCGGCGGTAGAATGGCGGTCTTCTGACCAGCGGTAAGGGCCTTTTACCGCCGAGGTCAGAATGACCCCCAAAATGAATCCACCCCACTTTAGGAGGGCCACCATGAAGGACAAGGTCGCAGTCTAGACTTTAATAAATAAAACAAGACCAAAACTACATAAATCTAATAAGTAGAACTTGAGTTATGAATTTTTAAAGAATAAACTGGAAATAGCCCTTAGAAGCAAGAAGTGCCAATTGGGATATCTGGTTGCGCTGAACTAGGGCAATGTAAAAAGTTCAGGATGAGCTCAATGGAGCATAGGCTGGCTACAGGGACCTAATTTAGCCCGCTGAATGAAAGTACCTTACATTTTGGCTGCAAAGCATTGCATCAGTTCTGAACTGTGTGCAGGAAAGTGGCCTCTTTCTAGCATGGTTAACCCCACTTTTGGCCTGTTTGCCAGTGTGTTTGACTGTGTCCACTGGGATCCTGCTAATCAGGACCCCAGTAGTTATGCTCTCTCTCTTAAATTATGGTTATTGCATACTGGTAATCCAGTATTTCACCCACAATTGGCATACTGGTGCCACCTAATAAGTCCTTAGTATATGGTACTTAGGTGCCCAGGGCATTGGGGTTCCACGGGATCCCTATGGGCTGCAGCATTTCTTTTGCCACCCATAGGTAGCCCATGCAAAGGCTTCTACAAGATTGCCGTGCAGCCTGTGTGAAAAGGTGCATGCACCCTTTTGCTGCCATTTACACTGTGCCAGGTCACTTATGAGTCGCCCCTATAGCAGGCCCTCCAGCCCTGAGGGCAGGGTGCAGAGTACCTGTGTGTGAGGGCACCCCTGCACTAGCAGTGGTGCCCCCATGGCCTCCATGACCATCTTCCAGTGACTTTGCGAGTGCGGGGACACCATTTTACGCGTGTACTGGACATAGGTCACTACCTATGTCCAGCTACATAATGGTAACTCCGAACATAGGCATGTTTGGCATCAAACATGTTGGAATCATACCCCAATGCTTTTGCAAACATTGGTTGTATGATTCCATGCACTCTGGGGGCTCCTGAGAGAACCCCCAGTATTACCATTCCAGCCTTCTGATATTTTCCAGGCAGCCCCAGCTGCTGCCACCTCTCAGACAGGTTTCTGCCCTCCTGTAGCTTGAGCAGCTCAAGCCCAGGAAGGCAGAACAAATGATTTCCTTTGGGAAATAGATGTTACAGGCTTGGGAGGGGTAGCCCCCCGAAGCCTCTGAAAATGCTTTGAAGGGCCCAGATGGTGCCCTCCTTGCATAATCCAATCTACACCAGTTCGGGGACTCCCAGTCTCTGCTCTGGCCCGAAACTGGACAAAGGAAAGGGGAGTGACCACTCCCCTGTCCATCACCACCCTAAGGGTGGTGATCCTAGCTCCTCCAGAGGGTCCCTGGGTTTTGCCATCTTGGATTCCAAGTTGGCAGGGCACTCTGGGAGCATCTGAGTGACCAGTGCCAGCAGGTGACGTCAGGGCCCTACCCTGATAGGTGCTTACCTGTTAGCTGACCAATCCCTCTTCCAGGGCTATTTAGGGTCTCTCTCTTGGGTGGTTCTTCAGATTTGGATTGCAAGAGTCCAGCAGGAATCCTCTGCATCCTTTTCTTCACCTTCTTACTGAAGAAACTGCATCTGGACCCTCCAGGAACTCTACAACTGCAAGAAAGAAGCAAAGATGATTTCTGCAACATTGTATCTTCCGCTCCTGCCAGCAACTGCAACTGTTTCCCAGTCATGCATCCTCAGAGCACAGCCTGTCTTCAGCCTGCACCAGAAGAATGAAGGAATCTCCCTTGGAGTGAAGAAGTCACTCCCCTGCTTCAGCTGGCACATCTCTGCAACTGCAACCGGTTGTGTTGGACCCCTCTCCCAGAGAGCTGCATGGATCCTGCATCACAGGTGGTGAACTGAAGTGGTCCCGATGATCCTGATGTCCAACTGTCGAACTTTGGTGGAAGTAAGAGCTTGTCTCCCCACGCAAGACAGTACCCCTGTGCACCACATTTTACATTTTCCAAGGCTTGTTGGCATCCTTCCATGAAGTTATTCATGCACATTGCAGCTCCGGCCCCCAGCACTCCTTCCTGCAATGCACAGCTTCCTGCGTGGTTCTCCGGCGGCGTGGGACCCTTTGTTGTAGTGCTACGTGGGCCTCCTTTTGTACCTTCTCTGCCCCCATGCTGTGGGACTCCTGTGCTCGCTGCCTGATGTTCTGAGGGCTCTCGGAGTTGCTGAGAGTCCCCTCTGACTCCTCCTCCTGGGTAGAGTCCACCAGGTCCCTCCTGGTCCTGGGGAGTGCCATTTTCCGCTAACTGCAAACTTTGCATGTGCCAAGGCTTGTTGGTGGAATCCAGCAAACCAAACCAGACTGCAATCATCCATCCGACGTGGGACATCATCTGCACCACCCAGGAACCCGCATCCGTCTTCTTGGGTGCAGTACTGACGGTTGTCCTTCACCAGTGGTTCTTCTTTTGCACCTTCATCTGTGTTAGCAGGGGCTCCTGTTTTCCCTGGATTCTTCAGTGCTTCTTAGACTTGGTCCCCTTCTTCCACAGGTCTTCAGGTCAAGGAATCCATCGTTGGTGTCTTGCAGTCTCGTCTGGTTCTTGCAATATCTTCTTTCTTGTGTCCTTGTGTGCTCTAGGAAAGTTATTGTGATTTACGCCTGCTTTCCTGGGCTCTGGGGTGGGTTCTATTACTTACCTTGGGTGTTTTCTAGTAGCCCAGTGCCCCTCTACACACTACACTTGCCTAGGTGGGAAACCAACTTTCGCATTCCACTTTCTTAGTATATGGTTTGTGTTCCCCCAGGCCCATTTCTAGCTATTGAGATTTTCACTGTTTGCACTGTTTTCTAACTATTTTTACAGCTATTTATCCATTCCAGTGTATATAATTTGTCTATTACTTACCTCCTAAGGGAGTATAGTCTCTGTGGTATTTTTGGCATTTGTGTGACCAAAATAAAGTACCTTTATTTTTGTAACACTGAGTATTTTCTTTCATGTGTTTGAGTACTGTATGACAACAGTGGTATTTCATGAGCTTTGCATGACTCCTAGATAAGCCTTGGCTGCTCAGCTAGAGCTACCCCTAGAGAGCCTGGCTTCCAGACACTGCCTACATTTCACTATAAGGGATACCTGGACCTGCTATAAGGTGTAAGTACCTTAGGTACTCACTACAAACCTGGCCAGCCTTCTACACCATGCAATGGAGGTGATGCATCTCTTTTCTCCACACAGAAGACGTAATGCATCGCTTTTCTCCATGCTGCAGCAGCAAGGCATCAATTCTGAGATATAGTGGAATTAAGGTGAGAGTCCAAGCTATGCATCAGTTCCAATGAGCATAGAGGCTGCAATGCAGGTATTCAGCATCATCATCAAGGCGGCCGTGGACGGGATGTGAGGACCTTGCGCTGGAAAAAGCATTGCAGAATGGTTCCGTAGGCAATGCACTGGTTCTGTTCCACACAATAGCAGCAATTTAGCAATTCTGTGCCTGCAGAAGAGGATGCATTGCTTCCGCCAGGGAGTAAACACCTTAACTCCACTTCCAAGGGTCCAGGATTGGGGTGGCACCACTTGGTGGGACAGACTCAGAGTTGGCAGAGTTCTGGTAAAGGAGCAGGGTGGTTGGAAGTCTGTTATGTCCCTGAGACATCAGATCAGGAAGCCAGCCAGCTATCCCTTGGAGTCACTGTGAGTTCAAGTGATGCAGGTCCAGTTGTTCTCACCCAGGCAGGGGAACAGCAGGCAGCACAGCAAGGCAGGAGTCCAGCTGAGTGGTAGTCCTTCAGCAGCAGAACAGACCTTTTTCCTGGCAGAGTAGTCACAGGTCCAGAAGTGTACTTGGTGGTGTCTGAGGTCCAGTACTTATAGCCAGTTAGACCTTTGAAGTGAGGGAGTCTTCAAAGACAAGACTTTGAAGTGCATAGAGGTCCTGCCATTCCTGCCCTGTCTCCAGACTCACTACATCCCTTTGTGTGGGGACAGGACAGAGCAGATGCAGGTGCAAGTGAGGTTGTGGCCAGCTGCTCCCACCCATCCTGCCAGGATGGTCCATCAACACCCATCAATTCACACCTAAGCTCCAATAGTGTGTGGCTGTCTAGGGGGAATACACAAAGTCCAGCTGTTACCCACCCAAACAAGTGATCACAGACCAGCAGCAGGGAACAAATGGCTAAAGTAACACAATTTCAACTTACTAAAAGTATGATTTTCAGAATTGCAATTTAAAATCTGACTTCACCATAAGTTGTAATTTTAAATTGTGATTCCAGAGACCCGAAGACCAGTTTGTGGATTAAATTTATAAGATGTAATAAGGTAATCCCACTGTTATCCTTTGGGAGGGATAGTTTTGCTGTAGTGAAAAATGACTTTGGTAGTTTTTCACAACCAGGACATGCAAAACTTAGAGGTACATGCCATGTCTTTTCTATAAATTGCGTCCTGCCCATTAGGTTGTCCAGGGCCTACCTTAGGGGTGATTTATATGTATAAAAAGGAAAGGTTTAGGCCTGGCAAAGGGCTATTTTGCCAGGTCGACGTGTAAAACTGCACAAACACACTCTGCAATGGCAGGCCTGAGACATGGCTAAAGGATTACTTAAGTGGATGGCACAATCAAGGCTGCAGGCCACAAGTAGCATTTAATTTACAATGTCCTGGGCATATGTAGTGCACATTACTAGGGACGTATAAGTAAATTAAATATGCCAGTTGGGGATAAGACAAGGTTGTCATGTTTAAGGGGAGAGAGAGCACAAGCACATAAGCACTGGTTCGCAGCTGTAACGTGCACAGAGTCCTAAATCCAGCAAATACAAAGTCAGAAAAAATAGAAGGAGGAAGGCAAGAAGTTTGGGGATTACCCTACAGAAAAGGCTAGATTCAACAAGCAGGAATTCTGACAGGTCAAGGCCATGGCAGGGGGCGAGGTCATGGACATGCGGAAGTAAGTGTTGTTGATATGGTGTCATGCATGCTACTCTACAACTTCTTATTATATTTGATACCACTAAATCAATTACATTTTATGGGAAACATACCAAGATAAAAAGAAAGAGCAGTGGCGTATGCTTTTGGTGTTTATGGGGGTACTTTCTGGCCACGTGATACAGTGTTCTTTGAAGGCTGTGACTGTGTAGTTTGCCGCAGTATAGTATACATGTGGGCAAAAGGTGATTTAAATTGAATTTATTTTTTTCTGTTGTTTTGCCACAATTCTGCAGAGAGGGTTTAAACGACTTTACAATAAATGCTATACACACCAAAAATGTATTATTAATTAGAATCTAACAGAGGCAGGATGGAAATAGCCTCGAGAAGAGTTAATTAATAGCAAGCAAGGATTATTGCCCCACCATATGAATTCAACTCCTCACCTGGGCTTAAAGTACTTAGAGCAAGAGCCAGTCCAAGCCAAACCTTCATCATTCAAACTTCTGTCTTGATAGGGGTATCTAGAAGAGAAGAGTCTGGAGTTAGACCCTTTGTTGTCAATGCTCAAAGGGTTAAAAACTGACTTGGCATTATCCTTTCCAGGAATACCTGATGGTATTACACTGACCTTTCTATGGCACATAAGACAATCTCCCTCATGGAAGTGAGAGCGAATAAAGGCCCATATTTATACTTTTTGACGCAAACCAGCGGCGGCGCTGTTTTGCGTCAAAAAATGTACTGCCGGCTAACGCCATTCCTACGCACCAGGCGGGCGCCTTATTTAAGGATTGACGTTAGCCGGCGCGGCGGGCTGGTCAGAATAAAAAAAAATGACTCAAACCAGGCAGCGCTGGCGTAGGGGAAAATGGTGCAAGTCAGGTTTGAGTAAAAAATCATGGCTCAAACTGGACTTGCGCCATTTTTTGACGCACAACCCCCATTGAAATGACTCCTGTCTTAGCAAAAACAGGAGTCATGTCCCCTTGCCCAATGGCCATGCCCATGGGACTTCTGTCCCCTGGGCATGGCCATTGGGCACAGTGGCTTGTAGGAGGGCCCAAGTTAGCCCACCCTATGCCACTTTAAAAAAATAAAAAAATTATACTTACCCCAACTTACTTGTATTTACCAGGGATGGGTCCCCCATCCATGGATGTCCTTCAGGGGTGGGCGAGGGTGGCAGAGGGCACCTCTGGACTTCTTCCATGGTCAGAGATCATGGAAGCGGGCCCACATGTCCCTTAATGCCTGCCCTCACCCAGGCATTAAAAAATGGTGCACATCAGGCTGTGTGCCATTTTTTTAAGGCCCACCCCCTCCTGTGTGTCAAAATGACACAGGAGTATAAATAAGGCGCACAGGCCTTAAAGTCATTTTTTGGATGGGAACGCCTACCTTGCATGTCATTAACGCAAGGCTGTTTCCCGCATCCAGAATATGACCCACACGGAGAGATTTTGACATTCACGGGGTCAGGCGTCATAGTCTAAATATGGGGCAAGGTTTGCGCTGAATGTGCGTCAAAATTTTTGATGCACATTCAACGCAGAGTATAAATATGCCCCAATGTACAGCATCCATTTTAGGACATCCTCATTCCTCACTCCTCATCCCTACTTTTAATCCCTGCTTCTCATCCATCATCCCTACTTCTCATCCATCATCCCTACTTCTCTTCCATCATCCGTACTTCTCATCCCTGTGTCTCATCCCTGCTTCTTATCCATCATCCCTGCTTCTCTTCCATCATCCCTATTTCTCTTCCATCATCCCTACTTCTCATCCATCATATATCATCCCTACTTCTCATCCATCATCCCTACTTCTCATCCATCACCCCTACTTCTCATCCATCATCCCTGCTTCTCTTCCATCATCCCTACTTCTCATCCATCATCCCTGCTTCTCATCCATCATCCCTACTCCTCATCCCTCATCCCTGCTTCTCATCCATCATACATCATCCCTACTTCTCATTCATCACCCCTGCTTCTCATCCATCATACATCATCCCTACTTCTCATTCATCATCCCTGCTTCTCATCCATCATCCATCATCCTTACTCCTCATCCCTCATCCCTGCTTCTCATCCATCGTCCATCATCCCTACTCCTCATCCCTCATCCCTGCTTCTCATCCATCATACATCATCCCTACTTCTCACTTCTCATCCATCATCCCTACTTCTCATCCATCATACATCATCCCTACTTCTCATCCATCATCCCTTCTTCTCATCCATCATACATCATCCCTACTTCTCATTCATCATCCCTACTTCTCATCCATCATCCATCATCCCTACTTCTCATCCATCATCCCTGCTTCTTTTCCATCATCCATCATCCCTACTTCTCATTCATCATCCCTGCTTCTCATCCATCATCCCTGCTTCTCTTCCATCATCACTACTCCTCATCCCTGCTTCTCATCCCTACTTCTCTTCCATTATCCCTACTTCTCATTCCTCATCCCTGCTTCTAATCCCTACTTCTCATCCATCATTCCTACTTCTCATGCCTCAGCTATCATCCCTACTCCTCATCCATCATCCCTACTCCTCATGCCTCATCCCTCAGTCATACCGACACATTTTCAGTTTTGTGAAACACAACTTCACACTGATTGGTTAGGAACTGCCAATCAGAGTTGTGAGAGAGAGCTGTATTCTTACAGCTCTGCTGGTTTTGGAAATACAAGGGGCCCACAGCCTGGGCCATAAATCAGCTCTTGGAGAAAGGGTTATACAGTTCATGGAAAATCTTTCTGGTTTCAGAAAAGAAAAAAACCCAGCTCTCAGAGATAAAAGCAGCCTCAGATGTAAGCATGTTATTTGTTACAAATAAAAAGCAGGCTCAGATTTAAACATTTTGGGGGTGATTCTAACTCTGGCGGGCGGCGGAGGCCGCCCGCCAGAGTTCCCCCTCCAGAACACCGCTCCGCGGTCAGAAGACCGCCGCGGTGATTCTGTGTTTCCCGCTGGGCTGGCGGGCGACCGCCAGAAGGCCGCCCGCCAGCCCAGCGGGAAACCCCTTCCCACGAGGAAGCCGGCTCCGAATGGAGCCGGCGGAGTGGGAAGGGTGCGACGGGTGCAGTTGCACCCGTCGCGAATTTCAGTGTCTGCTAAGCAGACACTGAAATTCTTTGTGGGGCCCTCTTACGGGGGCCCCTGCAGTGCCCATGCCATTGGCATGGGCACTGCAGGGGCCCCCAGGGGCCCCACGACACCCCATACCGCCATCCTGTTCAACAGGATGGCGGTATGGGGTGTCGGAACCCCCATGGCGGATGGAGGATTCCTTAGGGCAGCGGAAAACCGGCGGGAGACCGCCGGTTTTCCCTTTCTGACCGCGGCCAAACCGCCGCGGTCAGAATGCCCTTGGGAGCACCGCCAGCCTGTTGGCGGTGCTCCCGCGGTCGTTGAGCCGCCAGGGTCAGAATTACCCCCTTTATTTGTTACAAATAAAAATGAAACCAGAAACGGTTTGGATGAATTGGCTTGCACTGTCACCAGAGTTGATTTTAAACATTTTCTTTCTACATATGAAACTGAAACCAGAAAGGTTTTCGGTTGAACTGTAGATGACCTGTATAACCCTTTCTCCAAGAGCTGATTTATGGCCCAAGCTGGGCCTCCTTGTATTTCCCAAACCAGCAGAGCTTTCTGCAGAGGCCTGTGTAAACAGAAAAACACTTAGTTAAATAAAATGAAATGTTGTACAGCCTTGAATTCACTGGAAACAAACACACAGTTACATTTCTTCTCCTCCTTCTTTCACCCACCATGTGCAATGAGAAGGCTGTTTTTCATTGAAATAGAATGCAGCTCTCTATCATAACTCTGATTGGCTGTTCCCAACCAATCAGTGTAAAGGTGTGTTTCACAAAACTGAAAATGTGTTGGTATGACTGAGGGATGAGGAATGAGGAGTAGGGATGATGGATGAGGAGTAGGGATGAGAAGCAGGGATTAGGGATGAGAAGTAGGGATGATGGAAGAGAAGTAGGGATGAGAAGCAGGGATGAGGAGTAGGGATGATGGAAGAGAAGCAGGGATGATGGATGAGAAGTAGGGATGATGGATGAGAAGTAGGGATGATGTATGATGGATAAGAAGCAGGGATGATGGTTGAGAAGTAGGGGTGATGGATGAGAAGTGAGAAGTAGGGATGATGTATGACGGATGAGAACCAGGGATGAGGGATGAGAAGCAGGGATGATGGATGAGAACTAGGGATGATGTATGATGGATGAGAAGTAGGGATGATGGATGAGAAGTAGGGATGATGTATGATGGATAAGAAGCAGGGATGAGGGATGAGGAGTAGGGATGATGGATGAAATGCAGAAATGATGGATGAGAAGTAGGGATGATGTAAGAGAAGCAGTGATGATGGATGAGAAGTAGGATCCATGTGTTGTGTGTGCCATTGGGTCTGTCTCAGTCATGAAGATCAAGGGGCTTATTTACAAGCCCCTAGCACGACTGGTGCATCATTTTTTACGACGCTCCGGTGCCGCAGAATGCAGACCCATATCTATGAGGCCACGCAAAGCCACTTTGCATGGCTTTTCATGGCATTGCAAGTCGCTGCATCGCCTTACACAGTGTCACAGGGGCATTCAATGGGTGCTGTGGTAACTTTTTCCATGCAACACCCATGGGTTTTGATGCGTTTCCAAATTTACAAGAATCTGTAAACATAGGAATGCGTCAAAACTGTGCAACTCCCCAGGGGAGGCTTATCATGAGAAATATCGGTATTTCTCCTCATTTTTTCCTCTTGCTATGTGTGCTGCATTCCGTAGCACACATAGAAAGAGGAAAAAGCCTCCATGGATTGTGTTTGTGCAGGAGGATGTCCCTTCCTGCACAAAACAATCCTCCAAACAACACAGACACCCTTTCACCATGGTGCAAGGGTGCCTGCGTTGGCACTAGGCAGCAAAGTCTGCCCTGGCGCTGGCTGAAAGGACAGGAATGCACTGTATCTCATCAAAATTGTGCATTTGTGCTCTTTCGAATTGGCAAAAAAAACTTGTGGCACTGCCCTATGCCAGCATGTTGAAAATATGCCCTCAAGTGACTTGAGATAGAGGAGAAAATCTGGGGGCATCTCATGAATAATTGAGGATGCTGCCTCAGGGCACTGCATGCGCAAAAATAGAACCTGGCAACCACTGTGTTGACACCCAACACCTGAGGGTGTGTGGCCTTCCCACTCAGCAAGTAGTGACAAGAACTCAATGGAGTGCTGGACTGAACTGCATTGCAAGTCAAGTACCCACCGGATTGAGGTGCAATCCACTGACAGCTGCTCAGAAGAAGGCCACAGACTGAAGCCTATGCTTCTGCTGAAACCCTCCAATCAACATGCTGCATGGCTGGATACTGTGCAATTCCATTGCAAACTGCTGTGCACCACCTGGAAACTACCTGCTACCAATGACATCCTGCTACAAAGGCAGGGCTGAACGCAGCCCGGCACCGCTCCTATGAACTGGGTGAGAGACTGAAAGGGACTACGTGCTAAACCTAAATGGCAAGAGGAGAATGAGATAGACTCATGGGCAGTAACTTGAACTCTGGACCTAGGGGAGGAATTGACATAAAGGGGAGACTCATAAGGGACAGGTAGAGGGGTAACTGGACTAGCTGACAAAGGCCCTCAAAAGTATACAAATTTGCACCCATAAATCAGGTATATGTGCATTTTTGTATTTGCAGAGGAATTCTATATTTACTATATAATAAAGTACTTGCCTTACAAAGAGAAGTGCCGGGGTGGACATTATTCTCCTTGCACTGCTGGGGGCTGGTGTTCATTACTGAGTACCCCCACACAACCCTCTCTAAGACACCTTTCACTGCTCGCCCTCACTACCATTGAAAGCCAAGTGCAGAAAGGGTTGTACTTGGCCCATTTGGCAGAGCCATTGTAGAACAGGCCACAGCATAGCAGCGGTAAAAGGCCTCATCCCCCTCACAATTCTGGCCCAGTAGCTCCTGCATACCCTGTGGCCTCCTGAATAGGGTCTGACAATAGTAGTGAAATAAGTTGACTTTACATAATGAGTCTATGCATTTGAACTGTGCACTTTTACCTTTAGTACTGAAACTGGTATACTTTCTCCAGTGTACCTAGATACATGTTTTTAAGTAGCTGCATATCATTTGCTCAGGCAATGTCAGTGGTCCATCTTTTCTGTCATTAGGTTTAGAAGGTGGGTTGGCTTAGAAGTATTGTCTGATTAGTGAACTGAAAAGAGTTCTAATGAGATGCACTACTTGTAATAATTTGAAGGAGGTGAATAAATTGTAAATGAAAGCTGTAACAATAACTTTGAATGTTTTTAAATTTGTGTAGCTTAAGTTTGGTTTCCATCTGGAAAAAAAGTTTTCCTAACTACAACTAAGAAGTAACCTTTGCTTTTTCATTGAATTTCAATGTTTTTGAAATGTTTAATAAAAATGAGTTCCAAATCATACAACCCAGTGTCGTTAAATGGAGTGTTGTTATGTAGAGTGTTATACAGTCCAGTGGAGGCGAGTGTTGTAAAGTTGATTGTTGTGGAGTGGAGTAATGTAGAGTAGAACATAGTGGAGTAGAATAGAATGGAGTGGTGTAGTGAACAGTGTAGTAAAGTGTTATGTAGCGTAGTAGCATGGTGTCTTCAAAAGTAAATTCAAGTAGACCGGAACGGCGAGTTCTACAGTGGATTGGCATGTCGTACAGTAGAGTAGGGTGTCATAGGCTGTCATAGAGTGGAGTAGACTGTTTTAGAGTGGAGCAGCGTGAACTAGAGTGTTTTAGAGTGGAGTGTCATCGAGTGGAGTAATGTAGAGTACAATGTTAGATATTTTCATACAGTGGAGTGGAGTGGTGTGTTATTGAGGGGAGTGTAGTGCTGTGTCATCAAGTGTCATACAGTGTAGTGCAGTGGCGTAGAGTGAATGGACCTAGAGTGGAATAGAGTGTCAGAGAGTGGCATAGAGTGTAGTACATTGTTGGAGAGTGGAGTTGGAGTGGCATACAGAGGAGTAGAGTCTTGGTCAGTGGAGCAGTGTACAGCGGAGTATGGTACAGTGGATAAAGTATAGCAGAGTGGAATATAGTAGATTGGAGTATATTGGAGTGGGGTACCATAGAGTGGAATAAAGTGTCTGTACTGCCATTTGTTAAATTTTGTTTTGACCAATGACTTTGTGTTTCACCACTGCGCATATTAGTTGCTCAATGTTCACATTGTATGTTTTGTTCAGTTTAGCCGCCTATGGGCTTTGACATTGCATTAGCCATTACTTTCTGTATTCAGTTTAGCCACCTATGGGCTTTGACATTGCATTAGTCATTACATTCTGTATTCTGCCTATTGGCTTTGTCATGGCATTAGCCATTACTTTCTGTATTCAGTTGAGCCGCCTATGGGCTTTGACATTGCATTAGCCATTACATTCTGTATTCTGCCTATTGGCTTTGACATGCTGTATCCAGTCTAGCCGCCTATTGGCTTTGACTTTGCATTCCTATTGGCTTTGACATGATGTATTCAGTTTAGCTGCCTATTGACTTTGACATGCTATTAGATATTCTGCCTATTGGCTTTGACATGATATTATATATTGCATTTTATATTCAGCTTAACTGCCTATTGGCTTTGACATGATATTATACATTGCTTTTTGTATTCAGCTCAGCTGCCTATTGGCTTTGACATGATATTATACATTGCATTTTATATTCAGCTTAGCTGCCTATGGGCTTTGACATGATATAAGACATTGCATTTTGTATTCAGCTTAGATGCTTATTGGCTTTGACATGACACTAGACATTGCATTTGATATTTAGGTTAGCTGCCTATTGCCTTTAACGTGGAGTTAGACATTGCAGTTGAGAATCCAAGCTGTATTTTTCCAAGCTGTATTTTTGCACAAGAGAACCAAGATGTTTTTCTCACTAGACATGATAAGAGAGAGTACATGGGTGTTGTTTTTCTTCGCTTGAGCTTGGGAACAGGAGTAGTCTTGGAGACCTGGCCAGTCTCCAAAAGGCTTGCTCAGTTTCCCAGGTCTGAGAGGAGGGGGCACACCGTTGTAACAAATGTAACAGGCTGCAGAGAGTCAGATTCGAATCTGCCGGACCTCGTGCTGGAGCTTGGCGCCAGCTGGCAGCAATCCTGTGTGGGTAGATGAATCTCTTTCTCGCGGCTGACAGGGGGTCATCAGCTTGCAGACCTTAGAAAGATGAAGCTGTAAATAGTTTCCCACACGGTGAAGTATTTGTTTTGCTTTGCATTCAATATCTTATAAATATAACCTGCTGTGTATATTGCAAACTGATATATTTTGTTTGATTAACGCGGGCTTGAAAGCTACTAATTCGTCATTCATAAAAAGTGTGGTTGGGGAAGAATTAACAACAATAAAAGTCTCCTTTGAACTCAGAAGTGCATTTCTGGTGTGTTATGTTAGTGCTTAGAAACTAGATAAGAGGAAAGCACTACAATTGGTACCAGGAGTGGGGTCGGTCATTAAGAGGTGATTAAGAGGGTGTTGACGAGTTGGTAGATTTCTAAGTGCACACTTTAAAAGTGTAATTGTTTTTGTTGTTTGGAGAATTACAGAAATTGTTTTGTTGTTTGGAGAATCACAGTAGCACGGCAGACCATGTCTGGGAATGCATGTGTTGTTAAACTGCCCGATGGTGCTAAGAAAAACTGTGAGTTGTTTTCTGTTTGGAGAATCACAGAAGCACGGCAGACCATGTCTGAGAAGACCATGTTTGAAAATGCTTGTGTAGCTAAAATGCCTGATATTGCTTTGAGAAATAATTTCTGTTGTACATATGTAGAAAAAGTGTCTTTTGGAAGTAATGATGACAGAAAGGTCTCGATACCTTTATCTGCTTACAGAGAAATGCAGGAGAAATGTAGGAAGTTGGAACATGAAAATAGGAATTTACGTGAGCAAATTAGCCAGGATACAATGATTCGAAATAAGACTGAAAGTTATAAAACTGCTGTTGTAGAAGAATCTTTCTTTTCCCATTCCAGTAATGAGGGGGTTAAGACAGCTCCGAGCTGCACTGAGTTTTCGTGTGAGCCAGGGTTTTTGGCAGCCAAAATGCATTCCTGAATGTGATTTACGAGTTACCGTTGCAAAATGCACAAGTAAAACGAAAGATTTTAGAGCAAGAGCCGACTTTCATTAGCTTGTTTGATTTTTGGAAAAAGAATAGCCCTCATTTGAGAGAAATCCTAACACTTTTGTATATGGTCACTGTGAAAAATTATATGCAGTTGCGCGCTTGTGATTTGGCAAATGAAATAATGCAGACTTCAGGTTTCTGCGCAGTGCAAGAAGGAATTACTTATGTACATTTAATTCAAGAACAAGGGAAGAAAATAGTGCCCCTAGCTAGAATCATACAATGGATCTGGTACTTGCAAGACAGGGCTAGAGTACCACAGATAAAAGAGTTACCAATGAAGTTGAGTGCACCATTTGAATTCGTGTCCACTGAAGATAAAAAGCATGTTTGTTTTACTAATGATTCATTGATTGAAATGTTGTTTTCTGGCACAGTAGAAGGAACAGCGTTGTATAATGTGTGTCAGATTTTAAAGCAAGAGCTACGTGAGATGTGTCATTTTTACGCTGATTTTTGGTCCATTGCTAATGTTTTAGCACCTAACTGGTTCAATTACCTTGCAGATGTTAATGAGAAAAATTCAGAGAGAGAAGTGTACACCCAGAATTCTGCCTTAGTGGGGATGGCTAAGTGGGTGCCCCAGAAATGTGAACAGCTGAGAGAAAAGGCCACTTACAGGTGGGCAGAAATGAGAGAGATGCACATTCGCCTAGATTTGATAAAAACTGTGCAGCACGCACAAAAGCAATCTGTCATGCAAGCAGTCACAGAGCAGTTGGGGAGAGGAAAGTTTCCAGAACAGACATGGCAAATTGATCAGGTTTTAGGGAGAGTGATTGTTGCAAATTACCAAGGAAAAATCGAAATTATGCTGATACCTAGAAAAGAATCTGATTCATTCATACAAATTGGAGACAGAATGGCCCAAATTGGCAAAAATGCAGTGAATGGAGGTTTGGTAAAGAAGGAGTCGGCCCCAGCCCTTCTGACAGTGCAAGAAAAGGGAAGCTGTGGCGCAGCAGATAAAAACCTCAGTGCTGATGTGTGGGCTGAAGCCCCAAGTGATCCTCCAGAACCTGCAGTGAATATAACAAAGGGCCCCAAAAACGTCCTGCTGATTATAAAACAGGGAAAGAAAAAGGAAGGGTGCAGTTTAAATGACAAATGTTATTTGCAAGAAAAGTCATACTTGTTTCTTTTGCAGATCCTAGCACGTTTCGCCACTGTCCCTGAGTGTGCTGTGTGGTCCCCCTTCCGGTGTGTGCATGTGGGGTCGGGGAAGGGACCGAATCCCCAACCTGAACCTGGCTGAGCAAAGTGCCAGCACCATGGATCCATTTTGCGCAAACTGCGCCTTCAGTTCAAGTTCAACTTGTTTGATTGCATTCTTCCACTGGAACTAAGCTGTGTTTTTTTTTTTTCTCCCTCTCGTATGGAACTCTGACTTTTCCTTACCTTCCAGCAAACCTTTCAGGTGGACCGTGCACCTTTACATGAGCAGAACTCATGCCACATCAAATTGCTAACACTGTTGAATTAGAGACTCATTCAGAGTATAAAAATTGCCTAGTCTTTTCTATGTAGATGTATCTGATGTGAAAGGTTATGAAATCAATGTGTTAATTCACTTCTATTGCTTTACAGGGATTGCTTTGATCATTCAAATCTGACTTGCTGATAATGTTTTTTTTTTTTGTGCTGATGTTTTTTTTGTTTTTTGTTTTTGTTTGAAACAAGAGATATGTGAAACAAAAATTCATTGGTCAAAGGGCGGAATGTACTGCCATTTGTTAAATTTTGTTTTGACCAATGACTTTGTGTTTCACCACTGCGCATATTAGTTGCTCAATGTTCACATTGTATGTTTTGTTCAGTTTAGCCGCCTATGGGCTTTGACATTGCATTAGCCATTACTTTCTGTATTCAGTTTAGCCGCCTATGGGCTTTGACATTGCATTAGTCATTACATTCTGTATTCTGCCTATTGGCTTTGACATGGCATTAGCCATTACTTTCTGTATTCAGTTGAGCCGCCTATGGGCTTTGACATTGCATTAGCCATTACATTCTGTATTCTGCCTATTGGCTTTGACATGCTGTATCCAGTCTAGCCGCCTATTGGCTTTGACATTGCATTCCTATTGGCTTTGACATGATGTATTCAGTTTAGCTGCCTATTGACTTTGACATGCTATTAGATATTCTGCCTATTGGCTTTGACATGATATTATATATTGCATTTTATATTCAGCTTAACTGCCTTTTGGCTTTGACATGATATTATACATTGCATTTTGTATTCAGCTCAGCTGCCTATTGGCTTTGACATGATATTATACATTGCATTTTATATTCAGCTTAGCTGCCTATGGGCTTTGACATGATATAAGACATTGCATTTTGTATTCAGCTTAGATGCTTATTGGCTTTGACATGACACTAGACATTGCATTTGATATTTAGGTTAGCTGCCTATTGCCTTTAACGTGGAGTTAGACATTGCAGTTGAGAATCCAAGCTGTATTTTTCCAAGCTGTGTTTTTGCACAAGAGAACCAAGATGTTTTTCTCACTAGACATGATAAGAGAGAGTACATGGGTGTTGTTTTTCTTCGCTTGAGCTTGGGAACAGGAGTAGTCTTGGAGACCTGGCCAGTCTCCAAAAGGCTTGCTCAGTTTCCCAGGTCTGAGAGGAGGGGGCACACCGTTGTAACAAATGTAACAGGCTGCAGAGAGTCAGATTCGAATCTGCCGGACCTCGTGCTGGAGCTTGGCGCCAGCTGGCAGCAATCCCGTGTGGGTAGATGAATCTCTTTCTCGCGGCTGACAGGGGGTCATCAGCTTGCAGACCTTAGAAAGATGAAGCTGTAAATAGTTTCCCACATGGTGAAGTATTTGTTTTGCTTTGCATTCAATATCTTATAAATATAACCTGCTGTGTGTATTGCAAACTGATATATTTTGTTTGATTAACGCGGGCTTGAAAGCTACTAATTCGTCATTCATAAAAAGTGTGGTTGGGGAAGAATTAACAACAATAAAAGTCTCCTTTGAACTCAGAAGTGCATTTCTGGTGTGTTATGTTAGTGCTTAGAAACTAGATAAGAGGAAAGCACTACAGTGTCATAGAGTGGATTGGTGTGTAGGACACTATAATGGCTTGGTGCACAGGAAAGTACAGTGGCATAGCATACATCGAGTAACAAGATACAAATTGGAATACCATTTTGTACAGTAGCGTGTAGTGGTGTGTCGTACAGTTTTGCAAAGTGTTGCTGACTGCAGTACAGTAGAGTGGCATACAGTCTAGTTGAGTTTTGTAGAGTGCAATGGTGTACAGTACAGTACAGTGTTGTGCAGTGTGGTAGAGTGGATTGGCATACAGTGTTATAGAATACAATGGCAAAGGGTGGTGTTGAGTGGAGTTGCATAGAGTACAGTAGTGTGTCAGACAGTGGAGCTGCCTAGGGTGGATTTTTTAACAGTAACATAGAGTGGAGTAAAGTCATCTATAGTGGAGCAGAGTAGTGGAGAGACATAACGTAGTGTGGCGTAAAGTAAACTAGAGTGTATTGGTGTGCCGCAGCGTAGTGGTGTAGCGTAGGTACTGAATTGTTATAAATTGGAGTAAAGTCTTGTACAGTGGAGTGGAGTGCTGTATCTTGGAGTATGGAAAAGTGTTGTATAGTGGAAGAGAGTGGTGTACAATGGAGTGTATCGGCATTAAGTGGACTATAGAGCTGGATAGTGAAGAGTACGTGGATAGAATAGAGTAGAGTGGCCTAGAGTTCCATAACATGTAGTAAACTTTTATAGAGTGGAGTTACATAGAGTGGACAAGAGTGTCATACAGTGCAGCAGCATGGTGTGGAGTGACATACATTGTGGCATGGAGTGGTTTACAGGAAAGTGTAGTAGCATACAGTGGAAGGGTGTATAGTGGAATACTGTATAGTGCAGTATGGAAGAGTGGAGTGGCATAGAGTGGAATAACGTTGAGTGGAGTGGTGTACAGTGGAGTGGTGTCGAGTGAAGTAGTGTATGGTGGATTTGCGTAAAGTGGAGTGGCATACCTGGAGGTGGTGTAGCATACAGTCAAGAAAACTGTTATAAATTGGAGTAGCGTCTCATACAGTAGATTGGATTGCTGTGTCATAAAGTATTAAACTGTCGTAGAACGGAGTACAGTGTTGTACAATAGAAGGTACAGGCAAAGAGTTTAGTACAAATTTGGACAGTGGAATGTATGAGATAGAAGTGGAGTAGAGTGTAGTGAATCCTAGTTTGTTTTAATTGGATAACAGGAGTTAGATTAGCCTCTGGCTTGCAGACTCGTGCCACCGTCACCTAGTGACTTTTAACCTACTTAGCTTGCTCTGTCTTAGCCCATTTAAATATTTAATTAATCTAAAATGGCTGCCTTGTTTATAGTTAGGCCACTTGTTATGCTTGCATTATCAGTGCCACAGAGCTAAGGCATCAAGATCAAGCAATAAAGACAAACAAACAGTAGGTGTTCACACTTAGGGATTTTCCCTCTCTATACTTTTGAGGAATTGTTTATAATAATTGCCGTCCCACGCGTGTCTGTTATCTATTGTTTGGGAACACACCTACGTCAGGGGTCCTGGTAGATCTGAATAAATACATTGCACTTTAGACAGATAAGTAGAGGGATTCTGATCAGAGGGCATCGCCACCATTGCTGACATCGATGCTGCACGTCGTCTTGACACTGACCCAGTCTTCTTGTCCCTGCGGAGTCTGAGATGGAGACCTCATTCCAAGGTAACGAGGGTTGGTGGCTCCTCTCATGGACCTGGCATTGGCAGATTAGGTTTTGCAAACCCAGCACTCCTTTAGGTAGGAGGTTAGGCCTATCACATTAGGGTATTAGGGCATATTACATCTCGTATGTCTTTTACACGCATTGCAAGATGGTGGGGTTTTGTAAATATGACTCTCGTCTTCACAATTCTGTTTCTTGCATTATTCATTATCCTAATCATTGCAGCCCATGCAACATATCACAAATTGCAGTTGTGTTAAATAAAAACTATTGAAACTTTACTCCATCTTTGTCATTGCCTGTGTTTGTATGAGACATGATATATCTGTGAGAAAGGGGTAATCTCCGTTTAACCACCACACTCCCTGAGATGTCTTGTTCTCAAGTCCATGCGTAAATGCTGCCACAAATCACCTTTTACTATTGTGCTTCTGGTGAGGTGCTGCTAGTGAGCCGGCAAGGTTGGGATAACAGTTGCGACTTGTTGTAGGATAGGCATAGTTGCCTACAAGCAAAAGTATTCTCATCCTTTAACCAGCAGTCTAGCCTAGAGCAAGAGTCCAAACGACATGGCACCAACGATGGTGTTTAGGCACTAATTTATGGATACCCCAACTATCACTGTCTCACAGACAACAGGTACCCTAAGTACCATTATACGGAGACGTCCGTGGTCTTTGGGAGATTCCTCCTCAGCTGAAAAGGTGACACCTGATTAAGATGTACGTTGTTCGACCTCAAACTCATAAAAGGACTTATACTCCCCATTTTGGTGTTCCATTTTTCTAAACAAAAATGGCTGCTGCCATTGACATTCCTGAAAATGCTAGATATGTACTAACGCAACATTTATTAACGCATGGCCTTACAGATGAGGGCGGATGTTACTCTTATAATAGAGGCTAATGAAGCATACCAAACAGAAACATGTTATTGTTGGGTCACCTTTCCTGAGGTGGACCAAAGAACACGTACATTCCACACATATGAAATTGCAAACCTACCTCCACGGTACCGAGCATACCATTATCATGAAATATTGCTCAAATGCCAAGAGCACCAGAACTGGTTTGAAGGCGCCCTACCACATGTATTACAAAGAGTGAGGCTAGGTCCCTTAAGTAATGATGGACCAACGTGGCCTATGTTTGCCACATTTACACCTCACCAAGGCATAAAAAATATGCCAATATCTGCGAGATTTATATAATGAATTAGTGACATTATATAGATGACTAGTTCAGTTCGTAATGCGAACTTTGAACACCACACCAGCGCGTCCAGCACCACCAGCAGCTGGTGATTACCAATTGGCTACTGGGATTAATCCACAAACCGCAGTCTACCAATAGAAGAGAAGAAAAGACTCCTCAGCAAAAGCCACAGTTTACAAAGAAAAAGGTGGCAGCACTGACAGCTAAAAATGGCAGTACACTTGAGAACACTGTTGAGGAACAAGACGTGGGCAGTGACTCTGTTAGACAGCGCAGAAGAGGTCACGATATGTCGCCAGAGTCTGAAAGATCATCTGGATGCGACAGCAACTAACGATTTCATCGCAGTTGAAACTGCGGACGGCCGCGTACTCCCACCGACAGGGTTTATGATTTGAAAATTCAGATAGAGGGAGACGTGGAGCGCACCATTAGTGTGATATTTTGGGATGAACTTACTAGTGATATCCTATTGGCCGAAAGAGACTGGCCACCTGAGCACGTCCGTAAGCTCCCGCATGGGGAAGATGTAATTTTGCCTTCTTTCTCCGATCTTGTTCCAGAAGCAGAAAAAGAAGCCTATGCGGTTGAATAGGCTTTAGTGCAGGCACCTGTGTTATATTGCAATCATGTAGGTTGGGACAAGGAGTCTCCGTGTCATGTTATTCCCGTTAGATCTGCACCCCAACCGCAGCCACAATATCCTGTAAAACATTAAGTGAAAGCTCCAGTGAGGGAGATCCTCACTCAACTTGAGTACCAGGGAGTAATTGAGCCCTGTTCATCTGCAATGAATAACCCGTTATTCCCTGTTGCAAATTCAAACCAGTCATACAGAATGGTCATTGATTACAGACATTTAAATAGTCATACACGCACATATGCAATACAAAACTCATATAGCACAGAACTAATAAACAATATAGTACGCAAAAAATATAAAACAACATTAGATATATCTAATGGCTTTTTCTGCCAGAACTTAGCACACGAAAGTCGGGACCTGAGTGCATTTTCAATTGGCTCTCAGAAACACTTTTGTCATTTACCTCAAGTATATAAGAACAGCCCAGGGCTATTTTCAGCCTGTGTAACGTCAATATTACATGATATTGATTCTGAGGCGTTATCCTATGTGGATGACATATATCTCACAGATGACGACCTCGACATTCATCTTGCAAGGGTCGATCGGATAATTTGGGGATTTACAGACCTCGGTTACAAATTCAACTTTAAGAAAAGCGAGATCGCCTTTCTCAGTGTATTGTTCCTGGGATATGAGCTATCAAACGAGGGAAAGAGCCTGGCCCTGCACTTTCTAGAGAAATGTGCTCAATTGCACCATCCTAACACCCTTAAGAAACTGCATTCCAGATTATGCACAAGGTATCAAGCCACTTTATGACTTGGTTCAGCCCAATTTTTCTAGCAGACACTGGACAGTTGAAAACACACGCATCCTAAGGGAAATGCAACAGGACATGTTTGAAGCTACACATCTACACATACGTGATAATAAAACAAATTTGGTCATCAGAATAATTGCTGGTGCCATTGGATTTACTTATGTCACCTTCAACAAGGGTGACACGGTACCCATAGCATATAAATCACAGTTATACTCTAATGCAGAACAGCATTTTGCACCTACAGAAAAGATTCTGACAGCAGTTCAGGTGGCCTTCATAAAGGAGAGGCCACTTGCCCAGGGGAAACGTATTGTTGTTGTCTCCCCGGTGCCGGCCTTAGAGGCTGTCACCAAAGCAAGCGTTCCTAACGCTAAAGCATTACATCCACGTTGGATTCAATGGGCAACGTCTCTGACCGCCACTGATGTTGATTACATTTTTGATCCAAAACTTCAGACACAAGTTTCTCCAGTATGAACAAGAGTACCCCGCTCCTCTAAATATCTTGCCACTAGACAGGTACCATACTGTCATATACACTGATGGTTCAGCACAACCGGCTGTAGGTACTAAACATCAATACTCAGCAGCTTGCGCAGCCGTGAGTGGAGTGATGGAAGATGGAGACTTTCACCCTCATAATACCTACACGCAGACCTTAGGGGACTGCACAGGCCAGTTGGCTGAACTTAAAGCTCTTATACTAGCGCTCAAACATACTAAGCCAGGAAGCCTGACTTTAATAGTCTGTGACTCATACAACTGTGTTCAGTCATACAATGATTATCTCAACCATTGGAAGCTGAATGGGTTTAGAGATTCTAAATGGAACACCATTAAACACAAAATATTGTGGGGAGGGTGGCTGATCTTAAGGATAAGCTACTGTGTGTCCATGAAGTACATATATTGGGCCACCAACGTGTAGGAGTACACGTTACCGGCAAAATACATTGGCTGACGAAGCAGACAAAGCAGCAGTAGCTACGGTTTCTGTGGCTGCAGTGACTCGTTCACAAACAAGATTGGATAATGAAATACTGACTGCCGTGAAAGCTTCGGCTGCAGGCAAGCCCCTTCCAAAAGGATACCCTACAAACTATACTTACCATATCAGTGCACAGAATGTTGCCTATGCAACAATTCCTGGGGTTGGAGATCGTGTGATCCCCAACGAAGACCAGAGATTAGATCTAGTAAAAGTAGCGCATGAGGGTGTCGATTCTCCACATGCTGATATATTGGCCACGATAACACTCTTAAAGAAACGCTTCTGGTGGCCTGGTCTATGCGGATGGATAAAGAAATATGTCCTTTGCTGTGATATTTGCCAGCAGATAAAGGGCTCTAACATCAAACGCCCACCGCAGACATCTCTCTTACTTTCCAATCGGCCACTACAGTGTGTGTACCTGGACAATTGTGGTCCCTTACAGCCTGATGGTGCATACAAATATATTCTAGTCGCTGTAGATTCTTGTTCTAGATTCCTGTGGGTATGGCCACAGCGGTCGGCTGACGCTCAGACTGTTATAAAAGACTTGCAGATCTTTATCGGTACATATGCGGTTGCAGCATTCCATTCGGACCAGGGCCCTGCATTTGGCTCGAAGGCATTCAGGGACACCATGGGGACGATGGGTGTTGAACTCCATTACTCCTTACCATACCATCCCGAGGGAAATTCGGTCATGGAGAGGCAGAATTATGATCTAAAGCAGTCCTTAACAGCTCGAGATTTAGGTTCAGGCCGCAGTTGGTTACATCACCTATATGGGGTCCAGAGAGCACTGAATAATCTGCCAAGACGGTCCTTGGGGGGACGCACTCTTCATGAGGTTCTCTTTGGGATACCTATCTATGTTCCAGATCTTGACCCCTCTGGTATGGTGGCAGCAGAAACACCATTTGGCATAAATGAACGTCTCACTGTCTTACAGGAGCTTCAGCAATTTTGTGATGATAAATCATCTACCAGTGCTGCCACCTTAGGAATAAGGGATTTAGCGAAAACTTCGACTGGCTGGATTCCTAAAGTTGGGGATCTGGTTCGTGAGAAGATCACTGTGAAGAAGGAATTCGGTCCATCATACAGAGCAACTGTACCGGTCTTGGGAAATCAAGGTACCAGGACTGTCATCTTACCACCGCTGTCTGGTTCTCGAACGCACAGATTTATTTTCATTGATGACATCAAACTATGCCATGTGGCAGACCCCTCACAGTAGACCAAGAGGTCCCTTGGGTGGTTCCTGATCCCCTCTCACTACCCAACAGGACATACATCTACATAGTAGGATGAACAACACTACTACGGACTATGCAACAATATCCAACGCTGTTCCAGATACCGTCTCGACCATGGGGAGGGTGGAAAATGAACTTTTGCTAGTCACCACTTCGATCACCACTCCTGTCCAAGATTTGGCTGTTTTTTACACAAGCACTTCACAGACTGTTGATACTGTCTACCAAGAGCCTCCACGTGAAGTGAACCAAAATACAGATAATGCACCGTCTCCCATGTTTTGCAGAGACTGCCTCTGGCTATTTCATAGACATAGATGACTTTTCTTCAGACTCATCCACTACTGTGATTGACAGTGTCTCAACAAGAAGTAAGCTGTATCAATGGCTTAAAAAGAACTATTTGATATACCCATGGAACTATTTATGGTTCTGTCTGACATTATCAGCATTATTTTTATGGGTTGGTTTTGTGACTGTTTTCTTTTTGCTCATAAATGGTCAGTATATTCCTGATCGCTCCTCTGTTGAGCCTGTTGAAGAAGTTTTAACTCCATACCAGTCCTCACATAAGGTCCGAAGAGACTTGTCCCCTGTAAATGTTACAGCAATACTGATGGGATTGTGTGGGACAAAGTTCCCTTTGATATATACGGGCCTACAGAGATTATTCAAATATCATACGTGTTCGAAATATCTATGACAGATGTAATTACACCTGATGTTGTCTCTGATGATTGGGATGTGCAAACAGTTGATTCCATGCTGACTGAAATGAAGGACTATTCCGCTTTTGAAAGTGATGATGTATATGAACATACAATGAATTATGGGGAAATGTTCTGCTATAACAATTGGGGACATTACTACCTACACCGTGCCAATAGATACAGGCCAGTTATAACTACACACAGTTGGAACACTGTTCTACACCACCAGTGGGGAGCCTAAATACTATAGTGATAAATTTACATATTTCTCTGGGCATGATACAAAGAAAGCAGAGTCGTATTATTTTAAAATACCTCCAGCACAAATTAGAAAATTTTTGCTAACTGACACAAAATTGATTTATTCATATCCCTTTGTTTCCCAGCTTGCAGTTGAAGGTTACGAATACTGGAAGAGCACGATTGACTTGAAAAGTGTATGGGGAACAAAAGATTGGCAGATACAGGGTAGGGAAGCTTTATTATGAGCATGCCTGTGCAAATGACTTTCTTAAATGATATTATTCAGCAGACGTCATATCTGGGGTTAGCAAAAATGAAAGAGATAAACACGCCCAGTATCCCCACTCCGGTGAGGTTTAAAGATTGGCAATATTTCCTTAATATCACTGAGGAAAGGCTAGATGCAATGGTTAAGGCTGGTGCCTATAATTCTTCACTTTCCAGTCCCGGCGGGTGGTTAATATGGCCCACTGACACTAATGAGTGTCAAGTGCATTTCTTGAACTCTTCAGGGTTTTTTTCAATTAAAAGGACAGACCCTCGCTTTATATCGGGTCAACATACGGGTTTAATTACAACATACAGTGTGGGTAAACTGTGCCAACAATGGACACAGACTAACACGTTAGCAGCGGTTAAGAAACATCTGAACACTCTTTCTGAAGATGTAGACTTACAGGATTTTCTGCTCGGTCCTAGAAAACAGCGATCGAAAAGGTTCCTATATGCTATGTACAATTAAATCATGAAACTTTCACAGATTGAGGCTGCTGCGAATTTAAGGCAATTGGATAAGGAAAATTTAGAGAAGGCTTTAGCAGTTGTCGACAACGGTATGAATACTTTGTCCAACAGGATCTATTCACTATCAAATATAGTGTCGTCTGCTATTGATATCACTCAGGCAGGCTTGTCCTGATTATATCATGGACAGACACAGCTACATTCCATAATGCAGCTGGGTTGGACTTTACAGACAGTGAAAAATGTCTGTATTTCATGGAAGTACATTAACGGGAGTGAATTCTTCACTGCTTTTAAATTTTCCAGAGAACAACAGACAATGGCTAAAAGAGAGGCTAGTTTCACCATGCTTCACGTAGAAAAATTAGATAAGTTGCCCTTCACGGTAGCAGAGAGTCGTTCAACTATCTGGCTCTTACATAGCATAATTAATTTACCCATTTCGACCTTTCATTCTCAAGCTGCCTGAAACATCTTGCAGTGGGAAGGTACGAGCAACTAGGAGATAGCTATATTAAAGAAGAGTGGGAGTTGCCCTTTGAATAGAAATGTCTGAACGGCGAAACAGAGGTCATTCGGAAGCGAATGTGAGACTGCTGTTAGTCATTCAATGATATGGAAGCAGGTGTCCCTTCACGGTCTTTGCAATGCGGGGGTCACAAACTTGGCCTGTTTGCTGAAGGGTACTCCTGTCCCTTTGATTCGCCCTGTATTTCATGTACTTTCCAATGGAAGTTCTGTGGTACTGAACAATCAAAGTTGTTGCAGCATGCGACCAGGAACTGCCTACGCCATCTTGGTCTCGAAGGTTGTTACGTGTTGTGGACATGTTTTATTCCCCCCCCACATGAGAGATAAAAGTATCTGACATGTGGCCCCACATAGATACTATTAATGTGAACTATGACAAGCTGAGCAGGCTAAAGGCGCTATTGTTTCAAAAACAGGTCACCTTGACATCCGCAAGAGAGACGTATGCTCTCCAGATTGCGAGATCATCGGCCGAGTTACAATCCCTATTAAATACCAACTTCCCCAAGCACTTTGGAGA
The DNA here is from genome assembly GCF_031143425.1 of Pleurodeles waltl. Lineage (NCBI taxonomy): Eukaryota > Metazoa > Chordata > Amphibia > Caudata > Salamandridae > Pleurodeles > Pleurodeles waltl. The sequence goes on along the minus strand of NC_090440.1, from coordinate 968,510,042 downwards.
ACTGGTATCCAGAATATTCAATGCTTCAAGCACTACTGGGATTGTCCACTTTTTTAAAGCTGTCAGGTCTGGTTTCGTGTCCATCTTACAGACTGTCTTCGGAGTCATCCCGCCGGCCATCCATTCGCTCTTTTCGAGTGTGTTTGGTGGCTTTCCAATTATTTTGGCTTTGATTGGTGCACTACTACTGCGATTTCTTCTGATTCGCAGTGGTTGTTTCTTTTAAGCTACGAAGAGCAATGGAGCCGCTCTCACCAACTCCGCTGTGCAGTGAACGCATGGTTCGGATCTTTGATGCACCCTTGCTGGTGGAACTGGAGCATGACTGGTTGTTGTCATTTCGGCCCCTTCTCTGGTGCGTACAACCAGTTTTCCGCTGCATATGGTGCCTCTTTGAACATATGCCTATGGTCTGTCTTGCTGTTGCAGCAACATCTCCTGTGGACCATGAACTGCTGATGTCCCCGATGAGGGTTCATACACGGTCATGCCCCTTGAGACTGAGGTTGCTCTGCAAAGCCACCTATGAGCCTTCCGTTTTGAGATCTACCATGGACGACAGCACTGCAACGGATGACTTTACACCAGAAAGTACTGCTCACTACTACTCTGTGGATCCGTTTGTCCGCCCTGCGCTCGACTTAACATCAGATGATGTGGACTCATTTTTTAGGTCTTTGGTTGGTGACTTCGATAACACTCTTTAAAATCACGCGTACAGCAAATAATTTGATGAATTGGCTTGGCATTCCGGATTACAATTATGCATTTAATTTAACTTGCTTTGGCACGTTATGCTTGTCATGGTTGACATGAACATCTCTATATGTATTTTAGCTGAACTGTTTTCAATCTTTTTTAACACATTTTAAAGAGTTTTTTAGCTAGTTTTTATGCTTTTAGCTTTTTAGTTCAGAGCAATTTTAGCATTTGGGTTCCTGTACTTTCGTCATACCTGTTACGGCAATGGGGAGGGTATAGTGAATCCTAATTTGTTTTAATGGGATAACAGGAGTTCGCTTAGCCTCTGGCTTGCAGGCTCATGCCCACCTCACCTAGTGACTTTTAACCTACTTAGCTTGCTCTGTCTTAGCCCATTTAATTATTGAATTCATCTAAGATGGCTGCCTTGTTTATAGTTAGGCCACTTGTTATGCTTTGCATTATCAGTGCCACCGCGCTAAGGCGTCAAGATCAAGCAATAAAGACAAACAAACAGTAGGTGTTCACACTTAGGAATTTTCCCTCTCTATACTTTCGAGGGATTGTTTATAATAATTGCCGTCCCAAGCATGTCTGTTATCTATTGTTTGGGAACACACCTACGTCAGGGGTCCTGGTAGATCTGCATAAATAGATCACACTTTAGACAGATAATCAGAGGGATTCTGACCAGAGGGCATTGCCACCATCGCTGATGTTGATGCTGCACGTCGTCTTGACGCTGACCCAGTCTTCGTGTCCCTGCAGAGTCTGAGATAAATACCTCATTCCAAGGTAATGAGGGTTGGGGGCTCCTCTCATGGACCTGGCATTGGCAGATTAGGTTTAGCAAACCCAGCTCTCCTTTAGGTAGGAGGTTAGGCCTATCACATTAGGGTATTAGGGCATATTACATCTTGTATGTCTGTTACACGCATTGCAAGATGGTGGGGGTCTTTGTGATAATGACTCTCGTCTTCACAATTCTGTTTCTTGCATTATTCATTATCCTAATCATTGCATCCCATGCAACATATCGCAAATTGCAGTTGTGTTAAATAAAAACTATTGAAACTTTACTGCATCTTTGTCATTACCTGTGTTTGTATGAGACATGATATATCTGTGAGAACGGGGTAATCTCCGTTTAACAACGACACTCCCTGAGATGTCTTTTTCTCGAGTCCATGCGTAAATGCTGCCACAAATCACCTTTTAATATTGTGTTTCTGGTGAGGTGCTGCTAGTGAACGGGTAAGGTTGGGACAACAGTTGCGACTTGTTACCGGATAGGCATAGTCGCCTACAAGCAAAAAGACTGTCATCCTTTAACCAGCAGTCTTCCCTAGAGAAAGAGTCCAAACTACGACTAGAGTAAAGTAGTGTATAGTGGATTTGCGTAAAGTGGAGTGGCATACCTGAAGGTGGTGTAGCGTAGAGTCAAGAAAACTGTTGTAAATTGGAGTAGCGTCTCATACTGTAGATTGGATTGCTGTGTCATAAAGTATTAAACTGTCGTAGACTGGAGTACAGTGTTGTACAATAGAATGTACAGGCAAAGAGTTAAGTACAAATTTGGACAGTGGAATGTATGGAGATAGAGTGGAGTAGAGTCTAGTAAAATAGCATAGAGTGTAGTGGAGTTTTTTTAGAGTGGAGTTATATAGTGTGGAGGAGAGTACACTAGAGTGGCACAGAGTGGAGTAGGGTTCAATGGAGTGGTATATAGTGGGAATAGCAAAGAGTGGAGCACCAAAGGATGGAGTCACATAGAGTTGAGTGGTGCACACTAGAGAGACTTAGAACGGTGTGACATAGACTGTAATATCGTATAGTGAAGTAGCACACAGTGCAGTTATGTATAGTGGAGTGGTGTAGACTGGAGTGACATACACTTGAATGGGCTAGAGTGTAATAGTATATAGTGGAGTGGCAAACAGTGGAGTCGTGTCCAACGGAATAGCGTAAAATGGAGTGGCGCAGAGTGGAGTGGCATATTCTGTAGTACTGTACAGTAGAGTAGAGTACAAAGTAGTGCCATACAGTGAAATAGCATACAGTGGAGCACTGTACAATGGAGTGGTATACAGGGGAACAGAATAGAGTGGAGTGGCATACAGTGGAATGGTGTAGAGTGGAATAGCATATAGTGGAGTAGCATATAGTCGAGTGGCATCTATGGCGTACATTGAAGTGGTGTAGAGTGGAGCTGCGTACAGTGTAACAGCACAAAGTGGACTCTCATAGAGTGGAGTTGTGTACAATGGAGTGGTGTAGGATGGAGTATGGTAGAGTGGATTAGCGTAGAATGGAGTGTTATACATGGAAGTGACGTAGCGTGTAGTCGAGGGAAATGTTGTAAGCGGGGGGGCCTTCTCATACAGTAGAGTGAAGTGCTGTGTCATACGGAGCTGGAGACTGTCGTAGAGTTTAGTACAGTGCTGTACAATAGAGACTAGGGGCATAGAGTTGAGTACAAATTTGGACAGTGGAGTGCAGTAGAGTCTAAGAAAGTGGCACAAATTGTAGAAAGGTTTTGTATAATGTAATTATACCGAGTGGAGGAGAGTACAGTGAAGTGGTGTAGAGTGGAGTAGCGTACAGCAGAGTGGCATACAGTAGAATAGCGTAGAGTGGAGATTAGAAGAATAGAGTGGTGTAGAGTGGAGTGGCGCATAGTTTAGTAGTGTATACTGAATTGGCATAGAGTGGACTGGCCTAGAGTGGAGTGCCATATTGTGGAATAGTGTAGAGTGGAGTGGTGTACATGGGCCTAGCATATAGTGGCATGGTGTGGACTGGAGTGGCATACAGTGGAGTTGCGTACAGTGTAATAGCGTAGAGTGGAGTCCCGACAATGGAAAGGCATAAAATAAAGTGGTGTAGAGTGGAATAGCATATAGCAGACTGGCATACAGTGTCAAGGCATAGAGTAGAGTGGTGTATAGTGCAGTGGTCTACAGTGGAGTAGCATACATATATATGTGAAATTAGGCAGCAGTGTGGATTATGGTGTGCAGTATAATGTAAACTGTGAATTGTGCAGTCTTGCCTTTCTCCAGATTTGCCAATCAATTACAGGGCCTCATTGATTGCATAGTCAGATGGCTCACCAAACACCTAACCTCTGACATTAATTACAGGATAGTAGACACAGCATCTGAAATGTACACCATTAAATCATCGGCATATGGTGCTATTTTTCTGGAGAATGAGCCTATCATAAATGTTTTTTATTTTCCCATTCAGTCTCATGCTTTGAGAGAGACGTTTGATTTACAGATCGAAAAGAATAGGTGATGGGGGACAGCCCTGCCTAGCACCCCTTCCTATTTTAATTGGTGCAGTGAGATTATCATTGACAAGAACCTGGGCACTTGGCATACAGTAAACCTTACTGAATACTCCAGAGAACAGATCCCCAACCCCAAAATACTTACACACTTTTGTTAAATACTTTCAATTGACATAGACAAATACCTTGGTAGCAGTGCGCGTGTCAGCTCCTGCCTATACCTTTTAGGTAGGAAACCCTCCTGATCCTCATTTATTAGACTACCCACCACTTTACCTAACCAAGTAGCTAGAATGCTGGTAAATACCTTATAATCACCACTTAACAACTACATTACTCGGTACAATTGACTCTGTGTGGTTCTTACCGGGTTTCAGAATCAATGGATAAACAGCCTCACACTAGGACCCTGGTTTAGGGGAGCCCTCCAGTAATATGGAATTAAACAACCTGAGCCAGACAGGGATCACCATCTCAGACATTAAGATGTAAAACTCATTTAGAATCTCATCAGGGCCTGCTGCTTTCCCTCTTTTAAGTCTCTTAACTGCTGTCAAGATTTTTCTACAGCCCATTTTGTGGCTCAGAAATTGCTGCTGTTCTTAGTGAAGCCTGGGAAGGCATTTATCCAACAGCTATCTGTCTAGCTCTTCCCCATCTACAACTAAGGTTTCTGAATGTAGGTGCTGAAAGAACCTACAAAATGCAAGCTCTTGTTCCTTATTCTCCTCAAGAATCAGGTCTCCTCATCCATAACCATTCGGATGTAACTTCAATTTTTATCCAGTCTGGCTTTCTAGGCTGGCAACATTCCACACCTCCCACCATACACATTTTCTCTGACCTTACTGGATTCACATAGTTGTATCACTTTCTCCTCCATTTTCACCTTAAACGTCATGTGCAGGTCCTCCAATGTTTCCTCTAGTCCTTTCCTAACGTCCCCCTGAACCAGGGTTGTTTTCAGTACCGTCACTAAATTAGTGATCTCCCCCTCCAGCTGTGATGTTTGCATCCTCTTCTCCTTATTCCAAGCAATCGAGGAGCTCTTTAAAGTGCCCCTCAACCAGGCTTTATATGCATCCCATAATAGAAGAATCGGGGCAGATGTCATATTCCAGCTAAAAACATTCTCGGTTCTCTCCCCTACCTTTTGCATAGTGTTCAAAAGGAGGAATAGCCTTGTATTAATTGTCCACCTTCTGCTCTGTTTACAAACTTGCAACCTGATCTTTATTAATAAGGCTGCATGGTCTGATAAATGAAATGGGAGAAGTTCTGTCTCTAAAGTTCTCTCTGCTATCAATAAAAAGTAATCCATTCTTGAATAGTGACCATTATTCTTGCTGTGGAAAGTATGACCCCCTACAATTTCCCTTTAACCTTCCCCACACATCACATAAGTTTACATTTTCTGCCATAGAGAGAAGGTAGGCCCTCATCCTTGGTCACCTAATTTGGATGTATACCGAAGATCTCTCTAGGTGGTTATCCAGCAAGATGTGGAAAAAAGCACGGACGGGAGGGAACATCATCTGTGTTTGGACTGTAGTAGGTAACTAAGGTAAAGAGACTTTGTTGTTCCTTACTTTCAGCTACTGTCCAGCATCTGCCCCATTCCGCTTTATATGTCACTATTTCTACTCCTGATTTTACCTTGAGTAGAATAGCTGTACCTTTAATACAATGTTGTTGGTCGGTGGCCACCATGTTTTTAACTAACCTTTATTTCACGAAAAGGCCTTTGCACTTCAATCTTAGTAAGTGAGTGTCCTGCAACATAACTATTTGGGACACTCTATCTTTTAAACAGTGCAGGATTAGGTGCTGTCTTTTCTTCAACAGCAAACTATTAACATTCCAAAATAGAACTGAAAAGGCATGACCAACTTGCAGATCATCCCTTCCTCCCATAATATTCAAGAATCAATTTGGGGAACGTTTCCCCAGTAATTCTGGCACTATCTATAATAATTGAGGGCATATATTTTTGTTATTGTTTCTCCCCGTGCGCCACACCCTGTATGCACCCCCCATAGGAGCCCTTCCATACCTAACTCTTGGCACTTCCTTTGCCTATTTGAGCTCCTCCATTCAGGGACGGCATATATTTACATTTGTGTTAACTCCCTATTAATTATCCCCCCCCCATCTTAGCCTGTGAAATAAATTTATCCACCTTCTCTGACACTGAAAAATTCTGCTTTTTATTCCCTCTCATGATTGCTCGGAAACATAGCTGGACTGTTGCACCCACTTTCCCTATGTCCGTCATATGCTTGCCCAGTTCCCATTGGCTGTCTTCTCGGGCTTGCAAGATATCAGACCTGATCCTAAATATGAACCCCATGGTCTGAATGGATTTTACCTTTACAGCAAAACCCAGAGACAATGGTGTGGAATCACAGCAGTGAGGGTATACAAAGTACTAGAGAGATATGATACCTGGAGCAAAATGTTAAGCAAGACCCAGAGAAAGATCCAGTAGTAAATGGTGAAAGTCTGCAATGAAGTAGATAAGATTGTGAAGAGATGCCAGAACCTTCGCCTTACCCTACATGGCCAAATAGACTTAGTTAAAATGTCCATCCTACCCAAATTTATTACTTGCTTGACAACATTCCGTTAAACTTTGACAAGAAAATTCTTATGAAAATGCAGAGGAAAATTACATCTTTCACATGGGTTAGTAAAGGAATCAGGCCTTTTGGAAAAAAGCTGAGAAGGAAGGTGGGGAAAGAGGGTTTAGGGCTCCCAGACTTTCAACTGAACTGTTTTGCTTTTCAACTGAAGAATAATAGGATGCTTCTTTTTCGGCTGGACAAATCATCAGTTGGTCTTTTGTCCGCCTTGGCGGAGTGAACGGAGTCTGGATTTGCGTAATTCCGTGAAGTTACTCTGTGGAATTCTGCAAAGCCAGAGTTCAGTGCCCCACAGAGTCCTCCTGAACATGCCCATCTCGGAAGCACTAGCCCAGCACTGCTTAGTGCTTCCGAGAAGCACTAGCCCAGCACTGCTTAGTGCTTCCGAGATGGGCTCATTCAGGCGGGCCGAAGGCAGGGAAAGCTGCTGTTTCATGCCTCTTGTGCACTGGCCTGTCCCATGTGCAATGCACACGGGACAGGCCGGTGCATAAGAAGCATTAAACAGCAGCTTTCCCTGCCTCCGGCCCTGGACTAAATTCAGGCCAGGTCCATAGACAGCAAAAGCTGCAGTTTCAATCCTTGTTTGTGCACCAGTGTGCACAAACAATTACAAAAAAAGAGACAAGGACTTACCTGGGTCTTCCCGCGGGGTCCTCCTCTCAAACAAATTCTCCTCTCCAGTGGCTACCTTCCTCCTCTGGTCTGGTGTGCGCTGCAACCCAGTTAGGGGCAGCACAGCGCAAGCTCAGACTGTCTGCGCTTGTGCTGTGTAGCCCATGCTGGGCTGCAACATACACCATGTGAGCTCCATTCCAAAAACTCAGTTAGCTCCACCAGCGGAGCAGAGCTTCCCTCACACCCCTATTCTTATGTACAGCGCTATTTTGTCAGACCTAACTTAGGAACGTTATTCTAATAAGTTTGGGTCATCTAAATTCTTGAAGAAGGTGCAGTTGAAGAGCCTGCAGGCAGCTGCAAAAGGTTGGTATGTGGTTAGGTCTCTCCTGGGGATCCCTTACTACAGCAAGCTGTCACCAGTATGGGACTCTCCATGGACCCTGGAATTCTTTTTGGACCATTTAGCAAAGCTCCTCAGGGAATGTGGTATGATTAACTGGGGACAGATGGGTCAAAAGAAGGAAGGGGCCTATCCGGGGAAGTTTGGATAAAGTTAACAAAATGTGTCACTTTCTAGGTTTAAATTCTATCAGCTAAACGTTTGGTTTAGAACTCAGGGGTGGACTGAGACAAGATCTATGGAAAAGGACATTCAGGAACCCAAGATGAGAAAGAAGGAAGTGTCAAATTGTTATCTGTATCTCTTGGAAGCTGCAGGGGAGATATGGAACCCCCACACCATGTCTGGGACGGATACCCGCTGAGCACCGAGTGGGAGGAATTATGGCAAGCATCAATGAGCATGCTTTATTCTGTGAATACATCTTCTCCACTAAGGATAAATCACTTCTTCACCTTCCACAGAGCCTACTGGACCCCAATGAAGCTGGCCAATTTAAGAGGAGGTGAGAATCTCAGATGCACAAGATGTGGTGCTCGAGGGGCAGATGATGTCCACAGATTCTCCTGCTGTCGATTCTGGAGGGTTTCTGGTAAAGTGTGAGTAAAATAATCTCTGTCAACTTGGGAACATAATGACTTGTCATCACCATATTCCATGGTAGTTTCATGAAATTTCGTGAAATTCAATGAAAGTGTAGCGATCACAGATATCACTATGTTTAAATGCCTTACAACTTGAAAAATACCCTGCTTACCTGCAGTAGCCAAAAAGGATAATTTCCGCACTCTATGGTAAATTCATTCACCCATTTTAGGGCTCAAATAGCCTATGAAAAACGCATTGCAGGATAAATGTATTTTGTGACCCCCTTTTTATCTTGGCAACCTCCTAAAGACTCACCACAAAAAATTACATCAACACAAAATATAGAAAATGCTATAGATCTGGAAAGATTTGTATTCAGTCGTCATAGGGTGGAAAGTTTTTAAAAGATACCACAGCACTCCAAAATAGTTCATAATCAAAAGGTCATCCAGATGAGTTTGGTTGTAGTAGGTTCCAATTATTTGTAGATATGGACATCAATGTAGCAAGATGAGTATCATTCCACAATCACAGCCAAAATATAAATCGTCACGACAGGTGACTTTTTCCAGGCTGTAAGATACACAAAAATATATTTGCCAAACCTGATATGCAGATGTTAGCATAGAGATCCCAAGAGTGGAAACTTATAAGTAGGTGTGTGTCCATCCAAACAAGGGAGCAGGTGGTGAAGTACCCCTTTCCCCAAACAAGAGAGTCAGGTGGTTGTAGAGCATACAAGACAATTAGTGACAGAAAGTGATACCAGTGATAAGTGTGCAAAACCAAAGAGCAAACGTTGTGTGAGCCAACCACATGGCTGTGCAGTTCTACCCAATCTCAAATGGGCTTGGCCTGCCCAAGCTAAAATAAGTCGAGTTAGTCTACTAGAAAAACCTGTAGAGGATGCTGGTGATTCTTGAAGAAGACTCCACGCAGTGTTGTAAGCCAAATAGAAAGTCAAGCAAACTGTAATAAAATGCCGTACCTAATTAGGTAAGTGAAGTCTAATTCAGAAAACCACAACAGCCTGTGTCTCAAACAAAGCATGTGGTAGTAATCAGTAGTGAAAGAAAATCGCATAAATAGGAGATATGTAAAACGAACACCAAACTTTCTATAACTCACCACTGTATTACAAAGTGTAACAGAAGGTGAATAAGAGATCAGTCACTTGTTCATGCATGAGGGTAACATGTAGTCCCTGATGTGACAGACCATGGTAAGTCTGGAGCTTAGCGTGAAAACAGAAAGGTGAAGAGCTTGGGCACAATATCGGTGATGGTCATGTACCAAAAGAAGAGGCCTGTTGTAAACCAACAGCGCACCAACCATGATGTCTACTCAGTAGGAATGTTCGTCTGAGTAAGAAACATTATACCCTGAAGAGCCACCGGCTCAGCGATATAATAAATACGTCTAATGGTGTGTAACCTAACACTAATAAGGACAGCAAAGAGTGAGCAGAACCCCAATGCAACAAGGCAGGAAAAATGAATAAGCCTGGTTTATCTATGTAGGACACATGTAACCAGGGTCTTTTCTGTACTAGGCAACATCCAGCTCATCTGTATGGGAAACATAGGCCCTCATTTTGACATCGGCGGAAAAAACGCCTATCGCTGCGGCGACGGCCACCAAAAGACAGTTGCCGCGGCTACCAGCTGTCTGCCATATTATGACCACAGCCGGATTTATTTCCCACAAGAAGGGCAGAAATACAGGTTTGGCCATACTGGTGGATGGCAGTAAGGTCGTGCTGCTACCACCAGCCACGCCAGTAGACCGCCGCCAGCCATATTATGACAAATAATACGGCCTGGTGGTGTTCTGCTGGCAGGTGCTGCTGGCAGTAGCAGCGCCCCGTCCCGTCTCTTGCCGGAATACCTCCTGGATACAGGTAAGTCGGGTGTCTGACAGGGGAGGGGGTGAGGGGTGTTGTGTGTGTGTGTGGGTGTGTGTGCATGTATGTGTGAGTGTGTGTGTGAATGCGGGGGGTGTTTAGTGGTGATTGCGTGCGTGAATGTATTGTAGTGTGAGTGCGTGAATGTATGGAAATGTGAGTGCGTGTGTGTATTGAAATGAGAATGCGTGTCTGCGTGTATGTTTTGAAGTGTGTGCGGATGTGTGTGAATGGAAGAATGCATACATGTATGTATGTGTGAATGAGTGTGTGTCTGTGTGTGTGTCTATGTGTGTGTGAAGGGGTGGCGTGGATGTAGGGGGTCTGGGAGGCTGTTTGGAGAGGTGGAGGGTGGGCCCTCCTATCAGTGACAGGGAAGGAATTTCCTGTCACTGATAGGGCCTACCGCCATGGTTTTCGTGGCGTTAGGAATGCCACGAAAACCATGGTGGTAGGCAGGTCATAATCCCGCAGGCGGCACAATGGCGGCGGCTGCAACAACCATGGCGGTTGGAGTGGTACATTTGCGGGTTGGCCTCAACCAACCCGCCAATGTCAGTATGTGGCGGTAGGTACCGCCAGCCTGGTGGCGGTACTACTGTCACATTAACACTGACCGCCAGGGTCATAATGACCCCCATAGTCTCCTAAGTAACAACTGAAATAACTGCTCAGTAAAATTGCTCATCGGTTGATGTGGGGCAAAGAACCATGGTAGTAAGCATTATGATGGGAACAGACTCATTATAAACTGACCCAAACTACAGTTAGAAATAACAGAGAAGTATGAAAAACATACCCCAAATGATGGGGGAAATGGTGTGAGCATTGGAATGGTATCCGTTACAAAGTTAGAAAGGGTGGAAAGTTATTAGGGAGAAAAAATCCAAAGAATTCCTAACTCTGGCAATCCTAACTAAAACTACAGAGTGGCAATCAGATTTAATGTGATTTCTTTAATTTTATCTATGGTATTTATTCCATATTTATTTATTGTTTTACATAACCATGGACCATACATGTCTTTTGGTTGTTCGTGTAGTAATTCTGAAACTTTACATATGCAGTTTAGTTGATTTTTTGCGCTTCCTTGCTACCTTTTGTAGGATTGGGCTAAATATGAAGCTGAAGGTGAATAAAAGTCAATCGTTGTTATAAAAATAGAGATTATTTTTTTTTCTAGTGGCCAATTATCATGTCCTCCTTACAGTGGTTTGCCCTGCTTACTGCTAGGTCACCATTCCATTTTTTTGCACAGGAGTGCATAAGGAAGATGTTTTTGGTTTGGCTTGTTGGGCACAGTTTTATTTTGTGAGCATGGAAAGAAAACATATATTGATTAAAATGTATTGTATTTGTTATGTATTTGTTCATTAGTTTCGAATAGCGTGTGACAGTAAATGGATCTTTCAGTTGTTCATGTAGTAAATCTGAAGCTTTACATATGCAGTCTAGTTTATTTTTTGGTTTCGTTGCTGCTTTTAGTAATATTCGACAACACATATATCACTAACGACCTGATTTAGATTTTGGTGGATGGGTTGCTCCATCACAACAGCGACGGATATCCTGTCTGCCCAAATATAAATCTCATAAGAAATAATGGGATTTATATTTTGGTGGATCGGATACCTGTCACTGTTGTGACAGTGTAACCTGTCTGTCGAAATATAAATCATGCCCTACGTTTTAGGCCCTTATAACTTCACAACTACTTTATATTATAACCACTTCATATTCACCACTCTGATATATATTCACTTAAACAAACAAAGGTTACCGGTACGTTATAAATAGGCTCATATTTGAAACACACAAAAACATAGAAAATCACCTGTTATAGTTATCTCAAGTAACAATAACTAGTGACCTAAGGTAACTTTAACTTGCACCACCGCCATGTATAATGCTTTTGTCAAAAATGTTACTGTAAAAATTACATCAACATTATCAATTATGTTATCTAAGGTGTCATGAGTGCTGTTATTTGTGGGGTAATTAGCAGTGAATGGCAAGAGCGCGAGTTGCAGTTACCTTAGGGCTCAAGTTATATTTACTTGTGATAACACTAACAGGTGAATTTCTATGGTTTCGTACTTTTAAAATGTGAGCTTACCTATAGCATTCCTGTAACCTTTGTTAGTAAGTCTATGTTTTTTGAAAATTCTATTTCCTAACTATAATGTGTCTGTAACCTCTGTTTATTTCAGTGAATTTCTATGGTTTTTCAAAACATAAAGTAATTTTCACTACTATACATTAATCTAAATACCGCTTGATTAACTCAGAAAGTGGACTTTGCTTTTGCTTAGTAGGTGCTATGAGCTCCCACCAAGCAAAAGCAGACAGCTATGTCTTGGGGTGGGCACCTTAGGATATAGCAGGAGACGCCCGTAGGGATAGTGGTCCCCAGGGCCATCATTGGCTCCTCGATTGGGGCCACGCGGCCCCCCTCCAACGTGTATTGCCTGAGGAGATGGTGGTCCCCAGGAATCCGAAACAGACCCCCTCGTTGTTTTATTTTAGCCCTGGGGAGGTGGTGGTTCCCGGGGTTGTAGGAGGGACTGAGCACCCCCCTGCACCCAAATAAGGGCCTTATTACGAGTTTGGCGGTCGGACCGTAGACTGCCATGTTGGCGGTCCCGAAAATACTGCCATGTTGGTGGTCTTCCAGACCTCCCTATCATGAGTTATACAGGCAGAACCGCTGATCACCAATCAAAAAAGGGAGACCACCAGTGGTGTGGTGGCCTGGATGTAGGCGGTCTAGCCTCCAGCTCTGACAGCGCAGCAATCAACCACTGACCTTATTACAAGCACACAGTCCCCTTGCAGTACCCCATAGTGGTCAGCCAATGGTGGCCTGAACCTCGGTGGTCTGCGGTCAGCAAAGTGATTCACAACTGCACAGTGGGTGAATTTGAAAACAACACAGCTTACACACATTGCCACACTGGACACACCTGCAAAGGACACTATAAAACACATACCTTTGCAGACGACAGTCCTTTGCATTTACATAACAAGACAACGAAGCGTGGGAACCTTATTTTGGAGAGTACATAGATTAGGCACCCTTTTTTCTCACCATCCCACTGAACACCCTGCACACACTTTTGTCCATTCACACCCTTTTGCACTTCCCCTGTTTAGTAAATCACTGTCACCCATCTATTTTCTGTTCCACCATGTCACGTTCCAAAAATCCACGTTTTTCCAAAAATGAGTTAAGAGTCATGGTGGATAAAATGATGGCACAATTGTTTAGAGCACAAGCTCAGCATACTCCTCTCAGTAGGAAAATGGAAATGTGGGACAGGATAATTAACAGAGTGAATGCTGTAGGCACCACCCTGTGCACAAGGGAGGACATCAGGAAGAGATGGAAAAACCTCAGGCAAGGTCCGTTCCCTGGCCTGCCGGCACCAGCTGAAGGCCAAGAAGACTGGCGGTGGCCCTCCTAGTGTCCCATTACATCTCTTTCCCTGGGAAGAGAAGGTCTTGGCCATCCTGCATCCTGAGGGCTTGACAGAAGTACCCAGGGGAGTGGAGTCTGGCAAGTCACAACACAAACAATGTCACCAAAATGCTATGTCATGCATTCCCACAGCTCACCTTTTGCCTCATTTATGGTTACTCCACTCACCAGCCCCGTGTTCACCTGTCCAAGACCTCCATTAGGCAACTCACAATTGAGGTTTACTCACCTAGGGAGATGACATTTGTATAGTGTGTGTAGCAGAGAGAGTGACATAACTGCAACTCCCAGCAGGCACTGTATATATAACCCAAACACCAGCCCTGTGTTCACTTGTCCAGATACCCCTGTCTGTTAAATATCAATTTAAGGGTACACACCTGGGGAGATAACATTATTCAAGTGTGTGTAGTACAGGTACTGACATGACTCTAACTCCCAGCAGGCACTATTCCTGTAATCACAAATACCTGCACAGTGGTCATATGCTACTATACATCTGTCACCAGTAGAGAGCGGAGAGGTTACTGACTGCAACTCACAGGAGGCACTGTTTCTCTGACTCCAACCACCAGCACAGTGGTCACATGCCCTAATACATCTGTTTCACAATTGCAGTGCATGCACCTGGGGGGATAACATTGGTCTAGTGTGTGTAGTAGAGGGAGTGACCTGACTTCAACTCACAGGAGGCACTGTTCCTCTAACTCAAGCCACCAGCACATTGGTCACATGCCCCAATACATCTGTTTCACAATTATCAATCGCAGTTTACTCACCTGGGGGGGCATTGGTCTAGTGTGCGTAATAGAGTGAGTGACATGACTGCAACTCCCAGCAGGCACTGTTTAGATAACCCTAAACACCAGCCCAGTATGTCCATGTCCAAAGACCCCTGTGTGTCAACTTCCAAATAAAGATTACTCACCGGGGAAGATAATTTTGGTCAAGTGTGTGAAGTAGATGTAATAACCTGACTGCAACTCACAGGAGGGACTGTTTCTCTGACTACAAACACCAGAACAGTGTTCATTCTTAGAAAGACCACTGTTTGGCAACTATCAATGTAGTTTACTCAACTAGGAAAATAACATTTGTATACTGTGTGTAGTAGAGGGAGTGATATGACTGCTAAGGCCGGGAGACTCTGTCACTGTTACTTCATTCACGAGCCCAGTGTCCCCTTCTCTAAAGCCTCCTGTTTGGTAACACACACATGAAGTGTACTCACCTGGGGGGGGGGGTAATATTTGTATAGAGTGTATAATACAGGGACTGACATGACTGCAACTCCCAGGAGACTCTGTAACTATCACTCCAGCCACCAGTCCAATGTTCTCTTCTCCAAATGCCCTTGTTTGGTAACTCACAAATGAAGTGTACTCACCTGAGGGATGACTTTTATCAAGTGTATGAAGTAGAGGGAGTGACATGACTGCTAAGGCCAGGAGGCTCTATTTCTGTAACTCCAAACACAAGCCCAGTGTTCACATACGCAAATACCCATATCTGTTAACTCTCAATTGAAGGTTACTCACCTGGGAGGATACAATTTCTATAGAGGAGGGAGCTAGATAGAGTGGATGGAATGCAAAGCCCAATAGGCCCTGTTTCTCTAACTCCGTCTACAAAAACAGTGCTCACTGCACAAATCCATCTATTTGTGAACTCTCAAATAATGTTTACTCACCTGGGGGGATAAAATGTGTCAAGTGTGTGTAGTATGGAGAGTGACATGACTGCAACTCCGAGGAGGCACTGTTTCTATAACTCCAAACACCACACCAGTGTTCACTTGTCCAAATACCCTTGCTTGCTTGCTAACTCTCAATAGAAGTGTACTCACCTATTATCAACCAAGACACAAATCACGTGAGATGTGTCTGGCTACCTAGTTCCATCTTGACATGCTTACCCAAGATGAAACTATTGAGAACAGGAAGGACAGCTTACCCAATGTGCAAAAAAATGAACCAAAAGGCGGAATTGGCAGCAGACACATTCACACTACACTGGCCATACGATGACTCCAGTCACAGATATAACAAACTACGGGGTCTGCCTGCATCACAATCAACTAGGCCTCCAAATGGCCAAAGACATATCATAACTAGCCACTGTTTTGTCTGCACTGGTGGCAAGATGGCATTCTCAGGCCATCCTCCCACGGGCTAATGTTCTGCACATTTCAGCAGATGCTTCGGTCAATAAGATCTGGCATGCTCCACAAATGTCATGACAATACAACCAATACCACACTACTTGCCACAATAGCATCAGGTGCAAATTCGTTTTGTACAAGGTCTCTGATTAAGGTAACACTACACTGCTGGAGATAAATGTCACAGTACAACCAGTAACTTTCACATCAACAGGTAAACTGCCACTGGGCACAGAGAGGCCAAAGAAGAGACCGCCACCTCTGTCCCGGGATGAAACCCTTAGTGAAGAAGGTATTTCTGGAAATCTAGACGTGGAGGACAGTTCTGACCCATCTGGACAACCTGGTCAGACACCAGCAGCGAGTCTCACTGTGGCCACATCAATACCTCCCAGCCCAGTTGCCTCAATATCACAGGTAACCATTTGCCCCCAACCTGTGTACCAAGCACAGTGTCTATCATCTTGTGCCCCCCAGTCCTGGATCCTGAGTTGTAGCACAACACTTCTGAAAATTAGGTTCCAGGACCCTGTGGGAGAGGGCTCCCTGTGGCAAGGGCATAGGCCCAGGTGGGTAGGGTGCATGGGAGAGATGCTGTGGTCCAGCGGGGTGAGGCAACTGGGGCTGTTCCTGGCTAGGACACCATCAGCCATGTTTTATGGGTCTAGCAGAAGTCCCAAGGTGTGATAGGCCAGTTCTTGACTGACCTCTGGGAAATCTAGCAGCTATAGAGGGACATGTACAGAGACATGCAAGAACAGATGGATGCCCACAATACTAACATGGCCTTCCTAACAGGGGTGATGAGGGACATACACACAGTCCTGAGTAGGGCTTTTCAAAACCAATCTTCCCCTTCCTCTGGCTCATCAACACCAGGCACATCTACATCTGTGCCAGCCACTGGAAGGAAGGCCCTGCCAGAGGAACACTTCACCCCAGACACCGCTGCCTCTGTAGCAGCAGATCTCACCTGCACGCAAGCGAGATGTCCAACAAAGAATCCAGGAGGTGCGAATGGCAAGACACTCACTACTGCTAGCAAGTGACCTCGTCCTTTAGGACCTCCTTTGTGTGCCACACATGCATTCTGTTGACTGATCCTCAACCACATACCAGGTCCAATGGGAGGAGTACTCTGAGCTTTGGACTCACAGTGCTGTGGCCTCTACTCCAATTATTTCATTCACCATGACTGCCACCTTCTCTTTAATTTTTTGTTCCCTTCTGTCCAACTTTTATTTTCTGAAACAACATTGTAATAAATTCATCCATCACAAACTCATTGTCTGTTTGCTTGATTTCCACATTTTGCTATGTAGAGATGTAAGACCACCTGAACCATATGATGAAGACACAAGCTACTTGTGCACGGAGGGATATGTTACAAGTACTCAGTGTCCTATTCAGGATTACAACCATTACACACAAACACATTAGTAGAGGTGTCTGGTTACACCAAACATTTTAGTCCAGTGTACAGCACATAGGCTATCTATATGTCTAGAATTTTTTTAAACAAGAATGTGCGACTTATACTGAGTCAAAGGTCATCTTCCAAGGTACAGACCCCCAGACCAAAGAACGAAGGGACTGTCAGACATTGTCCTGTTGAACAGACAAGCATTGACGTGGATGATGTCACCAGCTTGAGCCTTATCAAATACCACACCAAAGTAATGCAAATCCACATAATCCAAGACATAGACAGATGGCAGTACAACAGTCCCTGATCACATGGCCATCCTATTCCAATGAACATGCATCTGGTGGTATGACACAAACATATGTCAGTGTCTACAACTACATAAAGGTCATACAAAAGTAGTGTTTAGCCGATGTAAGGGAAAATGACTTGGTTGCAATCTATGACTACATATTTAATGCCCACATAATGCAATCTGCCCACCACAACACACAAAACAGGTCCATTGTGCACTTCTGACCTTCCACCCAAACAAGCTGTCTTGGCACAGGTCTGATACACCCCAAATCTGTGACCTACGTTACCTGGAATCAATCCATGTCCACTTTGCATGTCGGAACAGCATCACATACCTGCCAATGTCACTACTCTAAAATCCCCACATGAGGAAGTTATGGTGAAGGTATCTGTACAAGGACAAAACAAGGAGTATAGGTTGAAAACATACCTATTACACAAATCACCTGGCAAACATCTGGAAATGAAATTACATTGCACGGAAATTTACACAAACAAAGCAACATCATCAAGGTGGGGATATGTCAAAAGCTAACTCATCAAGCAGCCTTTGGCTGTTTATTACAGAGTATCAGCTCTCTAGTTGTTTCTAAAACACTCAACTCCACACATTCGCACAACTACAGTTCATTGCACAGTCACAGTCGTGACATCACATGACATACTTACACTCATGAAAACTAGCTGTTGATAAGATCTTCTCGCAAGTCAGCACCTTCCTCTTCACCACTGTCATCCTTACTTGGCATTTCAGGAGTCTCACCCAGTGGCACTGCAGGCTCCCCTTCCTCTGGGATTTATGGGATATTTCTCCAGAGGGCAATGTTGTGGAGCATGCAGCATGCCACAGTGATCTGATACACATTTCCACCAGTCCGGTCCAGACAGTGAAATCTGGCCTTCAGGAGCCTAAAAGCCCGCTTCACTACCCGCCTTGTTCTTCCATGGGCCAGACTGAAGTGGACTTCCCCTGGCGTAGTTGGATTCCTCAATGGTGTCAACAACCAAGGAGGGTTTGAATATGTGAAGTCTCCTGTTATGTAATGGGACATATGTGTAACAGTGAGCCACTCACTTCATGATTGTAGCACAAGATATTGCACCCATACAAACAGGACATTTATGACTTACCAACCAGCCAGGCCCTCTCTGGGTACAGCTGTGACTTCAGCTGGGTTATGGTGCTGTTCTGCATTATGAAGGAATTATGAGCTGAACCCGGATGACGGGCACAGACCTGTGAATGAGACCGCTTGTAGATCTGGGCCAAAATGTAATGAGTTGATCCATTCAGGCCTAAGGAATTTACCCTTCAGAAGCCATATAGGTGTGTAGTGTTTCATTGTGGCTCACATCATAGTACCGGTTGCTGGTGTAGGGGCTACCTGATGTCAGTAAGCTTGCAGTGTAGTGGGTTAATCTGCAGATGCAAATACATATGCCTGTAGTCATGTCCTTGTAATTATGGGCTTGTGTGCTTCACACTTGTGGTGTTAATAAATTGCAAAGTTCTAGCTTGGTGTTTCTGACATGTATGTGACTCCACCATTTGTTACAAAACATGTGATTGCAATCGCTTGATTTGTCTTTTGCATCCATGCCCATCAGAAAAAGGAGCTATGGAGAGCCGTCACCAAGAAGGTGCAAACTGGGTGGTACACAGCCGGAGGAGCGCCCACTGTCAGAACAGTTGGGGAGACCTGAGACGCTGGGCCCAGAAGATAGCTAAGGTCCAGCTGGGGATGTCCTTCCAAGGTGGGTGGGGTGTCTGTTGGACCATGACCCCCCCCATGGCCTGCATTCTGCCAGTGGTCTACCCAGGCCTTGATGTGTGATTGAGGACAATATAGCAGCTACAAGGAGGTGAGCATAGGGAATATTCCTGCCTGTCACCTTTGCCAAGTGAATGTGTTAGGTTCTGACAGCTCCCTCTGGCGATTAGGGATGAGGCATGTGTAACACAGTAGATGAGTGATTGTTTGGGTAGATATGTCATGTGTTGTATACTGATGTGCCTTGCCTATTGGCCCAGGGACCTGGGACACAACTGTGTACAATCCACAAACAATTTACTCTCCAGGGACAACATATGACTGTGTACAGTGACCAATCACATACTGTTTGTTGTTGTAGTGGGTGTAATTTCTCTGCAACAGACATCTACTCCTCATTTTTACAGGCCAAAATAAAGGCATTGATGAATCACTGTCCTCAGACATGTGTCTGGTGAAAGGAGTATATTGGAATCTGACACCGAGAGGCGACTTGTCCTCAGCATATGTTGGGTGCTGGTGCCTCACTACTGTCTGCAATGTGAAGATGGCCATTATCCATGTGACAATGCATACATATTTTTTGGGGTGCAGCTATAGACCAATACTTTCTCTTGGTAAGTGGGGAATGTACATTGACATAATTTATGTGCCATTCCTTGTGCCTACATGTCAGCATGTGTACCTTTCTCTTTATAACAACATTTGTAAGCTGTTGTTTCATGTGTAATCTAGCTATGTTGATGGGATAATTTCTTTATTTCCTCACATATATGTGCATGCCAGCCTGTGTGTAGAATAGGACATTTACAATGGGGGTACGTTTCATGTTGTGCCACAGATAACAGTGTGGTTCCATTGACTATTAGCTGACACATACCCTCACTTGTCATAGCATGTCATTTGGCATGTACAACCTCAGTAGTAATGAGAGACATGATGGGTAGGCCTAGAGCATTTCACCCACAATGTGCATTTCCATGCCCCTGATTTAGAATCATGTATCAAAGTGCTTTGCACATGTGAAATGGGGAAAGTTTGTAACGTGACTTTTGGCATGCATTAGGGAGTGACTTGCTGTTATGTTGAAAACACATGTTTTTGGGTACAAGTATTCACCCACAGACATCTAAGTTTGCATGTCCAAAATGGTGACAATTATGGAGCTTCCGATTGGGCAACATGTTCAGAGCCTTCTACAAGTACTTGCAAATCTCCGGGCCTCTCCAACATCCAAGGGACTAATGGCATCTACGGAGGCACTCAGAGTATGTCATTGTAAGGGGTGCCAGACATTAGTGGTGATTTGCCTGGGACTTGCTGATTCATTGTGTTGTGGAATTTAGAGACATATCTCCCTGACCTTTTGCACATTTTGTGTACAATGTACATTTTCATGCCAAATGTTTGGCATATCTGTGCAACAATAGTACTCCCTCCATGACTCCATTGGGTGAATATCACTTGGTGAAGTGTGTATTGTGGAACTGTTTCCAGTGTGACATTAGTATTTCTTTGTCACCTTCTCCCGGCTATTGTACTGTTGTCAGCAACATGGCAAGTTCTGGGAGCATCAGTTCTTATTGTTGTGCCATGTGTCTGTGACAAATAGATGTGTGCATGACCAGGGATGTGGGATCTGTGGGAATGGAGTTGGCATTGGCCTACTATTGTATGACAATAGGTAAGTAATGTATGCTCCACGAGGCAAAGCTTTGATGATGATGAGGTCTCCTACTTGTTCAATGGTTACTGTGATTACCCAACTTCAGCCATGCAATTGTAGTTGTGTGAGATCCTGATTTTCCTGTGGGCAACTGTTGACAGTTCAGATGGCATGTATGCGTATGGAATGGTACGTGTATGGACCACTTAGGTGGAGTTTGTTGGTGGGACCTACTTGACATCATGGCAATGTTTGCTAATCACAGTTGTTGTTCAAGTGTGCTCATGGACATGTGATGACCCTATTCCTCTTTGCCTTTGCAGCATCAGCCCAGGGAAGCGAAGGAGACAGGGCTCAGCTGAGTCTGGAAGTATCTTGCCAGGGGACCTTGGGTCAAGGCACTACTGACACAGACGGACCGAGTGGCCCGGAGGGTGAGGGGAGTGCAGTGGTGGAGACCAGATCAACATCCTCATCGGACTCTTCCTCCAGTGCCCACTCCCTAGCGGTGGCGGACCCATCAGAATGTAACCCTGCACCATCTTTGTCCACCACCTCCTGTTCTATCCCCACTCTCCCTGTTGCTCCCCAACAAGTTTGCTGTGCTCGCTCACCCAAGAAGGTGGATGTTAGAAATGGGGTCTCTGGTTGGCAGTCAGTGTGCACCCTGTCCAAGCAGGGACCCTCACTCTAGTCAGGGTAAGGGAGTTACACTCCTAAGATAACCCCTGCTCACCCCCTTGGTAGCTTTGCACAAGCAGTCAGGCTTATCTCAAAGGCAATGTGTAAAGTATTTGTACCAACACAGGCAGTAACACAGTGAAGCCACAAAAGTGACACAAAACCAGTTTAGAAAAATAGCCAATATTTATCTAAATTAATCAAGACCAATATGACAAAAATCCAACATACACAAAGTTATACATTTTTAAATAAAAAAAAGTCTTCATCCATAGAAAACAGTGGATGCGTTAATTTTACACAAAGTACCTGGTTTGCGTCAAAAATAAAGCTTCACGGGCAAGCGTGCTTTGGAAAAGTCAGTGATACATTGATTCCTTACTCACAATTGAGGTTGTGTGTCGTTTCTTCTCAGGTTAGGTAGGCGCTGCGTTGTTTTTCTCTCTTGCAGAAAAGAAATGCATCGATTTCTGGACGGGCAACCTCAGGTCCTCGGAAGTTCACTGTGGTTTAGATGCCCCACAATTATGCATGCAAACTTCCAGCTCATGGTGGTGAAGAGCCACGCTGAGGGGGGAAAGTGTCCATTTTGGCAGCTGCAAGTGGGTGTTGCATCGATTTCCCAGCCGCAATGCAGATGCTGCACCAATTTTCCTCCCATACGGCTCCTGTGCATGGATTTAGGTCTTGGTTCCACCAGCTTCTCCTTTCAAGGGCCCAGGGGCTGGATTAGGCACCATTTGGCAGAGTAGGAGTCTCAGCAAGAGAGTCCAATTGCTAGCAGAGGAAGTCTTTGATGGCCCTGAGACTTAGAGACTTAGGAATAGGGGGCAAGGTCAGTCCAAGCTCTTGGAGACACTTCACAAGCAGGAAAACACAGCAAAGTCCAGTCTTTGTCCTCTCTCAGGCAGAAGCAGCAACTGCAGGCTAACTCAGCAAAGCACACTCACAGGCAAAGTGTCAGTACTTCTCCTCTAGCTCTTCTCCTTGGCAGAGGTTCCTCTTGATCCAAAAGTAATCTAAAAGTCTGGGGTTTTGGGTCCACTACTTATACCCCTTTCTGCCTTTGAAGTAGGCAAACTTCAAAGGAAAGGCTCTGTTGTTCACAATAACCTTCCTTGCCCAGGCCTGGTCCCAGACACTCACCAGGGGGTTGGAGACTGCATTATGAGAGATCAGGCACAGCCCTTTCAGGTATAGGTGTCAGGCTCCTCCCTCCCCACTCTAGCCCAGGAGACTCATCAGGATATGCAGGCTGCACCTCAGCTCCTTTTGCGTTACTGTCTTGAGGGAATTCACAAACACCCAACTGTCAGTCTGACCCAGAAGTGGATTCCACAGGCAGGCAGAGGAGCAGAATTGTTAAGCAGTAAAATGCTCACTTTCTAAAAGTGACATTTTCAAACAGACAATCTAAAAACCAACTCTACCAAGAGATGTATTTTTAAGTTGTGAGTTCAGAGACTCCAAACTTCACATCTCTATCTGCTCCCAATGTGAAACTTCCCTTAAAAGATACTTAAAAGCAATCCCAATATTAACCTGTGAGAGAGATAGGTCTTGCAATAGTGAAAAACAAATTTGTCAGTATTTCACTATCAGGACATGTAAAACACATCGGTACATGTCTCACCTTTAGCATACTCTGCACCCTGTGCATGGGGCTACCTAGGGCCTACATGAGGAGTGCCTTACATGTACAAAAAGGAAAGGTTTGGGCCTGGCAAGTGGGTACCCTTGCCAGGCCGAGTTTGCAGTGCAAGACTGCACACTAAGGCATTGCAGTGGCAGGTCTGAAATATGTTTACAGAGCTACTTATGTGTGTGGCACAATCTGTGCTGCACACCCACTAGTAGCATTTGATTTACAGGCCCTGGGTACCTTTAGTGCACTTTACTAGGGGCTTACTAGTAAATCAAATATGCCAATCATTGAAAAGCCAATTACCAATACAATTTAGATAGAGAGCATATGCACTTTAGCAGTGATTAGCTGTGGTAAACTGCCCAGAGTTCTAAAGCCAACAAAAACAGGTCAGAAAAAATAGGATGAAGGAGGTAAAAAGTTTGGCCATGACCCTGCAAAAAGGACCAGGTCCAACAGTGGGTGTCTCCTTTGACGCAGTCACCTCAGCCCCAGCCCCTGTTATCCCTGCTGCCCTCAGAGAAGAGGCTTTTGACCTCCTGAAGAGTATCTCTGTTGGTCAGACAGCCATTGTGAATGCCATCCAGGGGTTATCCACACAACTGCAGCAGACAAATGCATTCATGGAAGGCATTCATAGTGCAATGTCTGGCCTATGGAAATCTTTTCAGGCTCTGGCCTCCACACCAATTGCAGCCAGTCACCTCCCCACCTCCCATATCCCCTCCATCTCTCTCTTCACAATTCAAAACCCATTTCCCATACCTATCCCAAGCACACAGTCCAATCCACATGCACCCATCTCAACACACAAGAGCAGCACACACAAACACCACAAAACACACCGGCATGCAAGCAATCAACAGACACCTACACTAAGAACAACATACACTACTTCCCCAGGCACCCTCCTTTACCCCCACTGTACTATATACCATATCAAGCATACCTACATGCACCACCACAACAGTCAGTGATTCACCTACCACACCCACCATACACTCAGATATCAACCCAACAGACACACAGACATCCACCACATCCACCATACTCACAGACACCACCCTAACAGACACACAGATATCCACCACTACAAACAAACCTGCAGATACCACCCCAACAGACACACAAACATCTACCCAGCACCTCCACCTCCCAGCCCCCAAGACATGCAAACACCCACACGCATACATGCACTAGACACCACCCACACATAAGCATACCTCACACATGCAAACACCCAAAATATCCACATCGACACAGCAGACAACCACTCCCTAGACCTCCAAATCCCCACCCCTTCTATGGACCGTCCCGTGTTCCTAGGAACGTTTTTCTGTTTGACCTTGCCCTTTCCCCTGTTCCCTCCACCTTATCCCAAAACCAAAAGGCCCCCACCCACCCCTCAACCCCTCCTTCCACCTCCAAGTCCTCCCCTGTCACATCTGCCCTCCTGGACGCACCCATACCCCCGCAAAAAGAAGCCCACCCCTCCTAAGAAACAGGCCACCCATCCCAAATCTGAATCTCCCAACCCCCAAGCAGATGATCCCTGAGGTGCCTGCCTGCCCACTTGATACCCCTTCCTGTGGAGGGTCTATCAGTTAGGAGTCAAGTTAGGAATGAAGTGCCAGCACACTTATTTGCCTGGACAATTCAATATGGACTGGACAATGGCCTTGGACTTTTCAAGTTTGGTTATGAATAAACCCATACCGTTTCTTATTTTGGGTACACATTTGCCCTGCAATTGCTCATTTACCTTTATGTTGTTTCTGAGTATCTTGTGTTGTCTGTCTGCAGTTGTGTGTGTTTCAGCCTGCTTGCTGATCCATTTGCTGTTGTTTGAAATACCTGACTTTTTGGGCAGTGCTGGTGTCACCCAAGACAAAGGTAGATGTTGGATATGTGTTTGTTAATGCAATTGTGGTGTCATTGGATTGTGTTCTGTTTGGTATGGCAAGTATTTCATCTTGTGCAGTCCAATGTAAGCATGTGTGGTGTCAGACTTGTCCCCCTGATGTGGATTATGGATTTGTCTCATGTGTGGCAGCTTGAGTTTTGTTTTTGCAGACATGGAGTGGGTTCAATTGTGCTACCTTAGTTCGCATTTGACTTTTCATATGTCCATTTAGCTGTGTGTGCCTTGCAGCTACTTCATGTAGATGTATGTCCCATGCAGTTGGAGTTGTATTTGTTTTGTTGACTTGTATGTTCACATTTTGCAGATTAGCATGTCACTTGGCTCCAGTATTGTTTGTCTCTGAGATACCTGAAGGGCCAGTTCCTGTGCAAATGTTGTTTAAGGGGCTTGTGCAAAGTGATACATGCCCCAGTGCAGCCTCCTTCCCTCAGTGCTCCTGATGCCCCCATATCTATTGTGCAGATATTGTTTGCAAAATGAGCTTTGTATATGTGCTTCTCTGTTTCCTGTGCATTGCAATGTGGGTTATGTGTGTCCATTGTAGGGCTGTTTAAGAGGAGTGGTGTTTGTGTTCCATGCCACATCCATATGTGTGTTCTAGTTGACGACAGTCCATGGCATTTATGCAATGTGAGTATTTGAGGTGTATTTTTAGTTGTGATGTTGCCGTGTTGTTGGTGCTGTGAGACACAGTGTTGTGTAGATGTCACTGTCCCTGCGCCTGAGATGGTCAGATGTGTGTTTTTGTGCAGTGTTGTGGTGCAATGTGAGTGACCTGCCCAAAGGGGGTGTTTGGTGACTATCAATGTGTCCTTCTTTGTGTATGATTCTAACCCGGGACACAATGACAAATGTACTTGGTACCTGTAGCGTCACCCCCATATAATGCGGCTGAAGGTGCGAGGATCGGTTGTTGAGCATAATGATATAGGTAGGTGTGTGTTCTTACCAACAGCTGCGTCCACGGTGGTGTGGATTTTGTGCACCTTTGATAATCAACAGTAGCAGCATGACGTGTGTGATGGACTCTATGGTAGCACCAGGCATGTAGGGCTGCATGCAGGTGAGTATCTACAGTTCATACTGTCCGTTTCGGCCAGCTGAGACGTGGTGGTTAGACCGCCTTGATCATATTGGCAGGGTGCAACCTCATAAGATGTTCAGCCAAAACACAGGCTCCGCTGGCCTGTTTGTGCTGCCTCATGACCGCAGCAGTCTGTGCTGCCTGGCAGTGCGGGCGGGACTGCGGACGTCTTTGCCCCATAGGACCACATGACTAGTAATATTGCAGTCTGACTGCCAACCAGACGACAGTTGGACTGCCAAACTCATAATGAGGCCCTAAATCTCTGAATCTTTGCTCCGGGGAGGTAGTGGTCCCCGGGGCTGATGGGGGAGAGGCTACGCGGCCCCCACACACAACTGAATCTTTGCTCTGGGGAGGTGGTGGTCCCGCGGGCTGTGGGGTGGCTGTGTGGCCCTCTGAATTCACTACTGTCTTTTCCCGCGGGAGGTGGAAGTCCCTGGGGCTGCAGGGGGGCTCCGTGGAGTCCTGTATATATTATTAGTTTAGCCGCAGGGAGGTGGCGATTACCAGGTCTGTGGGGGGACTGCACGCCCCTTCATGCATATTACTGAAAGTTGTCCCCGGAGTGGCAGTCCCCGGGGCACCACATCAACAAAAGCATTTTGCCACAGGGACGTGGTGGCTCCCGGGCAGTGGGGGCTGCGTGGCCCCCACATGCAATCTAATAATCGCTCCGGGTATGTAGCTGCCCTCCGAAATTCAGCAAGCCCAGGAGGGGAGCCCTGTGCACCCTTTCTTTATTTTTGGCATGCCCCCAGGACCTGGCCTACCTGGGGGCTTCTATAAAAGAAAGGGGCATGACATCACCCATATTTTTTCAAAACTTTGATCAAACCTGCAGATCCTAATTTGCAGATTTTTCCAATGTTTTAAACAAAATGCTTTTTTAGCACTTGTGGGTTCCATCTGGGTCCCTAGCACCAAAGCTAAGGGGTCAGAGTGCCTCTACCCCTGCCCCTTTTCTTTTTTTTTTTCTATTTTTTCTGTGACTCTGCTGAAGTCGAGTCCCAAGATGGCTGCCAACACTTCCTGGTTGAAGTGTTGGCAGCCAATCAGATACCAGCTCCGGGACAGTTGGATCTGCAGACGATCCTGTGGCGGGTTCTTTTTATCCCGAGCCGAGGGGATGCTGGAAGAAGGCGACAGACGCAACGCTGAAGGGTGTAGTACGTTTATTTATATGTTCGTTGGAATTGTAGCCCTAGCTTTTCCGCCAAAGGGTGATATTCCAGTACAAAACTAATCTATAAAGTCCCTTTTCTTTCAGGGTTCCTTGATGCTCCCGGGATGGGCTGGTCTGGTCCGGAGGGAGAGGTCTTGTTCAGCCGGCTCTCATGGCCCCAGGATTTCCCCAAAACAAAGAAGGAGAAAGGAACAGGTAAGTGGGGAGATTTATTTATATACGGTTAATTGGGGTTAGTAAGGTGTGAGAGGGGGGGGGTTGTGTGGAGGTGAAGGAATGTGGGTTTGCACTCCTCTTGTGTCTTTCTTTCGTCGTGCCCTGTTTGTGACCCCCTTACAGTTTCATTTCCTGGTCTGGGTATGGCCCTTGTGGGGTTATCCTTCGGTTTAACCGTGGTCCTGCTTAAATAGGCTCCCCTTCCTTACACGACCTCAGTCCTCCCTTCTTAACCCCCTTAAAACCAGCCAACCACCCAGAACCCCAGTCCCAGCCCCGGTACGCTCGTACCTGGTTTGGCCACGCCCCTCCGGGGACGTGGCCGGCTTGTAAGCGATCTCCCGACTTTGTCTCGGCAGGGGCGGGAGGCGCCCAAGCGTTTCTGCTCTCCACGCGTTGCTCCTTCTCCGCAGCGGGGTTTGCCTTCTCTCTGTGTGGTCCGCGGCGTTCTTCTCTCCGGCTTTCCTCGACGTCGGCGGCTTCCTCTGGGTCGCGCGGCGCTCCTCCCTCTCCTCCGGTCCTCCTTCCGGCCCCTATCTGACGGATGACGTTGGACGTCATCGCGTCAGGAATTCCTTGGGTGCCCCCGGGGTATCATCCGGCGGTCGTTCGCTCCGCCCAGGAACCAGCGTCCAGAGGCGCCCGGTTACACATCCCCTCACATGAATGGGGCTGATCGAGCCCCATCAGAACCGGAACCCGGGACAAATAGTCAGCCTGACCCATAAGGTCACCAGGGAGGTGGCAAACCTGGAAGGAGAAAGGTTGGAGCTCCATGAACCATCTCAATATACGATTGTTGGTATTCTTATATCTTGAGAGCCACGTAAGGGGTGCATGGTCCGTATATAGTAAGAAAGGTCTGCCCAAAAGATAGTATTGGAGACTTTCGATAGCCCATTTAATGGCAAGACATTCCCGCTCTATAATGGGGTATCTTTGCTCCCTGGGAAACAGCTTACGGCTAATAAAGACGACGGGATGGCTCACTCCGTCTTCATCTTTTTGAAAAAGAACGGCCCCTACCCCCACGTCGGAGGCATCCGTTTGGAGATGAAAGGGTTTGTCAAACTCAGGACATTTCAATATCGGTTGAGTGGTGAGACACCTTTGCAAGGTATGAAAACTATGAAGTTGAGTCGGGTCTAGTCCTGGGATATTGTTGGGCTGTCCTTTTCTTAAGAGATTGGTTAGGGGGGCAGCCAAACTGGAATACTGGGGAATGAACCTTCGATAGTACCCCACTAGACCAAAAAAGGAACGAATTCCCTTCTTCGTGCTGGGAGCACTGGTGTGTAGAATGGCTTCGATTTTATTTTTTTGGGGTCGCAGTATACCGTTGCCAATGTGATAACCCAGGTATGAGATCTCACTAAAAGCCATTCGGCTCTTGGCGGGGTTGGCTGTCAATCCAGCCTTCCTTAAAGCCGAGAGGATGTGGTCTATGTGGACCACATGGTCTTCCCAGGTCTCACTGAAAATAACGATGTCATCCAGATAGGCCGCCGCATATCTGGTATGAGGTCGTAATATGGTGTCAATGAGACGTTGGAAGGTGGCGGGGGCGCCATGTAACCCAAAAGGGAGAACCTTAAAGTGATACAATCCTGAGGGAGTAGCGAAAGCCGTCTTTTCCTTGTCTTCGGGATCCAACGGGATCTGCCAATATCCCTTGGTCAAGTCAAGGGTAGACATGTACTTCGCTTTCCCCAGTCTTTCTAAGAGCTCGTCTATCCTAGGAAGAGGATATGTGTCAAATTGTGATAGGGAATTGACCTGTCTAAAGTCGATACAAAAACGTATAGACCCATCAGGTTTGGGTACCAAAACCACGGGCGAACACCAGGGGCTTTGGGAAGGTTCTATGATGTCTAGATCTAACATCTTCTCAATTTCGTTTTCTACGAGGGTTTTCCTAGCTTCAGGGATACGATAGGGTTTTAATCGCACGGTTTTCCCCGGTGGTGTGAGGATTTGATGATGTACCAACTGTGTCCTACCGGGTACCGAGGAGAACACCCGCCCGTTTTTATCGAAGAGATTCTTCAATTGTCTATTTTGTTGAATCGAGATCTCTGTATTAATGATAGGAACCTCTCTCTCGCCAGGGGGATCAGTGGGGCACCACCCTATCTCTAATTCCTTAACGGTATTGACTAGGCAGCCGTGCCTTGGGTCGTTCGGAGGTTCTTCCCATCTTTTTAATAAATTAACATGGAAGATCTGTGACCTAGGGGGAATGTCGTTAAGCTGAATTCTATACGTTACGGGGGTTACTAGTCCTGTTACGGTGTAAGGTCCCTGCCACTTGGCCAACAATTTGTTGTCTGAACTGGGAAGAAGAACTAACACTTTATCTCCTAGGGAAAACGACCTCAATTGGGTATTCCGATCATAATTCCTTTTCTGTTTGGTTTGGGCCCTCTCCATGTGTTCCCTTACGCTTTCCCATACTGTATGCAGGTGGGTTTTTAACTCACGGACATACTTTAGAATGGTTTTTTCTCCGTCTTCTTCTTCCCACATCTCAGCGGCCATATCTAGTAGGGTCCGTGGTTGTCGCCCAAACAACAGCTCAAACGGACTATGGCCCGTGGAGGCTTGTTCGTGTGTCCTGATTGCGTATAATACTAAAGGGAGTTTCTTATCCCAGTCCTTACCAGTCTCTGAGATAGTTTTCTTTAGTAGTGTTTTGAGAGTACGGTTGTATCTCTCCACCAAACCATCGGTTTGTGGATGGTAGACTGACGTCCGTAACTGTTTAATCCCTAATAGCTGACATATTTGCGTCATCAGGTTGGACATAAATTGGGTACCTTGGTCCGTTAGGATTTCTCGAGGAAACCCAATTCGGGAAAAGAACCCTATCATGGCGTGTGCGACACTCTTGGTGTTAATACTAGAGAGGGGAATAGCCTCAGGGTATCTCGTGGCGTAATCTACTAGTACCAATATATAACGATAGCCTCTCGACGAGGGCAGAAGAGGGCCAACGAGGTCCATCCCTATTCTAGAGAAGGGGACATCAATGATGGGGAGGGGTTGTAAAGGGGCCTTTCTCCGCGAGCCTGGGTCAACCAATTGGCATTTTGGGCATTGTTGACAGAATTTCCTAATCTGGGAAAATACCCCCGGCCAGTAAAACTTCCTCAACAAATATTCCTCTGTTTTCTCCCTCCCATAGTGTCCACCCCCGGGCTGGCTGTGTGCTAAGTGTAGAACTTGTTGTCTATAAGCTTCTGGAACTATCAACTGTTTCTTCTCGTCTTGGTCTTTGTAAGTAACTCGGTATAATAGGTCTTTAACTATGGTGAACGAGGGACCCTTATCCTGGGGGTTCCGTGGCCGTGCACTTTTCCATGCATGTATTAAACTAGGGTCTTCTCTTTGCGAAGTCCGGAAGCTGGGAAGGGCAGTGAGGGCGAGGACCTTTGTAATTACCCTGTTGGAGCGGCCTTGGTTATAGGCTTTCTTAATAATTCTTTTCTCCTTCCGGGTGAGTTTAGGTCGTACCCTCGGAGGTGATAGAGGCATATTGGAGAAAGGAGCGTCCTTCCACCAGTTGTTGGTTTCTTCGAGCTGTCTAAGGCTGTCTAAGAGTTGCGGGAACTCCGAAAAGTCAGTCCCTATAATAGCTTCTTCAACCAGTTGCTCTACTAAACCCACTCTTATGGGTATTTCTTGTCCTCCCCAGGTGAGGGTGGTCCAGATTAGGGGATATTCTCTGGTTTCTCCATGAATACAACAGATTGACACCGTGAATTCCGAAGTGTAGTAAGGTGCGTCGAACAACCCGGCCCTGACCACAGATTGGCTACACCCTGAATCGATGAGGGCTACTGTGCTTTTCCCATTGATAATCAGTCTCTTTTTATAAGGGGTGTCTCTTCTTCCTGTATAAAAGACTCTTCCCCTAGTGACCCCTATTTCCATGGGTTCCGATTTTTCTGTTTTCAGGGGGCAACCTCGAGCTATGTGGCCCCATTCCCCGCAACTGAAACACTGAGGTTGTTGTATATATGGCCTATCTAGTCCCCGGGATTTTCCTATGTCATCATTGATTCTTCGTCCCACCGTCGAAGACGTTCCCGAACCCAGACGCAGGGGACCAGGTGTTGATCGGGGGGTGGTTACTTTGAATTCAAGGGAGCGATGAAAGGCACAGGCCAACTCGATGGTAGTACTGGTATCCGGGTTTGGATGTTGTTTGATCCAGTTGCGTGTAGACGGGGGCAGAGCGTCCAGGTATTGCTCTAAGAGCACGATCTCGATAATGTCTTCCCGATTTGTCCCTATGGGTCCCAACCATTTGAGGCCCAGATCTTTGATCCTAAAATATAGGGCCCGGGGATTTTCGTTGGGTCCCCACTTCGCTTTTCTAAACCGGACTCGATAATGTTCAGAATCAAACCCCACTCGTTCTAAGATGCTCTTTTTGATATCATTATAGGGGGTTATTCCACCGGGGTTTACCGCTTGATAGGCTGCTTGGAGAGTCCCGGTCAATAAGGGGGCGATATATTGGCCCCATCGCTCCGGAGGCCAGGTAGCGGAAGTAGCAACCCGTTCAAAATTGGTGAAAAAGGCATCGGGATCTTCACCTTCTTGATATCGTTGTAAGACCGAACTGGGCACATTCGGGTGTACACGGGTAGCAGCGATAGTATCTGTGAGATTCTTAATGGCGGTTTCATGAACCAACTGGTTGTTGGCCATTATGGTGGCCTGACTCTTAAGGGCATTTTGTAGTGCCTCCCTTTCCAATTTGGCCTCTTTTTGTTGCTCTTCCCACACTAATTGTAGGTGTCTTTGTCCGGAGGCCAACTGTTGCATCATATCGGATAGGGTACACTTCTCCTCCATGGTTGGGGAGTCTCTGTCTCTTATTCCAGAATCCCACTTCTGACACCACTGTGGCGGGTTCTTTTTATCCCGAGCCGAGGGGATGCTGGAAGAAGGCGACAGACGCGACGCTGAAGGGTGTAGTACGTTTATTTATATGTTCGTTGGAATTGTAGCCCTAGCTTTTCCGCCAAAGGGTGATATTCCAGTACAAAACTAATCTATAAAGTCCCTTTTCTTTCAGGGTTCCTTGATGCTCCCGGGATGGGCTGGTCTGGTCCGGAGGGAGAGGTCTTGTTCAGCCGGCTCTCATGGCCCCAGGATTTCCCCAAAACAAAGAAGGAGAAAGGAACAGGTAAGTGGGGAGATTTATTTATATACGGTTAATTGGGGTTAGTAAGGTGTGAGAGGGGGGGGGGTTGTGTGGAGGTGAAGGAATGTGGGTTTGCACTCCTCTTGTGTCTTTCTTTCGTCGTGCCCTGTTTGTGACCCCCTTACAGTTTCATTTCCTGGTCTGGGTATGGCCCTTGTGGGGTTATCCTTCGGTTTAACCGTGGTCCTGCTTAAATAGGCTCCCCTTCCTTACACGACCTCAGTCCTCCCTTCTTAACCCCCTTAAAACCAGCCAACCACCCAGAACCCCAGTCCCAGCCCCGGTACGCTCGTACCTGGTTTGGCCACGCCCCTCCGGGGACGTGGCCGGCTTGTAAGCGATCTCCCGACTTTGTCTCGGCAGGGGCGGGAGGCGCCCAAGCGTTTCTGCTCTCCACGCGTTGCTCCTTCTCCGCAGCGGGGTTTGCCTTCTCTCTGTGTGGTCCGCGGCGTTCTTCTCTCCGGCTTTCCTCGACGTCGGCGGCTTCCTCTGGGTCGCGCGGCGCTCCTCCCTCTCCTCCGGTCCTCCTTCCGGCCCCTATCTGACGGATGACGTTGGACGTCATCGCGTCAGGAATTCCTTGGGTGCCCCCGGGGTATCCTCCGGCGGTCGTTCGCTCCGCCCAGGAACCAGCGTCCAGAGGCGCCCGGTTACAGATCCCCGTCACTATATAGCTATATTTTTTAAACTCTAATGTCTCCAAAACTACTGAAGGGATTTAAATGACAAAGAGAATGTTGTCTGGACCAAAGCTAGCTTTCTGCCAAATTTTCATTCAGTGGTTTGGGCTGTAGTCCCGTTCAAAAATGTGAAAAATCCCATTGTCGTAAAATGGGGGAAAAGTGTTTTGGGACCCGACTTTTCCTCAGCCCTCACTTGACGGATCACCCCCAAGCTTTCAATACAGCAGCTGAAACAATCAAAGTATAACTTTTGAACATTTTGTAAATATTCGTTTCGTCAAGCAGCGCCAAAGATACTGGTTCCGTGTTTGTAAAAAAATTGTCCTAACTATAACAACCTAGTAGCGACGACCAGTACGTTTTATATATATATGCAATGCATTTCAGACGTACCGCTGTTGCAATTAATTAAACGTTTCTACACACTTACTGGAGTGCAATTGTGTTGTCCTTGCTGTATTTCTGGAGGCAAAGTCTAATATATATATATATATATATATTTATATATATATATATATATATATATATATATATATATATATATATATATATATACACTCCATATCAAATTTTTGGGATGGTCACTGAGGGCATGCATAATACTGTTCCCCGCAGTGACCTTCCTATTGAAACTGGTTTGTAACACATTGTTTACAATCATATTGATGACAGCCAGAAAGTATATTTTGCTCTTATGGATGTTGTTAGTAAATTTCAAATTTAAATCATTGTCATCTATATGCTTGAGAAATTTTTGAACTTTCAGTAATCTCACCCTAGGACCGTTCCAAATTATGAATATCATCTATGTAACATATCCTTAGTACAATATGTTCAGCTAAGTGTTCGTTATTTACTGTCTACGCAATTTTCTCCTCTCACCATTCTATAAACAGTCCTGCATAATTTTGAGCAATATAACTGCCATAGCAGTCTCAACAAGTTTTTTGTTCCACTGGTACAGATTGAAATCACACCTATAGTGGCTGAAATGTAATATGACTTCCAAAGAATGTCATTGCCCTTAGTGATGAATTCTGTGCTGTCTCTACAGTAAGATGGTAAATTCAAAACATAAGGCAAAATGAAAGAATCTAACTATTTGGGAGCATTTTCTAACAGACTCCCATTGGCCCAAATGATGGGTGGCCTGCCTGGCGGGTTGTTTACATTCTTCTGACTCTTTTATAAAAGATAAAAAAGAAGGCGCTACAGGTTTCTTGACATAACTGACAGAATTTATATTTATGTAGGCTAAATAGACCATTTCTCTCTAGTTATGCAATCTTGAGTGAAAGTCAACCATTTATTTTTTGCAATCAGTATAGGTAACCTTCTCGTAGCTTCAGGGTTAATTGTCTATTGACTTCCTGGAGATATTTGTTAACATCCCACAGAACTCCATTACCCCCTTTGTCAGATGATTTAATAACCAGACTTCAATATTTCCATGTGGTGTATATATATATATATATATATATATATATATATATATATATATATATATATATATATATGACAGTCACCAGTAGGTATAGTTAGGACTTAGTTTCCATAGAGAAAGCTTTGTTTACTTGCCTATATCTGTGGCACTGTTTGACGAATCTTCATGAAATATTCCATAAAAAGTGTGCCCAAGGGTCTTATTGTGCATGGAATGTTTCCAGATGATCTGCCAAGTGGGGGCTGAGAAGAAGGGAGGGGGGGGTAAAAAAGTGCATTTCCTGTGTTATGTCCCATAGACACAGCTCTGATCACCGCAACACATTACATCCTCACTCTGCTCGACAGAGAAGAATCAGTTGCTTTGATCTTGGTTGACCTACCTGCAGTCTTCGACACTGTCTCCCACCACACACTCATCAATCGCCTATGTCAGATCAGTATCACAGATGATGCACTCAGATGGATGGCATACTTCCTCATGGGATGCACCCAGAGAATCCACCTCCCTCCCTTTACATCACAGGACAAGCACACCATCTTCGGTGTCCCCCAAAGCTTATCCCTTAATCCAACCCTCTTCAATGTCTACATGACACCTCTCATGGACATTGTCAGATTGCACAACATCAACATCACATCCTACGATGATGATACTCAGGTTGTCCTATCTCTGAGCTGACCCCACCTCAACAAGACCAACTTTCACAACTGCATGAAGAACATTGCAGCCTGGATGAAGGACAACTGCCTGAAGCTTAACATGGATAAAACTGAAGTTCTGATCTTCGGCAAACACACCACCCTCAGGAGCGATTCCTGGTGGTCACTGTAACTGGGACCACCCCAAGCCAAAAGTCCATGCCCGCAACCTCGGTATCATTCTCAACTGTGTACTCTCCATGTAACATCATGTTAACGTGTCTCCTCAGCCTGCTTTCATGCACTCTGCATGCTCCACAAAATGTTCAAATGGATCCCCATCAGGACCAGGAAAATGGTGATGCAGGCCCTCATCACCAGCCCACTGGACTATGGCAATGCACTCTATGCAGGCACCACTATGAACTCATGCAAAGACTCCAGAGGATCCAGAATGCAGCCGCCAGACTTCTCCTCGACCTGTGCAAGGAAACCCTCATCACCCAACACTTGAAACACCTTCAATGGCTCCAAGTCTAGAAGAGGTGCAATTTCAAGCTACTGATCCATGCCTACAAAGCCCTCCACAATCAAGGACTCACCTGCATGAACCACCTCCTGCACTTTCACTGACCACCCTGGAATCCCAGGAATTTGTTTCTGCTGCATCTGAGGATTCTCCGTAGTAACACTCTCCCCCCTCCACCTCCACACGGCACCATTGCTGACCAATTTCAGCAATGGGCTCAAGACCTTGCTCTTTGACTAAAACCTGCAACAAGTGCCTGGATTCCCTCATGGGTGACAAGCCGTGCTCCACAAGTACATCTGGTTGATTGATTAATTGAAGACCCTCACCCTGGTAAAGAAGCAGCCCTTCATGGATGAAGGTTATCAGCTGCAGGTGCAGCCCATGCATGACTACCCAAACTACAAGTACTGGCTCTGGTACCATGAGCAGCTGAAGCGTGTGATGGACCCCAAGCCTGGCTTAATGCACCTATATAAAGCAGCACTAAGGAAGTATCATGCCTAAGTTAAAAGAGCTAAGAAGCTGTATTTCAATGGAAAGATTGGGGCAGCAGAGAATAAATCCATGGAAATCTATAAGGTGGTAAAACAGTTCATGCCACAGAGGCAGTACCCAGAGATCAACAACCATCAGTGGCATGGTGTGAACAGCTGGTCTCCTTCTTTCAAAAATAGATTTCCAATATTCAAGCAAGTCTCAACACTGCTCCGTGGGTAGACAAGGGTTTGGTAAGCACAGACAACATGAGAACGATCACTGAAATGGAGTCATCACTATCAACTTTTGACCATATCCCTTTAGAGGAGTCAGTGGTGGCTATTTGCAACCTTCAATCAGGAACACCTGTTGATCTTTGTCTTTCCAATATGTTAGTACTGGGGCAACTACCATCAATTCTTTAGTGAATAACGTTTTTAATTATTCTCTGTCTACGGCAACAATGCCAAATGCCTGGAAAGAAGCAAACATTTTCCTCTTGTAAATAAAAACCTGCAGTGGATCCCAACGTACTGTCCAACTACAGACCAATATTGCTTCTGCCAGGGCTTACTAAAGTGCAGAAAAATGTGTAAACCAGCAACTCTCCTAGTACTTGGAGGACAACAACCTCTTGCACCCACGCCAGTCTGGTTTTAAACCTACTTTAGCACTATGACTGCATTTATGGACGTTACTGAGTACACCAGTGGCACCCAGGATGTAGGGGGAAATGTGGCGCTGATAATGCTAGATCTGTCAGTGGCTTTTGGTGTGGTCCCCCATTCCAGACTCTTGGAGCACCTCTAATCAATTGGAGTGAAAGGTCAGGCCTTGAACTGCCTTGCATCTTTTTTAAATAGAGTAAATGAGGTATGGGTCCCTTCTTTTTCATCAGGCCCCCCTGGAACTAACAGTGGGGGTGCCTCAAGGCTCCTTCCTAAGCCCCATGCTGTTCAACATTTATCTTACACCACTAATACAGCTGGAGGAAGCCTGTGTGGCAAAGGTAATGCCCAATGCTGATGACACACAACTGTTATTGTCCTGTAAAAAGGGAGAAGAGGTTGCAGTGGGAGTCAATGAAATCCTGCTTAGTAGCCTTAGAAGCTATGGGATATGTTGGAAAGTAGATTGTTGGGAAGGGCAGGTAAGTACATACACTTAGTAATAGGTTGCTAGGCCTCACTAGGTCCAGTTAGGTCTCAATAAAATAATCCTAGCTCAACCCTTGGTAGCTAGGACTTTTTTAGCGCTGCATTTGCTCTGCTTTTTGACGCAAAAGCAGCGTAACCTTACAAAATACAATTGTATTTTGTAAGTTTGCGCCGCTTTTGTGTGAAAAAATGACGCAAATGCAGTGCTAAAAAAGTATAAATATAGGCCTAGATATGTAAAACACAAAATACAATTTATAAAAATAGATTACATTTTTGAGTTTAAAATTATACCACAATGATTAAACTTGGATATGGGGAACAAGAGATATGAATTTTTAAGGAATAAATGTTTTGTAGCGCATAGAAATTAAAAGCTGGTCATCTGACCTTACTAGACCAGGGCAAAGTCAAAGTTTAGGGCCGACCGCAATGGAGCCCTGCTCGGCTACAGCAAACAGGGGGCCTCCGTCAAAAGTTTACCTTCAGACTTAGGGCCTCATTACGAAGGTTCACGGATGGCAGTCGGACTGCTGCCAATGCAGCGATCCAAGTGTCATATTAGGACCGCAGCAGTTGTGCCACGGTCAGACCACAGGCACTGCTAGGGTTAGTTGTCCCAGTGGTCTGGTGGTTGTGGAGGTCCTAATCCACCAGGGCAGTGCTGCAAGACATGCAGTTGGCATGGGTAGTGCAGAGGTCCCGCTGGCCAGCACCATGGCAATATTCACTGTCTGCTTTTTGATAGTGAACATTGCAAGGGTGCTGGTGCACCCTGCAATCTACAGCATTGCCGCCGGCTCAATTACAAGCCAGAGACAATGATGCAGGCCGTTTCCTGCTAGGCCAATGGGCGGAAACTCAGGTTTCTGCACACTGACCTAGCGGGAAACTCGTAATGGGCCTGGAGTGGAGGTAGCCACAATGAGGGCAACCTCCCTGTTCTTTTGGTCCTAAGGTCTGCCTCCCAGGCCAAGTGCAGTACTGCCATGAAGGTCAGCACCCAGCAGAGGAAACTGACAGCTGTCAGATCCCAGAGCCACACCCTAAGCTCTCCACTGACAGGTGGGCGAGTTGCTTTAGGGGCAACTGTGAGGTCCTGGCACCCTCCTGCTGTTCAGAGTGGGGGTCTACCACATCCTGTGGCAGACACCCTCCTTCCAGTCTCCCTTCTGTCAGTGCAGGGGAAACTCTCTGCAGCTCAACACGTGACTGACCACTCAGGGCTTCCTTTGGTTGAGGTGAGGCCTCACCAGCGCCAATTCTGGGCTCCCACTACTGGGATACAAAGGGCCATTAGCTCCCCGGAACTCTTTTTAAGGCTGCCCTACACTTCTTTTTCTCTTTTCATTTTCATGGCGACCCTGTCTCCTAACTGTAGGGACTGGCTCCCCGGGACTTTGGGTTGAGAGGGATCCCTGGGCGACCACCCTATCTGGGATCAGACTCACCTCTGGGAGGTCATTGCCACAGATACAATCTAGGGGGAGGTCAGCACTGACCACCACCCTAAACCAGTCAAGGATCCCATCCCTCTCTAGGAGCACTATGGCTACAGGTTTGGTGGTGACCTCACCTGTGGCTATCCTGACTTCCCTTGTCTCCCCTGGGACATTCATGTCTGGGGTCACCAACCAATCACTCACTATAGTGTGACTGGCACAGGGGTCTCTCAAGCCAATTGTAGGGATCCCATTCACCTGAATGGGGTGAAAGTGCTTACTCTCACCTCAGGGATCACCAGCTTAGTATCTGGACCTGTCTCCCAGCCCAATGCTATGAGGACCTCATCATCTGAGGAGTCCTCCTCTCTGGCTACACTGAACAGCCCAGTCCTAACCACCTTCTTTGAACAGGTTGCATCCCCTCTGAAGTGACCTGTCTGCTGACAATCAAAGTAGGCCTTGCTGTCCAAGAGCTTCTTTAACCCTGGGTCTCCCGTCTCTGCTTGTCAGAGTGGGAGTGGGATTTACTCCTTCCTTCTTAGGGTTAAGGGGTATAGAGGAAGTCTCTGTGGTAGGCTTACCACCCTCTCTTCAGGTTTCAGGGCACCTGACCCCCCCTTTCTTGGAGTCTCTCCCCTGGGACTTGACAACCACCATGGTTCTCAACCACTCAGCAGCTGCCTCCTCCAGTTCTCTGGGGTTGGTCAGCATAGAGTACACTAGATGCTGGTGTAGCCTCTCTTGGATACAATTAGTCAAGATGTGCTCCCTCATGATCAAATTGTATAACACCTCATAAGTATTTACTTTGTTATCTTGTATCCAGCCCTCTAGTGCCTTAAGTGAGGTATCTACAAAGGCAACCTAATACTGGGTATTGACCTTCTGAGTGTCCCTGAACTTCATACTGTACTGCTCTGGGGTCAGACCAAACTTCTTCCTGAAACACCTCTTAATACTGTTATAGGAATCTGCTTCCCCCTCCCAGGGGCAGGAGCCTCTCCCTCCCAGAAATGGGGACCAACTCCCATATGAGTGAACCCCAATATTGGCGCTTAACCCTCATTATCTGGAGAGCCCTTACAAAGGACTCTAACCATTTGTCTATGTCATTCCCCTCTACATAAGCAGAGACCACCAGCCATGCACACCTCAACTTCTCTGTCACCGCCACTAATCTCTTTGCTCACTCTTTCCCAACCTGTTCTTCTCTAGAACCAACTTCTCTGCCTCCAAAGCTGTGAGGGCTACCTGGGCCTCACACTCCTTTTCCCTGAGGTCCAGTTCAGTTTCCTCCTAGTCACAGACCCTCCCCTCTCACTAGCCCTGGATGCAGCCGTAGCTGCTGAAATCACAGTTAGGCAATCGTCTTCCTCATCTTGGAGGTTGGAGAGGACATTGTTCCTCTCCTTTCCTACATCTGAAGCTTTCTCTGTCTCCATCTGCACTACCCAGGCTTCAAGAGACGTGTTCATCACAGTGTTCCTAAGGTTGTTAGCAGCAGGCAATCCCCTCTTTCTACACAACATCCTAAGCTCAGCTTCAGCGAGTGTGGGTAGGCTAGCCAGATCAAGCTCCATATTCTCCCTTAAGTTTTGTGTCACTTAAAAAACTTTGACACAATTTAGAAAAGTCAAAAAAGAAGTAATTAAACAAATAGTCAAAATTTGAAAAATCAAAAATACTTTTTCTCTTGGTGAATTTATAGGATTTAAAACGTATTTAACTTAAATTTTAGTGTGGTATTAAACACAAGTACTGGATCCCATCACTGAGCACCAAAATGTTGGAAAGTGGATTATTAGTAAGGGAAGTACCTACACTTAGAAATAGTCCACTAAACTCTACTAGGTCCAGTTAGGTCTCAGTAAATTAATCCCAGCACAACCTAGGCATTAAGCAACAAGGCTTAACGTATGAGACAGGTATGTAAAGCATTTAAACATTACTAAATAGTAAATGAGTAAAACACAAAACACAATTAAAATCCAATACCAATTTATGATAATAGATTTTATTTTTGTTTTGACACTAAAACTATTAAAATCGGATAAGGGGAACCGGAGATATGAATTTTAAAGAAATAAATGTTTTCTAGTGCATAGAAACTAAAAACACAAATCTGGTCATCTGGTCGCACTAGACCGGAGGCAAAATCTGAGGCCTACCGCAATGGAGCTCTGCTTGGTTACAGCAAGCCGGAAGCCTCGGTCACAAGTTTACCTTCAGACTTAGGCCCTCATTATGAACACGGCGGTCAAAACCGCCGTGTTCATGCTGGCGGTCAAACTACTGACCGCCAGCGCCCCCGGATCCCTGCTGGCCGCATAAAGAACATTCCTGTAGGCTGGCGGGCTGAAACATTGTTTCCGCCCAACGGCCCACAGGAATGCCTGGCTGGGACATTGACGGTGCCCTGGTGCACCCCTTCCACCAGCCTTTCCCCACCAGGGAAAGGCTGGTGGCTGAGTAATCATTAGCCGAGGGGCAGCACCGCTGCCCTGTCGGATAATGATTCCGACGGAGGCAGCCTGGCGGTGAGTGAGGGCTGCCAATGGCGGCCCTCATGGGGTTCTTTATGTGGCGGTGTGGGCCGCCATGCCGGCTGGCGGTTTTACCCGCTACCGCCGGCATGGCAGGCCACACCGCCAACATCATAATGACCACCTTAGTCTTTTTCCAAAGGTTCCAAAAGCTCTGAGTTGCTCCTTGAGGGTTAGGACTCCAACTTCCAGACTGCACATGGCTCAAACTCCAAAATGACCACTGGAAAGTGGTCAGCTGATCAGTTTCTTCAGGATTTTGATGCAGGTGACTCTTGTCAGCTAATTTCTACCTGTAGCAAGCATGGAGTCCCTCCTGAACCAGCTGAAGACAAGCAAAGTCCTTTTTTTAAAATCTCTTTATTGAATGTAATAACCACAATTATCATATACAATCAAGTGCCATGGCGCTACCAAAATACTGTGACAGTATATTGTCCAATAATTCAGAGCAAGAGGAGTTAAGAAGAAAAAGAAAAAGGTATCAATCCAAAACATAGAGGTGAATGGTGACGGTGTGGGAAGGTCTAAGAGGCTTACCAAGGCTGTGTGGTGGGGAGCGAGCCAACTGATCATTGACGGCATCATGACCTATGGGGTGAACTTCATAGATTGTGGTGAGGGAAGGGGGGAGAAGTGCGGGGAGGCAGAGGAAGGAGTTGCAGCACTGAAGGAAGAAGGGCATCCCCTTAATAATTGTATATGTTAATTTAATATATTGCAGCCCTCTTGTTTTTTATGAGGGGGGGACAACTAAAGAAGATAACAGTGCTGAACATTTACACCTGTCAATCGTTGTGAAATTAACCCCTGCATACTTCTCCCAGCGACACATCAAAGTTGAGTCAACTTCAAGACCAGTCCACCTCACCCGCTGCATAATATTCCTTATGCTTTGCTTGTTCAATAAATATCATGTGGCATGTCGCAAGTGATGTTTGATCTGGGGTCTAGGTATGTGTTTCAGAGCTCCCTGTCCAGTTCGCTGTCATTACAACTTCAAAATCTTCAAGTCATCTTGTGAGTTAGTCATAAGACTATAACAATTATGTGTGAACTAGGACCGCCCCCAGAGTCATGGTGGACGAGTATCGTCTTTGGTTTCGAGTGATGTGACTAATGCGTCCCACATATCTAGTTCTTTAATCTGCACTCCTCTCTCCCTGAGCAAATGCAGCACCTGTGCTTCCACTCTCGCCCACTTCAGCATATCCCTCATCCACTGACGGGCATCCAGCGCATTTGGGGCTTTCCATTGCATCGCTATTAAGTGTCTGAATAGTATAAAAGCCAATTCAATGCATCTTTGTACTTGTTTCTTTCCTTTCAATTTTGGGCGGATGCCCAATAAACATGATGCCAGCGTGGGTGAGAGCGGGCGCCCAATCAGTTCAGCTGTCAGCACAGTAATGTCCTGCCAGGCCCTGTGTACCGGTGGGCATTCCCATATCATGTGGAAAAAATTGGTGATGGAGGCACCACATCTGTGGCACTCCTGGACAGACTGAGGAAACATGCGCTGCAGCCTACCCAGAGACAGATAGGTCTGGTGCAGATAATTAAATTGCGTGAAGCAGAATCTGGGTTTGAGCAATACTGTACGTGTTAGACTGAGCGCAGTGCTCCATTCTTGTTGAGTTAACGGCGAGGGTGGTACCCCGTCCCATCTGATCTTCTTTTGGGGCTGAGCTACCTCCAGATTACCCAGTAAGGCTTTGTATATGTGAGATAAGCTGCAATGGCCTCCTGGGTCAGCTAACAGTTCGTGCAGTATGGGAGATGTCGGGGGTTCTTTATCCCCACATT
Organism: Pleurodeles waltl; assembly: GCF_031143425.1. Classification (NCBI taxonomy): domain Eukaryota; kingdom Metazoa; phylum Chordata; class Amphibia; order Caudata; family Salamandridae; genus Pleurodeles; species Pleurodeles waltl. The sequence goes on along the minus strand of NC_090440.1, from coordinate 968,466,412 downwards.
GCCATGTCTGGCGCGTAAGCTGTTGTAGTGCGTAATAAGTCTGGAACCATCTCTGGTTCGCCTCATATGCCGACATGAGTTCCGCATAAGTCATCATGCGGCCTTGTGTAAATATGTTCCCAATCGTTAGTATTCCCTTCATGGACCACTGAGATAACCTATGTTGTCTAGTTAATTTGGAGATCCCTGGAATGGAAAGCAGCGTAATTCGGGGTGAGTATGGAGGGTTCTGATTGCCACCAGTTATATACCTGCGCCAACACCAGTGGGCTACATGCATCAGGATATGACGCTGACCAGTCAGACTATTGCGAACCATCAACCATTGTAACACCCCCGTATCGCCTAGATTGGTATGTACTAATTTTGCCTCTGAATTCGGGGGAGTTTGCATCCAACGCCACTGTATCTGGGCAGCAGCGTAATATAGTTCATAGTGGAGAGTGCCTTGTCCGCCCATTTCAAGCGGCACCTGCTTGGAAGTAAGTGCCATGCGCCGGCGACTTTCCCCCCAAATCAAGTCCATAGTGAGGCCACTCAATAGTTTGAAAAAATCACGAGGGATTAGTAGTGGGAGAGCACTGAAGTGATACAGCAAGCACAGGAGTATAATAATTTTGGCGATAGCCACCCTACCCATGGGCGAGAGCGGAATTGATCTCCAGAAAGGCAAGGATCCTTTGCTTGATCGGAGTGCGCGTCCCAGATTGCCCTCCCTCAGGTCATCAATACCGTGATATATTTGAATGCCTAGGTATTTAAAGGTGGCATAAGACCATGGGAGTGCGTGTATCGGGGCAACGGAGCGAAGCTCCCCTGGAGTCAGTGCTAGAGAAAAAAGACAGGACTTGGACCAATTAACCCACAGACCCGATAGGTCTCCAAATTGGCTCAGTAGTTGCAGCAGACCCGGGAGTGCAGCTGTGCAGTTACGCAGACATATCAGGGCATCATCCGCGTATAATGAAACAATCTGGTGACTGGCACCATGCATTACGCCCCAGTCCTGAGTTCTGCAGCCAATGGTTCGATCGCTAGAGTGAACAGGAGCGGAGACAATGGGCATCCTTGCCTGGTACCACTCCCAATAGGGAACCCATCTGAAATTATCCCACCCGTTTTGACATGAGCAACCGGGTCGGCGTACAGGATGGTAATCTATTTTGTGAATATCGATCCAAACCCCATTTGATGTAGCACCTCCATCAGGAAGGGCCTACCCAGCGTGTCGAATGCCTTCTCGATGTCTAGAGAGACCGCTACTCGGTCATGGTCGAACACAGGTGCATCATGTATGAGCTGTAAGAGACGCCTAATATTTATTTATAAAAGTGTTACGTCCCGGGATAGAGCCTGATTGGTCGTCGTGTACCAACAGGGGCATCAGTGGCAGTAGGTGGTTCGCCAGGATCTTACCTATGAACTTGCAATCCAGGTTCAGAAGGGAGAGGGGTCGGTATGAACGCACATCTAGGTGGTCTTGCCCCGGTTTCGGGAGAACAACTATCACTGCCTCTCGCTGTGACCCCGAAAGCCTGCCCTTCCAAAACGATTCATGTAACATTTCTATGTATGTCTTGATTAATTGCCCAGAGCATGTACGGTAATACTCTATTGGGAGACCATCGCTGCCTGTCGCTTTGTTGCCCGCTAATTGCTGTAATGCTATCTGTACTTCCTCTGCGTCTGTTATTTTATCCAAATCTCTTTGCTGTGCTGCAGAGAGACGGGCCAAGGGGAGTGCCTGAAAAAATTCTCCTAGCTGCTCTGTCAATGGCGAGGGATGCGCCGCGTATAAGGTATTGTAATATTGTCTAAATGTGTCATTTATTTCTGCTTGGGAGTTGACCACTTCACCCGAATCTGGTTTTATTGCACCTATTGGACAGCGTTGCTACTCTCCACGCACTAGCCAGGCCAACCGTCTACCTGAGCGATCCCCCTCAGAATGTGTCCTGGCCACATAAAGGCGGTAGTCGAATCTCCACAAGTGAGTGTCAACCTCGCTTGCATGCAAAGAGAGTGCCTTTAGTGCTCCTGGGGTCACAGTTCCTGTCACAGCTCTGGACTCCGCATCACGGAGCGCAGCCTCCGCCCTCACCAGCTCGTTTGTCAGCACTCGACGTGCTCCCCCCGCTGCCGACATGCATTGGCCTCTGACCACCACCTTGTGGGCGTTCCACTCCATAGCCCTCAATGATGCCATCCCATTATTGAGTTTAAAGTAGTCGGAAATGTGTTCTATCAGCTCATGCCGAAATGGTGGGTTTAACAGCAAAGTCGTTTGCAGTTGCCAGGTAGGAATGTGCGTCCGCACTCTTCCCCAGCCAATAACACCCAATAGTGAGCAGTGGTCTGATATAGTTTTAGATAGGTGTGAAGCCTCTAAAAAGCTACTTATAAGCTCAGTGGAACAAAGTAGCAAGTCTCTGCGGGTGTGAAGGTGGCGGACCGGGGAGAAAAAAGGAATATTCACTGCCTTGAGGATATAGTGTACACCACACATCCACAAGTCTGCACTCTGAAATCCAGGTCTGAAACAACTGAGAGGTTTTCCTACTGAGAGCGCAGTCCAATGGGGGATGTGACCTATCCCTGTATACGTCTGGCACGCAGTTCCAATTGCCACCCCATATGTAATTAGTTGTGGGGTCTTGGAACAACCGGGGTGTGAGCGATAGGGGAAATTCTCCCTGCTTTGAATTTGGAGCATATAAGCCTGTTATGGTGTGCGGCCTACCATCCAGGAATCCCACCAGCTGTACATACCGTCCATCTATGTAACTTTTATGGTGCTCCACTGTGTAGGGTACTTCCGGAGCA